>NW_024870709.1:13025000-17850000 GCF_019054845.1 Dipodomys spectabilis
TTTTTTTCTTTTTGAGTCCGGTTGTGGGGCCTGAACTCTGGGCCTGGGCACTGTCCCTCAGCTCTTCAGCTCAAGGTTAGCACTCTACCACTTGAGTCACAGCACCACTTCCAGCTTTTTTCTTTTTGCTTATGTGGTACTGAGAGGAATCAAACCCAGGGCCTCAGGCATAAGGCAAGCACTCTACCACTGAGCCAACTTCCCAGCCCCAATCATCAATTCTTGGAGGAAAATAACATACTGTATTTGTGTATATACTTTATATTTTATCTGACATTATGAGGTTCCAATTTAAAGTAATCTACCACTTTCTTTCTTTACAACTTGTGAAATGTTAGAATTCCTTGATTAACCTTTGAAATAAAAAGAACAAGGAGAAGCAAGCAGAGATTAAAGAAATACAATGCTTGATAAGAAATGTACTCATTATCTTGCCCATGTAATTGTAACCCCTCTATATGGTATTTTCACAATAAAAAAAAAGAAATACAGTACAAAAGCTTTCTTGAGTTACAAAACTGTTCTTCAAGGATATCAGAAAGCCATTGTAATAGTTAAAGATAGAGCCCTTTCATGTGCTTTCAGGGCAAGTCCTTCAAGAGAGGGTCAGATTACCTTGGGCTAAAGACCTAGTAAACTTAACTGCCCAAGGCCCTGGATTTTGTTGTAAGAACAATTCTTTCATTGAACACCAGATTCAGGAGGTTTGAGAACATGGGTGTGATTTGCATCTCATCTTAGGACCAGCAGTACCAATTCAAACAGAAAAATGACATCAGGAAAATTGGGGCAACATCATAATCAAAGTTGTTTTAATGTATGATCCTTTATGTCTTCACTTCAATTTATATTGTTAACAAATTTAAATGATATTTTCATATTATGCTTTTAAAACCTTTTCAAAGTCTCAAAGGATAGAAATTATGATGTATCAGAGATTAAGAAAAAGTGGTATACTTAATATACATATCTTATGTATGGCCATTCCATTGGGGTTCTGTGAGCCCCCGCCTGATCACTTGTCTAACAGTCATCCAAATTGCAACAAATGGTGTTAGGAGGTTGGGGGAAAGAAGGCTCAGCTTGCTTGGTTTCTCATCATCATCCTTGAAAAAAATGACTACCATATAACATTAATTTTTACCTATTTTGGAATTGGCACTGTGGCTCATGTGGTAGAGTGAAAAGCCCTGAGCAAAAGCAGCTCAGAGACAGTGCCCAGGCCTTGAGTTCAAGCCCCAGCACCAGAAAAAAATAAAAATAAAATAAAGACTCTATGAATTTGAACTATTTCAACTGAATGAAAAGTTGTTGTTACAGTATAAATAAGTATTTGTGTGCAGATAGCACACTGAGGACACACACACTCCCAATAAGACCACAGAAATGTGCTTAGTTCTCTTGAGCAAAGGGATTTAGATTTCTTTTAAGTCAGATAATGAAAGGGCAGACTGAAAACCAGGACTTCACATCAGTACAATTTATTGGTCAGGAATGAGTAACTTAAGGTGGTTTTTCGGTGAAAAAATAAAATATTGACTCAACAAAACAAAATTGAGTATAAATTAGTACACATGTCCTAAGAGAAAGCAGAACATGGCACAAAAAATAGTATCTATGCAAGACAAGGGGACACTATGTACCCACCATATAAGCCAACTGAAGCTTTCTGTTCCTCATGGAAGATAAGTCATGTTATTATTTAGTTTTGAAAGATGACCTATCACATATGTAATCTCCAGGATTGATATCTTTTGAACTCAGTCTCCTCAGGCACATCATTTTGGATTTATTTTTGGCTTGTTTGGTTATACTTGCATGTGTATGCCGTTACTGGGGCTCAAACTCAGGGCCTGAGTACTAGTATCATTGTTTCTTTTGTTTAATGTGGGTGTGCTCACATCTGAGCCTGAACTCTACTTCCAGCTCTTGCTGCCTAAAGGGAGATGAGTCTCCAACTTTCCTGCCTTGGTCTCTTTGAACCCAGGATCCTCATATCTCAGCCTCCAGAGTGGCTAGCGTAACAGGAATGACCCACTAACACATGACCCAGAGGCATGTTTTTTAAATGGGCCACATCAATCTTTTCCCAAAACTACTCTGTCTTGATTCCACAGAACACTTTTATGAATGCAAGATGACATAGGTTAAAATTATAGGCTTTAGAAAAGGACAATAAAAGCAGAAAGTGTAAAAATGATCAATTATGAATTTATCTTTATATGTTAGTTTATCTCAAAATTTTCTGGGAGAGTTTCTTTTAAACATAGTAATCCTTTGATAAGTTCATTAATCAATAATGCACAGATATCAAGGACACAGTTTAGTCCAAAATGGGAATTATGCATGTCTATACCAATTAACTGCAGTTAAGACAAAAATACAAGAGTTTAAATGAATAATTCCATGAAAGATGCTGCTAATGTACTGATTCCTGACAACTACTGAGTATAGATTGGGAAACCAAATAGGACTGTAGATGAAAAAGTGCATGTTCTAAAAAAAATGACTTTGTTTCCAATGAAAACAAAATGTATCAAAATTCTGTGCACTGGAAATTGTCTCATGAATAAAATAAACTTTTTCCTGAAGTTTTACATTTCTAATCATGAATCTTCCAAAGGAAACTTACTAAGGAAAAGAGGAAAAATAACATAGAGGACATGGACAGTAGCCAGTGTACGTAAACTATTTAAGCGCTGATTTCTTCCTGTTCAATTGAAGATACTTCATTGAAGTGTTGTCAAGATTAAGTAAATTAATAAATAAAAACCAGTACTTGACCTATACTAAACACTCAGAAAGCAGTTTATTAATATATTTACCATGACCTTTCACCTCAAGTTCTTCCACAACTTTAGAAAACATAGACTATACTCTATAACATGGTTTTCATAAGGAAACATTCACCATACTAAACCAAATATAAAATCAATTAAAATTAATTATGCTAGCTAGAATATTTAAAACTGAATATTATTCTTCCCTTGAGTCTATTCAGAATTTCAGTGGTGATTTTCCATGTGTGTGTGTGTGTGTGTATACAATTTGGAGAACATAAGTACTCTCACTATGGTGCTTTAAAAAATTTCCAAACATTCAAAAATGTACTTAAGCAGTTTGATTAGCCCCTAATGTCAGATAAATGAACAGCCTTTGTAAACACAGAGCAAAATCCAGGTCAATTTGAAATGAGAGAGTCCCTACTGTCCAATAAATGTCCCAATTGGAATGTCTCAAATAGTATGGTTTTGTTCTCAAAATAAGCCTACATTAAGCAGTTAAAAAAGCCTTTTAAGTAACAAAATACATATAGATATGTTTGCATAAAAAGTACATATTGGTTCATTGGTTAAAAAATACTATACAGTGATATTCATAAGACAATATACTGTAAGTGATCTGTACAACTTCACGGGGGTTTGGGAGGGGAGAGAAAGAGGGAGAAAAATGAGGGAAGGGGTAACAAGTTAGAAAAGAAATGTAATCCTACCTTACCTATGTAATTGTAACCCCTTTGTACATTACCTTGACAATAATGTTAAAAAATACTTAAACAGATGAAATTTGATATGTAATTAAATTTTGTCAAATAACTACTGTACACAAAGAAAAATGATGCACATGAAAGTATAGAAAAGCACCCCAGCCATCCAAGAAATCAAAGAAGGACATGCTGAACCTACAAGATTAAAGACATAAGGCCATTCAGAAAAAATTCTATAAGATAATTTAAATTCAATGTTAAGGTTGCTCTTCAAAAACTGAGGACCAAAAAACTAAATATTTTGGAGCAACGGGTTTCCCCACCTCTGAATCATCAAAAATGTCTGGGAAAAACATGGAGGGATGGATTTTGTGCTGCACCTCTCATGGCCTACTATCAAGTTCCTAGGACAATGTCACATTAATCATCATCATCATCATATCATCATCGTCATCATCATAAATAGGTGAATCCTCATGAAAGGATATACTTTAGAAAAAAACATGAAATAGTTCAGTTTTAACTAAAAGCTCACAAGCATAGTAGTCATAACTACCTAATTTCCAAGCTCTCTCTATATCCTCCTCTCCCTTTCTTCTTTATTTTTATGTCAAACGTCTGAGAAATAAAACTGCACATAAAAACCTGAACATGGTTGATTATTTGACAAAAATAACTGTGGGTCTAATCTATACACCCTTCCCTCTGACTACTGCAAGTTATAGTCCAGCTGGAATCCAATATTACAGTTGCAAAAACAAAAATAAATATCACTGATGATTTATCGTTAAGAAAATTTAATCACACAGATTTAGAGGTATTACGAAGCCCTTTGGAAAGACCCAGAAAATAAATCCCATTCTTAAAACAATTTCAGAAACTTTCCTGTGCCAGGATGTGTTGTAGATCAGCAGTGAACTATGCACGGCAAGATCCTTTTTTCCCATGGAACTGATGTACATTCCAGGAAGAAAAATTAATACTGAAGAAATATGTATTTTTCAATCCTATCCCAGCTGGCTACAAGTCATTGCTTCTAAAGTATCACGGATTGACTCAGGTTCTCTTCTTTTCACAGAATAAGCTTTTCGTGGGTGTGATACTATTATTGTAAAAGAGAGTTTGTGCTTACTCATGAAGTCAAAATACCTAAGGGGTGTGTGTGTGTGTGTGTGTGTGTGTGTGTGTGTGTGTGTGTGTGTGTGTGTGTGTGTGTGTGTGTGTGTGTGTGTGTGTGTGTGTGTGTGTGTGTGTGTGTGTGTGTGTGTGTGTGTGTGTGTGTGTGTTGGGAAGCAGAGGAGATAGTAATACTTCATTCAAAGAAATAACCTCTCTCTAAAATTCAATACAGGCTTCCTAAAAAATCAGCCCCACTAGCGGTAGGGGTCCTTTAGTCTCTTTGCCTCTAATTGTATCAGAAAGCCTCAGTGTCCATCATGAAGTGACCATCCAATTACCTCTGAGAGAGATGAACAAAGTTACTGAAACCATCCCCCGAAAGGGAGGGGGGTAGAGGGACTGGATCTATTTTCTGTAGCATGAAAACATTTTCAGATTGGTGAAATTTTTCATGTAGAATAATTACACATTACAGAACATATATAATACTGTCTCAAGCCTATGATTGACTCCTTGGATAAAGAAAAAATGATAACCAAACTTAGTCAACTCTGTGATCTCACAAAAATAAAATAAAATAATCCATATATCATATATATGAAATAGTATCAGTGGATCATGTCTGTAATCCTAGCCACTTAGGAAATACAGTTCTGAGGGTCATGGTTTTAAGACAGTCTGAGCAGAAAAGTCATGGGAATCTTCAATTAACCACCAAAATATCAAATGTAGAGCTGAGGCTCAGTCTTTACTGAAAAACAGAAAGTGCTCAGGCCCTCAGTTTAAGATGCAGGAAGGCAACAAAAAAACAACAAAAAAAAAAGCAGAAAGAAAGAAGGAAAGAAGGAAGGAAGGAGAAAAAAAACCAACAAAATCACATATACTTACATATATTTTAATATTGTGTATTGACTAATGGATTAAAGAAATATGGGCACATAGACCTAAAGTTCAACGTACACTTGTGAACGCAGAGTCAGGCCATTTGAGGGGAGAGGAGAGATGATCCAGAATAAGGGAAGAGTTGCCTGTGATCAAGACGCATTGTACTCATATACTAATGTGTATGTATGTATTTATAAAATGCATGTAAGTGTTATAAAAATTATGTATCATCAGGTGGACCCATTGCAACAATGAGATGTACAAGTCGTTATGTCGAAAATGAACTTTACAACTTTGGTGGGGAGGGATTGGGGGGGCGGGGGAGGATGGGAAGGGATGGGAAGGGGAAACAAAGGAGGAGGCTACAATGCTTGATAAGAAATGTACTCATTATCTTGCCCATGTAATTATAACCCCTCTGTACAGTATTTTCACAATTAAAAAAAAAATTATGTATCGAACTGGAGAAAAGTGCTTTTGAATTTACAATATTCAGGATAAAGACACATATATTAAAATTTCAATTACATGGTCAGGATCACAAACTATGACAACAGTTATATCTAAACTAGAGATTGTAAAATAATTTCAAATTAACTATCAATTAAATACACAATTAGAACTAATCAATTTCATACCTTGTCATCATAAAGGACGAAAGCAAACTGAAGTATAAATTATTTATAAGAAAAAAATCTATGGCAACACTGAACTAATATGACAAGAACTCTAGCATTAAAAAGTAAGGTTAGTGGGAAAGATTCCTTTGTTCATATTTCTCTATCCAAAATTTCAGAAGTAAATCCTATACCTCAACTCTGTCTTCTAAAAGCTAACAAATATTTAGATCTGGCATCCTTAAAACACTAAAAAGCAAAAAAAGAGCTGAAACTGAATCTGTAACAGGCATATCAAAATTTTCACCAGTTAGTGTGTCCTTTGTTTCTTCAATCAATGCCTTTACAACTACTTCAAATTGACTTTCTCTCTTACCTCCACTAAGAAGCAGTAAATACTGCAACCTGGAAGTATCATCAACCATCTGATGATGGGGCAAGGATGTAGGTATAAATGCCAAGAACCATGATCTTGTAGTAAATGGGCTTTGTGTCATACTCTCAGGAAAAGAAGGGAGGAAAAATCCCTAACGTTAAGAAATATTTCAAATTTAAATGCTTATGTAAAAATTTGCTCACATTTTGTTTCTATATTTAAATATTTATTTTGAAATAAATTTGCATTTTAATCTATTGACTAAGATTAAAGCAGTATAGATTAGATTACTAATGGTAGCATTGTGATAATCCTTTATACCAAACATCTATTTATGAATACTAATGAACCATCCTTCAATAACGTTATGCCATTATAAACATTTGGCTATTTAGTATGAGTTTAAAAAACTTTCATTTTTCTGACTGTAGATTAAATGTTCTAATCTTGACCAAGAGTAAACATATTCAAAATACTTCATATGCATGTATGGAAATATAGTATTAAAATCTATCAAGACTGTTTTAAGAAGGGGGAGACGGGTGAGAGGGTTGAGTGCTTTTGTAGATAAAGGAAATATTTTACTAACACTATCGTTGAAAGGGACCATTGAGTAGGATCTTGGTTTCAGTAATAATTCATTTTTGTGACCTATGCTAAGTACTCCAGATATATACAATGTTCAGAAGTAAGTAGGAAAGACAAACAAGTACAGATTTAACCACAACACAGAAGTTACGTACTACCATAAGAAATACAGGGTAGTTGTTGCTGCCTGTAAGGTTAACTTTGACTTTGGTTGGGAGAAAAATGGGTAGTTACAGAGTGAGGAAGTGCTGGCTATCCTGGACTCTGAAGCAATACTTTTTTGTTTTTGTTTGGTTTCGATTTTTTTTCCAGATAAAAGGTTTGGGGGTAAACTTGAAGCCACAATGCTAGGATTACACAGATTCTTGGAAATCATCTAAAAAGCTTAGACTCTAAGTGAACAATCTAAAGCAATAGAAGAGGTGTTTTACTTGTAAAGGAGTATGACAGCTAACTAGGTAAGAGAACTCTAGTCAACTGCTGGTCAAGTGATGTAGACAGATGAGAATCAGGAAGGAAGATGGGATTATTTTCACAGGTAGGAAATAGAGGAAAGGCAAAGATGAGAAGAAAGGTGACAGGTCTCATTTTGGACATTTGACCTGGAGGTGCCAGTAGGATCTCCAAATGGAGACAGTGGAGATCAAAGCTAGAGATCAGAGATCATGGGGTGAAAATCAAGTCAATGTTGGTGGTTGAATGAAGGCGGGCTTATGATCATCCAGGGTAGGCCATAGAGCAAAGGAAAGAAGAGAATCTAAAACAAATCCTTGAGAAACTTGAACACTTGGCTTTGAGCCAAGAAAGACTCAGGCTGATAAATGAGAGGGAAATCACACAGGCCCACAGTAAATGGCTGCATGGCTTATATTCATAACCAAATTTAAACCTGTTCGGTTAAAATGTTTGTTATTGGATAGATGATACAATCCTGATAGCACTAAGTGCCAAGAAAATTCTGGGGAAGTGAATATTTCACAAAGAAGTCAAACATGTCCAGCACGTATAATAATTAAATGATGTCCATTATAAAAAGCAAAATTCAGAAGCTCAAGTTGAAGCCCTCCAGATAAACAATATCAGTGTGAAGGAAGCAAAAGGCCAACCTAGTGCTGATCATCTCTCACAAAGGTCCTACTAAAGCATCACCTCTAAAGTACTCATGTTTGGGATCTTGGCTGAATCCCTGCATTTAATTCCATATGCTGACAGAACAAAAGAATGCTTCCTCAGAAGGCAAGCAGAAACAGAATGGAACCATAACACCCTGCTTGTCTATTGAGATGGGGTCATGCTAACTTACTACTGAAATTACTCACATATTTTTGAGACAAAAAAAAATGAAGTTAGACACATGCCATTCTCTATTAGACACCTCTGGCTCACAACTATAATCCTAGCTACTCCAGAGGCTGAGGTCAGAGGATCATGATTTGAAGTCATCTCCAAAAAACTGGATGGAGGCATGGCTCCAGTGGTACAGAGGGAAGGGGTAACAAGTTTGACAAGAAATGTGCTTATTGCCTTACTTATATAACTGTATCCCCTCTGTACATCCCTTTGACAATTTTTTTAAATGTAAAAAAAATAAAAAAGTAACACTTCATTTGACAGAGTCTAGGTAAAGTCTCACTACCTGGTAAAATCACACACAGCAGTACAGAAGGTATCGAAACATAAATCCTTTTGAAGAAGTTGTCTTTTCCCATTTTCTCTTTAACTTTGTGGCTTTTATTTTAAATTTTGCCCTGTCATTGATGAGAAGAGATGAAGAGTGTCCTCATTCAGGCATACTAAATAATTTGATCCCATGCTTTTATGCCTCTTGACAAGTGTGAAATGTCATCTGGGCTATTAAAACTTCAATATAAACCGAGGTAAAAATATGACACAACTTAAAATGTGACTCAAGCCACAATTTCCACTTTAGAGACTGAGAGACTGAGATGAGAAACCATTTCATTATACACAAAAATTTAAATTAAACATCAGCTACATTTTATTAAAAATTAGTTGCCACTTAAAACGAACTTTAGACATAGAGTTGCCATATTTAAAAATAGCTTTTCTCCATTACCATGTAGCCTGTAAAATGAAAGAATTAGGATTTAAGTAAATTAAAGTAATAACTTTTTATTAACATAAGCTAGTGTAGAAAAGTTATATTGATGATTATAGCTCAACAGTCTTTTACTATGAACCTTTTATACTATAGTAAATTATCCTTAATTTCATCTGAAAGTCAAAGGGATAGATTAAAAGACATCCAAATGGCCCTTCCCGACTATCCCTGTGCTAATTAATGAAGCCTATTTTTCTACAGTTTTCCTTTGAGTAAACATAAAGTCTTTTAGCATTTCCCTTTTAAATTCTGATTAAAAAAACTAGTTCTTTTTTTTTTTTTTGGCCAGGCACTGGTGGCTCACGCCTGTAATCCTAGCTACTCAGGAGGCTGAGATCTGAGGATCATGGTTCAAAGCCACCCCGGGCAGGAAAGTCCAATCTCCAATAAACCACTCAGAAAACCGAAGTGGTGTTGTGGCTCCAGTGGTAGAGTGCTAACCTTGAGCTTAAGAGCTGAGGGATAGTGCCCAGGCCCAGAGTTCAAGCCCCATGACTGACAAAAAAAAACAACTAGTTTTTTATGAATGTACTAATAAATACCAAAGACATAGTTTGTAGGTCGCTTTCCTTGATAAAAAAAAAATGATCTGGAGGAGAAAAGTTAAGGAATAGGGCACATGAATAGAGTTAACAAATACTGTTATTATATTCAATGTACATGATGTTTGCACATGATGTATGAAGTATGGGACTTGAGGGATAGAGAAAGATGGGGGAGAACTTGGGAAGGGGTTACAATGATCAAGATGCATATGCTCATAATCTGACTTGTAGAATTAAAATCCCTTGGTACAACTTCTTCAGAAATAAAATAGATAAAATAAAAACAGTGATATGCTTATTCATATAGTTTTGAATATTTGATTCTCTGATTAACATCTGGTTAGCTGTAATTGTTCCAGCTTACTTACTTACTTATTGGTAAACATTTTTATGTAGAAGCATTTTTTCTATTACTCTAGCAAAGAAAATATATTTCCCTACTCTTCTGAGTCTTATCTGTACCCCTCAGCTCCGGCACATGCTCTCTCTGCCTCTCTTATGCCTGTGACTTGCGATTCTCAGGGTTCCTCTTTCTCAACTTGTAACCTCCCTCGTTAATCTAGGCTCTCTTCCTCTGTCTCCTAGCCATGTCACCGCTTTAGAAAAAGAAGATAACTCACCCACAGTGAGGCAAGTTTTGCTGTTTCTCTCAAAGCTCTAACTCACTGTGCTCAGAATTCTTAATGACATGTTTGACTCTAGCGAAAGAACAGTGCTCTATGGACTTCTTTTTAAGCTTCCAGATTGAATTTTCTGTAATTCTGCTTCAGTATTCAAAATGTCCTCAAAAGCTGATTCCTGGGGCTGGGAAGGTGGCTCAGTGGTAGAGCGCTTGTCTTGCATGCTCAAGGCCCTGGGTTCGATTCCTCAGCACCACATAAGCAAAAAGAAAAAAGCCGGAAGTGGCGCTGTGGCTCAAGTGGTAGAGCGCTAGCCTTGAGCTGAAGAGCTGAGGGACAGCGCCCAGGCCCAGAGTTCAGGCCCCACGACCGGACCCAAAAAAAAAAAAAAAAAAAAGCTGATTCCTGAAAAACACATGGTAAACACCATTTCTTCTGAGTCTTTGTGCATGAATCATCTTGGAATATGGCTAAAACACAGGGTCTGATTCACTTGGAATGCAGCACGAACATGTTTCTTCAAACACTGCAAATGATGCTGGTCATGAACCTTGGTCAAAGTCTAACTGTAGCATTCTCAATCCTTCCCAAGCGTTCATCTTGGCTGCACTACTTGATGCAATATTCCTGGTCAGGTAGTTCTTCCCTGTTTCTCCCTTTCTTTGGCTACCTATTGCTTCATTTGGAATTTTACTGACTTTTTCATATTTTATTTCTCTTCTTTTCCTGCTATTATTTCTTCTACCAAAACTCAAACATTAAGATTATAATAAGAAATAAAAACATCGGTAGATTATAGTTTCTCTATGATTTCTCATCAAATTTATTTCATTAAATACAACTGTATAATAATAATGATAGACAGACAAACAGAGATACTTTTAATCTGTACCAGTCCAGGAGACAGACAGACAGACAGACAGAAACACACACACACACACATACACACACACACACACACACACACACACACACACACACACACACATGGGTGGACAGACAGACAGACACAGAGAGAGACAGAGACAGAGACAAGGGAGGAGGAAGAGGAAGAAGGGAGGAGGAGATTCTCTTTTGCAATCTCAGAAAACCCCATTTAAGACACTGTCAATGCTGGAATTGTTTTCCTCAACAGTCAGGATGTTTAATCCTTTCCATTATCTATGTGCTAATCATTAGCATCCCAAACTGCCCAGAGGGGATTACTACACTTGGGAGTCCAATCTTCATATCTGATCCTAAAAATAACTCACACATTTTTCCAGCTACAAAAATTGTCGGCTAAACTTCCTGAGTGTTATTTAAAGAAAAGATACCTAAATCATCTATAATTTTAGATAAAACATAAACTTCCTAGGAAATGGTACCTTATGATTGCATTTAAAAAAATAACTTCTTATTGGTGTTGTAGCTTAGTAATAAGAGTGATTGTCTAGCATGTGTGAAGTCCTGGGTTCGACTCCTAATACTGTAATAATAGCATTTTTTTACTAAAACATCTGTACATATTTATGGGAGCTACTATAATGGGAGACAGAGATAAATGTGCAATGATAAACTCAAGGAAATAAGCCCTTCCTTTTCAACATTTCTCTGTGTTGGGAACTTGTGTACCCTTCTCATTATTTTGAAATATATTTTAGATCATAGTAACCAAGTTGCCTAATTATGCTACTAAAACCTCCTATCTGTGTTTCAGTGCCTATAAACTTCTTTCTGTATTCATCTTTCTGTATTCATCTTTCCCATTGTCTAAGCAAACTCTATCATCTTCTATTTTTTCATAGAATAGACTTTACAGTTTCAACAAACAAATCATATAATATGATAATACTTGTCTTTGGGTATATATCTGATTTTGCTTATGCTGATCACCTTTTTATTGCAAGTTAGCAGGATGTTATTTTGTTTATTTTAATAGCTGGACAGTACATACAAAATGTACAGATGATGTATTTTCTTTATCAATATATTTACCAACAGATATTGCTATGATTTAAATCTTAAATATCCTTAATGGCCATAGCTTAAAGGCTTCATTCCCAATCTCAGGCTCTACTGGGAGATGGATTTTAGAGGTATGGCCTAATGAAAGGAAGTTAGGTCATTGAAACACACTATTAATGGGTACATTAGGATGTTAACTCCATCCTAACTCCTTGCTTTCCAGTAGCCATAGTGATAACTTTGTTCTACCACACACTCTTCACCATTTTCTGCTGTGCCACAGATCTGAAACTATGTGACTCGTTAACTATGTATCACAATAAATCATTTCTCCTTTTAGTTTAACAATGCCTGAGATAATTCCAAGTACTTTGTCACTGTAACAATCTGTGATTCTGTATCTTGGCTATTATTAATAGTGTTCCAATAAACATGGAAAAAGTGCAAAGTGCAAGATCAAAGTGTGATACTTTTAGTGGATTGTGGGTTTGTGATCATGCAACCTGCTTAAGTTTAGGAAGTCACTAAGAAAAGAGAGGGAAGGGCATATCAGACTATTGCTTGAAGTGGCATCCTGAAATGAAATGAAACATTTCTAAGTTGCATGTTAGATGGCTTTATGTAAAATAAGCCAGGAGTGACCCAAGGCACTAAGCATGTAAACATAAATGGTGTTCTATAAGGCAGTGTGCTGGGAATGTATGTTGGGTACCAGGTGACACAGGCATCAAGGAGGTCAAACAAGAAAAGCAGGAGTCTGGGATCCAGGCATCTTGCTCCTACAGGACCCTGAGACTGACTATAAGGTAGTGACCAGTGGAATGGGAAGAGAAATGTGCTGTAGGTGAGTGAACATGGGAAAATTCAACTTCTTGGGACTGTAATGGAATGAAGAATATTAACCTACTACAAATAATTCGAGGCTAATAAATTCCCATCCAAGCTGCTTACATAATCATAGAGCTGGCCTTGACCATAACCTTGTCACCAATAATAATTACATCTCTTGCAAAATTTCAACGTCTATCACAGTTCCCAAAATTCAAACTATCAAACTATCAAAAGCGAAACTATCAATGTCAAAATCCAATCCTTCCTATTCTCTCTCTCTATAATACCACTAGCAGCTTCAAAGAGTGAGCACTTTTGTCTGAAATATTGTAAAGGCTTCCTAGTTGATCATCATATATTCTACGATGCATTCTCTATACATCTGATACTGAACAACTACATTGGTTTCATTTTAAACTACATCTCATCCAGTCACGTCATTGCTTTGAACAAAGAGCTATCTTTAATATGGTCATAGGGACTATACAATCTAGCCTTTAATATCTCTAGACATTTTGCTAATTTGTACAATATTGCTATAGTTATCATTTGCCATTTTCTCAACTCTTCAAACTTCTCATGGACTTTAAGATGTACTATTTATTTAGTCTGGTTTTACTATTACTCTTCATTCTGGTAACACCCCAAAATAATTACTACTCAGTTCTGATCTTATCCCTTTCTACAGTACCTATTTATTTCACAACTAATTAATTGCATGGTGAGTTGCTTATTTTCAACTGGACTATTCTTCCTCCAGCTATCCTGTAGTTCTCATGAAGAAAGGAGTCACTACAACTCAACAAAATTCCTGTTAGGATTTAGGACAAAAAAAAAGCACACAAAAAAAATCACTCTTTTAACCCAAGGTGTATTTTAGTATTATCTCTATGTATTGAATTTCTTATTTTTTAAATACAATATTATAAAAATACATTTAACTTATAAATAATAATGTCTTAGGATAATATATATAGTATTAAATAAAAATGAACATTTAAATATGCTCATAGTAAACAAACTTGTCATTGAATACAGAGTTTAAAATAAATAAAAGTACTTCACAAGTTAGTTTATGCTTGTGAGAATGACTCCCAGATTTACATCAGAAGTAAATTATGAGGATTAAAAGAATGATCCAATCAGATTTGAAAGATAACCAGATGTACTTTTTGTTTTATTAGTTTATAAAGACAGTACTGTTGATACAAGGAGACATTGCCAAGATTCTCTCATAAATAACCAAATATTGAATTGATTTTCTGGAAACCACAAGGGACATTGTATCTAAGTATCAACTAGTGTTGAAATAATCATCTCAGTACTTTTCAGCATGTATGAATATCACTTACTTTTAGAGAAAAAAAATGTGGCTCATGAGACTCACATGGACTGTGTCACCTAGAACACCTAGATTACTAGACTGAATCTATTCCAAGACAGTGGGTCTACTAATACCTAGGTGGCAGCTGTTTTGTAACATTCTCTCTAGAGAGTTAAACTTTTCCATTATATCTATGAGCCATGTCATATGAGTTCCATCACATTAAGTCTTATAGTTATCCAAAAAAATACTGACAGCTATGGTTATAGCTCAGAGATAGAGTATCTGTTTAGCATATAGAAGCTCCTGAGTTTGAAGAGTTTGAGTTCCCTCAAACCTAGGACAGGTTTAGGAAAGGAAAAGAAGAAAGGGAAAGAGCAAATAAGAGAGAGAGAAGGCACGAAAGAGAAGGAAAGAAAGGAGGAAAAGGAAGTAATGGGAAAGGAATAAGGAAAGAAAAGAGAAAGGAGAAAGGGAAGGAAGAAAGGAAGGAAGGAAGGAAGGAAGGAAGGAAGGAAGGGAGGGAGGGAGGGAGGGAGGGAGGGAGGGAGGGAGAGAGCCAAGGAGGGAGGGAGGGCAGTCAGGCAGGCAATTCTTTCTCCAAAATTCAAAGTGCTAGGAAAAGTTCTCAGTGGTAGAATGTTTGACTGCAAGCATAAAACACTGGATTAGGAAAGTAAGTACCTTAATTAATAAAATATAGAAAGATAATGTTTTACTAACAAACAAACTGATTCTTTTTAAAGAAAAGATTGTTCTCTTTGCTTGTTATAGAGCCAATAAATGTCTGCCTCAATTGAGGGACTTTCTTTGGGAGGAAGCCACATAAAAAGGAAGAAATAATCATATGTGAACTGTATGTTTTCAGTAGATGACATAGAGAGCCACATTCAAAATGATAAGTAAAAAGATCAAGGTTCAAATTTACTTTCCTCAAAACTCAATGTAATTATCCAATTATTCTATAGATATAAATTGTATCAAAGAACCATGCTATCAATTTGTGCCATGCATAGTATTAAGAGCAGTAGAATACATCCTAAACATTTCATCGACTCTCAAATAGAAAGAACCAAAAATAAGTATGAAAATAATACTTAAAAGATTTCTTAGAAATCTAGTTTTGAACATGAATTAGATGCATAGTTTACATAAGTTTTAAGAAACAGCAAGTTGTTAATCTCATAGTCTAATTTAGATATTATCAGGATATATCATTTTGGGTTTGTCAATGGAAAGAGTAATTATAAGTTTTGTTTTTGTCTTTTAATATTTAATCAGTGATTAAATAGTATTTCCTTCATAAAACCAGAAAGTAAAATAATCCTGGTATAAATATTAAAAATAAAGATTATTAAATACTTCTTAACATGATAGTCTTTAGACTTATAATTCTATGAAATAAGTGAAACATCACCAAAACTAAGTTTTCCAGAAAAGGAATATAGTTTACCAACATGGCTATGATAAAGAGTTGGTCAAGACTATCCTGTGGTCTACCTGGTTATAAATGTGATATAAATAAAAATAAGTTCTAAAAATAACCAAGAAATACAATCCTTTAGTGCATTATTTCTAATTTAGGTAAACACTAAAGTACAATAGACAAAATTGTTATTATTACTACATGGAAATTAGAATTAAATGGTATTCTGTGCCATTTTTTTCAAAGTTTGAGAGACGGAAAACTACTAAAAATCAAGAGATCCAGTTGTTGCAGCTGTACACTTGGTTTAAACTCACACACACACACACACACACACACACACACACACTCACACACACACACACACACAGATAATTGTTTTCAAAAGCATTCCCAACAACTGCGCTGTGAAACTTGTGTTGCCTTGAGACACTTTTGTTAATGCTATTACTTGGGGCTAGAGTATCACTATGGCATTAGTTGCAATCTTTGTCTTCTGTGTCTGAACCTTGAGGACAGTAAGAATAGGTCTTAGTGAACTTCCAGAACCCAAACTAAGCCTAAACAAAATCACAATAACCTCCAGAAAAAAAAAATTCAAATGTTAAAAGTACAAGTCTAACTTATAGTAAATAAAACCTCTCTCCTCTAAACTTTGATATTAATGAAGCACACAAAATACTACTTTTGATTTTAGTATAGAAACATCCTTTCAGATGGTCAAAGAGTAGTGTTCATTGTCTAGAATATATAACTGAAATATAACATTTATAGTAAAGCAAAGAGTAAAGGTAACGTGAAGCAAGAATTTACTAAATAATAGTTCCTAAACCTTTTCACCAAAAGGAAAAAAAATTCCTAAGACCAGAGTGCTTATTTTTATTCCCATAAACTTGTGTGTCTAAATAAAATACTAAATCCAAATAAAGACATGTTTCTAATCTTTTTTTTCCCATTTTGAACTGAAAAACGTTTAAAGACAGAGTGATGAATATCAGGCTAAAATTTGTGAATTATACATTAAGAAGCTGTGAATTTAAATATTTTGCTGCAAATGCAATACAATGATCTTATGTCTGGTTTCAATTTCATGATCATATCTTTGTTGACTGACTGAAAAGCTTTTCCCATAATGGCTTCTCAAGGTAATGGAATGCCTAGCTTAGAAAGAGAATTTAGCTGGAAACTAATAGTAAAATATCAACACAAAGGCCAGATCAGAAAACACAGCTGTCTAAATCCCAGTGATTAAAAGGGTATCTTAATCATTGGTGGTGAAACCATAGGTGTTTTGAAAAGAAAGCTCTAGAAGGTAAGCATTTGGACTTATTGAAGTCCATAACTTCCTTTGTATATTCTAACAATGGTAAGAATGCAAGTAGAATAGGAAATAACATAGGAACAAGAGACAATCCTTGATATTTTGTTGTTATACAATACCTTTATAAGACTATAATTCCACAAAATA
This sequence comes from Dipodomys spectabilis, assembly GCF_019054845.1. Lineage (NCBI taxonomy): Eukaryota > Metazoa > Chordata > Mammalia > Rodentia > Heteromyidae > Dipodomys > Dipodomys spectabilis. The sequence goes on from NW_024870709.1 coordinate 13,042,356, forward strand.
ACCACATTGGTTTCTTCTCTGTTGTTCAGTTTTGTACCGGTAAAAATAGGCTTAAGCTTTGTATATCAACATTCATGATTCTCTGAGTTTGTTCTCAAGTACTTCTTTGATTTTACCTCCACAAAGAATAATTACACTCAAATAAAAATATATCAAAAGTTATAAAGGAGGTAATACCCTTACTTTGAAAGATGGTATTATCAATACATACACATTCTTTTATACCTGGACTGAACATCAATTTAAACTATTTTTCCTTAGATTTCACTTTGAGCTTTGAAAATCCCAAAGCTACATCAAAATAACCTATTATAACTACAGCTTTCATACACTTTGCAGATTTGGTTCTAAGGCATACACTGGTGGTCAAAGAAAAAGAAAAAAAAGACAAGTAAATACATTATCAATTAACTGGGAATTGAGAAACACAAATTTAAGCTTAAAAATATTTAAGCTTAAATATTTTTAAAATGTGAAAGCCTTGTATTAATATAGTTTAAAAAGGTAACTTTTCTTTTGGTCAGTCTTGGGGCTTGAACTCTGGGCCTGGTCATTGTCCCTCAGCTCTTCAGCTCAAGGCTAGTTCTCTACCACTAGAGCCACAGCACCACTTCCTGTTTTCTAGTGGTTTATTGGAGATAAAAGTCTCACGGACTTTCCTGTCCATGCTAGCTTTGAATCACGATCTTCAGATCTCGATCCTCCTGAGTAGCTAGGATTATAGGCGTGAGCCACCAGTGCCTGGCTTACAAAGTTAACTTTTAACTTAATCTAATAACATTTTTATACTCACATAAGATATCTTTGGCATTCTAGCTTAGGACAGAATGAGAGGTGAGCAAACTCATTTAAATCCTTTGATGTTTATTCCCCATTAATATTTTGATTGAGTTGGTACAATTTATTTTTAATTTTTTGATATCTGTAAATTTATAATTATTTTTGTTTCTAAGTATGTTCTATTGAATGTTGGATTATGAAAACCTATTGTGTAATTATTTCAACTATAAATCATATTAAAATATTAGTCAACCTGGTGAAAACATCATATACAATGTGTACAGCTTTATTGATGAGTTACACATGCAATTATATAGTTAAATAATTAACACTAATTTATTTTGTCCTACCATCTTTATATATTACATGCTCATTTTTATGGTTCTTAGTTGTCTCTCAAATATGAATTGAGCCTATTATTATTATTCCAATATAATATACACTTAGATTCTGTATATAACTATTTAATCCTTAGTCAACAAATTACCCTTGAGATACTTTCAAATGAGCTACATTTAGTATTCATATACATAAACCGATCATGAACTTCTTGAGGATTACACATACCTGCTCTTTCACTACAGGTGAACTAGGGTACAGCACAGTGGCCAAGGATAAAACATAAAAGTACATTTTCTGAATAAAGTTTTAAAATAAGTATACATTATCCTCTAAGTGAAAGCTATTTCTCTTCAAAGTGATAAATGAAAACTATCTTATTCTATTTTATTTATAGACAAATAATTATACTCAATATAGTTAAATGCCACAAAGGAAGAGGATAAAACCACTTCAGTGAACACATTCAGCAGAAAAGAGCTACAAATCAAAACTCATGTAGTTCCAACAGCTATGTGTAAATTTCAATTTACTTTGACTAATCAAATAAAATGAGCAACAAAGAAACTTCAAAAACTAGGCGGCAGCTGGGCACACGTGACTCATGACTATAATCCAAGCTACTCAAAATGCTGAGATCTGAGGACTAAGCTTCAAAGCCAGCCCAGGAAGAAAAGTCCATGTGATTCTTATCTCCAGTTAACTAGCAAAAAGCCAGAAGTGGAGCCATGACTCAAATGGTAGAGCTCTAGCCTTGAATGAAAAAAGCTTTAAAAAATGTGTGAAAGCCCTGAATTCAAGACCCAGTACCAGTGTGCGCGCGCATGTGCACACGCGCGCGCGCACACACACAAACACACAAGTACTACTTTGTGCTTATATATAAAACTAGATTATCTCAGTTAACACCTGGGAATCATGTGCAAATATTTTTATGCCGTTGTCAAGACAAATTACGCCATCAGGTCACTTTCTCTCAGGTCACATTTCTCCAGAATGCCCCTTTTACTTACTAGCTACCTCCAGCGATGCGTTGTGACTCACAGCCTCTCCAAGGTAATTCCTTGCAACGCAGACATAGACCCCTTCGTCAGGCCTACTTTTCCGTCCATGTACTATTCTTAAGAAAAATAAAGATCCACTTGGCAGCAGCATGCGGTGTGAGCGAGGGTCATCTTTGTCGGTCTCCACTCTCTCACCCCCTTTGTACCACTCAATCGTAGGTGTTGGGCGGCCTTCGGCTTTACAGTTCAAGGTTGCAGGTTCTCCTTTTGAGACGATGAGGTCAGAAGGGTGCTCAACAATTCGAGGTGGAAAATCTTCTTGTCGAAGGCGGGAGCCTGCGGAAGAATTGGTAAAATATGAATATTTCATCATCCGCTCAGAACGTTTTCTTGTTTATACTTTGCCAGTTCACATATTCTCTGCAGCAGAAACCCATTGTCTTTAAACCCTTCCAGACTCTATAACTCAAGTGTGCTTATACCATGCATACTGCTTGTTTTTCCTGAGAGGTGTTAGAGACCTGATAAATAGCATCCTGAATATCACAAATAAGAAATCGCCTCCACTAACTCATCTGCTATAGACCAACACACCATTACATTCTAATATAAGGGAACATTTCTCATACTCTCAACTCTTTGTAAATAATAATATACATGCACACTTTCCACAGTTTTAATAATTAGCTTTATGATTACCATGTAATATTTGAACAGGCTTCAAAGATGAAACATTAAATAACTAAATTTGAACAATGCACATACTGAATGGAAAAGGATACTAGTGACACATCCTGGACCTTACAGGTCACTTCATAAATGTAGTTTTCATTGTCTATGCCACGTAAGTATATCCTGTGACTCTACTTTTTTTTACAATTAAATTATAAAATCAGGATGCTTCAAAATTTTAAGCATTCCTATCTTCTTTCTGCTATGTATAGAGTAAATGTGTAAATTTCACAAATGTAGTCCCATATCTGGCTCTCATCTAGTATTCTGATCCTAATAAAGAAAGCAAAGTCATAATGCACATTCCTTAGCACCTCTCTTCTGGTCCTCAATAACCAGCTACCATCCAATATAAATAATCCACTAAATAGTCAGCTTAAGGTTTTGAATGAAAATATATCCTGGGTCCTTCAGTACTTCAAAGGTCCTTAGAATTCACTCTTTGCTCCTAAATCCTTGAGAAGAGCCAGCCCATTCATTCCTTCATTGAGCTCTTCAGACTTCTAGGCTCATTTTTAGTTTCATAACACACTGAGCTTCCACAGGGCCTTTAGCCCTTACCGGCAACAGCACCTGAACTCCAAATAAACTTTCCTCCTTTACAATATTCTTTCAAATCCCTGCTCTCCTAGACCTTTCCCATAAAAATAGATTTGGCTTTTATAAGCTTATAACACTGGGGAGATAAGCCAAGTTCAAAAATTCAAATGTTGTGAGCTTTTGTTCATACATGGAGGTTAAACCTAAAAAACATATATCTACAGATATGCATATGTGTATATATATATATATATAAAATATACTAATAGTCATACTATATACCTAAATACATGTATATGTAGATATATATATACTTATATACATACATACATATACATATACATGTTATACATACATAAACACATAAAACATGATTTTAATTATGAGATGCTTTAGGAGATGAGGAGAGAATATAAGAAAGATGAAGAGGGAATAATTTTGGAATGCACTGGAACCATATATAGAGATAGAATAAAGAATCTCAATGAAAATTGTAGGTCAATAAGGCACTGAGGGTAGAAAAAAAGAGGAGGCAGTCAAGAGGGTTACTCTGACCACAATATAATAAATGTACATGTGAGAGAGCATGGTGAAACCCCTTGTTACAATGAATGCACACTACAAAAGTGAATGATAGGAAAACGAAACAGCCTCTATACGTCATACCAGCAGAAGGGGGTTGGGCTAAGAGGGGAGTGAATTAGGAATGAACATGATTTAAGTAGTGTTTCTGCATGTGTGCAAATAAAAAATAAACCTATTGAAATTATTTAATAGTAAAGGAAAAGAATAACATTTAAAACAAGAAAATTAAAGAGTTAAACCCATATCACCATATTCCCAGCCTTGATAAAAAATGATCAGTATTATAGCTGAAACCTATTGGTTTGAATTTTTAAAGATCCTCCCTTCCCAGTAGTCTATAAGATCTTTTACTATGATGTAGCTCATTGTTGCTCTCCTGTTGCTTGAGAGAATACTGAGCACACTATGGTTCTTAGTAAAAATATATGTACTAAATGAAAAAAAAATAGAATGCTAACAAAAACAATCCCAGTGAGCAGAATGAGGTTAAGAATTATGCAATTCTAGAAAGACTTTCTAAGATTTTATCTTTTAAGATTGCAACCACTGTGCATGCTATTGAAACAATATATTATACATCCTGCATAAGACTTACATATATCTGTTTAATTTTTAGCTAGTTTAATCAATTTTTCTTAGAAAAATTGATTAAGTGATTAAGTGTTATTTGCTCATAACTACAAGGAAACTGTTATCTATAAACACTAATAGTTTTAAAATAAATATTGAGAAATAGCTTTAGTTTGCTGCAGTATGCTGTCTACCAGACTTCTAAAAGAGGAGGAGGGAGAAATAAACCAGCAAGTAAAAGGGAAAAGGGAGAAGTTCATAATCTCTCACAAAAGCTATGCTGACCACACAAAGAAACTGAAGTTAGCTTTTACATTACATACATATGGATGTAAACGTGTATGTTTTATTAAGGCACATATTATTTTAAAATCTGAAAGTTCATTTGAGATGGGAAATGAGGCTGCCACTGTTGCTAGGAGAACACAAAGAAAGGGCATTTAAGACAAACTCAGCAAGTTAGAGGAAAATTTGGAGCCAGGGAACTTGAGGTGAATCTTGAAGCAGTCATAAAGAAAATGAAGGGGATGATTTCACCCAAACGCACAGCTGCAAGAATGTATGGTACACTTAGGACCTGAAAGGAAGCTAGTATGGCCTGTGTTTGACAAGCATGTCAGAGATTAGGAATCATGAACCTGAAATAATAGCTGAAAGGAATGATGTGGTGTACTTTGTACGTGAAGCTGGAGTTCTGCAGCTAAGCTGAAGGCAACAGGAAATCATTTTTAAAATAATTGAGCCAAATGTACTTATTATCTTACTCATGTAACTGTAACCCCTCTGTATAGTATCTTTACAATAAAAAAATTAAAAAATAATTGAGTCAGGGATGGATATGACCAACTTTAATTTTAAGGAGCTCTCTCCTGGTAGGCACAGTTACAAGGGGACTAAGTAGGATGGTTTTACATCCTTCAAGTAAGAAATCTATGAATCTGTAAATCTAAACCAAAATGAAAACAGAAAAAATGTCTAGATATTTATGTCATAAAAGCAAAACCTGTTCCCAAGCAATGGAAAGGACAGAGAGGAAGTGTGAGTGAATATAGCTGTTATATGCAATGTATATATTTGAAAATGGAACTACATAACTTGATGGGGATGGGAAAGATCAGGAAGAAAGAGAAAAATGGGTGACATTGATCAAGATGCATTGTATTTATTAACTGGTGGTGTATTGAATTAAATCTCCCTTGTAAAAATGAGTAGTATGGAGGTTCCTCAAAAGACTCCACATAGAGATCCCCTATGACCCAGCAATTCCATTTTTGGGCATTTACCCAAATGTTTACAAACAAGACCACACTAAAGCTACCAGCACAACTATGTTTATTGCAGCATTATTTACTATAGCTAAGATATGGAACCAACCCAGATGCCCTTCAGTAGATGAATGGATCAAGAAAATGTGGTATATATACACAATGGAATTCTATGCCTCCATCAGAAAGAATGCCCCATTTGTTAGACAATGGAAAGACTTGGAAAAAATTATATTAAGTGAAGTAAGCCAGGCCCAAAGAAACATAGGTCCCATGGTTTCCCTTATTTGCAATAACTAGTATATGTCTGAGACAAGCAGAAAAGGTCAGATAAGTTGATGTTAGGTGAAATAAACCCCAAGGTAAGGATTCAAATGTTTTTCTTTTCTTTCTTGCGATTGTTTCTAAACATATTTATAAGATTATTTCTTTGTTGCTTTGTATGTCCCTCCCCTATGGTATAACCCCTGTTTTCACTGTATTTGATGTTGTTATAATTTGTGGAGGGGAAGGGAAATAACAAGTTGTTTAAATAGGGATACAGGTGGACCCATTGCAACAATGAGATGTACAAGATGTTATGTCGAAAAACGAACTTTACAACTTTGGCGGGGAGGGTGGGGTGGAAGGAGGTATGGGAAGGGGAAACACAGGAGGAGGCAACAATGCTTGATAAGAAATGTACTCATTATCTTGCCCATGTAATTGTAACCCCTCTATATGGTATTTTCACAATTTTTAAAAAAAGATATTAAAAAAAAACACCACGGGATGGAGGCAAGACAGGAGTAAGGGACATCCCAAATTTCTGGTGTCAGTGATGGTTGAAAGGCAATTTTAATGAAGGTAAGAATAAAGAGTGTGATTTGGTGGGAAGAAAAGGAGTAGGGGAGGTGGGGGACACACCCCCGGAGATATGGAGATATAGAAGCCCTTCTAGAATATCCGAATGGTGATGACACACTGCCAACTGTATATTCAAGCATGATCTAAGAAATCTCAGCTGGAACTGTTGAGTAGAACTGAGGCAAAAACTATGAGAAAGAATAAAACTGTCTAGGGAAAGGGTGTAGAGGAAGTCACGGACAATTGCCGAACCTGGAGATCACCCAGGCTCCACTACACTGCTGTGCTGCTGAGATTCTTTTCCATCCTCTGCCTGCAGTTGGACCACAGCCACCAGGACTGGGAAACAGAGGACTCTGGTCCAAGTTTTCATCACTATGTCTACTCAGAAGCATTCAGTAAAAGCTTCAGCAATAAAAATGCTTTCAATGTTATTAATGACTGAATTTTCAAAAATGCTCTGTGGAATACTCTTTCCTCAGATTGTTAATAATATTGTGCAGAAAGAATAAAAAGACTTGAAGGCCACAGTGCCTTTAGTCTTCTAATGTACCTTACATGGGCCAGAAAATGAGTATAATATGCAACTTTTAGCCAGTGAACTCTTTCTGTTTATATTAATTGCAGGATATATTACTGAGTGTTGTTTCTGTGGAATACATTTACAGAGAAAAATATACACTAAGAGAATACAATAAACTGAGAAAAATAACTAACATCAGTAGAAACATTGTTGTTTGATGGGAGTAGCACCAATACCTTTTGTGTTAATAATCACAAAAATACCCCAAATCTCTCATTTCTTATAATATATCACTTTCAGGAAAATTACTATGCAATATCTCCATCAATTTATATGAATAATGGGTTAGCCTCAGTAATAAAAAATATAAATGGTAGTCATCTTCTTTTCTAAAACCTCTAACAAATGATCCTTTATAATAAATTCTAAGCTAGAAGGGAAGGCCATGAAAAGCAAACTAGTATTAATTAGTTCTTCTCTCATAACATCTTTCTAAGGTAGATGTTGTTTTATGTGGTGTCCATATGGGGAACTGAAAGCTCAGCTGTCACACAGCTGGGAGATAGCAGTCCTGGAATTCAATCAGAGTCAATTCCCACATTGTTGCTACTCCAGCTAATCCATAAGTATCACTTAGATTGACTATTGAAAATCCACAGATAAGCATGCATTGTCCATTTCCTCTTCAACATTGAAAGTCTGTGCTTTGTTTACTTGTTTTAAATACAAGATGATAAGAGAAAGAAACAGTAAAGTCTGAAGATACCTGTTTTGTCTCTATATACACACAGGCATAGACTGCCTACCTGTACATCAAATGAGTTCATAGTCACCTAACTCAGTAAAGGCCTTGGTGATGAGTAAATGAGGATATAAAACTTTCCTTATACTGCACTGTGTTATCATCTCCAAATATGAGCTTGCATGGTTGAGTAAGTATCTTTATATTATCGCCTTCTAATAATCTGAGTCCTTCAGTTCAAACACAACTATTTTTTGTAATTAAAACTAGCACTATAGGACGATCGTGAGCTATATAGCAATATGCTGTTTCAAAAAGTAAATATAAAATAAAATAAATTTTTGGTACAAACATATTTGAGGGAATATTCAACGTATAACAACTTATACCTCAACTCATGCAATTTATACCAATAACTATGACTCACAAAAAGCAGATGTTTTACCATGCTGGGACTGAACTCAGGATCTCATACATAAAGCACATACTTTACTACTAAGCTGATTCCTCCTTAATCCTGCAGAGAGGCATTGGAGAAAGTGACACTAACATAAAATAAGCTATAAAATATATTAATCTTAGAATTGTAGAAGAAAGGCCCTAACTATTACACATTAATGATCATAATCTTCTCTAAAAGTAGCACCTGGAATCCACTTTTACTTGTTCACAACTTAATACATACATATAACATGCACATGCTATATTTTACATAGATAATACTTTCATTCTTTCTGCATTTAAAAAAAGTTTCTCTAATCATAAATCATGAGTTTTATAAGCTACCTGCCAACCACCATTGTAGTTATGCTAATTTGCACAGTATTATGTAATAAGATAGGAAGTTTATATAATCATTGGCAAGATTTACTTCCAGGGTCCAACCACACTCTACATAGGAAATTGAGAAGTTACAAAAGAGAGATTTGTAGCCAAAGAGACTGATAAAGGAATGAAGATGATGTTTTCAACTGCCTTCAGGAAGAATCCCAGAACACTGGGAACAAAACACCACTGACACAAGACAACTAGCAACACAGTATGGGGCAGGGCAGGATTCCTTCAACAACTGTCCAGTTGGAAGATAAAATATAAACACCAGTGACTGAAATCTGTAAATATTTACACAACCACAGCTGGAAAAAGATACACACGTAAGTGCTAAGTATTTCAGGGAAATATATCAAAGTCACATGAGATTTATGATGAGGAAACCATACTCCTAGCTGGATGTAAACTAGTTCCACACAGAGATATTACACAAGCATTCCAGTAACCACTTAAGAGGGTGATATTATTAATATTCCATGGAGAACTGAGGTGGACAGGTAGGTAGATATAGATAGAGAGATAGATAGATAGATAGATAGATAGAGAGAGAGAGAGAGAGAGAGAGAGAGAGATAGATAGATAGATTAGATAGACTTTCTATTTTTTCATCTATGTAGATTTTTCTAGTATGGCAGCAATATTAGTCATAGGGTTTTGTTTACTTATGTTTACAAGTTTGTTTCTTAGTAGATGGAGGGAAAAATAACTAAAATTGTGAAGAAAGTCATTAAATCCAAATTCCTTCTTTGTTTTGTTGGTAAAATTAGTGAACCTACAGTGAATAAAATGTCGATCTGTATCATTTATGATATTAAAGCATCCTACAGCCCAAAATGCTTCTAAGATTGTTACTATTATAAAATAAACTTATTAAGTAGTTTACAATTAGACAGTGGCAATTTGGTGACATCCATCTGTGTAATGTAAGGTAAGGGATGTAGTTAATTGCCCTGGAAACCTACATATATTTGTAAAATAATATTTACATTTTAAAATTTATTCATTGTTACTCTAAAAATGATGTACAGAGGGGTGATTAGCCAGAGTCAGATAGAAAGTGTCTCCCCCCCACTCTCCCCGCCCTGCCTATCTGTTTCTTGCCGGTCCTGAGTCTTGAACTCAAGGCTTAGGTGCTGTCCCTAAGCCTCTGTTTGCTCAAGGATAATATTTTACCACTTGAACCCCAGCATCACTGCCAGCTTTTTCTAAGTAGTTTATTAGAGATAAGAGTCTCAAGGACTTTTCCGCCCAGGCTGGCTTCATGATCCTCAAATCTCAGCCTCCTGGGTAGCTAGACTTTACAAGCATGAGCCATGGATGCCCAATTAAGAGTATATTTGTTTTGAGCAATGTCCTTCTTCCCTCCCTATCTCTGAGATTTTCCCTTCCAACCCTACCCACAAGTTGTATATTTCATTTTCAACAAAGTTTCTAGTGAGTATCACTGCTGCATTTGTTCACCCTTTGTCCCACCATTTCTGTGTCCCCCTTTACCCTCTCAAAGACAGATAAATGAACAAACAAGACAAAAGGAAATGAAACAGAAACAGTAACAAGAAGAGAAAATCAAATACTTTTGTTTCCATTTCCTGGAGTTCATTTCAATAAATATTATTTTATATGGTCAGATGCACATACCTATTGTGCCTATGTAATCCTCTCCTAAGAATATCTTTCTTTGATCTATGTGAATGCCTAGAGATTTGTATAATTTATCATGTCCCATGTATTTTTTTTCTTTTACCATCCAGTGTTTACTTATAGCTTTATAAGCAAATTCTAGTTACCACAAATGAAGGAAACCGTGCAACCTATGTTTCTTTAGGTCTAGCTTACTTCGCTTAATATAATTTTTCCAAGTCCTTCAGACTCCTTATGAATGGTACTCTCACCAACATTCTTCAAACTCTCTTCAATGAAATAGAAAGGGGAAGATCACTATAAAGTCAGCATAACACTATCCCCAAAACCAGATAGAGACTCATCAAAGAAAGAGAACTATAGACCCATGTCTTTTAAGACCATTGGTGCAAAACTTCTCAATAAAATTCAGGACAATCAAACTCAACAACTAACTATTGTCAAACAGAATTCATTACAGATATGCAAGTCAGTTAATGTAATTCAATACATGGACAGAAGCAAACACAAGAACCACATGATCATTTCAATACATAAAGAAAAAGTAGCTGACAAGATTCAACACCCTTTTATGATAAAAGCACGGGAACATTCCTCAATATAAGAAAGGCTGTATATGACAAACCTACAGCCAGCATTATACTTAATGGTAAAAATCTAAGACCATTTCCTCTAAAATCAGGAACAAGACAAGTTTGTCCACTTTCTCCACTTTTCTTCAATATAATATTTATATTTTTAAAGAGCCTCTTTATGTAAAGAATTGATCGATTCTTTTGTTAAAAGGCTGCATTAGATTTTCATAGAATTTGTATAGTATTGCAAAAAGAATTTGCTGCGTCAATTATCTAAAATCATTTACATTACTAAAAAGCCAAATCTTTCAACTTTGCTTTTAAAATTAGGTAGTCTCTCTATGTCACATTTAAAGATCCCTGATTCAAGGTGAGCTGTTGATGCCTGCAAAGTAAGCATATGGCGTTGCAATTTTAAAGATAATTGTCTAAAGACAATTACACTTTTGGAAAACAAAATGGTAAAAAGAGCCTTTTAAAGGATTACTGAGAAATCCCTATAGGAATGTAGTCAACTTCAGTCATTCTAAAACTGAGTCAGTACTTTTGACTTGAACAAGAATGTCTGATAAAAATCTTTTACACATTGGCAAAGTAACTGTAGTCTTTCCGTCCTTATATCTCCCCCATTTTTCTTTTTATTAAATCTTTGTTCTAATGCTTACAGATTATATGAAGTGCCCTAGTAAAAGAGGTAGAAAAGCAGACTCTAATCATGTCACATACATAAGACAGAGAAAATTTCAAAGTATTCCAAATCTTAAATCTTAATGTTTGGAAATAATACACAAATAGAGTAAGTCTTTATTTTCTAAAAGGGTAAATAACCATTTCCAAACAAGAACTATGTGTAATAAATCTAGTAGAGAAAATTCGTACACATGAGCATATATAAGTTTTGATGCAAAAATATATTTACCACCTAAAATTCTAGGAGTACATTATGTCTATATGGACCTATATCTTTATGTGTGTGTGTGCACACAAGCACTCACACCAGCCCTGAGACTTTAACTCAGGATCTAGAAGTTGTCTCTGAGCTTTTTTTATTCAATGCTAATGCTCTAGCACTTGAGCCACAGCTCCATTTCCAGCTTTTTGGAGATTATTTGGAGATAACAGTCTCACAGACATTCCTGCCTGAGCACTTTGAACTGTGATCCTCAGATCTCAGTCTGCTGAGTAGATAGGATTACAGTGGTAAGCCACCAGTGCCCAGCTGAACCAGACTTTTTTTTTTATTTTAATGAAAACATAAAAGAGGAATATAATTAAACCATGATTTTGAGAGTGGCTCAACTTTAATGTGGAAGGAAAAGAGTCATAAAAATATATTAGATTTAGAAAACATTCATAATGTCTACAGTTGAACTTAACAAATGGTTGGATCACAAATGAACTGCTTCTCTATTTCCAGTGCCTAGAACAATATCCACCACTTAGGTGTTCAATGAACATGAATTGAATGAGTGATCCATTTTAATGGAAGAAAAGAATGACTAGAGAGCCCAGATGTAATTAGACAGGCCTCTAGGAAGTTCTTTTTTTTTTTTTTTGTCAGTCGTAGGGCCTGAACTCTGGGCCTGGGCGCTGTTCCTCAGCTGTTTAGGTCTACGATGTGTCATAGTGCCACTTCCAGCTTTTTCTGCTTATGTGGTACTGAGGAATCGAACCCAGGGCCTCATGCATGCAAGGCCAGCATTCTACCACTGAACCACCTTCTCATCCCCACTGAGTCACCTTCCCAGACCCGTAAAGGAAGTTCTTACTTCTGCTTCAAGAAAGCAAAAATCTATAAGGAAAAAGAGATCTCTCCACTCAATATAGAGAATACACCATGAATTAGTCCTGATTACCTAGAAATATACACCTACTATCATGTGACATACGAAGATGAAAAGAATTTTTTTTTCTGTTCTAGCTAAAGACAGACAAAGATTTAAGGAGAGGGGCTGGGAAGGTGGCTCAGTGGTAGAGAGCTTGCCTTGCATGCATGAGGCTCTGGGTTCGATTCCTCAGTACCACATAAGCAGAAAAAGTGGCATTGTGGCTCAAGTTGTAGAGTGGTAGCCCTGAGCTGAAGAGATGAGAGACAGCGCTCAGGCCCAGAGCTCAGGACCCACGACTGGACCCCCCCCCAAAAAAAAGATTTAAGGAGTTAGATGAAAAAGGTGACCTGAAAAATGATCTGAAAAAAATCCTTGACTGATTTTTTAAAAAATAATTACAAAATGGCTAATTTTTATGTCCCTTTAAGTTTCTTTTTTTAATTTAATTTTTATTGATTTTTTATTGTGAAAATACTGTACAGAGGGGTTACAATTACATGGGCAAGATAATTCTTTAGCTTATAAATATTCAATGGCTCATAAAACAACAGTCTATATTGAAAGCTGCAAAATGCCACAATCATTGTGAACAATATAGGGGAAATAACGTCAATCCCTGTTAATATATTAGCATTCATTCACACAAAGATGTATGAACTAAATGTTGGAAACACAGGAGAACATAGACAAAAAATAAAAACATTTAACCATACCTGTCTCTGTCTTTTTAAGTCATTAAAAATGCAAAGTTAATACAAGTGATATAAATGACAGCATATATCCTTAATAACATCTAAAATAGTTTTTAGGCAACATTATATATTTTTTCATATATACATGCAAACAAGCAGTAAGGAAGTCTAAGTAAGTTTTGAAAACCTCAATACATTATTGCTAGAATGAGGGTGGGGGTGGGGAAGGAGAGACTAAGAAAAAGGGAGGGAGTCTTAGAAGGCAAGAAGCCTGAATGAGAGATTAAGTCTACTGTGGCCACAAACCCCGGGGCACCTAGCCCTCTGTCATGCCCTGTCTGATCACTAGGAATTTAAAAGACTGGCTATGGATTTAAACCGATTAACAGCTATCAATTGCCTCTTCTCCTTAGGAAGCAAAAAGCCCTAATTGTTTCACTTATCTTCCATACCATTACAAGCTAATTCCTGGTCTTTTACATTATGGGAAACTCATTTTTTCTAAGTCTTAAAGTATTTTTTCAGTACAATTGATTATTTTTTATTGAATCTTAGAATATTCTCATAATAATTTATTAAGTCCTAGTTATATTGTTAAAATGGTTTTCCTATTCTGCTTGTAATGACCAGGATAATATCTGAATATAGTTATTATTTTCTTCTACTTTTCTATCATTGAAAATAGTGATGACACATAGAAAGAAAAGATTAGGTTGTGATTGTTTTTCTCTTCAAAATATGATGTTTTTAATTTTATGAGTATAAATTTCTTTTTCTAAGATCAACTTTTTAAATAGTCATTATGTTTTCTGTGTCTATACATAAAACTGCATGCAAACTAGGTGGGACTGGCTCATGCTGATAATCCTAGCTATGCAGGAAGCTGATATCTGAGGGTGGTTCAAAGCCAGCCCCTGCAGGAAAGCTCTTGAGATTTTTATCTCCAATTCACCATCAAAAAGCCAGAAGTGGAGCTATGACTCACTCAAGTGATAGAATGCTAGCCCTGAGGAAAAGCATGCTCAAGAACAGCACCCAAACCCTGAGTTCAAGCCCAGGGACCAACACACACACACACACACACACACACACACACACACACACACACACACACACTCACACTCACACAAAGTTAATTATGTATTTGGATAAATAAAGCCTGCTACAATATAGCACTTCAAGCTGGGTGCTGGTGGCTCACACCTGTATTCCTAGCTATATAGGAAGCTGATAGCTGAGAGTGGTTCAAAGCCAGCCCCAGAAAACTATAATTAAAAACAACTTACTTCTCAGCTAAGTTGAACTATGCGAATATTATGTGAATTTTCAGAGCTACACTATATCTTAAACAACTCACCTTGACATCATTGGATTGGTATGTTTAAGAATTAGTAACTATAGGGGGGGGGGGGGGAAAAAGAATTAGTAACTATATACCATGGAGTATTATGGATTCATGAAGAAGACTGAAATTAGTCAGTGGTAAGGGAATTGAATGAAACTGGAAGTCCTAATGCTGAGTGAGAAAAGCAAAATAAGCCAATTGTTTTGAAAATTATTGGGGAAATAAAATTATCCCATTGTATTATCATTCACTTATTCACTAAACAAAAATGTATGAACTAGATGTTAGAAGGAAAGGAACTTTAAAAAGTGAAAATATTTAATGTTGTTTATGTATATGTGTATATATATTTACATACATATACACAGATGTGGATAAATGTGTATACACAAAATAGTTCTTGTCTAAGCAAGAAAAAGAAGGGGGTACAGAAGAGTTAGTTATCAAAATCAATCATCAAAATTCTTGGAACTCTGAGTAAACCTTATTATTATTCTGATTACAGATGAGGAATCTCAGGCATAGAATTTAATAACTTGACCCAGATTTCATAGGTACTAAGTGATGGGACAGAGATTCAGACCCTGAATTGTGTTCCAAAATTTGAGCATTTAATAACTGAATTATTGTACAATAGTACACTAATGTGAAAATCGTAAGAGTTTAACTTAACATGGGACAGGAAGTATATATCATTGTAGAGCTCTTTCCTACCATGCATGTGCTAGACTCTGGGTTTGATTATACACTGCAAAAAATATACAAAATAGACCCTGAATTTTTGGGAACCTAACCCTCATAAATAATTTAAACTAAAATAATAATAATAATTAAAGCCGGGGCATCGGTGGCTCACGCCTGAAATCCTAGCTACTCAGGAGGCTGAGATCTGAGGATCAAAGCCAGCCTAGGCAGGAAAGTCCATGATCATCTTATCTCCAATAAACCAACAGAAAACCGGAAGTGGCCCTGTGGCTCAAGCGGAAGAGTGCTTGCCTAGCGCTGAAGAGTTCAAGCCCACAACTGACCGAAAAAATAAAAATCTACAGCATATACTTTGGTCCCAGACCACAGCTGAAACAAACAAAAGTCACCACACTTAGGTTTTTCTTTTAGGACCATATTTAGGTTTTTCTTTTAGGATCATAAATTTCTATGTCTCTACACTTCTATTAATGGGTTAGTTTCTTCATCTATAAAATGAAGCTAATATAGCATATTGAAGCTCGAATAAGAACAGATAAATCTATCAACTCTCACATAATCCAAACAAAGAAAAACAAATCACCAGAATAAAAATACTTGGTCAAAGTATAATACCCTCTGAGTACAACCTAGACAAATTACGCTCTTCTGAATCCCATATATACAAGGTTAAGGATAAAACCTTTTGCAAAAGAAAACTATAAGTTAGGTGCCGGTAGAGGCTCATTCCTATAATCCTAGCTACTCAGGAAGTTGGAAACTGAGGACCTTGGTTTGAAGTTAGCCCAGGCAGAAAAGTCCATGAGACTCTTATCTCCAATTAGCCACCAAAAGGCAAGAAGTAGAACAGTGGCTTAAATCATAGAGCATTAGCCTTGAGAACAAAAGCTCAGAGAGAGCACCCAAACTCAGAATTCAAGCACAAATTCCGGAAAGAGAAAGGGGGGGTGGGGAAGGAGGGGAGGGAGGGAGGGAGAGGGAGGGAGAAAGGAGGGAGGGAAAGAAGGGGGAAAAGAAAATGAAGAGACATTCTTAGCCTGTAGACAATGAACTTCATGTCTGTGTGAATTCTTGGAAGCATAGGAAAATTTCGGGTATACATAGTAATATAAAACTGTCATGTTGAAGATGATGATCATCAGAAATACAAAGATAATGTTGGCTTATCAGAGGATGAAAAACTTAAAACAATAGCTCCCAGATAGTTGGTACAGAGGTGAGAATGAAATTCAAAGCTATGAGCTGTGTTGCCACAACACTGCCTCTCTGCCTTCTCATTTTAAACCTTTTCACATTTACTCTTTTTTTTTTTTTTTTGACATGATAGTGGTCTCAGCACAGAGTGAAGGAATACTTGTTATTTCTCCTTGCCCAAGTAGGAAGTTCAAGTTATTTTCTATTCAGAAAGGCTTGGAAAAAATTATATTAAGTGAAGTAAGCCAGGCCCAAAGAAACATAGGTCCCATGGTTTCCCTTATTTGCAATATCTAGTTTATGTATGAGTCAAGCGGAAAAGGTCAGATAATGTGATGTTAGGAAAACGAACCCTTAAATATGTATTTTAATGTTTTTTTTCTTTCATGCATGTGTTTCTAACGCATTTATAAGATTATTTCTTTGTTGCTTTGTATGTCCCTCCCCCACAGTGTAACCCCCGCTTTCACTACATTTGATGTCAGTATAACATGTGGAGGAGATGGGGACAAACAAGCCGTTTAAGGATTCAGGTGGACCTGTTGCAACAATGAGAAGTACAAAATGTCATGTCAAAAACGAGCTTTACAATGTCGGTGCCAATGTTTGGCAATGCAGGAGTTCAGTACTTAGAAAGATTATTGAAAAATTATATTGAACAGTTCAAAGTCCAGCAACTATATGCAGAAATTCCAAAAGCAAAATATATAATAAACTTATAAGAAAAGAGAATCAAATTTGAAGTGAAGGGGGTCGACATAATTGCACCGAGAAAATGAGGTTTGGGCTAAACATACAGAGAAAATTTTAATTTGTTTTAGTCAGAAGCTCTTATCTACTAAAATTATTTGGTGCTTGGTGTTTATGAATATCTTCACATTCTCTAAGAGAGAAGAACCATCCATAGAAAAGACCACTGGATTCTTGATGAAGGACATTTTTGACAAAAAGGTTGAATTTTAAATTGTGGGTGTATTAGTTCCTAAGGTTGTCATAAAAAAATAGCATAGAATGGGGATTTGAATAACAGAAATGGACTTCCTCATGGGTCTGCCAGGACATAAATTTTCTGAGATTCCATTTCAACCAGTGGCTGGGTGGAATAGAGTGCTGTGGTCATTTTACTACTTATGAAGCAGAATGGTTTGGCACCATGACATATGTCCATGAGCAACCTGTATAAACATAAATAGAAGGATTACACTCTAGGTTAACCTAGACCCTATCTCAAAAATAACTAACATAAAAAGAATTGAAAGCATGACTTAGCTCAGTGGTAGAACAGGCTCAGGAGGATTCTGAGCATGTGGAACTTAACTTTTATCCCATTTCATCTTAACACATTTAAATAGGAGCATACAAATAGTTGCTTCTGTATTGAAAAACAGCATTCTAATCTACTTACTGTATGATAAATAGAAAAATCACCAAAGGAGTGAGTGGGGGGGCCACAGAGACAGAGACAGAGACAGAGACAGAGAGAGAGAGAGAGAGAGAGATTTGAGACACACAAACCCTGAGAAGATTGTGTGAAGGCACAGATGATACTGACCAATGCATCAAAAAGCCAAAGAACATCAAGATTCTCAATGGCCACCCACAGCTAGGAAGGAGGCAGCGATCCATTTCCCTCAAGCCTCCAAAAAGAACCCACACTGCATATGCTGGCTTCCAGAATGTTGAGAGAATAAATTTCTATCGTGTTAAGCCACAAAAACCAAAAGACAGGAAAGAAAAATATCACAATTCATACTGATGGCTCTTAAACATTGGAATGCATCACAAAGTCAAAATGTATGCATATAAATCATTTTATTAACTGTTGGATTCACATCACAATAAATTGGACAGGTGGAGATTTGATATCTGGGCCTACCACTCTTGACATACTACACGAAATATATCTAAAGAGTTTATTTCTTTACTTGAGGTGGGTTCCTAGCTGGCCTTGGTCTTTCTGCTTTGGCTTCAAATGTGCAGGAATTGCAGGTATATACCAATATGCCCAGGGAAGAGGTGTTCTGGTGTCCATTGAAATGTGAAAACATCTGATCTATTTCTGTTCCCATTTCAAAGTTACTGTTCTCTTTAACTCTCTTTCAAAATGACTGGAAAAATAAATTATTTTTACAAACCACTATATCACAACTAATTTCCCCATACTAAAGCTACATTCCATCTGATCTAGTCTTTCTGTCAATCCTATAATATGTAAACTATCAATCTTCCATTATTATACACACACGTTCACTCTCAGAGAGAGTGTGTGTGTACATATATATATATATATGTGTGTGTGTGTATATATTCTGTAAAATAAACTAATAAAATGAACAGGAAAGAAAACTCCTACCTTACAGAATGTTAACAGAGCCAAACATAAAATAACTAGCAAAAATAACTAGCAAAAATCTGGTATATATGTAATAAATGTTCCTCTTCCCAATGACTGCTTTCTCTATTTCTTTCCCTTTTATTTTTATTTTTTTTGAGGTCCAGTCATGGGGCCTGAACTCTGGGCCTTGGCGCTGTCCCTCAGCTCTTCAGTTCAAGACTAGCACTCTACCACTTGAGCCACAGGGCCACTTCCAGCTTTTTTCTTTTTGCTTATGTGGTGCTGAAGAACCAAACCCAGGGCCTCATGCATGCAAGGCAAGCGTTCTACCACTGAGCCACCTTCCCAGCCCTTTCTTTCCCTTTGAATAGGGTCCATCTGTCAGCACTGCTGATGATTTATGGGAATGCACCTCAACCCTATGTGCAAAGGTATGACCATGTATAGCCCAAAGCACCGCCTCACTATGACAGGGGCAACCTAAGAACATGGGATTCACTTTCTCATCATCAATGACCTCTCACCCCCTTTCCATCCTGAAAGCCCAGCTATTGTGATGCTACTTTAAGTCAAGCCCTGTTCCTGTCATGCCAAGCCAAGCCATTTTGAAGGTTTTGCTTTACCTATAACTCATTCTTTTACTATCTCTAAGAAAGAGAAGAGAAAGAAAAGGTAGAAACTGAAGTCTTTCCTCACATGGACAGAACATAGAAGTTAAGAGTGTTCTTTAGTATTAGATAGATACACAACAAGAAAGCAACCTGTTCCTTCTTTTCATTATTAGTGGTGAGGCATAGCTCTAGGGTTGATGTATAATTTTTAATATTTTTAAACTGTAACAAGTGAATGTCTTACTAATATCCTGACTATATATTTGAACATATACATGTGTTCCCATCTTCTAAGGAAAAAAAAAACATGTTTAACTACTCTGGGGTTAATGTCAAATAAATGGCATATAAAGAAAGAAACTTAGAATCATTTTAAATTTCTCCAACTGGCTACAACATCTACCTGTGGTGATTTTTCAAATATAAGCATGTCACGAGTTGCAGAACAGTTAGAGATTAGAAGGGTAAGAGAATGAGCTGTATCTTATTTAAGTCAAGGAAGTGTCGTATGACTGGGCTGGAGGTGTGGCTCAAGTAGTAGACTGCCAGGTGAGCAAGAATGCTGAGGGCACATGAGGCATTTAGATCAAACCCTGGTGCCAGTCCTCCCCACAAAAAAAATGTTTTGGAAATTATGGATAGGGAAAAAGTCAATATGTTTTATTTACCATTTTTTAAAGTTCTAGTGTATAAATATAAGAAGATCTCCTGCAACACGTCCTTTTTATTTCATTGGACAGCCCATGTCATACAACTTTACAGACAAGCCACGTAGATTAATATTAACTTCATAATGACCTTGAATACTGACAAGATAGAGAGGAGTCTCTCAGAAATCCTGATAGAGAAAAGATAGCCCTAAATACTAGTAGCTCATGCTATAATCATAACTAGTCAAGAGTCCAAGATCTGAGAATCAAGGTTCAAAGTCAGCCACAGCAAGAAAGTCTATAATACTCTTATCTCCAATTAACCACAAAAAAAAACAAAAACAAAGAAACAAAAAACAACAATAACAACAAAAAAACAACACAGAAGTGGAACTTACTTAAGTGGTAGAGGGCTAACCTTGAGCAAAAGAGATAATAAGGGGCATGATAAAGATTTGGAGACCAGCTTGAGCTACATAGTAAGTTCCACACTAGACTTTCCTACATAATGAGATTATCTGGAAAAAAAATAATAAAAATCAAATGTGGCCAAATAGTCTCCCTCTCCCTTTATTTTCTTTTGCTTTCTCTTTCTTTGGAGCTGTATTCTAGTTTAATTCAACAACCACCACCAATTTCAACTTCTGTGTTTGTGTATTAATGATGGGCAATGCATCCTTCCTGTCTGAAAAATGTTTCATTCATACGATATTCCAGTAAATTTTAGATCACATTTCATTTCTGACAAAGGTAAATAAAAATGTATTTATGATAGACAACTAGTGCCTTGTGTATTCAATCTTAAATAAATCACCATAAGTATTCACAAATAAAGAAGGGAATTCAGACTACTGATTGCACTGTGGCCTAATTTTTGGTAAATAATTAACACCTATACCAGTAAGTTAAAATAATAAAAATTTTATAAAGACAACTACTCAACAGCACCAATCACTAAACAATCACATCTAATTACTATATGTAATTATACATAACTATTACACTATAATACTATATGTCATATTATAAAATTACTGAATTTCTAACTTTGTTCTCTAAGACAAATAACTACTAACATTATAACTATTGTCATTATGGAAACTTAGAGGTCAAAAATCAGATCCCAGGTTCTCCTACATGGAAAGAAAATATAATTTAGTAGTGCAGGTATAATAATGTTAGCAGTACAAGTGTACAAAAGCAGAAAAAAAGATATAGCTTAAGTTTCCTCTAGTAACTTATGCTGACTCCCATATTGGTGACATTGCTAATTCTGTGCACAGAATCTGAAAAAATATAATGCAGCAAAATAAGATCACCCATATATATTTACCCTGGCTCTAGATCCAGGTATTTGTAAATATCTATAATCAGAAGCAAATAATGTCTATGATGAACTCTGCCTGGGACACACAGTATCATTTTGGGCTGGTTCAATGAATGGTTCATGTGGTATAGAGACAGCAACCTATTGTGCTGGGCCTATGAGAGCCACATGTATAGATTGTCAGCCCTTACATTTTCTGAAAGTTTGTCTTTCAAGAAACCTAGAAGCTACACATATGAAAATGATTATTTTCTACAGAAATCATATGGACACAAGTATAATTTTTCCATCGCACTTAAAATTAAAAATAAACAGTAATTTGTGGACTTGGTATTTTCAGACAGAGTTAAATTACTATTATTAAACATTGTACATTGCTAAAGACTCATAGAATTATGAGTCAAATATTTCACACAGAAAGAAGACTGATAAATGAAATGTTTGTAGTTTTTCAAATGCATTCCATTTAATGCAGAGTAGAAAGTAAGTGACCAGTAAGTGGTTGGTATGTCTCTTTATATATCCAAAAGCACAGTTTAGTTCTCAAGATGAAAGTAGAGGAGATAAAGACTAAATACAAAGAAAAAGATAAATATGAAAGTATCCACTGTCATAACACAACATTCTTGATCTGCTCCCTCACTCAGAATATCAAAAATACTGTTTGAATAAACAGTAATGCAGCAAGAATTCTTTGGCTTGCTTTTTTGTTTGTTTGTTTGTTTTGGGTTCAAGGATTGGACCCATGACCTCCTGTATTACAAGCAAGCAATCTTTCAGAGCAATATAATCAGATCTTAGATCTAGGACTTGAAGTTATATTACTTGATGACAATATCCATTCATCATACATGGGACTTCTAGATGTTTACTATTGGTATAGATTTGTGAAAGAAATATGTCACTAAAAGAGTAAGAATTATGGTATGTGCCTCTAACTCCAGCTGTCCAAAAGTGTGAGTAGGATGATTCAGTTATAAGACCAGCCTAGATAAATGTATGAGACCCTATATGAAACAAATAAACAACAATAACAAGAAACAAGCTAAAAGCAATAAAACTGAGGCTGTGGCTCAAGTGACAAGAGTGTTTACTCACATGTGTGAGGTCCTGAATTCAGTACCAATTACAGTTGGAGTTTTTTTGTGTGTTTTTTTAAAGTCACTATATTTCAGTTGTGGTAATGGAAAGAAAGCTACAAAATATTTCCCAGATTTGGTACAGAACAGAATCTGCTGGGAAGCTGCTATGAAAATATATCCAGGATTTCAATCAGATAATTTTGGCTTTGGTAGGTTTGAAGCATTTGTAACACAATGACCTAGCCTACCATTTAGAAAAAAAAATGACAGAAGGTCAGTGATACACAGGAAAAGAGATCCTGACTCAGGCAAGTAGATTAGGCTGAAACATGAAAAATGTATAGTTAAACAGGCCAGCCGGCAATCTTCCCAACCCAGTAATCTTGATATACATATCCTGCCTGACATTGGAGATCTAAAAAGCCTATAAACAGAAGTTTCTATGACCACAGATTCATATAAACAGATACACATCTAATACTTTGTACTGGCATTCAAATCCTTCAAAATACCACGGAAGCTATTAAACCATCCCTTTAACAAATATTCATAACAAGCAGCATTGACACTGGTAATGAGTAAATTCTCACACAGCTGATGACAACACAACAGTGTACATTTTAGAATCCTTTTTAAGCTGGGCATGGTGGCGTACCTCCTAGCACTTGGATAGACAGAAGGATTGAAGGTTTAAGACCAATTGGACTATATAGACAGACTACAATCCAAAGCAAAGCAAAACCGACAGAAACAACAAAAAGAATTCCTTTTATTTCTTCTACCAACAGATCCTAAGTTTGAATATTTTCCAAGTAGTGTCATAAATCTTTCTTAGAAGGTGGGTTTAGCATGAGACAGTTCCTTCAATATGGTTGCTTTGAAAGTCAGGTCAGAGATAACTAGGATAAGTAGGTTGTTTATGAATCTTCTTCAATGGTTTACAGATTTACCTTAAAATAGAATTTTCTATTTTAAGAATGTGACAGTGAAATAATCATGGTAATGTTTCATGATTTAAAAAAAGGCAAATTGATTGTAGTATCTCCTGCTTGTAGTTCCAACACTTGGGAGGCTGAGGAGTTAGAGAAACCAACCTGGGTAGCATAATGACACCTGTCTCAAAAATCTCAGTGACAAGCAAATAAACTAACAATGTAGCTGGCTCTGGTACTAACTAGAGTTAAATTACAAGCTTACTAACTAACATGAAGATATTTGGCAGTAAATGTCATTAGTCATTTCATTCATAATTCACTGTCTTCCATGGATTAACTCAAGCAATTATAATAATCATTCATTCCCCCCACTGTTGGGTAACAAAGAACAATTTTCTTCAGGTACATATTCATTCTCCATAGTAGCAGTTTATTTGGTAGCAATAGTAGTGTCCTGGCTAATACAGCATTCCTCATTCTTCAAAGCCCTAGACTGGTAACACCAATTACTGGTCCAGAAATGTACAGTAGAACAGTGGAAAACTTTCATAGGATTTTCTAAGCTGGAGCTGGTGTAAACCTCTCAAACACTGGGTTTGCTCTTGCACAGAAATATTTGACCTTATTGGAAAAAATATATAATAATCACCTATAGTTCCTTTCCCCTAGCTCTATCTAACTCCACCAATGCATTTTCTGTGGCTTGAACACATTGTGTCAATAAATTTTCCTTCAGTTATTAGGTATATTTTCACTTGTAGCCAAATAATATTAATACACTGATTTCGCTATCAAAATGAGCTTTCATTTGTGAAAGAAATTTTGTACTCTCAGAAAATTTTGCACTTCACAGACACTGGAGAATGAGAATGAGTTCTCCAATGTCTTCAAGTTTCTGTTTACTTCCTCTTCTCCCAGGAAGGTGGCCTAGTCAGTAGAAAACATGTGGCCTTTATTTAAGCCATGTCTTTTTACTTTATATTTAATTATGTTTTAAAAATATTTCTAAGCACGCAACAAGTCTAAGTTGACTGAATGAATTCTGATATAATTTTCATATTTCACAAAGAAGTTATTGCTACTATTTGTTTGACCCAATGAAAGGGGCTACAAAATATTAGGTATTGATCAGTTCTCAGAATTGTTTGGAAGTATTTAATCCAAATAATACTCATAGTAGTAGTAATAATAATATGTTGCACACTTTAGTTTCTTTTTCAAAACTTCATTTTCAAAATAATGTACTTCATGGACCATATAATCAGAAATTTGTAAAACACAATTCATAGGCTTCCAAATGAAATCAAAGTCTCCAAATCAAAAAAAATCAAAAGCATTTTTCTCCAAATACTCAAATATTCTTATTGTTTTAACTTCAAAGTAATTATTGGACTCATTAGAGAATATTTTAAATCATACTTGGCAGGGAAAAATAAAACAATATTATTATTGTTTTATTATATTATAAACATTCTATCCCACCCTGTATTCATACCATGAACCAATGTACCATGTAACTCACTCCTTCCTTCATTACTTCTTTCTTCCTTTCTTCTTTCCTCTTTTCTTCCCTCTTTCCTTTTCTTATTTTCCTCCCTCTCTTCTTCCCTTCCTCTTTTCCTTCATCTCTTTTGTTTCTTCTCTTCCTTTTTTTTTTTCTATCTTGCTAGAAATCTAATCCAACGCTAAGCAAACATTCCCCCACAAACCCTCACATCTAAGCCCAGTGGAAAAATTCCTATTAATGTATAATAAAGTCCCCAATACTCAACTCTTGCAAAACACAACATTAAACTAAGATTTTTCATAACTGCAAGTAAGAAGTAGAAATAGAGGTGGGTGGGGAGAGACAGAGAAAAACAGAAAATTCTAGTGCAATCCAGAATTTTAGATTTAGGAAATTAAAAACAGACAAACAAACAAAAAAAACCTTGAAAGAATGTATTTCTATTGAAAACTGAACCAAAACTCAT
Organism: Dipodomys spectabilis; assembly: GCF_019054845.1. Classification (NCBI taxonomy): domain Eukaryota; kingdom Metazoa; phylum Chordata; class Mammalia; order Rodentia; family Heteromyidae; genus Dipodomys; species Dipodomys spectabilis. The sequence goes on from NW_024870709.1 coordinate 13,068,007, forward strand.
GATAGCGGCTGCGGGTTCCTCAGGCAGATGGCGTCAGCAGACCAGTAGATTAGTCAGCTTGGCAAAGGACGAAAAATAGATTGCTTTATGAAATGCCATCAAACTGAACATATGAAAGAAAAGAAAGAGGACTGAATCCATCCTCAGATACTTGATCCTGGTTACTGCATGGTGTGGAAAATAAGTCTACTCTTGTCATCGGCAGTTTAGAGTTTCCTTGTTAGATTTTCATAGAAATGGTTCTCAGAACACAAAAGCCAAATCCCAGATGGGACAGCTGGGTTTAACAGGTGACAAGATCACATCTAATGGTTTTCCCATCAAAGCACCATAGCTGATTTTCTTTCTGATTTTTTTGTTTTTAGCTAATGTAAATGAACAATGCTTCTATTTCTCAAGGAGAGATCACACGAGAACTTATTTATAACCTAGGATAACCAAAATTTGTTTTAAAAACAAAAAGTTTCTGTTTACAAATACAAATACAGTAATTTAATTTTTGGTTATGCAAGGTAGAATTTTTATTAGATTATATACAGTCAAATTAAAGTTAGTCCTCAATATTTTTCCCCAAGAGCCTACAACCACGTCTACTAATGCCACCAAATTAAATCAGAACCAGAAAGTTCAATTTGATTAGCAATTTTCCACGTAAGTTTGGGGCCCTTCAAATGCAAATTAGTAGTTTCATTAACTTGGGAATGAGACCAAGAGCTGGCCCTGAAGAAAAAAAGGGAGAAAAGAAAAAGAACAAAAAAGCACAACAAAACAGGTGGTCTGAAAATCAGGGGAACTAGCACTTCTTTTAAAAAGTGAGGTATCTAGAACAACTTTCTTTACTAGACTTACATTTATACATTAATACATAGTAAAAAAAGATTATAGTAATTTATATTTGCAGTAATTCATATCCAGCTTAATAATAACAGCCAGTTAAGTGAACATTCTGGTTTGTTCTGTATGTATAATAAGCATGTTTTCGTGTCATTGCCTGTATCTCAGGGAAACTTGATCTGATAAGGTAACATTTATAGCAAGTTTATTAGTGGTTACATAAAGATAAAACCAGGATGTCTTTCCATCCTTTTCAGAGAGAATGTTGAAGGCACCAGGACTAAAAAGAATAAGATCTAGATCTCAAAGAAACTAATTCTGCCATTTAACTACTTGGGTAAACTCTCTTAAATTTAGCTTCCTGATTTAGGAAATCAGTGTAATTATTTAGAGAACCCTGTGAAATATAGTATGAAAAAAAGCAATATAGTCTAACATAAAAGCCAATTGGGGTAAGGAATTAATATTATATGCTAATAAAAATGTGGATAAATGAAAGTTGGCTTTTAGTAAATGTTTCTCTTCAAAGTTAAACTGTTATTCAGCTATTTCTAGTCAGCAAATAAAAAATGTTGAAATCAAGGAAAAACATATTTTCCAACAGTATTTTCAATTATAAACCTCAAAATGAATTTGTCAGCCTCTTTTGTAGCCTGAGGTATTCAGCAGCAAATATAAAAGGAAATGGAGGGAAAAAAATCTAACACTTAGTGGCAAACATAATTATGTTTCCATCCTCAAATGCTATTTCAGTCCACTTTTCCCTAGAATTCAGCTTTGATCCTCGAAACTGTACCTGGTTTAAACACCCTTACTCAACAAATACTTAAAATAAATTGCATGACAATATAGGTCAGCCGCATTTTCTTCTTTTGATTATTTTCCTTTATGGTTTTTGTGTTTCTTTTAAGCATAGAGTTTAATTGGAATTGGTTCTTTGCACTGGGGCTTGTATGGACTAAGCTAAGACAATACGACACACATATTAGAAAGACTCTCTCAAAGTAGAGGATCTCCAAATCAAGGGTAAAAGAACAAGACAAGAACAATGGAGGGAAAAGAATGAATCTCTTGCACCATGCAACTAGTCCTAATTCCCAATGTGTACACATGGGGTCTTTCATCCCAAACATAAAGAAAAGTAAGCAAAAAGGAACTCAGTTGTATAATTTCCTTGGAACTGTTTATGTCCAGATCTGGGTGTGGCCTGGCCGAAGGTTGTTTCTACCATGTCTCCTAGCCTTTTGTGTTTAGATGGTTAGGAACTCATGAGACAGGGTCTGGATGGATAAATTCCTCAAGACCCCAGTATTCTGTATTTCTGGGTTTATAAGCAACCTACATCTTCTGAATGGTTTCCTAGGTAAGAAACATGACCGTGTATTTCTTATCTTTATGCTTTCTTCAATTCCCTCACCAACTTTAACCAACTCCTGATCCTTTTCAGTTGCTTTAGAAAAGCTTTTGATCAATTTTAATTTTATGTAAATCCTATACTGATTTTATACCCTCTTACTTGTTTTAATATGTATGTAGCCATATGGTTTGGAAGCCAGTCTTCCACAAATATAATCAATTAATTATCTGTTCATATATTGGGTGAAAACTATGAGTTTTAAGGTACACATGGTTATCTTTAGGATAAGAAGAATAGATTTCCTTTTTCTAAAGTTATTTTGAAGTCCAGAATAGGTGGTTGCCTTGTAAATTTTGTGAATTATAGCAAATCTAAAAGGTAAGTCAGTACATTTTAGTAATGAAATTGGAACTCTTCCTGTCACCAAGTGCTTATTTTCTTTTGAATTTCTTCATTCAGTTTCAAAAGGCACTTTAAAGGCAAAATTAAAAAAAAAAAGTATTAAAACACTCTTTTTCTGTTCTAAAATAACTGTGGCTATTTAAACAGAATATTCCCAATTGTCTACAGGATGAATTCCAAACCACTTAGCCTGTCAGGTAAAACCTTCCACAAGCTGACCTCAACATGCCTTTTTAAACCCCAATTCCCACAATTCCCCTCTGATCTAGAGAAATCAGATTACTCACAGCAATTCAAACATGCTTTGTTCTTTATTCTCACACTTCCCTTTTCCAAAACTCCCCTCTTCTTTCCCACTCCATTCCTTTTTTCTTTCTTCTTTAAAATGTATTATTAATTGAAAGTTCTTACACTAGCGTGAAATGATTTCTCCCTGCAGTTCTGAATTATTCACTTTGTTCTCTAGAATAATGATCTAAATGTCATGTGATATTTAACTTTTTATATAATTTTTTCACTCACATGGGAATAAAAGCCCCTTGAAGGCATGAGTATCTATCTCAGTGATAGAGCAAATGCTTAGCATGTGTAAGGCTCTAGGGTTCATCCCCAGCACAAAAATAAATAGATAGATAGATAGATAAAGAGGAGTAGGAAAGCAAGGTAGGAATGAAATAAGGAACAAAGGAATAAAGGAAGGAAGGAAAGGACAAAGGAAGGAACAGAGGAAGAAAGCAAGGAAGGAAGGGGAAAAGACAAAAAATAAAATTTTTACATTTTCTTTTTCTTTCTTTCTTTCTTTCTTTTTTTTTTTTTTGGTCACAGGGCTTGAACTTAGCGTCTGGGCACTATCCTGGAGCTCTTCTCTCAAGTCTCTCTCAGTGTTCCCCCACTTTGAGTCACAGCTTCCCTTCCAGTTTTCTGGTAGTTAGTTGGAGATGAGTCTCATGGGGACTTTCCTGCTTGGGCTTGCTTTGAACTGCAATCCTCAGATCTCGGCCTACTGAATAGTAGGATAAAGGCCATAAAAAATATGCCTCCACCTAGTGGCCAATCCAATAAAAGAAGATAGAAAGTGAAGGAAGGAATGATAGAAGTCCATGTTACTCTTAACTTTGTTTTTCCCAAAGCGCCTGACTCTTGCTCTCGTTTTTATTTCTTCAATATATAATATTATCTTCTTTTGCTTGAAATGCTGAGAAATAACAGCAATCATAATAATACAATATCAAAAGATACTGTGGAAGTTCTTTTTTTCTTTTCTTATTTTTATTCTGGTACTAGTTCTTTAACTCAGGGTATCTTGCTCTCACTTGGATTTTTTGGTTAAGGCTGGCACTCTACCACCTAAATCACAGTCCACTTCTGTTTTTTGCTGGTTAACTGGAGGTAAGAGTCTCATAGACTTCTCTGCCAAGTTGGCTTTGAACTATCCTGAATAGCTATTTCAAGTAGCTAGGATTACAGCCCTGAGCACTGGTGCCCAGTTACTGTAGAAGCTTTTATTTATTTCAAGTGACACCTGATTATTACATATACCCTTTTCCCACACAATGATGTTTTAACAATGTTATGCTCATTGTAAATATAGAGAGACTGTGAATCAGTTTTTTTTTCTTTTTTTTTTCAGTTTAATTTTATTTTATTTGTGAACATACTGTACAGAGGGGTGTGAATCAGTTTTAAAGTAAGTTTCCTAATGTTCCATACTAGCTTGTAGCAAGGATTCACATCCAGATCTGCCTTTCCTGTATTGTTCTTCACAATTAAAAGAAAGGCCATAAGAAAGAATTAGAGGGTGGATGATCCCAAAGAAATCATTTCCTATCCCTCCACCCATCCTCCCCCGTAATTAAAATGACTGTATTTAAGATTAAAAAGTTAATTTCCAACTCCTGTAGATTGTATTCCAGGCTACTTTCTTCCCTGTTCTCCAACTATTTACAACCTTCTTTATCAACATTTGTATTCTTCAAATTCTGACATCTCTCTTCAGGCCAAAAGTATTTATTTAATCAACAAGTGTACCGCTTGTGTAACATCAGGCTCTTATTCAAAGCTAAGTAATTAAAAATGGAAAACACATCACCAATGCCTAATCTATGCAAGCATTAATTGGTTCAATTGGTGAATGTTTCCCCAGACTGCATTTATTTCTTATGGATGGGTGCTGTGGTCTTGTCCACGCCTCATGGCTTTTAGGGCTTGCTAATTAGTGCCTTCCTAATCCCATTCAGAAAACTAGAGCAAGGTTGGATTTTTAATCTATTTCTTTTTTCTTTTTTTCACCATCCACTTCCATAAATGGGTAGTCACTAAGGTTAGGTCAAGCCAAATCAGCCCTACAATCGCATCCTTAATCAGACAATGTGAAATCAAAATGAATCAACAACAACAACAACAAAAATCCTGGGTTTTAGCTCACACAGTCTTTGGAGCTCATTAAAATGCATCAGCTCTTCCTCTGCTACAACCCTGCTGTTTCATGCACTAATAAGCCAACAAAAGGTGCTGAATGCAATGAACTGAATAATTGTTGAAATTTACAGTTCCTCAAAGGCAACTGTTTAGAAGAGTTCTGTTTTCCTCAGCCATGCAAATCACATTCTGATAAAGTATCACCAAGCAGATCCATTCTCACATTTATATTAAGAACCACACAGATTTGGGGCTCACTTTGGTGTTAGGAATGGATGATCACTTTTAGCGAACATTGCTTTACTCTGTTGGTTTTCAACCCACTTTGATGATCAAAGAATTAAAGTAACATTATATACTTTACACGCTGTCCCATAGTATCCTGGCAGAAGGGAGCTCTCTGTTGACTTAAGGGAGTCTATCAAGGTTGTTGTGATAAAACAGAGAAGGTGGGAAAAGACAGGATGTAGGCAAAGAAAGGAAATGAATGCACAGAGACACACATGTGATCTACTCTGTCTCAGTCTCTTCCTAGTCGTTTTAGCCACCCCCCCAAAAAATAAATCCTTAAATTAATAGTCAACCTTAATAAAACTACCTTCTAAAAGAGAGTAAGCTTTTGATCTCACTGTTCCCGTGCCTTGGGGTATTCTTATATTTATTGCAATGCATCTTGAGAATGTTACAAGTAAAACAATAATTTCCTACACTTTAATACATGAACAAACATATAATTTAAAGATACATTTGCCAAGGAATACCACATGTTTCAAACACATCTACTGAATTAATTTCACATCATAATTAGATTTTTTTAAATCAATACATTAAGTAAGAAGGCAATATGTTCAAAGAGGTTCAAACTGTAATTGTGAGTGACCTACTTCCCCGAGGTTGGGCAGGATGTATAACTGCACAAAGGTAAGAGTAACAACCAGGCTTCCCTGTCTCCTCTCCCACACACCCCTCCACAATGGGGGCACACACAACTCACATCCTTTCATCTGTGCTGGGCATGGATGTCACAATGCCACAGGGCTGAGAAAATCTCAGGAAGCATCAACTACAGTTTCAAAGCTACACATAAAAATTCGAAAGGCTCTGAAAACTGAATGTCTCCTAATAAGGATACTATTTTAGTATTTTTTTCCGATTAGAAAACACTCATTAACTTAAAAAATGTAAATATATTCACTATTGTTTCTCTTAGTGAAACTACTTAGTTATCTGGTAGACATTTAAAACAAATAGGCACTGCAGCAATAACTACTAATATTTGTAGTACAGGGACCTCCTTGAAAGGTATGTGGTAACAACACTTTCTTTCCTACACTTTTTTTTCCAGGTGAAACTTAGATTTGTAGGTCTTCTCCTCTTATTTGCTATGTAATTTTACAAAACACATCAAAACCCATCAGTTCTCAAGCATGTGTGACAATTACACTCATGGGGGATAGAGCTGAAATGATCCATCAAGAAAGATGATATTAAATATGATAAAGAAATAATAATTGAGAAGAAGCAGTCGTTTTAGAATATGTATTTAAACTTAGAAGACTTCACTACAATCCAAACAATTACTAATTTTTAAATCATCAGAAGAAAATAATGACTCACTTATATAAACCACAGTATGTCTATTAGATGTATTATCTTAGTTAATCCTTTCAGCAAGTTATAAAATATTGTTATTTCATTCATTACCATTACAGAATGGAAACAATTGGAGTACAAAGTATTTGAAAAAAATGGAGCTTTTCTAAGCTTACATAGCCTGTAATTAGGCATTGAGCTTATGCGTTTAATTATTTATATAATTAAATAAATTATTGTGTATTATATTTTATTTTATTGTGTTCTACATCATATTAATAGTCATATGTACAAAGGATCAGAAGCTGCCAGACACCAGTAATTACACCTATAATCCTAGCTATTCAAAATGCTAGAATTTGAACCCAAACTGGGTACACAGATCTGAAAGACACTTATCTCTAAGTTTCCAACAAAATCCAGGAAGTGTGGGTATGACTCAAATGGTAGACTTAAATGAAAAACCTCAGGAAGAATATGAGGCCCTGAGTTCAAACCCCAGATCCAGCACGATAACTAAAGAAAGGATCAAAAACTATATGACTAACTTACCATCCCTGTTGAAGTCATTCACAGACATTTTACTATCACCTTCTTCCAAGACTGCCCACCAGCATCATAAACAGATGTGCATACTATTACTGCCCAGAACTCAGAAGCAATGGTACTATGATATATATACTCGACTCTTTTAATTGTGGTTACAAAAAACATATACTACAAAATGTACCATCTTTATCACATATAGTGTGAAGCATGCTCATAATGTTTTAAAATACATCACCAGGAGCTTTCTGTCTTGTAAAATTGAATGCTTTACCCATGAAATAATTCCTCATAAGGTGGTCAAAGAGAATATTCTTGTATCAAAAGACACAGCTACAAATATACCCAGCCTTCCATTTTCTTAAAATAACCTATATTTTAAAATAATACACATATCAGAGGGGTTGACTGAAAAACATTAAAATATAGTAAAAGGCAAACCGAAGAAATTCCAGGTGTGAGCCCAACGTCTGCCTTTTATAGTTTTTACATTTTGTATTATGAATTGAGATCACTTTGAAAATCTTACTATACTAAATCACAGTTATCAGAATTAAGTAGCTGATAACATAATATTTGAAATTCAGTAGCAGCCACTAAGAACCACATAAATCTAAGCTCACTTTTCTCCAAGTTCTGTCTTTCTCTTTCTCTTTCTCTCTCTTTCTTTCTTTCTTTCTTTCTTTCTCTCTTTCTTTCTTTCTCTCTCTCTCTCTCAAACACACACACACACCAAATACACATACACATAGTGTATTTGAATATCGTTTTGGAACAGAAAATCTGAGTGATATATAGAGAAATGATGGGTAATGATTATATTGGGAAAAATTGAAATAAAGTATGAAGTATCATAAAAACATAAAAACTTCTAGTGCCTTCCAGAACCATCCTTTAAGTGTCCCTGCTCACTCAGCTCACTTAGTTCCTTGACAGATGAACAAGTACATCCTTCCCTCCACCTTCTTTGCCTCATAACTTTCCTCTTGTGCTAAGCTGAGTGAGGATGAAGATAAACGGGCCATTCAGACAAATGGCTAACAGATTATACTAAGTTAAGTAACTACTTACACCAATCTTAGCCCAATAAAATAAAGCACGCACTCACATTAGTATTTAAAGCAGTGATTTAAAGGCATGAAGGTTGCACAAAGAAAAGTAGCTTCATTTCACACCAGAGTTTCTCTGATTTGGCAGAGAAACCAGCCATGTCCTTCTCCGTTAGGAAGTACTGTCCAGTGCAGCTGCTCAAGGATATTTAGGTATCTTCATGGCTTTTCCTCACTACATATCATTGTCTCAGTTGTAACCACCAAAATCACCAAATGTTCCTGGATAAATGGTTTAGGTATACTTAATGGGTTTGTTTGTTTTCTGTTGTTGTTTTGTTGTTATTATTTTATGACTATTCAAGAGATTTGTAGTCACAAGACTGCAAATTGAAACCAAGTCTGGGGAATCCGTGTTGCTAGTCATCATAGAAATTAATATTGCCTAGTCAAATATCAGAGAAACAAGGTTATGAGTCAGCTATGGGGATGGTCAAATCTTATCAGAGGAAAGACAAAGGGGCTGCAGACCCTAAAACTAAGCTTGAAATGAGCAACATGAAATTGCAGACCATTCACAAGAGGAAAAAAAAACTAGAAAAAAAATGTAAAGTTGTTGAAAGCAACGAGCAAGCTAATGACATAAAGAGCTTGAAGAAGAGGGTCACCAGAGGCAGAGTTCACTGAAAGGTCCAAGAAAATGAGAACCCAGATGACGCTTTTGCTTTAAGCCAAAAGGGAATGATTGGCTAGCTTATCAAAAGGACTAGAAAAGGAGCGTTTCAGGCTACCACCTCACCATTTGGTGCCCTGGTGTCATGCGCAATTACAATAATTGGATGAAGGAGTCATTGCATCTTCTAACATGTTTGGACCCCTAGCAATTCCTGTCAGATTTGCCTTCCACAGCAGCTCAAGTAAGAAAAGAAAGAACAAATATCTCTTTCCTTGTGAGTTGTGGGTGCTAACCCATCAGCCATGCTGACCAAATATTGCCTCTGCGATTGCTTTGTAACTTATACCATTCACCCTAGCTGGAGTCTTTAATGACAGCCATTCATGTGTCCCAAGCTGATCAAATGCAGACCACAGGATGGTTCAACAGTCTTTGCCCCTTACGGGACAACCAGAAAATGTTGCCTTCTCCTCAGTCGATTGAGCAAAGTCTGCTGTTAGACTTTTAATGGAGAGTCTTCCAAATGGCCTTTCAGACAACATACTCTTGTTGGAAGCACAAGGATGGAAGGTGGCTACTTGGTTCCAAAGAAATTCTGGCTTTGGGGTCTATATGGAGTGTTGGCTCTGAATAATGGGAGATGAATGAAAAAAAAAGGAAGAAAAGCCTTCTGCCCCTATTCTAAATATCCTTTTAGTCTCTTTTGAGGCAAAGCCCCTAATTATGCCAGGCAGGCTGACTGATGAGTAGTGGTTTTGTGATCCCCACCATTGTTCAGAAGGGCTGAGATCACCCATGCATTTTACTAGGTATAGAGCATGTGAAGGGGAAAGTCTGAGTACTTATTATCTCTTTGTGTTCTTAAACAAGGCCTATTTACAAACTTTTCAGTAGTGAGTAAAAACATTTACTGGCAATAAAACATAGCAGTTTTTTAGATTGTTAACCTCTTACCCCAAAACATGATAAAGTACTATGCGTGTAGAGAGAGAGAAAAAATATTTATTTAGTTATTTGCCGCAAACAGAATGAAGAGATAAGTACAGAACCAAGACTATCAGACCTTCCTTAAAAAAATCTATTTCCTTGAAGCTATTTACAGTGCAAATGTAAGCAACTTTACACTGCCCAAGTAAAGTGACAATAAAATAAATTTAAAACATGTATTGCAAGAGATAGGGCTAGGGGAAGGAGAGACTCTTACACCTCACTGAATTATATTGGTCATAAAATTCGATGACAAAAAATTTAAAAAAGCATCTGTGAAAGAAGTATAGGTTCTGGAAGAGACTAGCTATGCTTCTTTTGATTCAGTTGTCTATTTTCTAAGAAATGAAGGGATTCCTTCCACACATTTATAGCTTTAAAACACTTTATTCCTAAGACTTGTCTTCATAAAGGTCCTGGGGACAAGAACTAAAGTATATAATTTTAAATCACTAAACACACACAAATATAAATAATAAATATGTTCCCGCTATATTTTCTCACTATTGGTGAATAGATAATGCAATGTTTTCGTTAGCATCAAGGACAGCCATTCAAATTTTGAGAAAAGTTATGAACATGCAAAAAAATCTATCCAAATGTTTTCCTTTGAGAGTGAGATTTTTATTTTAATCGGTTTCTCCATTTATGTTCCTCATACTATTACTTTTGTCTAACAATATGCTTCTTCAGGGATGGGGGGGGGGTTCTGAATTTCCAACTCCATGATACATAGTTAATAACAAGAAGGTAACCTTTTAACAAAAGGAAATGTGTTTAGCCCATGCTACGAATGTCAGATTCTTCTCTTTGGTCCAATTTAAGGAAGACTTCATTTCAATTAGCTATAATGGAAAGCAAAACAGCTGTGAAGATGGAAAAAAAAATCATACTGCCTATTCTAACTTCCACAACCTAAGACTTGAGTCTCCAGGACATCTGTGGTTTAGCATTTCCTTGACTGTACACCCTGGATTGCTTTTATCTCCAGAGACCTTTTATCCCCACCTGCTGGAAGCATGAAACATAACTTAGCCCAAAATAATCATTGACATACTTCAATAAGAAAAAAAAATCTACATGAATTAAATTTTAAATCTCCTATTTGAAGGTGCATCATTTGATACAGTATATTTGTTTCTGAATTAATTCATGCCACAACTTGTAAACTGCTGTTTTAGGATTGTGATAAGGCTTAGACTTTTCAATTTCTTTTAAAGTTTTAAAACTAGGCATTACATTTCACCAAAACTGTAAGGCAGTGATTTTACAGACAGAATGAAGGAAACAGTTGAAGTTTTTTGTGTGAAATTTTGGCCCTGAGGAAAACATTCAGATGGGAAGATCACACCTCACATACTTGAATTATGAGGAATGTAATACACATTGTTCATCAAACATCCAAGATAATGATGCTGAGGTAAGAGCCTCAGAAGGCAATATGAATTGTTTTTCACAGAAGAATACAGTTTTCTCCTGATGAAAAAGACTGTTCTCTTCAAGATAGAACCGAGAGTTTGAGCAGCCTCGGGGGGTATGGTATCAGCAACCAGCTGCCCTGGCTTCACCTTCTGTTGTATAAATTAATCCCCATTGTTGATCAGTCAGTAATTCACTTTAAAAAAACAAAAACTTTTTCAAAACAGCTATACCCATGCTTACAGGAATCATTTTATATTTAAAATATAAATTGTTAATATATAAATGATAAATTATTATAAATATAGAAAGTATTATTCCAATGTGTCTAAATATAATGGATGCAATAAATAACCATAGAAGCCAAAGAAATCCTATAGAAATTCAAATAAATTCCGTATGAGTGAAATATTTTTTGTATTTCATTGGTGAATAATAATAGCAATAGTTATTGGAGAAAATGAAGAAATAAAGGAAAAATATTCCATCAATAGTACTTTCCTTTAAGATAAGGGATACTAATTTTAAAAGTTTCTTGGCCAGGCACAGTGGTTCATTCATGCTTGTAAACCCAGGTATTCAGGAGGCAAAACTGGGAGGAAGGTATGTGAGAGGCATATATTAGGAAGAAAAACAGCCTGAGTAAAAAATTAGGGAGACTTCATCTCAAACAGTAAACCATTTCCTTACAAATGGGCCGGTGTCATTCTTTCTGATGGATGCATAAAATTCCATTGTGTAGAATAGCTCAATAGCCATGTACACATGACCACATAAGATGATGCTAAGTGAAATGAACTCCAAGTCCTGGACATAAGAGGTTTTTATTTGTTGTTGTTTTAAATGTACTATTTGTTGTTTTTAATGTACTATGTGATTTCTTGTTTCTTTTGTGTGCTCTTCCCCCTGTGGTTTATCCCCTATTGTCACTGTATTTAACTTTGGTACCCTGGTACTGTATATGTGTATATCTAAATTAAGGAAGGGAAGAGGAACAACAGAATGGTGAGACGAAAGACAAGGGGGGAACCAATGCAACAATGATATTCACAAGACAACATGTTGGAATTGATGTGTACAATTGGGGGGGGGGGGAATTGGAGTGGAGGGAAAGTAGGAGAAAAATGAGAGAAATGTATTTATTACCTTACTTATATAACTATAAACCCTCTGTACTTCACCTTGACAATTAAGTAAAACAAAACAGGCATAGTGATGCATATACCTGTGAGCCCATCTATGTGGGAGGATCGTGGTCTCATGATTGATGGTTCTAAGCAAAATTTCCAAAGTAATTAAAGCAAAATGGGCAGGGTGCATGGCTCAAACACTAAAGCATCTTCCAAGCAAGTTCAAGCCCCAGTAATGTCAAAATAAAATAAGTGCAATCAGTACAAATTAAATTGCAAAAGGAAAGGTTTTTTTAAAATTTTTTTTGCTGGTTGTGAGGCTTTAACTCAGGAACTGGTACTCCCTGAGCTTTTACATTCAAGGCTCTAGTGTTCTACCACTTTGAGCCACAGCACCACTTCCAGATTTCTTGTGGTTATTGGAGATCTGAGACTCATGGACTTTCCTTTTAAGGTTGTCTACGAACCTTGGTCATCAGATATCAGCCTCCTGATTATATTCATAAGCCACAGGAACTGGGCCATAAGGAATCATTTTGTGCTAGAAATCATTTTGTCCATGCTCTGTCTAGTAATTCTATCAAATCAGTGTGGAAAATACTAGCACTGTATTCCACCAATTGAGACAGCTATTAGTGTTAATAACAATCTGCATTTTAAGATCCAATATGAATTATATCATGAATAGGATTAGCAATTGATTAAGCCTTCAGATCAAGCACAGACACTTTTTTCTCTTTCAAAAACTTATTGAAATAAAATGAGGTAGAATGTTAGAAATGTGCAGTGGGGAAGTGATTAAAGCATATTATGTGCATATCTAATTAGCACAATGAACCCAGCTGTTTAATTTATATTAATAAAAATGTTTTATAGATAATAAAGTAGAAATGTGAAAGTACTAAAGGAAAAAAGTTTCTAAAATAGAGAAAATGCAATTGAAGGTACACAGTAGGTACCACCCACAAATGACATATTTAATAAGTTTCTAGATGAAAAAGAAAGGGTGGGAATATGTTCATAAATTATGTACCAAGAGGTACAGACTGAAGTTTGCTGGGAAGAGACTGAGAACTGTTGATGCCTGCTTAGTTATCCCTGGAAATCAAGACCCGAAGTCAGCAGGAATGAAAAGAGATGGATGTGCAGAAGGTTGGTATGAAGGCAACGCTTTCACTTGTCACCTTTTCCTCCCAAACTATAGGTAAGATCAGACAGGTGGCATTCATCTCCAGCAATAGCAGCTGATTCTGTTCCAGTAAAATTGAACCAACTGCCCAGTGAAACCTAGTAAAACCTTCATTCTTTAATTTGGTTGATCCTATAGCCCAACAGCTGGCTCCCTGGCTTCCCTGCATCTCTCTAAGGCAAAGTGTCAAATCTACTTATCTCACAGAGAAGCCATGCGAATTCCACAAATTGATCTTAGCATAGAAGCAGAAGGCTTTTATTAGTTACATAGTTCCTACACCTATAGGATACTTTTAGAATGTAGGATTTTTTTTTAAAAAGCAAACAAATTGACACAAGAAGAAACAGTTAACTCAGGTATCGTAAGAAGTCAGAGGGAGAAATAAACTAAGAAGCATTCAGGAAGATATACACAGCCCCCAATTTACAATATTCTATTTAATATTTTTTAATTTTATGGCACATTAGCTAGGAACCACACTTTGAATTTTGAAGTTTGATCTTTTCTTGTTATTTTTAAATTTTTTAAAATACTACAACACTCTTTGAAACACTGGGCAGCAAAACAAATCAGTAACTTCCACTCAGCCACTCAAGTCTGAGAGTAAATAGCACTATTCTATAATGCACTGGGTTTGCTAGTGTGTGATGTTCAGCGAGATAGACATATATTGACTACATTCTCATGAGAGAATATTTTGAATTTCCAATGGCTTAAAAAGGGTATAAGCATACCTAATTGCAGCATTAGTGTTATCTATGAATCTAGAACAAAATACTTTGAAAAACGAATAACTAGAAACAAGAGCATACTTACAAAATTTCAAGTGTCTGATTTAATATAAAAGTTCAAGTGTCTAAATGTAATATTCCTGGTCAAAAATAAGAACTTACAACAGACTTACAGAGAAAACAGTTGAGATGGAAACACAATAATAGAATGTGCCAAGTACAAATAAGTGTTAAGATTTCATAGTTATTTGATCTAGCATATGTTGTGCATATTCCTCCCTAATGGCTTTCATGACATCCAAGTATCCATCTTTCCTTGATATTTCTCTGGTGAATGTATTTCCAATCCTGGGTCCAATTTTGGTTATGCCAATCCCCGCTTGCATGTCATTGCCCTGGTCCATTTATGGGTCCCAAGGTCTTATTTATCTGAAGATAACCACATCAAATTGGTGAGAAAGAATTATATTACATTATGGGAGATATTTTGACTGTTACCATTAACAGGCAGATTGCTTAAAAATGGGAAGCAAACTTGAATTGAAGCAAGTCTTAATGATGGTAAAGAAGCAAGAAAAAAATAGAGGTGATATTACTAATCAGCTTATGTCACATGAGTTTCTACCTAATGCATATATAATACATTGGCTTACTGTTCTGAGCAGTAAAAATCAATGTTTGCTAGCAAATGCTACCTGCACAAACTCCTGAGCAACATACAATGCATACATACAATACAATAAACATAACACAAAACATACACTACAAGTATGGTTAGAGTTATGACTTCTGACATCTCTACCTCCAACTTCAAAGTCAACAACAGGGCAGGAAGAAGAAATTCTTATATTCTCAATCAGAGTCCAAAGATGTAATGTGATCACAAAGTAATCTCAAATGAGATATTATTTCAACCATCTTTGTGTATACTCACAGTGTTTTCCAGAGTGACAAAATGTTTTGCAAGGAAATCTCTGAAGTGGATCTGATTCTTCTATTTTACCAGAAATTGAAGCAGTAGTAAGGACAAAAGCACTTGCTAAGGTTTGTTTGGAAGATGAGAGTGAATATATTGATCTAGCCTACCACTGAGTCACAGAAAAGCTAGACATAATTGACCCAAGTATTTCATATAATAGATTTTTTTCAATTTCTCAATTTCAGTCTGATAATCGCTACCATTATAGAGCCCCTCAAGTTTGCAATCATCAAAAGAAATATACACTGAACATGAAGACTGAATTCAAATTTCATAAGGCAAAATTATACTCCTGAATAAAAAGTATTCCATAATAACCTCATTGGGGTTGTTTTTCAGTGTGACAAGGTTCATATTTAAGAGGAAGATGCTCATAAGTGTGCATACACACATGCACTTTCAAACTGTTTCTAAGAAATACATTTAAATGAGCATACTTAAATCCTAACTAAACTTCATGCTCCTTTTCCTTTCCAATTTACTAGTTTCTTGACTTTGAGTGAATGTCAAGCACCAATACAATGGCCTAAAAGCCTGCATATGCTCACCTCATTATTTAAGTTGAGAGAGGGATGCAATATACTTAGCATATGTAGAATTGAGTCAAATCAGCACTTAAGGACATATTGGGGCATAGCAATGTTGACCCAGGGCTAAGTGCATAGCTTTGACCTGTGCATTTCTGCCATGACCTCTGGGACTAGACCTACTCATCTCAGCCCAACAGTTACAACCTGAATGAACTCAGATCAGATTGCTGTGGTTTATAAAGGATCAGTTGGCCCAAAAGAAAGTTATTTACTCTGACCATCATTGTTATTGCCTCTGAGTTTTCTTTTTTCTTTACTTTTCTAGAGTTCCCTAACAACCAAACCCATAGTGAAAAAAATGTTCCCTAAAATCTTTAATATTTCCACCACAATATTAAAATCTCCTTATCACCACAACAAAAACTTGCTATATTTGGACAAAAATTAAAACTAAAGCAAAACTGTATTGCAAAGCATGTTAAACATTTAAGAAGAAGAAGAAAGGTCAATGTATTAGATTCATACTAGGATTTTTTTCAATGATTGACTGTTGAATTTCAATTTCAAGCACTGAACTAGAATTCCCCATTGATAAATCTAGTCATTTATAAGTAAATTTGGTGGAAACAGACCTAAGACTTCATGTCCCACATACCTTATCAGTGGGTAAGGTACTAAAAACAGTTTTAAGAGGATTCTATACTCCCATTGCTTCAAACTCCATTCTTTGACTAAAATCCAGTTGCCAAGATATGAATACAACCAATGGAAAAAAAAGGGCAATATCAAATTACCCAAAGTATTTAGAAATAGAGAGGATGGAAAGCATTTGGGGGAGTTGGGTCTATTAAAAACAGTGAGAAGAGAGAAAAGGGCAATTTGCCCCTTTAAGAGTGTGTGAATGCATTTTATTGAGGTAAATTGCCTTTTTAATGCAAAAGATAGTAAATCGGTTGATGCCATTTGTTAAGCTAGTCTTATCTCAACAAAGAGCATCTCATTCAAGTCTAAAGTTTCTAAATCTCAGTGATGTTAAGCAGGGTTTTAAAAAAGTACTTTCAGTTTGAAATCCTGAGCAAATGGGTTCACACAGCATGAATTTTATTGTAGACCAACCTAATTTTCACATTTTCCTCTCTGTAACAAGCAAGTCATTTGTTCTCTGTGCTTATAATGGAAAGAAAACAAGAGTTTCTTTGTTTGTGTACATTAACTCGATGCTGTAAAAGTCATTCAGCCAACCTTCACTATGCTTTCACCTTTAAACCTTTACCCTGACTTGTAACAATATTTGTAGCCTCTAAAATTACATTGGTTGAACCCAGACGGAGTTAATCACCCTTCACTGTCTCAGTGAAAAGTATAATGACCTAGCATTTAATGTGAAGCCATTAAAATGCTAGAAGGGGCAAGAATTCACATGGTGTGTTTATAAATACCTCACAGACATGAATCCATACATTCAACCTACCAGGACACTTTTCATATGGCACTTGTTTAGAGAACACAGATGGAAAATAATGACTGCTGCACACTCAAAGCCAGAAGTATCGACTCTGCTATCTGATGCTGTACACCTTCTACTTTTAGTACTGTCATAAATTAATCCTAAACAATTCCATTTGTAACTCAACGAAGAAAAAACCAAATCAAACTTGTGTAATTAATGATATGTTTTTCTTTTTTCATCATAACTTCCCATACAAGGCAAATTCATCAGCTCTTTGATTTCTACCTGCAATGTATCACCAAAATCCTAGCATCAAGAGGCTACATTGCACAAATGCAAACAGTGCAGCCCTGGTCACTTTGCTCCAGAAGGCAGTCCATCCAGCTGGCATGCAAGGGATCAGCATAGGCTGAGAGTAAGACATACATATACATGGTATGAATTCACTACCACTAAACGAAGGGATTTAGTATATGAGAATTCCTAGAGGGGAAATTCATATTCTTTTCCAAGTGAGAACCAAGAAGAATTAAAAAATGCATCAGATCATCTGGTTCAAGATAGAAATATGAATTTTTTTTCAAGAAAACCTATTACATATAGGTTATCCTCTAAAATTAAGACAATGCAAAATAAGTCAAATAATTCTTCCAGTCAGAATAAGAAGAAGTAACCATTTCCTTTTTATCCCTATTCTTGGACTCTATCTCTTGTTTAAATAATGTACTAAGCAATTCCTACCTCAAAAGCTTTCTGCTTCCTTCCTGAAGGGTTAACGACATTCATTTGTATTCTATAGATTTCAGCTCAAACTTCTCCATTTGAGAACCTTTTCCTGACTATTGTATTTAAAGTTGGTTCCTTCCCCCAAGGCATTACCCTATCACCCCATTTCCTATTTGATGTCTCTTATAGAACATCATTCCCACAAAACAGTATTTGCCTAATTCACACTGATAAATTTGGTCTCTAAGAAGTGACTTCACTGACATATCAATTAAGTTCTTTTTCAATAAATCCAATACAGGATATATTGAATTTGATTAGTAGTAACAGTTCTAAATTTTAACCACCCTTACTTAACAAAAATATGGTAGACTGGTACCTGCTGAGAGCTAAAGTTTTTATGCAAAACAGAAAATACACATGTGTGTATACAGACAAGTACACATATGTTTATATGCATGATTTTTATATTATAAGGTATAATGTATCTCAAAGTAGTTCTGCCAAAATGAGTCTCCAAGGATGTCTTTATAAAGATACAAGACAACAGTACTGAATTTTTATCTTGTAGGATGTTCAACAATATTTTTGTCTATTTTGACTGGAGGGACATGATTGTCATCTATTGATGTAGGTCAAGGAAGCTGCTAAGCATTCTCTACCCTTTGGACAGGATCCAAAACAAAGAATTATATGGTTCAGAAGTGTCCTAAATGCTAAACCTGACAAACATTAATAAGTTTTTTACTCTTTCCCTTATTGTAACTTTGGTAAAAAAAAAAAAAAAAAAAAAAGCAGCAACTTCACCCACATTTGTTTCATGGATGGTAAGGATTAATTTTAAATTAGTTCCTTAACATCATTCTGAAATAAATCTTATTGTATTGATTATTTCTCAGACCTCTAGCATGTAAGTTCCATTAGACACTAGGGGAAAAAAAACACTTCTGTTATTGTTTGAGTTTGCTCTGCCCTAGTACTTTGGTGGTCCATTATGAGTTTTTAGTAAGTGAATAAATGAACCTACTAACAATGATTCATTCTTTTATATGTCACATTGGCTTTGATGTTGAATATTGGCTCAGTAATTGAGGCACTCAGACTGAAATAAGAGTCACTGATGGTTCTAGACATATCCTTTGCCTTCCAATTATTTAAATTGGGCAAAAGAAGCAAATAAACATAAAATATAATACATTATGACTGGCATAGTATTTTAGTTAAATCATGAACAGAACACTATACTATCATACAAACAGTAAGATCTCCGGAGGAGTGGGAAGCTGAAGCAGAGGGAATGAGTCAAATAATCTCCTACAGATGTACTTTGTATGTGCTGAGTTCTAGTTAGGCTGAGGAAGAAGAGGGGGGGAAAAAATAGAACTGCAAAATAAGTGAATTGAGATTTCACAGTGTAAGTGGGCTACTATCACTGGGGTAAGAGGGTGGTTTCTCACTGGAAATGAATGGGTAACACATTACAGCCCAGTACATGACCATAATGAATTTGTGTCTTAGTATGTGTTGGACCAGACTTCTTTGTTTGTGTTCCATTCTGAGATTCTGTGAACCTCTAATTTTATTCCAGGTACTGTTACATAGTAATTACTCAGTAACAATATTTATAGAATTATATTGTAACTGGAACCTACTCTAAACCTCATGTTTTATTTTGAATCAATAGAGCACTATTGAAATGGCAATGTATTTATCAAAGAGTAAACTTGTTCACAATTGAAGCCTAAAACCAATTCAAAACAGCTAGGTCCCTTAATTTTCTACTCTTTAATAATATAGACCTCTAATCTTATGTGCAGACTAACATTACTGAAATCCAAATAGAAATAATAATAACAACCACAAAAGTAAGCAGGCAAGAAGAAAGAACTGGTTTTAATTGGTATCTTATTCTTGCTCACCTTCTCATTAAAGCAACTTTTTTTTACTACGTACACTTACTTTACCTGAAAAGGCATATCTAATTTTTTTAAATGTAGATGCATTTTTAAAAGTGATTGAGGCATCGCATTTCAAGTGCTGACAGTTAAGGCAGATAGACCAATGCCATAAGGAATTCAGTCTACCAACATTCAATTCCAGGTTCTTCTGTCATATATGTTTCTCATTCTTTCTTACTGAAGATTTTGTACATGAGTCACCTAAACTCCTTTCCCTAAACATACAGTCTATCAATCTATTCATTCTACCAACACTCAAATCCATCTTGTCTCTCTGCATCACTTCTGCTGATCCTACCCTTATTACCACTTCTTTTACTAGTAGTAAAACAGTTAGAACAATAATAAAACAGCATAAATAGTAAAAATAAATCATTATTTTCTTTGTTTAATATTATTTTAACCTGTATTCTTTTTTCTCCCCACTCCAGCAAGCAGTCTCCTTCCTTCCTAAAAGCATTTAGTGGTTTTCCTTTGCCACATAGTAAAATTCAATCTATTTAACTTGGGTGTTGTGAAGTAAGCCACACCCAAAGAACATGGGTCCCATGATTTCCCTCATTTGTGATAATTAGTATATGTCTAGGATAATCCTAGCAGATGAGCAGAATAGCTCAATACATATAACCTCATAAGATGATGCTAAGCACAATGAACCCCAAGACATGGACATAAGCAGTTTTTCTTTGTTATTTTTAATGTACTATGTGATGTCTTGTATCTTTTGTATTTTTCCCCTATGGTTTATCCCCTGATGTTACTGTATTTGATTTTGGTATTCTGGGTATTCTATACACATTTATCTGAATTAGGGAAGGGAAGGGGAACAACAAAATGGTGAGACAAAGGACAAAGGGGAACCAATGCAACAGCAATAGTCACAAGAAAAAAATGTTGGAAATGATCTGAACAACTGTAGGGGTTTGGGGGAGGGAAAGAGGGAGAAAAATGAGGGAGAGGGTAACAAGTTAGACAAGAAATGTACTCACTACCTTACTTATGTTACTGTAACCACTCTGTAATCACCTTGACAATAAAATTAAAGAAGAAAACAAAAGAAAAAAATTTACATACTGACCACAATTTTGGTCAAACACCTGGTTTTTAAGTACAATCATCCTTTAAGTATTAGCAGGGCTTTGCCCCCAGGAGAACTAGGTCCATGTATGTTCTAATTCCTTGGATAAGAAATAGACCAGGGCTGGGAAGGTGGCTCAGTGGTAGAGCGCTTGCCTTGCATGCATGAGGCCCTGGGTTCGATTCCTCAGCACCACATAAGCAAAAAGAAAAAAGCCGGAAGTGGCGCTGTGGCTCAAGTGGTAGAGCGCTAGCCTTGGGCTGAAGAGCTGAGGGGCAGAGCCCAGGCCCAGAGTTCAGGCCCCACGACTGGACCCCCCAAAAAAAAAAAAGAAAAAAGAAATAGACTAATGTTTGCACAGCATACCCATACCCTCTCCTGTATTTTAAATAACCTCAAGGATACTTAGGACACTAAAGACAGTGGAAATAATTCTTCTACTCTATTGCTTAGGAATGAATAAAAAAATGTCTGCCTAAGTAAATTGCTTGATGTCATTTGTTAGGAATAATTCTTATCTCAAGAAAAGAAAAATCTGTTTCAAGTAATTTTTTTCCCAAATATTTCAATCTATGGTTGCTGGAATCTGAGATAAGGTTTCTGCAGATTCAAAGGACAGGTTCTGATTTCCCTAGCATCATGATGTATTTTGCTGTGGTTTAATAGATGTGTCTCTTCACTAAATCTTATGGGTAAACAGATGAGAAAAATGACATGTTTCCATAGTTGGTTTATTCTTTCTCTCTTTTTCTTTTCAGGACTGGACTTTGAGCTTGTGATGCTCATCCACTACCGTGTGAGCCATTCCTCCTGTTTTTGCTGGATAATTGGACATAGAGACTCACAGACTCACTTTGCCATACTGACTTTCAATGCAGATCTCAGCTTCCTGAGTAGTTAGGATTACAAATGTGAGCACCCATGCCCAGGTTGTTCAATTTTTCCGTAAGTACTTATTTAGTAAGTTTTACTTAAGTACTATTTACTATTTTACTTAAGTACTATTAGGAAGTACAATTTTCCCTTATTACACTTGCATTACCATGTGTGCATGCACGTGTACTGTATTCTAGCTATTTATAAGACTTTCTCAATCAACAACCGAGTGAATGTTTCATGAAGTGACCATAACTGAATTTACTTCAATAGTATCAGTACCTACAAATGTCTTACGTAAATTAGTTACGTAGTAAAAACTTTTAGAAAAAAATATTCTAAAGAATTCATCACAGTATCTTTTATTCCCATCTAGTTATTAGTGACTTTCAATAAGATAATAAGTAATTTCTAAATTTAAAAAATAGCCAGGCACTGGTAGCTCCTTATTGTGATCATAGCTACTTACTGAGGCAATACTAGCCTGGACAGGAAAGTCTGTGAGGCTTCATCTCTAATAAACTGCTCAGCAATATCTGGAAGTGGTATTGTGGCTCTAGAGTGCTAGTACTTGAGCAAAAGAAGCTCTGAGACAATGCCCAGTCCCTGAGTTCAAACTCCAGGACAGGTACCAAAAAAGAAACAAAAAAAAATCCTTAAAGTTATTAATACATTTACTATAATTTCAAATATAAAGCTTGTTATGTGGATTTTTTAAAAGAAACATTAAACCATTTACATATGTCTTCATGGTAATATACATGGAAAATACATACTGTGAATCTTTTCCTAGTAAGGTTATAGAAAAAAATAGAATAAAAATAGGGTAGTTAAAATATCAGTTAAGAGAACTCTTTGGTGTATGAAGGGAGAATTATTCCTTTAATGTGTACACTATAATTTAGAATGTTAAAATGTTCATATTAGGTTTTGTCCACTTAAGAAGCATTTAGTGTGAGCTCAGTATATGCTAGGCCATTCGCTATGGAGTGCTGAGTCCTCCCTCACAGACATGGGAGATTATTGACACTGGTATAAATAAGAGGAACTGTGAATCAGGAAGGCAGAGGACATTTCCTTGAGGAAGTGACCACAAGCATACATCAAACAAGCATTTGGGACAATAATGCTGAGAACCCTGGGCTAGGGTGAAAGACAGACAGGTTTATGGATGTGCCTCAGTCTCATGATACTATCACAAAACAGGCTGCCCTTTGCCACGGCAGCAAAGTCTACAACTCTCCCTACCCGCTTCAGATTTCTTCTGGTATTTGTATTGCAGTTAGTATGTAGTCAACATGAAGGATCACTATTCCATTATTCCATTGCTTGCTTGGAAAAAATATTCATATGAACAGATCAAATGAAATAATGCATCTATAAGCACTGTGTATTAGTGTTTAAAGGTAAAAGTTCTAAATATTATATAGACTGAAAATAGCTCAGTGGTACAATGCTTATGTAACATGCACGAGGCCCTAGGTTGGATCCCCAACAACAACACAAAAACACGTGTAGAAATACATCCATTTTCTCTGGAGTGAGGCTGAATGGATATCGTCATTGCATCATGTGAGAAGTAGCTTAATTTCTATTTTTTCCTTTGAGTAATCATAGACTTTTATCACATCTTATTAAAACAAAAACAAATTTGTAATTCTAAATAGCTTAATATTGGTTTGGCCTCCAGAAATTTATTTATATATCTTCTTTCCACTTAAATCTGATAACATTTATCGAATCATTTTTTAATAAAAAAGTCATTTGTATGCCTTTTTCTATTTCATCTACTCTCAATTTACTGCTGAGAGAAACTTTGTTTAGAAAAGTTTAAAAATATAATCAAGTTCACACAGTTTGCTAATGATAGTGCCAAGAGTTGAGTAGAGAGCCAAACCTCAAAGGCAATAATTATTTATTAAATAAATGACTCACTTTATACTTAATCAGCCTATCATTCTATAAACAATGTGGAATTTCCCAAGCTATGTCAATGGCTCCTTTAAACATGTTCTTGAACCATGGTGAACAAATTACTTCTAGTTTGATCCTTGAATGTTAGTAGTGAAAAGGGGAGGTGGGTAAGTGGTCCTGGATTCAGAGAGCATTTTAACATGAAGTTTACAACTACTATTTCTCTACTTCCTTTTGGGCTGCTCTATTATTAAAGGATCCCAAAGGTCTCAATTTTGCCCCAAGTTGCTGTCCTTGTGCTACTCCCCAAAGCAAAACCTCCATTCCCTAGTCTGAAAGACTTGGGCTCCAAGTTAAAGGGGACCTATAATCTGATTAAAATAATTCACAGTAAATTGCAAATCTCTTAATCCTCTTAGAGGCATTAACTTTTTTTTCAAATAAGGGGGTGGGGTTGGGAGGTAATTTGATATAACCTTTAATTGTTTGGCATTTTTGTATTGCATAAACAATATTATGTTTTCCTTTATTCAAATAGAAATGACTATCATGTTGGCCTGGCATTCTGCCCAGAAATCTGTCTCTTACCTGTCAAATTAACCCTACATTTTCTCTTAAGGATGCTCATACGTCTGTTTAGTTTTTTTTTTAAATCTCTACTGGGAAGTCTTAAGGTGCAGGTGTCATTTTTTAAGGCTGAAGTTGGTAATTTAGGAGTATATCCAGCAACTATCATAGTTTCTTTCAAAGGAATTTTGGTAATCACTGTCAATCAGAAACCTAATAGTAAAAATAATGCAAAAATTTCCACTTAAATAGAAGTTTAAACATGTCAAATGACACGTGGTACCTCATATATGATCATTTATTTTTTACAGTAATCTGACTAATAAAACAGAAAAGGGATATTAACATGCTCCAGGTGGCAGAGTGAGACCAGATTTCGATGGTAAAGCACATCTCTTCTTAATCACTATTCCGAAGCTAAAACCAAACTAAGAATAAACACTGACAACAAAAAATTAGTTCTCCGTGTTGTCTTTAGGCTAAATTCTGGATGAGTTCGAAGTTGAATTCCTGCTGTTTACAGATGAAGAAACAAAATTTCCATAGTATGCTAAAAAGTGACATAATGGTAGAAAACCAACAAGTCTTGTTTTGTGCTCATAATACCACCATTAGTCCACAGGGTAGAGACCATAGAAAAATCAACAAACTCCAAGCAAAATACATATCTAAAATTCTATTCAATTCCTTTCAATGAAAGTACCCTCTCTTACACTATGATTTCCACATCTGGCATGATTCAGTAACTCTACCACAAGTTGTTCTAAAGCTTTCGGGGTTTTGTTGTGCATTTATGTGCACATGTAGGGGTGTGTGTGTGTGTCTGTGTCTGTGTCTGTGAATAAAATTTCCAGGTATTTAGCAATTCTAATGTTTCTTTTCAATTGTTCACTTCTCAATTTCGGACAAAATCAAAATTTAAAAATGCTTCAAGTAAGAAGTAGAATGAATCCCTTCTATACTTTTGTTAAAGAATAGAAATACATGATCCAATTTTATTTACTATACTCATTTTTTAACTGAATGGACTATA
The DNA here is from genome assembly GCF_019054845.1 of Dipodomys spectabilis. Taxonomy (NCBI): domain Eukaryota; kingdom Metazoa; phylum Chordata; class Mammalia; order Rodentia; family Heteromyidae; genus Dipodomys; species Dipodomys spectabilis. Next base: position 13,093,452 of record NW_024870709.1, read on the forward strand.
TTCTGGTTATAATTAATCTGACATAGGCCCTCAGAGGTTGAAAGGAGATCTAGATAAGTAGTTAGGCAAAATGGCATGATGATGGAAGGTATGATTTGGTATAGGGTGCTGGTGATCTATGAGTACATCAAATCTATAATAAGTAGGTCGCTAGGGTAGCTTAGGCTTTTCAAAGAAGGAGAAACTTGCAATATATTCATTACATGAATAGGGATTTGAATAAGAAAGAGGGGAGAAAAAAATCAGAAAGAAAAGAGTCTTAGCAGGGCACTCCTAGGTAAAGGGAGCAACCATAGAAAAACCTGTTTAGTGAGAGGATATGCACATAGCCCAAGCCAACCAAAAATATCAGTACAACCAAACACAAGGCACTCTCTCTCATATGAAAATAAAACGTATGTACCATTTCCTTTACAAAGAATGAAGAGTCTTTAGAAAATACTGAGAAGAAAGAGACAATTGGGTCTAGGGAATGATAATGATCATAAAGACATATGTGAATCAACTACAGAAATAATCCATTGAAATGTAGACATCACTGCCACCCTTTCAAGTGATAAAGAATGGGTTATTATTGGCAAGCTATTTTGTCAAAGTATCAGCTAATGCTCATCTTTAAACATGCCTCCTGTGGACAATGAAATGCTGGAGACTGTTTCCAGCCTCAAATGAATCTGCTCTCCTTGCTTAGGGCACATTACTGCTTCTGACCTCTTCTTTGCCCCTGCCTTGACCTCCTCCCACTCAGATGTTATTCCCTGCCTCATGGCTGTGAGCATCTCATATTATTTCTAGCTGCAGCTCTAGAATTTAGCATGAGGAAGGCTGCCCGATAGATGTCTTATGTGAGTAATGCTCCTAATGATTCCCAATGGGACCCTGCCATATTATTCCAACAGGATGAGTTGTTCAGACACAAAGAAAATTCTGTGTGCTGCAGTGAAACATAATGAATAAAAATTTCTGTTTGTAAAGCTATTTTACTAGCAAGAAATGACCAAAGCTTTGGGGGACAAGAAGATTGCTAACAAAAGTTTCTTCATATGACCCTCAGAGTAAATTATGTTATTCCTACATTGCCTGAAGATATCCCCCAAATGTTATGGTAGAAACATTTATGAATTATGCACCAGATTTCTTACAGAAATCCTAGATAGGCTCTTGAAAACTGGGCACAGATCAATACTTTCCAAATTAATTTTTTACACTGACAAATTATTTCAGAGATGCATTCTTTTCATTTCTGAGTAATATTCAATTAGAAATGATTACTGTCCTTTAAATTAAGCTTCTCTCCTGATTGCATTTCTGTCAAATAGATAACAATTCATTGACAATCATTAAAAAAAAAAAGAGAGAGAGAAAGGCTTATGAAGGGGAAAAAAAAACAAAATCCTTAACTAAGGATACAGGTTGACCCACTGAAACAATGAGACTGAGACGTACAAAACACTATGTTGAAAATGAACTTAGCAACTTCAGCAGGGGTGGGGTGGTGGGGTGGTGGGGGGGTAGTTGTGGAGGTGGGAGGGAAGTGACAGTAGGGGGAAAACAAAGGAGGAGGCAACAATGCTCAATAGGAAATGTACTCATGACCTTGCTCATGTAACTGTAATGCCTCTGTACAGCATTTTACAATTAAAAAAGTACAAAAACAAAGAAAAAGAAAAGAAAGGATCATGAAGTAAATTCCTGCAGAACCCCACGATTCTTTGGAATTCTACCACAGCCTCAATTTCCTTTATTTATTATTTTTCAGATTTATTTGCTGTATTTCCTTTATGGAATTCATATGCAACATAATGGTAGCTCAGAAAACCTCTAGGGTGTCCATTACTAATGTTCTTACTCAAGACTATTTGCTTACTTCATCAGGGGCTCTTAGCTCATTAAAGAACTTATGGTTTGATTTTCTTTGTTTGTTTGCTTTAGGACAAAAGAGTAAACAAAAACAGTCCAACTGACCACTTTGCTAACTCAACAAACACAACTTTGTAAAATGTAAACAGCTCTCAATGGAGGTCGAAGCTTTAGGTTAAGTAAACAACCATTATGTGACTGTTTAGTAACAATAAAATGATTAAAGTTAAACACCAGAAAAGTAAGAATCTCCTAAAAACTGAAATAACACAAAGCAAACCAACATTAAAATAGAGTAGAAATAAGCAGCAAAAGATAAGTCAGTGCTCTACAGACTCGACGGTACAACATGGTGGTCACAAAATGGAGATGACCCTTAGGCCATATTTGTTGTGAGGACATATTACTAGTGTTGTTATTGTTAATTTAGACTCATCTACCCACATTTATAATTTTAAAAGTTGTACTTAAAATGTGGGTTTATGCTTCCTCTTGAAAATAATGAAAGACATTTGAAATTTTTCTAAACTGGCAGTATATTTCATCATGGTACAACCATACCTAGAACTGCACACAAACCCTTCCTTCCTTCTGCAGACTCCAAATAGGCATTTCATTTTTCTACCATAACTATTATTAGATGGAAAGCAGAATCTCACAAATCCAATGTTGTTTATCTTACCCTCCAAGCATTGTAACTGTAGACCAGAAAGGACAGTTTTAAAGTGGTTTAGTAGGAAGCTTAGGTGAGAAGATAAATATCTAGCTTCTCAATCCATTTGAAATCTCTGGATACAGAATCTCATTACCAGCCAAACACTAAGAGAATTTCCAGATAAAACAACACATTTATTACAGAAGCCTAAAAAAATGTATTCTGAGCAAAGTATCAGATATATCAGAATTTCAAGTCATGTTTATGTTTAATAAGAAGGCAAAAGATTGCAAATGGGACCTTCTGTGCTTTAGAAAGCTAGACTGCGGACACAGAAAATAGTAAGGGATGTGTGGAGACAGTGTATTAGGGTACTACAAATGTTACAGACACAAAGAGGAAAAGTTGATATCCTAAGTAGTGTCCAAATGATATTCTAATAGGTAATAACAAAATACATCCATTTACCTGTAATTGCTATCCATACCTGCAGAGATAAATGCACAAAAACAAATGTCTTCATTTCTAAGAATCAGGTCATCACATTTATTTCATTTCATTTTTTATTTATAATTCATGGAAGCTTTTAAAAAATAAATCTTATTTTAAATAGGCAAATAATATATATGTAGATCCATATATGTGTACATATTATACATGTATAAATATATACTGTATTATATGATGGTTTCAAGCTTGCATATAATGTAAATTGCCTAAATTGAGACTATTCATATGGAAATTACTTTCATGATCTAAATATTGGATTTCAGAGCAATTATATGTATCTCTATTAAATAACCTATAAAGCAATTAGCCATTTATTATAAGTTCATTAAGCATGAGGAATTAGTACTCTTCTGTTTTGTTGTTTGATAAGTAGATGAAGAATGAACTTAATAATGTGCTTTAAAATACTACATCATAAACGAAATGGTAAAGATTATCTCTCTTACTAGATCACAGTGGCATTTCAGGTTTTCATTCACAGGCTCCTTTCTCCAATACATTCTATCTTTATGTCTATCTTTGTTATTTCTCTTATCACTCTTTGGTAATCCATCTATTCTTGGTAGATTCTCCTGCCTGAGTAAATCGACTAGACCTACCAGTCCCTCAAACATACTTCTCCTTTCTCTCAAAAGTCCAAAATACCTTTTATCTCAATATTGTCTCAATCTTATTAACATAATTCAACATATTGCTGTCTACATACATACAACTGACTTTCCTACTATAACTTCTTATACATTTTCTGGTGTATGTGACGCATTCTTTGTTTCTCTTTTTCTTTTTGTTATATTTTCATTATTTTTAAAAAGTTGTACAAAGTTGAAACAGTCTTCCAAGTACCTAATAGCAACAGATGTTGACAATTGATTAATAATATTTTTATTATTACCGTGATTTATAGTAAATGGCTTACTGATGAATAAAATAACATTTTTAAACTCCATTAAAAATGAACAAGGAACATTAAAGGAATGCAAACTGCATAGCAATGAATGCATGAAAATAAATATATTATGAGGTATATTTTAAGACAGGGTTAAAAATAGAAAAAAAAAAAAAACCTTAAGGATAAGACCCCAAGTCTCCTATCTAGGAAAGATCCACACATGATATTGATTTTCTGAGTGGTATACAGTAAGAAACTGGGAGAAGATTCTATCTTTATTTGAAGTTTGAGTCAGGTCACAACCTCAGAGAAATAGAGAAAGGAATATAAACAAATGATCCTATCTACACATTTTGAAGTGACATTTAAAAATCATTAAGTTTATCTGTAAAACATATATCTAAGAAGTTAAAAAAAGTCATAATCAGAACTTCACAATTAAAAGAGTAAAAAAAAATACAAACGCAAAAATAAAACTCCCTGAAAACCTTCTCCTGTGCAGACTGCACTATTCCTTTGGGTATCTATTATAGATTTTATTGGCAGAGATCCTGTTAATCAATGCTACATGTTTGCTTCATTTCTATCAAATCTGCCATTGAAGGATATACTTAAAAACAGATCCTAACCCAGCTTCTGCTTAATAGAATTTTATTACCAATAACATCTTGTCCATAAAAGACAATCTGTTTTCAAATCCCAAACCAAAATCTAAAATTCAGATCTTCTTTCAGGGACATTAGTGAGCTCAGAGATGCCACTTTCAACATAAGGAAAATTCGATTCACTTACACAATTTAGCTATCATATTACTATCGTACTAGCACTGCGCATGTCCTATCTCAACTTTATTCCACAAACTGAACAACATTGAGTTTCACAAGACCATGTTAGGTTTACTTATATAGTGCTTAATATCAAGGTACCATCTGTACGTGTGTGTGTGTGTGTGTGTGTGTGCGCGTGTGCGTGTTAATATGACAAACAGAAGAAAAGAACATTGAATAAGGCCCAACATAAAAATCTAATATCTTAGCCAGGTGCTGGTGCCTCACACCTTTAAACCTAGGTATTCAGGAGGCTGAGATCTAAGGATCATGGTTCAAAGCTAGCCCAGGCAGGAAAATCTATGAGAGTCCTATCTCTAAAAAACTACTCAAAAAAAAGCCAGAAGTGGTGCTGTGACTCAAGTGGTAGAGTGCTAGCCTTGAGCAAAAGAAGCTCAAGGACAGCACCAAGACCCAGAGTTCAAGCCCTAGGACCAGAAAAAAATAATCTAACATTTTAAAAGAAAACAAAAAGGGGGGCTGGGAAGGTGGCTCAGTGGTAGAGCACTTGCCTTGCATGCTCGAGGCCCTGGGTTCGATTCCTCAGCACCACATAAGAATAAAGCCGGAAGTGGTGCTGTGGCTCAAGTGGTAGAGCGCTAGCCTTGAGCTGAAGAGCTGAGGGACAGCGCCCAGGTCCAGAGTTCAGGCCCCACAACCGGACCCAAAAAAAACAAAAAGAAAACAAAAAGGAAACAAAAGATAGTGGCATATATACACAAACATTTTTAAAAAGACAACCTATTCTGTCATTTATAAGCGCTACCATCTCATCTACATGCACGTATTTTCCTGGAAGGCAGTAGTCTAGCAAATGAAGAACAGGTATGGAGATCAGACAGACCTATTCAGATCTCTACTCTACCCTACTGACTGACACATCATAATAGAGGAGCTTAACTTTTTTGAACCCTAGTCTCTGTATTGATAACCAGGGATAATAGCAACACATTCCTTTCTAACATGGTTTCTTCAAGTATTAACCAAGATAAGGCATGTTAGCACTTTGCCAGGGAGATAATAGCACTCTATAAATTATATGCTTTATCAGTCCCATTATTATTATTGGACACATTATTACTGATTCCTAGGTCCTTCAGATTCAAGGTATACAACCAAGTCCATATTGCATTGGCTCGTTCTTACTTTTTTTCATCATCATGCTTTTAAGATGGGATAAGCAGGTAGAAGTTGATAAACCATTTCTATACTACCATTTCTTTTCCTTTTTTATCATAATGAAGCTAAACAAAAGCTTTCCTTATGATAACTCTATTCAATCTGAATTCACAGAGATGAATAGCAAGAGCTCTTCTGTAAGTGCCCTTCCCATCTGCAAAAGTATTCAAATAAAGGCTTCTGCCTCTCTCCTACTTTTCTTGGAATTGTTTAGGTGTTGGCAATGCATTACTGAGTAAGTTGACTGACTTAAGAGAGTTGGAGTTGCTAATTTAATACCAGATTGCTAGGAAACTTGTGCTTCTCATCAGATAAAAGGTTTCAAAACAGATGAGTTTTCTCTCCCACGGCCTCTACAAGGCAGTTTACTTTACACAGACAACTTGCTAATTGAATGGTCTGCGGTCATGAAATCTACTTCACAAACCAAGCAACTAAAGCAATTGAAAGCTACCTAGAGGTGTGCAGTTAACACATACAAATGTGCCTTAACTCACTTTGTTATATGAGCAGCACCACAGCAGTGAAGTTTCAAAGTGATAAAGACTGCCTTTTAAATCAAGCCTGCGTAAACAAAGCTGGCCTTAGATCTGTTGAAACTAAAAACATACATCATTTTATTTTACAAGAAAAAACTACAGATAAACATACTGTTTAATCAAATTAAATGCTTATCATTATTGAATAAAAAAGAATATGATGGGATATAGATTATTTAAGTTTATACATGAAATTATGAGACACAGCTTAGCTTATTAGCATGATATATCGTGATTCACTCATTCATTGGCTCTATTTTCATTTCCTTCTGGAGCCTCTAGTGACAGAACATGTCAAAAAATCACTTACTAGACAACTCAGATCCAACCTTTGTTTCCTCATTCCATGAACTTAAGGAACACACATTAAAAATTCACTTATTTCCATAATGATTCATAAAATTATGTCCATAAATGACATGTTATGCAGAATTTCATAGTATATGAACACCGAGTGTTTTTATACTCAGTGAGTTTTTAAGTTAAACCAAGAGATTAGACATACTTCAGGTGATTTTTTTAAGTACTAAATGGATACATCTTTCAGGGTTGTTTGGTTGGTGAGAGAGAGCCTTACTATGTAGCCCAGGATGGCCTGGAACTTGCTTGGTAGTCCCAGTTGATCTGGAGCTCTGAATATTCCTGTCTCAGCCTCCCAAATGGTGGGATTCCAGGCAAGTGTGCCCATGTTTGGCTGCATGCACCAATTTTATTATCTTCAAATACCCCTTTTCTTCAAAAAACAGTAGAACTTGTAGGAAGATAGTGATAAAAACTGGATTCTCAACCAGGACCCTTGCAAAGCATTGTAGGGAAAATGATGAATTCTACAAGCCTTCCATGGCTGACTATGGGAAAAGTTATTCCTAGTTCCCAGGAGTTGTACAGAAGGGTTGAACAAAAATATATTTGAATATGATACTTTCTAAAATGTACTCTAGAGTTCTATGGAAAAGGGTGACCATGAATTTCTATGACCAGATGTGCTTTTAAAATATGTTGTCTAGTGAACTGTGTTCCACTTTACTGGAAGAACATTATCTAGGCAAAATACATTGCATTACTAGGAACCAAACTGATGTGTATGATGCATGCACATCAATGACTAGACACAGAAAGACTGCATTCTCACTTAACACAGCCACAGTGCTCTGTTGACATTTGCCTGTCCATTGAAGGTGCTTTTAACACTTCATTCAAGTGTCAAACTAAGTGGCAGTCACCAGCCTATACAATATCTTACATCAGACTCGTAATCCAAGAACACTTAATCTTCTATACATTGACTCTAAAAAATTAATTTAACAAAATAAATAACTAGGCATGGAAGACCAACACCTGTAATCCTGCCATACTCAGGACTTTGCGATTGGAGGATTAGGGTTTGAAGCCAGTCCCGGCTGGACGTTCCAGGAACATATATCCATTTAACTACTAAAAAGCTTAAAGTGGGGCTGGGACTCAGGAAGTAGAGCAATAGCTTTGAGCATAAAAACTAAGGGACAATACCCAGGCCCTGAGTTCAAGCCCAGTTGACACAATTGATAGACTGGTATACAAGATAGAGGAGAGAGAGTCAGAGACAAAAACAGAGAGACAGACAGGCAGACAGATAGACAGAAAGCCAGACACACAGAGAGTGGTAAGTAGTAGATCATCTTTTTCCAGCTCTCAACTGGGTATTTCTCTCTATGAAAAAAATCAGAAAGATATAAGGCATGTGATTCAAAATATTGCTATATGTGGAACAACACTGTCATAAGATATTTGGAAGCCAAGTAAAATCACAGAAGTGAGGAGATTTGTAGCAGCCTGAGTTTGGGCTTAAAGGAAATGAAGCTTCGCTCTTTTATGAGGCAAACAACTCTACACCTTCCAGTGTAACCCCTCTGCACAGTATTTTCACAATAAAAAAAAACTTATAAAAAAAAAAAAGAAGAGGCTCCTGACTGGGAAGAGAGAGAGGTGGGGAAGAGGGGAGGAAGAAGAGAAACAGGAACTGCGAAAGAGAAACTGAGAGAGAAATGAGAGACAGAGAACTGAGAAAATGCAGCAGAGAGACACTGAGAGTGAGAATCAGATACAGAGAAACGAGAGTACATGCACAAGTGGAGATCAAAGCTATCTTCCTTTTCATCAGCAAGACTGAAGAAAAGAGCTTACAGTGGAGGCAGAAGAGGAAAAAGAAACCATGCGAATCCACTATTGTAAAGATAGGAAGTGGTCTTTTGATCTCCACAGGATGGCAACTTTATTGGCTAGGCATAAGCTGTAGTTTCCAACCAGCTGATCAACCAGGTATTAATGCCCAACCCTTCCATGATCAGTAACCATGAAGTGAGTCATCTGTGAACAGCAATCAGGCAGAAGGCTCATCTACTGCTAAATGATCACCAGCCCTCACCTAACCCAGAGGGTAAGAGCAACCACGGGGGAAATGAGTGTCTCTCCACAGGCTCTCCTCTGACAAGTACCAATTATTTGTCTTAAGAGTCAGAGCAAACCCTTTCCTCAAGTGTGCATGAATGAGAATAGCCCTAATTTTCCAAAGCACAGCCTGGGATCTATATGCATCTCTACCTCCAGCAGACAGTGTTATGACAGACAGTCTTCTCTTTTAAGCATTTCAGTGGAACAGACAGGAAGGATCGTTTGATTGTGAAATGGTTAAATGGAAGGAATTGTCTTGTCTGGTTATCTAAAAGTTTAAAGATCTTGTTTTTAATGAGAGGAAAGATAATGACTTCCAAGTGCTCAGTCTAGTCTTGCAAACAAGATTGTACATTCTCCTTTAAAAGTAGATTCTCCTTTAGGTAGATTCTCTTTATGTAGATTCTCTTTTAGGTAGAGTCTCCTTTAGGAGTTTCAGAGTTACCTTGGTGGCTATTTGGCAGTAATCCTACCTATTCCTGAAGCTGAGATCTGAAGATTGAGGTTATGTTCAAAAACCTACCCCAGACAAGAAAGTCCATGAGGTGCTTAATCTCCGATTCACTACCAGAACAACCAGGAGTAGAGATATAGATCAAGTGTCAGAGTGCTAGTTTTAAGCAGAAAAGCTCAGAGGCAGTACCCAGGTCTTGAGTTCAAGCTCCAGGACTGATAATAACTAAACAAACAAATAAAGATGAAGTAATATTAATAGCACTATGACACAGAGTTCTTATAAGTATCAAATAAGATCACAGCGAATATTCAACCAGTGATAATCATAACTTCATAAAAGTAGATTCCCTTGTTGTGACAATTAATTTACCGCAGAATATGAGCTTTATCTCACTTTAAAAATGAAGTGACCAGCCTAAAAATTTACTAAATCTCACTTTAAAACATTCTATCACTACCTAAAACCTGTTTCACCTGTCTTTTTGTTTCATGAAATACAGTGCGATTAGTCCTTCGTGTAACTGTTACATATTGAATATCATTGTTGGTATCAATCAAAAACTCACATTTCCCAATGGCTTCTCCCTGTAGGTGGTCAGAGGTTATACTTAGATTAGCCTTCACCTGCTACAGTCTTTCATTTCCAGACAGATAAGATAGAGAGAGAGAGAGAGAGAGAGAGAGAGAGAGAGAGTGTGTGTGTGTGTGTGTGTGTGTGTGTGTGTGTGTGTGTGTGTGCGTGTGTGTGTGTGTGTGTTATTACCTTCATGGTGCCTGGAATCAAACGCAGCTCATTGAACTACCTCATCAGCCTCCTCCACATTTTAAAACTAGGCTAATTCTAGATCTACACTTCTGCTTCTAGACTATACTTCTGCTTCTACTTTCTTCTTTGCCTTTTCTTATTCTCCAATTTCTTAATTATTGCATAGATTACTATAGGCCTGAATTTTGACTGAAAAGCAACTTTGACTTCCTTCTATTTTCCCATTAAAAAATGAACCTTGCAGAGCAGTTTACATTTTTCCTATTAAGAATTAAAAATTTAGGGGCTGAGATTTAACTGAGAAGTAGACTGCTTCTGCGTTTTATCCCAGAACCACAAAAAGAAATATTTTTAAAGAAATAGATATATTGGGCTGAGAAGTTGGCTCAGTGGTAGAGTGCTTGCCTTGCATGCATGAGGCCCTGAGTTCAATTCCTCAGTACCACATAAGCAGAAAAAAGCTGGAAGTAGTGCTGTGGCTCAAGTGGTAGGGCACTGAGGGACAGTGCCCAGGCCCAGAGTTCAGCCCCCACAACTGACAAAAAAAAGAAAAAGAAAAAGAAAAAGAAACATATCTTCATTTAGTGATTTTATTGATAGATAGGATGGCTCAACCACTTAGGATATTATTAAAAGTTATTTTCCTTCCAACATTATTTCTGTTAGTCAGTTATTTTAAAATGATAGCTACAACTACAGATATGATCTAGCTAATGTAAAAAGTTAATTAAATAAGCACAATCAATGGTAGTTTGAAATGAAGCATTTTATAGCATTTAACTGGCATCAGAATATTTTATTGTCATATGAAAAATTACTCAAAATATTCAGGTAAACTTTCAGTTTCAAGACCTGTCAATCAAAAATACCTCTTGAGATAAAGGGTCTATTATCAGTAAATATTTCTTAAGATATCAAGTTTATATATTTGAAATCCACTAAGGTTTTAAGAAACAAATCAGCACTTTTTGGAATTACGAATTTTGCCAAAGACAGGAGGGATGAGGGGAGGAAGGGAGGAAAGAAAGAAAGGGAGTAGAGGCAGAGAAGTAACAGAAATAATGAAACTTACCCAAAAAAATGATCCTCTTAAGAGAGGTGTGGAGGTAAAAATACACTCCCCATTTTATTTGGAATTCACTTTCATCCTAAGCTTGAACTGAAATCTACTTCTTAGCAAGTTTTAGCAAATGGATTTGAAGAGAATGCATAGAGTTCATTTATTTTATTTTATTAAACAGGGTTACCCTTTGTGACTCCCACACCTAAAATCTAGCTCTCCATTGAAATAAATGGAAATTACACGTTAGTTAGATAAAATCAATTTAATTGTGAATGTATCAATCCAAGTTACTCAAGTGGCTGAGATCTGAGGATCATGGTTCAAAGCCAGCCTGGGAAAGAACTCATAAGTAAAGCTGTGACTCACATGGTAGAGTATTAGACTTGTGCCAGGAAAAATAGCTCAGAGACAATGTGTAGACCGTGAGTTCAAGCCCAGGAACAGAATTAGGAAAAAAGAAAAAAAGGAAAAGAAAGAAAAGAAAGGAACAGAATTAGGAAAAAAGAAAAAAAAGAAAGAAAGAAAAGAAAGAAAAAAAATAGTGAGTTTATAAAGCAATATTCACCTGTTCTCCATATTTTAATTTCACAGAAAAATATACACATTACACCATTAAATTTAAAAAAATAAAGCTACAAAAAGCAAACACTCCTACACATAACACTCAATGTCAAGTATGCCATCCACACACCAAAATGGAGTATATAATCTGTTTGAGACAAACTATAGGACTTTGTTATATTGGCAGCCAGTTTAAAAAAGAGACAGAGAGAAGCAAAGAAAAAAGCAAAGAGCACTGACAACCAATAGATGCTTTTACAGGTTAAATCTTGTTGAAAGTAACTTACCCCCTCAATACACTTTGATTTATTTAAGCTCACCACATTTCCCTTAAATACACTCCATTAACAAGTGATAGGCTGTGATCTTAAGCTCCAGGCAAGACATGAAACACAATCTTTCAAGAACTTCATTCATTCTCTGACCAGGTGTCTCCAGCACACCCAAGTTACTGGTTATAACCCTTTTAGGTCTGTAAATTTTTATTTAAATCAATAGTGTTGCTTTACAACAGCACCCTGTCATTTAATCACTCTCGCAGTCCAATACTTCACTTGCCTCCCAAGTTCAGATTCACAGCATGAGTGAAAGCTATCAGAGGAATGGTTTGAAAAAAATACTTCAATTTAAATAGCAGAAAGCACCCCACAAAGATGCCCCTTTGCCAAGACTCTGGCAAATAAAATAGATAAGCAAAAAAAGTTCAAGTTTATAAAGATCATCATTGATATAAGTAGAACTGAAATACAATAAAATAATGCAAGGAATCAGCTTGGCTCTAAGAGCCTAAATATTAACCCTCAAATATCAATCTCAAGTATGAATCCTCAAGTTTTATTTGCTAATCAGACCACTACATATGCTATAATGATCCACCCACCCATAGTTCTCCAAATGAAAACAGCATGTACATGCAGACAGGACCCATTTTCATGATATCCTATTAGGGTGCCCCTATCTTTAATCTACAGCCATGACAAAATGTCCCAGAATATACAAACTCAGCTCAAACAGTGACTAATGACTATTAATCCCCCTATCTTCAGTAATCTGCCCTTCCAGTCATTTATCACAGTGACACTTCACTTTACACACGTGAATAAACTTTAACCGGGAAGGTGAATCAACAAAACTCTGAAAGGTATCTGAAGCTGTAAATTAAACAGAGACAGAGCAAAGAGAGACAAATAGCTCAGATCTTAATGTTTCTTGATTTGCATCCATAGCTAAGGGGCGGGGTGACTGTTCAATCACTCAGATATGCAAACTCAGATGGGGAGGGGGGAAAAAGCTGTTTTATGGAAAAGAGAAGCTGGAAGTGAGGAATGGTGGCCCCAAAGAATGTTTAATGTCTGGATCCATCCTCAATATTGTATACATGAGCTCCAAGGCTGAAACTCAGTTTCTGTCTTCTTCAAAGGAATAACAGTTTAATGAATTTCTTATTGAGTTTACTTCAAATGTTCCTTGTAACTTTCTACCAGGAACCACATCTCCTGGGTTTAAATTCTTTTAAGGCGTTTTATTTGCTATCATTTAGCTGATGGGGTTTTTTTCCTTTTTATTTCTTTCTCATATTCCATTAACTATTCGGCTTAAGTAAAAATTTTTAAAAAAAAGGTCAGAGTAGAAAGGATCACCATAAACCACACAAAAAAGCTCAAAGTAACCTTCAGAATGATTTCATAATTATGTAAATGGAGGGATTGTAACCTATAAGTCCTGATGGTACTTGAAGTTGAGTGCATGACTATAAAATCCTCTGAAGTCCAGGGGAAGAGGGAGAAGGAGAGGGAGAGGGGGAAGGGGAGAGAGGGAGAGAAAGGGAGAGAAAGAGAGAGAGAGAGAGAGAGAGAGAAGGAGGAGGAAGAGGAGGAGGAGGGGGGGGAGGAAGGGAGGAAGGGAGGAAGGAGGGAGAGAGAGGTCTTTAAGGCCTGAAATAGGATCCGTGATTGAAACCAGAATCTACCAAAGGACAGACACAAAAGCAGAGTCCTGGCTCCGTTCACCTATAGTAAAAGTTCTGGAGTGTAAGAAAACTATTTCCAAGTGTGGACACAGTGCCAGTGCATACTCATATGCCAGAAGGTTCCCCTTGCAGCATCTTTCCAACACTTCACATGGAGTCTCAATACTATTTAATTAGTCCTAGAATTCCTAATTCAGCCTTCTGTTCTCCCTCGCCTCCTATGAAGACTCCCAAGCAACGAGTTCACTGTTCTCTTCCAGATACTTGCAATCGCCTGTTTTCTTTCTAAACCGTCAGTCAGTGGCTAGTTTATATCCTTCCAGGAGGAGTTATTTCCTGAAGTTTCTTCAGAATCGGATTTAATTACAGACTTCAGTTACATAAAACAACTACTAAATAACTCCTTGTGCTTGAAAGGGGAGGGGTGACTTGGGGGACCAGATTCTGGAATCCGGGGGAGTTTCTTGGTCACAAATCCTCCCGTCTCCGCGGCCTCCCCCCCCTCCCACCCCAGCCCTGCAGCTTCCCCCACCCCATTCCTGCTAGGTAGCAGCCCTTGGATAAAATTGGTTTGCACTCATCCTGGGGACCCTAGCTCACCGCCAACCACTGCCTGCTCCCCAGTCTGGGGCTCAGATCAGCTTTTGCCCCAGAGTAAACTGGGCGTGCCCTGAACTTGGCAAAAGGCAGAGATCAGAGAACGGGTTTGGGGAGGATTGGGGGAAGTTGGGGGGGATGGAGAAGAGAACCCCAAAATACGAAGTCAGGGCTTTTTCTCCTAAAAGTTCTGCAAGGCTAGAGCCCCTCGGATCTTTGAAGGGAGAGATCACCAAACCACAGCTCTGGGTTTGACTGAAAAGTGGAAAGGGGGCCCGGCGAGAAAAACCAAGGATGAAGGAAGATGTTAAGTTACCTGAACAGAGACATATTAATCCAAAGAGGTAAAAGTGAGCAGGCTCCGCGATCATTGTCCTCGGGTAGGTCCTGTGTACTGTCTCATGCCAAGGAGAAGCGAGGAGAAATGGGTCCCCAAATTTAGGAAGCCACACACCCTACACACAAAGGCTTAATATAAGCAACGCGGGTCAATCCGCCCAGAGTTTGCAGGGGCAGTTACTTGTGGACCTCTCCGGAGAGACGCTTGTCAGTGTGTCTTGGAGCCCTTTTGCCAAGGAAGAATTCCAGGGTTCGGTTTCCTGCTGCCTCCGGGGTTTCGGAGGACGCTCAGTTACTTCCAAAGCTCACCCAAAGCGAACAACAAAGAGCCGAGGCAGAGGAGCAGGAGTGCGGCTTCCTGCCTCAAATCGTCTGGCCGAGCCTCCCCGCGTGCGCCCCCACGACGTCTGCCCAGAGCCCCGCCGCGAGGGCCGGGCGGGGCGACGGCAAAGGTGGGGTGTGAAAAACAGATGCAGGAGGTCCCGAAGAAGTGCTGCTCCGTCTTAGCGGCGAGTTTAGTCCACCGCTGGGCTCTCCCGCGCTCGCTCGCGTGCCGGGCAGGCGACGGAAGTCAAAAAGGTAGCAGCAGGTCGGCCGGACCGGCGCGGGGTGACGGGGTTGCGCCCGGGTGACTCCGCGCACTGGGGGCGATCGCTGGGGCGGTGCGGCGACACAGGCTGCCTGGGCGGGTCCTTGAGCCCATCCCTTGGTGGGGAGGGAGGATGCGGAGGGCACTGGGGGAGGGGGGAGCGACTGGGGGGACAGTAACAGTCCCTCGGATTCACACGCGACCTCCGAGCACCTCCAACCCAGGCGCAGTACCCGGCATTGCCCGGCCCTGGTCCTCCTTCCACTGGGGCGCGCGCTCAACGCACCCCCTCCAAAGCACCGCCGGAGCCCAAACTTCCTAAGGGTGGCAATTGGCACCCCTGGCTTCTGGTAGCTGCAAGAGAGGGAGTCCCCGTCCCCACCCCTCCCCACCTCAAAACCTACCCCCGCCGATGGCGAGGGGCGTGGAGGATGCTCGCGGGTGGGAGCGACCCGTCACCACCGCAGCTTAGCCGAGCTCCGCCCGGAGCAGCAGAGTCTGAAGTTTCAGCTCTCACGCCGTCTCCACTCCGGCTCAATTGCTTGCGGGTTTCCCCCAACGTCCCCGAGGCTCCCAGTTTCCTCCCTCTTCCAGTCCGGCACTGGAACACTTAAAGGGGCCGCGCGATCCTCTCGGAGCCTGTGCTTAAGGTCTCCAGGTGTCTGTCAGGCAAGTTCTGCTAGTTTAGGTTTCCACCCACAAGCCAGGGTGCCCAACTGCGCCCTCAGGTGAGAATCCAACTGCTCAGGAATGGAAAAGCAAGCTAAGGAGAACTTAATCTTGTTTCTCTCGCCACCCCTCTCTCCCCTGCACCTTTCTCCAAATGGAACCTCCCAGCCAAAGACTTCAAAAAATCCTCCTGGTCCAGCTTAACCTCTTCCTTACTGCCTCTAGGAATTTGGAAGAAAGTCCCAAATGGATCCACCTTCACCTTTATCCACATTACAACATTTAAAAATAAATAAACAAATTAGAAATCGAACAATGAGCCATTAGGATAGAGGTACTGAGAGAATTATCTATATTGTAAGTGACTACTTTTACAGCATTCCTTTCCTTTTTTACTGAAGTTGTTCAAGGTGCTATAGAAAGGTTATCCAAGGAGTAGGAGATTTAGGATTAGGCCTTAGGCTGGTTTCATTACAAATCTGTAAAAGTCTCCTCTCTAACTTCATGACTCAACACTGGGGAGGCAGTTATGTATGCATAAGACATGTCGGGGTAATATTTTATCAGCCCAGTTTGCACTCATGAGATGATTTAGCCTTTCAAAAACAGTGGGCATGGTCTGCAAAGCCCACACTTGAGAGTTATTAGCCCTGTGACCACATGAATTCTCTTAACTCTGTTTACTCTGTGGGGAGTAGGACTGGGGAGGGGACAGGACTATGGAGCAAAATAGTGTGTGTGTGTGTGTGTGTGTGTGTGTGTTTGTCTTGGGGTTTGAACTCAGGCCCTGGGTGCTGTCCCTGAGCTATTGTGCTCAAGGCTAATGCTAATACATTTATGACTTTGGAGTAGTTAGATACAATTAGAGTCTCCAGAACGTTCCTTCCAGAGCTGGTTTGAACTGAGATCTGATGATCTCAACTTCCTGAGTAGCTAGAATTAAAGTTATGAGCCAACAAGTGCCCAGTACAATTTAGGATTTGGGGGAGTTTTTTGTTGTTGTTGTTGTTGTTTTGGTCCTGTTGCTTGAACTCACGGCCTAGGGGCTGTCACTGAGCTTTTAAACTCCAGGCTTAGCTCTCTTACCACTTTGAGACACAGCTCCATTTGCAGTTTTCTGGAGGTTAATTGGAGGTAAGAGTCTCAGGAACATTCCTCCTGATTAGCTAGGGTTACAGCTGTGAGCCACTGGGGCCCTGTTCAAAGTATGGTTTTAAAAAGAAAATAAAACAAATCTGGAACATCTGACAATCTTTCACTCACTTTGCATTCTATTAAATAAGACAAAAATGGACAAATACACATGCGAAAAGCTTAGCAAATGGAAGATATTGGCAACTTAGAGTAATTCTTTTTATTATTATTTTCCATTCATCAACAAGTTGCTATTTATATATAATAACTATCAAATAATTATGTAATATCTTTGCTTCCAAAAGGGAGGATGTTAATCTTTTTCATACTTTCTTTTTTTTTTTAGGGGGGAGGGGGAACCAGTGGGGAGAGGGGCAGTCCTGAGGATTGGACTCAAGGCTCCTGTACTGTCTCTAATCTTTTTGTTGTTGTTCAAGGCTCATGCTCTACCACTTGGGCCAGGGTTTCACTTCCAGCTTTTTTTTTTTAGTGGTTAATTTGAATGTAAAAGTCTCTCTTGCTTATCTGCCTAGGCTGGCTTTGAACCTCAATCCTCAGATCTTAGCCTTATGATAGGATTGCAGGAGTGAGCCACCAGTGCCAAGCTGAAATTTTGTCTATATACTCAGGACTTCTCTGTATTTTCTTCTTTAAAGTTAGTGCATTTATTACTTGATTTTAAAAGTCAAAATGTAAAAGCATGGTGTACATTCATTTGCTCACTTCTGGGTACAGTCAATAACCTCAGAGCCATGTTCTATGGAAAGAAAGTCTGGCTAACAGCACCTATCTTTGAAAGTGAAAGATAGTTAATCCTGAGAAGGCTGACTGAAAATTCAGTAAACAGGCTGGAGATAAGAACTCAAAGACTCCAACCAGAATCTTTTCAGCAATAAAGACAAGAATGTGCAGCAAATGCTGAAAGACCCAGGTTGGTTGAGTTTTGCTGGAAGGATATTTAGTGAGAAGTATAGAATACAAGTTTTTTTAGTAAGCTTTTTTTTAAATTGTGAATCTACTTGTTTGGGCTAAAATGTGCTTTTAAAATAAGCTTACTCAGTAATAGGAAATAAATAAGCTAAAGTATAGTGAGAAAGAGCAAGAGAGAAAAAACTTTAAATTCTCCTATCATTTAAATGGATTTAAATTTAGAAATTATCCTTCGTACTGGATATATGCTTCATATATACTGCTAGTATATGCTAGTCTATACTCAGTCCAAAAATATATACTTGTTGAATGGAAGCCATATTAATACTTGTGTTTATTTCCCAACTTGAGCAAACCACAATCACCCAATCCCCTTGTTTCCAACCCTAGAGTTAAAATGACTTCGGACAAACACATTAATTACAGGTCAGGACCTAACTTTTAGCCACTCCCCTTGTCAAGATTTTCATCAGTGTTGAGTATCACCATCACTTGTGTGGCTTGTTTCTTTCTCCCAGATTCTCCGAAGGGTACCTGTATTTTCTCCTGTCAATTATGTCAGTAAATTTGGAATCTGAAGATTTCTACTCAGCAGAAAATCTGGAAATCTTGCATAACAAGTGAAAGTCAACCTACCAAAGAATTTTCATAATTTTTTTATTTCATACTCTAGCTTTTGTCCATGCCAACAACTTCTTTTTCTTTTTGTTTGGGTTTGGTTTTGTTTTTGTTAGCTGTGGGCTTTGAACTCTGGGCCTGGGCACGGTCCCTGAACTCTTCAGCTCAGGGCTAGCACTTGAGCCACAGGACCACTTCCAGTTTTCTGATGGTTAATTGGAGATAAGAGTCTCAGAGACTTTACTGCCTAGGCTCGCTTTGAACCATGATCCTCAGGTCTCAGCCTTCTGGATAGCTAGAATTACAGGTATGAGGCACTGGCACCTGGCCCATGCCAACAAAGTCTCATGGAACAACTTCTTCAAGTAAGTAAATAGTGCTGATAGTGAAAGATGCAAATGTAATCCTATGCTCTCAGCCCCAAAATATCTTACTACAGGGAACTACTCACTGAGTAAAACAGACTAGAGTTGAATATCTGAACTGTAAGAGCAGAGCCATTGGAGGTAAAATGAGTTTAGAACATTCTTGGAGACAGGCTTATCATAGCTTGCCACTGACCATTAAATTAGCTAGAATCATATATAAACCATTCAATATGTCTCTCTGAGTGTGTGAAAATGTAAATATGTATAATTGGTAGGAAACATATTCAAGTCAGGTCTTCTGGCAACTAAGGCATGAATAACAGAACTAGATTCAGATAGCTGGAAGACAAGGACCTACTGAAGGAGAAAGTGTCATTATTTGCACTCAGAACGTTAAGTCAATCACAATGACCAGGATGAGTGGTACATTTTACAGTTCCATTTACAGACTTCTGATCACATTTTTACAGTCAATGAAATTCAGATTTCCTAGGTGTAGTAATAGTCTCATGAATAGAGATGTTTTCAATGGGCAAAATTCGAAAGTAGTAGTGACCTCTTTTTTTGGTTGCTCTTAGTGGGTTTTATCTTTTCAAGAAAAGAGAAAATGCAGGAACAAAATTCCAAGGGAACGTCTCTTCAGGGATCCCAGATGAGACTTCTTTAGGTGAGGAGGAGCAGAATAGAGTTCCTAAGGAAACTACAAACCAGACATCTGCCTGTCTTCCAACAGAGCCTGGAATACAAGCCACAGGTCCCAGCAGATTTGGTGAACAGCTCTATCAAGTAGTACACAGTATGGCTATGCTAAAAATCTCTGAGATACCACTCCTTAGGGTACAACAGCTAGTTTAGCAATTTTTACACCCAATTGTCGGATAATCTGTACAATTTTGATATTAATGGCCTAAAATAAACATTTGAAAGTTTTCTCAAGTGTAAGGATATGCATCCCATATCAGAGAGGCTTACAAAAAAACTGATTCTATTTGGTGTCTTTCAGAGGTAGGGGGCACATTTTTAACAACATACTTTTGGTTTGGGGGGCTTTATTTTTTGTCCCTTCAGAACAGGTAATGACTTGCTCCAAACCAGAAAACCAATGGCACAAAGATTCCTTGGGTTATTTATCTTCATTTAGTTAACTATTTAAGTCATTGTCCATGAGGACAGTACTCTCAGCACAGAGTTTTATAGAGCCTCATCTGTCTCACCTAATCATGTACTTCAGCCCCGGTGAGACCTTCTTAGGCTTATTAGAAAACATAAACTAGGTGCACTGAACTTCTCTATGAAATTGGGTTTTCTCGGCATGCCTTTAGTGTCTCAGAGTTTTGGGGACTTTGTAGATATTCAAAAAACAAGGACTGTTTCACTGAACTTTCTTTGATATGACCTTGGGATGTTAAGTACCAGCAACAAAGACTTGTTAGAATTTATACCTTTAATGTTAACAGAGGGTTAGTTTTTGAAGATAGCAAAAGAGGACACAGAGAGGTAGCATTACTTGGGGGCACAGTTTGGGGCCTTCTAAAACATTATCTAGTTCTCACTAAATTTTGCTAGCCTAATTTGAAGATTAGGTTAGGAAAATAAATGATTAACTCTTAAGTTCCATGGCTCAGAAGCCATGGAGCTTATATTTGAACTCAACTTGTTTTAAAACAAAGTCCACGGTAGGACAGGCTTGGGAAAATTCAAATTCACCATATTTAAGGGTTTTCCAATGTCTTTAATGTGCACCTAAGCATTGTGAGTTTTTAAGGGAGGATGTATTTGAGAAAACTTGGGTTTTTCAGTAAACAAGTCTGTCTATTGCTTACTGTTATTGTGACATTATCTCTCTAATGACCCACACCTGGAAATTAACTGCATATGGTAATATGGCATTACTTGGCAGAAAATATGTGAGAAAATGAGCAATGTAGCTTTATTTTTTGAGAAAGACCATACATTGAATAAATTGTAATTGTGAGTTGTTTTTGTAAAGTAGTGTAACCAGAAGGATTTTGTTAATCCAAGTCAGATCAAGTCTCTCCTTTCCAAACCATCCAGTGGTTTCTCATCCCATTTGAAGGAAGAGAGTGTGTATGTTTGAAGAGCTCTGCAAGGTGTAATCTAAGCTGGTCCCCATCATTTCTGACAGCATCTCCTCCTATGTTCCTTCGCCTTTAGCTTAGTTTGTTTTGCCACCATCATCTTGATGCTGTCACTAAAAGAAATTGAATGACCATCTGCCTCTGGGATTTTTTACATTGCTTTATGCAAATTCATATTCCCATCTATCTGAAAATGTACACTCTCTTTTTTGTTAGGTTTTTAATATTAATACTTCTCTGAGACATTCTTTCTGGACACTCTTCAACATTAAATCATGACCAAACACTTTGTATACACAAATGTATGCTTTGTTAAGCTTTTTGTTTTTTGTCACCAATGTTCATATTCCCATCCAGTGGACTAACATATTTCCATTTCCCCATTATTTCTATTGGCTGCCTCTCACCTCTAAGAATATTACATGAGTCCTGTGATTTTTGACTATTCGGGTTACTTTTATTTCCAGCATCCTAACAGTGAATGGATCCTAGTGGGTACTCAGATATGTATTGAATTGTATGGTATAATGAATGATTTATAATTTACTACCTATGTATACATATTTAGGAAGAAAATTCTTTTCCAATAAACTTATTTCTATAGTTGTAAATTTTGTTGTTTTCCTATCTAGAGTTCAATCATTTGTGAACTAGCAGAGAGCTAGCAACGTTTATCATTCACTGTCTCTGTGAACTTCTACAAATTCCAAATTAAGGTTCATGTCAAATACACTTTTGCATACTTTGTGTTAGGCTGTTTAGAAACAAAGAGATCAAAATCACAGGTGAACTTAAAGTACATAAAATTCAATCTAGAAACTGCCTTCATGAATGTGTTCTAACATGAAAAAGGAAGATTTTGGCTTTCCCCACAACACCTTCTTGAGTGGTGTCTTACTTATAAAACACTATTGAATTATTAAAGAAGACTTCTTCTCACTGTAAAAGCTTAGACAGAAATCCTGAATCAAGATTCTCTGCCTTTAGAATACCTGTGTTATTAAGCCCAGAATAAGATGATATTATTGCATCGTGAATTTATAAATGTCTGACTCACATCTAGGCATTTATGGACCAAATTTTGGATTTGTTTGCTTCTTTGTGGCATTATAGTCAACATGTAGCCTTAGATCTGGAGATAACATTCTAAGGACATTATGTATTAGAATTCATTTAATTCTTTGGGGCTGGGAAAGTGGCTCAGTGGTTGAGTGCTTGTCTTGCATGCATGAGGCCCTGGGTTCGATTCCTCAGCACCACATAAACAAAAGGAAAAAAGCCAGAAGTGGCGCTGTGGCTCAAGTGGTAGAGCACTAGCCTTGAGCTGAAGACCTGAGGGACAACACCCAGGTCCATCGTTCAGGCCCCACAACTGGACCCCCCAAAAAAAGAATTCATTCAATCCTCAAGGGAAAAAATACTTTCAGGTCAGTTGCATTATTTTTTCATTTTCTAACCCCTTCCTCTGAAAAAACAAAACAAAACATAAAACAAAAGCCAGAATGCTCAGCTGGTCTATGGCTGAGCTTAGATTTGAATCTTTACTCTCTGGATCCAAATCATTGACTTTTATCTATACCACAGACAGCTGTGCACAAATAACAGTACTGCAAGGCTATTTTCACTTTTTCAGTTCTAGGACAGATGTGAATACGTTTTGGGTTGTTTTGTTTAAAGATGTCATTTCATTTTGGGATTCAGTACAAGACAGTGGCTCTTAAGTATATTTGTTTGTAGTTCCATATAGAAATTTAAAGTATAAATCTTCTTTATGTTCAAAGTGTTCAAAGTGGTATTATGCATTGTTAAAATGAAATGAGATAGCTTGAAAAAATACAGAGTGGAATTTGTTAAGACATATTGGAAAACATCAGAATGTGTATATCTATAACTTTCCACTGGATTTTGCTGCCTTTTGGTTTCTTACTTTCTTGTTTATCTAGAACCAAGCTTATACCATTCTAACCATGATTTAAAATTCTCTTAAATTGGGATCATAGTTAACAGCTGCATGGCTGAATGCTCTCCTCTATAGCTTGCAATCTGAACACAAACTCTTTTGTAAGTCATTTACATTATGTGTAATTCTGCAGATGTGTTTTGCAAAACTGTTTAATGTTCCTGGATTTCTATTGCTTTTTAAAAGAATCTTTTCAGGAAATGCTTATAGGATTGAGGTGCATATGTGGGGATTTATGTCTTAATTTCAATATTCATTGTGTTTAGTCCCATCTGCTGGTTCATGTATTCTGAATATTTTTACGTAGATTCTAACAGTTATTTTAACGAATTCCTTGAAGAAGTATTATGTTGAGTTGAAAACATCTTTACATGTACCACGGTTCAGTTCTGAGGTTATTTTCTGGGTTAGTAAATAAGCCTAAATATTAAATGTTACATTTCATGAAAAAAGAATATCCAGGTTTATCATAAATAATACTAATTAATTAAAATATAATATCCTAGATAATTTGAAAGTGATTTAGTTTCACAGCCTATTAATGTATTTTCTTGTATGGCTTCTGGAAAAACTGTTTCACATTTAGAAAGCTAAATTGGGGCTTTGGGATTTAGTAGCTGCTTGATTGACTGAAGACCAGATTCTAAATATGGAGGGTGTTTGTTCTTGTAGATAAATACTGAATCTGAATCCTACAATTGTCACTGAGCAACAAACTGCTGCTGAAAATTGACATGAAATGTAAACCCACTGTCTTAACAACAAGGATAATTATATATTTTCCCAAGAGTTTAACCACCCCCTCCCTGTATCCTGGCCACATTCCAGAAAGAAAGCGTCCAATTCCATTATTCTAACCAAAAGTCTTTGTTGATTGGATCTAATCTCATCTTCTCAATTTCCTATCACGAAATACGACTTTAAAGCTACTTCATTACACCTAGAAGATAGAATTTCCCTAGTTCAATAACTACCTTATCGTGCTTATGTTTCATTAGGAGTATCTTTGAAACAAAGCAGATACTAAAACTAAAAGTTAATAAAATAACTTTATTTCCAGAAATATCATTTAAAAATTATCCTACTTATAGAAAGATATTACTTTATACAAAATATTTTAACTACAAAGTAAATATTGTTTTATTAATTTATTTTTACATTTAGCCAAAAATTATATGCTAAAAGAATTATAGTTTGAATTCCTGTTTTTACATGTAAATTGAGCCTAGTGAAAGTTTATTTTTTTTCTCACAACAAGAGTAATATACTTAAAAACATTTGGTAAAAACAGAAAAGAAATAGACCTTTATAATTCTTTCAGATATGATCATATATACAATCGTCTTTTTTGTTTGTCATTTAAAAATCCTTGTTCATCTACATTTTTCCTCTTACAATGTGGAATACTGGTATGAATAGGTGGGGGTTGTAGCCCAGTGTATGAACTCCTACCTTTCATGAGCGTTCAATCCACAGCACCACTTCCCCCCCCCCCCTCCCTCCTTGCTCTTCAGCTCAAAGCAAGCACTCTACTGCTTGAGCCACAGCACCACTTCCCGTTTTCTAGTGGTTTATTGGAGATAAGAGTCTCATGGACTTCTCTGCTTGGGCTGGCTTTGAGCCATGATCCTCAGATCTCAGCCTCCTCAGTAGCTAGAATTATAGGCATGAGCCACCTGCACCCGGCTAAAACTCAGATTTTTATCTAGAAAATATGTCTGTCTTATACAATTGTAACTTCTGTCAATTCTATTTAACACATACTGAAATGCACTGAACATTAAGCAGGATCAAGTCAACCAACTGGGCTATCTACTACACTGAATTTTCTGTTGGTTTTCCCTTTAATATTTTGAAACAATATCACAAAAAGTATTAGTTAATATAAAGTTTACAAAGTCTATGTTATGTTGTTGTTTTTCGATGGTCCTGGGATTTGAACTCAGGTTTTTTGACCAATACACACACACACACACACACACACACACACACTTCTGAGAACAGCATTAAATGTGTTTTCCAGGAGGAAGTTATGTGATGAATGTAAGAAAACATTGAAATTTGCCTTTTATCCCAGATTTTTCCTA
Organism: Dipodomys spectabilis; assembly: GCF_019054845.1. Classification (NCBI taxonomy): domain Eukaryota; kingdom Metazoa; phylum Chordata; class Mammalia; order Rodentia; family Heteromyidae; genus Dipodomys; species Dipodomys spectabilis. The sequence goes on from NW_024870709.1 coordinate 13,118,546, forward strand.
ATTCTCAGATCAAGATCTCATGCTCACAAAAGGTACCTAGACCTGCCCTTTCCATTCTTACCCAACAGGACAGGTTTCTGGGTAAAATGTTTCTAGAACAACTTTTACTATCTCTCCATAGCACTAGTCACAATTACTACAAAATAAATCTTTTAATCTGGTTTCTTTGTAAGTCTTGTATACATTTTTTTTCAAATTAAAGGTTTTGTGCTAACAATTCTGTGTAATATACTAAGGTTTGAAGCCTATCAAGGAAGAATGAGAAATCCTAAACAGATTGCAGATAAAAGGGCTGTGGCTCAAGTGGTAGGAGTGCCAGCCTTGAGCACAAAAGATCAGGGACATGCCCAAGCCCACAGATCAACAGTCACAACTACTCATAACACAAAAACAAAAACAAGTAAAAAAAGAGTCTCAAAATAGATTCTCTCACAGTGTCAGAACAAATAAATACAATTCTAAGGTAAGCAGGATGTATTGATATATAACAAACATGTTTTGGTTTCTAAAACAAAAAAAGATAACTCCCACAGTCCAAAAATTATTGTATAAATGTATAAATTAGAAAATATTACTGGGCATGGATGTCTCATACCTGTGATCCTCTCTACTTAGGAGGCTGAGATCTGAGGATTACAGTTCAAAATCTGAAGGGAAGTCTTTGAGACTCTTATCTCCAATTAACCACCAGAAAACCTGAAGTGTCAGAGTGGCTCAAAGTGGTAGAGGGCTAGCCTTGAGCAAGATATATGTATGTATGTATATATACACACACATATATATATATATACACACACACACACACATATATATATGCCCATGTAATTGTAACTCCTCTGTACTGTATTCTCACAATAAAAAAAGTCTATTACTACTTCTCTACTCTTTCCCCCCCAATATATATATATATATATATATATATATATATATAACTATTCCTTTGGATTTTCTTACATGTTTGGAGATATACAACTTGGTTTATGAAGTGTACAAAGGCAAAATTTACAGAAGAGGAGATACTTTAAAGTATCATCTAAGGAGCTTTCTAAATGCTTGTCTACTTAGGGATAGGTGAAAACAATAACTTTAAGAAGGAAAGAATCATCAAATAAATGAGGATAATAGCTTATTACAGTGACATACATTGAATTAACTGTTTAGAATGCATAGTAATATAAAATATCTTAAGTACCAATTTAACCTTGAGATCAAATATAGCTACTTTAATCAGATTTTTCTAAAGACAGTGACGTGAACATCTTCCCAACTTTTTACAAGTGATTTCTTAGTCCATTAAAAATTATTTTAAACAGTAAATAATAATTATTGATCTAAAATAACAATCTCAGAATAGAAAATATTTAGCTGCAAATCTTTTATTTGCAAAAATATGAATGACTGGTGTTTTGGCTCAAAGATATTTTTCCTACCCTGCTACTACAAAATGGATAAGAGAGTCCCTTTGTAGGGGTTTCTTCACAAAAACAGAGAATTTGTACTTTGACTTTTCCTTCAAAGACTGATTCACATTTAGCATTAGGCTACTGTATACTTAACTATGTGTTCCCTAGAATTTGATGATAAATTCACTACTGTTACAATTTTTTATCAAAAATAAAGGTTTAAACTCTAGGTACTTTTGCAAACACAAGGTGCTTTACTAAAGTACATTTTAGAAAACACAAAAAGATAACAAGTGTCTAATTTGTTTGTATGTTTTTCTAAAGAAAATCCTTCTATGATGTTTCAATTGGCAGAGGGTGATTAGTCCACAATGTTCTATTGCCCTCTGCTGGCCAAAATATAAAGACTTTCCTGCTACCTGATTGTATGGTGTGTCTACCTTAGAAAACTAACTGGGGAAAATAAAAATACAGCTCAAAATGAGGAAACAATGTATTCGAGTGTTAGAAAATTTAAATTTTGATTTTTAAAACGTCACAATGTTCCAAAACTATCCTATTGTATTCATTCTCAGTCTTTCTATTAGCTAAACATTCTGATCATAATTGTAAACTCTCACTTATTCAAGATATCATTGTTTCATAAGTTCAAAGTGTCTAGATAATCTTCATAATTTTCAATAAGACATGTATGGCAGTGTAATTGCTAGCACATCTGTGAAATATTTTATAATAATACTAAGGCACAACAATGTGAGTACAACTCACTTTTAAAGCATCTTATAAACTAATTTAAGAAATGTTCTAGACAAATTTTAGTAAAAGTTGAAGATTTTTTTTTTCTTTTTTTTGCTAGTCCTGGTCTTGAACTCAGGGTCTGGGCACTGTCTCTGAGCTTCTTTTGTTTAAAGCTAGCACTCTACCACTTGGAGCCACAGCACCACTTCCAGTTTTTTCTTCTGTTTATGTCATACTGTTTATGGAACCCAGGGCGTCATGCATGCTAGGCAAGCCACATTCCAGGCCCTTTAAAGTATTCTTTATGCAATATTCACATCTCACTGAAGAACAGGGAGCATTGTGTATAATACTGTATAAATTTATTTATAAAATAACACTGATGCTGGATGCGAGTGAGGCTGAGATCTGACAATCAAGTTTCAAAGCCAGCTCAGGCAGGAAAAGCCATAAAACCCTTATCTAGAATAAACAGCTGTGGCTCAAGTGGTAGAGGGCTAGCCTTGAGCTGAAGAGCTGAGGCACATTGCTCAGGCCCACAGTTTAAGCCCCATCACTGACAAAAAAACAAAAAACAAAACCAACAACAACAAAACACTGATAATATCCCAAGAAACAAAATACACAGTGATAAAGCTACCTAATTTCATTTAAACATTGAATTCTGTTTTAATGAGCAATGACATTTATTTCAAGGACATTTCTAGGCTGTAACCTGACCACCCATTATGAAAGAGGCAGCTGTATGTATGTATGTATGTATGTATGTATGTATTTTTGTGACAGTGCTTGAAATCAAGGCCTGGGCAATGTACTTAATCTTTCTTTTTTGTTCAAGGCTAGCCCTCTACAACTTGAGCTACAGTGACACTTCTGGCTTTTTCTTTTTTGGGTCCGGTCGTAGGGCCTGAACTCAGGGCCTGGGCGCTGTCCCTCAGCTCTTCAGCTCAAGGCTAGCACTCTACCACTTGAGCCACAGCACCACTTCCAGCTTTTTTTGCTTATGTGGTGCCGAGGAATCGAACCCAGGGCCTCATGCATGCAAGGCAAGCGCTCCACCACTGAGTCACCTTCCCAGCCCACTTCTGGCTTTTTCTCACTGGAGAGTACAGTCTCAGAGACTTCCCTGCTTGGGCTGGCTTTGTACCCCATTCCTCAGATCTTAGCTTTCTGAGTAATTAGGGTTCCAGGTGTGAGCCACCGGTGCCTGGCTGAGGCAAACTTTTATGTGGTTACCTTACTGTTTTTCTAAACTAGTAGAATTAAAAAGTTGGAGCCAACTTGAAAAAGAAGCCAACTAACATTTTGGAATTTTATCTGATACTTTAAATAATTTCTCCCAGATGAAAAATAGTTTCAACAATCTGGTTTTTTTTCTTTTTTTAACATTTTTTTCTTGGGTTCTACCTTCCCATTCCATTTCAGAACCAGGTTTTCTGGTCATTCAAGAGGGTACTTTCTCCCATAGTTTCCCTGGAAAAACAACTCTTCATCTGTTTAATTTGTTAAGGTTTTCTGGAGCAAGTAATACTTTAGGATTTATGCTGTCTTTGATCTAGATCATAGTAAGACCTTAAACTTTCTAAAATGCATTTTCAGCTCAATCTGTGAGTCACTTTTCTATTAACTGAAAGAACAAAATATGACCCTAGAAAATATTATTGTAAGAATAAGATGGATAATAGTTTGTATTACTTCCCAGTTCACAAGTGAAATAAAAAATGGTTCACTGAATTAAATAGTCTTTATGAAAAAATCTTTATTCCTTCCTTTGTTGGACAAAAGTATACTCCCTAATCACCTGCCCTGTCTTCCATTCTCATAGAGAAAGTCAGGGGAATCCAGGTTCTAATTGAATTACATACTCATCCAAAAGCACAGAAACAATGGGATGCAGTGATACTCACAAGACACTCTGTTGAAAATGAACTATACAACTTGGGGGGTCAGGAAGAAAAAAACTGGGAGAAAAGGAGTAACGAGGTAACATTGTTCAAAAACAATGTTCAAAAACCTGACTTATGTATTTGTAACCCTTGTGTATATCACCTTTACAATAAAAATAAAAATAAATGATTGTTTATCTTAAAGAATCTTTGTAAAAGATAATTTCATCTTTATCCAAATATCAGCTGTGGATGACAAACCTTTTCTCCTATGTAATGGAGAAAAGCTAAAGCCATTTCCTCTAATCTTAGGAGCAAGATAAGTATGTCCACTTTCTCCACTTCTCTTCAACTTAGTATTAGAATGCCTAGCTAGAGCAATTAGACAAAATGCAACATAAAGGGGATCCAAATAGGGAAAGATGAAGTAAAACTCTCCCTTTTTGCAGATGACATGATCTTGTATTTAAAACACCTCATGGATTCCATTCCCAAGCTACTCAGCTGATTTGAAACTTTGGCAAAGTAGCAGGGTATAAAATTAATCCTCAAATTTCAATGGCTTTCCTGTAAGCCAAGAATGAGAAGAGTGCAGCTGAAATCAGGAAAGCAACTCCTTTTGTAATACCCCCCCCCCCCCAATATAAAATACCTAGGAAAAAACTTTAGACATGGAAGTTCCATATTTTAGCTATGGTGAATACACTGCAATAAACATAGTGGTGCTGGTAGCTTTAGTATGGTCTCGTTTGTGATTGGGCAACTGCCCAGAAGTGTGATTGCTGGGTCATAGGGGAGCTCTATGTGTAGTCTTTTGAGGAATCTCCATACTGCTTTCCAGAATGGCTGAACAAGTTTACACTCCCACTAACAATGCACTAGGGTTCCCTTTTGGCCACATCCTCTCCAACATCTTTCATTATTAGATTTCTTGATTATAGCCATTCTAACTGAGGTGAGGTGGAATCTCAATGTTGTTTTGATTTGAATTTCTTTTATGGCCAGAAAAGTTGAGCATTTCATGTGTCTACGGACCATTCTTATTTCCTCTTCAGAGAAGTCTCTCTTTAATGTGGGGTTGTTTCTTTGAGGATTTGTTTTGGGTGACTTAATTTTTTGAGTTCTAAGTATATTTTAGATATGAGACCTTTGTTGTTGTATATCTAGTAAAGATCTTCTTGCAGTCTGTGGGCTTTCTATTGATCTTGTTAGCTATGTCCTTTGCCATGCAAATGCTTTCCAGTTTCATGTAATCCCATTTTTCCAATCTTTCTTTGATTTGTTAAATTTCTGGGTCTCTATTAAGAAAATTTCGGCCTGTGACAAGGAGTCCTAGCATTTCTCGTATTCCTTCCTATAATATTTTCAGGGTGTCTGCTTTGACTTTGAGGTCTTTGATCCATTTGGAGTTGATTCTGGTGCAGAGTGATATATAAGGATCTAATTTTAGTTTTCACAGGTGTTTAACCAGTTTTTCTAGCACCATTTACTGAAGAGACTTTCTTTCTTCCATTATATTTTTTTTGGCCCTCTTACAAAAGATTTGGTGGCTATAGGTCTGTCGGTTCATTTCTGGGTCTTCAGTTCTATTCCATTGGTCTTCAGGTCTATTCTTTGTCCCAGTACCAACTAACCTGCTTTGATTACTATGGCTTTGTAGCCATCTTAGCCCTTCCTCAGGAGTCCCACTGTGTATCCCTTCAGTATACTCTCCTGAGTGGCTTTGTAATAGAGTTTGAAGTCTAATATTGTTATTCCTCTAGCACTATTCTTTCCGCTAAGGATTATTTTTGCTATTTGGGATCTTTTATTGTTTCATATGAATTTTTGGATTGCCTTTTCTATTTCATTGAAGAATGAGGTTGGGATATTGATGGGTATTGCATTGAATTTGTAGATAGCCTTTGGCAGTATTGCATTTTCACGATGTTAATCCTCCCTATCCAGGAGCATGGAAGGCTTTTCCACTTCCTTAGTTCTGCTTTAATTTTCTTTTTTAGGTTTTAAAATTTTTCTTCAGAGAGGTCCTTCACTTCTTTTATTAATATTTTTTAATTGTAAAGATACTGTACAGAGGGGTTACAGTTACATGAGCAAGGAAATGAGTCCATTTCCTGTGGACACCTTCCTTTATATTTCCCCTACCAACGCTTTTTTCCCCTTCCCACCTCCCCAACTCCTTCTGCCCCACCCTCTCTGCCCCACCTCCAAGTTGTAAAGTCATTGTTACCATGGGTCATCCTGCATCCTTATTTCAGCATTTTGTTATTTCCCTTCCTAACAAATGGGGCGGTGTCATTCTTTCTGATGGAAGCATAGAATTCCGTGTGTGTGTGTGTGTGTGTGTGTGTGTGTGTGTGTGTGTGTGTGTGTGTGTGTGTGTGTGTGTGTGTATGGCATATCCTCTGTTGTCAGTGTACTCCATTTTTGATAGCATGCATCTTGTATACACATATGTCTTTATCTGGGGACGGGAAGTGCAATAACAAAACCCTGAAACAAGGAAACAGGATGACCCATTTCAACAAAGATAACCACAGGGCAGTATATTGGAAAAGAACTTTACAACTTAGGTGGCAAGGTGGGGGGAGGGGACAAGGAATGGGGGGAGGTAACGGATAGTGGGACACCAACAAGGAAGGGAAGGGGTAATAATGATCCACAAGTAATGTACTCATTGTCTTACTCATGTAACTGTAACCCCTCTGTAGAGCATCTTAACAAAATTTTTTTAAAATGTAAAACCAAAAATAAAAAAAAATATAGGAAAAATCATTTAATGTGAATCCTACAACCCAGCCAGATTCCAGCTGCATTTTATTTCAATGACACTTCATTTTGGAGAGTGAAGAAATTTGCTCTTTTATTCCCAGTGAGATTGGAAACACATTTTTTACTGGGTTTGTACAGTAATCATACAGTAATTTCATGTCTAAGAAATTAAGGAAAATTTCCACATAACACAATAGATGTCCATAACAATATTGATTTAAAAATATGGAAATAAAAGGGAAAGGCCTAGAAGAGGTGGAAATTTTGTATTAAAAAATGGATTAGGAAGATACCTATGATATATTTTCAGGGAACATGATAGCAATTAAAAACAACATTGGGATTTTATTGAAAAGAGTGGCAAAATATTAAGTCAGGTTTTTAAAATTAAAATAAGATTTATAGGTAATGTGAAAGGTGTACTATTCAATTTTGTGAAAAAACATGAAATATTGATATGTGTTTTGTGATAACATTTTGAATTATCACCACACTATATGTCCTAAAATATATCTAGTGGACATATGTGGATATTTCTATATATCTATACCTTTCTATTTATATATTTATATGTGTGTGTGTGTGTGTGTGTGTGTGTGTGTGTGTGTGTGTGTGTGTGTATACTCACATTTACTCCAACCACACCTCATACTGGCATTTTGATGGGTTTACTTTCCTGATCTTGGTACATCTATTATAGAACTAATTTATTTCATTCATTTCTACCAAAAGGAAAAAATTTAAAACCACATTGAATAAATGCTTTTTCTTGCCCATTTACAAATAACTAAAATATGACAATAGAATTCTATTAATTTAAAACTCATCAGTTAGTTAAAGTGATACTCTGAAATTTAGCTATGGTTAAACAGCTAGATGGGATCAAAAATGTGTTTTGTTGTTCCTTTCTTTTTGTTTACCACAGCTGGTGAAGCATTAAACTAAGAGAGCTTACCATTTTCAAGCTTCTCCAGTATTCTAGAGATGGATATTTACTTGTAATAAATATATTTTCCAAACATCTCCTTTGTGTATATATTAAATACCCTCTTTAGACCCAGTGAGATAATGTGTTCTATGTCACGTCATATTAATGCAAACTTTAGAAATTATGAGTAAAGTTAACTTGGGCCACCAAACTTAATAGGTTTCAAACTGGAACCAGATACTAACAAAGTTGATCTCTTCATGTTACCAAGGTACTTCATCTTTTAAATATCTGTTAGAAGTGATCCTTTCTCTCTTAATTTCTCTTACTTTTTTCTCTTCATTATAAACATAACCAGTTATACTCGCAGTGCCTTTTTTGCTTTTATTTGAGAAAATGTTCCAAATGAAACAATTGTTGATGTAAATTTCTTCTTCTTTTTTTCTCAAGTAGATAACACATCTGTGCAATTTCTCCATGGCAGAAATATTAGCTTGCTTATTTTCACCAAAACTTAATTAATTAAGATAGAGAAGCATGTATACTGACTTTAATAACAAATACCTTTTAAATCTCCTTCTCAGAGAAATGTTTCACTTTCTAAAAGAATCTTTATGCCTATAAATAAAATAAGCTTATTTTCTTTGGTTTTGAGATTTCTACAGTAGATGGTCTTGTATACATATTTAAAGAAAATTTAAAACCTAAAAGCATTTATAACTAAAGCATTAATCAGCTAATGATATCAGTATGCTATTTAAAAATACAAGTATAACAAAATTATCAGTTTCCTTTATTCTTCCTTTTGAAAAAAAAAAAAGACATTGACTTGGAGTTTTATAATGGCCCAAAGGAAAGGTTTCTGAGTGCATTGAATTCAAAGTTCTAAGTTTCAGTCAGCTGTTAAGAATTACTGAATTATCCAGGGCAGAATCTGGGCGATGGCTCACATTACAGTACACTGGATATGAATAGTGGAACACAAAAGGGGTGAAAACTTCTCAATGATTAAAAAGGGCTGTGGGATTGAATTTTTGGATTCCAGAGCAGCACATCAAGAGAAAGGTTGCAGATTTTCGAGTTCTCACAGCAAACAGTGACTGAAAATTGATGGTGTCTTTCTAAAGAAATATTTCAGGAAGGCACAAAAGAGAAGTATTAAAAAAAAGAAAGTTATTTCAGGTCTCATGGAAAGGAGAAAATAACTTGATAAAAATGAACTTAACAAAACTTAAGAATTGAAACTCATCTAGATTTCAGTTGGGTCAGCAATTAGGATGGATACAGTTGACTAACTTATTTTCTCCTTTAATATCTTTTGAAAACAAGATTTATTGATGCTCACAGAATTAACTCCAATTAAGCGTTATTGTGTTTCTTAAATAGACTGAGTATCTTGACAAATACCATCAATATATACATCAAGGTTTTTCCCACGTGAATATTATATAACTTATTCAGTCTTGCTACCCATATTTCCACAATTTTCTCTTGTATTTCCTATTTATGTTATTTGACCCATTCTTTGTAAATAAAACCAATAACTAAACAAATATAATCAATCAAAGGCTACTTTAGGATATGTCCACATTGTAAATGTAAATGTTACCTCAAGATACAAACTACAAAGAGATAACATTGCTTATTCAAGCAAAATATTGCTCTTTCATGTCAGAAGTAATATACATCTTGCTAATAGTAATTACAGAATTTGTACATACTACAGAATGATTTTATTTATTTATTTATTCATTCATTTATTTATTATCTTTTGCTAGTCCTGGTGCTTGAACCCAGGGTCTGCGAATGTCCCTGAGCTTCTTTTGCTCAAGGCTAGCACTATACCACTTAAGCCACTTTTGGGTTTTTCTGTTTATATGGTACTGAGGAATCAAACCAGGGCTTCATGCATGCTAAGCAAGCATTCTACCACTAAGCCATATTCCCAGACTTATTTATTTATTTATTTATGTAGTGTCAGTCATGGGGCTTAAACTCAGGGCTTGGCACTCTCCCTGAATTTTTTTGCTCAAGGCTAGTACTCAACCAATTTAAGCCACAATATACTACTTCTGGTTTTCTGAGGGTAAGTTGGAGATAGAAAGTCTCACTCACTTTCCTAGTCCAGTGGGTTTTAAACTGCAATCCTCAAGTCTCCTCAGTAGCTAGTATCACAGGTATGAACCACCAGCACCTGATTGAACAGGGATTTTATATTCACCAAGGAATTTGCTTAAAATTCGACTGTTTGTTATCATCTGTTTTGTATGTACTATTGTATGATAAAGCAGGTTTCCATATAACTGTCATGTCTAGAACAAAATGTTGATGTTGTTGCAAAGGATTACTAAACATTGTAAAGTTACTTGAAGTAAACTGGGAATATTAACTTTTACATCTTGTTTTACGTCAGAATTTACCTTTCTGTTGTAAAGTTCATTGTGATTAGGAACTGGGCATTCCTACCATGTGTCATGTGTTCCTTGTGATATTTAATGATTTCTTTAATGTTTTAATTCTTATCCACCTAAGAGTAATAGTCTTATTAAGCATTAAAGGAAAAAAGCAATTATAAATATAATTATTTCTCTATATTATATTATAATCTAAGTTAGATTTTTTCCCCTTGGTGTAGTACTGGAATTCAGAGCTTCATTATTTATTCAGCTTGCTTATGACTGGAGTTCTACCACTTGAACCAAACTTCTATCCCTACTTTTTGCTGGTTAATTGGAGATGGAGACTCTTGGACTTTTCTTTCTGGGATGGGTTTGAACTTCAGTCTTCCAGATTTCAACTCTCTGAATAACTAGGATTATAGGCATAGCCAACCAATGCCTGGATCCAAGTCAGAGTGAAAAAAAAAACCCCTGAGATTTAGACTCATCTGACCAAAGTAATGCTGTAGGAGTAGATAGTGCTCTCTTAAAATTAGCTTCAAGAACTTTGCAGCCTATTTCTAATAAGATAATTGAAGATGATATATTTATAGACTGGAATCTAAATTAAAGCATGTAACATCCAATGCTGTCTATTATGCAGATGTTTGTGCAACAGAATTGATACACACTTATCATGTTCTTGATGAAAACTCCTACTTACTGAATTGTGAGAGAGAGCTTTGAAACATATAAATGGCTTTTATTTTTTAATTTTCAAATGCTGGTACTGAGGGCTGAACTCAGAGCCTCACACATTCATGATTGACATTTTCTGCTCAAGGCAATGGCTCTACTTCCCAAGGATTTCTTTTAAATTTCTAATCTTACAAAGAATTGATCATATGAAACCACCTGTATAGATCACCATTGGCTTAGTTAGAAATAGTTGTTGAGAGTAAGAATACCTCCACTGTCTTAACAGAAATAAGCTTCTTAGATAATTTATCTGTATGATTATTATTCAAAAAGTGAGAGAAGTATTTACTTATGTAATTTTTATTCATGTAATATTCTTTCCTTATGCTTACTACCCTTGATTTTTGAATCTCATTATAGATTGAGCATCTGCAAAGGTTTATTATTATATTTTTAATTTGCTCATGGGGCCTGAACTCTGGGCCTGGGCATTGTCCCTCAGCTCTTCAGCCCAAAGTTCTGGATTTTTCTGCTTATGTGGTACTGAGGAATCAAACCCAAGTCCTCATGCATTCGATGAAAGCACTCTACTACTGAGTCATCTTCCCAGCCCTACAAAGGTTGATTTTTAAGAACCAATATAAAATTGTCTATAAAATATCAAACCTCCTTACCCCCTAACCTCCCTCCCTTCAGGAACATATTTCCACCATACTTGTCAGAAAATTAAATTCTACCAATTTGCCCAAGTTTACATGAGGCATGGGTCAAACGCTACATTTCAACTCTGACTGTAAAGTCTCATAAGCAAATCCTCAAATCAAGAGCAGAAATGGCTGTTTTTTAAGACTCGAATAAACACAGATAGCAGATGGGTGCCAGTGGCTCACCCCTGTAATCCTTGCTATTCAGGAGGCTGAGATCTGAAGATCACAGCTGAAAGCCAGATCTGGAAGGAAATCTCCAATTAACCACCAGAAAACTGGAAGGGGCCCTGTGGCTCAAGTGGTAGAGTGCTAGCCTTGAGCTAAAGAGTTGGAGGAAAGTACCCAGGCCCAGAGTTCAAGCCCCACAATCGACAAAAAACAAAAAGAACAAACAAAAACCAAAACCAAAACCACATCAGTCTTCCAAAGTAGGTACACGTCTTTCTCTCCATATTACTCTGTATTAGCACTGATGTTTACTGATTGTACAAAAGAAAATTTGATAGTGGCAAATTCACTGTGTGAATGAGTCTGAAGATTCATTTTTAGAAATGAAATAAATTCAACCTCAGGTCCTATATTATTTGGTAAATTGAAATGGAAAAGCTCCTAAAGAGAATTGGCTTTTTTAATCTACTTCAAAAAATAGAGATAATAGCTGTTCCTTAGAAGACATTGGAGAAGCATTCTTCCTTTTTTCTTTCACTTTCAGAGTCCAATATTTTACTTTTCCTGATACATTTATATTTGCTTTGAAAAAGACCCTAATAGCTGTTTTGTGAAATTCAACCTTAGAACTAAAATGTGAATTTATTGGTTAGTCATGTTGTTACAGCTCAAGATTGTATTATCTGTCATGAAGGAAAAATGGACTTGGATTGAAACTTGCATATATTTAAAATTCTACCCACATATTTATGGACAATGTGACCCATATAGTTTTATAAACCACACTCTCAATTTCCTCACCTGTACTCTAGGGATAGATGACAGTTATTTCTCATCATGGGTGCTCTCAGAATTAAGAGAAACAATGCACATAAAGCCTGCTATATATATATATATATATATATATATATATATATATATATATATATATGTATATATATATATATATATATATGTATATAGATATATATATATAGATATAGATACATAGTACAGCATGGCTGTTGTTTAATTAGAGTATTACATTGCTCCTCTTGTCATGGACAGAACACACAATACAATTACACTAGTTTCTTAATTTTTTGAATTCAGTAACAAACTACAACTCGTCCTTCCTGATCTCTGAATCAGCATTATTTTTTTCTCAACACAAAGCATTCAGTGATGTGATACTTGCATTTAAACTTTGGTATCTCCAAAGTGCTTATAAGAAACATTCCAGACAGTTTACAATAGCCTAAACGGCCCTTCCCGATCCTGAGTACTCCTAGACCTTCTCCTCTCTGGTTTCTTTATGTGCTTTGGCTGATTTATTAGTCCCTGGAAACTTCTCAGGTATCACCTCTACACTAGGCTAGAAATAGGTTTTGTCTTGTAGCTTTGCTCTCAGCCTCTCTTAAAGCATTGCATATCAGCGTAGCAACCTTGTCTCCCACAACTATTCTACTCCTCTAGGCATGGATCTCCTGGCTGTCAAGATTTTTGCACTTTTATATTTATATTTGATAAACTTTACCCACTAATTTATGTAATGTTATTTCTGCTCATCTATAGTTTCATATTGTGTTTAGTTATTTTGTTGTTTCTTTTATTTATGGAGTATTGAGTGACTTAGATAATAGTCATCTATGTGACTGAAAAATTTGGAAATTTCTCTTCAAACTTCTAAGCTGAATCTTAAAGATATAAATATTTTTGAGCCCCTGCTTATATCTAAATTATAGAAACACATCCCATACAATATTCTTTACCTGTATATATCTCAACTTAATGGAGAGTTTTGAATGATTTTTTCTTCTTTTATTGTATTTCTGATGGTGTGATACTAAAGTGAATGGAAAATTGAAGCCAAAATGTAATACGATAGAATGACAAAGGAAGAATCAACTGTATCTATGAGAATGCAGATCATGAATGTCTTAGTTTCTAACAGTTTCTTTAACTTCCTGCACTAGAAGTTCACATCGAATTGCAGCCTGGCTAAATTCTGCAAGGACAGATCTGCTTTCTCCAAAAGGAAATTATCTGCTTGGTTTGCATCGGTAGCCCACACAGACAATATTTACCACTCTTTGTGTAAGTAGGAAGGTTAGAAGACAGTCAGCTTCCCTGTGGTCGCTGAGCAGATGTTACACATGACATGGCCTCTAGTCTGGGAACAGGAATGGTACGCCTTATCATGACCCAAATACTTGGCCCCCCACTCATGGTTATTGTGGTGCTGACATGAAGAAGTCATGTTAGTCCCACTTCTTTATTCATATCATGACAGAAGTAGACAACCCTGATAAGGCCTGAGTATAGAACAGACATTTCCTCTTCCAGTTGGCTCTCTGCTGGGTTATCCCTCTCGGCAGGTATCGTTCACACATATTGAGAACTTCAAATGTTCTAAAGTAACCCGTATATCATTTCCAAGGATCATACAAGTGGATTATATATATACCTTTTTGTAAATACTTCAATTATCCAAACATTAAACCTACATATACAGACAAGGCAAAACACACACATACCACACACACACACACATATGCACACACACACACACACACACACACACACACACACACTGATTCATTCATTTCTTGGCTTATCCAACAATAAATTGTAAAGCTAAAATAACCTGGGTACTATCTTATATAAAAATAATGATCCATAATATGCTTAATACAAATTATTTCAATATTTTAATATAGCATTTTAATAATATACCATCTTAAAGATGTTGAAACAAGAGAAATCAGGCTTAAAAGACAAATATTTTCAATATAGTTGCAAAGCTGATAAAAATAGAGTGCTTTTAACTCATAAAAGGTATGAAAACTTCATCTCTTTGTACTTTTTCAGATCATTTCATTAACCGAATAAATTTGTCTTGTAATTATAAAAAAACATAATAATTACGCAAAGGGACTAATGTCATCAGTGTAACAACAGATCACATCAAATTGTTAAAAAGTAATTCTGCAAAGAGTTGCAAGAACATGTTTCCTTTTACCAACCAAGTTACTGAATCAAAACTTTCTGTATGTGTAAAATAGAGTTTATCATTGAATATTCGGGTTATGTGCATTAAAATGATCACATGTACTTATTACATGATTAATAAATCCTCAAATGAGCAAATCAACCCATATTCAGGTACACTTACGAGGGCACCACCAAAATAAAGTTCTATTGTAAAAGCTGAAATTATAGTTGTTTCCTGAAGCACCATTTCACTCATATATATAGATTTTTTACATATTACAATTTCTCAGGGTGCCAACATACAAATGGTGACAATGCAGTTGTATTCTACTGCATTTTCAGTTTTGCTACCTGATATAAGACCTGCCAAATATAATTCTTTCTTCCCTTCTTCATATAACTTGTCTTCATTATTTTACAAAAAAGATCCAAAAAAAACCATTCTAATTCAATGTTTTGTACCATATAAAATCAAGTGCCTACTGCTCAAGAAAATTACAGAATGACAAGAACTGTGAAAACTTTCCAAGAAATCTTGACACTGCAGGTTGGTGAATACTTAGCTTAATTACTTGATGAAAACAAAAACAAAAAAAACAAATAAAAATGAAAAAGCCCACAAAAAACCCAAATCACCTAAAATAGGACACTAATAAGTGAATAAAATGATTGAAATTTAAGAATTTCATCTCCCCAAATGCTCTGAAGCTATATGGTTTTGAAATTTGTGATTCTGGGGCATAAAAGTCTCATGTCGGTCTTGTTGGCTATTTTTAATTGAAAAAAATTCTCTTTGGAAAATGATCCATCTATTTGTTGAAACAATCCTTTGCAAAGCTAAGCAGGTCACTTCAGGTCAAAACCCATATCTAAGTTGGTTTAAGCTTAGAGTAACCTAAATAGTGTGTCAAATTGGACTACTAGATGTATAAAATGACATCATGTGCATTGGGAAAAATTCCTCTCAGATTTTTACATTCCTTATGGGAAAAGCTTGGGGATGGGGGAAACCTGCTAGAAATCAAACTACATTTACCACTTGTTTATATTTCCACATCATTATGCTAGATTTAAGCTGTCAAACTAAGTTGATAACAAATGTTAAGTATAGAAATGTATACAGCAACCGGCCTTCTGCCAGACTAGGCAAACAAAGAACTCTTGTCAGAGGGCTACAAATGCCAAAATTAAATACAAGGTAATATTTTCAGAGCAAGGTTTGCCTTTTATCTATAATGAAATAATTTCTAAAAATGTCATGTTTGTGTATAACAGCAGGATGAATACTTGTTGCAATGGAGTTCTGCAGTGGTTCTCATACAAAGCTAGCTCTAAAAGTGTGATAATTGTATGTCTACACTGAAAATTGCCTTAAGAAAAATCATACTGGGTCAAATTGAGATTTTTCAAAATTCTAAACATTATACTACTTTACGTGAGGGAAATCTATTTGTTCTTTTGTGTGTGTGTGTGAGAGGGAGCTGAGTGCTGGGGGCAAATGTCTGAATTCCTAGCTACTTAGGAGATAAGAGCTGAGGATCTCTGTTTGAAGCCAGGAAAAGTCATGTGACTCTTATCTCACCAAAAACCTGCAAGTGGAGCTTTGGCTCAAGTGGTAGATTTGAGCACAAAAGCTCAAGGACAGCACCCAGTCCCCGAGTTCAAGCTCCAGGACCAGCACAGAAGAAAAATTGAATTAAAGTGAAATACATAGGAACATATGAAAGAGAATCATTATTTTGTTTTGGAATTGTTATCCTTGGCTCTTGTAAAAAGCTAGAAATAGAACTGTCTCAAGTAGCACCAGTCAGAGTGAAAAAGCTAAAGAACTGTATTCAGGTCCTGAGTTCAAACTCTGGTGCTGTTATAAACATATCTCTTCCCCCAACACACATGAGAAGAAGAGCTATGTAGTATTATTGTCTGATGCCAATACTTGCCTATGCACTGAAATTGGAAGATTAGGAATTAAAAAAAAAACTATAGTAAAACAGTCATAATTTTCAATCCTAGAAGTTGTTTCCTGATGCATCGATGAAATCATTGTCTTGGTATTCTCCCTTCCCCCTTACCTTTTGTTTTGCAAGTTTATCACAGCAGTACTCTAATCAAATGATTGTAGCAAGTAATCCAAGAAATAACTTCTTAAACATATGTTTGGCAACTGTCATAAGGATAAATAAGTATAATTTCCTCTGTCATTACTTAGTTAACATGCTTTGGGTGTTCAATAAAAAAACCAGTTGCAAATAAGTGCAACGTTTAAGCTTTTATATATCAATTAAAAACAAATTTTATTACGCTAAATACTGTTATATGAAAAAAAAACAGATAACACTCATTACTTTGATCACTGGGATGAAATTTAGTTATCTTAGGACAGTAAATCGGTATAAACTTATAAATTAAACTACTAAAATGTCTAAGGATACATATTTGTATGATAAAAATCACAAAGAAGAACCTAAAAAGATTACTCTTAGCTGGTTGGTGAGGCTTAAGACTTGAAGGAGACCCATGAAAGAGTTTCTAAATGACCAGCACCATTCTGTTCCCAAGTCAGGGAACAGAGGGCATTTCTCTGTAATTATTCATCAAGTTCTACATTTGTTTTAGTTTTCTATAACTGCATTTTATTTCGAAAGAATAGGTTAAATGCTACATTGCTATTTTAAATAAAATTACTGACAAACAAAGCATCACTGTAATGAGAACATTAAAAATACAAATGTAATTGCTACCGTGTGAACAGAATTGCTAAAATATTCTCTTTTTTTGATATAAGAAAAATGGTTCTGAGAGCTAACTATTACATAGAGTCTATTATATCAGTGAAAAATGCAAGCAGGAGGCACCCACTTACCATTCTTGCTCTCTTTGGTCTTCTTTTTTTTACCATAATAATGAGCTCTAGGGAGACAGTTATAACTTTCTGAAGGAATATTATTCAAGAAGATATAAGGCAGAAACAGTATTTCAGAGGGAGCCTGAGCATGCTGTAATCATTCTCAGCAGATAACTGATTATTTGACTGGAATGTTCCTCCAAAGTTGCATAACTCACGGTAGGGTTCAAACATGATAAAGAACAGGAAGAGGTAGAAGAGCAGCAACAATGATAAAGCTTTTATGATTTCTTTAATATTGCCTGGAAGCACATGAAAGGTTCCCTGAACTGACTGGATACTATTAAAAAGAATTCTGCTTCCCTGGCTGTGAATAACAAATCGTTTAGACATGGAAAATAATTTGGTAGACACACTAGGCAAGCAAGTAAATGAAATGTATTTAAGTTTCAAGTGTTCTGGGACATGATGATGTTTTTCTGATGACAAAGAAATGTGCTTTTAAGGAACCTGCAGTATGTAGGATACTTGTATAAGAAAATGTTGATTATTCTTACTGCAGATCAGTCCTTTCATGATTGTTAAACTCTATGGAAAACTGTTATCAGAATAATAAAATCTAACCACTGAGGTAATGCAGAGTTATTTTTTATTTGGTGAATTTCCCACAGGGAAGTTTAAAATATAATGAATCTATACTTTTAAAGCATTAGTATGCATGCCATTTGTTTTATAACCATCTCACATGAAAGCGAAATTATACTAAACTGTAAGATAAGAGACCCCAAGTAAAATGAGCTTGAACTAGATACAAACTTAGGTTGAGAGATTCTACAGAAGTCCTAACATCCAAGGGTTTAATGTTCATCAGTATTCTCAAGTGAATCAACTATGATTTAAGGGTTGTATTTATGTACCTGCTTCTCATTGTTGTATTTATTTGGCCCTATTTTCTTAATTCTGGCCTGTCAAATTATGCCTTCAATGGATGCTTTTAATGATATACTATCATTCCCAGTTGGCTTTAGCTTGTTTGATTCATTAATTAATTGATAATTTAGTATGGAATTTGACAGACCTTCCCACTCTAGGCAAGAAGGCTAGTACATAAGGCACACCCTAAATCTGCAACCTTGTGTTTTTTTAAGCAAATTTCTAAACATTCCTTAGTTTCTAAATGAGCAAACAAAATTCTGATAACATTCAGAAATGTATCAATTCTTTTCTGTGTGAGCCTTTTATGTTTACTTTCTTAGCAACTTTCAAGTATACAATGGATTAACTTGAACCATTGTGACCATTCTGCACAAAAATCTCCTGAATGTATTAATTAATTTCACAGTATCTTTTCAGTGACTTCTATTGTGTTGCTTAGTCTATTCATTAGGATTTAACTTTAATTACCATGCTACTCAGAAAAGTTTGATTTTGTTACTTTTTAAAAGGGGCTTATTCATATTTTACTGTCTTACTTAGCATTAGAACTTTTGCTTTTCTCTACATTTTTATTCTTGAGTTTTCATTTCACTCTGTAGTTTCTGGAAAGCTGATCATTTCTCTTCTATTAAGTTCTTTTTTTTTTTTTTTTGTCTGTCGTGGGGCTTGAACTCTGGGCCTGGGCGCTGTCCCTGAGCTCTTCAGCTCAAGGCTGGTGCTCTACCACTTGAGCCACAGCGCCACTTCCTCTTCCATTAAGTTCTTTTTTTTTTTTTTTTTTTTTTTGGGTCCGGTCATGGGGCCTGAACTCTGGGCCTAGGGCGCTGTCCCTCAGCTCTTCAGCTCAAGGCCAGCGCTCTGCCACTTGAGCCACAGCGCCACTTCCGGCTTTTTTCTTTTTGCTTATGTGGTGCTGAGGAATCGAACCCAGGGCCTCATGCATGCAAGGCAAGCGCTCTACCACTGAGCCACCTTCCCAGCCCTCTTCCATTAAGTTCTATTGCAATAAATGATAGTATCTTTTAGACTATCCCCAAAACAAGTACTGGCTCATAAATATATGAGCTCAGATAATCGAATTGTACTTTATTTAATTGTATGATTCACACTTTTTTATGGCAAATTCTTTTCAATGGATATCTTATATTGGATTTTTTCATACTGGATTTTTTTCAATGATTTCATAGTACTATCTCAGCTTGTTATTCCTGTTTTATGTTAAAAATCTGTAGTCCCTGTATGTGGAATGACATCCTGTTGGATACAAGTACCCTTGTATCTAATCAGTAAAGATTCCATAGGACAGCATGGAATTTTTTTTGAACATATTTGTTTCAATGTTTTTCTCGGTATAACTTTTTTTTTATTGTGAGAATACTGTACAGAGGAGTTACAATTCCACAGGCAAGATAACGAGTACATTTCTTATCAAGCATTGTTGCCTCCTCTTTGTTTCCCCCCCCCTTTTTTTTTTAATTGTGAAAATTCCGTACAGAGGGGTTACAATTACATGGACAAGGTAATGAGTACATTTCTTATCAAGCATTGTTGCCTCTTCCTTTGTTTCCCCTTTCCATCCCTTCCCATCTCCCCCCTCTCTGCTCCCCCTTGCCCACCAATCCCCCTCACCTATGTATTTCTTAAACACACAAGTAAATAAGTCTATAAATAAATTAGTTGTAGTAAATTCTGAGCTTTTTAATTCTCGAAAACAGAAGGGGGGAAGGAGAATGCAGACAAGAATTCAGTGAATTCCCTACATAATTTTAAAAAAATAAGGAAAGGAGTGGTTTGAGAAAGATGGGTGAGAATGTTGAAAGGGGTGATACTGATCAAGATGCATTTATTCATAAAGGTTTTTGTTGATTGGTAACTTCTTTGTACAACTACTTAAAGATAATAAAGATATATTTTGAAATCCCAGGTTTTGTGCTCTTCAGATTCTGCTCAGCTGTTTACTTCCTCTATCTCCAATGATGGATCATCTCCAATGACATCTCCTTCAGAAAGGTTTTGCTATATTTGATTCAGGAGATTCCTAAATAAATAAAGCACTCCTAGCAGTATAAATTTTCCTTGGAAATATACTGAATATTTACTTTGATATAGTTACATATTAATGATTACCAATTTGTTGCATTCTACCAGGATTTTGGTATGCACTTAGTCATAAGTCTTCCATTTTCACACTGATGTTTGACATGCTACAGAGGCCTAATTTGTTATCAAGTTATACAGCATATGTATTAGTGTGGCAATCACTCTTTAAAAAATTACATGGAATTTGTTGCCAACATTAAGCAACCAATATATTAAAAATTCAGATATATGTTATTTGTATGTATGTGTTTGGCAACAGTCACGTAATATGGGTATGATAACCCTGCACTTTTTACTTTGGGCCATTGCTTAAAATTGAGTTGAAGCTAACTGACTGTTTGCTGCTATGTTCTATCCAGGTCGCTGCAGTGCCCACAATTTATTTGTGTTTTAGCCTGTGTCACTCTCACTCAGAAATTTCTGGCTGGTTCCAGGAAATAAGTTTTGGGATTAGATATGAAATTTTTTTTCTTTCTTTCTTTTTATTGTGAAGATACTGGACAGAGGGGTTACAGTTACATGAGTAAGGTAATGAGTACATCTCCTATTGAGCATTGTTACCCTCTCCTTTGTTTTTCCCCTACTATCCTTTCCCTCCCCACCTCTCAAACTTCTCCCTCTTCCCCCTCTCCCACCCTCAGGTTGTAAAGTTCATGAAACTTTCTTTAGATCCAATGCTGCCTATGGTTATTGGAGTAGGCCACAAGATGATTTTTTTTTATGTACTGCTATCCATTTGAAATGAGTTCATTAGAAGTATAAGAACTAATAAACAGTAAGTTATAAATACAACCAGCCATTATATTGCTAATCTTTACTTGTATTATTTTTATCTTTCATGAAAATATGGAGTCATTATTATATAAACCCATGATGTAATACTACATCCAAGTTGGCTAGAATAAAACTGGCCTAAATCTGTCTTGGCTATTACTAGATGCATTGGCAAACTCAGTAAATATCTATGTATTAAAACCAGATGTAATGAATTCCTCCTATGAAGAAAAATGGAATTGTAATAAAAATGGAAAGCTATCCAGCAATTCATTCACTGTATAATCTATTAAAAGCTAACAACATCAGAACCTGAAAAATTTCTATAGTCATCCAAATAAAGGCAGTGAACCACTTGGACAGTGAGGTAGCATTGGATTCTAAGCAAGTAGATAAATTCCTTATTTTGTTTTAAGAAAAGTAATCAACTGGTTTTAAAATAATTAAAACTTGAGGCAAAATTATACACAAAAGGATTTTAGAAGTCATTGAAAAATGATAATATTATTTTTCTTTCCTGGAAAGGTTTAATTTTTTTAATTGTATGAGGCCATAGTGTTTATAGAGGTCCAGTGATAGAAGTGTTGTTAAGACTAAGTTCTGTGGGAGAGCTCTAACTGGATATGTGAACCATGGAGAATAATAAAAGATGAAATCTCAAAACCGCAGTCTGCGGACCTCTATAGTTCTATTTCCCAATTAATTGGAGACATTGCCTATTCCTTAGGATAGTGCACTAGGGAGCCTTTTATCTACCATGCAAACTTTGATACTGACTGAGATTATGGACAGTACTGAAAGAATGTAATCAATATTCAGGCAGAGCCTACATTAAAAAAAATATGTGATGCGGCCACTCTCTGGGGAGATCTATAAAAGAAAGAACAAAGAGTAAGTTCTTAGCATTCAAAATCATAGTTTGCTTTATGTAGCCTGACCCTGTCTGAGCACAGTTTTGTTTTTGATGTTTTGCAAAGGTAGATCATCCAAAAATGACAGAGACACAGTGAATATGACAAAATGTTTGCTCCTTGTTAATGCACGATTAGACTCAACAAGGCTCTACTGTAAATGCTGTTTGGCTATGCAGCTCTTTCTTTCCTACAGCAGGATACCAGAAAGAAAGGAACAATAAACCTAAGGATGCTGTTATTATTTCTTTTCTCTGACATAGATGCAAAAAGTGTTCTACATAATAATCCACTGATATTCTCCTGGAACGATTACTGTTCAAATATAATCTCATGGTCCTATAATTGTATCCATTTTAAACATTTATAATAGAAAAAAACCCACACAAAATTATAATTTTGATAGTCTTTTCAGTCTTGGAAATAAAACAAAAATCTTGTATGTTTTCTTTTTCTTTTCTTTTCTTTCTTTCTTTCTTCTTTCTTTTTTGGCTTTGAGTAATTTCCAAATTAGTACTCTCTGTTCTTTCAAGCATCCTGTTTCTCCACACTGATTTATTTTTATTTTTTTCAACCATTTTGTGAGCATAGTTCAGATGTATGAAGAATATTCCGAATGTTGATGACAATTACCATCAACGAAACCTAGAACTTTCTTTCTATCCCAAAAGAGAAGCGATGCTTCCATTAAATCGTTATTCCCCAGACACTGTCACGACGACTCTAACCACTGTCAAAATCTTCTTGTTTCGTACACATCATCTGAGTACGAAATATCTGGCCTTTTGTATCTGACTTATTCTTATTTTTAATTGATTTTTAAATTAAATTAAATTTTGCTTTTGGGTGTCCTGCATCTTGAACTCAGGGCTTGAGCACTGGCCTTTTGCTTTGTGCTCAAGGCTAGCACCTACAATGCCCATTCAGGTGTTTTCTGAGTAGCTTATTGGAGATCAGAGTCTTACAGGAACTTTCCCTCGGGTACTGGCTTCAAGCTGAGTGCCTAGGATTGCAGGCATGAAGCAGTGGCACCTCTGACATTTCTCTTAGCAAAATGTCTTCAAAGTATACTCATGTGAGAAGCACTAGATTCTTATAAAACAGTGTGTGATAAGTCATATGTGTTCAAAAAATATTGAGTTATGATTAGTGATAAACTTATACTGTAATTATAAGTGCATGGTGTACAGGTTTGACTGTGATTTCTGTAATTAGTGTCATTAAAAGGGATTGGGTACCAATGGCTAATGCTTACCTATAATCCTAGCTACTCAGGAAGCTGAGATCTGGAGGATCATAATTTGAGGTTAGAACTCAGGAGAGAAAAGTCAGTGAAACTCCATTTTCAAAAATTAAAACAAAAAGCAAGACTATTGGAATGGCTCAAGAAAAATGCCAGCCAAGCAAACAAGCGTGGTAAGCATGAGGCATTCAGTTCAAACCTTAAAGAGATTACTTTGATGTCAATCTAATATTTATATAGTTGCTTTCTGAAATGAAAACATGGAAGAAAAATGAAGATAAAGTAAAACTTGCTTTCTATTATTTTTAGCTTGTTTTGTATATGTAAAATAGGTACCTAAAGTGTTTACACACTTTATTTAAGCAAACAATGAAATTTCAAATGCTAATTAAAAAAAACCAACTTGAAGGGAAAATAAGATTGTTCTAAACAGGTAGGCTGTACCTTGTAGTGACTAAAATTCACACAATCCTTTAAATAAAGTACAAAACAGACATGACTCTCCAATCTGTACATTCTGGGGACTTTGGTGTTTGAATCCCAAAACTTCAATTTCAGATGATTAAGAACACAAATTTTTCACATTTCCACTGACAGAGAAGAGAGCACTGTCACCGAATTCACTGAGCCCATTGTCATTGTAAGACATCATAGCTCCTGAATTCAACAATTACACTATACAGCAAGAAACATGGTACAATCAAATGCAGAAGTCAGGATACCATGGTCAATGACCCTTGATAAAAATAATGCACAAATGTCAAACTTCAGCCAGGCACTGGTGGCTCATGCCTGTAATCCTAGGTACTCAGCAGGCTGAAATCTAAGGATTATGGTTCAAAGCTAGCTCAAGCAGAAAAGTCCATGAGAGTCTTATCTCAAACTAACCACCAGAAAATTAGAAGTAGAGCTGTGTCCTAAAGTTGTAGAGTGCTAGCCTTGAACAGAAAAAGTTCAAGGATTGCTCTAAGGCTCTGAGTTCAAGTCCATAGTTTTCTTCAAGCACTGGAATATTTCCTCTGTTTAAAGGGTAGCTAAAGCTGCAAGTTAGAGTCTTATTCTTAAATTTAAATTGACTATATGCAAGTTTCACTACATCAAATTTTTCATGGAAAAATATGCATAATCAAATCTTCTGATTATGTTGCTTTTACAGCACATAGTTACACATTTATGTACATTATACAAAAATTACAACAAGTACATTAGCAAGTTGATAATATCTATGATACACTCATAAAAGTTTTACAAGGTTAACATCAAATGAATAATTAGAAATGGCGAAGAAATACTAATTGCTGATACAGTTTACAAATACTGGGAAAACATGCAAATTACAATCCTTTAAGTAAAATTCATTGTCAAATAAGTTTTCCACTTGTTAATACTTTCAGTCAAGTTACCATAGTATGGCACTTTGCTAGGAGTTTAGTTGAATATTTTACTATTCACGGTAATGAGAAATTAAAAGCTATTTGTCAAAATTCATATTTCACTTCTTTATATCATTATACATTTTGCTGAATGCTTAAAATGCAAGTGCAGATTAAGTATACTAATATACAGTCTAAGAAATCCAAAAATATATAATTACCCTAGATATTCTAAGAAAAATTAGATTTTTTCAGCGATTTTAGTGATGATTTCTCATCATTGAAAACTGTCTCAAAGTGTACTAAATTTATGTTTAAACAAGAGAAATGTACAGAAAAGGAAACATGTCCTGTCAAGCATTTTTACCCCTCCTTTGTTGTTCTCCCACTATCCCTTCCCTCCCCCACCTCTCTCACTCCTCCCCTACGTCTCCCAAGTTGTAAAATTCATTTCCAACATAGTGTCTTGTGTGTCTCATTATTGCAATGGGTCATCCTGTGTCCTTGTTTCAGCATTTTGTTATTCCCCTTCCACTCCCCAAATTAGACAAATGTATATACAAGATGCAGGGTACCAAAATCAAGTACAGAGACAATAGGGGATATACCATAGGGGGAAGAACATACAAAGGAAACAAAAAAAAATCACATAGTACATTAAAAACAACAACAAAGAAAGAAATGTACTCATTACCTTACCCCTCTGTAACACCTATGTAAAACATCCTTACAATAAAATAAAATATAAAAAAATGGAAAGATGTATGAAAAACAACACTGCATATTCTTAATGCTTTTGAAAATATTTATCCTTCAGTGAAATTAGTAAGTCATAGATAAACACTAGAAAAGGTTGTGGCTCTGTTAATTCATGCTTCATATTTGCAGAGTGACATATGTAAAAGCTTTAGGTGAAATATTGTCTAAACGTAGTAAGTGCAATTTTCCCTCTTGTTTAGAACAATTGAGTTTCTATATTTATTTAAGTATCGCATTTTTCTTCACTTTGTCTAGAGTTTTATTATAAGCTAGCAATTTTTCTTGGGTTAGGTTTAATATACAACCCCACCCCAAATAATAAGCTTTCTGCTGCAGTGAATCAGATGAGGGCAATAGTTTAGTGTATCTATCTGAATTTGAGATTTGAAGATGGATACTTAATTTTAAAACCCATTTAATTTTAAAACCCATATAACTGGAAATTTCCATAAAAGAAAATCAACCTATATAGTCCCAGAAATTATTCATCCAACAGCCACAAAATCTTCTTACTTAAGTAGTCATACTACTATTCCTAGTCATACTACTAATCTATCATGTGGTTTTGGTAGAACATATATTTTCCTGATAGATTTTTTCCCTTCATTTACATTTTTGTGAGAAAGAAGGCTGCTAGAGATAATTGGTGTAAAGTTCTCTATTTCTCCTCTTCCTCCTCACCAAGATGCTGCGACTTAATTAAAAACATAGGGCAATCGTTTGGTAGGCATCATGTCTTTTTTTTTATTTTTACAAAATTCTCACACTCAGATGCCTGTCAATTGGGGTGCCAATGAAGCGTTATGCAAAGCCCCCTAAACACTTTGTAAACTTCAAGTCTTTGTGCACAATGGTAAAAGTTCAGTTCTGGAAAAAGATAGTGTACTGAATAGACAATAAGGAGCTTTGTCTGTCTGGGGCTTCTGTGAAGGGAGAAGGCTACTTAATCTCCCCATTTGCCCTAGGGATTCTAACTGTTTTAATGTGGCCTTTTTCAGAGTCTGTGAACTGTAGAATATAGGCTGGTAACAACTTTCTTTGGGGCTTTCCTAGGAAAAACCCAAAGCTGCCAACACAAAAAAAGCTGACACAGTATTGCTAACAAATACAAAGGAAGCCTTTAGCTGTTTGTGAAAATGCCTAACTAAAGTTTCATGTCATGTGTTGATGAAGGATCTAATTCTTTGGCTCATTTCATAGGAATCTAGGCAGGAGAGCTTCCTCAAATTGAGGAGATGGGAAAATTTGATATAACCTCAAGGAAATGTGTAATATTTAACAACATCAACTCATGGAAGTGTCTGAAAAACAATGACATTTAATTTTTATGATACTAATTGGCTGTCAATGCTTTTCTGAAGTTAGACTAATGCTAGGGACTTTTGATGTCAAATGTAGGATCTTTCAGGTGAAATGGCAATGTTATTTTTCCTATTATCATTCAATATATTAAGTATATAGAAGAAAATATTACACAAGATATGTCATCAGTATGCATTTTTAAAGATTCAAAGGCTTAAGGGATTGTATTTAAAATTATTTGATAACTTTGGAAAACTATTTTACTCAACTGATTATATATGTGTATGTGTGTGCATGTGTGTGTGCATATATAGAGAGAGAGAAAAAAAGAGAGAGAGTGCAAGAAAGAAATTCTGCAACTAGCTATGGTACTTATTCCAACAATTTAAGGAACATTCCTCTTCCCATCTTGACTAAATTTCCAAGAGCTGATCCCTCAGTGTACTGGAATTTTGCCTTCTCCAAATGTCATGTATCGCCTGTACTTAGGAATTTATGATGCTCAAAAGGCCTGTGCAAATCATATGCACGTGTGAGCTTAAGATAGGAACCTTAAGACCAAAAAAGTGAAAATATGTTTCCATAAGCCTCAAACTTGTTAAATCTCATACTAGTAGATGTCAAGCAAGTTTAATATGTGATAATCACCAAATAAGTGAAGATAGATATTTTTTTGTTTTTAAATCCAACATCTTTTGCATGCTAGGCAAGTGCTATTACACCTTAAAAAGTACACCTATTTAGAGTACACCTTTTAGAGTATATGTGTGTGCATACAGTGTCCGTCCATAACATTGTGTGATTGGCCTCAAACTTGAGAACATCCTATTTCCACCTCCCAATACTCTGGGATTACTGGTTTATGTACCAACACATGTGGCCAGACACATTTTCCTTTTGTATTTTATTGTAAAGATGTTGTACAGGGGGTTACAGTTACATGAGTAAGGCAATGAGTATATTCCTTCTCGAGCATTGTTACCACCTCCTTTGTTTTTCTCCTACTATCCTTTCTCTCTTCACCTCCTTCACTCCCCCATCCCAAGTTGTAAAATTCATTTCCAACATAGTATCTTGTGTGTATCATTGTTGCAACAGGTCATTCTGTGTCCTTGTTTCAGCATTTTGTTATTCTTCTTCCCCTCTGCAAATTAGATAAATGTATATAAAAGATGCAGGGCAGCAAAATCAAATATGGTGGCAACAGGAGATATACCATAGTGGAAGGACATACAAAAGAAGCAAAAAACCCGATCACATAGTACACTAAAAGCAACAAACAATGACAAAGAAAAACCTCTTGTGTCCATATCTTGAGGTTCATTTTGTTTAGCATAATCTTTTTTTTTTTTTTTTTGGGTCCGGTCGTGGGGCCTGAACTCTGGGCCTGGGCGCTGTCCCTCAGCTTTTCAGCTCAAGGCTAGCGCTGTACCACTTGAGCCACAGCACCACTTCCGGCTTTTTTCTTTTTTCTTATGTGGTGCTGTGGAATCAAACCCAGGGCCTCAGGCATGCAAAGCAAGCGCTCTACCACTGAGCCACCTTCCCAGCCCTAGTTTAGCATAATCTTATATGCTCATATGTACATAGCTTTTGAGTTTTTCTGCTCATCTGATAAGATTATTCCAAACATATACTCATTGTTGCAAATAAGGGAAACCATGAAACCTATATTTCTTTGGGTCTGGCTTACTTCATTTAATATGATATTTTTCCAAGTCTTTTCATTTCCTAACAAATGGAGCAGTGTCATTCTTTCGGATGGAAGCATAGAATTCCATTATACACACACACACACACACACACACACACACACACACACACACACACACATCACAATTTCTTGAACCATTCATCTACTGAGGGGCATCTGGGTTTTTGTTTTTAAATCCAGCATCTTTTGCATGCTAGGCAAGTGCTATCACACCTTAAAGAGTACACCTTTTTAGAGTGTGCTCTTTCATATCTTAGCTATGGTGAATAATGTTGCGATAAATATAGTTATGCTGGTAGCGTTAGTATAATCTTGTTTATGATCATTTGGGTAAATGCCCAGAAGCAGGATTGCTGGGTTATAGGGGAGCTCTATGTGTAGTCTTTTGAGGACCCTTCATACTGCTTTCCAGAGTGGCTGAACAAGTTTACACTCCCAACAAAAGTGCAGTGGCCACATCCCCTCCAGTATCTGTTGTTATTAGATTTCTTGATTGTAGCCATTCTAACTGGAGTGAGGTGGAATCTCAATGTTGTTTTGAGTTGTTTTTCTTTTATGGCCAGAGAAGTTGAGAATTTCTTCATCTGTCTACTGGCCATTCTTATTTCCTCTTCTTTAAGTCTTTAGCCCACTTATTTATTGGCCAGTTGTTTCTTTGAAGATTTGTTTTTTGGGGAATTTAACTTTTTGAGTTGTAAGTATATTTTAGATATGAGACCCTTGTACATTGTAGTGAAGATCTTCTCCCAATCCATGAGCTTTCTATTGATCTTGCTAGCTATGTCCTTTGCCATGCAGAAGCTCTGCAGTTTCATGCAACCCCATTTGTCTAACCTTTCTTTGATTTGTTGTGTTTCTGGGTCTTTATTAAGAAAATTTCAGCCTATGCAAAAGAACCCTAGAGTTTCTCCTATTTTTTCCTATAATGTTTTCAGGGCAGACACAGTTTCTTAACATGAATAAAGTAAACGTTTTGGGTTAGTGAAGTGATATAGAAAAAAAAAAAAAAGACAACTATAATCCATACTGAACAAATGAAATAGAATGAGTTGAAATTCCCAAGCCAAGGTCATCCAGAGTAGAAATCCCCATTAGTTATCTTTTCACCTGGCCTACCCCGTGCTATGTTTTCTTTCTTTTTTCTTTTCTTTTCTTTTTTTTTTTTTTTGGTCATGGGGCTTGAACTCTGGGCCTGGGTACTGTCCAGCAGCTCTTCACCTGAAGGCTACCATTCTACCACTTGAGCTACAGTACCCCTGCTGGTTTTCTAGTGACTTATTGGAGATAAGAGTCTCATGGACTTTCCTGACCTAACTGGTTTTTGAACCATGATCCTCAGATCTCAGCCTCCTGAGTAGCTAGATTGATTACAGGCGTGAGCCACTGGCACCTGGCTTACTATGGTATCTTCATATCTCTTTAACACCTTCTTTTATCCACATGTTCATTGCAACTTGGAGAGAGAAAGTTTGAACTCATCTGAGAATGAAATTTCCTTCACATGATGCAATGTATTTTTCTGCTGTGAAACAGACAAGTTTTAATGAGGCCTTCTTGAAGTGGGAAAGTGCTTTCATGTTAGTTTGAATCATAAGGAACTGTTTATTTGTGAATAGCTGAACTATAATAATAGAAACTATTGATAAATTTACTGCAAACATATATGTAAAAGCTAGCTACTATGATTATAGGTGGTAAGGGAACCTAAACCCCTACTGACATGATATAGGAATTGGACATATTCACGAAATTATTTTCTCATGAAAGAAAAGTCAGTGTTGAACAAAGTAAACTTTTTAAGCAAATTTAAATACAATATATAGTTATACTCTTAACAAAGCATTCATTTATGGCAAATAATTTAAGTTGCTATTATAAATCTACGAAGAATTCATTTCAAGATATATATGTATATATATATATAAATACAAACACATAAATATATATTTATTTTTGTCAATCATGGGGCTTGAACTCAGGGCCTGGGAACTGTCTCTGAATTTTTTTACTGAAGGTTAGCACTCTACCACTTTGAGTCACAATACCACTTCTGGATTTCTGGTGGTTAATTGGAGATAAGGGTCTCAGACTTTCCTGTTTGGGCTGGCTTTGAACCTCAATCTTCAGATCTTGGCCTCCTGACTAGCAGGAGTGAGGCATCAGCACCTGTTTTCAAGATATATTTTTGTGTGGAACTAAAAGTGACTTAGATTTGTATCCTTTGGGAGTTTTTAAATGACATTATATAGATAAAAGGCTGAATACTGGGGGCTGGGAAGGTGGCTCAGTGGTAGAGCCCTGGCCTTGCATGCCTGAGACCCTGGGTTCGATTCCTCAGCACCACATAAGCGAAAAGAAAAAAGCTGGTAGTGATGCTGTGGCTCAAGTGGTAGAGCGCTAGCCTTGAGCTGAAGAGCTGAGGGACAGCGCCCAGGCCCAGAGTTCAGGCCCCATGACTGGACCCAAAAAAAACCAAAAACAAACAAGGCTGAATACTGGTAATTTATTAAAATCTTTCAAATTCAGCAGCCTGTTAATTGTATATTTAAAGAAAGAAGTTAAATCAGTAATAAGAGTTTGGGAGCTTAGATGAAATGATTAGATAATTTCTTATTTTCTGTTTCTGAAAGCAATTATTGGATGAATTTACTCTGGTATTATCATTATAAGATATCTTACTCTACAAACATTGAAAAACACTAGTATGTATAATTGGAACATGATGGCTCATATTTATTTAATTTGCATTGTTTGAAAATAGTTAATTTTTTTTGTCACTTGGCTTTATGAGAGAGACCAGATCTAAACTTCCATTTAAGAAACTTATGGGTTGATTTAGACAGTGCAGAAATAATTTGTTTTTCAGGCAGGTACAGTTGAAATAAGAAGGAATTTGCAACACATAAGTATATTGTATTTTTGGTACCTTTAGTATGGCCTTGTTTGTGATCATTCGGGTAAATGCCTAAAAGTGGGATTGCTGGGTCATAGGGGAGCTCTATGTGGAGTCTTTTGAGGAACCTCCATATTGCTTTCCAAAGTGTTTGAACAAGTTTACGCTTCTACCAACAGTGCAGTAGGGTTCCCATCCGTCCATATCCTCTCTAGCATCTGTTGTAACTAGATTTTTTGATTATAGCCATTCTAACTGGGGTGAGGTGGAATCTCAATGTTGTTTTGATTTGCTTTTCTTTGATTTGTTTTGCTAGTGAAGTTGAGCATTTCTTCATGTGTCTCTTGGTCATTCTTATTTCCTCTTCAGAGAAGTCTCTCTTTAAGTGTTTAGCCCACTTATTAATTGGGCAGTTGTTTCTTTGAGGATTTGTTTTTGGGGGATTAATTTTTGAGTTCTACGTATATTTTAGATATAAATAAAATATTTTAGATATATAATCCCTGGGCTTTCTATTGATCTTGCTATGTTTATTGAAGCGTTATTCACCATAGCTAAGATACAGAACCAACCCAAATGCCCCTCAGTAGATAAATGGATCAAGAAAATGTGGTATATATGTATATATATATGTATATATGTATATATATACATATACACACAGTGGAATTCTATGCTTCAATCAGAAAGAATGACATCTATCCATTTGTTAGGAAATGGAAAGACTTGGAAAAAATTATATTAAGTGAAGTAAGCCAGACTGAAAGAAACATAAGTCCCATGGTTTCCCTTACTGCAAAACTAGTATATGTCTAGGACTAGCAGAAGAGGTTAAAAGCTCAAGACCGTATAAACTGATGTTAAGTGAAATGAACCCCAAGATAGGGACACAAGAGTTTGTATTTTTTTTGCTGTTCTTTTAATGTATTTATAATGTGCTATGTGATTTTTTTTTGTCTCTTTGTATGTTCTCCCCCAATGGTACAACTCCTGTTGTCACTGTATTTGATTCTGGTGTCCTGCATCTTGTATATACATTTTTCTAATTTGGGGAGGGGAAGGGAAATAACAAAATGCTGAAATAAGGATACAGGGTGACCCATTGTAACAATGAGATGTACAAGACACTATGTTGCAAATGAACTTTACAACTTTGGGGGGAAAGAGGAGTTGGGGAGGTGGGGAGGAAAGGGATGGTAGGGGAAAAACAAAGGAGGGGGTAACAATGCTGGATAGAAGTGGACTCATTACCTTGCTCATGTAACTGTAACCCCTCTGCACAGTAGCTTTACAATAATATATACAGATATATATATATATATATATATATAAAGACTATTGTATTTTTGTCAGCAGCACTATATTTAATCTTTTACTTGATTCAGAGGATGATGGACAGTTCTGTTTTTGTTAATGGAAACTAGCAAAATACAGTAATTATTTTGAGATGACCGAACACAAGAAAAACTAAGGCAGTGTGTATGAATTAAAACTCAAACTTCATGTTGTTTAACCTCAGGAGTTTCCTTTTTTTTTTTTTTATACTGGTTTACTACCAGAACTTACACTCACAGACTATTCTGTTTGGGTTGGCTTGATCCTCAGATCTAAGTCTCTTGATTAGGCTATACTCTTTTGCTTGACTTTTTTTTTTTCCCTTAAGGCTGGCATTATACCACTTGAGCCACACTTTCATTTCTGTTATCTTGGTAGTTAACTGGAGATAAGTGTCCATCAGATTTCTCTGCATTGGCTAGCTTTGAAGCTTAATCATCAGATCTCAGCCTCCTGAGTACTAGGATTAGAGGTGTGAGCCACCAGTATGCACAAGCTTTCACATCTTCATTGATTGTACATGAATGCAGCCCAAGTTGTCCATAACCAAGTCTAGCATATACTTTCAACTAATGTGATAGAGTATTGTAACTTCTATATTTGTAAATGTTATCATTCTACAAATAGCTAAAGTATTTTTTTAAACTTAGTTGTGAGGCTTGAACTGTGGGCCTGAGCACTGTTCCTAGCTCTCCATCTCAAGGCTACTGATCTACCACCAGACCCATAGCACCACTTCTGGTTTTCTGGTGGTTATTTGGAGATAAGAGTCTCATGACTTTCCTGCCTGGTCTGGCTTTGAACTGCGATCCATAGATCTCAGCCTCCTCAATAGCTAGGATTACAGGCATGGGCCTATGGTGCCTGGCTAGAATATGTTATTTTTCAGCTAATATGGTATACATTGGATGTGCAAAGACCAATTCAACACCTTTGTAGCCTTTTAGTTGTTCTTAATTTGGAAATGAACAAGTGGATTTTATCTTGTGTAAGATGTTATGTGGAATTTTATACACATAAAGGAAAATCCTTTTACATCATAATAATTTTGTTAAGAACATTTAATTAACCAAGAATTTAAAACATAATATTAATGTGAAAAAATGGTTTCGTTGATGGTCACAGGATTGTTACTACATAATAAGCTTTAAAAATAATATCAAGGGGCTGGGAAGTTGGCTCAGTGGTAGAGCGCTTGCCTTGCATGCCTGAGGCCCTGGGTTCGATTCCTCAGCACCACATAAGCAAAAAGAAAAAAGCCGGAAGTGGCGCTGTGGCTCAAGTGGTAGAGAGCTAGCCTTGAGCTGAAGAGCTGAGGGACAAGCGCTCAGGCCCAGAGTTCAGGCCCCATGACCGGACCCCCCAAAAAAAAATAAAATAAAAAATAAAAATAATATCAAATAGGTCCTATTGAAAGTTTATTTCAGTCAACATCATCATGAAAATTAAGTTCTTTATACTTTTTCCTGTAGTAAACTCTAAAATGCTTAAGAGAAATTAACTTTTCCCCTAGATTCTAATATTTCATATTGAGATAGCTAAGACTCACTATTAAAGTCATTTTAGAGGAACTACAAGAACATAAATAGATTGATAAAGAACATACATTATATTAAAAGCAAATCAGTGGCATTATTCAAAGCGAAATGTAGGGCTGGGAAGGTGGCTCAGTGGTAGAGTGATTGCATGTATGAGGCCCTCTGGGTTGGATTCCTCAGCACCACATAAGTAGAAAAAGCCAGAAGTGGCTCTGTGACTCAAGTGAGCGCTAGCCTTGAGCTGAAGAGCTGAGGGGCAGTGCCCAGGCCCAGAGTTTAGGCCCCATGACTGACAAAAAACCAAACCAAACAAAACAAAAAAACCGAAATGTATTCTTTCTCTGACTTATGTAACTGTAACCTCTTTGTATATCACCTTTATAATAACAACAAAAATGAATGAAAAAAATGAGTGATTACCATATTATCAACATAATGGCTAAACTTATAGTTTGTTCATGTAGACCTTTTAAGTAGGGGCTGGTGTCATATCAGCTTTTCTCAGAGATTTTAACAATTTCAATAGTCTTTTAAAGTGAAGGTAAAGAAGAAAGCGGGGGCTGGGAAGGTGGCTCAGTGGTAGAGTGCTTGCCTTGCATGCATGAGGCCCTGGGTTCAATTCCCCAGCACCACATAAGCAAAAAGAAAAAAAAAACCGGAAGTGGTGCTGTGGCTCAAGTGGTAGAGCGCTAGCCTTGAGCTGAAGAGCTGAGGGACAGCGCCCAGGCCCCAGAGTTCAGGCCCCACGACCGGACCCCCCCCCCAAAAAAAAAAAAAAAAAAGAAGAAAGGAGAGTTAAATCTATTGAAACTTACCTTAAAAAATTAAAGCAGTTGGATAGAGAATGTAAAACTATATTAGAATCAGCTAATTACTAGCGTACAAACTTCATACTTTTGCTATAGTACAAGAAATGGGTAATTTTACCTACCATGAGGAATCTTGTTAAATCTGTACAGGGAATGTTACATTATCTATAAAAATTCTCTGTAGATGGGAGGGAAGGGATGGTAGGGTAAAAACAAAGGAGAAGATAATAATTCTTTTTTTTTTTTTTTTTTTTTTTTTTTAAAAAATGTTAGCTTAGTAATTAGAGTTTTTTGCTTATTTATTTAAATCACAGAAATACTTCTACAGTGAGGCATGTGATAGGCACTGGAATGAGTTCAGTGAAGGAGAAAAGAAAACCAAAGGAGTAATAGCAAACAAACAAATGAGCAAGTAACTTAACAAATAAATAATTACAAGCCTTAGAAGAATAACCTGTATGATTCAAAGGAAGCGTCATCTCACTTGAACTATTCCCTGATTCATACTGGCAGTCTCCCTGTTCTGAAACAGTGTTCTTACTTTTCTCACGTTCCTTGCTATCTATGCTCTTGTTCAAGACTGGCAACTCCAGGAATTTTTCATTGCTTACTTGCTCTTAGTAGACATCCTCAATCAATCCTAGCAAGACACAGACTTCTGGCCAACCCCTTTGTCTAGGCAGTCATTACTAATAGATCATAGATACTATGCTGATGAAATCTACATGTTGTATTTTCAACAGACAGTGCCCAGATGTGCCTTGGAGCTTTTTCTCAGCCTACCCGTATCTTGCTTTATCCTTTTATTTTTTTTTTTATTTTTTATTTTTTTTTTTTAATTTATAATAATTCTTGATAAGAAATATACTCATTACCTTGCTCATGTAACTGTAACCCCTCCTTTGTACAGTATTCTCACAATAAAAAACTTATTAAAAACAAAAAGAATTCTCCTTCAGAAAGGATAAGGAACTGAGACTTTCTTATGGAAATAGCTCTTCCTTACAGTGTTACATGCAAACTGTTAGATCTCCACTAGAGGGCGATCATTAGGAAAAACTGAGAAATTTCCTATAAACAGTGATAAACAAGACATAGCAAACTCATTTCCAAGAATTAGATTTTCCTTCTCTTTTCTATGATTTTATGTTGAAAAAAACAGCCTTTTATTTTTCTACTCATTTATATGTGTAAGACACATTTAATTTAGAAACAAATTTTTTAGTCAACACTGAACAATGCTTTGTAAAGCAAAGAATAGGGTTTCTCCATGAAGATTGATTTTATTTTTTATTTTTCTCACTACCATAAACACATTTTGGGAACTAGTTTTCTAACGTATTTCATGCAGGTTTGTAAAGCTTTAAGACAAATAGCTAAAAATTCACTAAAATCAAGCAACACTTTAATGTGTACTGGAGTGGGGGAGGAGGAGACAGGGAGGGGAAGAGTGTGTTGGTCCTTGGAGCTGAACTCAGGGCCTAGGCACTGTCCTTGGGCTGCTTTTCCTTAAGGTTAGTGCACCACTATCTGAGCCACAGCTCCACTTCTGGCTTTTTGGAAATTAGTATCTCATGGCCTTTCTAAACTGGTGAAGCTCTCAGCCTCTTGAATAGCTAAATTTACGGTGTGAGCCTTCAGTGCCCATCCATTGTGTGCTTTTAATAATGTCCACAGTTGCTAGCTTTATTAGAAATTATGAAAACAGATTATTTCTTTGGCCCACATTACTTTTCAGAGAGTAGCATCTTTCTGAGTAAGGAATAGTTGATGTGTATTTAAAAGGACAGTAAGTTTCTGGCATTTGAACTCGGAGAAACACAACTTATTTTATAAAAACTGAAAGACAAATAGCAAGCCAAAAAATAAATAACTAAAGGCAGTCATGGGACTTTCATTACTTTTAAGCTAAGCCTAAAAAAGTACACCAGTTTCACATATGTAGCACTATTTCAACATTATACC
Organism: Dipodomys spectabilis; assembly: GCF_019054845.1. NCBI lineage: Eukaryota > Metazoa > Chordata > Mammalia > Rodentia > Heteromyidae > Dipodomys > Dipodomys spectabilis. The sequence continues at coordinate 13,155,695 of NW_024870709.1, forward strand.
TGTGAATTATTTTGAAATTGTAAAAATTTAACCAATGATATGCAGGCCAGCTTCCAAGCCTTGAATGATGTGATTATTAAAATATAATGACTTACCAATTCTCTCTTCTCTCAAATGAAGCCACAAGGCTTGCTTTAACATGCTCCATCTATTTCCTCCTTACATTTTCCTTCTTTAATATATATTTCCTTTCTTTTCACCTCCCTCCTTCTTTCCCTTTCTATCTTCTTGCCATTTTTTTGTTTCTATTCTCCAATTATCCAGTGAAAATGTGTGTTAAGATAAGCTAGAGACCTTTCAGCTTTTAATGATAAAAACACAAGGGCACATTAGAGGAATATTTTAAGAAACAAAGTGTCTTTTATTTTTAAAAGAAGTAAAGTTTATTAGTGTCTGATCTAATTATTTTTATTCCACCCAGACAGCATTAATGACTGCCTTTGTTAAGAATTGGTATATTGAGAAAGCACTCTATCTAAAGACTGATTAATTAATGGGACATTTTTGTGATTTCCTGTTACCATGGGCATCTCCATTTACATATGTTTAAAACTTACTTACTTCCATTGTTGATAGAGGTTGAACAATTTTGGAAAGGAAAAAGGTTTTTTCTGTCTCCTTCTGTCATGGAGAACAATGACATCACAATAGTAAACTCAACTCCTGTTCATGACTGTTGTGCTCAATTTCACACTAAATTTGATCTGTTTCTCATGGGGCAAGATGTTAATTCTGCTGGTTATTTGATATGGTAAAGGACTCTGTCACTACGCTAGCTGCTTTGTGATCCATGGCAAACAAAATGACTATTAAATTGATTTAAAATTATTTATTATAAACATTAACTTGAGTGAGATTAATTTTGATCATAAAAATGATGTAGCATTTAAAATCCTGTCTTAAAGACTTGGATGTAACTTTGATCAGAGAAAGTATCAGACTGTAGGAAGACTTGAAGTTCGTTTTATTAAGTAACCCATATGGAAGTTAATTTGGAATTTTTAACTTGGCATTTTTCAAAAATACACAAATGCTCGCTGATACTATAAAAATATTCAAGCTTAAATTGTATATACTAGGTTAGTGGAGTTAATTACTTTTTAAATAAACACAGTGAGCACTTTTGTAAAGAGGTTACAAAAGAGGTAAGAGGCAAGGTCATAACTCCAATGAGCTTGATTTACTTAACAAAAGGATCTTTCTTTTGCCAAGAGAAGAACACTGGATTTTCAGAGCAAGGTTACTAATGCTTAGTGGTTACAAATGGTGTCATCTTAACTTTGTGAAGAAATTTATCTAGTTTATAACTAATAATAACTGTTAGTTAAATCTAATCATAGTGTAACATTCCTATTTTGTGACATGTTTGTGATAGAAACTAATATTTTGATTCCTTTAGATTAATGTGTGTACATATGTGCATTTCACAGTGATATATTTTACTCATTTAATAAATTTGAGTGGAATAAAATTGAGAAGGCAAGATTGTCTGTGAAAATTGGAATGAAAAAGTTATGCATAATTGGGTATGAACTACAGTATGTGTCATTCATTTTCCAAAAACAATCCAGAAATTTTTTTCTTCACTTTTAATAATGTTGGTTTTTGTTTGTTATGTATTTAGTTTCTGTCACAAAGCTTTCATAATTCCCAATTAGCAAAAGAGAACATAAAAACCAAAGTAGAAAGCTGTATCTTATCTAAATCCTCATTTAACATTTTTTTTCACAAATCATGACTTAGGTCATGTGTCCAGTGTTATTCATACAAAACTTTAATGAATAGAGAAAAGTATAGAAGACATAATAGTCACTCAGAATTCCTAAACTCAGACTGGAAGTGTGGCTGACTGGCACAGGGATTGCCTTGAAAGTTGGAGGCACTGAGCCCATTTCCTGCAATCCCAACATTTGAGAGACTCAGGCAGAAGGATTGGCCAGTCTAGACTAGATAGCAAAGTCTTGTTCCAAGCCCATTTATCACATTCCCCCTCCTCCACGGCCCTGCCATTTCTTAAGTCAGTGGACATCATTACCAGTGGTAGATGGACATCGACTTCTCCCCATTTCAACTCAGAATATTGTTATGTACTCTAGGCTGGTCCTAAACCTTCTAAGCAAGTTAATCCTCTTGCCACAACTTCCCAAGTTGTTGGACTAAGAAGTGTGAACTACTTTACCTGGCTTGACTTTCATTTTTTCCTCTAAAAAAAGGTCACTTTTCATGTTAGTAAATAAAAGTAACTCTTTCCAGAGCTACCTAGCCAATTTTACTGTTATAACATTTATTTAGCTCACTTTTGGAAATGTAGTTTGTTTCCCAATTGTTACAAACATCATCCCTAGTAAACAATGTTGTACAAATTGTTGGCTAGATGATAATCTAATTGAGAATAAATCCTAGAAATTGAATTTGCTGAACCCAAGGGAATAGACACTTCAAAATTTAGTAATCATTACCAAACTGTTTCCCTCCAAATTGTCCCCAGTTCATATTCCTGTGCCCAGTCACCTCATCCTCAACCATTTTTAATTCATTGTAGTATGGGGAGTATATGATGTAGATGAACTGTTTATTGTTTTGCTTTTTTTTCTTTTTTGTCAGTTGTAAGGCCTGAACTCTGGGCCTGGGCACTGTCTCTCAGCTCTTTAGCTCAAGGCTAGCGCTCTACCACTTGAGCCACAGCCCCACTTCTGCCTTTTTCTGCTTATGTGATGCTGAGGAATGGACCCCATGGCCTCATGCATACAAGGCAAACACTCTACCACTGAGCCACCTTCCCAGTCCTTGTTTTGCATTTGTGAGGTACAAAAACTTAAAAAAATCTTGATTTTATGTGTTTCTTAGAAAATATTATTTGTTCTACCATGGATTTTCTGTTCCACTCCTTTGCCTATTTTCCTATTGGCTATATATATATATATTTTTTTTTTAACAAGTCAACTTATGAGTATTTTGTATCTTAGGGGAAATAGGTGTTTCCTACATATCTTCTAGTTATTCATTTTTTAAAACAAATTTCTTTTACTTATGAAGTCAAATAGGTTTAGCTAGGACATTTTAATTGCAAAAACCTTTGTATAGTAGACATTATTTTAAAAAAGACATTACTCTAAATATTCTTCCATTACTTTTTTATGCTTTCTATTGTAAAAATACTGTACAGAGGGGTTACCTTACATAAATAAGGTAATGAGCACATTTCCTATCGAGCATTGTTATCTCCTCCTTTGTTTTTCCCCTAGCATCCCTTCCCTCCCAACCTCCCCAATTTCTCCCTCCCCCCAAGTTATAAAGTTCATTTTGAACATATACCAGCAAAACTATGTTTATTGCATATTTATTTACCATTTCTTTATTGTTTTGAAGATTCACTCCTCTTTGTTATTCTCTGTCTTTATCTTTCTGGGTGTAAGGAGACAGGCATAAATCCCTGTAATGTTCGTCTCTCAAGGTACAATGTGTTTGGGAAGTTAGAGTGTCAGATTCAGACATACCTTGAACAGACAGTAATTCTCTCACATGATGTCTCTTTTTTAGCCTATCCTTTCTGTATTTGTATGTCTCATCCCTCAGTGGTGACCCATGGCTCTAATATTGAGTTTGCATGGTTGTAGAGACAGTTGAATAAATCTGTAAGGTTTAATGCTCCAAAAGTAGGGACTCTTCCCTCCCATCCATTGGTTCAAAATGTAAGCTTGTAATGTGCCATTCTGACATACTACCTACTCTGCAGTCAAATATATTTCCTTGTTCCTTTTATTGTTATATGAAGAATGACATGAGCTTTTAATAACTATGTTTAGATATCTGAAAAGGCAAGTGTCCATTTTCACTACTCTTTTAGAGAAATAATTCCTGAGTCATTCTAGAACAAACAAAAAATGATTCTTTCACAGCTTTAACCTATAAAGCAACAGTAAGATGGGTTATTTCTGAGCAGTATCATTAGGAAAGATTGCATGCAAGAAAATTTCTTTTCTTTCTGCCATGACTCATAATACAACACACAAAAAAAAACTTGTTCAGAGAGTTTGGGCTTAAAGGGCAGGAAAGAGGATCAGAAGTATTAAGATTACACAAGTAAGAAAGTAAAAATCTTTGTATAAGCTATGGAGATTTGTTGTGTGTCTATTATTGCAGCCCAACCCAGCATCTTTAGACTGGTATAAATTACTCTATGGAGGATGGGTCAAGAAAAGTATCCTATGCAGAATAAATATCCATTAACTGGACAATATCTAATGACCTTGTTAGTGTGGTGGTCAGTGGTATGCTTGCAAGATGAGTTCCAGGAGAGGGTGACAGCAAAAGGTACAAAGATGACTTATCCTGCGATGATCAGTCCTCTATAGGCACTCTTTGATATGTGAACACCAAAGGACCTTAGGTCTCATCTTGTTCATTGCTCAGTGGCTCATCAAATTAAAATTCTATGGGGCCGAATGATCAAACTACATCTTAGGAAGAAGATGAAAAAATAATGATATTGCTGCAGGCATTAGTTGAAGGGCTCCAAGAACCTACAGTCAGCTTTCATTTTGATCAAGTCTAAAAAATACTTGACTGTAAACAGTAATGTTCTTTAAGTAACTTTATCTCAGAATTTGTTAAATTGTGCATAAACTCTTTGAGCTTATATGTAGGAGGGATTTCAGATATAGAAATTATGAAGCAATGGAGACAGTTTGAAGATCTCTGTGTATCTTTTATTGAGATGAGAATTGATAGATGAGTGCATTCCATTCATTCATTCATTAAACGAATCAACAATCAAGCAATATGGATATCTGCAACAAAGTATTCATTCTGAAACTCACTGAGGTATTCCACGGAAAATTGTAAGGAATGTTCCTTGAAAATTCACTGGACTCATAGTAAGCTGATTTCCATAAAAATCAATGCTTACATTTAAACATTCAACACATAGAATTCTGTTTAATAATATTCATACTTTAATAATACGTTTTGCTTCCAATTCAGTAAAGTTTTACACAGCTAGAACTCAGGGCCTTTCATTAGGTTTTAACTGAGGGCTTTGTGTTTGTTAGACATTCATTCTATCATTTGAACCATACTTCCTTCCTGGTTTTATTGCTGCTGTTTTAGAAATGGAGTCTAGTGAAATTTTCTGCTAGGATGAGTATTGAACTTCAATTGTCCAGCTCGCAGCCTCCTGAGCTAGTATAACAGTCATGAGCCATTGTCTTCCTTGCTTAGATATTCTTTTTATTTCCAATCACTTATCACTATTATAATAATATTATATTATAAAAATATTATGTCATAAATATATATTATGTTATAAAAATAACACATTATAAAAATAATAAAGGTTCACATATAAATATATTTGAATACTTGGAAAAATGTCTCTATAGAAGCTTACAGTCAAAGTTTTAGTCACTTTACATTTTGTAATTTTATTGCTCAAAGACCCTCTGTTAAGGTGGACCCATTGCAACAATGAGATGTATAAGTCATTAGGTCAAAAAATCAACTTTACAACTTTGGCTGGGGAAGGGGAGGGTGGGTGGGAGATGGGAAAGGATGGGAAGGGGAAACAAAGGAGGAGGCAACAATGCTTGGTAAGAAATGCACTCATTACCTTGCCATGTAATTGTAACCCCTCTGTATGGTATTTTCACAATAAAAAAAAAAAGACCTTCTGTTAAGTTACACTCCAAGGAACAGTACAAAAGGTCCTGTTTCTGTACACTTGTTAAGGATGGCATTGCTTCCTTTCAAATGTATACTCTGTGCCTTCTTCAGATTTATAGAGTCCTAAATCTTTCAATGGAACAGGAAATCTCATAAAACCTAGAGAACAGTTACATATTTATTATTATTATTAATTACTTGTTTGTAGGCCTTGACTTCAGGGACTGGGCATTGTCCTTGAACTCTTTCCTCAAAGGTAGCATTTTTACCACTTTGAGCCAAACCTTCCAGTTTTCTGGTGGTTAATTGGCCGTAAGAGTTTGACTGACTTTACTGCCCAGCTTGGTTTCAAACAGATATCCTCAGATATCAGCTTCCTGAGTTGCTAAATCTTCCTGTTTACATGATAGAAGATCAATTCTTGAGTTTAAACATCAGGTAATAATTTAATGTTGTAATGAAACTAGTAACAAAATGTATTATTAAGTGATTGAAGAAGCAAAACCAATTTTTATTTCCTTTTCACTAAATTTCAATATATTGTTTTGATAGGAGTTTATAGTTCACCTCTGAAGGAGTATTTAAATGCATTTTATCTACTACTAATTCATATAATAGAAATTGTTAAAACTGTATGTATTCAGTAATGTCTGCTAAGAGGAATATGAAGTTTCTTTTTCTCCCATGACTGGTTGCCTAGATCTGCTATAATACACTTTTAATTTTAAATTATCACCTAAAGCTGGTATTGATTATTCCTATAGACATTTATGAAAACTCTATACATTTTAGTGTCATTTGGTATTGTACAGAGAAGAAAAGCAAATATAAAATACTGTCTTTGATATCAATGACTTCATGGTCAGTTTGAAGAGGTAGAGGTTAACATTAAGTAGCGATGGAAATGGATATTGAAATAATGTGGTACCTGAGTGCCTTGGAATCCACTTTTTCCTGTTTAAGCCTTAATTTTAGTGATCTATGTGCAGGCTATGACCACTAAGTGCTTTTGTTTCACCAGACATTCCCCAGTGTGGTCTAGACTCACTTGGCAAAGAGTGATGCCCTTTGACAGCCTTGCAGGACACCTGATCCTTTCTACAACTTTTCATCGGTGCTCACAGCCCATGCCATTTAAAGGCTTTAGGAAAGCCCTACCTGGATCCTTTCATAGGAAGACTAAAAAATAATATTTTTTAAAAAGTGTATTTAAGTCCAGAGAAGCTGTAAACATCCAGGGCTAGAATGGGAATAAAGATAATGTGTTGATTGACACACAAAAGAATTGGATAGAGAAATAGCAAGACTGGGAGAAATTCTGGGATTCAGATTGCTTCGTTCTCTTACATATCATATTTTCTTATCATATTGCTTTTTATAATATGATACTAAGATATGGAAATGTCAATTTAATTTAAAATACAAAGGTCAGTTTTCCATTATTATGTTTTGAGAACTCATACTTAACAACTTTGATCCTAAAGAGTAGGGAGATCAATAGAATAAATAGGAGAGACACAATCAGTAATAAAAGCATGGCACAATGTAGAAATCTGCATATATATGTGTACATATATATATATATGTACATATATATATAAATCACTCAGGAGAATTTTTAAACAATGACTCAACTGTGCAAGTGGGTTATTTCTAATTTATTCAATTATTCCAAGAGACAAGCATTTCACTCATCAAGTATAGGCATTATCTGTGTATAAATTTGAATTCTTCACGGATTTCTTGTTTCCATGGCTCTTGTTCTGCCAAAAATGGAACTAAAGTTTTGACAACGTTGGATTTTTCATTGGGAGGTTGAGTGTGATTGTTTCAACTATTATAATTGATGTGTTCATTAAAAATAAAACAAGAGAGTTCTGACCATAATTGTACAATATGTAACACTTTATATATGGAAAACTAAACTTATTTCCCTAGCAGTTTTAGTGTGTTATAATGAAACTGATGTTATGACCATGCAATTTAAAGCTGTGTATTAGAGGTGAAAGTCCACTACATTAATCCACTAAGCATATATTATTTAAATGCCAATTAAGAAATCAATGAATGTGTTCATTATATTGTATTTTAAAAATTGCCTGAAACTATTGAGAGAAAACACTATAAAAAAGAATGCACTTTTATATCTACTTCTAGTTCATTGTAAGACATTTTATTTGCAATAACCTTCTAAATACTTAATATGGTATTATCTGCGTTCTTTTATTACTAGAAGTCTTAGGAAAGAGGAACTATATGAATTCAAATTTTTCTTGACCCAAAGTTCAACTTATGGGGAACAAAAGCAGTTCTAATGCAGTAGAGATCACTAAAATAATTTTTCCTGTTTTTATCTGTGCATTCCTAATCAAACATAAATGCCTACGCATGATAAGTTGACTTCCATATTGTCTACACAACAGAAACCTTTGTTTTTTTCCCTTGGAGTACTAAGAAGAGTTATGTATTGTTAGAAGGTAATGACAGTAATGTTAGAAGGAATGGTTTGATAACTGCGAATGAAGTAAGAATGTCTGTTCATTCTCATCTACCTTTGTGTCTACACAGAAGAGATTTATAGGCTGAGGAATGATCCATGCAGATGCTCACTTTCCAATTGTGTGGACTTACAATTGTGAATGGGTTAATATATAAATTCTTTACTTCTTGTTATCTCTACATTTAAGTAAAATATATTTATGATACAGCATTATTAAGGATAGCAATTCTCAAACAGAATTTTAATAGTTAGGCAATAGTATGAATTTGAAAAGGAATTTTAGAAGTAAGACTTCCAGCATTAGGTTCTTATTGCTATTGTCTTGCTGTGACCATGCTGATGACATGATATATTAGGCATGCTGCAAAAAGAACCATGATATTGACATATGGGAGGAATATTCTCAGGGGCTGTCTGTCTCGGTGCAGATTATTTACCCTTAAAGCAAAACACACATGGGCTTAGCCTATGCCTGTTAAGCATTTACTGAGTCTAGATGACAAAGGTTACACACAGTGGGAATAAATTTCTAAACTATGTACCATGACTATATATAAGAAACATATGAAATACTTTATATGTCCTGCAGAGTAGATTGTATTGTATTCCAGTGTTTTTAATATATACTAAATCAGGATAATAGTTTCAAAGGAAACTATCATTGTTTTAGAAGAGATGAGTCCTTTTGAGTTAGCTAACTTTTTTTACTTGTTAAACTTTTACAATAAAAAATAAGAATTTCACTGACCAGTTGCCACCATATGTAGATGAAAATAAAAGATCTAGTCCCAATAAAGTACATGAATTCTTATCTCCAATTAAAGCATTTGCTTCTCTCTTAGACCTTTCAAAAATGAGTTAGACTTAAACATATCAGGGAGGTATGAACAAGCAAATCGAGGAAATGGAAAGGAGGCAGATGGAATGAATTAACAACAATGTGCTAAGTACTATAAGGAGCAATAGTTAAGTGTTCAGCAAAAGGCAAAATAAGTTCTTTTGGATAAGTCAGGTATTCTCAGAATGTCTGACACACAGATAAATGAGAACATAGGACATTTTAGATAAGAAGGTAGAAGGAGAAAAGGTTGGTATTTGAAATTATATAATTGAATTTCTGCTTTTGGTTTCAAGCTTGGGACAAATCTGCAATTTTGAATTTATATAGATGACTTTTTGTAAAGGAGATCAATTTATTTCTAGCATTTGAAATGAGAATTTACAATTTTTTTATCACTGGGGATTAAAAATGCACTTTATATAGTGAAGTATTATGATTGAATGAAGTTAATAATAGAATGAGAATTATAAAACACTAGAAGTTGACAAATAAATATTTGTATATATTTCCTTTTTTTCCTCTGTGCCAGTACTGGGGCTTGATCTCAGAGCCTTCTTGCTGTTTCTTGTTTTTTTTTTTTTTCCCCTCAAGGCTGGTGCTTATCAGTTGCCTCACAGTTCTACTTTGAGTCAGCTTTTGATGGTTAATTGGAGATAAGAATCTTTTGCATGTATTTGCCCAAACCAGCCTGGAACCTAGATCCTTATATCTCAGTCTCCTGAGCAGTCGGGATTATAGGCATGAACCATCAGCATCCAGTTTATATTTCCTTAGTTGTTCACATAAATACCAGCTGGTCATTCATGGCTCATAAGCTATCTTATGTTTCAAAGGTATTTTAAAGATTTAAAAAAGCATCCTATTTTCTAGGAGATAACTGAGTTGCAAATAGAATTTAATTTCTCCTGGTAGAGGACGAAAAACACATCAGAAAGATACAAACAACTTGACAACAAGTAGAAAAGATCCTACACTACACTTTAGAGGATGTTGGATTGTTGCCTGAATTAGAGGTAAATAAATGGGGAAATATTACAATGAAATTAAAAAGTCTTTGTTTGTCATACAAGGAACAGTATGATTCCAATATTTTGTTTTTGTTTTTTGTTTTCATTTTTTTTAGCAATCTCCAAACTGCCTTCCATAGTTTATATTCCTACCAACACTATTTTACGGTTGTTTTCCCCAACATCCACAGCAGCATCTATTGTTGTCTGTATTCAGATATATAATATGTATATCATTAATATGTATAATATATAATATAATTATATATAATTTTAAGTATTGTGCAAAGGAGTTGACATTCTAAAAAGAAAAGTAAAATCTTTTTTTTTTTTTGCCCAACTGCATTTCCTTTAGGATCTTTATTAAAAATATATTTACTGTGTCATACATTTTCACTTTTCTATTTCATTAATTTGTTAGTTTATATAAAGAAAAAAATAAACCTTGGTATTATAATTTTTAAAATACATTAAAATCTGTTATTTAAAACAGTATTAAAGAAAACATAGGCATGGCCATGTTACAAAATTTTGCTTGTTCCAATATTGAGAAATGGACTCTTACAGTTAGGTAAATATAAGAGTAAAATAACTCATACACATTTGAGTATTATTTTAAATCTGGGAATGATGGATATGTTAAATGTAAAACTACCATAAATGACACATTGAATAGAAACCCTATTTTACAACTATTGAAAGAAAATAATAAATGAATAAATAAATAAGAAGAAAATAAAAACCATTTCTGTAAAGCTTCACATTTTTGAGATGATTAAAATGCCTTTTTTTCAATTTTTCATCCATTGACTATATGTAATCAGCTTAAATGAAAGTCTGTCTCTCTAAAATCTTTTTCTTGTTTTCTCTAAGCCACATTCCTAATTTTCTTTCCCTGGTGCTTTTATTGACATGGAGAGGAGTGAACAGCTTAGGAAGCTGAATTTAAGGACACAATAGTCAGCCCTAGAGCACAGGAATCAATAAATACTGCAGACAATGAATAAATCTTATTCAGAGAAACCAAAGCATGAATTCAGATGGTCCTATCTAAATTAAGCCTGAATAAAAACAAAGTAAGCCTGACTTTTGGTCAGAAAACTAAAATAATTTATGTTAAGTGATAATAAGTTTCTCCTAAGTCTTCAAACATTCATCTGAAACCATGTTCAGGGGATTGTAGGCTTTTATCCTCATCTATCCTTTTGTATTCTAGGAAGGTTTGTAATGAAGATATTTCCTAGATTCAAACAGAAGGGCAATAGGAAGGGAAGACTTTAAGATAAGGCTATTTGAACTCTTAATTAGCAGATGGGGCCCTTTGAAAAGAAGCTTGAGGCACCATGGATTTTGTTCTTGGACAGAACAGAGATTTCTTCTTGGATAATCTATTATTTATAGGATTTAGAAAACTGAAGGTTAGATAAACTGAAGGTTCTTAGTACCTATGGCAAAGCAGACAGGATATCTTCATTTAATGGAGTGTGGCTAATATTGAAAAACTTTGCTTCTATGCATGAAGATTATATAAGAAAACTCATTGAAGGCTGTTGTCTAATAAGGGATTTGTGGCAAGAGGGAGCAACAGAGGGTGTAATCAGATTAAAATATAAAACATGCATTTGTGAGATACCATGATATATGACCTTTGTATGATTTGCATACACACATGCACGTACACACACATATACACACAGAGAGAAAATATTGACGAAACATGCTCTGTTAGGGGATGGGTACCACTGGGAAGGGAGTAAGCGAGGGTGACTAAGGTGGAAATATTTTCCATACATGTATGAAAAAAGGGCAATGAAACTTGTTGAAACTGTTTTAAAAATAAGGGAGGGAAAAATGAAAAGGATAGAAAGGGGAAAAGTTATTTGTGTATTGTATATGCATGCAAGGAAATATTACCATAGCCCCCAAGTATAACTAATATATACTAATAAAATGTTAAATTAATTTCATCTTTCCTTTCCATCCTTCCTTCCCTCCATTTTTTCTTTTCCTTTCCCTTTCTCCCTCCCTCCTTTTTTTCCTTCCTGCTTTCTTTCCTTCCCTCCTTCTTTCCTTCCTTCTTTCTTCTTTTCTCCTTCCAAACCCATTCTTTGCTTTCTTAATTTTCTTTCTCATTTCTTTTTATTCTCTCTCTCTCTCTCTCTCTCTCTCTCTCTCTCTCTCTTCTCTGTCTGCCTCTCTCCCTCTCTCCTACCCTTGTCAGAATCAGGCATCATGCCAATCTAGCAGATGGTCAGAAGTACAGTTGAAGGTGCTTGTGTATAATGCAGAGACAGAGTGGCTTCCAGGGCAATAGAAGAGACAGCTTCCCCATGATTGAAGACTAGAAATCATTTTTTAAAAACACAGAAATAGCTACTCTGGCACCTGAGAACGCTTTAGAGAATTGAGATCAATATAGCACATAAGACAGAGGACTAATGACATTCATGAGTTGAAAGACAAATTTGGTGGTCAAGCCATGTTTGGGAACAAATGTGGCAACAAATGAGCTTTATAAAATCCCATGGGTGGACAGTGCAAATTCTATTAGCAATTCATGATTCAATACCCAAGATGATATTTGAGTCTCTGTAAACAAAAGTTTACATTTATAAACATGATGATATATAATGACAATTTGAGAAAGTGAAGGGCAAGATTAGTTTTGGCTGAATTGATACTGAATCTGAATCTGCCACCTGTCTAGGGTTTCCTCTCCACGGGGGGTCTCTAAGAGTCCCAAATGTTTTGTCCATTCTTTCCTTCTGAAAGCTCTGATTTGCCTTTATTCCTTGAGGTTTAACTCCTGGCAGAGGCCTGCTAACTAGAGAATAACAAGAATCCAGAAAAGGAAAGAGTTTCAATATGTGTCGATTTTGAAGGTGTACTCTGTATATAATAAAACATCAAGAATGGTAAATATCCCCATATTTTTGTCAAGGATGTACAAACATGACAAAGATTTAGGGAGCTCAATGTAGCTGAATTCCTGGATATAAAATTTGTTTTCTTCCAACTAAACATTTTAGGAGAGTGCAGATAGTTGCCTTAGGATTTAAGTGTTAAAGCATGATTGGACAAAAATGTCAATAAATGCAAACGAGTTTTGTAAAACAAGTTTCATGTGAACCGATATATTGCTCTGCTCACAGACACTGGATTTAATTGAAGCTGATCTCATTATACTCTAGGGGATGTATTTGGAGCTTTGACCTACCTAACTTCAACACCATTATTCAATCCTTTTCAGTATTAATGTTGATCACTATTTACATGAACACATGCAGACACATTTTTATTCTAATTGTAAAAGTGCAGATAAATATATATAAAATATATAGTTAATCATTTGCAAACCAGGAACTATGGCTTATTATAAAATAGCATACAGAGCCAAATTCAAAATTAGGTAACACATTTTTGTCTCTCTGAATATATTTTATTTTATTGCTATTGTTATTAAAAAAGATGATGTACAGAGCGGTTACACTAACATAAGTCAGGTGAAGAGCACATGTCCCTTTTGACCAATGTCATTCTTTCCTTCATTCTATCCCAGATTTTCCCTCCCATCCCCACCTACAACTTGTATAGTTCATTTTCAACATAGGGTCTAGTGAGTACGACTGCTGCATTTGTTCACCATTTGTCCCTCCATTTCTTCCCAAAGAATGACAAATGAACAAGACAGAAAGAAAAGAAAACCAAAGCCCAATTGAATAACCCATTGTTTCCATTTCCTGGAGCTCATTTTGATAATTATTATTTTATATGATCGGATACATATAGGCATTATGCCTTTGTGTTTCTCTCCTAAGATTATCCTTTGGTCTCACTGTGTGCGAATGGCTAGAGTTTTGTATAATTTATCACGTTCTGTATTTTAGATCTAGCTTCCATGTATGAGAGAAAAGATGGACTGTTTGTGTCTCTGAGTTTGGCTTACCTCACTCAACATGATTTGTTCTAGGTCCATTCATTCCATGCAAATGACTTAATATTCCATTGTGTATAGGAACCATATTTAATAGATACTATTTTTCAGAGTATATAGTTTATAGAAGATAATAGTTTCCTTTTATGCATATTTTGAAACTATCTGTTGTAAGCTATGTGAATGCATTTTACCTGAAAGACTGCAAATGCAACGCATGCCCCATATCCTAGTACCATGCTATGCGATGTAACCAGAAGTCACTCAAACCACTGCAAGGAAGCTCTCCAAGACTAAGATTTTCAACCATGGATGAAATTCAGCTTATCCAACATCATATATATTGTACTCATGAAAAGAATGAGACAAAGATGTTATTTTAGCTCTTCTAGGAAGTAAGCATAGCTATCCTAAATAAGTTTGTTTGCCAATTAACATGAGTCCCTTTTATGCATAGCACTTTCAAACAAATTATTAAATATATAGCAGTTATAAGCTTGCTTCAATAATTGGTTGATATAAACAATGATTTTTTTAAAAAGGAATGATAAGGTCTTTAGCAAATTATTTTTGTTTCACTTTGAAAAAACTTTAACTATACTTGGGGATTTATTATTGAACAAAATCCACTGAAGCAGATGTATATGTCTAAAAGACTAGGGCATAAAAATTATTTGTGCTAATTTGAGCTTGATAAATTATTAAAAGCATTTTATTATTTATGACGAGTATTGTTTTCAGGCCTTCTCGCAAGGAGCTTTTAATGATTCATCTAATTAAGAGTAGTTTAATATATCTGTGTATGAAATTAGTACATGTAAATTCCTAGTGGCCTTGAATAAAAATGTCATCTTCATTTAATGACAAAGCAACAGGAAAACTTAAAAGTTAAATATTAAAGAAGTGGTCCTAACATGATTCTAACACTAGAGAATAGTGACTCAATTGAATAATTTGATACGCTGTGTACCCTCAGATATAATCAACTCAACTTAATAAGCAAATAAACTTACTGTAATGTATAGTTTGCATGTACTGGATTCAGTTTATTAGATTTAACAATATCATGCATTTTTTATTTTATTTTTTATTTTTATTGTGAAAATACTGTACAGAGGGGTTACAATTACATGGGCAAGATAATGAGTACATTTCTTATCAAGCATTGTAGCCTCCTCCTTTGTTTCCCCTTCCATCCCTTTTTAATATTAAAGTATCCATAATAATTGAATACAAAAATAAAAAAGGAAAAGAAAATAAGAACAGTGAATGCAGACTAATGCCCATAGTAAGAACTAGATACTATTAGACTGATAAATAGAACTAACACTACAGTATTAGGTCAGTTTTTGCATTATTGACTGAGGTTGGGTGACTCCTAAGCGATAGGGTTCACACATGCTTGGAAAATCAAGCACATTATCTCTAGTTGAAAGGCAGTAATTACTGTAATAAAGGAAGGGTGACCTTAGTTTAAATAAATGGATGTTTTTTGTTAAGTAAGCAGTTTGCCAGAGCAAATAGTCCTATGGATTGCTAATATTCTTCCATCTTTCTACATTTTCATTGTCAGGTTCTGAAAACACTAACAGTAAATTCATACTAGAGTGCATTACTTCTCCCTGTATCATCAAATACCAAAGATTATTAAAAATACATTTTATCTTTACCACTTAGACTTCCTTACAAAGAGTGACCAAGTAAAAGAAATTTATATATAAATACACACAAATATTCATATATATATACATACATATATCATACATTTTAAAGTTATATTTATTAAGCTTTTATGTTAGATTTCCTTTGACTTTTCAATTGTTAAAGCAAATTTTGTATTAGTTTAACATAAGGCCTTCAGACTCAGTTAAAAACAACAAAGGGTATGAATAAATAAAATTACTTTTTAGTTTAGAGTTAATTCCTGGCCTTTGGTCAGGAATTTATGATGGCTGGAAGACCAAGGTAATGTGAAAAGAGATGATCAGTCTGAACTCTGCTGAGCAATGTTATCTACTCTTGATACCTTCAAATCAACTAGGGAAAGCTCAACAACAATAAAATCCAGTTTTAGAAGACAACAAACAAGGCCACACTAAAGCTACTAGCACAACTATGTTAATTGCAGCATTGTTTACCATAGCCAAATAAGGAATCAACCCAGATTCCCCTCTGTGAACCAATGGGTCAAGAAAACATGGTATATATACACAATGGAATTCCATGGTTCCATCAGAAAGAATGATATCGCCCCATTCATAAGGAAATGAAAAGACTTAGAAAAAATTATATTAAGTGAAGTAAGCTAGACCTAAAGAAACATAGGTTACATGGCTTCCCTCATTTGTAATAACTAGAATATGTCTATAAATCTTCAAGTAAACACACTAGATGATAAAAGATAAAAAAATGACACTTTGACATGATAAATTATTTAGGATTCTAAGCATTCACAAAGAAAGATCAAAGGAAGATATGCTTAGGAGATGATCACAATGGCTCAATATGTATGTGCATATGCTTATATAAAATGTTTATCTAAATGCACTTTTTCCAAGGAAAGGAAAGGAGGTTCTTTGATATTTTGCTTTCCTTCACTCTCTTTGGTTGCTGTTTCTGATTTCTGTACCTTTTTTTCTTGTGTATAACTTTATCTGTTCACAGGAGCTTAAGGCAGAGCACAGAAATGGTGAGACAAAAGGTGAACTAATTCAGCAGTGATATTCACTAGACACTGTTTGGGAAGGTGACACAGTGGAAAAACAGGGAGAAAATGAGGGAAAAGGTGACACTGTTCAAAAAAAAAATGTATTCATTACCTGACTAATTGTAATCCCTATGTACATTCCCTTTACAATTAAAACAAACAAAGAAAGAAAGCCCCAGTTTTGCTTTCTAATCCTTGATATTCTGTTATTGAACTGTTATTGGTCTGAAAAACTCTCATCAATATTTAACCTAAGTCCAGCGTTAATCATTAGAGAAGAAGAATGAAAATATTTGACCTCTAGATTGTCTTATTAAGGAATTCTGAAATTTTTGTCCGGCTTTCTGACAGATCAGTTAAATGTGGATTGACTCATGATTGTTAACTTGTGAAGCTGAGTTAGTAGAAAGTAGTTAATATGAAGTTAGTCTATTTCTTTTTTAAAAAGACACCTTAATTAATTGAATAAGGAGGTTTCAATTCAACATGTCAGTTTATGAGTACAGTGCATCTTGGTCCATGCCACCCTGTCTACCAATCTTATTTTTTGAGAGTACATGGAAATTTACTTTTTACTAATTGTTGTCACTAATAAGAACACGCCATATTTATGCTGGATATTAACTCTCATCAAACAGATACATGAATGTCCACCTGTGTACATTATTTAACAAGAGCAGACAATTGGTTTAGTATCTTCTGGATTTTTTTTTTGTACTTATGTTTATTGAGTTACTATTTGACTAAGATGAATTGCTAGCCAGGCATGATGGTGAATATTATCTACTTGGCAGGTTAACCAATAAGTGTGCAACCATCTTGGGAAAAGTTAGCATAGTGCTAACAAAACATCAGAACAAACTATAACTAAAAGGATTGGATGCATGACTCAAATGATAGAGCACTTGCCTAACATGGGCAAGGTCATGGGTTCAACTCCTAATATGTTCTCACCTCTCAGAAAGATGCATTAGTCTATTGTTTAGTGATAGACTTTCAGTATTCTTAATTCTATCTCATATAAATTATTATTAATTTCATTCAGTGAATAGAAAGCCTGCTTATCTCAAGGCCACATTATTATATGACTTTAATTAATGGAAACACAATCCATACATATGGTTGGGTAGCTAACAGAGATAAAGTCATGGCTTTATGTGAAGAACATTGCAAAGCCTTATCCATAGAAATTACTTAAAACAGACACAGAGATCAGGGTATCAGAACAGATAATTTGTAAGCATACATTGCATATATGGATCTAACCAAAGTTTCTACCAATGGGAAAATGCTTGTACTTTTTTGAGATAGTCTGGAGAAATTAAAATTGACCTTAAGATTCATTAAAACCTAAAATGAGAAATTTAGATCTATCAAGTTAATAGAGAAAAATACAAGGAAGTTTTCATAACTAATTCAAAGTCAAAATCATAAAACATATTATGAGTGATCTACATGAAAATGAAGGACTTCTGTTTGATCCATTAAGGAGAAAGAAATTGGAGAAATAATGAAAAGGATTTTTTAATGCATTTTTTATTGTGAAAATACCGTACAGAGGAGTTATCATTACATGGACAAGATAATGAGTACATTTCTTAACAAGCATTGTTGCCTGTTGCCTCCTCCTTTGTTTCCCCTTCCCATCCCTTCCCATCCCCCATCATTCCCATTCCATCATTTTTCTACATAACATCTTATATATCTCATTGTATATCTCATGGGCCTATCTGTATCCCTATTTAATATTTGATTTTTCTCTTCCCCTCCACAAAGTATACCAACATCAAATACAGTGAAAACAGGGGTTATACCCTGGGGGAAAACATACAAAACAACAAAGAAATCATCTTATAAATATGTTAGAAACAATCCCAAGAAAGAAAAACATTTGAATCCTTATCTTGGGGTTCATTTCGCCTAATGTCAACTTATCTGACCGTTTCTGCTTGTCTCAGACATATACTAGTTATTTCAAATAAGGGAAAGCATGGGACCTATGTTTCTTTGGGCCTGGCTTACTTCACAGGCCGAAATTTTCTTAAAAGAGACCCAGAAAAGGATTTTTGTAACAGTTAAAATCCACAATGATTCTCTGAACACTAACAGAAAAAGAATAAGAGAAAGATGAGTGAAATATATGTCAAGTGATAAAGAAATACCATATAAAGCAATATCAAGAGTCACTACTAAGAAGAATGAAACAAAGGGACATCAATAATATGGTTACCCATCTGTGAGACTGATAACCTCAGGGACCACTTTGGGGAGTTCAGAGTGGTGTATTCATTCTGGAATGGAAGCAAGCAATTCTGCAAGTTTAACTAACTGCTAAATGAATGAAGAAGGATGCTTTGATCCAATTTAGACTTCAAAATCCATGCTTCCTCATGCATTCCATGTTTACAGTGAGTAGTAATAGACAAAGGAAGCATAGTCTCCAAATTTATATTAGGTACTATTAAACTATATATATAGTGTATCTCTCTCTCTCTCTCTCTCTCTATATATATATACTTGGAAACAGCCAGGTGCTGGTGGCTCATGCCTGTAATCCTAGCTACTCAGGAGGCTGAAATCCAAGGATAACCATTCAAAACCACTAGAAAATTGAAAGTGGTGCTGTGGCTCAAGCAGTAGAGTCTTGCCTCAAGCCGAAGAACACAGTATCAGCACCCAAGCCTAGAGTTCAAGCACTACAACTGACAACCCCTTCCCCCCCCAAAAAACCACAGAAAAACCCAAACAACAACAACAACAACAACAACAACAACAACAACAACAAAAGAATCTTGGAAACAATGATTTTGGAAGAATGATGTAAGTGTGCAAAGAAGTGTCCCAGTAGCCTAAATATGTAGTGGAAAGAGTAACCTGTAAGGCAGAACAGAAAGATGCCAACAGTGTTGGCAGTTCAGAACAGTGTTGGTCATAGATAGCAGCTAATAATTATGGAGTTCCTGCTAAGAGTGCCTCTCCTGCGAAATTATTATTTCTGTAGTTGGGTTGTCACTGTCATTAGGTTGGGGTCCCTAAAGTTTTAAACTTGGATTGTCCTTCCTGCCTATTTTGTTAAACTCGAAGTAAGGGAATGTATATATGGAAGGTTCTTGCTTATGTTTAAAAATTGAACACATTTAGTATGGTAGAAAAATATTGCATTTCATATAGGTGGATATCTTGCTTAAAAATATATCCACTGAAAGAAGGATGGCCAATAGACACATGAAGAAATGCTTAACTCTCTAGCCATAAAAGAAATGCAAATCAAAATAACACTGAGATATCAGCTCACCCCAGTTAGAATGGTTATAATCAAGAACTCTAATAAGAACAGATGCTGGAGGGGATGTGGACAGAAGGGAACCTTACTGCATTGTTGGTGGGACTGTAAACTTGTTCAACCACTTTGAAAAGTAGTATGGAGGTTCCTCAAAAGACTCCCCTATGACCAAGCAATCCCACTTTTGGGCATTTACCCAAATGTTCACAAACAAGACCACACTAAAGCTACCAGAGCAACTATGTTTATTGCAGCCTTATTTATCATAGCTAAGATATGGAACCAACCCAGATGGCCCTTAGTAGATGAATGGCTCAAGAAAATGTGGTATATATACACAATGGAATTCTATGCCTCCATCAGAAAGAATGACATTGCCCCATTTGTTAGGAAATGGAAAGACTTGGAAAAATTATATTAAGTGAAGTAAGCCAGGTCCAAAGAAACATCGGTCTCATGGTTTCCCTTATTTGCAATTACTAGTATATGTCTGAGACAAGCAGAAAAGGACAGATAAGTTGATGTTAGGGAAATGAACCCTAAGATACGTATTCAAATGTTTTTTTTTTTCTTTCAGGTGATTGTTTCTAACACATTTATAAGATTATTTCTTTGTTGCTTTGTATGTCCCTCCCCCACGGTATAACCCCTGCTTTCACTGTATTTGATGTTGTTATAATTTGTGGAAGGGAAGGGAATAAACAAATTGTTTAACTAGGGATACAGGTGTACCCGTTGCAACAATGAGATGTACAAGTTGTATGTCAAAAACGAACTTTACAACTTTGGTAGGGGTGGGGGAGGAGGGTTAGCTGTGGGGGTAGGGGGAGGATGGGATGGGAAGGGGAAACAAAGGAGGAGGCTACAATGCTTGATAAGAAATGTACTCATTATCTGGCCCACGTAATTGTAATCCCTCTGTACAGTATTTTCACAATAAAATTTTTTTTTGAAAAAAATACAGCCTCTGAAAAATATTGTTCTGATAAGTATTTATTTTTTAAAATGTTCTAATAACTATTTCTTTTTAATTAGACAAGTTTTCTACTTTAAAAATAAAAATGGGCTGAGTATGAAGTTATAACTGTTAGTTCAGGAGTATTTTAAAGCATATATATACATATATATATGTATATATATATATCAGAGATTTACCATATTACCATTTATGAGCTCCCTCTGGGAAATGTAAAGCTAAATTATTTTTACTATATTCCACTAGTACAGCTCAATTTTATTATCATGATATCACATTCTCAGAGCTTCATTAACTTGGCAACATGTTTAATGAACATTAATTGCTTCAAATATTTTTTTTCCTCTTAGAAAGAAACACTGCTTGAGAAACTAAGATGAACTATTCTATTTGGATAATATGGGACAGCCTCTGAAATATAGGAAGAACTAAGTTTTTATTGGCCTTTTATTCATCTATTATATGAATTTAAGCCAATATGACTGTCTGCTGCATTCACACCTTAAGAATAAATTATCTTTGCAAAGACCTAAAGTCTTAAGCAAGGGCTAGCAGTCTATTTTTGAGTTAGTAGATAGGAATGACAGAGTACAATATTATTAAAACTTCCATGATATTCAAGAAGGATTATTAAATTACAAACAATACATATAGATATCAGAAACAGAAGTTTAATATATCCACATATAAAGTACATTTGTAACTTAAAATTACAAACATTATCATGTACATAGGATTTTGCAAGAGAAGACTTTCCCATGAAGGTATTGTTGGAAAACAGCTTGTGTGTCTCACATAAAGACACTGACAGGAGAATTTTTAGACATAGATGAGTTAGCATTTGAAGATGAGGAAATCTATGTATGACTATATGAGCTCACATGTCTGGGAAATTGTGTTGGAATATCCATATATATCTGAAACTTCTTGTATTGTTTATGTAAATGAAGTTTAGGAATTGACAGCACTCTGAGAAGTTTTAAATAGTTACCATATTTTATATTTATAATTCATAGAAATAAAACCAACTAAAAATTTCCCTTGAACTTGACAATACACAGATTATATCAGTTGTAGTAGAACACAAGTAAAATAATCAAATGATTCCTCACTAGAAATCAGAATGCTAGTTCAACACAAGAATAAATCATACTTTATGTTCAGTTTACAGTACTCTTCTGGGCACTAGTGTAATCCTAGCTACTCAGGAGGCTGAGATCTGAGGAGCCTGGTTCAAAGCCAGCCCAGGCAAGGAAAGTCCGTGAGACTCTTATCTCCAATAAATCACCAGAAATCCAGAAGTGGCGCTGTGGCTCAAGTAGTAGAGATTTTGCCTTGAGCTGAAGAGCTGAGGGTCAGTGCCCAAGCACATAGTTCAAGCCCATGACCAACAAAAAAACAAAAAACGAAAAGAAAAAGAAAGAACGAAAGAAAACCCCATGCATCTGTAATTGCATGGAAGCTTCATTTTAGCTTTATTTCTTGGTATTCACTTGTCACTTGCTTAGTTACTTTCTGATGTCAGTAACACACCTTAATGGCCATTCAATTGTTTTACAAAGTTAACACATTCATTACTAACTCTTCCTTCTGGATTAGGCACTAGAGAAATTTGTTACATTAAGGCAAAATTGTAACAACAGAAATTTGTTTCTATCCATTTCTCTGTTTAATTTTTAAAGGCCATAACTCTCTAGTTATTGGATAAGATTTCTCCTTTCACAATAACTGTCATTAGCAGAGATCTGAGATAGAAATAGATAACAGGAGAACAGGACAAAACGAAAAGGCCCTACATCTACATTGGGACCTATGGTGAATGGAGTAACCTATCACTAGTTATTTCAGAATAGTGTTCTGATTAAATCATAGAGTGAATAGTCTGACAGCTTCTCTTCAGAACATCTTTCCTAATGAGGATTTCAGTGGAAAACCTTCTTCTAGAAATGGCAATTTACTTCTGTAGAGTTCTTGGTGAAAGGATTTTTGTGTGTCTCAGTGCTTTTAAGGTGAAAATATTTATATTGTATTTGAATTTTAAATGGTATTTAAATTGTATTTGATTATTTTTAAATATCATTATAAGTTTTTTTTCTGGACTAGGTCTTTAAGAGACAAAATATCTGACTAGTATGGATACTAAAATCACAACACACCAAAAGCATCTTTAATAAGAAGTAGGGCTTGGGAAATAGCTCTTTTCTTTTAATTTTATTGTAATATAGTTGTGTCATTTTGAATAATTTTAACCTTCAATCATTTTTCAGTTTTAAGATGCTGATGCTAGCATTACACATGAGATACAAAGTTACTCTGTAATAAATAAAAGAACCTGGTAGACCTACAATACTTTTAAGAATTAATGTTAATTTCTTAAAACTCTTTAATGGGAAGTCATGCAATGACATTTCACACATAGAGAAACCAGCACAAATATGATTAACATTCACTTATGTACCACATGAACAAATATAATGTTTTGTTGAATTTACATTTCATTCTCTACTCAAGTAGAACATTCTTACTATTGTGGAAATTGCTACAACTATTTTCCAATCCCTTCCTAGCTCCCACTTTCCTAGAAATAGCTAGCTTCCTGAGGTAAGTGTATATCATTAACTCTGTGTGTGTGTGTGTGTGTGTGTGTGTGTGTGTGTTCAACATCTGTAAAATTAAGGTTGTATACCTGAGAACTTAATCTAGCATTATTAATTTTCAAAGTTTTAATAGAACTCACTGATTATCCCTAGAATTAAAATCGACTAAGGTGCTGTTGCAACTTCAATCTTTAAAATTGATTTTGGGGGAAGAAAGAATATTTTATGTAACAGTGGTTATGAAGTGTTCCACTTTTCTGTGACCTTTGTTTCCCACTTGTATAATCATTTATACCGAAATTCATTAGTCGGTTCCTAAAAAGAAGCACTAAAGGCTATATAACTAACCACGGGTTAATTGGATAACTGGGGTAATTTGAAAGCGTAGACATGCTGACTTTGCAATTATTAATAATACATGAAGCTTACTATAGATACTGCTACATTGTTGTTAAAAGCAACTGGGAACAGAGGCTATCTTGTCTGAATTTGATAGTGTGTCAAATCAGAGAAATCTCTGTCATTTCACTGTGACTTATTTTCTTCTTGTGCAAAATATTTAGAGTAAAAACAACTTTGCCAAACTGTTATGGCCAAATAAACAGAGTCCCATGCTTTGCAGATGGAAGCTGTTACAGTGAATGTGAACAGGGGGACATTTTAAACTTTCAGAATCAATAAATTAGTTCCAAGTTCATTCATTCACTAACTAGGAAAACTCTAACCGAAAGAATTATTTATTGCTTATGGTAATACACGTGCTATTACAGATAAAGAAGGTGGGAGAGGAGGATTGGAGTTTGAGGTCAGCATGAGCAAAAATTAGTGGAACTTTATTGCACAAACAATCTGGGGATAGTGGCACAAGCATTTCATCCTTCCTACTGTGGACACTGAGTTAGAATTGTGAACTGAGGCCAGCAATGGCACAAACATGATACCTATTTGAAAAATAACAACAACAACAACCAAAAAGATGGAGCATGGGGCTCAAGTGGTAGAGCACTTGGTAAAGCAACTGCTAGACAATTAATACTATGTTGTCTCACTATGTAATCCAGCCAGATCTGAATTTACAATCCTCCTGCTTCAGCCTGTGGCATGAACTCTCTCACCTCGTTTTTTCATACTCAGTTTCTGGAGTGAACAAAATATGCCTGCTTCTCCAAAGAAACATGTAAACTGTTGTTCTTTTTTTTTTTTTTTGCTGGACTTTAAAACAACAACAACAAAAACCAGCCTAATTTGTCTTCCTAGACTAGTAATTTATAACCACCAATTGACCATTCTACTCATTTTTCTTTTTTAATTTTTAAATTGATTCATAAAATATAACATTAGGCATACTACTGCAAACTATGTACTTTGTTCCAGGAAAACATTGGATAATATCAAATCAGATTTAGAATATGCAACCCATAAAGCAAATCATGTCTCGATTGTGTTCAGAATACTGTCAGCTTCTGAAATGAACCCTCTATGATTATCATGTACAAAAATATCAGGTTCCTTTAAGTCAACCTTCCCTAACAAAGGTTTGAGGATGGAGGTGAACCATGAGAAAGAGGCTAATCGTTGGCCAGGGCACATCAAGAATGAGAATCTGGGACTTCTATACATATTGCTTGACCAAAGTGAATAATATGAAAATAATTTGTCAATGAGGCCCTGGTAGTAACATGACAGTGCCAAGCTCTCCTGTAGTCATCTGTAGGAGGCTATGATAAACTTTATAAATATTGAGAAGGGCTACACATTCTTTTTTCTCCGGCTTCTTTATTAGTCTCAAAATGTTTCACCTAAGTTTCAAATTCTTGGCTCAGCATCAAGTACATAGACAATATCTTCTGTCTGATAGCTACCTGGCCAGCATAGCTGAAAATCTGTCTCATCTGTGCCAGGCTGCGGTTATTGAATTGCAATATAACATGGCGTCATTGACTGGGGAATGGACAGGCTGTTCAATGGGAAATTGTCAGATGGATTGGTGCAGATAAATCTGAGCACATGTTATCTCCATAGACCTCTAGTTTTCCCCTTGTGGTAAGATCCCTTTCTTCCATTGTATGAAATTGGTCCTGCCTCACATAAAGACCTGTTCTTGGCATGGTCAAAAAAAAAAATCAAATCATACCACATTCTACTCCAGAGCTCCTCATTTGCTCCAGAGAAGGGACTGGACTCAAGCTCAACAGCTGCATACCAAAACCAGTAAGAGAAGTAGACCGTGTAGTAGGCTTTGTAGATGGTGCTGTACTAAATTACATGAACAGAAACTTGGAGAATATCAATGGCAGTACTACTGTAAATGTGCTAAATCAGGAAAAAAAAAGATTTTAAAGTGTCTAAATTTATTAATGTTATTTTTATTTAATACAGATTTGGTATTCAAGGGTTCTTTGTAGCAGCTGGAAATGGCTCTAGCTGTGTGCTTGCTAACACAGAAACTTAGACCCAAATAGTGTTTTCAGTAAATATAATTTAGATGCCAAAAATTCTTTGGCATATCAGAGAGGGAGGAATTCATATGATTATCAAGCACTTGACATGTGGGAAATCCAAAATCAAGATTTCATTGTGTGTAAAATAATGCAAAAAGGGACAGCAAAATATCAGAAGTGTATATTTCAGATGAGCCCTTGAGTACATTGTGTTAAGCAAATGTAAATTTTGAAAACAAATGTACTTACTTTTTCTTACTTTGTTTTAAAATCTGAATATTAGTACATTTTAAACTATACATGTGGCTTACATCCATGGAACTTTATTTCTGCTTTGAAGTGATGGTGGGAATATTACCAATGTTGGAGTGAATTTAGAACATACTTTCCATGCTCCAACTGTCTCTGAAAGGGTTTAGAAAACATTCACTGAAGTAATGTTAAAAATTTCTGTATACTCCAGAGAAATGCTCCTACATCATTGAACAGCACTGTAGTGTTTTTTGTCCGTTGTTCATTAGGTTGGAGAGCTGTGTACCTGGGTTATTCTCTGATTTAAGTGTGGGTAATAAGTTGAGGAGGAGTCAGGGTCAAGTGTAAGTAGTCATCTAACAAAGTAAGTCTGTTATCTAAAAATTAATCCAAGGGTATCCTGTGGTTACTGAATGGTCATAACTTCTTAATTGGAAACAGCTATAATTTAATAGGATCTGATTAATTTTTGTATAAAAAAGAGTTTGAAGGGATGCTTTATAAAGACCAGACTTGAGTGGCGTATTGCATGTCCTTTGACTACTTTCTAGATTATTACTCCTCACCAAGTTCACAGGATTGGAGGAGCCCTGAAATTAGAAGAGAGGCCAGTAGCTGTAAAACAGATTTTGTAATACAATCATAGCTATGGACTATACTTTTCTTTTCTTTTCTTTCTTTCTTCTTCTTCTTTTTATTTGTCAGTCATGGAGCCTAACTCTGGGCCTGGGCACTGTCCCTCAGTTCTTCAGCTCAAGGGTAGCACTCTACCACTTGAGCCACAACACTACTTTGGTTTTCTGAGTGGTTTATTGGAGATTGGACTTTCCTGCCTGGGGTGGCTTTGAACCACTTCCCGTTTTTTCTGCTTATGTGGTGCTGAGGAACTGAACCTAGGCCTCATGCATGTAAGGCAAGCACTCTACCACTGAGCCATCTTCCCAGCCCCATGGGCTATACTTTTCTTTCTGAACTTTCTGAGAGAAAGCTCATTCATCAGGATGTCTGATGTGAAGAAAAGAAATACAGGCTATATCACTTATATCTGGAGATCTTACTATATTCCATCAATCAAGAACTTTATCTTAGGCACATCTGTCAGAGTGCCTAAAAATCCACCATGTAAGCATCTTGCCAATTCTTGAATGCATCATTGATTCAGGGAGACCCAATGTTTCCTCAATATATCTTGCATTGGTATAAGTTCCTTAGAACTGCCACTATATAAATAAGTTAGAAACAATAGCAAGGAAGAAAAAACCACTTGGTCCCTATCTTGGGGTTCATTTCACTTAACACTTATTTGACTTATTCACTTATTCTCTTATTTGACATTTCTTGCTTGTTCCAGGCATAAATTATATTAGTTATTGCAAAAAAGGGAAACCATGGTACCTATGTTTCTTTGGGCCTGGCTTACTTCACTTAATATAATTTTGTCCAAGTCTTTCCATTTCCTAACAAATGGGGCAATATCATTCTTTCTGATAGAGGCATAGAATTCCATTGTGTATACATACCACATGTACTTGATCCATTCATCTATTGAGGGGCATCTGGGTTGGTTCCATATCTTAGCTATCTTAGCTGCAATAAACATAGTTGTGCTGGTAGCTTTAGTATGGTCTTGTTTGTAATCATTCAAGATAACCTCTGTTTTCGCTGTATTTGATATTGGTATAATTTGGGGAGGGGAAGGGAGAAAAACAAATTGTTTCAATAGGGATACAGATTGACCCACTGCAACAATGAGATGTACAAGATGCTATATTGAGAAAGGAACTTTACAATTTAGGTGGGGGTGGGGGGATGAAGGTGGGTGTAAGGGTGGGGGTTGGGGGGTTGGGGGTGTAGCTGAGGAGGTGAGAGGGAACGGATGGTAGAGCAAAAACAAAGGAGGAAGCAACAATGCTGGATAAGAAATGTACTCATTACCTTGCTCATGTAACTGCAACCCCTTTGTACAGTATTTTCACAAAAAAATTAAAAGAATAAAGAATTGCCACTATATTCAACATAAAAACAAAATTAACTCCCATGTCTCTGGAGGAAAATGAATTAACAACATCAACACAAAAGATTGAACGTCCACGACATATTTGTTCTTATCTTAGCTAAACTTACTTCTCTAGTCTGTTAGAGAGGAAATACAGGATTTAGAGCATGATGAAATTTTCCACTTACTAAATGAGTGAGAAATTTCAAATTAAAGATTTTCAGATATAACTTGGCAGGAGGAAATTATCAGAGACCTCATCACATTAAATGTAGCTACAATTCTGGAAATGTATTCTTCTCTCCAAAGTAAATAAACAATACCTGGCTTAAAGTTTTAGTTCACATTCACTATTGTATATTATCTATATTAATATCTACTCTTTGATTTTTTTTCCTCCTCTGGATTCTTGACAATGTTGCTACCCCCCAGGTACCATCTGGTGCCAGTAGAATGAAAAGATCATGTTCATAGATCTTGGAGAGTTATAAGTAGGAGATCTATTGCATGCTTTTCTAAGGCATACACATCTCAAGGAATGGGAGATGAATCTCACAAAAGTTTAGAGTGCTGTTTATTATCTCTGTGGATTTTGGGGAGTCCAATTGCATTTTCTCCAATGTAAAAGACAAATGGCTGCTTTTTAAAATGCTTTTTATTGTAAAAATAGTGTACAGAGGGGTTACAGTTGCATGAGTAAGGTAATGAGAATATTTCCTATCGAGCATTGTTACCTTCTCCTTTGTTTTTCCCTTACCATCCCTTCCCTCTCCACTTCCCCAACTCTTCCCTCCTCTCCCCCAAGTCGTAAAGTTTGTTTTCAACACAGTGTCTTGTACATCTCATTGTTACAAGGGATAAACCTGTATCCTTATTTTTTTGTTTCTTTTGTATGTTCTTCCCCCATGGTATAACCCCTGTTTTCATTGTATTGATGTCCGTGACCTGTATCTTGTATATACATTTTTCTAATTTGGGGAGGGGAAGGGAAATAACAAAATGGCTACTTCTTGAATCATATTTTTTTTTTCAAACGTGATTGCCTACTGGTGACTTCTGATTTGGGAGGAAACAGATCCCACATATAGATGAATTGTTCTCCCCTTTTAGCTTAGTGATATACAATGCTACTACTTTTAACTGTGACTCAGAGCAAGAGAAGACTGTCTTGTGGATCACTTTAAAGAATGAAACCACTTTGTTAGCTGGGCTATTCACTTCAGGAAAGCCAATTGTGCAGTATTGGGATTTTCTGGGCACCAGTTTTGCAAGGCCAGTAGAAGATTCATAATAAATATGTAAGGCTTTAGAAAAAAGTAGTGACCTCTTGACAAAACAAAATCTTTTTGAAACCCCAATTTTATCTTGCCAACTTGGAAGTCAGCGCAGTTGGACCTCTAACCAAAGAAACCCTATACATCATACAATGAACAAAGTGATATTTGGCTCTTTCAATTACAAAGGTAGCAATGCCCAGAAACATAAAAGATCAGGATTCTGTTGCACAAAAGATAATTGAAAATGAGGTCTACAAGTTTTAAAGACAATGGAAAGTGAGTTGTCCAAGTTTTAAGAAAAATTCATGGCTTTTATTTTTTTCTACTGTAATCATGGAAGACAGTGTCAAGACAGCACATTACTACCTCAGAAATGGAAGGGGCCAAAGTGAACACAAGACCTCTGACATGCGAAGCCCAAGTGGGCATTTGTTATGTTTTCATTTCACTTGTTACCATAACAAACCTATGAAGTTACTCCAATAACCCATAGATGAGCCAGCAGATTTTTTTTATTCAACATTAAATTAATAATAAAATACTTAATTTTCGAGGTGAACCTCATCTCAAGCAATAAGCCAGGCATGGTAACCTGTTTATGATCCCAGCTATGAGAGAGTTCTAGGCAAAACAAGTCCTTCTCAAAGTAACTAAAGTAATAAAGGTTTAGAAGTATGGCTCATGTTGCAGAGTGCTTGCTTAGCAAGCATTGAGATTAAACCCCAGTACCAGTGAAGGGGAAAAATGTATTATAAAGGTGTATTCTTTAAAAGTATAAAAGAAACTATCCAAAGAAATATCCAGAAGACTAAGAAATGAAGTTATAGAAGGGACAGGTTTTCAAAGGTTGGGAAGTAGATACTTGTTTTACCTTAAAACTTTTATCCTATTTGTTTTTTGAAAAGAAAATGTGTGCATTAATTATCGTGACAATTATGAATATATGATTAAGCAGACCCCTAATATATGTCACGTGTGCACTTAAGAATGGCTAATGTGCATTTTCCTCTACTGTATGTTCAGATAAAGAAAACTTAAACAAAATCATTTAAATTCTACATCTGTAAGATTGGAACTATGCCATTAATTTTAGAGTAGTTCTCAATGAGAATACTGAAGTCAACGTCTTGCTATTAATAACAGGACATTCCTGAGAGGTAGGATTATAAAAACTCAGAGTTACTGCATAAAAAGTGCTTTAAAACTACTCGCAAACATGAAACAATAATAAGTGCTACTGTTGGTATTAATACAATAATTTAAAAAGTTCGTTCTTTCCTGGTATGCAAGCTGCCAAAAGGAAAGAAGGCCAAGGGGAAGAAGAGGGCTCTGGCCCCTGCTTTCGCAAAGAAGAACTAGGTCAAAAAAGTGGTGAATCATCGATTTGAGAAAAGACCTAAAATCCTTGGCATTGGACAGGACATTCAGCCCAATAGGAACCTCCCCCATTTTGTCAAATGGCCCTGCTCTATGCTGCTGCAGCTGCAAAGGGCAATCTACCTGCAGCTGAAAGCATCTCCTGCGAGTAACCAGTTTACCTAGGCCTTGGGCCGCCAGCCAGGTACACAGCTCCCTCAGCTGGCCCGCATATACAGGCCAGAGGTGAGGCAGAAGAAGAAGCAGAGGATGTTGGCACGAGGTGAGAAGAAAGCTGCTGGCAAGGGAGACCTCTCCACTAAGAGACCTGCAATCCTTCGATCAGGAGTTAACACTGTTATCACCCTGGTAGGGAGCAAGAAGGCTCATCTAGTGTGGATTACACAAGACGTGGACTCCATTGAGCTGGTTGTTTTCCCGCCTGCCTCAGTAGATGAGCATCCTCTACTGCATCATCAAACGGAAGCCAGGCTGGGGCACCTCGTCCACAGAAAGACAGGCACCACCATTGCCTCTACTCAAGTTACCTCTGAAGACCAAAGATCTCTGGCCTAGTTGGTGGAAGCTATCAGGACCAATTACAGAGACAGACGAGATCTACCATCACTGGAGAGGCAACGTCCAGGGTCCAAAATCTGTGGATCAAATTGCTAAACTGGACAAGGCCAGGAGCTGGCCCACTAAACTAAAGTGTGCAGTATTGATTTCTCTGTACATGAAGATAATAAAAATTGTCCTTTTAGAAGATAACATAAAAATTCACATATATAAATGGAGCATTTATTAGATTTTATTTATTAGATTTTATTGAAGACATAAAAACTGTGTGTGTGTGCGCGCGCGTGTGTGTATGTGTGTGTGTAAACTAAGCTATAAAGTTAGGAATGCAGGGGAAAAATCAATGCTATCATGCGTTAGCTATTGAAATCTGAAATATAGTTTTGCATTTGCTATCTTGAATTCATGTGGATAAACATACTGATATGTCAGGGATGCTTTTCACATATAAGACATGTCTTACAATATTTTGTTTTCTTCTAAATAGAATTGTATGCAAACTTACCATAAGGTAGAGTTCAAGTAGAAGACTGCAAAAATTTTGATTTGAAGCAGCTCTACTTTCTGTATGACTATGTTTTATGCAAATCAAAACAGAAATAACTTTTTTTTTGATTTTAGGTTTTTAATTTGAATTTAGGACTCTTCTAATATAATACTATAAGATTAATTCTTAAGACAAACCTTCTCCCACTGTGGAACTGGGAAGGAGGATAGAACTTATACATCATTTTAGACAGTCTACAGCAATTCACAGAATTATTCAATATGTATAAAACTGGATAAAGTTTAATTTTCAATAATAATCAGTATGTTTTAAATATTAAAATGTAATTAAAATGTAATTAAGACATGATCATTTACCATTAATTTCCTGAGTATTTAC
This sequence comes from Dipodomys spectabilis, assembly GCF_019054845.1. Taxonomy (NCBI): domain Eukaryota; kingdom Metazoa; phylum Chordata; class Mammalia; order Rodentia; family Heteromyidae; genus Dipodomys; species Dipodomys spectabilis. The sequence goes on from NW_024870709.1 coordinate 13,187,988, forward strand.
TTGCTGTTAAAAATTTAACATTTTCTGTGTGATTGACTAAAGTTTTCATGTGAAATAAATAAATTTCACATGGGTTAGGTGTATATTTCAGAAATGTAAGTATTCTTAGATAATATTTCTTACTTTTTCGTATTTGTGAAATAACATGTTCTTCCAGTAGTCACTAAACAATGGGCTTTTTCAGAAGTTCCTTTAGAAAGTAATTGATTTTTACATATTCACGCTCTTTGGACTATATTTCTGGCCCCATAAACTGCTGATTTGAAATTCTCTCTAACTTGTTCTTGTGACAAAGGCTATATTCTGTGAACTGTTAAATAACCCCAGTATTTGTGCCATGGTTGGTTAAACAGGAAATGGGCTATTTCATTATAAATAATGCACAAGTCCACTTTAATAAGAGACCATAGTGCGACCTTAGAAATTGCTTTGCATTTATTGATCAGTAAAATTGAAATATTTTAAAACCTTACGTGGCTTTATATGATCGTATCTAAAGACACTAGATAGAAAAAGAATCAGTACATGTTTTTTCTCTGAACTCGACCTTAGCATTTTTTCCTGGGTCTCTCCACTAAATCATTTAAACAATTTAGATAAGAATGGTATGTCATATGCACAGCAACTGTTATCATTTGTTGACTAGATCATTAATGAAAACATAAATTCACGTAGATGACATAAGAGCCATGGTTTTCTCTCATGGGTCAATCTAGCAGTGATGGTCCTGAATGACCTGAGTAACAGGGCAGGTCTTACACTGATGAATTAGCTTGAAGTGGAAATTACACTTTTTCTGCCTTTTCTTTTTATTAGAATATATTTATTGTGCAAAGGCATTTTGTTATGATATTTTCAAAGATGTACAAAAAGAACTCTGATCAAATTTACTCTTTGATCAGCATTTCATATAATTATACTATTTTAATGCTTAAAAAGGAGGATAGGGGAATATGAATATAAAATTTAAAAGCATCCTGATTTATATGATTCTTTCCACACTTACATATGTACATGTATATACATATATACATGTACATATATGTATGCAAATAATGTTAGAGGAGAAAGTTTGCTAAATGTGTATTGTTTCCTTCTTACAGTGTTCTTGTTGCTGTACCTAGAATTACTAAACTTCAGATGCACTAAACTATGGAAAATTTACATGAAATATGTAAAACCATTTCTGAATATAAAATCCATCTTACTTTCGTCTGAATTAAATGCTCTGCAATGAACTTTGGATTTTATTCACTCAATCATCTGAGGGCTTAGGAAAGACTTTACTTGCACACAGCGTGCGCGCGCGCGCACACACACACACACACACACAAGTAAAAAAGTCAGAAGGTAATTTCAAGTAATACTTTGAATGATTATTTCAAATTTAGAGCCAATTGAGTTCTTTCTGAGAACAGTCATTAAGATGCCAAGATATTCTATCTATATCATTTTTCTCATCAAAGTGGAGGTATGAATGAGTAAAGTTATAGTAAACATGAAAATAAGCCAGACACAGTACCACAAATTGTGCCAAGTAAACTTCCTTTAGTACTAGAATATCAAAATGTTATAGACTGAGGAACAATATCATTCTAAAGATGGCCTTTCAGTCACTTTGCAATTAATTATATTCCTTTAATTAATTTCTTCGTATAATATAAAGATAATTTTAAACGTTTATTACCTTAGATTAATTCATCTAATGATATGCTTTCTAACTGGAATCTGACTACTAATTAACCCAAGAGGGTGAATAAATAGAATGTAAAAGATAATATAACATTTAGTCTTAATATCATTATATAAGGTCTCCTAATTCAATGCCCTATCATAATTGTGTGTTGGTTTTTTATACTTTCTATGAAATGCATTGGAGACAAAGAACAAATCCTATTTAGTGTATCTAAACAATGCAATTTGCTCAGATTGGGTGAGTACAAGGCAATTAAACAAGGTACATTGGCAATGAGGAGACCCTTAAGAAAGAATACTATCTTGAATTTCTTTATAAGTATGGACTCCTTTGGTGTACTTGGTATTAGGATGATATTTACAACTCTGTTCTAACTTTGTGCTGGAAAAAGCACTAGGCAAACTTGGTTACCATCTCCCCTCAAGATTTTCTATTTTCTTGAAATATGAGTAAAAAATGAGAATGAGATAGCTACATTAATTATAGAACTACAATATTACACTTTTTAAAAGTTATTATTAGAGGAGAAAAACTGGGACAAAATGAGGGAAAGGTGACTTGTTATCTGACTTATGAAACTGTATTCCCTCTGTACATCTCCTTTATAATAAAATGTAAAATAAAATAAAGTTGTTAGGAATTTTGTTATTAATTCAATTTTTAACACCTAAGATTGGATAAAAAGTGGAGAGGAATATGTTTGTGAAGATAGGAAAGAATAATTTTATTAGTTTATTATATTATCCCAAAGTGTAATGTGTTTACTAGATCACTCTCTTTTTACTATAGTTGTCTGTTCAGTTGTGGTGGCATAGAAAATGTCTCCATTATATTTAACTCCAAACTATTCCCTCTCACACAGACCAATTATCCACAGCTCAAAAGAGAGCAAAATCTATAGTAAACCTTGTTAATAAGGGCTAATGAAAAGGATATAATAAATTAATAATATTGCACAAGAGTCCTATTGTATCTTTATCCAATTTAATGTTTTAAATGGTTTTTATTCTTTGTTCTTATCTGAAGTTTCAAATTATCTTAGAGAGTTGAGAAGTGTAATTTATGTGATTATATTTAAAACTGTACTTAAAATTCTATAGGTAAAATATTGTCATAGTTTCAAGTCAATCATACTCAGGTAAATAATTTCCAACACATTTAATTAATTTGTTACTTTTATGCTAATTTAACATTCATTTACTTCGAAGTGGAAAAAAATGTGAGGCAAAAAAAATCAAAAGATGTAAGTTAACAATTAAAAAATTGTTTTATCATTCAGCGTTTGCTTTCTGTCACTTGTAAGACTACATGTACTAGAGGTATAACAACAACAAAAGAGATGATGTGGAAGCCAACTTACCTGCAAGTAGTCTTACATTTTGTTTTCTCCTGAGAGCAACTTAATCAAATATAAAATCTCTAAAAACGCACGCTTCTAAACAGGTTGGTATCATAGTTTCTGATTCCTCTTAAACACAAGCAAACAACAAGTGGTAATGCAGTTCTCATGTGAAATTTCTTTTCCTGAAAGGGTTTACTTTTTCAGATGGCCTCCTAGCTACAGAATGAAGTCTGGGAAATGAGGACCGAGGAGAAGTTGTATGTTAGCTGGGGACAGAGATGGATTAGATCATTTTAGACAGGTGGCTGATGATGGATGGAGGCGGATGGGGAGTCTCCGGAGGAAGTGAGTATTTGCGAAAGAAAAGACTCTACCTGTATAGCCCAGCGAATTGTCATCATTATCGGAGGTGGGGATTGGCGTCCCGTTGTCCTTCCCCCTCTCTAGGTCTTCAGGGTCTGTCGGAAACAACACCAGAGCTGCTGATGGGGTCACAGTAGTAACAGTAGTTGCCATTTCGATCACAGCATGTCCAGACACAAGGAAATCCACATGTGACAAAAAAACACACAAGGACAACACACAGCACACTTCTTCCTCGCCCCTCCTGCGGCACGCTGAGGCCTGGGACGGTCTCAGCATCATGGTGCAGTTTTCCCTTCTTCTCCTTAATTTCCCTAATTCTCTGCTCTCTGCCTGCACCTTTGCCTGCACTTCAAAGCTGGCAGAGGGCTCTGACTGCCCTCTGTGAGGCGGCCAGCATGACTGAGGGAGCATATGGAGGAGGGAGAGGGCAGGGTGGCTGAATGCTAGCATTGCTAATTTCCTACCTTATTGTTAATCAAAGCTATTGACTCTGATCACTCCCATCATCGCTTCATCTCCTGGCAATTACAGACTCGAGGGACTGTACCTCAGAGGAGAGGGGGAGGAAGGGGAGGAGGAGGAGAATGCGATCTTGTCAACTAAGAGAGAAGATGGTAATAATGTCCTTTTTCTTAGAAGCAGCAGAGAAAGTGGTGTAACATTCTATTTCCGAAGGCAACTCTTTCTCATCTTAATGGATTGAGGAAAAAAATATTGAAATGAATACATGAAGAAAAGAGCATTTCACTTAGAGTGCTTTGCTAAAAAAAACAACAAAAGAAACAATCAAAATAGCTTGAGATTCAATGTTACAGCTCCCTACTTAGATATTTTGTGTCTTCCCATTTCCCCAATAAAGATGTTATTTTTATGTTCATCCAAATTGCAGTCACTTCCCAGTGGGGAATTTTAGATGTAAAGTCTGAGCCCAACCCTCAGAGTCCAGTCTCCAGTGGCTATGGTGCGATGGATGGATAGAGACAGAGGTGTCCTGTCTCCATCCACACACAGCCATGTGTGTTAAGATAAATGTGAATAGTGTTTATGGCTTCTCAGCTGATAAGCAGACACAGAAAGAATAAAAACCACGAGTGTCCCTCCTAAATCGAATAACAGATGGAGTCATAGGTCACTCCAGTTGCAGTGTTCTGCAAGCTTTTGATCACCTTAACCAGGATCTACAGAAGATTTCTCAGGATGAGCAGCAGAATGGCACAGCTGTTTACTGCAGGAAAAAAGCCTGTCACTTTATGAAGGAGGCAGCAAGTACTCACAGGTAATGTCCCTCCAGGAGCTGCACAGGCATCATTAATTTTGTGTCACAGCTTGCCTTTTGCTGGGTCAACACACTGGTTCTTAGGCACTGCTATTTAGGAATAGTGCAGAGATTTTTGAAAAGGAATGAAAAGTCTTAAAATGCATCCTTTTGTGCTTCTTGGAAATGGAATATTTGATAAATAGACAAATAAGGAGAATAGATAAGTAATCCACCACTCTCATCTCCCATCGTCCCTCTTTCCTACTTGAAAGTGTCATAGAATGAACTGGATGTAGCTAAAGTGGAAATCAAAAACAGTTCAGATCAGTGCAGACAAAAGGGGAAAATAATCCGAGTCCTTGCTTTATTCACACTTGCCTCCTCTCTAGCTATGGATTTGTCATAGTTATTTTTATGGTTGACCTTGGAAATGGGTTAGACATGGAGAGCATCTCTGAGCTTTTAAAATTATTGTTTATGTCATTTAAGTCAGTTTTAGGTCTCATCTGTTAAAGAGAATGAGAAGGAGATTTTTTTGGGGGGTGCAGTTTGAGGCAGTATTGGATACTAGAATGTTGGGTAATAAACTATATAACCTTGTTTATGAGGCCAGCTAGGAGACTGACAGAGAGAAATGAAGAAAATTTTCTTGTTCAAATACATTTAAAGGCTTTTGAGGAAGGAGATTACCCTACTTCTCAATCAAAGATATTTTAATATCTAAGACAGATCTTGTTAAGTGAGGTAAGCCAAGCTCAGAGAGACAAACAGAGCATGTTTTCTCTCATACATAGAAGCTAGATATAAAATACAACTGTTTATGATAACTTATACAGGCCACCAGGTATGCGCACAGAGCAAGACTAAAAGAAGATACATTTAGGGGAGGAACTCAGACGCATAACTCCTCTGAATTTTTAAGTGTTATTTATTGAAACAAATTTCTGGAAATGCAAACATGGGCATTTTTATTATTGTTCCTTTTGCTGGTTATGACACTTGTTTTTGCTTTGTTTGCTTGTTTTCCTTCTTTTATGGAGGGAAGATGGGGGGTGCCGATATGCAGGGGGGAAGGGACAACAAATGAAGTCAGGGTACAAAATAGGCACTACATGGAGAATGACCTATGCAACTTGTGGGCAGGGACAAGAGGGGGAAATTGTAGGAAAGTGAAAGAAGGGGTGACATTGTCCAGAAAGAAATGTACTTATGACCTGCCTTATAAAATGGTAATCTCTTTATATACCACCTTGGTAATACAATAAAATTATATCAAAAAAGTATATGCTATGAATGGATGAACATATCACAGTGAACTCCCCCCCCCCCACCTCGCAGTATTACTATATTCTAATATAAACAGTATATGGATGAATTCCTTTTTTAGTAGCAAATGTAGATTGTTGATGAAAGTCCTACTTCTAATTTATGTAGTTATTGTTTATTTAAAGTGAACACACACATTCATAAACACCTTATTAAAATATAATAAAAAGTCCATGAAACTAGTAATAAAAACTCATGTGCAGTTTTTTTAGTTTTTTTTTATTAAAATATAATAAAATCCACACACATCCATAATATAACTAAATTTGGTAGTTTATACTACATTGCATCACCTTGGAATAAGGTTTCCAACTATTCAAGCTTTCTTGAGAATGATGGTGGTATTACAGAAACAACGGAGATAAGGAAAGTCAGTTTCCTCTCATTAGAAAGGAAAGGCCTATTTAAAGATTTTCCCTAACTTTAACTTACCCAAAGTTGCTTTTTTTTTTTTTGTTTTCACGCATCCTGCTTTGGGATCCTTTTTAGGATCAGAAGAGAATAGACTTTGCATTAAATCAATGAATTTTACCATATCTATAAGACACATTCTGTCTACCTCATGCTGCCTTCTAGTTAATGATATGCTGGCCATAAAGGAAACAAAAGGTACCATTTTTACTAACTACACTATTTATTCTTTCTCCTCCTTCTTGTCAAAATATAACAAGATAACATGAACTCGCCACCTGACCCACTGTTCAGGAGATGGAGGACAATTTCAGAGTCCCATTGATACTGACTTACGTTTTTGTTAAATAATATTGATTTTTTTTTCTTTTGAGCCACGAACTAGAAGATAACGAGGTGAGAGGCTATTTTGTTTGGACCGTATTTGAAGGTCTTTTTATATCCAAATTCCAGATTCAGGGCCATGTATCCTGGATTGAAGTAGGTGCAGCTGTGAGAGATGAAAAGCCCTCCTTCCATCTAGAAATTCACTAGCATGGCAGGTGCTGGGTTTCCTGGTTCTCATTACACTAGACATTTAATTTCTCAGTTCCAGGTACTTGTCATTTACCCACCTACCTACCTTACATTGAACCTATGACAATGAATTAATGAAGAAATGGTAAATAGCTTTGCAAAAAATTCTTAAGTGATATACTCAGAATTTGAACCAACTGAACAAAAACATTTTCTTCAAGTCATTTTCTGCAACAGTATAAGATGTGAGAGAAAAATCAAATTGCTATAAATGAACTCATATGCTATTGTATCCACTCCCCCCAATATCCATAAAATCATGTGAATCATTTTTATAATCATAAAATGGGAGTTTTGGTGCATGCACACGTGCATGCGCACACACAATCATATATATCTGCATATATATCTGCGTCTGAAAATCCGATGGATAATTACAATTTTATATCAGAAGAAATGCAGCCTCTTGTGAAGCTAGTAGCCATGTGCCTTTCACTGTTCATGCCCAAACATTTCTTGGTTTCTTGTGGTGCAAACAGATAAAATCTGCCTTCGGCAATGATCAATGATACAAACCTCAAGGTTAATTCCAGTCACTATTCTGTATAATACAGTAGATTGGCCTACATTATTAGATCTCTTGTTCCTCTTATTTAAATGAAATTTTGTGATTTAATTTAGTATCATCAATAGTAGTGACTAAGAGTAAGAAGCCAGATGTGTGACACAGTACAGTGTATCCTATGAAGCCTTCCTGCAAACAATGCTTGACCTGAACTCACTGAAGAGTTGAGATTTAGTCTGTTTACAAAAAAATAAAATAACAACAATGGCCTTTGTTTTAGAAAATACATGTGAAATAATTAAGGGTCAATACGTTTGAAATATTTTTAACTTTCAAATGACTTGAGAGAAGTCAGAGCAAAACTGTCACTTTGTTAACAGTTACTCAATATATTATGGATACTGAGAGCTTGTTTGGGGAGTACAGTTACTCATCTACCTTTGACCAAAGACAAGACTGGTCCTCCTCTATCAGGGAAAGTTGCCTCCTACGACCTATGCTCAGCTTCAGGAGGGTTGCATATAGAGAAGCATGGGAGAAAGGGACACCTGTCTAGCCAGCCAGATCATCGAATCAACCCTGGTGATCAATGGGTGACAGCCAGATCCAACTCAGTGTATTATGAAAACACTCAAAATAGTTAAAAGGAAAAAAAATGTTTAAAGGAGAATGAAAAAAGATTGAGCAGTTTAAACAATTCCCTACATTGTGCTACAAAAATTCATGCAGCAAAGTTTCTTTTCGAACTGGTGGTGTGATTAAAACAGCTAATCATATTATTTTCACAGTGTACAGATTCATACCTGCAACTAATATTCTATCTACACTTCTCTGACTTGTCCATTATACCATGGTGATACTGTAACACTGTTGTAATGCAGAGGCCTAAGAGAAAAACCTGCAATTTCAGTTTGAACCTTTTGTTACTTATGTTTCATTTGTTTTTTTTTTTTTTATATCAAAGTTTGAAACTCTAGGACACCCTCTCTGTCTGATGTATACTCCTTTCTGTCATATTCAGTTATGAAAATAGACATTAGTACAAAAATATTCCTTTTTCCCCTATTGTACATTTCCAATCTGGTTTCTTCATAGATTTGCATTATTACTGTGTAAAGATTTGGCATTAATTGACATTTTGAAGATGACCATTAATAAAAGATTAGGGAAAAGCAAATGAATATAAACTACTATCAATATGAGAATTGTGTTCTACAAATTGGATCAATTCTCATTGATTCTTTCCTCCTAATCAAGAGGAATGCAGGGAATGGATCCTTTAATGGAGTACTGAGAACATTTAATTAGAAACATAGGCAATGAATTACAAAAGTAAGTACCAAAACTATGTAAAGATTGAAATCTGCATCCGAAATAGTAAAATCTCTAATTTTATATTATAAGGACAGTCAAGCTTATTGGCTGCTATATCTCTTTCAAAGACAAAGGGATAGAAGAGATAAATGGTTATTCTGAAAAATTAGTTTAGATAAAATGAACCAAAATGTTATAATTGAGGTATAATTTTTATTAAAAAAATTTAGTGTCTGGATAATTCATCCAAAATGTAAAAAAAAAAATAAATTCTTAATAACATTGTTGAGAAGAGAAGCATTCAAGGAAGTTTGTTCTTTTGGGTTAGGTAAAATAATCTTAATAATAAGTGCAATTTGTGATTTTAATAATGTACAAAAGAGCAAGTTATCTAAGTAAGCTCAAAATTCATGTTACTGCTTTTCTAGTTTAGTTGATTAGATGACCATATGAAACAAAAGTGAAGAATACTGTACTGTCTAATCACAAATAACATTTATATAAATTTAAAATGTATCTAACCCATCAATATCTATACATGCCCTCCAGTCTGATATGTTTATGTTTCTGTCCTGATCTTAACCAATACTGTATCTTCCTTATCCTTGCTCCTATCTTTCAGATACTGAAACTAACTTCCAGTTTTTTTGCCCTCCATTTTGCTACTAGGAAAGAGTGGACTTGAAATTTGATTATAGGCGATTTCTGACTCTAAGGTAGTACTGTTTTTTCCCCTGTTATTATTATTGTTGTTTTTGCTATATCCTATGGATTCTACTTACTAGTCATATTAAAGGAACTAGATGGAATTTCAAAAGCAAATCAACAATAGGATACCAGATTATCAATTATTCTCCACTCAATGGATGGTAAGATAAGAAAACTTCACAGATCTATTTTTCAGCTCTATTAAGTCTATCATCAGAACATCTTCACTGTTTGCTTATTAACAAGATAAAATACTTAATGAGGAAGTTAGTTATACATACAATAGCTATCATTAAAATAATTAAAATAGGGGTTATAAAGTATAAGATGTTATCCTGAAGTAAAAAAACAAAACAAAACCAAAAAATGTTCATTTAGGGATCAAACTATTCATTAAATAAAGTCAAAATAAATTCAGATTTTCTTATATTCATTCTTTCTCTCTTCCTTTCTCTTTTCCTCTCTCCCTCTCTCTCCTCTCTCCTTGTCTCTTTCTCTCTCTCCCTTTTTTCCTTGTCTCTCTTTCTCTCATTCTTTCTTTCTTTCTTTCTTTCTTTCTTTCTTTCTTTCTTTCTTTCTTTCTTTCTTTCTTTCTTTCTTTCTTTCTTTCTTTCTTTCTCTCTTTCTTTCTTTCCCTCTTTCTCTTTCTCTCTTTTTCTCTTTCTTTCTTTATCTCTCTTTCTTCTTTCTCTTTTTTGCTTTTTTTCTCTTTCTCTCTTTCTTTCTTTCTATTTCTTTCTCTTTTTCTCTTTCTCTTTCTTCTTTGTTTCTTTTTCTCTCTTTTTTCTCTTTCTTTCTTCCTTCCTCCCTCCCTCCCTTCCTTCCTTCCTTTCTTCCTTCCTTCCTTCCTTCCTTCCTTCCTTCCTTCCTTCCTTCCTTCCTTCCTTCCTTCCTTCCTTTCTCTCTCTCTCTCTCTCTTTTCTTTCTTTCTTTCTTTACTTTTATATCCTTTTGGCAGTACTCAGGGCCTGAGTATTGTCCCTGAGATTTTTCATTAAGGCTAGTCCTCTACCATTTGAGTCATAACCCCACTTCCCTTCTTATTAGAGATAAGTCTTACAGATTTTTCTTTCTAGGCTCAGTTCAAACTGTGTCCTCAGATTTCAGCCTCCTGAGTAGCTAGGATGACAGGTGTTCGTTACTGGTGTCTGAGCTGGATCAAGTTCATTTTTGAACATTATTTCAAGAGTACGTTATTGCAAGCAACTTCTAAGACCCAAGAATGGAAAATTTTAATAAATTGTTTGATATAAATTTTAAATAATGTTTGCAAAGTTTGTACTGAAAAATAATATTATTATGGATGTATGACAAGGATATATCTTTTGAAATAAACTTAAAGTGTGGCTATATATTATGAATTGAAATTGAAAGTGTGTATAGATGAAATTCTGGGGTATAATAAGTGAACAAACATGAATTATTTTCTTATTTTCTTTTCATTTTAAATTATCTGAAATATTATATTCACTTTAAATTTAATTCATAGCTGCATTATGGTAAATTATTATTTTTGACAGAATGTCATCTTTCTCCTGGACATCCCCTCAAATATATATTTCAGGAAATAAAATCATTTTTAACTTTAATTCTGGCTAGGGTTTTACTAGTATTTCCTGCATGCATGTTAAAAGGAATTATTGATAAACTGTAAAAAAGTGTAATAAATAGCAATAAAACTTAAAATGGAAGGAAATTGTTCTATTAGTAAACAATAAGGCATTTCAAGTATTATGTCAGGTTCGTAAAAGTTGTTTTTCTATGAGCACCCTCTAATTTGAACTATGAAAGATATAGCTATGTAGATGAAAATTTAGGTATAAATAAAAATCAACAAATATAAGGTAAACTTCTGAAATGTTAGGAAAGTAAATGCATTAATGGATAAGTCTTCAACTTAGAGTAAAAGTTCTTAGAAGAAAAGCTTTTAACTCATTTAAATTCAACCTAATTTGACAAAACAAGGAAGATTGACTTCTGTTTGGAAATCATTCTATTGATGAAGAGAGGCTTATAGTGTAAAAACCATTTATTTCTTTTCTAGATCTCTCCTAATGGAAACATTGACAAAGTACAGCCCTTAAAGTAATTGGGAAAATTATTCTGCACTATGACACATTTTTCTTCCCAACATATCTGAATGTTTGGTTGTAAACTTCAGGGAGGTTTTTATATAAATATTAAGTGATTGCTATCTTTTATATGATTAGAAACCAATCCAATTGTCCAGCTAAGTTCTGCATTTATTCAAATCAAATCCTTGGCAGCATCTGATGTGATGAGTATGTTGGTGGAATGGAATTTAATCTGCAGAGCTTTGTTGCCCTGAACTTTTATCTCTGAGAGTTAATTTCTTGTCCATTCTGGCTTTCTCTTTTCTGTCGCCTTTTTAGTTATTCTCTCCACCCACTTTGCCCTGGTATTCAAAGGCTTTTCTTTTATTGTGATCAGCATCTGCGTCTATTCCACTCCCTGCCAGTCAAAGCATAAGGTAACTTCCACACTGGCTAATTAAATGGTGCTTGGAGTTAGTTAACAGGTGGTGTTCCAGCTGCCCTTAGAATATGTACAAATATATCTTGCATTTTTTAAAGGACCAGAATGGCACAATAATAATATCTAAATTACTAGAACAATGATTTGAACTCAGGAAGAAATTAAATCATTCTTCTTTTGTAGAGAGAGAAGTAAGGTTTTAAGGTATAATGATTATTTCTGAGACACTGAATAAGTACTGAGTTCTGTTTTTTTTAAGCACACAGTATGCAAATTTTATACAATTCCTCTCAAATATGTTAAAAAATGATCACTGCTATTTGGACAAATATCCAATGGTATTCAGGTAGGATCCAATAATTTCTTAAATTCATCCGAAGTATAAAATATGTGGCATTTTGGAGCCACTACAATCAAGCATATATAATATTTATTTAATATCGTGTAAGTTACAAGTCCACTAGCTGTATAACTCTGGATACCTTTTTTATTACCCACATTTCTTCATCTGTAAATTACAAAGTGATTTGTACTTCACAGGAGTATTGTGGGAAGAAAATAAGCAACTATTCATAAAGACTTTTAATACATTTCTGAAAAGTTATGTACTGTCAGTGAATTATTCTTACAATTAATCCAATTAGAAATTATTTTTAAATGAATAAATAAAATATTATTTCATATTCTTCCTGTAAAGAGAAAAGACTTAATGTTTCTATTTTCACGTGACAAAGTTGGAATATATGTATATATATATATAAGAAAAGTGAACAATGTATCTGTTAAAATTCTAGAGGATAGCTCTTGACATTTCTGATTGGTTTCCTCAGTCCTAAGCATTCCCTACTTTTACACGGTAAGCCCCTCTTCCTCATGAAGAAAGGTTCCATACAGACAGTTTGAATTTAGTTTGCTTAATTACCCAGTTGCTTTGTACTCACAAAAATAAGATCATCTTTTGAGAAGAACAACATTAACAACAATTGATAATAAAATCACCGGGCAGATTTCTTCATTGTTGGGAGACATCTCTACCTCTTTTCCCAGATGTCTTAACATCTGCCCCTCTTCGGCTGCCTTTTAAAGAAAGACAGAAGTAGGCTTGGTGCCTTGCCGGGAGGTGGGCATATGAACATTTGACCCCAGGTCAAGCCATAACTTCTAGTTCCTTTCCACCTGCTCCTCCTCCCAGATGCTAAGAGTCATGGCTGCTGTCCGTCTGTACCCATTAAGGGCATCTGTAAGTTGGCATTCACTCAGCTACTAAGGGAACAAACTTCCCCTGCAGTGCACATCATTGTCTGCCTTTTCTAACCGCAGTCACGCTTTTGCACTCTTCCTTCTAATTGTGATTCTGGTTATTGGGGTCATATTATGTTTTCAGCTTTTCTAAAGGTCACAGGGATTAGCAGTGTCCAATGGCAGGCACAACTTACTCCCCATTCATCCAGTGCCATTGATTTTCCCTCAGTGTGAGCCTAGTCACAATGGTGGTTACATTCTCTTCCTTTCTGGACTCTCCTTTGTTATTTTCCTTGCATCCTTCCATACTTCTCCCTGGAGGCAAGCTCTGTGTAACCAGGGTGTGGAGCACAGGTCTGTTGTTCATACCATTCTACTCTTGATTCTCCTCCCTTCTATCATTATATTCACTTAGCTCATGGATTACTACTTCATAATCTGAAACTACATTTTAAAATGACTTCTAATTAATGACACATTTATTATATACATCCATAATTACACAGATAATTTAAATATACTTATATAGAACCCTCAACATATATATTACACTTTTGATTTTCCTCTCCATGATGTTGTTTTTATTTTTTCTCTTCTGCAGATTCCCAAACTTTAATGTATATGTTTAGTGGGGAAAATCTGACCAGATTTTTTGTCATCAGAAGTATAGTTAGCCATTTCTCATTTATGAATTTTTTTCCTGCAACTGTAAACGAATGGAAATTTGTGTAACTGAAAACTGTGAAAGTAGATATTCTGAGGGAACTTGCATACAGGTGTACAAAATGGGAACATGTTAGAAAAAATATTTTATTAAAATATGTTATTAAAAATTAGGCTGGGAATGTGGCTTTCTTTTAGAGTGTTTGCCTTGCATGCATGAAGCCCTGGGTTTGATTCCTCAGTACCACATAAAGAGAAAAACGCAGAAGTGGCACTGTGGCTCAAGTGGTAGAGTGCTAGCCTTGAGCAAAAGAAGCTCAGGAACAGTGCTCAGGCTTTAAGTTCAAGCCCCAGGACTGGCCCAAAAAAAGTAAATAAAAAGAATTTTCTAAAAATAAAAAATGTAAACATATTAGGTTTCTAGTGTTCACATTCAAATCATAGTAGGAAGTTAAAAATGTAAAATAAAAATTACTTTTGGGGTAGCAATGCCCTTGGCTGACAGGGAAGGCCATTCATTACTGAGAGCTAATAGTATAAAATACAATACATATTGTATTTTGTAGATTTTTCTTGTAGGACTAAAGTGAGAAGTGACTTAATATTTGGTTAGATTATCTGCTTGGCTCAGAAGAAAGATGTGATGAACAATAGCTTGCCCATTGCAAAATAAGACCTAAGAGCAAGAATGCATTTAAGAAACTCTATTGTATATTCAACTTTGAAGATATTGTAGCCAATCAGTTTGTGCCTTGTGTTACAAAATCCTTGAACACTAGTACACATGTATAGATTTAGTGGCCAGTAGAGTATTTCTCATTTAACCTTTTCCAGTATAATTTTGAGATTTTTCAAATGTTTACAGTGGAGCTGGGGTGGGGGCTAGCAAGTGTGAACATCTATTTCCAATGGTGCAGGTCCTGCAAATAGTCATACATGGAATACAGAAGGAAGTATGAAAAGCGTCAGTAACTAATAAACACTAACTAATACTGTTTCCATTTTGCTACCACTTTTTAAAGAAGTTAGGATTGTAAATAAACTTATTTTCCTATAAACTGGACAGGACAACTTAAGTTTATAGAAAAAGAATAAAAGTTATGCTGCATTCTATATGTTGCCAGAATTATGGTAACCACTCATGAATTTTTTTGGAAATATAGGATTTATAAATAAATAATTTTACTTTGGTAAATGGAGAAAGCAACATTGAAAACAGTAATGTGCAACATTTGACTTTTCAATAGGTCTTAAGACTTCAATATAGATCTTAAAATATTAATAAGAGTCAGAGTGACACTAACACTGGCACTTTTTTTAACAAATGGATGCTCAGACTTGCATTAGTTATAAATTAATACAAATCAATCATACATCAAAGAATAGGTACCTTTATTCTTAGGTTACTTTTTCTAGGATGACACATAGCTATTTGTCAATGTTAAAACTGCTCTGGAATGTGTATTTCAATGCTTAACTATGATTCCCAAATTATCTGATAGCCTAACACCTGGTAAGTAAACTTGCCCGAAATATAAATCTTTCATTGACTAAATTGCTTGCTTATCTGTGATTCAACAGGCTCTGGTTAAGAAAAAAAACTCTAATCACATAAAATTCTGCCAAACTTACAGGTATAAAACATAGTTATGAATAAGAAAAACACAAAAAATAAAAATGCTCAAATACACATAACGCAGGAGTTGACTGATCAGTATAAAAAGGATAGTGGCTCATTGTATTTCACAGCTCATTGTATTGCTTCACATCAATCACATGTGTACTTAATTCACTGTGCCATTAAAAATTCTATTATTTATTATACTTGCAAATATTCCTAGTCAGGTAATATTAAATCATAGCACAATGCATCCTGAAAAATATGAACACCTAAAACATAGCTACCTTTGTCTTTACAGTCAGAAGAGATTGAAGGCTCTAAATTGATTCTCAGAAAGCTTAAAAAATTATTAACGTTAAAAATTTGAGATAATTGTAAGTTTATATACAGATTATAGGAAAAAGAAAGAGGGAAGGATAGAAAAGAAGGAAGAAAGGAAGAAAAATTTCATTGGCAACAGTGAAAAATTATTTTCATAGAGAAAAAATGAGTACGTAGTAGATTACTATGTAGAACAAAGGCTTTTGGAATCCTATGATCCTACTATCGAAGACATTAAGTCTGTGACAGTGTCTAAATATGGTTAAAAATGGGAATAGAATTGCTTACATAAAGATGTGCTCTAGAAACATGGTTTTTGAACATTCATTTCTTTCAGGTGCTTTAAAATATGCATTCAATCAATTTCATACAAATGATGAAGTTGGTTAAAAGAGCAATAGGTAATTGCTCTCATAAATCTTTACATTATAGAATTAATAGTAATTGTAAGAAACTTTATTTTTAGTTTAATGTACAAGGATTGTATAAAGAAGTTTTACTTTGATGTTGCTATGTATTCCAATAAAGTGATGTGATCAATTTACTCATATGAAAGTAATTATGTTGGGTGGTATGTAGATTTGTACAAATGTATTAACTGAAATTTGGTAGAATCAATTGACAACTCTAATAGTACAATTCCTTAGAAAGCCAAAATAAAAGTTCAGCAAAGTAAACCACCAGGAAAAGGTGGGGTGGGGTCCAGGGACAAACAAAGAGAGGGAAAATGCAAACAAGAATCCAATGCACATCCTACAAAATTAAGAAGAGTGAGGGAAAGGGTGCGTAGGGAAGCAATGAGTGAGACTGTTGAGAGGTCTGACACTGATCAAGATATATTGTATTCATAAAAGGCTTTGTTAAATGGCAACTCCTTTGTACACCTACTTAAAGATATATGAAAATATAAAAACTAATAAAACATATAATTATGATGGCATCACAAGCTTATTAGTAATTTCATTTGGTCATTTACTATTTGGTGGACAGTTATGTTGTTTCCAGTTATTAATCATTTTGCTTGAATGTCATGTAAAAGCCTTTTCTGCGGAGGTGTGTGTGTTAGAGGTTAGACTCAGAATATCATGCATGCTAGAAAAGTACTCTTCCACTGCTAGTTCCCCAACAGTTAGATATTTTTTTCTATAATGTTGTTTTAGCTATTTTAAAGTGCTTACTGGGTACATACTACATTTACTTAGAAGACTTTTGGTAATATGGCAATATATGCATAAAATGTATAAGGATCAAATTAGAAAAGTTACTATAACCTCTCCACATATTTGTCACTTCTATTTATTGGGAACATGTCCAATTCTCTAAACTAGCTATTTTGAAATATGCAATTAAACATTGTCAACCATAGTTACCCCCTAAAAAATAAAAAGAGGAAACAAATCAACCCATTAAACAAACTATATTGTTTTTTCAATGTGAAAGTTATAAGGAAAATAGACTTTTACATACAAAATTTGCCTATGGAAATGAATGTGTTTAACAAGCTTAGAAAAACTTATAAGATTACATAACAAATCTAGATCAATGAATACATGGATTAACAAGCCAACACCATAAAAGATTATACAAGAAAAAAATATCATCCAACTTCTTGATCAATTTCTGTGGAAGAGATTGAAAGAATACTGATGGGGACTAGACAGTGGATTCTCATGAATTTAAACCTCAAGCTTTCATTCAAGAAACTCTCACAGCTTAGCAGAAAAAGTTTGGGTCATATTGTCATTATTTCTTTTTCAATTTGATTAAAATCCCTAAAAGCACAATAAAATAAGATAGCATAAAATGGCCACCTTCGTAGTTTTTTTTAATGTCATATAAATAGTGACAGAGATAAATACATATGGGTAATTCTATAGGTGATACAATATAGGATCTTTTATTGTTAAGCAATAACTGTGCTGGGCTCAATCTTTAGCTACCTAAGAATACTTTAATAGATGATGAAGGAAATGCCTCATCAAATGTATTGGCTAAAACTTTTCTACAATGTTTTATTTATGAATCATAAGCTTTATTTCCAGTACAATAAAATTCTTTACTTTGAAACTGTCTTAAATGTACAAAAGCATTCTTAAATGTACAGAGCTTGGAATTGTCCCTGCCCACCTATCACCAGTCATGTTTAAAGAGGATCCTTTGAGTGGACTCCAAGAGTCTCAGGGTTGGTTTCCATGTAATAAAAATGGAAAAGAGGGGGCTGGGAAGGTGGCTCAGTGGTAGAGCGCTTGCCTTGCATGCATGAGGCCCTGAGTTCCATTCCTCAGCACCACATAAGCAAAAAAGAAAACGCCGGAAGTGGCGCTGTGGCTCAAGTGGTAGAGCGCTAGCCTTGAGCTGAAGAGCTGAGGGACAGCGCCCAGGCCCAGAGTTCAGGTTCCACGACTGGACCCCCCCCCAAAAAAAATAAATAAAAATAAAAATGGAAAAGAATAAAACACTGAAAACTTTTAGAAAGGAAATGGTCCATAAAAATAGAACCTATTCATTCTCTGAACTATATTGATTTATTGTCATTTCTGTAAACATGGTTACAGAGAAATGTTTATTGTTATACACTTGTAGAACTATATACAGTGCATCAGATATAGGAACTCAGAATATACAGATACCCATAAATATGTCCTTGTTTGTATACCAACATATATATGTATACATAACCTGGACTTAAAGAAAATATGCAGTACGATTTCTTAAAGAATAGTTTTTCATAATGTTTCCATTGCTAAGCAACAATTTATAGAATTAAATGTATACTACTCATAGAACAGTTAAAATGATAAGTAAAGGAAATATATGAAGAGTATTAAGAAGAATAAAAACTACTAGAGGAAAGATAAATATGTCCATATTCATGTATATGAAAAGGCAAATGTGGATATAAAGCGTGAAAACAAGCAGCATGTATTGATTTCAAGGAGAAGACACATTTTTGGAAAAGAAAATGGTTAAAAGATATACTTAATGGCTTTGGTATATATTGTCACAGTTTAACTGATATGCTAAAATTTGTTGGAAGAAATGGATTAGTTTTGGAAAGAAATACAAATGAACGTTTACATCGCTTGGAAAACACTACCTCTGATCAAAACCTGATCAAAGCATAGAAGAAACCCTGTGAATTTAAATATTTTAAATACTTAAATGTAAATATCATGTAAGAACAACACTAAGCAGTTCACCTTAAATTTCAGTTTATGTTTCTTTTTTCTTTTTCTTTCTTTCTTTCTTTCTTTCTTTCTTTTTTTTCTTTCAGTCCTGGGACTTGAATTCACAGCCTAGGCACTGTCTCTGAGCTTCTTCTATTCAAGGCTAGCGTTCTACCTCTTGAACCACAGTGCCACCTCTGGCTTTTTCTGTTTACGTGGTAATGAGGAATCAAACCCAGGGCTTCATGCATCGCAGGCAAGCACTCTACCACTGTCACATTCCCAGCCTAGATTATCTGTTTTATAGAGGGTGACCCCCTACCTGTAAGGTAGCACTCTAACACGAATATAGGAGACAGACAAAATGATTCAACTGTGGGTTAAAGAGTGATCTTACTTAAATTTGTCTTGAATTTCCACATATGTCTGCATTTGAAATATACTTTGCTAATAACAAAATTCAGTAGTATTTTTTGTTTAGCATAAATAATGATGGGTTTACAGTACAATTGTCCATGTTTTTCCCAGAAAAAAAAGATGCATAAAGTGGATGAGAAAATTTTCTTTGCAATCAATTAGTCTTTCTCTTTAGATCAGAGGCTGAAGATAAGTCATCCACTATTCAGGCAACTGGTTTCTGGTAGAACTATATTCCTAAAAAAAGTTGTTGCCCCAAGTTGAAATTAGTAGGCTTAGAATTTGAGTTAAATAAACCCATCCTTCAAATGACTTTAGGAAACTGAGTATTATGAGACCAGACCAGCAGCACATTTCAGTTATGTGGTCCTTGAACAGAGTGCCTTTTTTATTCAATTGGATGGAAGAAAAGTCTGATTACAGTTAAGTTAATCCATCATTTATCATACCTGGTAGGTAAGATAGTTAATGACTATTGATTTTTTTTTGGTGCTTAATTTTATATACAGAATTTAACTTAAGTGGGATTTGCTATATGTTTGTTACTAATGCACTTATATTATCACTATAATTATTAATTTTGAAAGGGAATTTTACAAAGGACTTATTTAAAACTGCATTTTAATTACACCCACCTCTTTTTTCAAAATGTAGGTACTTTCTATGTCTAAGTTTAGCTTCCAGGTTCTTGTTTTGTTTTACCAAAAAGAAAAAAGAAACACTGATGCTTTACCAACAATGTTAATTAATGCTTTTTTATTTTCTCTTTTCTCTTTTACATCTCTCATAGTCTCATTTTTTAATGTACAAAGCTATAATTGTATAATTTACCTCTTTTACTTTCTGTAAAATCAAATAGATATGGCACACATGAGGTATGCCTTATCTATTTTTTCAGAAAGACAAAAAAGTAATGGAAGCACAGAGGACATTTGGGGCTTGTAAATATGATTAAGTAATATCAGAATATGAACCACATGAGAGAAAACGTTGCTAACGTGCATAAAGAAAGATCACTGTAATGAATAACTAAATAAAACTAAAAGAAAATGACTTAGCAGTAAGAAAAATCCTGGGAACACTAGCTAAGTCTAAAATAACATTAGCTCACAAGAAGAAAACAAAATATAATACGTTCTGCATACGTGAGAAACAGATAATGTTGGTTTCTGAGCTGAGCTGGCTTATTTCAGAATCTATCTATCTATCTATCTAATTTATATAATATTATAGTATGTTTACAAATATTTATGTTCACAGAAGCCTATTCTTGACATTAGTAATCATTCATTCACTATGGGAGATTTCTCATAAACATTGTCTAATAGTAACATTGTCTAATGGTAATGCTGGATTTTACTAGTTGGATAATGTCGATCTCATCACTAATTAGAATTCAGAATCTGCACAAACATAACTCCAGAATTAAGGCACTGACACGGTAGTGTGCTGGAGTCATATACCAGTTCCATGTTCATAATGTCCAAGCACTTTAGACTCAAACCGATTGCTGGAATCCAAGAATTGTTCCCAGTAATCTATTATTTTTTATATTTTTATTTTTATTGTAAGGTGATATACAGAGGGGTTTCAGTTACTTCATTTCTTTTTGAACAGTGCCAACCCCCTCCCTCATTTACTCGCAGTCTTTCCCATCCTGTCTCCCTCTCCCTTCAAGTTGTATGGTTCATTTCTAAAATAGTATCTAATGAGTATCACTGCTGAATTAGATCACTCTTTGTCTCACTGTATCTTGATGGCGCTTTGATATTTTTGTGGTAGAAGCAATTACACCATGGAAATCAGTAATCATTATAGTTAAGTACCTCTGTTCCAAAGAGTTTTTTCAAGTTATATCAAGTATCTTTTATAACCTCTAGGCTTAGTAAGCAAAAATCTAAGAAAGTAATTATCATTTTCCCTATTTTTTCAATATTCCCTTATAAAACAGTGGCTCAAAGTGAATTTTATTATCCAATACTCACCTGTTGAACTATTTTTGTTATTTTATTGTTTAAATAGTTTTTAAGTCAAATTTTCTTTTCTTCGAGTATTAACTTGATTGTTTTCAAGTCTGTTTTGATAGTAGTTCAAACGCAACATGCATTTGCAATGAATCTATCTACCTGCAAATAATACTATTGTCCAAATATTTAAGAAAAGACTTAAGTATTCTCAAGCATGTAAATGGACCACACAATAGCTGCTTTTGAAAAATAAAAGATAGGAAGGTCTAATGAAGGTCAGGTGATATAGCATACTTGAGGCCATTCAATGGGACATAGTCCAACCTAGATTCTTAAAATAGAAGCCTGGCTGTCCTATGAAAATGAACGTGTGCATTTATAGTGGAGGAGAAGGTAGTGACAAGCATCACTATCATCCACGTTTTGTAGACTTGTTTAACTATGTTTGGGTTATTGCAAGTTTAAGATCTCCACTCAGACAAACCCTGTTACTTCAAGAATGATGCTGAGTCTGTTTATGTGTATCAAGGAGCAAAGGATTGGGTCTCAACTAAGAAGGAATTTAACAGCAACCATAAAACTTACTTTTTATTTAGTGCTGAATTTTAGTATCTGTAAAAGCAAATTGAATGACAATATTAACTGCAGTGCAAGTTTTTTAAAAAAGTGAAATAGAAAGACTCAGTTGTTGCACAGAATGGTTAACTAACATACCCAACCAAGTACGCACAGATATTACTCAGTAAAGCTTTGATTTCAGGATTTAGGCTCCACGTCTGGAGTTTACTTAACCAAGATTAGAGAAGGAAGGCTGCTCTGTGATATTTATCATGCTGGTCTAAAGGATTATTACAGAAAGTGACAAAAGGAATAATTCAATAAGGAAATTCAGTTCTTTCTCTAGAAATATACTTAGTTGTGATTATTTATATGTAGAGCTCTTTATATAGTCATGTATATTAATAAATACATTAAATATTACTGTATTATTTATATTACATGTGAACAATATTGCTTAAATATATAAATGTAGATTTTAACCTTCATATCACTTGAACATTTTCTAAGTAGTATGCATGGACATTGCTAGCTTATGGAGCTGTTTATTGATTTCAGTCAGGTGTTCAAAGACAGCATTTAATATCTGCTTCCTAGTGAAAATGTGTACAATTACCTGATCTAAATAGGACCGCCAGTCTTATTTTAAGAATATATTACTTTTTCAAATAATCTTTACTTTAAATAATCTTTACTTTAAAATTTCTTCTTTGTCTTTCTGGTCACATTAAAACCAAAGGCTGATGAAATAAAGGCTTTCATTGTATGCCTAGTATCTAAAATGAGTCCACAAATAGAAAACTCAGAGTTTTGGTTGAATTGATACTGTATTGAAACAGATAGTTTTGATCAGAAGTAGCAGAACATGATAGGAATGCCACTATTACTCATTTGCTTACTGTTTATTCCCTCACACTGTGTTGTCATCTCCAATCATGGACATTGGAGATCATGTAAGGCACTGATAAATGAAATGGCATTTGACATTTCAACAGAAAACTTCAGATAGATACACTTTTTATTTCAAATTGACTACAGATACACATTTTTGGTATTTTTTTTGCAGGGGAAGGATCTATTTGTTTATCACAAAAGGTAGATGAGATCAGTTAACACTGTTACTTGAGACTAATCAAACTATGAAGTGTTGCCAAAACCAATTCACATTTAACCTATGCAAAAGAATAAAGGAAAATTCATAAATTCTTAAAACATTGACCCTTAGTGCAAGTATCACTGTCTGGTTTTGACATTAATTCCCAAGGGTACTTTTCATATAGGCAGTTTTAGTTTTCTCTAGTCAACTAGTATGTCCACTGAATTTTTACAAAATATCAAAACCAGCAAATTTATATTCAATAATCCTGGGAGTAGAACAAATAGTATTTAAGAAATAAATTTTCCTTTTTGGTTCAAAAGAAAACTTTGCAAAATAAATCCTCATGAACACTGATGTTGGACTGAAATGTGTTTTACCTATAACAATTGATACGTATAATCAGTTTACTTAGCACAAAAGAACGTGGAAGAATAAAATAACAACCACCTTTGGTTTTTTTTTAATTTGTTCCCTTATTTTTTTGGTAGGTCAATGCTGTGACAGGTGTTCTGAAGCAGGATGAAAATAGACTTAAGTACCACTCTGCTTGGTGATACACATGAGTGCTTCTCAAAGGAAGCACTCATATTGGCTCCCATAGCCAGCGATGCATATAGTTCACAAACAAAGATAGGAGACTACATCTACTTCTCCCACAAATGGCATCAGGCCATTGTGGACAATGAACAAAGCAGATTCATAAAGATCATTTTTTAAGGGCTTGAATTATTGATTGTTAAGTTACCTTTTGCAATGAAAAGAAAAATAGTACACCTTTTGTAGAGGGAGAGGGATAAACAGTTCTTAGGAAAGTTTATGCCGATATTAGGGAGGTAATAGTTCTTATTGTATATTGAATTGAGTTAACTCTTTAATAAAATATAAACCACCATGGGGGAGGGACATACAAAGCAACAAAGAAATCATCTTATAAATATGTTAGAAACAATAGCAAGAAAGAAAAACTACTTGAGTCCTTATCTTGGGGTTCATTTCGCCTAACATCAACTTATCTGACCGTTTCTGCTTGTCTCAGACATATACTAGTTGTTGCAAATAAGGGAAACCATAAGACCTATGTTTCTTTGGGCCTGGCTTACTTCACTTAATATAACTTTGTCCAAGTCTTTCCATTTCCTAACAAATGGGGCAATGCCATTCTTTCTGGTGGAGGCATAGAATTCCATTGTGTATATATACCACATTTTCTTGATCCATTCATCTACTGAGGGGCATTTAAAAACTTATTAAAATATAAACCACCAATAAATAAATACAAAAATAGCAAACATTATCTCTAAGGATAATGTTTTGCCTTGAATATTTAGTGAACCACATATTTTCTTCAAATAGAGTTGGAATAAGATTGCCTTAACTGATACTTGAACTTTAATCAATGGTATTGTGAGGGAAAGGCAGTCTGTCTTCTCTGCTGCTGTGCAGTACATAGGACTGTAGCAAGAGCTGGGTTTCTGATTTCCTGGAATTATGTTATTTGTTCCTAATATCCTTGAAATGAAGATCTAGATATTCTGGTTTTATGCATAAAACTATAAGGCTTAGGAAGTTAGAAACATTAAGTGAACATTAAGTGGCAGAGTCAGAATTTGAATCACAATTCTAGGACTTAATCAAATTGCCATACCAAGAGGACTTCCAAAAATAAAGTTTATCTTACAGCCATTCATACAATTAGGAACGTATCTTCAGCCCTGCTTCCAACTCTTGGTAATACAGTCTTTCATTCAGCCTGCTCTGAGAATTAATAAGGATCTAACAAATAAGTTACTTCTCAATTTATAGTTGTGAATATAAGGAAAGTCAAATTTTAGTTCCTAAGTGATATCTTCAATGTTTTGGATCATGTAGAAACACCTTCATATCTGTTGTCTATTAAATACTCTCATTCTTACCATATGTACTTAACTCTTCAGACATCTATTCACACTTTACTTAAATACCTTCAACTTCTGTCCCTGATGGAATTCCTTTCACTCAACGCTGCTCTGCCTATGATGACTGCCTTTCCTAACCTCACCTGGATTTACCTATTCTTTTCATAGTCAAACTGAAGTGTGCTATGACTAGTTATTGTGAAATTAACACTTGGGATCATAAGTTTTGGTTATGTAAATATCTGTTGGCTGTGAACACTTTAAGTAGTGCAAGTTCTTTATTTTTGTACCCTGGATATTTTTTGTGTTGTGACCAGTAAGTTTCTATTAAATGTAGAAAAATAATATTTTATTTGAAACATGTAATTATAAAGAAAAATGTATGTTCATATTTTAATTTCATTAGTAATGTATTCAGTTTGGTTATGGGGTAAATAATTCATCTGTCAAATTAGAAAATATTGTTTAATTACTTTTTGGATAATTCTTATCTGTATGATTTGTCTATTCCAAAGATTCACTGACCAAAAGTGAAAATCATGAAAAGTTATATTAATAGAGAATAAAAGTACTAAAGGTTATCTGTTAACAATTACAGTAAAATATAACCAAATTCATAGTTATACATAACTTTCTTGATGAGTTACATAAAATTATAGAAACTACATAAACTTATAAAAACTATATAAACTTTCTAGATAAACTGGGGCATATACAAATTGATATATTTTCTCATTAGATAGTTCTTACAGAGTTCTAATAGAACCAGAGTCATAAATTTAGACTCAGAGATCGAAAAGCACTTTGGGACTTAGTTTGTTCTGATAACTTTCATGAGGTGGGAAAATGTAAATATTCCTGTTTATTAGCTTCACTTGAAAGAATACATTTTGATATACACATGGAGGCTTATTCTTAGTTTCTGCCTCTCTGGCCCTCTCTGGCCCTCTTTCTCTCTTTCTCTCTCTCTCTCTCTCTCTCTCTCCTCCCTCCCCTCCCTCTTTCTCTTTCTCTGTCTCTCTGCTCTGTCTCTGTCTGTCTCTCTCTCCCCTCCCCCTCCCTCTTTCTCTCTGTCTCTCTGCTCTGTCTCTGTCTGTCTGTCTCTCTCCCCTCCCCCTCCCTCTTTCTCTTTCTCTTTCTGTGTCTCTCTCTGTCTCTCTGTCTCTCTCTGTCTCTGTCTGTCTGTCTGTCTGTCTCTCTCCCTTGCTCTCCCTCTCATTTTGTTGCTGCTTTTAAACTAGGAATAACTCTTTAGGGATTTGATTTTTCATTGTTGTCCCTGGAATTTCTGTGATTTGGTGAGCACATATAATTTTTTTATTGTCTACCATCACTGACAGGCTTGCCCCAAGGCTCAGGGTTGTGTGCAGTGTGTCATGGTTTATTGATGAGCAGTGGGAACTTAAGCAGAGTTGTTGAAGCTGGCACACCAGGAACAGATCTCTGATTAGAAACCAACCTGGGCTTCATAATGAGATCGTGTGGTCTGAAAAATTCAACTCAGGCCAGATATGGGTCTGAGGTTGTATTAGAAAGAAAATATTCAAATACCCAGATATTTTTAAGTCAGTTGTGTCATCAGCAGTTTAAACCTAGAATCCATTAATCCTATTGCACTTTAGAATTATTCAAAGGAAACTTTAGTATGGAGCTAAGAATCAATTATGTTCTCACCCAAAATTTTTAAGTATACCCTGAAAGGAACATAGAATATTTCAGAATAAAATTTGCAATACAATTTGCAAGTGGCTTTTAACAATTACTACATCTGTACTTACCTATAATCTTCTTCCATAATGTATAGAGTGCTTGCCTTGCATGTATAAGGCCCTGGGCTCCTCAGAACCACATAAGCAGAAGCAAAAAGCCAGAAGTGGCACTGTGGCTCAAGTGGTAGAGTGCTGGCTTTGAGCTGAAAAGCTGAGGGACAGTACCCAGACCCAGAATTCAGGACCCACAATCGACCAAAAAAAGAAGTTATTCTGAAGAAATAGACATATTCCTTTCATGAATTCATTGTCAGAATTACGTGTAATACTGTGAACTTTATTTCCAAAGGTCAAATTAATACTATAATACTTTGGATTATTTTTAAATGCATTCTAAATTGTGCCCCCTATCTAGTGAGCTATGCTGTAGGATTGTCCATGAGAACATTCATTTAATTATTATTATCCAGTATTATTTCTCTTTAGAAGAATTTACTTTTTCCAGGATCTAAAAATAGTATAGTCTTCTACTAAATACACTTCCAATGAGAAATGTTTAAATTTAGGACTAACAATAGAGCTACTGTATGCCAGAGTACAGGCTTGTAAGTGACCGTGTCTAGTTACTTTATTAGATTTATTGTTGCCCTGTTTGCAAATTTCATGTTGATGCCCTTATATTTAACTCATATTCAGCCCTTCAAGTGACTTGAGAAAATTTCTTCTAATCTATCAGTTTATCATGCTTCTATGTCTGCTACTCACAGTAATGAGTCTTACATTTTTGTGCTCGGTGTTGGGCATTGGATTCCTGCCTGGCTATCAGATTTGTATTCTTTGTCCACAGTACTCAGATGGGTATTGGACAATTCAAAGCACATGAAGTATAATGAGGCTTTAACTGGAAAGGACATTTCTTATAGTCTGTAACCTTAGGACAACTATAATAACTTGATTGTGTCTGAGAATAACAGAAGGATAAAAAAAATATATCAAGAAGTATGAAGTAACCTATTACCAAAGCTATATTTGAGTTTCAAGAAGTATGAAGTAACCTATTACCAAAGCTATATTTGAGTTTCACATATAGACAACTGTAACAAAAATTTCCCTTTTCAGGTGAAGCTAATTTAGTGGCATTTTCCACCCCTGGTACCAGCGTTTGAATTTAGGGCTTTGTGCTTGGTTGGCTGGCACTGTATCACTTCAGCCTGGATATTTGCTTCCTTGAACCAGAATCCTGAAGATCTGGTCTTCTTGAGTAGTTAGCATTACAAGTACAAGCCACTGGCACCCATTTTAATGCCTTTTTGATTTACAAAATTCTAAGAAGAATTTACAGTTCTTTAGCATTACTGTGAATGACATCACACACACACACACACACACACACACACACACACATACACATACTCACACTTCTAGTAGATAACATCCCATACTCATTTTTACTATGTACAACAAAAGAAATAGAAATATCCCTTAAATATGCTTCACTCATGAAGTTATTCTCTAAGTTCAGTAACTGTATATCATTCAGATAGATAAGTTTTGCCTTTTAGCTCCTCATTAGAATGACAAAAAGACACAGTGTGTTGTGGTAATCAACAGGGGAAAGTGGCATGAAACCATAATAAGGGAGAGCCAGCTGAGGAGGCTGCTATAAAACAATGCCGTGTATAATTGGTCCTTAATTATGCAGATTTAACAAATGGCAGAAGGATAGTTGTATTCCTTGACCTAGGCGGCTTGCCAACTCCACATACTGGTATGAATGTATGTGGGAGCCCTCTCAGTGATCTCAACTACAATGTCTTCCACAGTGAACTCAAAACCATATGTGGAAAAAGAAATCCACTGATTTGTTCAAACAAGCTAACTTTATTTTTGTATGAGTAAATATCCCCAACAATATCATTAACAATTCTTTTCTTAAATATATAGCAAATTAATTTTATCAAATGATTTTGGACCCCAGAAGAAATCTGAATAATAATTCACCTGTACTTTTAATTTTAATTTAATTTTAATTTTAATTTAGTTTTGCCAGTCCTGGGGTTTGAACTCAGAGTCTGGGCTCTGTCCCTGAGCTTCTTTTGCTCAAGGCTAAACCACAGCGCCACTTTGGGCTTTTTCTGTTTATATGGTACTGAGGAATTGAACCCAGGGCTTCATGCATGCGAGGCAAGCACTCTACCCCTAAGCCACTTTCTCAGCTCATCATCTATACTTTTTTGTATAGGTAAAAAACAAACCTGCTTAGTTCTTTGCAAAAATAATCTCTGGAAACAGAGATCATTTTTTTAAGTAAATGCTATTAAAAAACAAATTTCAGATAAAGAAAGAAAGTACAGAGGAAGTTCACCTCTGATGTATGTTCACTTTATAGCATACTTTTTATGTATTTTTGATTGTTTTAAATTGTCATATGTAACAAATGAGAAACTTTAAAGTGGATTCTTTTATTGCCCACATTTGGGCTGTTAGCAAGGGCTTTCCTCTTGCAACTCCAATTCCTCCCCTGAGCCCCTCTTTAGCCCTGGAGCCATTGATTCCTAGTGTGGTGCCCACAGGCTCTGCCTGTTCTTAAGAGATTATAGAAAATACTTGGGCAGTGTCCAAGATTCCCACAATTTTAGACCGGTAGATTTGGCTTGTGGTAAGCCACATTTAGATATGCTTTCTAATGCATCACTCTGCAGATGACTTCAATGGAGGAAACATAAATTTGTTTGAATAATTTCTGTCTTCTTTCGCTCAAGTTTATTTATGTTACCACTATTTTGAATGAATAAGAAATGTAGCATGTCACATGTCTATTTTCAGTCTTGGCAAGGAACTTTAGTTCTCAAGGTTTCTTAGATGTTAATAGGCAGTAGACTTCTTTTTGGCTTCTTGAACAGTAAGCTTGGAACCGAATTCCCTGACTACTTGCCAGAGCTTGAGGCTCTACAATAGATTGTGGGTAAATGTATTTCACTGGGGCAGAAGAAATCCCTGAAGAACTTAGAAGAGATAGCATGCAAAAAGTTGTCAAGAATTGACTGACAGTGAAAAGAAGAATAAGGGACAGAAAAATATGATAGCCATAACTTAGAACTATATTGAAAGCTCAATTAATAAGGAGTTTCTAGTAGGGAGGACAGATTGAGGACTGCCCTTCACTGATGTTTTGTTTTAATCTTGTTTGTTCTTTTGATATTTGCTATTTGTAACAGACAATTTCACATGGAAAATAAAACACATGTGTCCTTCTTTTGGAAGAGATAGTGGCACATCAATAATCTATAGATACTAAATCTGAAGTTTCACAATAAGAAGAAAACTAAAGTTTTATAGATTTCTGTAGTAAAACTTTTAATTAATTTACCATGGCACTAGCCTATTATAAAATTTAGTATGAGACTTTGTTCTCCTGAAACACCTATTGGTATTTTGATCATATGAAAATTATCATACATCTGAGAAGTAGATATGAAAGGAGATTCAGTTTCCTGGAAATAAAATAACTAGAAAAATAAATATTGCATCACAGGCTATGTAAGTCATAAGCCACTAGAAAACTTGAATAGAATCTCATCTTGTGGAATGAGTATATATAACATACTTCAAAAAATGCTTTCAAGTTCTTTTAAAGATGTTTTATATCCATTATCTGCTTCTTGAGTCTCAATTCAAAGAACTATCAACTTTTATTCCAGGGAAACACATGAGACACATCTTAGACATGGTAAAATGTATGTTTCAGTAGTGTTAAATGCACTTTTACTGTATATACATTGTCACCATTCACTGTCACCATTATATTGTCACTCTATAACTCTTTATTTCATAAAACTGAAATTTTATACCAATTAAACAATGGATCTCCATTCTCCTCTCCCCATAGTCTTTGGAAACCACCTTTCCATTCTGACTACTTTAAATATTTCACAAAACTCTTAAATGTACAGTAATTATTGTAAATCTTTGTGACAAGCTAATTTAGCTTTGCATAATTTCCTCAAGGTTCAACTATGTTGTAGCATTTGCCAGAATTTCCTGCCATCTTGAGGCTGAAGAATATTCCATTTTATGTAATTTGCACATTTTCCTTGTTCATTCCTCAGCCACGAGACTTTGGATTTCTCTGTTTTATCCAGTTTGAATATAATCATGAACATGCAAATATATTGTTAAGACTCTTCTTTGAATTTTGGGAGGGACATTTACCTATAAGTAGAATTTCTTGACCTTATAGCAACTCTATTTAAAATTTTTTGATAAAAATGTACTCATTACCTTGCCCATGTAATTGTAACCCCTTAAATGTAAAAGTTGAAAAAAAATTTTGAGGAACATCCATTGTGTTTTCCATAGCAGTTATATTATTTTACATTTTTACTACCACAATGGATATAGTTTTTTCAGATTCTTACCAAAATTCTCCTCCTTCCTTCCTTTCTTTTTTTCCTTCCTTCCTTCCTTCCTTTTATTTTTTCTTTTATATTTTTTTACATTGGTAGTCATCTTCAGACTTCATTTCTTCATCCAGGTTAAAGTAATGGAAAGGAAATTATACAGAAAAATATAGGGTTTGAATATGAATGAAATAAACCATTTAAAGGTTATTTTTCAACTTCCCCTAATTTTCCATTTTACAAGAATATTGAAGGCACAGTTTTCAGAGATTTCCCATTTGCAAATGACATTAGCCAAGTGATAAAATGTAGTAATGTACTAGTGAGATCCAGGTTCAAGAACTTCTTGCAAGTTGCTATGTGGGATGGATTTGAGTAGATATTATAATTAAACCTCAGAGAAATCATTAGGTTAGAGCAATTGTATGTTTACAATGATCCAGGGGTGGAAGAAATAAAATAAAAATCCAATACATAGTATTGACTATTGAAGAAGAAACTGCTTATAGAAATGTGATCCAAATCCTTAAACAATGTCAACAAAAGAGACTCTATGTGGCATATACTACCTAAGATTGCATAAACCAGTAAAATAATTACAGTAGAAATTTGCAGTTACATAAGTACACAATGTAATTTATTTAAAAAGAAAACTATCAGGCAGAAATACATCTGAATTCCATTTGGGCAAAGTTTAGATCATCTGTCATCTGATGGCCAATTTTATAAGATTATGCAATGCAAAATTAATTGCCAGTATCTCTAAAATTTAACCAGGACTGTGGCACCTTCCTCTTCCACCAAAATCTTGGTTTAACCCACTGCCAGCACTTACATAGACTATTAAATGAATTTGATCTGCCTTTTTAATTTATACTTCTGGTTCCCTGTTTTTTTCCAAAACAATATACTTAATGATAAATCCTATTGTGGCACTATTTTGCTTTAGACTATCCAAATGATTCTTGTTTTACTTCTGAATAAAAAGCTTGATTTTTATACATGACTAAAGGTAGATTCGTGATCTGCTTTCTTTTTTTTTGGATATTCCTTACTTCTCTCCTCCTCCTCCTTCTATTCTAGTCTACTAGTCTTACTGTTTCTCAAACACTGCAAGTTGCATTAGCTAGAACATTCTTTCCTCTAATAGTTTCATAGCTTTTCAAGCCTTTCTTCGTTGACCCTCTTTTCTTTGTTCCCTTTCCATCTTTCTCCCTTCTCACCTATTTTCTTTATTTTTCCTTCCTTCCTGCCTCCCTTTCTGCCTTCCCTCCATCTTTCCTTCCCTCCATTCATCCTCTCCTTTCCTTTCTTCTCTTCCTTTGTTCTTTCACCTCTCTTCTCCTCTGCCCTTCTCCCTCCCTTCTATTTCTCTTTCTTGCCCCTCTATCTCTGTCTTTTTGACTCTGTCTTCCTTGAATCTCTGTCTCTGTTTTTGACTCTGACCTTGCCCCTGGCCCCACTTTCTCTAGGGTCTCAATATGTTGTCCAGGCTGATCTAATCGCCCGAGTTCCGGATATCTTCCTACCTAAGTCTTCCAAGTAGCTGGAACTACATATATGTATAACTATGCTGGACTAGAGATTACCTCTTGAATCCTCCAAGCTGTTCATCCAGTATTATTTTGGCAGATGAGATTGCTTCACTTACAATTTCAATACAACTTGTCACAAAGGATCTTACCCCTTTCCTTTCCCTGATGAATTTTGTTTTTATGATAGCACATTGTATGTGACTGCTTTACAATTGATTGATGTATTTTTATTTACATTACTGCCTCACTGTATTATTATAACTGAGCTCCATAAGGACAGGGATTATTGACATTTCCCTTCACAAATACATATTCAGAGTCTAGAATAGTTTGTGACATATCAGAAGATGCTTAATAAGCATTTGTCATTCACATAGCAACGAGGCTCAGTATCTTTATTACAGTTAACATGTATGAACTCTGTATATCCACCAAGACAATTTTCCATTCTTTGTTATAAGGAGATGGTATGCAAAGCTTTTCCGGAAGAACCTAATTCAAATGACTAAGAATTGGTGTTACAATACCTGTAATATTTTTGAATGATAGGAAAGTTCAGGTTATATGTAAATTCCCCCAAATTCCAAAGACTGAAACTTGGGGATTTCATGAAAGAGTAATATAATATTTGGATCTATCACTTGGAAAAATTTGTTAGTTTCCCCTAGGGAAATTGGCTATATAATTGCATCTATATTTATAGAAGAATACATTAGACGAGCTAAACATAATCCACTGTGATAGTTCTTTTGATGTGCTAGTTTGGTTAGGCCACAGTCACTAGTTACACATCCAAACATTAATGACAGGTTCCTGTGAAGGTATTTTGAAGCTATGATTGAAGCTCACCCTCAGTTGCTTTTAGTTAAAGGAGATTATCCTAGATAAAATGAATGGGCCTGATTGAGATAGTTCAAAGACCTCATAAACAGGGCTGAGGCTTCACTGATGGAAGAATTTCTGTTTGTGCACAGTAGTTCCAGATCAAAGTGAAGAATCCCAGCCTATCCTTCCAGATGGCATGACCTATGTATTTCAGACTTGCCTAGCCAGGTCCCACATTGCTCAAACAAATTTGTTTCAAGCAAGTCTCTTAACGTGAATCTTCTACTGCTCCACTTCTCTGTTGGGGCCCTCATTGATAAAAGTATTAATGCCTCCAGGTAAAGTAAAATGTGGAAAACATATGGGTACAGTAGGTTTCCCCCCTAATCTAGTTCCTGGAAACAATACCTGTCTTTAGATTGGGGTGGAAGTGATCAGCAGATGAAATAGGACATGGTGGTAAATCTTAAGTAAGTTATGTCCAATTGATTATAATGGTATTACAGAGACACTGAATGTTCATTTTGCCTCAAGTGCCTTCAGATGAAATTTAAATTTCCATATAACTTTTTCTACACACAGGAAAAAATATTTTCTATAGTTTTCAAGTAAGTTAAGTGATATATACATACAAATGTGCACATATACATATATACACATATGCATATACATGTATATATGTATATGCATACATACATGCATTTAATTAATTTATTTTTTATATTTTCACTAATACATTTTCAGCACAAACATCAGTGAGTGATTGGTGATATTTATTGAGTATATGAGTCAATTACACTTTTATGAGGAAAAAGAAGGAAATTTCTGGAGAATTCTTAGATTTCCTAATTATGCCACTGGCACTCATTCTGCCTGAAGTGATTGAGCATATATCTACTCTCCTGTTTAGTAAATGTAGAACTTCCCTTTTACCCAGAAATCTCACTACTGGGCATTTATCCAATAGACCACAAACAAGGCCATACTATAACTACCAGCATAACCATGTTCATTGCAGCATTATTACCATAGACAAGATATAGAATCAACCCAGATGTCTATCAACTGATGAATGCATCAAGAAAAATGTAGTATGGAGGGAAAGTTGGAGAAAAATGAGTGAGGGAAGGGGTAACAAGTTTGACAAGAAATGTACTTAATAACTTAATTATGTAACTGTAATCCCTCTGTATATCACCTTGACAATAAAATAACTAAAAAGAAAAAAAAAGAAAATGAAAATATAGTATATATACACAATGGAATTCTATACTTCCATTAGAAAGAATGATATTGTATCATTGGTAAAGAAATGGAGAGGGCTGGGAAGGTGGCTCAGTGGTACAGCGCTTGCCTTGCATGCATGAGGCCCTGGATTTGATTCCTCAGCACCACATAAGCAAAAAGAAAAAAGCCAGAAGTGCTGCTGTGGCTCAAGGTGTAGAGTGCTAGCCTTGAGCTGAAGAGCTGAGGGACAGCGCCCAGGCCCAGAGTTCAGGCCCCATGACCGGACACACACACACACACACAAAAAAAAAAAAAAAACAAAGAAAGAAAGAAATGGAAAGACTTGCAATATATATATCTATATAGATATATATAAAGTGAAGGATGCCAGATAGAGAGAAACATAGATTGCATGGTGTCTGTCATTTGTTGTAACTAGAAAGCCTATAAATTTAAAAGTAAACACATTGAATAGTAAAAGACAAAAAAAAAAACAGCAACAAAATACACATGGACATGATAAATTACACAGGCTCTAGAAATTCATACAGTGAAAAACTCTCAGGAGAGGATTATCAAGGTTCAATAGTTAAGGGGACATGATTATATAAAATGATGCTTATTGCAATGAACTCTAAGAAATGTGAACAAGAGATTTTACATTATTTTGCTACTTGGGTTTTTTTCTCTTTTGTTCCTATTTTTAATTTCTATACCTTTTGCCTTGTATGTAAGTTTATTTGTTTTGGTGAGGGAAAGGGTCCACAGAAGTGGTGGGACAAATTAAGCAGTGACTATACAACTTGTGGGGGAGGGGGTTAGGAGGGAAAAACTAGGAGAAAATGAGGGAAGAGTGACACTGTTCATAAAGAAATGTACACATTACCTGGCTTTTGTGACTGTAACTCTCTATACATCACCTTTACAATAACAATGAAATGAAATTTAAAAGGACTCCAAAATTCTACTATGCAATTTCTAGCCACATGTCAAATATATTCCTTTCTTTATTTTTGTCAGTCATGGGGCTTGAACTCTGGACCTGAGAGCTGTCCCTCAGCTCTTCAGTTCAAGGCTAATGCTCTACAACTTAAGCCACAGACCAGTTCCAGTTTTCTGGTGATTTATTGGAGATAAGAGTTTACTGCCTGGGCTGGCTTTGAACCTCAATCCTCAGATCTCAGTCTTCTGAATAACTAGGATTACAGGTGTGAGCCACTGGTGCTTGGCTCAATTATGTTTCTTAAAAGAAGCCACCAGTGCCAACACACTTATTTTCTACTCATTAAGGTATTGATAATTATATGATTACTTCAATACATGTGATTTAGAATCCAGGAGCTAGTGGTTCATGCTCATAATCCTAGTTGTGTAGGAGAGTATGATTTGAGGCCAAGCTGGACAGAAAAGTATGACACAACATCTCCAATTAACTAGCACAGAAGTCAAATGGAAGCATATTTCAACTGGAAGCATGCTAGCCATGAGCAAGAAAGCCAAGCAAGAGAAAAAGACCCTGAGTTCAAGGTCCAGTGCTATCAAAAATGAATAAAAATCAACATCAAAGAGCATTTTTGAATGTCTCTGAAGCATCTAAGGTCCTGTCAATACATTTTTAATTAAAATTTTTGTTAATTCAGAAACACTTCTGGTTTCTTCCAATAATATGTGACAGCACAATAATAGAATATGAAACTAACCTTGATATTGCGTTTATGAAGTGCTCTGCATATACCCTCACACGGCACTTTCCTTATCAAGTCAATGACCCTTCCCCTCTCTTCTACATGTGAGTTACATCTGCCAATTTGATGAAACCTCCTTCTTAATAATAATGAAGCTTGACAAGATTCTTATAAGAAGGCATTGTGCTCTTATCTTTCTTACTACAAATAACCCTTTATATCACTATCTTATCATGTTTTTCTAAAAAAATGATACAAAGAATAAAATTTCATGAGTTCACTTCTTTTTTTTTCCAGATTATACAATAACTACTCATTTTCTACAAATGCAATCTGAGGACTCTGAAATGATAATTAACACAGCTTAAGAACATGGACAAAGTCAGACTGTGTCTGAATTTTGGTTTTAAGGTTTCCTATCCGTATAACTCAGAAGAGTTATTTTAATGCATTTTACTTCATCATCCTGATATAAAAAATGAGATAGTAAGAATATCCATTTCCCAGATGTGATTATGAGGATTTATTGAGCTAATAATGCATGGGAAGGACTGTAAACTAACCTGTCAGATGGTTACTACTGAATAAATTGTAGCTATTATCATCATCTATATTATAATGATTTTAACTCATACCAGATGCTGGTCAAACAGTACTTGCTATTTTTGAGAATTTTCACTTTAATATAGATGCAGGAAGTTTGCAGAAACTAGGCTGAGCTGCTCCTCCTGTTAAACTTACTTTTACAATCATATTGGCCTTTGCATGATTTAGTTAACAGAACTTCCAGGAGAAGAACCAACAGTTTGGTAACCTAACCGGAGGAAGCATTCTACCTTAATCAACCCCCTACTTAAAGACATAATTCAATGCTGATTTACCATTTTTTTTGTTCATATACAAAATACTTTTTCTTCTGGAACATTTGCTTTAAAGATATGAATATCAAGAATCGCAAACTAAATTTGGCAGAAAATCCATTCCTTTCATAAATGGGTTTCAACCTTATTTTATTAAAGTAATTCATAATACCGACTTTCTGCACAGTTCATTTTACTGTCTGCCCAAACTCCTGAGCTCAACTTTTCTTCAATCATTTTGCATATGCTGTCCTTCCTTCCAGAAGTCTTTTCTTCTCATACTAAGAGGCCTGGTTCATCTTCTTTGTGTCTTAACATTCCCAGCACATCAGAAATATTTTCATTTATGATCATTCATGCATCCATTCATACATGCTCGCTTTATCACGGGTAATATTGACTCAGTGTCCCCTAGCTTCAGATACCAGAACAGAAGCTGAAAAGAAAATAACCAACATTACACCTTATACAAGTAATCAAAGAGTATTTAAAAAATGTCTTCTAAAAGTAGCATCATCTATGGATAAGTGAGGCTTGATGAATGAAGATGAATCAGCTAAGCAAAGCCCCGGGGCTAAGAAAGACAGGATGTTTGAAACATTGCAAAGTTGAGGGAAGTGAATACATGTGGAAGACATAAGATGGGAAAATGCAGCTATTGAAGACTTGGAAGGAGAAAAGTATGGTTGTACTCCAGATAACTAAGGCATGCCAAAGTGATGGAACTGGAATATTAATTATCTGGATTGCCTAAACTGTACTTAGTGCCAAGAACCTGAATCTAAAACTATGATATAGAGCTAGATTAAATATCCATTTCTTTTATTATTTTTATATTAATTTTCTTGTTCTTATCTATTCAGACAAACATTCCACACAAAGACTCTGGTAGAAGTTGAGAGATCTTGTCATTTAGTTCTTTTGTTTGCCTTGGAGGTATATGTAATCTCAACAATCAATATAACTACGTGTTGAGATTACAAGATTACATTTTAATTCTATCAGCCTACTTGTTTTGATTGTACAAAGGAACGTAAGTTTTAAATATTAAGTAACAGAAATTGTCAAATGATTTCAGATTATTCAAGCAATTACTTAGAATATGTATTTTAATCAGCGCAGAAGATAACTGTCTTCTGTGACTAATGATTTTAAATTGAAACCTGAAAAAGAATTACGTGTTGTAATCCTTGTAATCAAATTCTTTAGGGTTGGTAAATTTGGTAAATCCTTAAACCATGAAATAAAGCACATATTGAAAATGATTCATCTTTGGCTTTACCACTTTAGAAACAGAGAGAATATTGAGAAGGGTAAATGAAAAACTAATATAAATCCATTTTGTTATCTCCATAAAATACTTCACAAGTTCTAAAATTCATAATGTAAAAAGCATCATAAGAAGAGAATGTCCTTTATTTATGGATATATAGTAAATGCAGATAAGAGGATTGTACAATTCTAGAAATACTGCAAATACTTGAATATTAGTATTCTTCAAGGTTTTAATTTATACATATAAATTAAATATAAATATAAATTAAATCTTCAAAAATTTCTAAATGTTAAGCGTTTGATCAGAAAGAAGCCAGAGAACAGAGAGTCCCCTCTAGCTTGTTTGTTAATGACAAAGCCATCAAAAAGAGAAGCCCTGAGACTTGGGTATCTGCATATGTTAGCATAGAGTTTTTTCATAAAACATTCTCATTAGATTAGAGTTCAGAGCCATTGTGCCAATCAAGAGTGAAGAGGCAAGGGACCTTCAAGCTTTCATCCCGGGGCCTAATTTACCTACTAATTACTGATGAAATCATTATGAGGACTCCATCAGTTAGCACACCACTCTTTCAGTTAGCACATGAATGCTGTCAGAGGCCATAGTGTGCTATTTAGTGTGTTATTTATCAGAAAATGTAAATGTGTTTCCAGATCAGTTAACAATCAAAGGTCACTCTTCTCAAATTAATCCAAGTAAAGTAATCATACCAACAGTAATCTACTATTAGCTAGGTAGTGAAAAGTTTTACTTTTAAAATATTTTGCATGTAAACTAGAGGTTCTAAAATGTTGATAGCTTTTTCTCTAAATTTAAAATCAGTGTACTCGGTGCAGAAAATGAAATTCAATTCCTTTTCTTGTCTAAACTAACTAGGAAAGTTCAAAATTTTGTAGATGTGTGTGCTGCAGATCTACTCTAGAGGCAAAAAAAAATAAAATGGCAACCATAATTTAGAGACATAGATTTTACTACCAGAGAATTTGACAAGTATCTTTTATTTCAGCAAAGGGTCAAGGAAGATTGAAGGATAAACACGTTAGGAAATACACAGAGTTGACTTTTCAACAAGTTACTTGCTTTTTGGATATTAGCTTATTTTTCCTACTTGTATTTATTTATGTCTTTTTTGTGTGTATATGTATATGTATATATTTGTAAATGTGCCAGTACGAGGGCTTGAACTTAAGGCTTTGTCATTGCTCCTTAGCTTTTTTGCTCAAAGCTGATGCTCTACCATTTACTTGAGCCACAGTTCCTCTTCTGGCTTTTGGTGGTTAATTGGAAATGAGACTCACAGACTTTTCTTCCTGGACTGGCTTCAAACAGCAAATCTCAGATCTCCCTCTGTTGACTAGCTATGATGACAACAATGAGCCTCTGGTCCCTCTTGTGTTTATGATCTTTTTAATAATTTTATTGTCAAAGTGATATACAGAGGGGATATGGTTACATAAGTAAAGTAGTAAGTATATTCCTTGTCTAACTTGTTACCCTTCCTTCATTTTTCTCCCCTAATCCCTACCCTGCAAGTTGTACAGATCATTTCCAACATATTTGTCCTGTGAGTATAGCTGTTGCATTGGTTTTCCCTTTGTCTTTGGCTCACCATTTTGTTGTTCCCCGCTTTCCTTCCCTAGTTCAGATAAATGTATATACAATACCCAGGGTACCAAAATCGAATAGAGTGACAAGAGGGGATAAACCATAGTAGGAAAATAAATAACAAAAGAAAAAGGAAATGAAGTAGTACATTCAGAACAACAACAACAAAGAAAACCCTCTTGTGTTCATGCCTTGGTGTTCATTTCACTTAGCATCATCTTATATGGTCATATGTACATAGGTATTAAATTATTCTGATCATTTGTTAATATTATCCTAGATATATACTAATTATTACAAGTAAGGGAAACCATGGGACCTATGTTTCTTTGAGTCTGGCTTACTTCAATTAATATGATTTTTTCCCTTTATCAAAGCATTATATACCAGAGCTAAGATATGGAACCAACCCAGATACCCCTTGATAGATGAATGGATCAAGAAAATGTGGTACATATATACAAGGGAATTCTATTCTTCTATAAGAAAGAATGGCACCACCTCATTTGTAAGGAAATGGAAGGACTTGGAAAAAATTATAGGTGTTTATAACTTTGTAAGACAGTTTTCTATTCCATGAATACCTTTACTGCATTTAGAAAATATTTCACTGGATATCTTGCCCATGTAATTGTAAACCCTCTGTACAGTATTTTCACAATAAAAAAATACAAAAAAAAAGAAAATATTTCACTGGATACTGAGCCCAGATTTACTAGTTTACAGGGATGTAAAATGCTTTTAAACATTTGTGAGCTGGATTTAATGAATAAAATAAATTCATATAAATTTTAAATGAAGAATAAACAACCACAATTTCTTACTTTTACTACATTTTATCTATGTCTTTGATATTAATAGTATCTATTATGTCTATATAGCAGAAGTGCTATTTTACATACTGGGTTTCCAAGCATTTCCAAGCATCTCACTCAACTCTACATATGTAATAATAACACATTTGCTAGGCACTATATAAGTATTTATACCATGGAAATTGAGATAAAAATAAATTAGGACTTAAGAAAAAAATAAAAGAAAAAATATATATCATAGATTGGACCTAAAGTTCTGTCCTGTAAATAGCCTTTCCTTTGATTAGTACTTGCTCACATGCACATACGCCAAGAGAAAAAAATTCTCCCAATATTGAAAAACCATTATTTCAGCAAGGAGTCCTTTCACATTATTGATGAAGGAAAATTCTGACATCAAGCTTTGTTATTAGGTTTTTTTCTTTTTATTGTGATGGGATTGAACAGAGGAAACTTTAGGATACTCAGCACATGTTCTACTATTGAGCTAACCCCTGACCCTGCTGGGCTATTACTGCACTATTGTCTTGTTAGTTTGAAGAGACACATCAGTCAACATTCATGTCAGAACTAGTAATGTAACTATAGGTTTGCTGTAGATACAAAAGTCATGGAAAAGTCAAGAAAATGTTCTTTTGAAATCAGTCCTTTTTATTAAAAACATGGCATGAAATTTTGCTTAGAGATCTTGTGCTCTATCTCTTTATATTAGACTATTAACCACATAAATGCATACCCTTTCCCTTTGGAAAGTCTGTTATAACATTTCACTGTATATATACCAAGGAATGTACAAAAGTATATGATAAAGCAAAAGGGAACATAAAAAAGGTTTTTAACAATATCTATCATCACAAAAATTACTAAATTATTAAATTTTATGCATAGTTTAAATTTGTTTAATTTCCCAAAGCCACTTTGATAAATAAGATCCAGTGGACATCTAATTCACAGTGATTATTATTATGAATGTACTGATTATTTATGATAAACCTATTTTTGGTACCTTTGTTTGTTAGGAAGCCTAATCAAATTGCAGACATTATGGGATATGATTAATGACTAGGAAAATATCCAAACAAACAAAGTAAGGGAAGCACTTGCCTACTTAAGCTAAAAGAAGAACTTCTTTCTTGTTTTAGCTAAATCACTAACAATTTGGCTCCAATTTTCTGCACTTACTGATCCCACTAGAGCAGCATCCTTGGAGTGGGGGCTAGTCCTACTTCTTCCTCTAAGGATGGAACAAGTTTAACATGGGAGACTTGATTTTAAAGTTCTCCAAAGGAAGGGTCATCACCCATTCTATTTTTGTTAATGTGGAACAATCCCAGCAAGTTTATAAAATACTGTGCAATTGGGAACTTCATTGTCCCCAATTAAAAACATGCTCCCATTATTTTTCAGCTCTCTGTCTTCTGATTCCTAATTTGTAAATTGTGTGCCTGATTATACTGAAATGCTAACCTCTTCCAGGATGTGTCATTCACTTAGTTATATTATCTTTAACTTGATTAGTTATATTATCTTTAATTT
This sequence comes from Dipodomys spectabilis, assembly GCF_019054845.1. Classification (NCBI taxonomy): domain Eukaryota; kingdom Metazoa; phylum Chordata; class Mammalia; order Rodentia; family Heteromyidae; genus Dipodomys; species Dipodomys spectabilis. The sequence continues at coordinate 13,230,409 of NW_024870709.1, forward strand.
ATTTTTCTAGTGTGAAACATCTTTCTGTTTACAATTCCAATTAATGAATTTTTGTTTATCTTTGAGATTCAGCATTAAATGTAACTCTTGACCTTCTCAGTCAGCCATAATAGTATTTTTGATTATTCTAATATATATATAAGTATATATATATATATATATATATATATATATATATACACATATTTTTTTGGAGGGGGGGCCTGGTTGTGGGGCCTGAACTCTGGGCCTAGGCACTGTTCCTCAGCTCTTCAGCTCAAGGCTAGTGCTCTACCACTTGAGCCACAGCACCACGTCTGCCTTTTTTCTTTTTGCCTATATGGTGCTGAGGAATCGAACCCAGGGCCTCATGCATGCAAGGCAAGCGCTCTACCACTGAGCCAACTTCCCAGCCCTAAAATATATTTTTAATGTGCCAAATTTACAATAAATTTCTCTAGCTCAGAATTTGGTTATTTTTGTGTCTACCTCAACCAAAGTGAGGGCTTTTGAGGAGGTGAAGCCAGTGTTATAGTTAGCACTAAGAGTAGAAATGTGTATTCATAGTGTAGGTACTCTTATAAGTGAAACCCCTGTTGCACAGCCCTGTTACAGAGGCTGAAGAAGAAAATCACTACTTTAAAATTATTTGAATTTTCCAAAAGCCTATTCTTTTTTTTTTTTTTTTACTTTTATAGTTTATTAGAAAGAAAACAAAATCAGACTATGTTATTGTATTATTATAGGAAAGGGACTAAGACAATGCTAGAAAATCATCAGCCAGACAAGATCACTGGAGTGTTAGCATCTCAGGATATTTACAAATCGGGAAAAACCATGCAGTTCTGGGTTTTCAAAGTCTAGGAAATGCTTGGTTAAATTAACAGTTTGCTTTCTTGTACACTTCTTTAGAAAAACTAAGAGGTTCAATGTCTTTTCAAAAGTATAATGTAGGGGCTGGGAAGGTGGCTCAGTGGTAGAGCACTTGCCTTGCGTGTATGAGGCCCTGGGTTTGATTCCTCAGCACCACATAAGCAAAAAGAAAAAAAGCTGGAAGTGGCACTGTGGCTCAAGTGGTAGAGCGTTAGCCTTGAGCTGAGGAGCTTTGGGACAGTGCCCAGGCCCAGAGTTCAGGCCCCACGACTGGACCCCTCCCCCCCCAAAAAAGTAGAATGTAAACATATAACTTCCCAAGTTTATCTGACCTTTTTAGTTGGTGCTGTTGTGCTCAAGGTCAAGTTGTACAACGCATCAGTGCCAAAACTGGACGGGTCCTCGGTGGGGGTTTCTAACAATTTTATCACTTGGAAACAGGACTTAAAGGTGACTGGGACAAACCTTTGCATTATATGGACAAGGAATCCGAATTCCCAAAGGGCTACATGATAGGTGTCAGGCTACACGGATGGTGAGATCCCAACATGGAGTTAAAATGCAGAAGCTTACCCTCCTGGACCTTGTTGATTGAGCTCTATCGTTTTGTTATTAACCAATAATTGCAAATCAAGCCAGTAACCGTCCAAAAGCCTATTCTTAATAGTCAACTATAATGGTATGGCATAGACAAACACCAGCACCTGCATACATTTTCCTTAGAATGGTGGCAAATAGTGAACATACTTCTTAGATTGAAGAAAGCTTACTTCTTAATTTAGGAGAAAAAATTCAATTTAATATAGAATTTTTTTACCTGCTTACGTATTTTAGGCCTAGGTTAAGGGCTTGATATTATTAAGTGGATGACTAACAGAGTAGAAATGGATTTTCTTTCCTTCCTCTTCCCTCTTCCTTTCCTTCCTTTCTTTCCTTTCTTTCCTTCCTTTCCTTCCCTCCCTCCCTCCCTCCCTCCCTCCCTTCCTTCCTTCTTTCTTTCCTTCCTTCCTTCCTTCCCTCCTTCCTTCCTTTCTCCCTTTTTCCTCTCCTCCGTTCCTTTCTCCCTTTCTTCTTTCCTCTCTGTTTATTTTTCTTCTCTTTCCTTTTATTTTCATTTTTTAAAATGGAACTGAAGGTTTAATTTAGGATTTTGCTCTTACTAAGCAGGCATTCTACTACCTGAGAAACACCTTCACTTATTTTTGTTTTTACTACCTTTCAAAGAGTATATCAAGTTTATGCCTATTCTTGCTTGGTTAGCGATCCTTGTATTTATATTTACTACTAGTAGAGATAGTCTCGGATTACAGGTATAAGACAGAAGTGCATTGGTAAAAACTGTCTCTTCCTATTCATTAGAGAAGGAGAAAAATGAATCAACATTTAGTTATTTGTAACTTTACAGTTATTTATTGGTAATATTACCTTTCCAATTAAAAGAAAAATATATTACTGGAACTATTCATTTTCATTAGCGGCTTTATTTTAGGCCCTTTTCCTACTGAACAGAAACACCAATGGTTTACTATCCCTACAGTTAAAAGAAAGAGAAACAAGTATAGTGCTCATTGATAACATCACATGCACTTTTGATTGTCTGCATTAGTTAATCTAATATTCGTTTTAAAAAAATTCACTGTCATTTATTGTTGTTAACTAAGAAATACTTTTTTTCTGTAAATATATTAATTTTTTATTGTAAAGATACTGTACAGAGGGGTTACAGTTAAATGAGTAAGGTAATGAGTACATTTCCTATCAAGCATTGCTACCCCTTTTTTGTTTTTCCCCTACCATCCCTTCCCTCCCCACCTCCCCAAGTCCTCCCTCCCCCACTCCCACCCCGCCCCAAAGTTGTAAAGTTCATTTTCAACATAGTGTCTTGTACATCTCATTCTAACATTCCTGAATTGGTTATTAAATTGCATAATTTATAGAGTTCCTCTGCTTGATCCAATTACCTGTTTAACTCATTTTTCATTCATTATTTTTTCAAATTCTGGAAGCATTTTCTTAAATTTATTTGGGTAACATTGCTGGAAGATAGCATCTAACACTGCTTAAAATGTTTTGTTATTGGATTATGGGCTTATTGTAATAGACAAATTATCTAACAATAAACAAAATAGACATCGTTGCTCACAACAATGTCTAAGATATACTCTATGTGGCAAGAATGACATTCAGCTGTAATACTTAATGCAAATTGCCATTATAGTGATGTCCATTTATGGACATTATCTACCTTTCAATAACATAAAGAAATAAATTGGCTTGCTGAAGTCATATTTGATTTGCATGACTTCATTAAATAAATGAAAATTGCAGTTTTACAAAATAACAAACAAAGGAAGCTCTGACAATGTTCTGTTTATCATCTTTTTCCCCTTCTTCTGCCAACAGTCTGAGCCCCCTTGAAGTCCAGCCTAATCTACTGGCAATATTGGTTTCATTCTGGTTTATATCTAAGTAACAGTGAAAAAGTGGAAGTGAGCCAGATCTCTAAACCCAGGGGACATCTCGCTGCCTAGTCTTCTAGGCTCTGTGCTTTTCAAGAGAGTTTCTGAAGTTCTAGTGTGTATTTAAATAGCTTATTATATGAGTCACCTATTCTTTGTCTTAATGTTCCTAAAAGCATATTTATTTCACACTTTATATCCAAAGGAAAAGCTTAAATAGGCATCTATTTTTACTGAGTAAGATTTTAATCTGAAAGCAAAATATTTCCCTTGGCTCAACTTCCTAAATAATATTAACAAATAGCTAGTATTTAATGTTTCGACATTGAAAATATTTGTAATAGTAATTTTCATTAGTCTTAAACTACAAAGAGAATTTGTAGGTTAGAAATGTTTGAAGGTTATTGTTTTAGATATTAGTTTTCCTCCCTGTTCAGAATGCTATAGTATCTGTTTTATAATGAGATTTCATTTTTGATGACTGTACTTTAAATTGTAATTAGTAAATGTAAACTTCAAGTTCTGCAAAACATATTGCCAAAACATAGTGCTAACAATGCTAGTTACTAACTAGTTCTTTAAGAAGTTAATAAATAGTAAGTGTCAATGTCTTAATGAAGAATAAGGCTCTGTATTGGAGGTTATTCTCTCCAATATGGGAGGAGAATATAAAGGAGAATATGAAAACGTTTAAGGAGGTGCTTTATGTGATTTATTGGATTTCAGATAAAATCACTTCTACAAAATTTCTAGAATGTTCCCATAGACATACCCCCTTCTCTAGGTAGGCCACAAAATGGAAAAGGAAAGTTTTATTTTTCCTTTCATTCCATCTGAACAATAAGCTTACTTGTCATTGACTTTTAAAATGTACAGCTGTGTCTGCAGTGGAAAGTCAGCCCTTCCTGAAATAGTTGGGCCTGAGACTATTGTTAATGTTTATAAGTTGCAAGCATGATTCAAGCAATAGTTGTGGCTTTGCTTTTCCAACTAGTATCTAGCCTTAGATGGAACACTGCACAGACCAATCTGCTTTCTAATAACCCATTTTTCCCCCCTCCCAGGTCAAGGGGCCAAGTGCATACAAGATGGTAATTTCATGTAATCTAAACCTTTTCCCTGCCACCCATACTCCTGTCACTCAGGAAGTCCCATGCCAACTCTATCCCACTTAAGAAGGCCACAGGTAAGGATTTGAGGAAGAATGACTGGTTACTGAATCTATTTCTTTTTCACGAAATTGAAAATGACTTAAGAACATTCTTGCACTTACCCTAGGAGTTATCTATTTCTGCCTTTCTTGAGTTTCTATGAAAATTACTGTTTTCTGTTGTAGGTTCTTCCTGTATTATATTCCTTTTAATCCTCATAATTTGACCCATGTTCTTTAAGGTTATATGTAAACAAAAGGACGCCATATTATTTCAGCTTTGATTTTTTTGTTGTTGTTGTTGGTTGTGGGGCCTGAACTCTGTGTCTGGTCCCTCAGCTCTTCGGCTCAAGGCTAGCGCTCTACCACTTGAGCCACAGAGCCACTTCTAGATTTTTTCTGCTTATGTGGTGCTTTAGAATTGGCCCCAGGGCGTCATGCATGCGAGGCAAGCACTCTATCACTGAGCCAACTTACCTGATTTCATTTTTAACTAAAAATGGTATCCTGATTTTCAGAATTGATTCTTTCTGAGAAATCATGAAACAAAAATACATTTAGAAACTCTCTCTTGGGCTGGGAAGGTGGCTCAGTGGTAGAGTGCTTGCTTGCATGCATGAGGCCCTGGGTACGATTCCCCTGATCACATAAGCAGAAAAAGTCAGAAGTGGCATTTTGGATCAATTGGTAGAGTTCTAGCTTTGAGTTGAAGAGCTGACGGACAGCATCCAGGCCCATAGTCCAGGTCCCACAACTGACAGAAAAAAACCCAAAACTCTCCTTTGACTGAAAAGATGGTGGTCATTTTACAACAGAAAAATTAAATCATTACTAAAAATTAGAATAAAAATATAATTTTACTTCCATTTCTTTGATAGTTTGATTTTGGTTCTTTAGCTACAGTCTTACCTAATTATCAAAAGAAAGCACAATGTCTGTTAAAAGACTGTTGCTCAATAAAAACCATATGACTTTTATTCATTCCTTTCCTAGGAACTATACTTTTTGTTTGGAATATGAAAACATAATGGGCAAAACTAGTATAGAAAATTTATTTATATTTTGGAGGACTTGAACCACATTTGAAGAATAATAAATAAAGGAATAATTGTTGATATAAGAATTCATTCTGAAAAAACAGCATCAAGAATTTAGGTGCATATGTTCCTACTCTTCAATTAAGACACACAATATCCATTTAGTGAAACAAGAATCAGTACCCCCCTAACTCTTTTCCTCAATTGATTTACATGCCCATTTTTTTTAAAACAACAACACTGGTGAAAGATAGGACTTTTGAATTAAAAAAGGCGGGTGGGCAAAACCCCCAGTGTCACAGATGGCTGTCAGAATGAAATGAAGCATGGGTCTGTTGAGGGACTCAAACATGAGTGTGAAATCCAAACAGAAAGGCATGGAGCAGAAGGCAACACTTCAAAAGGCATTTGGCACCAAGTGGCATTGTGAGGGTTAATTTACTGCCAGGAGCTGCTAGGCCTTTCATTCTGGGAAGACACACAATAGACAGATCCCTGAAGTACCCAAAACAATCACAGATGCTGAGGGATTAATGCTAAGATGAAAGCCTCATGAATATTAAAACTATCAAACCTGCTAATGATGTAGCAGAGTTTGAAATACCATTCAATCTCAAAATCTAAGAGTATGGCACGCAGGCATGGTAAGACACTGTCCTTTTAAAAACTGATTAAAACCTCCTCAATTTGTAACAGAAAGAGGCTTATGCATATTAGGACCTGAATTGGCTGCCAAACTTTACAAATTGCACAGACTAATTACCATAATTTAGCCTTGGATTGAAGAAGAAAATTCCATTTATCTCAGGCTGACTCAGTGGAAGTTCAACAAAGAAAGAATTGACATCAGATGGGGCTTTTCCTAAAAAGATATTTTAAAGCCCTATAAAAATAAACAAACAAACAAAAGAGGCCCCATTCACTCAGAGGCAGGAAAAGGAGTAACCATCCTGTTTAAAAAGTATAGCTGAAGAGAAGAATTAGTCCATGCTATAAATATTAGCTTTGGTAATTTAGAATCTGCTGTAGAAACAATTCCTATATTGATTTAAAGACATTTTTATAGTTAAAAAAATTTGAGTTATAAGTACTTACACAATTGAACTAATAAATTTACTGTATGGCCCCAACAGTACTATACATTCAGTTTAGAATTTAATTAATTTCTGTATAGGACAAAGACAAAATATCTTACTAACCATCTTAACTGTTCTCTATTACAAACATCAGTAAGAGAAGCAAACTGATTTAGATAATAATATTATTTTGTTCATTTTTGGCCTTTCTGAAAAAATTTGTGTCTATGTATTTCTGTGTATTGCCAAGCTTAAACTTAGTTGCTAGCAAATCAGTAAAAAAAGTATAATTATGATAATTGCCATTATGAGTAATAAATTTACTACTTGCAAAAATTTAGAAGCTTACCTCTGACAATGAATATTGCAGAATAATAGATTCCAACAGTTATGTCTGATATGGAAAGCACTATGATCAACTTGATTTTTAATTGACACTGAACAATTGGTTTATATTTTGGAAGAGATTGATCTTGAATTTGAGTGAAGCTTTTGCACTTTTAGTTCACAAGAGTTGCTTGTAGCATTTACAAAACCAGCCGTATGTTGATTTTTCAGTACTGGTTTCTATGTGGACACATTGGTTTCTTTTTTTTTTTTTTTGGTGTACTTTATTTTATATTTCAGTAACTCTCAATATTCTGGCAATCAACTGTCTACTTGCCTTCCTTGTTTTTTTTAAACCAATATCCACTTGTAATTTTATTCTATCCAATGTCCCCAGTAAGCTGTTTTCCAGTTTCTTAGGCACACATATGATAATATCCTTTACCTTCCTGATCTAAATAAGTAGTCTTAGGTTAAGTTCTAAATTCCTAAGCACAACCTCCAAAGTCATGATGTCTCTCTCATTATGTTATCTCTCATTCTAACTCTCATCCTTCAGTATTTAGTAACCTTTTCTCCTTCATTCTTTTCTTTTCCTTCTCCATGTTTATGAATGCCAATACATCAGGAACTCTAATAGTTACCACCAATGAATATTTAACGAGATAAATGATTCTGCTGCAATGGGGATTATGGTTTGTTGAAAGACAATTTTTAACAGCTTCTCTTTTTCCTACTTACTCCCATCCCACACCACACATGTGCACACATACACACTTTACATTTCCTTCCTGGAGGCAAAGGGCTGGTAGAGAGTAGTAGCTATAAACATGAACTGTAGAGCTCCATTAAAATCTTGGTTTCTCTGCTTGATAGCAGGGGCATTTGAATAACTAATCTAGACATTGTATCTGAGAGATTTTTATGAGAATTAAAAAGGAATATATTTTATTCTTCTGAAATACTCTGCTACATATGAATATCATTATTATTACTATTAGTTTAATTAGTGGTAGAAGAAAGGGATTCAAGTTTTGATGGCTTGTGAATATGCAGTGGAACAAACACAGTCTAAGAAGGCATTTGCAGCCTCTTTGAGGAAATAATTAGTGAACTGATTTCTGAAGGAGGCACGTGAAAGAAATGAAACAAATGGAAGATTTGTGTGTGTGTGTGTGTGTGTATGTGTGTGTGTGTGTGTGTGTAACAGTGTTTTCCATTCAGAAAGTACTTTCCTAAGAGTACTCTGAGTTATTAGCAACTGATTTGTGCTCTTAAAGAAGGCTTTTAGGCTATATAGCCCAGGGCAAAAAGTGTGAAATGGGATGCAGCACTAATGTGTATCTGTGGATTTGATGTGTTTTCTATTATTGTTAAACTTCTTCAACTTTTCTATCCCTAGGCTGTTTTTCATTATCTTCTCTAGTAGTTACTCCTTTGTCAGGACATCTAATCTATATCTATCTTTTTTTGTCGATCGTGGTGCTTGAACTCCGGGCCTGGGCGCTGTCCCTCAACAATTCAGCTCAAGGAGAGCACTCTACCACTTGAGCCACAGCACCACTTCCAGTTTTCTGGTGGTTTATTGGAGATAAGAGTTTCCTCAGTCTTTCTTGCCTAGGCTTGCTTTGAACCATAATCCTCAGATCTCAGCCTCCTGAGTAGTTAGGATTGCAGGCATGATCCATCGGTGCCCAGCTAATCTAATCTATATTCTAAAGGATAATACATCTGATGCACACACATATGTATGTGTATATATATATATATATATATATATATATATATGATCTTTTTTCCTCTCCACATATGTTATCGCTATGTATTTTTCTCTACCAGTACCTTTTATCCTCCCATGTTGTACCAGGTGCTCTTAGTCTAGAAAAACAACAATGAACACATTGCTGTATATTCTACTGCATGCTGATAGAAAGGGAACTATTGAACCACAAGTTCTTGTATTATCAATGAATTGACATTGGCCTCATACCACAAAGGCTGTTGCACACCACATACATCAAGGAGTTAAAGATTAGTCAATGAATAAATAAGTCCCAGTATTTGTCTTCATATCCTATCCTAAACTTTGAGACTATAATTCCATATACATATTCTTTGACTTACAGTGTAATGAGTACATTTCTTTTCAAGCGTTGTTGCCTTCTTTTTTTCCCCTTACCATTCCTTCCCTCCCTACCTCCACAACTATACGCCTGCCCCCCAACCACAAGTTGTAAGGTTCATTTTCAACATAGCATTTTGTACATCTCATTGTTACAATGGATCAACCTGTTTATTCTTCTTGTAAAATCTTACATCAATTCTCAAGTTTAAAATACAAGATGAATTGGCATTTCTGTAATGATTGTTTTTAAAAATAGTGAAGACAAATTTAAGGTAATTTTTTATCATAATGTAAGATATTTCAGCAGGTTTAAATTTAATCTCTATAATCACTCATTCTATTCAATCAAGATAGGTAATGATTTAAGAGATATGATTATACTAATTTCTGAAGAATTTATTACATTCATTTTTTTTCTTTTTCTTTTTGTTGGTTGTGGGGCTTAAATTCTAGGCCTGGGCCTGTTCCTGCACGCTTCAGTTCAAGGTAAGCACTCTACCTCCTAAGCCACAGCGTCACTTCCGGTTTTCTAGTGACTTATTGGAGTAAGAGTCTCATGGACTTTCCTGCCTGGCTGGCTTTGAACCGCGATCCTCAGATCTCAGCCTCCTGAGTAGGTAGGATTACAAGTGAGAGCCACTGGCACAGGACGAAGTTCATTATTGAAAGTAAAATTAGTTGCATATTTTCTTCTTAGGAATTAAGATGCATAACATTTGTTCATATTTATCTTTCTTCATCTTTTCCTTCTTCCATACTGACTGATTAATTCACACTTGATATTTATTTTCAATAAATTACAATATTAGAATCCAATGCTGCAGCCAACACTGACAGTGAGGCAGTATGTACTTGCATAGTACTGTCCTTCCTTCCAATGTCCCCCACATTATTTTCTCTGTTTAGAATCCGGTATCTTTGGGCTGGGAAGGTAGTTCAGTGGTAGAGTGCTTGCCTTGCATGCATGAGGTCCTGGGTTCCATTCCTCAGTACCACAAAAGCAGAAAAGGCCCGAAGTGGCGCTGTAGCTAAAGTGGTAAATGCTAGCCTTAAACTGAGGAGCTGAGGGACAGTGCCCAGGCCCAGAGTTCAGGCCTCACGACCGACAAAAAACAGAATCAGATATCTTTGTTTTGACCAGAGTTCCCAGCTAATTGCCACTGACAGGTGCTCAGGTTCTTGAAATAGTGCAAGGATCATGGCCAAAAACCACTGTTCAGCTCTTCAAGCCTAGCAGCGTGAGTAGAATGCCTTGTCTTTTCCTAAATGATGATATAAGGTTCAGTGAAAAATGTTGGGCTAGGGACCATAATAACTGATTTGTCTTCGTCCATGCTGGGATTCATTTGTGCATGTATGCACGTATGCATTTATGTGTATATATGTCTATGTTGATACATAGGCAAAATTCATGTGTGTATGTATGAGTGTCTAAGTGCATGTATGGCTGTCTGTCAATATTCATGCACTAGAAAGAAAATAGCTAGGATAAGAATGGAAACTGCTAGGAATAGATTTGTGAAAGAAATTAAATTCCAGAGGACATATGAAACATAATTGTTCAATAGGGGACAAGTGAGAAATATCAAGTAATAAAGAGAACATTGGAGTACCCATTTTCTCAAATCTCTCATGGATGACACATACTCCTAGTTCAGACATACAGGAGAGAACACAATTCATTACATACAATGTTTATCTGAACTTTTTAATCTTAGTAAATTCTGGTTGTGAAGAGGTAGACTGTGAGGCCAACAAATGAAACTCGGGGTTCCCCATTTGTATGGGGCAATGCCAAGGCTGGGAAAGGCCTTAGCAATGTATTCACTTTGCCATATTATTTTTAAATTTGTAAAAGCATGATATTAAACGTTAATCCATTAAAGGCCACATTTTAGGTTATGACAATTTTGTTTACTTAAAGAAGATTTCACATATAATGTTTGTTAAGTACTAGGTCCACCATGAAATTTAAGTGAAATAAAATATATCAGACTTATTAGGGTCCAGGTTTTTTGTTTTGTTTTGTTTTACCATTGAGACCTAGAAAGTGGGTAGCTCTGACCGGACACAGGTGGATGTGGCAATGGAGAAGCTACGAGCTAAGAGAATGTCTGTGTGCAGAATGGGAAACTGCCAGAAAAGTGTCTTGCTGGATCAAGAAAATCTCCATGTTTCTTCAGTCTCTTGAGGAATGGCAAATGCAGCTGGCTGTGAAAATGCAGTTGGATTAATAAATTCTGGAAAGAGCCCAACTAAGTAGGGAAAGCAGAAATAATTTTATCTTGTTGCTAAGGAACCTTGCCCAGCTTTGGTGGGCAGCAGTCAAAGAGAAAAAGAGATCTGTAAGGGTGTAGGTTGTGGTGAAGACTGTCTTCAAGTCAGGAGACAGGACCTGCATATGGTAGTGTAGCTGGTTGGTGGCAGAAATATGGCTAGACCAATATTAGTTCAATGTGATCGCAGAACCCTTAAACATTTGGCATGGTGCTGGGATCTGGTGGCTCACACCTGTAATCCTAGCTACTTAGGAGGCTGAGATCTGAGTATCATAGCTCAAAGCCAGTCCAGGCAAGAAATTCCCTGTGACTCTTATTTCTAATTAGTCCCCAGAAAACTGCACACAGAGCTATGGCTTAAAGAGGTAGAATGCTAGTTTTGAGTAGAAGAGCTCAGGGACAAGTGCCTAGACCCTGAGTTCAAGCCCTGTGAGCAAAACCACCAGTACCACCAGCAACAAAAAAATTGACATAGTATTATTACCTAAAAACAAAAACCAAACAACAACAAATAAATAAAATCAAAGCCTATTTGTTGCTGTTTAGGTGGAAAATTTGTTCTGTTATGATCTTAACACACATACTCATACACACATATATATACACAGAAACAGACACACACACACAGACACACATACACATACACATTGGGGAAGGAGACAGAGTAGTTCAGTCAATTCTTTTACGCACAATTACAAAAAAGGACGGAGAGAAACTCATATATATATGTATGTATATATATATATGAGTTAAGAATCAGGTGGAAGGCAGAGAATCTGGTGCCGTGTTAGTTCCCCTTTAAAATCTACTAGAAAGCTATCATTTCCTTTATATGTTCAATAAATTGAACATTCTGAGAAGAATAAAGACCAGGCCTTCAGCCACTTCATAACAACACTAGACAGAAAAGCCAAAAACTAACTTCTACTATCTTTTATCTCAAGCATCTGTAGCTGATATAAATGAAACAGAGAGAAAAAGAGCTCCATCAAAGGAGAAACTCCAACACACAGACACTTTTTGTAATGATGGTGGTCAGGTCAATCATAATTTTGTGGGCAGTTTATGCAATCTGCTTCAATGAGATTCTACTTGCACAACAGCACAGCCTTTCAAATATGCTTTGAAGTAAAATGCAACATTAGATCACATCTAAGAGAGTCGAGTGTGGTTATTAAAAGAAAACCTTTGAAAGATAGTGGCAGGCCATACCCAATAGCTAGGCCTAGATTCATAGCAAAATAATAACTGAGTATAAGTTATTGATGGCCCCAGAGGTTATTCTCTTTTTTTAAACTGTAAATTTTGTCTTTTCTTTTTCTTGTTTGGTACTGGAGATCAAATCCAGGATGTTTTATATATATATCTATATATATAGATCTCTCTCTCTCTCTATATATATATCTCAGGATGTTTATATATATATGTATGTATGTATATATATATATATATATATATATATATATATATATATATATATATATATATATATATGTAGCTCAATGGCAAAGCACTTGCTAGGTTAGTGCTTTGCCATTGAGCTATATCCCAGACCTGTTTGTTTGTTTAAACTATTTTTTGGGAAGGTAAGTATCTTCTGATCTGTTCATGGTGTAAGTATATATTTGTACAATATCTTAAAATGATATTTAAATGTGGATATTCTTGACTTTGAGTCTGAAATTAATGGTAGAAAATTCACTAATAGCTTAATAGTTGTATGGCTGGGTGTTGGTGGCTCAAACCTGTAATCCTAGCTACTTAGGAGGCAGGGATCTTAGGATAGTGGTTCAAAGCCAACCTGGGAAGGAAAGTTGGTCAGACTCTTATCTTCAATTAATCACAGAAAAAGCCAGAAGTGGCTCTATGGCTCAAGTAGTAGAGTGCTAGCCTTGAGCAAAAGGAACACAGGAACAGTGCCTAGGCTTGGAGTTCAAGCTCAGGATCAGCAAAATAACAACAACAACAACAATAAATAAAAAGTAGTAATCTACTTGTTTATTTGTTTTATTTATAGTAAATTTTTGGAAGATAAATATTTTCATCTTTGTATGCTGTGGTTAAATATTTCTTGAAGATTACTAGTCACTTGTCAGCTTGATTGTTTCTGAGTGCAATATAATCAGATTTGTCAGAAGAATGTCAGAATCTAAGACAAACCCTAAAGTGGTTGATCTGATGGGATACCAAAACATCTGTTGTTAATAAACAGATGTAGTTTTGTATTCTAGCCAAAGCAAACTTGTTACTCTATTATTATTAATATGACAGTTAATGCTTTACCATGCTTCAAGTGAAATAAAATATGTTGTTTAAATTCTGGAACATTCTTGTTTCTTGCAGAGTTTGACTCTTTCTAACAGTTGCTGATCATCCTATCACCAGTGTTGTCAAGAGAAAAACTAATAAAAGCATTGGCAGGAGGCAGAGAACAGAGCACACAGGACTTTTAAAAGGACCAAATGAAAATGTAGGAGGCTGTACATTACTGAAAGGAAGTTCTACATATCCTTAATTCTCTGCTGTTTGCTCATATTAGTTCCCTTCATTGGCCTCATTTTAAAAGACAGTAATCCTATCAACAATAATTTGAAATGTAGGTCTTTCTAGGCTTTAAAACAGAGCTGTGCTCTAACTTAAGGCTATAAATTTCCAGAGTGGCAGAGACAACTTTCTGTCAAAAGAACTGGCAGAGCATATTTTGAGAATTTTACAGGGAGTGTCACACAATTTATAGTTGTTGATACTTTAATAAAGCAAAAAGGCATGCCACAGAGAGATTGTATCTGGGTGAAAAAGTAAAACATACTTAGAGCTAAAAAAAAATTCAACATCCTCCCAACCAAAGCCTCAATGAAACAACAACTCAAGTAATATATGGGCTAAGTAAATACGTAAAGAGAGACTTCACAGAAAAAAAAAGTAAGAATTGCTGATAGATGCATGAAGAGATATTCAACATCTCTGGCCATAAGAGAAATGCAAATCAAAACTACATTGAGATACCACCTCATCTCAGTTAGATAGCTATTCTCAAGAAAACTAGCAATAATTCATGCTGGCAGGCATGTGGCCAAAAGAGAATACTGTTACACTGTTGGTGGGAATGTAAACTTGTTCAACCACTCTGGAAAGCAATATGGAGGTTCCACAATAGATTTCCTTAGAATAGAGCTTTCCCATGACCCAGCAATCCCACTCCTGGGCAGTTATTCAAACAAGGTCAAACCAAAGTTACCAGCACAACCATGTTCATAGCAGCATTGCTTACCATAGCCAAGATATGGAATTATCCCAGATGCCCCCACAATGAACAAATGGATCAAGAAAACAAGAAAATGTGGTGTATATATATATATATATATATATACATTCTATGCTTCCATTACAGAGAATGACATTGCCCCATTCACAAGGAAATGAAAAGACTTGGAAAGAATTACATTAAGCATAGTAGGGCTCTGGTTTATTTAAGACAGTGTGAACAGTGAAGGGAGCTCAGAGTGAGGAGTAATGTAGGTGAATCAACTTGGGTTTTTCTGCTAATAGGGCTAAACAGGACTGAATGAATGGCACAACTTTGTTATCTTGTAATAGTGGGAGAAAAACAAACAAACAAAACGATAGGTTTGAGGGGCAATGAGATTCATAACGGATCACATTTTCCCTGTGGGTTTTAGTACACAGTTTCCTTCAGTAGAATGTAGTTGATGACTTCTGTTTCATAGGTTTATTTTTAAAATGACAATATTTGCCATAGGACATATAAATATAAAACTATGCTAATCAAGTAATCAAAGTTACAGAAAAAAACAGTTTACTTTACCTAGGTAACTTTGAGGGTTCAAGTTGTTCCCTGCTCTCTATGTTTCTAGGTTTTGGAGCTTTATTTATTTATTTAGTTAGTTAGTTGGTTACTTACTTATTTATTTTCTTGTGCAGGAGAGAGGCTTGATTTCAAGGACTAGATGCTATCTATCCTTGAGCTTCTTTGCTCAAGACTAGCACTCTACCAATGGAGCCAAAACTCCACTTCCTGTTTTTGGTTGTTTATTATAGGTAAAATAAGCATGTGGCTTAATAATTTATCTTTATAGTAACCTTTTCTTTAATAAGGAAATGTTTTTAGTGCAAAGGAGGTTATTCTAAAGGTGGAAGTTCAGGTTGTAGTCCATGGAGACAGTACAACCATTGTGTTTTTATTTATTTATTTACTTTTTTTTTAGCTGTGCTAACTTTCTTTTTTTAAATTTTGTTTTATTGAAAAGGTGATGAACAGGGGGGTTACAATTGCATAAGTAAGGCAATGAGTACATTTGTTTTTAATAATTGTTAACTCTTCCTTCATTATTTCCCTCTAACCCCTCCCTATTACCCAACCCCTCCCCCAAGTTGTAATATTCATTTCCAACATAGTGTTAAGTGAGTATCAATGTTGCTTTGGTTCATCCGTTGTCCTGCTGTTTCTGTGATTCACTTTCCTTTCCACATAATGCATAATCTTACAGTTATTTTGGCTAGAGTACTAATTCATGAAGATAATAAATACATTGTCTGATAGTTTTTACAACCTTATAGTGATGCTTCTCAATGGGAATTTTATTTACTTTATTCTTAAATTTTTGTAGTACACTAACTGATTTAAACAATTGAGGAGCTTAATAATAGTCACAAGAAGATATTTCCTCCAGAGTATTTATTTAAACCCTCTTGGATTAGGATTACTGCAAGTAATCAGTAAAGACCCACATATCTTGCCTGGCAAATTGGAAATTAGTTTGTTTCCATAGTTCAATATCTACTTCCATGAAAAATTTCTGCCCTGTTTTGGTGGTCATCTTGGAAAGTCACACACTAAATACTTCATCTGGGAATGAAAAGACAGCTTGCTTTCTTTTTCATGTGAGACTTCTTAGAACGAATTTCATTTTGAAGAATTAATTACAAAACTCTATAGTGTATAAATATGTATAATATTTAAGTTCTATGACACCAGATCTATTACTTTCCCTCTTTCCTAACATTTCATAAAGAATTACTTTGAATAAGAAAAACATTTAATATAAATAGGCCTTAAAGATTAGGATTACAATAGAGTTTAGGAATCTAGGGACCCAATGATTCAAGAGAGAGAGCGATCTGTGTTCAAAGATAAATCTTGTTTGATATTTTCTATATCATTATTCTGGAGTTCAAGTCCTATATACTGTCTTTTTGTATTTTGGGGGGGTGGTCCAGTCATGGGGCCTGAACTCTGGGCCTGGGCGCTGTCCCTCAGCTCTTCAGCTCAAGGCTAGTGCTCTACCACTTGAGCCACAGCGCCACTTCCGGCATTTTTCTTTTTGCTTATGTGGTGCTGAGGAATCGAACCCAGGACCTCGAGCATGCAAGGCAAGTGCTCTACCACTGAGGCACCTTCCCAGCCCCATTGTATTTTTGTTAGAGAATGCTACCCAATAAATTTTATTTGTTCACCTACATAAATGGGCATATATGTTTTTCAATACATACATGAATGTTCAACTTTCTCTCCTGGAGAGTTCACAGAGGTTTCTTGCTATGAATTACCAGTATTCTCTTTTGCATATGTATTTTTATCTAAGTTTGTTTTCATTTCTTTCTCTAATATGTTCTTTATTGTACAGACACAAGCTTCTCTTTCTAGTTCCTGCTATTTATATCATATATTCACTTTGGCGGTGATAAGGGTTTTGCACTACTTATTCTGCTGGCTAACTTTAGAATATGTGACAGGAATGGACTCCTCAGTCCTTTTAAGCATTATATGACTATGTGATTTGTTTTTAATGAAACATAAACACATTCAGGAGCTAGTACATGATTCACTCTCCACTGCTAACTTGAAAACACTGTTCCCTTCAGTTTAGAAGGACACCAATAAGTGTCCAGTCATTCTCTAAATATCTTGTTGGCAAATTTCATTCAAAGCTTCATGTCCATATGTGAAAATACCACTGGGTTCAGAGTTGTGAGAAGAGGATGTAGAACATGAGGAATCTTTTTGATCATCAGGCCAGATGAACTTCTGGAAGAGATGCTGAAGAGGAGCATCATGAACTAAATTTCCTTCAAGTATCAAGATTCTGTCATTTTTTTTCTTTCCTGAATGACTGTAGGATTTTTACTGGAGCTAAAAAATTACACTCATGTGAGAATTCTCAAATACCAGGGGTTAGTGGGAATTACTATGTAGAGTGTAATCATCTCAAATTGGATGCTATTTCCTCAATCAATTACTGTAAAAATTTAAATCTGGTGCTGAGAATAATTTTTGCCCAACACTGAATAATTCAGTTACTCAAAAATGAGTCATTGACATACAAAATGTTGGCAGAACTCTTTTTGAACGAAAGTTTCCAAAAGCAATCCAAAAATCCAGATGGTCCCAGTATTTCTGGAGCAGGTTTTAATGTGGCAGGTATTTAATCTGATTTATAAAATAGAAATCTGCTTTGAGGCCCACCTATAAGCAAATTCCATAAAAATCACCATTCTGGTCTATTCACAAAATAAATGTGTTTATTTTAAAGTACAAAAAGTCTTCAACTCAACTTGACTTATGTGACTTAAGCTAGATATTAATACAACAGTTGGGAAACAGGGACCTCATTTATAGCCCTAGTTTTGCCACTGATTTTCTCTGTGATCTCAGGCAAATTACAATCTCCACTATCAGTCCAAATATTAACATTCTATGATTATGTCATTTATTTGATAGAACAAAAATGTCTCTTCTTCCTATTTTAACACTTAGTGCAGAATTATTATAGTTTGCCATAGAAACCAGTCCTAAATTACCGTTGCACTGGAAAAGATGTAAGGGATAAAGGATAATACAATGTGTATAAAATGAATTTAAAAAATAAGTTAAGTGTCTTAGAGGCAGTATTATTGTTTTTTATAACTATATGCAATATTTTCCAGGTAAATATCTTAAAGTGTATGTGTGAATTTCAAATGTAGAGAAGGAAGGTAATGTTGTTTTGATTTATTGCCTAAGTATGAAAGTCAGCATTTGGTAAGTTAATTTTCTGGGGGAAAGCATTGGATATTTTGTCATTATTCCTAGAGTAACATCATTCTCACAGGAATAAGAGACTATAGGAACAAAAGTATTAATTAATATCATTGCACATATACCTGGAGACACTGTGCATGAATATTCACCGCTATACATTTGGGAATGTACATGGTGATGGAAATTTGCATTGCTCTCATAACCCAATGCTTCATAGCCTCACCCACCCCCAACACACACGCTTGGGGCCAATTCTCAGAATAACCCTACCCCTGGACATTTCTGAAAATGCCCATTGCCCCTGCTGAGACTGTCTGTGGTAGCTGCCCAATTTCACAACCTAAAAGCTTCCTCATGTTGCTCTACTTTATACCCTGAACTCTGCTCCTTCTGCACTTCTTGGATCTGACTCTGCTTGGAGCTACTTGTGGCCCCCTGCTGCAATGGTTAAAGTCTGCTCTGATCTGCTGAGGTCCCTTCTCCTCTCTTTCCTTTCATCCACCTGATCTTTCCTAACACTTGACATATGCATATGCATTAAACATGCACAAGTATGGTTTTTCTGTTTGCAAAAATGGCATGTTTTAATTCATTCATTTTTTTTTATCCAATTTACTCTTTCTTTTCCTATGAGAATTGTCTTTTATGAAACCAGTGCACTTCGTGGAAGTTGAACAAAGATTTTTGTTTTTTTTATATTTTACATTTTTATTGTTATGATAAAGGGGATGTAGAGAGGAGTTACAATTTCATAAATTAGGTAATGAGTATGTTTCTTTTTGGACAATGCCACCTCTTCCTTCACACTCTCTCAGTTTTCCCCCTTGTGTCCCTGCCCACAAGTTGTATAGTTCATTTTCAACATAGTATCTAGTACCACTGTTGCATTTGTTCACCCTTTGTCTCTGCATTTCTGTGCCCATATCACGCCTCAATGACAGATGAATGAACAAGACAAAAATTTAAATCAAACAAGTGTTTGGTAGACATTTTAAAGTTATACATTTTATGAGAGCAAAGATACTGCATAAAGCTCTGTATTATTTTCTAGTACCTAAAATTATTTTTAAGTAGTTGTATAAAGGAGTTTTCAATAAATGTTTCAATGTATATTTATATATAATTTATATACTTTGATCAGTCATAACTATCTTATTCTCTCATCTACTCCTCCCAACCTCAACCATAAAAACTTTAGTGTAAGAAAAATGTTGGCTTTATAATTTTTTTTTAAATCAAAGTAGTTTATTTCCTTTCTGTTAATCTTGAGAGAATTGTTTTTCTGAAAAATTATCGCTTTGGCCAGGTTGTTTGGCCCTTCTTAATTACATTTTAGTTACATCCTTTCTCTGCTCTACTTTAATTAAGACATTAGGTTAGAAGCTCCTTGAATTTTATCTATCCTGTTAATTAAGCCTCATCCTTTTGGAGATTGTGAACCTGAGTCCAGTCAATGGGAGCAGAGGGACATGGCCTGCTGGCTTAAGGATAAAATGAGAACAGCCTGCCAATTCTGTGTGCGTGCTTGCCAGATTTTTGGCTGATGGCACCCCATTCTGTAAAAGCAAACTTCGCTTTGCCAAGTTCCTTTTGAGTTAGCTTCTGTTACCTCTGCCTGGGGAAAATGGCCCCTTCCCTTTGTTCTCTCTCTGTGCACCCTAGAAATCCTGGTCCAGCAACTGTAACCCAGGCAATTGGCATTTCTGGGGACAGTCGGAGGTCCCTCAGACTCTGAGATCATTTGCTCATTCTCTGAGGTCACTTCTTCATCATCTGTAACCATGCCTCTTCTTCAGTCTCCTCTTTATCTTCTCCTGCCATACGCTCTTTCATTCTGCACGTCTCCCTTTTGTGTGTGCTGGAAAATTGTTTTTTTCTCTGTCCTAAAAAACTTGCTTCTACTTGAACCAATGTGTATTTCCTTTCAGCAGCCCTTACAGGGTCCTTATTCCTACTGGACACCCTAATAATCCTTAGGAATTTCTAACCATAGTTGATTGGTTTCTGTAATCTGGACATTTGTGTCCTCCCAAAATTCTTATTTTGAAGCCTATTTTCCAAGATGACAATTCACATCTCTACAAAAGAAGCCTGAGAGACCACATTTGTTATAATTAGGAAAAGAAGGAAAAGAAGTCTAGAAAGATAATTTAGGCCACTTTATAGATATCTCCACTGAGTTTTGGTTAAGACTCATATAACTATATGAAATACTTATTTAAGATAGATACCCATATAAGCATGGAGGATGAGATCATTCCTTCAGTTAATATATACACATAAAAAATAGAATGTGTAAATTAGGTAAGAGAAAATGAGAAGATTCTCACCAAGGTCATGTTATGGAAATGCATAAAGAATATGCACCACATTATTAATGCAGCTCATGAAACAAATGTACCCCATAGGTCTACATAGCTATAAAACTCAAGTATTCAAAAAAGAAAATTTAAGCTTCTGACTTAAAGGATATCTGTTAATGTTCCCCAAAGAAAATAAATATGGTAGGCCAAGATATCTGTGCTTTCAGAGTAAAAACATTATAACATAAAATGTCATATGACAAAATAAAGTGTCACTTTGAGATGACAGCATGGGAGTGATAAGAAAAGTAATACATTGAATCATAACCCATTTGAACTTGAATCTCAGTTCGAGACTCAATTTGAGATCTTATTTTAAGATTTAACTTTAAAGAAGCATAATATAGCAAATTTTTACTTCAAAACAACAAATACATGATACAGAATCTATGGATTCAAGATGTAGAAGGTAAGGGGAAATGCTACTGAAGGAATTTGTAGCAGTCTTTATCAATTTGGTAATGATGAAGCAAAGATTAAAATCATACTTTTCTCACAATAAGTTCCAAGTTTATAAATGAATTATGTTACAGAAGTTTATGTATTGATATTTTTTTACTTGGAATGTGTTTTCCATAGAGGAATGACTTGGTTACTAAAACATTCATAAATTTCCTAAGGCACTTTAAAATAACATTAATAATAACATTATATTTTAAATAAAACTCATCTCCACTTCTGCATTGTTCAGGAATGCTTTCAAATACCTTATGGTTTGCTAGAAATGCTGCTCTCTTTAAGCAAAAGAAATGAGTATGATGCAGAGTCTACTTGTCAGTAGTATTTCCATATTGACAGAAATAATTTATAAATCCAATCTGCTCATTGAATGTGGTTAGTCAAAAGTAAAACTGAATTATCCATTTTTAACTTTGATTTAGCTCTAGTCACACATAGATAGTGGCTACTGATTGGACATCATATGTCTAATTACTATTTCTAAGGCATTTAAAAATGTGTATTGAAGATACAGCAGACTATTCTTTAATGATCATGGCAATGAATGTGAAATAACATGTATGGCTTGAAGAATTTCAATAATACACTGTCTACAAATAAGTCTTTCCTATCACAAGACTTTCTGTGGCTCTTACATTGTCTCCATCTTGTAAGCTTCTACTTGAATCAATTAATATGATTTTTGCAAATATAGAAGTTAACACCCAATATATGGCATTTCATGACTGATAGGCTTTTTGTTTTGTTTTGTTTTTGTTTTTGTTTTTGCTGGTCGTGGGGGTTGAACTCTGGGCCTGGGTGCTGTCCTTCAGTTCTTCAGTTCAAGGCGAGCATTCTACCACTTGAGCCACAGTGCTACTTCTGGTTTTCTGAGTGATTTATTGGAGATAAAAGTCTTTCCTGCCCAGGTTGATTTTGAACTGTGATCCTCAGATCTCAGCTTCTTGAGTAGCTAGGATTACAGGGGTGAGCTACCTGTTGCCCAGCATGACTGATGGGTTTAAAAACAAAGAAGTTTATACAATTTTATCTATGAAGAGATTATTTGTCATCAGTACTATTCCTAGAGAAACTAGGGAACACGGGAAGGAGTTAATATGAATAAAACAATCACACTTAGAATATAACATAAAACAATGATTATGTTTTTATTCATATCTATATATGTGTGTACATGTTTGTGCATGTGTGTGTATGTTTGTGTGTGTGTGTATGTTGATCCTCCGGCTTGAACTCAGGTTCTGGGTGCTGTAAAAGAGCTGTTTTGACAACAAATCAAAGAAAGGCTGGACAAATGGGATTGTATAAGGTTGCAGAGCTTCTGCAGGGCAAATGACATAGCTAGCAAGATCAATAGAAAGCCCACGGACTGGGAGAAGATCTTTACTAGCCATACAACGGACAAGGGTCTCATATCTAAAATATACTTGGAACTCAAAAAATTAAACCACCCAACAACAAATCCTCAAAGAAACAACTGCCCAATAAGTAAGTGGGCGAAAGACTTAAAGAGAAGCTTCTCTGAAGAAGAAAGAAGGATGGCCAATAGACACATGAAGAAATGTTCAACATCCCTAGCCATAAAAGAAATGCAAATCAAAACAACATTGAGATATCACCTCACTCCAGTTAGAACAGCAAAAATCAAGAACTCTAACAACAACAGATGCTGGAGGGGATGTGGACAGAAAGGAACCTTACTTCATTGTTGGTGGGAATGTAAACTTGTTCAACCACTTTGGAAAGCAGTATGGAGGTTCCTCAAAAGACTCCACATAGAGCTCCCCAACGACCCAGCAATCCCACTTTTGGGCATTTACCCAAATGATCACAAACAAGGCCACACTAAAGCTACCAGCACAACTATGTTTATTGCAGCATTATTTACCATAGCTAAGACATGGAACCAACCCAGATGCCCCTCAGTAGATGAATGGATCAAGAAGATGTGGTATATATACACAATGGAATTCTATGCCTCCATCAGAAAGAATGACATTGCCCCATTTGTTAGGAAATGGAAAGGCTTGGAAAAAATTATATTAAGTGAAGTAAGCCAGGCCCAAAGAAACATAGGTCCCATGGTTTCCCTTATTTGCAATATCTAGTATAGGTATGAGTCAAGCGGAAAAAGTCAGAGAATGTGATGTTAGGAAAACAAAACCTCAAATATGTATTTTAATGTTTTTGTTTCTTTCATGCATGTGTTTCTAATGCATTTATAAGATTATTTCTTTGTTGCTTTGTGTGTCCCTCCCCCACAGTGTAACCCCTGCTTTCACTATATTTGATGTCAGTATAACATGTGGAGGAGACGGGGACAAACAAGTCGTTTAAGGATTCAGGTGGACCTGTTGCAACAATGAGAAGTACAAAATGTCATGTCAAAACTAGCTTTACAATGTCGGTGGGGGGGGGGGAAGGGGGGTATGATTGGGTGGGAGGGAGGGGGGAGTCTGGGAAGGGAGGTGAAGGGTAAACAAAGGAGGAGGATGCAATGCTTGGTAAGAAATGTATGCATTATCCTGCCCATGTAATTGTAACCCCTCTGTACAGTATGTTCTCAAATAAAATAAAATAAAATTAAAAAAAAAAAAAAAAAAAAAAAAAAAAAAAAAAAAAAGAGCTGTTTTGCTGGAGGCAAAACTAATACCAAAGTACCATGTGATCCACTTGGTGGTTAATTGGAGATAAGCATCTCCTAGACTTTCCTGTTGTTTTACTTGGAATGTAAATACTTTAATCAGGAATAGAGACCCTTATGGGAGTGGAGGATGAGATTTGCCGGGCTGACTACAAACCATGATCCTCAGATCTCAGCTTCCTGAGTAGCTAGGATTACAGTTGTGAGCCACCAGTGACTGACCAGTGGTAACACCATTAAAAAAAATATAGAAGGGACTGGAAAGGTGGGTTAGTGGTAGAGTGATTGCCTAGCATGCATGAAGACCTGGGTTTGATTCCTCAGTACCACATAAACAGAAAAGGCTGGAAGTAGCACTATGGCTCAAGTGGGAGGGTGCTATCTTTGAGCAAAAGGAGCTCAGAGACAGTGCGCAGGCCCTGAGTTCAAGCCCCAGGACTGGCAAAAAAAAAGAAAAGAAAAAGAATATAGCAAATGTTAATTAAACATTGGTATATTCATAATTATAAAGGGCTCTCTGATAAAATCATGTTATTTTGCCTAGTTGAGTTGCAGATTCATTGCTGCTTTTCAGTAAACCTTGCTTCCTGTACGTTCATCACAACAAATTCTGGTGGAAATTAGCATAATTCATTGAACTGGTTCTTATATAGGAAAAACATCAAATTGTACAGAGTGAGAATTATGTGAGTGGTGTGGAATATATAAAAAGCTAAGCCTTCTAATCTCAAATGTATCATGACACTAAGTTAGACATTACACAAGAATGAGTTCTTCAGGGCTGGGAAGATGGCTCAGTGGTAGAGCGCTTGCCTCGCATGCCTGAGGCCCTGGGTTTGATTCCTCAGCACCACATAAGCAAAAAGAAAAAAAGCCGGAAGTTGCGCTGTGGCTCAAGTGGTAGAGCGCTATCCTTGAGCTGAAGAGCTGAGGGACAGCGCCCAGGCCCAGAGTTCAGGCCCCACAACCGGACCAAAAAAAAAAGAATGAGTTCTTCAGAAGGATATCCAACATGTTTACAAGATGATTTACAAACTTTAAACATTCTTTGGGTTATTTAGAACATATTTCATTTATGGGAATAGATAATTATGTGTAAGTAATTAATCATATAAAGCCCACACTAAACACATAAAATATTAATAAAATACAAATTATTGATATACTGTACATATTGTATGAGTGAATTCCCAGCATAAAGAGACATATTACTAATTTCATATGGAAGTAAAGGTGCATAAGAACAGCGTATTTTAGTTTTACTTTCTATAAGCCTACCTCTTGGGAGGAATTTGACTAATGAGTGCAGTTATGAACGGTATTATACTTTGATTAATGATTTTTAATTTTTATAGAAAATATTCCAAGATTTTATGAACATTCAAAATAAAATATTGCCTAAAATACCTCAATGCTTTAGTCTTAGGGACTATTGACAGAAGAATTTTTGTAATCTAGGAACCTACTATATATTTGACTAAACCATTACTAGCTGATAATTATTTTGATTTAAGAGGCTTCAAAAATGGTATTCATATGATATTTTTTTATTCAAGGAAATCAAAGGATAACTTCAGAACCTAAAGCAAGAGAAAGTAATGGTTTAATATCATTTGCTTTGGTTTCATTCTAACAGATTTGCAGTAAACTTTTTCCAAAATTGACTTCAGTCTTGACAAATTATTTGCCCAAACATTATATTTAGAAGCACATATTTCTCATTCTTTGGCAAATCAGCTAACTTTGTTTTCTTTTATCATTACGGTTATAGTTCTCCTTCTTGTCACTTTTTTTCTAGAGTGTCACTGCGTGCTCAGTAAGTATATTTACTTAACAGATTATAACTGAGTCCAGACAGATTGCCAGAAAATGTGCTGAATTTGCTGTATAATATTCCCTGCTGATATTATGCTTTATAGGAAGTTACTGATAAATTAACATCCAGGCAATATGAAACTGAAAATGAGGGTAAGTGATGGAGGAAAGTAAGGATGGAGGTAATGCGGATTGATGAAGAATTTATCAAGAAAGGCTGCTCTACGGAAATGATGTATGACCTGAGACAGAAGGAATTAATGGGACACATTCCTAGAACTATCTGAGGAGGTCAAAGGTGAATTGTGAGGTGGCTGGGGTGAGAGAACAGTAGAAGAGTTGGCTCAACAAGCCCCTTGGATAAGATAAATCTCATGTTGTAGGAATTCTCGGAGGTCAGAGGTTAGAATATAATGAAAGAGGTAGGCAATCTGCTGGAACATCCAAGATCATGTGGGCCATAGAAAAATAACTGAATGATTGGCTTCAGAACAATATAATACCACCTAAAGCTTTAGCAAAATTGTCCTGTAATTTAGAAACAGACATTCCATTTAGCAGAGATTGTAGTTACTGGGCAAGAATTTATCTATACTTAAGAATTTTAAATCATTACAGAACATGGATTGTGGATTCCTGTGACGCGAGAGGTAGTAAAATTGGGAAAAATATGTATTTAAAATACATATGGAGCACATGGGGAGTGAAAAGGAGAATATGGCCACACTGCAACACTCTTGGTAGCATGGGGTGGGGGAATTGAAGGCTTGGGGACTTTGTTTCAAGTTGACTAGAGGTGACAAGATTTTAAGACTTGCTAAATTTGAGATGTTTGTAAGATACAAAAGTAGATCTGTCATATTTATATGTTAGTAGAGAACTGTAAAATCAGAGGGAATCTGAATTGGGCATAAGCGCTGGTGAGTCAGATATGGTGATGACAATAGTAAACACAAAGCACACTCTTATTCCTATCCACAGCGATGGACATATATATATATATATATATATATATATATATATATATGAAACAGTTATGATTATTTTCATCTCAAACTGAGGCATTAAAACATTTTTTAATAAGTATACAGTTGAGCCAGCATTAGAACTAAGGCAGTCTAGATTCAGAAATTATACTTCATCTACTGTGCCACATTGTCATTCAGGAAGAACTATACCACACAAACATTTAAAGGTTATGGGCCTGGGAAGGTGGCTCAGTGGTAGAGCGCTTGCCTTGCATTCATGAGGCCCTGGGTTCAATTCCTCAGCACCACATAAGCAAATAGAAAAAAGCCTGAAGTGGCGCTGTGGCTCAAGTGGTAGAGCGTTAACCTTGAGCTGAAGAGCTGAGGGACAGTGCCCAAGCCCAGAGTTCAGGCCCCACGACCAGACCCAAAAACAAAAACATTTAAAGGTTATCATGATTTGGTTTGTTGCTTGTTTTGGTTTTATGATGATACAAAAACTCATACAGCCAATAACATTCTGTTTTTCACCTTTAGGATGGTGTTCAGAAGTTCTGTGAGCTATTCAATATCCTTAAAAAAAAAAATACGCTTTTCACTAAATAATTTTGCTAAAACTTTAAGTGTACTTTTATCCTAATCAGAATTAAGATCTGCATAGCTAAATTACTGTATTTGTTAAGATAGGGGTAGTAAATGCATTTGGGCTTAAGTTGAAAATTTATGATGTGTTTATTAGCATGTAACCTCATTGTACCTCTATTTACCTTATCCGTACATTTATGCCAAGTATGTTGCTTTTTAAAAGATTTTTGTTTGCTGTTATGACATACAACATGATTTTTGTTTTTTCAGATATATTAATTTATTAAAAATTTACATAATGAACCAATCTGAAATAAACTTTAAAATAAGTGTGTTTTGAGTTCTCAGTGAGAAAACAAATGCTATTATCTGTCAAAAAATAACATGAGTTTAGGAATCAGATAATGGTAGAAAAGGAAATAAGAACAGACATATAAAATTATCAATTATAAGTAAGAGTACACTGAGGAGAAGAATGACACCGAGAAAGGAATGACACTGATCAAATTTCATTATGCTCAGCAATTAACATATTGAATCGACACTTCTTTGTATAACTATTTCAAGATAATATAAAATAAAGTTAATAAGCAAAAACCAAACATATCAATTATAAATCTTAGGGATATTTATCTATTTAAAATATAATACTCTGGTACCATCAAAAACATATAAAATGCTGTTTAAATTAATATAAACATATCATACCAACAATGGAAAGAATAAACTAGTGAAAGTGTAGGAGAATTAGTCAATTGAAACATGGTTCTGAGGAAATTTATCTAGAACTGCACAGTGAGGCAGATCTCTCATTCTCTCTCTTTTTCTCTTTCATGCACACATCTGTACAAAAGAATGAACTATGGACTTGATGATGGATTTAGAGAATCCTACATAGTTCTAGGAAGACATTCAGAAGAGAAAATAGAGGAGACATATTTAGTGAAATAAAGACTGAGAATTTTCTATGACTAAATCTAAGACTCCTGAAATTCAAAGTATGTGTTAACAGGAGGATAAATACATCCACACCTAGACACATTATAAAATTTCAGTAAAATTGAGGATGTATAGAACACTTCACAAGCCCCCAGAAAAACAAACAATTACACTGTGTGAAAGCAAATTAGAAAATTCACGTGAAAGTGCTAAGGAAAATAATTACCAACTGGACTTCTATACTTTTGAAATAAGATGCAAAAGTACAACATGTATTGGTGAATATGGAGACGGTCTGATTTTTCTGTCAGTGAGGGATTAGAAAGTATTCACCAAATGAATTTTTTCAGTGAATTTGCAGAAATTGTTCCCTATTTTGGATGATTTAAATTTTTTAAATATGTTTTTTATTGTAAAAATACTACACAGAGGGGTACAGTTACATGATCAAGGTAATGAGTACATTTCCTATCAAGCATTGTTACTTCTTCCTTTGTTTTTCCCCTACCATCCCTTCCTTCCCACCTCCACAACTACACTCCTCACCACCCTAACCCCCTAGCCTAAATTGTAAAGTTCATTTTTCAACATAGTGTCTTGTACATCTCATTGTTACAAAGGGTCAAACCTGTATCCCTACTTAAGCATTTTGTTTTTTCCCTTCCCCTCCCCAAATTAGAGAAGTGTATATACAAGATGCAGGGCACTGACATCAAATACAATGAGAACAGGGGTTATACCATGAGGGAGGAACATACAAAGAAACAAAAAAAAATCACATGGTCCATTATAAATATGTTAAGGACAATAGCAAGAAAGAAAAAATCACTTGTGTCCATATCTTGGGGTTCATTTTGCTTAACATCATCTTTTTTTATTTATTTTTTATTGTGAAAATACTGTACAGAGGGGTTACAATTACATGGGCAAGATAATGAGTACATTTCTTATCAAGCATTGTAGCCTCCTCCTTTGTTTCCCCTTCCCATCCCCCAGACATATACTAGTTTTTGCAAATAAGGGAAACCATAGGACCTATGTTTCTTTGGGCCTGGCTTAATTCAATTAATATAAGTTTTTCCAAGTCTTTCTATTTCCTAACAAATAGGGTGATGTCATTCTTTCTGATGGAGACATAGAATTCCATCTATATCTATATCTATATCTATCTATCTATCTATCTATCTATCTATCTATCTATCTATCTATCTATCTATCTATCTATCTATCTATCTATCTATCTATCTATCTATCTATATCACATTTTCTTGATCCATTCATCTACTGAGGGGCATCTGGGTTGGTTCTATATCTTGTCTATAAACATAATTATGCTGGTAGCTTTAGTATGGTCTTGTTTGTGATCATTTGGGTAAATCCAAAAAGTGGGATTGCTGGGTCATAGGGAAGCTCTATGTGGAGTCTTTTGAGGAACCTCCATACTGCTTTCCAAAGTGGTTGAACAAGTTTACACTCCCACTAGCCATGCAGCAGACAAGGGTTTCATATATGAAATGTACTTAGAACTCAAAAAACTAAATCCCCCAACAACAAATTCTCAGAGAAACAACTGCTGGATAAATAAGTGAGCTAAATGCCTATAATCTTAGCTACTCAGGAGGCTGAGATATGAGGATCGAGGTTCAAAGCCAGCCCAGGTAGGAAAGAATGTGAGACTCTTATTTCCGATAAACCACCAGAAAACCAGAAGTGCTGCTGTAGCTCAAGTGGTAGAGGGCTAGCCTTTAGCTGAAGAGCTGAGGGACAGTGTCCAGGCCCAGAGTTCAAGCCCCATGACCTAAAAAAACAAAAAACAAAACCAAAACCAAACAAACAAAAAAATCCCAAAACTTAGAGAGAAACTTCTCTGAAGAGGAAATAAGAAGGGCCAATAGACACATGAAGAAATGTTGAACCTCTCTAGCCATAAAAGAAATGCAAATCAAAACAACATTGAGATTCCACCTCACCCCAGTTAGAATGGCTATAATCAAGACATCTAATAACAACAGGTTCTGGAGGGGATGTGGACAGAAGAGAACCCTACTGCATTGTTGGATGATTTAAATTTTAATTTCCACACTCATGTGATTACAATTAATGTGGAAAGGATATCCATGAATTACACTGAGAGAAGACAACTCAGGACCAAGCCTTGGGGAAACTTAAACACATTTTTCTAAAGAAGAGAAATTAACCAAAATATTGAAAAGTTGGAAAGAAATATGAGAAGAAAATGAAAAGAATATTGATTCATAAGAAGCAAGGGACTAAGGGTATAGAAATCTGGCATAAACTATCCAGGGCTGCAGAGACTAAATCAGGATAGTATAAACTTCAACCCCTTAAACATAGATGTTAATTGAAAAGGACTATTAATTGTCCATGAACATTAGGGATCTTTTCTTATTTCTAGCACTGACATTTCTTAATTGAATAGCATTATAGAAGTCTCTCAATCTGTCTGGATTTTGGATTACTTGTGTAAAAATAAACCTGGGCAAAATAATCTTCATTGGTCTTGATTCACCAGTTTAACATTTATGGCTTACCAATGTTTTATTTTGATGGTAAAAGTTCTTTTTTAAAAAAAATTTTCCCGGCAAATAGCCCTTCTTCCCTATAAACTTTGTATTATTTCTCACATGTAGAAAACAACTTGCAGTGTACAATAAACTCTCAATGTGGAAAGTCAGTTTATATACATATGACATTTAAAGGCTTTTTCTTGGTGATGGAAGTTCCAAGAAGAGTAAATCACAATAGAATAGACTCAGACTCAGTGTTCTTCATGAAACTTGACTTAAAAAAAATAATGAATAGTCTCTGCTATCTACACAGGAAATATTTGCACACAGGGAGCTTAGAAGGCTCTCAAGTGTCTGGCTTTCACCCTTCTAAATGTTCAGTTTGGCAAGCTCTTGATGTTCTTGTGCACTTGACACTGGCATGCATGTAGATGTATAACTGTTACATTGGCTGAACAATGTAAACTGCTATTCAAATACAAATGGCACATTTAATCCCCTCCTTCTGTCTTCAGGAATCTTCACCAACTCTTACTAATATAGCAGAATGATCAAGACAAAAGCTTCTCATATTCTTTACATGTTTGGGGGTATTTGTTGCTTTTTTGAGTGACTGAGGATAAATGTTCTATTTCATTTAAACCTATATAAAGTTAGAAGCATTCTATTTTTTGCTGATGGTGACAACTTTATGCCTTGACAATAAATGTGTTTAATATACTGAAACATTATGTCAGTCTGACATTTGTAGTTATAAAGGTTCTGTTGCTGTGGTCAATATAGTAATAGAGTGATAGATTGAGATAAAAAGACAACCTTTTGCAGCTCTGTTTATACAACAGAGTAGTTTTGTACATCTTATCAGCAAATAGAAAAGGCAAAATGTAGAGATTTTCTGTCAAATGGTAGAAGGTTTAAATTTCTTCATTTATTAAACATCAGTTGTCTGACCTATGGTAGGTCATTTGACTAAATCTTACTGTATTTATAAACATGGGAAAAATAATAGAATCTCTCTGGTAGGGTTGTTGAGTGAATCAAATAAGACTTTGAAATCAATCAGCCTTTGAAATCATATTGCTGTTGTACAAGGTATATACTACAAAGAGTTAATTTCATTATCACTTTTCTACTTCTATTGTTATTACTGGCCAAAAAATTGCAGAATGAGTTTTGAGAAATGAGGAATCAAATAGAAGTGAAGGTAATGCATGCATGAGATACCTGCATCTTGATGTAACATATAGTTACCTGCCATCATAGGCAATACTCTGTCATGCTACATTTACTATACCTATTCAATTAAACATCATAGTTAAGCCTACCCTACCTGAAGTCTACCCAGGACATTACTTTAGCTAAAAATTATGCAAATTGTGTGGAAAAAGCATATTCTACTTATAACAAGATGTTGACTAGTTTATGGTATTTATTGAATCCTATTTTGAAAGCAAGAAACAGAATAGTTATATATTTTCTCAGCTATCATAAAGTAAAAATACATGTAGTTCAGGGCTGTGGGTATAGTGGTGCATTAATCTTCTTCTTTTCCTCCTCCTCTTGCTTCTTCTCCTCCTCCTCCTCCTCATCCTCCCATCAGTTGTGGGACTTGAACTCATGTGTTCAAGGCTAGTGCTCTACCACTTGAGCCACAGCAACGCGGTTTTTTAGTTGATTGAAAATAAAAGACTCATGGGGCTTTTCTTTCTGGGCTGGTTTTGAATCAAGATTCTCAGATCTCAGCCTCCTGCAACAGAACCTTTATAACTACAAATGTCAGACTGACATAATGTTTCAGTATATTAAACACATTTATTGTCAAGGCATCAGCAAAAAATAGAATGCTTCTAACTTTATATAGGTTTAAATGAAATATGGAACATTTATCCTCAGTCACTCAAAAAAGATCTAGGATCAGTGCTTGAGCCACTGGTTTCTGGCTGGAGCAATCCTATTATTTCCAACTACTCAGGTATCAGAGACTGAGAATTTGCTGTTCAAGGCTAATCGGAACAATAAAATTTAGCACACAGGCCAGATATTACTGTACATGTCTAATCTTGCTACTTTTTCTGGAAGCATAAGTAACAGAATTAGTCAGAATCTGGCCCAGGCAAAATGTGCAAGATCATATCTCAAAAGTAAGTAAAACAAAATGTGTTGAGATGAAGGGTTGAATGAAGTAGGAGCCTAGCAAAGAACGTCCTGTGTTCAAACTCCAGCACCATATTTATTTTTGATTGAGTACAGTAAATTGTTTACCCATAGTTTTAAATCCAGAATTCCTAAAATTTTCAGCTAGCAACATCCAAGCCAATTTGTTAACTATGCTAGGTCAATTCTTAATACAAATATGTGGCATCTGAATACAGACGATATTCCATTCTGATTCAGATATCTCAATGTTTCAGTCATGATTTTTTTTTTTTTTTTTGGTCATGAGGCTTGAACTTGGTGCCTAGGTGTTATTCTTGAATTCTTTTGCTCATGGCTGACGCTCTACCACTGTGAGCCACAGTTCTACTTCCCGTAGAGTCTCACGGACTTTCCTGTCAAGGTTGTCTTTAAACCTTGATCCTCAGATCTCAGCGTCCTGAGTAGCTAGGATTACTGGCGTGAGCCAGAAGCGCCCGGCTCAGCCATGATTTATTTCTTAGTCTGAAACTGTACATGTTTTCCAACATTCTTACTTAAGGCCCCATTTTTCAGTTTTATGAATATATAGGTAACAATTTTTTTGTATTTTCATATTTCTATGTGATAACCTAGTAAATGCATCCTCATCTCTCTTACAGATTTTTGATAACAAGAAGAATGGTAACAAATGTGTGAAATAGACCTTCAGTAGTTTATATCAGTCCTCACAAAAAACTCAAGCTATTGCAACTAACTTCAATGGATTTGACATAAAGCATTGGAATATTTAAACACACCCAGATATTGATAATTTATAAATTGTAAGGTCTATATACTGAAGACAAGACACAGAACTTGTGCAAGTAGGAACTTAAGAACATCTGTATTAACTATCATGTGTGCTCTGATGTGTGGGAGAATTAATCCACATTCCCAAGATATAGTATTACAGTTGTGTCTCAGAGAGGAAAGTAATACTTATGTCACTTTCCCTTCTTCAGTGTGTTCCTGATGATTTATCTTACTCCGAGTGTTTGACTTTTGATGACTATTTGGAATAGGGTTTACTTTTTTTTCTTCTTTTTTTCTGTCAGTCTTGGGGCCTGAACTCTGGGCCTGGATGCTGTCCTTTAGCTTTTCAGCTCAAGGCTAGCACCCTACCACTTGAGCCAAAGTGCCACTTTCAGCCTTTTCTGCTTATGTGGTGCTGAGGAATTGAACCCAGGGCCTCATGTATGCAAGGCAAGCACTCTACCACTGTGCCACCTTCCCAGCTCTGGTTTACTTACCTTAACAGCCCACTTACCCGTTTTTGTTTGTTGGTTTGTTTGTTTTTTGTTGTTGTTTATACCCATTCTTTTCTGAGTGTTAGTATTGTACAAATAACATCTCCATGAGACATACACTTTTAGGTTATGAGTACAATCTAATGTCTACATGCTTGCAAATTTAATTGAAGTACTTTCTCATTAGTTAAAATCCAACTGTTTATCCTATGTAAACTCTTTATGGGAAAAATAAAGAAACTATCATGTACTTCATAATATAAAGTACATTGGCTTTTACTCTAAAGACTTTTTACATTTTAAATGGTTATTTGGAGTGTAAGGATGGGACAAAAGGGAAGTTCAGAGTGAAAACAAAAATCGAAGAGGAGAGAGAAAAAATGAGAGCCATCAGAGCTGTAGTCATGGAAAGATAAACAGCAGAGCGGGAGCGGACAAATAGCCATGCACAGGTTCCAAGCTGGAGAATGAAGGACAGAACAGTATGAGTGAATATGGAGCAGGATGTCACCAATTAAATTTAAATTTGATGTAGTATTATGGTAGTGACGTTTTATATCTAAAAAGCTGTAGGAAATCATAAGACTTAGGACTAATGTAAGGACTGCCTTTTATACGTTTAATCATGTAGAAATGCATTTATGGAAAATAGATACATTCAAGGCAAGTGCTCTACCGCTTGAGCCACAGCGCCACTTCTGGTTTTCTAGTGGTTTATTGGAGATAAGAGTCTCACGGACTTTCCTGCTCGGGCTGGCTTTGAACCGAGATCCAGCCTCCTGAGTAGCTAGGATTACATGCATGAGCCACCAGCGCCTGGCTTTCTGTTACCTATTGATAGAAATGATGACATACGAAAACTCCATGCAAATAGTGAAAATATTTACCTACTTCTTGACATCTTACTTTTGTCCTTATAATTCTACCTGTAGTAAGTACACTATAGAGAAGTAGGCATAAAGGAAAGATGAAATATTATTTATTAGAAAAAAGTGACATGGATGATTTCACAAAGAATGGCAATTAAGATAAATTTTGAGAATGGGTGTGGGATGAGTAAGGAATTTTCTAGAAGATGTATAGAACAGCATATGGATTTACGAATATGCAATGGTTGGGCTGAGAATGGCATAAATATTATGTAATATGAGAGGCACATAAACTCTGAGCTCACCAAACAACTCTCATCCTTACGTTGCTCTGCAATGGCGGGACAAAGGGTGAACAAATGCAGCAATGGTATTTGCTGGACACTATGTTGAAATGAACTGTAAAGCTTGCGGATAGGGATTGGAGGGAAAAACTGGGAGAGAGGGAGGGAAGGGCTGACATTGTCCAAAAAAGAAATCACTCTTTACCTGACTTACGTAACTGTAACCCCTCTGAATGCCACCTTTATAATGACAAGAAAAAAATTACAGAAGAAGGAGTTGCTAAAAATGTGTAAAATAAAGAGAAAAGTGACTTTCAGAAAAGCTTAATCCAAAAAATGTTTTAAAAAATCATTGACGAAATACAATCATTTGTTCTCAGGAAAATGATGGTGCTTTGTATTGTAGAAAGTGCCTTTTCATGTTTATTTTGTTGGATTATGCTTTGGGATATGAAACAGTGCTAGGTAGGTGAGATTTTCTTCAGAATGAAAACAACAAATCTGGATCATGTAGGAAATAATTCACCTTGAGTATTTGTTTGATTCCCACATTATCAGCACGACCACAGAAGACATGTGCACAATAGACCTGTTTAATTTCAAGACAGACATTTGACAGGGCTGTATTATGTCATCATGCCTGTGTTGCATGTGGTCTGCGATAACTAAACAAGTGTAAATGAGAGAAGTCAAATGCCATAACTGCGTCTGGAGAGGCAACTAAGAAGTGTACAGGGCCAATCACACCAAAAATTTAAAGGCAATTTGATATAAAGAAATGATTCCTCATCTTTATAAAATCCTTAGTCGTTTTAACATTATTTTAGTAACATACTGGCCCAAGTCATAGATTATTGTAACATTAATATTAAAGATAATATGGTAGTAATGTTCCAGTAGCATTAATAATATAACAGTCTAATATTAAAGAAAGTGACTGTTCCATTATGTAAAAGGCTTGACATTCTATGCAAATGTGAAGACTCTGAGGAGAAACCTATTTGTAATCTTACACTTCAATGAAAGCAGGATGCTAAATACAAAGGCAATGAATGTACTTATTAATAAAATGTTTCTTTTTTAACTTTTAAAATATTAATGAGAAGATTGTACTTTCAAAGGGCATCTCATGTACTCTCTTGGTGTTATCTTTTAATGGCTGGCATATGCGAAAAATCAGTATCTCTAGGAAACTTGTCTTCTGTGTTCACTTTTATAAGGCAGAGATTTAGTCCTATATTAATTTGAGGAATTGTTTTACACTTCAAGTTTTGTATCAGCTTCACGAGTGGACAATGCAGATGATGTACAACCATTTATTATGAATCTTCCTAAGGTACTACCACAACTTTGTACATATGTGAGTCTCCAGGAAGAAAAGGTAAACCAGTAAGATCTAATATAGAAATGAGTTTATAATCCTTGGAAGGAATTCACAGTCACTACCACAAAGCAATAAGGAGCACAGGCCACCTGCTCAGGAGCCACCAACATAGTTCTATTAATATTCTATTAATAGTTCTATTAATGTTCACGAAGAATTTGGATTTCATTTTTCATTGACTAAGAAATCAAAACCAAGATGCACATAGCAGAAAGCAAAAGTCTCATTTCTTAGGAAAGAGGGAGGAGCAGTACTTTGAACAAAACTGTTACAATCATTCCCAATACAAAGGTACCACATGGCTCCCCCATTTTCAAACTTTATATTTTTTGTTGTCGGCTAATTGAACTCAATAAATTGGATTATGCAGTAATGTTTTAAGAGCATGTTTTAAATGTCATAGTTTATTTTTGTTAGCTCCTCTAGCTTTCATTAATTTTGGTTTAAAAATGCATGCAGTACAAGCTATAAAAAATTTTTTCTTTAAAACTTGTTTAGTAGTAGTGTCAGATGACTTCACTGTATAATAGGATTGGCTATCTTCCTAATTGCAATGGACTTCCTTCCACAGCTCCTCCAACTGCCTGGCTTTGTACAGTCCTCATTTCCACTCCCTATTGCCTTAGTTACTCAAGGGGGAAACAAATCTGCCTACCTCCTATAGGTGTTTCAAGGATTAATAAATTGCTGTGTACACTGAAAATGTTGGATGCAATATCCTCTGAGAGCCTGAAGCATTACTATGGCTAAAAGTATCATTTCCAGATGCTGCAGCTCCAAGGACAAGGGAGCAGGTCTGGAAATCTCATCCAAGCCTCCCACATGGAGGGCTATTGCCAGGCCAAAGAGTTACATTTTGATATTTAAACATCAGTGGTTTTATATCAAAGTCATCTTGATGAGAAAGAGTCTTTTCTGGACACAGAAAGTGCCTGAACTGGCACCTCCACTGGCAGCAGCCTTGAATCATTTGGACTTTATAACCACAAGCAGAACTATTCCCAGGAAAGAGTTTATCTCTATTAGAAATGAAAGAGAATTTTTTCTTTTATGTTGGAACAGATAACTCAAAATTATAAATGGCTGGCTCCAGTAGGCTCTTTATGTAGTCAAGTTGGTTACAAATGCCTTGAAATTTGAGAAGTTTCAATGAAAGGGATACTGAAGCACTATTTGTTCTCCCAGGTGAATCTTAGAGTTTTGTCTGGAAATTTTGATTTTAGGGGTGAGGAGACATTTATTCCAAGAAAGTCAATTTAACTCACACTCAGTGATGTACTTGGAATCAGTTTGAATATCATGGAAAAATGGATGATGAAAAAAAGAAACATGGATGAATTTCACAAATGTAAGGTCCCTTTCTGTTTGTTTCATGAAGCAGGTGCCCATTCATTTTTTTTGTTATTTGTTTTGTTTTGCAATGGAGGTATAAGGTGATATCAATCCTAACTTAATTGTTACTGATAGTTTGCATTATTGATGATAAAGCTCATCTTTTATTTGGTTTATTTATTTATTCTCTATTCCTGTTGCCATTCTTCACTTCATCAATCCTAATATGTGCTACTGGTACCTTTTAGTGTAATTTGTTCTTATAACAGTGCTTGATAGAAAATGTACTCATTACCTTGCTCACGTAACCGTAACCCCTCTGTACAGTATTTTTACAATAAAAACATATAAAAAAGATATTGGGATGTTGTGTGCATGCATTTTTTTAAACAGACATTTGTTATAGATGTGTCTTATTTATTTATTTTATCTGAGTATTATGTTTTTAAGATCAGTTTCTATGTGGTTTGAAGAGGTAGAATGTTATCTCTAATCCCTGTGTTGTAGTAGTTCCCTGAATATATCCTCCAGGCTTTAATTATCTATTGCCTTCAATCCCTTGTTACTACAAATAACATCTTCAAGCATATTCCTGTTTGGTTTCCCACATAGGCTCTATGAGAATTGTTCCAAGCTCTGCAGTGGATTTAAAGGAAAGAACAGGTATGTGAATTTAATTGAATGAAGAACTGCTACAGATTGTTTTTCAGGATGACTGACTATACTGTGCAGGAAGCTTCCCAGTTCCCACACCTGCCAACACAGGGCCCTGTACAGCTTTCTCAAAGTTGCTATTCTCATGGGTGTAAAGTGATATGCTGATATTTTAATTAGCATGTCCCCTAATTCCTAATAAGTTTGAGCACATTTCATACATGTTAGACTTAAGATTTCTTATTTTTCAAAATGCATTTTCATAATCTTGCCTGTATTTTTCTTGTTCTCTCTCTCTCCCTTTCTTCTGTTCCCCACTCTTCCTTTTCCAAGTCCCCCTACTCTTAGAGAGATTATATTCTATGAATGAATGTTTGTTGGTTTTATGCTTTTATGTTGTCATTTGGAAATTTCTCCCTGTTACTTCTACATATCTCTTTTTTTGAACAGCATCCTTCTGTATAGTAATTGCTGGCAAACAGTAAACATAGGCATTAATTGAAAGAATGCAGGGACTGTTGTTATGGAGGAATCTGATCTGGGACATGCATACAAGAGCTAACATCTGCTTAAAGGGTTAGAGGAAACACATTAGAGTGACACTTAGCATAAAGATAGTTTAACATATGTTTTCCCTTATAATGGGTGAATATTTTTGCTAATAAAAAAAAACTCATGAAGTTTAGTATTGAATTATAATGTGACTTACAGGCTAAAATATTTTGTTAAAATCAAATAACTCCAAACATGTTTGTCTTTACGATGTACATCAGTATTAGAAACCATAGGTGATTTCACTATAAACTAAATATTTTCATTCATTAATACAGATTATAATTCTTTATGAATTCTGTCTGAAATTTGTTTACAAGATAAAGTCAAATGGTAGTCACCTTATCAGTCCTACAGGCAATAAGAAAAGTTATTTGAAACCTAAATTTAGAAAGCTTATTGACATTAATTTTTCATGCTTTCACTGTATTTGATGTCGGTATAATTTGTGGAGGGGAAGGGGAAAAACAAATCGTTTAAATAGGGATACACGTGGATCCATTGCAGCAATGAGATGCACAAGTCATTATGTTGAAAACGAACTTTACAACTTTGGTGGGGGGGGGGAAGATTGGGTGGGGGGGTAAGGGGAGGATGGGAAGGGGAAACAAAGGAGGTGGCTACAATGCTT
The DNA here is from genome assembly GCF_019054845.1 of Dipodomys spectabilis. Lineage (NCBI taxonomy): Eukaryota > Metazoa > Chordata > Mammalia > Rodentia > Heteromyidae > Dipodomys > Dipodomys spectabilis. The sequence goes on from NW_024870709.1 coordinate 13,270,182, forward strand.
GATAAGAAATGCACGCATTATCTTGCTCATGTAATTGTAACCCCTCTGTACAGTATTTTCACAATAAAAAAATATATAAATATTTTATGAGATACAGGTTAAAATAATTTTTATTGTACAGATTTAATTTTTGCAGCACTATTTGTTGCATAGGATAACGTTTCCTCATAAATGCCTCAGCACCTTTCTTTAAAAAACAAAAAGAAATGTACTCATTATCTTGCCCATGTAATTGTAACCCCTCTGTATAGTATTTTCACAATATAAAAAGAAAAATAAAAAAATTCAAATTGTAGATATAGTATTTGCTATCTTTTTTGTGTTTACAAATCATTAAGCTCAAAATTCCTTTGAAAGAAAAATTCTGATGACACTACTTGTTCTGAGTGGGGGGAAATATCTTGGTCTCTTTCTGACACTCAAACCTGATGTAACCAAAAGTTAAGATTTCTATTATGTTGAACTGCATATCAACTTGAAAGGGCTGTTATAATTTCTTGGTAGAAAGAAGTATGCATTTTTAATCTACTGTCTGAAAGAACTTTCAATTAAGTACATTTACTTAAGGAGTGGCATAGTTGTTTTCTCCAAGTTCTATGATTATACATAATTGAATCCTAGAAAAGCAGATGTTCCTATAACTAATGACTTCTGTGCTGTTTTAGCATGAGCCATCTTCTTATGAGCCTATATTTTATATAGTATTCTTAAACATGAAACAGATAAAAAGGACCTTCAATTGATAATTTTTCTTGTACTTTCCATTAAGTCCCTATGTGTTTCTTTATATAATATTGTTTGTAACAACAACATATTTCAAGTTTCTTAAATTCATCTGTTTTACATTCCTTGATGCTTACCATCTAAATTTTTTTCTCCTTTAATATTTGTTATAGTCCATAATACTGACTCAGTGAAAGGTTTCCTACAGCATGTTGAGGAAGAGCAGGTATTTTAGAACTAATAGGACCAATGTCCCAATTGAAATCTCAAGTGAGATCTCAGTGTTATATTTTGCAGAAGTCTCTAAACTGCTGTTCCTGTTTGCTGCTTCTGCTTATCCCAACTAAAGATTTATCATGAATTTGCTCTGCCTCTTAATATATGTATATTATGGGTAAAGGTGAATTTGACCATGGATTTTTTCCAAGCAGGCAACATACAACATTAGACTAGTTTTATAACCTAATCGAATGACACATCCAATTAGTGTCATTCAGATTCTATGTTTATCTTTTAGCTTACATGTCATACATTGTAAGTATAGAAATGCCACAGGGAAATGTAATGCATAAGATTCAATCATACCAAACAAATTTTTAGCAGTTACAGTTTGTGTTTTTGATTAAAACATCAAGGATTTTTTTCTTATGAATTTCTTCCTAGAGTTCCTTTTAAAAATATATTTCTATGATCTTAAAGTTGTACAAAGCAGTTACCATTCAACAAAAAGTGATTCTTAAAATCACTTTTGAGGCTGGTGAAACAGTTAAAAAGGATTGGATCATGAAATATGAGGACATCTATTTGTACAGGAGTACCAGTAGCTGGTTGGCAGCCATTTGATCCCCTGAAAATACAAGTTAGGCTGAGTTGAGAGATGACTGAAGTAAAAACATACAGAATATGCTTATTTTATCCAGAGTATTTAAACAATTGCTGGCACAAAATTTTCTACTACATATGTATTTGTAATATGTAGTAGTGAGACAGGAGGGAAACTTTATGGTTCTGATTGCAGGTTTTGATCAGATTTATAGATCAAATAAAAGAATCTGAATTTAACATAATAAATAACAGACAAGATCAAAGACATGGCTGAGTATTACCATAGTTGCTGTTATTATATAAGAGCACACCATTGTGGAGAATGGACTGGTAGAGAAATGCTTGGCAGCGATATAATCAAATAAGAGAAGGCTATGAAGATAACCTAGGTAGGACCAGTGATTGTGAGTTCTCGGATTAGTGTTTTGCAGTCAGGCTGAAACACCATAAGCAGGATTCAAAGTTGTTTTTGTGTATTTTGTTTTGGATTGTTTTTAAACAAAAACAAGTATAATTTTCCAAACAGAAAATAACCATCAGCCCTCAAGATCCATTTTACTCATAAACTTACATGTCTAATTGAAAAATATATAGTACCTAACACAGTATATTTTAAACTAAAAACAAAGGAAGAATTAAGCAACATAAACATCCTTGGTATCAAGATCCTCTTTACAACAATAAGAAAATACTAGTTTCCAGAGGAAAAATAATTGCATTAGAGAGCTGTGGAGGTGATTCAAATAATACCAATGTCACTTATAAGACTTTGGTTTGGGTCAGATAATTAAATTCTCCTATATCTATCTCATCTTACAGATGATTCAGAGATAACACTTAGTCTTCGTCCATATTAAAAATATACTTGATCAAGGCTAAATTGACTAGGGCTAAATGAATATCAATGATCACTATTAATTATATAATTTAGACCCTATAGTAGACCAACTCCTTTGGGAGAAGGGTGCTTACAGTTCTAAATTTTTGTATAAGCACTTGCTCTCCTTTGCATGTATTTGGCAGGATTCTATCTACCCTAGAAATCATGGATCACATCATGGAGAAATGATCAGTCTCTGGAGTTACAGTGATGAACTAAAAGCTGAAAACAATACCCACTTTTGGTGCTATCAGAGAGTAAATGTAAGAATGGGACATTGCTATCCTCTTTATAACATGAAAAAAGAATATATTTGAAAAAGTAGAAAGAATTGTATCCTTGTAACAAACGAGTTCAATGGAGAATGCAATCTCAAGGCAGATGTATGTATGATTTTTGAAGAATACGCAATAACACATTTTACTTTTGGTTTATGTTAATTTTGATCATGTTGTTTTGTACTTGATGCTAAAACAGGCTTAACAAATAATCATAGCAAAATGTGGAATTTTTTTCCTTTCCCTTCCTTCCTTCCTTCCTTCCTTCCTTCCTTCCTTCCTTCCTTCCTTCCTTCCTTCCTTCCTTTCTTTCTTCCTTACTTTCCTTCTTTCTTTCTTTCTTTTTTTCTGTCTGTCTCTGTCTCTCTGTCTCTGTCTCTCTGTCTCTCTGCCTCTTTGTCTCTCTGCCTCTCTGTCTGTCTGTCTGTCTCTCTCTTTCTGCTCCTAGCATTTGAACTCAGGGTCTAGGTGTTGTCCTTAAGCTTCTTTTGCTCAAGGCTAGTAGTTTATTGTTGACAAAAGTATCATAATTTCCTGCCCTGGAAGTCTTTTAATAGTGATCCTCAGATTTCAGCTCCTGAGTAGCTAGGATTGCAGGTATGAGCCAATAGAACTGGGCAAAAATGTGCGAAAAAATGTTAAATTCCACTAAGAAATGGTTAGAGTAATCTTAATTCACTGCAGAGAATATGACAAAAATGACAAATAACTAGTATCTTTGAGAGGAAAAGTAGTCTTTCCAGAAAAATTGAATAAGTTAATTAGCTTTCTAACATATTTATAAGATGATTTCTTTGTTGCTTTGTATGTCTCCCCCGCCACGCTCCCCGCCCCCCCCCCTCCCCCCCGCCCCCCGACGGTATAACCTGTTTTCACTGTATTTGATGTTGGTATAATTTGTGGAGGGGAAGGGAAAAAACAAATTGTTTAACTAGGGATACAGGTGGACCCATTGTAATAATGAGATGTGCAAGACGTCATGTCGAAAAACGAACTTTACAACTTTGGCTTGAGAAGGGGGGAGAAAAGGCAGGGGGTGGGAAGTGGGGATGGGAAGAGATGGTAAGGAGAAACAAGGAGGAGGCAACAATGCTTGATAAGAAATGTACTCATTACCTTGCTCATGTAATTGTAACCCCTCTGTATGGTATTTTCACAATAAAAAAAAAGAAAAAAATGTTAATTAGATTTGAGGAAATATTTTTAAAATTTTTATTTTATTGTAAAGATACTATATAGAAGGGTTATATATATAAAGATACTATATATAGTATAAATACTATATATAGTATAGTATATGCAATATATAGTATATATATTATATATATAGTATATATACTATATATAGGGTTATATATATATATATAAAGATACTATATATAGAAGGGTTACAGTTGCATAAGGTAATGGATACATTTCTTGTTAAGCATTGTTATCCGCTCCTTTGTTGTTTTCTCACTATCCCTATCCTTCCCTTCCCCACCTCCCTCACTCTCCCTCCCCCCAAAATTGTAAAGCTCATTTCTAATATACTGTTTTGTGGGTATCATTGTTGCAATGGGTCATCTTGAGTCCTCCTTTGTTGTTGTTTTTAATGTACTATGTGATTTTTTGTTTCCTTTGTATGTTCTTCCCCCTATGGTATATCCCTTGTTGTCACTGCACTTGATATTGGTATCCTGTATCTTGTATATACATTTGTCTAATTTGGGGAGGGGAAGAGGAATAACAAGTACTGAAAAAATTGAGGAAATAATTTAAAAATGTTATTTTAGAGATCATTTTATTACCTGCATATTAAAGAATATTGGATTCATAAAGTATGTTATAATCTAGAGCTACAAGAAATCAAGCAGTTATAGTGCTCAAAACAATATTGTTATATATGTTCAATTTGCAAAAACATATATAGGGTTGCAATGAATTTATATAAAGTTCATTTACATGCTGATATTCAGTAAGATTGGAGTCATTTTTTTAAATTTAGACTATCACAATACATTTAAATCTCATTTAAAGTAAATGAACCATTTGAACAAAACATCAAATTGTAAATATAGAAAGTAATCTGGAGTGTAGGAACTCTGTGTGTGTGTGTGTATGAGAGAGAGAGAGAGAGAAAGAGAAAGGCAGAGAGAGAAAGAGAGAGAAAGAGAGGAGACACTGTAAACAGTTGGTTTAATTAGAAAAAAATAAGTTGTCTTTTGTTCGCAATTGGAAAAATGAAAATTAATTTTTCAAAATCATGATGAAATATCTACAGTTTAAAAAGAACTTTTAAGCTCTTTATTTTTCTAATGAAGTGAATATATTGGAATTGGAACATAATTTTGTTTTTCAGGAATCTGAAAACTGCATGCGACTTCCCCCTCACAGTTTGCAATCAGGTTTCTACAGCATCCAATTGTTTAAGGCTAGGTTATCTTTCCTTTCCACCCCAAGTTTAACTGACTTCTTGTCTTACTTGACAATTGAAACCAGTCAAATCTTACTTTTCTTTCTTGTAATAACTATTCCTTGGAATGGTATTTCACATGTACAATTCCAGCACTGCAGAAATAGTGACAAGAAGAACACAAGGTTGAGGCCCGCCTGGACTATAAAAGAGGCTCCTCAAAAGTGTATGAAGATGTATGAGTCATGCATCCTTTTAGCCCAATTTTACAAATATTTAATATTGTGTTGCATTTCCACTTTGTTGTTTAATAAAACATTGTTTTAGTAGTTTCTAAGTCACAGAGTATAAACTGGGTGTGTTGGTACATCCCTGTAATCCCAGATCTATATCTATATCTATATATGTATATATATAAAATATCAGGGTTGTATGTGTTTGAGAGTTTTTACTGTGAATCCCTTGGAAAGTAAATGGGGTATGAAAGAAACAAATTTAAACAAATAGAGGGTCTAAAATACCTTTCAGAGCAATTTAACAACCAGGCCTTTAAGTATGATACAGCACTTCCTCAAGTCTTTGAAATACTGTGTATGTGAGTGTAATAAAACTCAGTGTTGAAAAAGAGCAGGCTGGGGAAGTCCTGTTACCAACATGTTTTACTGGAGGAAATCTAAATTGAATAGTCCTCGTTTCGACTTGCTTACTAAGTTTAACTTTCTCTAATAAATCTAAACTTGTTTCATAAGGAACATTCAAGTTAAGACATGCACATGTGAACCCACTTCTTTGGTACAAAATAAAAGTTTAAATTTGCAACACATAAAAAAACAAATGTAGAGATCTATTTTTAATTCATTTTAGTTTCTAGTCTTTGCTGTTATGTAAAACTGAATCAGAGTTAATTAGTTTAACTTATGCCATTTTTATATTACTGTTTTTATTTGACTTTTGTATGTGTGTGGGGTGTGTGTGTGTGTGTGTATGTGTATGCACATGGTGTGTATGTGTTGAAAAGAATTATATAAATTAGAAAAAATATACCTATGAATATTAAAGATATATATATGTCCATATTTATTAACAGGGTGTTCATTGACAATTTCTTATTGTGGTCATCTAGGGACTTTCTCCATAACTTTTCCAACTGGTAATATCAACAATAACAATACTAATAAGAACTTACTGATTTCTGTGTTAGGAAGTATGCTGTGGTATTTTACTTTTCACATAGCATACTTTCAACAACATTCAAAATCTGTGTCTTGTTAAGCTTACTCTGGATGAAAAACCCCAAGTTTGAAATGATTTCATTAGTTTCCAAAGATCATGAAATTACAATGTGTTAAATTAGGCAGCCAAATCAAACTTTTACTGACTAACTAGCCCATTCATCCTGAGACTGACTCTGAATATTGATTCTGGTAAACAAGTTTCTTGAGGTCTCACTATCAATTTACTTCTTCTGATCTTATTAAACTGTAAGAAAATTATCCTTTAAATGTTTAGGAGATCAAAGGCATATTGGTAAATAAATGCATGCATTATTTTATTTAAATAAAAAATTGCATATGAGAAGAAAGTACAAATATTTAGCATTTTATTTCGGTTTTCAAGATGAGCTGTAACAAATTTAGTGTCAATTTCATTATCTAATTGTCAAAGTGCAATAATTTCTTCATCATTAAAAATTATTATTACTATTATTATTATTGGTGCTAGTTTTGAACTCAGGATCTGGGTGCTATCCCTGAGCTTCTTGAACTCAAGGTCTGGGTGCTATCCCTGAGCTTCTTGAACTCAGGGTCTAGGTGCTATCCCTGAGCTTCTTTTTGTTTACTTAAGACATGCTACTTTTCTTGCTTTGTGGTAGTTTATTGGAGATAAAAGTCTGAGCTTGCTTCCTAGTGATTCTCAGATCTCAGCTTTCTGATTACAAGTATGAACCATAGTCACACAGCTTAATTTTTTATTCATAATGACCCATTTTGTTGGTAAAACTCTAGTTAAAGGGGGATTGAGAAATCTTCCAGTTACAATGTGCCTACTGGGATCAGTTTTACTTGTTGTGATCATGGGAAGCCATGGTAAATGCTACTTTTTGGGAGGACAGGGAATTTATTTGGGGAATAGGAAGTTATTGGTTCAAATCTATCTATTTATCTATCTATCTATCTATCTATCTATCTATCTGTCTGTCTGTCTGTCTGTCTGTCTGTCTGTCCGTCCGTCTGTCTGTCTGTCTGTCTGTCTGATGTGGCTTGAACTGTGGGCCTGAGTGCTGTCCCTCAGCTCTTCAGCTCAAGGCTAGTGAGTGCTCTACCACTTGAGCCACAGTGCCACTTCCGGTTTTCTGAATGGATTATTGGAGACAAGAGTCTCACAGACTTTCCTTGTCTGGGCCGGCTTTAAACTAAGATCCTCAGATCTAAGCCTCCTGAGTAGCTAGGATTACAAACATGAGCCACTGGTGCCCAGTGGTTCAAATATTTTTAATTCACCTAAATTTCCATCTGTAATAATACTAATAAGGAATTGCAATAAGTAATAATAATCATTTCCTAATTGTGAGGATCTTATTATGCTTTACTTCTCAAAAGGCAGATTGAGAATTAAAATGTCTCTCTCTATATATTAGTTTATTAAAATATGGATTAAGATGTAAAATGTGGATAATTTGGCTCTCAGTCTCCTTAATTATGTGCCTTTGATCAAGTTAGTTTTTTTTGTATTCTGGACAATTAGAAAATTAGAAATTCTGAACCCTATACAACTACATATAAAGTATTTAGAACAATGCTTAGGCATATAGAAGTGTTAACAAGTGTTAACTTTGGGGAGATAGAAAGCACTAGAAGGTAGTTCATAAGGCAAGTCATGTGCATGAAGGTTCAGTGTTAATACTTCTATTTCTGGTTATAGTTTCTTTCAGTGAATTGCTAAAACTGTAATAATAATTATTATTGTACAATTTTGTACTTCAGTGCTTGCTTTGAAAGTAATAGTGTCTTTCCTCATTCAACTGCCTTCAAACCCTGTCTATTTATAATGCTAAGCCTTTAAGCAGTTGGGCAAAAATCCCACATGAGGGTATCTACAACAAGTTTTTCTTTTTTTTTTTTTTGTCAGTTTTGGGGCCTGAACTCTAGGCCTGGGCACTGTCTCTGAGCAATTCAGCTCAAGGCTATTGCTCTACCACTTGAGCCACAGCACTACTTCTGGCTTTTTCTGCGTATGTGGTGCTGAGGAATCGAACCCATGGCCTCATGCAAGCAAGGCAAGCACTCTACCACTGAGCCACCTTCCCAGCCCATCTGCAAGAAGTTTTACCAAATAGAAGTTCTTTCTCCTAAAACACATATGTATCTTCAGACTTGTTATCTAAAGTTGGGTCCTGAATATGAGTCTGATGGTAATGATCAGGGTAAAACACAAGTAATCCAAGAGTCTTTCTTCGTATAAAGAAACATTGCCTCTGTAAGTCATAAGAATTTATGCCCACCTAGCCCTCAGTCTCTGCATCAAAGCATGTCTCTCTCATATGTGAAAATAGATCACATACAGACTTTTTTAAACCACTGCTTATTTCCCATGTGTAAGAGATCAGAATTCTTCCATCTGTAACAATTTTCTCCCTATCTTGCTCATTGAATGATGACATATTCCACATGAAAGCAGACTTCACAAACTAATTGGGAGAAGCAGTTTGTAATACATCTTCCTTTCCCCACTCGACTCCCTCCCAAACAAATCATATGTAAATAAATACAGAGAGCTAAGGCAGACACTAAGTTGCCTAAATTACATGACTGTCACTCCCTGAAGACCAACCAACATTCTCCAGGACACCAAAGATTATGGTCTTTCTCTTTCACTGTCTGACAGGACAAAGGATTGTTTGGGTAAGACGTCCAGTCCCACCCATTTACATACACAGATATTAAAGCTGTAGGGGTAAACAAGTGTGTGATTGCAAAAGGCTTTTCATTCCTTTTCCTATTTTGTCAACACTTATGAAAATATTTACTCCTTTAGACAATTTAATTTGCCTTCACTCCATACTTTAATGCCATTAAAGACAAAGACATTAAAAATCTTTTGTCTTTATTTTCCTATAACTTTGGGCAAAAATATCATAAATCCTCTTTTAGGTGTCATTAACATTCTAACTTTGCATTATATATTCACATATACATTACACATATACATATATATATGACTTTTATCAAACAGATATTAAGGAAGCTTTTGTTTTATAAAACCTCAGACAGTGAGGTTTTATAAAACCTCACTGCAAAAAGCTAATTAGAAAGGTAATTACAGAACAGAAATGACTCTTATTTAGGTCACAGACAGGATTCTGGGCCAGGAAGAGGGGCACAATTCCCCAGTTTCTTTTTATTTGAGAGTCATGCTTAACATTCTCATTCAGTAAAATAAACGATTCTTGCCTGATTTATTGTTGGATTTTTATAAAATATTTAGATTACTTTATTCATGAAGGATTATATTGATTTTGAGCATATTACCTCACTACAGATCTGATGGTGGTGAATATTTAAATGTCACCATTTGCCCTTTCAGAGTATTTCCAAGAAATAGTATTGACTCTTGTTTTTGAAGTCTCACTAAAGGGCTCCTCAGAAGCAATCGTAACTTTCAGAATAATTATTTGCCACTTTACTAGTAAGGGTTAGGAAGAAAATAAGTTAAAGAAAACATTCCAGTCAGCTAGAATAAGGTACAAAATATGTGGGAACATTTTGTCTACCCACTTTCCTTTTTGGAAAGGCCTCTTGATAGAAATCTACTCTTAAAGATGCAAAATCTACTAAAAGGATAATTTCAAAGGGAGCTATATCTATACTTTCTGAGAAATCATTAAACTAAGCTAATGCTAACCACATTCACCAGTAGTAGTCACCAAGTTTTGTTAATAAATTATTAATGTAATGTACACCATTTGTTAGTAGAAAACCCTATCCAATCTTCTCATTTTCTTAGTGAGTAGTCTGATTAACTGCCAGTTACATACATAATTCTTGTTACAGTTTGTTTATTGCTTTTCAGCAACTCGGTAATCCTAGTGGATGAAAATATTTTTCATTTGTCACAGTGACACGTGCTATGAAATAAAACTATGAACAGCTGCAAGATCCTCCAAACTGATATATATGTATATATATATATATATATATATATATATATATATATATATATGTGTGTGTGTGTGTGTGTGTGTGTGTGTGTATATATATGATTCCACATCATTTTTAAACTTCCTAATTTAGCTAAAAGTAATTGATTTGATTTCAGGTATTCTTCTACTGTAAAATGAGTACAATTTTAAAAAATAACTTAGAAATGGCTTTGACCATCACATTTCAAATTTAACATTTTAACAGATTTCTCCTAAGGAATTTATCCCCAGCACATTCTTAGATCAAGTTCACCTTACTCATGGCTTTTAAAGAATTCTTAATTATTCTCTGTTTATCTCAGTCAAGGCATCATTTTCAAGCTCCTCTGGGCTAGCTTCTTGGGTGGTAGGTTATGTTGCTTTGCCCTTAGAATATTTCTGTGTTTCTACATTCTTTCTTGAGCCAGGGATCACCACTAAAAAAGTAGCCAAAGGATAAAATATAAACATATATAATCCATTAAAAAATGAAGAGTTTGATTGGGAGGGGGAGGCAACTTCTTTTTATCTTTTCTGAGAAAAATGGTGCTTTAAATACATGCAGTTTCTACTATTTTAAGTTGGATTTAGGAAAACATGTAATAAAGGAATTATTATATAGTTTACTATTATGTTTTTATTAATCATACATATATATTTAATAACATCAATTTTGAATAATAGCAAATTATTTAAGGTTTTATGGGTAGCTTCATAGACTCTGGTATTGTAATAATTTGAAATCTAGAAAATATTACATATGAGATTGACTAAAATTCTAAAGATGGGAAATGGTTGGACATTTGTTATTTATAAAGATTATATTACTCAGGCTGGGAAGGTGGCTCAGTGGTAGAGCACTTGCCTTGCATGCATGAGGCCCTGGGTTCGATTCCTCAGTACCACATAAGCAAAAGGAAAAAAGCTGGAAGTGGCGCTGTGGCTCAAGTGGTAGAGCGCTAGCCTTGAGCTGAAGAGCTGAGGGATAGCGCTCAGGCCCAGAGTTCAGGCCCCACGACCGGACCCCCCCCCCAAAAAAAAGATTATAATACTCAAGGAAAATAGTACATGAAGAATAAATATAATTATAAACAAAAGTCTTTTGTTGGGGGGAGGATAATTCCGGGGCTTGAATTCAGGCCTGGGCACTGTCTCTAAACTTTTTTTGCTCAAAGCTAGCACTCTGGAACTTGATCCACAGCTCCACTTTTGTCTTTTTGGTGGTTGATTGGAGATAAGCATCTCATGGACTTCCCTTCTCAAGCTGACTTCAAACTGTAATCCTCAGATCTAAGTAGCTAGGATTATAGGGTTTGAGAAATCACTGTCCAGTCAGATACTAAAATCTTATTTAATTTTGTGAGATAATCCCAAGCAAATATAAGCTGAAATTCTGCTTACGGCTCTTAAATATATTTGTCCCATATGATGAGTCACACAAATAATCTCTCACTTAAAATTTAAGAATTTAAGATACAAACCTCTATTATTGTCCTTTGAGAAATTCTAAGCTCTAGCAATAGTGTTCTCAGATTGCCATATGGAAATAATTTGCTTTAGGAAGCACATGCACCTTAACTGTTTACCATTTCCTATTTTCTTACACTCAGGCCATGTCATGTATGTACAGAACCTGCCTAGACCCTGTAGGCATTTGTGTTTGAAACTCATACCAGCAACATAAATAAAGTCTTTTGGATAAAGCCCAAAATACACCTTTCTTACACTGAATCCTATTTTATTGCCAAGAAAGATATGATAAATTTATAATACATAATTAAATATTCATGTTCCAACATGACTGCATATAAATTATATCATGGGAGAGTATCAGGGTAAAACTAACATTCTAGATTTGAAGTAGTATGACTGAAAGATTTTTAAATAGAAATGAATCTTTGATTTACAAAATCTAATAGGCAAATAAACCCTCAAGGTAAATTTCTGTGTGGTGACTTGAAAATTTATAAACCAGAATTATTTGTTGGCACAAATTTCTGTGGATACTAGTATTTATTTGTACAGTCAAAAGCTCAAATCCATTTTATTTGATTCTACCAGTGTTAAAAACAAGCTATCTTGCTAAAGAAATATTGTTTATTCATACACTAACAGTTGTCTATTTGTATAAGACATGTTAGGTATACTGATGTTTCCATAAGAAATATTAGCCCAATATATAAGCTACAAGTATGGTACTCCAAAATAATAAAGAAGATACACATATATTAGTGACACAAAATATTCAGTTAATTTATTCAATTACTTCTGGCTAATCTGTTTCTAAAATGTATAGTATTTTCTTTAATTCTTTAAAATTTTTATATTGATTTGATATAATAAAAATAAAAATTCTCAATTTCAGCCTTAAAGGATAAAATAATATCTGTTCATATTTTTCAACTTTTAGTTTTTTGGGCAGAGGAATGGAAGTACTAAACTTTACCAGAGTGATAAAGATACAAATTAATATAAAAATCAGATAAATTAATGTCATGACAGATATAAAACCAATTGTCATCTAACATAATTATAATATTATTGTACATACAATACAATTATTATAGTTTAGTTGCAGGATTTTCAAAATTTGTGTTTGTTTGTACCATTCAATTATGATCTTTATTCATCTCTTATCCCATTCTGAATGCTAACAGGATTAACTAGTATTAGTCCTCCAGTCACAAGAAGTGCTCTATGCAGTGTGACCTGTCAATCTCCCCTGAGATTCAGAAGGGCTAAGTTGAACCATGCATGATTTCAAAGCAATTCTCAGCAGAATTATCTGCTTGACCTGCAAGATGAACAAGCATATCATTTAATTAATTGCCAAGCTCTTGTGAACAGAACTGTTCATTTTTCTAGTAATTGCACAATGATATGCTCTTGCTGATTTCTACAGGAATGATGAAAATTGCACATTAGCTGGTCTGATGGCCAAGTTCCATGTAGCCATCAGGAACTGACTTTCAAACTTGACATGAATATTTTTTATAGTAGTACCATAAAAGCATCCAGAAGATAGCTATTTCCTTATAGCAGCGACAATATTTGAACTACTAAGTCTTACCACCAAAATGTCTTTCCTCACAAATATGTGAGGTAAAAAAAATTAAGCAATACCTTTAAAACTGTAGAAGTGCTTAGCGATTTAAATCTGCTTGTATCTCTGGTGTGATGAAGACTATTTAAGAAAGAGTAGAATTAATATAAATATGCTCATCTATGTAAATAGATCAAGGGAGGAAGACTTCATTTTCATATATGAGTATGTAAATAGAAAGAAAATATGTAATTTTTATCAGAGAAAATAAAATACAAAACATGTAAAAATTACAATCTGTTATTGTATATATTTTTTCTGGAAGCTCAATTTAGAATTTATGAATAAACAAATTAAGGGACAGCACATATTTACTGGAAAGACAAGAAGGAAAAGAACCCAAAATATTTGGGTTCAAAATTTCTCTACTGGGGCTGGGAAGGTGGCTCAGTGGTAGAGCGCTTGCTTTGCATGCCTGAGGCCCTGGGTTCGATTCCTCAGCACCACATAAGCAAAAAGAAAAAAGCTGGAAGTGGCGCTGTGGCTCAAGTGGTAGAGCGCTAGCCTTGAGCTGAAGAGCTGAGGGACAGCGCTCAGGCCCCACGACCGGACCCAAAAAAAAAAAAAAAAAAAAAAATTTCTCTACTGGATAGATATTCCTTCCCCCTCTTTCTCATTTCTTTTCTCTTTTTTTCTTTCTGATTTCTAAAATTATTTTTAAGTAGCTGTACAAGGGAGCTTCCATTTTATATTAATGCATTGCCATTTTAAGCTTCTGTGTCTACAAAATGACACAAGGTTGTAGTGTTTAATAAACAGGAAACTAATTTATTACACATAAATATTCAATTCTATTTCTAATTCATTATTATTATTATTACTATTGCCTGGGGCTTTGCCCCAGGGGCATTGCCCCTGAGCTGCTTTTTGCTCAAGGCTAACACTCTACCACTTGAGCCAAAGGGCCACTTCCCACTTTTTCTGTGTGTGTGTGGCTCTGACGAATCAAACCCAGGGCCTCATGGAGGCCAGGCAAGCGCTTCACCACTGAGCCACCTTCCCAGACCTCTAATTCAGTATTGATAAGCAATTATTTCCTACTGAAATTTCCCAATATAGCAAAGAAAAAAAATCAATTGTAATGTATTAGAGTACTCTTTAAGTCAATTGTCACACGATAAACTTCTAATTATCATTGTGTGTAGGTGAGTGTGTGTTTCCTTCCTCAAGAAGGTTTTGAAATGGGCCCATCTTCCTTTCATGGAGTAAGATTAAGATATGATTTGTCTAGCTTGGTACTAGTGGATCACACCTCTAACCCGAGGTACTTAGAATAAGTTCATAAAATCCATTTTCAAAATAACCAGTATGCCTCTTGGGCTCGAAGCATAGCTCAAGAGGTGGAGCACCGGTTGTGTGTGATAAAACATAATTTATAGAAGAAAAAGCAAAGAATTATTTAACAAATAAGTCACAACCATAAGATAGATTTTTTCTTTGCCTATTTGTATGAATTTTCCTTAGGTGAAAGTAGGCAATTGACTAATTTTCAAATAGTTCCCTTGGGTTTTCTTCACTGATTAGGATTTCCTAGTGTTAGCACTATTGACCTTTGGGCTGAAATCTTTCTCATATTTAGGGATTTATTCTGTGAACTGTAGAGTGATTCACAATATTACTAAGTGCTAAGTAGATAATATATAGTAATCTCTGCTTCCTCCAATTTGTGACAACAAATATATGTATCTAGTCATTACCAGATGCTCCTGGGTGGTGGGGACAAAATTAGATCAATTGAGAAGGACAATTTCTGGTTCAAATTCTGAATAAGAAACCATGGCTTACTCTCCATTCCTAACACACATAATTATGGAAGGTATGTTTTATCTCCTAGGGCAAGCAAATCTCCTCCTTGTCAACAAGACAGGGAGGAGGTAATCAGGAGAACATTATTATGTAACTCTAGGTATATTATGTACATTATCATTTTAAATCATTCCCAGAATATGGATTCCCCCGGGATGGGGAAAAGGGGTAAATTGGGTCAGTAATTGAACAAAATAAACACTTGCAGAAAATTATATCAAATTTTGACATTGATGTGAAACAGATCCTGGTCTAGTTTTTAAGTTTTATCTCAAAATGAGCCCAGCCAAAGGGGATATACTGTCATATGCAATGTATCTGTTTAACATGAACACATAGATTGTTTAACTATTCAAAATTAGTTAATTAATTTTTCTAATAGTAACAAGCTTTATGGATCCCAGTTTGAAGCTTAGTACCCTGGTACAGTCACCTAAATAAGCTATAACTAAACTTCTAAATAATTTGCCACAATGCTATCTTATATTAATCACTAGATACAAGTTTAAGGAGAGGTGAAGAAAAGTAGTGTTTGCTCTTTAATCATTTGTTTGAAGCAATGTTGTCCAGTCAGAATAAGAAACTATTTAAAAATTCAAAACGTCCATAACTGTTCTAATTATGGCAATTTAATTATATTATGTCGAGAAAATAATATAACATCTCTAATTTTAAAATAAGAACATTGCATCAGAAAAGGTACTTCTGTGTACATAATGTCTAAAGACACAAAATTTAATACATTAAGCCTTGTTTTGTTATGGAAGAAAATATCTTGCTTCTGAAATGGAAGTTGTCAAAAATTTGGGACTTTCAATAATGTGAGAAGAAGTCCATAAATGGGAGTTTAGGGGTTTTTACTGAGGATATTGTGATTTCCCACTAGGCTCTGTGTGTGTGTGTGTGTGTGTGTGTATGTGTGTATGTAGACAGGCTGGAAATTGAAACAAGGCTCTCCTGTACATTAAGCACACTTTAACACAAAGCTCCACCTCTAACCACAGATTCAGTTCTTCTTTGTAATAACTACTCTTTTCCTCTGACATCTTCTTTCTCATCACTTTTCTTTCATCTCTATTATCAGCATCCACGTCATTACCAATTCATCATTTCCTAGTTACCATTGCCTTTACCTTTGTTTCTGGGAAAACCCAGAATAGCAATGTGCCTTATAAGTGGAAAGCAGGTACTTTTCTGTTATCAAGTATATGAGACTGCCAAGCAATCATCTGAAAATCTCAGGATTTTCATGCTTAAAATGAAATGTCCTCATACTACCAGAACAATTTTGGTCCAAGAGTAGAATGTCTATATAAGAGTAATTGTCCTGCAGTAGGGTAAATATTATGGGTAATTTTTTTCTTTGGGAAATACAAATTAAATCATTGACATCTAATATTACACAAAGTACTTTTTATGATAAAATTTGGTAAAATTTACTATGTCCCCTTATTTTCTACTGCGACCTTTTGTTTCTTAAAACAGTTTCAAAGATGGGCTGTAAAATACCCTGAAAAAAGTATACATTATATTTGTTTGTTATAAACATAATATTTAGTTTTAAAAAAATGTTAAATGCTGAGTTTTATGATTCAAAGCTAAAGGTGTTAATATCCCATATGCAAATAGAATTGTTACTATGGCATGTATTATAAAACCATTTGGATGTATCTGGTGAATATTTAAAATATTCAAATTAAATCATTCGTTTTGCTAAAGAAAAGGAAAGGTTTCATACACCAGATACGAGTTTATATGCCTTCAGTATCAAAGCAGTGGTACTGAAGGCATATAAACACTTGTATTACTCAATACATCACTCCTATTATCTATCACAGTATATTACAGAAACTTGTGACCAAATTACTCAGAGATATTTTATATAAGAAATAAACTAGGAGCAAAAGTTCCCTCATAGAAAGAAAATGGAAGAGGGACAAAGAAAATTGGAAGCAAAATAATCTATTTCATACCTGCCTCCTGCTATTTCTGTCAATTTTTCTCAAAAGCAAAGTTTCTTTAAACTTTAAATCCAATTTCCTTGGATATCACACACTGAGAAGCCAGGAAATGAAGGACACAAAAGAAGTAGCGAATACTTCTGGATCAGAGAACATTTACCTGAACCATGGAAAAAGAAATGTTTCTAACATCTGAATTGTATCTCAAAAATTTAGGTCTCCCTCTTCCAACCCCACTCCCTGCCCCAAGTATTTCTTTTCCTTTCACCCTGCAGTCATTGTTGATGAATAGCAATATCTATTTTATTTTAGCGCAAGCCAGAGGAAATTGTCCAGCTGCATTCACAGTCTCTCCTTATGCAAATACAGAGAATATGATATGTCTCCTGACACTTGAGGCCCAAAGGGCAGCAATGTGGTTATTCTAGGACCAGTTCCTTCTCGTGGATAGCTTGCAATGAGATAAGTATACATATCCATTAATATCAGCAGGCAGAATGACTGATGGCTTGAGACTCATCCATATTTATCTTCCAAGGATTGAACAGATAGACATCCTATTGATTCATACAGGTCATTACACAACATGTTAACAATCCAGTATCTTCCAGTTCAAAAGGAAAGTTGAAATTAGTGATCGATCTTCTTGTAGGTCTGTGCCTAAGGCACAAGATGAGTAGTCAAGCATGACTCTATTTTGACATCATTATGCTCTCCTCTCGTTTAATGTCTGTCACTCTTACACAGATAACTCCAAAGGATGTGAAACACAGAGATTGTCTAGGCAAAGGAACATTTTCGAGGCTAATCCTTTTCATGTTGCTAATATAGTCTACCTAGTTAACCACTTTTGGGATTTTTAACAGGCATACAGATGTTTAGTAGTACTTTTTTCTAGGGTAAATGTATATGTCCATCTTACATACATACTTTTTACTGAGGTCATGTTTAAAAAAAAAGACAGGAAATGGGGGAAAAACTCAAAATTCACATGGAAAAATTGATAGAACATACAGGATTTGACAGCAGAATCATCTGGTTTGAAATGCTTACTCAGTAGAAATGATTTTTTAAAAAATCTTGATAAGTACTATTTAGTAAGAATACAAAAAAGTTTCAAAAACAACAAACTGAGTTTTTTATTCAGTCAGATGGAATCTGGACTACTTTCCACATAGGATGTTTCAAAGTGCAAAACACAGCCTTGCTTTTCTTCATCTATTCTCATGATTGCCACATTCCTATAGTTTAACTTTTCCAGTTGTAGAAACTGGCAGTCAATCTGAGGCCAGGCCCTGACATGCCTGCAGGCTCTCAGCTGCAAAGTCAGGCAGGCTCATGCGAGGGAACAGCACTCTGCTTTATTTGGTTTTGAAATTAAACCAAAAGGCGACTATTCAGTGGGCTATTTGATAGGGAAGTCAGTTCTCAAATGACATGAAAATCATCCCATGATCCGGAGGTAACTGAAATAAAGAGCCCACTTTAAAACAGCTCATAGGAAAATTTATTCATCCACATGTGTGCTGTACCCCATAACCTTGAAGAGCCCCATTTTGATTCCAACAAAGAATTCATTGACTTATATGTTTTTATAGCTTCTATTTTGGAAATGTCCTCAGCCTCTCGTAGCATCTCTGTCTATTAAGTCGTGCATGTACTTCCTTGCTTCTTTTGACAATTCGTTACTGAACCTTGAGATACTGCAAGACTGCTTTGGATCCTGTTGGGAAAGGAAGAGATCTATGAAAAGCCTGCCTACCAGGACCTTGTGTTTCAGTGTGAGAGGAGAGAAGTAAATAACAATAAATTAATCACATGGCATCCCAGAGGACAGAATGTGCTGAAGAGGAAAATGAAGCTATGGAAGAATATAGAGAAGGTTGGGTGCAGCTGGCTTTCAGTGGAAATTCCCATTACAAATGTGTCACATGAGCAAAGATCTAAAGGTGTGGATGGAGTGAGTCACATAGACATCTTGTACAAGTGTATTGCAGAGGAATATTATGTGCAAAGTGTTATTTTATACTATTTTATTCCAATGTGGAATAGAGACTAAATGTAGCAATCTGTTTTAATATTATTGATTTATTTACAAGGAAGATGACACTTGCTAGACCAATTATTATTCTGTGGGCAGAAACTATCCATCATATCAGTCCTATGATTTCCCCCAGTTCCATGTGCTTTTGCTGAGTGTTTGGGACCAATACTTCCGCCAGAGCAAATTCCAATTCACTGCAGCATTTTTACAATCTGATTGCCTTATCTGAACCTTTGACAATTTGTGGAGATACCACTAGGCCTGCAAAGTTTTCAAGTTCAATGCTTTGAATTAATGTTCCTAGAACCCACTGTACTTTAGGAGCTCTCTCTGGGTCTGTTCCCCACAAATCTTTTTCCTTCAGAATACTGTTGTGCCTCTTGTTGAAAGCAAAGCAAAAAAAAAAAAAATCCCTTATTTCTGCTTCTAATGTATCCTGATCTTCTCTTCTTGCCACTACTGCTATCTCTGTCAGCCACATAACTTTGTTTACTAAAATCATTGGCAATGACTTCTAGACACTCATAAATTATCAATTACTCTCCCATTTGGAGTTTTTTCAACATCTCTGTGTCTTGGTCTCAAATACTTGTTATTAGGAGAATTTCTCCCACCCTGACTTCAAGTTCAAGTTCTCACACAGTCACATGAGCATGACACAAGATTTTGCCACATCTAACTTCACAAGTCCAAACACTCCTTTCTCTCTGCTCTTTCAGCCACTAGTATGAAAATGGGTTGTTTAATGTTATCATATCACTTTTCATTTTCTTTCTTTCACACCACCCTTTCCCTATATTCCTTTGTCTAAATTATAATTTTAATAACTATTAGAATGCCTAACTCTTGTGTCTTTTTTTTATCATATCAGCTTTGCAAGCCTCTGTAAATCATCTGCATTCTCTAGCTTGCTCAGGAACAGTTATGTAGTAATGAGAAATATCACGCTAAGTGTATGATCTCTACTTCAGGAGGTCTTGCACAACATCCATTTGACAGAAAATCCTCTCCACTCTCCTCCAGAACATATCCAGTCTTCTATGAGCTCCTGAAACTACTTCCATTTATGTTCTTATTCTCTATGATCCTACTTTCAACTTCATGAAGATATACCTAGTTTTTTCACAAGAAATCTTTTCAACTTTGTTTCCCCATCTATAATTCCTCCCTGCTTTGTGCCCCCTTCTTGTTTGCTGTATTTGTTGCATCATGGAGGAAACTTCACTATCTCAGGGCAGACTTACTACCTCTGAATCACCATCCTTTTCCTTTTCAGACAGAGAATGGATACTTTCAACTGTATTTTTATACTTCTGCATTTTATACTTCTAACTATATTTTCCTCAACTCTGTTCTTCTCCTAGATAGTTAAATTTGTTTGATATCTTTTTAAAAATATATAAAAGCAGAATTCAAACCTTTCTCAATGCCACTAACCACCTATTCTGCTTCTTCACATGCAGCTTCACTTGAAGCTCATTAAGGATGGTGGGAAAAAAGTTCCTAGAGCTGCCTATCTACAGGTGATAAAAGAAACAATTGTCACAACGCTTCTCTGTGTCTTCATTTCATTCCCCGTCACTTTTTCCATGAATATTACATAATTCTGGCTTCTAATCTCATCACTTCTCAGGAAAAGTGTAGGATTAAAAAAAATCAGAGTCACAGGATTCTAAGCTCAAAGATCATGCTCATTACTTAATGTCTTTTCCTTCATGTCAGCCTGTGACACTGGTGAAGACTTCCTAATTTCTCCCCCCTCCCCTAACAGCCAAGATTCCTGCAGTCTAAGCATCCTCCATCAGCTCCTTGAGTTGAGGGGTTATTTATACTCCAGTTTATTGTCTCTTGTCTTAATTCTCTCAAGAATTTTCCCAGGCAGTGTCTTCCATATTCATTGTTTCCTCTATACCCTTCATAAAGGTCTCCCTCGTCTTTCCTCAGCTTCAAGTTTACATTTCTGTTGTATCATCACTATCCAAATATCTAGGAAGAGAATCTGTATAGATAAACTCTTGGCTCTTCCTCACTCAACCCTGGCTTTTTCTCATTCCTTGGCTTGCTCAGTGAATGACATCATTGGAGTTTAGTCGTCTTCCCTGGCCCTGACCTTTGGCTCAACTCTCAGGTTCGATTCATCACAGAATCTTTTCAATTTTGCTTCCCAAATCACCCTCAAATTAATCCACTTCTCTCTATCCCACTGCCAACAGCTTAATCTAAGTTACCATTATCTTAATTAACTATTTGACCATGCAGAATGAATTCTGAATGTTCAATCTAGGCAATGTCAAAGAAACAAACAAGTCAATATAAATTTATGGGTGAATAGTTGCAAGTAATTAATTAATTAATCAATCTACTTATATCCTTTGTCTTGTTTCTCAGAATGATGTTAGACACATGTGAGTTTTCATTTGCCAAATAGGGCATTTAGATTTAATGGAAAAGTACAAGTGGCCTTTTCAATAATTGTTCTGTTTTCCTACAAATTTCTCCAATTTGTCTTGAAAGAACAGAATAAACATATAATTTCAACTATTTTGATTGGATTTTTAGATTATCAGACAAAATATCCATCAACATTCTTTTCAAATTAGTTTTCTGTCATATCAGTTTATTTAGCTTAAATCTTTCAACTATTCAATTATCTGTATTAAAGATTAAATTTCCAGTAAATTCTCAAGAAATGTTAATTCCTAAAGGACTAGGACAGAATGTGAAAATCATATTACAGTAAAGAGGAGAGACATGAGACAACTCTCTACACAGGTGGTAATAATGTTATATAGGATTGTACTGGATCTACTGTAAAAATTGGAAAATGGAAATTACTGAAATTGAAACTCTCCTAGGATTATATAAGACAAAAATTTTCCCATTTTTAGGAAATAAGTATTGAAATATTGATAGAAGAAAAAATGGAAATAATAAACAAAAACTGGGACCCAGGAAAATAAATACCAGGCCATATAACATGTTAGGTTGTGTGTCTCAATTTTGTGAACTATAAAAGGAATCATTTGCAGATCAAGGGTATTAGCAGATATAGTGTGATGAGATAAGATCTTGATATGTAATAAGTATACACAAAATGTTAGCTCTATTGTTATTGTTATTCTCATACTTTAAAATAAAGTAATAACAAAATGTAAAAAATATATTTCTTGATATTACTCTTTCTCTGTTGAAATACTTTGACATTGCTTAATAAATTCAAAGAAACTTTCTTAGGCATGGCCTTTTGTACTTCAAAAAATTTCATTTTTAAGTGATATTTAAAACAAAAATTGTATAAATGTATAGGGTATATGATGTATCAATAATGTATATATCATATTTATACTGTACATATTGCATGCATAATGTTCAATCAAGTAAACATATCTATCTATACCTGTCTATCTGCCTGTATGTCTGTCAGTATATGTTCTCAAACATTTAAACATTTAAAGTTACTTGACCAGTTTTTGAGGTTATATTGTACATTATTTTTAACTGTAGTGATGACATTTTAAATAAAATCGTCGATTGGTATGGGAAAAGTTAAAGTAATAAGAATGTCAAAATTGTTTCAAGATAGGTTTACTGAACTTCAACAAATGAAACTAAGTTATTGAAGAACATTTCAGCAAGTTTGACTTCCATTAAAATGTTACTGATAGAAATTCTTATATGTAGCCGGGCACTGATGGCTCACGCCTGTAATCCTAGCTATTCAGGAGGCTGAGATCTGAGGATCACGGTTCAAAACTAGCCCTCGCAGGAAAGACCTTGAAACTCTTACTTCCAATAAACCACCAGAAAACCAGAAGTGGAGCTGTAGCTCCAGTGGTAGAGTGCTAGCCTTGAGCTGAAGAGCTCAGGGACAGCGCTCAGGCCCAGAGTTAAAAAAAAACAAAAAACAAAAAACAAAAAACCAAATCCTTATATGTGCTTTTCTGTATAAATGAGTGCATTAGAGAGAGGAGAAAAGATTTTAAAAATACAGAATAAACGTCTTTTAAAGGAGGCTATATAAAAGAGAAATAAACATTTCAATTTAGCTTAAAAGATGGATAATTTTGTAAGAACTATAGTTATTTCGATCTTTTGAAGGGTCAATTTGAAGCTTCTCGAATACTGATACAGATGAAAAGTCATTCAAACTGTGTTGAATATCAAGACCTTTGAGAATTTTATAATGAATGTAAATGTAACTTATCCTGTGTCTTCTGGTAAGGACAATAAACAAGATTAAAAGCCTTTTCAGAGTCTGTATAGAATATTTGGACTAAGATCTGACTTTGCTTCCATTGGCATGAGTGGCTGAAAATATATTTTCAGGTCGAAGGAGGGCTGTGATTCATTTCTGCCAATGGATTATAATTTATATTATTGAATACTATATATGATTTGCTGATACACCCAATTCCAAGTCAATAAGGAGGATTTCTCTAAATTTGAAATTGTTAGAATATACATCCTTTCAAAGATGAGGTTTTTTTCAAAAGCAAATAATAAGATTGAATCTGAAATTACACTAATTATCACTGAAACTAGTTAATTTTATTTTCAGACAAAAATAATTGGTTATTATATACATCTATTCAGAGATTCATTATAGGAAACACCAATGTCAAGGAATCCTCTAATTTGTAAAAGTAGTTTAATGTCAATAATGATCTTCTAGTTGGGAGTCATATAAAATACATTCTTAAAATAATGTAATTTAAAATGAAGATCTTCAAAGGGCAATCAGTATTTATAATATCTAATACAATCCTATTCTCTAAATAAAACATTTAATTATATTTGCAATTTTTATTTAATTACAGAGAAATTATTATGAACTTTAATCATTCAATTATATTATTTTAATAATCATCGATAATTTAACATATAATTTTTGTTTTTGTTTTCATTTTTGTTTCTGAATAATTCTCTGGCTAAAATGTTCATCTTAGTGAAACTATCACTTAGGAGATGCATTTGTCATGTGAATGACATCAAGAAAGTCAAAAAAATTACACAAATTGCAGAAAGAAATCACTTTCAATTCACAACTTTCATAACAAATTAGTATTCTGACTCATGATTATGATAAACTAAATACTTTGGTGCTTCTCTTTGAGACTACTTCAGATTATATTTACTCAAAAATTTGAAGACTTTAATTATCAGATCATCATTTTCCTCATTAAAAATCTTTCTTAAAAATAATTGACAGTTTCCTTTAAAAAGTATACTTTAGCCAGCAAGGCCTCTTTCATTTTCACTTTCTCTTAAGATGTGTAGAAGAGTTTTCTAATCAGCCTTCTCTGATTTCTGAGCAACCAACGTTAACATGCATGCCCCTCATCCTATCCTACAGATGCATTCAGTTAGATGGCATGTTCAATGTTTATATTTTTTTTTTCTAAATTCTCTGATCTTCTTCTAGTTTTACATGTCTCCCATAAGCTTTCAGTGACACCTCCTTCCATAATCCTTTCCCATGTTGACTCAGAGTTTGGTCATGTGACCTTGACTAACAAAACAATGGGAAATATGCAGTAGGAGGTTCAAGTATTGCTTATTCTTTGGGTCATACCTTGCTAGACACTCTTGGAATCCAGATCCCTTTACATAAATAAGCCAAGTGAGGCTGCTGAATGATGAAGTACCATGGGGAAAAGGGCTTTGGCTATCTCTGCTGTGCCAGACAAGGCCCCTTCTGACCTCCAAGCCAAATGATGATGCTTGAGCAGCCTCAGCTGGCAGCCTGCACCCATCAGAACACTGACACTACCCAGACCAAACTTCTACCCTGAAAAAAGAAATGAAAATGAGTCAATTAAAAATGTATTTTAAGTCACTTAATTCTGGGCTGTTACTTGTGTATCAATGAACAACTAGTAGATTTTCCCAATGACATACTGAACTCCAGTGAAGCAAATATTCTACCTTTTTTTCTCAATTGTTTCAGTGAAAGAGGTAATAGATAACAAAGGGGACTCTGCGGCACTAATCATGTCTCTCATCCACTACAAAAGAAAATTGATAAGAAGGATGTTAATGCAACTTGCTAGATTTTAAAAAAAATTATATAGATAGATGAAAAAAGTTAAGGTCAGACAATTTTCTATTATATGATAGAAAGACATAAATTAGAATTATGAGAGAAAATATAAATAAATGAGTTAATTCAAGAGATTTAATACTGAGTAACAAAGTTTTCTTACAGATAACAGGAAAAACTTAGGGGAAAAAAAATCAAGGTACACTATAGAGGAATTTTCTAGAGCTAATGGAGCTCATCACTCTTCTTTGGACTGAAAGGGTTATCAAATACATGGCAGGTTTAGGTAAAAAAAATGTCAGCTATAAACAAGCCCTAATGAAGACAAAAAACTTCTGCAGAAAAGAAAATCCCATCTCCAAATAAAAGATAATTCAGTTTGATATCAACAGACACAATGGAAGAAGACAACACAGCAACATCTTTATAGTTGGGAGTGGAAATAATTTGGAGACCTGATATTTGATATCATCAAGCAAATATGACAGAAATTTTAAGGCACAAAGTACCTGAAAATTTACTTCCCATTTACCTTTATAACATAAACTTGAAGGGGCAAACACAGTAAAATAAGGAAATAGATGAAAAAGTAGGGATATATTCAGGTAAAGAAGGATACAGTATAGGACAATAACTCTACAGAAGATTGGCTCAGAAAACTAATCCACCTAGAGTGAATTTTGTTAAAATGGTACACAAGGAAGAAGGAAGGAAGAAAGAAAATGTATAAAATGAAAAATCAGTGAGTTCATTATTTCATACTTTATGAATAAATATCTCTTTCCATTACAAAGAAAACGGGATTAAGGCAAAAAAATGGAATAGCAAGAGGAAAAGAGAAAGAAAGGCACAAACCAGAAATTCAAATTGTACAAGAAAGGCATGACTGAAACATGTAATATACAAGGCCCCTAATTCGGTACCTCCATGTGTTCATGAGGTATAAAAGCAGCATTATGATACTGACAGGGAATAAAGAATTGAAAATACAATCACAATACTCAGGTGAGACAATGTTCCAAATGATGCTTATCAACACTAATAATAATATAAATATTTGATTGTTTTTAATTTTTAGATGCACACTTGAGACAAAGGATTGTGAAAGACCAGAGGTAAAGGCTTATACATTGTTTAGAGATGAAGTGGAGAAAGAGTTGAATGGCAACTGCTGATATCATGTCTAGGGAACCCTAACATCATGATTTGACTTTCTGGTACAAATTTCCCTCCATTTAGTAAGGCTGGATTCATCATAGGTCAAGAGTGGCACCTTGAAATGAACCAGAAAATGGGAGATTGTATCCCCTACCTTTATTTGTATCCCCCTACCTTTATTCCTTTAAAAAAAATTGTCACTCATGGGTCTTGAATTCAGGGCCTGAGCATCGTCCCTGAGTTATTTTGGTTAGGGCTAACTCTCTCTACCACTTGTGCCACAGCCCCACTTCTGGTATTCTGATGGTTAATTGGAGATAAGAGTCTCAACGAGCCTCTTCTCAACCTTCTGAATAGCTAGGATCACTGGCCATCTGCTTCTCCCCCCATTCTTATTCATGACTTTTGTTCTATTTGCTACATTTAAAATAAACCCAGGCAAACTGTACGCTAGTTAATCACTGGACACTGTGGGATCACACTTGCAAGCCTCAGGTATCTGAGACCTGAGTATCTCAGATACTCTCAGATACCTGAGTATCTGAGATCTAAAGATTATAGTTCTGGTCAAAGCCAGGACAGGAAGGAAAGTCCATGAGATGCTTATCTCTAATTAACAATAAGAAAGCTGAGCTCTGGATCGAGTGGTAGAGTGCTAGCCTTGAGCAAAAATTTCAGAGACAGTACTTCTAGGTCCTGAGTTCAAGCACCAAGACCCTCACAAAATAGAAACAAACAACATACCTTCCAAACAAAACAGAACAACAACAACAACAACAACAAAACTACCAAGAATACATTTGAACAAAGTCCAAATCCAGCCCATCTTTAATCTTTGATTGGACATTAGGGCCATATCCATAAGAAGAATATACAAATAGTGATGTAATTTTATTGAAAAGATAGAGAAAAATAAAAGGAAATTAGAATAAGGGAGATAAACTCTTACTTGTCTTTATGGATAATAATTAAATTGATAAATTCAGGAAAGCTATTCTAAGCATAGTTTTTAGTATGAAGATAATATCACCAAGGAAGACTTCTTTTTAGGGAAGAAATTGACTATCTTTGAGAGTGATTATAGGAAGCAGAGAAAAATTAAGAGAACTATTTGAATGATGTATCTATTTTTGTGGTAGGAATACTGTGATGGTGAGCCATACAGATACTGTCTTATGCTATAGTTGCCTGATGCATGGGAACTCAGTTTACTTTCACAATAAGATTTGATTTACAGAAAAACCACAAAAAAATGTCCAAGGATGGACCATTTATTTAAAGAAAATCTGTGTCCAACAGTTATCACTGAGAATGATTTTCACCTCATTTGGGGAAGATCCACAGAGCCCGGCATACTGATGGCTCCTGTAGAATGAATCATCTGTCTCTTCTATTCTAGGACATTATACTTTGGCTTTGCCTCTCTTCCACTCTATTTCTTTTTCTTGCTAATCCCTTGAACTTCCATTAAAAAAAATCTTGAGGGCATATCCTAATTTATCTTGTGCATGTAAAACTCCATTTCAGAGTCTGTTTTCCAGAACACAAACTTTTTTTCTCAAAAAGTTTGTATATATATATATCAATAACTGAAAATATTTGACATATCTTAAAATTGTAAGAGCCAAACTAAATTATAGAAGTATACTATATAAAAGAAAGATTTTAGTTTGAATAGAAGTAGTTAATATAATGTGGTATTTACCTGATGTTCTGCTCTTTTTTTTTTTTTTTTTTTGTCAGTGGTGGGGCATGAACTCTGGGCCTGGGCGCTGTCCCTCAGCTCTTCAGCTCAAGGCTAGAGCTCTACCACTTGAGCTACAGCACCACTTCCGGTTTTCTGGTGGTTTATTGGAGATAAGAGTCTCACAGTCTCTCCTGCCTGGGCTGGCTTTGAACCGTGATCCTCAGATCTCAGCCTCCTGAGTAGCTAGGATTACAGGCGTGAGCCATCAGCACCCGGCTGATGTTCTGTTCTTTAAGAGAGATGGTAACCATGGTAAATGAAAGAGCTATAATATTAAAAGAAAATGTAGGGCTGGGAAGGTGGCTCAGTGGTAGAGTGCTTGCCTTGCATGCCTGAGGCCCTGGGTTCAATTCCTCAGCACCACATAAGCAAAAAGAAAAAAGCCAGAACTGGTGCTGTGGCTCAAGTGGTAGAGCGCTAGCCTTGAGCTGAAGAGCTGAGGGACAGCATCCAGGCCCAGAGTTCAGGCTCCACGACTGGACCCCCCCCCCCCCCCCAAAAAAAAAAGAAAAAGAAAAAGAAAATGTAAGTTTATAAGTAGACTGAGACTAAGAGTAATTAAAGTAGACAATATTATTCAAATTACCTAATAGTTTCCAATTTTATACTCTATGATTTAAGTAGGAATACTACTCAGTTCTGAACAATCTTGTAAGATATGTGGTAATACTAATACATATTTAGCATTGTTTCACAGACTGGTAAGTCTCTTAGAGAATTGTCTTCCTAATTCCTTACATTTCCACAAATTAACCTTTTTGATATGTTTTTGTTGCTACTTACCTTATTATAAATTCTTACATATTCAAGTCTGGGCTTGATATAAGAAGTAAAAACCTCATTTAACAGTGTTTAACTGAATATATCATTTTTCTATTAATATTTTAAATATCATTTCAGGAAATATTTTTAAAGTCAAGATTTGAATATGTATTTTGTCATTAGAACAAAGAATAATAATTAGTTGTGCATATGGAGGAATGAATCTAAAAGATACAGAAAAATAGGCCATTCACTATGAAAAGAAGCATTACATGTTTTAAATATAGCAATAAGGAGGAATAGAACAATGTACAGTTGGGGAAATTACTTGGAATTAAAGAGAGCTACCGTAAAGATTCCGTTTGCAACTTAAAATGCAAACTGTTGAGGGGAGAATATTGGATAAAATGTTACAATTTTGCTAAAGCTAGAGTGACATTCATAGTTTAACCTTGATCAATAAAAATGGCATAACCTTAAACACTGAAAAAGGAAATTGCTAGAAAGGAAAAAGTTTACTGAGTATTTAAGCTCCTGATACTATATTTGTAGTCATTAATAAGAAGCAAGGAAAGGAACAAGCAAGCAGGGAAGGTAAAATAAGGAGATTTTTAGATATAAAACAGTGCTATTAATTTGAGATCATGTTTTTGAAAATGTACTAAAATTTCAGAGGCAACTATCAAGACCCAAAATACCTAAGAATGAAGAGAATATTGTGCTTGATGAAGCTGCTCAGGTTTCAAGCTCAGATATTGCTGAAAATCCTCAGATCAATTTCTCCAGAGAGCACTGCATCTAATCATACACTTTCCTTTTGTGAAACACTTTGCCAAAGAATGTTGGGAAAGTTGACTGCTCTTGAGAGATGTATTGTTACTTCTCAGTACAAAAGATATAATTTGGAAAAAAAAAAAAGAATAAAACACTTTGATCACTAACATTTTATCAGCCCAAGTTCTTTTGATCCAAATAAATTCCAGCAATAGCAGCAGCACCTTAATTCAATTTACCTGATTACGAAAGCATTGTACTTGGGTGCTGATATTTTAATGGCAGAGGCACATGTTGTAATCCAGAACAGTTAGCATAGTTGCAGCCAAGAATGTAGTGTGGTCTTCTGCCAAGCATGATGTACATGAATCATGCCATTAGGTTTTGGCACCATAAACTTTGATTGCTCCTGTTTTTTAATGTGAAGTCTGCTCTGTTTCTTTAGGAAATATATTTACTTTGTATATAAAAATAGCTATGTCAAATGAGGAAAAACAACTATGAACACAAGTAAAGCAAAAGTAAGCAGTAATCAGTATTTTTTCAATTTATATCATCTCTAATATTAAAATGCAATATACCTGTGCTTTTTTGGTGCCAGTATCATAGTTTGGACGCGGCCTCTAGCTCTCACTTGCTTGCTCATAGCTACCACTTTACCATGCCACCATCCTAGATACTTTTGGTGTTTAATTGGAGAGAGTGTAGCAAACTTTTCTGTTTAGCTCCAGATGGCTTTAAATCAGATCAAGAGAATCTAATTTTAGCACCGTCAATAGCTAGGATTCTAGGCATGGATCACTAGTAATGTAACAATTTCTGTGCTAACTCTGTATTATACACCTTAATCATTAACTAATAATGAGATCTTTATATATGTACTGTAAAGAATATTGAAAGATTCCATATATTCCATTCTACCTCCAAAGTCTTGATATCAATTAATTTATTTATTGGTGTTTACTAACTCAAAATTAATTAAAAATTAATGCTGCCTATCACTACAAAATCTACAGCACCATAGATTATGGTGCATATGATGAACACACTGTGTGGTTTGCTGTCAAATATAAAAAAAATGTTACTCAGTTTTCTAATATTATGGCAGCACTTCCTTCTATATCCATACCAACATCAAATGTGTTACATTCTGAGAATGTTAAAATGATAACCTTGAAATGCAGAACAAAGACTTAAAAAAAGGAGCAAAAACTTCCTGTTAGTGTGTAGTACTCATGTGTGTCAGGAACCCTGCATTTTCTATAAATGTTAGGCAGAAATTTCATATTTTTCATTAAGGAACAAACTATGATTACAAGTATGTTTTTTTTTCTCACAACCTGATACTAAAATTTTTAGCAAAGATTGTACACATACAGGATGATTTTAACAGAATATTTCTAAAACTCCATTCTTGGCAGTAATTGTGTGTGTGTGTGTGTGTGTGTGTGTGTGTGTGAAGTGTGTGAATCCTGGGGCTTGAAGTCAGGGCTTGGGCACTTATCCTTAAGCTTTTGTGCTCAAGTCTAGTGTTCTACTTTCAGCTTTAGTTTTATCTCTGGCCTGTTGGTAGTTAATTGGACATAAGAATGTCATGGACTTTCCTGGCTTTGACTCTCAATCCTCAAACTTCAGTCCTGAGTAACTAGGATTGCAGGCATGAGCAGCCAATGCTTGGGTTTTTGAGAGTAATTTTGATAGGACTTCATATTATTGAACTGAAAAATCGTTACATTAAATTATGGGAATTCAATACTGTTCATACGATCACCATGATAATGTGTCTAAAGTTGTGTTCTCTGGTCTTTTTTATACTGGTTCCCTAATCTCTTCAAAGGCAAAGTGGACTGTTCTTTGATTTGGGCTCAGTATTCTTTCACAGATTAGGTATCTGGTGTGGAAAACAATAATAATCTTTACTTTCTTTCTTTTATTTTTTTGCTGGTCATGGGGCCTGGGCCTGGGTGCTGTCCCTCAGCTCTTCAGCTCAAAGCGAGCGCTCTACCACTGGAGCCACACTGCCACTTCCGGCTTTTTCTGCTTACGTGGTGCTGAGGAATCGAATCCAGGGTCTCATGCATGCAAGGCAAGCACTCTACCACTGAGCCACTTTCCCAGCCCATAATCTTTACTTTCTATTTTTCAATTATGACATACAGATAATAATAGTTTGTGCCTCTACATTAGATAAGGTTGTAAGTATGAAGAGCTTGGCCGACTGCCTGACATACTGACATAGTTTGAGGCTCCATGCAGGTGAGCTATGATGGGGCAGTAGTGATGGTCAAACCAAGAACCTATAGATCACTTTTGATGGCTCCTCTTTCAAGTCTTGATTAGATGTAATTGATCACCCATTCTCATTGATTTTCACTCTCTTGATTGTTTGTTCTTTCCATAACCCATATCCCTGCATTGCTTTAGGTTCTGCTGTCAGTCACAGTGCAGTGTTTTCCTTGCCTGTATTTCCAATGCCTCTACTTCATGTCTATTTTCTATATTGTAGGTTAGCACTATTGACTAACCTTATCACACAGAAATCAGTTTTCATCATTTCCATTAAGGTTAAAATGCAAAACTAACCCCAAGCCAAAAGAGTCTTTTGGGCTCAAACCATTATAGATTCTCTAGCCTCAATTTTTGCCACTTTCCCTTTCCAGTATACAAAGCAAGAGAATTGAATTAGGACTAAATAACAAGTGACAACAAATAGGTATTATTGGCAGCACTTAGAAGATAAGTAATAACAAATCACATCATATGCAAACATATTTAAAAGGTGCTACAAGATATATTCAGTAATTCAGTATATATATATATATATTTATAGTGTTTAGAAGCAAAGAGATATATTTTAAACAGACAAAGACCATGTAAAAGTTGACATAGAACCCATAAAATTAGTCCTGCTTGGGGTGCTGTGTACCATAACCCATCCCCATCTTCACTGTTGGATCCATTCTCATCTGTGCTATTTTATTATGCTATTTTATTTTATTTATTTTATTTTGCTGCTCCTGGGACTTGAACTCAGGGCCTGGGAACTGTCCTTGAGCTTCTTTGTGCTCAAGGCTAGCACTCTACCACTTGAGTCACAGTGTTATTTCTGGCTTGTTCTGAGTAGCTTTATATTGGAGATAAGAGTCTCGTGGACTTTTATGCCTGGGTTGGCTTTGAATTGGGATCCTCAGATCTCAGACTCTTAAACTGCTAGGATTACAGGCATGAGCCACTGGCACCTGACTTTGTGCTTGTTCTTATCCACATGTTTTATTGTTGTTGCTAACTTGGAGAAAATTTTGGAAGTCGTTTTTATTCTAAATATATGCTTTGCATTTTGTGTCTTTCAGCTTTTAGAAGACTACAGATCACTGTAGCTAAATGTGGCTTCATTCTGTTGTCCAATATACTTTCCTACTACCCACATTCTGGAATGAGTTCCTTGTGGATCTCTTGTTGGAGTGGAATCCCTGCCTCATAGTCTGCCTCACCAGTGTTCTGGGTCTTCTGCCTCACTGGATTGAAACATTGATAAGTGCAAGGAGATTTCAGATTATTTCACATTCATTTGATCAATTCACTCATTTAAATATTGATGCTCAGCACAAAAATCAGCTTTGCATAGAGCAGATGTATAAGAAACAAACACATAATTCAAACATAAGGGCATGCTAACATGCCCAGTCCACTTTCTTCTTATCCATAAATAAAAACATACATGCTTGCTCTCTCTGTCTCTGTCTCTGTATTTTCCTCTCTGTCCCTTCTCTCTTTGCTATACATCAAAAGGTGAGGATACAGGTATACATTATGTAATAGCTAAATCAAACTAATTAACGTATGGATTACTTTATAATTTTATCATTCATTTTTGGTGTATATGAAGTAGAAACAATTATTTTCTTAGCAATTTTGCAATTTTCAACTATGCAATATATTGTTCTTCACTATAGTGAATATGTTTTTACAGTAAGTCTCCAAAATGTAGTCTCTTCTATATAAGTAGTGTTCTGTATTTTATGATCAACTTCTGAACAATTTAATCCCTCCTTTGCATTTACCACAGGGCAACTCCTGTTGGACTCTTTTTTATTAAATTGTGAAAATACTGTACAGAGGGGTTACAATAACATGGGCAAGATAGTGAGCACATTTCTTGTCAAGCATTGTTGCCTCCTCCTTTGCTTCCCCTTCCCATCCCTTCCCATCCTCCCCCTTCCTACCCTCACACCTCCTTACTACCCCCACTCCTCTTTTATGAGCTCATTTTCTCTGGATTCACATGTGACTGATATCAAGTAGCATTTGTCTTTCTATGCCTCACATACCCTAGAATAAATACTCTTTAGTTCATCCATGGTATCACAATGGGAGACTTTATAATTTTATTTTGAAAAAGGAAAATAGACATAATTAATATTTTTAAAAAATTGTGTCAGTCCTGGGGCTTGAATAGAGGGTATGGGTACTATCCCTGAGCTTTTAGTTTTTGCTCAAGATGAACACTTTACCGCTTGCGCTACAACTCCATTTCCTACATTATTTATTTTTTTTTTAAATTTTTTGTTTAATTGGAGAAAGCATGTCATGGCCTTTATTTTAGGCTGGTTTGGAATTGAAATCCTCAGATCTCAGCATTCTGAGTAGCTAGGATTAGAGCTTTGAGCCACCAGTGCTCGGTACAACAAACATGTTTGACGAGAGAAATACATGATTGTGTTTTACAGAAAAAAAAAATAACAAAACATTTAAAACTCTTTGAATTTTCAGTTAATTCATATTCAGTTTTGTTTTTTTCTCTCTTGGCCTTCAATTTTTTTTTAAATTAGAGAAGTAGATAGTCAATTCTTTTATTATGTACACATTAAAGAACAGATTTTTGTCTGAAATATTTGTATGTTTCCTTCCTGTGTAGGTAATTCTTGATAATTAGCCTCAAATTTTAAAATTTCAACTCTTGATAAAGGCAATTTTATAAATAGTTTGGATATGCCAGCTTTTCTTTTTTTTATTACTGGTAAAAGCCTTCAACTCGAGAGTTTTGTGCTATTACTTCGCTTACATGCTCATAGTTGGTGCTCTTCACCCTCTAGCCTGACATTTTGTGTGTAAATAAGAGATGGATTCATAATCTACGCAGATGGGCTGGCTTTGAATCTTGACCCCCTAGATCTCAGTGTCCTGAATGGCTATATTTATATACAAGCCACCGGCTCTTGTCTTAAAAAATAGTTTTTTCAAGGCCCAAATTTAATCAGAAATAAAGAGATTCACCATATTTCTTTTTAGAAATCAACAAATATAGATTGACTGGGCATCTGCTATGAAGTAAAAGGATTTGTTCTTTCTTTGATGGAGGGATAAAATTTTCATAGGAAGGTAGTTGCAAATGAATGCTTACACAGGCACAATAGGGATGGCACCCAGAAAATGGCACATGCTTTAAATTCCAACACAATCTATGGAATGTTTCCTAAACCACATTTAATCATCTATTATTTTCCCTTTGATCCACGCTTCTTTTACTGTCTAATGTTCATCAATAAGTGTGGATATTCTCTTGATAAAATAAAGCAAATATTTGCTCAGTCTGATGTTCAAATAATGTTGATGATAAGAGCTACAGTATATTATGTGTCCACAAAAATTCAGATAATTAATGTTTACTGTTTTATTTTATTCTCATTGCTTCTGTGAAGCTGGTAATTTCAAAGCAAGGATTCGAATCTGTGTTTACAGATTCCACTCCCTGTAATCTTTCCCTGTGTACACTCTTCCTTAATGGGTTCCCCATTATATAACTTTTTTTTTTTGTCAGTTGTGGGGCCTGGACTTTGGGCCTGGGTGCTGTCCCTCAGCTCTTCAGCTCAAGGCTAGTGACCTATCACTTGAGCCACGGGGCCACTTTTTCTGCTTATGTGGTGCTGAGTAATCAGACCCATGGTCTCATGCATATAAGACAAACACTCTACCACTGAGCCACCTTCCCAGCCCATAACTGCTTTTATTATTTAAAAAGAATTCATTTAATCCTTCAACCTTCTCATTGACTGTTTCCTTACCTATAGGTGGAGCCATAAATTACTCACACAGGCATGCAGGGAAACTTCTTAAATTAAAGAATAGATGGAAGAATGTGCCAAGGAAAACTTCACTCTGACAGCCCTTGAAAGGGAAGGATGCCTCTTCAAATATAATCCACTTTGAAGCCACACATTTCAACATATACCCGCAGGTTGGCTTTTTAAATACTGCCTTTTGTAAACACTTTCAGCACAATAAAAGTTCTCCTGTTATATCCTCTACTTGTCTCTAAAGTCAACATTGTTTGATTTTGTTTAAAAAAAATGTTGTCAAATATGTTTTTGATTTTAAAAAAATGTTCTCAATACTGGCATATGTAGCTGTACCTGTGGTCAGAGAAAGTAGGAGATCAAAGGATGGGATCACTAGTATCTATTTGATTCTGTAAATCAAATCAAGCAATGTGAAGCTTGGGCTTAAAATGATTACTGTATTCAGTTCTTAAATGAATCTATTTATCTATCTATCCACACACACGTACACATGCACATGTTATGCATTATAGAAATTATGGAAGGTAATGTGTTGATTACTTTTTTATTTGATTTTAACCCCTCCCCTTTTCTACCTTATTCTTCTTTTACAATATAGAAACACTGTGAAGCACTGTGTTAACAGGTCTCATGATTTTGGTTATGAAATTCAAAAGTAGTATGAAAGAATACCAAGAGAATGAACTTTACATTAACTATCAAATATAATGAAAATGTTTGAACCTTGGTTCAATGCTTACATGTTTAATATGCAAGAAAATCCAACTACTCAACCCATCTATGTTTTTAAAACCACGAGTCTATTTAACATTGCTTCCAAAAGATCATATAGTCTGTTATTCTTTGGTAAGAAAATTTGGTTTTAAATTCATTCATCTGGACAGAACACATTTTTTTTTCTTTTTATTAACTCCAGATCCCTTTTTAGTACTGAATTTCAAACAAAATATTTTCACATGGAAATCTACTGGTAGACATCTACATATTTTTTGGGGGGGGATTTTTACTTCATATAGTATTTCTAATGGAATTTAAACTGCATTAGGTTTGATGAATGTGACTAGAAACTGTAAAGTCATGCACCTGTAAAGTCCTTCCCAGCATTCAATTATATATTGATGCCCTGGAACATGGGAGACTTTGAGCTAAAGTGGAATTTTATGTTGTCAGGTAACTGTCAGGTAACCAGCTGGCTAGTTTTCTGTCTTCCCGAATAGGGGTGGATGGGTTAGTATGAACTCTGAGAAAGATGTTACACAGAAAAATGAAGTAAAAATAGGACACGACTGCAGCCAAGGGGGGAGGGTGATGCAAAAGGCAAAGGCAAAGGTACACTATGGAAGGTACTCATCATAAAGAATCATTAGGAATGCTGCCAGTTCCACTCCCTGGAGACCCTGGGGGAAGTGGTTTGTCATGCTTAATGACAAGTAACTTATACAGAGGCAATGAAAAAGGAGAGAGGCTTATTCTAAGTTGATTGAAACAATAATAGAAGAATCTTACTTTTTATTACTAGGTTATATGTTCCCTACAGAGCACAGATTGACTCACTGAATTAGTGATCACAGAATTAATGTTGGGCTGTGTCTGACTGAATCTGTTTGGGTTATGATTTAAGGATGGGCAAAAGATGGGATGAAATTCAATCTATAATTAAATTGTTTCTTTGGTACCAGCTCTTTAAAGTAGATGTAGATGTACTACGACCTTTTTTTTTTTATGGTACAGGGTTTGGAACATAGGTCCTAGCTAGGCAAGTATTCTACCACCTGAGTCACACTTATGGCACATTTTGCTATAGTCATTTCTCAGATAG
Organism: Dipodomys spectabilis; assembly: GCF_019054845.1. Taxonomy (NCBI): domain Eukaryota; kingdom Metazoa; phylum Chordata; class Mammalia; order Rodentia; family Heteromyidae; genus Dipodomys; species Dipodomys spectabilis. The sequence continues at coordinate 13,307,753 of NW_024870709.1, forward strand.
GGTCTCATGTTTCTTTTTGGCCCATGTTTCTTTTTCTGCCTATACTTGTCAAGTAGCTGGGGATACATGAATAGACCCTATCCTGCTTACCCATTGAGATGCAGTAGATGGAATGACAGTGGTAAGCGACTGTGCATGAATCACATTAATGCTCTCATAAAATAGCAACTGAAGTTGTTGAAAGTAATTTAGGTATAGAGCTACTACATATTGGATGCTTTAAAATTTCAAAATGATGACAAAAATCCTGAGGAATAGTGGCATATCTAGACAGGTACCAGTGCCACATGATGTACTTTTAGCTAAATGGGAGGCTATAAACCAGAAGTTTGAAGTTTGAGGCCAGCCTGAGTAGAAAAGTTCATAAAGTCCCTTTTTAACTACAGCTAGGTGCAGTATTACACTCTTTAAAAAATCATTTTATTGTAAAGATGCTATACAGAGGGGTTATAGTTACAAGAGTAAGGCCATGAGTACATTTCTAGTCAAACATTGTTACCCCCTACTGTCCTTTCCCCTCGAAAGTTGTAAAGTTCATTTCCAGCATAGTGTCATGTGAGTATCATCGTTGCAATGGGTCATCCTGTGTCCTTGTTTCAGCATTTTGTTAGTCTCCTTACCCTCCCCATATTAGATAAATGTATCTACAAGATGCAACAGGGGGAGTTCCGGGAAGATGGCAGAGGAGAAGCTGGAATCTGAACAAGCTCTTGCATAGAAAACAGTTTCAGAGTTCCAGTGAACAGTCCCAAGCCAGAGAATCACACCAAGTGTGCCATCACAGGACAGAGAGTTAGTCAAGAGAGGGGAAGCCAAGCAGACACATCTGAGCGCCTGCCAGCAGCTGCTGCTGCAGCAGAAGGGTCGCGGCAGCGACCACCGCCGCGGGGGCACACCTGAGACACAGTCCAGGACGAAGGAGCCAGACGCAGCGGACGAGCGGATTCTACTCAACACCAGCAAGAACCGACAAGGAGCGGACAACTTCATCCTGCACTTTGCAGACCAGAGACGACCTGGGATCCAAGACTCAGCGTGAGTAGAAGCCCGACTTCCTCACTCCTTCTCAGGGAGCAGAGGAGGGAAGGCCACCTCTCCCCCCCCCCCCCCCCCCCCCCAGCACTGGTGATCTCCATCTTGGATACCCACAAAGCTCGGAGGAGCGGCTAGCTCCAGCTCAGGCCTTGGAATAAAACGAGTCATTTAGCAGGTCACAAGAACTTAACGGCGAAGTGACCTCACAGACTCAGTTCCATCCAGGGAAAAGTCACCAAGCCCAGGCGCCAGCCATTGGAGTGGCTCTCCTCACCGGGTAACCAGAGCCAGAGGCTGCCACTCCCTCTAGCAGCCACCACAATCAATTGAAAAACAGAAACCCTGAGAATGGCTCCAGGCTGGGTGCTGTGAGTTTTTTTCACAAAATAGCCCCAGGGAAAAGCTACTGTTGGTTGAAAGGCCTCAACTCTACCCAGAACCTAGCCTCATCACTGCATCCCCCTCTTTTGTGATTCTCAAAGCAGATCACCCTCCCAGTAAACTAACCTGGTAGGGGGATCTCAAAATCTTGGGTAAAGCAGAGCATTTTTCTGCCTGTTCCAACAAACTGACTTAAGAAACCAATCAAGCCACAGGAACTCAAGCTGACCAGAGACTCCAACCAGACTCTGGTTACAGACAAAAGGGAGATACAGGACTCTTCCCACCCCTCCCCCCCAAAAAAAAAATCAAAGAACTTTTTTTTTTTTCTTCTTCTTCTTTTCTTTTTTTCTTTTTTTTTGTTTTGTTTTTTTTTTCGTTTTTTGTTACCTTATATATATAAATTTTTTTTTTGCTTTTCTAAAACTTTTATTAATCTTTAATTTTTGCCTCTTCTGAAAAAATAATTGTTTTCCATTAACTTTTTTTTTTCTCCTCTTATAATTTTTATTTTAGGAATACGTGAATGTGTGTTTTCCTTTCTTTTCTTGTCTTCTTTCTCTTTTTCTTTCATTCTTAATTATCTTTTTGTTTTTTGTCTAGCTCTACTGAACTTCTGATCTTTTCTTCTCACTTTCCTATCCTTTCCATCTTTTCCTCTTTGTTCTTCTTTATGTGACTTAACTCTTGTCCTGCACATCCTCAGATAAACCCGTAGTTAACCAGTAGACCCTATCCCCCATTGTGTACACACTTAATCCACAAACTTATTACTCAATTCAAAACCTCTGAGACTTAAATTCATTAATAGCAGTACTACCTCTTTATACCTATATAATATTTTAAGCATTTTTTTTAAAGTTTTTCACATCTCCTCTATGTCCCTCCCTTTCTCTCAACATATTCATGTTCCTCTATAAATAGATGGTCTTTTAATCTCTAAAATAACATTAATTTTTACATTTCTATTTTTTTTTCTGGTCTCTTTTCATTCCCCTTTCCCTTTCTTCTTTCTCTCTCTCTCTCTACTTGCATCCTACCCAACCTATTTCCTGCATTGTGATTAGGACATAGTTAACTCTCCCTGTGCCTCCCCACACCAATCTATTCCTATTTTTTACCCACATCTCTCCCTAACCCTAATAATTTCTGGTTTTCCAAATTCTTCTCTGCGGTTCGAAGCCCTTTAACATATAGTTGTTTGATATCGAATAGATGTATCTGTTGAACTAGATTGTATCTGTAGACTATTGACTGTACAAATGCAAACTTTGGTTGATGGTTGCCTTAAGATAGTGTTCTAGCACAAAACTGGTGCTATCTTCATCTCAAATGGGCAGAGTAAGCCGGAAAAACACAAGAAAAATGGCAAATTTGTGTATCTCAATTCCCAATCTTGATAATCAGGGGTTAGAACAGGTAATGAATAATCCAGAGGAGAGTTCCCAAACAGCTCTACAAACACTGCTGGCAAACATGATAAATGAAAAGTTTGACAACGTACAAAGGACTCTGTATGAGCGTGACAGGGAGAGAGAGGAGGCATCCCAGAAGTTTATACAGGAATATCATAAGCGTGAGGAAGCTACTCAAAAACTGATACAGGATTTGCGTGAACAACTTGAGAATACTCAAAGAGAAAGGGAGGAATGGCGTGAGCAGGCTGAGAACACTCAAAGAGATCTGCAGGAATCCCATGAACGGGAGGAAGCTAATCAAAGAGTAATACAGGAATTGAGAGACCAGGTAGAGAACACACAAAGATCACTAAAGGCATTCATGGAATCCATTAACAAAGAGCTGAAGGAAGTCAGGGAGACCACAAAGGGAATGCTGAATGGAACCCAACAGAAGGAATGGGAGCCCAAAGAAACCATAACCAATCAACTAAGTGATTTGAGGACAAACACTGAACACCAAATTAAGGAAGTAAAGAAATTCATACAAGACCTAAAACAGAGCTTCAACAAAGAACTTGAAGCCATCAAAGCTGACCAACTAGAAGGAAAAGAGATAAAAAACAAAGTAGAGAGTCTTGACAGCAGGTTAGACCATGCAGAAGATCGAATCTCAGGGATTGAAGACAGCCTAGATATTATAGAGAAAGAACATACAACCATCCAAGACAAGTCCAAGAAATATGATAGATCTATCCAACACCTGGAAGACACCATCAGAAGGCCTAATCTAAGGATAATGGGTGTAGAGGAGCACCTAGAAACAGAAGTTAATGGTCTAGGAAATTTGTTTAACAGGATCCTAGCAGAGAACTTCCCAAACATGCAAAAAGATAGGCCTGTCCAGATACAAGAAGCCTTTAGAACCCCAAATAGACCAGACCAGAATAGGACATCCCACCGCCACATTATAATCCACACAGGATCAACTCAGAACAAGGAAAAGATCCTTAAAGCTGTCAGAGAGAAAAGGGTAATCACTTATAAAGGGAAACCAATTAGAATCACCTCAGATTTCTCAGCAGAGACAATCAAAGCAAGAACAGCCTGGAATGATGTATGCCATGCCCTAAAAACAAACAACTATCAACCAAGAATACTGTACCCAGCTAAACTCTCCTTCATAACTGAAGGCCAAATAAAAACCTTCCATAGCAAAGAAAAATTGAAACAATACATCTCCACCAAACCAGCCCTACAAAAGATTCTTAAAGATGTCCTACATATAGAAAGCCAACAAGACCGCAATAAAGGCCAAGAAACTGCACCCAAACTGAGAATCCAAGAACCATAGGAAGAACCCAGTTTTCGCAGCCCCCAAGAAGGTAGATAACATGGCAGGAACTCCCAAATACCTCTCAGTCCTATCTCTTAATGTTAACGGACTGAACTCTCCAATTAAGCAACATAGACTGTCTAGTTGGATTAAAAAACAAGACCCTTCTATCTGCTGCCTGCAGGAGTCACATCTTGCCCGTAAAAACAAACACATTTTCAATGTTAAAGGCTGGAACAAAATCTACCAAGCAAACGGACCGCATAAACAGGCGGGAGTTGCAATCCTAATATCAGATAAATTAGACTTCAAATTAAAATTCGTGAAAAGAGATAAAGAAGGTCGCTACATACTAATTAAAGGATCTCTCCTTCAGGAGGATATTACAATTCTAAATATCTATTCGCCAAACAATGGAGCACCCAAATTTATCAAAGAAACACTACTCTCCCTCAAATCCCATATAGATCCAAAGACATTAATTGTTGGGGATTTTAACACACCACTCTCCCCACTAGATAGATCAACTCGGCAAAAACTCAACAGAGAAACCGCAGATCTAAACAGCTGCATAGATCAACTAGACTTAACAGACATTTACCGAACATTTCACCCAGCAGCATCAGAATACACGTTTTTCTCAGCAGCACATGGAACGTTTTCTAAAATAGACCACATTTTAGGCCACAAAGCAAACTTGTCTAAATTCAGAAACATTGAAGTTATCCCTTGCATTCTCTCTGACCACAAGGGAATAAAATTAGAACTCAACACCAAAAGCCACCAAAGAAAGTCCGGTATCACATGGAGGCTGAACAACACACTGCTGAATCATGAGTGGGTCATGGAAGAGATTAGAAAGGAAATTCAAATGTTCATGCTATTCAACAAAAATGAACACACAAAATACCAGCTCCTCGGGGACACAGCAAAGGCAGTACTCAGAGGCAAGTTTATAGCTCTGAGCTCCTACATCAACAAATTGGAGAGATCTGAAACTAACAATTTAGTGACACATCTAAACCTCCTTGAAAAAGAGCAGCAAGATAAACCCCAATCCAGTAGACGGAAAGAAATAATCAAAATTAAATCAGAATTAAATGAATTAGAACCGAAAAAAACTATAGAAAGAATCAACAAAACAAAGAGTTGGTTCTTCGAAAAACTTAACAAAATTGACAGACCCTTAGCAAATCTTATCAGAAAAAGAAGAGAACACACCCAAATTAATAAACTCAGAGATGAGAATGGAAACATCACCACGGAAACAACCAAGATTCAGAACATTATAAGGGAATACTTCTCAAAACTTTATGCTAATAAGTTTGAGAACTTGACAGAAATGGACCTCTTCCTAGCAAATATTGACATGCCAAAACTCAACCAAGATGAGTTAAACTATCTTAACAGGCCCATATCAAGCATTGAAATAGAAACAGCAATAAGAGACCTCCCAGCTAAGAAAAGTCCAGGACCAGATGGTTTTACAGCGGAATTTTACAAGGCCTTCAAAGCAGAGCTCACACCAATTCTCCTCCAACTCTTCAATGAAATTGAAAGAGAAAGCTCACTACCAAACACATTCTATGAAGCCATCATAACCCTCATCCCAAAACCAGGCAGGGACTCATCAAAGAAAGAGAACTACAGACCCATTTCTTTGATGAACATTGATGCAAAACTTCTCAACAAAATTTTGGCCAACCGACTTCAACAATTCATCCAAAAAATCATACACCACGATCAAACAGGATTCATTTCAGGGATGCAAAGCTGGTTCAATATACGCAAATCAATTAATATTATTCATCACATCAACAGGAGCAAGAATAAGAACCACATGGTTATCTCAATAGACGCAGAAAAAGCATTCGACAAGATCCAACCCCCCTTCCTGATGAAGGTTTTGGAAAAATTAGGAATCCATGGAACATTCCTCAATACAATAAAGGCTGTATATGACAAACCTACAGCCAGCATTATACTCAATGGTGAAAAACTAAAGCCATTTCCTCTTAACTCAGGAACAAGACAAGGATGCCCACTCTCTCCACTTCTCTTCAATCTAGTATTAGAATGCCTAGCTACAGCAATAAGACAAGATGCAGACATAAAGGGGATCCAAATAGGGAAAGAAGAAATAAAACTCTCCCTCTTTGCAGATGACATGATCTTGTATTTAAAGAATCCCATAGACTCCACTCCCAAATTACTCAAGCTGATTCAAAACTTTGGCAAAGTAGCAGGTTATAAAATTAACCCCCCAAAATCAATGGCTTTTCTGTATGCCAACAATGAGAAAAGTGTGGCTGAAATTAGGAAAGCAACTCCATTTGTAATAGCCCCACAAAAAATAAAATACCTAGGAATTAACTTAACAAGAAGTGAAGGACCTCTATGATGAAAACTTTAAAATCTTGAAAAAGGAAATCAACACAGAACTTAAAAAATGGCAAAACCTCCCATGCTCCTGGATTGGAAAGATTAACATCGTGAAAATGGCAATACTTCCCAAGGCTATCTACAAATTCAATGCAATACCTATCAAAATTACAACCTCATTCTTCAAGGAAATAGAAGAGGCAATCCAAAAATTCATATGGAACAATAAAAGACCCCGAATAGCAAAAACGCTCCTCAATGGAAAGAACACTGCTGGAGGAATATCAATACCAAATTTCAAACTCTACTATAAAGCCATAGTAATCAAAACAGCTTGGTATTGGCATAAGAACAGACCTCAGGACCAATGGAATAGAATTGAAAACCCAGAAATGAGCCTACAGACCTATAGCCATCTAATCTTCGATAAGGGAGCTAAAACAATAGAATGGAAGACAGACAGCCTCTTCAGTAAATGGTGCTGGCAAAACTGGTTAACTACATGTAGAAAACTAAAGCTAGATCCTTATATATCACCCTGCACCAGAATCAACTCCAAATGGATCAAAGACCTTGAACTCAAAACAGACACTCTGAAAACATTACAGGATGGAATAGGAGAAACCCTGGGTCTCCTTGGCTCAGGCCGAAATTTTCTGAATAGCGACCCGGAAACACAACAAATCAAAGAAAGGTTGGACAAATGGGATTGTATAAGGTTGCAGAGCTTCTGCAGGGCAAATGACATAGCTAGCAAGATCAATAGAAAGCCCACGGACTGGGAGAAGATCTTTACTAGCCATACAATGGACAAGGGTCTCATATCTAAAATATACTTGGAACTCAAAAAATTAAACCACCCAACAACAAATCCTCAAAGAAACAACTGCCCAATAAGTAAGTGGGCGAAAGACTTAAAGAGAAGCTTCTCTGAAGAAGAAAGAAGGATGGCCAATAGACACATGAAGAAATGTTCAACATCCCTAGCCATAAAAGAAATGCAAATCAAAACAACATTGAGATATCACCTCACTCCAGTTAGAACAGCAAAAATCAAGAACTCTAACAACAACAGATGCTGGAGGGGATGTGGACAGAAAGGAACCTTACTTCATTGTTGGTGGGAATGTAAACTTGTTCAACCACTTTGGAAAGCAGTATGGAGGTTCCTCAAAAGACTCCACATAGAGCTCCCCAATGACCCAGCAATCCCAATTTTGGGCATTTACCCAAATGATCACAAACAAGGCCACACTAAAGCTACCAGCACAACTATGTTTATTGCAGCATTATTTACCATAGCTAAGATATGGAACCAACCCAGATGCCCCTCAGTAGATGAATGGATCAAGAAGATGTGGTATATATACACAATGGAATTCTATGCCTCCATCAGAAAGAATGACATTTCCCCATTTGTTAGGAAATGGAAAGACTTGGAAAAAATTATATTAAGTGAAGTAAGCCAGGCCCAAAGAAACATAGGTCCCATGGTTTCCCTTATTTGCAATATCTAGTATAGGTATGAGTCAAGCGGAAAAAGTCAGAGATTGTGATGTTAGGAAAACGAACCCTCAAATATGTATTTTAATGTTTTTGTTTCTTTCATGCATGTGTTTCTAACGCATTTATAAGATTATTTCTTTGTTGCTTTGTATGTCCCTCCCCCACAGTGTAACCCCCGCTTTCACTATATTTGATGTCAGTATAACATGTGGAGGAGACGGGGACAAACAAGTCGTTTAAGGATTCAGGTGGACCTGTTGCAACAATGAGAAGTACAAAATGTCATGTCAAAACCAGCTTTACAATGTCGGTGGGGGGGAGGGAGGGGGGGTATGATTGGGTGGGGGGGAGGGGGGAGGCTGGGAAGGGAGATGAAGGGTAAACAAAGGAGGAGGCTGCAATGCTTGGTAAGAAATGTATGCATTATCCTGCCCATGTAATTGTAACCCCTCTGTACAGTATGTTCTCAAATAAAATAAAATTAAATTAAAAAAAAAAAAGATGCAACAGGGGATATACCATAGGGGGATGAGCATACAAAAGAAACAAAAACAAAGCACATAGTACACAAAAATAACAACAAAGAAAGACTACTTGTGTCCATATCTTGGGGTTCATTTTGCTTAGCGAATCAGCCAATCAAGCAAGAACCTTCTAGTTCCCATCCCAATATTGAAAAGAAAGGGAGGGTACCTCAAACATAGTGTTAGTTGTGTAAAGAATTCTTCCGTGTTTGATAGCAAATCAATTATCACCACAACCCTATACTCTGATACTACCTTAATTTTTAGATGAGAAAATGTGGAAAACACGATGTAGGAGATTAATTACGAAGATGGTATTAAATGGAATAATATTACTCCTGTGTTCAAATAATCATCATCATCATCATCATCATCATCATACAACTGTCTTGAGAAGATACTTATTTTTATACTGATGACCAGAGAGAATTTCAGGACATCATGGCTGGAAATCTGCTCAAGACAACTGGAGGTGTCTCCTCCACTTATTATAGGTGTTTTTTAAAATTATTATTTCCAGCATGTTTTAATTACCATCATGTTCTAGTTACAAGCTTTCAGTGTGAGTGTTTGCTACTGTGCCCTATTCTCAGTGGTATTGTATAGTCTCATGGTATTCCAATTGTTTGGTCCTAATTGGAACATGAATTGCACTTTTTCCCACATATCCAAACTGCATGTGGACCTACCACTTGTTCACCTAGCAGCCTCTGTGGCTGGCAGATCTGCCACTGTGGTATTGTGGTGCATGTTTATAAAGCTTAGTTCCCTTGGAGGCCAAAGAATCAAGGTTACCTTGAACTGCAAATATCTTCTTCATTTTCTTCAGGCACCAAATTACTATCTAGTCATTTTTTACATTTTTAGATCTTTAGGTAGTTATACAAAGAGGACCATTCAACAATCACTTTTTAAGTACAAGGCATCCTTTTTATCTTTCTCCTTCATCCTTCCCAACCCGACTTCCCCCCTCCATTTTCTTAAGTTCATAGAGATTTGATATTATGATTGCATTCTCCCCTGCTTCCTCTCTAATTTGTCTTCCCCCTTCCCTTAACCTCCCTCATACCCTTTCAAGTGCCAGATACTAATGTTATTGGTTCATTTTTCTAAGGAATTACACTGCTTAATTTCCTCCCAGGTAAATACAATACTTCAGTTAATACACTTGTTTACACTTGCATACAACCTTGTATTTGTCTACTTGTACATTTGTAAATTAATTCTAGCTTCCCCATAGGAAGGAAAATACATGCACTGTGTTTCACTGGATCTGTCTAACTTCATGTAACAATTTTTTTCCAGGTCAATTTGTTGTTGTTGTTGCTTTTTTTTTTCAAATGATATCATTCTTCAATCTTTGTCACTGAGGTTTGTAGTGAGCAGTATAGGAGTGACTCTGTGTGTCCCATTTCTAGTTTTGTCCCTTAAAATCTGTGTGATTTTCACAGTATCAATTATGTCCTTTGTGTTTCACTTATTAACTGTAGATTATATATAATTAGAACTTACAGAGAAATAATGAGAATTAACTAGTTAATCCATACAAAGCAGTTGGAAGCATATCTGTCACAAAGTAACAAAATCAAAGCCAATACTTATAAATGGAACTAATATTTGGCAATCCTCAGCTTATTTAATTCTCCTTTCCTAGACTGCTATATGGACTTTGTATATCTTCTTTTTTTGTATATCTTCTTATTGCATACAATTTTGAATAAAAAACATTAAGTCTTTTGCTTAGTTCTTGCAAGAACCCGGATAGAAAATAGAAAAGAAGCTATAAACATAGAATTTGCTAGATATTATATTATAATATAATATATATGCACACACACATATATAAACATTTAAATTGTTCCAAGGTGTACAAACTATAAAAGAGTTTGTTGTTTCTAACAACAAAATTTTTCTATAGTCCTGACTGTCACACTCCATACCAGAAGTATCATAGACCCTGAATAATGTCATCTTTTTCCAATGACTTGAACCAAAGAAATTTTGAATATGGAACCAATTGTATTTTAAAAACTGTAACTAGGGAAATGCATTTACTAAGCTGTTTTAAGGAACAGAAAGTAAACATTTTTTAAGCAGAAAGAGCAAGGAAATAATGGAATCCCCCTATTTTTTTTCTATTTCCAATTTATCTGACAACAAAAACTTTTCAGCTGCTGGGTACAAATAGCCTAAACTTTATTTCAAACTTGAGTCCACCAGGAGAAAAATATTTAATACTCTGTGTTCCAATGAACACAGACACCCTGGAACTTCTGTGAGGTAGAAGAATTACTCCTCAAGTACCATACCATGACATGGAATCAATGAGAAAATAATTTGTACACCAACTACAAGGGAGCACAGTAATGAGGCAGAAGGACTTATTTAAACTAGAAAGCCCCAGACACAGAATAAATAAGCATTTTGGCAGACGCGTCTGGGACAGACATGAGTGCATGTGGATTTGGGAATGTGCTTCCTTGCCGGAAATCATTCAATTATCAAAATTCTTTCCCCCTGAGACTAACAAACAGAAACTTTGGCTCCTGTTCAAATATTAAACATTAATGATGTTCTTCTGATGTTTAAAGAAGAGAGAGGAAGTGATGGACCACTGTTGTTAAAGAAATAGTGGTGAAGTACTTTGGATGGGTTTTGAAAGAAAATGATATTGTCATCAGTCTTTAGCCTTATTTCTCTAGTAAGATGGAGAGAATTTCCACACACTTTTAGTTCTGTGTGGAGATAAGTGATCCTGTGCTTGCATTTAGCATATCTGGATTCATCTATTCATTTGACAAATGTTTACCGATGTCTACTATCATGGGGAAATGCAAGGGGATGTGGGTAAAGACGACAGAGTTTATGCCTAAAAGAGATAATACCCCAATGAGGAGGATAGACAGCAAACCAAAAGAGAATCACACAAAAGCAATTGCATTTTTAGTCATGGAACAAAGAAAACTAGGAAAGACTATAGTAGAATAATGTTATATAGAGAGAAGATAGGTGGTGGAGAGATTAAATTTTACTCTAGGCCAAATAAAAAGTGATTGAATTTTACTCTTGGCCAAATACAAAATCATCCCAAGGTTTGGAAACAGAAACGTTGTGATCTTATCTATGAAGATTGCTACCAAAGGTAGTGTAAGTCCAAAGGAAAGACTGGAAGCATGGAGACTGGTAAATCTTTTGGATCATTGAGCTGAATAAAAGGATGAGGATGGCTCACTTTCAGGAGTTGACAGAAGTGAGTAAAATAAATCAGCAAAGTTAATCTAGGTTTTGGAGAACCAGTGGTACTTGCTGAAAAGTAAGTGTAGGGACCAATGCAAACTAGACATGACTCTTCCTAGTTTTCCAATCTGCATAATTGGGAATATATAGAATTCTATTTACTGAAAGGGAAAATAGGTTATAGAGAGTCATGTTCATTTGGAGCATGCATTTTTGACTCTTATGAACCAATATATTGAAAAAATAAAATGAAGATGTGGCTCCCAAAATTAGAACATCTACCTAGGAAGCAAGAGGTTAGCAAGCATGAAGCCATGAGTTCAAACACCAGTACCAACTGAAATGACTACCAACTATTGTGGTAAGTGAAAATTTAGAAAATTTTTCTTATCAGGATTACTTATGACTCTCTTTGTAACCTAAAGTTGAAAAAAATATGGCTATCTAGTTTACAGCATTTATTATCAGTTTATAAATCTTCAAGTACACCTGACACAGATCTACACATTCTCACATATAAAAGCAACCCATTAATCCACATTTTCACATTTTTCTCCCAAGGGAGATGTCTTACATTACATTTTACTAGAGTTTTTTTTTTTCAAATCTGCTGGAGCAAAACTAGGAACAAGTCTCAGCTTACCTTACTAACAAGCATCACCTAATTTGTTAGGGCACCTGGGGTTATGCATATGCTATATGCTTTTAAAAAATTGCAAGGTATCTTCACACTTGTTTTTAGTCTGTGCAAAGAATATGCACAGCATTTGTTTCTATCTAGAGCCACTAAAATGACCATTAAATTCAGTACCAATATATTCTAGACTAGGTATCTAGACTAGGATATAATTTCTTGACTGAATTTCCTAGCTTTTTAATAATTCAAATTAGCATTAAAGTACACAGTCTGACTGAACGAGAAGGAAGTTCATACGGCAATATTGTTGGTAACTGGCTCCAGATGTGCCATGAGAAGACCCCTAGGAAAGCCACTGATAGCCTGGGCATTCAGAAGACTTCTGTATATGCTAAGGTAATCATTCTTTGGAATGAAAAAGATATTATCTTTTGCTCTCTCAAGACAATACATTGGTTCTTACAATCCAATAATATGTTCTAATCCACCAGTCACTATTTTAAGAGCAATGACATTGAAGGTATGGTATGAAGGATCTTTAAGGTCTAAGTTCTTTGTTATATTTCTTGCTGAATTATTTTTGGATTGGAGACAAAACAAGGGTGACTACTTATGTTCCTTTGGTTTAAGATGACCTGAGAAGTTTGCAGGAATTCTTCTATGCCAATTAGTACAAGGATGGGTGAAAACAAGATGAAACAGTACGTCTCCAGGAAACCAAAGAAAGAACTAAGTTGGTTTTAGGAATAGAACTTCAGAAGATATACAATTATTGTAAATTCTAAAGGTTAATGATGGTGAAAAGGGTAGAGAATAGTCAGCGAGTCATCTGTGTCTTTAAAACATAGAGCATTCCCACTCTTCTGTAATGATGAGCCTTCTAACTATAACATCTGTAAGCCATATGGCTTTTTTCCTGTGATTAAAGTAGAATGCAACTATTCAGTAATTTCAGTTTTGTAATGTTTCTTATACTGTGGTTTTAGTAGCAATGTGGTTTAACGTCTCTGAAATTCAAGGGTTTTTTTTTTTTTTTGCATGTATACTTTGTGAGAAATATTTATCTACCTGGCAAGAAACCTCTGTACTGTCTTTTAAGACTTTACTTTCCTGAAATGATTTCCCTTTCTTTGAAAGGGCACCTAGTCTTAGGAAATTCTCTCTTCTACAGTCTTGGAAGAGATTTATCTGGGATTAATGTGGAATTATGATGTTAGCATTATCAATTTCTTCATATTAACATTTAGCATTAATCCATTTTTACTATAACTACTGCATTGTACTATAGAAATAGGATTTTATTTCATTTCTTTTATTTCTAACAGTTTCTTTAGACTTCCAATATATTTTAATGTGCCTAATTTCTTTTTGCTTTCATCAGTCCTGAACTGAGAGCTTATTTCTCAAAAGAAAGGTAACATACATACAAAATCATAAACACACCTTGGCCATTGTAGCACAAATGAATGATTTAAGGAAGACAGGAACTAACAGAAATGATGGTTGGTCTAGTAAACAAATACGAGTGCTATGAAACTTTCTGACATAAATGAGTAACATATGAAAGTAGCAGTCACATTGGAGAAATATATGCTAACTTTGAAGTCCCTGCTTTCTCATTGGCTATGTATGCATTTACTGTCTGAACACCCCTAAGAGGTGTAAGCTTATTTCATTACAAAGGAATGTTCATAAAACAATAAGTCATATATTTTCTTTGTAGCAAAGGCCAGTGTGCAGAGCCACATCGAGCATATTCAACTAATTTTAAAAATGTGTGGGATGTATAATCAAAGATCAATCAAATGGCACATTAAAGCATAAACTAAGAATTGGCATATATTACTTTACTTATATATATGCATGTATATGTATATGTATCATATCTAGAGAGGGGGGAGAGAGAGAGAGGAAAAGGGAAGCTGGAGAGAGAGATAGGGAGAGAGAGAAAAAGCCCTCCAGTGTTCTTTGTGCAATACTATCTTCGATCTCACATACCAAAATAAGGATACTGTACTAATTGAATTTGTATGTCCCTCGTTCATATGAAACCAAGGTGGAAAGCTATGCCTTCCCTCTCTTATAGTCTCCTTTCCATATCCCCAGATGCAGTTTAGCCTTAAGAGGAAACATATTGTTCTTGAGTTGATTTTACTGCTGAGCGAAGTTACTTTCTGACTCAATGTATAATGACTACATTAAGCAATCTATTTGGATTGTCAACAAAGTAGTGTTTATATAAGCAAAAGAAAATTCCTCTGCATTTTAATCATTAGTGTCACTGAATTATTCCACTTGTTCAGTAAAACAAATTACTCTGAAAATAATGGACACACATACATCCCTTCTCTGTGTGTGTGTCTCTCTGTCTCTCTCTTTTGTAGCATATAAAAGTAGGTTTCTTTAGTTAGCACTAGGTCTCAAAACTGAATAATGTCAACCATTCATCATGTCTACCTCACTAACACACAAAGAGCAGGAAGAAATGCATTAAGAGAATTGCTTCCTCATAAGTGAGGCACCATCTGCCTCAAAGCTGAATCAGGATGGAGCACGGACTAGGAGTACAGAGAAGCGCTCACTTGAAATGTAAGAGACACATACAATTTAGGATTAAGGAACTTTTTTTCAAGGATTTCAAGGTATAATTTGGTTAAATAATAATAAAAGCATCCTTTGGCCCACTGGTAATCTGTATTAAGGAAAATGTTTCTGAGAACAACAAAAAGAATCATAGGCTATTTCCATTCTAACAGTTTTTTCCCCTTTCACTCCATGAATCATGATGACACCAACCATTTAAGAAGAGAGACTTTTTCCATCCACACATTGAAATAATGACTATCTGGATTTTCTTTTGCAATGGTAACTTTCTTGTTTTCTTCTTCTTTGGTTCTCATTCAGAAGAGTTACCCTTTCCTCTCAGCATGCAAGACTCCTGGCACATCTGTTCATTAACAAGCTCACATTTTAAAGCAGTTTCAGTAGATGAGGCTGGAGAGTAGAATTAATAGAAACCAGATGAGCATGTTAATGCAGTTGACTAAAACCATCAGAAACTACGAACAGTCAACTGTTAGCAAAAGTCATGTGCTGTACCTAATTGAAAGGAATAGATTCTCTATAATAGGTTACAGAGAATAAATTCTCTCTATAGATTCTTTCTAAGACCACATCTTGTTTGGTTATATTTGGGAATAAGGAAAAATAGATATGCTAACATTTTATTGATATCTGGGATAGAATTTTCATTAATAAGTAAAAAATGTAATGATTACTAAGGAAATATTATTAAGGTCATAAATTCACACTAAATTTATGAACTGAATTAAATTTTGTCATCAATTTTTTTTGGTCGGTCGTGGGGAATGAACTCTGGGCCTGGGCACTGTCCCTCAGTTCTTCAGCTTAAGGCAAGTGCTCTACCACTTGAGACACAGCATCACTTCCAGTGTTCTCAGCTTATGTGTTGCTGAGGAATTGAACCCAGGGCCTCGTGCATGTGAAGCAAGCACTCTACCACTGAGCCAACATCCCAACCCTTTCATTAAAATATTTGATGAGAGATGGGAGAATGGCTCAAGTGGTAGAGGACCAATCTAGCAAGCACAAGGCCCTGAGATCCAACACAAATATTGCCAAACTGCAGCTCCACCTTTCATCTTAAATACTTTGGAAGAACAGATAGAAAAAAGTGCAATTTGTGGCCAGCTTGAGCAAAAAATTCATGAGATCCCATTTCAACCATCAAATGCAGTGCGTTCTAACACCTGGCTGTCACATAGGTACACATGAATTATAAATAGAAGAATTACTGTCCAAGCTAGTCTGGGCATAAAGTGATACCCTATTCCAAAAATAACTAAAGCAATAAGGGATGGCTGGGGAGTAGGAAGCCGGTGGTCGATCACTGCCTAGGAAATGTAAGACAAACAGTACTATAAAGAAAAAAACAATATTTAATATACTCAGAATAAGAAACAAATTTGTGAAATGTCCTGAAATATGACCTTACTTTGATTTAAAAAAATTCTATGTGAATCTAATGATAAAGGTAAAACAGGTATCAGTATCACATCTAGTGTATATTATTTAGTTCATTTATCATATTTTCTAGGGAAAGAAAATTATTTAAGGCCTTCTCCTTTGTAATAAAAAGTATAGAGTTCTACTCAAGTACAAATGGATTTTGACTTTCTGGGGAAGAAATGGGGTTAATTAGCAAATATTACAATTATCATGCAAACAAGAAGTTCCACTCTTAGTGATGGGAGTGCAGAAATTGCTCATTTTTGTCAATTCACTGTGGAAGTCCCCTGACCATCTGGTCTAAGTTGGCTTAGTCTGGCATTTGACCATAGCCTTCCATTTCTTTTTTTTTGGGGGGGGGGGCCAGTTGTGGGGCCTGAACTCTGGGCCTGGTTGCTGTCCCTCAGCTCTTCAGCTCAAGGCTAGCGCTCTACCACTTGAGCCACAGTGCCACTTCTGGCTTTTTTTTCTGCTTATGTGGTGCTGAGGAATCGAACCCAGGGCCTCATGCATGCAAGTGCTCTACCACTGAGCCACCTTCCCAGCCCCAACCTTCCATTTCTTGCACAGCTTCTAGTATACAGGAACAGTTCACTTTCTACCCATGTATTTGGATCTATACCTTAAAAAAAATTCTGTAACCTTTGTCTTCTATGTAAGTTTATCTGATTTGAGGAGGCAAAGGGGAAGCACAGAAACGTTTGGGACAAAGAATATATTAATTCTGCAATGGCACTCACTAGAGAATATGTTGTAAATGAATTATCAACATCAGGAGAGAAGGCGGTAGGAAGGGGAAAAACTGGGAGAAAATGAGGGCAGGGGTGACAGTGTTTAAAAAGAAATGTATTCATGGCCTAACTTACATAACAGTAACCCTTCTGTATATCACCTTTACAATAAAATTTAAATTAAAAAAACAATATTTTAAGTAAGGAGCAAAATAAAGCTTTTCTTTGTTTTACAAAAAATAGAAAACAAATAGTCCAGAAAGAACAAATTGGCTTCCTCAAAGTCACTTGGCAAGCCAGTGGTTGAACTCCTATCATAACCTTAGTTTTCCTGTGCTTCCTTGCTACCATGGTGACTTCAAGTCTACTTATCAATTCCAAATGTTAATATGGCTATAATCAAGAACTCTAATAACAACAGATGCTGGAGGGGATGTGGACAGAAGGGAATCTTACTACATTGTTCAATCACTTTGGAAAGTAGTATGGAGGTTCCTCAAACGACTCCACATAGAGCTCCCCTATGACCCAGCAATCCCACTTTTGGGCATTTACCCAAATGATCACAAACAAGGCCATACTAAAGCTACCAGCACAACTATGTTTATTGCAGCATTATTTACCATAGCTAAGATAAGTAGTCACTCTTTAATGAAAGAAGCAAGGATCCAGGAAAGGGAAGCCATCACTTGAGATTCAGACTTGCGCATTAAAGTGGAAACTAACAACTCAGCTAACTTTGTTGGATATTCAGTGTCTCAAGCGGTAACTTAAACTGCTCTTGTTCCTCCCTTGTGATAGAGACATGCTTGTCAGCTTTCAGCATTTACCTACAATACCTTCAAAGTGATGCCAAATTAAATAAAAAAGTTGCCTCTGTATATTTAATTTTATACCTGTGTGACATTTCATATAGCTGCACATGATTTTCCTTTTATCTTTGTTTTGCTGCTTTAACCACTTAACTTTTCACTTGGGAGCTAACAGCTACTTTTACTTCAATATACATTACTAGAAAATATCTATATTCTAAAATTAAAACAAAGTATGAAAATATGATTGGGTTAGGTATAAACTAACTTTGTAGCTTTTCTGCTGAAAAACTTGAAAATATAATTTATGATGTTTCCACCTTTGCACTGTCTAGCCTGAATTAGATACATTCTACATATCTCAGATTGCTTTTGAACACCAACAGTCACACTAACATATTAATTTAATGCTATTCTATAGAAATATTAATATTTCATGTATCATGTGTCTCAGCAGGGCCCAGGGAGAAACAGAGCTTCAGTGTGAATTCCTACAGAAATTAGTCACTACCTTGGCCTGAAGTACAGATTGGGATTCAATTACTTAGCTCCCCAAGCTAATGTTTAATCTACTAAATATTCAATTTCCTTGGGGACAATTACAGACAAGTACAGAGTTTGCCACTTCAACTGCAAAGTCCCATCCCCAAGCCAAACTTGCCATCAAAGAATGTATAGATAGATGCTCCTTGACTTAAACTAGGATTGTCCTCATAAAGTCATTCTACGTTGAACACATGGTAAAATAAAAATAGATATAATATGTTTCACCTGCCGAGCATCTAGCCTTGCAATATAGTACACTGTAGACTGTCGGCTGACTACACTGATGTTTGTATTGCTGATTGAGTGCTACAAGTCAATGAGAGAGCCCAATAAAGCTAGCCCAGGAAATATTCAAACTTCAGAATCCAAGTATTGTATCTACCAAATGCCAATAGTTTTTCTAGCACTGTGAAGCTGAAAACTCATTAAGCTCAAGCAATCATGGGTATGTAGTATATATGTGGATTATATATATATATGTATATATATGTACATATAGTAAGGAATGATGGTATAGCATTGAGTAAAGCACTGCAGTTAGAGATGTTAGGTAAGCTGTTAGAACTCCATTTAGAGGTTACCATTCACCATGGAAAAATTTGCTAGTACATTGTATCAGTAAGCACCATCTTAAAGATGTGATTACAAATAGAGATTCTTTTATTGAATAGTAGAAAATATACTACACATATAAGCTTTTAACTCTGTTTTTTTGCCTTCACGTTTAGAGGCCAATGCACAAAAGCTTGGCATATTGTACATTGCTCTTTATTTTTATTAATAAAGCACTCTGATCTACTATACCCTCTCATGAAGACATTAAACAAAGTAATGTAGAGGATTTTTCTGTTGTAAAATGTATTTACATATTCAAAATCCATATTGTGAATACACAGATTACCTACCAAAATACCACTTTTTTTTTCAGTTTTCATTCTGAATATTTTCTTAGATGCACTTGGAGAAAAGTCAATGAGAATGTGTAGCTAAAGAATTTCCAACATCATGTTTGTGTTCTAGAGCAAAGCAACTTGAAAGAATGTCTGGAAAGTATCTCTTAGGGAAGACTTCAAAAGTCATATTGCTTAGTGAAAGTCAAAAAGTTTACTTACGAAAATTATGAGTCAGGACGTTGTGTAGCTTAATAAGTAGTCTGTGGAAATAATTACTCCAAAATTTTATTGATTCAGGACTACTGGACCAAACCCAGCAAGAATAATTTCTGTTTCTCTCTTTCTCTTTTATTCCCTTATATTCATATATATATAAACATGTATACACATATGCATATACATGTATGTCCATGAATGTATGTATATGTGTGTGCTTATGTATAAGTTCTCTCTGAAAGTTTAGATAGGAGATGGAAGATGATATTATTACTTTCTGGGATAAGTCGGTATAGACATCAGTTGTCATTTCATCGGTGACAATGTTGAAAGGGGTGATATTGATCAAAATAAATTGTGTTCATAAACTACTTTGTAATGGAAACCCCTTTGTGCAACTACTTAAAGATAATGTTTCTAAAACCCAATGAGTTAGCTACATAACAGGGAACAAAATTTCAATTAATAAAGGTAGGAGCTATTGAACATTCACAGTATTAAGATTAGGTATATCTCAAAGTAACATGGTCAGGATTTCTACTAGAAACTGGTTCTCATGTCAGAAGATAGAAGAAACCCATTTCAGAGTGTGAGCTGTTTGGGTTCTTTACTAATGCTACTATGTTTTAACCAGATGACCTCCAGAAGGTATTTCTTATTAGAATCCCTATCAAAAGTTTTATTCAAGTCAAAAAATTGTTACATATGATTTTTGAGATTAAATCAGAGAGCATATGTTAATTTATCTCTTGATATAGTATGGGAAAATTGTTTCTTTTATTTTATATGATACTGTCATCTATTAATCTTTGAAAAGGAGATGAGTTTAATTTCCAAATTCAAAACAGATTTTTTTCCTGATCATTCTTGTTCAGAGCTTTACAAATATCAGTTCCTTATTCACTTATAAATACTCTATGTAAAGTCCCGAGTGAAACACAATTATGTAATGTCAATAAACTAGTATACTGCCTTCTCCAAAAGAGAGTTGAGAGGTGCTAAATATCTAAAGCACAAGTGAACAATGGCTTATAAGTGTTTAAAGTTATATAAAAATCATAAAGTATTATAAAACTAAAATACAGAAACAAATTTATAGTGAGACAGGACAAAGATTTTAATATCAGTTGCTAGTTGGTGATATTAATAATAAAATATTATAAATACTGTACCTTCATCCAAATATTCTACTGAACTGGAGATCCCAAAGTATATAGGATTTTTGTAATGCCAATGTAATTATCTAGGTCATCTCTCACCTTTTAGAATTATTATGTGTATTTTTCATTTTGACATAGTAATTAAAATATTTTAAGATAATTTATACATCATTTTGCTGAAATAATATGTCCTATGACATAATGATATCATAGATTAGCATTATGAAATATATATTTGAAGAATAACAAAGTCTGAATCAGCACAAACCAATTATAAAAAGAAAAATACTGAAAAAATTAATGCAAAAATTGTGAGCAGAAAACATTAGTAACAAATACTGAAAAAGTTGCTATTTTTGTTGTAACATGCAGGATAGATTTGCTAATGGTTAATACCATTGTAAATCAATGTATTCATTGATGAGCCATTACATGCACATGTACATGAGTAAATCCTTTGTTTCTTTTCTTGAGAGCTTCCCACACACATCTGTTTCTTCCTACAGATACTTTTTAAGATGATGAATGACTTAAGTCACATGTGAATCAGAATGAAATCCAGTCAGTTCACAAATAACATGCAATTTGTATCTGTGGTAATTTTGGTTAAAGGGGCTGCAAATTTGAAATGAAAGTCAGATCCAAATCTATTTGGTAATGTATAATTATGAATATTCCATTTTAAGCTTCCTTCAAGTTGGAACAAACCTTCAGGAAAGAAAAAAATATCCTCCTTCGATACTGTACACTTCATGTTTGGATCCATTTTCTTCTCTGTGGGTGGCTGTTGCTATGGCCCCTTCAAGAATCCCAAACATTTCATGGTGTATGGAGGCTGAGATGGCACATTTAAGCATGGACATCATCCTTTAGACCAAGGATCATTTTTCTATTAATGATATTGAGGACTAATAGAAATTTTCAAGCTAAACTGTTACCTGATATAAAATAAATCAATGTCCATGCCCTGAGTAGTATGTTTGGTTGGTGTTTAATGACCATGATTGATTCAAGCAGCATGAAGTCATAACCAACTGTTTCCATGGACTTCTGCTTGAAAGAGTGCCCCAAGCATTTTATACTAATCAAGGTGGATATACACTTTGCACTCATTTGGCTGAATATTTAAGCTTTAAAAATCCCTATCCATATGCTGACAAAATGAATAACTATCTACATGTTTGCTTTCCCACATTTGAACAGACTAAAAATGCTTTGAAGTATTTTGAAGTTTCTTTTATTCTCTCTTTCACATATATATGTATGTGTACTTTAAAGCAGTTCTTCTCAATGTTGGTAGAAAGAGCTAATCTATAACTCATATGACCCTACTCAACATGCAGCTACCCTTCATATTTGGCTAGTTATATTTCAATTTATGGAAATAAAAGATGAATTCTTTTCCATTTACAACAGGCTATCTCAAGTGCTTCAAAGTTACAATAGCACATTTCCATTATCATAAAATTTTTTATAAAAGAAAATACAAAATAAAATATGGAATCTTTAGAATTTAACTGCCCTGGGTTCATCTGGAATTACTATAGGTTCTTCAGACTGTTTTGATCTAATCTTCCCACATCAGTTTTACTTCTGTGTGTGTATGTGTGTGTGTGTGTGTGTGTGTGTGTGTGTGTGTGTGTGTGTGTGTGTGTGTGTGTGTGTGTGTGTGTGGTGGCTGGTCCTAGGGCTTAAACTCAGGGCCTGGGAACTGTCTCTGAGCTTCTTCTGCCCAAGGCTAAGATTCTACCACTTGAGCCATAGCTACATTTCTGCCTTTTTTTTTTTTGAGTAGTTTATTTGTGATAAGAGTAACTTGGGCTTTCTTGCTCTGTTTAGCTTCAAACCATGATCTTCAGAACTCAGTCTCCTGAGTAGCTAACATTATAGGCACGAGTCACTGGTGCCTGGCCTGAATCCATTTATTAACAGAACTACAGAGGTGGATTCTCAAAATCAAGTAAATTATATCCAACCAAGTTCTTTCTCTAGGCTTTCAGAGATCTTAAAATTTACTCATGTTGCTTAAACTCCTTTACCCAGTTGCCAACATGCTAGGAAGTTTGTAAAAATTGAGTCTATTGAAGTAGTCTAGACTGATCGGTGCTTAGAGAATCTCTGATAATTCAACTCTCTTTTTTTTTTGGACACTTCTTTGTTAAATCAGAGCAAATGATTTGCTACAAGACATCAATATCCCTTATGATTACTTCAAGTGATAACAGATTTAAAGCTTTTATTTTTTACTTTCCACTGTTCTGATGCAAAACATCAAGTTGACTATAGGAAAATTTTATATTGCTAATCACTGATATTTTTGAACCAAAACAAGGTTATTTTGGGGGAAATGATCACTTAAAGAGGAAAAATAATGACAAGTACAGTATAAGACTTCTTTACTAGTGGCCTTAAATTCTATGAGGAATGATAGCTTTAACTTAATTGAAGGTAAGCCCTTAAAAATATCATCCTATTCATTATCCGTCTCTATATTAATTCTACAGTATTCATACAAAAGGAAACTTGAATTTAGACAAAACAAATGTCCTACTGTAATAGCACATCTGTATTTCACATTTAAGGTTTTACTGAAAATAATATTTAAAGATTCCCCAAGACATTTTTTTCCTTAATTATTATTTTTCTTTAAATGTTTCTGAAAGGCTGGAGTTACAACTCTGCATAGACTTTACATAAGCTTACCTAGCATATGTAAAAATCCCTATTTAATTCTTAGATCCATAAAAAAGATGATAAAAAGTTGCCACTTTTTCTGTCTTTTATCTTTCCATGCCACATAATGAAGTTTTTAACAGTGAAGCTTGGTTACATCAGCCTGTTGAATGGCCTGGGTGGTGGTCATATCAGCCTGCTGAGTTGCATAGGTTTTAACATCCTATGTTGGTTTCAAGTTTATTCTCAAGATGATAGTGGTTCTAGTTCAAAATGCTGTCTCCATCGGATTCATTAGAATGGAATCCTATGGCAGCTCTCACTAGTTACTGGTTTCAATTCGTTTTTTTTTCCTGTGATTTAAATAATCACATTACTTATTAGTTTATTGTATCAATCACTTGGTCCTCAAGAATATCACTCTGAAATTAAATTAAATTTAAAAAAAAAAAAAGAATATCACTCTGCATGGGCTTTTTGCAGTCACCATTGTCAGGGGAAGTAGATGATGTGGTTTTGGGGTTTTTTATTTTTTTATTAATACTATTTTTATTGTGAAAATATGATTACATGGGCAAGGTAATGAGTGCATTTCTTAGCAAGCATTGTTGCCTCCTCCTTTATTTTTACCTTACCATTCCTGCCCTCCCATCTCCACGACTACACTGAGGGGAATCTGGGTTGGTTCCATATCTTAGCTATGATAAATAATGCTGCAATAAACATATTTGTGCTGGTAGCTTTGGTATGGTCTTATTTGTGATCATTTGGGTAAATGCCCAAAAGTGGAATTGCTGGGTCATAGGGGAGCTCTATGTGCAGTCTTTTGAGGAATCTGCATACTACTTTCCAAAGTGGTTGAACAAGTTTACACTACCACCAACAATGCTCTCATTTTTTTTAACATAAACTATATATATATACATATATATATATATAGTATCTTCTCTCATCCATTTTCAGTAACATTGAGCAATTTCAGAAAAAAATCTCATTTCTCCAATGAATACCCTTTATAGTTACTAGGAGGTAACAATTTTATTCAACTAGATAGGGCAAATATCTATAAAGAGACTCACATCTAAAATAAATATTAAAATATGTGAATATTTAAATAGTTTACATTTTCTATTTACTCAGAGGAAATGTACTCTTATTAATGTATGAAGAGAAAAACATGCAAAAAGTGACACAAAAGGAGATATTACAAAAAGAGATATTACAAAAGGAGATATTATATATCTCCTTTTGGAACTTTATTATTGTCATATTCAACATAGTGATTTAAGAATTCTGAATGTTTCATACCTGTTTTATCATCAAACAAATATCAGGATGTTTGATTTAAAAAAATAAAAAGCATAAAGTATATGTACTTAAAATGTTATACAGCTATTGCAATATTGGTCCTTCTTTTACTTACAATGATATTCTAAATACTTAGAAAATAAATTAAATATTTCTTCTATTTATCAAGTATCAAAATCCTTGCCATAGAAAATAGAAAGGATTTTGAACAAATTAAATGGCACATCTAAAGCACCTCCAGTTTAATAAGTACTTCTTTTTTTTTTTTTTGATGTTTTTCTTTATGTTTGGTAATACTGGAGTTTGAAATTCTTGCCCTGACAAGCTTTTAATCACAAGCTACCCAGTTTATATTTCCCATGTAGGTACAATTTCAGGCATAAGTCAGAACACAAGGCCAAAATACTTATTTGTAATGTATGAGCTTAATATAAAAATGAATTAACAAACTAGAATAGTTTTGCTTATGCAAGTACTTAGCCATTTTTCTTTTAACTTTCTATTTACTATTTGAAGACAAAAATAGGAACTATATCTAGAGTTAGTTACACTATTAGCAAAATTTCATTTATGATGACTTAATACCAATATTGTAATAAAGTCTGAGGACACTGATTTATTGGACATTTATCATGGCTTGTTCTCTGTACTTCTGTGTGGTATTCAAAGGAACTTCAAGATTTTGCTGAAAATTTAAAAAAATGTATCTGTGAAATCTCAAAGGAATACATGGAAGCTAAAATGTAATTAGCACTGTATTTTAACAAAATTTGAGACTGTTCTTCCTCAAAATTCTGTGGAACACAAGCTGCAGATGTGTTTATTTTGGCAAAAGACTCAAGATCAAAACAACTCCTATAAACAGACTGAAAAAGCCCTTCCCACCTTAAAATTCTACATCCAAATCTTATGTTTACCAATGAGTATTACAGTTCACCATTGTTATAAGCATGTTTACAGAATTGTTTTAAATGATGTATATCTGAATATATTCAAATTATTTCCTCAAAGAGTTGTTATTTGAAAACGAATTGCAGTAGAAATCACTAGTAGATAAACGATCATGGGTGTAGTTTCTGATGTATGAGATACAACATATGGCATATGGCAGCAGTTCATGTGTTATTTGGCTTCCCTGTGGGTTAACAAGCATGGACCACAATATGAAAAGTAACACACACATCCACCAGTGTCCTATGGATTATTTGGGTAGGTTAGAAGCACAATGTTCTCTTTGTGTTTTCTATCTCTGCACTTTTGTCTCTTTCTCACTGTCTGCTTCTCTCTCTCTCTCTTTCTCTCTCTTGTTCTCTCTCTCACATATACACATACATACTCAAATACAGAGAAACTTGCAATATACTTCAGGGAATTCAGAAGTTAAGACAGAGGCTTTTCCTTTTGTTTTAAAAGAGAATTTTCCCATATTTGATGGGAGCCCAATCTTATCACACTAATAAGGAAACAGATTTGTCAACATTTATGACTTCAATGTAAACAGTCAAGCATTTAAAACTCACACACACAAATTAGCACAGTGACAAAGGAAGGACTATGTAAAAGCTAGACAGGCATGCATCATCTAAAGGAGCTGAAGTTTTGTCTTCAGTTCCAACAGAGGTAGAGTGATAAAGACCAATGTTGTCATATCAAAAGGTATTCCAGATACTTGCCATTACTCAATTGTTAAATTTTATCTTATAAGCTTCCAATTGTTAAGTTCTTGATTTTTTTTCTGCTCACAAATGGTTCAGGCCAAAGTGGGAAAAATCCACACCAGAAACAAAACCAAAACACAAAAACATCTGCCAGACATATTAAGCTATAAAACTGCCAATATAGTATCTTTGGTAAAGCCAGTCAGTTTGATCCATTTTCAATTTAGTATACTTGGACCTACACATATAAATCCCTCTGGGCTACAATGCTCCAATAAAATGTGTTTTAGTGAGATAACTGTGCTTCCTAAACTCTGATGCAGAGCAATTCTATTTATCTTATGTAAATATTTATTCTTTAATTAATCATAGAAAATAATATTTAAATAAGAGCAAATAGCTACCATATTTTTTAACATTTGTCATTAATGCTGTAAATTAATTCTATTAACACTTAAAGTGGCTGTGAAAATAATGGAGTTGTGCATTCAGAAGAAGTAGTATTATCACAGCACAGTCAATTAATTGATTGATTTTGTTACATAGCAGAAAGCAGAAAAGTTAAGTTTGAAACACTTGTGTTTTCAAAACAAATTACTCAACTGTTACGTGTCATGCATTCCAACAAGTTGAGTGTGGAGACCAAGAAAATCAACATGTGTAAATAATCCATTACCAGAAGTTATCATTCGATAGCAAATATCAAAATTATTCTTAATTTTCTTTTAGTGTTCTTTCATCATATACAAAGGTTCTGCTTCAAATGATCCAATAATATGAGTAGATGAGCCATGACACCACTTCCTCACTTACCATTTCCTCTGCTTTCCTACAGAACCGGCCAAGCACAACAGTCCAACTGTGTTTGAAGCAATGTGCAATGACATTGCCATTATCTTTCTTGGCAATTGTAAAGATATTCAAAAGAAAGCTATTGGTGGCAACCAGCACCTCTTAAAGCTGTGTTTCTCATTTTCCCTCTGCTTAGAATGCCTTCTTGTTATTTTGTGTCAGGAAAATGACTGTTTTTTTATTTCTTTTTGTTTTTGGTGGGGGGGAGTCCAGTCGTGGGGCTTGAACTCTCGGCCTGGGCGCTGTCCCTCAGCTCTTCAGCTCAAGGCTAGCGCTCTACCACTTGAGCCACAGCGCCACTTCTGGCTTTTTTCTTTTTTGCTCATGTGGTGCTGAGGAATTGAACCCAGGGCCTCATGCATGCAAGGCAAGCGCTCTACCACTGAGCTACCTTCCCAGCCCAGGAACATGCCTGTTTAAACTTGGAGCTCCCATTAGTCTCTTCTACAAACTTTTTCCAACTTCCATAGACA
Source organism: Dipodomys spectabilis (assembly GCF_019054845.1). Taxonomy (NCBI): domain Eukaryota; kingdom Metazoa; phylum Chordata; class Mammalia; order Rodentia; family Heteromyidae; genus Dipodomys; species Dipodomys spectabilis. The sequence goes on from NW_024870709.1 coordinate 13,335,539, forward strand.
ATGACCCAGCCTCATTGCAACCATGATATGGACATGCATTAATGTGTATTTCATAATCTACCTATGTTTCTTTTACCTGGAAAGAATCCCCAATCAATATTACATCTCAGACATTAGTTACTAAATCAACAGTTCTTAAATGATGTTTGATTAAACAAAAGCCAAATATAAGTTCTCAAAGATCAACTCTTGGAACTAATCAACTTATTTTCTAATCCATTTTAATATGTGTTTTATGAAATCCATTATCAGGTAAAAATGATAATAAGGACATTGACCTAACATATAATGCAGAAATGCAATTTTTAAATGTAAGGGTAAAAAACTCATAACTACATTCAAGATGCTAAGCAATACAGGAGCAATTGTTGTATATCTCTCTATATATTTTATTGGTGTGTATATTAATTGCATAATGATACAAAATAATGGATTTCATTATGACATTTTCATTCATTATATATAATGCACTTTTATTATAATCATTTCCTTATTATAATGTTTTTTTAAAGGAAAAATGTTTTCAGCATTCAAGACATGATCATTGAGCACTTCTATTGTGGCATACATTTAATATGTGATGAGTAAAGGAGAATATTAAACATATGGAAAAGGGAGAAACATCACTATATATATTGCAAATACAAAATATATGAATATAGCTGGGTGCTGGGGACTCACACCTGTAGTCCTAGCTACTCAGGAGGCTGAGATCTGAGGATCATGGTTTAAAGCCAGCCCAGGCAGGAGAGTCTGTGAGACTCTTATCTCCAATAAACCACCAGAAAACCAGAAGTGGCACTGTGGCTCAAGTGGTAGAGTGTTTGGCTTGAGCTTAACAGCTGAAGGACAGAGCCCAGGCCCAGATTTCAAGCCACACAACTGACCAAAAAAAAATATATATGTATACATATTGAACCAAATATTGTTTTTTAATTTTTATTTTATTGTAAAGATGCTGTACAAAGGTGTTACAGTTATATAATGAGTACATTTCTTGTTGAGCATTGTTACCCTCTACTTTATGTTCTCCCCCTACCCTTCCCCCCACCAAAGTTGTAAAGTTTATTTTCAATATAGTGTCCTGTGGGTACCATTTTTGCAATGGGACAACTTGTGTCCTTGTTTCAGCATTTTGCTATTCTCCTTCCCCTCCCTAAATTAGACAAATGTATATAAGATTCAGGGTACCAAAGTCAAGTATAGTGACAACAGGGGATATAATATAGGGAGAAGAACATACAAAGGAAACAAAAAAATTACATAGTACATTAAAAACAGCAACAACAAAGAAAGACCTCTTGTGTCCATATCCTGGGGTTAATTTCACTCAGTATCATCTTATATGATCATGTGTACATAGCTTTTGGAACCTAATATTCTTTAGCCAATGCGAACAACATTGAAAGTTGCAATTATGGTCTCTAGTTTAGAAGTTATACAGAATGTACTTGTTAAATTTTTAACACATTTAAAGTAGAACATAGATATTTTGGTAGAAAAACCCTCATTATCTGGTGTTGAGATGCACAGGATCAGCAGAAAATCACACGATATCATAGGAAGTTAAGTAAAAACCAGTGCATGCATTGGAAAATAAAATCTTATCTCCTTATTTTGTTGAATTGGTTTTACACTTCACATATTTTATATGATAGGAATTCATTTTTTCTAAATATATAATAGTTGAAGTAATTGTGCAAAATAATTCAAGCCTTGTATGGGAAAATGTTCTATGAACCTTAGGTTAGTTTGCATTGCAATTTTCTTTATTCAATATGCTATTTTTAACTGAATCTAAAATTACACTAAAGTTTATACAGGATCTTAATTTATGTGGTCTGCAATGCTAGGGATATTGGTCATTAAAATCTTACACTGTTGTGCTCTGTATGTAAAATAATGACAACCTATTTTGCAAATGAGGAAAATAAACTTCGAATATCAAAATTTATATACAAAGTAATATGGCTGAAGTAAGTCAATCATCTTAAGTAGTTTGATATGATTATAATGTATAGGGCACTCCTCTAGACCTCAAAATGAATAACATTCTTTATAACAATTCACAATTTGCTCATTCTTTCTTTTATTCAAGCAATATTAAGCAATCAGTCTGTGATCATGCTATACTAATCCTAAAATGGTTCTTAGTGTGATGAGGGAAGAAAGATGTATGTTGGGCTGAGAAAAAACAATAATCACAATGGGCTAAGGGAATCTAGACATATAACTAATGCAGTTATTCAGGGAAGAAGGTCTGTGGCTGGTCAAATCTTTTCTGAAAGCACTATAAAGGTGAAAAATGAACATACCAATAAAGTTTACAGAGCAAGCAAGTTGAGTGTGGTCACAAAAAATATAATCTTCCTCTTCATTCATCTGTTTATTAGATCAAGAAATTTTGATCATCTAATATATTCCAATGAGTAATCAAGTGAATGAGACTGATACGACCAGACTCTTGAAGAGCTTCATGATGGGAAATAGTGAGGACAAGTTCCAAGCAAGGCATAGTAAGAGCTTGCACAGAAGAAGGGACGGGTCAAGTGGGAGAGAGGAAATGTACTTGCAAAAAATACTTTGAAGATGTAGACATAGAACTTTTGACGGATTAGATCTGTGGGCAAGGGGGTAAAGAGAATTCTAAGAGAATCTAAAAGCTTTGGGCTTAGGTAATTGGATAATCTTTAATGAATGGTAATGAACAGATTTGTCATAAGAGAGATGATGTCAATTTTGAAGATGTTGAGTTTTTGTTGCATTCAAGAGGCAGTAGACATATCTAATTTAGTTAGCATGGAGAAGAACCATTGCCAACATAAAACGTTTTGACACTGTTGTAATGGGTATTCCATAATTTAAGACAAGAAAAGAACAGAAAGCATTGTAGAACTTTCTATGAGAATATTTTACTATTGATTAAAGAAAAACCAAACATTAGGTGGAAAAACATGATCTCCTGAAAAGTAGGGAGACTCAAATATATGTTATTTATGATTCTGCCAAATCAGTTTCACAACTGAATCCATTTCAGAATAAATATAAACAATTCTTCATAACCATGTTCTTCACTGGTCCTGTTAGGGATTTCCTTTGAGACTTTAAAATTTGAATTTCCTTTAATAGGTCTCATAAATTCATATTTTATTATTCACATGTTTTCACCTCAAAGTCCAGACAATATTGAGTAAACAAAAAATACAGGTTGTTACATTAAATATTTTAGATCAGATATAATTATGTTTGAGGAACAAAGGAATGCCCAAGTCTTTATAGTTTAAGAAAAATTGATAAACCCAATTGTTATCTCTACTTTTTCTCCCACTCAATCAACTAAATTTATGTTGATATTTTATTTTCTTTCCTAAAATATTTTGTGGAAGGTCCATATTCATTCATGAGTTATTTTTAAACCTATTTTTTTAAATTCTGGAACCGTGGTGATATTTTTCATGTGATATGTCACTATACACATATACATATAGTTACCATTAGAATAACTGGATTCCCTTACATTTACTATACTTATGACTTTATATATATAAATCTTCTCTTTTTTGGTCAGTCATTGGGCTTGAACCTCGGCCTGGACACTGTCCCTCAACTCTTCAGCTCAAGGCAAGCTCTCTACCACTTGAGCCACAGTGCCACTTTCAGTTTTCAGTTAATTGAAGATAAGATCCTCACAGACTGTCCTGTCTGGGCTTGCTTGGAACCACAATCTTCGGATCTCAGCCTCCTGAGTAGTTAAGATTACAGGTGTGAACCACCAGTTCCTGGCAAATCTTTACATTTTGATTTGTGTCAAATGACTAGAGTGGAAAAGGGAGCATTGCTAAAAGCAATACTCGATGTATATATTGATTTCTTCTTACTACATAGAATCATTGAACAAAGACTATGTGACAACATAAAATATTTAAGTGTATTATATTAAAAGAGCACAGTCAAAAAAATAAAAGAGCGTAGTCTAATTACACAGAAAATACTCTTTGTTATTTAAATAATATATCTTTATAATGAAATACTTTATGTAATATTTATGTCAATGCTTTCACAAATGTGCATTGAGTCACTGAGTTTTGAAAGTATAATTTTACATAAAGATGGACATTAAACACAGTATCAACCTAGCTATAAAATTAACAAAGCCTAGCCTACAGCTCATATATACCTGATGACTTTATTAGGCAGAGGCAAGCAAGCAGAATGTTACAGTTATTGATTACTCATCCTAAATCATGAATCTTCATGTGCCCTGGAAATAAGGTGATGAAAAGTGAAACTGCAAAAATGTGATGAAAATACTACTTCTAAATTAATTTAATTAACTCAAAACAGATAGAACAGTTGAGAAAACAAGACTGAAAACAGAACTCATAGTCATATATTTTACAACACTGGTTTGTTTTATGTTACTCCCACTCTACAATATTTTCCATGAATATATATATATATATATGTATATATATATATATATGCTCATTTCACCAGGTCCTTTGATTTTTAGATAATTATATTAAGTCCTGCTGAATAATGGAACACATTGAAAATTATATTTAAACATTCCTGGTGATTTATAATGCTACATGTTTTCCAAGAGCATTTATTCAAAATTCTACATACCTAGTTGATTAAAGCTATTCAAAGGTAATATTTTAGCTATGAAAAACAGCAAGGAAGAGGGAGAGTTATTAAATCTCACACTCACTTGCCTTAAAATCTATAGCCCCTATGGAGGAATGTGAAATCATGGAAAGCCAACAAACCCTGCAATGTTTTTCTTAACATATTGCCTGCACCTGTATATAATTGTAATTTCCCAAAGCATTACTAAATAGTTCAAAGGTTATAGAATTACTTCACATGGAATATCCCTTTAAATCCAGAATCCTAGTGTCTCATATTAACCATACACTCACTCTGTGCCTAAAATTAGCAATGTGAGGAATGTTATCTGGCCTGTCATGGTCATGTCTTGCCTGGTACCCAGAGGCACAGAAGAAATCTTGACCATGGGACTATTCAAGGAAGCTGTGAAGTAAAAGAGAAAGCAGGGCCAGGGAGACATATCAAAGTCTTCATGTTTTCTCTTAGCTCTGCAGAAGTTTTGTGAAATTCATCCTCAGGGAGAGGATATGGGAAATTGGGTAATATTTTGCAAAGACCATTAAACCCTTATGCCTCTCAATAACCTAACACATATAAGGCATAGAATTCCAAGAAGTAAGATATTATGAATTTAATACATAAGTTCTTTGAGAAAAAGGGAAACTATGCTGAAACTTTATGACTTTAGTCTGTTTAAAAAACTAACATGATAATATCACAGCATGAAATAAAAAAATCAATGAAAGGTGAAGAAAAGAAGAGATACAATGGTAAAATATGACAAGAGGGTAGGAAAATACATCAACTTTGTTTCTGTTATTTGGGAGCTGTAGTGGTAAATGAATTAAAAATGTCAGCTATGAACTTCTAAGTCAGTAAAAGATTAGCATAAAGTCAGTGTGCTAAAATACAAAAGGATAAGGTCAAGGAGAGAAGTCAAGGGGAGGGGAATAGATAGGTATAGAGAAGAAAGGGAGAATTAAGACAAAAATTCAATATCTATCTGACACAATTAAGGAAAGTGAGGGAAGGAATCAAGATGCATTGCATTAATAAACTGCTTTGTTAAATGCTAAGGCCATTGTTTAACTACTTAGAGACAATTGATTAAAAAAATACAAAGGCTGAAACAAATGAATCAATGAACGGGACACGAAGTAAATGTTGTGTTACTGAACTGATCATATACCCCTCACCATATGTTCTGAGCAATCTAACTGGTATTAGCTGTAAAGAAGTGCAAGTCATGCGCTTATGGATAACCACAAAATCAATTTCAACTTTCACATAAAATTCCTTGCAGAAATTTGGGTCAGATTTTGTACACATTCATCACTGTGGATTCCTTATCATTTTCTCTACTTTATTTACATTTTTCAGAAGAATCTGTAGAAATATGCTTATTAGCAATTCTACTAAAATGTTAATTTTTCCTTGCATTGAAGGCCACTAAAAAGCAGATAAAAATAAATTTAACAAAAAATTGGGAGCTTATTTCTACTTATAGTAAAATTTATAATCCAAAATGTTAAAATATTAAGGGGTATTTCAACCTTGATGTGATTGCTGTGTAGACCAGAATGAAATTATGAGGAATGATTTTAAACTCTTGAGGATGTTTTCTAAAATGGCTATGTGAGGAAGCGTTGGTATGAAGATACTTCATTTTGGAATAATAATAATTAATAAGAAGAAGATCACAGCCCCAAACTTGGCAGAAAATAAATATACTCCATTTTAATTTTCATAAATTCCAGATAAACATAATGGTTTTATTATATGGCATATGGTTTTTCAAGTTCATATGAGTTTTAAAGAAGGGCATACACCATTTTTTACTCCGGAATATAAAGTTCTGTCACAACAAAAACAGAACAGAGGGTCCTTTCCCAAATATCTTCCCATCATCCTTTGTATGCAAGTGGTGATATCATTTTAGCCACATGCATTGCTTTGCATATCAATTTTGGGAAAAACATCCTGAGCAAAATAAATCACTCTATCCTATAAAAAATTGAATTATGACATCATAGAATTGTAACACTGCATTCTCTAGTTTGTGGAAAAGGATACAAAACAGACTAGTTCAACATGTGAATTAAATTATTTCTAAACTTCTCTAAGTTTGAAAATATTCTGGGTTCATGCAATCCTCTTTTCACTGTGGATATATCCTTGCTGTGTCTAGATTGCTGACATTTCACCTGATAGCATAACCAATCAATCTCTCTGCTTCAGTGATTGCTTGGCTAACAAGCCAATCTGACTTTCAGATGGCACAAGAGATGCAATTCCTAGATTCTGACTATGCAAACTCCATTGTTTTGTATCAGTTCATGGAAAAGGCTAGCACACACATAGTGACAGAATGCTGAACTTAATTCAGTTGCACTTCAGCTTGTAACTGTCTTTCACAGGAATTAGAGAAATGAGAAGCACAGTGAATAAATCGTGTGTGCCTTCCTTCAGATGCTTCCTCCTCTGCAGATAGTAGGAGGGTGACAGAATGAAAATTCCACTTTCTCATAGCTTATTCTTGGTTTATGAGCCATAATTCCGTTACTTTTCTTCTTTGCCTACTTCAATTATCCTCAATTTCTTCCCACAACATTTTTTTTATTCTCACACTTCTCACTTCATTGTATTTTTCTTCCTATGCCTTTTCACTTAATTGTACTTGCTCAATTAAAAAAAGAGATATAAATCAAATATATTAATATATGATTTTGATAAAATGCATCTATACTTATTGACTTAGATTTTATTTCCAAGAATAGTAATCATTAATTTCTTTATATTACATTTTCCTCTTGTATTTTGCATGATATTAATTTAAATTGAATACAGATTCAATTTAAAGGAGAGCATAAGGAAATACCGTTCAGTTCTCTACTGCATGTGTGTGTACGATGGTACAGCTTATTTTAGATAGTTAAAAATTCAGCTTTCTTTATAGAAAATTAAAGTTGAATTCGCATTTAAGATTTCTAAGTCTTTTCTATAAAAACTAAGAACTCTCCTCTTCCTCCAGTTTTCCAACTTTGCACCTGATCATAATAATAAAGAAAAATGTCATCATTTCCTTCTTCCTAGTAAAATTTTTAAAAGTCCTGAGAGTTTGTACCCCTGATACTTATAATTTACTATTATTACTCCACTTCTGAAACTAAGGAAATCCTTTTGAATGACCTCAACATTTATTTTCTTCTGAATGACTGACTTGGATGAAATAGCCTAACTTCCCATATTAAGTTAAAACATAATACTTCCAACTTCTATGTGTAAGTCAATGATAGTGACTAAAAAACCAAAAAGTACACATCAACCTGACATTTTGCACATCAATCTTACATTTAGCAGGTTGAAATATTCAACCTTCACAATATTTCAAACTGACAATGTCTTTTGATGTGTGTGTGTGTGTGTGTGTGTGTGTGTGTGTGTTGTTACGTGTTTGTGTTTTCCTAATTGCAAACTGCTGTGTAGGGTTTGCTCAGTTGCCATCTTGGGTAGAAATCTGGAAATGTTTGAAATCAAGGCAGCCAGATGCAGCAACCCCATTGAACAATCAATCTTTCCTTACGTTCAATCCCTTGTTATTGGAACAGCTTCCTTTACTATTCTACAGCTGCCCAGAAAAATGACCTTCTGCCTTCTCTGCCCTTTTTATTAGTATTATTAACACAGAGTATTTTATTTCTCCTCACCTGTTATTGTCCTTTTACATTTCCACATTATTCCCCATTTTCTACTTATTAGAGCTAGCACTCAAAGTGTAGAGCCCATATAAAAACAAATGTGTTCTCTTTTCTCATTTGTGTAGTAGAACCATTTTATTACAGTCATAGGAAGTGCGTTATTAGTTTGTTTTATCATGTTGGAAATGATTTTAGATCTTGACAGGACATCAGATGCTTTTGTAACAAAAAAACAAACATGAGTCTTTCTGTGAAATGCAAGAAGGGGCAGCGAGGCTCCAATCTCAAGTGAAAGGACCAGTTAAAAGTATCTACGATATTTAGTATACATCTAGGTGAAATTACAGGAAACACTTCTCTGGAATCCTTCCTATATAAAAGTAGAAAATATACATAAAGATGCTATTGTGAATTACCTTCACAGTAACAATGTAAATAATGTTACACTGGTGTGGTATCACGTTTATCAATCAGACTATATCTTCCACTGGATAAACTACATTTTAATAAGGTCTGTAATGACTGGTATTAAACAGGTTTAGGTGCATATGGCTGGGAAGGTATGAGAGTGGGGGGGGGGGTGAAAATAGAGAGTTTTGAAATCAGTTTATTTTTTGAGAGTTTAATCATGAATCGAAAGTTAAACCTCAATGAACCAATGAACCAAAGCTTTCTTTTAGTGTTGCACCCATTTCACTGTCCACTCCTGACTTTCAGCGTCCTTTTCTCTCCTTCAAATGTATAACCTGGGATTGAACTAGTATTATACTGGTTCTGTAAGCAATGCTCAATAGCTGAGAGACTTGATTTACTTTTACATTTTAGTTCTACTGGTTAATATAGCATACCCTTTGTAGAGGCCAGAAACAACATCAAACAGAGAACTTCTGTGACAGCAGGGGAAAAAATATGCAGAAACATAGCTTGAATATATATTTGCTCTCATTCTTGTTAACCAGGAACGTTCTACTTGAGTCACTCGCCAGCTCATGGCTTGGAATTATGTTACATGACATGTTAACCAAAGGACATATTTTGTAAGTGTAACAATGTTTCCCATTACCAAAGGGAACTATAATAGCAAGTTGTCATTTCAGACAGGCAGTGAGTAGAACTTTTCCTTTTGACCAATTCCCTTCAACCAGCAGAGATACAGTTTGAATAGTTAAATAGCTTCTCTGAAGGCACAACTAATGGGAAGTTCAACTAAGAAGATTTCTCTTATGTTATTCTAATTCATGTATAACCATTCACTAAACTTGTGGTTTTATAAGTACTGTTTCAACCTTATCCCTGGTAAATTGAGTCTCTTATTTCTTTAGCCTACTTGATTCATTCCAGTGGCATGCTTTTATTCTGCAAAACAATCTTTTCTATTTAGCCAGTTTATTTGGGGGCCTACTCTAGATATTCAATCTTAAAATATTCTCCTATTGTCCCCTATCTAGTATATTCTCCCATAAACACACTTTTTTTAACATCTGCAGTCTTTTGGTATAATGATATTTCTAACTTACCATTAAATGACACAGGGCCTTAATCAAAGAGTACCCAATCAAATGACCTTCCTACAAAGAGTATTCATGTTTCAAATTCTTTGGTTCTGGGAATTTGGAAATAGAGTTTTCACTTCTGTTCCATGGAAGTCTTCACTTCTTTTCTTATATTACTTTTATTCAATGATTTTCTTCTAAGCCTCTGTTGGCATACATGTAAGATATTGAACTTTAAAAAAAAATTGTATCCAGTACTTATAGTTATTCTGGTGATTTAAATATTCCTGTGAAAAAGTTGTCTAAAAGCTGGAACTTAGAATTCCAAAAATTGTGAGCCAAATCTATATTTGAGATATGGCATCCGAATGAATTCCATGTTATCTAAATTGTGTTCTCATTATGCTTTTTTCTATTCCACATTGATTACTAATTTTATACACAATAAAAATTGAGTCCTTGAAGCTTAAAATTCTATTCCACAAATTGCTTGAAATATGACTGGCCACAATTAAAGTAACTCTGAGTATCTATCTAAAAATAAACTGAAAGGCATGGCTCAAGTGGTAGAGCACCTACCTAGTAAACTTAAGGTCCTGAATTCAACCCTAAATACTTAAAAATATAAAGGAAGGATGGAAGGAAGGCAGAAAAAGGAAGGAAGGAAAGAAAGAAAGAAGACAGGCAGGCAGGCAGGCCGGAAGGTAGGAAAGAAGGAAGGAAGGAAGGAAGGAAGGAAGGAACTTTCACGATTATTCTAAGGAAGAATGCTTAAAACATAATCCATACTAAATTAATTTTTTTATCTTTTATCTAGCTCCTAAATCCAACCCCCTCTGATATTCCTTCTTCTTTTTTTTGTAGTTTGGTTGGTTTTAGCCACACTGGAGACTGAACTCATGTCATCACATTAGCTAGAAAAGAGTTTTTCCACTTCACCTACACCTCCAATCATTTGCTTTTAGTTAGTTTATTAAATAGAACTTTTCACTTTTATCTAGGTCATCATTCTCTTATTTCTGCTTCCCAAATCCCTGTGATTGGAGGTATGTACCACCCAAAATGGCCAGCGTTTTAGATAGTTTTAAGAACAATTGTCTGGACTGGTCTTGGGTTGACATCATTTGATCTTAACTTCCTGAGTGTTCTTATTTGTGTTTTTATGCTGCAAGGCTGGACACCCAGCTTCCACAGATTGCTCAAATAGTCTATTAATGAGCTACTTTCTCAAATACTACATTAGCCTTTGCCTGATAAATTCCCAAATTGTCTTTCAGCATTCACCTTAGGCCTTTTTTATTATATATTTTCATGGCTCACTAAAACATTTGGTGCTTCTCTAACAAAATGTTATAATATTTATCAGATATGGCATTGTCTCTGAAAATATATCTTGGCAACATCTCTTTTCTCCAGTAGGACTTTCAGTAAATGGGAGATGAAAATCAACAACAAGGGAGATGAAAATCCCTTTTGAATCTTCAATATCCAGCATGATGTCAGCATGATAACAGGTTTGACTACATTCCTATACCAAAGCTTGTAATTTCTAGTCACATTGGGCTCATACTATAAAATTCCAGAAATATTCTTAAAGTTAGATATTGAATAGACTTCCCAAATCATGCAGGTATTTTTGAAAGTCCAGTGCAAGTGACAGGACATTTTTCCATACTAAATCATCTTGATCCATATGATCATGGAAAGATTAGGAAAAAGAGCAAATACACCACACCATCTTGAGAGGCTAGTATAGACTAGACAAACAAGAAGAGACAGAATTTCCATGTTCTTAGATTAGAATTGTGAAAACAGGAACTTGTGGTCAGTTAAAGTTCAAATGACAAAAACCTAGAACTGTGATGAAGAAGAGTTTAGATAATTTGAGGGGTAGGTTATCCATGTATATTCTGGTATACTGCAAAATTCTGGAGGGAATAATAATTGTTGAAAAAAGATTAAGTAAAATGTAGTTATAACCCCTGTTGTCACTGTATTTAATTCCGGTGCCCTGCATCTTGTATATACATTTTTCTAATTTTCTAATCTGAAATAATTATATAGGTTGACACATTGTAACAATGAGATGTGCAAAACAGTATGTTGAAATGAACTTTACAGCTTTGGGGAGGGAGGGCAAAGTTGTGGAGGGAAGGGATGGTAGGGGAAAAACAAAGGAGGGGGTAACAATGCTTGATAGGAAGTGTACTCATTACCTTACTCATGCAACTGTAACCCCTCTACACAGAATCTTTACAATAAAATTATATATTAAGAACAAAAAAGGTAAAAGGTAGCTGGAACCATGCTTAAAAAAAAAACATCTCAGACAAGTACCAGTAGGTCATACTCGCAATCCTTGTTAATCAGGAGGCTGAGATCTGAGGATTGCAGTTTAAAGCCAGACCAGAAAGGTGCATTAGTGAGACTCTTATCTCCAATTAACCTCCAAAAACCTGAAAGTGGAGCTGTAGCTCAAATCATAGAGAGCTAGTATTGAGCACAAAAGCACAGGGACACTGCCCAAATCCTGAGTTCAAGCCCCAGAACCATACACACACACACACACACACACACACACACACACACACACACACACACACACACACTCCGTCATCATCGTTGTCATCATCATCATCATCATCATCATCACCACCTTCCTGAAGATTGCACATCTATTTTTCATTGCAATACATAGTCATTATTTATGACTACATGAAGATACAACATATCAATCTAATTCAGAAGAAAAACTTAAAACCAGTTTAGCTTTTAATGAAATGCAGTCCACTCTCTATTCTTCATAAAGAACAACAAAGGAGAAAAATAACCAAACTCTGAACAGAGTATGGGTTTGTTTGTAGATAAAAGTGAAATAAAATTTAATGTGTTTTAATAACATGCTTTTTTTAAAAAATCAAATGTTTTGTTATCATGTGAATATATAGAGATACATTTGGAAAGGAAGATTGAGGGAAAGACACACTATCATGCACATAATGAAGTTCATATGCGCAAACACAGTGGCTCTGACTGAAGAGTGACTCGCTATTTTTAGGTAAAAATATAATAACGTATAATGCTGCTTTTATCTCACTTTGAAAGGATATAAGGAAGAGATGATCTCTGTTACCAAACTACATCAGAAAATTCGTATGGCAAGTTTTGCATAAAGCCCAGCAGTACTGACACAGGATAAATTTGTTTATTATGTAAAGTGAAGATAAAACTTTTCATATCAATAATTAATTTTCCTTACAGTATACATGATAAGAAAGCAAATCATATTTTGCATATCTTACAAATCATCTTTTACATAACAGCACAGTTGGGCCAATTAGCAGGATTAGTAGACTTAAATGATTAATGACTCTATTCTGTGTATAGATTCTGCATGAGAGAATTGCAACTTAAATCTACCATTTCCTTCTCGTAGAAAAGGAATATTCATTGGGTAACAGGATGCCCATCAGATGATGTTTTGTGTAGCTTCTTCCATTCTGGACAAGTTTTGTGGGATGCTTTGGAAGTAGAAGTTATATAGATATCCAGCTGAAAGGATTAACTTTATGAGAATTAAAAGATACTATTTTAGTTCCAGGCTAAATTTCCATTTGGATTTTACCATATGGGCCCTCAGGGTCAGATTAGTGTCTTTTAAAAAGAAGTTAAATTTTAAAGGAGGTTCATAAACCAATGTTCATAGCTACAGAATCGACTTTCAATCAGAACCATGCCTGCCTTATCCTTTTTCACGGTAATATTTACATCTTTTGTAGCTTTTCCAAAAGGTGTAGTAACTCTAAAATGTAAAACAGTACAAACTATTTTTGATACATTTAATCTTGTGAGAGCTAGCTTTTTAAATCGACAACAGGGTAACTGAAAATGTTATCATAATCCTTGAAGGTATCTTTAATTTTTACAACTCATAAAATTCCAAGGTCTAGTTCTCAATTCTGCCTTTGTTTAATTTCTGATTTCGTTATGTTTTAAAAATGATGTTATTGGAATTCAGATGAAACACTCCCGTATATTTGTCTCTTCTTGAAATACAAAGCAGATAGCCTAATTACACATATTTTAGGCACTACATAAAGTATAAACATACAAAATAAACTGTTAGAAATAGTCACTTGAACTTAACTTCCTTTAAAGCCGTCTAGTTCAGTCCAGTGCTCTTCAATGGGTCATTTGTTATGTCAACCCACTATAACCTACATCAAAAGAACTTGTCACTAATTGATTACATTTCTGTACCACCAAATGATTCACAGTCCTATAGGGACAATTACATAACTGTTTGACTTTTGCAAAACTATGAGTTTAAGTAAACACAATTCTTTGTCAGTACGAACGCTAATGGGCATATGCACAGTAAGTATCATGGTATGTAACCAGATCTTGTTCTATTGTCTATCTGACTTGTGACTCACACACACACACACACAAAAATCCCTTTTTTGTGGCAACTGGGTTCTGGGGAACAGCTGCTGATCTCACACTGAAATTAAAAACATTTGCGTTGTTTTGATTTATGTTGGCTCCCATGGGAAGAAAGAAATGAAAAATGGATGCTTTGTGTAAACAAAATGCCAGTTCTCCAAGCTGTATAGAGGAATTGTTCTGAAGACTCTGACATATTTCCTTTTATTGAAATATGGTGAGATTCTGTATTGCATTCTTACAAGGGAGAACAACTAACAGTCACCTAATAAGCCAGCTTCCAGGATTTTCTTTCAGTGTCCTGGAACTGCAACTTTATCATTTCCCCTCTGAAATCCAAATCCGGGGGACAGAATATCCTGTAACGGATTGCTTGGCAATGAATGTCATTTAAATGATACACTTTCTGAGAAGTCCAAGAAAGTGAGCTTTTTCCTTTCCCATAAGAGCTCTCTACAAAGACATAGTGTAACATTTTTGACTTTAGTGTTTCACTGTTTAGGAAATAATTAGAACAGGGATTAGTGAATTAGAAAAATATACTTTTATACTAATAACTGCTTAAATTGAATTCACCATTATAGACTCTTGTAATGTAGCTATACTGAACATTTTTGTAAATGTCAGTTTACTTTAAATATACCTCTTATGGAGGAGGGGGGGGGGGCAGGTCTTTTCATGGTTAGAATTCTCTGAGGATCTTGTGAAAATAGATCATCCGAAGTAACCTATAACCATACCAGCTGGCAAGATTGATTGGCAGCACACGAACAAAAAGCCTTTGGATTTAAATGTACATTTTCCTGCTCCCCCACTCAGTTCATTTTATACTACTCACTCAGTGTTTTCTTTTCTTTTTTACTTTCTTGCTTCTTTTCAAAAATGGTCTCCGACCTTGGGAGAATTGTGAAGGCTACAGCACATTATGGATGATAATATGGCTTCCTTCAGGAAGTGGGTTTAAGAGTTAGAACTTCTCAGTAGTCCATGCTGTCTATTTCAGTATTTTATGGTCCCTTTGAAAAAACTAAACCATTCCTTTTAGCAAGTTATAATGAAATATTACTTTAACATGGAGACTTTCTTTGTCGTCTTGGGACTTGCTGACACAAAATGCCAGCTGATTATTAAACTTCTACAATAGTTGTAAACTCAGAGGTCAACAATACTGTTCTTGGCACTTCAAGATATAGGCATAGGCAAAGACTTACTAAATAGGATTCCGATAGTTATAGAAAAGACCTCTAGGTATCTATTTGATATGAGGCCCTTGTCTGTTGTATGGCTAGTAAAGATCTCCCAATCGGTGGGCTTTCTATTTATCTTACTATCTATGTCCTGGCCATGCAGAAGTTCTGCATTTTAATGTGATCCCATTTATCTGGTCTTTCTTTGATTTTTATTTAGGAAGTTTTGACTTGAACTCCAAGATAGGGAAACAAGAGGGTTTTTTCTTGTATCTTTGTTTTTGTTTTTGCTTTTTTAATATATTGTGTGAAGTTATTTATTTTTACTTTCATTTTTCCATTTGGCTTATCCCCTATTGTCACTGTTTTTAATTTTGGTACCATGTGTCTTGTATATATGTTTATCAAATTTGGGGAATAGCAGAATGATGAGACAAAGGACAAAGGGTGAACCTAAGTGTGTGTGTGTGTGTGTGTGTGTGTGTGTGTGTGTGTGTGTGTGTGTATGTATGTGGAGAGAGAGAGTGACAGACAGACAGACAGACATAATAGACAGACATAGAGATTGATCTCACTCTAATCTGAATGGCTGAAATCAAGGATACAAATAGTAAAAATGCTGTGAAGATTTGGAGAAAAGAAATTCATATATATATATTAATATTAATATATATATATATATATATTATATATATATATATTAATGTTAATGTTAATCTAGTTACTATGTGCTTCTTCACAAGTCCAAAATAGACCTGCCATATGATCCTGCTATGATCCCTGGCCATATACTCAAAGAATCAAAACCAACACACAGTACAATGACCTGCGTAATCACACCATTCCTAATCACCAAATTATGTATCAGTCTAGGTGCCCAACCATGGATAAATGAATAAAGCAATTATTGTATATACACATAATAGGTGTTACTCAGTGACAAGGAAGAGTAAAATTATGTCTGTTGGGGGCTGGGAAGGTGGCTAAGTGGTAGAGCGCTTGCCTTGCATGCCTAAAGCCCTAGGTTATATTCCTCAGCACCACATAAGCAAAAAAGAAAAAAAGCTGGAAGTGGCGTTGTGGCTCAAGTGGTAGAGCATTAGCCTTGAGCTGAAGAGCTGAGGGACAGCACCCAGGCCCAGAGTTCAGGCCCCACGACTGGACCCCCCCCCCAAAAAAAAATTATGTCTGTTGCCCATATATGGAAATATATTGTATAATAGGAATTCATGAGGAAATGAGATTTTTTTCTTCATAGATTTAATGAATTCTTGATTTTCAGTGGATCTCACTCAAAAGCTGAAGGACAGTTTAGGGTTGAAAATAAAAAGGGAGAGGTTAGTTAATTGAGGCCTGAAAATTAAGTTATATATAATCAGGTAGGAATAATTAGAGAAAATAATAATGCAGAAACAACAAAAAAGAGAAACCATTGGCTAAAAAGTTTTCTTAAAGATATTACGCTTTAAATATTGAGTAGTCAATATTGAATATTATTTATACAAGAAAACAATATCTATAAGACTAAGGGAAGATTTTGTTATTTTAAAATGAGACAAATGTCTTGTAAATATATAGTAGTCAGTTGTTGTGGTATTGTATCTGTAAACTATGTACTCTGAAGCCTGAGATAAGAATTCCACTTAAGTCTAAGAGTTTGTCACTAGCCTTGGCAGGCAATGTGGAGAAACCTTTCACTATTCACATATAATGCACATGATATATATGATCCATGATATTGTGAAATGTGGCTGAGAATACAGATTAGTTAACAAATTTTCTGCAATACAGACACTTTACACAAGAAGGCTAATGTTTGTCTTTCCTTTTTAAGCAAATCCTTTATAACAAGGAATGCATCTTATTTATACTAATTGAATTATATAAAACTTATAATAAATCCATAGTCACAGTTTACTTTACATTTTATTGGTCAGACAATTGAATTCAAAACCTTGAGGTAGCCATTCTACTACCTGAGTCATCCTTCTGATTTGACATTTAGTTTGTTATTTTGAGGATGGTGGATGTCAGACATTTCTTCCTGGGCTGATGTTGAATTGCAATCCTCTATATATCAGGCTTTCCTGTGCATACACCCAGCTCCTATGAGATTTTTATAATTTGAGTTGGTATTTTCTCTGAGTACATCATAGCTCACTTAAACCTATATTCTGCATTCTAATACTTGGAATGCATTTAATTAATGGTTTAAATAACAACAAAAAGATTATCTTGCTTAGCAATGCTAATGTATTCCAAATATATAGTATAAGGAACAAGAAACTATTTTCCTTTTTGCCTTTAGAGAAGCAAGAGCTATTCTTTCAGTGCATTTTTAAAAGAGATGCTTAAGGAAAATTAAAAGCAGATAATAATTGAGTTATTTTTCAGGCCTTGAAAATAAACTCTGGAAGAAAGCCTTTTCCTGACTTCATAAAACTAACAAATTTTTGTTATCTAGTTATAGTATTTTAGAAAAACTGCATAAAAATTTATCTCTTTGACTACGAATACTAGCCACTCACTGTCAACCACAGTATTGTCTTTGTATAAGCTACATTCCACAAGAGTCCAGTGGAGAGATAAGTAAGATGGTTAATGAGAACAGACATGCCACACAAGGTTTATTTTTGGCTAAAGTAAAATGAAAGGGCCAGACAAAATTCCAGGAACTGAATGTTAGTGCAGGAACTATATACGCCATACACAAGTCTGAGTAATCTAATCTAGCCCTGCTCTCCTTTGCATACACAACTCTGCTTCCTTCTACATATTTCCACATTCATACTGCTTACCACCTGATAGGGCTCATTAAGTCAAAATCAGGTGATGAGCGCTGCCAACTATATTCTCTACAATTTATACTCTGCTTTTGAGCCCAAACTTTGTGAATCATTCTTTATACTACTAGACATTCACATTTATTTATATTTTTGTTCATGTTGCCTATTTACTTATTTTTTTTTTGAGGTAGGAGGTCACGACAGTTAACTTAAAAAATTACTTGGCTGAATTGGAATGTTTTCCTAACTTTTGAATTTGGAGTTTTGTTCCATTAGATACAACTAGAGCGTGAATTAATTCAATTAGAAAGTACATAATTCAATCTGACTTTGAAAGTTGAGTGAACGATGGGTAAAGGAAAACTTTTATCATACATTCTTATAAAGCTCTCAAAAAGTAACTAAAAACAATGCACCTATATTAAGTATGATATAAACAAAGTCTACATATTTAAAATATACACTTGAATAAGTTTTGACTTACGAGTATACCCATGGGAAATTCTACCATCATTAAGATAATGAATATATCATTGCCACCAAACATTGCCTTATGCCTTTTTGAACTTTTTTCTTCCTTATCCCCTATGAGTCAAGTAACACCTATCTATTTTCTAGACATTAATTTTCATCTCCCATAATTTCACATAATTTATATGAAACTTCATTTTTGTCAGGCTCCATTTACTTAGCAAAATGACTTTTGGAGATTCATTCATAATGCTGTGTCCACTACATGTTCGTTTAATTGCTACTTGAATTCCACTGTTTGAATATACTTTAAGCATCCCTTTGGTGGTGTAAAATCAGGGTCTTTTCTTTGCTTGAGATGCTCCTTCCATTTTCTACTCTGTTCATTTTTGAGATAGAATCTCAATTTATGTCTGGGCAGGTTTAAGTAGCAATTCTCTTAGTTAGAACAACATGATCATGTGACCATGTTTTACTTGTTGAGATAGGGTTCAATTATTATGTTTATATTTTAATAATTTTTGTTCAGGTGGGTCTTGACTTATGATCTTGTTTATCTCAGCCTCCTAATTATCTAGAATTACAGGTCTGAGCCATGGCATTGTCCATGTTTATTCTTGTTTGTAGATCTGAGTTATCAGAGCCAAACATGCTATGGACATTAATATGAACATGATTTTTTTGTTATGAAGCTTGAACTTAGATCCTGGGTACTGTCACTGAAAATTTTTTTTTTACTCAAGGTTAGTGCTCTATCATTTTGAGCTACAGCTCCACTTTTGTTTTTCTGGTGGTTAATTGGAGATAATATTCACATGGGCTTTCCAGCCCAGTCTGGCTTTGAATGGCCATTCTCAGATCTTAGTCTCCTGAGTAGCTAGGATTACAGGCGTGAGCCATGGGTGCCTGGCTATGATGTTCTTCAAATGGCTACATGTTTAAATATGTGTTGGGTAAGGAATGAAATAAGATTTTAAAATAATTGTTTTGCATTTTACTCACAAACTCACTTGTTGGATTGAAACTCTACTGTACAACAACCTAAAGATAATAAAAATTGTTTTCCTTTTTATACAACATATTAACTTTTAATTTTTTAAGTTACAAACCTCTAGAAGTATATGGAAAGTTCATTTTTGTATATCCTGCACAATACTTGGTTTGAATTAGGGTTTCTCATTTACAGATTCTTCTACCTTAATTTTTCTTGAGCATTTTAAAACCTCAAGGATATTGTCACTCACTCACCAACAAATCAAAATTCATATTTCAGTTTGAGATTCAATTCTTCCTCTATGTTTAAGAATTAGAAAAGAGCCGGTGCCAGTGGCTCACACCTATAATCCTAGCTACTCAGGAGGCTGAGATCTGGGGATTGCAGTTCAAAGCCAGCCTAAGCAAGAAACTCCATGAGACGCTAATCTCCAATAAACCACTAGAAAACCCGTAGTGGCACTGTGGCTCAAGTGGTAGAGCGCTCACCTTGAGCTGAAGAGTGCAGGGACAGCGCCCAAGCCCAGAGTTCAAACTCCATGACTGACAAGAAAAAAAAAATTAGAAAAGAAATTGGGTGCTGATGGCTCACACCTGTAATTCTAGCTGTTCAAGTGACTGAGATCTGAGGGTCATAGTACAAATGGTAGAAATGTCCTTAAGAACCTAACCTCTGAAGTACCAGCAAAAAGCCAAAAGTGGAGGTTTTGCTCAAATGGTAGATCACCAGCCTTGAGAGAAAAAGCTGAATGATAATATATGGTGCTGAGTTCAAGCGCTAATAGCAGCACACACACACACACACACACACACACACACACACACACACACACACTAATTTGAAAAGAAAACACTAACTTTTCACTATTGTGGAAAATATTTACAAAATTCTAAATAAACAAATCTTGTCTTGATTTTTAATATTAAAGTCTTTTTTTATACATAATTCATTTTAGACATACAATAATTCTGCAGAAGTCTTTTTTTTTTTTTGAGCATGATGGTATAGTAGGTATGGCTGAGAAAGTTTACAAACATTGCAATTTCTGCATCAGTCATGTAACAGCCCAAACCAAATTGTTCTACTATTAATGTTGACATGCGGCTAACTACACACAAATGTGAGGAAAGAAAATAATGTATTACTGACTTTTCAGAAGTAAAAATAATTTCCTCGTCTAATAAATATTAAAATTTAACTATGTATGGATGAAAAAAATGGAAGGGCTCCAGTATAACAGCTGGAAGAGTGTTAAAAGCAGAATCTATCTTATGGGGTTTTTAACCTCCCAAAGGCTACTGAAATAGATATGCAGATGCTTAAAATTAGTAACAGGATATAAATCTGAGATAGTTTTTCACCAAGGAATAAGCGAGCTGATACTTATTGCATAAATCATTTTAATGGCAAAATATACAAAAATAATAAGGGATGTATTCACATTTCTTTCATTGAATTTCTTTCACTAAAATAGCCTTTTGAAGTTGATTCAAGTGTGTCATTGATAGGAGTAGGGAAAAAATCACATTAGATAATTCTGAGAGAATACGGTATTGAAAAGGGAGAAGAGAGGTGGTAAACAAAATAAATGAAAAAAAAAGTGATCTTCTAATTTTGAAGGCCAGATTTTAACAACCAAACAGTTTAGGTATATGTATTTTATTTTCTTCAACATATCAACATATCATGATCTTTTATTTTTGGAAAAAAAGTCCAAAGCATTGAACATTTTATCTTTGTGAAAAGTAGGTTTATGTTCTTAGCACAGGCTCCCGAAGAAATGGAGATATTATTCAAATGATCAAGCCATTTTCATTCCAAAAAACTAGATAATAGGCAAAACTGAGCATTTATTGAAATGATCATGTTCAATTATTTATAACTCTACCTAAAAATATAAAATGAGCATTTTCACATTACTTCGTTGGACAATAGTCTGATATGTATAAGGAAAAGTTACTCAAGATTAACTTGTCAAACTTTTCAGTTCACAATTTTTTTTTTCTGAGGTGGAAATGTATAGAAAAGAAAAACGAAGCCAAACTTCTCAAAACAAAAGAAAGCTAATGTTTATTCCCTGAGTTCTAGTTCTTTAAGAACAGAAGGGAGTAGGGTCAGGGAAGGCTCAGAATTCAAGGAAGTGCTTGTGAAAGTCATTCCCTTGCTGCCCAAGACATTTCCTGCTGGAGAGATGGGGAGCATCCATCAGCCCTTGTTATCTGAGCTAATCTGTTTGCCTCTGATTGTAAATCATCCTACTATATCCAACCCTGGGCCCCTCTGAGATGCCCTGCTCAGCCTATAGACATCATGCTTTTACAGGGTAGGCTTTCTTCCCTTTAGAAGTGAAATAAAAAGCCAAACCTGATGCATTTCAGGAAGAAAAAAAAATATGTTTACACAAGCAAATGATTGCACATCTGGTGAAATTCAATCTGCCATTTTGTAAAAACAACTCTAAAGCATGTTGCTTAGAAAACAGTGCAATGTCTTTTAATGCAGAGCAGGAACATAGGCGAAATAAACTGTACATTTCAAGATTTTTAACAGATGACTTAATGCCTTCATTTCTCTAATTCATTTCTCTTGGCTTGTTATATTGAGGAAAAATGCACTACAAAACCAATTTGTAAGTAAAATAATTGAATACTAATTTTGGATAATTAGTATCAAGTTTTATTTTAGGAGATAGTAATATCTTGACAATACATTGAGTAGGAGCTAGGAAACTAGAGAACAGTAAAAAGAAAAGATATTTGTGTTTGTGTTTGCCTCAATTACACTAGGAAACATGCATTTAGTGAAGTCTAAAGGAATGTCTGTATTGAATAATGCCATACTAACAATCAAAACAAAAATAGAAATCATGTTAACTGATATGTTTTCCTTTATGTTAGAAACTAAATTATATTTGAAATTAATAAATCTGATTGAATTTTTCTTTCTCTTTAAAAAATAAAGGAACTAGTCATAAGTAAAATATTTCTAGAATGTGAAGCTAATTTCACACCTATATGTCCCAATAAAATGACCACTACAAGGAAGAAGTCATCTTTATAACTGGTTACGAGAACAAGCATCGTCTGTCTTTTTAAGTATGTTATAGGATTGCACTGTAGCACATGTAACAACTTATTTCTTTTTCTAGTTATATTTTTTAATCTTTCAGTATTTGTACAAAGGTGTTACCATTCAACAAAGAAGTATAGGAACACAATGAATTTTGGTTAATGTCAACCATTTACTCATTCTTTCTCCTCTTTCTTAACCCTACTTCTTCCCTCAATTTTCTTACTTATGTCAGAATTTGCATTGAATTTTATGACTTGTATTTTCCCCACCTCCCTCTGGGAAAATATATACATTAATTAATTGAAAAAGAAATCATACAATTGATTTTGGTATAAAGAATATAGTTATCAGGGCGATAAAAGTTTAAAGCACACATAAAAGCCTACAGAAGTACTAACTTTACCTTATGAAGAGTTTATTTTATGGTGTACAAAAATAGCATGCCATCTTATGTATTGGGGGAAGACATTTATTTTTGTGGGAAATGTATTTTTTTCAGTTTGGAAAGTGAACATAATTTTTCCGGATGAGTCATTAAATGATAGGTAGTGACTTTAACTTCCTTTGAATTCATTTATTTATTAAACAAATTCACTTGGGTACCTACTAGGTACTTTTCAAAATAGTTTAGAAATAACAGTAAACCAACCTCATATCTTTTGCTTGCAGAGAGAAATAGAAGAATAAGCCATTAACAGATTCGCCACATGCTGAAAAGTTTACATAAAGGAAGCAAGCAGGGCCAGTGTCATGGCAGAGGCTGCAGAGGTCTATATCCTGTGGATTGGGAGATTTTCTCTGATAAAATGAAACATTGAGAGAACAGAACGCACTGAGGAAAAGCCAGCATGTTACTTGTCCCTGAATCTGTTACTTGACATTTTGAATTTATCTTCTGTGGGATTCAACTGCAAATTGATAAAATGGCAAAACAACAAAATTTCACAGACCTTTGCCAGCATTATTCACTTTTCACCAGGATTATATGAAACAGTTACATTTATTCCTAACACACGTTTGTGGAATTGAAAAGTAGACAAGGTTTGCTGCCAGTGTTGTATCTTAGAGGGAAACAAATTTTCAATGTGAAATCACTAAGTGATATTTTCTGATGAAAGTAAGTATCAAACTGCTCCAACTCTAAAATAATAGAGTTCATGGAAAATAAGAAAACAAAACCAAACCCCAAAAAAACAAAAAACACCATTTGTGACCACAGTAGTCTTAAACTTTCTCACTCTATGTTAGACTAAGATCATTTTAAAACAGTCTGAAATTGTGAAATACAAGTTTCCTTTCAATAACTTTTAAAAGCCACTTCAGATGAGTGTAGTTCCATATTCTTCATATCAGGAACACTAATTGAAATATATATGAAAGAAAACACTAACTAAAATATATATGAAAGCAAATTACTCAAAACAGCTTTTTGGCAGTGTGTAATGATGGAGGTAACATAATTGCAAAAATGTAGTATTTTTATGATGTAGATGTACAAGGGGTCTGTTTAGGGGACCAACAGGAGGGTGAATCGTGAAAGGAGATGGTGATGGAAAGATGAATATAACAAAAGTCTATTACATACATGTATAAAAATAGGACAATGAGCCAGTCTGGGTGTCATACACCTGTAATTCTATAGAAGAAGTTGAGATTAAAGGATTGTTTTGGGAAGGCAGCTCAGGCTGGGAAATCCATGAGACTTATCTCTAATAAAACACTAAAAGCTCGGAAGTGGAGGTTTGGCTCCACCCTTGAGTGAAAAAATTAATGCATATCAACTAAACCCTCAGTGTAAGTGCCAACACCAGCACAAAGCAAAACAAAAAGCAACCAAAAATGATAACTGAAACCAAAAAAAAAATAGAGAAAGAAACATACTGAAATTGTGATGTCACAATGAAATATAACAATGAAAGTCTTTTTTCTTGTCAGTCCTGGGGCTTGAACTCAGGACCTGAGTGCAATCTCTGTGTTTCTTTTACTCAAGGCAAGCACTCTATCACTTGAGGCACAGCACCCCTTCCAGCTTTTTTGAGTAGTTTATTAGAGATGAGTCTCACAGACTTTCCTGCTCAGGCTACCTTGGAACTGTGATCCTCAGATCTCAGCCTCTTGAGTAGCTAAGATGACAGGCATGAGCCACTGCAGATAAAAGCTTTTTGTACAATTAATATACAATAATAATGTTTGAAAGAGAAATAAAGGTTAATTGTTACTACAAAATAGTATTTTAAAGGCAAATTCTAAATCTAAAATTTGAATTCAATGGTAAATCATTGACAAACAAAGAAGAATTTCAGTAATATTCTTGGTAACCAAATTTAAATGTTACCCTGTTTAATTTTAAAACAACTGTCTAATTGACATTCACAATCCAATAAGGTGCACACCAGGACTCATGCAAGCCTTGTCAAAGGCCTTGAAGGGTAAAGGTTTTATATCACTTCCAGATTTTCAATTAGATCCTAATTACAACATGCTTCATTTAAATCTACAGAAATCCCAACCCTGTCAACACAAGAAGGCCATAACATGGCCTGTGTTAATCAGATCTGATTAGTTCGGGGCCCAAATTGCATTGTAGACTCTGACTCTTCTTAAAGCTGCTCATCTGTTTGGCAGCTGCTGGTATGGATGAACCTTATTCATCATGCTGTAAGTAAGCATGTTCCTGCACTCTTCTCTCCTGGGATATGGGGCCTTTTACTATCCCAGAGCTCCATATAATCAGCCACATAATGTACTTCACTTATAACGGGCAGTATGATAAAGCTGGGAATGGAGACTACACCTGCTAAAGGGCTCTCTTGCTAGAAGCTGGGAGCTGCTCATACTCTGTTATCCAGTGTGGTTCTATGTGGTTTTTTCTAGTTTTAGTGAAATTTATTTTTCCACCCCATGACATCATGCAACTTTGTTTCAAGGCTATCTTGAGGGGGAAAAATGTCTTGTCAGAAATTTTCTGAAAGTTTTTTTTTTTAAAGATACTAGTATTATCATTTTCACAGACTTAAACAAACAAACAAACTAGACTAAATAAAAACAAAAACCTTGGAAAGTCTCTTGACCAAAGTATATAGTGACATCTGTTGGGGTTTTTGTTCTATGGCATTTGCAATTTGTTTCCCAAAGTCTCTAGGAGGAATCATCCATATTGATTTTTTTCTCTTTTCTTCATTTGATACATTAAGCATGTTTCCTGACCAATGGCTCACAAGCCATTCATTTGCTTTGCTTTGTGTCAGGACAGCATTTTAAAAATGATTAATTAACTAATAAGCATTGATATCTTTATCTGAAGCTAAAGGAACGTCTCATTTAGTAGTGAGTAGTAGTAGGGGATATCCGATTTACTAGGATTAGCAAGAAGAATGGTCTTACACTGTAGTAAGTTAGTAAGAGGAAATTTGAAAACGGATTAAACTGTTGCATAGGGTGTGAAATCATAGGGAAAATCATAATGCACTAAGAGATATACAATGCATTGCATAGGCAGAATAACAAAATCAAAACGAGGGGTTTAAAATTCCATTGGTGTATTTTATCATTTTTGACTTCTAGTTGAAATCTTTGATAAATCTAGAAATTAGGCCAGACACAGATGACTCACACCTGTAATCCTAATTATTCAGGAGACTCAGATTTGAGAATTGTGGTTTGAAGCCACTTCAGCCCTGTGAGACTCTTACCTCCAATTAATTATTCAAAAACCACAAGTGGATCTGTGAATCAAGTGGTAAAGCTAGCCTTGAGCACAAAGAGCTCAAGGAGAGCACCCAGGCCCTGAGTTCAAGCCCCACAACCAACAACAAAAATATCTAGAGAATAAATGTCCTAGTTACTTTCACTTGGGGAAATTAAAAATTATGTTATTTCTTTTTGTGAAGGTTATTTTTTAACATCAACAATACTATGAGAGGTAGATCCTATTCACTGGCTGACTAAGAAAACTAAAACAAATTCTTATATATAAGACAAAAGATACAGAAATCAAAAAGTGAAAAAGAGAAAAAAATCTCCAACAAAACAAAAACAAAAAGCAAACTAGCAAAAACAAAACAAAACAACAAAACACAAAACCCTCCTGTGTCTATTTGGGGAAAGGTAAGCGGAGCACAGAAATAGTAGGACAAAGGATGAACAAATGCAGCAGAGACACTCCCTAGACATTTTGTTAAGATGAGCTACACAACTTGGGGAGGGGAAGGTAAGAAGGGAAAAACTGGGAGAAAACAAAGGAAGAGGTGACACTGTTCAAAAAGAAATGTACTCATTACTTGAATTTTGAAGCTATAACTCTTCTGTACATCACCTTTACAATTTAAAAAAAAAGTTTTTTTTTTCTTTTTCTTGGTCGTGGGGCCTGAACTCTGGGCCTGGGCGCTGTCCCTCAGCTCTTCAGCTCAAGGCTAGTGTTCTACCACTTGAAATACTGCACCACTTCCGGTTTTCTGAGTGGTTTATTGGAGATTAGAGTCTCATGGATTTTCCTGCCTAGGCTGGCTTTGAACCCAACCTCAGATCTCAGCATCTGGAGTAGCTAGGATTACAGGCGTGATCCACCGGCATCTGGCTAGAGTCTATTCTTCATATGTCTTCATTTCTAGAAATAGACCGACCCTTTGTAGCCTTCTGCTAAAATCCTAGAATACTGTTCTTCATTATGTACTGCTTACTTCACTTCCTCCTGAACTACTGCTAATGAACCTTACATTGTAGACTTGCTCTATGCTAGATTCAATTACTTTTATATATTAATACGCATAGCAATTAACATTAGAGATCCATATTTTAATTAAAAGAAATAAATATATTGAATTTGAAATTAAGCAAACTGCCCAAGATAGAACTTCGAAAATACAGAGGTAAAATATAAGTGTGTGTGTGTGTGTGTGTGTGTGTGTGTGTGTGTGTGTGTGTGTGTGTGTGTGTAAAATTGGCCTTGTATAAATCTTCTCTAACTTAGATGCTATATATTAGAGAGTTCTGGGGGCACAACACAGTTTTCTTTTATATTGTCATTAAGTTTTTAAACACAATGTGTAAAACATGTTGATATTGTTCATTAAACTACACACTTCTTTCCACTGCTCCAACGTAATAATCTCAGATCCATTTAAGAGCAGTATCCAGAAGTTTACTTCTCAAGAGGAGTTCTAGCCCTGATTATTTATGGTCTGTTCTCTGGAGCATCTTAGCACTAATCTCTGCTGAAATCTCACCTCTTCAGAAAAGCTTTCTCTGACCTTCTTGTCTAAAATAGCATCCTTGCTCATCATTTTCACATTATTCTCTGCACTTCATTTTTACCAACACTGTCTTTATTACCTAGCCTATGTAATCATAATGTCCATGGGAGCTAAGAGTTACTGATTTATTCATGGCTATCTCCCTTAAATTTGAAAAGTATTTGGCACATATACATATATTCAATAAGTATTTGTATGTTGGATCAGAAGGATTTAAAAAAAGCTAATAGTATTACCTAATGGGAAATCTATAGAATTCTACCCTTGAAGGTATTTACTCAAACTTAAAGAATATAGCAAGAGGCTACAGAAAGTGAGTTTGTTTTCATTCCAGGCTTGTTTCTCTAAGCATGAGATCTATCCTTGAAAATCTGATCAGAATGCCAAATAATCTAAGAGGAATACACTAATTCTATTCCTTTTCTTCACTCCAGTTACCCCTTAACAGGCACAAAGGCATTTATCACTATTGATAGTCAAAACCAGATTAGCAGCTGGAAACCATAGGTTTCTGATTCTGAAACTACTCACAGCTATTCAGACTCCTTGAATTTTATATACTGCTAGCTGTTACTCTTACTTGAGTATTTATGTATTGTTTTACTTCAAAAATTCACAGCCAAACCATTCTCTTCTTCATATATGTGACCTCAATAGACACTTTCTCCTATTCTGCGTTTTAAAAACATCCACGATTCCCTCTAGTTCCTTCCTCCAAATCCTTACCTCCGATAGACACTTTTCCTTCACTATAGAACCATTTATAAAGATCTGTACTATTTTTATACAGAGAAACTGAATTTCAACATAATACTGTTTTACAGTTTCTATACTGGAATACTTATTCTGACAATTTCAGAGTTCTCAAATTTAGACAATTCAAGTCCTATTAGCTTCTTCTGTAAATATTAATTCAAATTATTCTCATACTTCTCACTGTTCCCATTATTAAGTTACATTTCAAACTGCTGTTATTGCCACATGAAGTAATAAAATCTAACATAACTCTCAATATCCTGTTCTCACTTCACATATGACCTCAAAAATGAGGTGTAATTTGACTTTCACAGCTAGACGTAGACCTTGTACCATGAAGCTTTTCCCAATTTTATTTGCTTGCTTTATTTCAAGGGAGGCTCCTTATCAGGAATTCTATCAGTTGTTTGCTAACACCTTGTTTATATTCTATCAATCCAAAAGAATATGAACTAGATCAGCCACGGAAGGATTATCATTGTCTAAACTTCACTTGTTCAGTAAATGTTTGAAGAAACAGGTTCAAAATTCTTACTCTTCAAGATATTCAAAATTCAAAATTCTTGCTCTCTAAGATAAAGTATTATATCCTCACCAAGCTCCTTCATGTAAGAAGTATCATTTCAATAAAATTTGGAATTAACCATAAATTATTTCTTCAGGTGTCTCTGAAGTTGAAAAGAAGCAATTTAGATTTATGCTAAGAAACTGACATCTCAGCCAGTTTCTAACTTTACCACATACTGGTTTCTCAATGCTTCCTATAATTCAGACATTTACCATTGCTAATGAGGATTTAGGAAAAACAAGATCATAAAATACCTATCTTTAAGTTTTACTGTTTTTAAAATGTGATGAGCATCACTACATTCAGCACTTCAAATAACAAATATGTAAGTATATAGTGTATATGTATGTACTAGAATGAAAACAATTCACTAAATAAGACCAATATTTATATTTATGTCCCACAGAAGTATTGTATAATTTTCCAAAAATACATAAATACCTTGCATATTTTGAATGTAGCATTTAAAAAATTCTCATATAATTAGAAAGACAAGAACATCTTAGGGACATTACTAAAAAAAAAGTAGAGGCAGAAAACTTCAATCTTGTCTATACCTTTTCAAAGGCAATTTAACAAGGGCACAGATATAAAAATACATCCTATTCCAGAACTTTTATCTTCACTTTTAGTGTACCACCCCTCTTCTGATTAAGACTGATGGATTTTCTTCAATAAAGGGCTTTACTGTAGGAAGCCAAGAAAATTGTATTTCTTCTTTCACTGCCTTTGTGAAAGGTCTCTTTCAAAATTTCACAAATCTCTTTCTGTGTCACTCAAATCGAAAAGGCTTCCAGATTTTAGTATTTCTCGAAAATCTCCTCCTAAACAGAATGATTATATATGGTTCATCTTTCAATTTTAAGTTTTGTGAAGAAAGAAACAATGTCACTATGCAGATGAAAAAGTTCTCTCTTTTAGTTCTCTCTTTTTACCTAAACCATGTATCGGTAGCAAATAGACCCTTGAGAAGACTTTCCTCACATGTTGCTAAGTAAGTAACTAGTAAACAAATATAGATGTATAAATGATTTGTATGATGTATCGTGTATTGTATGCATTCATGATACATAATAGCTATTTAAAATTATTCTAGAAAGCTTAACACTTTTGGACAAGAATGAAGATAAATAAAAGAAGATATCAAATTAAGGATTATGTTAAATTCACAGGCCTTTCTATATGTACGAAGAGAAATAATAATAAAATTACCTCTTTCCCCATCTAACCAACATAATCCAACAAGTAAGTATTTGTGATAGTCATTTCTTTTGTTTGAAAATTTGTGTACATAATTAGGATGAGACACATTGAAAACATCAAAGTCTAGATTAGTATGGTAGGAAGGAAGATAGTTTTTTATTTCATATATATTTTATTACTGCATTGTTTTGTGACTTCAGATTCTGTTCAAGTCTCATATACCTCTCTGAAAAGCTAAAAATCATGGTACTATTAAGTTACTGGGACTGAATTTTGTTGTTTTATCTCAAGCTTATATTTTATGCTTTGTTTCTTATTTTGAATGACGAGTCTTCTGCAAAAAGACACCAGATTCTGCTATTTGTTCTTTCAACAAATAGTCATTGTACAACAGGAATTATGACCCAATCTACTGGTTGTTGTAGTAGGTCAGGGAAGGAAGTATAAAAGCCCCTGTTCTCATAGACTGTAAGTTACATAATAGTAGCAGTCATGCTATAGGTAACAAGGAAGTAGCACTGTTTTAAATACTGACAATAGTAAGGTCAGTAAAATTAAAGAAAACAGAAAGTACGGGTAATAGTCAACACAATAATAAAAGTTTAACATATGGCCAAAAAACTTCTCACTAGAGGACTCTTTGAATAAAGGTGCCAGGGAGACTTCATACATGTCCTAAAATGAGAAGTTGCCATTTTAAACAGTTTAAATTTGTAATAATGGAAAGGTTTGGGTTGTTTTGAACAGAATGGTAATACGAAATGATACATATTTAAGCTATATATTCAAGACTACTGTGTTGAGAAGGAATTGAGAGACAAGCAAGGAAACAGGAAACCCCTTAGGATTAGAAAGCCAGGACAGAGATGATAGAGATGTAAGGTAAATAGCTGCAGAGAAGGTAGTGTGAAGGATGTGGGAGAGAAAATGAAAGGACAGCATCATAAACGGTTCCTTGCTTTTTGTCCAAAGTACAGGAAAAATTGGGTGCCCATTCTGAGCTGAGGGGAGATTGAAATGATAATTAACAGAAAGTCAGTTTGGATTGTAGTAGGTGTGAAATATCTATATTAAGGATGAATAAAATATCTATTAAATTCTGAATGCAAAGTTCAAGTAGATAGTTGCATATAAAAATATCAAGATCTGAGGAGGTTTTTAGGGAATCATCAAACACATAGCTAGCATTTACAATTGTGAGTCTGAATTAGAACTTCAGAGAAATGAGGAGTGAAGGAATGAGGAGAGCCTAATGAAGTGAGCCTCAGGTTCTTTCGATTTTAAGGCTCAGAAGAAGAGACAGAGAAGTAAGAAAAACTGAGATAGAGGTTTAGAGAACTAGAGGCAATAAATATAGTTTATTAATACATAGTCATTAAACTATACCAGGTAAGATGCTCTCTGAAAAAGATTTTGAATGTATTCTAGCATTAGTGAGATCACTGGCTTTTTTGAACAGAGCCAGTGCACTACTATAGTAGAGCCTGATTAGAAGTTCAGGATAGAATGAAAATACCTAATTTGGAAACAATCATGTATACCTCTTCAGAGAAGTTTAGCAGAAAATAACAGATGTAGGCTTCAAAGCAGTGTGTGTGTGTGTGTGTGTGTGTGTGTCTAAGATATGGCAAAATTATCATGACTGAAACACATGTATTTTCCATCAAGAGGATACATGTTCTTAGAAAATTTTGATGATGAAAGAGACAGAAAGAGAACATTTCTCAGTGTATCCCAAAGAGGAATGGAAAGATAGCTTTAACAAGAAACATGGAAAATCGTTTTTAGTAGAGGGATACACTAGATAGCTTTAACAAGAAACATGGAAAATCGTTTTTAGTAGAGGGGTACACTATCAAGATAGAAAACAGTGTGTGGATGTAGCATCCAGGGTAATTTATAAAAGTTTTCTACTAGTTCTTAGACATAGAGGTTAAACATTGAATTAAATAACATAATATCAAAAGGTAAAAGACTGTTAAGTATTTTTTCTGGAAGGTTGGAAAAGTAAATGAATTAGTGAAATAAGAGCCTAGAAAGCATTAAGGAGCCACTTAAGATTATTATTAAATATATATATATATATATATATATATATATATATCTTCACTTCCTACTTTACTTATTATGTCCCTGTAATTCTAAACCTGTCAATGACCGCTATGGTTTTCAAGAAGACATACATCAGTCTTCTAGATCATAGCCTGTGGACCATTATTTCTGAATACTAAGAAACAATCAAGGGGAATGAGAATCACATTGTTGTGATATCCTGCAATACTAACTGTACAAGAACAAATTTTAATT
This sequence comes from Dipodomys spectabilis, assembly GCF_019054845.1. Classification (NCBI taxonomy): domain Eukaryota; kingdom Metazoa; phylum Chordata; class Mammalia; order Rodentia; family Heteromyidae; genus Dipodomys; species Dipodomys spectabilis. The sequence goes on from NW_024870709.1 coordinate 13,368,386, forward strand.
TCCATTTCTATAAGTGTGTTTCACCTCAGCAATTTCATTAGAAATTATTTTTCATAGATTGACTCATTATACATATATATGTATTATACATATATAATTATATAACATATAATATATAAATACATGATATAATAAAGCATACATTATACAGAATATATGTAATGTATATATGTAATACATTATATAATGTGTAATATATTATATTATATAATATTCATATGTTGTCCTTTATTACATAATATATAATATATGCATTATATGTCTGTTTTATATATAAGATATGAACATCTATCTCCAACTCTCTCTTTCTAAAACTAAACAAATCAATACTCATATTTCTAATGGCCAGAATTCATCTTTCTATCTACTATCTATCTATATACACACACACATAAATACACATAGCCATTTAGATTCCACATACTGTTAAGGGTAGGTCAATTCTCTAGTAAAAGTAAAAAACGCTTCTGAAAATATTTTCCACACCATATCAGACTAATCCTCTTCATATTTTCATTGTCTTCTTTCATCAAGCCCTCATTAAGTAATTTTTCCAAGTGTAGATTTTGTAAAATAATCTTGGCTCATTGCCATAATTTCCATAACTCCACATTACATTGTATTTTTCTTACTACATATCCTTCATATCAAAGTAATCTATTTAAAATTTATAGCTCTACAAGAAAAAAATAATATATATGTATCTATCTATCTATATATATATTCTGGAAAGAAAGCACAGGTTTAATCTTCCATTCACTTTCTAAATATATTTCTTTCTTCTAGACACTTTGAATACAATACCTAATGTACATTTGCTCTAATTCATAACTGACACCCAGTCATATTTAACACCTATCCTCGTATGTCTGCACTCATTTTTAAGGTCCAGTTCTTTCCTTGGACCCTGCTGAGTTTTCAACTTAATAAAAAATCATTTTAGCAGATGATTTAGTAAATAGATAGATTTGCTGAGAGGGTAGCTCAAGAACACCTGACACCAACATGAGACCTTGAGTACAAACTGCAGATCAAGCAAGCAAGCAAACAAACAAACAACAAAAACTCCCCCAGAACAATGTAGCCAAATAGAGAATACAAAATTACATGTGAGATGTATGTATTATTGTAGGTGGTATAACACAAGGAATACCAGAAAGCTGGGATCTATGAGGTAAGGGGAGGAGAAGCATGAGGGGAGGAAAGCTGCTGAATGCAGTCATAATATTCAATGTAGATCTCCTGTAACTAGGAAAAGTGAAGGTTAGGGGAGGGAGAGATAAAGGGGAGGGACTAGATGAATGAATAGAGCAAAGAAGGGAGGGAATGCATTTATAATATTCAGTGCATATTGTATAAAATTAAGAAAGTTAAGGGAAGGATTTAGGCTGAGATGGACAGAAGAGAAAGATGGAAGGAGTCATATTAATCAAGATACATTTTCCTTATAAACTGGTATGTTGAGGTGGGCACTGGTGGCTCATGCATGTAATCCTAACTACACAGGAAGCTGAGATTTGAGAATCATGGTTCAAAGGCAGCTGGAAAAAAAGTCACTGAGATTCTTATCTCCAATTAACCAGCTGAAAAATGGATGTGTATGTGAGCTGTGGTTCAAAGTGGTAGAGCACTAGCCTTGAGCAAACAAGTGCAAGGATGGAGTCCAGACCCTTAGTTCAAGACCCATGACCAAAAATAAAACAAAACACCTGAATTGTTGCATGTTACTTAACGATATTAAAAATATAATAAACATTATATTCTAAAACTGAAGCATGAACATTATCATGCATAAACATTTGAAATAATATTCATTTATTTTTTGTCATAATAAAGTTTCACACAGATTCTTTCCCTCATTCACTTACTTATCAAATACTTTTGAAGTGTACTATGAGTGAGAGGCTCCACTACCTATTGATGATATTATAGTTCTATGCAAAACACAATCCAATTCAGTAAAGTTTCTACGTTAATATAACTTATGTTCTATTGTCAAACAATAAACAGCACAACTCTGACCTATGTCAACTTTCTTCAAAACAGATCGCATGATCATTCTTTAAAATTTAAAATACTTTATCGAAGTTGTTTAAATTTTTCATCTTTTATGTAGTTTGGATTTTGGAGCTAAGGACAAAAATTGTGTGTAAAAGTAAAATGGAACCATTGGTGGTTAAAAGAGTTGATCAAGTTTAGTATTACAGTCCAGTATAATTGGTGACTGTCAAGTTCAGCCTCTAAGCAAGAACAATTAGCATCCTTCCCTTTGACATTTACAGATGCAGCATAAACAACTGTCCTTCTTAGAATACTATTAACCACAGAAAAGAAGGAAAGCCTGTCATTTGTAACAAAGTAGATGGAACTGGAGACGATTATCTTAAGTGGAAAAAGCTTGGTGTAGAAAGACAAGAGCATGATCTCACTTATATGTAGAAACTAAAGCCACTGATTTTATACAAGTTTAGAGTAAAATGATGGTTACCAGATGTTGTGTGTGTGTGTGTGTGTGTGAGAGAGAGAGAGAGAGAGAGAGAGTGAGTGAGAGAGAGAGAGAGAGATTCAGAGAGAGACAGAGACAGAGACAGAGAGAGGAAAGCAGGTAGATGGTAGAAGCTTGAACAACACCTAAGGTAAAAGAAACTTTGACATGCTATGACAGAATAAAATAAGTAAAATGACTATAGATAGCCCGAATGTACTGTTCATGTAAAAGCTAGCTTGTACTGTTTTTGATTCCGGTGTCCTTCATCTTGTGTATACATTTTTATAATTTGGGGAGGGGAAGGGAAATAACAAAATGCTGAACTAAGGATACAGGTTGACGCATTGTAAAAAGGAGATGTATAAGACACTATGCTGAAAACGAACTTTACAACTTTGGGAGTAGGGGAGAGAGGAGTCAGGGAAGAAAGGGATAGTAGGGGCAAAGCAAGGGAGCGGGTAACAATGATCGATAGCAAGTGGACTCACTGCCTTGATCATGTAAGTGTAACCCCTCTGTACAGATTCTTTCAATAAAAAATATATGTTAAAAAACTAGCTTGTAAGGATTGCTTACAGTTTCACCATAAAGAATGATAAGTACTGGACTGGAAATGTTGTTTAAGTGGTAGAGTGCCAGCTGTGAGCAAGACTAAGAATTAGCTGCCATGAGTTCTTGGTCCTGTTTAAAGAAATATATTAATGTTAATTTAAGTAGTATATAATGTATATAGTTACTAAAATATTACATGGTGTCTCATTAATATGTAAAATTTTGGTTTTATATGCTAGTGAAAAAACAATTTAATCTGGGGACCTGTGGTTCACACCTGCAAAACTAATTAATCAGGAGGCTGAGATCTGAAGATCACAGCTTGTAGCCACCCTGGGCAGGAAATCTGTGAGACTCTTATTTCCAGTTAACTATGCACAAACAGGATATGGAGTTGTGCCTCCAGTATAAGATCAATAAACTTGAGTGAAAAGCTTAATAGTTCCCAGGTCCTAAATTCAAGCCCAAGGACCCACATACATATGAGCACACATATACATACATACACACCCAAATCAATTTTAAACCCCCGATTTTCATTCTTCTTCTGCAGGCGAATTTGTAGTGTTAACTGCAGTGAACATTGAAGAAATACCAACCATAAATATATCCAGAACTATAAAATACTAATATTGTCATTACAGAATATGCATATTTTGAAAGTGGCTAATCTGTACCTTTTCCTGTGAATCCAATATTGAATTCACCTTTTATCTGGCACTCTTCCAGGTATATCACTCATTCATCTTTTATGCTTTTCAATTCTTTGCATTTATTTATGGTAGTGTCTTCCTTTTCTTAGAGAAGTAACTAATTCTGATATGTAATAGGTTGTGATAATATGTACATACTTCCACAATACATCCAATGCACATGAGTTCCTTTTGCTTTCTCTCATTTATTTAAAGTTGCTGACTGCAATTCACCAAGAACTGCAAGCAGAGGACTGAGGTTTCTACTTTGAAAGCACTATTATTACAGCCTAGAATGTTATGAACCTCATAGTAAGCAGGTTTTGAGGCAAGGAAAATTCAATGCTAGCTTAATCTGCAAGTTGTTTTCTTCCAGTAGGATTCTTTCCTGTTTCAGATGAGTTGGATCAAAGCAGGGGTAGAAGGAAGGCTGGACATTTGTGATTTCTCATCTCAGAAGGCATGGATCCATGTGTGTATAAACAAATTCCCTCACTCAAGACCCAATTTGGAAAAATAGAGTGTATCGCCTTCAAGAAAAGTTTCAGGTGTTAGCATTTCTAGAAATTACTAAATGCTATTAATGTCCATGGTATAGTAATAACAATTTTAGAATCAGTGGCTTAGATAATAGGCACATAATATGGATTAATAGCTGTTTTGGTTGTGTTTCACTTGAAAAATATGTGCTATCAATCAGACTTAAACTAAGTGCCCAAGTGGTCCCCATAGAGGACTCATAAACTCCTTTGAATTAAGTACTGTGTCAAAACAAATGGCACATATACAGTTCAGAAAAAGCCTCAGGTTAGAGCAAAATTGCTGTGTTTTTGTTTTTGTTTTGTTTTGTTTTTGGATACAGTCATGGGGCCTGAACTCTGGGTCGTCTGGGCACTGTCCCTCAGCTCTTCCGCTCAAGGCTAGTGCTCTACCACTTGAGCTTTTTATTTCAGAATTAGATGGATAATAAACAATTAATGGAAACTAATAAATAAAATCAGGTGTGTAAAACTCAATGTATATGCTGATAATTAGAGAAACTTCAGTGAGAGGCGACTCTGGGATATCAAGAAAACATAAATAAAGATTGCAAATTGTAGGGTAAATAGGTATCACATTGACTAGAAGAAGATACTTTACTACAAATGCCTGCTTTACTAACAAATATATGATCTGTTTCACTGTCAAATTTCTCTATCTATCTAGTAATAAAAACCTTTCATAAATGAAGTATTGTTAAGAAAAGATATTAAAGCCAGGCGTTGACAGCTCACACCTGTAATCCTAGCTATACAGCAGGCTGTGATCTGAGGATCATGGTTCAAAGCCAGCCTGGGCAGGAAAGTCTGTGAGACTCTTAGCTCCACTAAAACACAGAGAACCGAAAGTGGCTCTGTAGCTTAAGTGGTAGAACGCTGAATAGCTCTGGGAAAGTGCCCAGGCCCAGAATTCAAGCCCCACAACTGACAAGAAAAGTAAAATAAAAATAAATAAAATCATCATTTGTTAGTAAGCATCAATTTCCAACTATCCTTGCATCTATTTGCTATCCATACGACCATTCTAAAGTCAAAGCATGAATATAACTACGGAACATCATTTGTAAAGAGTGGGGCGTAGCATCATGTATATGGTTAAGGTGATGCTATTGTCAGTCACCAGAGAGTTGGCCATCACCAGTTTGAGTTTATAAACTCTCTCTCTCTATTTGTACAAACATAGAAAAAATGGTTTTTATAGCTGCTTTCAGAATTAGTTTTAGAAAACTCAAACTTTGTTTCTTATAAAAGTTGAGGTGGAACTTCAACAGTCAGCTGAATAGCAATGGTAATTTAAGTCTAAATTATGTAGTTCCTGAGTAGCACAGTAGTGTTAATCTGCTTATTGATTAACAAATCCTCAAGTATCTATCCCCCTATCATAATCTTTCTCAGAGCACAAGTTGCTAAAAAGATTGTACATTTGTAACAAGCACACTAATCAATAGTAAATTATTTTTTTTTTTAGATTTTATTTATTTTTTTTATTTTATTTTATTTTATTTGAAAACATACTGTACAGAGGGGTTACAATTACATGGGCAGGAAAATGCATACATTTCTTACCAAGCATTGCAGCCTCCTCCTTTGTTTACCCTTCACCTCCCTTTCCAGCCTCCACCCTCCCCCCCACCCAATCATACCCTCCCTCCCTCCCCCCCACCGACATTGTAAAGCTGGTTTTGACATGACATTTTGTACTTCTCATTGTTGCAACAGGTCCACCTGATTCCTTAAACGACTTGTTTGTCCCCGTCTCCTCCACATGTTATACTGACATCAAATATAGTGAAAGCGGGGGTTAAACTGTGGGGGAGGGACATACAAAGCAACAAAGAAATAATCTTATAAATGCGTTAGAAACACATGCATGAAAGAAACAAAAACATTAAAATACATATTTGAGGGTTCGTTTTCCTAACATCACATTCTCTGACTTTTTCCGCTTGACTCATACCTATACTAGATATTGCAAATAAGGGAAACCATGGGACCTATGTTTCTTTGGGCCTGGCTTACTTCACTTAATATAATTTTTTCCAAGCCTTTCCATTTCCTAACAAATGGGGCAATGCCATTCTTTCTGATGGAGGCATAGAATTCCATTGTGTATATATACCACATTTTCTTGATCCATTCATCTACTGAGGGGCATCTGGGTTGGTTCCATATCTTAGCTATGGTAAATAATGCTGCAATAAACATAGTTGTGCTGGTAGCTTTAGTGTGGCCTTGTTTGTGGTCATTTGGGTAAATGCCCAAAAGTGGGATTGCTGGGTCATTGGGGAGCTCTATATGGAGTCTTTTGAGGAACCTCCATACTGCTTTCCAAAGTGGTTGAACAAGTTTACATTCCCACCAACAATGAAGTAAGGTTCCTTTCTGTCCACATCCCCTCCAGCATCTGTTGTTGTTAGAGTTCTTGATTTTTGCTGTTCTAACTGGAGTGAGGTGATATCTCAATGTTGTTTTGATTTGCATTTCTTTTATGGCTAGGGATGTTGAACATTTCTTCATGTGTCTATTGGCCATCCTTCTTTCTTCTTCAGAGAAGCTTCTCTTTAGGTCTTTCGCCCACTTACTTATTGGGCAGTTGTTTCTTTGAGGATTTGTTGTTGGGTGGTTTAATTTTTTGAGTTCCAAGTATATTTTAGATATGAGACCCTTGTCCGTTGTATGGCTAGTAAAGATCTTCTCCCAATCCGTGGGCTTTCTTCAATAGTAAATTATTTTATACATTTTAAATTTTAACAGATGATAGCTAAGTAATTAAACAAAGAATGTAAATAGTAGGTGGTGATAAAATCTTGACAAAATGCCATGTTCTCTCTATTCAGGATGGCTTCATACAACACAAACAACTTTTGGTAAAGAAAACTGTCTACATTTCTTCATCTGGATAATTTCTATTCTATAAACTCAGAGAAAGCAATGTGGGCATATATACAACTTGGGATAATTCAACATTTCAAATAAAATATTTTTTAGCATCTACTGTGTGCTGGTCACTGGAAACTCATGAATCAGTGATAATACTGGTAGTCTCATGAAGATTTATGTAGTCTTTTACATAAAACCAATAAGAAAAAATATCAATAAGAATAAAATTACTGCAGAAGATGATTCACACTGTAAAATCTACAAAATCCCACATTAGAGGTTGGAGTAAAAAGGAAGGCAAATGTGTCTCTCAGAGGAGAGACACTAAATTGGAAACTTGAATGACAAGAGTTTGAGGAAAGACATCCCATCAGGAGGAACTAATTAATAGCTATCACCTTGAGCAAAATTTTGAGTGTTAGAACAAGAGGAAAATCAACACACAGCCAAAGCACAACCAACACAATGAGTTGGTTATATATGCACCGATGAAAATCAGCATCATAGGTTGCTGCACTTTGTAGTTCCAGTTAAAAGATGTGAATTCCATCTTTCCTTCAATGAGTTTCTTTCTTTCTTTCTTTCTTTCTTTCTTTCTTGCTTGCTTTTTGTTGGTTGTGGGGCTTGAACTCTGGGCCTGAGTGCTGTCCCTCAGCTCTTTAGCTCAAGGCTAGCACTCTACCATCTGAGCCACAGTGCCACTTCCGGTTTTCTAGTGGTTTATTGGAGATAAGAGTTTCACAGACTTTCCTGCCCGGGCCGGGCCAAAGTTTCCTTTTCTGATTCATTCTTTGCAGTAAGTTGTGCTTTCTTCTACAGAGAATGGCTCTCACAGAGACAAGGGTATCAATAAGTAAAAAAGGACAAGTAGTACAGCCTTCAGGATGAAATGTGGTGCTGATGGCTCAGGGGAATACATTAGATGTAGATGGAATAAAATGTGGTCAGATTGAGAACGCGTTTTAGAGATAAAACCTAATGAGTCTTTCTTAGAGTACTTAGGAGTATAAAAAATGAAAACAGGTATGTAATTTCTAGAATTTTAAATACACAATCATATCAATAAAATGGTATTGATAATAATAGTTATCATTATTACTTTGACTTATATAAACTTCTACTTGAAGTTCGGCATTACAATATTTTTAAACATTTTTCTTCTTTTCCTTACTTTTTTTTGTTGTTGTTGTTGGTCATGGGGCCTGATCTCTGGGCCTGGGTGCTGTCCTTCAGCTCTTCAGCTCAAGGAGAGCACTCTAGCACTTGAGCCACAATGCCACTTCCAGTTTTCTGGTGGTTTATTGGCGATGAGAGTCTCACAAACTTTTTCTACCCAGGATGGCTTTGAACTGCAATCCTTAGATCTCAGCCTCCTGAATAGCTAGGATTACAGGCATGAGCCACTGGTGCCTGGCTCTTTTTTTTTTTTTTTGTACTCACACACTCTGCCATTGAACTTCTTAGAACTCTGACTGAATAACCTGGTTTGGTCAGTCTAAGAGGATGATGCTTCAGATGATTTTGTAGATTGTTCCTACATGTTTTATTTTTTTAATTCATCCACACTATTTTGGTATATTCCAATTCCTCTTTAGGAAAGATCAAATCTTTTCTAAAAGGAGATAAAATATTATCACCTCTGGTGAAAATCAACATACAATTGAAAAGAACTTGAAGGACTTATAAAAGTTTGAGAAATTAGGCATACAAAGTTATGGTATATGAAGAAATTAGAATACTGAATAATTTTGTACTTTTATTGAATTTTTTTAATTATTGAACTTTATGATCATAGAAAAGTATAAACCAGGTGCCATCTTATCTACTCAGGATGCCTAATGCAGAGGGTTGAGGTATGAAGAAAGTGCATGCAGAAAAGCCTGTCAGATTCAAAGTAACAATCACAAAAAAATGGAGTGGATGCTTGGCTCAAGTGATAGAGGACCATCTATGAGCAAGAAATTCAAGCAAAAGTACAGGAAGTTCAAATCCTACTACTGTCATAATAAAAAGAAAAGAAAAAAATATTCTAATTAAGATTGTACTTCCCTAGGAACAAGTCAATAAAATGATTCTTATATGTGGGTAGCATGATTTAGTGAAGATTCAAATTCAGTCCCAACTCACCACTTGATTTCTGTGTGCTTCCTACCTACCAGTTACTTAACCTCTGAGTTCCCTTTCATCCTCACTCAGCACCTTGTGAAAAAAAGCTAATTTACATAGAGTAATTTATATATGCATAGGTAATTTGATAAATTACAACAAGCACTGTAGATTGTGCAAGTGCAAGTACTAAGGCTTGAACTCTGGGTTTATGCACTATCCCTGAGCTATTTGCTCAAGGCTAGTGCTCTTTGAGCCACAACCTACTTTCAGGTTTTTCTTTCCCGTTTTTTGGTAGTTTTTATTGGACATGGGTCTCACAGACTTTCCTGTTTGGGCTGACATCAAGCTGCAGTCTTCAGATCTCAGTGTCTTGATTAGTTAGGAATACAGACATGAGCTACCAGTCCCTAGTTACAAATACAACTTTTTAACAAGAATAATTTAGTCAATATGAAAGGTATTTTAGAACACTGAAGCACTTTTCTTGAAGTATTTAAATTTCAGAGCTTTGCTTTCTAAGAGAAAAATAAAAACTATCAAGAGACTCAAAATGACAGTTTGTATGACATGGTAATTGCTAATTATAAAATGAATGTGCTTATAAATGGATCATACAAGTATAAGTACATGTTCTGACAATAGAACATTTATTGTGTAAGATATATAATTAATATACATTATTTATTCTATTAAAATACATAAATATGCAATAAATAATGGAGAAAACAAAACAAGTATTTGTCACAAAGAAGGAGATGCTGCAATGAATATAGTTGCACTGGTAGCTTTAGTTTGACATTGTCAATGAAGAAGTAAAACCAATCAGGATCCCCCTCACTAGATGAATGGATCAAGAAAATGTGGTATAAATGGAATAGAATTGAAAACCCAGAAATGAACCTACAGACCTATAGCCATCTAATCTTCGATAAGGGAGCTAAAACAATAGAATGGAAGACAGACAGCCTCTTCAGTAAATGGTGCTGGCAAAACTGGTTAACTACATGTAGAAAACTAAAGCTAGATCCTTATATATCACCCTGCACCAGAATCAACTCCAAATGGATCAAAGACCTTGAACTCAAAACAGACACTCTGAAAACATTACAGGATGGAATAGGAGAAACCCTGGGTCTCCTTGGCTCAGGCCGAAATTTTCTGAATAGCGACCCGGAAACACAACAAATCAAAGAAAGGTTGGACAAATGGGATTGCATAAGGTTGCAGAGCTTCTGCAGGGCAAATGACATAGCTAGCAAGATCAATAGAAAGCCTACGGATTGGGAGAAGATCTTTACTAGCCATACAACGGACAAGGGTCTCATATTTAAAATATACTTGGAACTCAAAAAATTAAACCACCCAACAACAAATCCTCAAAGAAACAACTGCCCAATAAGTAAGTGGGCGAAAGACTTAAAGAGAAGCTTCTCTGAAGAAGAAAGAAGGATGGCCAATAGACACATGAAGAAATGTTCAACATCCCTAGCCATAAAAGAAATGCAAATCAAAACAACATTGAGATATCACCTCACTCCAGTTAGAACAGCAAAAATCAAGAACTCTAACAACAACAGATGCTGGAGGGGATGTGGACAGAAAGGAACCTTACTTCATTGTTGGTGGGAATGTAAACTTGTTCAACCACTTTGGAAAGCAGTATGGAGGTTCCTCAAAAGACTTCACATAGAACTCCCCTATGACCCAGCAATCCCACTTTTGGGCATTTACCCTAATGTTTACAAAAAAGACCACACTAAAGCTACCAGCACAACTATGTTTATTGCAACATTATTTACCATAGCTAAGATATGGAACCAACCCAGATGCCCCTCAGTAGATGAATGGATCAAGAAAATGTGGTATATATACACAATGGAATTCTATGCCTCCATCAGAAAGAATGACATTGCCCCATTTGTTAGGAAATGGAAAAACTTGGAAAAAATTATATTAAGTGAAGTAAGCCAGGCCCAAAGAAACATAGGTCCCATGGTTTCCCTTATTTGCAATATCTAGTATAGGTATGAGTCAAGCGGAAAAAGTCAGAGAATGTGATGTTAGGAAAACGAACCCTCAAATATGTATTTTAATGTTTTTGTTTCTTTCATGCATGTGTTTCTAACGCATTTATAAGATTATTTCTTTGTTGCTTTGTATGTCCCTCCCCCACAGTGTAACCCCCGCTTTCACTATATTTGATGTCAGTATAACATGTGGAGGAGATGGGGACAAACAAGTCGTTTAAGGATTCAGGTGGATCTGTTGCAACAATGAGAAGTACAAAATGTCATGTCAAAACCAGCTTTACAATGTCGGGGGGGAGGGGGGAGGCTGGGAAGGGAGGTGAAGGGTAAACAAAGGAGGAGGCTGCAATGCTTGGTAAGAAATGTATGCATTATCCTGCCCATGTAATTGTAACCCCTCTGTACAGTATGTTCTCAAATAAAATAAAATTAAATTAAAAAAAAAAAGGAAATGTGGTATATATATGCAATGGAATTCTATGATTCCATCAGAAAGAATGACATCGCCCATTCATAAGGAAATAGAAAGGCTAGGGAAAAAATCATATTAAGTAAAGGAAGCCAGACCCAAAGAAATTTAGGCTCCATGTTTTCCCTCATTTGTAGAAGTATATGTCCAGGATAGTCCTAGCAGAAGATCACAATAGCTCAATAGCTATATAGTTATGACCATATAAAATGATGTTAACAGAAATGAACCACAAGATATGGAAATAAGTTTTTGTTATTGTACTTGTAGTTTTTAATGTACTATGTGAAGTTATTTTTTCTTTCATTTTTCTCCTTTGGTTTATCCCCTTTTGATTTTGGTTTCCTGTGTTTTATGTACATGTTTATCTAATTTGTGGAAGAGAAGGGGGACAACTAAATGGTAAGACAGGACAAAGTATAAACCAGTGCAACAGCAATAATCACAAGACCTATGTTGTAAATAAACCTTATAACAAGGTGGGGAAGAGTTGGGGGAGATGGAAAGTGGGAAAAAATGAGAGAAGGAGTAACAATGTTTGACAAGAAATGTACTCAAAACCTTACTTATGCAACTGTAACCACTCTGTACATTATCTCTACAATAAAATTAAAGAACAAAAGGAGATGCTTGGAGGCTACTTGATTTTGTTTTAAACTTAAATAGATCTCCTGACTTCCTAACCTTTACCATTCCACTCAAATAACACAAGCATGTATCACAGCTATTAATCAGCATTCTATAACTGAAGATGGATTTCCAAATATAAATTTTAAAAATATAGCTGCAGAACAGGAGAATATGTCATAATGTCTTCTATCCTTTGGGAATAAATCACCATTTGCTTCTTTTTGTGTGTGTCAAACAGTAAATTCACTCAAGAGGTAAGGACAAGAGTAGGAGCTCCGTAATCCACCCTCTAGTCCTCCCCAACTCTCAGTGCAGGGCTCATTCTTTGGAAATGATTCAGATGACAAGCAAAATCCAACAGACAAAATCTGCTTCTTTTCAATTCCTGCTGACAGTGCAACAATGGAAATAACATCACATTCTCATTGCTTTTGTGGACTAGAAGAATTTACCAAGTCTACATAATAAAAGCAGACATATGGAGAAAAGCAAACTTTTGTCATTTTGTTAGCTCTTATCGCTGAATAAGAGCCTTTACATTTGATCAGGATTTTGTAAAATATAGAATAAGATTCATTTCCTTCTTTGTAAGAAAAACTGATGGATCAATTAGACAATATTGTCCTGTGAACTGAAGTCTATATTAGAATTCTTTCTAAGCTGCTTTAATCAAAGGAGTTAGCAAAGACTTTCCTTGAAGTAAAAGGATTCAACATAGTATAACCTGTATGATAAAATATAGGCTCACTATAATACACTGTTTTTTATTTTGAGAAATGGTATTTGGAAATTCTGGTGAGAAAATTCACAAGCAATTCACATTATTTTTTCCTAGCAATCATTTTTAATATAGGAATAATCTAAATGTTTACAAATAAAATACATTTTAATCTGTTTTTTATAGATTTTTCAAAAAGTACTGGCAGTTATATAGAAACAGAATTTTTAAAGTATCAATCTTGACAATCATGATAATTGGCATATTAATCCACTCGAAATACAATTTAACTTTGTAATTCAAAGTACAAAATATGTCCATTTATTGATTTTCAGATGTGGAATATACTTTCAAAGAAAGCTAATGTTTACTTATTTTCTGAGACAATCCTCATTAGCAGATGGTTTTTCTAGTTTTACCAGAGAAACTCACTATTGCAAAGTAGGTCTTTCCAAACTTCCAGGATTCTATTATGAGGAAGCATTTCTCACATTTTGTAAAAGTCTACATTTTTTAATTACTATTTTTGGTTCCAAGTCTCTATTCTTGGAAATAAAGTACTTTTTCTCAGATTTTTTTCCTCATGCAAATTATTGATAAAAAATAGAGAATGATCCTCTCCATGTTATTTTTTTTTCTAATTTAGGTCAGTCATCCCCAATTCTTTTAGCTATTTCTCAAATTGCTGGGAAATGGAGCATTGCCTCTCTGAATCGAACTCGTGAAAGTTGTCAATATCGCTCTCATTATATGTGACTGAGAACACGCCAGGTGTGTGATCATGCTCTATTTTTCCCTTAACAAGCAGAAGTTACAAGAATAACTTGAGTTCTGGAACAATGCCATCAGTTTTAGTTGGGAATTACTTTTTTCTTTGCAAAATAGAACTAATGATTCCTTGTTCTGAAACACATATTGGCCCTGCCTAGCATGTAGCTTCATAACATAAATCAAATAATATAATTACAACTATATATGAAGATAGTAAAAGGGAACTTATTGAAAACTCTGAAGCAATAACATTCTAAGTAGATAGGGGAAGAAAGCAATAGAAGAGGCTAAGTCTGGCTAAATTACGATGTATATGCTCGTGGGAATTACTAAAGTTAAATCCCTTTGTATAATTAATATAGGCTAACATCATGGAAAGGCAAAGGGCAGAGTATGCCATAATGGCAAGTAGGCACCAGTGTGAGAGGATGGACAAAGAAGATGGTTGGTGAGGGTGAATGTCATCAAAGTACTTGATCTGCATGTATGAAATAGAACAGGAAACTATTTAAATTATTTTAAGTAGGGGGAGGGGAGGTGAAGGAGAGAGATGAAAGGGATGAGTTTGATTGAGTCATATACGGATAAGAATGTCATAATGAATGGCCTCTTGCACTCTTTAATACCTCTTAGTAATAAAATAATTTAAAATGATAAATTATAGAGGCTGGGAAGGTGGCTCAGTGGTAGAGCGCTTGCCTCGTGTGCATGAGGCTCTGGGTTCGATTCCTCAGCACCACACAAGCAAAAGGAAAAAGCCGGAAGTGGCACTGTGGCTCAAGTGGTAGAGCACTAGCCTTGAGCTGAAGAGCTGAAGGATAGCGCCCAGGCCCAGAGTTCGGGCCCCATGACTGGACCCAAAAAAAAAAAAAGGTAAATTATAATGCTTTTATAAACTTGAAACACTATCAGAATTGGGTTTGGTTGATGGGTTGTTACCATCTTTCAGCATGCTCTTCAAACCAAATTCAGTCTTTCTTATGGCTTTTGTTTTAAAATTTATTTTTTTCATTTATGAACTGTTATTGAGATATTGTAATGTCAAAGTTTGGTTCAGAGTTTATTAGATCTGAAGCACTATTTATTGCTTTTCCTGTAACATTTGGCATCATAAATATATCCTTGTGGTAGTAGTGCACTTAACTTTATATTCTATGTTAACGAATTCTTATTCTATACATTTGCAAGACTACACACATATTTGCCCCATTTCCTCTGGATCAGTGCACTCCAAGTAGTTTAAAATGCACTTAATCTTATAAAAGTTAATTGGAAAACCTTTAAAGAAGTATGTTATGTTTTATATATTGTAGAGGACTCACCTGTAAATTAGCTCGATCAGAAATTTAAAAAAGGATAGTCTGAATTTAAGTAAAAGTTCTCAAACATGCTCAATGGGTTATCCCATGTGTGTATGGCTTGTGGACAACATGCTTTAAGACATTCCTAAATTGCTTTATAATAGAGACTCAAAGGTCCATAGATGATTTTTATCAAATGAACAAACTCTCAATGAATTTTTATGCTTTCAAAGAATATTTACTATATGAGAATTTTTTTTAAAATGCTATGCTGGGAAGGTCACTCATGCCCTGCTTGCATGAAGCCCTGGGTTCGATTCCTCAGTACCACCTAAACAGAAAAAGCTGGAAGTAGTGCTGTGGCTCAAGTGATAGAGCACTAGCCTTGAGCTGAAGAGCTGAGGGACAGCGCCCAGGCCCAGAGTTTAGACCCCAGGACTGGGGGAAAAAAAATGCTTGCCAGTCTTTCTGTAGACCAATGAAATCCCATTTAGATTAGAAATATGGGAGTGTCATCAGAAATAAAACATTGTGCAGTTAGGAAGCTGGCCCTACAGTTTGAAAGTTAGTTCCACTGAGGTTATATTCCGCTTTCTGTCCCTCACTAGTTTCACATAATTTGGAAACAACATTTGGTTTGTGGTCTTTTGGTTCTGCACTCGTAAAATTATGACATTATATGTAAGTTCTCTGGGCTTCAATTTCTTGCTGTTGAAATGTGCCAGGCATCGTTCTGATATACATACATCTCATATGAATGAATCACAGTAAGAACCAGGCATGTATTGCTGAGAGTCTTTCTAGAATTGATACTAACTATAGTAATAATAAAAAGTAAATCTTAATGTTGATAATGCAGTTGGCATCATTTAGTAGACAAGTAAGAAATGCATTTTCAACTTGTCATGCTTGAAAGAGCAGAACCACATTTTAGGAAAATGAACACTTCAGCACAAGAGAATTATAATCTCCAAGACCATAAAAATGTAAATCTGAATTTAATGAGGAATTAAATACCCTAGAACTTACCATTAATTCAACAACCTGATGTTGACTAGCATAATGTATGTTTGACCTTTTAGAGAAACTTATAAAATATTTTCCTATACTCAATAGATTTATTCTGGATTCATTTTCCCCAATCAGCTGTTACTTTACTTTGAAAAATTATTAAACTAAAATTGTTTTCAAAGAAAGTTTATATGAAGCACACTATTAAAATTAATCTTTTGAGGGAATTCTCAAAGAAATAGGACATCTTCAAAAGTTATTATTCTAAAAAAAAGAAAAAGTTCATCTTCTTGAGAAATATGTATGCTAATTTTCACATTCTGAATTATTTCTCAGGATCAGTTTGTGGTGACAAAGATTTTATACCTTCAGGTCAAAAGCCTTTAATGGTAATTAAAGTTTTTTACAGAAGTCACAGCTTGTAAAAATATTACAGGACAAGAATGCTGAATAACAGAGGTAGATTTTCCAGATGCCTAGGAAATCCCCATTTCTGTGGAAAACATTTGGACTCAAAATATTCTCATTGAGAACAACAATTTACCAGTTTTTTTTGTCAGTCTTATTATTGTTGTCATCTGAAGAAAGGTTTGGTGATTGTGAAGGACCATAACATTCTCAGACATTGAGGTTGTAAGACTATCTGTGTGGTGACCTCCTTTCAGATGTAAAAATTAGCATTCAAGTTCTAACAAGTACTAATATATTTTAAAATACCAGGGGGCAGATATTATCTGCCAGGCTTGTTCCAGAAAATCTAAGATGTTTAATGGCAGTATCTATAAAATTTTTTCATGAGTCTTGAAAATGAATATACCAGTGCACATATGAGCTTATACCACAAGCATAAACACTGCAGGGCTTGCTGCAAAATGATTAATTGCTTATAATTGAGCAAGAGAAAAGAGATGAGTTGAGAGAAGAGCAGTCTTCAATTTCCAGAGTGAAAGGTCATATCTGCTAGAATGTTTATGAATAACTCTAGGATACATTTCTAGCCAGTTTCCATTTCTATAGCTTCTAGAATTGTAACTGGTATGCAATAATCAGCAACTATTGAATCAATGTGACATTAAAAAAAAAACCCTGTAAATATATTTTATGTCACTATTGCAAAAAATGGTCAAATTTGGCATATCAGATGAAATTACTCTTCCTAATATTAGAGGTCCTGTTTGAACAAATTCATTCATTCATAAGTCATTTTTAAACACCATAACTTGGCAAGATGTTCTTGGCACAGGAGATAAAGCACTGAATCAGTCTGTAAGCACAGGGATTAAACATTGTAGTAGAGAAAATCTGGAAATGAATAAAGGATAAAATATGACCCTAATGTAAATACAAGCTTTAGGTAATAACTCTATATCAATGCAAGTTCATCCTTGCATTTTAGCATAATGGTGAAGATGCTAATGGTGAGGAGAGAGGTTGCTGGTGAGAGGACTGGGGACAGAAAAGAGAGGAAAAGTTTCTAAATTTTCTTTTGAGTTTTGCTATGAAATGCAAATTGCTTAAAAATTTCTATTATGGCTGGGAAGGTGCTCAGTAGTAGAGAGCTTGCCTTGCATGCCTGAGGCCCTGGGTTCCATTCCTTAGCAATACATAAGCAGAAAAAGCCGGAAGTGGTGCTATGGCTCCAGTGGTAGAGCACTAGCCTTGAGCTGAAGAGCTGAGGGACAGCACCCAGGCCCAGAGTTCCGGCTCTACTACTGACAAAAAATAAAAATAAAATAAAATCAAACAAATAATTTCTATTAAAATGTAGTTTTAGGGTAGTTCTATGTTTAGTTTTTTAAGGATGCTTCATACTACTTTCCAGGGTTGTTTAACAAGCCTTACACAGGATCCAGTAATTCCACTCCCCGGCATTTACTCAATAGAGCATGACAAGGATACACTAAAGCCATCACCTCAACCATGTTTATTGCAGCGTTATTTAGCATAGCCAGATGTCTGGATACCCCTCATATGACGAATGAATCAAGAAAATATGGTACATATAATTAATAGATTTCTACTCATCTATCAGAAAGAATGATTTATACCACTTGTAAGGAAATGGAAAGACTTGGAAAAAATTGTAATATGTGAAGTAAGCCAAACCCAGAGAAACACAGGTTGCATGATTTCCCTCATTCATGGAAGATTGAATGGACCTTAAAATCTATAAGTAAACACACTGGTTCATATACAAGTGGTTATAAATGAATTAACTAGAGTATAATAGACTCTACGGAGAATGAAAATAGTAGTATAACTCTATAGAAAGACCAAGTTGAAGGCCAACAAAATAATACTAGGGGCATAAGTGGTTTTTTTCTTTCTTGCTATTGTTTTTATAATGTACCATCTGATGTTTTTGTTTCTTTGTATGTTCCTCCCCCCATAGTATAACCCCTGTTTTCATTGTATTTGATGTCATTGCCCTGCATCTTGTATATACACTTCTCTTATTTGGGGAGGGAAAGGGAAAAAACAAAATGCTTATAGGGATACAGGTTGACCCATTGTAACAATGAGATGCACAAGACACTACCTTGAGAAACAAACTTTACAATGTAGGCGGGGGAGGGGGTAAGAATGGGGTGTGGCAGTGTAGTTGTAGAAGTGGGAGGGAAGGGATGGTAGGGGAAAATCAAAGGAGGAGGCAACAATGCTTGATAGGAAATGTACTCATTACCTTGCTCATGTAACTGTAACCCCTCTATACAGTATTTTTCCAATAAAAAAGTATTAAAATTCTAAACAGACTTTTGATATTTTTCTTAATCACCAAATTATCTGTTTTTTTCAGTCTCGTGTATTTAAATTTCACATATAAATTGATGGCTTTAAAATATAACTCTACTCAGACTATATGAACTCCATGTGACGGTCAATTTGACATATCCATCTATATAAGTATATATCTGTATAAATATCCATCAAATAAATATCTCAATCTCCTCACACTACAAAAACAAAATATAGCAACACCATTTTTCTTGTTGTTCAGACACTAAAGTGTAAAAACAAAACTTCACTTAAATTTCTCTTTTATTCCTCATACAATCTACCAACTCATCAACTATTACTGTTTCTTCAATATATGCCTAGACTCTCAACACTGCTTAATCTTTCTACACTTTCTCTCAGATCTGGACCACTATATCCTAATCAATTTATTGGAGTAACTGTCTGCTGTTTCTTCTTTCATTCTTTCTATATCCTCAGTCTCTTTTTAACAAAGCACACATGATGGTTTTGTTTATCAATGAGTCAAATGACCACATTCATCCACTCAGAATGTATTTCACTGATATAAAACCTCAGATCCTTGCAATAAGTTATATGCTGTTACTTGATCTTCTTCATATCTCTTATATCTCTCACTTCTATGTTCTTTTCTCCCCCTCAAATATTCTTCCCAGGCATTCTTACCTCAGTTTTTACACAAATACATTACTATACTTGTGCAAATATGGAAGGTCTTTGTACTTACTGTTCTCTCTGACTGGAATGCATGTCTTATCCCTTCACTTCTTGTACCCATTGACTCAGCTGACATTTTTCCTCCTTTGCCAGTATGGATTTACAATCTAATCCTAGCATGCAGGCCCATCCTATGTCTCTTTTTTGCTGTATTTTTCTTCAATTCCTCTATTATCATTGACATATACATTATATATTTACTCATCTTTTCCCACTAAAATATTAAGCTCCATGAAGGCCAATATATTTTTGTGTTTCTGTTTTTTATTTCACTCTTATTTCTTTGATTGATCCTTGCACTCCATGTCTATAAGACACATGAAATTATTTATTGTCAAGAATAAATAATGTTTATGAGAAGCATTGTTATTTTAAAATAATATATCTTGACTCCTGGTTTGTGTCTTTATCACTCTAGTTTTTCTACATCTGAAATATCTCTGGGTCTTGGTTAACTTAAATCTCAACTCCAATGACTTTGATCTTAAAATTTCATGACAGGCCCAACTAATTCCAACTCTCTGGATTCCTGTTTGTAGATTCCCTTCATCTTACCCCCCTAGCCCCCCTAAACTTGGCTGGTGAGGCACTATTATTTGCTCTCTGCCAGTCTTACAGAGAGCAGCCTTGCTCTACCGCCATCACCTAAAATCTGTCACTCATTTCTCAACATGAAGTTCTGCCAGTTGGATGGATCTTTCCTAACACTTCTAATAGATTTGTGTCTTCTGCACCTGTATGCACCTAAAAGAAGTGCCTGCCTCACCCCACAGCCCATGTCTGATTTCATTTCTCTTGATTCATACTGTTGCCAATTTTCTTGTTGTGTCACAAGAAAAGGATAGTATTAGGATGTTGGGCTCCATCTTTTCCTTTCTTCTGTCTGAATGATTTCAGGTAAATATAGGCTTGGCTTGAATGAGGCAAAATTGAATATCTGGGGCTAAAAAATGTTTCTAGGGAAAGAAAATGTAAGACTTTTGGGATCAGCTTAGATATGACTCTTCTCCATGTGTTTTAAAAAGTTATCTTGAATTATCTTCTATCCATGAGAGTTTATATTGGATACTTATCATATATATATATATATACATATATATATATATATATATAATTTTCTTATTCTCCCCTCTTAAGAATGTAGCCTGAGGAATGTATTTTGGTCAATTCTACCCATATGTATTTACTATTGTTTAGAGTCAGTATTTTATTTGTTAGTTTTGTTTTAAAGACGAGATACTAGTAGAAGAAATAAATGCATAAACTCTCATTAAAAAGGTAAAGTGCTGTAACAGAAGAGTATATAAAACATGTATTGCACTTTGGTCCATGGAATAACAAATAAGATAGGCAAATCTTAGTATTTTGGCATGAATTTTAAAGCTCAACATAGAAAACATAGAGCAAGTCTGGGTAATTGATGAGGGACAATACGAAACACTCAGGAGCAATTAGGAAATTCATAGATAGGGTACCCATAATGGCTCTTCAGTATGTTAACTGTTTTTTCATTATATAAATCCAAGTCAGACTGTATTGCCATATAGCACCCATTCAATTAGCAGAATTTTGAAGGTATGTTAAGTCTGAGTGTTAGTAAAGATACGGAAAACTAAAAATATTCAAAGATTTTGAAAGCATGTTAAGTCCAAGTATGAGTAAAGATGTGGAAAACCAGGGATAGTCATGAATTCTTAAATAAATCTTCCTGAACTGAATGATTCAAGTATGGATACAGCATGTCATTTGACTGGAATCTCTAGAAATGGATCTGCTTGCTTCACAGGTTCTGAAAATGACTACATGAAAGAAGATAATGGATGATTGGATGGGTGAATTATGTGTATAAATAACGCCAATGCTTTTATATATCTATTATTTATATAGGCAACTGAGACTTTTCTCTCTTTTCTATCTGATATGTTCAGTTCAAATATTATAATCGTGGGGCTGGGAAGGTGGCTCAGTGGTAGAGTGCTTGCCTTGCATGTATGAGGCCCTGGGTTTGATTCCTCAGCACCACATAAGCAAAAAGAAAAAAGCCGGAAGTGGCGCTGTGGCTCAAGTGGTAGAGTGCTAGCCTTGAGCTGAAGAGCTGAGGGACAGCGCCCAGGCCCAGAGTTCAGGCCTCACGACTGGACCCAAAAAAACAAAAAACAAATATTATAATCTTCTGTCTTACCATCCATTCACTGATTTAGCAAGTCTATTTGTTTCATTTCTTTGATATAATTTTTAATATGCACTTCCTTTTTGCATTAAAATGTAGCTATTTTATAGTTCTTTTCGTATATTGCTTTTTTGTTAACTACTTTGCTCAATTTTATTACAGTAATTCTTTGTATATGTCTATTGTGGAAAAATTACCATTTATAAAAATTACAATTTGTAACATGATAGGCTTTTTAAAAGATTTCCATCTATTTGAATAAGTCTGTGATAATAAATTTCATGTAATCAGCACAGAGAGATGGAAAATCTTATGAGAAATTTTCTGAGGTAGGTGATTTGAGAACAAATGTTTATTATGTGCGGGGGCAAATGAAAGAGAAAGGCAACTCAACTGATGGGGAATTCAAAGCCACACAAATGTGTAACATGGAAGAGTGGAAAGTTGGCTAGATTTAGCTGGGCGGGAGAGTCAGTCTGTAGTGGGAAAAGATAAAAATAGAGAGGTACAAAAGTGCTAGTTGACAGAGGACCTTGAATTATAGGCCAAGAGTTTAGACTTGATATGTTAGGAGTAGCTGATTCTTGAGCAGGAAGGTGATGTGATAAAAATGGCATTTGCAGAAGATTATTGTAGCAGTTTACAAAGGAATAATTGTATGAAAACAGGACTGGCATCAAGAGGACCAGCAAAGAAGTTACAGAAACTCCTTTGTGAATAGAAGTCGACTGAGATCATAGGAAAGTGGAGAAAATGATGACCATGTCAGAAACTATGTATGAAAACTTGATTTCAGGACCATCTATCTCAGAATGTACTAGTATACCTGTCAAAATGTATATTCCTGCATTGGACACTAAAAATCTCTAATGCGATTCATTCCTGTGAACATTAGGAATGAGCATTTATTTCACAACTTGAAATCTGGGAGTTCTCTATAAGCAGGAATAAAAGAGCACAGAAAATGAAATTCAGTTTATGGAGGGAAGAGTGAGGCAACAGTGGCACTTGCCTGCAATCCTAGCTCCTCAGAAGGCTGATACCTTAATGACCTCTGTTCAAAGCCAACCCAGGCAGAAAAATCTGAAGGACTCTATCTCCAATAAGCCAGCAAAATGTCCAAATGGAAGTGTTGCTCAAGGGGCAGCAGGATGACTATGAATAAGCAAGCCTAAGAAGTGCAAAGCCTAAATTGAAGCCTTGGTATACCATCCCTTCTTCCCTGCAAAAGAAAATATTGCATGAGAAAATAATATGATTATCAGAAAACAGCCAATCTAGCATTACAAAATGCAATAATTTAAAAATATTTCATAGATTTTTTTTGAAAACTAGATTTAGACTGCAGAAAAATGAGTGTAAATAAGTTTTCTGTACACAATTTGTCTCTCAGATAATTTTTATGATTACTCAGAGGTTAATTTTTTCTCTTGAATGTCATAATTCCCAAACTGTCCATAGAAGGGCAGTGTTGCATTTATATTTGTACATTTTAGGTATCCAGGTACAGCTAATTGAAATTAGGTACAGCTAAAGAAAATTGAAATTAGGTACAGCTAAAGAAAGGTATTCTAGATTAAATAGAGAAACCATTCCTAATCCAAGGTGATATTGTTTTCTCTGAGGACATTTTGTAACATCTGGATACAAGTTTAATTGTCACAAAATGGAAATGGGTAGTGCCACTGGCTTCTAGTGTGTAGGCCCCAGTGATGGTACTAACCATCCAATAATGCAAATAATTCCAGAGCAAATATTCACGGACCTAATATGCTAATAACATCAAGACTCAGAAGACATAAAATAAGGAGAAATAATAGTTTAGTGCAATATGTAAATCAGATGTTATTGAATTTAACCAATAACAAAACAGCAATATCCATAAAGGACGTTTTGGAATACTTGGGAAACATTGGCCATGGTCTAACTAGGTTTAGTATAGAATCATTTACTGTTTTTCTAGAGTGTGAAGTTGTTTGAATTATAAAATTAAATGTTCCTATTTAAGATATGTATACTGAAGCCTATGCAGTCGTTTTGGAAGACAGAGCAAAGACATAAAAGAAACACACACATATGTGTATATATAAATATGCAATAAAATTTTGACAATTTTAAATTAGAAATATTGTAAAATTTTTATATTTTTAAAAAAATACAGTACTGTTTCAATTGGGAGCACGTTTCAGTGTATATGAAATTTTAACATTTAAAATTGTTGTGCAAAAATGGCCTTCCAAGCATTTAATAATATCTATTTTGTATCTGAACAGATGTTTTCCTCATGTTAGATTTGATTCTGAAATTGTTTTTAATTCCCATCCTTACATTTTATTACTTCCTTTTCTTGGTCCTTGAAAGACTCAAAGCTGTATTTCCTGACAGGAGCAGAAGGTAGGTAATCAACCGGTGACTCAGTGAAGAAACTGACAGCTTTGGCCAGACTCCCTATTTCATTTTGTTTCTTTTCCTGCTTTCTTTTATCTGGATGGCTTTTTGCTCTCTGGGGTAGAAGATTTGAGGCTGCCTCATTCTGTTTCACTTTGCACTGCTGGGTTTAATTACCTGTGTGATACCTGTGAATGGGAAACTTCCAGTAGCTTTAAAAACTGTCCCTTGAGGCACGCAGAATAGGAAAGGAGATAAACCACTACAGTGGTCTGCTTTCACTGGAACTATCTAAACCCAACTGCAGCTAGCCTCTAATCATGATATGATAGCTCGAGTGACTGAATTCCTACCGTGATGAGGTTGTAATCTCTGGCTCTCATTCCTTACCCTGCCATACTTTGCAGGGTAATGAAGGTCTTTGCTGGAGCATGCCTTTCAGCTGTGGGCAGTGTGGAAGAGGTTGCCACTTGTATAAAAAACACAAATATACTATGTATATTTGTATTTGCATTCTGGAGCAAGCTATAGATATTTGATGACTTCATAGGGCACAGGTTTTAAAATTAACATTTAAAAAACATTGTAGACATAGTGTGGTCATAAAAGAATTAAAGACAGTGTACATTCTACAAACCGATTTAAAAAATAACATTTTCAATAAAAGATTAGTGTATTCAAATACTACTGAGAAGTTAATATGGAGGAATTCAAAGGCCAGGAATAATTTCTAAGAGGACTCTAATTAAAGTCAGTATCACGTACATCAAGTCATAGGTAAATAGATGCAGTGAACAAAAACTCATTATCTTCTTGGCTTTGATGAAGATGACTACATAGCTCTTAGGCATAGTAATTGCTTACATTTATGAGGAAATACTGTCATCTGATTGTTGACTTAAAATAAAAATCTATTTCTACAAAATAAGGCCACACAATAGTTATGGTTTAACAACAACAAAATAAACCCTTATAATGAAGCAAGGTAGGATTTCTTCCTTTAGCTAGAATTAATGAAAGGCTTTCTGTATCCAGTTGTTTCATACTTAAACATTATTAGACATCTAAAACTAATGTGGGATTAGTTGGGTATCTGAAATTATTTTGAAAATAATTTACTTTGGAAAAAAATATTATGAAAGCATGGGAAACTATTTGTCTCATTCAGACTTACTTTGGATTTTTTAAACAACTTTTTTATTAAAATCTAACTTCAAAAGAGGGCTGTGCATTTTTCTTTTTTCTGATTACATGTACTTTTAGGAGAGCCACATAGTGAAAACATAGGGTTTAAGTGAATATTTTATTATTTAGTTATTTTCTCTATATAATTCTCTATATAATTTTCCAATGAGAGGTTAGCATCAACTTTCCAAGTTATAGTTGACTCTACCAATAAAGTTTCCCAAATTTAAAAATTTCTACTATGAAGTCTTACTGTATAAAATGCTCTCAGATTTTGAATCATTTAATTTATATATTGATCACTTTCAAAAAATACATGTTCTATAAGATATATATAAGATATAGAATGAAACCAATGATTATTTTGAATAATTTTCCAATATAGTTGGATTATAATCTTTTACATTGAAATAATATGAATTGGTTTATTTTTATGCTATGACAATTATGACAATGACAACTATATAGAATTAAAGTACTCAGGCAAAAAATACAAAATAATATGTGTTATTTATGAGAGGTGTGAGTGTATATAAAACTTTAGAGCTATAAATACATAAATAGACCAACAAACAGATGTGGGAAGAAATATGCCTCCAATTTTAATTACTGGAGACAGATTGTTTTTAGGGAATGGAGTGGGAAGGGGTGTGGTATTTTATATAAGAAGGATTAAAGAATAGAATTCCAGGTCCAGAAAGAAATCTGTGTATCTTGGTGTATTCTGAACAAATGATTTTCAGAACACTTTCACATGAAAAAAACATCTTATACCACCTATTCAAATTAACTCACAGTGAATCAAGAACATAAACATGAGGCTGAAACTATAAATTTCTTCGTTGAAAATGGGTAGCTGAATTCATATGACTATATTTTTATCATAGATCTGTAGGTCTGACAGTAAAAATATGAACAACATATAAACAGCAAGGTTGATAGATATAAAAGCAAGGACACTAAATAGGAAACTGAAATTTTAATCCAAAGAACAAGAAAAACTATTTGTAAACTATATCTATTGGGAAAATTACTTGCATTGGGAATATATCAAAATCCTTAAATCTCAGATTAAAAATAACCCAAATAAAAGTAGAAGAATCTCTACAGATATTTCATGAAGGAAGTGAAAACTGGCAAACAAGAACAAGAGAAAGCATTCAATATCATCACAATTTTTATTCATTAGGGTGGTTGAAATTAAAAGTACAGACAAAGCATGTATTGGGTCAGTGTGATTGTAAATGGTACAGTAACTTTAAGAAACATTACGGTATATTTTCAAAATTGAATGATGCAAATTGCTTGCAAATGTAAAAGACTCACTTAAATCTATTTTGTCCCTATTGTTGACGCAAAGTCAGTACCTCCTATTATTCTAGTTCTGTTCTTCAGAACACTAAAGCCTTCTGTCTTTGAATAAGAGCATAGAGAAGTCCCAAAAGATATTTTATTTCCAAAAATATCAAACTTGTGTCTCATAATCCTAATTATTCTAGGATATTTTCCATTTTTCTTTCCTAGTAGATTCGTGAAGACTAGTATTTATTTCCATCAACTGTTTGAATAGAATGTCTATTTTTATTGTAAGTGTTCATTCCTTTTCTAATTCAAAGAAAGACATAGCTATATAAAAACTATCCAGTGATTAACTCTAATGACAGGGATATGATTAAGGAAAAAAACTCTCTATGAAATTAAAAGGATGGCACTGTTTTCCCTTTGCACACAGGTCTAAACAAGTTTCAGAAAGATGATTTCAAGTATATTACATGCAACCTGCTTTTCTGGTATTACAAATCAAGATATATATATATATATATATATATATATATATATATATATATATATATATATATCTCGTTGCAATACGAAGGAGAGAGCTGCCATTTTAAGTAGTTCTCTGGTCTTGTAAATTAATTCTGTTTTATAAAAAAATCCCAAGAAAGGCTCCTTTAAACAGAAGCTTTTACTGATAGATCTTCCTCTTGTAAGTTTCTTTGTTTTGAACCATATAATTACTGACTAGTAATGGAAATGTAAGTCAAACATTTAAATTTATTTCACTTTCGTAATATTCTAATCTTATCAGAGGTGTGGAAGGCAGAATAAATACATTTCTGTAAAATGTGTCTATGAATTATAGTCTCTTCTGCTTATATATACTTATGTTTGTATTATAGATACTTATTGCAGATACTCATTTCAAACTAATACAATAAATGCATATGACATGTTTAATTTCACAAGCACAAAAATTCATTGGATAGTCATATTCATTATACATATTGTGAAGAACTAGAGCTATTTCTGAATTAATGATCCTACTATAGACATCTTATACTTGCGATAGAGTTAAAGGTCAACATTTATTTTCAAAATCGTACATCTGTATAATGTTAACTCTTTTAGGGAGGAAGGTAGTTCATTATTGATGAGCTACTTTCCTAAAACTGTAATCTAAAATTTGAGTAAAAGTAATGGTAAAAGTATACTGAGACAATTTGGTTAATTTAGTATATCTTATGATTAGATTTCAGCATTCAGACACATTTTCCTTCCTAAATATTTAATTTTAGACATGACATATTATTTTTAGTCTTTGATTTAAATCATTAAGGATGTATAGGGGAAATGGATAATTTAATATATTTGAAATGTTATCATGGATGCATGATTAAGGTAGAAGTAAAGAGGAAGAAAAAAGTAATTGTGACTAATAGAATCAGAAAAAAATGAGCAGCATACACACACAAACATGCATACACACATACTTACACACACACACACACACACACACACACACACACACACACACACACACACACACACATACCTTTCCAGATACAAAAAACCAACTTGCAAGTAGGTTTCAGTGTATTTATTACATTATAAAAATGATAAGAAGATTGAAATGGTTGTATGCAATGGTCTTCTACCAGCTCCGTCCTTCACTCTAAGCAAGGATAAAATGTGAAAGTTTGTACCCAGATAAATAATTTTGATTCATTCCACAGAAAGAAAACTCTTCACTGGAGCTTAAGGTGTCAGTGTGGAGGATGTGTGAAAAACCATGTCCTAAAGTGACTGTGGGAAAAGCACTGATCTACTAGTGTTGCTGATGCCATATCTATTACTACTTTAACTTGCTAGAATTTATTGAATGTTTAACATGTTACCGAGAATTTTCTATACCTTAAACATGTAAAATCAGGTGTCAAGGATTGTGATAATGAACAGCTAGGACTTGCTATTTTTCCCATTCATGTCTACAGTTCACCCCTCCCACCTGACCCCAAGCCATTGCCTCTTTCATTTTCTCTGGCCTTCCCTGCTTCTCCACCTTCAACAGGAAGAAGTACTACTAGAACAGCGCCACTCACACACACCCGTATCATCAATTATTTTGCATCCCTATCTGTCCAGAATATCCACCTTGCATCTGTGTTACTGTCCACACCTATGCTGTGCAATTTTGCAGCTCACAACCACTGGATTTCCATCATATTGATGACACAATAACAATCTAAGCTTAGAAGGGTTCTTGACAGCACTGGCCTGACCTTATAGATTTGTCATCAGCTCTGTCTCTTGCATCCATAGGTGTCTCTTTTGACATGACTGCTACAATTTACAAGTCATTCATTCCAACAGGAAATGGACAATCATACAGCACAGTGGAAATACAAAACCTAGTTATTTTTCACCTCTAAATCTCTTATAAGTAATCACAATAACAATACATCATCTATGGAAGCATAGTTTTTGGAGCCACCAGGGTATCGATATTAGTAGAAACTATTCAAGTGAATTGAATAACAATTTACTTAAAAAATTCTGCCATTTATTAAAAACCCATTTTTATACTTTAAAAGTAACAACTGAATACTTTAACTTCCTTCCTTATAGCATCCATGGCATTTAAATATTATATTACATGAGTGGACATATTATTTATTATTTCAGAAGAAAAGCTTATTAGATTGTTCCTTGACTGCACCTTTGTAATATTAATGATAAGTCATTAATAAAATGAGTCTCAACATGCAAATGTAACATCCTTTTGAAATGAAGACGTTTTGGTTAAAATACACCTTCCTTAACTTCTCCCTTTATTTTTAGCATATGGTTTTCCAACAGTAAATCTATTCTCCCTAGAATCTCATCCTTATAATGAACATATACCCTCATAACTAAACATAAGTAAACTTATCTCAAGGTCAATAATGCATCTGATATTTTAGACATGTGAAAGCTCAATATTCAGTGTTGCTTAACCTTTAACTTACTGTTTCTGCTTCTTCATTTATGGTGCTGCAGATAGCAATATCTAAATTTATTTCCACTTGTGCAATTCTGACATTTGCTAGCAAATGTGCTAGTCTGTTGTGTGTCTTTCCACTTGCAAAAGAATTCAGTGACCAGAAGGATATTCAGGGCATTCAGAGAAGGTTCACCAGACCAACTAGAAACTAGAATTTCTCAGTTTAATAGCCTTGTTCAAGATTTCTCAGTTTTAGGTCATTTAATATTGTTTTTGGAAATAGTGGCAAAATATCGAGTGGTTTATTTAGTTGTATATTGGTAAATTGGGAAATGGGTAATTCAGGAAGCCATGATACAGTGGATAAACCAAACATCTAAATTCACTGAGATTGTTTTTATTTCTGTTTCTGAAGGACCTTGCCTTCATGGGCACCAGTAGTACCAAAATGTTACATAGGAAGGAATTTAATGGTATGGTTCCATTTTCAAAACCTGATCGATATTTACTTTTCATAACTGTGTTCTTCCTTTCTGACAGGTAGTGAAAGCACATGTTTGAATGATGTTACTTTGGATTTCAAAGTGAGTGAGAATAAGCTTCCGGGACTTCTCCCATTTGTAAATCAACACATTCCTGTGTCTACATAGAGAGAAAAGCCCTGGTAGACATACATTCCAGAAGTAACTGCCATGTATCTTTCATGTCAGAGAGTTAATGGAAATGCCTCAGGTATTAACCTAAAAAGTGAATCATTATGTCAATTAAAAACATTAATTGGGGGGTAATTACAAGGAGATCATAGTGTAAGAGAATTTAGTTAATTTATACAATTATCTTTAGTTACATGGAAAAATAATGGAGCTGTTTATCTGTCCTATTTACCTAACTGAAAATTCCAACTATGGTGATGTTACATGTGCATACTAAAACCACCCATTTTACTTGAGTGTGCTATAAGGTTACTTGTATACTGACGAATTACCCTGAGGACAGGGTGGTTGGAGAGAACACAAGACTTTATAAGACCCAACACATCACCAAATCATATTCCATAATTTTTATTTTGTTTTAAGTGAGTCTCACTTAAATATAATTGCTAACCTCCAGCCCACACCTTCTCCATTGTATACAGAAAGTATTTATTCCTTCAAGTCTCACTACACAAAACTTGAAATCTAGTTCCCAACTCTCATAAAATAGAGTCAAATTTATCCTACATCAGTAGAAGTAAAAAACAAACAAACAAACAAAAAACCAGGAAATTAAAAAGCAAAGACTGAAAGAGAAAAAGAGAGAGAGAAAGCATTCTATATATACATTTAAATTTCTTCTTTTTTCTTTACATCCCCAGCAGAAATATAAATATGACTCGAGTTTGTCTGAGTTCATTTCCTATCTTATTTACTTTGTGGGGAAGGGGGGAGGTGTAGAGATGCAGAAGAGGTAAAATATTGGTTTTAAGCCCAATCTTTCTGGCTTTCTCAGTTACACAGCTGTGTGGCCTTAGTTATTAAGCTTCTCTCTTAACCTTGGCTGCTTCATCTATAAAGTAAGATAGCGAAAATAATACTACTTACCCCATAGGATGCTGTTATGCTGTTATAACAATAGTTTTTGGTATAAAACAAGTACTGTGTAAATGCCACCTATTATTATGGGTCCAGGCAGATAGAGAAACTTAAACTCAGGTTTAAGTGGTAAGTGATCCAGGGTGCAACAGAGTAAGTAAAAATATCAGAGGAAAGAATCAATCTGAATATGGTCTGAATTTTCTCTTTGAGTGTGTCTGAGGAAGACTGATAGATCACACTGGGATTGTCCCCCAAACAGGTTGAATTCAATAATGGTTGGTTATTTATTTATTTATTTATCTAAATTCTCAGACAATACTTTTTATGCTTATAAATCAGTCCTAAGATTTTTTTTAAGCCTATGAAATCCCCAGGAGTGTCTGAATGTTTTAAATTATATATTCCCATATTGGAAGTATCACTATACGTTTAACAATGCTTGTATAATTTTACCTGGAAAAGCACACAGTGCTTCCAAAAGTGAAAGAATTTAAATAAAGGACTTCCTTTCAGAAATTTGGCCAGTACTTTCCTAGAGTAAAATGCTGAAGAAGAATGCCATTCACGCAGCAAGACAAGTGATTACATAAAATCACACTCTTTCACCCGTTTAGCCATTGCAAGTCAGTAATGCATTGAGTAGGTGCCATGCGTTTTACTGTTCTCAACATCTTTTTGCCATGTAATTAAAAAATAACTGCACATTGGACAACATATTGTGGTTTAATGGCCAGAGTAAAGTCTTTTTTTCCCTACAACATCCACATATAAATCAATGAATTGCCTTTTAAAATGTGTTTTTTTTCCAAAGCTAGTCATATCATGTTCCCAGTGCTACTGCAAAATTACCTCTTTATTTATCTCCGCTGCTAAGTTAATTATAAAAATGCTTGCAGTGAGTGATCATTTTGCTTGCCTAGTCAGCATCTTAAACTAGATTAATCTTCTACCAACACTTAATGGAAACTAAATCACACATCAACATGCTATAACAATGTAATGATAAAACAGCAAATGAATCACTCAATTAAATCCATGATAAATATGAAAATATACATTGCTGCTAGATTTTATAAAGTCAAACTAAGCCATTCCATTTTCTTCTGTGTCTGCCTTAAAAAAATGGCTTTTGGAAAATTAATACAAGGGTCAGCATTTTTGTATTCATGGTAAACGGGAATATGAAAGACTGATTCATTTTAATTTCTGACTGAATTCTAATCAATGGTACACCACATTTGTTATCATTTGTTGACTGTATACCATTACCTCCAAAAATCTTACTTATTATTAGCAGGATTCATGGCAGGATTGATCTCGATTTGAGAGTTCTTGTTATTCAGAAGCTATGTCTTTGCTGGGTTATATTTCCTTTTGCATTTTAAACGTCACATTTCACATACTTTGGCCATTTTATTATAGTAATCTATATTATCCATTACCTATTTCTGTGCCATTTGATATTACATAGGTCAATTATATTGACCTATTATATAATTGACCTATTATATAATTATATAAAAGATCCTAAAGTACAACAACCATAATTATCATGGTACATTTCTGATGAAATTATACCATGAGGACAGGAACAACAATGCAAACAGATAGATAGTGGCATCTCCCAAGATGGCTTTCCTTCAGAATAAATAAATGAAGGATTGGGGATATAGGGGATTGAAGAGATGAGCTTATGTAAATGAAGAAACTTTGGTGAGAGAAAGATAATTTCAACAAGATGAAATTATAGTGGACTTTTTGGATTTTCCTTACATTGCATCATTCTAAATAGCCTGTGAGATTCTAGTATCTGTTGAAATAGTTTACATTGAGTTCTAACAGGAACAATTTAAAAGTCTAGTATCAAGAATGTAGCTTTCACAAGTTGTCATGTCGAAAATGAACTTTACAACTTTGGTAGTGGGGGGAAAATTGGTTGGGAAGATTGGCCCAGGGGAAGGCTGGGAAGGGCTGGAAAGGGTAAACAAAGGAGGAGGCTGCAATGCTTGATAAGAAATGTACTCATTATCTTGCCCATGTAATTGTAACCCCTCTGTACAGTATATTCACAATAAAAAATAAAAATAAAAATAATTTTAAAAAAAGAAATGTACCTTGCCCATGTAATTATAACCCCTCTGTACAGTATTTTCACAATAAAAAAAGGTGATTAAAAAAAAGAATGTAGCTTTCAAGGAGCTCATACTTAGTTTAATTTCATGATATATCAATATATTGACAATATCAGAATATAAATCCCTTGTCCAAAATGTTTAATGTTTTAACCTTTATAATAAGTTTGTGAATCAATATAAAATGACTGCAAAATTAAAGAAAAGAGATGGAAATAATTTTTTGTTTATCTATAAATGAATTTTTGTGGACAATGGAATGATTTTTAATGTTTGTAGTTAATTTTATTTCATTATTTATGTTATTACAGTAGATCAATGATATTAACACATATTGAACAAATATTGCATACTTTCAAAGTATATTAAATAATATATCTGATGTATTTGTTCATTTAAAAATAAAACATTTTTCTCAAGCAAATGTCTACCCAGGTAGCAGTTTCCAAAGGCAGATCAGTGCCATCTAGTGGTCCAAGAAGTTAACAGATTATCTTTCCTAAATAAGATCAGCAGGAAAGTCCTGCTGATCTAACTGATTATCATATATGCATATGTAATGTAAACTTATTTCCTAAAGAGATTTAGTCTATTGTACAAAAATAAATGACAGTAGGATAAATTCATCAATATAAAAGTTTAACATTTCACAGTTAAATGATGATAAATTGTATGCACCTAATGCATAGAAAACAAAAGGAAAAATGCACATTATTAACTTTTAAAACAAACAAAACCAAAATAACAAACAAGACCATTAATGTAGAAAGAATGTTAAGTTAATGTTAATGTTAAGATATAATTAAATTTATTATGAATAACAATTTAAAATGAAAAAGGAACATTTGTTTCTTTTTCCTTACAGGAGAAACTAGAAAATACTTAGGTCTTCAGAGTAGGATTTTAATCTAGAGAAGGAGTGGCCTACTGAGACAAATACCATTACTTGATAGCCCTGAGTCTTCAGGAAAGCTCGCAATTCTTCTCATGGTAGGTCCTGGATAATATGCATTCCTTTAGAATGTGCATGAACTGTCTTACTTTGTTAGAAAAAGAGGAATGAATTGCATACAATTAAGTTTCCTTTTAGATTTTAATTGTATCAGAAGCCAAGTATATTCCCTCATAATTCATCTTTTTGGTTTTGAGATAATACGCCTGTTTGACCCAGCTGAAATTTTACCTTTTGTTAGTCTTTTCCTGAGACTCCAATTAACTTTACAAAATTTCTCTTCAGGGAAAAAAATAAGTCTAGGCAAAAGGGATTAATTTAGCTAACAATGCTGTAATATAAAAAAATCTCTGTAGGAGCTTTTTCTGACCTATTCCAGGGACTCTGCCAACTCCAATTCTAGGATGATAAAAGAGCTCTTCATAGCCCAGGAGATAGGGGGTGGGGGGAACCCATCACATCAGACCCAATTGCTCTGAGAGGAATTCAAAAGAACCAAAATAGTCTT
The DNA here is from genome assembly GCF_019054845.1 of Dipodomys spectabilis. NCBI lineage: Eukaryota > Metazoa > Chordata > Mammalia > Rodentia > Heteromyidae > Dipodomys > Dipodomys spectabilis. The sequence continues at coordinate 13,403,220 of NW_024870709.1, forward strand.
AATGTCTAAAAATGCCACACTTTCTACCTAGAGTCTAGGCTCCAAAAGGGCATGTAAGGTTGATTTATCAGTGATGTAATTTTCTCAGCCTGATGAGGGAGGCTTTTATGTGTTCTAAATGAGCTATCAGGAAAGCAGAGAGCCATCTCTGTCCTCTACCACTCACTGGAAACAATATGGTTTTATGAAACACAGAACAGAGAATAAGAGCAGTCATAGAGCTTCCCTTGCCCCCAATGAGAACTGTGAGTTTTCTTCCTTTCTCTATGAGATAGAGAAGCATCTGTGAGTTCTTTCCTTTTCTGTATATTACTTAAAACACTCTGCACAATAGTGGAAGCTGAAACAAGATTGTAAAGGGTGGTGGAAATGAAAAGGGATGAAAATGGAATAGGAGACAAATACAGCCAGAATACTCAATGTTAATGTGTTTCATAATGGAAGCCAGAGATGTGAAATGAGTCTATGGGGGAGGGAACAGATGCGGTGGGAAGAATGATGGAAGGTGTGACTATCAAGAAACATGGGATACCTCAGTGGACAGGTTAAATTGTCGCCCTTTTTGACAACCTTGTGAGGTTAGCAAAAAGAAAAAAAAAAAAAAAAGCTTAAATCAAGTAAAAAATAAAACATTCTAATGAGGTACTTTTTTTTTTGATAACTTACTTAGCAAAATCACCAAAAAAGACAGAAGTGGAGTTGTAAGTCACATGGTAGAACACTAGCCTTGAGCAGAAAAGCTGAGGGACAGTGCCTAAGCCAGACCAGCATACATAAGCACTCTCTCGCTCTCTCTTACACACACACACACCACACACACACACACACACTATTCATTACATGACTGTGGTAGCTCAACAATGTTTTTCCTAGAAGAACATATAGTTAATGTATATAAAATCGTGATTTATAGTGTTTTTCAAGGAAATACAGAGTTTCACTGAGTTCTAGGCCTACACATGGAAACACATGCATACACCAGAATATAGACATATGCACTCATATGAATATACAAAACCAGACCATGCACATGGGTGTATGTAGGTGCATGCTTATGCATATATGAACACACATATGCACAGAAACATATTTGTTCTTATACAGTGTTCTTAGTGCTGACCTGTAAGTTGAAGACCCTAATATCCTGTTTGTGACAATAACAACAGTTATAGAAATGTATATAGTTTTCACTCTTCATACCTTCTATTCTGGCAGAGATCTAACATAGTATGTTCCATGACCTTCATTCTAACTTTCGGATGCTGACAGTTTATTTCTTTCACTCCATTTCTAAACATAGTAGTATATGGATTCCATCAGAATGCCCTGGCTTCAGAATCTTCTGTGTTTCGTTTATCTATTTTATCTCTTTGTTTTACATCTCCCAATTAAAATCCAAGTTTTCTTCATGACTGCAATGACTCTTCATTACTATCCTTGGTTATCTATGTACATTACTCCTCTTGCTTATCTGCTTTTAACAACACAACTATATGCCGGTTTTGTTCTTTGACTTTAGATCTGCCAAACCAAATTCCTTTACATAGAATCTTAACCTGAATGTGAAAAAAAAAAAAGCACTTCTGTAATGCTTTCCTGTCCTATTTCCCAGGGTTGAGAAATTGGTTCCATTTTCCATTCAGTCTGCAATTGTGGTACCTTTGTCTGTCTATTATTATGGTCACTGACTTAACATTGACATAAAAGTCATCACATGAAAATGTCACCTAACTCCTCTACAGAGATAATAAACTGGCATCTGTATTTCTATACCTATCTTTCCCTTCTGTCAAAATGGTTTTACTCTGCTCTAAGGCTTCTCTCCTGGATGACATCCACTCCAGGCTTTTTGGACCACAATGCACTGGTTACATGCTCTCCTCTTCGCATGTGAGTTCTACCTACAGAATGGCTAGTTCTGTGCTACTGTTTTAAGACAGTCCCTTCATTGGTCATACTGACTACTAATCAAGAGGTTATGGCCATGATATTAAACCTTTCTAAAACTCAGTTTCCTTAGTTGTACAATGGGAAATACAATAGCAGATACCCCATATCATAGAATGATGAATAAATGACAATAATCAATAAAGTAAAAACTAGGCAGGATGTCATTAGATGTTTTACTTTTAATATTTTTTTCTCAATAGAATTCTAACAAATCTACTCTATTGGCATGGAGGGTTGGGAGGAGGAAGACAGCAATTGCTCATACTTTCTTATACTTCCTTTTCTATTCCAATCACATTTTACTTCTATGCTTCATTGAAAACTACATAAAAGAAATGTTTTCCAAACTTTGCCTCTGAAATGCCTCCAGCCTACTCCCTCTAAGTTTGACATTAACCACTACACTGTTAACTCTCATAAAAGTCAACAACCTCAACCCCCAACCAGCAGACTCTTGGTTGTTCTTCTGATGAACTGAATAATGTATATGGCACAGACTCTCCTTAGGCTATTTGCCCCTTTGGACTCTATATAGTATGCTCAGCATTTAGCTGTGACAATACAGAGTATATAATGACCTCCTAAAAATATACACTCATTTATCTAACTGCAAACACATGAATGGAAGCTCCCAGGCCAGATCTGCCATCCAAATCTATAGTGATTTCAGTACATCTCCTCAAGAAACATCTGGAGTCCTGAATTCCATTTAAGGTCATCCAATTCATATTAGATTCCTGGGAAGACATTAAACCCACATCAGTCTCATAACCATTTTCTATATTCAGAATGTCCTAGAAATAAAGGGAAGCCCTGAAGATTACTTGATGTAATTTTTATAGTTGTTGTACTTGGTCAGAAATGGGAAACAGAACTGGGTTAGGTATATTTCTGTGAAGGTTCAAATTACACTATTTTGTAAAGTTTAAATTTGCCTGTCATTATCCATAAATTACAGTGATACATTATAATTATTTAATCTACAATTCTTGTTAAACATCTAAATTATGTCACTTCACCAATTTAAAGGAATTATGTGATTAGGTGTAATTATCCTAAATAGCTGAACACAATTAAAAAATCTTACATGCAGGAAGTGTCATATATAGTATGTTAATTTTCTTTTCTCGACTTACTGTCTTTGGTTTCTATCAAGACAAGATAAAGGCAAAATGGAGAAGAATTTTTCAGCTTTCAGGTAACCTTTGGTGCAGGGACCACCTACAGCTATTCCTTCCATACATTCAACATGTTTATGGACAGTTGCTACAGTGAAGATGCCCTGAAGTTTATAACCAGTATGATCAGCTGAACTGAGGCTGACCGACATTCTGTACTGCTGGAGGGTTTAGTAGATTTATGTAGGGCAGGGAGGTGGAAGCTCACACTTGGATTTCTCTGCTTCCCAGCCTTTCCCCACCTCTTTTCCCCATACATTTTGTCAGACTACCATTTATGTCCCTCATTTCTCATAGTTGGTAATTATTTAAAGTGTATCCATTTAATAGAAGTCTCCTTTATTAGGCCATGCATTTCATGAATGAGATAGGAGTCAGGCTCCATTCTGTGGCTTTTGCACTGTTTGACCGTAAAGAAAGCTGACTAGATGAATAGCTGGTAGTTTTTTTTTCCTTTCCATATGTGCCCTGTTTTCTATTATGCTTCCCCTCCTACAATAATTACCTGATAAGTTCATACCTGTTGAGGACCAAGAGAGATTCATTGCTAGGATCCAAGCCATATTACATGGAAAGGAACTTCCTAAAAGTACTGGCAAACTTTTGTGTCAGTGAAAGATTCTTTTACTTACATACCCATTAAAGGTGAGAAAGAAGGGTCTTCTAAAGTCATGGAAACAGAATGGGCTCAGGGGCCAGATCAAGAGTTGGAGAAAGAGTATTTCTCCAGGCTTAGGGTTCCCACGAACCAACCTTCTTCAGTTCTGCCAGGTGTGAGGCTATCTTGCCTGGGCATCAGAAATGCCCTAACCACAGGAACTTGTTCTGTTGCTATAAACATCTATTTCACGTTCTTCCCCCAGGCTCCCTCTTCAACTTGTCTCGCCCTGCTGTGCCTGCCCACCTCCACACTGACTCTGATGTCTGTTTTTTTTTTTTTTTTTAACTCCTTGTTTGGGTTTTGTTTTTATGAATCCAGTTCCCTTATTTTTGATATTCTGCTACCCAGAAAGTCATTTAATATAGGTATGATTTTTCTAGATATATACCTCCAACAGATTGAATTTTCACACTGTAATACTTTTCTTTGTCATGACTCTGCCCACAACCATAATGCTTCAACAAATACTTGCTTATTTGTATATTTTAAATCTGATTTTATTAATAAATATTTAAGGAACACAAGGCATACAAGAAACAATAATGGGGCAAAGGCTCTAATATTTAGTTTCCTTTTGAAGAATATTATTTTTTTTTAACTAAAACTTCATGCAAAACATATGCTAAGCAATAATTCTCAAAACCCAGATTTATACTATCTTAACCTATGGGCTTGAGAGTGAGAGGCAAGTCACTTTGAATTTATATGATAGTGTCCAAGGAAGTGTGAATTTCATAGTGTATAAGACAAAATAGAAGAAAGAAAACAAATTTGAAAAGTCTTTTGTAGATGCATCATCACTATTAAAAGTATTAAATTCATAGCCCAGAAAGCTTCAAACATCTATTTTATTCTTCTTTCTGTTTTAAAATTAGACAAGCTGTAGATAATCTGTTAATCTTTACTCACATAGAAATATAAATCCCTCATGTAGGAAAAATAAAATATGAGAACAATTCAAACAAGTTCCATGTGTGAAATCCCTTTGGCCCAATTGTACAAACAATTTCCCTTATGCACTGAAGCTAGTCAGCTATAGTATTATAGTACTCAGTGACACCCAAGACCCAGTCCAATTCTTAACACATTTTATTCAAATATAAGGGATAGTTTGAATGTGGGCCTGCATCAAAACTCACAGACATGAAAGAAAAGTAACCTGAAGGATTCCCCTCTGCCTGACTTTCCTTGCTCCATTCTAAGATAATTTCCATAAAGTAGACTTAGACAATTTTTTGCTTTGATTTTTAGCAAGGACAAAAAATCAAATCGATGTCTTATTTGCTACATTGTTCTGCCATCTGTGGGGTAGACTACAAACTTCTCAGATAGTCTTTTATTGAAATTTCAGTTTATTGAAAAAGCATGTGAACATTTTCATGTTCCCTTTATTTCTTGAGAATTTTCAGGAGGAAGTTTTAGTAATTCTAGTCTTAAATAAGTGCCCAGGTTTCAAGTCTCTTTCTTACACTAGGCCACTGTAGAGAAGAAATGATACAGTAATAAGAATAGTATGATGCTTATTGCCTTGAAGTATGTTCAAGCAGAATATATCTTAAAAAATAATCCAACAGATTGGCAGTTCTGAAATTTTTGCAATTAATTGTTGAACTTGAAAGTTTGGTTAAAATAAAACAGGTAAAATTATAAGAGGAAAATGTCAAGACCTGAGAGAAGTGTGAGAGACACTACCATATTGAATTTTATTCATATATAGAAGTTTGTGTTTTATATTTTATACACAGTCCTTTTGAAACAGAAGAACTAATTATAAAAAGACGGAAGAAGCTAGGTGCCAGTTTCTCATGCCTATAATCCTAGCAATTCAGGAGGCTGAACTCTGAGGATCGAGGTTCAAAGCCATCCTGGGCAGGAAAGCCCATGATACTCTTATCTTCAATAAATCACCAGAAAACTGGCAGTAGTGCTGTGGCTCAAGTGGTACAGTGCTTCAGCTGAACCTTCAGCTGAAGAGCTAAGGGAAAGCACCCAGGTCCAGAGTTCAAGCCCTATGACCAACAATAAAAAGAAAAAAAAAAGGAGGAAAGAAGTAAGTATAAGACCATTTTGCATGTTAAATTGATTCTTTGAATGGAAACATATATACATAAGTGTATATACACATACACATACATGTATATACATTTTTATATAGTACATACACATTTACATATATATGTATATATGTACACACTGTCCTTATAAATCTCTGTATTTGTGAGTTATATTTTACTATTAAACATCTTTAATTTTCTGGTATGGCAACCAACTCAAAGAATAATGAACATCCCAAGGTAATATATCTACATAGTGGCAACCATAGGATTGAAATTCCAGGATTTCCAAAATATTACTATGGTTCTATGGTTCCTTGTTACTATTTCTGCTTCTTTAAATATGTTGTGGTATAGTCAATGGCAGAATGGCAGTAAATGTGTAACCCACACTTTTAATCCAGATATGCCTTCTGGAAATATATTTGAATATTAGCATATAGAAGATAGAACTTGAATTTTCAAATAAATTATTTATACATATGTAAAGGAAATTAAGGCAATATGTAGATATATAATTCTACTATGTAAAATATTTAAAAAATGTAATGCCCAAGGAAAACAAAGTAGAGCATTAAAATGCCAGATTCAAAATTCAGACTGTCGAAAATAAATAGAGTTATGGTTCAGGAACCCTTGCATTCAAATATAAAATACCAAATACAAATACAAATGTGATTTCAGGTTGGAGAATGACATGTTCCGAGTTAATACATAAATACTGAGCACTGAGAAAATACAACATCTTGAACTTCCTGACAACTGAATGTGTATGGTGCTCTCCATCCTTATTTTACATGCCGTGAAGATCTATTCCCCAATGTAGCTGTATTTAGAGATGAAGACTACAAGGAAGTAATTAAGATTAAATGAGGTCCTAAGAGTTAAACTGGAATCCAATAGAATTATAGAATTAATATTGTCATACGTGGAGAAACCCAAACAATCGAGTGCACTTCCCCCCCCTCTCTCCCTCCCTCTCCCTCTCCTCTCTTTCTCTCTCTCTCTTTCTCTCTCTCTCTTTCTCTCTCTCTCTCTCCCACCCCTGTGTGTGTGTGTGTTTCTGTCATTCTCTGTTTTTTTTTTCCTCTCCTTCTCTTTCCTTCCCCTTCCCTCTCTCACAAAAGCCATATACATGCCACACACCACCAACACGAGGCAATGTGAGTATACAGACAGAAGGTAGCCATCCGAAGTCAGGAAAGTAAAATCGCCAGACCCAAATACATGATCTTGAACTACCAGGTTTTATCATTAGGAAAAATGTAAATTTCCTTTTTCTTTTCCTGGTCAGTTGTGGGGCTTGAACTCAGAGCCTGAGCACTGTCCCTAAACCTCTTTGTGCTCCAAGGGAGAGGCCTTACCACTTTGACCCACAGTTCCACTTCTGGTTTTTGAGTGGTTAATCAGAGGTAAGAGTTTCATGGAGACTTTTCTGTTCGGGGTTGGCTTTGAACCATGATCTTCAGATCTCAGCCTCCTGAGTAGCTAAGATTACAGGCGTGAGCCACCGGTGCCCAGCTGAATGTCTTTTTATGAGTTATTTGCTGTTCAAGCTACTCTAATGTAGCAGCCCAAGCTAATTAAAAGAGAAAATGAAGCTTTGTTTAATTGTAAGCTTTTGATTTTTCAAACATTCTCCTTTCATAATATTCACTCAAAAACCTATTCAATATATATTTTGTATATGATCAGTATGTATTTTTTGTTTTTGTTATTGTTTTGTTTTGTTTTTTGTTTTTTTTTTTTTGATCCAGTCGTGGGGCCTGAACTCTGGGCCTGGGCGCTGTCCTTCAGCTCTTCAGCTCAAGGCTAGCACTCTACCACTTGAGCCACAGCGCCACTTCCTGCTTTTTTCTTTTTGCTTATGTGGTGCTGAGGAATTGAACCCAGGGCCTCAGGCATGAGGCAAGCGCTCTACCGCCGAGCCACCTTCCCAGCCCCGATCAGTATGTTTTATACATAAGAAATGAAACTATGGTACAACCTTAAATGTGCTTCATGTTTAAAGGTTCTATTTCATTGTTTGAATATTAAATTAACTATACAACTTGTGGGTGGGATGGGAGGGGAAAAAAAGGGTAGAAAGCAAGTGAAAGGCTGACATTGTTCAAAGAATATGTACTCTTTTCCTGACTTAAGGTAACTGTATTCTTTCTGATTTGTAAAGATTTTTTAAATAAAAAATGAATATAAAATTTATGGTTTCTCCTATGTTTTACCAATGATTACCTTATATTCCTTTACTTTGTTGTATAATATCTATAGGCAATAATTATAGAGTATGATATTTTCTTCAACAATTGGACAATTGCAGTATTAATCCTTAACAGCTTAAACAGAATGGCATAACAAATGAGAAATGTTTCTTTTGTCATTCTTAGCAAGTATAGCTACTCACGCTGCAGTCCATAGACCCACACAGAAACACTGAAATAATACAGAAAACAAGGGAAAAAAACACACACACCTTGTTTTAAACTGCTTCAACTTTGCCATTTGCCTAAAATTACGGCTTTAGATCTTAAATTTTGTACCTGTAATGAGATAGCCTACCATTCATTTGATAAAGATCTTCAGAAGTGTATTTGTTGTGTAGGATTTATTTACTATCTATTTACTATTTACTGAATAAATTAACTTTGCTTTGAACAAGTTTTGGATGTGAAACCACAGTGAAATGTAACATTCTAAGGATCTTTTGGCTCCATAAAAGCTCCCAAATGCAACATATCACATTCCAAGCCTCTTAATACCTTTAAACATCCTGTTGGCTACTTTAGATTTACAAACCAATGAACTGATTACCTTTATGGATGTATACTAGATTTCTCAACTGCATCACTTCCATCTGGGATTTTAATTGGCTTTTTATCTCAGATGCATTAGTCAATAAAACTATCCCTTTTTATTTATTTTATTTGGTAATTATATCACAGGTTTATGCTATTGAAAAGCATGTGTCCATTAACAGTTGCAGAAGTGCATAGAAAAGTGATGATGTCTTTTGACATATTTGACATATTTGGATGAAGCAAAAGATACCAACCATTGTGATGCTAGGGTGAAATCCAGTGACTATTCTTTTAGTGTGTAGAGACTGATGTTTCAACTGAATTTGTCCCCCAGTTCAACTGTCATTGTCAAACATATCAGGCTGTGTGGAATATAGAATGTCTAGTTAAGATTCTGAATAATTTCACAGACACCTGGGTAAAGTACAATAAATTAAATGTTCTCACAGCTCAGACTTTCTTTCCCATTGTTATGTTTAAAAATAGAATGATAGGCACACGTTTAAAGGTGCAGAATCTAACTCTTCTTTAGAAAGATAGACTATCTTCAATCTGCTAATTGACAGTGATTAATGATATTAAGCATCGAAGTTTTTAGGATAAAGAAAAATTCTTTTTTTCAGTTTTTCAGAAGGGGTAGTAATTAAAACAGAAGGTTTAAATGATGGTATTTTGAACTACAAGATAGATATATACGCTAATGGTTTAAACATAATTTATGTGATATGAGTTAATATTTACTACACAAACACTAGCTATCTTTAAAAGACTCTAATGGTTTTACTATTTATATTTACCACTTAGAATTATAGAGAAACATGGGATCTCAAACTCAAGATTGTTTTGTCACTTAAATATTTAATGTATTAGAAGTTACTTGACTCTAAGCCAGAGTATTAGTATGGTAGATTATATAATGAAAATACTATATAATGAAAATATATGAAAACAGAATAAAGAAAAATATCTTAAAAATAATAGGAAGTTAGCAATACTCAAAATTCTATAACTGAAAATTTCAATTACTGGAAAGAAAAATATTTAGAGTATTCTTGGGGCTGGGAAGTTGGCTCAGTGGTAGAGTGCTTGCCTTGCATGCATGAGGCTGTGGGTTTGATTCCTCAGCACCACGTAAGCGGAAAAAAAAAAAAAGCCAGAAGTGATGCTGTGGCTCAAGTGGTAAGGCACTGGCCTGGAGCTGAAGAGGTGAGGGACAGTTCCCAGGTCCAGAGTTCAGGTCCCACGACCATAAAAAAAAAAAAAGAGTACTCTCAATATAGAAGTTAGACTTGTCAGATAATCAACCTAAACCTACATTACAAAAAAGAGTGAATCCAATGACTTACTTTGATATTAATCTGGAGCTTAGATATGGGAAAGATATATCTTACTTAGATCATGGGCAACTTTTTGATGTCCTATGAGTTTATAAAGAAATGACTGATAACAGTTAAACAAGGCTAAGATAGAATTTGAGAGGGAAGCAAAGGAGCAGAGGTGAAGTTACACGGGACTGTGACAGCTATGCATGAACCACAAGAATCAACCCAGCAGCTAGGCTGTGACTGAAATGTAACTTCTGAATCTATGTTGATATTCATTGGCCAGAAGGGCAGATGATCATGCCATCTTTAGAACATGGAGAAAGTTCCAGTACAGAAAAGAAGCATCTGTACTTCAATACTAGGACTTAGCATTGAAATAGTCACCAGGTTGTAACTATGAATATAATCACATAATCTATTCATTTCATAGAATTTGTGTGCTTCTGAGTGCCTAAGCCACGCTATACTCACAGTGGAACCCCAAAAGGTGTTTCTTTTCAAAAAAAATGTTATATTTCTAAGGATATATTCATAATACCAATGTAAAATAAATTGGTAAGCTGATATGTGTAAAGAATTAAATAGAATTAAATAAATCTAATGTAATCCTTATGCATGTGAAAGCTAAGAGCATTCTAAGATGTGTACTATCAATCATGTCTGTACCTGAGTACCATGATTCCTCAGAAGTCAGAGGCCACCTGACACCCAAGCACTTGGATGGTTGCTTGCTCTGGTAGTCAAAAGCTAGCGAGATTATTTGTTCCAGTTCATGTAACTGATTATTTGAAACTTAAATAATATTAGTTGTGTTATTTTAGTAGAGTGACATGCTACTATTATTAAATACTCTTTTAATCTAATCTAATCATCTAAAAATGAATTAGTTTTAAGACATTCAAACCACTGAACAGCTAAAAAATCATACCACACTTAATCATTCCCTATTTCCCAACACTGTAAAGTTTTATAATCTTCCCTAGTACTGCTTAGGTCCAGTTAGGTCAGCATTATGACCAACACTTATGATACTTGTCAGAAATTTCATCTCTTTGTTCTTCTTTATTATCTTTTATGGATAATAAAAATAATTTATTTCATGTTAAAAATGCTTATTGGGTTGAATCTTGAACGAAGTTTAATAGTTACTTATCGAACTCATATTTGATCAGAACATTGGATAGAAAGCAGCAGATGAAGGGATTATTTTTGAAATAGTGAAGAACAGGAAACTAAAGGCTGAAATAATCTTTTTCTATTCCTCAGCCTTAATTTACCTAATGAAAAACATCACATACAAGTAACAACAGCACTATTTGGGGGAAATAAAAATATATAATTGCCTAATTAATTAAAACACATAGTGGAGGTCTGAAGTGGTAAGTTAATTAAAAAGTTGATTTGCTAATTACAGCAAGTTTTCAACTGACACAGAGGAGAGGATGCCTTGCTTATTGTATGAATGGTTTTCAAGAAATGTATGTTTTCATCTTTGTGTGGTGACAGCCATGATTTAACAGAGAAAAAGAAATATATTGCTCTTGCAAATAAATTTCAAGCCATATTTAAAGATGTCATTTAATCTGTTGTCAGAGTATTAAAAAAGTTCTTTATTTTGACACCTAAAGTGTTCTGGCAGAAATTAAACATTTAACAGTTTTTTTCTCAAATAATTACTTGACAGAATAGAACATTATACAAATAACTAGTTCTGCCAAATATCTTTAAATAAACAGCAAGTGTATTTAAATATTATTTCTACGTTTATAACTATTTAGATATAAAATAAGTTTTAGTAATCATTAGGGGTGAAATTGAGTAATGAACAGTAAATCTTCGCAGAACCTCTGCATCAGTAGAAGTGTAACTCCATTATTTTTAAACACTTCCATCTACTTTAATTCTAAATAGTTTATTAGATGTTGTATTGCCAAATATTTATGTTTGTTGTCTTCATTAAATGGTGTCATATATTACTTGGACCAAAGTGTTTTCTTTATAATTAGGGAATGGTAAGTATACTATTCACTTGGTAATCTGCTTTTTCTTCTTATTTTCATATGAGAGATACGTCTTTAGTGATACCTCAGAGACCAACTTGGAAGATAGGTGGAATGCTTACAATTTGATAATCCAAAGAAATAAACAAAGTGTTGTCTACTTAATGAAGCAGTTGAGTATAATTTACATGGCAAGATATAGTATTTGTTCATTGGAAGGATTGCTCAGATACTCTTGTTGATAAAACTCCATCAGCACCTCTCTGACTTTCACCTTATCCTCTTATATGGACTTACATATTTTTATTTCAGAAAAAGTAAATACATCTCTCTTTCTTTTTGTCTCTTCGATTCTCCCTGTCTTTCAACACACACACACACACACACACACACACACACACAAATATACACATATACACACACCACATACTCCACACCATACATGATATCGTCTGCTCTGCTGTAAGCCTTAAGAAGGACTTGACTTAAAACTTTCTGGAAATGGATAACTAGTCTGAGAGGGCTCTGGGAGGCCAGCTTTACTTCAGGACTTGTATTTTTATTTCCCAATCTCAGTAGGCTTGTCTTACCAGCGACATATTTTACACAGTCTTTTGGTACAACTCAAGTTTAAAATTTCTATAGAAAAACTCTCTAGAGATTGTTCTTTATGTGTTGTTACTCTGTGTACAAATTTACACAATAGGCTGAAGAATCTATGAATGATTCTTTGGATAAAATATTTCTATTTTCACTGAAAATTGTATCAAGGGATGAAGTCTAATGTTCATATAACTTAAATCTGGGATGGCCTAGTGACTTTTTTCATCTGGTAAAGTATGGCATTGTACCTGTATTCAGTTTTATAAATCCTCTAGCACTTCTTCTAGCTCTCTCTAAAAGTCTACTCCTCTCAGGAGAATAGGTCTATGTTTGCCTGCCTAGAATGATGAGAGAGCTTGTAGAACTGAGAGAAGTCACCAAGATTTTTCAGAGATTGCAGATAAAAATCAGGCAAACTTCATAAAGATTAGTAGAGGAACTCAGACTTTTGGTAAGTAGTATTTGTATCACCATAGATTTAGTATGATTTCTAATGTCTTAATAGCTTACTGATGGAAAAAATAAAATATCTTTTTCAGTGGCACAGTTCTTAGATATGGATGTCATTCTTTACCTCACAGACTCGTCCAGCTTATGCTACATGTGTTCAGCTGCTCTTTTCTCTGTTTTTACTGCTCAGAATGATCATTGCCCTCTTTAGAAATCTTACCTAAACTCTAACCTTTTGTGATGGATCTGCATATCAATCATGGCTGTTGTCCAGTAATAGTGTTGAAGACATAATTGCAAAGCCAAAAGTGCCCTGGAAATTTATAAAGTAGAGAAATTGTGGTTTCACATATGAAAATTATATTGTACATAAACATGTGCAAACACGTAATCATAGGTATATACATATAAGTGAAATCTAATTTGTGCATGTTTTCAAATTCAAAACAGAAATTGTTATACTCTCCCTGTACTGTGGCCTCCTTTATCCCAAACCCCTGTTGCTTCACAGTTTCTAATCCTTCAGTCAGTGGTTACTTCTACTTAGATATTTTCATCTCCATTTCTACTGACATTAGTCTCATCAAACTCTATCTCCTCACATCAGAATTATGGCATTTTTCATCAGGTCTGAAGATCAGTATTATCAAATCAGATTCAACATTATGATGGAGAAATATGTGCTAATTTGAATGACATAATCAGGATGCTAACCCCTATATAGTGAGAATTGAACTGAAACCAATAAAAATAAATGTTATCAGGAGTATGTTTTTATAAATAGCACATGTAATTCTAGTAATAATAACAATTCCACAACATAAAATTAAACATATCTGTCAGGAAAAAATAAATAGATACAGGAATAGTGATAATATACATTTGTAATACAAATTACATTTGTAATTTGTATATTTGTAATTTATTGTAGACTCATTTGTCTGAGAAACAAGATTGTGGATGAAAACATTTGGAAGGCAATATTTTTACCGTTGTGACACAGAAACATATTCAGTCTTGAATGCTGTACTGAAGATGTTTTACAGAATTTAAATTGACACTTGTAGCAACATTTTTCTTGTGAAATAATTTTTATAATATTAGATCTAATCTTGGGCTAAAAGTAGGGTCTTTCATTGTTTTTCAGAGCTGGATGCTATTAAAAATCAAGTTGCAGACTGGGAAGGTGGCTTAGTGGTAGAGTGCTTGCCTTGCATGGATGAGGCCCTGGGTTCGATTCCCTCAGCACCACGTAAGCAAAAAAAGCCAGAAGTGGTGTTGTGGCTAAAGTGGTAGAGCACTAGCTTTGAGCTGAAGAGCTGAGGGACAGCACCCAGGCCCAGAGTTCAGGCCCCAGGACTAACAACAACAAAATAATCAAGTTGCATACTGAGCTCTGGTGGCTCACAACTTTAATTATTGCTACTAAGTAGGCTTAGTAAGTTGTAGCCTGGAAAGAAGTCTCCAATTAGTCACTAAAAAGTTAGAAGTGGAACTGTGGCTCAAGTGGTAGAGTCTTAGCCTTGACCAGAAAAGCTCCGGGATAGCATCCAGGCCCTGAGTTCAAGCTCTAGGACTGACACAGTTTGCGGGCTATTTTTTTTGTTTCTTTCGTTTGTTTGTTTTTTAGTTAAAGACATTGACTATTGAACTTGCACCAAAGTTTCAATTTATATTCTTTAATTGGCCAATAACTGACGTTTCTGGATATACTGTATTGATTTCCCTAAACTAATACCTAATTTCTACAGTCAGGATATGATAAAGCATATATTTACACAGTAGTATTTTCCAGCAGTCATGGGCATTTCAGCTATTTTTATCCTCTATTGTCTGTCTTCTAAGAAATAAAGAGGACAAAAAGAGTTTAGTGCCCCATTTGTAACACTAAACACTGAGGACAGTGAAAGATTTGTAATAAAGTATGGAAGTTACAGTTCACATTTAAAAAAAAAAAAGGAAAGAAAAGAAAAGCACAACCCTCAGAGGGTTGCTAGGGAGGAAAGGAGTTAGCTATTAGCAATTCAAAAGGAGCTTTCTATTATACAAATCTTTATATGTAGGTTAATTGCCTGCCAAGATTTCCTTTTAAATCAAAGTTAAAGTATGCAAGATCAATGCCACACAATGAAATGTCATTACTTTTGACTACCCCAAATCCTGCAGAGAGCTTTTATACTGGTTTTTATTCCAAGGGAAACTCCTCAAGAGTTTTTCATTTTTATTTGTGTCCTCCCTCCTTCTCCCCCTCCTCCTTCCCATTCCCCTCTCCCCCTCCTCCTCCTTCTTATCTTCCTCCTCCTCATCAAATTTTTAACACTGAGACATTGATAATAGGAAATAGAATTCCAATAATACTTTCTATGTCTTAAAATGTCAAAGTAAATGTTTTTTCTTTCTAATTGAGAAAATTGAACAGTTATAAATTCTATAGTATATTAGAATCAGAGGTTTACTTGTGATGTTTAATTTAAGGATTATGTATGATCAAACCTCTTGCAATAATCTCTTTTTTCTTTTTCCTTTCAGTTCAGCTTTTCTTTAGGCACTAAGAAGTCATGTTTTCCATTTTCTTCCTTTCTAAAGTTACTAGAAAACAAGTATTTTCCCACTCAGTTTTAACCTATAACAAGCCTTGGTCAAACTGAAACAAACAAAAAACAAACCAAAACAAAAACAAAAAAGAAACACCAAAATCAATAAAACCAGGCCTGAGAGTCTTCATGACCCCTTCGAAGTTGGTGTTGTCAATTTAACTTTGTCTCATTTGGCTTTCATAATAACAATTTCCCTTTCTTTTAAATTTCATAAATAAATTGTCATCATGAAGACTATCAAGTCAATTAACATCTTTCAACTAAAATTGGCTGTGTGACTTACATTGTAAGTAATTTTTTTAATAAGACAATAGTCTAAAGTAATCATTTGTTCCATACAGCTATCTTTTATATTTATTTAGATGGTTAAGAAATAACTATTGGTTTGTTTTAGAGACAATTCCACTTTAGTTCATAACAGATGGTCTGGGTATAAGATATGTAGTAGAGAAAAACATATTTTCCATTTAAAACCAAGCTATTAAAAGCAAAAAGTAACTTATAACAAGATGAAAACGTTAGTAGGTTAATTTCAAATGTAACAAACTATTCTTCCAACATTTTAGAAAATATCTTACATTCTTATTTTGTGTCTTAAATGTCAATACTATATTGTATGCGAGTTCTGTGTATTATTTATCAGTTTTGCCAAACTGCATCTTGGAGTAGGACTTCTACTTTTTGCAATCTTCATATAAGTATAAAAGGCAGGGATCAAATTTGTTTTCAGAAGTTCATGCCTTAAAATACAAAGGAAACCAAGCATAAGGTACGTATTAATTCAATTATAATTAGAGACAAAAGAAAAAAAACAAATTACCAATCATCTGCTAGATGTTTATGCCAAGCTAAAAAGCATAATTATATAAGAACTGGAAAACTAAGAAATTATTACATAAGGAAGGTTATTGAAGCTGAGCTATTCCAATCAGTCTCTTAACAGTGAAAAGATAAAATATTGTGATGAGTTAAAATGGGGAATTTATTGAAAACCATTAAGTTTGAGCTTAACTTCTAGTACTTCTTTCCAATGCTTATTTGCTGTAGTCTTTTTGTTTAGCACAGTTAATAATATGATATCTGCTCCTAGATTTTATAATCGTATCTATTTCTATTCAGGTTAGTGTGTATTATACATATTTATTAAAGTATTTCTTGTCTCATTCATGATCACATGGAGGTAATCATTATGGATCCATTGATAAAAGAATAAATAATCGCTTGATGCTCTAAAGAAAGAGTTTTTTTTTAAATTCCAAATTCAAGAAGTTTATGACCATGGTGCCTAGAACTGAAAAAATATGATGGCAAAGATAAATGCTGCTAAATAGGATTCACTTTTTAATAACTCAATATCATCATGTAATGTTACACTGCTGCACAAAATATCTTCAGACCTTTAGAGGTTATCTTCTCACAAGACCAGCTAATCCTAAAGGTGACAGAAAGCTTGCTAGATAAAAACGTGGAACCTGTGACTCTCATAGGATAATCAGTCATGACCCTATAAATTCTTACTAAACCCTTAGGGCAAAGTGCTACATTTCTATAAGAGAAAGAAATTTGATAGGTCTTTATGAATCAATGACTACCTGGTAGAACATGAAAATAAAAATGACTTCACTAAAAGACTCAGTCTTGGAAAGAAACCAATGAACACACAGTGGAGAAATTTCCAGAAATGCATGTCTTTCAGAGGGAGAGGATCAAACTAGGAATCCATGTCCATGGAAGAGATTTATAAAGGACAAAGAATAATTCAAATGCTCTTTGAAAACTTTAAACTTTTATTTTTTTTTCTGTAAAAACATTGAAAACAGTCAGATTTTAAATCTGAAGTATTTTTATTATCCTTGGAAATTAGTTCAAAATTATGAACTTACCTTTATAATAGCAATTGAAATATAGGAGATAATGCAATGAATTCACAAAATTACAGTTCATAAATTTAATCTGAGGTTACTTTTACATATACTAACTTAGTCTATTGGAATTAGAAACAGATACACAATGTTTGATTTTAATTTAAATATTGCTGTGAATTTTTGATTCTAGAGATTTCCCCCCAATATACTGATCTACTTAACTAAGTAATTTCTATTTTATTATCAACTCAGTGAAATGTAATTAAAAAAATAAAGAAACAGGATAGAGATTGTATGGGGATTTAGCTTATGATGGTTACAGCAATCTTGAGGGTAGGAAAAAACAACTTTAAGATATTAAGCTGAACAGTTTTCTCTATTGATATTTGACATTTTAATAGTCTTTGAGAAAGGACAGGTACATTTTGGTTAGCTATGACTCATTTCTGTCTAGCTTAGCACATACATCAATTCATTTTGCTCATTATGCAGGGTTCCTTCTGACTACCTGCTATCTAATAATGTACAGTATTGTGTCCAATATTCCCTAATAAATTTCACTTTGTGCAACCTTGGATCTATACTTTTGATGATGGTTTTGGTACATTAGGTTTTCAAAAAACATATTATAAATATATTACATATTACATAAATATTGTATAAATATAAAAAGATATAATTATATAACAAATTGTATTATTATAGTATTTTTAAAGTAAATATGTAAAATATATCATATATTAATTATAATTTATAATATGCATAATATTATATAATATGTATATTCAAGGATGAAAGAGCAAATAGTAACTTAGAAATTATAGACATATCAATCATGTGAACACACAGAAAAATTGGGTTACTCTATGAGCACTCAATTCTTGTTTGTGACACTGGTGTTTTGACTTGGAGTACTTGATAGGTAAGCACTCTGAATCATGAATTTAGCATATTTTATTTTTTAATTTGGAAAATATTTTGAGATAGGATCTCATTTTTTTTTGCCCGGGCTAGTGTAGATAATGATCCTCCTATTTCACACAATACTATAGCTAGATGCCAGATGCATGCTATCTTATACAAATTTTTCTTTTGAAACATGATCTCACAAAATGTTTGCCTGGGTTTATCTGGAACTATTATCTTCCTGATCTCTGCCTCTTGAGTAACTGAAATTACAGGCATTGAGCCAAACAAAAGTTCTGTGTACTTTCAGAAAGATAACTTTACAGAGGAAAGAAAAAAAAAAGCATAAAAACATAAAAACAACTGTAGCTAAACTTTGAAATTTTCATCTTCAAATTACTTGTTAGATTTGATGTTTGTTGCAAGGTTATTTTAAAAAGAAAAGAAAAGAAAACCTATTTTAGTCAAGTTGGGGACTCTACAATGGTAAACGGAGCCATAATATGGAATTGACCAAAAGTGAAATAGAAAATAAGCAAGAAAACACAGATAAATACATTCTGATTTGTTTTGCTAATAAAACCCCAAACATAAAAACAGGTCTTGATCCTACAGAATAACCCAGCATCAGGAAAGGACTCTTACAGAAATGTCTTTGGAGATTAGTTCTGAATATCTAGGTGAAACTCTTGATTTTGGTTATGGGCACACTGCATAGGGTTAACAAGTAAATAAAGATCTGCATAAAGGTCTAAATAAAGGTCTATAGTGGGAATTACTTTATTGCTTGTGAGGGTCATTAAAAAAAAACAAACTAGTTTGTTTGCTGGTAGAGCTAGGATCAGAGAAGCCGGTGTGGTAGTAGTAATCAGAGAGTTCCAAGGACAAAACACTTTGGACTTTTCATAGCAGCAGAAAAGAGGTTTAGGTATAGAAGTGATGCAACTATGGATTGGTTCATAAGAAGTATTTTAGTTTTGTGGTGAAAAATTATTGGATTAAATATCCAATAATTGGATTAGAGTAATAATAATGAAATGAAAAAAGTGTATTAATTTACTAAGTAATTTAGAGAGAGTCTAACAATATCCACTTTGGTAGATGAGGGGACAAAAGCAAGAGCTACTTTGAAAATAGTCTTTAATTATGTTTCTTTGAAAATTGAAGCCTGGTGGCTTAAACCACCCAGCTTAAATTTTAGTCCCAATGCTGGGAAGGGAAGAAAAGGGAAGGAAGAGATAGGGAAAAAAGGAAGAAGAAAAGACCCAGGGACAGAGACACTAAATTGAGGGTTATTAACACATAGACAAAATCTATAAGGGAGCAACTAAATGGTCTTATTTAGAGAAAGAGTGTAGAGAAGAAGCAATGAACGCCAAGCTCAGAGTATATGCTAATGCTTAAAGACTTGGCAAAGAGAGGAAATATAAAAGAGATATTAGGATTAGCAGATGTAGTATGTGTGTTTGAGAAAAGTGTGTGGTGCCTTCCTCTGTAAACCCTAGCCGCAGAGATAGAAATAGGAAGAGGTAGAGGTAGGAGACAGAGGACTGTAAATTTAAGTCAGTCTGGGCTACTATATCCAGAGAATTATTGTCATTTTCTCAGAACAGTGCTTTAGACTGCATTCAAAAAAGGCATTATGATTCAATGAAACCCATAATCAAATGAAAATAAAGATTCCAAAAGACAAATCAAATATCACATATTCTAAATCTGTATTGGAATTACTAAGAATGCCCAATTGGTGCATCTAGATATAAAGACACAGTGGTATAAGTTTATTTCTTATTCATCACTTAATGAGCTGATCCTCTAAGAAAGTCAGAGAAGTAACAAAAGAATGAATGTCCAAACACCTTGTCACACGCCTGCTGAAGACTTGAGGTATTCCTTAAACAACTGTCATGACCAGTTGAACAACTGTATCATTTTGATCAAAGGAAACATATTCTGTGTGCCAGAATGATGCTTGGGGAACAAGTATTACTCAGGTGTCAACATTATTTCATAACAATGTATTAATGATGATTCTAGTTAATACCTGCAAAAGTATACTTGTACAACATGACTAAGTCAAAAGAAGGTCTCCTGTGAGAACTCAAATTCTGGAACCCATTTCACTAGCCAATTAATACTCTCATGTCGTTTCCCTTGAGTGCAATGAAAGGCCCTTTGTTTTGTTTTGTTTGTTTGTTTTTCTCAGGTGGAGAAAATCTACCATCAAACAAAACAATGAACATTCTAAGCAAATAATTTTAGATTATGAAATTAAATTTAGAACTGGAAGAAACATTAGTGATTCCTTATCCCAATCCACGTGGTTTAAAAACAAGAATATGGAGACTTCATAATATTAAATGGCTTGTTTAAGGTCACAAATCTTGGGTACTTGTCAGCGTCAGACCTAACCTAGTTAAGTCTGAAAAGTCTCTTCCTTTCCTTTTGAAACATAATCCACTACTCTTCCAAATGTACTGTTTCTCTTTCCTTCTTTTTCAATGTCCAACTAGGATAAATCACTTAAGACCTTTCTTCTCTGTCCAGGAATCATTAAATCCCTGCCACAGGGGGCCTGTCTTCCACGCTTGGTCCATATATCATTTGACATAGGTAGAAGTAATATGTTTTTTCAATGCCATTGGGTCTACTTGATACAGTAAATTTGAAATTTAGCATACTTGTCTAGAACACAGCAGCATTTATTCTTTGAAGGTTGAATGTGTGTTTGGGGAATATGGATTTTTATAATCATCTACTACCAAGACTATAATTCTTTAATAACTCAAAGGAATAGTGAAAATGTTGAGCCTAGGCTTTTAATCACTGTGTGTTGTTTATTTGTTAAGGCTGAAAATAGTCAAAACAATGTGAGATATGCACACTTGCCGCCAACACCACACACACAAAAAAATGTCCAATAATCAGTGAAGTTTGAATCTAGATTTCTTGCTGGCGGTGACCAACCAAAGTGTAAAACTGTTCAATCACTTTGTCCTTTAGATTTACTCCTGAAAAAAAAAATAACAAACAGTACCTAGTGTCCTGGACTGTTTGTTAATTTCCTTATGTCACCCATAGAAGGTGCTTTGACAAAGACTGAGCCAACATTTAAAACAAAAAGACCATGTAGATCATCACTATGTTGAGTGCACAGGATTCAGCCTCTCAATCTTTTGTTATTCTATTATAATAGAATTCATTATATAATTACTCTTACAAAGGTTACTACTGATTAGACAGCAATACCTGTGGCTCATTTTTTGTTCCCACACTCCCCACATGACACTGTAGCCAGAAGTACAGATTCCACTTTGGGGTGTAATGAATGCCTACTCTATGTCCTGATTATTTTTTGCTTTTATGCTGTTGTCATTGTTTTTTCTTGACAACTCAACTCACAATTATCCTTACTTGGCTAGAAACTCTGAGGTATTTATATTTAGTAGTTATCTATTCCAAATATGTAGACTTAGATACACAAAAAGAATGTTTCTAACTATAATGAATATGGTTGTAAAAGATGTAAAAGAACTATTTAATGAAAACTATAAAAAGTTAAAGAAAGAAATTGCAGAAGACACTAGGAAATGGAAAGACCTCCCATGCTCTTGGATCGGCTGACTTAATATAGTAAAGATGGTAATACTTCCAAAACTAATATACAAATTCAATGCAATTCCTATTAAAATCCCAATGACGTACATCACTGAAATACAGAAAACAGTCCAAAAATTCATATGGAACAACAAAAGACCTAGAATAGCCAAAACAATTCTAGGGGATAAAGACAATATGGGAGGGCTATCCATGCCGAACTTTAAACTCTACTACAGAGCTATAATAACAAAGACAGTATGGTACTGGCACAAAAACAGACCCGAAGACCAATGGAACAGAATAGAAGATCCAGAAATAAATCCACAGGCCTACAGCCAGCTGATATTCGACAAAGGAGCCAAGACATACAATGGAAGAAACACAGCCTCTTCAACCACTGGTGCTGGGAAAACTGGGCGGCCACATGCAGAAAACTAAAAGTGGACCCCAGCCTATCACCATGCACCAACATCAACTCAAAATGGATTAAAGACCTTAACATTAAACCTGAATCTCTGAAACTACTGCAGGACAGAGTAGGAGAGACACTTGAACTAATAGGCACAGGAAGGAACTTCCTGAACAGAGTCCCAGAGTCACAACAAATTGGAGAGAGACTCGACAAATGGGACTACCTTAAAATAAAAAGCTTCTGCACAGCTAAATCTATCGCAACCAAGCTAGAAAGACAATCAACTAATTGGGAAAAAATATTTACCAGCAATATATCAGACAAGGGGTTAACATCCTGTATATACGGGGAACTCAAGAAACTAATCCCTCTCAAACCTAACAAACCAATTACTAAATGGGCAAGGGAACTAAAGAGGGACTTCTCAAATGAAGAAATAAAAATGGCAAAGAAACACATGAGGAAATGTTCATCATCCCTGGTGGTGAAGGAAATGCAAATAAAGACAACCCTGAGATACCACCTTACCCCAGTCAGAATGTCTCACATCCACAAATCAGCCAAAGACAAATGCTGGAGGGGATGTGGAGAAAGGGGAACCCTATTACACTGCTTGTGGGAATGTACACTTATACAACCACTTTGGAAAGCAGTCTGGAGGGTCCTTAGAAAGCTAAAGATTAACCTCCCTTATGACCCAGTCATACCACTTCTAGGCATCTACCCTGAACAACAGGAACCAATATACAAGGACATGTGCACCTCCATGTTTATTGCAGCACTGTTCACAATAGCTAGGATATGGAAACAACCCAGATGCCCCACCACAGATGAATGGATCCAAAAATTGTGGTATCTATACACAATGGAATATTATGCAGCCATTAGAAAGGACAAAATAATGGCATTTGCAGGGAAATGGGTGGAGCTAGAAGGAATCATGTTGAGCGAGGTAAGCCAAGAGCAAAGAGACAAACGGTACATGGTCTCCCTGATAAGTGGATGCTAAATCTAAAATGTTAGGTGATATGACAAAACTAACAGGACTTAAGAAACAAAGAACTCCCACTCATCTGGTCGAACCACTACTAAATATCCCTATGCTGCTGATCACATGTATGGTGTATAACATGTGTACACCGATATATGTTATAGACTGTGATAGACAATTTGCTCCAGGAAAGTTAGAATACACTTGTGACTTTAAATGAGCATCATTATTCCACAATACTGTGAAATTTGGGAAATTATGGAATCACTTAATCACAATAAAAAAAAAAAAAGAACCTCGGGGAAGGTAGGGAGGGAAAGGATTGTAGGGGGAAAAATGGAGGGGGTAACAATGCTCAATAGGAAGTGTACTTATTACCTTACTCATGTAACTGTAACCCTCTGTATATTATCTTTACAATAAAAAAAAACAACCAAAAAGTATTTTTGTTTAGAATTTAGAATATTTGTGTGCTTCAAACAAAAATTTAGAAATTTAATAATAAATAGGCTAATATATTTAACTTAGCAATATAAATAGGGACTATAACAGAGTTTATTATTTCTTAATGGAATGCTATTAACATCTAAGCTCTTTAGACATTTAAAAATTGAAATTTTTCTAAGCAATCAAGCATAATTTGGAACATTCTATTACATACTTTTTTCTGGAAAAATAGACCCATTTCATAGGCCACAAAATTTGAATTCATTTCATGTTCACTGATAGCCAATTTCCAAACACTTACATAATAAAATAATAAATGTTCCAAAATATTAAACTGAAAGAGATCTAAAGACAAAATATAGAGAGTCTAATCATTTTCTTTTTTTTTTTTTTTAATTTTATTTTATTTTATTTGAGAACATACTGTACAGAGGAGTTACAATTACATGGGCAGGATAATGCATACATTTCTTACCAAGCATTGCAGCCTCCTCCTTTGTTTACCCTTCACCTCCCTTCCCAGCCTCCCCCCTCCCTCCCACCCAATAATACCCCCCCCCACCGACATTGTAAAGCTGGTTTTGACATGACATTTTGTACTTTTCATTGTTGCAACAAATATGTATTAAATATTATAACAAATAATAAGCTGGTTTTGACCTGACATTTTGTACTTCTCATTGTTGCAACAAATATGTATTAAATATTATAAGGTATATAATTTGAGGAAAATACATAGAAATCATTTAAATGTTATGTTTACAAATCGATGACATAAAAGAATTCACTTTTTTAACCTGTAACATACAAAGTGAACTCTATTGATGTCTAAGGAATACAGAATGTTATATAATGTTAACAATTTCACAATAAAAATTACTTTCAAGATATTTCCATGTAATGCACACTTTGCATGTATGTATTAAGTGGAAAAGTTTACAAAGATCTGGTCTTTCTAGACAGCATGCATAACACTAAGCATGCCAATTTTGAATAAAAAATTAAGGAATTATTAAACACAAAGTAGTAGATTTTGGTTACAGATAACCATGCCAACATCTCCAGCAGCATTTCAAAGGCAATGAATTGTTGAATAAACTTTAAAGAACAAAAAAATTATTGAGTATTATAATAAATTGTTATATTTCTCACAGCATAAATAATTGCTTTTAAATGAACTTCATTCAAATTTTATTTTATCAACTATTCCAAGGACCTAAATCTAGTTTTAATAGGAAAAATCATGCTAAGTAATTTAATAAATTCTTAATGTAGTTCAGAATTTTTAAGTCTATAAACCTTCTTTCAGTCTGAATTTCTCAACTATTCATTATCTAAAGCCACTTGAAAATTTAAGGTAATTCTGAAATGGTTATATGAAATGATTCATAATTGTAGTAATGGATACAAGATAGTTAAAATATACATTTTATTTATCACCTATCTTTTTCAGTCTTAAACGACAAAAACCCTAGAGAATTCTTTTTGAATTGATGCATGGTTTTCCAGGACACAGTGATCAAAGGTTCAGATAAAAATATCCAAGAATCCTAGAGATTCATTTTTTCTTTCCCAAATACATGTATCAGTAGTTAAGTTATGTCAGTGGGGAGAAATGAGAATAAACAAAATGGTTGGAATGAATTTATGGTATTTTTGGAAAATCTATAAGCTCTGTCTATGCCTGAAGTAAATATATTACCAGTACTAATTTGAAACTGATGGCATAGAATAGAAATTTGTGTGGATCTAAAGAAACATTTGTAAAACACTTGATTATAAAAAAATCAAGTTGATATTAAATAGTTATTAGATGAATGTGTCCACAAGTCTTCAGAAGAAGGAACTGAGATCTGAAGATTGAGGACTGACTATAAAGCTCTAACGAGTGGGAACAAATAAAAACAGTCATAGACACAATGACCTGCCGAGACTTCTGTCACAGATGGCACAAATAAGAGAACTGATATGTAGGCAATGCTTCATAAATATGAGAGAATTCTTAAGTATAGTCTTATTATACTAAGACTCTATAATAAGATGATGGCATTCCAACAATCAATAGAAGTGCCTGATAAAATACTGCATGTTCAATAAGAAAGAGAAGAAAAGTAACATCAGCATTGATGGATGAATGGGCCATTAATTCTCCTTGGAGAAAGGAGATCAATTCATGAACATTTGGATAATGTGAAGGCACTTTGCAAAAAGGCAGCTGAGGTTATGACAGAAAATTAAAAGCGTGGAAACAGAAAATCCTGAATCTGGTATAAAACTGAGTGTTCCAGGATTTGTCAGAGAAGGAAAGACATGAACAAAGATGGTGGTCTGCAAACTGACATGCTTCTTAGTACCCTGCAATGAGAGTAGAAGACAGAATATTTGAAAGGAAATCAAATAATTAAGACATGAAGTACACCTGCTCTGGTGTACTTTCTTAGTGTATAAAATGTACAAAGATATTGTGAAAGGGCTGGGAAGGTGGCTCAGTGGTAGAGCGCTTGCCTTGTATGCATGAGGCCCTGGGTTCGATTCCTCAGCACCACATAAGCAAAAAGAAAAAAAAAGCCGGAAGTGGCGCTGTGGCTCAAGTGGTAGAGTGCTAGCCTTGAGCTGAAGAGCTGAGGGACAGCGCCCAGGCCCAGAGATCAGGCCCCACAACCGGACCCCCAAAAAAAAATATTGCAAAAATTTTAGCCCCTAGGAGGATAAAAAATGAATAATTTATATTGTAGGTGAAGCAAATGAACCATCTCTGTCTCTGTCTCTGTCCCACTGTGTCTATCTTTCTCTCTCAGTTAAAATACTTCTATCATTTGTTCTCCATTGATTCACAGGGAAAAAAAGCAGTAAGCTTGATAATTTGGACAGAGAACACAAATAAATTGAATAAACTTTATCAAGACAAACATCCACAAAAGATATGTACTTACAAATATATAAGGCTTTTACATGAGTCAAATGAAACAATGCAAGAGAATGTGTTATATACACTTACCATATATATATATATATATACAGGTATATAGAAGAAGGTAAAAACAGTAGCATATGTATAGATAAATGGGCATAGTTATAAATAGATATACAGTTGACATAAATAATTTTCAATAAGGAAGTAACTATAGTGAAGACATAAGAATCATTTTTATGGTCATTATTCATCATTATTAGTGATGAATAATGGGAGGGGGAGCAGCGGGGGAAGGGGTGGTGGTGAAGGGAGATAGGAAGGGATGGTGAGGGGAAACAAAGGAGGAGGCAACAATGCTTGATAAGAAATGTGCTCATTACCTTGCTCATGTAATTGTAACCCCTCTGTAAGGTATATTCACAGTAAAAATAAATAAAAACAAAAATTAGAAACCAATAAAAAGAGTATGTTTAACATTGAAAACTTTTAGAAGGTATTTTGAAATCTTTGTGCTAAGCATTTTTTTCTAGTTTTTCCAAGATCAGTAGTCAATAAACTCCAAAGACTGCAGCTAAGACGTTAGAAAAATGCATTAGCTGTCTGAATGTAAGTATCAAAACATATATGTATATATATATTTTCAGATAGTAAACATTTCAGTATTTTTATATATTGAGAAAATGCATCCAGAATTATTCTCTAGTTCTGATGAAGCATCTGAAAATGACTTGAACAGGTTTATAAAAAAATCTTTTTTTTAATTTTTTTTTTTTTACTGTCTTGCTATGTTGCTCATACTGGTATCAGATTACTGGGTTCAAACTATACTCTTGGTCCAGTCTTGATGAATAGCCAGAGTTACAGGAAGATACCACCATGCCCAGCCATAAGAATAATCTTAACAAGAAATCAAAGTATATTACACAGAAATGTTAAAGAATTTTGAACTTTGCTTATTTTGAGTTTAAGATGAGAATTACTATCTCCAACTTAAATTTGAAAATTCAAATGAGTAAGCAAGCAATCATCCAGAAAAGTTACCACTGACCACAAAAATAAGTAAGCTTGGGATATAAAGCCTTTGAATATTTAATCCATAGTTCATTTTCCACACATACTTTATGCATCCAAAAAGGGAAAATCCTCCAGGAGTCTGTGAAAAATTTAAATAAATATAGTAAGCATTCACAAGAGTGTCTGACTGGTTCAGATTGTACAGTTTATAATTTTTAAATCATATGTAGTTAACTTCTAGTAGCAGTAAAACAAATTTTTGTTTATTAAGGTTACAGCTTTAAATTATTATTTATTACACTGTTCCTTATTGACAATTTTGTACTGTAACTTGTATAAAGAAAATTTTCATGGTAGGGGGCAGATGGGAGAGATGGGAAAATGGGAGAAAATGAGGGAAGGGTAACAATGAACTCATTTCCTTACTAAGCCCTCTGTACAACACTGTCACAATAAAATTTTAAAAAGAAAATTTTCTTTAACATCTATCTGTAGTTAAAAAAATCCAGAGCTGTGTTCACTCTGCTTTCTGCTTCCTTCTAGTTCTGTTTTAGTATACCTTGCACTTCTATATTTGTGCCAGGACTGGGGCTTGAACTCAGGGTCTTATACTCTTGCTTAGCTTTCTCATTCAAGAGTAGCACTCTACCACTTGAGCAACTGCTCCACTTACAGCTTTTGGTGGGTTAATTGCAGATAAGTGTCTTAGAGACTTTTCTGCCTGAGTTGACTTGTAACCACTGTCCTCACATCCCAGCTTCCTGAACAGCTAGGATTACATGTAGGAGCCATGGATGCCCGGCTCCACCTTTTTTAATTATCTTGAAAATAAATTATACACATCAAGCCTGTTACATAATTATTATACACACACACACATTAGTGCATACCACTAGAAAGTTAGAAGTAAACGTTACATTAAAATCATGAATAGTTGATATCTAATTCTTGGACATTTATCACTGAAAACAAAGGGAAATACATGTTTGCAACTGTAGCTAGAACAATTCTGAATCTGACATCTACAGCTAGAGCTCCATTGTGGTACAGTTGTGTTATCATGGAGTACAATACACAGAGTTCCACTTGGCAGTCCTTCCAAATAACCGTTTTTATCCCAGTTTTACCCACTTAATGAAACTCTAATAACCTAAGTACACTATGTTTCATACATACAGAGGGATTATTTTTTCATCCTGTGTGACTCAAATATCTGCCCTTTAAGGGCAAAGTCTCCTCTGAAGGTAGTGACTATGTTAAGAGGTAATTCTCTTCAGCCTGCCATGATCACTCCCACTGACATCCAAGGTTTGGGCATAGAAATCAGAGAATCAGTCACAATGCCAAACCTGTGTCCAGGCTGCACAGCTGCAGTGTCAATAAGGTATACCCAGGTGTGTGCTGTTCGAGTTTAAATCTTCTCTGAGACAACAATGAGGAGAGAAGTGTGAGATACTTCAAGTTTGCCTACATACAAAAGCAATATAACCTGATGCTAAGCAAAAGGATCCCCAAGATAGGGACACAAGTGGCTTTACTTTTGTTGCTGTTCTTTTTAATGTACTTATAATGTACTGTGTGATTTTTTTTTGTTGTTTCTTTTGTCCATTCTTCCCCCATGGTACAACCTCTGATGTTACTGTATTTGATTCCGGTGTCCTGCATCTTGTATATATATTTTTCTAATTTGGGGAGGGGATGTCCCTCAGTAGATGAATGGATCAAGAAAATGTGGTGTATAGATACAATGGTATTCTATGCCTCCATCAAAAAGAATGGTACCACCCCATTTGTTAGGAAATGGAAAGACTTGTAAAAAAATCATATTAAATGAAGCAAGTCAGACTTAAAGAAACATAGGCCCCATGGTTTCCCCTATTTGCAGTAACTACTATCTGTCTAGGACAAGCAGAAGAGGTCAAAAGCTATGTACATATAACCATATAACCTGATGCTAAGCAAAATGATCCCCAAGATAGGGACACAAGTGGTTTTATTTTTGTTGCTGTTCTTTTTAATGTACTTATAATGTACTATGTGATTTTTTTTTGTTGTTTCTTTTGTCCATTCTTCCCCCATGGTACAACCCCTGATGTCACTGTATTTGATTCCAGTGCCATGCATCTTGTATATATATTTTTCTAATTTGGGGAGGGGAAGGGAAATAACAAAATGCTGAAATAAGGATACAGGATGACCCATTGTAATAATGAGATGTACAAGACAGTATGTTGAAAACAAACTTTACAACTTTGCGGGGGAGGGGAGAAGGGAGGAAGGGAAGGGAAAGGAAGGGAATAGTTGGGGAGGTGGGAAAGGTAGGGCTAAGGGAAAAACAAAGGAGGGTGTAACAATGCTCGATAGGAAACAGACTCATTACATTGCTCATGTAAACGTAACCCTTCTATATAGTATGTTTACAATAAAAATATATATTAAGAAACAACAACAACAACATCCTACTGGCCTCTCAGTTCCTGGCCAAGTCTGCTCCCCTCCACACTTTGCTCTTTCCTAGGATTCAGCTGACATCCAGTCACATTCCCATGGTCACGGCAGGTCCACTGAGAACAGATTACCCTTGCTTTTATTGTGCCATCATTTTGGACCCTCTTCCCTCTCATACCACAGCTCAGGCCCTCATTTTTTTTTCAGATGTCTTAGTTTATTGAATTAATACATTCTGAAAATATACATAATTCTGATTATATATATATAATTAAATCAAAGGTGATTACATAGGTTCATACAGTTTGGAGGGGGGCCAGAATAGTTCAAGTCACTTATAACTGAAAAAGAAAAAACCACGTATATCACACTCTATAAAATTAAAACACCAAGATTGGTTTTAGAGGAGGAAAAAGAACCCGATAATTTCAGATTAACAGAAGAATATATGCTCACTGAGCAAAATGAAAGGTGTTTCATATTATTCCAACTGCAGATATTTTCATTGCATACAATATTACACAGTGGTGACTATGAAATAGTCTAAAATTGTCTTTCATTTTTAAACTTGTGATAGAATTATTACAGGTGCTTTCCAAACACGATCCTCGAATGACATTAAAGCTCAGCCTTGAGGATTTGTTCACACTAGCCTCTTGTGTGGAAAAACAGAGCTCAGAATACATAGGTTTATTGGGTGCCTTTTACGCCTGGTTTCACATTTAATTATTCATAAAAGCTTGCTCTTTGCTGATCACTTCTCCAAATTATGTCACCAAATATAAATTTACTTCAAAATACAGTGTGTTGAGTTCTTAGCCAGACTATTAAATTAGAAAAATATTGCAATCAGCTAAGTTAACTCAAAACTGTTTATATGATTTCCTATACATGAAAAACAGAGTGTTAAAATATTTTTCTAAGTTTTTCCATCAATTTCCTGAGTCACTGTATAAAAATCCGTAACTCTTACAAAATACACAAGCTCACACACGTGGAAAAGAGTACATATTTAACAAGTATAAATATCAGGAAAACATGCTCTAATTGCATTAATTTGGGTAGATGCCTAAATATGAATCCCAAAGCTATTCATTTTAGATTCTTATCTATATAAAAACACAATATTTTCTTTATCTTAATACACCAAACATGTTCATCCCAACTTTAAATGTCAAATTTTACCAAGTTCAACCTAAATTTTTATCACAGTAAATTTATTTATTCTTCTTAAGTATCAGTATTGTAGTAGTCAAAGAAGACAGCTTGGCATTGAAGTATTTTTATTCAAATGCTAAAATTTCATATATTATGGACTTCTTATTGGAAAAATAGATTCTAGATAAATGTGTCTTCAAATAAGTTGATTACACTGAAAGTACCATTTGTTCTATCTTGAAATCAATCTTGGAATTTTTGGTAATTTTTGCTAATTAAAATCAATAAAAAATGAATCTTATTAAGTAAGTGAAAAATGGTAAAGATGATCATATGATTTCTTTTGTTTTTGATAATTTTTATAGAATTATTCATCATAGTATAAAGATTTCTAATATTGAAATACTTTTCTAAAATAAAGGTTAAATAGTACAAAATATTTATATTGAGTTCTTGATTGAACAAAAATAATTAAAAGTCTAGGTAATAGCTATACATTAATATTTATATCCGATGTAGCAGTGGAAAAAATAGCCAAAATTTCATCATTTGAAAATTATCATTTTCTATTAATTCATTAAAATAATCATTCTTTTTTCTGTTTTCTAACAACTTTTTTTAAAGATCTCATTAAAAAAATATTGTCAGGGATGTACAGAGGGGTTACAGTTACATAGTAAGTTAGTGAAGACATTTCTTGTCTAACTTGTTACCCTCTTACTCATTTTTCCTCCACTTTCTTCCCCCCAACTTGTACAGATCATTTCCAACATATTGTCTTGTGAGGATCACTGTTGCATTGGTTCCCACTTTGTCCTTTGTCTCACCATTTTGTTCTCCTATTCATTTTTAAAACTAGTTGTAATTATTGGAACAGGAAAGAACAAGTTTACTATTGTGGAGTATTTGTCCATTTGTTCATTTGGCTATTCAAGAAATTCAGTAATTACTTTATTCTAAAATGAGTTGCTATATTGTATATTACTATGAAAATTTTATAGCAGCTAAAATATAAAAGATAAAGAAAACATTGATGATATATAGCCTCCTGTATCTTAAAAATTAGGCACTCATAGAATTCTATGCCTCCATCAGAAAGAATGATATTGCCCCATTTGTTAGGAAATGGAAAGACTTAGAAAAATTATATTAAGTGAAGTAATCCAGGCCCAAAGAAACAGGTCCCATGGTTTCCCTTATTTGTAATAACTAGTATATGACTGAGACAAGCAGAAACGGTCAGGTAAGTTGATGTTAGGTGAAATGAACCCCAAGATAAGGATTCAAATGTTTTTTTTTTCTTTCTTGCTATTGTTTCTAACATATTTATAAGATATTTCTTTGTTGCTTTGTATGTCCCTCCCTGATAGTATAACCCCTGTTTTCATCGTATTTGATGTTGGTATAATTTGTGGAGGGGAAGGGAAAAAACAAATTGTTTAAATAGGGATACAGGTGGACCCATTGCAACAATGAGATGTACAAGTCATTATGTCCAAAAACGAACTTTACAACTTTGGCTGGGGAGGAGGGGGGAGTGGGAGGGGGGGAGATGGGAAAGCATGAGGAGGGGAAACAAAGGAGGAGGCTACAATGCTTGGTAAGAAATGCACTCATTACCTTGCCCATGTAATTGTAACCCCTCTGTAAGGTATTTTCACAATTAAAAAAAAAAAGAAAAAGAATTACCCTAAAGAAACAAAGGAAAATAAGTAATTAAGTTCAAAATTTGAAATTTAGAAAATAAAATGAAGTGTACTCTTTAGTTGACTTAGGTAACTGTAAACCCTCTGTATATCAATTTTATAATAAAAATGCATGAACAACAACAAGGAAAAAGAAAATTAGGCACTCAGTCTTATAAATGTGAATTGAATCAGTCTTTTTACTCCTAAAGAATTTCTAATAACAGAGGAGGAATATTAATTGCTTTGGGAATGGCTCATGTCACATATGATTTTATACGGTAAAGAGGAGAGAAGTTTCCTTTAAAGTTGGATGCACTTTAATTTATTAAATTACTTGCAGAGCGAGACTTGAATACTATATTCTTGTAAACACAAACATATCGATGATCCTGTTATACAGTGTACTTTATTATCATGAATGTCAGGAGAAGACGTAGATGATGAATATTGGCACTCTAAAAGTCAAAGAATCTTCAATAATTTTTAACATGTAAAGTAAAAATATATTATATAGCCATAAAAACAAAATGAGCTCTTGGCAAGGACAGAGCACTGAAATTTCTCTAAATTTCTTTGAGATTTAATTCTGATATTTATGAGACCTTTAAGTATTCTTTCAAGTTTGCTTTCAGGGAGAAATGATACTTGGTAATTTTATTTGCACATAGTGTATATGTGTATGCACATGTGACTAACACCACTTATAATTTGTACACTAATTTATATTTCTTCAATATATTTGATTATTACATTTTTTTGTCAGTCCTAGGGCTTGAACTCAGGGCCGAGGCACTGTCCCTGAGCTTTCTTTTGCTCATGGCTAGTACTCTACCACTTGAGCCATAGAGCTACTTCTGGCTTTTTCTGTTTATGTTGTACTGAGGAATCGAAACCAAAGCTTCATGCATGCTAGGCAAGCACTCTACCACTAAGCTACATTCCCAGCCTATATTTGATTTTTTTAATTTGATGTATAACCTAATGTTCAATTTACCTTATGTTGTGAGAGTATTACTCTCTCTCTCTTTATAATAGTACTTTATATATGCTCTGGGAATTAGTAAACAGTAAAGATAAATTCATCAGCTATTTTAAAATCTAGAAATAAGTGTTTATGCCATTAGGATATATTTCCAAATATTTTAAAAAGTTGTTAATATACTTTATATTACAGAACATAATACATAGACATTGACATTCATTTATTACAACTTTTGGGAGGATGGTTGGCTGTGGGTCTTGAACTCATTTCCTGGATGCTGTCTCTGAGCTCCTTTGCTCAGTCTATGAGACTTATCTCCAGTTAACCAACAGAAAACTAGAAGTAGTGCTGTAGCTCAAAGTGGTAGAGTACTAGCCTTAGGGAAAAAAACTCAGAGCAGCACCCAGGCCCTGAATTCTGGCCCCACACAAACAAGAACAACAACAAAAAACAAACAAATAAACAAAATACCCAATAACCACATAAAAAGAAGCATTTGAAAGGAAAGCAAAATTTAGTATT
Organism: Dipodomys spectabilis; assembly: GCF_019054845.1. Lineage (NCBI taxonomy): Eukaryota > Metazoa > Chordata > Mammalia > Rodentia > Heteromyidae > Dipodomys > Dipodomys spectabilis. The sequence goes on from NW_024870709.1 coordinate 13,437,780, forward strand.
CATGATCATAGCACTGAGAATAACACTTAAAAGACCTACCAAGTCACCAGTGTTTAAACACCTTCATGCCAAAGCTTTATGGCACTGTGACAAATCATTCCAATTTGCCAGAGAGGATACATTGATATTTTAATTGGAAATAAAAATAGAAAAAACTAGGAATAATACCAGTTCTCCCAACATTCACATTTCAGGGTCAGGCTTAGACTTTTTGCCTTCTGTCTTAAGCATTCCCACTCTTATAGCCTTCAAATGACACAATGTTTTTGGAACATACTGAAACTTCCTTTCTTCTTTTATAGTAAAATTTTGGGTAAGCTGGCTATGACGCTCTCATTTCTAAATATCCTTTCCATGGAGTGATAATTTTTATTACTTCTTTGATTCATAGAAAATATTTCCTAGTAGGGTATAAAGACATCTTCAGTGAAGCTCATATGCTTTTGCCCTCCGATTTGTTCAGGGTATGCTGCTATTCTGCTCTGACCTGCTCCACCCATTACTTTAGGTTAACAGACTGCCAAAATCGATTCAGATTGTCACCACTCTCCTCTAATCCTGTTCTCCCCTGAACCATCTTACATCACAAAACAACACTTTTTCTTCCCTCTGTGTCTCTTTTTGCCTGATGGGGAAAATGTTGTCATTGTAATGCTACCAATTCCGTGGATTCATTTCTTACTTACTAAGTTAGAAGATGAATCAAGCGCCCATTTAAGCCTTCTTAACAGTGTATTACATTAATCACATAACCCCAAACTGACATGTACAAAGAAAATCTTAATTCTGAGAAGTTAAACAGATTCAAGAGAAAGAAAATGTGGCTGCTTTGGCAGAGGTTTTGGACAAGTTACAGCAGTGATGTATTCATCACCACATTTCCTTAGGCATGCTTTTCTCCCCTTGTTACACAGTCCAAAACTAACTGAGCTTCAGCACATAAAAACGGTTAACACTTTTGTAGCTTAGAAACAATTTCAAACAGCAACTAATATGGCGTTTTTAAGAAGAACTAGGGAACGCTAAAATTTGAACTTGTCTTATTTTCCAAAATAACACGTTTTCTGCAAACAGTACACATTCAGTTGTGGCTTTTTCTATCCTTGTGATAGAAAAAGGTTCACACCTCAAGTTTTAATAACAATATACAATGGACAATAATAGTCTGCTGACATGATTACCTTTCCTAGTCAAAATTCACTGACGGAAGAAAATACTGTGTGGTTTCTCTTTCTTTCTGTTCTTTTATTTTTTTTTTTTGTCAGTCATGGGGCTTGAGCTCTGGGCCTGAGGACCATCCCTTAGCTCTTCAGCTCAAGGCAAGCACTCTACCATTTGAGCCACAGCACCACTTCTGGTTTCCTGGTGGTTTATTGGAGATAAGAGTTTCACAGACTTTCTTGCCTGGGCTGGCTTTGACCTGTGATCCTCAGATCTCAGCCTCCTGAGTAGCTAGTATTACAGGCGTGAGCCACCAGCACTCAGCTTCTCTTTCATTCGGACTCCTTCAAACATACCTATGTTCAAGATGCACTGTGTTCATAACTATTTTGGTGAAGGACAACTCCTTTATACAAGTACTGAAAGATAAGACATTTTTCTAAAAAAATTGTTAGAGGAAAAAATTGTATTTGAATTACTGGAGATAGTCAAAACATCTTTCAGAAATGACTAAGTCTCATTTCTTTCCAGTAAAAGTGAAGGGAAACAATATTATTTACTAAAATTAAATATACAGACATCCAGCTCCCTATTGGACTAATCATCCTCTAGTGAGTAATGCAGTTGTTGCATTTGAATTCCAGGTCTTATGTTTGCTAAACTGGTAATCTCCTATTCGAACCAAACCTCCACCCTTGTTTGTTTAAGTAAAAAAAAAAAACATAAAAAAAATGATGGAGTTGCATTTTCTTGCCTGAGGCTGCTGTCAGACTTTGATTCTCCTTCCTATGCTTCCTGCTTACCTGGGATTACAAAGGTATGCAGCCACACCTTGCTTTTTTGTTCAGATGATGTTCTTACTATTTGTCCTGATTGGCCTGGAACCTTAAGCCTCCTGATACATTTCTGTACAAGTGTGATTACAGGAATCACCTACCACACCCTACACTTCACCTTTGTATAATACCACCATCTATGTATTTTCTGTCATTTTGATCAGAATAGAATTAAATTTGTGGCTGAATATACTGTTGGGAATCAAGCTTCAAAAGGGTTTTATTCTTTCAGTGTGGAAGGTGGAGACTGGATTACCTGGGGAAATTATTTTTCTATTCATGTGCTTGACAGCTGAGTTCAGCTGTTTCTTAAGCATGTATGGAACAGCTGAGCACTTTTTCCTAGTTCTCAGATTTGAAATGAAAGGAATTTGAGGTAACAAAGTGTCACTGGAATGTCGATAATCAAGGAATTTGTTTTGTTTTCATTTGCTATCACTTTAAGTCATTGCCTTATATGACTTATGGGTGAAATCATCTGAACACGAGTAGTCACCCAACTGTTTGTTATGGCCCCTGGTCCTGCTTTTAGAGGCTCAAGAATGTTTCCTGCCATAGTCACACACTTCTATGCCCTTCTCATATCTAGCAGTGAAGGCACGAGGCTACCTATTGGTGCATCTTGAATTCGGGGATACTTGACATTTTAATTCAGCTCTAAAATACTGACTTTTGGATCCAACCATCAAATCTGATCAATACTGCAAGAACTGATAAAGGAAGCAATAATTAAAGACTCTGGTAATTTTATGTTGTGGCCAAAGCTATCAATATGATATTTCTTGATAAGAGGTATTTCTCTAACATTCATAAAACACAATTAGTTGGGAAACCGAGGGAAAGACAAAAAAAGAGACAGAACAGATCATTTTCCAGTTAAAAAAAAAATTATAAGCCTAGCTAAATAGTTGCCTGGTTTTCTTTAAAACAAACAAAACTAGTGCTCTGAACAAAGAGGAATAAAGTTCTTGGCAGTATGAAGCCCTTGGTAATTTATGCAGTGTATGGTATTGCAATCGCAAATAAAGTAGCAATGTAAACATGAATTTGGAGGAAAAGCAGTGACATTTAAGTTTTGGGGTGCTTTGAAACTTACTTCAAATGACTTCCTAATGTGTGTGAAGGAGCCTCTGAATCATTCTAATATTTCAAACATTTCAGCAACTCACACTTGCCTTGAATCCAGTGACAGAGGAAAAGGAGCAGATGGTGATGGATAATCATAAGAGATCATTTGAAAACGTTAAGATGTTAAAAATAAAACATCAAAACAAGAAACGTATTATGACATATTTGAGAAGGACAGTTTCTCCAAAGTTTAACTTTCACAATCATATAGGGTCATATAGGGAAGATGTGTGAGTGAGTGAGTGTGTGTGTGTGTGTGCATGTGCACTCACGTTTTGTGGGAGGTGTGCTGGTATTAGGTTACATATAGGAACTGGAAAATTTAAATAGAAATGATTTTGCTACTATCTTATTCCTAGAAATAAGTTTAAGTTGGCAAATTTAGGACCTATACTGCATTCTAATTAACATTCTCTCCAAGTCATTAATACATACTTAATCTCATTTGGACTATGATTTTCTTTCTATATTCATTTTATTTCCCCTAAAACCATTATTTAACAGATGTCAAATTTCCCTAGCAGATCCACTACAGGTTTTCTTCTTTTTTACTTTTTTCTTTAACTTCGCTTTTCTTCTTTTGCATCTCTCTCTGCAAATATGTGTGTGTATGTGTGTGTACATTTATTTATTTATTTATGTATTTATTTATTTATTTCTGGTCAGGAGGCTTGAATTCAGGACTTGAGTCTATCTCAGCAATTTTGCTCAAGACTAGTGTTCTATCACTTTAAACCTCAGCTCCAGTTCTCTTTTTGAGTGGTTAGTTGGAGATAAAGACTCATGGGGACTTTTCTGCCAGTGCTGACTTCCAATCAATCCTCAGATCTCAGCTTCCTGAGTAGCTAGGATTACAGGCAGAGCTACTGGTGCCTGGCATCATTTTTTTTTTCTCTTATTGTGTTCTAGTACTGGGACTTCAACACAGGGCCTTACATTCTCTGGGCTTTTTGCTCATTGCTAGCACTGCACTATTTGAACCATTTGAAGCCAACATTTTGCTGGATAATTGGAGATGGAATCTCAGAGATTTTTCTGCTTCAGCTGACTTTGAACCATAATCTTCTAGGTCTCAGCCTGCAGAGCAGCTAGGATATCTGGTGTTAGCCACTAGTACCTAGGAGGTTTTATTTTGTTAGTTTCTATTTGCTTGCTCAGAAAGAAAAAAGTATTAATATTCCATCATTGATATTTTATAAAATAATAAAATGTAAGTCATACTTTTAATGTTTGATTTATGTTTAACTTGTTTACTCTAAAGACTAAGATATATAAAGATAAGCATATTTTTTAAAAAATGAAATAGAATGATCTACAATGACAATGTCATTCTTTCAACCCATTTTACTGTTATATTTTTGAGGGCCTTCTATGAAGCAGCTGCTTCTCTTTTTTTTTTTTTTAATGCTTCTTACTAAAATTATCTGTATTTTAATATAAAGGTTGAAATTTATGCATATGCCAATTCTATGTGCAGTCTTTTATTTAATGATATACATATCTTTAGGTAAAGATTAATATGCTTATTTAAAACTTGGAAAAACTTCAAAGTGCCATTAAAATAAGTAATACAGAGAATATATCAACTTAATATTGAATGGAAATTCTCATTTGATGTATATCTTTTAACAAAATGTCTCTTTATATATTAATCAATAAAAGTTATTGAATGAATGCAATTTTCTGGACTTTCACTAGAGATAGGTAAATTAAAAATAAGAAAGACAAATTTCTTGACAACCTGGCTTTGTATTCTATTTGTACATGTAAGTAAATTTCTGGTCTATAAATAGATACTGATAAATGCTGTAAATAAAAATAGCTGATTGAGAGTAACTTAGTACCATTCTTTATAACTTGAAGTTCTTATGATGTCTTGAGTTTAGAATCATAATGAACATAAATTTTGGTAGCCTTTTAAAATATCAAACATTATATTTTAAGCATTTTTCATGCTGTGTGTGTGCGTGTGTGTGTACACATGCACTAAGTTTGAACTCAGAGTTTTGTTTTTACCAGGCAGGTGCTCTCCCTTTAAGCTTTGCCCTCAGTTCCTTTTACTCCCCTTACTTTTTTTTTTTTTTTTTTGGCAGGTCTTGGGCCTGAACTCTGGGCCTGGGTGCTGTCCCTCAGCTCTTCAGCTCAAGGCTAGTGCTCTACCACTTGAGCCACAAAGCCACTTCCAGCTTTTTCTGTTTATGTAGTGCTGAGGAATCAAACCCAGGGCCTCATGCATGCAAGGCAAGCACTCTACCACTGAGCCACCTTCCCAGCCCCTTTTTGAATAGGGTTGCATAATTATGTGTGGACCAGCCTTGCTCCAAATCCTCCAATTTATTTTTCTCAAGTTGATAGGATGACAGGTGAGCAACCACCATGACCAGGTTTTGTTTTTTTGGTTGGGGGTCTTTTCAATTCTGTTTGGACTGATCTCAAACTTCAATCCTTCAAATCTCTTGAATTTCAAGTAGCTAGAATTATAGGAGTAAACCACTTTGTCTATACTAAACCCAAAATTATAAAGTATTGTAAATTCATTACATATACTTACAATTTTCTCCTGCAATTTATATTTTACTTTTTTGCTATAATTAATACTTTGATAGATATCTGTGTACAAAAGTTTGTTCCAGAGTAAATTGACATTCAATAATTTTACATATTATACAGAATTTATTGAGAATATACCCTAATTAATATTCTCCAAGAGTATTTGATTGAAGATATGAACTCTTAAAAATAACAATCAACTGTGAGACTATTAATTATGTATATTTTCAATTACAGCAAAATGTTACTACAAAAATTATCACAAATAAGTTTTTGAAACTTAGAAATACAATAGCAATTTCTGACTGGTTTTTATCACGGCCATTTTAAATAGATTATGTAATTTTCAATTCATTAAAAATTTCAGTGTCCATCTAAATATTTACAAATTGTCAAAGACTATCCAGTTTAATCCAATATTTTAATCACAACTTTGTCACTTGGTGTTCAATTAATCTGTGTGTACAGAAATTGTTTTAGTTTGAAAATTCTCAGTTAATTACCTCAGCTCTCCATCCCTAAACTTTTCAATGTAACAGTGTATTTTAACTATTCAATTTGGGGTTTCTAGAAGTTTATTTGAAGAACAGAAGTAATAAATTCTGTAATATTCTCTACCTTGTTCTTTGGCATTGGAAACTATCACTGTAATTATACTATGGACCTTTTTATACTTGAGCTAATTCTTGGGAAATCAAATAATTTTAAATCATATAATTTATTCTCCCTTTAGAAAAATTGGTTTATTGTAATTTTTACAGTGTTCTCTCTACACTTACTTCAATGCAGTATATTCCTAAAAATAAAGTTTGATACTTTGAGAGTCCTCATATATGTAATTTGCAGCTTGCTAAAGACATATTCATTGATTTTGAACTAGAATGGAGATTCTGGGATGCCCGGTTGAAGTCACATTTTGAATATCTTGATACTCAATTGAGACTGGTAGGTATATACGCATACTCAAAGGTACTGAGGTAGGGTTTTCCATATTTAGATGGTTTATGAGGGAGCTTAGGTCACTGATTACAGAGTTATACCTGTACATGATCACCTGGGAGACTATTCCAAGGAAGTCATTTCACTTCTTAGTATATCATAAACTTCACTGATCTTTAAGCAGAGTTGCCACGCCCATTCTCTTTCTATCACGCTTTTACTATTCGTATCATTATGTACGATGGTTATGGCGGTACTCTGAGCTACATTTCTAGATAGGTTAAAAGTACAATAAATCTTATGAATTACAGTGAGTTGATTTAATTTTAAGGTATAGTCATACTCTTTTTTTTTTTTTCTTTGTCTGTTGTGGGGCTTGAACTCTGGGCTTGAGCGCTGTCCCTGAGCTCTTCAGCTCAAGGAGAGCGATCTACCGCTTGAGCCATAGCACCACTTCTGGTTTTCTCGTGGTTTATTGGAGATAAGAGGCTCAGGGACTTTCCTGCCTGGGCTGGCTTTGAACCATGATTCTCAGATCTCAGCCTCGTGAGTAGCTAGGTTTATAGGCGTGAGCCACCGACGCCTGGCTAAGGTATAGTCATACTTCTATGCGTCTTGGACTTCTTTGTTATTCTCCAAATGGGACATCAGATTTAGACTTCAGAGTGAAGGCACTGAGGCAATGTGTGTTTCCAAAGGAAAATGGTCCCTAATATCAATCATTATTTCTGGGTGGTAGAAATATCAGATTTATAGGTTTAACTTTTTTGAGTCATGAAGAGAAAAAAAAAGAGAGATTAAAGGAAAAAGAAAAATGGAGATAAAAGGCCAGTAGTGTGTGTGTTCTGGGAAATTCAGCTGGAAAGAAGCAAGTTGAATCTGTAACTGTTGAGCTTGTATCACTTGCAAGCCCCAGGATTGTCCTTCACAGCTTTCCACCTTGCACTCAAGTCAGGAAGACAGAACAGAAAATGGCCAAGTATGATTAAGCAAAGTCATTCACCATTCACGTAGCAATTAGCCTCAAGGTTTCTTTGACTTTCTCCTGGAGGAAGTCCCAGTAAAATTAGTTTATTGGCATACCTCTTTTCTTAGCATTCAGTGAAATTTGAAAGGGAACATTTTTTTTCCTGCAAATTGCTGGTTTCATTTCTATGTCTCTATTTTGTAGATAGATATAGGCAACTTCTAAGTTTCTGCTTTGGAACTTAGAGAAATGTCTCATAAACTTTCACACATGTATATTTTTGTGTGCATGTGTGCAAGCATACAAGTAAGCACACACACACACATACACACACACACTATCACATGCACAGTTTTAAGATAATATAAGATAATAAAATAAGATAATATAAAAAGATAATAAAAAGGGGCATTGTCATGGCCTATTTAGTTTGGAGGAAGACAACTCTCGATTGTCCAAGTTTCTCTCCTGTAATAGTAGAATACTGTACTGGACATAGACTTAGTTCTAAAGACTAAAACACACACACACTTGAGCCACAGCTCCATTTCTGGCTTTTGGAGGTAAGAGAAGGAGGTCAATTGGGAGTAGAGGCTCATGTACCTTTCTGCCCAGGCCGGCTTCAAACCACAATCCTTGGTTCTCAGGCTCCTAACAAGCTAACATTACTATATACAGGAGTGAGCCACTGGCGCCCAGCTCAATACTATACTTTGAAATATACAAACATATCTCATAATCAAACAGTGAAATTCCTGTAATTCCATCAGGAGAAAATAAGTTAACAACACTATATAATAATGCATTTATTAATACTCAATTATAAAACATCAAGTCTTACGTTATTCATGACCAAGTTCTTACCAATATTGTTAACCCTAATTTTCCTTTCTTCTTACCCCCAGACAAAAAAGGAAAACTTGGAATATAAGGATTTTTGTTACATACCTAACACTTAAATATCCACAAAGACCTGCAATACACTTTAACTTTATACAGAGGAAGCAATGGCAAATTACAGTGCAAGGCTGTAGGATCTATCTGCCCAGCTTTTCCAAGTTCCAGGAAGTGTAAGAGTTAAAAGCCAACCAAAACTCCTGAAATAAAATCCCAAACAATATTGCAGATGTGTGGTACTTAGAGAAGGTGGAGACCATTAATTCCGCATGCATATTTAATGTGTAAAATTATTTTTACATCCTATAAGAAGCTCTTGGAAAAGCTATGAAATGTAAAAGCAGGCAGACCCTAAGCATTTCTAAATATGAAGAAGAAAGCAGGAATTGCATCAAGAAGAATAAAATCCTGGTTACTCACGATTCTTTTCACCTCTCCACCTTGACCCAGCTTTCATTTTACCCGAGACACCCACAGGAGAAGTTATTTCTGCCATCAAGAGCAGCAGCATCAGGAAGAGCACAGCCATGCCAGGTAAAAATAACCTCTATGGAGAGTCCTGTCGCAGACGAACCTGAAGCCTCTTACTGGGAATAGAAATCTGGAGCCAATCCTGTCATTTTATTCAGCAGAAGTGCAAAGATGCTGTTTTTTGCACATAAATATTAAAAAAGCAGGTAGCTTCCCATCAGACTCCCTATTTGAATTATGCAGGAAATGTTAAAAAAAATTAGAAGGGAGGTAAACCTTCCTCTCTCCATGAGTATAAATGTCAGGAGAGAGATGACAGTTTTCCTGATTTTCCTGCAGCTAGGTTAGTTCTAACCTTCCCCTTGCCATCTCTCACTTCTTCCAAATGTTTGTCAACATTTTCTATAACCTGATGGGAGGAAAAAGCTAAGATTTCCATGTTTTCCCACCTATCCATTCTGTACAACAGATTATAGTACTTGACAAAACTGAATATTTAATTTTGACACTGCAAACACACCTCATTTCAAACAGAGGTGGTTGTTAAAGAAAGGGAAAAAATACCACTTGTTCTCAGAGCTCTAATATCTTGGAGAAGGGATTAGATGTATAAATATCTGCTGCTAAGACAAGATAAAAATACCTCTTAAAAAAGGGAGGGGTAAACAATGATCTTTCCTATCCAGCCTGTACTGTGCACTTTCTGTGATCACAGAATAATATATAAAGACAGTCTGCCAACAGTATTTCAAATCCATGGAGCAGGCAGGATGCAATGTGCTTTGCACATTCAAGAATCATGTGTAATGAATCATAAACACTCGTTTGCTTTGTAAATATATTTTGGTATATTCCAACTCTTCTGTTTCCTGCAAAATGGTCTCTATCACCTCGTGAGCTGAGCAGATATTTCAGCTAATCAGACTTCTATGCTTACTATTGAAGGCTATTTCCTAGGAGAAAATCAATATATTATCCTGATTATTTTGAAGATGTGCTGTAAGGATGTAAGAAGCTTGCCTTTCCCTTTGCTTTATTTTTAATAATAAATTAAAAGGATTTTAGATGTCTAAGAATACTCTAGAACAAAAAATATGCTTTTTTGAACAACAAGCACATAAGCCATTTTCAGATATTTTAAAACACATTATAATGTTCTAAATCTGACCTACTTCTACACTTGCTCACACAGCTGCTAAGAGATGTTTCTGAAACACATATCTGATAATGTGCTATTTACTGTTCCTTCTTGACCTCTAGAAGAGGTCAAGAAAATTAAAGAAAAATAGCAACAGCAGACAGACAAGTAGAATACATGGGTGAAACAAGACAAGAGGGTAAGGTAGAGATTGTGGCCATGTGGAAAGAGATTTAGTCAATTTTGGCTGAATTTTGTTGCCCTGTGGTATTCAACTTTGAACTTTAAATTTTTTTTTCCTTGGTAGTATGTTTGAACTCAGGCCTTGAGCTTGCTCAGCTGTTCTATAATATTGAAACATATCTCCAGCCCAGAATTTTGCTGGCTATTTTGAATTTGGAGTCTAGAAATCATTTCTTCCCAGACTGGTTTACAACCATGATCCTCCAGAAGTCAGCCTCTAGATTAAATAGGATTACAGATTAAGACACCAGAACCTCACTCAGAACTCTGAACCACATAATGCAGCAGAATATTTTGAATATTTTTCTAACTTAAATCTTCCAGTCTCTTTGATTCAACGGATATGTTTTGAATGTTCGCAAGATACCAGAAATTTTATTGTTTGTAAGATAATGTAGCATTTTTTGAGGAAATATATTAATTCTTTGAGAAATTCCTAAAAATAGGGAAAAATATTTTGGTTTTCTTTTTTTTGCTGAAATATTGCATGACTTAAAATGTTTGTCTTCTACTATTCCCAGCCAAATCACTGCTTCATGTTAAGGAATATATGAGAACACTAGTTTGATGAAAAACATTAAAATCATCAAATCATGCTAAAGGTTTTGTGAAAATGCCTGACTCTAGTACTTCAAGAGTGTTTCTCATGGAATCATGCAGAGTATGACCACTTTGTTATCATTTGCTGTGGACAGGGCTAGTTAATATCAGCCTTTTTTCAAGAAAAAGGGGAATTTAACAGGGATTAGAAGAAGAAATAGGCTGTCAAACATAGAGTTGGATTAGTTTTCCATAAGCATATGAGTTATAACTAAATTTGCCTGGTATATGCAAGAATGGATTCCAATGACATAATTCCTTTGAACAATGAATTGGCAGTTTAACAAAATGAATACCAGGAAGCTGAAATATGTGTTATCCGAGGGAAGACAAATGGAGAGAGGAATGGTGAATAAATAATGCAGTCCTAATACTCAATTACCAGTCCCCCCCCCACCTTCCCCCCCATCCCCCGCCCCGCTCCCAATTGCTCAAATGGTAATTTGCCAATAGTGAGTGAAAAATACCTGGCAAGAATACAAGTTCCCAAGTTCAGATGCCATATGAATATTTAAACCAGCAAGTTCTCATGTTCCATCATCATCATCATCATCATCATCATCATCATCATCAAATGGAATTCTTCAAGTAATTTGTATGGAATCACACAGGAGAAAATGTCTGACTTGCTTAGAAGAACCAAAGAAGTATTTCTCATTTTTTCTCATTCTTCCTATGAGCTGTAGAATCTAGTCAAACCAAGAAGCTCCAAATACTCCATAACAACCCAAGAGTCAAGACTATCAGGACTTTTGGCCAATTTTCTTCTTCCATGAAATATATTTTACCAATATCACTGCTGTGTACAATCCTATTAATGCTTAATAGCTGAACAAAGATTATATACTTAGAATTTTACAAAAATATTTATTTTTCTCATGATTTATTCACCAAGAAATAAGGGAATAACCATACAAGCTTAAATTACATGTGTGTTTGTGTGTATGTATGAGGGGGTTATGTAAAATTATGAATTTATTGAAAGCATGTTTGGCAGTCACATTCTAAACTGCACATATGAAAATCTCTGATAAAATGTATTTCTGGCCAGGCACTGGTGGCTCATGCCTGTAATCCTAGCTACTCAGGAGGCTGAGATGTGAGGATCTCAGCTCTAAGCCAGCCAGTTTTTGTGGGTTTTAAAAAATTTGTCATCATTAAATAATTCTTCAAAATTTCACAATTACTTAATATGAGATAGACAGGAATGCTGAAGTTTGTGTGAGGAAAAACTATGTACTGATAAAATAAAATTAAGATCCCAAATCTAGTGATGATCTTTGGTATATAGCATATAAAAGTCTTAATTTCCATTTAAGGAACATTTGATTTAAGTTAAGGCCCAATCACTACAGTGTAGTAAATGTGTTTGAGAGGTAAGAGTTGAATCTGGAAAACGAATTCAACTATTGCAGAAGCCTAGGCTAGGGATAATAAATGGCTTGGAGTGGTTTTAGCAGAAACTGACATATACATAGGCATTCCATAAATAAAAATGTTAAGGCTTACTCTTACTTTGATTGGAAAACATGCACATATGCTTCAATTATAGGAAACATTGCTCATCCATATATAATGGTAGTTGTTATTTTCTGGACATTATTATGAGTGATATCATCTTGCCAAATCTTAGAGGCTAATGACCTTGTCTAGAGCATAACATCTTGACCACAACCACAGATAATCGAAAAGTACATTTATTTCTAAGGAACATGGTAAAGTGTTTGCATACATATCAACTCCATTGATTTTGAATACTTTTGGGGGGAATTAGGTTTATTATCCATACTTTTTTAAATTTCAAAGCATCTTATCTAACAAACTAATTTCTAATGTTGGTGAGATCAAATTAATTTCCACTATTAAATATCTAAATTAAACATGGCAGAGATTAGGCAGCAATTTTACATTTTACAATTTTCCCCTTACACATAATCAATCTATATTTCCATTCCTTTGATTTGTGGATGGGGATTCTGTGGAGAATAAAATGGAACTGATGGTGTGACTCTAAGACTACATCCTAAAGACATGGCACTACCTCTTCTTTCTGACTTAATCTCTCTAGGGCTACCAGCTAACATTTTTGTGAAGAGACTACAGTATGTGTAGAGGAACATGAAAACAAAAATCAGAGGTATTGATCTAACAGCCAACAAGGCTCTAAGCCTGTTTAAGTTTTTTTGTATAGGCTTATGGGCTCTGATGACTATAGACCTTGCCTACAGGATGGCTTAACTTTCCTGAGAAAGCCTGAACCAGAATCACTCAGCCAAGTCAATCCCCATTTCATAATAGCCTAGTTGATAGATGATTGTTGTTTTAAGCTGCTGAGATTTGGTGGTAATTTATAACACAGAAAGAGATAACTACACAGCTTGAATAAAAGGCCCCTCATATGTTTTATCACAGCTAATTCCAAAACCTTGATGCTGATTTATGCATGAACTGGTTGGTAAAGGTCATGGCTGTCATCATGATCCTCTCATCCACAGAATTGTCTAGATTCTTTCACACAGTAGGGAAAATAAGTGATGTTAATATGGAGGACTCCATCTCGTAGGGTTGCATTCTAATCAATCTCACAGTACTTTTATGTTTGGTTTGCAAGCTGTTTTGCATCTTTTCGAAGTCAGGCAGTCAATTCTCAGTTCACTCAGTTGTTAACAGTTCCTAGTTTTCCACTGCAGCCAGATGGCTATGCACATTTAAGTGGTAGATCTGGTTTCAGAATGTATATTCTAATCAGATTATTGAAAAGATTCCACCACTATTCAACATATAATACTATCTTTAAAAAGGACATTTGTTAATTAGGTCAATGGCACAGTATCCAATACATTGTAGAACCTCAAAGAATCTCTCATATAAGTGATTGGTTGACATGACAGTCATCTAGGAATTATATCAATATGTTTAAATGAATTCTAGGAATGGCAGTGCCTTATGTTTTTGCCCTTTAGACTTCCTCCATAAGGCCATACATATATTGCTGCTATTTAAAAAGACACAAGTGGTTTTCATTTTATAACATGAAAGAGATTTTACCACTGGTTGTCTTCTACCCCTTCTTTTGGTGTACCACACTATACCAATCAACAGTATCTTTGCAAAATAGAAATTTTAAAAAAAACCTTAAACGTATATCACTTAAATTAGATTCATCAAATATATAAAGATAAATGTGGACTGAATTAATTTCGCAAAAATAAATTTATTATATCTCTAATGCCATGATCAATGCAGAAAATTTCAGTCAGTCCTATAAACCTCCTATTCTTTCCATCATTAATTAGAGCAGCTATTTATACATAGTTGCAATAGTTGTCTAATTAGATGAATAAATTAACAATCCAAAATAAAGAGAACTGTTTTATGCAAATAGAATTAACACAATTTCTTTTTTAAATTAGACACCTACATATATAATATACTTCGTGCAAGTCTTAAATTCTTTTACTAGCTGTACAAACAAGGGATAGATGTACCATAAACAAATAGACAGGAACATTGTGTTGGTAATACACAGTCATGAATACAATTTTTCTCTTTGATATTTTCAAATATAAATAATGACTGTTGGTACTAAAAAGGAGTATTACATATAATCTGGTTGGTTGTAATCTAACCAGCCAGACCAAGAGGAAACTTAGAACAACCACTCGAAAACTGGAAGTGATGCTGTGGCTCAAGGGGTATAGCACTAGCCTTTAGAACAAAGAAGCTTAGGGAAAACACCCAGGTCCTGAGTTCAAGCCCCATAACTGACACAAAGAAATATACTTTATATCTGACTTATGTGTAACTGTAACCCCTCTGTACATCCCTTTATATTTTAAGTTGCAATGTGAAAAAAATAAAATGAACAAAAAACAAATAATACTCTGAAGAATTAAAGATGGCGTGAATGACACAAGGGTTTGGGAAATGGATTATGCAGCACAATCTATGGGAAAAGTTATAGCTTATATGGGACTTTGGAGTTTTGGTCAAGGACAAATGATGACTAACATTAGAAAACTCCACGCAGGAATATAACTGAACAACGTGATATAGATATGTATTTGCAAGGTGAGTGCTAGAGTGCTTGAGTGGTTAGAAGCAGCATTAGTAGGGAAAACAGAAGCAAAAGGGAGGTTAGTGTCACATACTACACTTCATTGAGGTGAAGGTCATGAAGTCAATTCTGAGAAAAATGATGAAATGGCATGAAGAGGTTGTGACGAAGAAGTCAAAGAGTACCACATATGGAGGTAAAGGTAAAGTATTGCCATGCACCTAATAGCTAACCAGATAAATGTTAAATGCATTCTCTGAACACCTTTCCCATAGAATCATCTCAACTGGAAGTATCAGGTGTGTGTCCCTGTCCTACATTTCACATGTTCCATTCTCCAGAGTGTGAGAAGTTAATGTTTAAAGCATTCTGTGCTGTGGCTGAATGAAGTGAAACATATAACATTTATTCGTTTAATTTGCTTAACTATTTATTGACTTAATGTTGCCTTTGTGAGTCATAAGAAAACCTAGATACTGGACACCCTAATGGATAACAATTGCTGTTCGTAACTGATGAACATCATTCTTAGAATCTTTCTTTTCATGAACTTCTTCCCAGAAGAATTTATCATAAAAGTTTCTTTAAGAGGGCTGACAATTGTTAGGATGGAACTAATGTTCATCCAATTATTTCCCTGAAAGGTGCATCCTAAAAAAGAGACTATGGGACCTAGAGATACAGGAGTTTCATCCAAGTGACAAGCCAAATGAAAGGTCATGTGGCAACTGGGTTTGCCAAATATTGGGTAAGGGTCTTCATAAATAGAGTAATTTTCAGCAGGACTAACTTTTTGAAGTTAACCTTACTACCTTCTCATAGCAGCATTCGTAATGCTGCATCTATGGTATAGAAAGTTTCTTTCTATATGACTTTCTACTATGACTTTGAAAATATGATGCTATTGACACAAAATTGAATTTTTCTGTCAGAACTTCAATATAAATATTTATGAGAATAACAGATATACAATACTTTGTATGACATATGGTTTCTTTTAATCAACTCCATAAATATAATTGTTTTTCCTACCTAAAACAGGTGTTTCAGGATTCATTAGTTTCTGCATTTTTAGAATGAGAACAAAGACCTAATTTTATCATTGACAGCAGCTATTGAAAATGTTTACATAGAGAAAGATATTGAATAGTCAACCTTCATGTAATAAGGCTATATTTGATTTAATTTTCTGGTTAAGGGTAAACTATAGAAGTGTCAATCCATGTTAGTGCAAAACTTACATTTTTTTATTAATAAAATAACTAGTCCACCATACTGAATTATTTTTTCCTTATCCTGTATGGCTTTTATGGTATTTGAGGATCGCAAAATTATCATTAATGTTACTATATAGGACTGTGGAAGGCTACACATCAGGATAGCATGTTCTATAGAGAGTTTGTGGAATAGTTTGTGATGAAGACTGCAATAGATTTCCCCAGTCTCACTGCTCAAATTATGTGTGGCTTTTGGAGATTTTACTGTGGAGAGCTGGAGTCTATTTTACCACATCTTGAATATGATTAGCCTTGTGAATTCTTCTGATCAACTTGTGAAAAAGGGCCTTAAGAGACCTTATGGCATCTGTTTCAGCTCTATTGGCACTCTACCCAAAAACTGCCACAAAAGGAATCTCTGGTCTAGGTTATTGGGGCCTTTGACAGAATGTAGAGAACAAGAAACACACTCTAGCTGAAAGCACAAGTGGCCAGTCATGGAAGCAAGGCATCAATGGACCTTCCAATCCAGCTGATAGCAACAAGATCGCAAAGGAACTATTTCATTCATACCCATATGTGCTTGTGATTATGTATTTACTTCATCTCTGTGGGCTTCAGCCTCTTGCTCTGTAACATGAGAGTGACAACACCATCTCAGTTGTAGGACTGGTAAGGATGTGCAAATAAAAAAAATTAAAACATTATTGAGAGCAAAGAAAGTCCTACTGATCTGTTAGTGAACATTATTATATTTGTGACTGTTGACATTCTTTTATGAGTCTAATTATGATCATCATTGTGAATTTTATGTTTCATAATTTTATGATTTGTCTAGTATAGGAAATAAAAATTAGACTCAGAGATGAAACATTAGCCAAAACCCACATATCTATAGAACGATGTGGACAGACTCACTTGTTCTTGAGTTTGAGTCTAAGTTATCAGTCTCTACATGTATTCACATCTATCCTGTAATTCAAGACTTGTAACCATTGTGATGAATGGCTGCTATTGGAACAATGATGAACATAGATATCATGTATACACAATCATACATATGATATATTCTATATAACAAATATTATATATTATATAACATAATGAGCATATATATGTATATATGTGTGTTTGCACATATTTATTATACATTTAAAAGCTAAATCACAATATTAATGCTTGAGAAAAAATTATATTAGTTCATGGGTATTGATGTAGGCATATTATTTCTTTTGTGCCTCTTACCTTCATATTTTATATCCTTTCCTCTGGTGGTATTTTATACTTCATCTTAACTGTCCTTAAGAAAGCTTTTGCAGTAACATTTCTACGGAATATTCACTTTTTTCACGTTTTTGTGCCTTTGTTCAATTCAATTAAAGCCAGTAGGGAATCTTTCTGAAAGTTCAATCCTTCTTTTATGGAGGAGACAAAGTAGTACACTTCATGTATTTAGTCTTTCAAGTTATATACAAAGAGATATAAATGTTTGTAGATGTTAAAAAAGTAGTTATATGCTTGAGGGTTTTTTTTTAAATCTCTAAATGGAAAGCACATAGAAAACAAATATCTAAGGTAAAAGTTTTAACACTACATCTATACCTTACTTTAAGAAGCCAGCATAAAAAAGACAATGCTGATTTTGATGGATAGTTTTCCTCTAACCTGAAGAACCAATGTAGAAACAGCAATGCTTTACTTGCATTTGCTTGAGTTATTTCATGCCTTAAATTGATATGTAATATCTATTTCTATAAAATTATCTTATAAACAAATTGTGTATATTCAACATTGAATAGGTCCCCATTATTACTAGTGGGTTTTTATTTTTTTATCATAAAGATACTGTACAGAGGGGTTACAGTTACATGAGTAAGGTAATGAGTACATTTCCTATTGAGTATTGTTATGCTCCCCTTTCCCCCCCCCCATTATCCCTTCTCTCCCCACCTCCCCAACTCCTCCTGTCCCCTAACACTCACCCCCAAGTTGTAAAGTTTGTTTTCAACATAGTGTCTTGTATGTCTCATTGTTACAATGGGTCAACCTGTATCCTTATTTAAACATTTTGTTATTTCCCTTCCCTTCCCCAAATTAGAAAAATACATATACAAGATGCAGGGCACCTGGATCAAATACAATGCAAACAGAGGTTATACCTTGAAGGAAGAACATACAAAAGAAACAAAAAAATCACATAGTACATTAAAAATCAACAGCACATCAGAAAGAATGACATTATCCCATTTGCTAGGAAACGTAAAGACTTGGAAAAAATTATATTAAATGAAGTAAGCTAGACCCAAAGAAACATAGGTCCCATGGTTTTCCTTATTTGCAATAACTAGTGTATGTCTAGGATAATCTTATCAGACAAGCAGAAAAGATCAAAAGCTATGTAAATATGACCATATAAGATGATGCAAAGTGAAATGAACCCCAAGACAGGGACACCAGAGGTTTTTTTCTTTGTAGCTGTTGTTTTTAATGTACTAGTAGGTTTTTGAAAGTAACAAGTATACTATTTTAGTATACTTGATGACTCAACTAAATACATCTTAACAAGACAGAAAGCTTGCCTACCTCCAGAATAAAAACAAAATGTAACTTTAGTGTTTTAGGGGATTTAAATTGATTAGGTACCTAAAATAAACAGGAAAACGTGTTAGTAAAGTACTGCATAACTTTGCCAAGGGAATCAGATGATAAAAATTGCAGTAACTATTTCATCTATGTACTAATTAGTATAGCCACACTCCCAAGGGTTTCCTGTTTGTACTAAATTTTACTACTTAAAATACATATATGCATTTATTACCACATTGCTTAAAAATAACAGAATTAATGCATCTCAAAGTAAGATGGTCTGATGATAAAAGAAGGTTTAAAGACAAATTCACATATGGTAATTGCAGCATACATAGGTTTCAATATTTTCCAGTTCTAGTCTCTAAATTATCTCAGATTATTTATATCATTCATCTTTTCCCCATAGCATTTTAGTTTAATGCATAGAAATAAAAAAAAATTGATTGTTACAAAATTTATCTTCCATGGCCATACTAATCTCCACTTTGCCTAAACTATTTAAGCCTGTGTCTCTCATAAAAATGAAAGAGAGCTCTTTACCAAAATGTTTTTGGGAGCAGACTTGCTATAGAGCTTCAAGCTATGCATTATTAGCTTCTTAATTCTCTCCAATGTCAAATAGTGGCACACAGTTCATATTTTAGAACGACTGTGTAACTGCTGGAAACCTATTTGAGTACCAAGGCTGCTCCTATGGTCTCTGGCCTCCTCCAAGTTCCCATGAGACACAAAGGGACACTTTAGTCAGAGGCCTGAGGCCAGTGTAGGTTCCAGAGGGACCCTGCACAGTTACATAGTTGGAGGATGCCTGTCTCAACTCTCCTCTCCTCCCTCCCCTCCCCTCATGTCCTCTCTTCTGTCATTCCTCACACCCTCTTTCTCTCATCCAGATTTTTATTGGCTGAGATGGGGGTTCGAAAACTTTTTTGCTTGGGCCATCCTTGAGCTACGGTCTCCTCAATCTCAGCCTTCTGAACAGAAAGGAGCCATAAAGTCCACCCAGCTACCTGTGTTATTCTTAAGCAGAGAAAATAAATATATGACAATGCAATATAGACATAGGAATCAGAGTACTTTAGGGTTTTTCACCCAGAATTCACTAGAGGTGTTCTCTTTTCCCCCGCCTATTATCTTTAAGTAGCTGTCAAAGGGATTTCAATTCCACATGCCATCTTATGACTACAATACATCTTAATCAATGCCCTTCTTTTCATCATTCTTCCTCATCTCTCCCAAACATTCCCATTTCTTCATTTTGTCTGCTCCCATTTTCACATATATACATTGAATAGCACTGCAACTGCCCCTTCCTGTCTCTATTTTTCTGACTCCTCCCCTTGACCTCCTTCAACATGTGTTCCAGGCATTCATTTTCTTAAACTGCATATTTGCTATTCATTGGTGTGACATCATTGTACTTGTTCCCTGTGTATACCAAAATTCTTTTTTTTTTTAATTATTGAACTGCCTTAAACTCAATTCATATTATCTTTATTGTGAATCATCAATTAGTACAATTTTATTAGTATATTTTTACTATTGAATACCTTACTACTATACTTTTGTAGTGTTTAAAAGAGAGATTCACTGTATTCTAATGTCTAATATAACCTAAAAGTAATTTATGGGTTATCGTAAAAGGCATAAAATCGAACAATGTGTAACATTTAAAAAGCAACATAGAAGATTATTTTAAAAATATTTGTCATACTGGTTTTGTTATTCAGAAACCAAAAGGTTGCATAGAAATGAATGAGGATTAATATCAGCTTGACAACCTCTTCTGAAGGAAATGGGACTATAAACCTCCCTGAAAATCAAAGCTCTAAAGATCTGTCAAAATATTTTATTTTTTATTCCTAAGAAAACTTTGGGCTATGCATTGACAATCTTTGCTTTCACATTAAAGTGTAAATATTCATAGGAAATAGCAGTATGTTAAATTCCACTCACACTTTTGTGAAGTGTGAAAATTCAAGAGACAGTTTTACGGTGTCACCAGGCTTATACACAGAGGCTGAAATCCCACTCTGGATAAATAGATCCAGGGTGGTTGCTTCTCCTAGGTGAGGTTCTATTTTCTCACCCAAGAAAAGTACATATTAAGAAGGCTTCCGGCACCAAAGTTGTATGTGGATCAGCTGCCATGATATTTGGACATGGTTTATGTCTGAATCACCTGGTCAAAACCAGTAGGTTAGTTTTTCTTTGACAATAGTCCACCAAAAGATTTAGTATTTTCTTATGAAAAATGGAAGCACAGCTATCATGTGAAATCCAGTGAAGATTCATTGGATGTGATGTGCTGAAATCACTTGGTGTGTTGAAGTGTGTGACAATGACCAAGATGAACAGGCTTCTAATGATCTTTCATTTTCCCAGCTGGTCATATGAATGCACAGGTCTATTCTGAAGATGGCTCTTCCTTGCACAGTGGTGATTAGTGTAAATAAAACAAACATATGGATTTTGGAAAGTTTTGTTTTCTTAATATGTTTTCTTATATGTTTTGGACCCAGTTTCAATTAGTTGAAATTGCTCTACTTTAAAGGTATCCCTAAAGTAACATTCAAGTAGGTAGATGCCTGGTTGGTTTGTGGTTCATAAGATATCCCTAATGTATAATTGCCTATGTAAACAATTGAATTAAATATATTTTAAATATAAAGTATAAACATATTCAAATACAAATTAACTAACTTGACTATATTTTAAAATGAAAGGAATTTCAGATATTTCTGAGTTAGAAAATGTGACTAAGATATTGTGCTTGTACCTAGATGAATTGGATTTCCCTCACATTATTTATATGCACATTATTCATATTATTAGACCTCCACAAAGGAGAAGGTTGAGAACGGTCAAATGAGTATTACCTTAACTAGCCTGAATCTATGTTTCTATACTATTCTGAATTTCCTGTGCCTTCCCCAAGTGAATGTAAATTATCCACCTGCCATTCATTTATTAGTGAGTATAATAAACATTCTGCTGTTATTAAAATGGGCATCATAACAATATGCAACAAAAATTTAAAGTCCTGAAATCAATATTCTAATTACTCTTTGCCTTTTTTATGAAGAAGGATAAATCATCTCACACATAGTACTTCTCAGGACCTCCATCCCTGGTAAAGTCCCTGATGAGCCAGTGTTTTGTAATATGTAACTTCCTCCACAAAATTTAAACATTCAACTTCTAAAAATATGATGAGAACGTGATATGGGAGATACTAACTGTAGACACTCTGTGGAGATGCACTGAGTCAGATTTTAACTCAAAATTGCAAGTGAAAAATAGTAAGAGAATGACACTGAGTACAAAAAGAGAGACCAAAAGAAAATAAATAATATAGCATTATATAAGAGAGCAACATTATATTCTGAAGAAGCAAAGAGGTAGAAAGCATAGCGCAGGAAACTGAGTAAAGGAAAAATCGAAAAAATCAGCAGATAAAGACATGTTCTGACCCAGCTAGGCCTGTCTGGGGTCCTAGAACTATGTTCAGTTTCAGCTAATAATAAAATATTTCTCATTCTTTTGGAGAGGTGGCATTCACATTAGTTGTTCTTTTAGGAAAACTAAGCTGAGGGAATTTTGTGTGTTTGTACTTACAATAAGTTTAATTATTGGAGCTCAGGATGACTATGTTCATTTCAAAAAACATTTAAAAAACTGTGTTAAACAGAATGCCTGCCTGCGAAAATGCTCATTTTATTTCCTTCCTTGTTACTCTATGTTATTCACATTTTATTTACTCAAGATACACATTTATGGTAGATCACCAGGAGAAAGATGTATTAAGTAACTTACTAGAAAATAACCAATGCATCCTTAATAATGCATAATAATTTTAATGTCAACTTTAATCAGCTTACTTTTACAACTCACAAACTGTTTCAGAAAAATGATAATACTAATGAAAATAAGAATGAAATGCTTAAAATTTTCTGATGTTCAGAAAGCAGATAATTTTGAAAATATTATTATGGATCAATTATCTACAAGATTTAGGATTCTTTTCATCTTCTTTACATCTCTAGAGTTACGAAAGATATGTGGCCCAAGATTCCAGACTATTCTGACTGGAACAAAAGAAAGAAACACACACAAAAGAATTCAAGATTTATGAAGAAAAAATCTATACAAAGGTCATGACTTAAGGAAAAGAGGAAAAGAAGTAAGGAATCTTTCTCTGTCTCTGTCTCTGTCTCTGTCTCACACACACAAATGTGTACACGCATACTCAAGGGGATTTGAAGTTTGAGTGATACAGATCAGAAGCCTGACAATAATTTTCCTATCGAATAATGTGGTTTGAAGAGGAAATTGGAAATAAAAGTCTGGATTTCCCATTATCAGACTTATAACAGCTACATTGTTTGAGGCCTTAGATAACAACTACACTTTTTTTTTCTCTTACCACATTGTAGCCCTTTCCATAATTACTAATTTTCCCAAAATGATTTAAAAATTAGAGAGTTTTATAGAATTATGGGCAGAAATAAGATCCCTTATCTGTTGCTTTATTTTGTACCCAGCATCCACTGGTAAATACCTTCATATTTGGTAGAATTTGGTATAGGTATTCATTGTGTATATTGTATATGTTCAACTTTTTCACTCTGAATATTTAATAAATAGCAATACATTGACATTTTAAATGTAAAATTTGACAGAATGCAGAATAAAAGTTTTATATTTATTGTAATATAGAAATAAAACTCATCTGGGAATGTGGCCTAGTGGTAGAGTGCTTGCCTAGCATTCATGAAGCCCTGGATTTGACTCCTCAGTACCATATAAACCAAAAAAGCCAGAAGTTGTTCTGTGACTCAAGTGGTAGAGTGCTAGCCTCAAGCATAAAGACGCTCATGGACAGTGCCCAGGCCCTGAATTCAAGCCCCAGGACTGGCAAAAGCAAAAAAAAAAAGTAAAATTCATCAACACAAGCCATGAACCCCTAGTAAACAATGTAACTATCACTTTTTATTTTAGCTTTCTTTGTTCAAATAAACCTATTATATTTCCCTTCAGAAAACATATCACAGAAAGGTCTGATAGAAGAAGTTTCATTGTACTTTTTGTTGCCTGTTCAACAAGTAAAAGAAAAACTGTCGTTGCTGGGAAGGTGGCTCAGTGGTAGAGTGCTTGCCTTGCATGCCTGAGGCCCTGAGTTGGATTCCTCAGCACCACATAAGCAAAAAGAAAAAAGCCAGAAGTGGCACTGTGGCTCAAAGTGGTAGAGCCCTAGCCTTGAGCTGAAGCGCTGAGGGACAGCACTTAGGCCCAGAGTTCAGGCCCCATGACTGGACCCTTCCTCACCCCCCAAAAAAGAAAGAAAAACTGTCTAGTATTCTAAAGGATAGAAAAATGAAGTTGTTCAATGTAAACTATCAACAATAAGCCATAGTCATTTTTTCGAGGATATTAAATAAAAATAACAGAGAAACACAAATAATTTTACATAGTAAAATTTCTCCAGTAAAGATAAATTTTCATGCACATTTTAGCGAAATACAACTAAAATTTATTTCCTTAAATCTTTTCAGTGTTTTCTTATTCTGTTTTTATCTAAGGAAATTATCATATTCCATTTCTGCCTCATATTAAATAAAATTTTGATTTCAGTGGAGACTCAGTCTGTGTTCTCGTTCTTTAAGAGACTTCCCTTTATAATTATAAATTTAGTTCTTTTATATTGAATCTAAATCAAACATTGATTTGCAGAGTACATTCCAATTTGAACAGTAGACAAAATAAGGCAACTTGTGTGTACGAACAGCATATACTCATCAGCTTTTTTCAAGCACTTGGATGGTAACTTTTTCAGTTTATGTTCTGTTCAAGATGCCTTTTAGCACCCTCCTGAAGAATGCAATTTTTAGAAATCTACAATTTTTTTTAGCATACCCAACTCTAAAAATCTATGTATCCATGCTTGGAGAGACATGAGACCACTGTCTTTAGGGGAAAGATTACTAAAATCAAATTGTCCAGGTATGGATATTAGATATACCATTGTGGGCTGAGAAAAATTGGCCAAATGAATTGATACTTTGAGATGCTAATGTCCTCATTTTAGAAATGAAGCTACTGATACCTCATGAATTCCTGTGTTGATACAATTAGTTAAAATGATGACAGATCCTTAGCACAGTGCTGTTATGTGGGAAGTGATGACCAAGAGTTCAATAAGATTCTACCATTTCTATTATGGGAGCCACTATCCCTGTTAGTATTATTATAACTTAATAACCTGTCTTTGTGCAAAATACTGAAGTTAGTATTCTAAAACAGTGGCAGTTTCTTATGAAGTTACCCTTATAGATTAAGCAATTTCATCATGACATATCACCTCCAAAATAGAGGGGTTGGGACAACTACAACTAGATAGTATGAAAGTAGTTATAGTAGATTTACTCATGATTACTCCAAACTCCTGAACACTAGGACTAGGCACAGTCTCTGGGATCCTTTTTGCGCAAGGCTAGCACTCTACCACTTGAGCCATAGCACCAGGTCCAGACTTTTTGGTGATTAATTGGAGATAAAACTCTCATGGATTTTCTTTTGCCTGGAATGTTTGAACTGTTCTTCATGTCTCAGCATACTGAGTAGCTAGGATTACAGGTGTGAATCATCAGTGTCTGGCTACCCCAAGCTCTTAACAAGCAAATTGTCCATCACATTGTGAGCAGATGAAAAAATTTGGAATATATATGTAATGGTGAGTTCACACATGGAATTTTAAAAAGAATGACCTACAATATGAACAGTTCTCAAATGTATTATAAGAGGAATAATCTAGAGAGAAAAAAATCTGCTTGCTGTAAAATTTGATTCTGATGTTTTTCCAGAAAAAGCCAAACCACAGAGAGAAATCTGTTTTTAAGTTGTGAGAAGGATGAACTAGAAAGGGACAAGAAGAAATCTCTTGGGATGAAAAACATGTTTTCTATCTTCATTACCTTTGTATGATTTTTCAAAACTCATAGAAATGTACAGCTTAAAAGACTGATTTTTATTATATGTGAGTTATAAAACTGATCAAATGGAGCTTAGTATATATATATATATATATATATATATATATATATATATATATATATATATATATGCTTAAGAAACTAAACTCTCAAACCATAATCAATTAATGAATGGACAAAGGAGCTAAATAGAAACTTTTCAGAAGTGGAAAGAATGGCCAATAGACAAGAGAAATGTTCAACATCTCTAGCCATTAAAGGAAATGCAAATCCAAACAACACCGAGAATCCACTCCTGGTGGAACTGGATGAGGTCAAGTGGACAAATAGACAAATGAAGAGAGAAAGGGTTGGAACACGCAGACATAATATTGAACTTATATATGAGAAGGTGGAACTAGGAAATTGGAGAGAATTGAGTAGAGTTAGCAGAGTTGGTGGGGAAAAGATGAAAGGGGTGGCATTAATCAAGTTGTATTGTACCCAATGTACTGAATTCAAACCTCTTTGAACAACTACTTAAAAATAATTTCATAAAGATTAGAAGCAGCAATAACAACACATTCACAAAAGATTATATTTTATTACAAAGGTATAATATTAGTATGGTCTGTGCATATATACATACATATATCCAATGTTAAATTTTCTTTCATGGTTTGTGTGGGTTTTTTTTTTAATCAATATAACATCAAAATGCAATGAGGTATATTTTTTTTCAACAAGAGAAAATAGACACCCAACATTTTTTTTCTTTGCCATACAAGTAAAATGTCTGTGTCACTCAAGTGTTCCACTCCATGCGAGAAAGGTTGAGTTTCAATCTGGAGTGTAGGAGACGAATTTGATGACATTTAATCATGCAGTGTTTTTAACCCTAAGCAATTATTTAAAATCAATATATTTCTCTTCTGAAAAGTGATATTTCACATTTTCCACAGGCCTAATCATGGCTCACTTATGATGTTTTAGAGGATAATGTATTTATCACAGAAAAACCACTACAATATTTTGAAAGCATTTGTTATTAAAATAAAGAACAATTTTTCTATATTGCAATAGATACTTATGTGATGGTCCTTACTTAATCAAGACGTTTTAAAATGTATTAAGGTTACAGGATTTCTTTCTTGACAGAATTCTTTAATGGTAACCTAGTTGATTATATATTGTAAACACATATATAATATATCTAGGTCATGTATTATTATTGGCTTTGAAACACTGGAAAAGGCTATGCTTATTTCCAATGAGTTAAACATATTCCAAAATTATAAGATAAATTAAAGAAACAAACATTATATGATTCATACTTATATATTTATCTGTCTAAAATTTTCCTGTATAATTCTAGATTGCTTCTAATTCAATTTTAGCCCACTACAGAGGCAATCACAGTGCTTTTCAACCTTTATCTCTCTTTTTTTAATTTCAATATCAAAGAATAATGGGTAAATTTGTGTAGAAACTACATTTGAGCATAAAATCCCAGAGAATGTAGGAGGAAGAACCAAAACTTGAGCTCCAAAAAGTATTACTCCACATGTATTATCCAAGAGGGAGGAAGATATGGGTGGAGGGAGAGAAAAATGCAGAGTGGGATGGTATGAAAATATATCTAATATTCAAACCAGTTAATTTGAAGGGAAAATAGCGTTGGGACAAATGGTAGCACTGATTATATCCATAATTTGACATGTTGAATTGGAAATCCTTTGTGTAACTATTTTAAAATAATAATTATAAAGGAATAAAAACTTTTGCTCAGGTTAAATAAAGTAATTTGGTTTAGAATAGCTTAGTATATCTATTATAGCGTCTAACTTTCTGACATTAAATATGGCCTATTGATTTCTTCAAACTTGCAGTGTAACTCATATTTCAGAGAATTGCTTTCCCTTTATTAACTCTTTTTTTAAATTACGTTTTTTATTGTGAAAATACTGTACAGAGGGGTTACAGTTACATGAGCAAGGAAATGAGTACATTTCTTATCCAGAATTAAGCATTCCAAGGGGAGACTACATTTCTCACTAAACTTTTACAACTCCTTTGAGATTAGTTCTCTAAGGGTTGGGGATCCCTTCATACTTCTTTTGTAAAGATGATAAATCCAAAAAGACTTAAATTGATGCTTTAAGAAAGGAAGAAACAATTGTAAATGTAATCAATTGTGGGAAATTCAAACCAACGTAGAGATAAACCTATATAAAAATTTAACATATTTATAATGAAGAAAAATGTTACTGTGCTCCTGTAAAAATAGACAATGATTATTCAGTAAAAATATACTGTAGTTATTAAGAAAATAGATTATCATTTTATTTCAATTAAATCTTTTTAGTAAGTTTTTTATTGTGAAATTACTGTACAGCAGGGTTACAATCACATGAGCAAGCTAATGAGTACATTTCTTATCAAGCATTGTTGCCTCCTCCTTTGTTTTTCCCCTACCATCCCTTCCCTCCCATCTCCACAACCACTTTCCCCCCACCAAAAAAATTGTAAAGTTCGTTTTTTGACATAGCATCTTGTTGCAATGGGTCAACCTGTATCCCTATTTAAACAATTTGTTTTTTTCCCTTCCACTCCCCAAATTATACCAACATCAACTACAGTGAAAACAGGGGTTATACTGTGGGGGAGGGACATACAAAGCAACAAAAAATGACGTAGTACCTTATAAATACGTTAGAAATAATAGCAAGCAAAACAACAACAACAACAGCAACACTGTGCCCTGTGTCCTTATCGTTGGGGTTCATTTCGCTTATCATCTGACCGTTTCTGTTTGTCTCAGATATAAATTAGTTATTGCAAATAAGGGAAACCATGGGACCTATGTTTCTTTGGGCCTGGCTTACTTTACTTAATATAATTTTTTCCAAGTCTTTCCATTTCCTAACAAATGGGGCAATGTCATTCTTTCTGATGGAGGCATAGAATTCCATTGTGTATATATACCACATTTTCTTGATCCGTTCATCTTTTGAGGGGAAATTGGGTTGGTTCCATATCTTAGCTATGATAAATAATACTGCAATAAACATGGCTGTGCTGGTAGCTTTAGTATGGTCTTGTTTGTGATCATCTGGGTAAATGCCCAAAAGGATCTTAATAGTATGTGCTACTGAATGAAGAGCACATTGAAAATAACCAGTAAACTCTCATAAAGCACAAATGTTTAATTTGCATTTAAAAGCCTAAACTATTTATGTATTACAATGTTTGGATTTCTTCAATGATGGACAAAAAACTTTGTATTACCAATCTGTATTGTGTTTTTATATTTTCAGTGAAACATTACATTAAAATATTATAATTTTTCTTTACTAGCAACTATTAATTTCTATATCCTTTTACTACAGATACGTCGTCAGTCTTTCATTTCAAAGAGATTATATTTAGTTTTTATTCCCAAAGAAATAGAAGCTTAGTCAACCCAATGTTATTTATTTATTTTGCTTTGATCTGTAGGTTGCCATGTAAACCAAACAGCAGATTTCTTTCTTGCTTATATATAGGCTTGCTGACTGACAGAGCATTGGATTGCTCTGTGGCTAAGGAAAGTTATTTTTGATACTGTGTGAGATATTTTTAAAGAGTGTTTGAAGTGTTACAGCTGATATCTGGGCCAACAAAAATTAAGATCATGTTCTTAATTTTGATCATTCCAAAAACTTCAGGCTACGCTCTTATTTTGTGTCAAAATAAGCATTTTAAGAAGTGACACTAATAATGAAAAGGTGGCTCATAGTGTCTAAAATTATAAAAATGAGTTTTAAAAAGTAAAATTCAGCCCATGAATCTAGTTTGACTTTTAGTATTTATACTTCTCCTCTCAGATCTTGAGTATCGATTTCATGGTTTGTAGTTTCTTTCTTTTATTATTTTTAAGTAGTTGTAGAAGGCCTTACCAGTCAAAAAAGCCATTTATGAATGCAATGCAACTTAATCCATGTCACTCTTCTCATCATTCCTCTCCACTTCCTCCCAACTTGCCTCAGATTTTCTTAATATTGTAGCACATGCATTGAATTTTATGACCATATATTTTCCTCCTTTCTCTCTACATTTGATAATTCCCTTATTCCCTATTTTTTAATTTTCTTACTCTGGCTTCATGATTGTTTCATACAGTTAAATGCAAAAGAATGAATTCTGTTCATTGAACTCAGCCGTTAGCATGTTTGGTCTGAATACGATCATTATTTTCTTAATCACAACATTGGCATGGAGTATCCTCATATTACACACTAATAGAAGTTTTGACCATTAAAGCAATGGTAAAGTTACCTGTGCTGATACAGAGAAAAGGCATCAGTTTCATCCAGCCTTTCTCTGAAAGCCTTTCCTATTACCAATGAAGCAGGGGATGATCACACTGTCCATACTATTTTTTTTATTAGCATATATTTATTCATTTATTTTTGTCGGTCCTGGGGCTTGAATTCTGGGCCTGAGTGCTGTCCGCTGTCCCTTAGCTCTTTAGTTCAAGGCTAGTGCTCTACCACTTGAGCCACAGCACCAATTCTGGTTTTCTGTTGGTTAATTGGAGGTAAGAGTTTCACAGACTTTCCTGGCCCGGGCTGGCTCTGAACCACCATCCTCAGATCTCAGTCTCCTGAATAGCTATGATTACAGGCATGAGCCACTGTCACCCAGCCCCTGTCTATGCTAATTTGAATAGTAACAAATTGAATATATCCATTTTAAGTCCTTTCCCTCAGGTTGTGTATCCTTTTCTTTCCCCTTTGGCCATTCCCATTTGCTAACTGCAAAGAAGTCAATGTAAATTTGGTTGTGGGGATTACTTAGTAGTGCACATTACATGAAAACTGTATATATCTAAGCAATATTAAAAACAAGGATATTTTCTTCCAAACTTCTGTTGATTTTATCTTTGAAATAAAGTAAATGTTATTTTAATATTGAGACATAATCAAGATGTCTAACATCTACACATTTACCTAACTTCTTTCATCATTTTAATGTCTTAAGTTACTTTATATATGTCATTTAAACACATTTTTACTATTCATGTATATGTACAATAATTTATAAGCCTTATATTTATAATTTTAGGAATATATATTATGAGTCAAAGATGAAGTTGATATTTTAAGTTATTGACAACAAAATGTTAATGCTAATTTTTATTAGCATTTTCATTGTGGTTTGTTATTTAAAATTAAGTCATTACAAGATGATTTACTGTTAAGTTAAATATACAGCACTCAAATATGCTGTTAATGAAATCAAATATATATTAAAAAGACAGGTAATCAAAATTATAATATTTGTCTTCAAACAATTCTTATCAGTACAGAATAAAATGTTCTGCCATGTCATTGATACTTATATTAACAGGTATTACATTATTTTGTTAATTCATAAGTACTTTCATAAAATGAAGAAAGAAAACACAACAGTTTTTCATTTTGTACAGAATGTTATCAAATGAGCTACTTTAAAAAATATGACCTTTTACACTAATCGACCTACAGCTTTTCAACTTAAATAAAAAATAAAATACTGATTATAATCACTTTAAACCAATTATATTATTTTTACTTTTACTTTTCTTCACAAGAGACATTGTTCATATGTTTTCTACATGAATTAATGATTGTATTTCTAACTGATTCACAATCTGATAAAGCCCATAAATGCTAGCTGATCTTTGGTAGTCTTCTAAGTGGCTCTGAAATCCTTAACCTTAAACATTATTTAATGTATTCATTATTTTAGTGCTGTCTTAGAGAGCTTTACAGCCTTAAAATTTTAAAATATATTTGTATTTTTTAGATAGATGATATAAAGGTATAAATTTACAAAGAGGTATCTTTTTGGATAACAAGGTATCATTAATAAGGTTCATAAAGTAACAGTTACTAATATTAATTAATTCTAAACATGAAACATAATACAACTTAGAAAATATGTAGGACATTATACAAATATACAATCTTGTTTTACAAAATAAGGAAACAAATGCTGTAAAATTTAGTGTGTGTGTGTGTGTGTGTGTGTGTGTGTGTGTGTGTGTGTGTTTGCCTATACTGGAGTTTAAAGTGAGGGCTTAAACAACACTGTCCCTTAGCATTTTTTCTACTGTATCCTGCTTTTTGGTTGTTAATTGGTATTTAGAGTCTGAAAGACTTTCTTGCCTGAAATTGATTTGAGCTGTAATCCCTAGACTTCAGCCTCCTGAGTAGATAGTATTACAGGTGTGAGGGAAGGGTGCCAGTGGTATTGTAGAATCATGGTGATAATTCCCCCTAACTTAATGCAATAGATATTCCCTCCACCATTTTAGACAAAAAGAGTAAGGTAGCCATTTACAAATAATTTCTTTTCCATATAAAATTTACATTTTCCTCAAATAATTGGATTTACTCCAAGGCATTATTATCTAAATATTTGTTAGGATGCCTATTTTTTCAATATACCTTTGTTCTTAATTAGTTGAGAGGATAATCATTTCTTTTCTTTGTTGTCTAAAAGTAAAGTTTACTTGACATAAATAGAAATTTCAATTTTGACTTGTATATATTAGATTGTTCATGAAGTAACAACAGAAATAAATTTAATGGTTAAAACATAAACATAATTGTGAAGGAAGTTCAAATGTATAGTTTTCAAACTTATGTCTTGTACACCATTTTCAGATTTTCATAGTCTTTTGAAAAATTAATGAAATGCCCAATTCTGCAAACATGTTTTGAATAAACGGCTACTCTTTTACACTTATTTCTTCTTGTATATAACAACTGTAATCTAAGAGCTTACATGCAGTTTTGAGAAAGAGAGAGACAGAAAGACAGAGTCCAAGTGAGAGAAACAGAAAGACAGAAAGCGCGAGAGAGAATTAGGGGGGGAAGGGGGAAGCTAGTAGGATAATTAGGGAAGGGAGGCAATAATTTGATCTATGAAGATCACTGAATGTTATTTTGGGGATCAGACCTTAAAAGATAGCTGAAACGGTGATTAACTGGATTGATAAAAGAATATCAAAGGCACAAAAAAAGTAAACTGAAACTGGGGTAGAAGGTAGACCATGGGTATAAGAAGGAAGGTCGGTGAACAGATACAAACATTAGACCCAATGTAAGAAAAAATGACAATTGAAAATTTTACTCAAAATTTCACATATGTACATCTTTATTGTCTGAATACATTCTTTTGGCGCCTGCCTTCCCATTGTTATAAGTAACTTTTTGATTAGATAGCATACCATCACCCCTGGTTCAAAACAGAATACTTTTAGTAAGGAATAACGAAGTTCAATATCAACTGGAAAATTAATACTCCCAGTTCCATCCCTTACCTTTGATCTCCCACCATTCACTTTCATGTACACATTCCTTCTATTTTGCATACTCCTTCTTAGTTCCACTTTGCCAAAGACATCAAAATATTGCATAGGACTAATAGTATCTAAAAGGACTCCTTAATTGTGTTTAATTCTGTTAATCTTTTTAAAGATGTATAAGAATAGCAAGTGCCAGGAAGTTTTGCTTTCCCTGATAAAGATTAGTGTACTCTGTGTTCAAACCAGTGCTCCTAGGCTTCAAGTATAAACAGTTATGCCAGAGGATACATTTTATTTTTTTATTACAAGGATAGTCATCTGCTTCTTTATCCCTTGGATCATAGCTACTACGTGCCTGGATTTTCTATCTTTTTGATTCAATACTAAATAGCAGTGTGTTGTTTTGACTGTGAAATTAGACTGAATTGAACAAAGGTGAGCCGATGAGCACATGCAGAATCTAGAAACAGTAACTCATTAAGTATTATCAAATTAAAGTACTTGGCAAAAAAACAGTTTATACCTAGTTATATTATTGTTTTCAACCATAAAATTTATGTGATAAACAGAAATCTTTACAACTATACTTATAATTGTCTCTCAAGAAAAGACGCTATTGCTGAATTTGTATAGAGTCTATGAGAAACATTAGATTTCTGTTAGAGATTTTTGAAGCCATTATTTGAGAAAGAAAAGATATCACTTGCTAAAACAAAGACACTTCATAAAATAGTATTCAAAAATACACAAAATATGCAAATAGTAAATTTAAAAAAATCATAGTACTTCAATACTGAATATTAGGCAAGAAGTGTGTCCATCACATAGATTGTGTATGTTTTCCTAGGTTTGTATAATTTCAACCTATGTCTGTGTTTCTCTTTGGTAGTCCCATTAGAATTTTTTTTGTAATCATAGCCAAGCAGTATTAAAATAAATAGCTTAGTAGCTATGGGCAATTATGTTTTATGGGATAAGCCATAAAGTTGGGGGAAAGTTGATTTATACATTTTCATGACAAAAAGAAAGTATATAAGCATGTAAAAAGTCCACATTGCTCTCTTTAGTCCTTTACATAACCACATCTTGAATTACCATTTCCAGAAAAAAGCAATTGCTCGTCTGAGATATAATGATATGACTCTGGTGCACCTACACACACAATATGTCAAAAGAAAAAAAATGAATCTCATTTCCTCGAGTCCTGAGAGTGCTGGCATAAGGAAAGGTTAAAAGAAAACTGAAATGATTTGGAAGTAGTAATAGGTAGGACATTCTGAAGGCATGAATCTGTGTTCCAAAGATTACTTCAAAATTGGTTGAACTTATAAGTACAACATAAAATGATTTTATATTTAACACTGCAATAGTTTTATAACTTTATTTGCTCTAGTTTATCTGAACTTTCCTTAACCAAGTAGAGTGTGCTGATCAGTCACTTAAAAGATTGATTTCTAAGAAAACAAGAGGACTAGTTTTTTCTAGGATAGAATTGAAACATATTGAGCTAGTTTTCAATTATTCATTATTACACTTTTAATCAATAACACAGAATGCCTGTACTCCTGAACCAATAGAAGAATATGCTCACGCAGTTTTCCAATTTTTTTTTTATTTTCAGATGAAAATAAATAGATAACTCTTTTAGAGAACAGCTTGAAATACAGGTAGTTCATATTTATTACGATATTTTAGATGACAACCTTGAAACCAGTCCAAATAGTGTTGCTCCTAGAATTTTCCCCCTGAATTGTATTTTGGTGGACTGTCATCCATTTATCCATTGTTATTGAGTAGTGGTAAAAGAAAATTCACATGTAAGAACATTAAAAGGGAATACTTGTTAAACTTTTATACTAATAAGTTTGAGAACTTGGTAGAAATGGACCTTCTAGCAAATATCGACATGCTGAAACTAAACCAAAATGAGTTAAACCATCTTAACAGGCCCATATCAAGCATTGAAATAGAAACAACAATAAGAGACCTCCCATCTAAGAAAAGCCCAGGACCAGATGGATTTACAACAGAATTCTACAAGGCCTTCAAAGTAGAGCTCACACCAATACTCCTCCAACTCTTCCATGAAATTGAAAGAGAAAGTTCACTACTGAACTCATTCTATGAAGCCATCATAACCCTCATCCCAAAACCAGGCAGGGACTCACCAAAGAAAGAGAACTATAGACCCATCTCTTTGATGAACATTGATGCAAAACTTCTCAACAAATTTTGGCCAATCGATTTCACCAATTCATCCAAAGAAATTATACACCAAAATCAAACAGGATTCATTTCAGGGATGCAAAGCTGGTTCAATACATGCAAATCAATTAATATAATTCATCACATCAACAGGAGCAAGGATAAGAACTACATGGTTATCTCAATAGATACAGAAAAGGCATTTGACAAGATCCAAACACCTTTATGATGAAAGGTCTGGAAAAATTGGGAATCCAGGGAACATTCCCCAATACAATAAAGGCTGAATATGACAAACCTACAGACAGCAGTATACTTAATGGTGAAAAACTAAATCCATTTCCTCTTAACTCAGGAACAAGATAAGGATGTCCACTCTCTCCACTTCTCTTGAATCTAGTATTAGAATGCCTAGCTACAGCAATAAGATAAGATGCAAACATAAAGGGGATCCAAATAGGAAAAGAAGAAGTAAAGCTCTCCCTCTTTGCAGATGACATGATCTTGTACTTAAAGAATCCCACAGACTACACTCCCAAATGACAGAAGCTGATTCAAAACTTTGGCAAAGTAGCAGGGTATAAAATTAACCCTCAAAAATCAATGGCTTTTCTGTATGCCAACAATGAGAAAAGTGTGGCTGAAATCAGGAAAGCAACTCCATTAATAATAGCCTCACAAAAAATAAAATACCTAGGAATTAACTTAACCAAAGAAGTAAAGGACCTCTATGATGAAAACTTTAAAAACCTGAAAAAGAAAATCAAAACAGACCTTGGAAAGGGGAAAAACTTCCCATGCTCCTGGATTAGAAAGATCAATGTCGTGAAAATGGCAATATTTCCCAAGGCTATCTACAAATTCAATGTGATACCTATGAATATTCCAACCTCATTCTTCAAAGAAAGAGAAGAGTCAATCCAAGAGTTCATATGGAACAATAAAAGACCCCGAATACCAAAACCTATCCTTAACAGAAAGAACAGTGATGGAGGAATATCAATACCAAATTTCAAACTCTACTACAAAGCCATAATAATCAAAACATCTTGGTACTGGCACAAGAACACACCTCAGGACCAATGGAATAGAATTGAAAATCCAGAAATGAACCCACAGACCTATAGCCCTCTAATCTTCGAAAAGGGAGCTAAAAAATAGAATGGAAGAAAGACAGCCTCTTCAGTAAATGGTGCTGGCAAAATTGGTTAATCACTTGTAAAAAACTAAAGCTAGAACCTTATATATCACCCTGCACCAGGACCAACTCCAAATGGATCAAAGAACTCGGAGTCAAAGCAGACACTCAGAACATTACAGCATGAAATAGGGGAAACTGTAGGTCTAACTGCCACAGGCCAAAATTTTCTTAAAAGAGACCCAGAAATACAACAAATCAAAGAAAGGTTGGACAAATAGGATTGCATGAAATTTCAGAGCTTCTGCATGGCAAAGGACATAGCTAGCATGATCAATAGAAAGCCCACGGATTGGGAGAAGATCTTCACTAGCCATACAACTGACAAGGGTCTGATACCTAAAATATACCTGGAACTCAAAAAATTAAATCCTCCAACAACAAATCCTCAAAGAAACAACTGCCCAATAAATAAGTGAACTAAAGACGTACAGATAAACTTCTCTGAAGAGGAAAGAAGGATGGCTAATAGACACATGAAGAAATGCTCAACCTCCCTAGCCATAAAAGAAATGCAAATCAAAACAACATTGAGATACCACCTCACCCCAGTTAGAATGGCTATAATAAAGAACTCTAAAAACAACAGATGCTGGAGAGGATGTGGACAGAAGGGAACCTTACTGCATTGTTGGTGGAAGTGTAAACTTGTTCAACCACTTTGGAAAGTAGTATAGAGGTTCCTCAAAAGACTCCACATAGAGCTCCCCTATGACCCAGCAATCCCACTT
Source organism: Dipodomys spectabilis (assembly GCF_019054845.1). Classification (NCBI taxonomy): domain Eukaryota; kingdom Metazoa; phylum Chordata; class Mammalia; order Rodentia; family Heteromyidae; genus Dipodomys; species Dipodomys spectabilis. The sequence continues at coordinate 13,475,011 of NW_024870709.1, forward strand.
TTGGGCATTTACCCAAATGATCACAAACAAGACAACACTAAAGCTACCAGCACAATTATGTTTATTGCAGCATTATTTACCATAGCTAAGTTATGGAACCAAGCCAGATGTCCCTCAGTAGATGAATGGATCAAGAAAATGTACTATATATACACAATGGAATTCTATGCCTCCATCAGAAAGAATGACATTGCCCCATTTGTTAGGAAATGGAAAGACTTGCAAAAATTTTATTAAGTAAAGTAAGCCAGGCCCAAAGAAACATAAGTCCCGTGGTTTCTCTAATTTGCAATAACTAGTATATGTCTGAGACAAGCAGAAATGGTCAGATAAGGTGATGTTACCCGAAATGAACCCCAAGATAAGGACTCAAACGTTTTTTTCTTTCTTGCTACTGTTTTTAACATACTTATAAGATGATTTCTTTGTTGCTTTGTATGTCCCTCCCCATGGTATTACCCCTGTTTTCACTGTATGTTGGTATAATTTGTGGAAGGGAAGGGAAAAAACAAATTGTTTAAAAAATGATACAGGTGAAACCATTGCAACAATGAGATATACAAGTCGTTATGTCCAAAAACAAACTTAACAACTTTGGAGCGGGGGTGGGGGAGTAGAGGGAGGGGAGATGGGAAGCGATGGGAAGGGGAAACAAAGGAGGAGGCAACAATGCTTGATAAGAAATGTACTCATTACCTTGCTCATGTAATTGTACCTCCTCTGTATGGTATTTTCACAATAAAATAAATAAATTAATTAAATAAAATGGACTCTTACAGACTGGTATACCTTGAATGGCCTGGAATAGAGATCCTCCAAACTTTAGCCTCTCAGGTAACTAGGACTATAGGCATTAGACACTGGTACCCAGTTTGTGAGAGGAAAACTTAAGTTGTGATGGGCAATGTGATTCCCATAAAATAAATCTATAGTACTAATTGTTCAATTATAGAAAAAGGATGGAATGCACATGAAACTTTCTCAGGTATAAGAAGTATCACTGAAAATAACTTTAAAGTTTAGTCAACAATATAATATAAATACCAGGGTTAAATCAGCAAAATGGACTACCAAAGTTAGCTTAGTTAACAAGTTAAAAACCAATCCTGATTAATGAATTGAAATGCTTATATATTACTGTCTAGAATAAGAACTGGAGTTGACAGTTCAATTAGAATATTGACCAACTTTACTAATAGGATTTAAAGCAGTATCATGAGGTCATGTGAAACTTATTGCAAACAAAACAAAACAAAGAAGACTATATAGGTCTAGATTACAGAGAGATATGAGGCAGAGAAGAGACTATTTCCAATATGGGGAGTAACACCCATTGAAGAGTTCCATTCTTTCTTATGTGGCTCTATGGCGCTGGAGGAGAACCAAGGATTTTCTAACAAGATAACTCTTCCTAACTTAAATAAAGTCTTCCACCTCTACCAGAGGATTTACCTTCGATGTGAACAAGATTAATGGGGCTAGAAAAAGGATTGAAAGGATAGATAGACATTTAACAAACAATTTTAGCCTCTTTTCAGACTAATCCATTGTTTCATACCACAGACAGTGCATCATATCAATCCTTTGTTCAATGCTCAGCTAGAAGACATTGGCATATAGAATCTAGGCAATTAGAGATTTCATTTTCTAACAAGCTGGAGGTCTGAGTTCAACCGCCAGTACTTCATTTTCACCAATTTTACTTGAAGATTTTTTTTTTTTTTTTTGGTCCGGTCATGGGGCCTGAACTCTGGGCCTGGGCTCTGTTCCGCAGCTCTTCAGCTCAAGGCTAGCGCTTCACCACTTGAGCCAAAGCGCCACTTCCGGCTTTTTTCTTTTTGCTTATGTGGTGCTGAGGAATCGAACCCAGGGCCTAATTGCATGCAAGGCAAGTGCTCTACCACTGAGCCACCTTCCCAGCCCTTGAAGATTTTTTTTAATGCTGCAAAAGAAATCTCTATAGTGCTTATGCTGTGGTTATACAGGATTGGGTTGTTTATTTTTCCATTTATAACTAATATGTAATATTAATTATAATGCGTACTTCAGAAAAGATACAGCTTGCCATACTCTATTTTATCAATAGCAAAATAACCACTTTGGGTACAGAGGACAACCTGTTCACATACTCGGTTAGTCTGAGAAAATATATTTCTTATATTCAAATATGCGATTGGGGAATAGGAAGTTTAATTCTCAACCTAAATCAAACTGGACTTTCAAAAATAACGTGTTTTGGTCAGGAAAATAATGTATTTTCCGGATTATTTGATTTTATGTGGGGATTTTTGTGAGAACATTAGCCACTGCTTTCTATAGAGAGTATACTTTTTTAGGCTACACCTGGAAATTGACTGAAAATGATTTCATTACATGAGGAAAATGGTTGACAGCAACATGCCATTATTGAGAATAAGACAAGAAACTAAGTGCTGTATTTATTTTCTATTCATCAAGGCATTTTATTTACAAAAGAAAATACTATTTCTAGAAGATTATTAATTCAGTAACTCCATGCTAACAAGGAAGCCTACTATACTTCATATAAGCTTTGATTTATAGCCATAAACTGAAGGGAAAAATAAGAAATGTATACATTAGACATGCAGAAAAAATTTTTTCACCTGGCTTTCATAAACAGAACAACATCTACTTCCTAGTATTGAGTTCTAACATGGTAAGTCACTCTATGGAGAAGAAATAATAAAACTCATGGCTACAAAAGCAGCCAGAAACTCAAATCTCTATAAATGAGCACCCAGGAAATGTTGAGGTAGCTCTGTGCCTCAATTATTCAGACTCCATTGTTTTTCTTTTACTTTTTACAATCATTTTTTAAAATCACATATTCACAAATGTACTAATTTATCTCATCAAGGATTTATATTGGTTTTCTCACTTTCAATAAAAACATAAACTTCCATAATCAGTTGAAGTAATTCAAAAAAATCATGCTTTTAGATGTAGCCAAGCCCAGACTGCATTGACGGAGTTTCAGAAATGGAACGAAACACAGGACTTTTGCTGAACGAATAGGAGATCATATTGGCCCTTCTTTTTGTTCCAGCTGTTTTGTCTGCTAGGTAGACACCCCTGGGAAAGTCAGAAAAACTACTTTTCAGAGGTTGAGCAAGATTTTCTCAGAGAACATGCAAAGTATTCTGCATTGCAAGAGGGATTACAATTTAATATGTTCACTCTGAATATCTTTCCTTATTACCTAATTGGTTGAAGTTATTAAAAACTTCTCAGCGAGTTGGGTTTCAATTCACACCTTGTAAAAGTGGCTAAAATATGCACACAGAAAGACTCTGGTAACAGAACAAGTAGTGTTACTCTTTAGAATGACTCATTATAACACACAAAAAAGTAGGGCCTAAAGCTAGACTATGAGATTTCACAGTCACCTCTGTGCAATAGGTAAAATGCAACATTTAACATCAATCTTCAATGTTCACTTAATGCAGCTTATTACGGTCCAGATGGCTTCACTGCTCTGCCATTTCCTGCATAATTTTTGTAAGACTAGAAATTTGCCCTTTTTCTTAAAAAAAGTAGAACAACTAAAAATGTCATAATAGGTAAGGTATGCAGTTTGCAGGAGAGGTGCTGAGAATAATTTTGGATTCATTTAAAAACACTTTCTGAAATTCAAGTGGAATTTTCTAGCAGTAAAGTATTTTAAGGAGTCATCTAAACGTTTACCTGAATTTCTCCAAATGTATCATTATCATTACCCCAGTGGTAGGGCTCAGAATAATTTCCCTGCATTTTGATTGTACATACAATGAAGAGCTATTTGAGCCACAAGTTCTTCAAATTGAAATTGAATCTCCCAAATCTATAAGGAGAGGTGGATGGGCTACTTTGCTATGGTTTCAACATATTGTTTGGAAATATTTAGTTCAAATGCTGACTGTGTGGTAGCAATTATTTGATTATTAAGTAAAATAAAACAGTATTTGAGGGGAAAATGCAGATAGCTTTACTGACTACGGATTATGTATGCTACTCTCTAAAATGCCCAAACAACTTACAGCTGTATATTAAAAATAAACAAACAAAATAGCTGCATACTTGCTCTCCCCTGGTTTCTGTGTTTCCTGCAGGTGCAATATGTTGAAGAGTTCCAGTCAGTGTTAAGCATCTTGCATCTAAGCTGCTTTTATGTTTCTGGGTTCCAATATTACATGGTGAAGTCTGCTAGACCATAAGTTGTAAACTTTGATTCTTCTAACACAATGTCTTTCATTTGTTTGGCCCTCATGGAAATGAGAGATAAGCAGGATGTTCAAATGTAGAAAGGAAAACAAGATGACATTAGAAATTAACTCAGGGTCTGTCACATATTTATTCTTTATTTTGCTCCAAATATATTATTTATTTATTTATTGCTATTGACCTTAAGCAGTTGTACAAAAAGATTTCAATTCAATATGTCAGCCTGTGAGTACGACAGATCTTGATCAGTGCATTTATTCTTAATGAAACTTAATGTTTCCCAGAATTGTTAAGTTCAATGTGTTGACTTAACATCAGGCCTAGCTAGCATTAATAAGAACATCAAAACATCTATTAAGAAAAAGAAAGTCACTGATTGAATAAACTTCATATGTGTCAAATGAACTTTCCATAGTGGCTACAATATACAAAGCAAGACAATGTGCTGCTTAGCTTAAAGGCTGTTTCTACAGAAGAAAAACAAAACAACAACAACAACAAAACTTATGGCTTACTAGTTCTATTCCATTAGGTTCACTTCTATATTTAACTACTTCTGGTTGACTGTTATACAAATTATAGTCAGATTATTCCCTGAAAAGAATAAAGTACTGACACAAAATATCTTCTACCTAAAGTTACATCTTGAACAACTCATTTAGTTTCAATTCTTAGGAAGTGTTAGACCTAGAAAGCTATATATTTACCCCTCATCCCCATGAGTTCACTCCATAAATATTTACTAAACAGTTATCTTTCTAGAGTGATGTTTTTATATCAATACTTTTAGTATGTTAGCCCCAATTTATTTTGAGCCGCTTAGCTTTAACTCTTACTCTGAAATTGCCATTATATCAAACATTTCTCCTTTGTCCTTACGTATCTTACCCTTCAGCAAGTATACTCCTAGACTTATTTTTTATGCCATATCAATAATGATTTGATAAATTTCCCCATAGGGTTACTCATAGTACTTTATTACTAATACTTACAATATCAAAGGTTAAATTCCAACTTTCTCTTTAGAGGAATTATAAGGAAGCAATGATTTTTTGCAGGATATTAGAGATGTGACCACCAAACTAAAATGTTAGAACATGTATTTGCTAGTAGAAGCCAACTAAAGATAAGTCTGATCATCATTTGACTCTTCCTTTGCAAAAAAATATTTTTAATAAATTTAACATTGATTGCTAAACTATACATTCAATTTTTGTTTGTTTGTTTGTTTTGTTGGTTATGGGGCCTGAACTCTGGGCCAGGGCACTGTTTCTCAGCTCTTCAGCTCAAGGCTAGCACTCTAACACTTAAGCCACAGTTCTACTTCTGGCATTTTTTGCTTATGTGGTGCTGAGGAATCGAACCCAGGGCTACATGCATGCAAGGCAAGTGCTCTACCACTGAACCACCTTACCAGCCCCCTATACATTCAATTTCTAATGTGCTTCGTTACAAGTTATAAAGGTTGTCATGTAAGGAATCTTATTTGTATGAAACATAAATTATCTGGGGAAAGAAGATGAACCAGAAGGCTGAGTGGGATTCTGCTCACAATTTGGGGAGTAATCAGAAATTTTTTTCCTACCTAGTTAGGAGGCTGAAAATGGAGAGTTCTTGATTTGTGGCCAACTGCAGCCAAAAGTTCATTTTCTTTCAGTCAATAGCTAGACATAGTGACACATACCTACCATCCAAGCTATATGGAAAACTCAGTGTAGGTAAAAGGTTATGAGAAATCACATCTCAAAAAAAACATGGAGCTGTGGTAGGAAGGTCCCATTTCTGGCTGGGCTAGGCAAAAAGTGAGAGCCTTCCCCAAAAATGAGCGGTAAAAACTTAGTAACGCCCCCCTCCCCACCCCTCAATACACAAGGCAAAAGAAAGATCAGAATTTTCAAATTATTGATGAAGAAATAGTATAGTCAGAGAACTTCAGGACTTAAGAGGATTCATATGGTAAAGGAAATGCATTATCACATGTTATTTTGTATTCTACAGAGAGGATTTTTCTTTTATGGCTTATACATAAATGGTGAAATAAATAGGCATAATCCAGTTAAAGTATAAAATAATAAAGTAGGTATAATCAAAAGGAAAGTTAGTTAGCATACAGGAGAGGCAATATTAATGAATAGAGAGTGAAACTCACAACAAGCATTGGGTGAAGGAGACATAAAGATAAGGTAGAACTTTTTGGCTAAGAACTTTCTTCCTTCCCTTGTTATAAAACCATTGCTACCCTTCTTCCCATGAAATATTTGTTATCTTCCCTGCTTGTTTCACCCTCCATTGGTGGGTTGAAAAATTACAATAAAAGGTTTCTTAAAGAAGGATGAATGAAGGGTCATAGCAATTTAACTTCTATAGAGCTAAAATTCTCTTGTCTAGACTGCATCCTAAATCCACTATATATATATATATATATATATATGTGTGTGTGTGTGTGTGTGTATATCCACATATATATGTATATACATACATATATATATATATATATATATGTTTATGTTCAAGCCTTCCCTTAAAATATCTTCCTTGATGCGAGTCATTTTTGTAGCAGCATAATCAAGAGAAATACAGTTATCTGTTAAAAATAATCTATTACTGGATGCATATTTTGCATTGACCTTATAGCCACACAAAAAGAATTGAAAATAGTTACCTAGATACTCAAGTTGTTATATTGTTTTAAAGTACAGTTGTGTTAAATATCTGACTCAGAAGTTCTTGTATATCTGTATTTAATTGCTGTAATCTTTTTAAACTAAATTAAGTAAATTTTGCTCTGCTAAGTACTCTCTGAAGAATCAATCAGAAGAAACTGTGAAACTCATATAATTCTCTTCTCTTTGATATTTATTCAGTCTCTATGCTTCCTTTTCTCAACACAAGCTTTGATTCTTTGAAAGTGTGATTATTTTATTATTTTTAATAGGTTTTTAATATTAAAAATACTGTACAAAGGGCTTACAGTTATATGAGTAAGGTAATGAGTACATTTCCTATTGAGAATTGTTCCTCCTTCCTTGTTTTTCCCCTTCCTTCCTTCCCACCTCCCCAACTACTCCCTCCCCCACCCAGTGTGATTATTTTAAAGCTAATCATTCATTTAGGAAAAAGAATTTATAGAATTGAACTCTGCATTCTTTAAAATGTCTCTTCAGAGAATCAAAGGTTATAAAACTCTCTAGTCAATCTGGAATAAGACAATCTACATTGTATGAACACTATACATGCAACTTATTGTCACATGTGATTTGACATTTATTTAATTTGCAATTTATTCATAAATCATTAATAGAAAAGAAGATAAAATGAAGTGAATCAGAATATAACATTCAGGCAAATATCAAATGTTGATGAATTTATTTCAATGTAAATATTTTAAGCAAAAGAATAAAAAACATACAAATATATGAAGTTGAATAAAACCGCATTTAGAAAGCTTAGGAATTTATTTTTCTCTTTGAAGTGATGAATTATATCAATGTGTGGAATTTATGAGAAAAATGAAATGAAATAACTCTTTTGATGAATATATCTGGGACCTTTATTGAGAGGTTGTTTCTCTTGGTAAATCCTAATTCTTATCACATAGGTTCACTTAGTCTTTACTCTGACCAGCTTTCATTTATTTGGGAAAAAAAAGAAGCTCTCAGACTACAGGGAGAGAGAAATGTTGATAATTAAGATTTAAATAGATGAATCTAGTGCTTGCTAAAAGTTTTTGCCATTAATAAGTAGTGATTCTTTAGTAACACTAGTTATAAATATCAAAATTTATTTTAACATGCAGCCCAATTCAGAAAATCTACTGCCCATCTAACACATTTTCTCTAGACCAGAGAATATATTTTCATAAGTGAAGTATATTTTCAGTGTATTCGGATGTAACTGCATAATAAATTTACAGCAATAAAGCAAATGCTTGTGTAACACAAAAGACATAATGAGGAGTAAAGATGATTTCTTTCTGTAGAGGTCTAATGATCCTTGAAACAAGAATATTTATAGATCTGAGAGGCAAATCAAAACCCAGTAGCAGATAAAGCACTTTAAATTGTACTTATTCTTCAGAGCCAATCAGAAAATTTACATTTAGCCTTTTAGAACACTAATGGAAAAAAATCTCTAATGACACAACATGTAAATTTATCTTCTTCGGTTGCTCTAGCTTACTTATTTATTTATTTATCTATTTATTTATTTATTGTCGGTTGTGGGGCCTGAACTCTGGGCCTGGGGGATGTCCCTCAGCTCTACCGCTCAAGCCTAGCACTCTACCTTGAGCCATAGCACCACTTCAGGCTTTTTCTGCTTATGTGGTGCTGAGTAATAACTCAAGGCCTTGTGTATGCAAGGCAAGCACTCTACCACTGAATCACCTTCCCAGCCCTTGCTCTAGCATATTTAAATTGGGTGTTCAAAAACTAGTAATTGTCCTTTTGGCTTAGTTATAGTGAAATCACTCCAGAAGTAATAAAATTATAAATGAGTTGATCAGAGATACAAAGCCATATAAAAAAGTATCAGGTCACCCAAATAAAAATAGTGACAAGGACTTCAGACTGAAATTTTGTTATGCCTAACTTTAGCCAAAATTTATTAATATTCATAGAATCCTAAGAAGGTACTTGACTAGCAAAAATTGCTTGGTATTTTGCCAAAATGGGATCTATTATGTTTCCTTTGTATCTGGGCTGGTCTGTTAAGGCAAAAATAAAAACTTGCCAGATCTATGATTATTCTTTCTATGAATTATAGCCCCACCTTGTTTTTTGGGATGTTGAACTGTATCATAGACATCTAATAATTTTCTGAGAAAGACCACAATATTAGGCTAGAAAATACTAGGGGAAAGAGACATAGTGAAGCACAGCATAATAGCTTTCTCTACATAGAGTACCTTATAACAGCAAAACTGTTGGGACTCTTGCAAATATCTTTTCAGCCAAGCTGCCAAGGCATATCGTCAATGATTCCAGGTAAGATCACATGGAATATACTTGGCACCCATTCAAGCCCTTCCCAAATTCTTCACTCCTAACATGTAAGATATAATGGAAATAGTTGCTGTTATACAGCAATAACTAATCAGAAAACATCTTCTCTTAGAGTGATGAAATTACGCAACAATAATAATTACATGCTAATGCCACATTTATGTAACCTCTGTGTGTATGTGTGTGTGTGCGCGCGCGTGTGTGTGCACGCGCACACACACGCATTTCTCCCTGGGACTGAAGTCAGGGCCTTTGTGCTGTCCCTGGGTTTCATTTGCTCAAGGCTAGTGTCATTTGAGCTACAGCTCCACTTCCTTGGTGTTAAATAGAGGTGAGAGTCTCATGAAAATTCAGGCTGGCTTTTAACCACAATCCTCAGATCTCAGCTGCCTAAATAGCTAGGATTACAGACGTGAACCATCAGTGCCCACTTTATATAACCTTTTGGCATTGTAAATACATTACAGATATTCTGAAAAGACAGGTGACCAAATACTAATCTTTGTAGAGTCATGAAAATTCTCCCATAATTTGCCAAAAAAATACTCTGCAAGATTACTCCAAGAACAATAAAAACTAAGCAAAAATCATAAAGATAGATGTATGTGTTTTTATGTCAAACATATATAACTCACAATAATTAAAGTAAAAATATATGATTATAGTTCAATTAATTATTTTGTACTAGGAGAATATTACGTTAAGTGGAATAATAACTTGGAAGACTATAGTTATATCAAAAATACTTATGTATAAGTTATAGAATGAATAAAGCAAACTGTACACTTGTATTTTTTCTATCTCTATAGATACAAAAAACATATATCTATACATTAGAGTCGAATATAAACAACAGACATGAAAGAATCTGGACATTTAAAATTCATATTTTATGATAATGTTTCATGTGTCACGACATTGTGGCATAAGTCTGTCAGTACTTGGGAAATGGAGAAATGGAGAATGACAGTTGAGGCCTATTTGAAGAGAAAGTTAACACAATTCCATGTCAACAAACAAAGAGAATGCCATGGTTTACATATGTGTATTACAATTTCATAACATTTTTAACACTTGTTATTATCTTTCTTCGCTTATAATAATTCTAGCATTTGTAAAGTGATATTTCATTTTGGTTTTGGGTTAGCTTCCTAATGAGTATTGCTATGTGTTTATTGGCTATTTTAGATCTCATTCCAAGAGACAACTTTTAAAATCTTTTGCTCACTTTTCAATACACTGGTCTTCCATTATTAGAGCTTAAGAATACTTTGTATTTTCTAGTATAAGTCCTACATCAGACATATGATTTGCAAATATACTCTCTCATTAAACATATTGCATTTTCATTTCAAATACCTTTGTAACTCAGTTTTTTCAGATTTACTGTATTGTCATTACGAAGGTGCTGTACAAAGGGATTACAGTGACATTAAATCAATTAATGAGTTCGTTTCCTTGTCTGGAGTGTCACCTTTTCTCTCTTTCTCAGTCCCTGCTCCTGTCTCCACAGACAAGTGGTAAAGTTCAATTTCAACACAGTGTCCAGTGAGCTCCATTGTTACACCAAAAAATTCCTATTTATTTATTTTTTTGTTACTTATATGGCATGGCTTTTGAAGAAAGGATTGTGGTCATGGAAAGTTTTACAGCAGGACATTATGGGTTCTATCTCATCTGATGTTATGCAAACACAGGACTGCATTCCAGCTTCTTTCTTCTGGTTTTAATCCCCTATGGAAGTCTTCAGGCAGCTGGAGACTCGTGGCACCTCTATGGGATTAGAAAGTAGAGAGGGGACAGGTTTCCTAATCTTCAAAGAATGTGTGATATGCTGCTTACCGTCCAGAACATAGAATCCTAAGAGCACTCCAGGTTAATCTGTAACTTTATGTTTAAGAACAGACACATATAATCCAGGCTAAGTTATTTGATAATTGCTTTTCTATGTAAAAATGGTGTCATTATTAACCCATTCTGTATGAAATGAAAGTTTATTGGAAATCAAAGTATCACATAGATATGTGTGCGTGCATATGTGAATATATATATGTGTTTATATATATATATCCCTCTTTGATGTATCATTACTTGACTTCAGAGTCTCCTATTCTCTTTTATCTTGCTTCCCATAGCTGGTACTCTACCACTGTATAATTTTTCTTCCTTCTCCTCCTCCTCTTCCTCCTCCTACTCCTCCTCCTCCTCCTGCTCCTCCTCCTCCTTCCCCCCCCCCCCCCCCCACTTGTCTTTTGGTTAATTGGAGGCTTAGTCTAATAGACTTTTTCTGCCTGGGCTGGTTTTGACATGCTATCTTCTGATCTCAGCCTCCATTGTAACTAGGAATACAATGAAAACAAGCAGCGCCTGGTTTATCCAGTCTATTTTAATCAAGGCTAACTTGAGACAGCTCATACATGTGACAATAAATTGATGTTAGTATTGTTAATTGAGTTTGAAATCAACCAGAGTTCTGTCTAATATTTGAAGGGCAAGTCCTCTAAGAAATTTTCATATAATTTTTTTCTGTCTAACAGAAATATTTCCTTGCTGCTGAAGGTTATAGAAATATTTATAACAAAATAGTTAAACTTAAAATATACTCTATGAAGAATTCATATTTTTTAAAACTATATATCATCAATGACACTTACACAATTCATTGTTTCATTTAAAGAAATTATTTTTCCAATGTGATTATCCAAATGGTTATATGCATTTTCTGTCAAAAACTCACTTCTCTTATAATTTGTATTATAATTATTTTTATTATAAGTATTTCCCATTTGTTCATAAATATGTATATATATATATATATATATAATTTTCTGAAAGGGAAACAGTAAAAGCCTAATGAAATTACCTTTTAAATGTGAGTGACAGAGATCAATATAGAAAGTTTCACAAGTTAAATTAGTTAGCATTTTAGGAGTTCCAGGAAGCTCCTCTGTTATTGTTAAGTTACAAGATGAGGCAGTGTGTCAAATCTTTAGGCAAGGAATCTATGAGTCCCTATAATTAATTGGGTCAAGTGGATCTATTATGTATGTTTCTAAGATTAGTCACTGGTTTAATGAAGCATGTCAGAAGCAAGGCACTTAAAGGATACTGGTACTTTAATGAGGGAAAGTAGGGTATTTCTTCTCCATAGTTGATAGAAAATATTAATTTGTTTTATTGATTAACTCAGCAGAATAAGAGTGTACTAACTGGGTGTCACTGTCTGCTTTTGGAAAATGGTAATAAAAATGGATTGGAAATAGAGTGTGTATGTGTGTTTGTGTGTGTGTGTGGCAGAGAGAGACAGAGAAAGAGACAGAAAGAAAGAGAGAGAGAGAGAGAAAGAGAGAGAGAGAGAGAGAGAGAGAGAGAGAGAGAGAGAGAGAGAGAGACTCCTCACCAGTAGTATTATCTCAGGATCCCTATGGGTAAAGATCCATAGGATGGCTTCTCAGGATGACTAGGAGGGTAGAATCTAGAAGTATGGGAAGAGGTCATGCAATAAGCATCACAAAATAAATGATTAATAAAACCAGTCCAGTACATAAAGGCATGACACACATGGAAAGGTCACATAAACCTAATGGAAAAGTGCAATAATCACCTAAAGGAAAATGATTGCTCTTTCTGAGAATAGAACTGCTTGAACAAAAGCATGCATCTTGGCACATCATACTCCCAAAGAAGTGTGCAGTTCAGAGTCTAGTGATGGTGGTTTTAAGAGTGGCTGTGGTGTGTGGTCCTGGATGACTTCTGCTAGACCGATATTTACATATGCATTTATTTTTGCAACAACACAAGGAAAAGCAAATGCAAGGTTTACTGAAATCCTATTATTTTCCCCTTACTTTGCTAAACACTGATGGAAGCAAATGTTTGGAACTTTGTTTTTATTAAAAGCTTAGAACATCAGAAAGGAAGGAGGAGAAGATACAGAGGAGGAAATGAGAGGAAAAAATGAAAATGTAGAACTTTTTAAAAGAAATATTAATGACAAAACCCAGTAACTAAGTGACAGATTAAAAGTTTCATGAAAATCAGTACACTACTCATAATTTTTACTGCAAGTGAAGTGCCTCCTGCTGAGATTATCTTCTGCTTATTTAACTAATAGGTATATTGTATCTAACACTGTTCTTAGCATTAAAAAATCAAACTGTTCACTTAATCCTTTTTTTTTCCCGAGTCTTCATCTGTCCCATGAAAGACGGATGAAGGATGCATGATAAATATCTATAATTTTCACATGAGGACATTGAGATGCAAAGAAGCTAGGTGATTTTTTTCCAAGTCACATATCAGAATATTGGAACACTATTTCAGAAGCCATGTTTTTAAAAGCTACATACCCCTCCTTTAATTCATAGTAGATAATTATCATAGTTCTTAGATGTATTATTAAGTAACCAAGAAAAGATTACCCTTGTTTAGATTATGAGGATCTCAAGGGCTCAATAGCTATATGCATGTGACCATATAAAATGATGCTTATCAAAATGAACTCCAAGAAATCAAAACAAGAAGAATTTGATTGCACTGTTTGTGGTTCTTTTCTCTTTTTCTTTTGGTTTATTCTCTTTTGTTGCTGTTTTTGATTTCTGTAACCTTTATCTTATATGTAAGTTGCTCTGATTTGGAGAGGGTAAAAAGACAGCTGTGGGACAAAGGGTGAACCAATTCAGTACTGATACACACTGGACACTACATTGAAAATGAACTATACATACAACTTGTGGGAGGAGGACTAGGAGGGGAAAAAATCTGGGAGAAAAGGAGGGAGGAGGTGATGCTGTTCAAAAAGAAGTGTACTTATTCTATGACTTATGTAACTATAAGCCCTTTGTATATCAGCATTACAATAAGGTATAATAATGAATAAACTGTGAACATTCCCAAACAAAAAAAAAAGCAAATACAAAACCAAAAACTGTAACAAAAGAATAAAGCCAGGAGGCGGTGAAAGATGGTTTCTGGAACACATATGCTCAATAGGAAGAACTGTAACAACAACAACAAAAAATGTTGCCGGAAGCATGATCTTGCAGAAAAATCCATCTCACATTTAGACAGAAAACATTTCTGCAAAGACATCTTCCCATCAGCCAGCAATAGTCTCACACAATCCTAGCTCTTGATCCCAGTATTCAAGATTTACATTTAAAACAATCTAGGTAAACTTCCCCATATTTCCATTACAATCTTCTCTTTGCCTCACTGTCGACAACAGCTTGCTGTTCACCACATCACATCTCTTTCTCTTGCAATACCACTCCAAATAAACTCATTATCTTTGAGATTCTCTCTCTGTTATTTAGGTTGACAAGGTGGCAAGTTACATTAAGGGTGTGGATTCTGAAACCAGGGGAAATTTTAACAAGCAAAATAGAGACAAGATAGAGAAAGAAAGGGAAAAGAAAACTACATCTTAGTGAGAATCTAAAATAAACAACTATTCAAAAAATATGAGAATAATAGTTCCCACCTCTAAGGAAGAAGTGTGATACATACACACCAAACAAATCTAGAAGTATACTTGGACTGGCTATAATTAAACTTAATCTGAGTCTGTAACTGACTGTCGGGGCAGCCATGGAATTTCTTGGTTTCAGTTTAGGACCTTGTGAGGATTAAAACAGATAATTCACCAAAGTACAGGACTACCGTAAAAGCTAATTATCTTGACCTTTTCCTCTGTTTGACAGAAGTGCCATGAATATTAATAAAGATTATGCATGCCAATTTCATAAAAAGGTATTGGCTTTCAGGAATTAAAATCTACTTTAAACCTTACTTATACTTCAAAATAGTGAGGGAAAAGAGAATATGGTTAACGTGGCCAGGATGGAGCAGAAATTAGTGAAGAAAAATGGACTCCAATAGCAAAATAATGGTTGTATGTTTTAGATGATAGAGAAGAAAGACAAAGTTTATAAATAAATAAAAACACTCTAAAGTGATGTGTTATCAAAAATACCTACTGTGAATTATAGAATAGTAAATAAAGTTAAATGGGTAAAAAATTAAATGGCATATTAATATTGTATCAACATACAAAATTAGATGAATTTTTCATTAAAATGAAAAATAATTAATTTTTATAGTATAAAGCTAAGCATCAATTGATTTAACTTAATAAATTGATTGTAGGTAAAGATAATATGGGATTATCAAATGAAAAGTCACAACTTCCACTAACAAAAATAAAATTTGAAAAATAAGCATGAGGAACGATTTCTATGGGTTTTCCATAATCATTTGATATAATCAAATATTTCAATTATAAAAGTGGAGCAGAAACATAGGAGCTAAATGCATGTATATGTTGAGCTTAGCATAAAAAACAGTTATTGATAAATAACAAAAATTAAAAACAAAATATGGAGTATTAGGAATAGAAAAATGAGAGGACTAAATAGGCTTGTCAGAAGAGGTTCTTTGTCTCAGCTTTATGCTGCATTGTATCCATTTTATTCCTTGTCTAGAGTAGTCTGAAAATGGAATTTAATGGTTATTACACAAATCAAGAAACTAATCATGATGGAAAGGGAATCAGGATCTATTAGGATCTATTATTTTGAATAATAAAAAAAAGCAAAGGAAAATGGGTCAAATCTGGTTTCTGGCGGTCACTCTTTTGAATTTAAATATGTTCATTTTTAAAATAGTTATCTCATAAACACAGAAACTTTACAGCATCGAACTAACCTTCAGTTTTAAATGGAACTCCAATGAATCACTGATTCATTTCTATTAATCCATTAAAAGGAATTTTCTCTTTACAATTAATCAAATATATCATAACCTGAATTAGCTTCATGGTCCTGTGGAATGAGATCTTCCTAGCATTTTATGGTTACTTTAGGCCCTCAGCATAAATAGTATAGGAGACGTTTTATGGTATTTTGCTATTTTTAAAGTGTTTTACAAACTCAGCCCACCTAAATACTGAAGTGCTCATATTCTAATATTCCTATTAAAAACCAAATAAGAAATTTGCATTTATATTAGGTATTTTGACTTCCTTGACACTGAAATAAGAAAACCATTGACATTAGAACACTACAAGGACAAAGAAAATGTATCTACAAACAGATACAGTTCTAGCAACTCAAAAGATTCCATCTGTTTAATTTCTCACTGGTTTCTCTAATCAATATTATCTTGTTTTAACTAATTGTTTTGCAAAATTTTTGAAAACTGATTATTTACTGAAAACTGTTATTGCTACATTGTCAAATATTTGTTTTTCTTAAAAACACATACCACCCTTTCCGTTGTATTTTGGCACTTTTAATGTAATCAACACACTTATTGTACATATTTGATTATCCATTTGATTACTCATCCCATAGGAAAATGGCTTATACAAAATACCAGTATTTATTATTCAAATGAATTTCAACATTTGCTTTTATCTTTAGTTTACAATTTCTCCAGCTTATCTATTAAAGGATTGATTGAAATCATCTTGTCCTAAAGAATGTTTACTATCTAGTGGGTTATACTCCACATAAAATTTTTCTTGATTCTGTTCAGACTCTGTTGGGTCGACTAGGTTTTCCTTGTCACTTATGTATTTTCTTGTATACACTCGATCATATTTTGTTCACTGTTTCTGCGATAGCCATTTTACAATCTAGAGATTTCCAGTAAATAAACAAAACAATGTGTGTGTGAGTGTGCACAAGCAGGTGCACATTGTTGTTGGCTTAACAAATACAAATTATAATTTTCAAAGTCATTGTCTAAGTTTAAAACTGAAGCAACAGTGAGTATTGGTGCACATCTACAAAACTGAGGCTCAGTTTAAGGGGAACTGAGAAGAATATAGGGATGATGCAGATCAGGGTGCATTCTTTTGTATATATAAACTGCTTTGTTAAATGGCAAGAAAAACCCAATATATAACCTAAGCATTAAGTGAAGGTCAAAAGCTATGTACATATGACCACATAAGATGATGTTAAGCAAAATGAACCCCAAGATAGGGACACAATTTTTTTTCTTTCTTGCTATTGTTTCTAAAATATTTATAATGTACCATGTGATTTTTTTGTTTCTTTGTATGTTCCTCCCCCCTGGTATAAGCCCTGTTCTCACTGTATTTGATTCCGGTGCCCTACATCTTGTATATACACTTTTCTAATTTGAGGAGGGGAAGGGAAAAAACAAAATGCTTAAATAGGGATACAGGTTAACCCATTATAACAATGAGATGTATAAGACACTATGTTGAAAACAAACTTTACAACTTCGGGGAGGGGGGATGGGAATGGGGGGTAGTTGTGGAGGTGGGAGGGAAGGGATGGTAGAGGAAAAACAAAGGAGGAGGCAACAATGCTCAATAGGAAAGGTACTCATTACCTTGCTCATGTAACTGTAACCCCTACAGTATTTTTACAATAAAAAAAATACAAAAGAAAGGAAAAAAGAAAGTAAGGAAGGAAGGAAGGAAGGAAGGAAAGAAGGAAAGAAGGAAAGAAGGAAAGAAGGAAGGAAGAAGTAGGTTGGGCAGGGTGGGTGAGAATGTTGAAAGGGGTGACATTGATCAAGATGCACTGTCCTCATAAACTGCATTGCTGAATCACGACTCCTTTGTGCACCTACTTAAAGGAAAAGACCAGTTACCTATCTCATTGACTTACTGGCATTTGGAACAACACTATTATGTGTGGGTTTATTTCATTTCTGAAAGCAATTCCTGTTAGATTCCAGGGCGCTTTGTCTCAGCAGTTTTCCTCCAGCGTAGGGTAGACACGTGATCTCACCTTCTTTCCTCTATACATTCCTGATGTTATATACAGCAACTAATTGTACTTGCCAGATTTTATGGCCTTTTGTTGGCTATGTCATTTTATTTATAGTCTAGCTTGCTACTAATTATCACATTGTGCATAATTTATAATGTATTCTCCTGATGGTAGATTGTGAATAATGAAACCCATGTATAAAAAAAAATCCATCGTTCCCCCATGAACATGTCAGGGAGAGTACGAACAGAAATTGTAAAAGATAGGGATTTATTCTCAAAGTGAACTCCCTTTGTTCTGCAAGAAAAACATTTAAAACAAAACATTGGTATAAAGGAAGTCAGTTGAGTTTTCATCAAAACAAAACAAAGTATGGATTCTCTGAAAGATATGTGAGCTTTGATTTGATCTAATTATTTAGTGTTTATACCAGCTCCTTAAAAGTGAACATTAACAAAAATATGCATTGTTTCTTCTTTATGACTGTGTCCAATAATTTAAATGTTGGTAACCCAGATTCACTTAAGTCTAAATTTATAGAGAGATATGGGAGTCTTATAGTTCAAGGCAAATCTGCAAAACTATATGTCAAAAAAACAAAGCTGGAGCTGGGTGCTGATGGCTCACACCTGTAATCTTATCTACTCAGGAGGCTAAGATCTGTGGATCCCAGTTCAAATGCAGCAGGGGCAGGAAAAGCCATGAAACTCAGAAAACCAGAAGAAGTGCTGTGGCTCAAGTGGTAGAGCAGTAGCTTTGAGCTGAAGAGCTGAAGGACAGAGCTCAGGCCCAGAGTTCAAGTCCCAGGATCAATAAATAAATAAATAAAAATACAAATCTGGGCCTGTTTGGTGGCATATATTTGTCCTCTTAGCCCCATGGGAGATACTTGTAAAAGAGTTGAAGTCCAAGGCCAGACTCTGGACACAATCAAGGTACTACTTGAAAAATAAGCCAAAGTAAAAAAAGCTTCAGTTATTGCTCAAGTGTAAGGTCCTGAGTTGCAGTTCTAGTACCAACAAAAAAAGAAAAAAGAAAATTAAATTTATAAATATTTAAGTGAGAGTTTTGAAATCAAGTTCTTATTTTTCCAATAATTTATATATTTATTTAATCAAAATGCCTAATATTCTCTTGATACTTTTTATTGGGGACTCAAAAAGTGGCTTAGAAGTGAAGTTTCTCTCTGACTTTCTCCTGTCCACCTGTCACTCATCCTCGTTCTAACTCAAAATAGGCCATCCAATTCTCTTCCCACATGACAGGGTATTGAAATCAAAACCTTGCTTCCTCAAAGCCCACCAGGAAATCTAAAAATATTATGTTAATATCTTCCTTTCATTTCTGCATAACAACTAGCCAAGATGATATTCTCTGCCCTACTTCATGGATTGGAGGTCAAAAATTCCCATTTCAAAAAGAACTCTAGCTCCTATGTCTGTCATAGTAGTTTAGTTTTTGTCTAACTGCTGTAACTGATGCCATGAATGACAAAGATCCTACTCAGACACGCCACAGCAAAAAAGCAGATGACGGAGGTGAACAAAAATGAGTGGAAGATGATTACACCAGGGACAGTGAGAAATGAGGGAAATGACTGTAATGGAGTGGAGTAAAGGGAATTCTCAGGGAGCTCCCTTGGGGGGAAAAACAAGCTGATGACTTTAATTGTGACATGTTTCCTCTGATTCAATAACTATTCTTGGGGATGAAAATATCTAAGAAGACAGTCACAGATCTTGTTCTGAGAATGCTGTTCCAGAGAGAAAGCTGGAAAGAACAGTAAGAGCTTGGCTAAGGACTGAGCTGAGTTACATAACACCAAACTCTTCATATAGTTGTGTGTGTGTGTGTGTGTGTGTGTGTGTGTGTGTGTGTGTGTGTGTGTGTGTGTGTGTGTGTACCATGCCTCATAATCTCACTCAGTTTGTTCACTGGTGGGGTTCTATCACATTACTCACACATCCAGCCTAGCCCAAGTTTTCTTTCTTCCTTTCTTTCTTTCCTTCTTTCCTTCTTTCTTTCTTTCTTTCTTTCTTTCTTTCTTTCTTTCTTTCTTTCTTTCTTTCTTTCTTTCTTTCTCTCTTTCTTTCTCTCTTTCTTTTTCTCTTTCTTTCTTTCTCTCTTTCTTCTTTCCTTCCTCTCTCTCTCTCTCTCTCTCTCTTTCGTTCTTTGGAGGATAGGATGTCTTTGAAGCTTGATCTTCAGCCTCCACTCCTGAAGAGCTGGAATTGCACATTTGAGCCACCCTAATGCTGGCAGTTTTAAGATTTACAACACTGATTCATAAGACATCTAATAAAAAAATATTACTGACAACACTGATCTAACACATCCACTTACAACTGATTCTGGTACTTTGTTTTCCTTTTCCTTCCCTGACTCAAGGTTACTATATGGCATTAGAAGGCAGGTAAGATATGGAAGGTAGAAGGGTAGATAAATAAACAGACAGACAGATGGTACAAACAGCCTCTCTCCCCAAGAAGTCAGATATCTTTTAAAACATGGTTAAATTTCTAGTTATTGAAACTTGATACATGAATAATTAATAAAGTTCTGTTGAACAAATTAATTTGTAATTAAATAATTATATAGTAGTCAGGGTAGCAAAGATCAGGTCACATTTAAAAAGGCACATTTTATTGATCAAAGTTTTTCTGAAAATAGTCACATATGACAGAGGTAAAGGAAATACAATAATCCCCTAGTATTTGAGTATATATGTTTCCAAGAAGTCTGCTATTATGAAAAAAAAGTGAATGCTAAGGATGCACAGTTGCATATTCTAAAATTACTTCAAGTTACATATAGCACACATGTACTAGATCTATACTAACTCCAAGCATGCATAATTTAAAATCTCAGAAAGAATGCTACATTGATAGACTGACTTGACTGTTGTACAAATTAATACTGCTCACTACAAATTAGATCTTATCTTATGTTCTTCATCTTGAATACTGTTTATTTTTGATGTGCCTTTCACATTATGTTGTCCAAAAACTTCCACTAACAATATATTGCACTAATTTTTAATTTATCACTTAAGCAGCACACTAGTTGCCCTTTCTGTCTTGGGAACATTACCATTACTTTTACCCTGCATTCAAGGCATGATTTGGTCCATGAGAAACAGATTAAAAAATGCTTTCCTGGGTAATGTATACATGGAAAATGAAAGATTTTGAGTTTTGGAATTTCTTTTGATTTAATACATTCCTTAAAAATCATTTTTGTACTGAATATGGTAAAAAAAAATGTAATAAATTCTGGACTAAGGCAGGCTTACAGTATTTACTCAAAGCTACATGTGAGATTTGGTCTGGAGTATAAAGGAAATACAGATATTTAGATAAAAATACAAGGGTATATGTATGTATGCATTCCTTGAAAATGTGTTTTAAACATATTATAAATTTTATTGCCAAATAAAACTGTGATGAAGAATGGTTGCATTATTGTAAGTATAGATCTAAAGCTAAGTAACAATGTAGACTATGGCTATAGAATTAATGTAAATACATATACCTTAAAATTATGAAAAACATAAAAATAACAATAATTGAGATATAGGAGTGGAAAGTCTGAGCACGAGTGTGCTTATTTCTATCCTCTACTTTTAGGGAGAGATGGTTTTACATGAATTTGGCTTATGTTAATTTAACCAAAAAAGCTTCATGATCTTGTCTCTTAATTTAGGAACTATTATTAGAATCCACGTTTCATTATTTCTGTGATTATCTACATGACTATCCTAATTATGTGCTTTGCTTATATTATTATCTTAGTTTAATTAATGAAATTCTTTTTACTTGTTGTGTAAGGTAAGCAAGGTTATATAAGCAAAACTTATATGAGTAATATTTTAAATGTTATATAAGTAACATTTAAACCTTGTATAATATATGTGGTAAGCAGTAATAATATGTGTATGGCTATAAAATATATGTAAGACATATACTGTTTATGGTAACAGTAAAATCAAATTTTTGTTGCATAAATTTCTTATGGGTAGTTTTATATATATATATATATATATATATATATATATATATATATATATATATGAAGCCAATATTTAATATATGAGTAGCTAATAGAAAGGTGAAGAAAAGTTACCATCTTCTTGCAATAGTTATTAATAATGTCCATTTCTTTATCTCTCATAAAGCACAATGTTTGTGTGTATGATTTTTTTTGTTTTGGTTGGTAGTTGCGTCAAAATATGATATCACTGAAGCCTGGATAATCGTTTTTCAAAGCTGGTATCATTTCCCCCTTTTCAAAGTTGATTTGTGCTGTGACAGAAAATTTAACTTGAAAATGTAAGGAGACAAAATAATCTTTTTGTATGATCAATGTCCAAGTGACAAACAGTCATTTTTAGAGAGGTTTTTCTTTAGTAAAATTTGAATGTGTAGATGAAGAAGCAGGAGATATAAGAGGAGAAACTGTACACAGAATGCTTGGGAAATTGTTAAAAACAAAATAATTGTTCATATTAAGATTGTGCATATTTCCTATTCAGCAAGGACAAGAAGTGCTACCATAATACACACCCTTCAGCCAGCCATCCTGACCCTCTGCTAAAATGATTCTTGTGAATACATAATAAACAACTTCTTTTTGTTTACCAGAATTGGATTTCATATTTACTACCACTACTGACTCTGCTTTTAATTTGTTTTTCTTTAAGCTAGAACTATTTATACATATTTCTAATTTAAAGCACATATGGCAATGACTATCTCAACACAGGAACTCATTACATATAAAATAATGGTCTTTTTACTTTGTATTATTTTGTCTGCTGGTAATTATAACTGAAAAACAAGGGTTGACTGAATCTAATTAAAATCAGATGGAAGAACAGTCATCACACTATCTTTTCTAAGTGAGATGGTATTTACTCAGAACCACATGTGCATCATAAAGATAACAATACTGAATAATGCTAAATATTAAATTAATGACATTTATTCATGAAAAGAAATAGAACTGTCTTTATTTTCCTTTTTGTTCTTCAAACTGGAAAGGCACAAAAATGTAAAAAAAAAAAAAAAAAAAAGGAAAAAAAAATCTAAGGACATGCTGCCCTCTAGTGGAATTTTAAAAAGAAGCAGTCCAACTATGCCTTGGTACCTTTTCAATAGCCCCTGTCTTATGTTTACTGTGATGAATGTTTAAAAGGCAGTTCACTGGTTTTTTTTTAAAATACTACAAAATAATTTTAATTAATAGTTTGTAGTTGGCAGGTATGGTATATTTTTAAATCACGAAATCAAAAGAGAAAACTACGTCTCTTGTTAACATTAAAACTAAGAAGGTGCGACTCATATAACATAAAAAGAAACAAACATAGAAACATAGAATCAAGCATACAGTTTCATTTTCTTTGGATTTTTGCCAAGAAATTTTGTCCAACTTCACTCAATAAAACTATCATTAAAAACTCATCTCTCTACAACTGAGACAGGTAAAACAATATTTAAGTTTCTTGGTGGAAAGCAATACTTTGACAGTTTTAGATTATCAAATAAGAGCTGCTACTCATGAAAAAAAGAAACTATAGCATTTTTGTTCTTTTGATTTACTTTTCTGAACAAAATGTTGATTTTTGTTAAATGATTAATTTACACAAACTAGTTGACAATATCTCAAACGTAAATTGATGCTCTTTCTTTTTTCTAATTTGTATTCTAGGACAGAAAAAGTGAATATATTATATTATCTAAAATAAATTCTGCATATAGTAGCAATATATAAGGTCATGTTACCACAAATTCATCATTTTGTGTCACTCCTTGATTCACACTTTAACTTTAGAGCTGTTTATTTTTTACAATTTCTAACATAAGCCTAAACACATTTAAAAACACACTGCCACTTCTACACTTGCCACATTTCCCAATCCCTAAACATATTGTTATAACAACTTGTAATTCAATTTATTTTGAAGAAAACATGTTTTGTTGTTCACTTATCCTATGAAAAATTTACAAAACAAATATTAAATCAAACACATCACTTGTTTACTGACCAATTTTCTCACTCCAATAACAGTCCAATGGTGTGTTGGAACCTCTTTTTTGATAAATGCCTATTTTTCCTAAATTCATCAACATTTTGATAAGTACCTGGACTCTAGTAATGGTCATTTCTAGTAATGGTCATTATCAGTCTTGACTATTCAATCATGTCCCTAATTCCATTTATTTGCATATAGGAAATGGGTCTCATGTTTTAAAGGTAACAGGGATGGACTGTATATTCAGTTGAAAAGGTTAAGACCAGACCACCTTCTGACAGGCAGACAGGTATAGTATGGCATGTGTCTGTCCACAAATGGGTTTAGTGAAACTCAGGGGAATATGAAGCTTCATGGTGCCCTCTTAAAGAATAGCCGTTGGACAACTCCTAGTAAGCTAATATTATGGACTACACTAGGTCCCTCTTGTCTAACAAAATTATGTAGTTTCTACTTTTAAATATGTGTGTGGCAGTGGGGAAAAGATGACATTGTCAGATGAATAAATAAGTGGAAGCCTGTTTATCCCTTCCTAATTGTCAGTGAGAAATCTGTTTTTATTCTACCACACAAAATCATGATAAATGGGAGAAGGCTTCCCCTATTGTATCTAAAGACAATGGCCATTGTCTGGATTTGTCTATGTAAACCCAGCAATTATTATAATCCATTCAACAAGGATAACTTGTAATTGGCATAAATTGGGGCAGCAAGGCTACCTCCTGCATTAGGCAGAAAGTTGTATTTTAAAAAGTAATATATGAAATTGGACCACAGTAAGAGGTTTCATAAGGATATTTCCACACTTGGATATAATGTACTTCAATCATATGTAAACACGTCAGACCTCCCCTTCCAAGGCACAGGAGGATTTTGCCTTGTTCGCAGAAATCTGAAGATCTGTGTTTTGTTTTGTTTTTTGGTCGGTTGTGGGCTTGGGCGCTGTCCCTGCGCTCTTCAGCTCAAGGCGAGCGCTCTACCTCTTGAGCCACAGCACCACTTCCGGTTTTCTAGTGGTTTATTGGAGAGAAGAGCCTCACTAACTTTTCTGCCTGGTCTGGCTTTGAATCTTGATCCTCAGATCTCAGCCTCCTGAGTAGCTAGGATTACAGGCATGAGCCACCGGCGCCCGGCAGATCTGCAGTTCTTGAGGTTCTGGAATACTGTGTGTTTCATAAACCAACATGGATGGATGGATAGATAGATAGATAGATAGACAGACAGACAGATAGATAGATATAGATATGTATACATATATATGTGTATGTATACACATCTATATCTATCTATATATGTATATATATATAAACTATGAATCTACAACACATTTTTACTATGAAAGAATTAACCAAAATGGATCGTATAATTTGTAAGCTAAATTTAGGTGTGCCACTAAAAACAGTTATATTAGTTGGTTTTATTGGTTATATTAGTCTTAAAATAAAGTTATATATCTTTGTTATTTGCCTGCTAATTTGGAGAGGTAAATTTTGTGTTTGTGAAAAAAATGGGTTTACTAAATATGGACAGATAAGGTAAAAAAAATACTCAGTGTAGAGCACTCAGAAGGCTGAGGCAAGTGGATCATGAGTTTGGAGCCATCTTGAATTTGAAGCCAGTTTTGGTACAGTGAGTTCAAAGCCAGTCTGGACTACATAAGCTAATTGTGGTGGTTTGTACCTGTAATCCTAGTTATCCAGCAGTGTGAAGTCGGAGGATCACAGCTCAAGGTTGGCCTGGGTTGCTAGAAGGAAGTTTTGTGTCAAGTGAGCACATAGTCTCTGGGCTTTCTACAGCTGTATCCATTAGAATCTTCCAAGTTTCAGATATCCAACCAATCTACATATTTCATTGTTTTTCTTTCTTGAGACATGGCCACTACTTTACATAATGGGATGAAATCTAATGATAAACCAAGTATGCTATAATATTGCTACAAGTGTCTTATCCAATTTATTAAAAAGTAGATAAGCAAGAAACATAATGATGCAAAAAAAAAACAAAACCCTAAAACTTTGTGTCTTATGATCTAGTAGGAAAACTTGCAATTTGGCTGTTTGAGAAAAATGTAACTCCAAAGCAGGTATTTACCAATGCTATGTCTCTAGACACTTTAAACATAATTGTGTAGAAGTCTCTATACTACCCGAATATCTAGAAAATAGGTAATAACAGCAGGAATTAGTGTCAGTATATTTGTGTCCCTATTCATAGAGCTATATAGCAATAATGAAACATAAGGTAACAGGAGAATATGAATTTCTGGGGAAATTCTTCATAGCCTTGCAGACATCACCCCAAATCCTCATCCCTTGCTGTCTGGTAATTAGAAGTATAAGAGCTAAGTTTCAGTGGTCCTTTAAGCAGCTAGTCAATTTATTGTATGTCCAAATGTATGGAAATTATTAATATTGGTTTTCTAAAGGTGCAAGTCCATATATATCCATGCTTGCTATCCATGAGAAAATGGATTATTAGAGGCTGTTGATATCATAGACTCCCTAGATTTTAATTTTTCTTTGTAGTGCTCTAAATACTTTGCCAGATTCCACCATGATTTTGAAATCTCAGCATTCATATGTTGAAGTCTTAATAGTTCATCAAAATATTTTTGGAGACAAACTGTTTAAAGAAGTAACTGAGTAAAAATGAGATCCTTAGAGGGGAACTTAATCCAATATGAATACTGTCCTTAAAAAAAGTAGATTAGGATCCACACATAGTGACTATGCAGAAGATGGCTGCCTACATACAAAGAAGAAAGGCCCGTGAAGACTCTAATCATATCTACATTATTATCTCAAACTTCCAGGTTGCAGAAATGGTTTATTTTTGCTTGAACCACCCAGTCTGTGGCACTTCATCATGGCATCCCCAAAAGGCTAATATACTACTTTGTAAAATACAGCATTTGGAAATCTGTTGCTTAATAAAGTGTGAGCCATTTGATCAATATTTTATGTTGTTAAGAAGTACTGTCCACCAAAATAAAGTTATCTGTTGCCCCCATAATTTAAAGGACTATGATTGAAGTTCATTAGCAAAACAAAGTAAAATGTTATATCAACTATCAGTTATCTAATTATCTCTCAGGGGAAAAAAGAAAAAGAAAACAATTGAAGTTGGATTGCAAAAATGTTTTGGCTTATATATACCAGGTTTGTTTTTTGTTTTTTTTAGAAGCTGCTCAAGTGAATTGGACTATATATATATATATATGTAGAGAGAGAGATTGAGAGAGATTTTGTGAACAGTCAACTCATTCTAATATGTGCGATTGGTTGACATTTCAATATTTTGGTTTACTTAAAATCCAAAGATTTCATTTAAGAAAAAAATTAGATGAAATAACATATAAATGTTCTGGAAGGTTGTTGGAAAAAAAAAGACATACTTAAAGAGAAACTTTTCTCTCTAAATTTTAGAAAATTATAAATGGATATAGTGTTACATTAAATAGCTCCTAACAACATCAACAGAACAGTTTCTACAATGTAGAAATGTACAGTTAACTTATTACAATAAGATACATAATTACTTGACAGGTGGGTGTGGCCATTTATATCTTAGATGCACAGCAATGTCCAACCTGAAGCAGTCACTCCGCCCTGTTTATTTCTTGTCAGTAAACAAATCCAGCATATTCTAGGATTGTGTCTGTTTCTATTTTGTTTTATTTTTCTGGGATAGCAGCCAGGCTGAAATGTTTAATCTCATCTTTGACTGAATTAAATCCCACTGTTGTAGCTTAAACATCTCAATTTTCAAAATTTCTGGTTATGCTCATTTTCAAATGTGATTTTTTTGTTTTGTTTACTTTAGGGCAACCCAGACAATCTCCTGTCTGAAGAAGGTATGGTATTTGGAGTTAGTTACATAAGGAAATAAAGGAAAATAAGAATTTCACTATTCTGAAAGTGAGCCTGCACTGTCGCACACTTCATAATGCAAAGAATAATCATAAAATTATAGGTTTTTTCTTTATTCCTTATTACATACGTCAATTCCTAAGCATGAATTTATCTGTGATATTTAATTATCTGTTGAATAGAGTACCACACCAAACATTTTAAGCTAACATTGTACAACTTTTATCAGAATCTAAACGTATGTGACAAACATGGTACACTGGTCTCAGAAAGGCTGATGAATAATATTAAATTAATTACCCCTTCTTTCAGTTTCTTTCCATGAAATACATCAATCTAAATGTGTTAATCACCTAATTGAATAGTGAGTGTTGGTAATTCTTACTAATTATAAACCAATTTCTCTAGCACATATGTACGTAAGATATACACGATACAGGACACCAATGTAATTCCTATTCATTGACTACTGTATACAGACATTGCCTAAAACTTCATATGTAATTTCTGAGATATGAAATACTATACTCAGTAATAAATGAGACATACAGACAAGCAAAACCCCCAGAGAAGTTATGGAGGATTTGAAGTAATAAGGAATCATTTAGATTATGTATGTAGGGAATTGAGGGGAGATGATCAAAGCATATCCACATTTGCTGCAATCACCTCTATTTCCATCTCTGAATATATGATTATTTTAAATGCTTATTCTTCTTTCTCTCTCCCTTCCTCTCTCCTTTCATTCTTCCCTCCCTCTTCCACTATTTCATTCTGTCTTTCTTTCTCTCATTCTGTTTCTCCCTCAGTTTTTCTGTCATTCCTCTAGTAATATATCCATGTCTGTCTGTTGGTGTGTGTGTGTGTGTGTGTGTGTGTGTGCTCGTGCATGCCTGTATGTGTGTGTGTCTGTCTCTCTCTGTCCAATGCACTGGGAGAAAATAAAGTAAATATAAATCTTGAAATGTTCCTAGAACAAGAGAAATTCATGGAAATTAGTGTAAGTCACATAAGCTGTCAATGTGCAAAAATTCTGATTTGGGGGCAAGACTAACATTTTAAGTCGCCATTCTAACACTTTTTAGGCAATGACATAGTGTATTAATTTTGGAATTAAGGTGATTTATGGCTCAATAGTGTTTAGAAACTTTTGTGTTTGCTTAGTTAATACAGTGTCTTGAAATCAGATTTGGGATACGTACTCCAAAGCATTTCAAAAGGCCTACACCCAGTCTAATGTCACAACCATGTGTTACATGCCCGCTATCTCTCAGGTACTCTTCATGGCAGAATGGTATCAGAATACATGAGCTCTGATAGAGGTTTTGTGTTGTCGAGTGTGTGTGTGTGTGTGTGCGTGCGTGCATGCGTGTGTATGTGTGCACATGCATTCACATTTGTGTGTGCATGCATGTGTGGCTGTGTGTGTGTGTGTTTGTGTAAGATCATGGAATAATCAAGAAAACAATAATGAATTATATTAGCTACTGGGATTTTGTGGACTTCCGGAAACCTAGATTAGAAGCATTACCTAACAGTGCCTCAGAAATGTCACACAGACATTATCCTAGTGCATTCTGCTTCTTCACCTTCGTTTGTAAAGTTGGCATAATTTAAAACAATACCACCTTATCTATTGATTTACATTTTAAAAATATTTTTTGGATGAACACATAAGTAAATGTCCTCACTCCCTTTTATTCTCTGAATCTACTTCCTTTGAATGACTGGTTGTCTAAATCAGCTCCCTCAAAATTACTATTATTTCATATTCTCCCCACTCTAATACTCAATATTTTGGTAGGACACTCAAGTCAATGGGACATGCAAAATAACCTACCAAACAGAACTTTCAATAATTTTATTGCTTATATATATATATATATTATTTTATTATTCTTAGGTTCAGAAGCAGGCAGTTTT
This sequence comes from Dipodomys spectabilis, assembly GCF_019054845.1. NCBI lineage: Eukaryota > Metazoa > Chordata > Mammalia > Rodentia > Heteromyidae > Dipodomys > Dipodomys spectabilis. Next base: position 13,504,808 of record NW_024870709.1, read on the forward strand.
AATGGGAGGATTTGGATCAAGAGCAGGAGTTATCAGAAGTGCAGAAAGAGATCCAAAGATTATGATTATACACCATCCACTACAACTTATTTTTTATACTACTTCCAGCTTTTATTCTTTTTCAAAAGCAATCTACATTATGTTTTGAACTAGAATTTAGCAATTGTATTCTTTGTTTAAAGAATATTTATTACCTTGCTCATGTAATTGTAACCCCCTTGTACAGTATTTTTACAATAAAAAACATACAAAAAAAGAATATCGATTACAGGACATTTTCTTAAAGTATACTGTATAGTTGAGTATTTATCTTCCTTTTGTCTATACAGTTCACATAGCATTATAGAGTAGGCTTTTTGAGTAGGTTTTTGATTGTCCATCTGAAAGTAGTGTGGCATTTTTTGTACCTTTTTTATTGTAAAAATGTAGAAGAAAGGGGTTACAGTTACATGAGCAAGGTAATGAGTACAATTTCACTATAACTTTTATTAGTTTTCTGAGAAGTTACTGAGGTTCAGAGAAATTATTGAATCTGGTATAATCAAACAAACGTATGTTTATAAAAAAATGTGATTTCTACTTTATATTTGAATACAGTAAATTAGTAATATTTTAGGGAATTTAGTAATATTACTAATATTTTATAAGCTATGACTCCAAAAAATAGTTATTCTTTTACTTATAGAATTTATCTGCATTTGTCATTTTTCCTTAACTTCTAAAACAAGAATGCCTTATGTATTTTGTTTCTACATATAGACACGTATAAGTGTGTAGGTATATATATACACATCGTATACATATTAGATTTGTTACATATAACAAAATTACATAACTTAAAAATCATATTATATATGACACATATACACATACCTACACAGGTTTAGACACAGATATAGAGACATCTGGAACTTATTCTTTTACTTTTCCAAACATGTGAAATATTTACATGTTGTGGTCTCATTTTCAAAGATGAGAAATAGTAATTAAGAGAATATTGGTAGTTAAAACCACCACCTCATTAAAATGAGGTTAGGAAGTGGCGCTGTAGCTCAAGTGGTAGAGCGCTCGCCTTGAGCTGAAGAGCTGAAGGACAGAGCCCAGGCCCAGAGTTCAAGCCCCACGGCCGACAAAAAAAAAAAAATAATAATAATTACTTATTTACTTTAGCCGGGCACTGGTGGCTCACGCCTGTAATCCTAGCTACTCAGGAGGCTGAGATCTGAGGATCGCGGTTCAAAGCCAGCCCGGGCAGGAGAGACCGTGAGACTCCTATCTCCAATAAACCACCAGAAAACCGGAAGTGGCGCTGTAGCTCAAGTGGTAGAGTGCTCGCCTTGAGCTGAAGAGCTGAGGGACAGCGCCCAGGCCCAGAGTTCAAGCCCCACGACCGACAAAAAAAATAAAAAAAAAAAAAAAAAAAAAAAAATAAAATGAGGTTAAATTCATAGTAAATGTCACTAAGTCCTTTGTTGCTATAAGTCATCTCTCTCTTTCTCTCATATTCTACACATTAGAGTTGTTATTAAGAGAGTAATCCAAACAAATTTTAAGGATAATTTCCTCTCTCTAAATATTTTATAAGTTTTAATTGTCATCATCACAGTAAAACAATATACCTTTGAATAAAGAATTAGTACTCTACTGAACAGAGAGAAACAAAAACAAAATTGAGAATTACAGTGAAAAACCTGCTTCAGATAGAGCTAAACAATCTTAAACAGAAATAATCCCATAGAAACAAAATACATCTTGCAGGATCCCATTCAAATTTTTCAAAATGTTTCTTAGGAAATCATGTCTTGCTTTTCCTCAATAATGCAAAAAGCAGATCTCTTAAAGTGTCTATTATGCAGAAAAAGAGAAAAAGAAAAAGAAAAAGATAGGAAGTCATGATTTAAAGGGACTGAAAGCTGTTGTTATACCAGTCGCCATGAATCAACCCTAACCTGACCTTCACATGGAATATTTAATATCTAGCAGAGGGCTGTAGCTTTGAAGATCAAAATCTCATTTCAGATTACTGATCTGTGAAATTCTAGGAGACATTAGAAAACCCCATGGAAGATAACAAATAACCAAAAGGAACTATCAGCAAACAAACCAACAGTGTATTTAATGGAGTGTAAGAAACCATTTTCAAGTGTCCTGACTGATCTCTGAAAATTTAAGTGTCATAACTCATGAGAAAACATTAAATAACATAATAGAACTTTACATATTCTACCATTAAAAACAGCACATATTATACATTATCTAAAGTGTGTAGTAATACATGTATATTCAAGTGTGTGTATTGTAATATATTTTCTTAAGTAAGCAGTACATTTACTAATATGGATTAATTCACCCATATTAGAAATAGAATTTCAGTTTTGAAAACATCCATAGATAAAATTAAACATTGCTGTAAAAATGATTACAATGAACTCAAAGTGTACCTCCACTCATGGGAAAATTAATTCAATTACTGCTACCTACAAGGCGCCCTGCCCCCACCCTCTAGAAAATTTACAAGACTCACTACATAAATGAAAAGTAATTCAATTTATAATGGCATCTTTATAGAGCAATTAAGAGACTTTTTGACCTACATAAGCCAAGGAGAATGCTGCCTTGTCAGACCTTACATTTGCATTGCAGAATATTTCATGAAAATAACTTGAAAAAAAGGAAAATAGCTTGAATTAGCTACAAAAAGCCCCCTTTTTTGGATCCTCAAATTATTTGGGGGTAGTAAAAAGGTCAATTTCAGTATTATAGTCAGTTGTAAAACTAATGTTATTATTTCCTAGGTAAACATTAAAAACAAATTTGTATGTCTCTAAAAATTATCCTTGTGAAACATTAAATTAAATTTTTAAATGACAATGTTTCTGAGTATTTGAGAGAAGAATTCTAGGATATCTAACATTTTGCTTTTCTTTTTTACTGTTTTCCATGATGAAAACCACTGAGATTAAAAAAGGAAGAAGTAGAAGTAGAAGAAAGAAATAAAACGCTTTGTTCTCTAAAGCACTGCCTTTCTCTGTCATCTATTTCCCTTGGCTTTCTGGGCAGCAGGGCCATTGGCAGGGGCGAGGTGGGAGGGTGCTGTGAAGTCAGAGAAGAGAAAGGTGGACTCTCGAGGGGAAAGAGGAATGGGTGAGGTCAAAGCTCAATTCTGCGTTGAGAAAGAGACACTTGGGAGAGCCAACTAGGAGGACAGAGCTCACAGATTCCATTTGGGGCCTCAATTCTCATCATTTCTTTCAGAGATGCACAAGGGGGCCTTGGCTGAAGGAGTCCCAGGTGAGCTCCTCTGGCGTGATTATTATGGTACCGAATGCTAACTATTCTGTGAGTGTTTCAAAAGAAGTTAGAGGATGAAGAAGTATGTTAAAGCCACAATAGGAAATCAGTGGATATGACCAACCTGTCCAAAGTTTTGTTTTTGTTTTTCTCCCCAGTACGACGTTTTTGTTTGTTTGTTTGTTTTTTTGCTTGTCCTTTTATTTAATACTTTTGGACCGACTTCATCTGCATTTCATTAAGGTTGATACCACTCTGTTCTTACACACTCATCTTCAAAAGTGCTTGAAGATGTGTTTGACCTTTTTTTTTCTTGAGCACTAGATAAGGAGTCCCATATTTATAGGATATAAACATTAAACATGCTATTATCAGACGAGATCGGGCACTTTCAGGGTGGTTGCAGTTTGAAGCTAGCTCAGGCAGGAAAGTCCCCTGAGACTTGTGAGACTCATATCCAATTAACCACCAGAAAGATGGAAGTGGTGCTGTGGCTCAAGTGGTAGAGCACTAGCATTGAGCTAATGAGTTCTGGGACAGCGCCCAGGCTCACAGTTCAAGCCCCACCACCAACAAAAAAAAAATTATCATTTTTAATTTGTGTGTGTGTGTGTGTGTGTGTGTGTGTGTGTGTGTGTGTGTGTGTGTCTGTGTGTGTGTTGCATGAAGCAGTACTGGCTTCCACATCATGTTTGAGATACCTCGTTCTTAGATATAAATGGTGCCCAGCAATAAATAATGAGACATGAAAACTTTGCCTTTTTAGTCAATTCAAATAAAGAAAATGAAATAAACACTCGTAATAGTGCACAATTAAATATTACTCATAACTCACTAAATTTCTATGGAACCTATAATAACATGCTTGTTGTATGAGAGATTCTCATTTGTCTATCAAGAATTTCAATATTAAGTACAAAGGTAAAAAGGTACTGAATGACAAACATGACTGTATTTTCTCATTTTATTAATATAGAAATAAATCTCTAAAGTAATCATAAAAATAAATGATTGGCCACAGTTACTGAAGAGTTTTCTTTTTTAATTGCAAAAGTGAGTCACTCAACCAAGTGTAAAACATTTCCAAGCGTAGTTTTCTAGTTTCTCCTTCCAAGCAGAGCTTTGAGTGAAGAGATACATAGCTCATAGCAGCATGCATGCAGTCAACACAAGAGGCTGAAAAATAGCCTAAACTAGTCCTCATGTATTATTAAAGACTACAAAGCTGTGAGCACAGCTGAACAATGCTGACTGTCCTCCACCAATGCAGTCAATCCACAGGCTTACTGAATGCTAGCCAATGCTCTGGCTTGCCTGCACATAGCAGATATAATTGGGAAAATGAATGAAGAATTTCCTATTCTTACCAGGCAGTATTCCAGATAGAAGATAAGAAAAGCTTCAATAGCCAAGCTAGCATGTGAAAAAGCGCTTTGCTTTTCATACAGCACTTATTATGAGGATGCAAATTTCCTCTCCTACTAGTAACAATGTCTGAGGCAGCTCAGCAAACACTCCTGGAAATGTTAACAACTTGTGTCCTCAGCGACTGAGCTTCAACATTTTCCAATTATATTTTGAAATAATCTAATAACCTCACAGCAGTCTTCACAGATACAGATTTACAAATACTCTTAAACTATCCTTTCTGTTGTGATCACATATATATGGAATTACATATCAAAAGATGAATCATATTTAGTGTTCATCTGACTGAAACCTGGGTTAATGTGAAGGTGTAGTCATCGGGATGAATCAGTGTTTCATATAGCCAATGTTATGGCCTATGGATCTGAAATATTGTTTGTTTTACAAAGATATCTAGTGAATGTGTTTGCATGTGTTCCTGTGTAATCCTATTGCTCTGTGATACTTTTGAAGGGTCACATACACTATACACATAGAGCCTAAAAATAATCACAAGCTTGAAGTACATCAGCAACAGAAGCTCTGTACTGCTCTTGACTTTCAGTGGCCAGGGTTCTGTCCTGTAGTGTTACACATACTTAGAATTCCTTCTAGAAATAGGCAATGCAGACATGGAAACATATGCAATTCTAGGATAACACTCATAATTAGAATATCTTAACATTTCCAGATAATTGGTAATAAGATTAGGCTGTGACTATTATAATAGGAATATACAATTGCTATTATAGTCATAAGTTTAAAAACTGACTAGTAAATATATGTAGCACTCATCTGAAAAATGAATATTCTTTACTAGATTAAGTATGTTTTACATATTGCATACTCTCTCACTTCTTCTTCATGGCTCTCAACTTGTTTATATCTATTATTGAGAAAATCAATTCTTTAAATAGCAAATATGCACAATTATAAGAAATTAAATATTGTTCAAGAGGAACAACATCCTATTACCTGCTCTAACCCAATTTTCATAAGCTCTTCCCTTTACCATCTTGCATGCCCAGATTACCACTATTTTTAGCTTCTCCGTAGTCTTCTATAACCTCTTTATCTATATATCTATATTATATCTGTTCTGAGTACTTTTAATACAAATGACAACATATATATTGCTATTTTAAATACTTAGTACACAATGGAGATCTGCTTTCTAGCTGAGGGGATGCTTAATAGAATGGTAGAAGTTGCACTACTATCTGTACTGTGGTATAACTAAGTTTGTATTTATAAGAATATATGAGAGAACATTTTTCCCTTGCTTTATCAAGTGATCAAATTTACAATATTTTCTTTCAATAGGTGAAATATTTTATCAAAATGTATTTCCTCTACTATTTCTACTGTAATATCCCACCTTTCCCCCTCCCTTCTTCCCTCCTTTCCCCCGTCTTCCTCTTTTTTCTCTTCCTGCCTTTTCCCCAACTTCTCCTTTCCTAACCTAACTTAATCGAAACTAACCTGAAACATGTTTAATTTTTCTTCACTTTAGATAAAAGGAATTCTTTACATTTTTCCTGCTCCCGTTCTCCCTCTGGTTATCTATTGTGGTTTCCTTCACATTCTCACCCTCATTCCCTCTTGGGTCCATTTCAATCTGATGAGTAACTCTATTAAAGTTCCTCCTGAAAGTTACTGCTCACAATTCCCAGCAAGCCTGGCGCTACTTACCTCACTGTCCATCATTGCGGTTTGATACATACTTGCCACTTGCCATTAAAAGAAAAACACATCAAAATGATCTCTTATGATTTTTCACACTCATTCATTGCCCTGTAACAAAGGCCCTTCTAGGTCCCCTTTATTCTATTGTCCTTGAAATATTTGCAGGCCTATGAATTTATTCCTTTTTAAAGTATATTTATTTTATTGTAGAGATACTCTGCAGAGGGGTTACAGTTACATGAGCAAGGTAATGAGTACATTTCCTATTGAACATTGTTACCCCCTCCTTTATCTTTTCACATGTAACAATTCTTTTTGGTCTATCTCCTTTATATTTAGGACTCTCAATGCACTTGTGTGGTAGTACTAATGTTCCTTTAGTCTTGATCTTCAACTCAGCTCATCACTGTACCATTTATCACTTGTTCTGAATATCTATATGTAATACATTTTAAACAACAAGAGAGCCAGGCACTGGTGGCTCACACCTATAATCCTAGCTACTCAGAAGGCTGAGATCTGAGGATAATGGTTCAAAGTCAGCCCAGGCAGGAAAATCCATGAGACTAGGTCTCCGATAAACTACCAGAAACCTGGAAGTGGTTCTGTGGCTCAAATGGTAGAGCACTAACCTTGAGCCTGAAGAGCTGAGGGACAGCACTCAGGCCCAGAGTTCAAGCCCCATGGCCAAACAAAAAAAAAGAACATTAGGATTTTCAGTATTGTACCTGCTATAGTGAACCATTACAGATAATAATAGGTGATGATTATTGAGTGCTTGCTATGTGGTAGGGATTAAATTAATAGTTACCTATTATAAAAATTCTATAGAATTATATAAGAAAGTATCTAGATTTCAATTGCCAAACAATTAATGGTAAAACAGTGATTAAATTAATGAGTATTGGGTACTCAATGAAACAGTCATTTTATTTCATCCAGAGAAGGATGACCCTTCATAAACATACTATATAATTAAATGTGCATTTAGAATATAGTGTCTTGGTTCACAGAGCCATCTAGTGGTAAAATAGTGTAAGAAATATATGAGAGAAAATAGGGATTATATTAGTAAATTTCAAAGTGAATTTTGAATTTACCTAAAACTGAAAATGTAAAAAAATTCTAAGCTAGGTGCCAGTGACTCACGCCTATAATCCTATCTACTCAGAAGGTTGAGGATCTCGGTTCAAAGCCAGCCCAGGCAAGAAAGACACTTAGACTCTTATCTCCAATAAACCACTAAAAACCAGAAGTGGCGCTGTGGCTCAAGTGGTAGAGCACTCACCTTAAGCTGAAGAGCTCAGGGATAGAGCCCAGGCCCAGAGTTCAAGCCATACTACTGAAAAAAAAAATATTTGGCTCTGACTAGATTTCATATGAAGTTCTACTCCCACACTATTTGTGTGTGTGTGTGTGTGTGTGTGTGTGTGTGTGTGTGTGTGTGTGTGTGTGTATGTTCTTACATAAGAATTTACTTATTTATTTATTGATTAGTTCTGCTGTAGATAATCAGATAAGAATGAAAGTAGTGTTTTAAAGAAAAGAAGAAATGAAACACAAAGGACAATCCATTCAATGTGGCAGAAGGAGAGGGGGCTTTGATGTCATATTCAGGACTCACCAGCCTCCCCTCCTCTCTATCCTCTTTCCTTCTTTCTGCCTCAGGGCTGGTCTCAGAAGCTGTACTTCCTAAACAGGTTTTGGTTAAACACTAGGAACAGTTGAGCAATGTTCACAAATACTATAGCTGAACAGAAGACTTACGAGTATTATTGGTATACTTTATGAAGGAAACATTGTAGGAAACAAAAAAATAAAGCTTTTGCTGTAATTTCCATATCTTAGTGGTTATGAATAGTGTGGATTTCTTATTCATTTTACACCTGGATATTTAGCTATTGCTTTGTTTTCCCTTGAATGGAATATTCACACTCCAGAACCTGATGCATCCATCCCAATGTTAAATGTGTCATGCTATGCTATTCTGATTTAGAAGAAAATCTCAGAGGCTCTTAATGTGTGTACTCAGAACTAGCCTGGTCTTCTTCCTTTGTACTTAACAACACAGATCACAATACATGTCCCAGCATAAGGTCAATAGAGACAGACGTAGCACTCATTAAAAAACACATGGCATTTACACAGGGATACATACTGTATACCATAATATGTAGTCTCTATAAAGTATTTTTATATAATGATTCTACAGTATTAGATGTAAAATGGAATTAGTCTGGTAAACTAGGATGTATTTCTACCTTCCTATAATTATCTTATAGAAAAAAGGGGCAGGTAATTGAGAAGAACAGTGGACCATCAATTGCAGTTAAGAAACTTGGCAGACCTGCACTAAAACAAAGTATGTCCATGTGGTAATAAAGGCAAAGAAAACTGGAAGAAAGAAAAAGACTAGATTTCCCATGTCAGGAAGTTAGATTCAAGCGATGAGATCTCTTCAAAACACAAGTCAAGACAAAGGATAAGAGAGAAAAATGAAGGAAGGGTAACAAGTTTGACAAGAAATGTACTTATTACCTGACTTATGCAACTGTAACCCCTCTGTACATCACCTTGACAATAAAAAAAATAGTATGCCCCTTATTTCAGAGGGGAATATGACAAGCTAAAGGATGTGGCACCCATTTTTTTCCGGTTAGATGAATTAATAAAGCCACATATCCTGAGTCTCCAAGCATTACTGGGAATGTAGAGTTTGGGGGAAAATAGAGCCCAATTTCGCATGGCAATTGTAAATATTGAAATATATAAATATAACTGATGTTTATCCAGTTATATACCTGTTTGGTAGAAACTGGAAATGTTCATGTGTGAGACTATTTGAAAATTAAAATAAGTATAGAGAATACCAAAGTGTATGAAACTAGGTTTCTAAGATTAAAAACTCAAAATAAAGCATACGTACATCTACATGGAGAGGAGTGGTGGATAAAAACCATGGGTAGACAGTAAAGCATTGTCTGCTGTATTTTTACTGTTAACAATAGTTTCAATGAGTTTAATGTTTCTTGATTTAAAGATGGTTTTAAAATGCTAACCTAAAAACAATCTGGAGCTACTTTTATTTTATGAAAAAAGGTATCATTTATAATAAAAATTATTTTAAGTAAGGCATTAAAATCAATGTTATTTCATTGAATTTAATTTGGACCAATATATTTGGGACAAAGAATAGGAAGTTATTTAATCTAATATCTGAGCACACAATTTACAGTTGTAAAGACAAAATAAGTATTTCAAGTAAACTGTAGACACCCCATTTACATTGAGTACACTTGATTTTAATTTACTATTTCTTTACTATATTTACTATTCTTTTTTTGTCGTTGTGGGCCTTGAACTCTGGGCCTGGGCACTGTCCCTCAGTTCTTCAGCTCAGGTCTAGCACTCTACCATTTGTGCCATGGTGCCTCTTGTGGCTTTTTCTGCTTATGTGGTGCTGAGGTATCTAACACAGTGCCTCATGCACGTGAGCCAAGCACTCTACCACTGAGCCACCTTCCCAGCCCTGTATATTTACTTATCTTTACCATTCTCATCCATTCTCATTCAAAGAGTGAGCTTGAAGTGGGGGTTGGAGCCCTTTGTAAAGGTATCACTTTCTCTCCCTTCAATTGCTAACTTATTACTTATAGCTTTTACATTTTACTAGTTCTCTTGCATTGTGCTATGTAGTCGTTTTTTCTGCCATTAGCTTAAACAAAAAGTCAAACCACTCAAAGTAAATACGCTATTACCTTATGTTCTGCACATTTATCAAGAAAACAAAACTATATAAATCCCCACATACATAAAACTCTATAAAACCCTTAGGGATTTCTCTTTATTAAATGTTGGAAATTATTTACCTGGGATACAAAATACTATTACTGGTGTGCTGGAAATTTGTATTTTAACCACAAGGTGGCAGAATAAGCTAGGAACTACATGTGCCCTTTGGAACACCAGTTTTATCAAATTAGGATGAAAAATGCTAAGATAATGTGCTACTAGAATACATTATAATCTGGTTCATTTGCAGCAGTGCCACTTTGAAATCATAATTGAGCCACTATTTGGCTTATAATCAGTGCTGGCTTTGGTATTTTAATAACTCATTGGTAATACCTTTAAATAGAACACAAACTTTTGAGGTCTTGCTGCTCTTCTGCAATAATTCTCTACTGAAACAGAATATAGGATTTTATACCACTGCGTGTGCCAAGATAGTCACATCTTCACAAATGTCCTGTATCACTGTTCCTAAACTGTTGAGCTGTGTCTTCTCCCCCATCATACAACTGAGAGTGGTTGTGCTCTGAAATCACCTTTAACTCAGTCTTAAAGCAGAAATAATCATCTTCTCGCCTGAACCTTAACCATAGCTGTTTTCATCACTTCGATTATACAGTTCTACTTGTACAATTATGTCTATTGAAGGAGAGAAAATGTCAGCGTCTTTGTGTTTCTAATTCCTACTAGGAGACTTTAGCTTCTAGCTAAAGAGGATACTTTATAAACCCGTCCGTTACAGAATCAAAGAGGCAATAACACCTATAAGTTCATCTGGTCTATGTTAAGATGCCTCTACATTATGGATTCTGTTGGGAGATAAAACACTGATTCAAAGATGAACATGATCTTAGTGTTTAATTTGATTGATCTATTTTTTTCTTAATGGGTGAAAACTCTTCAAATTTTATTTAAGTTGGAAATTACAATTTAAACCACCTTTAGCTTTCAATTCCTTCCATTCTCTGGGAATAAAGAATACATTATTTCTACCATTTACCATGCTAAATAAAAGATTCAGAACACTAAAGGAAGAATTTAAATAACACAATTTGGAGACAGCTGCTTTTAAATATAATTCAGGTATTTTTTAATAGCTGAAATAGACAAAGCAGTTATTAAATGCACAAAATGTTAATGATGCTGTATGAAGATCACCATAAAATCAAACCTTGTATTTGTTCTCATGGTTGTAAATGTAACCTGGCTGTTTAAAAGAAACAAATAAGCTGGTCACTATTAGTGCTTTAAAACACACACTGAGGTTGATTATCTTAAGAGGTTTTCTAAAGCATAGTAAGCTCTGACACATACATCTACATAGAAAATTGTACACATTGGTAGAATCCTAAATGTTTTAGTCAAATAAGAAACAAAGGAGGAGGCAACAATGCTTGATAAGAAATGTACTCATTACCTTGCCCATGTAATTGTAACCCTTCTATATGGTATTTTCACAATAAAAAAAAAAAAAAAGCTACTACAGCATCTACTCAGATAATTGGAAAGTGGAAAGTGCTCTCACTAAGATCATTGAAAAACTAAAGATGTAAAGTGCTTCCCGAAGAGATGGGACCAAAACTATGCTCAGAATGTGGATTTGTTTTCATCCCAAGAAAAATTTTGTATGTATGACTTTCAGAATCATGGGATTGGATCCACTGCCCAGAAAGTCTCTGGTTTTCATCAGTTTATGGCTGCATTTAGGGAAATGTGTTATGCTATTTTAGATTTATATGTGTAAGAGAGAGATGGTATCAAATATTGGAGCAAAATAATTTATTTCATGAATGGTACCAATTATACACTTGAACAGAAATACTGTTAAAATAAATCAAACCCCTTATTTATCTGAGGAGATGTTTCGGGATTAACATATCAGGGCAGAGTAGATTCAAGTATTTCCACTTATTCTAGTTGGTGTGTATATTTGTGTGGGTATGGGGGTGAACATTAAAATGTTGTTTTTGTTTTTTATTTGTTTTGCTTTATTGTTACCTGTTATTATGATTTGATCTCAGCACCTTACACTTTCTAAGCAAGTGATCTAACACTTGAGCCATGTCCCTTTTGGCTTAGTTATTTTTCATGTAGTTTCTCAGATTTTTACCCTCTAAAGCATTAAAGTAGACCAGGATTTCCACCTATATTTTCCTTCCTTAGTTGGATTATAAGCATGGATCTAGAATGACAGGCACGCCATAAGTGATGAGCACTATGACCTTTTTTTTTTTTATTAAGATGAGGGCTTCTAAGTGTTTTGCTTAGATTGGACAACTTCGATCTTTTCAATCTCTGCCTCTCTAGTAGCTAGGAATGTAAGTGTGAGTCTTATTCCTCAAGCTCTATGATCTGAAAGAGTTGCTTATTTCCATCTAATAAACAAAGAGATAGAACTGGGAGAGAACAAGGGAGAGGTTGACATTCTTCTAAAGGAAATGGACTTATGACCTGACTTATGTAACTGTAACCCCTCTGAACATCACCTTTAATATATATATATATATATTTTTTTTTTATTATATATATGAAAGAAAAAGAAGAGATAGGTATAGAACCTAGGAACTTGTGATTTATAGCTCTAATCACTAACTCCCCACATTTCATATTAACCCTATGTTTCAATATTTACCCAGTGAAATAAGTGTTTTTTCTCATTTTAAGGGATTAAATACAAAGTTTGAGTTCAATAATCTAATTCTAAGATTCGAAAGACATAGGATACACTTAGAAGATATAAGCAACTGTTATTAGTAGCATATTGAGCACTATAATTTTATCCATTTTCCATTCTAACAAGTTTCCAGAAATGTGACAGAAATCTAGCAATAGGAATGGCCATTTATCACAGTTCTGACACAGGGAAGTCATTTTCTTCTGAATCCACAGGAGGTTTCTATGTAAGAGATATGCAAAAGCTAATGGTAATTATTTGAAGAAATGAGCTTTATAGTTGCCTGGGAATATATTCCCAAACCAATTTGAATAGATATTACATTAGTTAATTTTACTCAAATTAATCTATTCACCAAGAAGTAAACTTTTCTAACAGAGACAAAATGAGATCGGTAATGAATTATTTCTTATTTGCTTTTTAATTGAATATAAGATTTCATTTTGAACAAAGTATAGAAAGTTTTCAGCAATAATTAAAAGAGCCACGTTGGTTAAAATATTGTAAGATGTCATTATAATTTAATTTCAATTTGTCCTTAGGCTGACCCTCAGATACTTAGCTGCTAAATAGTTTGCTAACTTTACTAATAAAACGAAACTCTCCAAGTTGTCTGTGATTAATATTCTCTGTACAATGGCAAGATATATACAAAATATGTCTCTGTACAGAAGTAGAAAATATTTCCTTTCTCATACATTAAATTCATCTGCATTTCAAGAAGATATTGAATATTCCAATGACAAAAGGAGACAGTTAGTTACAGTCTGGAACTAATGAAGTCTTTTAGGAGAGCTATACGCATCAAAATTATTTGTGGCTTATATACAAAAATTACCAACTCTCAACTAATTCAATCCTAAATAAGAAAAGTGTACATAAATATAATTCTATGAAGCAGTTAAGATTTTAAGATTTTTTTATATTGAGACATAAAACTAATATAATCATGGGCAAGTGTGTTGTCTTTTCTGTTTTAAAACTGGCCCTAAAAAAAGAGGTGAGACAATTGAATGCAAATTTTTATACAAGTGTTTGATTAAGAAGTTTTGTTGCTTTATTTTATTTAATTTTTTTATTGTGAGAATACTGTACAGAGGAGTTACAATTACATGGGCAAGATAATGAGTACATTTCTTATCAAGCATTGTTTTTATTTTTTTTATTGTGAAAATACTGTACAAAGGGGTTACAATTACATGGGCAAGGTAATGAGTACATTTCTTAACAAGCATTGTTGCCTCCTCTTTGTTTCCCCTTCCCATCCATACTCCCCTCCCCTCCCCCCACCCGATCCCCCCCCCCCCCACCAAAGTTGTAAAGTTCGTTTTTCGACATAACGACTTGTATATCTCATTGTTGCAATGGATCCACCTGTACCCCTAGTTAAACGATTTCACAAATACTAACATTAGATTTAGTAAACTCAGAATATGACATTGGAAACAATCTTGTATTTACTGTGTCATGATATATCCTTTCCCTGAACCTACTGAGCCTATGTCAAGCTTTCTGACACAGAGGGGCACAGATGTATTTAATACCTTAAATCATGCTAAAACAAAATAAAGCAAAGCAAATAAAAGGTAAGTATTTGGCATGTCCAATTGTGATTATGACATTCAACCATTTGATTTCTCCATTTAAATGTTATCATAGCAACTTCTTATCACCAGCATAGAACCATAAAACTCACCCTGCACTGATTGAAGTTGTCTGGGTGAAAAGGAGTATCCATTTCTTAGTGAAAAAAATAAGACTTGACATATTTCTTTATCAAGTTTCACAGATCAAGAGGCAAATCCAGAGAATTATCAGAATAATCTATCTAGCTAATGAATTTTCAACTGGTACCACAATGAAAGAGTATATGATGTATCTTCTCACCCTAGGGTTTTACCTTTTTGGCCATTGGTCCTGAACTCTGGGCCTGGGCGCTGTCCCTCAGCTCTTCAGCTCAAGGCTAGCGCTCTACCACTTGAGCCATAGCATCACTTCTGGCTTTTTCTGCTTACTTGGTGCTGACGAATCGAGCCCAGGGCCTCATCCATGGTAGGCAAGCATTCTACCACTGAGCCACCTTCCCAGTCCCTAGGATTTTACTTTTGAGAAGATGGGGAGCAGAACCAAAATAGAGTAGTAGATCTTATATACAGTTCTTCTCACGCTAGATTTAAACTTGGAGATAATTTGAAATAACTCTGTCTGTATATTACAAAAATGTTATAGTTGCTAAAAAGTAACTTTTCCAGATAAAGAGAGTCGTAAGTTTAAATTTCCCAGATTGTTTTCAATATCTGGTATCAGAACTCTTGACTTGAGAATTGATGAGCTTATCTTGAATAAAATTGAGCATATCAGACAGTTGAGTGTTTGGCTTCATAGTGTCACAGATGAATAATGACCCTCAAAAACAAAATGTTATCTTTATGGTCCCAAGCAGGATTTATAGTTTGCTTTTTAGGTTTTTTGGTTTGTTTGTATTTTGCTTGATGAAGGGGTAGAGGATTAGACTATATGTACTTTTATATAATTACAAATACATGTCTAATTAGTTATATTTTCCTTCAGATTAATGAACACATATAATAACATTTTCTCACTTTTATTAAAATAAGTAAGTAGCAATATGTCAATTACACAAAATCAGATGCACATATGTTTAATATTTAGAGACAGAGGACATATTCTTTTTTGGTTGGTTGTTTTTATAACTTTAATTTACGGAGGACACTTTCTGAGTTGGCATATAATACCCCCCACCTCTCTTTATTGCCAGCCTTGGGTTTGAAATCAGTGCCTGGGCACTCCCCCTGAATTTCTTTTGCTTAAAGCAAACACTATCACTTGGAGCATAGTTTCACTTTGGCTTGTTTTGGTAATTTATTGGAGGTAAGAATCTTACAGACTTTCCTACCTGGGCTATGTTCAAACTGTGATCCTCAGATCTCAGCCTCCTAAGTAGGTAGTATTACAGAAGTGAGTCACCAGTGCCTGGCATAAATATTTCTTTACATAACACTACAATGAGATAAGTATTAAAATAATTCAGATGAAATATATTATTAAAAATTCCTAGAAATAGGAAACAGCAATGGATTTATTTCAACTACATCTTTCAATGCCTGGCACACATTAAGTATATGACAAAATAAATATGAATACACTTATCTATGTGATTTAATTAAAATCTTACCTATGAAAACATTGGCTCTACTTTACTTATTTCTGCAAAGTAGCTAAATCCTTCAGTCTAGTTTGCTGTGACTTTTTCATGTTTTAATAGGACCCAATGATTAGAATTCATTGGTTCCCATAAGACATTTGACTACATCAGTACTGTCAATAGAAATAAAGTAACGCCAAGAGATTATGATTCTGAAATACTTTTGTTTTGAAAGATAAAACACCATGCATTTTGAAATATCTGTGCAGCATTCAACTTAAACACACACAGGAAACAAACTAGGCTCTGGCTTCTAAAGTAGCTAGTGGGGGAGGGGAAGGAGAGAGGGAAATGGGAAAGGTGAGGGAGAGAGGGAAATGGGAAAGGATGAGGGAGAAGAAGAGTCCTGGCGTTTGCATGCAGGGCTTGTGTGCTGTCTCTGAAGTTATTTTGCTTAAGGCTGGTGCTCTACCATTTGAGGCACACAGCTTTTTGCTGGTTAATTGGAGACAAAGTTCTCACTGACTTTCCTGCTGGTGGCTGGCTTCACACTGAAATCACCAGCTCTCAGCCTTCTGAATATCTAGTATTGCAGGCATGAGCCACTGGTACCCTGCTCTAGATATCTTCTTAAACCAACTGAATTTAGAAAGAAAATCATTACAAATTTATGCTTTATAGATCACAATGCTTGATGGAAATTGTCTCACTGATGTAAATGAATGGTTTGACCATTGAAATTTCAGGAAATATTTTGTCATAAGTAAGTAATCAACCATGTGGGAAGATTCTGTATTTAATTCATGACAGGTGTTTCTTATATATTTATTTGTATCTATAGACACAGTTGCCTTCATTTGTAAAATTGCACAGGCTAAAATAGTGCAAAATATATACTTGGAACTCTGAGAATATGTCAATTTTAACTGCTTTTACTGATTCTTGGTCAGTGCCTTGCCAGTTACTGCTTTATTAACAGTTTATGTTCTTTATTTGTATTTTATACACAGGATAGTTGTTCCTGTTTAGCCAACAACAATTATTATGAAGGTAATCTGAGAAATGTTAATTTTAAGATATTTTATTTAGTTTAGTTTAGATTTTGTCAGTCCTGGGGCTTGAACCCAGGGCCTGGGCTTCTTTTGCTCAAGGCTAGTGCTCTATGATTTTGAGCCACAGCATTACTTCTGAGATTTTGAATGAATGATTTGGGTAAGTTTTTCAGGGACTTGAATATTAACAGTACAGTGAATAATAACAACATGAACACTCTGCAAAATCATTATAAAAATGAGAACAAGATCTATTATTCAATTAAAGTTAAATAAGTGAACATCCAGCTTCAAAATATATATCTATGGTGGATCTTGGTTTTATTTTGTTTTTGTTTTTGCTTTAGTTAAAATATGTAAGTAAAATAATTAGAGACATGAGGTAGATACTTTTAAAAAGCTCTCCTTTACCAATTTAGCAATAGAAATTACTTTGATCATAAAAAGGAAAATTCTTACATTAAAATTTGTTATAACATAATGTAAAACAATTAATAGCCATAGTAAAATCGCTTTAAAATAACATTGTATTTTTCATAATCAAGTGCTTTTTAAATAACAATTATTTTAATATTAAATTTACTTTGGCCAAAACACATAGAGCATTGTCAATTTTCTCTTAACATCACATATGTAGCTATAAGTAAGTTTGAAAAGTTGATCCACCTTACGTTCTTTCAAGTCTAAATATTATTAATAAGCTATATGCAAACAAGCTAACTTGGTTTTGCCTATAGTCTTTTTTTTTTTTTTTTTGGTCAGTCATGAGGCCTGAATTCTGGGCTTGGGCGCTGTCCCTCAGTTCTTCAGTTCAAGACGAGTGATCTACCACTTGAGCTACAGCACCACTTCCGGTTTTCTAGTGGTTTATTG
Organism: Dipodomys spectabilis; assembly: GCF_019054845.1. Classification (NCBI taxonomy): domain Eukaryota; kingdom Metazoa; phylum Chordata; class Mammalia; order Rodentia; family Heteromyidae; genus Dipodomys; species Dipodomys spectabilis. The sequence continues at coordinate 13,522,749 of NW_024870709.1, forward strand.
GAGATAGGAGTCTCATGGTCTTTTCTGCCCAGGCTAGCTTTGAACCATGATCGATCCCCAGATCTCAGCCTCCTGAGTAGCTAGGATTACAGGCGTGAGCCACTGGCGCCCAGCTGCCTATAGTCTTCTAAAGGCAACAGAATGATCTTTATGATCTGTCCCAAATTTTTCTTAGCCTCACCTTGGAAGATAAACACCATCACTCTGTTCATCTGTGCCAGCCAACCTTCACTTCCTTATATGCCTCATACATTTCCAGCTAAACACTGCATGAATTTGCTCCTTCTTTTGGCAGAACATTCTTCTACAAGTATGCATTTATTTATTTTCACATTATGTCTGATTTCATTTCTTCAGGAAACCCTTCCTGAACTCTTTCCAACTTGGTTGGTCTCACTTGTTTTACCTCCAGTGTTTTCATTATTCATAAGTAGATGTTAATTAAATGATTTATCAATTATCATTTTTCCTTATTACCTAAAAATTGAAATATTATACTTTTTTCTCTGTTTCAATATTTAAATATATACTGACAACACTGAAGATCAAGGAACTAGAATTCCTGACAAATATAACAGAGGATTGATTTCAGACCTGCCATTTTGATGGTAATTAATAAACCCAGTGTTCAGGTCATTATTCTGGTAAAGTTAAATAATGTTTTTTTACTCTATAAACACATTGTATTAAATGTGCTTTTAGTTTCTATATCCGTATACAATGTATGTTAATCAAATTGACCTCCTCCCTTACTCCCTTTTGCTTCCTAACTCTTATGAGAATTTCAATAGGGTTTATGTTCTTTTTTCATATATGCAAATAAATTATTTGACTATATTCACTGTCCACTATTTCTTTTTTCCCTGCTGGCCCCACTTTCTAGGATCCACGGTTCTCATTTTACTGTCTTGTCATTTAATTTTTCATGTGTATTATTTGTACCAAGAAGTTTTACCATGGCATTTCACATATAGTTGCAATGCTGCCTTTTTTTTCTTTTGGCTATCCTGTATTAGAAATATATGGTTAACTGATAATTAGCTCCACAAAGATGAGAATCAGGACTGAGTCATTCTTGATTTCTGTCCCTTAAGTATATAGCAAGATTGTAAAGACAGAGTAGGCTCTTGGGCTATGTTAACTTGATTAAACTGAATACATTTTGAATTTTCCCTAATTATTAATTATGAATTAATTTGCAAGCTCTTTTTAAAAAGTACAAATGTATTTAAATATTAGGACACCACTCTACTATTATCTTCCACTCAAATGTCAAAGTAATGTGCAAGCAGCAGTTTCAAGTACTTCTTTGTCGTGGTGTGCAGAGATACACTCACCTTTCAATTTATAAAAGCTGTGAATATAATATTATATAGAGGAAAAAACAATATAGCAGATGGAGATAAGATTGCTTTATCAGCTGACCTTAAAGCAGGGAGATTATTTTATTTCATCTGGCTGAGTCAAGGGTCTTCAGTGTAGAGAAGTAGAATGAATGAATGCCTGGGAGATACTGTTTCATGAACACACTGACGATGGGAAGACACTGAAGATGAGGAGTGGCCTTTAGTACTTGGAGACTCATAGAAGCTAGAAGAGTGAGGAGAACAGTTTCTGTACTGAGATCTTCACAGAAGAGCACAGCCCTGCTGACACCTTGAATGCAAATTGTGCTGGAATTGTTCCCTGCACACCTGTTCATTAATTAGCTCACTTAAAGTCGCTAAATGATGTAATAACTATTAGAATTTAAGTGGAAATGCAGACTTCCTTCATTTCTTTATAAATGACATTGCCTAGTCAAAAGTCCTAGATGTCCTTGCTAGATGTTTTTCTCTAGCTATTTCTTTTCAAGGTAGTAGTAGAAATGGCTCCATTTCCTAGTGACTATCAAGAAATCCAAGACCTGATGATATCTTTATACGTAGTGCTCAAGCTTTCAGCACCTGAAAAACGCCATAGCTCTGTTTTAAGAAAGGAAAAAAAATATGAATGTGACTTTTCTGATGTCTTATCCAACTTTGGAAATCATATCCATTCTCATAACGCCAATGTCTGTGACTTCCAAGCGAATTCAATGCGGGGACACATGGAAGCATCAGTTCTCAGCCTTGGGGGCTGTTGCTGTGTCCTCATCAAAACGACAATCCATCTACTGGCAGATTTATTAAGGCAATTTTAAAAATTAAGCCTCCTAGATTTTCTGTCTGGAAATAGAATTTGAATCCGATCCTGCAGGCAGTCCCCTGACCTCCCCTTGAACCTGGGTCCTGGGCATCTCCTCTCTCTCTCTCCATTCACCTCCTTTAGAGATATAACCTAATCGCTGCAGCTTTACCTGGCATTCAGGGTGAGGCGGGTCTCTGTTTTTTTTGTCGTTTAGCTCTTATGATTCCGCACAGTTCTTGCTTATGCTTTTCCTACATTAATGTGAAGTGAAACTATTTCTTATTTCAGTAGCAGTTCATAGATCTAGCTCCTTAGTCCCCTTAACTTTCAGCTCACTACTGTTTTCCAGAATTAAAAAAAAAAAAAAAGAAGGAAAAGGAAGGGGGTGTTTAGTTGTTTAGTGAATATGTGAAGACTGGTCACACTTCTTCAATATTGGGTCAGAGCATTAAGGAACCCATCTTTGAAATACCAACCTCTTAGGGATGCAAGGAATGGAAATGATACCCATTTCAGGAATTCTCTTATGTCAATGCAAATCAATTGGAGTAACATTTATGAGCAACCTAATGAGGAATATTAGCACAGAATCTGGGTGTCAGATTTTTCAGAACAGGTACGGTTGTCCCTTCTCTACAAGAATATCACCAGAATTCGAAGTAGAGCTACTGTGTTCACACCACCAAGCCTTCATATGACTGTTTCTAGACAGTCTTCGAAGTCTCATTCAAAGTCTTAATTGTTCCTGTATCTGTTTTCTATTTTATCTCCTCCTCTCTATACTTTTTTGTTTTATTGTTACTATTGAGTAGTTGTATAAAGGGGTTATAATTCCTTAAGCCTTGTTATAACTCTTTCCTTCTTTCCCCCATTCCTCCCCTCCTGCCCCTAACCACATATTACTTGGTTCATTTTTCACATAGTGTACATTATATACGACAGTTTGTTCATCCTTCCTCCCTCTCTGTTCTTCAAATGTTTCACTGTTTATTCAAGGTGTTATCCCTCAAGTTAAACAATCCTGAATCTCTTAAATGCCTCAACCTTATTAATAATGTTTCTTTTCACAATTTGATGTAAATGTCATGTTAAATTTTATTTTTGTAATCTTCTTAATCAGAAACATGGGAATTAGCCAGCTGTTTAGAACGCATGTTAAGATGTAATTAAACATCTGATTGAATTTCTGTGCATATCAAGTAGCAGAGGCTAAGGTTTGTGGGAAAGGCAGATCACACTCATTAGATTTAGAGAGCGACAGAGAAAGAGGGAGAGGCCTTCCTAAGATGACAAAGATGTGTTGATAGCAAACAGTTTGTTCCAGTATTCTGATGGCAATAACTTGCCTCAAAAACCTATAATTTGGAAATAATTTAGCCTAATATATATATCATGATAACTAAATTCTACAGAAATAGAAAAAACTTTCACTTTACCACTAGCAAATTTTCTATCATATAATTTTTGAAAGGAATGCTGCACTGTTAGAAAATTTTACAAAATCTATCAGATATTTTTAATGGACAACATTTTCTCGTATTTTAGAGTAGATAGAAATGCAGTAAAAGCTTATTTAAAGGAGTTGCTGTTTTGAGTTTTTAGATGATCAGCTGAAGAGCTGAGGGACAGCACACAGACCCAGAGTTCAGGCCCCACCAAAAAAAAATCTTACTTCTTTGTACATTATATTAAGATTTGCATATATGATCATATTATTAATCATTTCCATCTAGTATTATGTAGTAAAATACTTTTCATGCTTAAGAATATAAAATCCTTCAAATCACACATGCTCAATTGTGCAATGAAATTTTATTTCCTTGACTTCTTCAGTGTAAAAAGTAACTATTAATCATTGTGTAGATTTTATGATGTGGATTATTGCCCAGAGAAATTCTTCAATGATACAAAGATTAATTTTGAACCTTGAAACTTATAATATTTCTTTCACTAATATGATTATGTTTAATAATACTTTAGAGTTGGCTGTAATTCTCATAATATGATTCAACCTTGTTTGACAAGTTGTAGAAATTCTGGATTTCAAAACATGGAAGGTTGGCAAATTCTACCAATGGTTTTCAAAGTCTAATGTCACATAAGCAGAAAAACTTATTAAAATAAAACAGGTCAAGAGTTTCTATCTGACATATGTAGAACAACAATCAAGAATTTAAGAGTTCAACAGTATTCTGTAGTATTTTCAAATAGTATGATGCTATTTCTTTTCTGGTCCAAAATTTAACAGAGTATATTTACTTATTGACTGTAATTTAAAGCATTGTTCATAGACTGTCATGTAGGGTTATTCAGAAAATATATATTAACTGAGATTCTCTTTCAGTTTACCAGATTAAATTCAAAATATTCAAATGATTAACCTTTTCCCCAGTATTGGTGGCTTCTAATTCTCAACCAGTTAGAGTCCATAGGTGTTTGAGTGAATACTACTACAAATCTTCATTACAAATTTATTATATTGCACGAGCTTGTATATATGAATATATGTATAATCTTTAATTAAACTTAACAAATAAAAGCAAATCTTATTTGGATAAATTTTCAGCAAGTAAAGTTGTTACTTTTCCATGCAATATTTTGACTGAAATAATTTAAAAGGGTTAATTGCACCCTGATTTGAAAATATATAAGTAATGATATGTATTTCTGTCTAATTTTAAATCAAAATTGAAACATAAATTTATATTTGGAAAACCCTGAGTTCTGTATCATCCACACTAGTTACAAATAGTGATTAGCCATGTTTCATTGCTTGGTTTATATTATTACTGGACTGTTGATAATTTGAGTTAAATGACAAATGAACTCAAGCAGCTGATTTGACTTTATATCTGCCACTTGATTTTCATTAAAGTTAGCCAGGGCAACAATTTCAGCACTATATCAATGTGGCTCACAATTACAATTACTGTTTTTGGCTTAATAGTAGTAGAAATTCAGACTTCAAAAACAGTGTGAAAGGTTTAAAGATGGAAGTATTTTATTTCACATTTTTGTGAGCCTTGAAAATTCTTATTCCTGCTAAGAGACATTCTTAATATTTATATCATCATTCAGGGACCATACAAATTTCTAAGGAACACAAGAAGATGAACAAGCTCATCTCTTCAGCTTGAAGAGAAACATTATGAAACTGTTCTTTCATGAAACAAATTATTAGTGGCTTGTCAGATTTTAAACATTGATCTTAAATGTCCACCAAAATACTTTTCTAAAATCTGTCCATTTTCTCTTCTCCAGAGATATTTGAATTGTGTGGTAATTAGATAAAATATATTTCTATATATGACTTCTATAAAATATTTATGACACATATCTAATATGCCAATTTAACTGTTATATATCAAATTAAATATCAACTGAATATATGGATTTTATAATTGAAATTATTTTAACTGAAAGAGTGATTTTATTTAGGGGCTAAATTTATAAATTACATTTTAATCTAATTGAATTACTAAGCACATGAATCAATGAAGTCATCATCTATAGCTTTATAGGGTTCATTCTTTAGTTAAATTAGATCATCCACTGGTGAAGATTAACATTCTTCCACAGCCACTGGGCAAACCTGGAAATACAGTGATCTTTCATCTCTAAAGGGCTGTCAGTTGCAATTAATGGGGATAATTATTAAAGTGTCTAAAAATCATAGATTCAAATTTGCTGCTTCAATGTAAGTCCATACTATTATATTTGTTCAAAAATTTGCATAATGTAAAAGTTTAAGCCATTCTAAAACTTTGAGTATTTATTCTCTATTATGGAAAATGTGCTGCCACCGTTTATTTCTAGTTTGTTTTCCCAGGTTAAAAACTATGAAAAGGGAAACCATGGGACCTATGTTTCTTTGGGCCTGGCTTACTTCACTTAATATAATTTTTTCCAAGTTTTTCCATTTCCTAACAAATGGGGAAATGTCATTCTTTCTGATGGAGGCATAGAATTCCATTGTGTATATATACCACATTTTCTTGATCCATTCATCTACTGAGGGGCATCTGGGTTGGTTCCAGATCTTAGCTATGGTAAATAATGCTGCAATAAACATAGATGTGCTGGTAGCTTTAGTGTGGTCTTGTTTGTAAACATTTGGGTAAATGCCCAGAAGTGGGATTGCTGGGTCATAGGGGAGCTCTATGTGAAGTCTTTTGAGGAACCTCCATACTGCTTTCCAAAGTGGTTGAACAAGTTTATACTCCCACCAACAATGAAGTAAGGTTCCCTTCTGTCCACATCCCCTCCAGCATCTGTTGTTGTTAGAGTTCTTGATTATAGCCATTCTAATAGGGGTGAGGTGGTATCTCAATGTTGTTTTGATTTGCATTTCTTTTATGGCTAGGGAGGTTGAGCATTTCTTCATGTGTCTATTGGCCATCCTTCTTTCTTCTTCAGAGAAGTTTCTCTTCAAGTCTTTAGCCCACTTATTTTTGAGTCAAGCAGGAAAGGTCAGATAATGTGATGTTAGGAAAATGAACCCTTAGATACGTAGTTAAATGCTTTTTTCTTTCATGCATTTGTTTCTAACTCATTTATAAGATTATTTCTTTGTAGCTTTGTATGTCCCTCCCCGACAGTATAACCCCTGCTTTCACTATATTTGATGTCGGTATAATTTGTGGAGGAGATGGGGAAAAACAAGTCGTTTAAGGATATAGGTGGACTCGATACAACTATGAGAAGTACAAGTTGTCATGTCAAAAACGAACTTTACAACTTTGGTGGGGGTGGACTTTGGGGGGGCGAGGGGGAGGCGAGGAAGGGATGTGAAGGGTAAACAAAGGAGGAGGCTGCAATGCTTGATAAGAAATGTACTCATTATCTTGCCCATGTAATTGTAACCCCTCTGTACAGTATGTTCACAAAAAATAAAAATTATAATTTAAAAAAAAACTGTGAAAAGGAAAGCTCAATTATAATTTCTGGATAAACCAGTTTATCAGCTGGATGCCAGTGCCTTTTGTCTGTGTAATCCTAGATCCTCAGGAAGCTGGGATCAGAGGATCACAGTTCCAAGTCAAGCTAAGAAGAAAAAATTGGTGAAACTCCTATCTCCAATTAACCCTAAAAAGTGGAAAGTGGTGCTATAGTGGTAATAGCACTTAGAAAAAAATATCCTCCAGTTTAGCACTCAGGCCATGAGTTCAAATCCCAGGAATGTTGTTTATGCACAAAAACATATTCGTCAGAATTTTATTAGAGAAAAATACTCACTTAAAGAAATTAGTTTGGGGCTGGGAAGGTGGCTCAGTGGTAGAGCGTTTGCCTTGCATGCCTGAGGCCTTGGGTTCGATTCCTCAGCAGAAAGAAAAAAGCTAGAAGTGGCTCTGTGGCTCAAGTGGAGAGCACTAGCCTTGAGCTGAAGAGCTGAGGGACAACGCCATGGCCCAGAGTTCAGGCCCCATGATGGGGCTCCCCCCCCCCAAAAAAGAAAAGAAATTAGCTTATTATCATTAAAAAATTATTCTCAAACTGTTAACATTTTCAATATATTTTTTCAGATGTTCATAGTGAATTTACATTTTAGGATTAAATATTATTAATATTGATATATTGTTTTGATATTAATTAAAAATATCACTTTGTAAGTAAGTAGAATTTTATGTACTATCTTTTAAAAAGCCCCTACTATTTTCATTTAATGGACAAAGTAACTGAAATCTAACTGATCTTAATCACTGGGCTATACCAAGAGTTACGTTTGTGTAATTCCACAACTTTTTTCTCCCACTGGTTTGCCTTTCAGTAGTTATTAAAGTGAATGGGCTGCAATTTAAGATAGTTTAGTCTTTCAAATCACCAGCTTTTGTTCTACTTTAATATATCTACATATCTATATTAATCAAATAAATGATGTTTAAGTATAATGATATTTCACAAGAATAAGCCACATTTTATTACAAAGCATGATAATCATAATAAATTGCATATAACAATGGTGTGAATCAGAAGATTTTGATATTACTTCATTCAAAATACCAACCACAATGTGTAATTTCTTCCCATATAAAGCATTCAGTAATAATGCTTTCTTGAGAAAGCATTTAGGTTTCATACATTCAGGAGACAGAGGAATTTATCATTAGCTTTCATCTTTCCAAATAATTATGAGTCCCAGGAAATGATTGAAAATAATGTGGGAAATATTTTTCTAAGAGAAAACACACAAATTCTATAAAATATCTCAACAGTCATAAGAGTAAGATTCTGAAGGTTTACTTTGATCAAAGCTTTTGGTCTAAAAAACAACATTTTTCTTGTTTTGCATAATATATGTCATTTAACCAGACATATTCTTCCTTTCAAGTTGGCTGTATTCCCTGACACAGGGACATCAAATTACTATGGGGTACCTGCTGCCCTTGATTGCTTGGGAGAATAAAATTGGTAAAATTTCATCAGTAGAAAGCTCAATTGAAAGGAACCACAGAGCAAAACCATTGATTTGACCTATTAAATGGCTTATGCAGGCTGCATATAACATTTTCTCATATTTTTATGTTGTCACTAAATTGATTTATGATTAATGCTGGGTGAATAGTTCAGAATAATAAATCTGAACTTAATCCACACAAAAGCATACATATACATATATATTTCCCACAACACAGCAAGGCCTTTTTATTAACTGTGTTTCAGATCTGACTAGTGAAATCCTTCACTCTAAACAACTTACCATTCAAAAAAGAAACTCATCTAGTTCTTATGCTATTCCTTTGAGGCTTCCCAGGAGATTTGCTAAATGTATTTGTGGAATAGACTCTGGGATTCAAAGCAGTTGTGTGTATGCAAATGTGTGGTGTAGTTTACAGTTTCATCACTGAGTCCCTCTGTGTATTTTATCTTTTCAGCTTGCTAGAAACAGGACTAGCTCAGCAAAAATGTATAGACTAAGAGAAAAAGAAAAAGGACAATTCCAGAAAGCATGTTTTTTTAATATTACAAAATAGTATCTTTCATAACTATTTTTTTAAAATATAAAAACACAGCACATTTAGTTCAATCAAGTGAAGATAAAATATAAAAATATTAATAACTGAAAAGAAAAGGGTTTTTACATTTAAGAGAAGAATCTTGGACGAATGTTTTAACAGTAGATTCTCTTTTGGAACCCTTTAACAAGATCACTATAAAAGTCTTGTCTAGAAAGAATATTTTGTCTCATGAAATGGCTTCAGTTTATACACTAACTTAATTTTATGGTTTTTTTTTTTTCAAATATTTTGTCAAATTATCTTAGTCTCTGTGGAATTTGAGATTTGTAGTAATAACTTAAATATAAAACCCATAGTTAATAACTGAACATTACACTAATTTTCACATTTGCATATAAATTAATCTCATCGATTTGAAACCAATTAATTTGGTAAGTCATTTTTAAATACTATTCTACTTTTGAATTAGTTAGCATTAATTAACACCTCCAGAGTCATGGGAACACTACAAAGAGTTCCTGCTGTGTCCCAGAAAAATCAATAAAGGACCTGGGCTCCATAGTTGGGCAACTGAAGCTTGAATCTTAACTTAAGATATGCACTACTCTGTGACTTGACTAGAATTTAGTCTTTATTGAAAATTGTTCTTATTTATGAAAACTTTTATGATAATGACTTCCAGTTCCACACAGAGATTTTAAAATACTATTCATAATTATAGTAGGTAGAATTTAAGAGTATCAGTTTTCTATTTTTTAGAATACATTTTTAATAAAAAGTAATACACTTTACAGAAATTTAAACTTCATAGCTAATAAAAATAGCTAACTTATATTTTCTTGGTGAAAGATTATGTAATTAACATGCTTATATTAGCATATGAAATAAGGTAGGAATCTTGGCCAAGTGACCTGAACTTTGTCTTACTAATCAGAAGGCCTTGTAAGTTTCTTTGGGTTTCTAAAATAATACATAATAACAAATATTCTTTTTCTGAAACACGAGGGCAAATCTAAAGAAATAACTTAGATACAACAAGCACATGCCTAGTCCCCAAACTGATTCTTAATGTCTTTTCTCCCCTATCTACTCAAATAGCATCTCCACAGTAGTGAGAAGATTCAAGTAAATATTAATATAATCTGGAGATAAAAGAACAACAGAGTTTCAAGCAAATTGATCCTAGATATTTAATAAACTCATTCCTTCCTAAATGTAGGCAAGAGTAACTAGAAATAGAAAATAAATAGGGAGAACCAGTGACAGACTGGAATTCACCATCAACCATCCTGTGCATTCATACTAATTTAGCCACTTACTGTGACTTGATTAACACTTAATTTTCTTAAAAAAATAGTGTTTTTAATCTATAAGAAGTTTTATTCTGGGGATCCTCGTTATGAAAAATTCTAACCCCCTATCAAAATATTCAATGAATGATTATTATTTGAACAATAATCTAGTGGGGAACAGACTTATATTAACATTAGCAAGAGTTGAGATGGCAGAGTATTTCTTACACCAATTGTATAAAGCTTCCACATGTATTTAAATGAAGTTCTGTGCTTCCACATGTATTTAAATGAAGTTCTGTGCTTCTCTCTTTCTAGAAAAGATTCAAAGGCCTGAAATAAAAACTGAGTCTTGGAATACGGCTGAGTTAATGGCTTGTGAAATGGTCCAGTAGAGCTAGGAGTTAAGACCATGATAAGATTATTTTGAGGTAATATAGAGTGAAAAAGTCCAATATTCTCCTTAAAAGTATAGGTTTAAGAATTGGTGGGGAAAATTACTTTCATTTTTCTCTGAAAAGGATTGATCAACTACTTTTGATTGCTAAATATTTAGAAATTATGTCTGCTTCATGAACAAGAAATTCTGCTGCTGTAAGATGATCACATGTTACTTTCCTCAGGAAGAGAAAGATGACTGAAAATCTTGCTGATAATGGGAAATTTTCTTTGAAAGCACATTGCAAGACCTTCCTTAAAGCCTATGCCTTTTCCGCATACCTTCCAGCTTACTGGCAGCACATTAGTGAAGCTGGTTATTTAATGATGGCCTCTAGTCATCATTGAACTGGTTATGCCCTTTGTAGAACAATTATGTTTAGAAAATACTTATCAAGAGCAATTAACACAGAAAAGTGCTGATTCCTGATGTTAAATACCTAGCCAACTGTAATCTCGGGAAGGTTTTATTGCAGAGAATAGGAAACGCATGATCCATTTCATTAAAAAACAAAATAAAACAAAAAGTGGTTGAGTTTAAATAAGGGGCACAAGCAATTAATTATGATAATTATGATAATATTAAGGTAGATTTAGTCGGAAATAAGACAGTAAGTGATGTTGGGCTTTGTACTTGGCTTGTAGACAGATTTGCTTTTTATAACTATGGAGAATAAGAGAAAGTGAAAGTTTATTGAACAAAGATCCAGGTTCTTCCATAGAATTTTCACATTTAAATTCATTTACTTTTGATATAATTGATTTTAATTTTCAATTACAGGTATTGGAATTCAGATTACAAGGTTACAGAAATTTTCCAATGAAGTATAACTTAGCCAGACTACAAGGATCATACTCTATTCTGTTGCATTTTTAGGCAGGGGGAATTTATGATACGCTTGTGTAGCAGATACTACTAGAGAGGATGGTACTGACTAAAGATATATTGTAGTACTTAATTATTTGGAGGGATTTTGGACACATCACATAAATAATAAGATTTCTCGAAAAAGAAGTCATTTTTTTGGGATGGTGTTCATACAGGAGAATGGAAATGTGTCTCTTTAATCTCTTTTACTAAGAGGTACTTTCTATAGAAAATGGCATGTAATCTTATAGTCATGTAATTACACTGACATTTACAAAGGTAGGCCAAGCCTAGTTTGTAGCTCAGTGGAAAAGTTCTTGCCTAGTAAGTGCAATACCGTAGGTTTGATCCCCAGTACCAATAAAGAAAAAAAATCAATACAATTAAAAAACAAATGAAGAGGTAGGCTATGATGGAGGTGGCACAAGTAATGGACATTTTGCAAATGCAAGTCTGTAAATTTAAACTCTAGTTCTGCTAAATAAACAAACAAACAAGGCAGGCTGTGGGTAAAGTGAGGGTCAATTCCTTACAAAAAGTCAAGATTAAAACTCTGTTGTGTGATATTTCCTTTCTTTGTACTTTTCTGGTAAATTAGGTTATCTACAGGAAACTATTTGGCTTTCCTTTCTTTTCTTTTCTTTTGGTGTTGAGGACTTACACTAAGTTTTTCCATCTCAAGCTTTGGTTATTCAGAGAGTGTTAATCATTCATTACCCCCTTAGTGGAATACCTGGCCCTTAAAAAGTAGCTTAGAAATTATCTCATTTAAAAAAAAAACCAAAAAACACCTATTGGAGATACCAGATACTTCATCCTTTGAAGATTTCCATCTTGTTTTCCCTGATCCATCATTGTCCTAATCCATGAGCATAATGGTAGGAAGACTCAGTCATCAGAACATCACTAAAACTATTTTTTTTTCTTTTCTACCATATTTTCTTACACTAAGGCTCTGTAACCAATGTTTTCTTGTAGTCATAGGAAGAAATGCAATGCACTCTGCATGTAATACAGACTTGTAATTGTGAGAAACTTACCAAAACAGCTTACATAATATTAAATATTTCAAGAGGAATCACACTTGTAAGTGACTGTAAGACTATAAGCATAGCACTGATTTCAATAATATAAATATTTTTATACAGTTTTGGGCATATAATACAGTAATGAATAACATACTAAGACAGGTACTTTTCTTATTGATAAATTCCAATGTAAAATGTAAAAGAGAAGAGAAGTTGAGGTGTATTTTATAATGGAGATGCTCAATGTTCATAGAAGAACTTAATTAAAGATAAATTTATCCCTTAATTATGACAATTACTCTAGAGTACAATATCTTAATAACAGGGATCAGGGCTATATACCACTGTTTTCCCTGGAAATAGCTGTTTTGGAATCATTGCCTCCATCTCTGAGCAGCTTGTGTTCAGTACATATGGAGGAATGGTTAGTTTGCAAATATGAGTAAAAAATGGAATGGACATTAAAAGAAGCTTATGTTGAAAACAATTGTTGCTTGGTTCTTATTGGCTGAAAAGTCCCATAATACAAGCGGTTTGTAGCAAAATGAGGAATATCAAGATTTCAGAAAAGTCATTTGTAGTAATTACTTTTGCTGACATTACTTTTGCTAACATCAAATTCATTAATTTATTATGCATTTAATGCACACCACTTTTCCCATATGCTTAGAAAGAAAATCAGTTTTTTATTGTCAACTCTACATAATATCAAATGCTGCCCTAAAATGAAGATTAAAGTTAAGTGATTAATTTAAGTGATAAAGTGAAACAGTTTAGGTTCAATGAAAGGTATTGTGTCTTTAGCAAGAGTTGCATGGCCTTATGGGTAAAATGAATCAAGTATCTACAACATAATAATAGGAAGATTTTTTTTTTTTATGTTGGTCACTGGGCTTGAACTCTGGGCCTGGGTGCTGTCCCTGATCTCTTCAGCTCAAGGCTAGTGCTCTACCTCTTGAGCCACAGCACCACTTCTTGTTTTCTGAGTGGTTTATTGGAGATAAGGGTCTAAAGGACTTTTCCTGCGTGGACTGGCTCTGAACCATGATCCTCAGATCTCAGCCTTGAATAGCTAGGATTGCAGGCATGAGCCACCAGTGTCTGGCTACGAAGAATTTTGATTAACATGAACACTAATTTAGAATTTTTTTAATTCATGAACAGTTCCTAATCTGAACACAAGTGACAAAAACTAAACACACAGTATATAAGACTTTTCCAGAGCTTTCCCAGGGGATAAAGCTAATAAGAAGCACTTTACTAAAAGTTTGTACTAGCCAGAGGATGACAATTTGAAATGCCACAGAATTAGCTTGTATTCAATGGCCAAGTTCAAATCCACGTGAATTGAGATTTGTTTTAGTGAACAAAATCACCTACGTCTAAAATTGCATCTATTGAGTCAACATGATCTTAGATAATTGAGTTCTTGATTGAACAATGCTACATACTGGAGTTTATAATTTCCCTAAATACAATCACTTTGAAACAATAACTATTGAATTATATTTTAGGGAAATGCATAAGAAAATGTTTCTAAAACTGTGGATAACATACAGAATGGGAATTTGACAATAGTTGCAAAATGTGAGTGACTTTGATGTAGTTTGAATATGTTCACTGAATTATAAAGGTTCAAACATAATTCCAAACAGAACAGTTTTGAGAGAAAAGACCGTTAGGATGGTATAAGAAGCTGAGGGTCTTGACTCAAGCCTGTTGTCCTAGCCACTTATGAGGCTAAGATCTGAAGACCCCAGTTCAAAGCCAGCCTGGACAGAAAAGTGGGTGAGAGTCTTATGTCTAATAAACTATTTAGAAAAAGCCAGAAGTGATGCTGTGACACATTTGATAAAATATATTATTTTACAGACACAGTATAAAAATTATTTTCAATTTAAATTAATAAATGTTTGATAAAACAAAAATATACTAAAATTTGTTCTTATGCCCATCCTCCAAAAGGAAATAGGAAAGATTTGGTAGAGAATGTGGAAAGAAAGAAAATATTGCTCCAGGTAAAGGAAAAGCTTTAGATTGTTCAAGATCCATTTGTGTGGATATACTGGCATCACAATAAACTCATAGTCACTTTAGTGATATCCCTGGAGGGGAAATGTATCTTGTTACCTATATGACAGAATACATATATTCTTTTAGGTGAATCAGGAAAAAGAGGACTTATCAAAGTATGATTTAATCAAACATCTTCATGCCCATGTGGTACAACAGAATAATCCTATATTGTAGATGAATAAACTGAGGGGACCAGAAATAAAGTATTTTCTATCCTTGTTTTTGCATATTACTATATGTCTGAAAATATAAAAACAATGGACAACTTCTTTATCCTATGCACTAATATTTCTCTATAGCGCTGTAATAAAGAGCCTAAGAAAGAAGACATTTCTTAAACTGTACTACTTTAAACTGTTACCTTTTTCAAAAGGCTACCCGCTGTACTGGAAAAATTATGAGACAGTGCTATCAAAGATGTTTTCTGAAGAAAAATATTAATACATAGGTACAGGAAAACATATGTTCTCTGCACCTATGCTAAGCAATATGTTTGGACATTAAAATACATTACCCATCTTCTGTGTTCATTTTCAATGTGAATGTATTGAAAATGCAGCAATTTTCTTATATGATTCAGTACTTTTTTCAGTTTTATATGTGAGATTCAATAACATATTCATGCATATTAAGATAGCATTTTTTTCCTTACTATGACTTATTTAATAAAAGCATTAGTTTCACTCTCACATGAGGTCCTATGCATTTTATCTTTCTAAATTGAACGTGAACATAAAAGGATGGCTGTCATGCCAGAGAATTTTATAGAAGCAACCTTTATTCTCTTGCAGGATGATAAAATCACAAATTTAATAGGTGTGAAAAATATGCATGCATTTTCAATATGTAAAGTACAACCATGTGGAAATGCTAATGTTCATTTCCAACTTAGGCTCTCTGAACCAATAAAAATTATTTTCCAATTTAATAGTTCAAGCTATCCAATCATTAGTTTGGCACTGGCAGATAGCTTGTTGTTTTTATTGGGAATAAGAAATAGATCATTTTTGTTAGGCTTCAGTTCCTTCCTGGGTGTGTGAACTCCCAAGAAAAGTCAATAGTACTTGTATGTGCATTTTGTTTACTTCAAACAATTACTTGCCTGTTCAGGCATTTATTACTGCTATAGTCAGCTTTTAGTCACTAGAAAAAAATAAATTGTATTTTTATCATATTATATATATATGTGAATTCATATATGTGTGTGCATATATAGTTATATATATGCTATTGTTAAGACCATGGCAGCTCATGTAAATAAACAGAAATAAAATCTTGTGTACTATTTTTCTAACTGCTACAACCAAAAGTATGTGTGAAATTCCGCTTTAGTTTACACGCTACTATAATTTCACAGTTGATTAGTTGAATTGTCAGAGATCCCCAGAGAGAATATTTCATATTTGCATACATTTTATATTATGACTGAATATAATCACAATGAGATTGGACACTTACTCATAGTTCTTGTTGGGAGTCGGTTTTAAATTTTAACAAAACCCAGTTGTGTTTATTCTATAAATAGGCGAGTGATTTTACCCCTGTCTTGACTCGTCATAACACAATTTCCACTTCTGAAACACCATCATTCAATAACTCTATACTTTGATCAGATTTCTGACTGTTCTTTCATGTATAGTGAATTTATATAATTCCACAGGAATAGTCAGGAGTACAGGCTTATCATTTCAAGTGACTTCTCTAAATATGTAACAACATGAGTTTTCCCACTAAAAAATGTAAAATAAACTCATCCAAAGCCAAGAATATATTTACAATGTAAGGAAAGGCTTTATTTGATGCCTACAATGGTTGTGCACATTATCTTCAGATGTGTATCAATATGCCTCATTGTCATCTTCTACATTACAATGTGTAAGTGTATGAATAGTTTGTGGTAAGAAAGCACTCACCCCATTAAACAAAATTAAATAAAATAAGCCTTAAAAGGACAGTTTCTTTATGGTGTTAAAAATTTAGCAACACAACACTCAAATAGTGTATATAAGACAATCTAACTTATACATTACAATACTGATTTCAATGGGGCTTCAAACAACGTAGAATGAATCTCTGATATGTGAATTTAACAAAGACATGCTGTGGCTTTCTGGTTATTTTAATATACATTTATTTTTCAGGTAATAGTTGACTAATTGTAGACCTTTGTGATAATGTAGAACTTCTTATCTAAATATCCAGAAAGGTTTTGTTGAATGATTTTCAGAATTTGAATTAGAACTATAAGCCTTTGTCAGAGTTCTGAAAGTTTCTTCAATGAAAAAGGAAACATGATCGTCATCACACCTATTCATTGGCCTCATTTTTTTTTTGGTCCGGTCGTGGAGCCTGAACTCTGGGCCTGGGCGCTGTCCCTCAGCTCTTCAGCTCAAGGCTAGCGCTCTACCACTTGAGCCACAGCGCCACTTCCGGCTTTTTGCTTTTTGCTTATGTGATGCTGAGGAATCAAACCCAGGGCCTCAGGCATGCAAGACAAGCACTCTACCACTGAGCCACCTTCCCAACCCCTGGCCTCATTTTTAAAGTATGCTGAAAATTTCTACTAAAATACTATCTTATTTGGCTGGGAACAGGTAGCTCATACCTTTAATTGTAGATATTCATGAGGATAAAATCTGAAGATCATGATATGGAGACATTCTAGGCAGACAAATCTACAAGATTCTCAACTTTAATCAGCAAAAATTTGGAATTAGAAGCATGTGTCAAATGACAGAGCGACAGTAGTGAGCAAGAATGAGTGTATGAGAGATTCAAAACTGATTCTGTCTCATTCAAGTTAGAATGACCATCATAAATGATATGAACAGAAATAAATGCTGGCAAGAAGGAAAGGAAACAATATATGGCTGGTGGAAATGTAAATTCATGCAAACCTTATGGAAGGCAGTATGAAGATGCCTCAAGAAAATAAAAATAGGACTACCCTATGAGCAAAGATATAACTCTTGGGCATTTATCCAAAGATTACAAGTCAGGAAAACAATAAAGACAGTTACACAACCAAGTTCATTGCTTCACAATCACAATAGTCAAGTTATGGGAAGAGCTCAGATACCCTAGAATAACAAATGAATGAATCAAGGAATTGTGTCACAGACACACAAACAATGCAATATTATTTTTTCATCAGCAAGAATAATATTAGATAATTTGCAGGGAAATTGGTAGACCTAGAAAGATTATGTTAATATGATAATTTAAAATGATGTTTATTTAAATAACCTCCAAGAAATAGAAATGAGTTTTTTTGTTATTTTGCTGTTTGTTTTTGTTTCTCCTTTGTTCCTGTCCTTGTTTCCTGTACCTTTTGTCTTGTATGTAAGTTTATCTGTTTTGTGGAGGAGGACATAAATGGTGAACAAAAAAGAGTGAACAAATGCAGTTTTGAAACCTGGGAGGGAAGGGGTGAAAAGAAATGTACCCAGTACATATCTTATGAAACTGTAATACCTCTGTACATCACTTTTACAATAACAATAACAAAACCCACATGAATATATAAAAGTATATTAAGTGAAGTTAGTCAGGCTCAGGAAGGAGTAAATGAGTGTGTGATTACTCTCATGTGCGAAAATTAATTTAAAATAAAATGCATATGGAACACATACAGGGATATATGCATAGGCATGCAATCAAAGAGACTACAATATGTTATACAGAGGGGTGTATTGTCATGGTCTAAATTATTTGAACAATTAACAGACAGTTTAACAAAATACATATCAGAGTGCTAAGACATGTTTTATCTGAGGGGTGTACAGGTTAAATAGTGGGCAGAAGGGATGAGTAGAGAGGAATGGTAGGAAAAACTGACATAATATTCAATTTATATATGTAGAAATAGAACCAGGTAATTTGGTGAGATGAATGCAGTTGGAATAGGTGGAAGAAAGAATGCTAGAAGGGTGACATTGATCAAGTCCGTTGTACTTATAAATTGATATGGTCATCTGCTTTGTATAATCATTTAAAGATAATAACAATAAATGTAGAAATATTGCTCTGTTAGAAAATGAGAAGTGATTTCCTCTGAACAGCCTGTGGACTAATAAATACTTAGATTTTGAGAAGCTATGTGAGTTTCTGAGCATTATAATTAAATACACTGTGATATGGCATATTGAAAGGAATTAAGTAAGTTGAGAATAAGACTTCTGACTATTAAGACATGTCACTGGGGGGATAGAGATTTTCTGGGCAGATAAAGCATATGTGAAGCTGAAGAAAGTAGGAAACACAAAGGCGTGAGGGCTTTCATTGCAATGCTGCAGCAGGAACAATTGGGGGTTGAATAAAAGGTAACGATATAAAGATGGACTAGATCATAAAGTATATTGGATGCTAGCTTTTCATCTGTCAATTGAACCCCTAAGGCTCTGAGAAGCCATTAAACATTTTCCTACATTCTCAGAAAGTGATTTGGTAAGATTTATTGTTTCAGATTAGCTATGATGTTGTTTGGAGGATGAGATAAAGTTATAGAAAATGGGAACAGGCTGCTGGATCTTTCAAGAAGAGAGAGAAAAGCAGATCTATTGAGCTAAAAACCAAAGGTATTTGGACAGATGATTATTAATTATGTGTTCCATAATGGCAAGATGAACTCTACATGGTGGCCACATAACACAGATGTTTGGTTTCAGAGGAATTACACTGGTCAATTAACATAAATTCCCAGAGGGAAAATACAGGGAATATGGTAGCTATTGTACAAGATGACTGTTATCATCCTTTATTCTTCATGTAAAGATACATTTCACACATTTGATTAGAATTAATTTCCCTAAAGTGATACTTGGTTTCACGTCTTCATTTCCTACTCTAAAGTGTTATAAACAGGAAGCTTTCATGGATTAACAAATTAACCTTTCTTAAGATGAACATTTATCAACATTTTTTCAGATGTTTCCTTTTGTTAGGAATTTCAATAGCAAAGTTTGAAACAAAAATAATGTATTTGTATAGCATCTATAAACTATGTATATCATGTATTACTCTAGGCATGTCAGTTAGTTGTAAAGCTAGTTTTAGTTACTTTATTTTCCTATAGTATACTAGTCTCTAATATGGAACGCATTATACACAGAAGGAGACAGGAGGAAGAGAGAAGTTGAGGGAGGAATATATCATATACAGAAGATTGAGGAGAAGGATGAAGGGGGAGGAGAAGGAGAAAACTGAATAAAATAGCAGTAGAAAAAACACTTCAATAAAATAAGTATTTAAATGAATGTGGATAATTATTTTTTGTATCATTACAAAATTATCTACAAAATGTTCTCAGAGGGATTTTTTTTGTCTTCATGTTCAAGCAATGTAGGTTGAACTATGTTATCTAATTAAGAATAGATGAGGCCAGGCTAGTGGCAAATGCCTGAAATCCTAGCTAGTGAGGAGGCTGAGATCTGATAATCGTGGTTCAAAGCCAGCCCAGGCAGGAAAGACCCTGAAACTCTTATCTCCAATTAACCACCAGAAAACCGGAAGTGACACTGGCTCAAATGGTAGAGTGCTTGCCTTGAGCTGAAGAGCTCAGAGATAGCACCCAGGCTCAGAGTTCAAGCCCCATGAACGACAAAAAAATAAAAATAAAAAATTAATTAAATTAAAAAATATATATATAAAGGATTGATGATTGATTTTTCTGCATCAACTGATTAAATAGCTGTTTAATTAAGCAGTCATGTGATATTACCAAATAAAGTACACTGATTAGTCAAAATAACAGTATATTGTTTTAATATGCAACTAAATTTCACATCTTACCTTGCCACAATTTCTCATTGTTTTTTAATGCAAATTTGTAATTGAAAATCATGAATTTTAACTGGTTAGTACACTAATATAAAATAATATTAATTATAATTTTAAAGCAGGCCAAACAAAACCTCTAGCGGTACTTGACACCCAGATATATATCAAATAGCATATTTTCATGCCTGAAGCAGAGTGATCATTATGGAAAAGATCTTGATCTACTTGAAGAAATTCAGTTAAACTAACAAAGTTATAAAATGTCCGAGGTTCATTACCTTGCTCATGTAATTGTAACCCCTCTGTACCATATTTTCACAATTAAAAAAATATATTAATAAATAAAAAAAAGTCCGAGGTTGCATGACCAGAATCTAATTAATTTAATCAATATTTAACAATTCAGATTATTTTCCCCAGGGAATTTCTTGATAGACAAAGTAATATAGTCAGTGAGATTGTATGTGAATAAAGGCACTATGCTTGAGTTTTCTATGGGTTTCTTTTTTGGTATCACATATTTTCATCCCAATAACTCCTTCCCACTAATAGCATAAACACCTGCTTTTGAAAAGTTAAAACTGACAAGTTGACAAAACTTCATAAAAAAATTGAGATAATTAGATTATGACTTCTAGAGAACATCTTCAATGCTAACTTGTGTGAACTAATCAGAAATACCTCAAAAAAGTCTGTGAATTTATGCCTACTGCTTTATTTACCTTCAGGGTTTATGGTTATGCCTCTGTTTCTAGTGATTTATGCTTTTGGAATTAACAACTGTTTTAGTGGCAAATCTGTTAATGCCACATGCTCCTTGCTTACCTCATTAAAGAAGCAATTCTGCTTAACATAGACTTTCTGAAGAAAAATGAGAGTGAAACTTATATTTAATATAAAAATTACTAAAACTTATTTTTGAAATATTTTTAATATGATGTTGGTATAATTTGTGGAGGGGAAGGGGAAAAAAAAACAAATTGTTTAAATAAGGATTCAAGTGGACCCATTGCAACAATGAGATGTACAAGATGTTATGTTGAGAAACGAACTTTACAACTTTGGCGTACGGGGGTGGGGGGTTCAGGGGGGAGTTGGACAGGGATGGTAAGGGGAAACAAAGGAGGACGCAACAATGCTTGACAAGAAATGTACTCATTACATGTACTCATGTAATTGTAACCCCTCTGTACGGTATTTGCACAATAAATAATATAAATAAATATAGTTAGTACTGAAACTTGACATCCCAATTTTCTAGGGTTCCATCCATTCTAAAACTGAATGGCAAAACAAATTTAAAGTCACAATGAAAATTGAAAAGCCCCCCCTAATAAAGGGTAGGTACTTATATGGAAAAGTATGTAGAGAGTTAAAGAATTTAGACTGAATATCCATAAGGAATAAAGAAAAATATTACATGAAATGTATTTTTCATGTGCAAAAGAAAATTTAAAATTGGACTCCAGGTTTATGGTAGTGAACTAATTCTGTCAAATTTGCATTTACTCCCTGAATGTATACCATATGGACTATCTGATCATGGCTGAGTGATCCACATGATATTGTACTATTTCAGGAAACAGTAATCATATGCCATCCTGTGATCTATTGCTGTGTTGTACTCCTGGTTTCATAAATAAAGTTGAGAGGTCATTCCCACCATAAATTTCAAGTTGTCAAAAATCTTTAGTCAGAGAAGAGCATAATGAAATATGGAAAGCTGAAGTCAGATACCAATTTATGACCAAGGTGATCTTATATATTTTTAATCCTTGTGAGTTCAGTGGTGGTAGTATATAGACTATATCAAAATTATTTTGGCTGTGTACTTAATATACAACGTATTATTTAAGAAGGAATATTTCAATATGATTTTACAATAAGGTACTTTAAGTATTTTGAATTAATATTTGTTATTTTGTATATGAAAACTCATTGTCTGAAAACATTATCCAAGCTTGGACTATTCCATATTGATAAATCAGTAAACTATTTAAATGATTTCTGTTTAAAATTGCACAATTAAAATATATGATCAAATATTAGTTTTTATAGAGAAAACGTTGACAATATTTATGATTTAAAGAGACTAACATTGCCAGGAGCCTATAATCCTACCAACACAGGAATTTGAGATTTGTGGATCATGGTTCAAAGTCAGCCTAGGCAAGGAAGTCTGTGAGACTCATACTCAAATTAACTACTACAAAACTGGAAGTGGGACAGTGGCTCATAGTAGTAGAGAGCTAGCCTTAAGTGAAAAAGCTCAGAGATGGTGCCCAGGCCCTACATTCAAGCCTCACCATCGACAACAACAACAACAAAAAGACCCATGTAAAAAGTTCTTATGGTTACCAAGCACATATTCAGGTTTAGTGAATTAGTACAGTCTTAGTAATGATTTAAAAAAATAGTGAAATAGAATGCTAACATAGACTTCAGTTCAAATTGCTAAAGAGAAAACCATCAGGTGAACATGACCCTCTTAACCAGAAGGTTGGTTAGCAAACTTAAGATGCTGTATATTAGTTTAGAAAGGGATTGTTAAATTCTTTTTCTTTTATTTTTTTTGCTGGTCCTGGGGCTAGAACTCAGGGCCTGGGCTCTGTCCCTGAGCCTCTTTGTGCTAGTACTCTATCATTTGAGCAACAGTACCACCTCTATATTTTTCTGTTTATGTGGTACTGAGGAAATGAACCCATTGCTTCATGCATACTAGGCCAGCACTCTACCACTAAGCCACATTCCCAGCCCCATAAATTCAAATTTTGAAGCCTAGAATCCAAATGATGGAGATATCAGTTTAGATTCATTGTTAATAAAATAACACAATATATTTATATTATAGTGATATATTTTGACATATTTAATATATATTATGTAAATGATATTTAATATATTTATATTGCATTACTAATAAAATTTAGAATACATTTATGTTGTTCTCTACCATCAAGAATAGAAAGTTATAAAGTTCCTTTCACTCCATGGATTGCAGTAGTCTTACAGAAAGTGATTTTTATGTTGGATTATTTCATCTCTTCTTCCAATTTCCATAGCATGTGACATATAATAATAATTACTGATAATATGTGTAAATCAGTACTGAAATGAATATTGAACATATAAATGAAAATAACTATATTCTTGATATATGATGATCCTAAAATGTATTTTTTGAGTTAAAGTGTGTCTGACAAAGCCACACTTGTGCAACCTGCTTCTTTCTTTTTAAAATAGCCCCTTCAAGAAAAATATTAAAGTGCACCCTTGTCAAAGAATAGAAAGTAAGTCATAAATGAGTGCTAATGAAAACTACACTGAGATTTCACTTCAGTTTAGTCACAATGATCGTCATTTTAAAAATGCTGGTAAGGATGCAGGGCAAAGTGTAATCTCTTATTGGGCCTAGAGGGTTTAAATCAGGTTAGCTATTATGGAAATCAGTATAGAATCTCCTTATAATAAACTTTTTTTTGGGGGGGGGTCTGGTAGTGGGGCCTGAACTCTGGGCCTAGGCGCTGTCCCTCAGCTCTTCAGATCAAGGCTAGCGCTCTACCACTTGAGCCACAACACCACTTCCAGCTTTTTTCGTTTTGCTTATGTGGTGCTGAGGAATTGAACCCAGGGCCTCAGGCATGCAAGACTAGCACTCTACCACTGAGCCACCTTCCCAGCCCCATCCTTATAATAAACTTAAAAATGAAATTCTGTTATTATCCTCCTATACCATTTTTAATCATATAGTCAAAAGAAACAAAGTCAGCATACAATAGAAATGTCTGCACAAACACACACACAAACACACATATACACACTTTCATAACATACAAGTATTTGAATCACCAGATGAACATTTGAAGAAAATGTGGCATTCATACTTATCAAGTATTATTCATTCATTAAAATGGAACAAAATTATGTAATTTGCAAGAAAATGGAAAAAAAAAATGGAGATCATGTTGAGTGAAATAAGCCAGTTTCAGAAAGGCAAATACTGTATTTTTTAGTCATATGCATCATCAATAAGAAAAAAATTACACATATGAAAGAAAAATGGGTGAATACAAGCATTAGTAAGAGGGATAAGAAATGGTAATGGGAGTAAATAGGATAAAATATCAAATTTACATTTAAAAATCATTTAAATATCATCATAAATTTAAATATCATAATAAAATGATTTGTGTATGTATTGGTAAAAATACCAGATAATACAATCACTATAGCAAAAAAGCAATGATATTTCCTAAATTAAATTGAGCTGATGAGAATGAAGGCTGATTCTTATATCTGCTCTGCCATACATACATGTGACTTGAGTCAGAAGCACTGAAGAAATGTGGTTTCACACAATTTTTTCTGCAAGATACATTTTGAGATATATATATATATATTATATATATATACATATATATATACATATATACATGCATATATATATGTGTATATATATATTTATTTATATATATATATATATATATATATATATAATATATTAGGCCAGGCACCAGTGGCTCAAGCCTGTAATACTAGCTATTTATTAGGTTGAGATCTGAGGATCCTGTTTCAAAGGAAAATCTATGAGAAATGTTTTTTTATGGTTTAGTGGCAAAACACTATTAGCTTTGAGCACAAAAGCTCAGGGACAGTACCTGGGCCCTAAGTTCAAGCCCTAGGAGTTGGGCGCACACACACACACACACACACACACACACACACACACACACACACTAAAAATAAAATGAAGGTATTTGGCTCTGATTTCACTTTTATACAAGAAAATCGTTGAACATTAAGATTCAACAAAAGGATATATTTTGTCATTTGTAAGATGATTGCAACTGAATAAAATAATTTCATTTAATTTAGTTCATGTTGCTCCTAACTATGACTTAGGCTTAAATATAGACATCAATAACTATATGCTTTGAAAAAAATGATAAAAGAGAAAGTACAAAATATGTTTATGTTTTTAACTTCAAATTTATTTGTATGAATAATAACATTACTTTAGTAAATATATTTGCCAGATATTGAACTAGTCAAATGTAATGCTAATACTATAGCTTGATGAAAATAAGTTGAAAATCACCTGCTGTATCTGGCAAGAATGATTATTAAAGAGAAAATTTTAAAGTTTTATGGAAGTAATTATATATCATACAACTAGAGGGTAAAATTACCATAGTTATTTTAGGAATAAAGTCATTTTATCATTAACTATCTCAAAATAAAATAATACAAGCAGAGTCCCGAAGGGGTTTTAGGAGAGACTATAATTCAGTTATATCTTGTTAGGGTTCCCTTTAATATTCATGGGATTCAATTTTACTTAGTAGAAGCTGAAATACTTTACTTTTGTTGTCTATTCATGCATGTCCAATCTTTATAGCTCTTTTCTTGTACCAATTATTCATTTTGTCCATTATCTTAAAGACTTCAGCTTTTGTTACCTACTTACCTACAGTCTCCTTTTTACTAATTTGGAAGGTCTGAATATTGAAAAGAAATAAATTACACCCTTATATATTCTGCAAACAAAAGTGTCAGGGAATTATGTGATTTTTAACTGATATCCTACATACTCTGGCTCTTCCTCAAGGCAAATTCTTCTCATTATTCAGAGAATGGCTATTGTTGTATGAGCAACCAGAAGAAAAGCATTTGTTGCTTTTCATCACCATCTGCTTCATTCAGAATTTCCAAATTAAGAAAATGAAAAAATATTGCTTCCCAGAAAAAGGTGATACCAATGTACAAGTTATATTTTTTAATGAAGTATTCTCTGATTTCTTTCATAACTAATGACAGTGAAGTACACTCTGCAACTGTAAGGTTTGTTACAGTGACTGAGTCTGCCTTCCTGAAGTATCCATCAGCAGTCTTACATGTACTTTGGAAACTAAAGATCAACTTGGATGTAATATCACTATTTTGAAAATGAAACCAGAAGCTGGGCACTCATCCCTTTAATCCTCGCTATTCATGAGGCTGAGATCTGAGGATCATAGTTCAAAACCAACTTGGGCAAGAAAGTCCTTGAGACTGTTATTATCTCCAATTAAACACCAAAAAATAAAAAAAACAAACAAACAGAAGTGGAGGTGTGGCTCAAGTGGTAAAGTGCTAGCCTTGAGCAAAGAAGCAAATAAATAACTTCATGGAGAAAACAGTTTGTCATTCAGACCGACTAAAGAGTACACATATGTATGGCAAAGGAAAATTGATTTCAGTGTTTTAGTGTACCATACCCAGACTGTCTGTCTTTCCATGTGCACATTTTTAATCAAAGTCTAAAAGTTGGATTTGGTGATTGTTGATGCCTAAACTTCAATTTCAACCTTGACTAATTCATAAAGCCCCTTTTTCCAAGTCAATTTTTTTATGTTAACAAAACATATCTAACTGATGAAATATTTTTCTTCTAATCTTTGTTTCTTAGTGGAAGATTAAATACAGAGCCCATTATTTGAGAAATATTGAAAAGTTATGTTTTTACCTCTTCTTGCTACAAACTCAATAGTGAATAATTCTGTAATTTCAATAGATGGACAGATTTCTCTCTTCTAGTAAGGAAATGGTCAGTCCTGAAGGGGACAGTAACTCCCTGGCTTCTAATTCAATTACATTGTGAAGTTATCTACCTAGAGGTAGCAGCAGAAGGTTCAGTCCTGAAGATAGCCAGGCAGCACACATTTTAAAAGCCTATTTCAAGATCCATGCCATGTTACCTGAGGTTATTTGATCAACTAAAACCAAAGTAACTATAATTCCTCTTTAGCACCAATTAGTTGATAGGAGTAACTCACAGAGCTCAAGAAAACATCTCTAACAGGTTAAGTTTTAAGCTACTATAAAGGATTAGAGATGAAGCAATAAACAGTGAAAGCTATGGGAGAAGGATCTAGAGCTTTTATGTTCTCTTTGAGTATTCAACCCTCCATTTTCAGCTATATGGAAGCTCTCCAAACCCTGTTTTTTAGGGTTTTAAGAAGTGATTGAATTGCCATCACTGCTAACAGTCTGGGTAGGGAAACCAGATAGGCTTATTTATTCAAGTTATACTTGGGCTCTCTGTGTACCATTCCTTCACCTGAAATAAAGATAGGTTTTATGACTACAGTCCTACAAAGACTGTCAGAAAAAACATATTACCAAATAGAAGGGAGGTAATATTAGTTTCTGTTACTTCCTTGAAAAGACTGTTAGAAACTAGAAACCACTCACATAAATATATAACAACTCATATTTGTGATTGTATTATACAGGTATCTCTCACCAGTCTCTAATGAAATCACATTCAAAATTTTATATACTCACAGTTGTTACTTTTTTATTGGGGAGGAAAATAGAATATACAGATTTCAATTACAATTGTTATCTGTTGAAAAGTGAATTGGCATTTCTGTAAATTTACCTTTTGTGATGGATTTAATATACTCAAAGGTCAATGACTGAAAAGCTTGATCTCTATAGTAGTGTCATTATAACAGGTGGTGTAGAATTATAACAGGTGAGGACTTCTGGAAAAGTCCTGGAGGGAATGGCATCCAAAGGAATTTTGGGACGCTTCTGATTCTCATTCTCACATTCTTGATTCTGTTTGTGAGCAATTTCCTTTAGCATGTATTCTCCCCATGTACTAAGAATCCTTTTATTTTATATGGCAACTGTCTCAGCTATTTCATTATGGTAACAGAAAGCTAACTGATTCACTTGCCATATTAGAGTGCAAATATAAACTCCAAATAGTGCCAAAGAGGTGATTATGTCTTAAGTAAGGTTGCTCAGAATAGGTCAAAATTATTTAATACTCTAAATTTTACAAACAGAAAGAAATGGCTCAAATCTCTAAAAATAAATTCATGCTTTACTTACAATTTGTTATACTATTATTTCTAGTACTATAATTAACTCAATTATTTAGCACTATAACTTACCAAGTGGAAATGGATGGGGCATGTAATTATGTCCTAGTCTTAGTTTAGAAAAAAGTATCAAATTTACAATTTGTCCTCAATAGCTTTGTGTTTGGTGATCTGAAATATTTTTTTTCTTAATATCTGGGTATGCACATATACATCCACCCCCCTCCCTACAAACATACACAAGCCACAAATGTAAAACTATAACATATACATTTTAGATTAATGCTTTTGAAGCATTACAATGACTCAAGAGCAATAACTGTATTGATACTTTAAATTTTAGTCAGATTTTCCTTCTACTTTATTTTCTCAAAAAAAAGAAAAAGAATAATATTTATTTGCTCATCCACCATGAAATCATAACCCTCATATCATTTATGTGTATATTTTGGTGCTGTGTACACAATCTTTGTCCAATACTGAGCATATGAATATATAAATTCAATTAAAAATGAAATATGTCTGTGTAGTGATTGAAAAAACTGGTTATATTAATAAGATCAAATCAACTCATCTGACACATCTCAAAGGTATAAACCCTTCCTAAAGCTTTGACCAGATTTCTCTGAGGTAAATTCAAAGCTTAAGGAAACATTGAAAAAATTATGGCAAGCACATGCCTTGATTACATAAACTATAACTAAACCAAGTGTTTAAATAGATGAACAGTTCCCTATTACTTGGAGGAAACAGAATTACTGAAGTGTCTGTGCAAGCCTATGGGAATGAAACCAATTGAAACCAACAGATAACAGGATTAGGATTATAATGAACAAAAACTATTTTATGACTGCTGTGCTTTCTATATCCGTGCTTAGATTCTCAAGGGAGAAAGTTTTCATTTTTTGATCAGAATCATGATCCTGACAAATTGTGGATTATCAGAAGCATTCTCACAAAGTCAAATATTGATTGTCATAGGACACATCAAGCAAGTAAATGTTGAGGTTGACTGACAAGTGAATCATGGAAAAGAAAATGTATCAGAGAGAGATCACAGCTTTTGTGTATTGAAACTGTGAAAACTGGAAAATGTTTTCAAGAGTAAAACATTATGAAAATGGTAAAACCTAAAGATGGTAAAAAATGTTGTAATAGAAAAATGAAACAAAAAGCATGTACCATATACAGTTTTGTTTTAAAAGTAGGGTTATATAACAATTATAAGAGTAATATTTTGTGCCTTATCTATGCCTTATATTGTTTTTGAAGACTATTCTGTGATTGATTCTTAGAATGCATAATACAAGGAACTTTATACCTGATGGTTAAGGCTTGAAATTATAATGGCTTCTATTATGATTGCATTATTTCTGGCCTTGTACAGGACAACCTGAGTGATACCTGTCAACAGCATTTCTATTGATGAAATGGATTATAACCATGTTGAAATAAAACCATTCAAGCAGAGTCTTGTTTCATAAACAGCCCTGCAAGCTGAGCAGCAATATCACAAGTATATTACTGTTATGCCTGCAGTGCTGGACGATAACGATTTTGATGGTAATTCATGGTGTGTTTTAGGGTGTTGAAGCAATAAAATATTGATCATCAGCATGGATAGCCATTATTCAGAAGATTAGATCAATTTATGGGAGGCAGTAAGTTGTAAACCAGTGACCTTCCAAAGGCCACAGGTAATTCCAGGATAAAATCATGCTATCTCTAGAGTCCCAAAATGAAGCTAAGTTACTAAATAATACACATTAAAATAAAAAAAAGGTCTGATTTAAAGGTACTGGCTCACTTATGTAGGGTTCATTACTCCACAATATCACATTTAAAATGTTTCTTGTTTTTCATAGCATACGTGGGGATTTTAAAGTTCATAGTTACAGTTAAGGATAAATACATTTGAATCCAAATGGGGGAAAAGGCAACAAAGCCAAAGATTTAATCACACCAGGAATCAGGGAGAACGTGTACATTTATATAATAAGCATAGTTTCTAAAAATATAAAAATAAATGAAATTTTTATTAAAAAATCTACTGCTAGATTATATTTGAAAAAATTAAAAGGAGGATGTTCAGGTTTTCTTTTTTTGTTTTTTGTTTTTGAGTAATACAAACATTTCCCGCACTATTTATTTTAGGGTAAATTTCAGTTTAATTTGGTTCATTATACAACAGGGTACTGTAAATTATAATTGCCTCATATACCTCTATTCTATATTCAAAATTAGTTACTTTTGAAAAAGAAAAAAATCTCCTTAGCTCACTTATAGGAACAGTATTATAATACACAATTCATTGAGTATTCTAAAACATTATACAGTGTTTTCCTGAGCTTTCCAAATTTGGCATCATTTTGTGGGCATTTGTATTGCTTTCAGTGATGGAATGTCTTAAGTTTGCAGAGCAGAATTAAATGTAAGTAGAATTAAAAAAAATCTAACATGGCAGAGAAATTACACTTTTCCCATTTTAGTCATTCTTAATGAAAAGAAAAAATTATTTCAAATACTGATGTGAAAGACCACAAAATTGTTTTATTAGAAAAAATGTGGTGGACTCAAAAGGAATAAATATGCATAATTCGGTGAAAAATTTTCTAGTCTGTCAGTGTGTTTATGAATAATTTTACTACATTCCTTTCTAATTAGTTGAAACACTTTGATCTATATATGAAACTAAATATTCATGAAATATAATTGCAGAAATGTTAACTTATAGCTGCATGATACATATTTTTAAATTGCTGTGGTGAATTAAAACAATTAAGAAAAGGTGTAACTTGGTAATGAAGATATGTCTAATGAAAAATATTTTGTCTATAATTTAGTGAAAAGTATGCTTCCTTTTTTAACAAAAGAAGTATTGACATGTTATAATGAGAAAAACACAGCATTTGGAAAATAAAATGCCATCTTGAAACAATCCTCAATATTTTATGGCATATGAATGTGATATCCTTTATTAGCAAGCTGTCAAAGTAGGAGTAAAACAAGAATATGATTTGAAAAGAGAAAGTAGGTTTTTTTTAAAGAAGAAAATGATAGAAAAGTCAAATCAAGAAAATTCTGTTAATAATCTGAAACACCATGTTTGCTTGTTCATTTTCCTGGCAGAAATAAGTGTGTTCTAGAAGACTTTAAGCATTTCTTAATTACAGTGTGTAAACCATGTCCCAGATTACCTAAGTCAGATAAACGAAAGGTTACAGAGAAGATTCCATATTTTCATGTTCACCATGAATTTACATATAATATGTTGTCTGTTATTATCTGTTTTTTTTTTGTTTTGTAAACTAAACTCTTTCCCAACCTTTATTGCAACTAAGTGACTCTAGGAATATTAGTTAATAGTTCTAATTCATAAATATTTTTAAGTTAAGTATCAATTTTCTTCCTTTTATTAGTATTAATTCAACAGAGACATACTATTAATTTGTTTTCTAAAGCATAAACTAATAATGGAAA
The DNA here is from genome assembly GCF_019054845.1 of Dipodomys spectabilis. Taxonomy (NCBI): domain Eukaryota; kingdom Metazoa; phylum Chordata; class Mammalia; order Rodentia; family Heteromyidae; genus Dipodomys; species Dipodomys spectabilis. The sequence goes on from NW_024870709.1 coordinate 13,554,708, forward strand.
TATTTAGTAAGTCAGTGGTAATTGTAATTATGTATTATTAGAATCACTTTTAATTTTAATTTTTTTCTTAAACTTTCTCTAACACTATTTCGTTCAGTTTTCTACTAATTTATCAAGTATATTATTAAGGCTAGTCTAATTATGTTCAACACATAATAAATTTCATGAAATGTATATAATACCTGATATATTAAGCTTTATTTTCCATTTCCAATTGTGGAAATAAAAGTACATTATGTCAAACCAATTCCATATGTTGCTTGAGCAACCAAATTTCTTCAAAATCAAAATAGACAAAGCACCTGTATAAATGTATGAATCAATTAACAGATAAATTCCTTTAGATGCAACAGTTCCAACTTACCGGTGCATTCTAGCAAGCATTTGTTTCATTATGCCTTCAATTTCTCAGGGAATTTTAAAATAATATATAATCACCACGCTTATTTCATCTTTGTTTTTGTAAGGTCTGCCCAGGCCATGCAGGTCCTGTGAAGACACCTCCTACCTCTTGGCTAAGTTTCCGCCCAGTATCTGTTACCTAGGTAACTGGCACACCAGGAAACAGTCACCTCCCCTTCTGGCTAGGTTACGTTCTGGGTACCTCTGGTCACATGCCTCCCATCCGACCTTAGGAGGGTCCCAGACCATGAGATCACATCTGAATCCAGTGAAGCCATAACTTTCCCCCACCTGGCCACACCTCTTCCTGTCCCTGGCCTAGATAAGTCCTGGCCCAGGGGTGGGTTGCCCCTTTTTTTGGCATGCCTCTCAACCATGTATGGTGGGGGCAGCAGGTCAGTAAATAAACTTCTTTTCCTGCCTGAATAGCATGTGGTGTTCTCTTCATTGGCTACCTAATGAAACCTGCCTATTTACTATATCTTACAGTTTTTTAAATGGATGACATATGTGTATAATTAGGTATAATGGATTTCATTAAACAGGACAGAAGTGTGAAAGTCAACTGGGCACCAGTGGTCAAACCTGTAATCCTAGCTACTTAGGAAGGTTGTGTGATATCAGGAGGATGACAGCTTGAAGTCAGTGCAAGAAGAAAAGTCTGCAACTCCATTTCCCAATCAATCAGCAAAAAGTTCGGCAAGAGGTATGGCTCAAGTGGTATAGCACCAGCTAAGCAAGCAAGCCTAGCAAGGATAAGGCCCTGTATTTCTACCCTGATATCTAGAAATAATGAAAATAATAGAAAAATGTATAAAATGTTAAACATTATATATATATATATATATATATATATATATATATATATGACTAAGGAGAACTAATTAGCTAATGGAAATCTTTCAGTTTCATGCCATACTTTTATTTTATTTATTTTATTGTAAAGATGCGGTACAGAGGGGTTACATTTACATGAGTAAGATATATTTCTCGTTGAACATTGTTACCCACTCCATTAAATTCTACAATTTTCAGTCACATATTTGTGAGTTTTAAATTATTATAAAAATCACTATTCTAGTCTAAAAAAAAGTCACAGTGCTATCAAAGGAAACCTTCATAATTGTCACACATTTTCTTTGTTTGCCCTGAAGCATTATGTCAGTTTTCGAGGAAAAATGTTTAACAGTTGTGACCTGACTTTCTTACATATTTATAAGCCAAGTTCTTCCATGTTTTGTTAAATTTGAGTTTTCATTTTGGTTTGGATTTGATGTGGATTTGTGTCATATCTGTTTGTCATAACAAATTTTGATTTGTTCATATACCTTTGTGATTTCTACTTAGTACTGTTTCTGATATTATACATTGAAGTTTGGGAAGCATTTTTAAAATGTGTTCACAGAATTATTTAAGATTTACTATCACTTTCACAGCCATTTTCCACAGGAAACCCTATCTTTTATGGATATTTTGTCTTCCACCACTTCCATGAGGCCAGGGAAATTCTCCAAAGTGTCAGCTCTAGTCACTGGATTCATTATCTAGACTTGAACCCAACAAATAAAACCTTCCACTCATCTATCTGTACCTTTCTTTATTACAAATATTTTCTAGGAACACATAACAATAATGTATAATTCACAATTACACATTAAAATTATAATAGCTATTAATTATGGAGAATGATCTAGGTACTTGATAGCATATTCGATATTTGCAATCTTCTTTAATTTTCAGAACATAAGAAGATACCTCCTTTATGAAGATAAAACAAAGGAGGGAAACAAGTCAAACCTACACAATGTGTGTATGTGTATGTGTGTGTGTGTGTGTGTGTGTGTGTGTGTGTGTGTGTGTGTGTGTCCGTCTATTATGGGGCTTAAACTTAGGCACTGTCCTTAGACTTTTTTGTTCAAGGCAGGTGTTGTACTCCTGCAAATCCACTTCTAGAGTTTTGATAGTTAATGGAGATAAGAATCTCTCAGGCTTAACTTCTGGGGCTGGCTTTGAACCACTAACCTTAGAATTCATCCTCCTGAGTAGTTAGGATTAGATGCATGAGCCACTGGAACCCACTCTATACACAAATTTCTTAAGTTCACATATTTCCAGCAGTTGGTGGGAAATCTAAGTTAGTCTGCCAATAAATCCAATGTTTTTGAGTAAAGTACTTATTTTTATATATAATTGTGGAGCCCGAAATTCCAGGCTGTGAGACCCCGAAAGGACTGGGAGTTTGGAGTGCCTTCTCCCAATACACTCTCAGTAAGCTGAGAGCTTTTCTGCAAATGTCCATCATTCCTGGCTTAATGAGAACTCAGATTCCAACCGAAACTGTGTGGGAGCCCAAGGGTAGACTTAGATATATGTAAATTATAGGCTATTTACAGTTTAGCTCTCCTTCTCATAAGAAGGTCACCTACCACTTGTATATAAAATACTGTCTCAGGTTGAAGTTTGAACTTTACTTCCTTCCACAAGACCAATAAAAACCTTGGTTAATGGAACCTTGGGATCTCTTACCCCCAGAAGGCTACAGATCCCCTGCCACTCCAAACTTCATTTGCATGGTCTGGTATTGTATTGCTCTTGGTCGCAGTGGATTAAGGAGTACACAGCAGGTTGCGACATATAATTAATACAAGTACTTGTATTATATAATTACTAAAAACTTATGAAAATATAAGAAAAATGATTTTTAAAAGATAGAACATAAATTGAAAGCAAGATTAATTCCAAACTCGATTAATGAGATGTACATTTATCTGTGATCATTAAAAATGGATTTCTACATTCCCATTCATCTCTCCCCTACACAATCCTGCCTTACTCCTCTTATTTTTGAAGGATATACCCTGGAATTTTGTCTGCATTTCCCCCCTTTGTCTCTTCATTCATCCACCCATTTCCCCTTGACCCCACCCTACCCCTTTGCAATATCTGCTTCCTGTTGTTTTACTTTGTTGAATGTTGACTTTTGAATTAGAATATTTGAGGACTCTCTTGAATCTTCCATGTTTCAGTTAATACATTTGCATACCACCCAACTTATTTACTTATGAACTTGTGAGCATCTTTTGTCTCTGGGAATGACTTACTTCATTCAAGCCTTTCCATTTTTTTAGAAATGGCAAAAGATAATTCTTTCTAATGGAAGAGTAAAATTCCATTGTGTATATATACCACATTTTGTTGCTCTGATCTTCCATTGAAGGGCATCTAGGCTGATTCCATACTTTGACTATGGTAAATAGTGCTGCAATGAACATGATTATGCTGATGGCTTTACTGTACCCTGATTTGTGACATGGATCAAGACATAGTGTATTCATAAGTTGCTTTTTTAAGTGCCAACTCCATTTTACAACTACTTAAAGAAAATAAAAATGGTTACAAATCTCATTTGTATCTCTTACCTTTGTCTGTGGAGCTACAGTTATATGGATCTAAAGAACATTAGAAACTTGGCAGAATGACTTTTTCTCAACCAATCAAAACTCTCAGATTTGTTCTATCCTTGTAAAGCTCCTAATTTTTAAATGTCTATAGTTTTTACATGAATTTTATATCCTATTTTAAACATTATTTTGATGTCAAACTTCATATTTAAGATGCCAAAATTCATAGAGATAGTTACATCATACAAATATTGCTACCTTATATTTTTTAAAATATGGTTTTGTCAGGTCCACCCTGAGAAGGTGGAGCAGACTCCTCCCTCCTTTTGGTTAAGTCTCTGCTTTACCTAGGTAACTGGCACACCTGGAGGCAGTTACCTCCCCCCTCCCTGAAGTCACATCTGCATCCCATGTGGCCACACCTTCTTCCCTGCCCCGGGCCTTGATAAGTCCTAGCCCAGGTGTGGTTCAACCTTTTTTCGTCCCAGCTGCATGGGCTTCCAACTTGACCAGAGGCAGCCTTCAGCTGGAAAATAAACCTTTCCCCTGCCCTGAATACCATGTGCTGCTCTCTCTTTCTTCAGCTGCTGATTTAATTTACCTAACAAGTTTATTTATATCAGCTATATATACATATATATGTATATACATATATGGTTAAAGAGAGAAACCACACTTCCAGAGAGTAATTATTTAAACTACTAGAATCACTCCCTTATATTAGAAAATGAAATGTAAGAAAAGAAAACATAAAGAGGAAGATGTAGGAAGAACTTATTGATGCCACAAAATCATGAGGAGAAGGTAGGAGTCTGTGAGACAAAGCAGAGGCAGAGAAGGGGCCTGTGCCCCTCACTGTAATCCTCGTGGAACTCTTATTGCTATCTTAATTGAAAGTCAAGCTATGAATCTACAAGGGGTGAAATATTAAAATAAAGTTGAAAGGCTATTTAGATAGAAAAATGGGCATCTGCATTGCATACCTCTATAAAATGCTTTTCACCTACTAAATATTTAGTCATTCAAGGAGATACATCACCCTTTATTTTCAGAGTGTCTATTAGTACTGACTGAAAAAATAAAAAAAGACACCAGGATAAATCTTACTTTTATGAGGACAAAAACGTATTTGCCGTAAACTAGATATAAATAATTTAAAATTTTAAAAAGTCTCATCATATACATGGACCTACATTTAAATATATGAATTTATATACATATAAACATAAGTATGCATGTATATTGTGATAGATTATATATGCATATATGTAATTACTTTCAAAAGTTGACATATATACTTATTTCAGAATGTTAGTTCTAGTGTGCTTACACTTTCATGACCTACATGCTTACAGCATGTTAATGCATTTGTAAAAATATTTTACTAGCAATACTAACCCATTTATTTACACAATGTGAATGCCCCAAAGGAATCCATTTTCAAAGCAATTCTCTCATGTGACATCAGGGCAGAGCCGGTGTTTATCCAACAAAGGGCACTGGCACACAGGGAGAGGACTCAAGCAATACAAGAAAGCAGAAAAAGAAAAATAAGGGCACACTAGGAATTCTAGGGAAAATAGTTGAATGAAGTAATGGCATTGTCTCAGGTAAATAGAAAGCTTTTTTCTATCATAGGCTTTCCTGACCCTCAGGCACAATTACAACAGCTGTACCATATAGACTCTATCAGTCATAATCTAAGATAGCGCCTCTTTCTATTAACCAAGCAATAGAGAAACAAAAATTACTTATACTCGTCCATATGAGGCACTCTGTTTGCTGCAATGCATTCTGATGGCTTAATTAGGTAGACCGTGTGGCACATGGGGCTCTGCAAACCAGGTTCATCACCAGGGCCATATCACTAAGGCAGAATATACTTGAGCTCTACAGCTAGATTGCAAATACAAGTTTCTCACTGAGTGTCTTGTAGTGCACTGTGTCTGCAGGTTTATTCTTATCTAGATTGTTATTACCTAGATTAAAGTTTCACACTAGAACAAGGCTAACAAAGAGACACAAAATTAAAAGACAGTTGGCTATTACTCTTCTAACATCTCATCTTCACTACAACAAGGGCCATTAGGAAATTTCGCTATTGTTTCTTCTTATGTATTTGTGCTATTTCAAAACTTATTTCTGAGGATAGGATATATTATTCTTTGTAGCATAAGCACACACATATTTATATATCTACATATATGAATGTCAAATACCATAATCAAATGACAATTAAGAGATTTCTGTTTATCAGGTATACAATGGAAACTTTAAACCACACCACAACTTCACTGAGAATAAATCTTGTGTGTATATATATATATATATATATATATATAAAATATGGTATATATATATATATATACTAATATGTATTATATGTTATATTTCGATATAACATATCATGGTTTCACAGACACTTCAACGTTTATGTATGCAATATTAATCTTATGAGTGTTCTCTTTAACTTGACTTTCTCAAAAATTACATTCCACATTCCTATTAATATCTACAAATGCCCAGTAATAAATAGTATAGATATCTGCATATATGCAGATAAGTATGCAAATAAATAGCAGCAATATATATATATATATATACATCTATAAATATATATTTAAGGAAAAATTTGAATTTATTACCAATTTAAATTTATCTAAACACCTATGTCTACTAAAATCAATTCTAAAATCGAATGAATGCACATTGTTATAGTGTTTAATATACATTAAATTCAACTACAGTGTCATATTTTGAATCAGATTTTTGACTCATCCTCCCAAGAATGAAATATTAGAGTCATTCTTAACACTCTCTCTTCTTTTCTCCTTGCTTATCAATATGACATACTTTCTTGGAATATCTGTCTCTGTCATTTCTATTGGATGAGTCAAAATTGAGATCTTTGTAGCATTTTTCCACAACTTCTTCCTCTTATTCATTTTTCAATGGACCTTCAATGAATAATTTCTATCAAGTAAGAACTTATTTGAATAAAGGACTATTGTATCAGTCAAATCTGAGATAGCACCTCTTTCTAATAAGCAAGCAACAGCAAAAATAAATTATTAATACTACATGGTATGAGGACCTGTTTGCTCCATTGATATCAAGAACATACTTGGATACTATGCGAATGTTTTTGTAATTTCTATCATAATGATCAGTTGAGTTACAAAATTAGATATGTAATTGATTCTAATATCTTTCCTCTAATAAATGTAACTCTCAGTCTATTCTTCTACATAACTCTCATTTCTTTTCAAGGTTAGAGTTTAAGCTCATCATCATAATATAAAACACTAATAATGAAACACTCTTTAGGATGTATCTTTTCCCTCTATCAAATGGAATAAAGCTGTTTATCAAAAAGCTCAGACCCTTAAGCAGGAACCTTTGATTCACTTTTTATTTCACCCCTCCTACATAAGACATTTAAACCTATATAATTTTTAAAACTTTGAAGTCCACACATAACTCTTCAGCACTGTATGTTTGATACTTAACCGCAGTATCTGAAGAACCTTGATGTGGGCTTTTTATAATAAAGAATAAATGTTTTATCATTCCAGATGAATAGGCCGGTTTTACCAAAAACATCTTTTATGATTTTTTTATTGTAAAGCTGATGAGCAGGGGGTTTACGTTCATATAAGTAAGAAAATGAGTACATTTGTTTTTATTCATTGCTATCCCATCTCTCATTATCTCCCACTTACCCTTCCCTATCCATACCCCCACTTACCCTTCCTATCCATACTCCCACTTACCGTTCCCTATCCATACCCCCCCACCACAAACACACAAGTTGTAAGGTTCTTAACCCACATAGTGTAAAGATGGTATCAATGTTGCATTGGTCATCCTTTGTCCCTCTGTTTCTGTGGTTCTATTTTCCTTCCACATATCGTAAATCTTACATACAAAACATATCATATAAAAAACCAGGAGAAACTAGAAAAAAATGAAAAAAAAAACCCTACATATAGGACATGGTAGGAACCTCTGATTTCCATATTTTGGAATTCATGTTGATACTCTTCATTACATATAATCCTATGCACAAAGCAATTAGGTTATTGGGATCCCCTGTTAAGAATATTGCAAACATATTCTAGTTCTTATAAATGAAGGATATCATGCATTTACCAAAAAATCTTAAAGCCCATGTTTAAGATTGTCATGCAGCAAACTCTCAGTAGTGAACTTGAAATAGTTTAGGAATATAATCCTAAAATAGGAGTAAATAAAGTTCTTAATCACAGATATATTTCAGCTTTGTGTACTCTCATAAGTCACAAAATTAGTTGAAAAAAGAAATGCTAGATGTTTTTATTTTTGGCCAGATATTTCTGTAACATGTATATAAAGATCTCTTGATGGCCTTCTTAAAAGCAATTAAAAAAAAATGGATACCAAGAAATGGAAAAATATTTTGGGGGAAGAAAAATGAACCCAGGAAAGAAGCATGAGCAAATGTAGTTTACCTTCAATGTAAAGTACATAAAAAATGAACTATAAAACTTGAGTGTAGGGATTGGGGGTGAAATGAGGAAGAATTAAACAACTTGCAGTATACTCATAACCTGACATAGAATTGTACAACTAGTTAATAATAAAACAAACTTAAATATAAACAAAGAATGATAAAACAAGAAGTATTTGAAAAAAATATAAATTTGCTTTTTAAAACATATACTTTTTTCATGTGAAAAGTCACATTTTATGTTTTGAAAATTCTTGAGTAATTTGTGAGTAAGAGGATCAGTAAAAGAGACTAAACTCTGCCTCTAAAAAAAGCAATCGCTATAGCTTCTAATTGTGATATATTTACCTATTTATTGTCCACAGATACTCAGCTATCAAGACTCATCATCACTTCAAAAAAATATTCCTTTGGACAAAAGCCTTTGTAAAATAGCAAACGTGAAATAATGCTTATTAAATAAAGTGTAAATTAAAATATAAAATAAATAAATATATAAAGTATATAAATATAATTTAAATACTGTATTAAATAAAGTATTACATAAAGTATAAATTATGTCACCTTGGAATTTTAGAAATTTACTTTCTATATATATGTTACATTATAAAGAGATTAAAAAATCTAATTGCTCAATTGTATCCAAGATCTGTCATATGAAAAATTAAACAGAAAAAATACAGAAATGTCCTGTCTATAAATTTCTTGAATTTTACATAAAAAGAATTCTTTTAAAATTACAATTCAAGGCATGATTTAAGCTCTAACACTTAGCTCCTTGTAATTACCTTCCTGTGGGTATAATAGCAAGATACTGAAGTGGTAGAGGCTGGACCAGTGGGGCAGGGAAGCAGTAAATGATTTGAGAAACTCTCACACACAAGGCTGGTTGACATGAGGCTGGGAAAAGGAAATAATCCTGTCATCACCTGAATCTCTAATGAAGGAAAGCACTGGTGTACATTCACAGAATGAAGAGGAAAAATCATATTTAACTTTAAATGAGTTGCCTGAATTTATTCAAACACAAATAATAACCATGTGGGATTTTCTTCCATGTCTATCCTTTTTAAAATCTTTTAATATAAACCTCACATTTAACATTTCATTTAAACCAAAGACACTCTGTAAATTTTCCATTCAATTCCACCTTAGGTGAAATGTATACTTTTACAACATGTCATTTAACACTTGTCTTTCCTAGTACTCTTGACATCTGTTGCAATTAAAGGTGACTCATTTGAAATGTTAAATGAGTATCTACCAGATTGCTCTCCATCAGTGCTTAGAGAATGATGTGACACAGTCAAGATGTATCATGCCTCAAGAGATAACCACAGCAGGTTTTAGAATATATTGTGTACGTGAATTAAAGATAAGGCATCCAGACCAAAGTCTACCAGTGTTCTGCACGAAGGAGTGGGCACTAAAGGCAATGACAGCAACAGCTCAGAAACAAGAGTGGTCCAGTTATTCTGAAAATCTATTTCCTCATTTTTCAATATCTCTGTGCTTGTCACTAACAGAGCTTTTTTAAAAATTTAAATGACTAAACATACTGGATTCCTTAACACAACTACTTCACATAAAATATTCTAAAACATAATAGTAATTAAAAAACAAAACAAAATCCCATAACATTCAGAGAAACAAAATAAAAAAAATAACAACAACTGGGTAATCCATCAACTTTGGACATCATATTTAAACATGGTATTTTAATATACCAAGTGTCTTAGCTGCTTTATTGTGATAGCAAAAAAAATCTTCATTATGCTGATTATTTTAATTGTCCTTTTATTTTGCATCCTAAAACAGCAGCTTTGTGACACACCTCTGCTAATAATCTATAATGTGCTAAAGATACATGCTTATGCTTATTCAGAAATCTGTTACTTTCTTTTCATTTATCTGACATTTGAAATAAACGTCTCATGAAGAAGGAAATTCTTGAGAGGATGAAGAGGAAATCAGCTGAATGAAAAATGGCTTTCTTTATGTTCAAAAAGATACTGATACTTCTGATATTTAAAGCTAACCTCTTTTTCCTTTTCTAAGCTATGATAATACATTTATTTCACATTCAAAGCCACTAATGAGCTTCAGTAAGATGGAGCAACAAGAACACCAAAAGGGATCCGATTTTCACTGCTTTCAGAGACTAATGGGAAAGAAACAAAATTCTAAAGATGATAAGCTCTTTCAGTGGGTGCTCTAACCTCCCTACCCTAAAACTGCCACGTGATGGAGGTGGTTAGGAAAATAACTTCTACTCTGCAGGTGTTCCTTTTGAAAGCTAACAGCAGACTTCTTTGACAGGTAAATTACTTTGAAATAATTTTGAACTCTGTGATCTTGGGGTGGGGGTAGGGAGTGGGGAATATTGGCATCTCAGCTATAAGCATCCCATGTGGGATGTTATTTTTTTAAGATGTTTTCTCAGAAAGGACCCATGCATCCAATCTGGATGGCATATTTTGCACTGATAACCTATCTATTTGGTAATTAACATCCCAATGGTAGGGGAAGATATGTTCATGAATTTTAAGCCTTATTTAGAGTTGCTTGGAAGATAATAATCATGTAATTTAAACACCAATTATTTTTAAATGCTCTGCTTCAGGTATCATATTTGTACAAAAAAAGTAACATTTGTTTCTTTAATAAGCCTATACTCCACACTCTATAAACTCTATGTATACTATATTATCCTATCCTATCCTATCCTATCCTATACTATACTATACCACCAAACGATAATATACTCACACAAGCATTCTTTATTCTATTAATGAAGTTGCTGAGACGTCTTCTGACAATTTTGAGGGTTTTTAATATTGTTTTTGTAATGGTGACATACAGGGGAGTCATAGTAATATTAAGACAGATAAAGGGTACATTTCTTTTTGAAAAATGCTGCACCTTCCCTTTATGTCTCCCATTTTTTCCCTTCCATCCATATCCATAAGTTGTATAGTTGAGTTTCAACATAGTGCTGCATAGTGTTGTATTTGTCCTTTGTATCACCATTTCTGTATCCTCCAAAACTGAACATGAACCAAGTTTATTGACTTCAATTTAGCTAGTTCTACAGTTAATTGTGACTTATTTATACCTGGATTAGAATATTATTAGTAGTGGTACTTTTCAAAGTATGTTTATGTAAGAAACCTCATTAACTTAATAATTTATAAGACAACCAATTTTTACTTTCATTTGAATTTCTCACTTATTTAAAATGCATTATTTTTCTTACATTGCCAATTTGGTTCTTGCACTAGTTTTTACCAATACTCAACGTGGCAGTGACAATAGAAAGGCATTTAGGAAAATATTAAATCTACAAATATTTGTAACAAATTATATTTTCTATGTATATTCCTTCATATGCAAAATTCTTCAGGAGCTATACAAATCTATTTCTTTACAATTTTTTATCTTTCAGGTAAAATAGAAGTTTTCTCAATTTCTTTTCAGTTCCTTTGTATATGTTTAAAAGGACATGATAAACTTCATATAGTTTCTGACTATAATAAGTAACAATACAGTTTCCTATGATATTGTCATGAATAATTTGACTAAAATGTGGTGGCATTAACTTGCATTCTTCACAAATTTACCCATTGTTTTTATTCAAGAAACAACAAAATTATATCCCGGTTAATGTGTTAATGTGTTCTATTTTTCTCTTTCATAATATTGGGTTTAGTTGATTTATAGAACAGTTGAAGAAAAGCATTTCATGGAAATACTATTGTAGTATCGCTAATAAAATTACAACTTTAAGGAAACAAGTTTCTATGTTCACGCATAATACTATGGTAGCATCCTTTGGTAGCAACAAGATTAGGGCTTCTTGCTTCCTAGTTTTAAATATCCCCCTACCCTCTGTTCTTTATTTTTCTAAGGTGTAAAAAGTACTATGACTTTGCTTTTTCCCTTCTTTGTGTGATAGACAGCTTTTCCCAACTTTAATTGATCTTCCTTTTCTCTTATTTACTTAGTTAATATAATGCATTTCGTATATTTCAGTAACAGTGGATTTTCTCAGTTTTCCCCAGTTTTCTTGGGAGTACTCTTTATTCAAGAATGATTCCTTGATTCCTTGAAGTGTGTCAGCACAGACATACACAGAAGCAGTCATTCACACAGACACATGAATTCCAAAGAAATCAAAGGTACATTTGATTTAGGATACATGCGAGGAAATTGCATTTAAAGCAAAGAAGGGACAGTGGCTTAATACTGATGAAACAAAAGCATATCGCTTACCTGGAATAAGCTGGGCCAGAAAGAGATGATTTTCCAGCACACTGAGGAGTGATATGATGACCAGAAAAGGAAGATGATTCCATTTCATCTTTGTCCCTTCCTTGCATTACACCCAGCCAGTGATATGGATGTAGCTTACCTGGAGAGGTTAAAACAAATACAAGTTGCGGTATGGAATATTTTCAATAAAGCACTCTGAATCAGGGCTGGAGGAAGCAGAAACATTACATGGTGTCCTGGTATGCATCAAAGCTGATAGCCCATTTTGTCTTGTGACATGATTATAACCCTAAAAAGATAATAGAATAAAACCATAGGAATATATAGAGATGACTATTTTTCCCCTGGAAGAAGTGATCAAATATCTGTTGAAGATGGGATATAATATAATAGTTGATAATTGGGAAATAAGGAAATACTATTCAGAATAAGGGTATGATAGACATTCAAATTAAGATATACATATTCATATATATTACATTGTGAATCTATTAATTGGTATGCAATAGAGAACTACATATACACATGAATACTCCACTGTTTTATTGATAATTTTAGCTGAGTTTTCCTGAATATATCATAGAAATGATAAATTAAAATAAGGCATATTAATGGGAAGAAATATAGACTCCTTACAAAGCTTAATGATAATCATCAGATCAAATTAATTTAGAAGAGGGATTGTAGTTATGTGAACAAACTAAATTGGGGAAACCAAGTTTTTGCTCTGTTTTCTTTCTCTCTCTCTCTTTTTTTTGTTTGGTCGGTCATGTGGCTTGAACTCTGGGCCTGAGCACTGTCCCTAAGCTCTTCAGCTCAAGGCTAGTGCTCTACCACTTGAGGTACAGCGCCACTTCCGGTTTTCTGGTGGTTTATTGGAGATAAGAGTTTCTTGGACTTTCCTGCCCGGGCTGGCTTCGAAACGTGATCCTCAGATCTCAGCCTCCTGATTAGCTAAGATTATAGACATGAGCCACCAGCGCCCAGCTTTGTTTTCATTTTTTAAAGAAAAAATATCTTCCTTCAGTTTCCTGGAGTTTATTTCAATAAATCGTATTTTATATGCTCAGAGACACAGAAGCATTGAGCACTTTTGAAGAAACCGAGTTTTAAACCCATACAGTAGAGTAGGAATCTATGATTAATGCTTATAAGGCATAGGCAGAAGAAGGAGTGTAAAGTCATATATGTGATGTTATACATGGACTTTGACTATAATAGTTTCAGAAGTTAGGAATAAGAAAGGATTATTAATTCATTTAACAATATATTTAATCAAACTAGATAAATCTAGTGATAGTAAAAATAATTTGTCTCAAAAGAATAAATACTACCAATCATTTTGTGATAGTCAGAATATGCCAATATATATTCAAAACAGCATATCTATATATGTGCAAAAACCTACAGTGTATCTGTTCAAGGCTATTTTCATTTTGTCCATTTGAACTGAACTGTGCTTTATTATTGTAGGATTAACTTTCCACTTTCGCAGAGAGCCTAATTCTCCTGCCTGCTACCTAAATTGTGCCTGAGCACAATTGCTTTAAGTCTTCCACAAGCAATTTTAAACTAGACTAGGACTTTGCCTCTTATTTACTGTGGTTTCACTATTCCATCCCTTTGTCTTTGGGTAAGTGTTTTTTATAACAGTCTTTACCTTTGTATATCATGCATATGTTACATTATATAATGTGCACATTATCTTTTATGGATCATCTGTGTTAAATATCAAATTATAGATTAGTCTGTCATATTAAGCACAAGCCTAGATGAAATGTTTTCCTCTTCAATCTATTCTACACAGTTTAAAATTTCTCCATTGTTATTAAGCTGTATTTCATCTTATAGTCATATTCTTTAGTGATGTATGATTGATTAATTTTTCTAGAGAAAACGTGGAAGTGTACTGCATTCTAGGAATTTCTGCTCAAAGGTTTTGATTTGATAGTTGTCTTATCATCTTCGTTCCTGCTTGGCTAAGGGGGAGCTCAGATTCTTTCTTTCTAAAGTATTTGACTAATTTGAGCAAAAAGGATCAGAGGACCATTTTGGAATAAACTTGTTACCTCTAATTTCTTAAATGTGTGTAAGTAGTTTTATTTAAACTCATGAAGTAAATGGAGCATTGCTAATGAATTACTTGGAAATTTATAATGATATTTGCTATATGTTATTAGTATATTTATTGAAATTTAGATTCTCATATGCTTTTCATAGTTTTTCCTTCTTCCTCTTACTACCACTGATCTTTTATTAAATCTCCTTCTCTGGAATGTCATGTAAATATAGCCATACTATACATAGTCTTTCAAACTCTTTCTTTCTCTTAGTACTAAGCATTTATGTTTCTTCCAGGTTTATTCATGCTTCAGTCATTTCAATGCTGAGTAACTTCCCCTTGTCTGAATGCAACACTTTATGATTAGCCATTCACTCACTAAAGGACATCTTGGTTGTAACTCAGTTTTAGTAATTATAAGCAGGGCTTCTATAATTATCCATATAAAGATTTTTTAAATTTTATTTTCTTGTAAAGATGCTATGTAGGGAAGTTACATTTACATCAGTAACATAATTGTCAGGAATTGTCACTCCCTCCTTTGTTTTTCTCCCAATATTCCTTCCCTCCCCTACCTCTCCTACTCCTCCCCCCACCCAGTCAAAGTTGTAAGGTTCATTTCCAACATTGTGTCTTATGAGTATCATTGTTGCAATAGGTCATCTGGTGTCCTTGTTTCAGCATTTTGTTATTCCCCTCCCCCTCCCCAAATTACACAAATGTATATATAAGATGCAGGTTACCTAAATCAAATAGAGTGATAACAGGGATATACCATAAAAGGAAGAACATACAAAAGAAACAAAGGAAAAAATCACATAGCACATTAAAAATAAGAACAATAGAGAAAAACCTCTTGTGTCCATATTTTGGAATTGATTTCGCTTGGCATCATCTTCTATGGTCATATATACATACATACATAGCTTTTCAGCTTTTCTGCTCATCTGATAAGATTATCTTAGACATATACTTATTATAGGAGATCATTTTACATTTATGTAATTAAATGTTAAGTATAGAGATTTCTGATCTTTTGGCAAAACTATATTGGGTCTTATAGGAAAGTGCTTCAAAGTAGATACATTATTTTACATTTCGTCTAGCAAAGAACAAAGACTTATCTTGCTCTATGGTCTCACCAGAGATAATAGTATGAATGTTCTGGATTTTGGTCAATATTGCACATGTGTGAGGTGACTTTTTTTATTTTTAATTTTCTTAAGAAATATGTTCAGTCTTATGTAACATCTATTTTTTTTAAAAGAACATGCTTTGGTAAACTCTACTTATTTTTAACTTTCTACTCATTATTAATTTTCTGAGGGAGTACAATAGCTATAAAATAATTACTTAGTAAAATTGAGTGACAATATAAAACAGATTGAGTCAGTGAGGATTGATTGATCAGTGTGAAAGTGCAAGACTTGGCTTTACAAACTATGTGGAAATATTACCAGACCAGGAGCAGAGATTTGTGAAGAAGATGGATATGCAAGGTTTACACTTTCAAAATTCCAATAGAATGTTATCTAAAGGAGATAAAAAATAAGTTTGTGACACACATTTGTAGAAGAAAGTTTATTAATAACCTCTGAGATATAATGGTATTAGGATTGTGAATTTTGAATTGTCATCAGGCATATGAATATACAGGCTCAGAATATTTAAGACTTTCTGAATGAACATGTGCCATTAGTAAACAAGTGACCTAGAACCAATGATACTTTCTGTCTTCCTTATAGCACCTCCAAAACGTCAGCGGAAAAGTAGATCTTAAAGGTATAACTATGAGTTGTACACACTTAGCAGTGTGACTGCATATGGATGATAAATATGGAATTAATTGTACAGTTTGAAGACCAATGTGACTCAGAAAACTAGTAGACTATTTTTTTAATTTAATTTTTTTTTTTTTGAGTCTGGTCGTGGGCCTGAACTCTGGGCCTGGGCTCTTCAGTTCAAGGCTAGTGCTTTACCACTTGAGCCACAGTGCCACTTCCGGCTTTTTTTGTCTTCTGCTTATGTGGTGCTGAGGAATCGAACCCAGGGCCTCATGCACGCAAGGAAAGTGCTCTACCACTAAGCCACCTTCCCAGCACTAGTAGACTATTATACCCCCTATAGTAAGATCTTTTACGAATTCCTAACAAATGAGGGGAATTAGGAGGAAATAATTAAATTAAATAGAAAGATAGTAGCTTGACTATGAACAGAAGGTTGGTTATAATATACAAATTTTCAATAAAAGAAATGGAATATCAATAAGAAAATAATGTCTATGTGTGTACATAGAAGTGCATGCATTCCTGTGATTTTTACAAGTCATAGGTGATCACTTTAGAGCTATTGAGAATAACAATGTGTATCCAATTCAAGATTTAGTACCTTGAAGGAATATAATAATTTATGCCTCAGCTTAGTTGGAAATGCATTCCACTTGAAATAACCAAAACTGAGAAGTGTATAACAATTAACAAAAACAACAGCTTTTAGGTTTAATGCTTTCAAATACACAAAGCAAACAGAACAAATTACCACTAAATTACTGTTCATTTAGAATAATGTCACATCTCTTATGAAGAGTATATAATTTAAAAATAACATATGCATAAAAGCAGAGTGTGTAAAGCACAGTTTTAGGGCCGCATGGATTTAAACGTTTCATTTTATGTGTTAACATATAATTTATTTGTATTACAAAAAGCGTGTAAGTATATCACATATCTAATAGTCAATGGGCTCATCTGAGAAGTGGGCTATACTTCATGTTTCGAAAATGTGAACATTATTTTAAATAGCATATTATTATAGCCTAGTCTTAAAATGTCATTACTGACATTCTCTTTTTGTTAGGACAAAGGAGAAATTTAAAAGCTCTAAGAATCAATAGCTTCATACAATATTGGAAGTGTAGGAGTGGTGCACGATTAAGGCACATGTGGAGAATGAAGCTGGAGTGACTCAAGTAGGGAAAAATAAGAAAATTAGAAAGTCTCAGTAGTTTGTCACTTCACTTGGTAAAGATTTGACTATGGAAACACAAGTGTGTTACTAATCACAGAATCGCTTTATTTTGTACAGATCACAGACCCCAGATGAATTAAGCTTTCATTGAGCATCCATTACCTTCGATTAATTTCATGGCAGATGACTTAATTTTTATCATATTTCTTAGGAAACAGATTATTAAACATACTACAAAGAAAATTCAGGGCATAGTGATAAATTTCAATATATATGATGAGAAGGAGAGTCTTTTTTAAGTTTATGTGTCTATAATATTTAAAACTCTGGATCGAGTCTGAATAAAGTGTCAACCCATATTTTATTTCTATTTGTCTATATAATATGTTAAAATAGTTAAGGTAGTCCATTTGTTATTTTAGACAAAGCTGGTACCAGAAGTAATAACTACAAACTAGATCAAGAAGAACAGTCTGAAACATATGTCATTTTAGAATCTTCCACTTACGACTAGGAGCATGGTTCAAGGTTTTGCTTAGCAAGGTCAAAACCTTGATTCAAACTCAGATACTGGCATAATAAATGGATAAATGAATTAAAATGTAAGCAATTTGCAAAATAGAGTTATTTTTAATGACTTGGACATGCCTTACACCTATAAGATTTACAAAAATATGAACTTATGTGTTTTATCCCTTTCTCTGTTTAGGACATTAAGTGAAGAAGCAATGGGATTTTTTTAACTAATTTTGTTTTTTTTTATTGTGAAAATGCCATACAGAGGGGTTACAATTACATGGGCAAGATAATGAATACAATTCTAATCAAGCATTGTTGCCTCCTCCTTTGTTTCCCCTTCCCATTCCTTCCCATCTCCCTTTCCCTCCCCCTCCTCCACCCCTCACCCCCTCCCGGACAGAGTTGTAAAGTCCATTTTTCAACATGACTTGTTTATCTCATTGTTGCAAGGGGTCCACCTATATCCCTATTTAAACGATTTATTCATTTGTTTTGGCCCTTCCCCTCCACTAATTATACCAACATCAAATACAGTGAAAACAGGGGTTATACTGTCGGGGAGGGACATACAAAACAACAAAGAAATCATCTTATAAATATGTTAGAAATAATCGCAAGAAAGAAAAAAAAACATTTGAATACTTATCTTGGGGTTCATTTCACGTAACATCAACCTATCTGACCTTTTCTGCTTGTCTCAGACACTAGTTATTGCAAATAAGGGAAACCATGGGACCTATGTTCTTTGGGCCTGGATTACTTCACTTAATATAATTTTTTCCAAGTCTTCCCATTTCCTAACAAATGGGGCAATGTCATTCTTTCTGATGGAGGCATAGAATTCCATTGTGTATATATACCACATTTTCTTGATCCATTCATCTACTGAGGGGCATCTGAGTTGCTTCCATATCTTAGCTATGGTAAATTATGCTGCAATAAATATAGTTGTGCTGGTAGCTTTAGTATGGTCTTGTTTGTGATCATTTGGGTAAATGCCCAAAAGTAGGATTGCTGGGTCATAGGGGAGCTCTATGTGGAGTCTTTTGAGGAACCTCCATAATACTTTCCAAAGTGCTTGAACAAATTTACACTCCCACCAACAATGCGGTAAGGTTCCCTTCTGTCCACATCCCCTCCATCATCTGTTGTTATTAGAGTTCTTGATTATAGCCATTCTAACTGGGGTGAGGTAGTATCTCAATGTTGTTTTGATTTGCATTTCATTTATGGCTAGAGAGGTTGAGCATTTCTTCATGTGTCTATTGGCCATCCTTCTTTCCTCTTCAGAGAAGTTTCTCTTTAAGTCTTTAGCCCACTTATTTATTGGGCAGTTGTTTCTTTGAGGATATGTTGTTGGGGGATTTAATTTTTTGAGTTCAAGGTATATTTTAGATATGAGACCCTTGTCCTTTATATGGCTAGTGAAGATCTTCTCCCTATCTGTGGGCTTTCTATTGATCTTGCTAGCTATGTCCTTTGCCATGTAGAAGCTATTACTAATATTTTTTAAGAGAGAAAATATAAGAGGAGATAATACCAATGATATTAAAACTCCATCTTAACTAGGCACCTGTAACTTACACCTGTAATCTAGCTACTTCAGAAGGCTGATATCAAAGGACTGTGGTTCAAAGCTAGCCTTAGCTGAAAAGTCTGCAAGATTCTTTTATCTTATCTCCAATGAAGTACTCAGAAAAAATGGGAACTGGGGGTCTGGCCAAGCAGTAGAAACCAGAAGCACAAAAAGACTCAGGGACACAGCCCAGACCCCAAGATCAAGCCCCAGAACTGGCAAAAGAAACAGACAAAAATTTCATTTTACCATAGTGTTATATATATTATATATAACATATATACACATTAGATATCACTGGTGTATTAAATGTTTTTGATAATTATCACAAAGCAAAACAAATAATGATTTTATTGTGAAACAATGAGAATGTGAAGCATTAGATGGTATTTGTGTTACTAAATATGAAACATGTACAATAATGAAGAGTACTTAGAGAAGTCTAAAGAATTACACTAGGACTGGGCCAAGGGGCCAGGGGCAGAAGAATGAGGGGGCATGTGGGGAGAATGCAGTCAAGAATTCATTGCATATACCACAGAATTGAGAAAAATAAGGGAAGAGGTTGGGCAATGGAGGGTGAAGATTTGAAGGATGGCAGAGATCAAGATGCATTGCATAAATTGCTTTGTTAAATGACAAAAAATTTAATTCATAACCTAGAAATTAAGAAAAGTTAAGGGAATAATATTTATATTTCTTTGTTGCTTTGTGTGTCCCTCCCCCATGGTATAACCCCTGTTTTCACTGTATTTGATGTTGGTATAATTTGTGGATTGGAAGGGAAAAAACAAATTCTTTAAATAGGGATACAGGTAGACCCATTGCAACAATGAGATGTACAAGATGTTATGTCAAAAATGAACTTTACAACTTTGGCAGGGGGGGCGGGTAGGGGAGGAGGAGGCAGGGAGCTGGAGAGATGGGAAGGGATGGGAAGGGAAACAAAGAAGGAGGCAACAATGCTGATAAGAAATGTTCTCATTACCTTGCCCATATAATTGTAACCCTCCCTGCGGTATTTTCACACACACACACACAAAACTTCACAGGGCTGGGGAAAAAAAAAGAAAAGTTAAGGGAGACATAGGTTGAGAAGGCTGGGTGAGAATTTTGAAAGGGTAGCATTGATCGGGATGCACTAAATTCAGAATCTGCTTTGTTGAATGGCAACTTGTTTGCAGAACTACTTGAATATAATAAAAAATAAAAAATATTCAAATAATAAAAAATATTCAAAAAAATTAAAAAAGTGTTTCACTAATAACTAGGAAATCTTGTACTTAACAGTTCTGCCATGTTGAGCCCAACATTTCACCAATGGCTAAGCAAGGATTAAATGAGATCTGAGTCCCATATTTTTAATATATTACATTCCTAGATTTTACATACATATTTCAAGATGAAAATCTAACATTGATAAAACAGTAGAAAGGTTGTCAACTGTTGAGTAGGCTATGTCATTAAAACGACAGAAAAGTAGCTATTTATAAAAATAAACATAATGTGCTATCCACAGTGCACGATCAAGATAAAAACTAGTTTCTTTAGCACAACCACCATAATCATTAAAGAATCAATTGCAAATTAAACTGCATGAATCCTTGGGGTAAGAAAAAAAAAGCATGGTGGTAAACACATAGAGGCTGAATTGATTTTTCACCCTATATTCAGTGAGGATCATTAGTATTGCTAACAAAAAGGCAAAGGTAAAGACAGCAAAATGAAGATTTTTATCCTCTTTTCACCTTAATTGTGGGCAGAAATAGCTTTCAGCTTTGCTAAAAAAAGATTGCCTTTCTGCATTAACCAAATTGTCTTAAGAATAAAGATATTTAAAAAGGTGATCTGATATAAAAAATAAATATAACCAGTGAGAATTTTATTTCCTTTCTTTTAAAATTTTGTAGCTAAAATAATAAATGTCTCCAACAGGCATATTTTAAAATGGATTCAAATGCACAAAGATGATTCTTTACAAGTACACTCATGTACAACAAGACAAAAGAAAATAATTTTCAAACAATAGCAATTTTCCAAATGTTCTGATTACACTAGCTTAGCCAGATGAATTCTATGCCCACTTGACCTTCAATCATATTGTTCATTTTATCATACGGTTGAAAATTAGTGGGACGTGATATTTGGACCTTCTTGCTGAAAGTAAATCCAGTTTTACATGTACATATTTTTCTGAACAATACCATTTTCAAGAGGTGTAACCTGGAAACACATACTGATAGCTCTACTCTGTTCATAAAAATTGTCTGAGATAAGTTTGATTCATTTTAGCACTGATAACCAAACTAGAAGTGGGTGTTGGTTTGTTCAAAGTAACTTACACGTGAAGATGGTCTGGCTTGATACAATGAGATGAAAAATGTGGAGTGGGAGAGAAGAGAGGAGAGAGGGGAGAGGGGGGAGAGATGAAGAGAGAAGGGGAACACAGAAAGAAAGAGGGGAAATGAGAGAGACAGAACTGTAAAAATGGCAACTTTTTTTCAGGCAAAATCTGCTTATAGAGCAAGTAAGCGCTCTACTTGCAGAATTACCTCTGTTTTTAGAATATCACAGTATGCATTCTCTGCTGCTTAGTCTAATTGAAAAACAATGTCCGCTGGCTTACTTTTCACTTTAGAAACTGAACTAAAATCCAGTTCGAAGTTGAGCTAACAAGAAACCCGAGTGCTTTTTCATACTTCAACAAGTGTCTGATTATTTTTCCCCCCAAGAGCAATACTTTCTCTAATGGGAACATATCAATGTAAGAATTATTTCTTTAACAACTAGATAAAAAGCCGGGCACAACTGGCTCTTACCTACAATTGTGGCTATTTAGGAGGCTGAGATCTAAAGAATCAAGACTCAAAGCCACCTCTAGTAAGTAAGTCCACTAGACTTCATCTCCAATAAGGCAAAAGGCAGAACAGATTAGTATTTCAGGTTTTAGATCACCAGCTTAGCAAGCTAGCTGAGCAAATGAGATGCTAAGAATACTACTAAAACAAACAAGAACAAGCCAGTAAAAGAACATGCCAAAAATGTATTAAAATTACCATGTACTTGTGCCTATTAACTACACTGATTTTTTAATTTCAATTTTATTGTAAAGGTGATGTACAGAGGGGTTATAGTTACATAAGTCAGGTAATCAGTACATTTCTTTTGGAACAGTGTTATACCCTCCCTCATTTTCTCCTACTTTTTCCCCTCCCAACTTCCCTCTCTACCCAAAATGTTAATTTAATTTTCACCCTAGTGACTAGTGAGTTTTTGTTTTATGGTTCATCCTTTGTTCTACCATTTCTGTAATTCCCCTTCTCTTCCCAAAATCAAATAAACATATATATATATATATATATATATGACAAATATATATATATATATATATATGACAACGGTTACAGAAAAAAACAGCAACAATAGGGAATAAATCAAAGGAAAAACATGAAAGAAAAATAAAAAAGTAACTGCCAAGAGTACAATAAAACACCCTCTTGTTTCCATTTCTTGGAGTTCATTTTGATAAGCAACATTTTATATAGTCATATGCACACATCTATTGAACCATTGTGATCCTTTCCAAAGAATATGCTAGACATATAAGCCAGATCCAAAGAAGTACAGGCTGCATGGTTTCCACAGATTTTATAGACTTCCTATAAGAATCTGTTAAGTAGCAGATGTTTGTAACCAAAAATGAGTAGTTTCAGACTATAGTTTCCCGTGTTGTAAAGCCAATCCAAAGAAAATTAAATACAAGATGGGGATTTCTTCAACAAGTTATAATTGGAGAGTGTTCACCACAGAAGTGGACACATGAAATGATTGTTGAAAGAATGCCAAGCACTAACTGAACTGAAAAGCAGTTGAGGACAAGAGAGGAAGGGAATTTATATCAATACGCTGACGAAACAAGGACAAAGAGGAGAAAGTCTATATGAAGACCAATAATAAATGGTTTCATTTGAATGGAATTTCAGATGGCATGTGTAAAAATCTATGATGGGAGGTGAATATTACAAGACAGAGTGAGGCCGATAGATTTGTGGGGAAAATATATGTTTAAGCTAAAAAATAAATTGAACAAATATAATTATTTGGACATAAACTCTGTGAATAATAGCCTTCAAACAGCAAAGCTAGTAGGTCATGTTGCAATTCTGACATTTGTGTTTGTAATGTAGTAAATGCTAAACATTGGTTGAATTAATGTGTGTTAGAATGAATTCAGTAATATAAATGTAGTAGTGTGCAAGTGAATGAATTTACTTGCAGAAAGGATAAAACACAAACAGAAAGATACACTAAACAGGAAGGTCTTTGATGGGCAAGAGGTCATAGCGTTTAAAGTCAGCTAAAGCTTACAGAACTTTATATTTACAACCAAAAACCAGAAAAAAATGAACTCAGCTTTTGTTACTACTTGTTTACTTTTTATGTTCAATCACAGTGCCTCGTATGTTTATGGAAATCTAACATTAATTCACTCCTACTGGGAGAGGAGCATTATCTTAACTTGATATGACATTTGAAATAAAATCTGTTGTTTGAGGTCTTGTTTTGTAATGTTTAAACAACTGTATCTTTATAGCTATTAATGTATGATATTAATTTCTAAGCTGTGGATAGATTGTTAATATTAAAAAGATGACTGATTTTTAGATTGTTTACATTCAAATAGCTTTAGATAAACCATATTCAAAAGCCAGATATTGCCTAGTTAATCTTAGAAATTGCTTTCACTGTGTTGTTACTTCAGTAAGATATAGCAGTAGAGTGAGAACAAAGAAACTAGCATTAAATTCCAGCCTATTAATAATGCTATCATAAGAATAGTATTAAAGAGGTAACAACAGAAGAGCAGGTCAAAAATAATTTCCCTATGTCAATATGCACAAAGATCTAACAGAGAATCACACACAAAAGACATGAAAAGTGGGAGAAAATGTTCAGTCTGGCAATTGCATTGCATGCATTCCAAAAAGCAAGGGTTTTTGAAAGACATTTAGCACTCAGGGCTCCTTTAAATGTCCTCAGCAGGACCAGAAATGGAGGATTCAATTTTCTAAGATAATTGTGTCAGATAACTGTCTCAGGCTTTTTCAGCAAGAATCTGATAAATACCTGATTACTAGCCAAGTGATTTTAGTCCTATACAGCTGGGCTAGAGGGAAGGCTACTGGGAAAGACTTGGTCATCCCAGGTATCCAGAGAGAACCCGCTGTTGAATTGCAAATTAATTTCATTTATTTTGCTAATGAAATCCTAACTACATACTTGATGAGTCATTCTAAACAACAACAACAACAAAACCAGCATACATTTTTGCATAAAATCAGTGATATGCAAATAAATTCTTATCACAGCCTATCCAGAAATAATCTACAGAAGTTAAAATAGATTTTCTTGGAATATCAGGCACTTTTTTTTATTAAACACATTACACAGCTGTACTGCAAATGTTAAATACATTACAAAAAGTAAAATATTAATATTTTTGATGTTGAATTCACATCAACGTTTTTGACTTAGTCCCTAGGTTTATGATGGCAATATCTTGGAATTTTATGATATGTAGAGAAGCCTGGGATTGGCCTTACTTTCTCTCCACTCTTGGCTGCCATTATTTAGTCCAACAAGCTTTGCTACCTTGGCCCCATGTCATCACAGATCAAACAGATTCTGCCCCAGATAATTTCGGATTTTGAAGCTCTAAAACTGTGAACTAAACAATCTTATCTTTAATTTCTAAGTCATCTGTCTAGTGTATCTCATAGTAGTGCACAGCTGACTTCTGCATTTGGTATCTGGTGAAACTGCGTTTCCTACAAAGATCCTGCTGTAAGTTCATCTTCCCACTCTCCTCCAGAAATTAAATTCTGTGTTCAAATAAGCTCATCCTTCATAACTTTAAGATGAAAATCTCTCTCTTACCAACACAGTGACTCTCAGGTGGTTAAAATATCAGAACCATTCTTATTGATCTGAAACACAAACATGATCTTTCTGTAAATAAATATTGGCCTAGCTTAGTATACTTTCACAGGGATAGTCAGACCATGAATTTCCACAGGGGAAAACCTAATAACGGAGGTACAAAATGAAATGTTTTATTTCAACTAGTTCTCTCATTGTAACCCAACTTCCTCATGCCATTCTATGGTTCCAGAAGCTATTCACGTAAACAATAGAATATATAAATGAATATATAAAATGAATATATAAATGAATATATAAAACAACATAATATAAAGCTGGGTGCCGGTGTCTCAGGCCTGTAATCCTAGCTACTCAGGAGGCTGAGATCTGAGAATCGCTGTTTCCTGCCCAGGTCAGGAAAGTCTGTGAGAATTTTATCTCCAATAAACCACCAGAAAACCAGAAGTGGCACTGTGGCTCAAGTGGTAGAGCGCTAGCTTTGAGCTGAGGAGCTGAGGGACGACGCCCAGGCTGAGAGTTCAAACCCCACGACCAACAAAAACAAACCCATCATCTAGAAGGTAAAATAAAGATGAATACATAAAACAACATAATCTATTACTAAAGAACTAATGGAAAATGAATTCATCTACCAAATTGTACATTTACAAGTTATATACAAGTTGACGCATGTAGGAGCCTTTCTTTTGCTTTTCCTTTTTTGTCCCTTCCTTCCTCTTTCCCTTTCCTTTCTCTTTCTTTCTTTCTCCCCACCCCACTTTTTTTTTTCTTGACTGTCTGTTGCTTTTATCTTTCAATTCTTCTTTCTTTGTAATCCTGGTGTTTGAGTTCAGTTTTGTATTCACTAGTCAGGAACTCTACTATGTAAATCATATCTGTAAACTTTGGTTATATTGTTGAGATAGCTTTCGACTGGGAATGTCCTGGACCTGAATCACAGTCCTCCTATTTATATTGACTCTTGGCATTTGGATACAAGTTGAGATAGACTCTCCTGACCTTCTCCTGAGTTTTTTAGAACTCTGATCCTTGTGATTTCCACCTTCTAAAAAACCAAGATGACAGGAAATAAGCTGTTACTTGGATAGTTTATAACTTATTAACCATTTTCACCCTTTAGTTAACTAGATGTCTATTTGGCAGGGAAAACTTTGTTTACCTTTTATGGGTTTACATGCTATCATTTTCTGTGTTTGACATGATTTTGATGTTTTATCTTCAAGGTACTCCTAATTTAGACACAGATGGAATCGGGGAAAGAAGTCTGAGCAAAGAATAGAAAGAAATACTCAAAATAAATTTAAAATTCTATGAGATATAAATGTTAATTCATAAATCTTTTAGTTTTGCATGACCTGTACATTAAGGATTCTTTATTTTGGATTCACTGACATGTTTTAAATCACTTGGTCTGCATTCATGGATATCATATTCTGACCATCGCATACAATTACCAAGATGTTAAACCCTATGATAACTCCCCTCGCTTGTCATTTTTAGTTCCTGTCTACTGAGGGTATATTATCAGACTAATAATCACTTTGTTTCCCTGCCTGCCAAATGTGTGTCTTTTGGACCACTTAAGGCAACCAACATTATTCATAGCACCATTATTATAAGTTTCGCAGTTAGAAACACTTTCAAGTTAACCATTTTAAGTGAATGCATTATTGACGAAATCTAAGAGAGTATGATGACTTCCTGAAATATATTAAACATTTTAAATAAGATGTCAACTTACTGACTTATTGTAGAATCATCAATAAACCTATCAAGAGTTTTCTGGTACCAGAGTGTCCTTTATTTGCTGAATTTGCTCAGCTTTTGCTCTTTCCCCTGAGCCACACCTTCACCACGGCATTTTTAAAGTGGTAATTTTGGAGAGGGACTATAATGAACTTTTATAGCTCGGTTGGATTTAATTATAGTTCTCAAATCTTTTTTTTTGGTGCTTTTTTTATTGTCATTATAAAGGAGATACACAGAGGGGTTGCAGTTACATAATGCAGGTAATGAGTACATTTCTTTTGGACAGTGTCACTCCTTCTCTTGCTCTTTCTGTTTCTCTCTCCCATCTCCACCCAAGTTGTATAGTTTATATTCAACATAATGTCTAGTGAGAACCACTGCACCCTTTAGTCCCCCCTTACTTACACACCAAAAGACAGATAAACAAGACAAAACAAAAAGAAAACAAAATCAGCAACAAAGAAACAACATCTAGAAGAGGAATCCAAAGATGCAATACCTATATTCATGTAATTATATAAAACAATATTGATCGGAATGAACCCCAGGAAATGGGAACAAGAGTCTTCCAGATCTTAACCTTCTCAGTTGCAAAGATTACAGGCACAAGCCACTGGCTTTCTGCTCAGCAATTTTTAAATAAAAGCTTATATTCCAATAAGTATCATCACTGTGATTCTAGATAACAATACTCTTAATATGAGATTTAGTACATTGTGTTATTTTATTATTTTCTGTTTTATAATAAGTATCTCTCTTTTTCTCTGTTTCTCACACACAAGGGATATAGATATATCCTTTCTAGCTAGGAACATAGAAAAGTCATATATGAATAATGTTACATTACATTTCAAGTATTATAGTGTTCTGAAAAAAAATTGGCAACTCAGTCCTATTCAGAGTTTATTCCTGACAGATTGGGTGTCACTGGAGCCATAGTGCATCCCTAAGAAGCACAAAGGCCTCAGTACCACTGAGAATTAATATGCTCTTCCTTTGATATACTGTTTATTATAAACTACACTGATCACAGGGAGATACAAATTAAATTCAAGGTTATAATGAACATATCTGAAAACATTTACATTAAATATTTATATCATAATAACAGAAAAGTTCCAGGATTTTAATTTTCCTATCATATCATTATCAAATTATCCTCAACTGAAAACTTCAAATTGGTATTTTTTTTTGAACTCTGGGCTTGAGCCCTGTTCCTGTGCTCTTCAGCTCAAGGTGAACACTCTACTGATTAAGCCACAGCACCACTTACAGTTTTCTAGTGGTTTATTGGAGATAAGAATCTCATGGACTTTCCTGCCCCGGCTGGCTGAACTGTGATCCTCAGATCTCAGCCTCCTGAGTAGCTAGGATTACAGGCGTGAGCCGCCAGTGCCCGGCCAAATTGGTATTTTCTATGATATTTTCTTTTGTAAATTCACAATAGGCTCTGGTATATCTATTCCTTAATGCTTCATGAGTTACTTTTTGTTTAAGGTAAATTTTGACATAATGAGGCCATTTAAGAAGCTGCAAAGCTGGAAACAATTTTAAATAGTCTTTAATTCCTCAAGTAAATTTTTTCTCATTCTGACTACCTGCTCAAATGCAAACTCACAGGCTCAATCCTCATGGGAGACAAGGCACCTAATTGAACATGCTATTTTATAGCTTTAAGACATGTTTGTCATAAGACATGTTGTTGAATATTTACAGTTATTACAGAAGTGCTGTGCAATAAATGTCTCACATGATTTGAGGCTCAGCAGGATCTTCAAGCTGAATCACAGTTATGGGGTATGTATGTGATATTGAATTGATCAATTAGTCTAATTTCACCAAATAACTATGTGAGTTGTATCTTCCAACAAAACGTGATAAGAAATTCGTAATTCCCAACTAATGATAGTCCTTGTGCAACTAAACAGCCTTGCATAAATTTGCTTACAAGTTGGTCATTTAAAAACATGGGTTTATTTTCTTGCACAGAATTGACTAGGTTTACTTTACTCAAAATCTCTTTAACTCAATATGCAGTTCTCGTAATTGTAAGCCAGTCAGCCCTTCTTGGATATTATGTGCATTCAAATTCTTGCATTTATCTGGCCATGAATCAACTTAATTTTAATCCTTATGTTTTTCAAATGTGATGATTTTGAGTTCCTTCTATCTCCCTGAATTAAGAAAGGTCAAGAAATGAATTGTGCAAGGGTAGTTTGAGTGTGAGAAAGATACTGCATCTGACATATATACCTTAGGACTTGCAGTAAGTGACTGAGCAATACAGGACTGTGTTGGATTATAGGCTCTTAATGCTGTACAGGTCATGTTAAATGATCAGTTCTTAATCCTATCTGCTTAAATAAATTTCAATGGATTTTTTTACCATTGTTTGGGTTTTTTTTTTTTAATTTTTTTTAAATTTTATTTGAGAACATACTGTACAGAGGGGTTACAATTACATGGGCAGGATAATGCATACATTTCTTACCAAGCATTGCAGCCTCCTCCTTTGTTTACCCTTCACCTCCCTTCCCAGCCTCCCCCCTCCCCCCACCCAATCATACCCCCCCTCTCTCCCCCTCCCCCCCCCCCCCACACCGACATTGTAAAGCTGGTTTTGACATGACATTTTGTACTTCTCATTGTTACAACAGGTCCACCTGAATCCTTAAACGACTTGTTTGTCCCCGTCTCCTCCACATGTTATACTGACATCAAAATCAAATATAGTGAAAGCGGGGGTTACACTGTGGGGGAGGGACATTTTTTTGTCTTTTCTTTTTTGGTACTGGGGATCGAACCCAGGACGTTGCACTTGCTAGGCAAGCGCTTTGCCACTGAGCTACATCCCAGCCCGGATTTTTTTACCATTGAATTAACCAGCTGTCTGAGAAATTTACTCACCACTTTCTTTGTGCTTTTGTTTGACATCCTGAGGTTACTAATTGACATCAGCCTTCAGAGTACTCCATGCTTCCATACCCTTATCATGCGGCATTAAAAACAGAACATTTTTGCAATTAATAGGAAACTAGGCTTTCCACTTGTAAGGGGATAAGTGCCCTATACAGGAGCTGTGTCCACACAGGGCTGCATTGTACTAGGTGAGGGGACAGCAGGTAGGACCTGGCTTTTTTTTTTTTTTAATAGCTTTCTCTGCCTGCTCTATTTTTCTTTTTTTGTCGGTTGTGGGGCTTGAACTCTGTGCCTGGGCACTTTCCTTGTACTCTTCAGCTCAAGGAGAACTCTCTACCGCTTGAGCCACAGCACCACTTCCGGTTTTCTAGTAGGTTTTTTTTGGAGATAAGAGTCCCACGGAGTTTCCTGCCTTGGCTGGCTTTGAATTGTGATCCTCAGATCTCAGTCTCCTGAGTAGCTAGGGTTATAGGCGTGAGCCACTGGTGCCTGGCTGTTTGCTATATTTTTATTATAGCCTGAGTAGACTAACATAGATTTCAATTATATTTATAGTAATAAAAAAGATCTTTACCAAAATATAATGACTCATTTCCTCAAAGAAAATTGCTTTTTCTGTTAGCCCTTTCTAAGAGAAAAAAAATAAAAGTGAAGAAAATAAAAAGACTATCATTTGACTATCATATTAGAATGGCTATAATTAAATTAAGCAGTATGATTTTGGTGTCGTATATTTGTTATTTCAGAATTACTGGGAAGATGTCTAAATCAATTAAATTACAAATTAAGGTTCTATGTATGCCAGAGATATGAAGTGACCAATTGTCTTCTATTTTTCCTTTAAATTTCTGAATAATTATGATATCTCTTTAGCCTAATTCTGAGTGAAGAACTCATCCTTGATGTTTTGTATTTTCTTTTTGGTTCCGGTAGTAGGGCCTGAACTCTGGGCCTGGGCAATGTTCCTCAGCTCTTCATCTCAAGGCTAGCTCTCTACCACTTGAGTCACAGTGCCACTTCTGGCTTTTTTTTTTCTGCTTATGTGGTGCTGAGGAATTGAACCCAGGGCCTCATGCATGCAAGACAAGCACTCCATCACTGAGCCACCTTCCCAGCCCCTTGTATTTTCTTATTCTGTAAGAAAACATTTTATACTAGTCAAGGAATATTGGTTTTAAAAGAGAATATTTAAAATCCCGTAGTATTAAAGGTTCTGCCATTGAGCAAAAACCTTTTTCTTGTCTGGGGAAAAAAACTGTGGCTCCCATAATTAAATAGGAATTGCATTCTCATTTGTGGGCAGACAAGCTTGGTTGTGGTTAATAAACTTTATAAGGCCCACTGAACTAAAAAATACAACAAAACAAAACAAAAAAAAAACAAACTACTTCTTTTAGAGCACAAACAAGGAAAAGAAAGAGCTTGAGTATGACAGACTTGAATAAGGGCATGTCTCATTGGAAGAAAGGAGAGACATTAAATCAATATTTGGAATATTATTGAGTTGTGAGTATCAAACAGATCAGGGATAATAGAAAGCTTTAAAACACAATAAATTATTGAGAACACCTTTTATTTACTCCAACCTATTGCCTTCTTAAAAAACCAGTCATGTTTTTTGCCACTTCATATCTCTGATATAGAAATGATTAATGTAATGCACACAAGTGGTCATGTTAAATTGTCCCTTAAAGAAGTAGTACCTACATTAATCAAGTTTCCTTCCACTATCAGGGAGATAAAGTGAATGATACAGTGTTGGGTGCCTGTGTGGGTCTGATGACAAGGAGATCAGGACTCTGTTGTAGTCCCTTACATTTTGGAGAATCTTCAGGGACACTGGAGCGCTGATGTAGGAGGTACAAAAATGAGTTACATTTTGCAACACTGTCAAAATTCAATTCTCTTACTGCTTTCCCAGAATGTACTAACTCATCACCTTAAGGATCTCTTTGCCAGTAAAGTAAAATTTCCCAAATTGGAGAAGACATGATTTCTAGAAAATGAAAAACACCATTTGAGAATCACATTAGAATTCTATGCTTGTGTTCATGTTGATAATATGTCAGTTCCACTTGGGTGACTTTTCATTGTGATACTATTTAAAATATAAAGAAGCACAGCTTGATTTGTATCAAATCCACCCTAATTCTTCATCAGTTATTAATTTGCAAATGTAAACTACAAAGTCACTTAATGTCCTGTGCATATGTACCTATTGGACTGCCATTACATCTGTTCTATTATGTATTACATATTTACAATGCAGGCATAAGTTAATTTTATTTTCAGCTAAGAGAATGGAACCATCAAAGTATAAAAAATTGTACAGTTTCTCAAATTTTCAAGAAGAAAGAGTAGTTGATGATATGTGATACTTACTATATTTTAATCAACATGTAAATCCTGTAAATCTATTCATTCTTTCACTCTTTTTTTTGTTTGTTTGTTGTTGTTGTTGTTGGTCATGGGGCTTGAACTCTGGGCCTGGGCACTATCCCTCAGCTCTTCAGCTAAATGCTAGGGCCCTACCACTTAAGCACAACATGACTTCTGGTGTTTTCTGTTTATGTGACATAGCTAGCAAGATCAATAGAAAGGCCACAAAGTGGGAGAAGATCTTCGCTAGCCATACAACAGACAAGGCACTCATAGCTAAAATATACTTAGAACTCAAAAAATTAAATCCCCCAACAACAAATCCTCAAAGAAACAACTGCCCAATTAGTAACTGGGCTAAAGACTTACAGATAGAATTGAGGAATTGAACACAGGGCCTTATGCAAGAGGGTCAAGCACTCTACCATTCAGTCCCTCATTATTTTACTTTTTGTAACAGTGGAAGGGACAGTTTGTAAATAAACCATAGAGCGACACTTCTTGGATCTTTCATTTCTATCTTTTCAATGTCTACATGCAGATGCTTAAACATGTTGTTTAAATATAATAAGCCTCTTTACTTTTTCATTATGTTGCCCTGGTATATTTTACCACCCCACTTTTAGTGTCTTGGTTTGTGGATAACACTCTGCAGCTTGATGCATGATGTTTTCTTCTTATAAAATGAGGTCCAAATTATAAATTCAGAGATCATCTCAATAGATGCAGAAAAAGAATTTGACAAGATTCAATACTCCTTTATTATGAAAGCTCTGGAGAAGCTAGGAATCCATGGAATATTTCTCAATATAATAAAGGCTGTGTATGACAAACCTACAGCCAGCATTTTACTTAATGGTGAAAAGATAAAGCCATTTCCTCTAAATTAAGGAATGAGACGAGGATGTCCACTCTCTCTACTCCTCTTCAATATAGTATGAGAATGCCTGCCTAGAGCAATAAGGCAAGATACAAACATAAGGTGGATCCAAAACGGAAAAGATGAAGTAAAACCCTCCCTCTTTGCAGAAGACATGATCCTGTATTTAAAGAATCCCATAGACTCCACTCTGAAGTTACTGGAGCTGATCCAAAACTTTGGCAAAATAGCAAGGTATAAAGTTAACCTTAAAAATCAATGGCTTTTCTGTATGCCAATAATGAGAAGAGTGTGGCTGAAATCAGGAAAGCAACTCCTTTTGTAATAGCCTCCTCCAAAATAAAATACCTATGAACTAACTTAATCAAAGAACTGAAGGAGGGGGCTAGGAAGGTGGCTCAGTGGTAGAGGGCATGCCAGAGGCCCTGGGTTTGATTCCTCAGCACCACATAAGCAAAAAGCCGGAAGTGGCGCTGTGGCTCAAGTGGTAGAGCACTAGCCTTGAGCTGAAGAGCTGAGGGACAGCGCCCAGGCCCAGAGTTCAGGCCCCATGACTGGACACCCCCCCCCCAGAAAAAAAAAAAGAACTGAAGGATCTCTATGATAAAAACTTTGGGGGAGCAGAAAAGGTCAGATAAGGTGATGTTAGGAAAATGAACCCTACGATATGTATTTAAATGTTTTTTTTTCTTTCATGCACTTGTTTCTAATGCATTTATAAGATTATTTCTTTGTTGCTTTGTATGTTCCTCCCCTTTGTATGTCCCTAACCCCTGCTTTCACTGTATTTGATGTGGGTATAATTTGTGGAGGGAAGGGGAAAAACAAATCGTTTAAATAAGGATACAGGTGGACCCGTTGCAACAACGAGAAGTACAAGTTGTCGTGTCGAAAACGAACTTTACAACTTTGGTGGGGGGGTAGAATTGGGTGGGGGGGGGGCGGGGGGAGGCTGAGAAAGGATGTGAAGGGTAAACAAAGGAGGAGGCTACAATGCTTGATAAGAAATGTACTCATTATCTTGCCCATGTAATTGTAACCCCTCTGTACAGTATGTTCACAATAAAAAAAAAAAGAAAAAAAAACTTTGGGGGGCAGGGAGATGGGAAGGGATGGGAAGGAGAAACAAAGGAGGAGACTACAATGCTTGATAAGAAATGTACTCATTACCTTGCTCATGTAATTGTAACCCCTCTGTACGGTAGTTTCACAGTAAAAAAATTTTAAAAAAATCTGAAAAAGGAAATCAAAGCAAAACTAAGGCAGTGGAAACACCTACCATGTTCCTGGATTAGAAGGAAAATGGCAATACTGTCAAAGGGTATCTATAAATTCAATGCAATACCCATCAATAACCCAACCTCATTCTTTAATGAAATAGAAGCAATCCAAAAATTAATAAAGAACATTAAAAGACCCCAAATAGCAAAACAATCCATAGCAGAAAGAACAGTGCTGGAGGAATATCAATACCAAACTTCAAACTCTATTACAAAGCCGTAGTAATCAAAATAGTTTGGTACTGGCACCAGAACAGACCTGAGGACCAATGGAATACAACTGAAGACCAAGAATTGAACTCACAGAACTATAGCCATCTAATCTTCAATAAGGGAACCAAAAAAAAAAAAATAGAATGGAAGAAAGATAGCCTCTTCAATAAATGGCACTGGCACTGGCAAAACTGGTTGAACACCTGTAGAAAACTAAACTTAGATCCCATATATCACCCTACACCAGAATCAACTCCAAATGGATCAAAGACCTAGAAGTAAAAGCAGACACTCTGAAAGCATTACAGGAGGAATAAGAGAAACACTAGGGCTCCTTGGCACAAGCAGAAATTTTTTAATAGAGACCTAGAAACACAGCAAATCAAAGAGAGGTTGGGCAAACCGGATTGCATGAAACTGCAAAGCTTCTGCATGACAAAGGACATAGCTAGCAAGATCAATAGAAAGGCCACAAAGTGGGAGAAGATCTTCACTAGCCATACAACAGACAGACAAGGGTCTCATAGCTAAAATATACTTAGAACTAAAATATACTTAAATCCCCCAACAACAAATCCTCAAAGAAACAACCACCCAATTAATAAGTGGGCTAAAAACTTAAAGAGAGACTTCTCTGAAGAGGAAATAAGAATGGCCAATAGACACACAAAGAATGCTCAACTTCTCTGGCCATGAAATAAATGTAAATCAAAACAACATTGAGATGGCTATAATCAAGAAATCTAATAACAAGAGATGCTGGCGGGTATATGGCCAAAAGAGAATCCTACTGCATTATTGGTGGGAATATAAACTTGTTCAACCACTCTGGGAAGCAGTATGGAGGTTCCTTAAAGGACTATGCATGGAGCTCCCATATGACTCAGCAATCCACTCCTGGGCATTTACTCAAAAGACTACAAATAAGGCCATACTAATGTTACCAGTGTGCACTCGCGCACACAGGATGGAATTCTATGCTTCCATCAGGAAGGATGATACTGCCCCATTTGTAAGGAAATGGAAGGATTTGGAAAAAAACAAAAACAAGGAGAAGGATTGGGATTAGGGGGGGAGGGGGGAGGCTGGGAAGGGATGTGAAGGATAAACAAAGGAGGAGGCTGCAATGCTTGGTAAGAAATGTACGCATTATCCTGCCCATGTAACTGTAACTCCTCTGTACAGTATGTTCACAAATAAAATTAAATTAAATTTAAAAAAAAAAACAAAAACAAAAACAAAAAACATCTTATTAAGTGAAGTAAGCCAGATCCAAAGAAACATAGGTCCCATGGTCTCCCTGATTTGTAATAATTAGTATATATTGGTATAATCTTAGCAGATGAGCAGAATAACTCAATAGCTATGTAAATATGACCATATAAGATGATACTAAGTGAAATGAACTCCAAGATATGGACACAAGAGGTTTTTCTTTTTTTGTTATTTTTCTTAATGTACTATATGATTTTTTTCTTTTGTGTTTTTCCCCCTATGGTTTATCCCTGTTGTCACTCTGTTAGATGTGGTATCCTGGTATTGTACATTTATCTGAACTAGGGATGGGAAGAGGAACAACAAAATGGTATGACAAAGGACAAAGGGGGAACCAACACAACAGAAATACTCACAATATGTTGGAAATGATCTGTACAATTTGGGGGGAGTTGAGGGAAGATAAAGAGAGAGAAACATGAGGAAAGGGGTAACAGGTTAGACAAGAAATGTAATCACTACCTTACTTATGTAACTGTAAGCCCTCTGTACATTACCTTTACAATAAATTTTTTAAAAATAAATAAAGACTGCCAGGAGGAAAAAGAACTTTAACGGCAGTAACATTTTAAAGTATTCCTGTTTTCACTTAAAAGCAAACTAAATGCATCATAGATTCAACTACTCTTAATTTTTAAAATATCAAGTTTTAAATAAGAGACTAAATTTAAATAATAAATAAATTCAGAGAACCCATCAAAACTATAGAAAATACATCAGCATTTTTTTATTTCTAATTGACTCTTTAATGCCTCTGTTCTCAATAGCAAACATTTTGATCAGGTTGGTAACTCGTTAGGCACTTTTATTTGTAGACACAAAGTTTTGAAATTCAGCACAATATAAAGATTACTTTTTTGTAGTATTGTTTTGAACTTGGTGCCTGATGCTTGGTACACAAGCACTGTACAATATGGGACAGACCTCCAGTTTTTGTGCTTTAGTTATTTTAGGTTGCTTTTGTCTTTTGTCAGAGTTGGGTTCAGACTGCAATTGTCTTAGCTTTGTCTCTCGTAGAGCTAACAGTACCTCTGTGTACCACTAGATTGTCCTTTGAGATGGGTCTTGGTAATTTTATGTCAATAATATTTGACTCCCAACTAAACTGTGATTCTTCTATTTCTCTCTCCAAAGAAGGTGGTTGGGTTACAAGGCGTGAATCACCATGCCCCACTATGAATTTTATTTTATCTATTTAGAGCAAATGTGGAATTTATACTCGAAATTTTATTTTTATTTCAATGTTATGGGTATTCTTTTCCTTTTCAGTATTTACAGAGTTATATTTAGGATATGAATATAACTTTGTAATATAACTCCAATGTATGAGGTGATAAAATGAACTAGATGTTGAACCATAAACCAAAGTATGGAGAATGAAGAGTGAAGAATGCGGGAAACAGAAGTGCTTGCTCTTTCTTTAACAAAGGAAAATAAATGGTAGATGTCTATTCTTATGCAAATAACTTGTTCTCACAGATCACTCTTGTCTTTGCTTTAGCCATTTCCATTATGTTCAATATGCTGGTCATACCCACCCTCATCAATTAATTATATCTGTTTAAATCTTAACTTATTTAACTATGGGATACCTTATTACTAGCTGGCTATGTAATACAAAATAAGGGCTCACTAAGTGTTGAAAATAATTGATGCAGAGTTTCAGCACTGAATAAGTTGGCTTCCTTTTTCAGCTCATGTACTCTCATTTTATATTGGAAGTGTTACTTTGGCTGCTTAATTCATTCTTATTGTCCAGTTCATCTTTTCACTGAATGCATGAATGAAACAAGAATAAGATTTATTCATGAGGGTATAACTACTTACAGAGACAACCACCTGAAATGGGGCAAAATGCCTTGAATTGATGTGGAATCTGGAAATTACTTGAGTTGATATGAATTTTTATGAGACACTTATTAGCATCCTTCTCCAAGTTCCTCAATCAGTTGGCTTCCTATAGGTTTTCTTCTCCCTGTTCTTAGAGTGCAATCTCAGAAGCAATCATAATGCTCATCACAATAGCCTGTCACAAAAGCTGCTAGTTTTTGAAGCATTCTGTGCCTGCCTCACTTTCTTCTTCCTGCATTATCGGAGAGGTGTTCCTAGTTCAAGACATTGACAGAATAAGGCTCCTCTCACAAATTCTTTTCATCTCTTTACTATAAAAATTCTATTTGGAGAAGAATTGAAAGCTCCTGGAGAATACAGGCAACAACAAATGGTTTGCTTCTGACAAGAATATTGTAGACACTGTCTCTGGCTTCAAAGGAAGATTGGAGGTAGTGACAAGAATAACACTGAAATAACTTGTGCGACTAGAGGATTGATAGAGCTGAGTGAAACCTGTTAGCCATGCAATAAAAACTTCAACTCCAAAGGCTGAATATCTAAACCATATACCCTCACTGCTTCTTTGCAGACAGCAAGCGACCTATGATAGAGCTTTTTATAGGAACCAAAACTGTTAAACTCCATAAATAAAAGTTAATGTGGGAAGAGCCATATATTTGTGGCTATCAAAATTAAACTTAATTAAAAAATCAAATACACTGATTTTCAAAACTCAACAGCTCTATGTGGCCAGAGATTGTGATAATTAGACAGCACAGTGAATATGCATATCCCCTTATCATTCATCTACATTGGAAAATTTGCAGCATCTGTGTAACACCATTTCAAATGTAAGGACTGGTTGATTATGTGACCTTAAATATCACAAGAAGAATCAATGATATTTTGAAGATATTTCTGTAGATTGAAAGCTCTGTCTATTAATGAAATGTTGCTAAGATTTGTGAACCATCCCTCCCCCCCAAAAAAAGAAAAAAAAAGATTTGTGAACCATTAATACATAAAAGTGTGAACATTCATAGTGTAAAATGCTACATTACATTTGGAACTGTTTCCAAATCTTGGTTTAATGTATAGCAAGAAAGTGGTTCTTATTTCTCTTTGCAAATTTCCATACATGAGCACTTTTTAAGTATGAAAATTAGCTTTTGAATCTTTCATTAGAAAAAGGAGACTGAAGCGTTTTGAAATGGAATGGTATAACTGGTGGAAAATATCGTGTGTCAAATCAAGTACAAGCAGGTCATGGTACATGGTGACTTATTC
This sequence comes from Dipodomys spectabilis, assembly GCF_019054845.1. NCBI lineage: Eukaryota > Metazoa > Chordata > Mammalia > Rodentia > Heteromyidae > Dipodomys > Dipodomys spectabilis. The sequence goes on from NW_024870709.1 coordinate 13,594,154, forward strand.
TTATTTACATTTGCAATTAAGGGCTCATGTACAGCCTCATTTTCACTTGATAGCTTCAGTTACACTGATCTTTCTCTTGAGTAAGATCTACATGAAGATAACTGGACTGTGACCTATAGATGTTTTAGCACATATTAAAATGCCTTATGACTATGGCTTGAATTTAAAAGGATTCTATTACCCAAAAGGTGACAGAGCTGCCTTTGAGTTATGCTAGCAATTCTAAATAAGAGTCCATAAGAAGCACTATTAAGCATTATGCATAATTCACAAAAAATTTATTAAAAAAAATCTTGACCTAAGTATATGTTTTGACAATACTCAAGGCTAAAATATTGGAAATGTTGCTTTTTCACTAAATTATTTATCCTGGTAACAAAAATGAAAAGGCAGGAATTAGCCATCCATGCAACAGAAACTAATACCAGCAGACTACATTTTACCACAAACTTGATAATGTTCGACAGACTTGGACTTTCTTATTATGAAAGTCAGACTATAAGATGGGAATTGCCATCACTAAAATAGGAAAAGGGCAGAATCTTAGTAATATTGAACACCAAAAACAGCCACAGCTGGCACTGCAAAATATCCAGTATTGGATAAACCTCTTCTGCCATGTTGTGTTTTTAAAGGCAGGGAAAACAGTCTAATTTACCCAGTAATTTATTTAGTGTGAATCTCAGTTTCTTACTTGCCAAAATACAACTGTATATATCTTCTTAATTGCATCTCAGGCTGCTTTTGAAGAATTAGTTTGACAGGTTCTCTTATTTCTATATGTTAAATTAAGTCTTATTACTTTCCAAAATAAATATAATAAAAGAGAATCAAGGACTTTCACAGGAAAATGCATTTCTTTTTCAGTTTGAAAACTTGATTGACACTGATAGAATACTCTCTCTTTCTGCAACATTTTGGTAAAACCCTCTCAATAACTATGGGATAAGAAAGTTGCTTCTTGGATGTTTTCCAATCTTCTTTCCAATCTGCTCCCATAAAACCCATTCTGGCACCATTAGATAGAACCATGTGCCTAAGATGCCATTACTTAAATTTCATGGTTTCACATAATTAAAACCCATCATGTAACACCTGCTGTGAGATTATCGTTGTTAGACTTTAATTTTAAGAAAAACTACTAATAATTTAAATGGAAGATGATATAGTCTATGATTAGAAAATATAAATATTATGTCTTTTGCATCAAATCAATGTTATCAGAAGGGTGTCTTTAATTTAATTTGAAATGATAAGCTTCAGTTTCAAAATTTGACAATAACTTTATATACTATATGTATAGATGATTCTAAGCAAAAATATAAAATGAAATGATACCAATTTTATGTCTCAATTTAGGGATATAACTACTAATTTAAGTGAATAGAGACAATCAGTATCCTAACCTTACATTCTGATAGGAGATTTAATTTCCAAAATATATATTGATACGTTTATTGCCTTTTATTTTTGCCAGTCCGGGGGCATGAACTCAAGGTTTTGGTGCTGTCTTTAACCCTTTTTTGGCTCAAGGCTAGTGTTCTACCACTTGAGCCACAGCACCATGTCCAGCTTTTTCTGAGTAGTTTACTGGAAAAAAAAGTCTCAAGGACTTTTCTGCCTGGGCTGGCTTAAATTGCAATCCTCAGAACTCAGCCTCCTGAATAGATAGGATTATAGGCATGAGCCACAGGCATCTAGTTCATTGCCATTTTTTTTAAATAGTAAAACTAGTTATCATATTTCAAAGAACTCTCTTTTATATGTCTATTTTAAAACAAATGTAATATTTACAGTAATTAAGTGAACCATAAGAAGAAAGACTATTTTACAGAAATGTCTAGATCAGTGTAGTTCATATTAAGTAAAGAAATGTTTGGCAAAACTTATAAGCAAATAGCAAGAATTGCCCCTGCTTTTAATTTTAATTACTAAGGAAACATTTTATGCTTTTGTTACCAGTTAACTGAGTAAGAGTTATCAAATATCTCACTGGTTTATTCAAATCCTTTTGTTAACTAGATTTGTTATCTTTTCTGATATCATATATTATTTCATTATAAATACAATGAAATATATCATACAATATATAATTATGAATTATAAATATATAATAGATATATAAATTATAACAATTATAAATATATAAACATATAAATTGATATATATAACATAATATATAATTATAAATATAATGAAATAATAGATGATATTATATTTATAATATATTTCATATATTTTATATATTATAATTTATAATAAATATAATGTAAAATGTAATTTTTTCATTGAAAGTACAAAGACAAAAATTAAATTAGTAACTGCTAGCTATGCTATAGTCTTGAGAGCATTTCAAAATCTATCTAAATTATTCAAGTTATATATTTTTATTGGATGGCCATCTATGCTTTTGGCGATGACAGCAATTTTCTTCCTGGATAGTTAAGGAGCACCTGCATCAGAAGCTCTTAAGAGTTAAAATTAGGTGTGTGTTACTTATATGTCTATACTTATATCTTCTATCATTCAAAGTGAGAGAACAAAGTAAGTCCAAAATCAATATGGTACTGGCACAAAAATACACACGTAGATTAATGGAATGGAATAGAAGACCCAGAAATATGCACAGACGGCTTCACCAACCGAGTGCCTTAATTATTCCACTTAGAAAAGATAATGTTGGGGAAAATAGATATTTACATGTAGAAGACTCAAACTAGATCCCTAATTCTCATTCAGAACAGAAATCAATTCAAAATTGATTTAAATCCCAATTGTAAAACCTGAAACTCCTACAAGAAAACAAGAAAAACACTGGAAGATACAGGCATACGTAACAACTTTCTGAGTGGGACTCAAATAATACTGTAAATAAGAGGAAGAATTGGTATGTAGAATTATATCAAGTTATAAAGCTTCTGTACATCAAGAAAACAATTGTTGTGATGAAGGGACTACCTGAAGAATCAGAGAAATTCTTTGACAGCAGTTCATCAGGAAAGAGCTTGGTATGAAGGATATATAATAGGCTCATAAAATTAAGCACAAAAGAATACGTTTGAATCAATAAATAGAAAAAAATAAGTCCTCAAAAATTAGTAGAAATATTCACCACATACAGGAAGAAATGTTCAACCTTATTACTTATAAAAGAAATGCAAATCAAAGCAACATTGACATCCATCTATCATCTAGATACTCAGAATGGCTACCGTCAAGAAAACAAAGTACAACAAATGTTGGTTACAATACAGAGGGGAGAAGGTAAGGGGAGAAGAAACTCTTGTAAACTGTTGGTGGGAATGTAAATTGTTGTAACTACTATGGAAACTCCTTTAAAAACTAAAAACAGCATAATTACTATATAATCTTGGTATACTATGCTTGTCTATATACCTGAAAAAAAAGTGATACTTAGCACAGAATAGATACTTGCATATCCATTTATTTGTAGTAATTAGTAGAAAGAATGACATTGCTCCATTTGTTAGGAAATGGAAAGACTTGGAAAAAATTTTACTAAGTGAAGTAAACCAGGCCCAAAGAAACATAGGTTTCATGGTTTCCCCTATTTACAATAACTAGCATATGTCTAAGACAAGCAGAAATGGTCAGATAAGTTGATGTTAGGCGAAATGAACCCCAAGATAAGGACTCAAATGATTTTTCTTTCTTGTTATTGTTTCTAGCATATTTATAAAATGATTTCTTTGTTGCTTTGTATGTCCCTCCCCCACGTTATAACCCCTGTTTTTCACTGTATTTGATGTTGTTATAATTTGTGGAGGGGAAGAGAAAAAACAAATCGTTTAAATAGGGATACAGGTTGACCCATTGCAACAATGAGATGTACAAGATGTTATGTAGAAAAACAAACTTTATAACTTTGGGCGGGGGGGGGGCAGGGATGGTAAGGGAAAACAAAGAAGGAGGCTACAATGCTTATTAATAATACTAAAACAAGAAAAATATATAGCAGACATACCTTTTATGTATATATACATTATATATTAACATATTAATGTTAATATATTAATATTGTATAATATATATAACTAAATATAGTTAGAAAAACTTTTGAAACATTAGTGGGTCATCACAAGTTAGGAAGTGAAGAAAAAGCATTTTCAGAAAGGTTGTTCTAGGGGATTTCAATTATATTCCTATTAGCTTAGTATATCCCACAAGTAGAAAAGAATAGTATATGATACATAATAATAGTATGAGAATATATTAAAGTATGATAGAGCATATTATATTATATTCTAAAGTGTATAAATATTCCTCATATGTTTCTGTATAGTTTTAACAGGCTTAAAGTTCTTGAAAGTATTAAAAGCTTTAAAATAAAGTACCAATAATTGAAATTATATGTAAATAAACTTTGGAACAGAAACTCGTATATAAACATTGTTACTCAAATTTACTTCATAAGAAGGTGGAACATTGAAAATTCTCTTCCTCAAATGGAAGTCAACTGATCTATTTGCAGAACCCATTGGTGCATCTCGTAGTCAGCAACCCTTTAGCCCTCGTCTTCACAGCATACTGTGTTGGAGTCCAGCCATTGCACTGAATCCCTCCCCATTAGGTCTGGAGAGCATGAAGCATTCATGGGTGAAATGGACGCACACAGAGGCTCTCCTTGGCAGAGTTTAATGTTTCATTTGGAGCCAAAAGTATTATACTTTCATTCTACTTACATTCTTCTTCTATTTGTGCATGACTGAAAAAATCTATTAAATGTCAAAGATCACTGAGAAGAAACTAATATTGCTCAAAATAAAATTTATTTTTACCATAATTCACTGACATCCTTTTCTCCTACTGCATTTTGATTGAAATCTAGGTCACTGTACAGTTCAACTTACCCTTTGCAATGCCAAATTTTTATAGATAGCAATGTTTCAATCTCTCCTTCCTGAATGTAAAATTGTGCATGTCAGTATAACTGAAGCCCAGAAGTCTCATATTAAATATACTAATAAAATTTATACTAAATATAATTTATAATTACACAATTATATACTCAATTTGATTTTCCTGTGATTTTTAAATGCATCACATTAGTCTCCTTGTACTGATTAGATAATTATCTTTTTACTGCCTTAAATTAGTAGGATTCTCTACGGAATATACTAAAAACAAAAGTATCCTTTTCAGTGGCTATGCAGGATGACTCATATCATTGACTCCAAGTTTCTATATTTTCCCTCCTGTGCTTCTTTTTCATGAGAACTGTCACCCTCACATATTGCCATACTGTTACTTCTCTGGTGGAGGAATTAGCAGTCAGCAATAATGGTCATGACAGTGATGAATTAGGATATCACTTATTTTTTCCTTACAACTTGGAAGTTTTATCATATTCTTAATAAAAATCTATTACACATACAAATACAACTTTTATCCTAACAAGACAGTTTGGTTCAATTATTTAAACTCAGAATTTGAGTTTGCTGAATTATTTTAAGAATCAGAAACCAAGGGTGGCTACAGTTTGTACATGGTATCACTCTTCTGAGTACTAAATGTGTTAGGAAAACAAAGAATTGACTGGAAAAAACTACAAATATAAAACAAAATAAATCTACTTTATTTTTCCCTCATTTCCAGACTCATTTTTCATTGCCATTTCCAGACTCATTTTTCATTGCTATGCTATGATCAGCTCCTTCCAATGAAACATTGGTCAGTGGTACCAAAAAACATTGGTGGTTCAGTGGTAGAGCGCTTGCCTTGCAAGCCAGAGGCCCTGGATTCAATTCCTCAGCACCACATAAGCAAAAAGAAAAAAGCCGAAAGTGGTGCTGTGGCTCAAGTGGTAGAGCGCTAGCCTTGAGCTGAAGAGCTGAGGGACAGCGCCCAGGCCCAGAGTTCAGGCCCCATGACTGGACCCAAAAAAAACAAAACAAAACAAAACAAAAAAAACATTGGTTTTCATCTAGTTGGGTATTATATAATAATGAACTTTTAGAGTATAAAATTATTAATTGAGCCTACTATATATAACTTCAGAAAAAAATCTTAAAATAATACAGATAGCTCAGGTGTGACACAATGCTTATTCTTATGCAATGAGTATTAATTTAAAATGATAGATTTGTTGCATCAGAAGACCTGTAGCAATTTGGTACTGGCAAAAAAACAAAAACAAAACAATGTGCCCACAGATCAATATAACAGCCATATACTTTAATGTACAGTGGAAAAAATATAGCTTCTTCAATAACTGGTGGTTAAAAAAACCACAAAAGCGGACTGGAAAGGTGGCTCAGCGGTAGAGCGCTTGCCTTGCATGCATGAGGCCCTAGGTTCGATTCCTCAGCACCACATGGGCAAAAAGAAAAAAAGCCGGAAGTGTCACCCCCAACACACACACACACACACACACACACACACACACACACACAAACGGCATCCATAGGTAGAAAACTAAGACTAAATCCCTGCTTCTCACTGTGTACTAATACCAACTCAAAGTGGATCAAAGTCCTCAAGGCCAAACTTGAAATTTTGAAACAACTGAAAAATGGAGTAGAGGAAACATTAGAAACTTACTTGTAAAGGCAAGAACTTTTTGAAAACAGTCCCAGAGGTACAGCAGATAGGTGAGAGATTGACAAATGGAGTTATATCAAAATTAAAAGTTTCTGCATGGCAAAGGGCATAGTTACTAAACTAGTATGACAGAACACAGATGAGGATAAGAGCTTGACCAGCAGTACATCTGACAAAGCCCTAATATTCACAATATACAAAGAGTTAAACAAATATATCCTTCCCAAAGTAATAAGCCAATCAATAAATGGACACAAAAGCTAAAGAGCGACTGTCAGAATAAAAGAATAATAGCAAATAAACACATGAGAAAATTCACAACATCTGTAGCATTAAAGAAAGATAATTCAAAACAATGTTGAGATGCCATCCTAGTTAGATTGGCTGACGTCAAGAATTTGACAACTACAAACGCTGGTAGGGAGTGGAGGAAAAGGAAATCTGTTGCACTGTTAGTAAAACTGTGAACTGCTACAACTCTGGAAGGTAGTTTCAAAGTTCTTTAGAAAACTAAGCATAGAGCCTCTCTGTGACCCAGCTATGCATCAATTAGAACATCATAACTCACAATGAGGAAAAGGTACTTGCACATCCATGTTAATTGCTGTATTAGTCATAATTGCCAAGTCATGGAAGCAGTCCAGACACCTAACAATAGATGAGTAGGTCCAAAAATTATGGTACACATGCACACTGGAATTTTACTCATCCATTAGGATAATATTATGCCACTTGCAGGGAAATAGATGGACCTGGAACAAACCATGTTAAGTGAGATTAAACCAAGCTCAATGGCAAATGTTTCTTCTCATATGTGGATGCTAGATCTAAAGGTATAACTGGCCATTCTTACTTATACAGGACTCCAGGCATTCACACATACAGACAGGTTAAAGGAGAATACCCTTAGGGGAGGAACCCAAAGGCAGGTCCTCTGAACATTTAAGGAATTTCAGGAAATGGAAGCAGGTTTATTTAATTTGTTTGTTGTTGTTGTTGCTTTTTGTTTTTCTTATCTTTGAAAGGTTGGCAGTGCAGAAAGGGAGAAAGGCTGAACAAACGCAATCATGTTATTCAATATATACTATGTGGAAGATGAACTAGGCGACTTGTGGGTAGGAACAGGAGATAGAAACTGGGGGAAAGCAAAGAAAAAGGTCACATTGTCCAAAAGAGAAATGTAATCATTACCTAATTTATGACATGGTAATCCTTCTATGCAGCCTTAAAAATACCAATAAAATTATGTGTATAGCAAGAAATAAATTCATGGTTTCTGAGAGGCTTTATCTTTGCCTGCTCCCTAAACCTGTAAGAAACCAATACTACTCAATTTAATTATAAATGTTCTCATTGTTTTCTAGGTCTATCTCATGACTAATAGTACTATTAATAAAGATATTTCCTTGTTAAAAAAGACAGTAATGGTGTAAGTGATAGCCATAATAGCAATTAGAATGGGAATTTGGTATTGTTCTCATAGTAGTATGTATATCCAGGAAAGTTCCAAAATTTTCCTCAGTGATTTGGAATTTTTATTATTACTTGATTTTTAATAAATGCAAACATGCACATGATACAATAACTTGCTGATGATTTTTATAAAAGTTCTATAAAAGCAGTATGCATATCTTTATCAGCCATGTATACTTGTGTTTAATTATTATCAAAGAAAAAAATAACTGAGAACTATATTATTTCCTAATTAATAATCATTTCAATATGTAAACTGTCCTGTGAAATATAACCCTTGACAAGGAACCTTACCTTTCTTAAAGCTCAGATAGCATGCCTATTTATTGGACACTGATGATTTATTTTTGTTTCTCTTGTTCAAGTTCATTTCTCAGGAAGCTAAAACCTCTCTCATTGTCCATTGCCCTTTCAACTGAATGATAAAAATGTTAATTTGTATTTTATGCCAAGGAATTATTTTTCTCCACCAGGGATTTGGCACGGATGTGAATTGTTGTTGTAAAAGATCCTTCATCCAACTGTAGAAAAGATTTTTTCCCCCAGAATTTTGACTATAATTTCAAGATAAACATAGTTGCATCCCTCTTGGGACATCTTGTCTAAAATGAGCAGGTCCTGGTCCCGAGTTGCTGAAAGGCCAGAAGGAAAGTTTTCTTTTGTGTAAGGTCTCTGTGCCCAGGAAAAAGCAGCTTCTAGGTCAATAGTTTGTTCAGTAGTGTCAGGAGACTCTTGAGAGGCCTGTACTCTGTCGTATTATTGCCTTCTAATGTTAACACAAATTAAATGCATCTTTTTTTTCTGTTCATCTGTATACTATCCAAAAGGGACAGCTGATAGCTACACCAGTAGGATAATTTCATTTTGCAAATTGTGACTGGGGAGGAATGTGTGGTTTCCCTAATCTTCCACAAAGCGAATATTAGGAAGATGAATCTGGTTTGTGAAAAACAAACAAAAGCTTCTTAGTTGAATCTTGGACTTTAAAAATAGTATGCCATATTCAAGACTGTATTGGAGTTTTACTTACATGTCTCTTTTTAATTACAAAGAAAGGGCTACATGGAAGTGACAGGAATGTAGACAAAATATTCATTACGAGCATGGGTGTCTTGTCCATGTACTTATGAGAAGATGATTTGAGATTATGGATGTAGTCTGACACTTAGGAAATTCACCTGTAAGTAATCGCTGGAAAATGAGAGATCAAATGCTGCATCACAAACACATATTGCTGAAAAGTTGTGAGGAAATACAAAACAAAACACTTAAAATACACTTTGAAAACATTTCTTTCTAGTAGAAAGCCATTTCTCATAAAATCATAAAATATTGCAACTGTGAGAATAGGGTAAGCATGTATTTCCATGCTGTCATTTTACATAACAGAAAATAAGATATCAGAAATAATAAGTGGCTCATTCTTTCAACTCAAAATAAATTTTGGTTTGTTTTATACATAAGAACCATAATGGAAAGTAGAAAATTCATTCTCTTTGAGAATAGATGCTAGAATCTGTATTCACAAAACAATTTAATAATTCTATTCCAATTCTTTTCTTAAGATGTATTGAAATATAAAAATTTACATTCACCACTCTCTTTGTGGCTACCTTTATAATTTCATAAATCACTGGCATATGGATTTCATTCTATCTAGTGGTTTCATTTAGAGCAATATATTTTCTTCCATTTTTCATATGGGTTACATTTTCTTTTAGCTTCTCTATTATCATTTTGATTTAGATCCTTTGCTTTTTAAAATTGACTGGTTCTGATATACTATTCCCGTTTCATATGCTTCTGTTTGGCTCTGATGATCCACAGTAATTTTGTACTGGTGGCTACCTCACTTCCCCTGTGTAATGAGGTATACAGTGCCTTCATTTCTCCCTCTTTATGGTTCAATCCTAAAATATAATGTGAGAAAGAACTTTCTAGTTAAGGAACCCATATAAGTTCCATTAAAGCCTCACTGCTTTAAAAATATTCAACTGTAACACAAAAATATGAGAATGATTTTATATATAATTTGACAGCAAATTGATTAAAATATCTATATATGCTTAAATATTTCATGTTGACAAAACATAAAGTTCAAGATATTCTTGAATATTCAGTTTCAAAATATGAGCATGAAATCTTTTTTTAAATAAGTTTTTTTATTGTGAAAATGCTGTACAGAGAGCCTATGTCATTTTTTGACATAGCGCCTTGTACATCTCATTGTTGCAATGGGTCAACCTGTATCCCTAATTAGATAATTTGTTTTTTTTCCCTCTTTGCTCCCCAAATTATACCAACATCAAATACAGTGAAAACAGGAGCATGGAATCTTAAAATGGGCTCAATCTGACTTGTTTTAGTATTATCATAGAGTTTTTGGTGATACAAATGGCCAAGCATAGTTTAGGATAAATGCTGTTCTAAAACACACTTGTCTGACACTAATTACATAAGAAGTAACAATTTATCTTCAAAAGGGATGTTGCATATAATTTATTAGTTTTCCATGGAAGAATTTAACTTGTGAAATGTATATCAAGAGTAAAAAAAAAATCAGTCAATCAATAACCAGCTCTGATGAAAATTTCAATTGATTTCTGGACAACATTAGAGGGAGACACATAATTTTGTATCTCATTTATCTTGAGATCCCTGGCAACATCACGGAACCCCCCACCCCCCCCCCCAAAAAAAAAAAACAACAAACCTGGTTCTGCTAAAAAATTCTAAGACAAACTTTTTTTTTTGTTTATTTTTTTGATCCGGTTGTGGGGCCTGAACTCTGGGCCTGGGCGCTGTCCCTCAGCTCTTCAGCTCAAGGCTAGCACTCTACCACTTGAGCCACAGCACCACTTCCGGCTTTTTTTTCTTTTTGCTTATATGGTGCTGAGGAATCGAACCCAGGGCTTCGAGCATGCAAGGCAAGCGCTCTACCACTGAGCTACCTTCCCAGCCCATCTAAGACAAACTTAAGTCTTCCTCTTTCAAAACCTCTGCCAAATGTTAATGGAAGACAAAATGAAACAAAAAACCTTTAAAAATCTTCAATCATATATGCAATACATACAATACATATACAAATTATATGCTGAAAAATCAGAACAAAACTTATGAATTGTACAAAAATATTTTCCCTTTCCAATGAAGGGTTTTAATTGCACTTACATTTTAATTTTATCCCTTTCACTCATTTACAGTAGATACCATACACTGTGTTCAAATTCTACCTTCAATTTCTTTTCTTTTCTTTTTGCTTGTCTGTGGGTCATGGGCTTGAACTCAGGACCTTGGTGCTGTCCCTGACTTCTTTTGCTCAAGACTAGCATTCTACTACTTTGAGCCACAGTGCCACTTCCAGTTTTTGGGGGGTTAATTGTAGATAAGAGTCTCACTGACTTTCCTGCTAGGGCTGGCCTTGAACTATGATCGTTAGATCACAGCCTTCTGAGTAGGTAGGATTACAATTGTGAACCACCAGTGCCTGGCTTCAATTTCTTGAATCTAACATAATAACTTCTCTTAACCAAAAATTGCAGTTTCAACTAGAATTTGTATTCAAAGAACAATTTAATAAATCTATTTCAATTCTTTTTAAAATGTATAGAAATATAAAAGTTTGCATTCACTCCCTTTGTGACTACTTTATAGTACTAGTAGGAGACTAGTAGTATCTACTACTACTAGTGGTAGACTACTAAATGATATGCAACCTCCTTTTCGAAGATAAATTATTTCTTATCTAAACAGTGAAAGACAAGTATGTTTTAGAACAGCATTTATGCTAAAGTGTTGTTGGTTATTTGTATTGTCAAAGTCTACTGATAATATTAAAACAAAAGAGTAAGATTGAAATTCTGAAACACAGAATAGTTTTCAATCACTGCAAGACCTATCAGGATAAGAAAATCAAAGTCATCACCGAAATAAAGCGTTCAAGAAACAGTAAAAATCCACATTAATTTGTTGTTCTGGGGGGAAGCAAGGAGAAATGAGTGTACACAAAAATGCCCGAGTCAATTGGCTCTTTTGTCGTTCTTCACATTTTGTCAGTCCTTTCTCTTTTGTTCCCAGGAGAGAAAATATTATATACTCAGTTTGAAAATAATCATATCTGACAAAATTTTGAAGTCTCTTACCTACCTCCAAGTTCATAGTTTTTAAAAGTCCATTTGTAAATCAGTGTTTCAAGAGTTTTTTTTTAAACTTTTATATATATTCTAGATACTTTCTTGCTCAATAATTTACTTATGATCTTCCCACAACCACAAAATCTTCTACTTGAATATATTGGATATTTAGTTTCAAGATATTAAAGATATTTAAATCCAGGTGGCAAAAGATTCAAAGAAGATGGATCCATGCTATTGCTTATTTATTGATAAACAAGTAACTGTTGGGTACTTTTGTGTTTTCATTATTATGTTATAGCTATCAACAAAATTAAAAGGTTTATTCCTCTAACCTTCTCTACAATCCAACCATCTCTTGGGATTTGTTTTGTGCCTCTGTGGGCTTAAGAATAATCATTATTCACCTGGTTTTTTGTTCTGTCCTTTGAAGTGTTGATGTTTTATTACCCTGCCGTCATCTGATGTATTGGTTGACTTTCAACAAATCAGCAAGATGTCTCCCCAAATCTTGAACCATATCTTCATTTCTGCCTTTTGCTGATGAATAGGAAATAAGAATTGCTAGGATGATAGACATCAGCCACCACTGCCCAATGTGCTTTCAATGAAGAAAGGGCATAACATTTTACATTCTCAAGATTCAGTATTTTATTGAAATTTGTTTTTTTATTTCTGGTGTCTAGCCTAGACCTATACATCAAATTTCCTCTCAGACATTCCTTCTATATATCCTTTAGATATCACTACTATGATTTCTGTTCAATGCCCCAAAATCTTTTGGTGTCTCTGGGTTTTTATATTCCCAGAAAACATAAACAAAATGCTGTTGTCAATAAAACTTGATTTTTTTTGCTATCTCTAATCATGAAATTTATTAAAATGTTTGTAATAAGAAATTTTACATTTTTACCTCCATTTTAATGTCATTTCATGCAAATATTTGCTCTTGGAGTTGGCTTCATAGTTACATTGGGATTTCATTGGAAGATACTGCAATAATCAAGATGAAATTTATACAAAATTAAATGTCTCAGCAAGAGGCTAAGTGGTTGTAGCAATTACCTTTTTGAATATGGATGACATGCTCAAGAAATCTAGCAAATCTGATAATACAGATTGTGTATTTTTATAATGGGATTCACTGCACAGAAGCCGTCTAACAGCTCAGCTACTGTAATCATCCAGTGCTTTTGATAAGAGCAGATAATAATAATAACTGATAATAGTGACAGTAGGAGGGAGTGTATCCTCTTTTCCATGGTAAAACTAGTTCCACCAATATGCTCCCTATCACCACCAAAAATAAGAAAACATACATGCCTGTGAACACATACTTTGTCTCTAAGACTCCAATAAATGAATGTTACCTTACTGGAACAAGATAGGTGAAGTTTTTATTCCAGCTAAGGATCAAGCCTATGTTGTGAAATCAAGCCTATGTTGTGAAAATGCCACAGTTTTCCTCAGATACAATAGGAGGTAGCAGAGATGACTGCTTAAGCGTGGCAACCAGAGCTGGAGGTAGGGAAGAGAAATTCCACCAGGTCACTGTTGAAGATGGAGTGGGAAATCTTGGGGATGTATGTTGCTTTAAAAAAAGGCAAAGGTAAAAATTCTCCTTTAGTGTCTCCTTAAAGTAATACTAGCCTGCTAGCACATTAACCCAGAGACCCAAGTAATGGTTTTGACCTATAGGTATTTTAGATTATTTGGAAAATGTTAATTTGTGCCAACATTGATAAAATACTAGCATGGGGACAATTTAAGAACCACAACTTGTGTTGATGAGACCGACCAAAGGTAGAGGTCATGCCCAGCATGGGTTTGATCCCAGAACTTTCAAATTTATATTTTTACATGCATACACACACACACACATATAAGATACATACACAGTATCTTAAAACTTAAGTCAAGGGAAAATAGTGAAATAAAAAATTTCTGCATAATAACAGTAGTTTAACCATGATTTATAGGTCAAATAACATTTTTATTGTATCCACAAAAAAAGCACAAAAGTGAAAATGTCAAGTTAAAATAGCTAAGACGGATAATTATATTTTACTTGTCAGTCCCTTTTGTAAGCTGGCGCAAGTCAGAGTCAATCCTTTGGGGAAGAAAAGAGACAGAAAAGTGATGTAACACTGTTATACTAGAGTCATGTATTGAAGACTGTGTCTAATGTCATGGTCAGAGGTAGGGCTTTTTGGATGTGACTGGAGGCCCTGAGCCTACTCAAAGGATGGACCCATTGAAGGAACTATATTTTGACAATTCCTTCGTTATTAGGAGTTGTAGAAACTAGGAGGAAGTAGTCTAACGTTTCATTTTTACTCATGGTAATGCTGGAATTAGAAATCAAGGTCTCACACTTATTAATAGTATTTGCTTGCCTGATAGTCTGTTATTTGAGCTGTACCTCTAGTCCTGCTTTTGACCTATAATCTTGGAGATGAAATATAACTGAAAGAAAGCCTGCATTAGCATACTCTGGATCTCAACACCCTTACTAACTAGGGTTACAATAAGAGATGCTTGACACCTGGCTACTCCCTCTCTTCTTTAAGTTGATTTGCTCAAGTGCTTTATCACAGTGACAAAAACTAACACATAGATGTTTCCAACCATCCCAGCCTTTATATATGATACCTGTTTCCCTATACTTTCAACACTGATGGAACTAACATAATTTACAAGAAAGGGGCAGACACCAACTAATGAAAGAGTCAAAGTCTGCTGAAATCTTATGACTCTGTGAGGTTGGAAAAATGTACAGAATCTCAGCTATTCTTTAAGGAGGAGGGAAATAGAGCAAACATGTTGTATTTAGTCCATCACAGATTACTGTAACATCAGAGAGGGAGACTAGTGGCATCCAAAACAAAGTAAGAAAGGAACATATTAATGGAACAAGAAAGAATCCAAGAATCTAACCCCATATATACAATCTATTGGTCTCCAACGTGGAGTGAAAACTGGAAATCCACATGAAAAAGAATGACATTAGATCCTGTCATATCATGCACAAAACCTGAAATTATAAACCGGAAAGTAAACATTGGCATGGGCAATTACTCCTTTGATATAAAGAACACAGTAAAACAAACAAACAATAGACAAATAGGACTTTGCCAAACAAAATCTGCTCTTCAGATCAAAGGAAACAGTCATCAGATTGAGAATGCAGTGCATAGAATCAGTGCAAATACTTGCAAAACCACATATTCAATAAGAGGATATCCAAAATATACAGGAAATCTTACCTCCATATTGAAAACAGAACATTTAAGACAAATTAGACCATGTATTTCAAGTCATTAATAAGAGTTTAATTCACAGTAAAAAGTTAAAAACTACAAAAGTTTCATTATGGTTTCATTTTCTAGTACAGCATTAGTGAATACTAAAGACATTTTATAAACTCAGTAAATACCCACAAACAACAACCAGGACAAACATTATACTGGAAACAAATGAACAATAAGTATTTCTATGGTAGGTTTAGATTTTTCTATATCGGATTAAATATATATAAATAGGATTAAATACCCTCAAATTCTTTGATACAGAATGAAATGTCTCCAATTATTAGATACTACAAAGAGGAATTCAGTATAAGATAACCTATGTTTACAGATGCCAGGGACAAAAAATATGACCACAATAGCAAATTGTTACATTCTAACATGTAAGAGCAGAAGCAGTTATTAAAGTAGTCCTTTCATCCATGACATTGTCACAATGAACATTAAAAGAACTATGACATCTTTTCCTCTGAGTTAAAAGATTGAACTAATTTACATTTTTTAAATAAAATTCCATGGGAGAGAATGAATTCATATCTTGCAAGTCTCATTATTCTACTGACCTCAATTCAAAGTGGTTTTCATTAGTTGAAATAGAGAAAGGAGGAAAGAGACAAAAGGCATTGCTCATAAATAGAAGTTGACCTTTATAAAGAGTGGTCTTTTGATTCTTATTACTGTAGTTCAGTTAAACATCTCCACCTCTTCTTTCAAAGTGTCATTTAGTAGAACCTGAGTGTCATTAATTGAATATTCAGTACTAACATTTTACTGTAGTAAGAATGTCAAGAAGCTTAAGAAATATCATCATGAAAATTCTGACTGATGCAAATAGAAACATTCTTTGTATTTATTTTTGGAAATGGCTTTCTTTTTTTCTGTAGTTAATTCATTCGAGGATGGGAAGTTTATGGAAACCTACATATCTTTCATATAAACATTAAGCTCTTAAAATATAGGTGTTTACAAATAAGGGAAAATATAGGGTATGTTTAAGAAACAATGAATCAATAGTGGCTCTCTGGTTTACAAACCTGTCCACTAACTTATTCAAAAAACTATTTTTTTCTGGCATTCTAGCATAAGTTCAATGGTTCGAATTGTTAGATAATGTTTCTACAAAGTGGTAACTAATATATAGATGTAAACTAGGTTATTTTGTGGAAAAGGGGAAATTCCAGATGGACCACCTTGTTTATGTACATTCATGTATCACTTAACTTTAAAAAAGTTTATTTTTATGTGAAATATAGACAGGAACTTTCTCTAAACATAATGACTGCTAAAGTTTAGCAATTTGCTATACTACAAATGTAAAATTGTTTATTCAGTGACTTATACAACAATTTAAAATCAATTTTATAGCTCATATTTCAATATTTTAAAGATAAAGTGGAAGATTGTTAGGAAAATGAAGTTTAAGAATTAATCTTAGGTTACAATTTCCATTTATAACAACAAATGGTAGAATATTAACTTCTATTTTTATTTTCATGAGTAATGTAAAACTGTAAAGTCTTGTTAAAATGGTTTCTTAGTTGTTTTCTTTTGTTTTGTTTTTGGTCGGTTATGGATCGACTAAGGGTTTGGGGCATGTCTCTAGGGTTTTTTGCTCAAGGGCAGTATTCTAGCACGTTGAGTCACAGAAAAACTCCTAGTTTGCTACTTTTGAAGTAGGAATAGTGAACTATATTAAGTCACAGAGAACTGGAAAAAGACTGTAAAATTTAAAATTCTATCGAAATATCAGAAAATGCTTTAAAAATTCTTAGGAAGTTCATCCATTCTTTCATTTTAGCTCTGAAATCAGACCTCTAACTCAGTACCTGATGCTATCATTCATTAATTCTCATTCTAAAAAGTGAGGCAAACCTCAAGCCCTTATCCATACTTTCCAATCTTCTTGAATTCAAAGAATTTAAAATATAAGTGTAAATTCCCCAAATAAAAATGTGCTTTCATTTTATAATTTATTTAAAATATATTACTTTTGAATAATTAAAACTTTAGAATAAATGGTGAAACAGAACCACCTTTGACATGGAATATTTACTGTATTATAAGATTTATAGTGAGAAATTTCTGTTAAATTGAATATGAAACTTATAGATATTTCTATAGTTGTCTGGATTTGCTGCATGACTTACAATCACAATGATAAAAAGGTGACTATATCTATCATTTGAATATATCTAAATGCTGAAATAATTAATTTGGTCTTTTGCTGCAGAAAATCTGATTTGAAGCTATATATTGAAACATTGCTTCAGGCATCTGTGTTCCACTGATAGAATTAGTAAGTCAGTCCAGTCTCTATGACTTGAAGGAACCATAAAAATCATCTATCAATGATGGCAGGCAATGAAGGAAAAATTATATATAATGTCAAGTGTCTGAATGTAGGAGAAAAGATGTATGATAATGACCACATAGGCAGACATTTGCAGGTGAGAAAAAGGATTATTTAAGCTGATAGGTAAAGTAAAAATATACGTATCAGCCGGCCATTGCAATTTACTTTCTTTGATTGAAATGAGAAAGTTTTTATGTCTTAAGGATAATGTTTAGATCAAGTTTGACAACTTGAGTAATGAACATTTCATGTAATAATTCTAGCTGACTTGCAGAGTATTCCTACATCAATGATGGAATGACCATCGTAAAAGAATGATTTTCCCCAGAGTACTATGTTGAGATGTTAGAAAAGGGAAAGGTAATTATTTCTCTATAGTATTAGTGGTAAAATTAGTAATGATGAGTATTTTTAAACATGCATGTTAATAGTTTTCTATGTTCCAATCACTGAAATGAATTTTTATTTCTATAATAGGAAAATATTATTAACTTCTCTCAGATTTCTGCCTTCTCACATAGCATACTCACTTGGACTTGGTATGTTTGAACTGATTTTATGTGCTAAAAATTAGCACATAAAATTAGCCTCAATGAACATTCGTGTTCATACTTTCAAAACCTTAATGTAATTAGAAATTTTGAGAAATTTTTGAAAAATGTATTTATCTGTCAAATTGCCGAAAACTTGCTTACATATAAGCAAGTTTCTTATAAGTATATAAGAAAAATGATTTGAAAATCATTGGGATTTCAAGGTTTATTGAAATACAATTTGTGATACGATCATTCCCAGGACTTCATCTCAGAGTCAAAGACTTTAGCCTCATAAATATTAATTCAAATTGAGAAAATGTTTAGTAATATAAGTAAAATTGTATAGACAGTACTTTAGATTTAGGGTTAGAGGTTGTCTAACGAATTGGACTTGCCACCCAAAATTACTGGCATGATGATTTTAAGTGGCCCATTATATCTCTTTCAAACCACATTAATTGAACATGAACAAAATGAAAAGAGATCTTAGAAAGAAATAATGTATTTTGTTTTGGTTTTGTGGATCTTACATTTAAAAAAAATGGTCAATACAGTACTATTAAATAACAGGATAAGGGAGAATAAAAGTAGCCTGAGTTTTGTGCTACTTATGTAAAAGTTAAACATTTTTACTTGTGGACAGATACATGAGATGTGCATAAATCTGCCAATCATCATCATATTAATTTCTATCAGAGACCACATAGTGTAATAGGAACTTGTCCACAAAATAGACTGAACTGGTTGGCCCGTGGACATCACCTTAGCTTCTGTTTGACATCTGTTCTGGAAGAGTCTGAGCAAATGGAAATGTTATTAGAGATGAGAATATGCAGATATGTAGCAATATGAGTGTATTTGTCACATCTGACCTACAATTACTTACATGGCCGAACATTTAACTTTTAATGTAGTAGCTTCTCCAAGGAGAACATATGGCTACTTGGTGGAAAGCTGATTGTTTTTTTAGAAAAATAGTGTTTCTGCAAAAGAAGATAGTTAATCTTATATGGAGTTGCCGTTTGCCTTCAGCTGGCCTCAGATATGATCACTATCCTTGAGCTAACCAAACATCTGATCTACCCACACAGAATTCTATTGTATCCCATAGAGCAAGGTAATCTACTTCATAGTAAACACATGTGGAGGTAGGGCTTCTATAGGATGCCATCCAGAAGCGACAGTCAGAGACATTTGTTAGACCTGTGGCACAACTAAAGAGTCAGCTAAAAGATTACACTTGAGAGGATGAAACATGTAGACTTGTTTCACACACAGATATATATATATATAAAAAATATATATATATACACACACACATACATACATATACACACATTACACACACACACAGAATTTAGATCAGGCATGCAGGCACATTGATATATCATTTTGCAAACAAAGGAAAAATACATAAATCAAGAAATTAATGAGTGGAATTAAGAGAGGCCACAGAGGAATATTCTCTCTTTTTTTTTTTTTTTGGTCAGTTGTGGGGCTTGAACTCTTGGCTTGGGCGTTGTCCCTGGGCTCTTCAGCTCAAGGTGAGTGCTCTACCACTTGAGCCACAGCACCACACTTCCGGTTTTCTAGTGGTTTATTGGAGATAAGTGTCTCACAGACTTTCCTGCCCAGGCTGGCTTTGAACCACGATCCTCAGATCTCAGCCTCCCGAGTAGCTAGGATTACAGGTGTGAGCCACCGGCGCCCGGCTATCAGAGGAATATTTTTATGAATCAAGTTGCCATTTGTTCTTCCTACTAAGTTGTGCTCTGAAGGTTTAGCTATCTTGACGTTATCTAGCAAGTAACCCATTCAGTTATAAGCTACGGCTGTCACCTTGGAAATTTGGATTTCATTCTCAAAAGAATCTGATGATGAGGCTTTTCTCTGGCTACGATAGTCACCTATGCACATCAGAGCAAATATTCCATAAAATCAATGCAGAGAGAAATGAGCTATGTGATCCACTTGAGTGCCTCTTGGTATTCTGATACTCAAGAGGTAGATGTGTGCAACAACTTTACCCTGAGAACACAGTGATCTTGGAAGAAGACCCTTCTAAGAGCCTGGGTCACACCATCAAGTAATGACTAATACCAGCTGAGTGATAGCAAATGCTAGGAAGAAAGTAACTATCAGCTGTGGAAACCCTTAGCTTTGAAAGCCATATGCATCTGCTGAAATGTCCCACTCCAGAAAGACAGCCTCTCTGAAATCATAACCTATACTTTACCCAATTTACACTAATGAATAAAGTGGCAGAAAGGATGGATGCTGGTGCACATAATAGTGAACTCACAACCCACATCCTCGTTTGAAATAGACTTTTTTCTCCTACCTTGGAATGCTGTCAGCAGTTTTCAGCTCTCAACAACTTTTGAAATCACCTTTGCTTCAGAGAGCCACCCCATGGGGGTAAATGCATACTCCTGGAGCACTCAAAACTAAATGATGTTGAAACAGAGAGACCAGGCTGTGCGCCTCTTCTGTGCCCTCATTTCCACATCTCCAAAGCACACTTTAGCCAGCTTCCTACATGCCTGTTCTGTCTTTGAGTCAAAGGCTTCTGCCTCTGGTCCCAGAGGCTTCTAATAATGTGTGACTACTTCATCACGGGTTATTTCCATCTCGTTAGAGTGTTTTCCTTTTATTATAATCCCAAAGTTCCACCTGTTCAACTTCACAGATACTCATGTCCTTTCTTCGGTTCCCTCGTTTCTATCTGCTGTTCTTTTCATTCCCATCTTTGTAGGATTTTTTTTTAGTCACTTCATTATGCCTTTCTCCTTTTCATTTCTTCCCCCCCTTCGACATTTTACAATGTTACTGAAACAGGTACCATGTAGAGATTAATTTTGAGAGTTCTAAAATACTCTACCACAAACCTGCTTATACATCTATTTACCTGAAAGAAAATTGCCTGTTCCAAAGCAACATATCTCCTAAATTGCATAGAACATATTGAGATTTCATCTTTTAAAATGACTTAGGTGCTATCAGCTGGTTAGCAGCAAGAGATGTAACAAATTGTCCAGGAAAAAGACAATGTGAAATGATTTTCATTGCATTTTCCATTGTACTTGGTTTGTATTTCCTTTTTGTCTCTTTCAATGCCTCTGATAATCTTTATTCTCTGAAAAATTCAGAGTGTTGGTTGGGTTTAAAATGCAAAAAGCAGTCCTGTTTTCACAGGTTTTTCAATGATAATGCCTGGAATGAGTCACTCATCCTGATAGTGGCCTTCTAAATTGCTGTGAAATAACCGTGGATGCTATTACACACATTTACAGATGTGATTTAAATTCTCTGGAACTCTTCTGCACTTTGAATGAGAATTAGCAGCTTTGAAAGATTTAACTTCACATTGAAAAACAATCAAAGTGAGCAGTCAAATGAACCTAAGATCATTTATCAGAATTGAGATGCCAACCAAAACCTCCAAAAATGTCTCCTGCAAGTTTTCTACATTTTATAGGCAATTCAGCTACCATTACAAATACCTGGTAATTAAGGTGTTTTTTTTTTCCTTTTATACCATTAAACCATCATACTTTGAATATATGAAACCTTTTCTTAAAAAAAAACTGTCCAAAATGGAGAAGGGGAAACTTTAATCATGTTTTAATAAGAGGTTGCCAGTGTCTTCTCAATGGTTTTCCTGCATTTGAAAGCAAGATAACTTCTTTTAATACTCAAAAGGCATCATCCAGGGAAAATTAGAATTATAAGATCAAAAATTGCCATTTGAAAGCGACTTTGTTAATATAATTTTACATTTTTTTCTTTTCGCTCAACCTCCTAGGTTCCCCAACGCACTTCTATACCATGTTTATACCTTACTCTGTTTGTAGATGGAACAATTGTGAAAAACATGAATAAAGGTACAAAAGAAAGCCTCACAAATACCAAGCAGCTGTGAAGCAATGATGGTCTTCAGGAGACTTTTACTCATAGCCCTTGAGACAAGCCCAAGGGAAGATTTTATCTAACAAAATAGCAAGATACTTTAGCAGCACTACAAGTTAAGCCAAAGGAAAATATAAAATAACGAAGTGGATTTATCATCAACTGTTACAGAAAAATAAAAATTAAATGTGTATTTAATTTTAGAACTCAAAAGCTATAATTCTGACAAGCAGAAACAACTATGTATGTTCTTGATGGAAATATTCCTTATTATGACTCTGGACATAAATTTGTGCATACTGTGGGTTGGTCAGCGTTTCTTAAGTTGCATGCTTTCTACACTATTCTGTATTTTTATAGCCTGTGAGCCATAGTATACTTTAATTATCATTTTATTACTATTTTGAAAAAGCCATGGGTCTCCATCATTAATAAAATTAGTACAACATAAAAATGTAGTGATGATGGGTACTTTTTATTTTTTTAATATCTTTAAGACATTTTACAAAGGAAGGGCCACGTAACAAAAGTGTTGATAAAATGCATCTTGACGAATGTCCCTCCCTTTCAACATTCTCACCCCGTTCAGTATATCCTTTTCTTTATTTTTCTTAATTTTGGGGTATATATAATAAATTCTTTTTTTTTTTTTTGGTTGGTCGTGGGCTTGGGCGCTGTCCCTGCGCTCTTCAGCTCAAGGTGAGCACTCTTCTTTTTTTCCTATCACCATCTAGATGCTCAAACTAAACATTTGATGTAATTTTGAGTAATATTGGTCTTACAGTCATTTGGATGACTTTATTAATTGATTCAAAATACTCTAGGTTTGTTACAAATACCCTTGGTAATCAAAATAATTTTAATTATCTTAGTTGCTTATAAATCCAAGAGACTACTATTAAGGAAAAAAACCATGGATGTACAGAATGTAGAGTCTAGTACTTTCCTCCTGAGCTTTTATTTATTTATTTTTTCTCTTAATGCCATCCAACTTTAAGGAATGGTGCTATCAACAAATGTAAAGCATTCACTTTATAACTTAAATCCAGCACATGATACACCCTTTTTTGCTTGTGAAGATTACTCTTAACTTTTACCTTTTTTTCTAGTGTTTCTTTTTAGTAGGGGAGAGGAAGGTAAGTCCAAGGAGAAAGGGATGAGGATAGATGACCTTTTGTTTGTTTCTCTGAAGTACCATCAACTGATGAGGCAGGCTCATTCGAGGGTACATCTTGCATTTGTAATAGCATCCAGGCCCTGTTCTGTTCAATTTTCCAAGAAAACATTGTTCTCTTGACACTTTCACACCAGCATTAAGTGGGTTGGTATGGCTGGGTGAGGAGAGGCAGAGGCAACAGTGTGACTGCCTGTGAGTCAGTCTGGCTGATCCAGACTCCTCTGGAGATGGCTTGGAAACTTTTACCTTTTATGAGGACTATGTTTCACAGAATTAAGGGGGTAGGGAAACACGTCGCAGAACACGCAATGAGTTAGACACAACTGACTATAACTCTGAACTGAATTAGAACGTCTCTGTATCAAGTCAGCTGCATAATAAGTAAGCACATAGGAAAGTAGATTATTCATTTAATGTATCACATATGCTGTTCTGATATGTAGGAGATATATATATGAAATATATCTCATACTTTTCTCCATTCTCTACTTGATATTGTAAAAATGTGTTTTCTTTTAAAATAAAATTTTTAACAAAATGTGTTTTCTTTTAAAACATAAAGACATCTTGGAACATCCAAAATGCATCAAGAAAGACAAACAAAGGCATGCATTGTTATCACATTACAGGTAAGATACAGAATATCTACAGGTGAAAATGTTTTATAGCAAGCAATGTAGAATGCTACCATTTACTCTCAGCTGGCTTAGGAATCTTTTACAAATGTATGCCATTTAAAGTTCCCAGAAGCACATAAAATAGATTTACATTGGTTAGGAATACTGTGGAATAGAAGGCCGTCATCTGATAATCTTTAACCCCCCCCCCCAAAAAAAAACTTATCAACAT
Source organism: Dipodomys spectabilis (assembly GCF_019054845.1). NCBI lineage: Eukaryota > Metazoa > Chordata > Mammalia > Rodentia > Heteromyidae > Dipodomys > Dipodomys spectabilis. The sequence goes on from NW_024870709.1 coordinate 13,618,453, forward strand.
GAAAAATTACATCACAAACTGTAATGTGGACTGACACAACAGTCAACTTAAGGTTGATGCTGGGAAAATAATAATAATAATATATACAAATCATACCCTAAGCTTACTTTCATAACACTAATTATGAACTATTATGAACTACTGCATAGTAGAATATCTACAATTTCTAAACTGTCAGAGTAATCTGGTTCCTGTTTTTTTCTTTTCTTTTCTTTTCTGACAAAAGCACAGTGTGCATAAGCACACCTACATGCTCACACACAAAGTTAGCCTACAGATGAACACTGACATGCTTTCCATTAAGACTCAAGAAGCACAGGACACATGCAGGATCCACCATTCAAAGTGAAATGAATTGGACAGAACAGAACAAAAACTCATGAGCTGTCACATGCAGTAAGATAAAAGTAAAGAACAAACAAGATATATAAAATATGAGGAGCTATTTTAAATTCCAGTTCCCCATATGGATTTTGGTAGCAATTAATAAAAATATCATCAACTATACTAATCCTGTAATGTATAAGGGGCAAAAGACAGCAATAGTAAAATTACTTTGAACAACTGTTCTAGTATTGATAGTTAACTTGCTTATCAGCATAGAGGGTAAAATTAACTTTCCACATTGCATTTTAGGTCATATAAAATGATACTGTGTAGCATATACTATTCAGAAGGCAGGGAATGGAAAGTCTAGCTGTTCATGAAAAATAAGGCAGGTATCCAGAATTAAAATATCACACTGACATGGATAAAAATGAGCTATTAAAATGTAATGTATAAACCTTACCACCTGTATTCTTTGGGCACCACAAACAATGAAGTGCATATATTACTTTACAAATAATACCTACGATCAAGGCTCTGAGATTATCATTCTTGCAACCAAATATTATAATAAAGGAACCAAGGGAAATCCAAGCCTTGCACATTGAAAAGTGAATGCCAACTATGAGAGAAATGAAAACCACAGAGACCAACGAAAAACAATCTTTCCCTGAATGAATTTCTGAGAAAATTCACCAGGGAGTTTCATTTTCTAAAACTTCATTGAATCCATAGAAATGAAATAATTTACTAAAGCCTCAGCAAAAAGATTGACACCTTCATACAGCTCATGCTTTAAAATTGTCTGCATATGCTGCTTGCTGATGCTGTGTTGACTTGGGAGTGAGGAAATCCAGATTTTTCTACTAAAACCTTTTGGTTAATAATAATAAAAAATAAAGACACACTTAGAAATATAAAGGTACTTAAATGGACATAAAATTTAAATGCAATTAAGTTGCTTAAAGTGGTCATACTATCCAGAGTATATAAAACACATCAGTATTATATTGCATTGTGATAGAATTTAAAGTCATCTGTTCGTTCTATATTTGTTCTTAATTTTCATAGACAAATACACATAGTAAACAATAACAGATGCCAATTAGCATAATTGAGTGTTCAGAGAAATAAAATTAATGCCTTTATTACTCATAATGTATTCACCCAAATGTTTCATTAGCTTACTAATGTAATATTAATGAGGAAAATAACTAAATGGCGCTGGTCCCTTCCAGCAACTGTGAACTGTAAGCTAATCATGAAATTCCTGCTCATCCTTCACTTAGTTCCTTCTGTGCAGGTTTTCTCTTAGATGCTCATTCATATATCACAAAAGAACAATTTGGGTTTCTTTGAGAATTAATTAGACATTTGTAGGGAAGCCACTAGAACAACTGCTCCCCCTGTGAGTTCATAATGCTGCTTAATTGGCTCTTGGATTTTCATTCAGAGAAGCTGGCCACCATACAATAATGCACAGCATGCAGAGCCAAGCCAAATTGCTGACCGAATTGTTCACTTTAATTTACCATGCTCATTTAAAAGGTGAACACACTAACACACTAACACCTTTTAACCTTCCCTGTGACACAGCTGGGGCATGCTTCACTCATAATGAAGAATGATTGGATGGTGTTCTGTCACTCTATGAAGACTCTTCCAGTAATACTCACTGACTTCCTGGCAAAATGGATTCACATGTATTCCCTGTGACTTCATAGATTTTAGCTCTGATTTATTTGGTACTTAATAACTCATCTAATAAGTTAATTTGTTAGATTTCATTTAATTTAAGAAGGATGTCCATTCATGTGGTTTAAAAAAATATTTTATTTCATGTTTCTGATACTGTGGCTTGAACTCTAGACCTGGGTACTATTCTTTAACTTTTTTCACTCAAAGCTGGCACTCTACCACTTGAGCCACAACACCACTCTTGGCTTATGATGGTTAATTGAATAAGAATATCTTTCTTTCCTGGGCTGGCTTCCAACCATGATCCTCACATCTCACCCTCCTGCTAGGATTACAGTCACAAAGCATCAGCAAAAGGGCTCAAATTCTTACAACTAAAGGATGTAGGAAAAAGATTTAAGCTCTTTTTGTATTTAAACTAGAAGACTGATCCTGCTTTAATCCCATTGACTGATTCTACTTTAAGTTATAGTGACATAGGAATACAACTTATTAATGATTTCTGAAGTTTCTGTTCTTTGTATCTTTACAGTAGGATTGAATTTTGAGTAAGGCCTATTATTTTTATTCTTCACTGATATTTTCTTCAAAAATGGCTAGTTGACACTCAAGGAAATAGTTCTATTATCTAATGCTTGATGTACTGACAGTATTATGTTGGCCATATGCCAACACCTAAGCCCATCTGTGAGAAGGGCATCGTGCCATGCAGAAGGTAAAACACCAATTCCAACAGCATGTACAAGCCAGTATTGGGAAGTTCACAGTTACATCCTGTGGAACTCATCAAATAGCTGATCTTTTGTAAGAAAATCCTCTCAAGAGCAATCAATGCCAAAGGAGGGCCAAATGCTTCATTACCAGGCTTCACAGCTGCTAATGCTTGTGGGCATTCTTGACATCAAAGAGCGTTTCCTACTCTGCTCCTGCTTCAATCTGCCAGAGAGCCAGTCACTTTACATAAGGAAGAGTTACATGGAGTTACCAAAAAAAAAAAAAGACTTTGAATTTATTTTATCATGTGACAAATTCTTTATATTCCATGTTTAGTACCTTTGCAAAATGGCAGATTGAGGGGTTAATTATAATGGGCTTTTGATCATGTAGTAATAATTTATAAGTTCATAAAGAATTTCCTTGAGGACAAAGCATGAATGTTTTATATGTTTGGGAGTGTGCTTGTGTATTTTTATTTTTTTGGATTGTAGCCAGTGCACAAAGAAATATAAGAGATTTGATGATTTGGAACTGGATTATGTAGGTTAATAAAAAGTACAGGATAATTTAAACTCAAGTAATATCAATTTGACTACAGTCAATATAAATTCAACTAGTTTAGACCACAAAGTCAGGCAAAGGCACTATACATCTATAACAGAAAATCCTCAGTTCAGTTGGGACAAAGTGTTTTTAGTATATACAGAAAGGGAAGTATGAGCTATGTTACTTTAAATTACATTGGGAAAAATGGTTATTCATTTTGAAGAGTAAGGATAATTTCTTTAAAAATATTGGTATAAAGCATATTTAGATTGACTTACATGTCAACGTAAGCTTCATATATTTGAAGGCATTTCTGAGTTTTTACCCAATAATAAAGTTTTGTTTTTAGGGACTACAAGCATCAATGAATATTATCTGCTACACATTGGTGAGTGGGTCAAATGAACTTCAATGTAAACAGTCCTATGGGGAAATCCTTTATTAGTAACCAAATTAATATAATCTTCACAAAGATTAGCACATAAAAATCAAATGTCTTTTCAGAATGTTTTTGCAGTCACAAATAAACAAGAGTTACATGATGATCATCTACTGCTTTCCTAATACTTCACCATTAAAAATACAACACGAGAGTGACATACATTTTTAATAGATATTCACAGTAATTAAGAGCATGTACTTGAGACAGAATGATCTAGGAACTTGGTCAAGTTCTTTGGACTATTTGCAAGGCATTTCTGTGTCTGAAAATGGAGATGACATATGGGATTCACAGGAGGAACTTAAGATAATGTTAGTGCAGTACTTTAACATTGAGTATGACACTTGAATATTCTTAACACTTTTAGCAATTAATATTACTTAAAGAAAACAAATCACTTTGATCATCACATTGCATTTAAGAAAATAACGTTTTGAGGTTTCTTTGATTCAAAGGTTATTTAATTTGTTGTGAAATTGTAGCAAATAGAAAAATACTAGAATGATAATTCAAAACATGAAAAGCAAAACTATTCATATTATATCAGAACTTAAAAAAATCTGGCATTATTCTATGTGTTGCATGCTCTCTTTCTCTCCTGCTTCAACCTATCAAAATCAATCCGAAGTCATTTTTGTGTATTTATGATCTGTCAAAATTTTCTATTAGACATAAAAAATTAAAATTTATTTAGAAATAACCCATGCCCTAGTGATTTGATTATTCTATAATCTTTTAAAAGGAACACTTCTGCCTTGCATTTTGAAAATCAAAATTAATTTGTATGTACCTATGTGCCTAGGAATTCATTGCTTTATTTACACATTTTGGTTACTTAATGCATTTATATAAAATGCAAAGCAAAGCAAAAATTTTAGTGTAATTTATGCTGAAAATCCTCATATACAAATTCAATATTCATATAATTTTTATTTGGTTGTACTTTTAAATAATTCCTGCTGAAAATCACACAACAAAGAAATTAGGTGACATGTTAACTCCAATTACATTTGTGTGTGGTTGCAATGATACTTGGCTGGTACCATTAGAATTATTTAATGATCTCAAGCTTTAGACAAAATTCTAGGTAGCTCTGGAAAACTGAACATTAACAGTGTCTATAGATACCACAAAGATGCAATGAAAATGAGCATTCTCTTTTATTTATGTTTCCTTTTATTTTAAAATACTGAATTATGGTGCTTACATGAGCTTAGGGCTAAATGCTAAAGAATGCAGAAACATTTCTAAGATTTCTGGAATCCAAATCTTTATTACTGAGGTGAATGGCAGATGGAGATCATATGGATAATTGAAATTCGCAGATGATAAAGATGTCAGACAATAGTTGCTCACTCTTTCCTCACAGCTGCATTTACAAGAGCTGCTATTAAGATCAGTGTGAGCTTCCCCTCCTCTGCATGAACTTGGACAGCTTCCAAGGGAGAAGACAAATGACACAATGGCAGGTAGCTAGAGGGTAAAGAAAAATAGCAAGGTGATCTGAATAATCTATATATGCATAATTAGCTCTGCTTAACAGAGGAATAAGATAGAAAACAGGAATAACTTATAATTAGTATTTTTAAAAGCATCCCTTTCTACTTGAGAAAATAAGAGATCTTTACAGTCACAAATGAGTCCTTTCAATATGTATAAAATGTATTTTTTTATTTTTGTGAATTTCCAAAGACAAAAGAAGTCCATAATGTGCCATGAAGAAGAATGCAAAACTTGAGGGAGACATGGAATTTTGACTGATTGAACATGTTGTGCCCCAGTTTCTTACCAATACATTATACCTTTTAGGACTCCCATCATATTGCTGACAAGACTTTATAAAACAATACACAAATTCTCCTGTTGGATGGGATATCTTTAGTTCCTTGTAATAATGTTCATGTCACATCAACCCCAGTAAATGAATTCATAGGGAGTTTTATTGCTACTCTGTGTTTTTGTTGTTGCTATGAGACAGTAAGCCATGAATATCTTCCTGATTTGAATGGGGAAAAGATAGTATTTTACCAGTATGGTTTAAATCTCATTTTTATCTGGCTAACTTTGGAAAGCATCTTAGTCCTTTTTGTACCTTTGTTGTGAGTATAAAATAACAGTAAAAACAGTGCTGTCCACATAAGGTGGTTTACAAAATGGATGAAGTTTATAGATATCAAATTCTTTGTTACTGTATACAACAAGTTTAGCAGCTAAAACTAATATGCTTAAACTTGTCTCTATGGGGTAGGAGGAGTCCAGGTAATTATTAGTTGATCTCTCAGTGTCTACATGATGCCATCTTATTTGGAGGAACAGCTGAGGAAAGTCAGTTCCTAGGTTCACAAAGGTTGTTCAGAAAATTCATTTCCTGATAGATATATGAATTCAGGTTCCCACCTTCTTGCTGGAAGTTTTTGTACACTCTTCTGAGCTGGCTCTTGCTACTGGCTGCATCTACCTGCTACTCAGATGATTCCCCATCATGGCTTCTGCTTTTTGTAAACACAGGCAGGGAAAGGAAATTTCCAAAGTAATTCATCCTGCAAGAGCACCTCCTATCACACAATATAATATTTGGAAGCGCTTCACCTTTGACATATTTATTATCTGGAAATAATTTTCTCCTAGTTCTCATACTCAAGGAGAAATGCCATATGCATATGAGCACTAAGGGATCAGCATTTTAGCTTGTGTGTACCACAAAACAAGTCACACCTGACTGACCTTATCTTACCATGATCTGACTTAGATGTCCAGATTTCTCCTGAAGGGGCACTGTAATGAGATGGATTCATAGGAAGCTAGGGAAGGTGTGAATATATTTTGCATGTCAGAAGTATGATAATCATTTAAATTCACTGGGAAGGCTGATGCTTGATATCTAAGGTAGTCCTTCCTAGGATTCCTAACTCCTGGTTTTTACGTATTTAAGGAAAATGACTAAGATCTGGGATGTTTATATTAGCAATATAATAGGAAAATAAAAGTTACCATGCTTTCAGAACATCTATAAAATCATGTCTTTCCAGTCCACTTACAGATTCCTTTCTGCTATGTCACTGTAGTAAGAAGCCATTTTTAGAAACCTGCCAAAGAACTCAAGGTGAGCTCTAGTATCTGGACTGGTCTGCAGCACCCTAGGGTTTCTCTAGCCAACAGTCTACAAGATCCTACAATTGTAAGACTGCAACAAAGTTCCTCTATTATCTTGACAATAAAGGTATCTCTAACTGAGCCTCTAGATAGACGCATAACATGGAACTCATAATGATTACTGCCTATGAGATCCTAGACAGAGTTCTCAGGCAGTCCATACCTGGTCCCCTAGTCAAAAACAAAATGTCATAATAAATATGCATCATCTTAAGTTTTAATTTGTGGCATTTTGTTATATTACAAAGAATATAAATTACAGATGGGATTAAAGTGGCTTATATTAACAAATATAATCTCCTGATATATATGTATTATATATATAATCTCCTGAGATATATATACATATATATATATACACATATATTTATATTGCCACACAGCATAATATCAGAGTTCAGGTAGGTGATTCTAAGGATAGAAAACATCATTTTACCATCTATTAGTCAACTCATTGTAGTAAGGTAACAGGTTTGTTGATCTACATGCATAATGAACATCAAAGTGTTGGCTACCATAGGGTACTGTATCAACTGAGTAAATATAAAATACTACAATATTTTACCCACAGAAAGTGTCAATACATATTAGAATTATTATTATTTCATGGATTATAGCCACAGAAGCATGTCCCCTTGGTCCTTCTTATCCTTTGAACAGATAAAATAGAGTTGGTTCTTTAGCAAGATTTGAACCTACTTTAAGGATTATGATAGCACATATCAATAATTGTCAGATAGACAATTAAAAAGAGACTGAATAAAGGTGAATAGAATTGAAATAGTTTATTTCCAAATGTGAAAATAGAACAATGACTTGCTGAAATTATCTTAGAATGGAGGAAAGAGCAATGGAGAGTCTAAAAGGGGTCAGTGAGCTCAGGATACATCTTACGCCTGTGTAAAAATTTTACAATGAAACGTTTCTTGTATAACCAACATGTTAATAATTTTTATTTTAAATTTAAAAATCTTTTACTCTATTTAAGGCAGATAATTCCTTAGAAATTGTGGAATTCACTGTTAATAAAAAATAAGGATATCTGACATTTAAAATTTCTAATTGTAGTTTTTCCATTTTTCGGAGATAGTAGTGTTTGTTATAAAAAGCAGATGATAAGCCGGGCGCTGGTGACTCACGCCTGTAATCCTAACTACTCAGGAGGCTGAGATCTGAGGATCGCAGTTCAAAGCCAGCTGGGGCAGGAAAGTCCGTGAGACTCTTATCTCCTCTAAAAACCAACAGAAAACCGGAAGTGGCGCTGTGGCTCAAGCGGTAGAATGCTTGCTTTGAGCTGAAGAGCGCAGGGACAGCGCCCAAGCCCAGGGTTCAAGCCCCATGACCGACCAAAAAAAAAAAGCATATGATATTTAGTAAATAAGATAAAACTTGATAAAAAAAATCATACCATTATGAATGCTGGACTGAAAATAATCACAGCTTTTGTGATGGTCACCCTTTCCTTCAAATGTACTTTTGAACTCCAGGCAAACAACTGCTTAGTGGACCACTTGCAGTACAGTTTCATATTATTTCGTCTACACTTTTTCTGAAATACTTGAAAACCTGTCACAAACGTATATTTAATGACTATTATTGGTAAAGATAATTTAAAAAGTCATTTTCTCTGATGATAAATATACAACGAGTATAGGAAGACAATTTTTGTGATAAAGTTTCAGAAGCATACAAATACACCATAAAGTGAAAGGTTTTATTTTTTCATTTGAATCTCCCATATTACAGAATTTCCTCTAATTAACTGAAAAAATGTGATATGATGTTTAAAAATCACTTTCTATGACCTTTTTTCTGTGTAAAATTTCAATGAGTTATATGTATCTATGTGTACATTATAAATAGGTCTTATATTTTAAGATGGTTATATTTTAAATACTTGCATTTAAACAGGTTTTAAAAAATAAGACCTATTTATAAATAGGTCATACAATGATTTTCTTACCTGTTAGTTTAATTTAATCGAACAAGCACAATCCTCTCTATAAATCTACAGAATAGATTCACTGTGGATCAACTACTTAAAAATAAATGTGGCAAGGTGTCTGTGTCTTACCCCCATAATCCTAGCTACTCAGGAGGCTGAGATCTGAGGATCATAGTTTGAAGCTAGCCCAGGCAGGAAAATCTACGGGAAGCTTATCATTAGTTAAACACCAAAATAGTCAGAAGTGGAGCAGTGGTTTAAGTAGTAAAGTACTATCCTTGAGCAAGAAAGCTTAAGAACAGTTCAAGCCTTAGGATCAGCATGAAAAAAAAATCTTAAAATAAAAACTTTCATTGTTGTTGATTTATACGATGTAGTAAACCTATATATGGTGGTTAACAATTTTATCTAAACTGAACATACACAGATATTTCCTTGCCACTTATGTATATATGTATATATACATATAAAACATTTCATTTAAATGATACAAGATTTCATGCTAAATTTCTTCCTTTGAAATATCAATATGGAGCAGATTCAGCTCATGAAACTTAATAATTATTTAAATAGAGATGCTTTGTTACATTTGTCATTATTAATCATCACTGACAGTTTTACCTCTATAACAAAAATAACATGAGAAATGTTGTATATTTAACAATGCAGGAAGGTTTTGTATAAGAATTCTATATTTAACATAGTCAATGTATTAGTTCAATTTATAGCATTGAAAACTGTTGGTCTAAGGATCTAACATGGGCCATATCCTTATAAGGTATTTGATATTCTTAGTGTTGTTGCTGTATTGTATACAAAAACTATAGTAATGGAGGCAAAAAGATAATGTGTTCTGAAATCTTCCTAATAATAGTCAAATTCCCATGTAAAACACAATCCTACAGACAATTATTTTTTAAATTTGCAGATATCTCTTAATTGTAAAAAATGGGAATAAGAAATATTTAAATTGGCAGGTGCTAGTGGCTTATACTTGTAATCCTAGGAAGCTCAGATCTGAAGATTGTGGTTCAAAGCCAGTCTGGGGAGGAAAGACTATGAGAGTCTTATCTCCCATTAACTGTCACAAAAGGCATCTGTAGCTCAGTGGTACAGAGCTGAGGAGCTGAAAGAGAGAGAGAGAGAAAGGGAGAGAGACAGACAGAGAGACTGAGGCAGTGACAGAGACAGACAGACAGACAGAGACAGAGAGACAGACATAGACAAAGAGAGACATAGAGGGACAGAGAGACACAGAGACAGATAGAAACGAGACAGAGACAGAGAGAATGTGTTAAACTCTACAGGACTCAGGGAGAACACTAAAAATGTAAGAGTATTTGCACAAGTCTAGGTTTTGAACTCGAACTCTTGAACTCAGGGTCTGGGAATTGGCACTCAGCCACTTGAGCCACAGCTCCACCTTCAACTTTTTGGTGGTTAATAGGAGGTAAGAGTCTCAGAACTTATCTGTCTGGGCTGGCTTCTAACCTTTATCCTCAGATCTCAGCCTCATGAATAGCTAGAATTGCCATCGAGAATCACTGGCACTTAGTTCGATAAACAATCTTTTTATAAGTTAGAAATAATTACATATTTCATTGATGGTGTTGTGAAATGTGGGGAAAAACAAATTTAAAGTGCAATTGTAGTAAAATTGTCAAGATGCTTGTTATAGATATCAATTACTTTGAATTGACACGAATATGAACACATATGTTCGTTGAATTTGTAAGTACAACTTTATGGAAATATAAATAGTATTCAAGCTGTCCAAACAATTGGAAACATAAACAACAATTTAATTAAGAAACAAGCCTGAAAGAAATGAAAATGTTAAATGGAGTGTTCTTTATTAAATACAAAAAAGGTTCAACAATTTCCTTCTAGAGTTATGAATCAAACTCAAGTTCTTAGCATAAGTTCTTAGGAAGTAAGTCTTCCTTCTCTAAGTTATACATTTCCAAACCATAATAGTCATATAAAATTGGACTTGAGAACCTAAAATATTTCAGTTGATAGATCTAACATTCCCAAGGTCCAGGACTTGATCCCTAGCATTTCAATAACAGTAATAAATGGAAAAAAATACTATTTTAAAGCAGTGCCAAATAAAGCTTCAAGATTTTCATGCCTTTGGATCCAATAATTCCACTCATAGAAATCTATACTGGGCCGAGTGCCAGTGGTTCACCCCTGTAATCCTAGCTACTCAGGAGGCTGAGATCTGAGGATCACCCTTCAAAGCAAGCCCAGGCAGGAAAGACAGTTAGACTCTTATCTCCAATAAAAAGCACTAGAAAATCAGAAGTGCCGCTGTGGCTCAAGCAGTAGAGCACTCGCCTTGAGCTGAAGAGCACAGGGTCAGCGCCCAAGCCCAAATTTCAGATTGATAACCAGGTAATAAGCTTGTAGAAAGCTGTATATCTTCTTTTTTTAATTCTTAAATTTTATTATTTTATTTTTTGTAATCTGATCTAAAGAAGGGTCACAGTTACATAAGTCAAGTAATGAGTACATTCATTTTTATACAGTGTTAACCCCTCCTTCGTGTTCTTTTACTTTTTCCCCTTCCGGCCCTCTCTTCTCAAGGTTGTAAAGTTCATTTCCACCTTAGCGCTCCTGAGTATCACTGTTGACTTGGTTCACCCTTTGTCCCACTCTTTCTTTGATTCTCCTTCCCTTCTCCAAACCAGATAAACTTACATATAAGAAAAAAGGTGCAGAGAAAAACAAAAAACAAAAAACAGTGACATCAGGAAATAAAGGAAAAAATAAGAAAGAAAAAATAAATACTTGCAAACAGTTCAATAAAAAAATCATCTTATTTCCATTTCTTGGAGTTCATTTCAATAAGCATTATTTTATATGGTCATAGAAACATAGCTATTGAGTGATTGTGGTGCTCGCCTAAGAATATCCTAGATATTATAGCTATTACAAATGAAGAAAAACATTCAGCCTATGACTTTTGGGTTTTACTTACTTTGCTTAATATAACTTTTTTCCAAGTCTTTCTATTTCCTTTCAAATTGTATAGAAGTATGAAAGAACACAAATGACCAACATGTCTCAGACGAGGGAGTTGTCTAAATAAATCAAGTTATATTAATACATTGAAGCATTCTGCAGTCATTTAACTTGTTATTGAAGATCTGTATTTATTAAAACTCAGGATATATACTTAAATAGAAAAGTAGGCTACAGAAGCATATATGATATTTTTATGATTATACTTAGTTATCCATTTGGCAGTAAAAAATAAAAATTAAAAAAAATAAAGTACCAGAGCACATACATCATCAATGGAGAGCTATTTGGAATAACAACTGTTTTTTTAAGAAAGAGCAAACCATTCTAAATAAAAGCCAGAAATTACCTATAAGACAAATTTATCATTTGATAACTCTGTTTAAATAGCCAAGCATCTAGCATTCCAAATAGAAATGGAGAATGTAGAGATATTTTATACTGATGAGTGAATTATTTGGAAAGAAAATAATGCACGTCTTTTGCAGCACTCAACACAACATTGATTATGCTTTAAACAACTCTAAAATTCTAGACATTTAAAATGAAAAAAAAAAGGTTACCATTCCTGCTATATATTCATGCTAATTGGCTAATGACTTTCTTCCCATGGTAACCAAGAATTGCATAGGAACGATGGTAGGAATTGTCTCTTTCTACACCACAGCAAAATATCCTGACATCTTCACTTTTATTAAATGTTTTGTGATGGAAAACTTAAACAGAAAGCACTCACCTTCCCACCTTACAACCATGTCTTAGAGCTATCCTTGCTGCCACCCCAATGAATCATCCCCCTACCCCTTCCCCATGAGCAAACACACCCAGGGGTTTGGGAAGAGAGCCTGAGACCAAAGCCACTTCAGACACTGACACCCTGGTGAACATAGATGCTGAGACCTTGAAACTCCTCAGTCAAAACAACATTGCTCTCCCTCTTCTACCTCATCCTCCCTCCATCTCAATCTGCTTCCACCTCTCCTGCCTGATTTCACTTTTTCTGCCTAATATTTAAAGGGACTCTAGTTGCAAAGGTAGTATGCCATTTTTCCTCTTCAGTAAGGCTGAAGGAGACTTGATTGCTTCCCCAGGGTTTCTTCCCCAATAAAACTTAGTTAGACTGCTGAGTTCTCTTTTCTGCCCTTTTTCTTTTCTTACAATTAGGCCTAGAATAGAAACAGTTTCATTCCCATCTCATTGGTCATAACTAACTTCAAGAGCTTCCCCACAACTAAGGTTTCATGCAAGATACTGGAAATAGAACTAATGACCACACACAAGGTAGACCATTTATTAAAAAGCAAGAATGTTGAGCCGGGCGCTGGTGGCTCACGCCTATAGTCCTAGCTACTCAGGAGGCTGAGATCTGAGGATCGCGGTTCAAAGCCAGCCCGGGCAGGAGAAACCGTGAGAATCCTATCTCCAATAAACCACCAGAAAACCGGAAGTGGCACTGTAGCTCAAGTGGTAGAGTGCTTGCCTTGAGCTAAAGAGCTGAGGGACAGCGCCCAGGCCCCACGACCAACAACAACAACAAAAAAAAGCAAGAATGTCGGGCTGGGAAGGTGGCTCAGTGGTAGAGTGCTTGCCTTGAGTATATGAAGCCCTGGGTTTGATTCCTCAGCACCACATAAGCAGAAAAAGCTGGAAGTGGCCCTGTGGCTCAAATGGTAGTATGCTAGCCCTGAGCTGAAGAGCTGAGGGACAGCCCAGAGTTCAGGCCCCATGAACAAAAAAAAAAAAAAAAAAATCAAGAATGTCAAATAAACAGGCTCATGCTAGAACTTTGTAAACTTGCTAATGTGTGCTATTAGAAGTTTCTGATTTTTTTCTCTTACAAAATGATAGTAAGACACTGAACAAAGATTATAAACATTAAATGTAAGATAAAATGATTTAAAGTAGAAAATTCAACACAGTGAATGGTAGAAATATTTATGAAATTTGGTCAGCATAAAGTGATTAAGTAGCTAATTAAGTGAAGACTAATGATTTGATTTACTTGATTAGGAACATCCTTTAAACATGCAGATAGGAAATCACTTTGAGCTAAGATTTTCATAGAAAAGACTGACAGGAAATAGATGCTGAAATTTTCAGTAAAAGAAGAAGACTGAAGGATGACTATAAAGGAATAGAAGCTTTGTGAATATTTTTGGTTCACAGATATAAATAGGAATTACTTTAAAAAGTCATGCAAAGAGTGGAAGAAAACACTCTTTTCCACCTTTGTGAAGAGAGACATAATCAGTTGTATTGATCTTACAGGATTTTAATTAGAGATTGAAAGGAAAATGATCCTTCCTCAAAACAATTGATTATACATAGAACAGAACATGAGTCTTCATTAGATGGTGAAAGCAATTCAGAAACTGTAGGTTGGAGATAGAATAGGGAAATATGAAGTCAGATGCAATATATATATATATATATACATATAAATATGAAGTCAGATGCAATATATATATACATATATATGTATATATATATTGTATATATATATATGTGTATATATATATATATATATACATATATATATATGAGAACAAGGAGCCCACATGTAATCTAACATCAAAAGGGGTAAGAGATGCAGCCACACTAAACAAAAAGCTGAGAAACAGGAAGATCACAAATTTGGAACACAAGCATCTTTCAAAATAATAATAATAATAATAATAATAATGCTTGATTCAAAGCACCCTGCACCTTCATATCCAAGTAGTAAACTTTCTCTCAGTTCTTTCAAATATTTACAAAAATATTTAGAATTTTTAGTGCCACTCACATGTAATCTTTTTTGTTTGTTTGTTTGTTTTTTGGGGTCTGGTCGTAGGGCCTGAACTCTGGGCCTGGGCGCTGTCCCTCAGCTCTTCAGTTCAAGGCTAGCACTCTACCACTTGAGCCACAGGGCCACTTCCGGCTTTTTTTCTTTTTGTTTATGTGGTGCTGAGGAATCGAACCCAGGGCCTCATGCATGCAAGGCAAGCACTCTACCACTGAGCCACCTTCCCAGCCCTCACATGAAATCTTTTAATGATATCAAAAAAAGATTGTAGAATTCAGTTTGTTTGTTTTTGTATATAGTACTTGGGTTTGAATTGAGAATTTTGTCCTTGTTAATAAAGTACCTTATGACTTGAGCCATACTTATGGCCATTTTACTACAGTTATTTTTCTAATAGGATTCCATGTTTATGTTTAGTTTGCCAACCTATTTATTCTTCCTGTATCATTAGGATGAAATGCATGTATCACCATGCCCAGCTATCATTAACAGAGTCTCATAAACAGTATTCCCAGGTTGACCTTGAACCATGGTCCTTTTGATCTGTGTCCCAAGCAGCAAGAATATCAGGTGCATGCTACCAGTCTCTGCCTCATAAAAATCATTTTTAACTTTAATTTTATCAAGAACATTATATAATACTATGAAGAGATTTTATTTAATTATATTTCTATGTCTGCTAGAAGTAAATCATTGATAATCTATTCTTCTTTTACATTTCTAGATAATTATATGCTACTTTTATCCTAATAGCATTTTAAAATTCAAATGTAGAGATGATAATATTCTAAGTTCTTAGCAGAACAGGAACCAATCAAAGAAAATGTAATTTTCTTCTTTTAAAGTAAATCTCTGCTTCAGGCATTAAATAAAGAAACTAACATTATATCTTCAATTAAGCAGACAAACTTCTAAAGGGTGTCCAAAATAGCTAACACCATTTCTCAGCTACTTTCTATGGAAAAAAAAATCCAAAGTGCTATTTCTCACATTGTAATCTTGAACAAATTTGGAACAAAAATTTGCCTGATTCATTTATTTCCTGGGATTAAAAATTCAAAAAGCATATCTTTTGAATGGGAACAGTGGGTCCTTAACTGGAAACATAAAGAGAAATGTAGTATCCAGTAATGAATGAATGTATGCTTTCTCCAGTTTACTCTGATCAGTTTTAACCTGACTGTATAATTTTCCATGAAATAACTTGGAGGAAGTGAGTATTAATGAAACCACTATATTAATAAAGATGCTTTAGGGACTGTTAAATTGATCAAAAAATAGTTAATTTGAGAATAAAGTGAACATTCCTTTATTATTTGTATAAAATACTGTGCTATTTCTTCTAAATTTGGTGCTAATTCAGGGAAAAAAGCTTCTACTTACTGGTATTCTTGTTCTTAGGCTGTATACATCTATACTATAAATGATTTGGGAAGATTTTAGGTAGTTGCTCTAAGGAGTAAAGAAAAATAGAACTAGCTTATGACAGATTTTCCTTACATGGGCACAACTGCATCTCTTATATTTGTTTCAGACTGAAATGTTTTAATTGTTTATGAAATTAGCCACTGGTACAACTGCAAAAACACAAGTTTCACAGCTATAGATTTAGTATGGATATGTAGTTCAGTTAGGGAATAAATCCAAAGACTAAAAACAAAGTTACAGTTTTATTCAAACGTATGCATAGGATTTGGTGATCACTGTAGAAATATTTTTAATTATATCAACCATAGTCTCTCAGAGCTTCATGTGGTCCTATGATATTTATTTTATCTATTAATTTAATATGAGAGCATCATTTAATATACTCAATTTTTTTCTATTCTGATAAATGACAAAAGGCTTCAATTTCACGAAGGTGAAATATGATACTTTAATGTCTCCAAATTTGCTGCCAATTATATTATTTATATGTGAGAACTGGGAAAATTTGTCCAGTTTTCTCTGTCCCTGATTCTTTAGTCTTCCTATACTTCTTTCAAGATACGGCCAGATAAGTTGATGCTAGGTGAAATGAACCCCAAGATAAGGATTCAAATGGTTTTTCTTTCTTGCGATTGTTTCTAACATATTTATAAGATGATTTCTTTGTTGCTTTGTATGTCCCTCCCCATGGTATAACCCCTGTTTTCACTGTATTTGATGTTGGTATTATTTGGGGAGGGGAAGGGAAAAAACAAATTGTTTAAATAGGGATACAGGTGGACCCATTGCAACAATGAGATGTACAAGACATTATGTCGAGAAAAGAACTTCACAACTTTGGTGTGGGGGCGAGGGGAGGAGGGAAGGTGGAGATGGGAAGGGAAGGGAAGGGGAAACAAAGGAGGAGGCAACAATGCTTGATAAGAAATATACTCATTATCTTGTTCATGTAATTGTAACCCCTCTGTACAGTATTTTCACAATTAAAAAAAAAGATAACATTTCAACATGACGCATTGTTCAACCTGTTATTTCATAAAATTGAGAAAAGCAATCTATAACTATATTAATAAGTAATATTAATGTACAACAATATTAGAAACTGTAAAAAGATTATAAAAATATGAAATCAGGCTCATAATCAGAGATTTGTACAAAAGTTATCCTTAGATTTGAATTAATGGCATTTTAAGTGTAAAAGTTAAGTTTAAAATATTTTCTTCAAACAAATTTATTGCATGTGTCTAAGTCAATTGTAAAAATGAAGTGTTTTAAACTGGGAAACACAAACCTAAGAATGACTCATTACGAATAAAGATAATACTATTTGAGAAAAAAGTTGATAACACCATTATGGCAGAAATCAAAATTGGAGGTTGGATTAGAGTTAGAAAGACACTCTGCTTTCCTGGGCTTACTAGTGCAACATTTGTCCCTATCTTTCTTATCTATTTTCCCTTAAGTTGATTAGCTGTTGCTATTTCAATAGGCCTTTTTATTCCTATTTTTCTGCTTCATAAGGAAAAAAAAAAGCAAAGGTGATTAATATTTATTGTACTCCTTCATATGTAACATACATCTCACTTAGTTCTCCTTGTAATCTCATAGAACAAATTTATTTCTCTTCCCTTATGATAAAGAAACACTTGGGGAAAGGAATTTATCCAGCATCATGAAGAAAAGTTGAAGTATTGGTTTCCAGCTTACATTTTAAGGTAGCAAAGAATCAAATTTCCCTATACATAACAATATCAAATTATTCCATAATGAAACAATGTGTCTTACCTCTTGTGATATCAAATTACTTTTCCTCAAACATTTATTACTTTTTAAGTAGTCACTGTAGGTCTATTAAAATCAAAGTTTTGAGACCCTATATCAAATTTAAATCATTTTGGTTTTGTGTTTTGCAGATTTCAATCAGAGTTTCCTAAGTTAAAAAAATAAGCTCTATTATTTTGATGATGATACATAAATATCCACATATTTATATTAAAATAAAAATTGTACTAAGGTAAGTTAAAAACAATACTGAGCCGGGCACTGGTGGCTCATGCCTATAATCCTAGCTATTCAGGAGGCTGAGATCTGAGGATTTCAGTTCAAAGGCAGCCCATGCAAGAAACTCCATGAGACTCTTATCTCCAGTAAACCACTCAGAAAACCAGAAGTGGTGCTTGACTCAAGTGGTAGAGCTCTAGGCTTGAGCTGAAGAGCTGAGGGACAGTGTGTAGGCCCAGAGTTCAAGTCCCATGATGGACCAAAAAAACCAAAAACCAAAAAACAAACAGAAAGACTGAGATAAGTAAAAGTGATGAGGATACATACATATCTATATCTATTAAGGTGATAATGATACTTGTGATAAGGCTGAAACTTAAGCTTAGATATCAGAATTGATGACTTAGAGGAGAGCCTAATAAGGAAAGGTTGACACAATAAATGTAAAGGTTACATTTCTTTATTAATTTCACTAGAATAAAACCTAAATTTTATGCATCAAATGAAATCACCATGAATCAATTTCTTTCATGCTTTAAATGATAACACACACTATGAGAAACATACCTCCAGACTATGTCCATGGTGAGGAACTTATAAACAAAACATAATTATGACTGAACAACCAAAAATATAAAAAATAATCAAATAAAAATAGCATGGCTTTGGATAGATATAGCTCCAATAAAAGAAGAGAAATCAAGCATCTACCCTTTGGAAAGCTCAAGAATAAACTGCATAAACCCCAGTTTTTAATAGAAGTTTTCCTAAACAAAGAGAAGGGCAGCTAGATGACAGTAAGGGGTACAGCTGTGACACTGAAGGCACATTAATAGAACTTAGGATGACTTACCAGTTACCTGGTAGCACTTCAGTAAAACGTGACTCTCATTCTGACAACAAGCCAGTGTCATCAAGGCATTTGAGACCTTACTAAAAGAGGGAAGGAGAGTCTAGGTTTGAATCATTATAATTGACAGAAACTTGTTGATATTTACTATTGTCCACTTACTGTTATCCTCCTTACCCCTAGCTTCTAAGACAGGAAATAGGAGTTATCTTACACAGCACTCTCAGTCTCAACTCTGAGTTCCAATATCAATTTTCTCAGGTCAACCCACAATGTCTAGTTGTTCATTATTAGAGGAGTTTTGTAAATATAGATTTAGTATCAACCCATTCACCATAATACTATGGTTATTTACTTTGATCACCAAAACAAAACAAAAAAACATTGCTAGTCATAAAGCAAATGAAAACACACTCAAAGTCACAATTTTCTTGGGAAATTTCCATCAGAATCACAATGAGTTATCAGCTCACATGCACAGTCCCTGTAATGAAAAAAAAAAAAAAGATAGATGCAAAAGATGGAGGGAAAAACTACAACGATCACAAACTGTTAATGGAAATGTAAAAGATACTTTCCTGAAGACAAATGTTGGCAGTGTTTTAAACATAAAAAAGTAACTTTAGAGTCCCATAATTCCACTCCCAAGTATAAATCCAGGAAAACTGAAAATATATGACTACCAAAAAACTTAAAGGTAGTCAAGTATGATGGTTCACATCTAAACTTCAGCACTAAAGAGACTGAGGCAGGAGCCTGGTAATTACCAGGCTCATGTCAGACTTGCTGATATGAAATTCTTGTCTTAAAACAAAAACAACTTGTCATCGTTATTGGCTATCTCAACATTCCTAGTGGACAAAACAGGAATTTTCACTTTCAAAATTAACAGCTATTATTTTTAGTATCTTTACCAAGTTGTGTAAGTATCACCCCAACACTTATTTCAAAATATTTTGTCAATTCAGAAAGAAATTTTGGAAACAAATATATTTCATCTTGTAAGTGGATAAGTTTTATGTGTACTACTTTGAAAGTACTTCACATACATAATTTTCTGTTCTTATCACCAACTGTATCATTTTATATGGTATGTATCATTCTATGTGGAAAGTGTCCTTGCCAATGAAATTATACTTTTTTTTCTTATCAGTTAGAAAGAACAATAAATACCTAAAGTTAAACTATTAGTTATGGCAGAGAAAGTATATATATATATATATACATATATATATATATATATAATGTACTTAATATATATAATTATGGCATTTAAACTCAAAATAAAAAAAAAGTGGTGATGTGGCTCAACTGGTAGAGCACTAGCCTTGAGCTGAAGAGCTCAGGGACAGCACCCAGATCTGTATATATCACTCTGCACCAGAATCAACTCCAAATGGATCAGAGACCTCGAAATAAAAGCAGATTCCATGAAAACTTTACAGGAAGGAATAGGAGAAACTTTAAGGCTCCTTGGCACAAGCCGAAATTTTCTTAATAAAGACCCAGAAGCACAAGAAATCAAAGAAAGTTTGGACAAATGGGATTGCATGAAACTGCAGAGCTTCTGCAAGGCAAAGGACATATCTAGCAAGATCAACAGAAAACCCACGGACTGTGAGAAGATCTTCACTAGCCATACAACGGACAAGAGTTTCATATATAAAATATATTTAGAACTCAAAAAACTAAATCCCCCAACAACAAATCCTCAAAGAAACAACTGCGCTATTACCAAATGGGCTATAGACTTAAAGAGAGACTTCTCTGAAGAGGAAATAAGAATGGCTACTAGACACATGAAGAAATGCTCAACCACTCTAGTCATAAAAGAAATGCAAATCAAGACAACACTTAGATTCCACCTCACCCCAGCTAGAATGGCTATAATCAAGAAATCTAGTAACAACAGACGCTGGAGGGGATGTGGACAGAAGGGAACCTTACTGCATTGTTGGTGGGAGTGTAAACTTGTTCAACCACTCTGGAAAGCAGTAGGGAGGTTCCTCAGGAGACTCCACATAGAGCTCCCCTATGACCCAGCAATCCTACTTTTGGGCAGTTACCCAAAGGATCACAAACAAGGTTATACCAAAGCTATCAGCACAACTATGTTTATCGCAGCATTATTTACCATAGCTATGATATGGAACCAACCCAGATGCCCCTCAGTGGATGAATGGATCAAGAAAATGTGGTATATATACACAATGGAATTCTATGCCTCCATCAGAAAGAATGACATTGCCCCATTTGTTAGGAAATGGAAAGATTTGGGAAAATTATATTGAGTGAAGTAAGCCAGGCCCAAAGAAACAAAGTCCCATAGTTTCCCTTATATATGTCTAGGGCAAGAAGAGAAGGTCAGAGACCATGTACATACATCCATATGAGATAAATGTTAAGCAAAATGTACTCCAAGACAGGGACACAAGAGGTTTTGTTGTTGTTTTTTTTTCCTTGCTAGTGTTTTTAATGTATTTACAATGCACTATGCCATTCTTTTATTTCTATTGTAGGTTCTTCTCCCGTGGTATAAGCCCTGTTTTCACTGGATTTGACGACTGTGTTGTGCATCTTGTTTATACATTTTGGTAATTTTGGGAGGGAAAGGGATATTGCAGAATGCTTAATGGGGACCCAGGTTGACCCAATGTGATGAGAAGATGTACAGGACACTTTACTGAAAATGAACGTTACAATGTCCGCGGAGGGGGGGGGGGGGAGGAGGAGAGGAGGGACGAGTTGGCGAGGGAAGTGATGGTAGGGGGAAAATAAAGGAGGTAACCATGCTCGTTATGAAATAAAAAGAAAATCAATTAATCAAAACAAAATTCAAACTCAAAAATTGACAAATAAATAAACAATAACCAAAGAGGAAAATATTGTGTGACAAACTTATGTACAAATATTTATCACAAAATAATAGAAAAAAGTGATATATTTAAAGTTTTTATCATAGAGGTCCTTCACTTCTTTAGTAAAATTAACTGCTAGGTATTTTATTTTTTTGTGGAGCTATTACAAAAAAAGTTGCTTTCCTGATTTCAGCTGTGCTCTTCTTGTTATTGGAATAAAGAAAAGACATTGATTTTTTGGGGGGTTGGGTCCGGTCGTGGGGCCTGAACTCTGGGCCTGGGCGCTGTCCCTCAGCTCTTCAGCTCAAGGCTAGCACTCTACCACTTGAGCCACAGCACCACTTTTGGCTTTTTTCTTTTTGGGTATGTGGTGCTGAGGAATCGAACCCAGGGCTTCAGGCATGCAAGGCAAGCGCTCTACCACTGAGCCACCTTTCCAGCCCAAGACATTGATTTTTGAGGGTTAATTTTACACCCTGTTACTTTGCCAAAGTTTTGGATCAGCTTAAATAACTTGGGAGCGAAGTCCCTGGGGTGCTTTAAATACAAGATCCTGTCATCTGCAAAGAGGAGGAGTTTTACTTCACCATTCCCTATTTGGATCCCCTTTATGTTTGGGTCTTGTCTTATTGCTCTAGCTAGTCATTCTAATACTAAATTGAAGAGAAGCGTGGAGAGGGGACATCCTGGATTTAGAGGAAATGGCCTTATCTTATCAGCATTAAGTATAATGCTGGCTGTAAGTTTGTCATATACAGCCTTTATTATATTGAGGAATGTTCCATGAATTCAAACTTTTTCCAGAGCCTTCATCATAAAGGGGTGTTAGATCTTGTCAAATGCTTTTTCTGAATCTATTGAGATAATCTACATATAACCATGTAAGATGATGATAAGTGAAATGAACCCCAAAATAAGGACAAAAGAGGTTTTATCTTTTTTGCTATTGTTTTTAATGTACTTACAATGTACTATGTGATTATTTTTTGTTTCTTTTGTATGTTCTTCCCCATGGTATGACCCCTGTGTTCACTGTATTTGATTCTGGTGCCCTGTATCTTGTATATGCATTTTTTAATTTGGGAAGGGGAAGGGAAATAAAAAAGTGCTGAAACAAGAATACAGGTTGACCCATTGTAACAATGAGATATACAAGACATCCTGTTGAAAACGAACTTTACAACTTGGAGAGGGGAGGGAGGAGTGGGGAATGTGGGGAGGGAAGGGATGCTATGGGAAAAACAAAGGAGGGGGTAACAATGCTCCAAAGGAAATGTACTCATTACCTTAATCCTGTAACCCCTATGTACAGTATCTTTACAATAAAACTATATATTAAAAAGAAGTGATGTATTAAAAATAGCAATTTTAGAATGTGTGTGGATTTGCAATGCAAATTTCATAATAAGGGACAGGAAACCAGGAATAAAGCAGGAAACAGAATATTTAATTGGAAATACAAAAGCATTACTTAATGAACATAAGTTAGCATTGTATTAACTAATTTATAAACCCTGTAATGAATATTTAATTGTGCTGAGACCTCATTGTGTTATATTGTTAATATTTTGAAAAATGTTAATAAAAATAATAGTTAAACATATTTTCATTCCATTTAAATGAAACAAAATCTTATAAAATCAACAATATTAGCTGGATGCTGGTGGCTCACGCCTATAATTCTAGCTACTCAAGAGGCTAACATCTGAGGATTGAGGTTCAAAGCCAGCTTGGGGAGGAAAGTCTGTGAGACTCATCTCCAATTACCTACCAGAAAACTGGAAGTGGCGCTATAGTTCAAGTGCCCAGGCCCAGAGTTCAACGCCAATGACTGGCTCTCGCCCCCCAAAATATCAACAATACTAAAATTAAAAAAAATGTTTATGATATCATTTTAAGTATCAATTTGGGAGCCATCTAACTTTCATTAGCTAAAAAATATTTCAGTATTACTACTTCTCAGTGGGAAGAAAGTATTGAACTTTGAGGAATGATGTATTACAAAATTTACACAAACTAAAAGAGAAAATAGTATTCTATAGGATGCAGATTCTCACTATCATAGCTATTGGCTCTAATGAATAGGCAAGACCATAGTTAATAATTGTAACAACAGGTAAGCTTCCTTAACAACATTCTAATTTCTCTCATGTGTATTTTCCTTATGTCTTTATTCTTAGTTATTCATTAAGAAACAATCACAAACAGGTAAGGAACACTGATAGATTATGTAATGGATAATCTATTCATAGGAAATGAATTTACATCCTATATTTTGTCATTCTTTTTGGTAGCACATATAAGCAGATTTACAATCAACAAGTCTGGTTACTTAGAAATCAATCTATTCTATACTAAATATATATTTAGTTCCTCTCAAAATCTGCTTCTATTAACAAAATCATATCGAGGTAATTATTGGTTTTATCTTTAGCTTTTAAATTATATTTAATTAGTTAATATGTTTAAAGTTTTTGATAACTTTCTATCATTGTATTCCTGTTATAGCCAGATTATAAAATGTTAAATTCTGTAAATTAGGAGACTCATTAGAGGAATTTGGGGTTTTATCTTTCCCAATGTGACCTAAGATATACTAAATCTATCTACAGGAATTCTCACAGAAGCAGGAAAAGATAATTTCCTGAATTTAGCTTCAAGGAAGGGGTACGATAAATTGTGTCATGCTTATCTATAAGCATTCTAGCAAACTATAACTATCTGACAACTTATTCTATGTTATTTTTCTACATTAATTATACTACTATAGTATTATAGACATCTATCAGATACAACGATGAATCATGGTACAATTACTTATATGTTCCACATTGTGGCTAAAAAAGAAAAGTTTTGCTGAATATATTAATGATGTCATATAACCTGAAGCCACCACAATAAAATTAGCATTGAAGTGAAATATTGCTTATTTGTTGAAAGAAGCCAAAAGTAAATTTAAGTCATTCTTATTAAGCAGTACAAGAAATATGTCAACTTTTCTTTTGAAAAAATAATAGTGCTGCGATTTGGGAAGATAATGAAATTATATGTTTATGTTTTATATTTATGGCTGAAACTCTAAGCCACTGTTAATGCTTTCATAAAATTAATTACATCTGAAGGATCTCCTTAAGATGGATATTCATCTTAACTTCCTTACTGACTGCAGTAAGTATTCATAAGAAAAAGCATGATGATAATAACTGCCTTAAGTATAAATAAGGGTGTTTTATCAAAATTGTGTGGATAGTAAATAAATTATTTATACTTAATGGTAGATTCAGAATTGTTTGGGTTATGAAAGTAAAATGAGATGATTTGTGGGATTTTTTAAGTACTTAAGTAGAATTTCCAGAATCTTTTTTTGAAATGCATTGGTTGGCATCAGTAATAACACATAGGTGGGAAAATAATAATTCCTCCAATAACAATATTGATCACAGCAACATAATTTTTAGTAATATTGACATTCACTATCACTTTTTAAAAATCAAAAGAATGAAATCAAGTTGCATAAGCACAAAGACAATATATGAGTATTATCATTAAGTTCTAAATAAATTTAATCATTCCTTAGCTATGTTTGTGAAGAATAAATTATAGTACAATATGGTAATGTATATTCCAGCTAGTTCCAGATAATACTATAGATGTAACTGAAATCTTGGATATAATTTGTGGACATCAATAGTTTAAAATACCTGTTATTATCCTGTATGATTTACACATTGGATGAATGGATAAATATATTTCTCTGTTTTTAGCTAATAAACTACCTAACAACCAAGTAGCTTGAAACACTGTGTCATTCATTCCAGTTCAGTGATTTGACTGAATGTAAATGATTATTTAAAAAAAATTCTCTCATGATGTTTTAGGCAAATATTCCTTACACCATGATGATTACATCACACTCTAATTTGAAAATAAGAAATAATAATATTGATTGCATTGTTTCACTCACTTTATTGTATTCCATATGCTTTTGTGTTTTTGTTTTTGTTTTAAATTTAACTATGTCTTATTAAATACTTAAAAAATGTATCCAAAGAAATGTACCAAAGAATTGTACTCATGCATACTAAGAAAGCACTCTTCCACTAAGCCACCGTCCCAGACCTCCATGAATTTTTTAATTCTCATGTATTTCATTTTAAAAAGTAATTTTTTGATATGTCTGACAAAATGACCTTTCAAATATCCCACTCTTCTTGTTTCCACAGTGTATAAACTAAGCCAAATATATTTGTGCTTGGCATCTAATCCTATGAGAAAAAGAGGTATAAAGTGAATAAAATCAAAACAGGGAATTCTGAAATTAAAACTTCAGTACTTACTGTTATATGGAGGGAGAGACTAATAAGGGCATTTCAAATGCAAAGTCAAAGAATGCTTTGTGACAACATGTAAGCTCCATCTCATAGTCTTAAAGTCTTAATTGAATTGCTATTGATAAGATGTCACTGAAGAGACATCCCTGTGGGGAAACAGGAGTTTGCTGTAAATGACCTGTCATTGGGAATGTCCATGTCTAGACTGAGTTAAAATGTTCCTTGATTCTACCTGTCGACCAATTCATATGCATTAACCATATATAGTTACAGAGGAAGGAACATATTTTCAAAACAATATACATCTAGAAATAGTATGTATGAGTGTGTTTGTGTTTGTGTGTGTGTGTGTGTGTGTGTGTGTGTGTGTGTGTGTGTTAGTGTCTGGTGTCCATCTAGTCTTTTCAGTGTGTGAACATTGTGAAAATAATCCCCAGTGCTGGTAGTTCATACATATAATCCTAGCTACTCAGGAGGCAGAGATCTGAGGATCAATGTTCAAAAACAGCCTGGCAGGAAAGACCTTGAGACTCTTATCTCCAGTGAAACAGCACAAGGCAAGAAGTGATGTTTGCTTCAACTGATTGAGCACCAGCCTTGAGCATAAAAGACAAGGGAGACCATAAATCTCTGAGTTAAAGTCCTAGTGCCAGCACATACACATGCATACTTTCTCTTTCTCCTCGCTCCCACACAAAGTCATACCCTGCAATATATTATTATTTTAATAAATGTTCAAAATTAAAAATATAAACTTGAAGAGTTTGTACATTGGACCATTTTGGTTGTGAAACAGCAAACTCTTACTAAATGAAGAATGATCAAATTGTTTGATTGTATTGTATTTCATGGGTTTTCTTTTTAATTGACAAATATTTTATTTTAAAAATTAATTTTGTGACATGTTGTCTGGCCAAATGACCCTTTAAATACCCCATACTTTTTGTTTCACTGGTGCACAAACTAAACCAAACACATCTGTGCCTATAAGTCTGGCAAAAGAAAAGATATAAGTGCTTACACTTGTTTATATATATTATCTGTCTCCCCAACAAGGAACTCTTATTTTTCAGTTAAGAAATGATTAGAAACTGGCAATCTATTTGTTGTTCTTAATGTCTACTCTCTATGAGCTTGTTATACCTGGCAAGCTTGTTATACCCCAAGATTCCTTAAGACAATTTTAAATCATATGTCAATACTTAGGTATTATTTGGAAAACAAAACATATCAACCTAACCTCACAATTAAGAAAGTCTAAATAATTCATCTTTGTTCATATTTTATCTATTTATCTTAGTCTCATTACAACTCTGAACTCCAATACTTAACTTAATTGATACTGAGGGGATTTATAGAGGTGAAAAATTTATAAACTGATGACAAATTGGTGATTACAAAATAAATTTTTCAATGCTGCTATATATATATTTATATTCAGGAATGAGTACATTATATATAAATTATTACACACTAAAATATTGTATACATATATACCTATATATTAAATACATATATATGATATATATTGTTTAAAATATGACTACCTTGACTCTTTTGGTGTAAAAAATATGCCCACAAAATTTTATATATTAGGTATAATGATTTTTCCTTGCATAAGCATTGATACAAACATAATTTTGTCAATTCTTTTCTTATTTAAAAATAATAATTTTACTGATTTTTAAATTTTCTATATTAAGCCATTTGATGAAAATCACATGCAGAGAGTTTTATTCCAACAATAAATGGTCATGATGTCTTTTATTTCTAATCTAGAAGCTTCATAGGATATATAAAATAAGGCAAAGAAAGCATTACCCAATTTTAAAGCTTCTCAAAATTGGATGATATTCTAAATAGTTAACAAGTATATCATCAAATGATGATTATTTGAAATCAAATGTTTCATGTATTTTTGTGTATTGAATTTTACTGGAACTGATAAAATGAAGTATGTTTTGCTTTGGTCTTCTAAGGAATGTCACAATGTAATTTAAGCCAGCCTGGAACTTGCTAGTTCGTTAATATTCTCCATCTTCAGGCTCCCACTTGCTGGGACCATAGGCATGCTGTACCATAATTGACTTTTTGAAATGAGTTTTTAATGAGTTACTATGAATTGTTAGTAGTGTTGAATATTTGTAGTATGTATATCTTATTTCCAAAATATTAGTTCTTCCTTCCCATTTCAATTCTGGAGGAAGTACTAATCTTTTGCTTCTTTATGATGGGTAACTTTAACATAGGATCAGATTGCCCACTGGATCTGCTGTGTAATTTAACAGCATGGCTCAGCCTAGCTCTGTGGGGCGAGTTTGCACAAGGCTGAGTGAATGGGGGAGGGTATTAGTAAAGATTCACATTGAAACCCATATCTGATGTGTAATTTTCCAAGCTGAAAGATGTTAGGATTTTCAGGGTTCAGAATTCCTGTAAAGCTAATTAAAATTCCCATAGGTAAAAAAACCACATCCTAATCTAAGACTTTTTGTACACAACTTTTAGGAGAAACAATTTTCCTTAGAAAGAATATAACTTATTATTTCATTAGGAATTTTTCTCCACCTTTTCAGGAACCATATTTCAGTAAAACTAGAACAAGTTAAGCAGGTTATTTGTGGAGTACTGTCCACACACAGTCTCCTATTTTTTCTTTTCATTTTGTGTTAAACTGTTGTAGGAATGATGTCAGATTTCACTAGAAAGGTGTGGAAGATGAAGAACATCACGTACACACACTGCCACTAGAAATGAAAAGCTGGCATTTGGCTGTCTGATGACTAATTAAATGTCACTGAGTCCAGGGGCTAAATATGCATCAGTTGATGATTGGGTAGATGTTACTGCTGCATATGTAGATTTAATTATAGAGCAATTGAAATTAATAAAGTGGCAGAGCCTCTCAGAAATATATTTTATGGCCCATGATTTCTCTATGAAATAACTCACTAACCATTGCCCTCTACATAATGTCATACTTTGCTAAGTTCATTAGAGAGACAATTATATAGCAAGTTAATAAGCATTCTACCTGTGTATTACATATTGATGTTTGTTAGGAGATCCAATATTAACATTGTGTTTCTTTCCCTAGTAGATGTAAAGGATTCTTACCCGACTATGTGGTTTAAAATTTTTAATTTTATTATCATATAAACTGTTCCTTTACTTGTCCTTTTCATGTCCCTACTAAGGAATATATAAAAAGGATTTTTTAATTCATAATCCCTAAAAGAGGGGAGACTAGGGACATTATCAGATTTGGAGGATATTCACTTCTCAGTTATTTTTGCTTTAAAAAATATCTTTGAGCCAGTCGTCGGTGGCTCACCCCTGTAATCCAAGCTACTCAGGAGGCTGAGATCTGAGGATCATGGTTCAAAGCCAGTCCACGCATGAGAGTCCGTGACACTCTCATCTCCAATAAGCCAGTAGAAAACTTGAAGTGTCGTTGTAGCTCAAGAGGTAGAGTGTTTGCCTTGAGCTGAAGAGCGCAGGGACAGAGCCCAAGCCCAGAGTTCAAGGCCCACCAGTGACCAAATAATAATAATAATAACTCATAAAACATTCATATTTGAACTCAGCCTGTTATACACATTTGTAATCATTACAAACCAGTTTACCCCTTCCCCACTTGGTGGCCATGAATAAACTGGTATAAAAAGCATTAATAGATAGGTAAGAGTTGTCTAAAACACAGACTTCACACTTAGGAAACAGAATGACTAGATCATCACCAGATCTCACACATCTGGAAGCAACCTGCATCAATGGCAGTTGAAACTGCACTTAGGAATCACTGTGAAAATGTCTGTTTCCTAAAGTTGGCACATTTCCTCTCTCAGAACTTAGAGGCAACAAAGATTTCAGAAGGGTGGTTTTAAGGCACAGTGATAGTACCTCGAATACAATTTTTCTGTTTTCATATATTCATGTTTCTTTTGAGTTGAACTTACATTAGGTATTTGAGTGAGCAATGTGAGAATGATTACAGTTACTTGTACTTTAAACTTGGAGGCCTGGAAAGCAAGGACATTAATTGTGTGATATTTTAGTGGGGGTTTTCCTCATTTTGCCATAAATATCTGCATCAAAGTCACATGTGAGGATTTAATTACATCCCTGTCTTCTTAGACCCACTGTGTAAAATTCCCCAGGGCTTACACAGTGCCTAGGATTTTAATTTTTTTGTTTGTTTGTTTTTTTGGTCTGGTCATGGGGCCTGAACTCTGGGCCTGGGCGCTGTCCCTCAGCTCTTCAGCTCAAGGCTAGTGCTGTACCACTTGAGCCACAGTGCCACTTCCAGCTTTTTTTTTTTTTCTGCTTATGTGGTGCTGAGGAATCGAACCCAGGGCCTCATGCATGCAAGGCAAGCGCTCTACCACTGAGCCACCTTCCCAGCCCGGATTTTAATTTTTTAAGAAGATTAACTACATGAATTGGATGATGATCTGTGGGTAGGAACCATTGAGCTAATAAGAGAGATATGTCACAATAAGATTACTCTAATTTCTATAGTGTATCATCCTAATTCTTGTTAAGAGTTTATAATCCCTGAAATATTCACAAGACAAAACTCAATAAAAAGAACTATCAAGTGGGTATAAGCATAACCAAACAGGGCTGGGAAGGTGGCTCAGTAGTAGAGTGCTTGCCTTGCATACATGAGGCCCTGGGTTCAATTCCTCAGCATCACATAAGCAGAAAAAAAAAGCCAGAAGTGGCACTGTGGCTCAAGTGGTAGAGCGCTAGCCTTGAGGTGAAGAGCTGAGGGACAGTGCACAGGCCCAGAGTTCAGGCCCACGACTGGACACCCCCCCAAAAAAAAACATTAACCAAACAAAAATTGTGTGATAATTATTAATGTACAGTTTCCCCACATATATTCATGTATAAAAAATATAATATGTATGGAGCCCATGCACAATCAAGTCACATTGGATTTGGATCTGTGCTCATGTGTGTATGTTCTAATAAACTCCAGCTTGGAGCATATATAAGTCATAGCTTTTGGGTTGTTTTGAAAGTTAAATACGGAGTAAAATAAGAGCTTTAATGTCAGAAAATTTCTAGGAGCTACAGAAGAAACAAAGGCAAAGTAAATATTTAAAATTTGAGACTATGGTGGAGAATGAGGGAAGGGGTAACAATGCTCAAGATGTACTATACTCATAAATTGACATATTTAGTTGAAACTCTAAGAAAAACTAAAAATTAAGACTACATAATTTATTTAAGTAAAAATATCATATGTATTACTATACATATAAATTTGTATTTTCTTTTTTTGGTCGGTTGTAGGGGCTGAACTCTGGGCCTGGGCACTGTCCCTCAGCTCTTCAGCTCAAGGCTAGCAACCTACCACTTGAGCCACAGTTCCACTTCCAGCCTTTTTCTGCTTATGTGGTGCTGAGGAATCGAACCCTGGGCCTCATGCATGCGAGGCAAGCACTCTACTACTGAGCATAGTAACAAAAAATTAAGAATTTTATCATTTTTGGCTAAAAATTATTTTTAAAAATTATTTTATGAAAAGGAAATGGAACAGCATTTATTCAGGCCAACATGAGAACAAAAAAAAGGCTTCTGGATAAATATTCTTCTATGACTATATATGCCAAAAATCAAGTCTCTCTCTTTCTATTGTCTTTTTCTTCTAAGTAAACCTGCAAAAGAATTATTACCCTTAGGAGATGTGTTAAAACTGAGTCTATCTCCATGTTCATACCCTTATGGAAACTTCTGGCTTTTATCAAAACCCAGTATCTTTTTAACTTTATTCAAAATTTCAAATCTAATAGCTGGTCTTCTTTCTCTTGCATGTGTTACCAAGCCTTCTGCTTGGTGAGCACACATCCTTCCACTTGACCCACTCTTCCAGCCCATTTCGTTCTTAGTTGTTTTCATTTAGAGTCTTCTGCTTTTTACTCTTTTCAGCCTCTAATCATGATGATATTGCCCATGACTCCTTTGTTGGTGGGATTTTAGATATGTACCAGACCACCAGCTTCTGTGTGGAGAGGCTGTCTTGCTAACCTTCTGTCTTGAAACACAGTCCTCCCCCTCTTCCTGTCCCAAGATGCTGAGACATCATAAATGCACTACCACACAGGGTACACAATAGACAAATTTCTTATTTCATGTTTTGAAATTGTTGAAAAACACTCCTTCACTACCACCACTGTATGATGATCTATTAACTTTTCTTGTCCTTGAGACTCAAGACAATACTTAAAAGTTGATATCCCTAAAGATTTTCCCCCATGCTTTACCTAATGCTATTTTATCAGATGAAATGATCTTCCTGGTTTACTGCTTCTATACATAGTTTAAAGTATAATTATGCTGATGACTCCATATCCCAATTCTGAGTTTCATATGCCTACATTTAACTATCCATTGACAGCAAGTTATCAACAAAATCAACCCTGTGTCAATCTTCACATATCCCAACAAACTAAGACATGTGTATCTGCCATTCACAGTGTGGCATCTCCTGTCAAGTTGGTTCAGACACCTGAGAATCATTTCTGAGCCACCCCATCACCCTCCAATGAATCCTGTCCTTATTGCCATTGTTAATTGCTACAAGAACAGGCACATTTCACCATCTTGCCCTTTTCCCAACTAGATTGAACTGCTATTATTTCCATCCAGATGATTGTAAGAGCCCAAGTATTTCTTCGTGCCTAACTCCCTATTTCCTATTATTCTCACAGCACATTTCCTATCCAGCATTGTTACACCTCCTTTGTTTTTCCCCTATCATCCCTCCCCCCCACCTCCCCAACTTCTCCCCACAAAAGTTGTAAAGTTCTTTTTCGACATAGTGTCTTGTGCATCTCATTGTTACAATGAGTTGCAAATCAAAACAACATTAAGATTCCACCTTATCCTAGTTAGAATGGCTATAATCAAGAAATCTAATAACAAGTTGAGATTTTGAGTTTAGTTTTCTTTGTCATTTCAGTCATGGTTAACACTGCCTTTGCTGACCTCACCTATTGTTTACATTTTACATACTTATCACACTGCTCACGGTACCAGTTCATTTTCCTTCAGTTTTCCATGAATATGTACTGTTGAAAACAATCCATAGCTGTGTTATCATGTGTATCTAATTCTTAGGTCCCTTCTCTCTGATGATAACCATCGATTCATTATTGCCAATATTACATCCTATCATTCCCATTTTAACAACTTTTCTCTGACTCCTTATTCAGCCAAAAAATATAAAATAAAATGGAAACAAAACCTTCACAAAATATGCCCAACTAGGAAAAAATTATATTAAGTGAAGTAAGCCAGGCCCAAAGAAACATAGGTCCCATGGTATCCCTAGTATATGTCTGGGACAAGCATAAAAGGTCTGATAATATGATGTTAAGCGAAATGAAACCCAAGATAGAGACACAAGTGTTTTTTTTTCTTTCTTGCTATTGTTTCTAGTATTTATAAGGTATCGTGTAATTTTGTTGTTGTTGTTGTTGTTGCTTTGTATGGCCCTCCTCCACGGTATACCACCTGTTTTCACTGTATTTGATGTTGATATAATTTGGGGAGGGGAAGGGAAAAAACAAATTGTTTAAATAGGGATACAGGTCGACCCATTGCAACAATGAGATTTACAAGATGCTATGTCGAAAAACGAACTTCACAATTTCGGCAGAGGGTGGGGAGTGTAGTTGAGGAGCTGGGAGGGAAGGGAAAAACGAACTCTACAACTGTGGGGGGGGGGAAAGGGGCAGATGGGAGGGCAGGGATGGGAAGGGGAAACAAAGGAGGAGGAAACAATGCTTGATAAGAAATATACTCATTACCTTGTTCATGTAACTGTTATCCCTCTGTACAATATTTTCACAATAAAAAACGTATTAATAAAAAAACCCAATTCAATCAGCCCCCTTTCCCCACCCTAGTACAACCAAGCTGATAATCCTGAGGGAAACTTAGATACACTAGTTATCTCTATTTTTGAATTCAATCTACTTTTTTTTTCAGACTGTAAATTGTGTTTTGATTCAATTCCAATACTGAAAGAATTTTGCAAGAGTTTCCATTGACAAGCGTCAGAAGGATTGAGATTTGGAGCTCTGGTGACAGTTCCTATAGCTCTTTGGGGAACTGTTTGGATGTTTTAGTGGATTACTGCACTCTTTTTTTTTATTAATAAGTTTTTCCTTAGTGTGAAAATACGGTACAGAGGGGTTACAATTATTTGGGCAAGATAACGAGTACATTTCTTATCAAGCATTGTAGCCTCCTCCTTTGTTTCCCCTTCCCATCCCTTCCCATTCTCCCCCCCCACCGCCAACCCCCTGAGTCAAGCAGAAAAGGACAGGTAAGTTGATGTTAGGGAAATGAATCCCAAGGTAAGTATTAAAATGTTTTTTTTTCTTTCATGCAATTGTTTCTAACATATTTATAAGATGATTTCTTTGTTGCTTTGTATGTCACTCCCCCATGGTATAACCCCTGCTTTCACTGTATTTGAGTACATTTCTTTTTTTTTTTTCCAGAATAAGATTTTTTTTTTATTGTGAAAATACTGTACAGAGGGGTTACAATTACATGGGCAAGATAATGAGCACATTTCTTTTTTTTTTTTTGTATAAAGTACATTTCTTATCAAGCATTGTTGCCTCCTGCTTTGTTTTTCCCTTACCATCCCTTCCCTCGCATCTCCACGACTACACCCTCCCTCCCTTCCCCAACCCCCAGCCAAAGTTGTAAAGTTCCGTTTCTGACATAGTACTTTGTACATTTCAATGATTCAATGGGTCCACCTGTATCCCTATTTAAACAATTTGATTTTTCCCTTCCCCTCTCCAAATTAAACCAACATCAAATACAGTGAAAACTGGTTATACCATGCGGGAGGGACATACAAAGCAACAACAACAACAAAAATCATCTTATAAATACATTAGAAACAATAACAAGAAAGAAAAGCCACTTGAGTCCTTATCTTTGGGTTCATTTGGCCTAACAAGAACTTATCTGACCTTTTCTGCTTGTCTCATACATATCTAGTTATTGCAAATAAAGGAAACTATGGGACCTATGTTTCTTTGGGCCTGGCTTTCTTTACTTAAAATAATTTTTCCAAGTATTTCCATTTCCTAACAAATGGGGCAATGTCAATCTTTTTAATGGAAAATCTAGATTAGTAAAATAAAGCAAACATAAAAAGGTCTCTGAATGAGTTTTTTTTTTTTTTTTTTTACCAATTTTAAGGTACTATATGATTTTTTTTTTTTGCATTGTATGTCTTTCCCCATGGTATAAGCCCTGTTTTGACTGTATTTGATGTTGGTATAATTTGGGGAGGGGAGGGTAAAACAAGGTCTTTAAATAGGGATACAGATTGACCCATTAGATGCTATATCAGAAAATGAACCTTACAATTTAGGGGGGGAGATATGGGGGTGGGGGTGGGAGGGGGATGTAGCTGAGGAGGTGGGAGGGAAGGGATGGTAGGGGAAAAACAAAGGAGGAGGTAACAATGCTGGCTAAAAAATGTACTCATTACCTTGTTCATGTAACTGTAACCCCTTTTCATAATATTTTCACAATAAAAAAAACTTAATTAAAAAAATAAAGTATTTGCCCCCTAGGACTCTTGTTACCAGCAGTGCATTATTTTCCCACAGCAGTCTTTGGCATCATTATTGCTACCTGAAGACAGAAGCAATTTGACATTACAATGAAGAATTGAGGTAATTGATCTGGATGCTACAGAGTTATTGGAATTTAAAATTCCAGAGGATTCTAACATGCAACAAAGTATGAGACCTAAAATTTCATTCTTCCACTAAAGTCTTTTTCCAGTCATGCAGAATGGAATATGAAAATTAATGTGAATATGGAAATCAATGTAAACTAATGACATTTAGGCCTGCTCTTCAGAAAAGGCAGGTAGATACACCCACATCATAGGCATCACTTGGATGGAAGGATTTGCAGTTTTAACATGCTCTTTATGTGGTTGATGGGCTTATGTCATTTGAAACATACTGGATTAAGGCATTTTCACTTAGTCATTTAAAATGCCAAGATTTACCAAGATAGAGATCAATAAGTTCTATATCTCAATTAGGGACTCTTGCTAATTTCATTTGGAGTGTATCTATTAAGTGTACAACTACCCTCGTTACATTGTGTGCTGGGTCATATTGAAATAAATGTCTGGGAAATAGCATGTGGAGAGGCAATAAAGGAATAGGCAAGTCAAACAGACTGGGGTCCAAATTATTTCTTCATTATTCTGAAGAAATCATTGTGAAAAATATTACACATCACTTTCTCTTTTTGCTGTTTTTTTTTTCTTTTGGAGGGGGGATGGGGGAAAAGAAGAGTGATAACTAATTTTCAGGCTGCCTTTTATACCACTGATGGGTATTGAGCTATTGATTCTGCTATTTTAAGCTCCAAATAATGGGTCCAAGGATTATAATAATGAGCCTTCTCAAGCTATTGAATGCTCTCATTTTAAAAGTTAACAGTAATCTTGAAGAAATCATTCTTATAGATTTAAATAAGGACTTTAAAAAAATATACGTGATTGCTGGCTCTGGTAGCTCATAATTAGATCTTAGCTATTCAGGAGGTTGAGATATGAGAATCCTGGTTTGAAGACAGCTTGGGAAGAAAAATCCAGGAGCTCTTATCTCCAATTAACCACCATAAAATCTGGAAGTGGGGCTGCAGCTCAAGAAGTAGAGCACTAGCTTTGAGCTCAGTGACAGCATCCAGGTCCTGAGTCCAAGTCCCAGGATTGGGGCACATGCGCACAAGTGTGTTTTACACACGCGTGCACACACACACACACACACACACACACACACACACACACAAAAGTACATAATATCTCCTCAAATGAAAGATTAGTAATAATTATTTTGGGGTACTCATTTTACAAATAATGAAATAAGAAGTAGAAAAAAAGCCAAGATTTTGTTTTGATAGAGTTCTCGTGTGTGTGTGTGCATGTATGTGTGTGTGTAAATGGATGTGTGTTTGTAGAATAAAATAAATGATATGCAGGAAGTTTGGAAGGATGAGTGGTTAGTTAGCAAGAGGAAATCATAGAAAACATTATGACAGGAAGAAGGGCAAAGCAATTTCAAAGACTCTCAGATGTAAGGTATCTTAATGTGTCCACTGAGGAACAGAGAACTTTTTGTAAATGATGGCTGGAAATAACGAAACACTGAAATAAGGATACAGGTTGATCCATTGTAACAATGAGATGTACAAGACACTATGTTGAAGATGAACTTAACAGTTTCAGGGTGAGGAGTTGGAGAGGTGGGGAGGGATGGGATGGTTGGGGGAAATACAAAAGAGGAGTTAACAATGCTCAATTGGAAATGTACTCATTACCTTATTCATGTAACTGTAACCCCTCTGTACACTATTTTTACCATAACACACACACACACACACACACACACACACACACACATAAAATGATGGCTGGAAAATGAAGAACTTTGATGTCTCAGTGACAATAATAATAAATTTTCATTTCATCCCATTTGCAAAGGGAAGTCATGGACATTCCTAATTAAGACATGATCTTGTTATAATAAAAGTGTTTTGTGTGTCATAGGTAGAAATGACTTGCAGAGGGGTTATGAATAGAAACTTAGAGCTACTCATGAAGTTATTACCACAATACTAGTGAAAGGCATAAGCTTTAGACAAAGATATCCACATTTCCAGTGTTCATGATTCAATCCATGCCTGTGAGCAGTACCTCTTTGATGTATCATATTTTTTCACTTTCATCATGTCAGTGAACAATGTTAATGATACTTCATATTAGAATACCTCCCAGGATTATCCAAGTTTCTATTCTGTAGTCTGTTTAAGATACTAGCACAAAGAGAGACTTCATTAAATTTTTGCTCTTTAAATCACCTGGGAGTTACTACTGCCAGGTGATTGAAAGCTGAGATACAAGTCTTTCCATAAATACATAGTTCCATCTTTGTGCCTAAATAAGTCCTAAATTATTGTCTATATCTTTATTACTTTAATTTGCCAGTAATTTGGCCAGTTGAATAAGCAATACACATTGGTTTTTTCCCCATGAATATATATCGTGTTTCTCATAAATTTCAGTGTAAAAATATTGTGTCTACTGCTCATCTTTTCAAAACCAATTCTATGTTTGCTCTTATACCCAGGTATCAAACTAAATACTAATGTTAATTTCATGGCCAGGATAATATGGTTGATATCTTAAGATCTTAATGTGCACTAGGAGAATACAATCCAAAATACAGATGATTCAACAGACAAACTGCAGTTTGAGGGACACATCTGGAAAGCATGTGGAGATGTAGAGAATTTTATGAAAAAATTCCTATTTCTATAGGAAAGTACTCTAAATATGAATAAATTACCAGCAAGGAAGAGGAGGTGGCTATATCTAAAAGTGAAATAAATGGTGACACAATCAATGACCCCTGAGTGTATATCTTTAAGACTATGAACTAGTCAAATAGCTGAAAGGGATAGCTACCTATGTTGACATGAGAGCCATTATTTAATTATTCATATCCATTAATTCAACAAGGAATGTGGACCACGTGAAACAAATTAAGCTTTAATAAAATGAAGAATAAAATGAGCCAGACCAAAAAAATATATCCCTGGAGCTTAAATAGCAGTAAGAAGCAGGGAAAGCAGAAGGCAGACAATGGATTAACAAGTGCTGATTCTTTCTTGCTCATTGTTCAAAGTCATAAATATGAAAATATAACACATGCTCTTTGTTCTATCAAAAAATCCCACCTGTGGGACACCCTGCAGATATTTTTTAACAGTCCTGTCAGGAAATAAGTGAATATGTGATTTATGAAATCACTCAGCAGAGGCTAGGTTAGGAAATCACAGAAATATCTAGTTCAACAGTTTATGGATGCCATAAGAAATAAATACCCTTTAGCTATGTTGTTTCTCCCAGAGTCTTTGTATCATCCTAAGAATCTTCATTTTTTTCTTTATTCGAATTATTCTTTTTGACACATATCTCCATATTCTTATTTATTCTAACATATATATTCCCACAGAAAACCAGCTTCTAGGTACCTACCTGGTACATGACCTATGTTGAGTCCCTTTGAAATTCGATAATTTATTTCTTCAATGTGGTTAGGGAGCATTGTCCATCAGGAGGAATGTTCAGACATTACACTGAGTCAATTTTAATTTTTCAGAAGACACTTTAAAATACTTGTGTGGAATACCCCAAAAATGATAGAATAGTTTCTCCCTTCAATTCAGTAGCATACTCTTTCAGAAGCTATAATTCTCCCATTAAATAGAGAAACAGGTGATCAAAATTTAAAGATAATAGGAGGCAAGAGACTCTCCAGAATGTCATGTCAAATGAAGTAGCGGTTTATAATCCAAAACCTAAACGCCAAAATAAAATCTGAATTTCCTCAAGCAAAATGTAGACTTAATACATATCAATGGTGTCCGTGGAATCTTTAATATTCCCTCTACCATAGCCGGGAGATCCAATTATTCACCCACATTTTCTGCTCAACCAGGCTGAGCTTATTCACCAGCCCTCCAGTTAGAATTTAATAAAAGGTCTGTGGGTATATTGACATTTCATAGGGAAAAGGTGGAGGTGTGAGAACTGCAATGCTTTTCTGTAGAGCTAAAAGAAACAAATAGTCCAAGACCAGCCAGATGCCTATTCACAATAAGTTTGGTTAATATACATGAATCTATTTAAAGTTAAAATGAGGGAAAATTCAAAGGAAATATAATTTATTTTGCAACAGAGATTTTAATAAAATACGAAGATTAATATATTGTAAATATGATATTATGTAGAATTTTCATTTATATAATTCATTTATTGGGAAGCAATTACCTGCAGAATGTATTCTGGGGATCAGCAAGTGTATGCAGAAATGTACTCTTCAAATAGGTAAAGTCAGTGCAATGATATACATGTTATAAAATTATGTATTGATTGCTACTGGAATACTCAGGAGAAAATGGTTAAATTCTAGTAGATGTATAAGAATGTTTGTGCAATGAAAAGGAAAACATAGGGGTGGGAAGGTGGTTCAGTGGTAGAGTGCTTGCCTTGCATGCATGAAGTCCTGGTTTCAATTCCTCAGTACCACATAAGCACAAAATGCCTGAAGTGGCACTGTGTTTCAAGTGGTAGAGCGCTAGCCTTGAGCTGAGGAGCTGAGGGGCAGTGCCCAGGCCCAGAGTTCAGGGCCGATGTCTGACAAAAAAAAAAAAAAAAGAAAAGGAAAGGAAAGCATAGAAGTATGCTGTTTTAATGGCTAACACACACAGCTTTGCATTTCCATAATCACTAAGAGCTTAGGATAAGTGTTCCATGCACAAAGATTGTTTTTATTTTCTTTACAAGGTATATTGGAACCTGAAATTTAAAATATGGAAGCAAGAAAATGTGAAGTTTAACAAAAAGGTTAAGAGCTACTAGCCATTTCATCCACTTTTATCTCTGACACATATCAGAGATAAGCTAACCAATTTAAAAATAAAAAGTACAAAGATAGTCAAGTAAAAGTGATTTTGACATTAGATCTATACTGGAGGAGATATGTTTGAGGTTTAACAATGGAGACAAATAGAAAAAAATACAGCAAGAGACAAAGATATAGAGAGAGAAAGAAACAGAGAGAGAGGGAGGGGAGAGAGAAAGAGAGAGAAGAGAAAAGAGAGGGAGAGAGAGGAGAAGGGAGAGAGAGAGAGAGAAGGAGGGAGGAAGGGTAGGAGGGAGGAAGAGGGAGAGGGAGAGGGAGAGGGAGAGGGAGAGGGAAAGGGAGAGGGAGAGAGAGAGGATGGTCCTCTATTTAATACTACAATTCCTCTTAAGTTATAAAGATGTCCTTTTATATGTTCTGGATTTTGGTGTCAGTTCTTAGGGGAAGTGTAAGTTTTAGCTATAAAAAAGTGATAATCAGTTCAAGATGTGCAATCTGTGCATGATGGTCATTGCATTTGGAGTTGAGACCTTTATAGAATACTAGGTCCTGAGGGTGGAGTCCCATTCAAATGAGACTTATGTCAAAAATTCTAGGGGACAACTGGATCACACCAGAAGACGACTATCTGTAAACCAGGGAGAGCACCCCTAAAACATCTCCATACTGATGGCATCCTATTCAAGACTGTGTAGGTTCCAGACTGGTAAGAAATAAATATTTAAGCCATCATTGTGGGTTTTTTTTTTTTTTTGGTGTTGTGTTCCAGTATAACTTCCACTTTCCACTTGTAGTGTTAAGCAGTGGCACATAGAAAATAGAAATGTTAGCAAAGAGTGTTTCATTAAAATGTGTTCAACATCATCTTTTCAATTTCTGTAGCTTTTGAACTGGTAGAAAAGGAAAAGAATATAGTATTCTTTGCAAATTTATACGTATTTACATACATACACTAAAGATGAATTGTTTTACCTGAATTTCTATAATCTAAGACCTAAATTGTACATAATAATTATGCCTTTTTTCAGTCTTCTGAAGTGTTCTAGCTCAGTGGCATTGTTGGTTATTAAAATAAAAGGTGTCAACAAAAGCCTCCATTCAGAGCATTTTCTCCTTAAGTGTAGTTTAAATCCATTACACTAACCAGTCACAGGGAAAGGTCTTGCTACACTGTCATTTTTCCTCCCCACACTAACCTAAATAGTCTGAGATCTATTTGTGATAGGAGTCTGAGACATTTACCACAAGTACTCACAGGTGACAAAAAATAATGGAAATGAAACTCCTTAATCACAAATTCTAAAGAAAAAGAAAATGTATTTCTCTATAAAAAACAGAACAAATAAATAATGTTCAGCACATTTCACTCATTGTCAAATGCATGAGTGGTCTTCAAGGAAATTTCCACACATATTTATTAGAAGCAATTAAGCCAATGGGCAATTGGAACCAGATCCTGGTAGCAGTGCTGTCTACTTATGCTTGTGACAGGTTAGAACCATAAATATTTTTTTATTCCAAAATGAGTATGGTAATATTCTTCCTATTTATTCACAAAAGATCCAAAGATTAAACAATGTTATTGTGTGGAATGAATTGAGAGAAAGTGATATTTAAGGTTCACCAAATGCTATGTCCCTTCCACATTTTAAAAGAAAATTTATTTATGTATATTATCATTACAATTAAAGGGAAATGAATTAGCCCATTAACATATAATATGTGCCTGTAATTAGCTTCAAGTTTATTCTTTTCTCTTAAAAATGCTGCTGATTGGGGATTCATGGTTTTCTTCATGTTGTCATAATTCATATAAAAACATAATGATCTAAGTTACTTTAGGCTTGCTTTTGCATTGCCTAATTAGGTGCACAGACAAAAAAGACAGGATTTGAGACTTGATAATGAAGGAAAAAAGAAATGAGAATACAGTTAAACATTGACGTAGTTTTTAAATTTTTTTTTGCTAAAGAATGTGGAATTGTTGGTTATAATCTTGTATTTTATAACTTTTATTAACTGGAAAAAAGTTCAAGTCAATTCTTTCTATCTACACAATCATCTGTCCATCCATCTATCATTTATCCATCCATCCATCCATCCATCCATCCATCCATCCATCCATCCATCCATCCATCCATCCATCTTTCCATCCACTCATGAATGAATTGATAAAATTGAATATATTGTGTAACACAGTTGTGATAAACATTCTTTTGTAATACTTTAAAATAGTGAAAAGTAAATGTCAAGTTTACTGAAGTAGATATAGAAAATTCACATTCATTTTAGGAAAGAAAGAAATAGGTTGCTACCTAAGATGACTTAATGGAAGGTAGGAATAACTAACATGATACATTCTTTTCATCATATAAATTGGCCACTTTGCTATGCATAGAATACACATTTTTTTATAATACACACTCTAATTTGAAATTATTTGCCATAATCTCAAACAAGCAAGTTTCAATAAGTAATATTCTCAAAACAATGAATTTTAATCACCAATTGTGACACAATTCTTTTGTTTACTTACTTACTCCTTCTTCCTGCCTTATTTGTTACTTTGCACTTCTGGTCCTCTATTTGTTAGTCTACAAAGTAATGGGATTAGAAATATACTTAAGCGTGTCTTTCACCTCAATATTTTAGATTTTGTAGTCTACATTTCCATGATACTTACTTATGTGATATTCTGATTCTGCATGATCCTAGTACAAATTGTGTATTTTTAAATTTAAATATTATTTTAACATTCTACACAAAGTAATATTTTATTCCACCAGTTAAAATTTCCTAAATCAGAACATAGTACTTAAGTGTTTTTTAATTTCTAAACTATGTATTTAAAATTATTTTTACTCTCCAAAGAAGATATACAATCTTCAGTATGGAACCTACAATCACCTGCCTTCTACAAATTGAATTTTCTTATTTTTTATACACAAATACGTTTCAATTACGGATGCCTTTGTGACTTTTAATTTGATTGCTGATGATGTGGGCTTGAAATACAGGACACTCCGAGAATTTTAGAGCAGTCAGTTCTTCTAATTTCATTTATTTTCAAAGATGTCTTGTTTATAAGGATCTAAATACAATATGGAGCTTGTGCATAAGGTTTTGAAATAGTAATAAAGTAATCCTGTATTTTACATATACAGAGAGATTTAAACCACAATCCACATTCATAAGCCAGAACAAATTAGAATATATTTCATAGAGAGAACTCTGTAACTTGTGCCTATGCAAATACCACACTTCTAAGGAAAAGTACAGATGTTTAGAGAAGCAATAAAATGGAAAGTAAACATCTCAAAGAACTAAAATTGAGAAGAAAGTATATAATTACAAGTTATATGTTATGACAGTAAGAAGGGAACCGGTTATATTCCTTAATAAGGGAGGAGCACATAGATTCGCTGTGTGTGATGCTTTACATAGGCACAAATGGAGCATTACGTTTATTTATAGCCAATCCATGACCCAGAGCTTATCCAAGAAAAACTGAGAGCCATAAAAATGACTAAATGTCAGATGGGACTACTATTTGAGAAATGTGCAAGACAAATATATTGGATGATCAGGTAAAAGATGTCCACCAGTTTGAGGAAATGCAGAATAATCAATATTTAGATGAAAACTGAGAGCAGGGATAATAATTGAAGTGACATAGGAATAAACGGAAACAATAAGAAATGAAATAATGTGAAATTTTCAATTTAAATAAATATAAGAAAAAACAAAGTTGTTGATGATGTGCTTGGAAAAAATGTTCTTGCCTTACATTCTAAATTTATGATTATGTATAAAATATATAACTATTCAATTTCTTAGGTTTAAATATACTGATAACTCCAAATCAAAAGACACTCTTTTATGATTCTCTACATGTATACACCAATGTATAATTTCTTTCAAATGATAAACAAAAGGCAATGAAAAATTAAATTGGTCTTCATTTTTTTTTTCAAATGGTTTCATGAAATAATTGTCAAAAAATCAGCAATGTGCCAAAGGTTATTTTGGATATTTAGATTCAGTGATTATGTAATAGAAAACAAATTAAAAGGACAGTTGGAAGGCATTTCTACATGTAACTTTTTTATTCATTTATATTTTCTTTTG
Organism: Dipodomys spectabilis; assembly: GCF_019054845.1. NCBI lineage: Eukaryota > Metazoa > Chordata > Mammalia > Rodentia > Heteromyidae > Dipodomys > Dipodomys spectabilis. The sequence goes on from NW_024870709.1 coordinate 13,663,190, forward strand.
TGCCAATCCTGGGGCTTGAACTCAGGGCCTGGACACTGTCCCGATTTGTGCTCAAGGCTATCATTCTACCACAGCGCTACTTCTGGCTTCTTCTAAGTAGTTTACAGGAGATGAGAGTCTCATAGACTTTTCTACCTGGGTTGGCTTCGAACCAGGATCCTCAGATTTCAACTTCCTGAGTAGCTGGGATTACAGGCATAGACCACTAGAACCTCAATACAAATATTTTAAGAAGTATGTCTGAGGTAGGTTCTAGTGGCTCACACCTGTACTCCTAGCTTCTCAGAAGACTGAGATGTGAGGATACTAGTTAGAAGCCAGGAAAGTTCTTTAGACTCGTATTTACAATTAAACACCTGAAAAGCCAAAATGCAACTGTGGTTCAAGTGATAGAGTGCCAACCTACAGGGAAAAACAAAACAAAACAAAAACTGTCCAGGCCCTGAGTCCATACCTCTGTACCAGCATACACATAAACTCTAAACCAGAGGGAAGAGATTGACTATATGATTATGAAGATTTTACAGTGTTTGAATGTGGAACTCCACTCTTAGTATGGATCTGCATACATATTAAAATTGATGTTTGGACATTATCAATTTTATTAGAAGTTCCTCACTTGAAATGATAGATGCTACTCTAAACAAAGCTCTACATTTCTTTTCTGGTCCTTTCTGTTGAAGTAACATATTTTTTAGGTGGTCACATACAGATATTATCAAATGATTTGTGTACTACATTGAAAATTATATAGCTCCAGAGTTCAAGCTTTATGACCGACCAAAAAAAAAAAAGAAAATTATATAGCTGAAACAAAGCATTCATATTTTTATATGCTTAGTTCAAGAGTTCAGTAGGCAAAGAATTCAAAAGTACATCCTCATGTCTGCTGAGCAATAGTTTGACAAATTGTTCCTCACAAGAGTGGGTAAAACAAACGTGGGAGTTGTCATGCTTATGTCCAACAAGAGGAATAAATGAGAGACGAGTAAATCTAACCAGTCTGCTAGATTTACAATGGTGGGAGTCAAATGGAAACTTATATTTTTTTGGAAACTTATTATTTTCTAGAATTCATTTTTTGTTCTTTACCCACTACAAGGGAAGACTAAATCTGTAATTAATCCTGTGTAATTAAATGCATATTTTATAAACTGCTTTTGATCATGTTGTGTTCCTGGTGATTGAACTCAAGGCCTGCTTGCTGGGCAGGTACTTGTGCCACTCATTTAGTCCCTTTCAGCCTTACTATTTTTCAGATAGGATTTGATTGCATGCTTGGCTGGCTTGGACTGTGGTCATTTTACTTCTGTTTTTCTGTGTCACTGGGGTGGAAGAAACCTACTACTCTGAATAGCCATTGTGCTTCCCCATTAGCTGGGATGTTAGGTGTGTACCACTGGACTCATCCTCGGTTGGCTTGAAACTGCCTTCCTCAATGATTATCTCTCAAGTAGCCCAGATTACAGATTTGAGCTCCCATGCCTAGCTCATTTTTTATTCTCAAATGTGTGATGGACATTATGTTATTTTTTCTCATAATGAAGTCTTAAATGCAAAGATGTTTCACAAGATGCGTTGCACTCATAACTTGAGAAGTTCAGTTGAAGCCTCCTTGCACAACTTCTTAAACATAGTGATAAAAGTTGATTTATATAGCATTGCAATGTAAATATGAGATATCCTGTTTTTTCAGGAAATAGAAAAGCTCAATAAAAAATATGTATATCCTATGCAAAATTAATGAATGTTATCAATAATATTTAGGTAATACTTCCTTTGTTGGATTATTTAGATAATCTAAATAAGTGCTATTATGTGGCTAAATATAAATTATATGCAGAGGTGTGTCATTTAAGGTGACAACCAAAAATATATACAGACTAAAATTAAGGTTCAAAAAACTCAGTATTCTGAGGTCTGCTCATGGATGATCCTACCTTAGTTAGTGAATAAAGAATAAAATCATTTCTGTCTCAGAGGCAAGACAAAAATTTGTAAAAACAGAACAAAATTGTGCTTACATCTTTATGATATTTTGATTTTGTCAAGAAAAATATAAACAATGACAAACACTGAAAATCTAATTACTTAGATAATAATGTTAAAGCACTTAATTCATAGCCTTAGAAATAAATGGCTAATGAGTATTATGTACCATCATATAATCTATTTCTATTTTGCAGAAGAAAAAGGTATGATCTCTGTACGAAAACCTAGTAGCTGTAACACCAATAGTCAGTGTACTTGAATATATTGAGCAATATATGAGCCCAGCCATCCATTGGAGAAAGATAAGAATTTAATTATCACCTGTATGACACACACTGGCATCTGTGCTCTTTTTACAAATAGAAACAACACATATTCCTCATTCTTGAGTATTCTCAGCTTAAAAAGGAAGCGAATCAGTGATGTGCTATTGGAGTCATATAGTAATAGGAAAAAATATATTTAGGAAGCAAAGAGAAGCTTCTATCTCTATCTGGTGAATTACAGAAACATTTCACAAGTGTCTATCACATGAAACCTATGAGTTTAGTAGGTAAAAAAGATGGAGGAAAATTATCTTTATATATCTTTATATCAATGAAAAGAATGTGAAATGGCTGAGTTATATGAGAAAAACTGTCTTTTCTATCAAAACATGTTGCTGCAAAGTTCTTGCTTTGACCCTTACTCAGGAAAAAAAACAGAGACATTTGCTTTGGCATAAGGAAGGAATTTTTTTTTTGGTGGGGGGTCCGGTCATGGGGCCTGAACTCTGGGCCTGGGCACTTTCCCTCCTTTAAGCTCTTCAGCTCAAGTCTAGCGCTCTACGACTTGAGCTTATGTGGTGCTGAGGAATCGAACCCAGGGCCTCTGGCATGCAAGGCAAGCGCTCTACCACTGAGCCACCTTCCCAGCCCTAAGGAAGGATTCTTTAAATATAAGAGTTTGTGTTGAACTAGTTTCTTTTCTTTTCAAGATGGAATTAAGACATGCTTCAGAGGATTCAAGAAATAGCAGAGTTTGGTTATATTTTAACATCATTTGTGTACTGTGTAACCTTATTTCAAAGAATAAAACCATTATGTAAATAAACCTTACTCAGCCTAGCCAATCATGAGCAGATTGTGAACTTGAGCTCAACCAATCTGAGCATAGGAGCAGGGCCTGCTGCTTATACAAAGGTATAAATAGGGGAGCAGAATGCCTGCTCCATGTACTTGCTTGTCAGATGTTTGGCTGATGGTACAACCTTCTGCAAAAGTAAAGTTTGCTTTGCGGAGACAATTCTCTATTGTGACTCATGATTCTTGGGGAGCATATTTATTTATTTATTTATTTTAATTGTGAAAATACTGTACAGAGGGGTTACAATTACATGGGCAAGACAATGAGTATATTTCTTATCAAGCATTGTAGCCTCCTCCTTTGTTTCTCCTTCCCATCCCATCCTCCCTTCGCCCTCCAACCCAACACTCCCCCCCCCACCAAAGTTGTAAAGTTCGTTTTCGACATAACGACTCGTACATCGCATTGTTGCAATGGATCCACCTGTATCTCTATTTAAACGATTTGTTTTTCCCCTTTCCCTCCACCAATTATACAGACATAATACAGTGAAAGCAGGGGTTATACTTTTGGGGAGGGACAAACAAAGCAACAAAAAAATAATCTTATAAATGTGTTAGAAACAATTGCATAAAAGAAAAAAAACATTTGAATACATATCTTAGGGTTCATTTCCCTAACATCAACTTATCTGACCTTTTCTGCTTCACTCAGACATATACTAGATATTGCAAATAAGGGAAACCATGGGACCCATGTTTCTTTGGGCCTGGCTTACTTCACTTAATATAATTTTTTCCATGCCTTTTCATTTCCTAACAAATGGGGCAATGTCATTCTTTCTGATGGAGGCATAGAATTCCATTGTGTATATATAACACATTTTCTTGATCCATTCATCCACTGAGGGGCATCTGGGTTGGTTCCATATCTTAGCTATAGTAAATAATGCTGCAATAAACATAGTTGTGATGGTAGCTTTAGTGTGGTCTTGTTTGTTATCATTTGGGTAAATGCCCAAAAGTGGGATTGCTGGGTCATAGGGGAGCTCTATGTGGAGTCTTTTGAGGAACCTCCATACTGCTTTCCAAAGTGGTTGAACAAGTTTACACTCATTGGGGAGCATATTTATATAACAGTTATGGGAAGTTTTACATATATTCCTTCATGTACTCATGTATTCAATATTTTTTGAATAACATGCACATGAAAACATTCTCCTAGCAATGGGACCAATACTGCCATACAGCTCTCCAATTTTTCCTTTTAACGGAAAGTAACAGTATCAAGCAAGCAGACAGAAAACATTAGTATAAAAGGTATTTTGGTCAAAAACCGGAAATTAAATGAGGAAAGTATGTCCATATACATTTTGATTGATATATTGTGAAAGTAATATTAATCACACCAAATTAGCAGAACTAATCTGAGAAACTGCAAAGAGAAAGAAGTCTTCTATAAGATTTCCTGTGGAAGGTGAACATAGTCTGGATAACTTGCTTACAGAAATGATGGGATGAAGAGAAAAGTAAGAAAGATGCACTTGAAATACAACAAAATTCGACTCCAAACATGAGGAATGAGCGAGCTTGAACTGGAAGCTTGCTGCTCCAAATTCACTGAAAAAATGTGAGACAGGATGTAATGCTAAATGGATGACTGAAGATTTAAGATTGATAATAATTATAAAACTTGAACAACTTGTTTAGTGAATATAATAGCTTGACCAAACAGATTATTTGATTAAATGTAGGGTAGGCTAAAATAATTTTCTTAAATAAGCATACAAGGAATAAAACGTTTGAGGGTCTATAAAGCATCAATTTGGCTAGCGAATGAATGTCTATGAGTTCTCTTGGATCTGAAGGCAGTCACATGATTGCACGCGGTAAGTCCCACATGTATGTATTAAAAGTAGAGTTGCGAAAAAATATTGGTATGTATGTAATGAAACTTTTTATTATTAAAATCTTCAGTAATGGTCAATGATGCTCACATCTTCTCACTAAAGACCTATAGTCCCTTAAATCATTTTAGTGATAGATATTGATGTCAACTTACATTCCTATAGTGTGTGTGAGTGTGTGTGTGTGTGTGTGTGTGTGTGTGTGTGTGTTCCCCGTCCTGGGGCTGTAACTTAGCTTTTCTGTTAGAGGCAAGGGCTCTACTACTTGATCCACAGCTCCACTTCTGTTTTATTTTTGTTGTTGTTGTTGTCTCGTGCTTAATTGAAGAGTCTCACAGACTTTGCTTCTCAGGGTGGCTTCAAAAGACACATGAACTCCCAGTACCTGACCCTTAGTTATTCTTTATTAAGTGATTTGGAGTACAAGCTGGATTGAATTATCAGAAAATGAGCTATGTAACTTGTAGGCAGTGATGGGTAGGGGAAATTGAGGGAAACCAAAAGAAAGAATGATATTACCATTCCCCCCAAAGTTAATATACATGTTACTCAGCTTATGAAATCATGACCCTTCTATACAGTATTAATAAGAGCAACAACAATATATTACAAGGGACTGGGAAGGTGGTTCAGTGGTAGAGCACTTGCCTTGCATGCATGAGGCCCTGGGTTTGATTCCTCAGCACCACATAAGCAAAAAGAAAAAAGCCGGAAGTGGCACTGTGGCTTAAGTGGTAGAGCACTAGCCTTGAGCTGAAGAGCTGAGGGACAGCGCCCAGGCCCAGAGTTCAAGCCCCACGACTGCACCCCGCCCCCCCCCCCCAAAAATATATATATATTACAAAAGACTTCTCCATTGATTGTGATGTGCATACAGAAAGACTGGTGGAGGAAAAGGAAATAGACAAAGACGAATTGTGAAAGTCAAGCATGTAGAAGATACATAGAGAAAAGTTCCTTTGTATTTCTTAGAGATATTTCAAATGTTGCAAAGACTCAATGTGGAAAGAATTCTGAAGTGTGACTAGAATTTCGGAAATTTTTTATCCAAATGAGCTATAATAGATCAGAATAGGGCTGTTAGGATTAAAGCTGTGGGTGGTTGAAAGAAAGAGAACATCTTCATAACCCTATCTCATTTCTTCTTTGTGTTCCCTCTCTTTCTTTCTTTCTCTTCCTGAAAAGTGAAAGACTTAATAGCCAAAGAATGTGAGGGAATGAGAGGACCGAACAGTGGAAAGGTAGGCAGACTTCCAAGAGAGATAGCTTTCCAAATGACACTGCCTCTGTAGCACTACAAACTATAAAAATTACGTTTACAATCACGTCATAAAAGACTAGCTCTACACAAGGTGCAGAAAGCACTGCTTTCTTGGTAATTATAGCACTTTAATAATACTTCCTCATATTCTTCAATGAACTCACAATACTCAGAAAGAACATGGCTGGCCACTTTGCCTTAATGGAAAACTTATGATAATAAGCTAATAAAAGATCAGAGTCTCAGGGCTGGGAATGTGGCTTAGTGGTAGAGTGCTTGCTTAGCATGCATGAAACCCTGGGTTTGATTCCTCAGTACCACATATACAGAAAAGATTAGAGTCTCAGCCCGGCACTGGTGGCTCATACCTATAATCCTAGCTACTCAGGAGGCTGAGATCTGAGAATTGCAGTTCAAAGCCAGCCCCAGGCAGGAAAGTCTATGAAACTCTTATCTTCGATAAACCACCAGAAAACCGGAAGTGGCACTATGGCTCAAGTGGTAGAGCACTAGCCTTGAGCTGAAAAACTGAGGGACAGTGCTCAGGTCCCAGAGTTCAAGCTCCACGACAAAAAAAGAAAAAAAAATCAAAGTCTCCGTTCCTCCATTTTGTGTTTATGAAGCCAAATTTTACAAGAGAGAAAGAAACCTGGAACCAAGGGCTACAAAAAATAGTGTAATAAAGTTAAGCCAATATGTTACCTTCTTGAAAAAAAAAATTACATAGCTCCAGTTCTCTGCCTATTACAATTTGTCCTCATCTTGTATAGTGTACAATTGATAGTATATCTCTAAAAGATATTTTCTTAGTGTCTATTAATTATAGAAAGGAAAAAGTTATTGACATTTGCAAGCATAGTTATAATGTACTTTTTCATATTCACCCTTCTTTCTTATCCCCTCTTTCCTAAAGACCACCATTTTTAAGCTTCTCGTAATGTTTTAATATGTTCAATTTAATCTTTCAAAATTACATGATATCATAGCTATGAAGAGGAATTACTTAGAAAATATAATGTAAAAGAATAGAAAGATAAATCATTACGCTTAGGGGTGAGGGGAGGGTAGCATGCAAGGGAAGGATGAGACTGTAGTATCTTCACTTCCAGCATCTAGTGCAGTTTTTACCATCACTGCAACAAGAGCCATGCTTGTAAGACCCTGACTACCTAAATGGATTTAGCTAAGGTCCAGATGCTCAGTAATCTGCAGTTCATGGTATCTGCATACATTTGTGTCAGTAAAGTAATCCTATTTGATCATGTGAATCTTTGATCTGACTCTTTTCTGTGAAGGGGCTAAGATCCTGCTTTATTGGCTACTTTGTACCACCCAACAGGAAGTCCTCCCGAGATTTCTTAGCTACATCACTGCATCCATCTCAGGATCATTGCATTCCACACTTTTCTCTTTACAGCTCTTTTACCTCACCAGCTGTTATATTCAAAGTACATTTGTTAAGTTTTTCTCTCTACTAAATGTTCTTATTTATGGCTGCATACCTCTCAAAGCAGATTGTATGGATTATGTTTTCCATAAAATCTCAACATTTTGTTTTTTTTTTCTTGAAATTAATAGGCAGGCAGATTGCTGTATGGTGCTGTGTTTAAAAGTAACATTTTAACAATGAGGCATCATGTTAGAAGTATGAATACTCTCCTATGGGATGAATGACTCATTAAAAATGAGTCATTAACATAAATTGTTAGTGGAGTAGAAGTTTAGGGGATGGAGGGCAAGTGAATGGATAAAGGAAAGGTGGGTGTATACAGTCATAATATTAAGTGTATATATATGAAAATGGAAGCAAGTAACTTGGGATGGTTGGGGTTGGGAAAAATGGGAGGTAACAATGGAGGAGATGAACTGATGAAAATGCAGTGTACTTATCAACTCACATGTTGAAATAACTGTACAACTATTTAAAGAAAATTAAAAAATAAATATTTGTCAATATCAACTTTATTGTTTTAAAATATATATTTGCATAACATCACTTCTTTCAATTATATAGTTCAGTGATATGATATCACTCTCATCTCTACAACATTTTCATCAACTCCAATGGAAAGATTGTTCCCATTAAACAATTCTCTTTTCAATACCTAATAATTATCGATCATTTTCCTTTCTGTCCATGAATCTATCTTTAAGCTCCTTAATAGAGGAGAGTCTCACAATGTCTTTCCTGTCTGTTTTAGCTGATTTCATGTTCTCAAGGTTTATCCATATTGTAACATGTATCATAATACTGAAACAATATTCAGTTGTATGTACTATTTCACATTTTGTTGATGCAGTTGTAACTGGAGATTTAGTTGCTTCTGCCATTTGGCTGTTGTGAATAGTGTTGATCTGAATATGAGTATGCAACTATTTGTGTGAGTAGGGCATAGCATATTTGTCTGTATAACCAAGAAGGAGAGTGTTGATTTGATGACAGATCAGGCAACTTAGCTATACTCCTTTCTCTTAAGAAAAGGGGGAAAAAAGAAAAGAGGGACTGACGTCTAGTTTAGTATGTATGTTCAAGGCTCTTAGCTCATTCACTAGTCTGTCTCCCACACATAAAAGCAAAGAAAATGAAAAAAAAAGTCAATTATATCTTTTGGACTTTTGCTTATCATTTTACAAGTATATAGCCAGAAGTGTTAAATATGGATCATATACTTCTGTTTTGTTTTTTGAAGGTTTGCCATACTTTTTGTCAGCTGTATCATTTTTCATTCCTACTAGCAATTTGAAAGGGTTTCTATTCTCTGCATACTTGCCAACAGTTATGACTTTCTGCTTTTATTACTACCATACTAAATTCAGAATTTAAATAGAATTTATTTCCTCATTTGAGGAAGTCTAAATTCCTAATGAATTTCTTATTATTGGTACCATACTCTGACTCAAAAGGGCATGTCTATTATATTGTCAGTCTGTGCAAATTTTGGATAAGTATTTGAAGAATTAAAGATAAAATAAGATATATCTTGCTGTCCTTGGGACATCACATTCCCTTCTTGATACTACTAACATTACACAATTTTTCCAGAAAATGTTAAATTTATAAAGTGACAAAATTGCCCTCAACAACTTGATCAGGGAAACTTTTCCCCTGTGGTCTGCTTGTTCTTTCAGTCTGACAGATTCCACCCCCTTCCATTGATTTGTTCAGTTAGGAATCCACCAATGGATAAATGCATTAAGGTTAGAGCTCTCACAACCCATTCACCTCCTGGTAGCATTACCTCTACACAGTGTTTTGTTGAGGACCATGTTTTAAATACATACATTTTAGAGAATACTTCATATAAAAACAGAGCAATATTTAGCTCTTATTCAATTATTCATTTCCTTCCTCATACTGTGCATTCATACCGTGCTGCTTGTAAATAAGTTGTAAGAATTACTATACAGTTTATACACATAAACATTTAATACTTTCACATTTTAAAAATGTTTCCAGTAAAATGGTTATAATTTATCTTTTCTGAGCCTTAGTTCAGTGAGCATCTTTGCACTGAACATTCAGTTTTCCCTACTGTGAATTGGATCTCTATCGAGATCTTTTTCCACAGACATTTTTCTTTTCTGTATATATTATATATTCTAGTTCATATTTCCTAAAAGCTGCAATATTTTTAACTTTTTACAATCCAGGCTTTGGGTCTCTCTGGAGCTAGTTTGTGTTTTCATGAGCTATGAGTGTGACTGACATGTTCACATGCTCCATCCATGTGTGTATCGACAAGCAATGCCTTCCTGCCCGAGAGGCTGCTTGTCAACTGTCGTTAAGGTGTTTCAGCTTGTTGTGTGGAAAGTAATCCCACGGAGTCATCACAGAATTTGTGAATATAAGCAGAAAGCATTATTTAAGATTAACCAACATAAGACTATATCCATCTAAAATTAATGACCAGGGTTTTTTTTTTTATGGCAAACTTGATTTAATGCAATCAGCCCTCAGGTAGTCTGCTTTGCTTCAGTGAATTATAGTTCCTCATATAAAATGCTAATGAGTGTTCCAAAGACACATTCTCTTTTTGTCTGTGATGCAAATGAGGGTAAGCCTTAGGAATGAACTTAAATATGGAAAGAGAAGTCATAGCTCACTCAGAAATATCTGATGACCAGGTGAACTTTAACGGAGGATAGAACAACATTGCAGCACAGCAACCAACAACTTCTGATCAGTGGAAAACCCTTTAAGCAAGCACCTAAAATATTAATCCAACCACAAAATATTTGGAATACAAATCATACAGCACATTGTATATATTTTGTTGTATATATCTGAATATTAAAAAGTATTGGCTTATGTGTAGTCCTAGGTAGCATTTTGTAAGAATATGTTTTCTATCTTTTAATAAACAGAAACATGACAAAGAAATACATTTTGTGTATTCATTTTTGTAATATTACTTATTGACTGAAGTTGACTTAAAAATGTTTTAAGGAATAAATTCTTAACTAGTTCTTAATTAGTTTACACAAATGTAATTGGTTATTGATTTTGAATTAAATTTTGAGAATGGTCTGTGTTTGTTGGGCCCTGGGTGGTGACTCATGCCTGTAATGACAGCTATTCAAGAGGCTGAGATCTGTGTATTGCAGTTTTGCAGTTTGGAGCCAGCCCAGGAAGGAAAACCTGTAAGACTCTTATCTCTAATCAATCAGCAAAAAAAAAAAAAAAAAAAAAAAAACCCAAGAAATCCAGCTGTGGCTTAATTAGTAGGATGCTATTCTTGAGCATAAAAAGCTTAGGGGCAGTACTCAGGCCTTGAGTTCAAACCCTAGGGCTAGAAAATACGGGATTAGATAAATCAATTAGATCTTAATATGTTTATAAGTTTCTATAATTAATGCCAGATCATCGGTTTTAATTATATGCAATTAATGTTATTCACCATTACTATGGTAAAGAAAGAGTAATGAGTCATTGTTTTAGGAAGCTAATAAATTCATGTGTCTCTTCTTATTCATACTTTAGTCTCTTTGAATTCCAGACTGATTTCTTCAGACATTGTTCCTTTCATACTGCAATTCACTTACTTACTACTTTCTCTCCAATGTTCCTACCTCTTGCCTAGCTCTAGTTTGTCTTCCTTTTTCCCCTCTTCACTTTCTTCAACACACAACTTTCTTTCCAACTCATTACAATGAACTTTCTATTTTCATACAGTATCTTCCTAGGACTTTTTCATTCTTTCAGATCTAGCTTTATGGCTACTTCTACTTGGAAGCATACCTTTATTTTCCCATATAAGGACTGTTAACCTTTTCCATAACAAACTGTTACTGTTAGCATCTAACGCGGTTAATACTTCCTTATAGTATCCTTGATTATGAATGATATTTATGTTAGTTTTAATGACTAGCCTTTCATTGACAAATAGGTAACTGAGTTCTTAGTGTATTGATGTTTAATCTCTAAGAGCAGATCCCATTGGACACTTAGAGTGTGTTTGCATGACCCACTAAAATATGCTGAATATGGTTTTGAATTATATTTGTTTTAAGTGAAAGTCTCGATCTAGTCACATTTTAATACTGTATATGAACATGTAGAGAATGGCTACCATCTCAGAGCAATTGTAGAACTGTCACATCATCATGGAAAGTTGTTTTGGAAAAGATGGAGAAGAATAAATTTGTAGTAAAAGTTTGAATGGATTAATGAAAAGATTTCTTAGGAGATGCTTAATAACTTATCCATGTGGTTTGTAGTATTTGAATGATAATGTATACTCACAGCATCCTCTCTCTTGTCCCCTTTGCTTCTTGGCCATCATGAAATGAGCAGCCTCCTTTGCCACAAACTCTATTGCCATAATGTATATCGTGCATCCTCAAAGCTAAAGCAATGGAGTAAACCCATCTAGACTGAAATTTCTAAAACCAGAATGAAAGGAAATCCTTCCTCCTTTTCATTATTTTTATTAAGTATTTTGTAATGGAAATTAGGAGTTGATTATCATAAGTGCATTTTAGATAATCAACTAATTTCATTTGTAGGCACATAACTGAAAAGTATTGAGCATGGTTAAAATGAGGCAAACATCATTTTTACTTCCTTTGTTTTAATGGGAAATTTAAAATGTATGTTCACCATATAAGGAAAGATAAATTATAGTACAGTTATAGAACAGAATACTACACAGAATGAAAATACATCTCTGAAGATGCAAGTGAAAAATGAATACATCCTCTTGTAATAACTGGAATAAACCATGAAAATAATTCCTGTACTTTAGTATATTTTAGTTGTTAGTTATATTTTAGTTAGTATATTTTAGTTAGTTATAGTGTTACATATATGTAACACTATAAAAAATTTAAAGTTGTACCTAGCATACATAGTAGTAATAAAAAAAGAACTATATGGGAAAGATATGCTTATAATAGTAACTACCTCTTAGAAGGGGTTGGACCATGCAAGAGAAGACAGGAGCCTTGTATAATATATTTGATATAGTGGCACTGTGGCTCAAGCTGTAGAGCATTCGCCTTGAGCTGAAGGGCACAGGAACAGCACCCACACCCAGAGTTCAAGCCCCATGACTGACAAAAATTAAAATAAAATAAAATAATAATATATTTGATATCTTAATATATAACCAATCTGTGCGCTAATACAAGAACATTTGTTTTACTGTTTAATTCTCCCTTTGCCAAACAAATACATCAGCATAATAAAAATTTCAATCACTAGAGTCTCATTACTCTGCAAGGACATAGACTCTGAAAGCCTGCTTTATAATTGATTTTAGAAATTCCACTCTTATCTGATGTGTCTTTGTGATATAGGACTTTACTACTATTGAGCTGCATTCTGTGACCTGGTTCCTCATGTGTAGAACTCTCTTTGAAGATGGTAATCCAAAAGACAAACTTACAGCTGTCAATAAGATCCAAGAGAGGATGCTAATGGTTCCTTTCAGCTTAAATCTAGCACCACATGGCATGGCTTTTTGTTGGGCAAATGCAAAGACCAACTCCATATGCTTGGTTAGACCTAGAATGGATTTCAAGGAATCCTACATACTCCTAAGTGGTAAGTCTGGTAGAGGAGTATCCAAGGTTAGATGTTTTCAATGTCATTTTAGTTAGTTCTGAGTATTTGAGAAATACTTCTTCAGAAAATGTTCAGAGTAACTTATCCCTAAGGTCCACCACAGGTGATTAAGCAAAATAATAGTAATTATTATTTTCCCTCATGTTCTAGAGGCTGGGAAGTCCAAAATCAAAGAAGATGGCAGAATGTATACTGTAACTGCTTTATAAAGAACCCTCTTTCCCCATTCTCACATTTATGAAGAGGTAAGGAAACTTTCTCAGACTTGGCTTATTTAAGCAAAATCCATTCTTTAGAGCTTTACCCTCAAAACCTAGTCATCTCCCAAAAAGCCTCACCTACTAATTCCATCACCTGGAAAATTAGTTTCAAGATATAAATCTTTGGGAGATAATAATAATCAGATCATAGCACAATCATATAAGGGTGAAATTATAGACATTATCAAGAAGGAAATAAGAAGCGGAGGCCAGTGGCTCATACTTGTAATCCTAGCTACTCAGGAAGTTGAGATCTGAGGATCATGGTTTGAAGCCAACCCAGGCAGGAAAGTCAGTGAGACTCTTGTCTCCAATTAACCATGAGAAAACCAGATGTGATGCTGTGGCTCAAGTGATAGAATGCTATCCTTGAGCACAAAGAGGCACAGGAACAGCTCCCAGGCCCTGAGTTCAAGCCCCACAAAGACAAAAGAAATATAAAATTGATGTAAGTAACAGAGATACTTAAATCTGTTTTACATATGAAGACTTTCAAAAACAGGTGATTGTGAATCAAAATGACTAAGAAAATGGTAACTATTTTTGTTAAGACTTGTTCAAGATAAAAGCAAAGAAGCACCATTGGCTCATACTTGTAACACTAGCTACTCAGGAAAGTGAGATCTGGGATTTCAGTTCAAAGCAAGCTGTGGCAGAAATGTCTGTAAGGCTCCATCTCCAAAACAACCACCAAAAATGCAGAGCTGGAGCAAAAGGTGACTCAAGTATTAGAGCACAAGCTGAGAAGGCAAGTCAAGCAAGTCCAAGAACTAGAGTTCAAATAACAGAACTGTCACCCTAGCCCTCCCCCCAAAAAGAACAAAGTGAAATATCCTGAATATTTGAGATAATTCAAATAAATTTTCATAACTACTGATAATACTAAAGTTTAAAAGATAATTTTGGGTTCAGATCTTAGAATGCCTTGAATGATGTTGTTAGTGCTAATAGAAGGATGCACAGATATGGTGTGACAAAGGGTGAACTAATGTAGCAGGGATACTCACTAGACACTATGTTGAAAATAGACTATTCAATTTATGGGGGTGGGGGTTGGGAGGGAAAAACTGGGAGAAAACCAGGGAAGAGGTGGCACTGTTGAAAAAGAAATGTACTCTACCTGACTTATGTAACTGTAACCCCTCTCTACATTACCTTTACAATAACAACTTAAAAAAAAAAAGATGTAAGAATGAGTATGAAGTGATAGCTTATGTAACCCCAGGAAGAAAAAGTAGGAATTGGGAACAAGTGCATGGGGGAAAGATAGGGCTTAGGAAAAATGAAATCATCACTACATGTTTATTTGTCACTGGTAAAGAGGACAAGATGAACTACATGTTTATTTGTCACTGGTAAAGAGGACAAGATGAAAGTAAATTTATCACTTGGAAATGAGTAGATGAAGTTCTACCTTACTTCTCTTGACCCCAAGATATTAATAGAAAGTATTATAATTAATTTGCTAATGAGGAGTAAACAATATCTCTAACAATAGAATAGACAAAGAAGTTTTGTGGTGGCAGAAGATCAGGAGCTAGCTTTGACAAATGTTTGAGGAGTGGACCTTCTAGATAGGAGGATCTGTGGATTTATAAATGTGAAAGTAAGGAAAGTTATATAATTTCTGGTGCAAATGACAGAGTGGATTTTTCTAATATATCGTGACTATATATGAACAAGTTTCAAATCAACTGTTATAGGTCCTCAGTTTCTCTCATATGTTCTCACCTCTAAAAAATAGCAGTTATGGTTACAAGTAAGGCTTAGGCCAGACCCCTGGCTCACAGCTGTAATCCTAGCTACTCAGGAGGCTGGTATCTGAGGACTGTGGTTCAAAGCCAGCCTAGGTAGAAAAGTCCATGAGGCTCTTATCTCCACTTAACCACCAAAAAGCTGGAAGTAGAACTTGTGACTCAAATAGTAAAGTGCTAGCCTTGGGCAGAAAAGGTTAGAGATAGAACCCAGGCCCTGAGTTCAAGCCCAAAGATCGACACATACACCCCTCCCCCACCCATACACAAAGAAAGCTTGGACTTATTGAATAATTGTTTTATAGACTCTAGAACTAGATGACATCACTCTTTGCAGAAGTCTGGTCTGGGAAAAATGCAAAGAATGTTTTGGAATAAAAATATGTGTAGAAGGTTCTGAAAATATAACATTCAAATCACAATTAAAGAATAACCCACCAGAGTTATTTGCATATAAAGGTGAATAGGTAGATCCAAGGAATTGAAGAGATTGTGTCACTTACATGAAATTTGGCTTCTAGGTGTGGTACATGTGCCTGTTTTTCTGCACCTGTAGCACTGAGGCAGGGGAACCAGAATTTGAAGCTAGCCTGTGATACACACAGAATTCAAGGTAGCAATCCCATCTTAAGCCCACAAATGATGGCATATTGGCAAAGCAAGAAAAGTACCTTTCACTACCAAATGAAGACTGCTCAAAGATCCCGAACATTAAAATCCATATGTGCTCTTACCCTTTATATAAAATGTAATACTATTTGCATGTGAAAAGGAAAGTACTGGTATACAATGGAGGAATATAGATAGTCAACTGTGTTATGACAATAAAAATATTTCCAATATCTACTCTGCCCCACATTTGAAAGATTATTGTTTATATTTTGCTTAACAGGTCTGTGCTTTAATCTCCTTATATGTTAAAGAAAATTAACCAAAGCCTATTTCAAAGGGGTGATCTAAAAGTTAAGTACAGAGGCCACTGCAGATAACACTGTTTCTACAGTCTTCATCTACAGGGCTTGGATAAGTCTGCTACTCTAGTAGGATCACAATTCCCTTTAAAAAGCAGAGAACTAACGAGCCCATATAAAACTCTTATGTTTCAATATACGTTGAGACTGCATCAATTATAATATTGCTCATTTCAATAGCCAGTTTAGAGAGACAAACGATTATATAACTATAACCATGTCATAATGTAGCATACTGCCTGCTGTATAGTATCAGGCTTTGTTTCTGAATTCACAGACTTGGGGGTGAAAGGAAAGAAAGGGAGAGGGAGGAAGAGAGAGGGAGGGAGAAAGAGAGAGAGGGAGGGAGAGGGAGGGAGAAAGAGAGAGAGAGGGAGAGAGAGGAAAAGGGGGAGAGAGAGAGAGAGAGAGGAGAGATGAGTTTTCCAGGAGCTCATTCTCCTGATTCTCCAGTGAGCTGGTAGAACCTCACCTCAACTTGCATTGTGAATGGTGCATTGCACCTGCTCATTCATCAAGCTGCCAAGGCCTTGCTTTCGCAGATTTGCTGTTCTCTTTTAAAATTCACCTCTTTGCAGTGCCTTGAGTTGGTAACTCTCATAAAGAATGTAGCTTATTAAACCTTTCTTAAATAAAAATAGCCCTAATATATCAAGTATAATAGATGCCAAAATGTGAGATTTCAAACTTAGGCACAATTCTAGCTTCCAAATATTGCACACAAATGTACAGCTTTCCGTTTGATCTCTCATCAATGTTATTGTCTATTTGAATTGATTCTGTTATGCCATAAAACAGAAGACAATTATGCAAACCAAAACGATTCTCTTTGGGGAGACATTAGGATATTGGTTTTTTATCTTGGGCAGTATAAGGTAAGGGAAAGTGGCTTTAAAGCTATGGGACTCCCTAGGCAGCTGTTTTATTTCTGCCATCCTCCAATGCTCACCAGAGTGCTACATCACTGGAAATCACTAACCTTCCGGGGATACAGTGTAGGAGGTGGTAACACTAGTTCAAGGACAAGGGAAATAAGGGAAAGCAAAAGGAAGGAAGGAAGGAAGAAAATATAATAAATGTGTGATTAGCAGCTGTTTCCTGGAGCAAGCCTCCATCAGGGATCTGCAGCTGTGTCATTGTGCTCCAGTTTTGCAGATTGCATAGGACTAAATTGGAAGATGCATGGAGCAGGGAGATATGTGGAGAGCTGTTAAAAGAAGTCCAAAATCCATGGCAACGATATAAGGTGACTGCCCTCTGTGTGAACATACCGTTGCTTATGTATAGCCAATGCCCCCCCCCGCCCCCCCCACCCCATGAGGAAGGAATGGATTCCTAATAAGGTCTTACTAACTGGATATTTGTTCTGGCTGGCTGCTGAAGGTATTTTTTTTTCTTGTCTGAGGCTCAGGGTGAAGGGAAAGGGTCGATGGAGTGCCCTCCAACCTTGCTTCTCCCCTTTAATAAATCATCATGCTGCCTAGCTGTAAGTCTGCTTTTCAAAGAGCTACCTGTGCCTCCCCAAGGCCTGGATGTTACCAAGTCTTAGAGTAGTAACCGAATATCCCCAAATAATACCCTAGGAGCATCCAGGTTGGAGCTTGAAAATTCAGTTATTAAGCTGCTAGTTGACTTCCAAAGAAATCGGTGGATTTAAGCAAACATTTTCTCTGGCATTATCTCTCTTACCTTCCAAATAACCACAGGGAAGAGGAAACATGGAAAGGGGGGGGTCTGGTGGAGTGGGGTTTTGGTGTGGATGCTGCAATCACACAATCACAGAGTCATCGTCCCCCCAATGAGCTCAAAGGAATACATTTCCCCTGAAGTGCCCCCTTCAAGTAATGACATCTGCACGGTGCCTCCTGGAGGTGGTAGAGCCTCCCTCCTCCAATAGCTCAGCCAAGGGCTTGGTAATCAACCTTCAAAAGAAAGAGTGTCTCTGCACTACTTAAAACTCAGCCACGAACCCTCTCTTTACAGGCCTTTGTAACACCCAGCCTGATGAAAATCACTTACCCAGGGCAGACACTCAGAAGAATTTACAAGGTCGAGCACTCCCCGGTGGGGGCGTGAAAGGGTGGGAGGTGCTGAGGTCAGGGTTAAAAGACACTGGGAAATGAAGCCTCCTGCCCTGCCATCTCCTTCCTCCGTCGGTGGAAGGAGTCTCTAGTGAGTTCCCGCCCCTGGCAGCCTGCCTCCGGCAGGCATTGCAAAACCCCGTCAAAAATCAACAGACTTAAAAGAACCCAGAAAAGCCTGACCAGATAATCAGAAATGCCTGAAATCACATGCTCTCATTATCCTCTTTCGGTGTGATGAATAATTTCCTTGAACCCCCTCCCCCCCTCATGTGGTTCTTTGCCCTCTTGGGGTGCACCCTAGAGATAGTTGGATAGCTGTAGACGCAAGGGCTGCAAACTAGATGGGGGTGTCTTAGCGTTCTGCTTCTGCAGCCCCATTTGTCTGTCCCTAGCCCAGAGGCCGGACAACGCCAGTGGGAGACCTTTGTGGCCAGGTGTGAGTGCACTGCTGCGCCCCGCGGGATCTTAAGGCTCCTGGCCGCAGGGCGTAACCCGCCTGCCCAGCGCCTTCCGCAGCGCGGAGCCCACGGGCAGCCAGAGGCTGCGGCAGCGGGGTTGGCGCGCTGAGCAGTCCGCATCAACCACCAGCAGGACTGCCGTCTCCCCATTGTGTCTGCAGCGCGGAGGGGCTGAATCGCGTCAAGCCAAGGGTCACAAGTGAAGAGGATCAGAGGAGGCAATAGGAGGCTGGAGGAAGGGAGCGAGCAGGAATCCCATGAAGGGGCACCGGGCTGCATCAATAATGTAAAAGCGCCTGGTCCTTCCTGCAATATGCTTCCTTGCTAAACCGGAGCCACCAACTAGCGTGTTCCCTGGCAGGTCCCACGCGGGTGGTTTTTGTCTAGGAAAGATGAGATGAACCCTAATCATCCTGCTCATCCTGCTCTCTTCTCCCTTTTCCTCTCTCCTTCGGGTAAAGTCCCCTTTGGCTCAGCGTTCAAGCCCCCGTCGTCTCCAAATCAGCACTGCGTTTCCAAGCAAAACAGCTGCTGGTTGGAAATGTAGCTTTCCAAAGGCTCCGTCGCCCACGCAGTACCAAGAGTTAACACAATTCACCTGGAAAAGCTTGGGCTCCAAATCCCCACTCTCATTCGTTCTTAGAGAATGCTACCAAACTTTGGGAACCCCTCGGAGCCTGGTGCGGTTTGTGCCTGCGTCTCCAGCACCCAACAGTGCACTCAGAGACGCGATTACGAAGCAAACTTGTCCAGCAACCACACAGCCACCGAAAAGCTCAACAACGCAAGTGGCAGTGGGTCCCGGTGTGTGCCCAGGACACCCGAATGCAGTACATGGCTTTCTTCAACGCTGGTTGTCTCGCTACCCACGCACAAACAGAAATCATGAAACTTCTTTGTTAAACAGACACAACCCACCCAGACCAGACACCATGTACAACTTGCAAAGAAATAAACAAACGCCACATCCCTGCAAGGGAAACTTGTTGAATCCCGCCTGAGCGTAAGACTGCAATTTCAGATTTAGCCTGAAGGTTTTAAATTCTCCCCCCCACCCCCCATACCCTGGCGCATCAGTGACAATTTCTGGTTTTTTTCTGCCCCCTTTATTTCCTGCAATGACCATCCGTGTACAAAACCTAGTATGACTGAACCCTCTTCCACTCCTAAAGCTATCATTGCCTTCTGCAATCGCTCGCAGGACTTACCCTTCCGATGAGCCGAGACACAGTTTGCAGAGATCTGGCAGCTTCTTGCTGGCGCAGCCCTCCAACTTTCCTGTGCAGAGAGAGCTTCCTGAGTTTAAACCGAGGGAAAGCTGCCTGAGACTTTGAAACCTCAGCGCAGGGAAATAAGGAGAGAGTCAATTCGGGTTTCTCTGCCGTACAGGCACCCTGAAAAATAGTCAATCCTTCTACGGTAGAGAATTCTTTCAAACCCCGTTATCTGTATTACTATTAATGCGCAGAGCAGACGGCATTGCATACAAATAGGTCCAAGTGTGCGCTTCTATTGGTGGTTGCTGAGGCCTCTGGGTCCTACTGCTCTGTCTCGAAACTACACAGCAACACTGTGCACGCAGCTATGAAGAAGCCGAGGGGAAAATGGATTTAATTGATTCGTTACCTCTGGTATTGTAATGCCTGCTGAGATGTTTAACCAAGGGGGGGAAACCCTCCCATTTAAACTCCTGCCATGTGATTTGTCATTTCATATCTGCTTTTAATTGTCTGTATGGGGGTGGCTTTGTTAATACAAAGGATTGTAAAGGAATATTTCCTGAGAAAAAAAATAGATCTTTTTTTTTGGTGGGGGGGCTGGGGCTAGAAAACATTTCTTTATGCTCCCTATTATACGCTATTCTCCCCTCGATGCAGAAAATGTCATGTAGCCAAAATGCTTTTGCATTTCACAGAAGTAAAATAGCACCCCATTTCATTCATGAAATTTCATGGCCACCCAAAATACAATAACTTAAATAGGCTAAAATGGTAAGAACAAAAATGAGAGTAAAATTTACAAAACCTGCAGTATATTCATAAAATGTGTTTGAAAATGTCACTAGTGGTAATGATGTAAACATCTTGCAAATTAAAAAATGTATAAATATTTTACTTATGAATATTGACATGAAAATGTAGACCAGCATGAAATAACAAGAAAGTGACAAGTGTCACATAGTTACTATTAATTGCTATCCCCCCTTTCTACCAGGTTTTCTTTTAGCTAATCTATTTGTAATGTAAATTGGTATAACAAGAAAATTTTAAGTGGACAGACCTGTGTCCAGTAGTGATTTGAAATGCTGCAACATTGTAGAAAGACTCTGGACATTTTTAGTGTACATAATTGTTTTAAGTTACAGGGATAATAGCAGGATTTCTTCTGAGTTTTAATTTATTAGAATCAAAGATGACTCTTCAACTAAGCTAAAATGACATAGACTTTCCAACAAGCACAATCGAAAATCTTCACTAAAAATACAACATTGTCAATAACATACTTTTACTGTGCTTAGATGTACTAGTATATTCCAATTTAATTACAAAGTTATCACATTTATACCTTACAGCTGAATGATGTTGGAAGTGATGCACTAAGAAAAAACAGGAAAAAAAACCATAAATTCACTAGCCACATGTAAACTAAATAAATGATCTTATTTCAAATACCAGTACAGTATAGCATTTGAATTGCTACAATCTTTCTTCATTTTCATAACTCCTCCCCCTCCAAACTTTTCACTTCCCTCAGTAATCATTGGCAACAGAAGTGCTAGCTCAAGTCCAGGTGCCTTTGCTGCCTTCCAGGCCTAATTGGCCGATTGTGGCCCTGGAAGAAACAGATTTACTCTTACAAGGCAGAGAGGTGAGTCCCCTAAATAGCAGTAATTGACAACAACAACAACAACAACAACAAGCCAGTTATCTGATCTATTTGTTCAAAGTTTTTCCCAGTTACCTATTTTTACATAGATGTATGACTGCTAATTCTGAGTGAAAAGACCTAGTCATTGACACTCAATGGGAATCAATTTCTTGCATTTACCCATTGCTTTTTCATCTGTAAAATAGCTCTGGGAATAATGGCATTTATTCAATGTTATTTTAGTCACAGTATTCCAAGGTAGTTGTTTGATTCAATTCAAAATAGAATTAATATAAAATATTAAGCTATAGATGTTTGATCTAAGAGTATAAAAGAACTGCTTATCTCTAAGAGTAACGAAAGCTATTATTTGACATGGAATGGAAAATTTAATGACCATACAAGATAATTAGTTTCCAGTCCTTTATAAAAAATGGTCTCTCAACTTCCTACTACCATGAGACTTTCTTAATACATTATAGGTTTTGTATTTAATGTGTATCTTTTTAGAGCTGAAAATAGATGTGATCATAACTATAGTTTTATATGTAAAATTAAATTTTATTTTATTCAATCACTTCCATGTCAAAAAACATTTTCTTTTTCTTTCCATTTAAATAAAAACTGTTCAGTCTTAGTTTCTCCTGCAACACTGTCTTCTTTTACACATTCTACATATTGCCCATAAAAGTAAATCTAGAATTTAAGAAATAGCAAGGAAGTAAAAAAAAAAATACCTGTGATTATAACTTAATGGGAAAGATAAACTATGAGCAAAGGACAGTGGAGAAAAAAGAAAATCAATAAATCTGTCAAGTAAATGATGCAAACAGACATATAGCAAGCAAAACAGAATTTTGAACTAAGTTTGTCAGACCAGAGCTAGATTTTTTTCCTCAGTAAAATACTTCCATTTAAATAATATAAAATGGGACATATGGGATATATGAGAATACATATTACAGGGGCTGGGAAGGTGGCTCAGTGGTAGAGCGCTTGCCTTGCATGCATGAGGCCCTGGGTTCGATTCCTCAGCACCACATAAGAAAAAAGCCGGAAGTGGCTCTGTGGCTCAAGTGGTAGAGTGCTAGCCTTGAGCTGAAGAGCTGAGGGACAGCGCTCAGGCCCAGAGTTTAGGCCCCACGACCGGACCCCCCCCCAAAAAAAAAGAAAACAGAATACATATCAGAATACATATTACAGTATGTTTACTTCCTGTGTACTACTAAGTCACACAATATTTTAGGCAATGGTATCAGAGCCATACTAGTTGTCATAGTTCCTAGATTTGTAGGATACCATTGATATACACTTGATGTATTCTTCATTATTTGAACTACTGTTAAACCCCCTCATTTTGTCTGTAGTGTTTTCAAGGACAATATATTCCATGTCAGAAACTGATTTCCATTATGTCCTTGGAGCATGACGACAATGCCTTATTGTTCCTAATGTGAATGTCTAGAAAGTTGAAAAGGAAAACAACTTGGAATATCCTTCTCTGTCACAGGACAATGAACTTACTCTCTAGATTTTGAAAGGTAAGCATATAATACATGATTTAGTAAAGTTGAATTCATTCTAATGATAATCATTTAAAATCTAAGCTATTTTTAAGTTTCTCTGTATCACTTTGAGACAATTATATGCATATATATGTAGACATATACACATATATGTACATATATATTCATATATATGCTAAGCATTTCTGAAGTCATATATATTTATAGAATTTATTCAAGTTTGATTCTTGATAGAAGAAAAGACCAGCCATGAATATTATACTTGGGGAATAGAAATATAAAATTAAGGATGTGGTCAAATGGTAATTTCCTTTTACCAGCGTAAGTCAGTCTCAACAGGGATAGCCAATTGCAATTTGGATAATATAGAGATGTAATTGGGATGCTATGTATATTAAATATTGCATTAAAGTATTTACTAAATGATTTACAAATTACAAGAGACTACATTTAAGTAAATTACATAAATTACTTAAAAATCTACATATGAATTATTATACAACGTGAAGAAAGAACAAAGCATATGTTACAAATATCTAAGATAATGACTTTGAAGAGAAATGTGGAACTGAAAAAGATGAAGGAAATTTGACACTAAGTTGAAAGGATAAGTGTTGGGTTTTTTTTGTTTTTGTTTTTTTTTTGCATTTTTTAATTGTGAAAATACCTTACACAAGGGTTACAATTACATGGGCAAGGTAATGAGTATATTTCTTATCAAGCATTGTTGCCTCCTCCTTTGTTTCCCCTTCCCATCCCTTCCCATTCCCCCCATCTCCCCCCTCCCCCCACCAAAGTTGTAAAGTTCGTTTTTCGACATAATGTCTTCTACATCTCATTGTTGCAATGGGTCCACCTGTATCCCTATTTAAACAATTCGATTTTTCCTTTCCCCTCCACAAATTATACCAACATCAAATACAGTGAAAACAGAGGTTATACAGTGGAGTAGGGACATATAAAGCAATACAGAAATCATCTTATAAATATGTTAGAAACATTTCTTATCAAGCATTGTTGCTTCTTCCTTTGTTTCTCCTTCCCATCCCTTCCCATCTCCCCCAGTTTTGTACATCTCATTGTTAAAATGGGTCCACCTGTATCCCTATTTAAACAATTTGTTTTTTCCCTTCCCCTCCACTAATTATACTAACATCAAATACAGTGAAAACGGGTTATACCGTGGGGGAGGGACATACAAAACATGATTATGAAGTGACTAAGCATAATAATGATTACTAATATCCTCCTGCTGTCATTATTTGTACCTTTTTTTTCTTTTCCTGTTTGGGTTTACATATTTCACAAGGTTCATGGATTAGCTTTTTTGTTTGAAAACAAATGCACACTCTATGTTGGTTCATCAGTGTCAGCTTGTGGATTGCCACAAGTATGTGTACATCATGGACATTTAATTAATTACCAATAAAGTAATATTTATAATGTTTATAGCTTGCAAGTCTATAGCCGAAAGGAAAACTGGATATAAAAATGGGGACCAAAACTGAGAAAAAGAAAGTGTAGACAGATTTATGAAAATCTAGAATGTACCACTGAGTGATTGAATATTTGAAAAATTAAGTTTTGAAATCACTGTGAAACCATTCATGAGGGCGAATCCAAGCACAAGTTCAATACAACGCCCAGAGCCAAGTGAGGATTGATCAGCCTATGACACTGAAGGGACCAGGCACTTCAGATCAAGACAGATAGTAGCAGTTGCTCTCTTTTATATTCTAGAACATATTAACCCACAAGACACATTGAAGTTACAACAATCAGAAGAAAAGCAGATATAAGAGAGAACTAGAGACAAAGTTACAAACCAATACAGTCCTGGAACTGACACAGTCATATGAGAACAAAGTAGAGGAAAAATATATCTAACAGAGGAACATAGTTTTAGAAAATACCATATTTAACTTCAAATATTTTTGGAGCTGCCATATAACATAAATGCAAAAGGTCAAACGTTAACTATGATATATTTGGCTCTCAAATTCTTGGATTCTATTGTTCTTTTAAAAAACAATGCTTGCACATTATGAAACTTTTGCATAAACAAAGTGTTACTTGACTAGGGACCAAGCAGTCCTTAAGAAAACATGTGCTAGGCCTCAGATAATGGTATTTTGTGAGGGTTGTATTCAGGCCAAGGACTTTTGAAAATCCTAAGGGAGCTATGATGTCTAATTTTAGCTAATTTTGCATCATTTAAGTGATGTCATATTCTGTACTTTAGGGTTTGGATTTCTCTAATTCCAATTATTTAATGGGACCCTTAAAAAACAGCTCTGTTAAAAAAATTATTTAAAAGGCTCACATGAATTTCTTCTTTTATATTTCAAAATTATATGTGTGTGTGCTACTTCTGTCAATTAAATTCATGTCAAACCCCAAAATACTGAGTTTTTGCCATGGGCAAAATGAGAAAAAAAGTGTTTTTGGAAGTATAAGGGAACTAGAACTATTATACTGTATATAGCTTTCATTTAACTCTCTTATGCAATCTTCATATGCAGTTGCAATGTGCTTTCCAATTATTCACTCAGCCTTCTACTCATCCCCTTAAGCAGATGCATAGATAAAATCATGTTTTATGTGTGTATATGTATGCATTTGTGTGCATATGTATATGTATGCACACATATATAATACAAATGCCTTTTGGCATATATAATATATATATATATATATATATAAATATATGTGCATGTCATGAATGTATATTTCCTTTAGAGCTGCCTTTCACAAATGAGTAAAAACATGAGATTATTTTCTGAGATTATCTTATCTCAATAAACATGATGATCTCCAGTTCAGAAAAAATAAAAATAAAAGGTATTGCTCGTAGAAATCCTGTGGTAATGTCATGTCAACTTTGCACCTAAGTTCTCTTCAAATCTTGGCAAGAGTTTCAAAAGCTGATGTATATATATACATTTGTGAATTTAAGTTTAATGTCAATTATTCATCCATGAGAATATGCCTCAGTTTCAACTATCTACATAGTTATAGAAGATGTCCACAATTGGAAAGATGAAAGGTCAAGAAAAATGAATAAGGTTAACATATGTGAAACACAGTTTTACCTACATCAGTTTACATAATATGTAAAACATGTTAAATATGTTTTTTTTTGTCAGAAAGTTAATGGTAATGATAGCATGAATTGTGGTAAAGCCTTGCAAATACTTGGCAGGACAATATTAATTCTAAGATTTATTTAAAATAAGCTAAAGTGATGAGATCTAGTTAGTACATTTTGCAAAATGATATGAGTATCTTATTACTTTGTCACTGAAATAATTTTCCATTAAAAAAGTTGGGTCTTATTGTGCATGGATTCATTTTATGCATAATGGAAGAAAATTATCCTTAGAGAATTTCAGTTAATGAGTACATTCCAGAATTATGATCAGATGGAAAAGTTGAAAAAAATGGTGGTGTATTATGCATGGCATTTGATACTGTAAAGAGGTCCAACTCAATGTTTACCATAGTATTTCATGAAGTAAATGATACAAGTCTTTACTGAAAATGAATCAATTCCTGATTTAACTTATGCAAAAACCCAGAGTAATTTCTTGTTATGATAAACAATATAAAACACATGCTAAAATGAGAAGGGAGTTAGGCATAGGGAAGGGGATAATACTTTCATTAAATGTGAATGTAAAGGCATGTTCATTTACACTGAAGATAATTAACTGGATTACCAAGAAAAATGTTAGTTATTTTCAAGAATCATACATGTAACAAGATTGAAAGACCAAATGATCAATTTCAATTAAAGTAAGATAAATAACTTTACTCATGAAATTTGTTTGATCGATAAAAGAAAGTTTAATAAATATAACCTCAGATGGAAAAAAAAGATTGAGTCAAAATGTTTGTAGAATTAGTACATAGAATTAATAATAGCTATTTTTCTATATAAATATATATCATGTATTTAGAAACACACATGCTCACCATATATTATACATCCATGACATATATACATATATAAGTGTGTTTGATAGTATGTGTGTGGTTATAAAATACTAAATTTCTTTCTTTTTTTAACTTCTTTTCTTTTTTTATTAATAAGTTTTTTATTGTGAAAATACCATACAGAGGGCTTACAATTACAGAGCAAGGTAATGAATACATTTTTTTTAATTTTTATTTTTTGTGAACATACTGTACAGAGGGGTTACAATTACATGGGCAAGATAATGAGTACATTTCTTATCAAGCATTGCAGCCTCCTCCTTTGTTTACCCTTCACATCCTTTCCCAGCCGCCCCCCTCACCCCCCTACCTAATCCATCCCCCCTCCACCAAAGTTGTAAAGTTCGTTTTCGACATGACAACTTGTACTTCTCATTGTTGCAACGGGGCCACCTGTATCCTTAAACGACTTGTTTTTCCCCATCTCTTCCACAAATTATAAAATACTAAATTTCTGAATTTATACTCTCTTTCTTTATGCCTGTGTACTTAGTATTTTTTAGGCTGTCTCTTAACTCTGTTGTTTACCTTCTTGTGGGGAAGATTTTTTTTTAAATACAGAAGGACTACAGTTACATAACTAAGGTAATGAGTGCATGTCTTTTGTATGGAAGGTAACAAAATAAAGATACTTGAATAAGAGAATTTAAATGTCAATTTCCCCTCTCTATGATTTCTCCTTTCAAGAAGGCTACACAACCATGTGTGAATGATCCATGAGGTTGTAGTAGAATTTTTAAAGAAGCAGCATGTAACTGGTCTTGTTTCTTATGGTGACTACCCGATTATTAGGCTTGAGTTTACATAGACAATGCACAAAGTTGCAGATATAGACATTAAGGTAATGATGAAATAAATTTTATCATGATAAGCACCTGAAGATTACAGGAATTCTTAGTGTGGAATTGAAGAAAATAGAATCAGTTAAAAGGCACATTATGGTGGGAAGTTGATATATTGAATGCTGTACTTATAAGTTTTATATAAATGGTAAGTATACACACATAAGAAAACATCAACACTATCTGTGTGGTAAATAAATCCATTACCTTAAACACTTTTTCTTGTTGTACTTCTTTACTACTCTTGTCTGTGTATTTGAATTGGTAATAAAAGTAATTTAACAGGAGGCATATTCTCTTAAGAAATTTCTAAATATACCATAGAATTTTTAACCTTAAGTTTATGCTGAATAGAAGATTTCTAGGACTTATTTATTTGACATGGCTGAAATTTGATAACATTTACTTTATATCTTTTCAGTTTCACCATACTCCCAGCTCACTTTTACTCTGCTTCTGAGTTTGACAAAGTTAGAGTATTCATATAAATAATATAATTTGAATTTAGCTTTGTCTATCTCCCATATATATGTATATATACAGTCTATATATACATATATGTATATATACATGTATATATGTATACATATGTGTATATGTATATATAATACGTATGAATGTCTCCTGGAAGTCCCCTAGATCTCCTCTGATCTCAGAAAATTACCAGGGTTGGATCTGATTAGTTCTTGAGTAGAAAAACTTCATTCTATTATCCAAAATAATCCTGCATGGAGTTATCATATTTGTTTCTGAAGTCTTATCTGTATAGCTATAAAGACAAATTTCATGATGTAAGTGTAGTCTTAATTTCCCTTTTGACCATGTGACAAATTGAGGTATTTGAAAAATTCACTTGGAATCTTTAATAAAAGGACACTACCTACTTAGATAACCGTGTCTTACAACTGTAATTCCTGTTACCCACAAGGCTGAGAACTGAGAAGAAGATTAAAATAAAATTGGATAGAAAAGTACATGAAAGTCTATTTCTAATTAACCAGTATAAAAATAGAACAAGAGCAAGAAGAGCCAAGGATCCTGAGTTCAAGACGTAGTATTGTAAAATTTAAATAAAACAAGAGCTACAGAAATACTATATTAAATTGAATCAACTGTAGAGACATGATACATCAACTAACTTGAGTTTAATAATTTTACAGACTATATTAAATATCTGATTAAAATTCAAGAAGTTTTATATAAACCAGACTTAAGATATAAAAATAAAACTAACTTCCATTCTAATTGATAATTGATATGAATATCAAGTTTACCTAATTATAGAAATATGCACCAATTAGACTCACTAAATGTCCCATGAAACTCAGAAAATGAAGGCCTCTTCAAGATAGAGGAAGTAGTAGAGGTAGTATAACATAGGGAGTAAATAATTAAAAACAAATTTTAAAGCAACCAGAAGATAAAATGGAATGATGTGCTAGAAATACATGCAACTCATTCAACCAGTATATGACGAATCTTCCTAAAATATAATCCCCAAATTACTTTTGCTTGTGCTACAAAATTTTATATGTATTTTTAGCAGATTCGGCTAAATAAATATTACATTTTCAATTTTTTGTATTTATATATTACTAATTGAAAACTGAGTAGAATTTGAACAAATGTATACAAAGTCATGTGGTCATATATCTCACAAAAATAGGATGTACGTCAGGGTGGGTTGGAAATCAGTCATTAATTTCAGTTCAATGCAGAGATTAATACTTCATGGGCTAATAAAACCTGATTAACACTTCATGAGCAAGTGCAACCTGAAAACCCCATTGTATGAAGGTACAACATCAGAAGACTACTCTTTTCTTTGGTATAGAAACTAGTTATCTATAAAGAAGATATATAAACATGAAATCTTGGATTTCTCTTACCATTATTATAAATCTTAGGAATATGGAATTGCTTATTGAATTTTGAAAACTAACTTTTCAGAATATAAATAAAATTAAGACTCTATAGTTGTGTGGTAATTGTACAATTCAGTTACAGTATTTTGAATCAACAATACCGAGTCACATTATCTCTCATTTGTGTGGTTGCAGAAATAAATCATTGATCACTAAAAGTAAATTACTTTCTTAAAATTCCATGATTGTAAGTATTTCTTCTATCCAGTTCGTGGTTTTCCATTGTAAGATTTCCATTTTGCATAGAATGAGTTGCTGTAACACCACAGTAAAAATCAGAGTTCCATTTCGTTATGTGAATCAGAAAGGATACAGTTTATATTTCATTCTGTTTCAGATTGAGGTTTCATGGCAATTAGACCATTTATAGTCTCAAGGTTATCCACTTACTGAATATTGAAGTTAAATCATAGAAACACACACACACACACACACACACACACACACACACACACACACAAGGATTCAGGTTCTAGGTTCTTTGATATTTTTCCTTGTACAAACTTATACAAATTTCTGAGCCTCTAGAAAATGGCAAATTATTTATTTAAGCAAAGCATATGCTAAAGGCAAGTAGACATTTTTTGTTTAGACATCTTTTCAGCACTCTGCTCAGCCTCTACCCCTCTTCAAACCTGTCCTTATTTATGGGCAGTTTAGGCTTCCTCTATGAAAAAAGTACACCCAGGGCTATGATCTTTTCTTTTTGTTCAAGGATATTTCTGGGTCTATGTTGCCTCTCAACCTACATTAATCTATCACTGTATATCTCTTCATCCTTATAAACTCTGAGCTCTCCTCTGATAGCTAAAATGTTTTATCTGATCAGATGTAATGACTTTGTTGAGTTTTGTTTTCAGAATATTTACAAAGATTTGTGTTTCATGTGGAAATAATCTCCATCAAATGAAATGGACCTCTAATTTTAAAGTAGCAATGATAGATCATATGTGCAATAATACATATTGTGGCCAAGTATGTTTAAGCTTTCATTGAAATTGTTGTAAATTGGAAAACCTAAGTATATTTAGAGAGGTGATTAGTGGTGCAGACAGAATTTATAGGGCAAATCTGCTCTATTCTTCAACATACACGATGATATTTTTACTAGAGTAGATGTAAGATAATTGTCTGTCCAGCTTAAAATTAAGTAAATTAATTAAGTAAAATTAAGTGTGTGTGTGTGTGTGTGTGTGTGTGTGTGTGTGTGTGTGTGTGTGTGTGTGTGTGTGTGTGAATGTTCAACATGAGCAAGGGGGCATGAAAGGAAGAAAAGCAGTTCATTCTATTATAAAAAAAACTTATGAAAAATGCACCATCAGTGAAGAAATCCTACAGAGTATATGGGTAATTATATAATTAAAAATGTGAAACCTAGGCATAAGTGTTAAGGAGTATGACATAAAAGAATGACCTCTGGGAAGGAAGATTAGACTGGACAAAATAAGGCCAGTTAAATGTCTTACAAAATTGCCCAAAAGATAGAGGAGAAATGCAGAGTTTCCAAAATGAAAAGAAGAATATGAACCAATGAAACATCAGGAAAGAACAATAAAAATGATTAAGGGTCAAAATGAAATGATTAATGGGCAGAGAGGAAAAGATAGTATCCATTTAATTTGGTGAAAAGACTAATGGGAAATTAAAGCATTTGAAAGCATATGTAGGGCAAAAAAAAAGTGGGGGAGCAGGAGGAGGAAGAAACAAATTTCAGATTAGTCAAGAGAAAATAACTATAAGTAATGGGATCAAATTGAGTATGGGAAATTTGTGAGTGACTATGAGAGAAAAGGCAGCATAGTTAGGTCTATTAGGTGGAGGAATTGTTTCCTAAGGGACATAGTAAAAGCCCTTTTGCTTTAGCCACTCAGGTAGACCAGACAAAGAAGTAGGTAATGGTATATGAAACATTTCTATGTTCACAAAATTATGGACATTATGATCTAATAGCTTCTATCCTACCAGTACAATTTTTTTAATGCGTATAATTCTTTTGCTGCAAGCTTTTATATTTTTTTTCTTTCTTTCTTTTTCTTTTTCTTTTTTTGAACAGGGCATATGTAACAGTGAAAAGAATGCCTGAAAATAAACTTTTTCCATATTGTACAACTTCTTTAATTATGTATCTCTGTTTCTGTATTATTCACTATTTTAGTTTTTTATGAACTAAGACACATTTATCAAGAGATATTCAAAGTCATGATTTCCATATAATTATTGTTTTATAATTTAAGAATTATAGTGAGATACTTAGTTGATTTACAAACCCACTTAAGTCTAAATAGTTATTAAGTATATCCTTGTAGTTTGGCCATATTTTTAAGAACATCTTATGAATATGTAGAATATAAAAACTATTAAGGTATGTACTTGTCTTTTTGCATATTTTCCTCAATGAATTGGTCATGATAAATGTTATTCTATGATACACATTCTGTAACTATAGAATTATTGCATTTATTATACTACATTTTGCTCTGTCACTTTGTACCAAGACTATTTTAAGAGAAGGATTAATGCATTTGATGTAAGTCAAGCATTAATTGTAAAAAGCTGGTACTTGACTAGTTGGGTGCCAGAGGCTCATGCTTGTAATCCTAGCTATTCAGGAGGCTGAGATCTGAGGATCATGGTTCAAAGCCAGCCTGGGCAGGAAAAGTCGTGAGAGTCTTAACTCCAATAAACCACTCAAAAAAAACGGAAGTGGAGTTGTAGCTCAAATGGTAGAGCACTAGTTTTGAATTGAAGAGCTGAGGAACAGTGCCCAGGCCCAGAGCCCAAGCCCCATAACCCAAGCTGGTACTTGATACACGGTAAATATTTTCTAAATTTTCTGAAAACATCTTTTCCTAGACATTTTTTCAGAAGTAGAAACATTTATTTGGTTTCATATGTGAACTAAAACTTGACCAATAAAAACACATACAAAATTAAAACTAAAAAATAAAGGAATGGTGATAGTTTAGGGTTTAAAGATATATCTAAAAAATTATTTACTTACCCTTCATCACCAAGTTCTAAGAAAAATCCAGCTGAAAGTAACTAAGTAGCATGTGTCATGTCAGCTAGTGGCAAGAAATGATGCTGATCATGGTTTCAACACTGTTCATTTTTATCTTCATTCAGTCTCTCCTGTTTAGGTAGACCGTAGGTGGTCTTAATAAATGTATTTTGTTTGTAATATCTTCCTCCCTGGGTATGGAATAAAGTGGAGTTACCGAGGAAGAGGCTCTAGTCTGAAGAAACCTACTTTGGTTCTACAGCAACTTGTAACAGGTAGGAAAATGGTTTAATTTCCAGAGTACATTCCCTCAGCACTCATATATTTCTACACATGAAGTGTAAAAAAATTCTCAAATATCAAACCTGACATTTGACTACAGTTGACCAAGTTTACAAATATTCTGAAATCATTTAAAAATTTATGTATTGAATCCTTTCTTAGTACTGAATAATTTTTATCCAATAAAAATTTTAAATTTACTTATTCAACAAGTTAATTCATTTTGCTGAATGATAGGATTGTTTAATATATGAATAAGCTACCCTTTCTGTAAATATTTTATAACATTTATTTTTTAACTGTAGGAACAATTTCAATACTTAGGAAATCAATGATTAATAAAAATATGTTATTAACTTAAGTGAACAGTATCAGGTACCATTCATTAGTATCAATAAAGTTTAGATCAGTAATGGAGTTCATATTCTTGTTGTTATGTGTTCTTACTCTGCTGCAAAATTTCCCAAGAGTTTAAAGCATGGGGTATTTCCAGAAAAAAAAAGTCTAGCAGGCTAATGAGAGAAAACAATATAATAAATAATTCAAAAGTAGTATGGTATGGTTATCAGATTGAAAGAATGGGTAATATTTATAGTGCAAAAGTAATAAAAATGATCATAAATTTGATGTAGTTGGTTTAATTCCTTAGCATGTTTAATACACAAAAGTCAGCATTAACATAGGACCTGAATAGAATTAACAAAAAATTCATGAAGAAAAGGTGTTTGAGAAATTTCAATATCTCTTGGAGATAAAATAATTCCCTGAAAAACTACAAACAGATAATCCTTTTATATAATAGCAAAAACTACTTTTGACACATTGATAACTAACAAAATATTGAATAGGAAAAATCTTGAAGTGTTTTCTCTATAACCAGGAATGAGAACAGTATTTCTGCTCTTTCTGTTCATCTTGAATATGCTACTTGAATTATTTCTAGTTATTTAATACACTGCTTGAATTCTTAGGTAATAGGGAAAGAGAAAGAACTCAAAGAAATACAAATAATCTTCACTTACAGATAATATTTGCTCTAGTTAAAATACTCTAGAGACTGTCAGAAAACTGGTAGGTATGGTAAGCAATTTCTGCAAACACTAGGATACAAAATCAACAAATATAACTTACTAGCTCAATTTTCTAAGGTATATATTAAGCAGAAATCAAGGGAAGGAGTAGGTTGGAAGGTAGAGGCAAGAATATTGAAAAGGGTGATATTGATTAAGATGCATTGTATTCATAAACTGCTTTGGGAAATGGCAACTCTTTCTACAACTACTTAAAGATAATTTTACAAAGCCATGTGCATACGATCATATAAAATGATGTTTATTGAAATGAACTTCTAGAAATGGAAGTATGAGGTTTCTTATTATACTGGTCTTTCTCTCTTTCTTTCTTTCTCCATCTCTTTCTTTCTTTCTCTCTCTCTCTCTCTTTCTTTCTCTCTCTTTCTTTCTTTCTTTCTTCCTTTCTTTTCCTTTCCTTTCCTTTCCTTTCCTTTTTCTTTGTTTATTCCTTCTGTCACTGTTTTTGATTTCTGTACCCTTTGTCTTGTATATGTTTACCTGATTTGGGGAGGTGAAGGGGAAGTACAGAAACAGTATGATGAAAGGTAAACGAATTCAGTAGTGAAATCCACTAGATACTATGTTGGAAATGAACTTTACAACTTGGGAGGGAGGGTACTTGGGAGAGGAAAAACTTGGAGAACATGAGGGAGGGTTAACACTGTTCAAAAGTAAATGTACTCATTATTTGAATCATGTAACCTCTCTGTATATTATTAACTCTAAACTATTGTTAAAATAGTAGCTTTTAGATATTAATTCTGAACATGCTTAGAAATAAATTAGGAAATGAATCATATTAAAATAGATTAGCTTATCCAACAAAATAGTACACACAAGAAATAAACTGAAAACGTTAGAAGAAAAAGAAAAACACCCCTCATGTTTATAGATCCGCAGAAATTATATTAATACAATGACCATATTACCAAGTAATCTAACATTCCAATAACATTCTTCAGAAGTAGACATACAGTTGTAAAATTCATGTGATAATTAACTCAAATAAAATACTAAAAATTGATAGCAATCCTCAATAAATATATCAATGCTGCATATAACACAATATCTAATTTCAAACTATAACAGGCAAGGTAACAAAACAGTGTGGCACTGTCACAAAACAGACACAAGCTAGTGGAATAGAAGAAATAAATCCAGACAGCAATAACAACATAATTCTCGATAAAGGTACAAAAATATATTAGATGAGTGACAGCCTCTTTTAAAATGGTGCTGGCAAAACTGAATATCCACATGTAAATAATAAAAAAACTAGTTTCTCAAGCCTCACGTAAAAAATCAATTAAAAAATGAAACAAAAATCTTAATGTGAGACTTTAAACAGACAATACAAGAGAAATAGTAAGGGAAACATTTCAAGATTTAGGCATCAGCAATGACTTCCTGAATAGGAATCCAATAGGTCAAAAAATAATAACAAAAACTGAAAAATGTAATTCTTTCAAATTTATGAAAGTGGTGAGATGGCCTAAAGAATGAGAGAAAATATTTGCCAGCTATTCACCCAAATGGGAATTGGTATTCAATATATATAAAGGACTAAAACAAGGTTAAAAACATAGAGAAAATAAACTAATTAATAACTGGCAAAATGAACCACATAGATATCAAAGTTGAATAGCACTTATCCAATTCTCTCTGTATATACCTATGTGTGTACACAATATGTGCATAGATATTGATACATGTACTCACCATCCTTTGTTCTGTGAAAAACCCTTACTAATCCAGATTTTATTCAAAACAGGAAAGACAGAAAAATTAGATAAAACACCTCAACTTTCAGCTCTAACTAAATTTTCTTTAAGATATCCAACTATATTTACTAATTTAATTCTAAAATCACGACAGAACAATGTAAAAGATATGTGAGCCATGATGATTAATTGATTCACATGTTTTATGTTTATAGTTATTTCTTAACTAAAATATTCTTTCTTTCTTCCTTCCTTTCTTCCTTTCTTTCTTTCTTTTTTTTTCTTTCTTTCTTGCTTTCTTGCTTTCTTGCTTTCTGTCATGGGGCTTGACCTCAGAACCTGGGCACTGTCTCTAAGCTCTTCTGGTCAAGGCTAGTGCTTTGAGCTCACAGCTCCATTTCTAGTTTTCTGGTGGTTAATTGCAGAGAAGAGTAGCAAGAACTTTCCGGACAGAACAGGCTTCAAAATGTGAGCCTTAACATCTCTGCCTCCTAGGTTTAAAGGTGTAAGCCACTGGCACCTGATTGTGTTCTAAGTTTTCTCTAATGTAAAATATTAGCAAAATATATAAACATAGTAGATGTGTTCTTTTTGTTGTTCAATTAACAATTTAGTTCACTTAATATAATTTTTTCCAAATCTTTCCATTTCCTAACAAATGGGGCAATGTCATTCTTTCTGATGGAGGCATAGAATTCCATTGTGTATATATACTGCATTTTCTTGATCCATTCATCTACTGAGGGGCATCTGGGTTGGTTCCATATCTTAGCTATGGTAAATAATGCTGCAATAAACATAGTTGTGCTGGTAGCTTTAGTGTGGTCTTGTTTGTGAACATTTGGGTAAATGCCCAAAAGTGGGATTGCTGGGTCATAGGGGAGCTCTATGTGGAGTCTTTTGAGGAACCTCCATACTGCTTTCCAAAGTGGTTGAACAAGTTTACACTCCTACCAACAATGCAGTAAGGTTCCCTTCTGTCCACATCCCCTCCAACATCTGTTGTTATTAGAGTTCTTGATTATAGCCATTCTAGGTGGGGTAAGGTGATATCTCAATGTTGTTTTGATTTGCATTTCTTTTATGGCTAGGGAGGTTGAACATTTCTTCATGTGTCTATTGGCCATCCTTCTTTCTTCTTCAGAGAAGTTTCTCTTTAAGTCTTTAACCCACTTATTTATTGGACAGTTGTTTCTTTGAAGATTTGTTGGGAGATTTAATTTTTTTGAGTTCCAGGTATATTTTAGATATAAGACCCTTGTCCGTTGTATGCTAGTGAAGATCTTCTCCCAATCCGTGGCCTTTCTATTGATCTCCCTAGCTATGTCCTTTGCCATGCAGAAGCTCTGCAACTTCATGCAATCCCATTTGTCCAACCGTTCTTTGATTTGTTGTGTTTCTGAGTCTCTATTAAGAAAATTTCAGCCTGCGCCAAGGAGACCTAGGGTCTCTCCTATTCCATCCTGTAATATTTTCAGAGTGTCTACTTTGACTTCGAGGCCTTTGATCCATTTAGAGTTGATTCTGGTGCAGGGTGATATATAAGGATCTAGCTTTAGTTTTCTACAAGTAGTTAACCAATTTTGCAGCACCATTTAATGAAGAGGCTGTCTTTCTTCCATTCTATTTTTTTTTAGCTCCCTTATTGAAGATCAGATGGCTATAGGTCTGTAGGTTCATTTCTGGGTTTTCAATTCTATTCCATTGGTCCTGAGGTCTGTTCTTGTGCCAATACCGAGCTGTTTTGATTACTATGGCTTTGTAGTAGAGTTTGAAATTTGGTATTGTTATTCTTCCAGCACTGTTCTTTCTGTTGAGGATCGTT
Organism: Dipodomys spectabilis; assembly: GCF_019054845.1. Taxonomy (NCBI): domain Eukaryota; kingdom Metazoa; phylum Chordata; class Mammalia; order Rodentia; family Heteromyidae; genus Dipodomys; species Dipodomys spectabilis. Next base: position 13,701,066 of record NW_024870709.1, read on the forward strand.
TTTGCTATTTGGAGTCTTTTATTGTTCCATATGAATTTTTGGGTTGCCTCTTCTATTTCCTTGAAGAATGAGATTGGAAAAAATTATACTAAGTGAAGTAAGCCAGGCCCAAAGAAACATAGGTCCCATGGTTTTCCTTATTTGCAATAGCTAGTATATGTCTGAGTCAAGCAGAAAAGTTCAGATAAGTTGATATTAGGGAAATGAACCCTAAGATTTGTATTCAAATGTTTTTTTCTTTCATGCGATTGTTTCTAACATATTCATAAGATGATTTCTTCGTTGCTTTGTATGTCCCTCCCCCACGGTATAACCTGTTTTCACTGTTGGTATAATTAGTGAAGGGGAAGGGAAAAAACAAATCGTTTCAATAGGGTTACAAGTGGACCCATTGCAACAATGAGATGTACAAGTCATTATGTCGTAAAACGAACTTTATAACTTTGGTGAGGGGGGGGAAAGGGGAAGGATGATTCGGTGGGGAGCGCGGGGGTGGGGAGAGGATGGGAAGGGAAGGGAAAGAGAAACAAAGGAGGAGGCTACAATGCTTGATAAGAAATGTACTCATTATCTTGTCCATGTAATTGTAACCCCTCTGTACAGTATTTTCACAATAAAAATATAAAAAACAAACAATTTAGATATAATAAAGTTAACTATTTTCATTTTTCAATTCAAGTGTATCTCCTTTTGCTGCTCAGCATTGAGTTTCAGGTGGTTATACATGCTGACTTTATTCCAGATGTCCAAGTAGTATTTTCCAATGAAAGACACATAGAAGGCTGGAGGCTGTGAGGAGTGAAGAGTCTAGGATGTTTTAACTTTCTTTCTACGGTCAGGTTTTACTCCAGCAGCAGCTGTGTCTCTTGCCTCTTCCAAGTCTGTGACTTATGCTTGGCAGCTCCTCAGAGAAATGCAAATTAAATGTAAATTAAAAACATAATGAGATGGCAATTCACATCCAGATTGACAAAATTTAATAATCTGACAAAACCAAATGCTGTCAACTTTGTGAAGACTTACACCCTTTTGGATGGTAGTTTAAATTGGTTTCTGAAAACACTTCGAAAAATATCTAAATTTTGGAAAATAGTTAAACTAAGCCCTAGAAACCATCATTTTCTGTAATTGCATATGTTAAAGATACACTTTCACATATTAAACAAGAAAAGTACAGAAGATTATCTCCCGTTCTATTTATTATGTATAATAGAAAAAAAATCTGAAAATCACCATAAAAACAATTACATGTGAATAGATAAATTGAATATTTGATCAAATTATAAATGAATGAATTACTGATTGTTGGATAACAGTCTATTTTTTGCAGAAAGATATTTTGGAGTAATCCACAGAATATATTGTGAAAATGCACATACATTTGTAAGTATACATATGTACTTACATGTATAAGTATATATATATATTCATATAACTACAAATATGCACATATATACATATGCATGTTTTGTTTAATATAATTACATACTATCATAGTAAATATTTTCCACTTATTAACATATAAACTTAATTGTATTTAATATTGCAAACAAAATCCAAAATTGTGTTTTGAGACAGTGTATTTTTGAGAAAGTGATTAAGGAAGAAATAAAATACAGGTAAAATGCATGAATCTTCATATTAATTGAGGATGTCCTTTTTAAGGGAGTAGATACATGGCAGCTTGTTTTATTAATTTTTTATATTTATTTATACCTTATTTTAGAATTCTATAGTTTTATCATTTTAATAGCTATTTAAAAATTTTAAAGCAAATTTACATCTCTGTAAACTTAGTAAAAGCACCCTGACATAACACCTTCAGTAATAATAAGATTTAAGTAGTATCATCTGATGTACATTTTTAAAATATAAGCAATTTATAAGCACAACACAAAGCAGAGATACAAAATCTTAACATCCACAAAACACTTTGGAGCAGAAGAAATCCTAAGCATCAAAGACATTTGCTTTGTCATAGTCATAGAGAATGTCTGTCTTATAATGTCTTCCTTTCTCACTTAAATTTTTAATTAAACCCAGACATAATCAATAATGCATAGGATATGACCAATATCAGAATTACACATTAATTTCCCATAATATTTTTTCCTATTATGACACTGAGTACAATTTTTCCCCCTAAGGATTAAATCCTCACAGAGAATATGTCCATAAGACTTGTACATGATACTTTATATACATTACATTTTCAGAAATCACACCTTAGTTAAGAGTATGATAAAATTTTGAACATTATTTGTCTATGTGAAGACATGTGCTATTAGTAATAAAATTATTGAGCATATCAAGTTTTACTTAGATGACCTTTGACAATTAGTTTGAATTTTGCCATGAAGGCATATATTATGTCAGAAAGAATTAAAACTCTTTGAAGGTAAACTCTCCTTTTCCTGGAAAAATAAAATAAAATAAACAAAGCCTCTCAATTCTTCGCAATTTCCCCCAATTATAGTGTTTATCATTAGAGTCTGGATTTTTTTCTATACATGCCAAAAAGATGCATCATGCATATGGTTTGATATTTCTATAGTAGACTTAACAGCCTTAACATAATATATATCTAAATATAGTTTTTAATATTGCTTATAATTTCAAATTCACATATGATAATTTTTCTACTTTAAACAAAACCAAATATTTGATTTTTAAAGTTATATAGGCAAATAAAATCAGTTACTTATTTTTTACAACTGAGTAATTAAAACACCAAGTAGCTAATATTCACTTAGTATATTTCACATATACTATGTGAAATTCCTGAAATCAGGAATAATCTTTATAAACCCCCAATTGTTAAACTAGTCAACCTCAATGCATATAATTTTGGTTACTATTTTGAGTCAAAGTGAGGATTAAAAAAAATCTAAGTTGTGATCCTCTCCTAAGAATATCACCCTTTGTTCTCACTGTGAGATGCATTAGATTGCTGCTTAATTAATCATGTCCAAGTGTAATTATTTGTCTTTTACTATCCATGAGATTAACTTGTATATAGACAGATAACAAATAGAAACAAGGTTTTTTTTTTTTTTTTTCTATTGCACTATTTAAGTTATTTCTTCCTTTCTCCCACTTTGGCTTATTCCCTGTTGTTGTTACTGTTTTTGTTTTCTGTACCCTTTATCTTGTATATAAGTTTATCTGATTTGGGGAAGAGAAGGGGAATCACAAAAAAAGTGGGATAAAGGGTGAACTAATTCAACAGTAATACTCTCTAGACACTAAGTTGAAAATGAACTTTACAACTTGGGGGAAGGGTAGTTGGGGAGGAAATGGGAGAAAATCAGGGAGGGGTAACACTGTTTAGAAATAAATGTATTCATTACCTTAGGTATGTAACTGTAACCCTTCTGTACATCACCTTTACAATAAAATTTAAATTAAAAAAAAACTAAGGTGTTAATGTCATTGACGTTTGCTGTCTTGTATGTTTCATTGTGAAATTGGAGAAAATGGATCAGTATAGGTCACTGATGTAACAGTGAAAGTCAACAGAAGAGAGTTTGTGTAGGAATGGAAATCATGGAAAAAGGCCTCCAAGTTTAAAGAGACTTGGGATTCAGAGTAGTAAGTCAGTACCATGGAAAGCTCCATAGGAATGCAATTCTTAGTCTCCCTGAAACTATTTGCTGAAAGATTTTAAAGGATTGTATTAAAGGATTGTAAAACTAGTTTTTCTTCCTTGAAATTTTAATGCCAGTCTTTAGTTTAATAAGTAAATATATATCTTAAAAGTATCAAACTATAGGGAAGACAATTAATTGTGGCAAACTTCCATAATTTTGTCTTGCCTCTTTATTGATAATGTTCACTCTGCTCAATTGGGTAGCATGTTACTTGCTGAACTGCAAAGTTACTCTTTTGCCCTTTGCAGTTACCGTGGATTTGTGAAGAAGGTAATCTGAAATGTAAAGAATTAGACATCAATGTGTATAAATATATCTCCGTTATTCTTTGAGCATTTCCTCGATTGTAAAGATGTACTGCTCAGATATTAAAAAATAAGATGAGCCATTGCTTTAAATATTGGTGGCTTTTATTATCACATAACCCATATTCATGTGGATGTGTGTGTTCATTTGCGTGTATATAATTATTGGTATATGTAGAGAGGACCAGTACTACCTACAAGCAGCAATCATTTCTGTTGCTTCTATTGCTTATGCAGAAGGCTTCCTCAACTTGCTACTTCTCTCATCTTCCCATGCTGGACCACAGTGCCTTAAATAAGTCCTTCCTACTGGGACAGTCCTTGTGTTTAACTGCCCAGAAGGAATGGTTTTTAAAGATTTAAATTTAATTCTCTGAAAATATTTTACTCTTGCAATAGATAGGCAAGGCACAACTCCCCACCTAAATTGAATACCCAGAGTGTAGCATCAAACCTCAAATGGTGTTCTAGACACATTAATATTTCATTTTCTTTCTATTCATTTTTTAAAAATCAGATTCTGGAAAAGACACAACATTTTGTAATAGAATGGTGATTTTTCCACCTTTAGTAATTCCATGCTTTCTAAATCAAGAATATGCATTTTATTTATTGTTGATGGATGAGTAGTAATCAGGAAGTAGTTGCATGCTTCCATTTCCCAGATAAGAGCATTTATAGAGTATAAATAATCATTTTTAAAGTTATAATTTTCTTTATCTCATCCACTGGATTTGCCCAAAATTCTAATATTGTGAGTTGAATACCAGGAAAGAAAAATGGAAACAAGGAAGGCTAAATGCACCTTCCAGTATAAAGGAATATAACATTGTAAAGGTCATTTTTTATATCCCCTATTATATGGGCTGAATTAGCATCAATAAAATATCATAGTGCACAAAAAGAAACTTCATAAAGGAATTTTGAATTTCTGGGTGCCAAAGTAGTTCTATTTATGTTATATATTGATTCATTAAACTTTCATTTTTATCAAAAATTGCTAACCCATGAAGAAAGAAGTTATCAGAGAGGAGAAAAGAAATGATTAAAACTTGAAATTAAGGCAGACTGTTCATAAAACTACAACATCTCTTTAGGAGACACAAAAGAGGTCATATTTTAGTTTTGCATTCCAAAGATCTAATTGGACTGACACATAGGAGTCACTGAATCAATGTGAACTAAACTTATTACCAATAAATACATATCATCACTGATGTGGACCTCTAGTGTGATATGAAATGGTAAAAATTTCTCAACATTCTAGCCAATATGTGGATACAATGCATTCAGTCATGAAATTTAGGGACATGCTTATTAATAGCCATTAACCTTGATCTAATAATACTAGAGAATGTTTAAGTCCTCTATTGTGTGTGTGAGAGAGAGAGGGAGAGAGAGAGACAGACAGACAGACAGACAGGCAGACAGACAGAGAGAGAGACAGAGAGAGACAGTGAGACAGAGGGAAAGAGACACAGAGAGACACAGAGAGACACAGAGAGACAGAAGAGAGAGATATTATGAACTGCCATACCCCATCTTCTCAGTTTTACAACCACAAATGGAACAGGATAGTATAGTGAGCATATCTTGTACAAAACCCACTTATGTGATTGAACCTCAACATTACTTTGCATACACAAAGCCAAAATCTTTTGAGAAATATGTTCTTTACATGAGAGTGAGATATATCATTAAGCTAGTTCTTTTTATTATAAAAATACTCATAGGAAAATTACCACAATTTAAATAGTATAGCATTAGCTTTAATCTATTTCTCACATCTTTTTCACAGTCTATCTCTGGTATCATCTACCTCAGTTGCTAGAGATGTCAGAAGATTCTATTCAGCTTCCTTTGACATTTCTAGTAATGAGGCTATTGAGAGGTTGGCATTTTGAGGCTACTATTGGTTTCTAAATAATCCTAATATCAGAATGTGCTTCATGAAAGAAAAAGATGTAGAACAATTTCTGCTGTTCTTTGAAAGTACTATTTTTAATCTCTTCCGCTTAGTGCTTAGGATTACAGAAAAATCTTGAACAAGGCATCAAATTGATGGAGACTTGTTTTTGGCATTAGACAGCTATGCTTTCCAATACAGTTGATGATTATGGAATATAATTATAATAGCAATACCAGTGTATACTTCATTTTTTTTTACTAAGCTTCTTTCTATTGACTATTATAAGGAATCTGTAGAACGGCTTATTTTTTGTAATTTTGTATTTTTTGTATTTTTACTCACTGCATGTTTTCATTAGGTGATCATTTTTAGCTATACTCTCCAATCATTCATTCAACCATATGTTCACTCAGTAGTAATTGATCAAAGCCATTTTTTGCAATTTTCCTACTTCGTTCTTTTTCAACCGCTAGTATATACTGTCTAGAAAAACTGAAAAGAGTTAGGCAGTTATATATATTAGACACCAAAGGTGTTTCTTCAAACTTACTCTTATTTAAGAATAAATAGTTCTAAAAAAAAAAAAAGAAATAGTGGCTTTATTACAATTGATCTCCTGAGCTGTCTTGGGTCTGGGCCCATTGATCTCTGGGGAGAGAATTTTGGCCTGTGGCTTTGCTGAGTTACCAGAAAGTAGGATTATGAATGTGAGCCTGTCATTCCATGCTAGGTGCTTACTGGAATGCTATGAAGATTAACTTGTACCAGAAAGAGAAATACAATTCAAGAGCCTTAGAGGGATGTAGTAGAGTTACCTGGGAATAAAATATAATAATGTAAGCCTCTATCTTTAAGATTTAGACCTGCACTTCTCTGACAGTCACTCCATACTCTTATTTATATAAAATGTTAAGAAATCAGTAAGAACTAAAAAAGAGAAAAATAGATGAATGGCAAAGTAAATGCTTCTTGAAAGATTACTAATGTGATGAAAACTGTGGAAAAGTCTGAGCAAAATGTTCACCTAAGTGATGCCATCTTTAAAAAAATATTGTAAGTGTGGTAAGTCAGGTAGTAAGTACATTTCTTTTTGAAGAGTGTCATCCCCTCCCTCAATTTCTCCCAGTTTTCCCCCCTCCCAACCTCCATTCCTCACGCATTGTATACTTCATTTCCAACATGGTGTTTAGTATCACCAATGAATTGGTTCACCCTTTGTCCCACCATTTATGTGCTCCCCATTCCCCTCCACAAATCAGATAACCTTATATACAGGACAAAGAAATAAAACACAGCGACAAAGGGGAAAAAACAGAAGAGAAAATTAATAATAAAAAGAAGTGCAAACAGTACAATAAAACAAAAACCTTCTGTGCTACTGGTTTAAGAAATCGGATTTTTGTCACCATAAGATAATGTTGGAGATGGATGAAATAATATATCCTATTAGGATATTTGGGTATCTTAGTCATACACCTAAAACTATTTAACTCATTAGGTATCTAACAGTATTTTGTTGCTTTCTTCTGCAGATAACAGAATCTGTAAATCGATTTCAGATTCATAATCAGTTCCAAAGAGAGAGAAAAATAAGAGATGAAATTATCACAGGTTTCCAAATAAGAGGTTAATGAAAGTGGCACATTACTTCCATTTTTAGAATATGACATATAACAATTTTGAAACATGAATGTGTTTTAAATAGCAGTAAATGCACTACAGTATTCAGATGAGGAAAAAGTAAACATGATAAGATGGTTGTTAGAAGTTATATTTAGTTGTACAGATCACTTTCCATATATATCATTTCTGTGTGTGTGTGTGTGTGTGTGTGTGTGTGTGTGTAGCTAGTAAGTTTTAATCTTCATTTGTTCTTTTATTTCAGTGTCATCTGAAATTTCTTCCTAATTCCACACTTTAAAATTTGTTTTCACTGTACATTTTCAATTTCTCATTGGTTGTTGGTTTGACCATTTCACACCTAAGATTTCTCTACCTCTTCCTTACCCAAGTTTGAACTTGAATGATTGTAGTATATATAGAAGAGGTGACTCTAAAATACCCTGCTTTGAGTGTTTGTCATTGGAACTAATAGGAGTATCAGCTACTAGCCTGTTCTTCATTTATTACCTTCCCAAGGTCACTCCCAAGTCAGTAGACCTGTAATTTCCATAGAGATTTCTAGGAGTAGTGCTATGTTGAGAGAAATTATAGTTGAAGTGTTATTTGCAATGTACTAGTCGTTCTACCAACTCAACAAAAGCCACTGACTTGACTCATATTTCTGCTCCTGGTACCAATATGGTGCTACTCATGCTAACTTCACCACTGTGCATGCGCTTGTCCTAGATACCTTCCTGTGTTCTTGAATTCTACAAGCCTTCATTTAATATTCTCAACACATCTCAGTTAAAAACTGCCTCAGTTCGGTAATAAATCCTAAGAAAAAAACAGTTTTACCAAACTAGCTAGAAAACACAGCCATATGTGGTGTGTCCTTGAGTTTTCCTTTGCTTTTCAGCATTTTGACCTTATTTTGAATTTGTACAGAACAGCATAACAGAATATTAACTATTATTGTTGCTTCCCTCTGTTTTAAAGGAGATAATAAAGGTACTGATATCCAATTTTAATATTTCGAGAAAGAGTAAGATGTTCTATAATGAAAAAGTCAATGAACTCACATTATAGTCTGTTTGAAAGTTAATATTGTTCCTGAAAGAATGAAAACACTGCCAGGTGCCTGTGGCTCATACTTGTAATCCTAGCTACTCAGGAGGCTGAGATCTGGGAATCACGGTTCAAAGCCAGCCCTGGCAGGAAAGTCTGTGAGATTCTTATCTCCAATAAACCACCAGCAAATCAGATGTGGTGCTATGGCTCAAGTGGTAGAGTGCTTGCCTTGAACTGAAGAGCTGAGGGACAGAACCCAGGGCCAGAGTTCAATCCCCACGACGGACAAAAAACAAACAAACAAGGAACTCTGATGTTTGTCCAAAAGGCCTTGTTATATCTAGACCTAACATTTATGTGATCACTTCCAGCAACAGGCTGAGCATGTATCCCGAAACAAATGACAATGACTGGTTAAACATCTTTAGCTTTTGACCTACAAACAATGCCCTTGCTTGACGCTTGTTTATAGACTGCAAGAGTTCCAGAATAGGTGGAATATTTGCACATATCAGTGGACAGAAGTTTCTCCTGCTTCTTACATTGTAGCCAAAGTTGGTTTAGGTGCATCAATCCAGCCTTGGTACTTATAAACTGACAAATCATTTCAGTAGGAAAAAAAAGGAACAAAAAGATTCTATGGAAACCAAAATAAATAGGCTATGTCTCATATTAAAAAAAACATTTAAAAAGCATATTGTTCAAAATAATTTTCAAGTATTTAGATAATATTTAGTGGAATCCATTTTTTTCTTTTGCCATAAAATTCAACTTGTATTTATTTCTAAGATTATGTTCTTAAGATTTGAAGGTTGCGAGTTTGTATACATTGCGGGAAAACCCCACATTAAATAGCAGGTTTGTGGGTATAGGGTCTATTGCTGCTATAAATTGTTGTTTTCTATTTCTATTATAATTTAAACAAAATTTCAAAAGTTTAAAGCAACACGTTTATTGTTACAGGTTCTGTACGTCGAGAATCTGGGCACAGTTTTGTTGGAGATGTTGTTTTGGGGCTAATCATAATCTGCAATCAAGGCATTTGCTAGATCTATAGGCTCATCCTAAGGTTTATCTGAGGAAAGATTGATTTTCAAACTTACTCATGTAGTGATCAACCTCCCTTTCCTTAAGGACTGCTGGACTGGGGCTTCAGTTCCTTAATGACTATTGGTGAAGATTATCTTGGATTCCTTGATACCTGACCCTCTCTAATATGACAGCTTGCATCACTAAACAAGCCACATACATAGTCTTTTAATGAAGAAAAAACACTGTTTCATAGACTAGGCATAGAAGTGACCTTTCATCATCTTTCTCATATTTGGTTGCCTAGAAATATATAATGAGGCCAGGTCTGCACCCAAGGGTGTGGATTTTACAAAGATGTGAGTTCTAATAGTTAGGAATTATCAAGAACCTACCTGTGTGTGTGTGTGTGTGTGTCTCTGTGTGTGTTTCCACATATATTTATATATATAATGTATATAAATATATATTTATACATTTTATACACTTTATATATATTACATATATTTGTATATTATGTATATTATATATTTACATATTTTATATATTTTATATTATACATATTCTTTGTTTTAGAGTTAATAAATAAGATGAAAATAAACATTGTCTAAAATTTTAAAATATAAAATTATTATGTTGATAAAAATGGAATTAATTCATCTCTGAAAGTTGCTGAGTTAAATGTTGCAGTGACTTTTATTTGTTTTTGTGCTATTTTTCAACCTTATTTGTCCTCAGTAACCACAAGAAACCCCATGCTAGGCAGTGGTTCACATGCACTTTGCAACAATAGTTAGATTAACTGACTTTTAATGCTATTTTACTTCCCAAATGCTTTCCACATGTCCCTGAAGTTTAATAAAGCTGAAAACATTCTATTTTATTGTCTGAACCTATTGATTATCTGTTTAATGTAATGTTAGAACTCTGTGACATGTTGTCTTTGGCACACTGATTAAATGAATTATCTTAAAGAGTAGAGAGTTATTTTAAAACAAAGGAACTCTAATAGAGAATGAGATTGTTTCTTTCCTGCATCTCTATGGCTTTACTAGAAAACATGCAAACCTTATTTTCAATATTGCAAAGAAAATAAATCTGGCTGTTTCACAACTGATTTAGGTATTCCTAAGAGCTTGTCATGACAATTTAGACTTCTACTTCTATATTTTATTACAAGCATAAACTCATTTAAAGAAATAAATAATAGACCCATTGACTTTAGAAAAGGAGAACCTTTAGGAACAAAAAAACCTCTTGGAATTTTAACATTACGTGTAAAACACAAAGCTCTGAGAGACAAAATATAATTGCCGAATAACAGCAAGACAAAGATTTGGTACCATTTAAAACCATGTTAAGACTTGCCTAATGACACTAATGATGAATAAAGGAAGAGATGTTTAGGTACTAGATATCTGAGTCTATTCATCTTGGATATGGGATGATCAGACATAGTATTTGCTATTTGTAATGAATTTGATCTGCTTTCAGGAAGGAATGCTACTACAGAACCACATAAGGTCTTTTCATTGGGCAAATAGCATCTACTATTGACATTGTTATCCCGTTTTCACTGTACTTGATGTTGGTATAATTTGTGGAGGGGAAGGGAAAAAATAAATTGTTTAAATAGGGATACAGGTGGACCTATTGCAACAATAAGATGTACAAGACGTTTTTTGAAAAACGAACTTTACAACTTTGGGGGGCGGGCCTGGGAAAAGGAAGGAGGTGGGGGGAGGATGGGAAGAGATGGTAGGGGAAACAAAGGAGGAGGCAACAATGCTTGATAAGAAATGTACTCATTACCTTGTCCATGTAACTGTAACCCCTCTGTATGGTAGTTTCACAATAAAAATAAATAAATTGAAAAAAATATAAATAAAACATTGTTTCTTCTCTATTTCTTAATAGCCGTTTGTCTTTTACAAAGAAGCAGTCATCCTTTTCTTCATGATCAATGAATTCCATGCAAATGGAATGGCCAAATATTTAGAATATATTTTCCAGTTATTATTACATTGATTGTGCAAGGAGAGAGGACTGAACCAAACCATCACATTACATTTTTGGGGATTCAGAATTGGCAGAAGAAACTCACTTTACATTGAAGGAAACTAGAGATCAGTATTTCTAACTTCGTCTGACTATAGTCTTCTACCAAAAGCCACAATTTACTTAGAGAAGATGAGAAGAAAATGCAAATATTACAGACATAATATATAGAGTGAATGTTTAGAAAAACTTAAAGTCTCTAGATTTTCATATCGTCAGTTATTATTTGTCCTTTTAAAAGTAAAAAAAAAATATTTTTCACTAAACCAGTTGAAATATGCGCTTTGTAAGTTGAAGCAATATGTATGGGAATTGTTGTACCCAAAAGGACAAAGATACAGTGAATGATACAGTGGCAAAAACATTGTTTTCTCCTCTCTCTCATTTGGAATCAACTATCTTAAATATGCTCACCCTACTGTGATTGTTGCTATGGGAAAATATTTCATTTGATTCATTATGGATTCAAAAAAGACTATAGAAATAGGTTTTTTATTTGTTTCTTCTATTTTGAAGTCTGAAAAGAGACAACCTCACATGGAATTTTAATCTTTGTAGGAATATACATTGAAACTGTGGGCCAGTCTTTGGCCAGTTTATATTCATCATCTTGTTAGCATTTACATCATTTAATTAATGATATATGCACAAGAAATGTTTATTCAATAAACTATAAATTGTTAACTTTAGCGCTAAAACATTAGAAAAGATTTTTAAAATTGCTCAAATACAGTTGCGAATTCCTTTTTCTTTCTCACTTCATAAAACCATTTATGTCAGCAGTTTTATTTTATTTTTAATATTGTAATTGTCTTTCAATAGCTGTACAAGGGAGTTGCCATTCAACAAAATGGTTTATGAATACAATGTCTTGATCAATACCACCCTTTTGAACAGAGCATTCTCACCCATTCCTCACAACCTATTCTTTTCCTCACTTTTCTTAAGTTTGTAGAATATACATTTGATTTTTTTTCTTTTACTGAATTATCTGCCCTCATCACTTGACCCCACTCCACTCCTTTTATGTACTTGTTTTCTGGTATTTATTTTGTTTCACTTTCTGTGCCTTTGTCTTCCTAAGAAATTACACTGAATTCTCCCCTGATTCTTGCATATTTTATTTAATTCATTTGGGTATAGTTGCATACCAACCAAGATATTTACATATATATTTATAAACTAATTCTAGCTAATAAAGTTGATAGAAAATATGCAACCATTGTCCCTCTTGACCTGCCTTACTTCATGTAACATAATTTTGTCCAGGTCATTCCATTTTTTTGCAAATACACAGTATCATAAAGAGTAACATGGACATATCAATGCTGTCACAGGCAGAGCAAGACACTTATGGTTAAAATTTATTTTATTTATGCTGTGAAACTCAATTTGAAACAATGAAAATAGTTCATTGAAAATGTTGATTGTAGCCTTATACTGCTGTCATTCTCACTGGGTAAGGAAATTTTTATATTTTTACTCATCTTAGAAAATAGATTAATTTTATGTCCTAAATTTCTCTGTAAGAATATGGACACATGCCCCTCCTAACAGAATATTCCTCCTTTCCTGTGGAGTACCTAATATTTCAAGTTTCTTTGCATGTGTCTGTTTAAAATTTTACTACTTGCATGTATTTCTAGACTGTTTAGTTTAAATATTTTTGAATTTTAGATCTATAGTATTTTAATGTCTGCTTGGATAATTGACGTTTCTCACCACTGTTTGTAAGACTCACCAAACTAGATACATAATATTATAAATTATATATTCAGCTATTCATATTCACTAATGTATAAATACCAGCTTTTCCTTGATTTCTCTCTCCTTTCTGCTTCTGGAAAACATCATGAAAACCCTGTATGGTCTGTAATCCTCAGACTGTATCAGATATCTATAATACCTGATGTACTATTATATATATCATTTTTCTATTCTCTTAGGGAAGTGTTTTGATGATCAAACATTCTAAAAGTTATGATTAGTTGTTTTGTGGTGTGCTTGGAAATATTTATGTACTTTAAAGGGAAGTTTTGTTTATATATTTTTTCCATTTAAATATGCACTTTCCTGAAATTTTTATATATAATGCAATGTAATGGTCAAGATATAGTTCAATATTTCTTTGTAAAAATTGTAAAAAAAAAAAACTATTGCTGGTGATTACTATGCATGATTAAGTATTGTATTAAGACTAAATGACTGAGAATTTTGGAGTAAAGAAATTAGATTATATTTAATTTAATTTTCTAAATGAATTTTATTGACTTTATGGTTGTACTATTCTGTAAATACCTAACATTTGTTAGTTAGAAAAATCTAAGAGTAGAAAAAACTTTTTTCTTTAAGAGTAGGACTATATGAATAGCATTAACAATTATATCATATACATGCAACAGTAAGTGGGGGATATGAAAAATAATGTCAACAGTTATCAAGAAGAAAAATAAAAATGGGAGAAATATAATATTTCATCTTTCAGAGCAATGACTCATTATCATTCTGAACTTTTAAGGAATGTCATTATTTTCCTTAAAAAATAAATATATCAAAATCTTAAACCAAATGTTTATAACCCTCCCAATTCACATTACAGTCTGTTCTTTAACTATGGGCTTCAATCATGTGTCTTTGGGAGATAATTACATTTGATGAATTGTAGAGAGCAGTGTCTATGATGGATTGGATTGGTGCCTTCTAATAGAAAGTGACAGGCATACTCCCTCCACCACAAGAGAATGAAAGAAGAATATGGTTGACAGTATTTGTAATAAAAGTGTAAGCAGACTAAGACCTTATTTCTGGAAGTGGGAAGTAAGTTTGAATGTTTAAGTGCTTTTTACATTTGTGCTTTATAGCTTTGCTTCATTTTGTTTTATACACAGATCATGCACTGACTTAAAAAAATAAACATGTTTAATTAGTATGTTATCATGTTTGCTTAGTCATTGGAGTTTTTATACCAGCCCTATCCAAACATCCCTTGACAAATAAAAATGAAATTAATTTTGCTTTACTACAACAAAACTCATTATTTATATTTTTTATAATTTGAATTTTACATTATAATTTTAACAAACAAGTGTGGATTTTTTCTCGAGGCAGAATCTCACAGCCATCCCTAGATTGGATTCAAAATGTCCATTTACCTGCCTCATCCTCCAGAGTGCTGGGATTATAATGTACAAACATGCCCAGCTCACATTTTCCTAGTTCTTTTCTTTCTTTCTTTCTTCCTTCCTTCCTTCTCTTCTTTCTTTCTTTCTCTTTCTTTCTTTCTTTCTTTCTTTCTCTTTCTTTCTTTCTTTCTTTCTTTCTTTCTTTCTTTCTTTCTTTCTTTCTTTCTTTCTTTCTTTCTTTCTTTCTTTTTATCAAACCACGTCTTCAGATTTTTAATTACCTTTTTCTTCATTGCAATTCTAAGCCACAGATCTCAAAGATTTTGAGATTTAGATGATACCACTGAAATCAATCTGAGTGTTCTCTGTAGTAAGAATGGGAAGGTAAATCAAGTTCATTGTGCAGGCTTGAAGCTGGAGCTTCAGGTTTCAACCAGGTGACAGGATGCTCTGTCCAAGGATACTGATCAGATGACTGGGCCTTGGAGGCCTGCTGGGTTTCCAGAATTTCCACTAAAGAATTGGATACTAGTATATATCTGAGACAAGCAGAAAAGGTCAGATAAGATGATGCTAGGCTAAATGAACCCCAAGATAAGGACAGAGTGATTTTTCCTTTCTTGCTATTGTTTCTAACATATGTATAAGGTGATTGATTTGTTGCTTTGTATGTCCCTCCCCCACTGTATAACTCCTGTTTTCATTGTATTTGATGTTGGTATAATTTGGGGAGGGAAAGGGAAAAAACAAATTGTTTAAATAAGGATACAGGTGGACCCATTGCAACAATGAGATGTACAAGATGCTTTGTCAAAAAACAAACTTTACAACTTTGGCAAGAGGAGTGTAATCATGGAGATGGGAGGGCTGGAATGGTAGGGGAAAAACAAAGGAGGAGGCAACAATGCTTGATAAGAAATGTACTCTTTACTTTGCTCATGTAATTGTAAACCCTCTGTATAGTATTTTCACAATTAAAAAGACACTTATTAAAAGAAAAGAAATCACTGTGGTTTGAGGTCTATGAATTTCTTGCAGTTATTAGTTTCCAGAGTAATATTTACTTTTGCCCCCTGAAATTATGTTCAGTTCTTAAAAATATTGGCACCTAATCAAATGTAAAATAAAGGTGTGGGAAGTAATGTAAATAGACATCATAAATGTAATTGTGGAACAAATTAGTCCCATATGCTAAGAGTTTTAAGATCTCTATCATATATTACCTCTATGATTTTTTTCATGGCTTCTTTTTGAATTTCTGATTTAATAAATTTGTTAAACGTACTGTTTGAGCAAGCATTTTCCAATGCGTATGCAAGATGTGAAGAAAAATACAATCTATAATAGAGCATATCTATATGACACATAGACATGCATATATAAGCACACATCATGCATATGCATGAGTATATGTATATATCTGTATGCAAATGTAGGTATATGACACTTCCCTGTCATCTCAAATCCATGATTTGTGTATTAATGGCAGAACTTTATGTGAGAAAGACATTTTCTATTAATGAAAATTTAAAATAAAGTATAAATGAGTCAGAAAGTAATACATAATATCTGTTAGACATTTATATGTCTGTGCTATATTACAAGAAGTCAGTTTAGGCCTTTAAAATGTAACAAAGTTGCCAACATAATTGCTATATTCAAATAAATATAGGCTCTAACTTTCTATAATAATGATATTTGATTAGGAAAGCATAATTACAAGATAATGTAATATGCAATATAGTCTAAATATTGTTTTAATAAATATGGTATTTTATTATTTAAACATTACAGAATATATTATTTGTAACCCATGTTTTACATAGAGAAGTAACCTACACATATTTATCTCATCATACCTAGAATTGCACTTGGATGTATGGATTTTCTGGCGAACCACAATATCTAGTTAGTGAAGATTAATCTAGAATATTAAATGATATATACTTCTTTGTATATTGTTTTATTTTTTTCTTATGTAACTTTGCATATACATTTTTATGATGTTTAAGTAGTATAAGAGTTTCAATCCAATGTATCATTTGACATGTTATGACACCCTAATTGATGTCAGTTTTCCATCATTCTCCCCTATTTGTCCCAACCCTTATCATCCCCTCAAGTTACTTGTGGTCTTTTCCACTTATATACATTGAACATTACAACTTCATTTTCCACCACTCCTTTCTCCATTTATTTGACTACTTTTCCCCTAAACCTCACCTCATAGCTTAAAAAAATGTCATGGTAACTATTCTCACCACAAGAAAATTAAACAAGAATAAAAAAGTCAAATTCATCATTTTTTCTACGTTGCTTATGGTACGAAGAAGAGGGAACTAAAATGTTTTTTCTGAAAACAAACTGAAAAATATTTGTGTTGTTTTCTGAATTCATTTCTTTTAGAGTTTAAGAGGTTTTGTTTTTTTTTTTACAAAAATTAATTACTATTTTCTGCATCCATTTCTTAGATTTTTGGGGGTTTATAAACCATATATCCATATAAGAGTTAGAAAGACCAGTGATAGATTAGATCTGAAAACCTCTTGTAAGATGTTACACTGAGTTGGGACCAAAGGGGGAACAATTGTTCCATGTGGACCAGAGAGAAAGAAATCCTGTTTCTACATCTGTGCCCCTGATAGTTGGTGCTGTGACTTCCTCTCGCCTAAAGAGCAGGAGTTAGCACTAAATTTATAACAAAATCTCTTGTCACCACCCTGATCCAACAAAAGAATCCGAACAAAGTTATTCAAACAGGATCTCAACAGCTGGAAATGGTAGCTTCCAATGTCACCAGTATTAGCAGATACACTATTTGGACCAAAGGGATCCAATACTGGCAGTGACTTTGGGGAAAATGATACATGTATTTTATACCACAGTACTTCAGAACTGACGATAAGTAATAGGGTTGGCAAGGAGAACCATCAAATACAAACATAAGTAATTACTGCAGCAGTTTAGAGAGGACACAGAATTCTGGGAAGTGAGCCAAGATAAAGGTTAGAGTAAGTGTTTTTTTTAAAATGATGGATAAGGTAAAAAAAGAATTCAGTGCCAAAAAACTATAGTTGCAATAATTCTTAACTCATGACTACAGCTAAAATAGAAAACAAGCAAAGAAAAATAACACATAGTTGGCTTAAAATCAAATTTTAAATTGTCTAATTAATTTTACTTTCTTAGTGAATACAAGACTTTCCTTATTTTGTAAAATCAATTATAATCTTGTTCATTTTGAAGCAATCAATTTTAAATTAAGAACTGTATGCGAAGAAAGTTCCCTGAGTTTTAATTCAATTGATGTAAATAGAAAAATTGAATTTATATTGTATATACACATACTGAGACTCTTCTAAGGCAATGTGAGATATTTCATAGGAAATGAAAATAAGGACATTTAGACAAGAAGTGTATAGGCACAGGAAGACTGTGAATGAATTATAAGCTAAAAGCTAAATGAAGTGTTGACTTGTCATAGAATCAAGCAACTGGAAAGGTCAGATACAAGTAAAAAGCAAGAAAGGAGCAAGCCTACTATGAAGATCTAAATATTTATCAAATTTATTGAAGAGGGGAACATTTGAACAAAAGAACTTATTAGGAATTCAGGGAACTGCAATATTCACCTTAAATTTTCCGTTCTTCTTTTCTCTCTTTTACCTCACTTTTTCTGTCTTTTTTTCTAATACGTTTTTTATTGTAATAATATTGTACAGATGGGTAACAGTTACGTGAGCAAAGTAATGAATACATTTCCTATCAAGCATTGTTACCTCCTCCTTTGTTTTTCCCCTACCATCCCTTCCCTCCCCACCTCCACAACTATACTCTCCCCTCCTTCTGCCTAAATTGTAAAGTTCGTTTTTCAACATAGTGTCTTGTACATCTCATTGTTACAATGGGTTAACCTGTATCCCTTTTTAAGCATTCTGTTGTTTCCCTTCCCCTCCCCAAACTAGAGAAGTGTGCATACAAGATGCAGGGCACCAACATCAAATACAGTGAAAACAGGGGTAATACCGTGGGAGGAACATACAAAGAAACAAAAAAATCACATGGTATATTATAAACACATTAGAAACAATACCAAGAAAGAAAGAAAGAAGGAAAAAGCACTTGTGTCCCTATCTTGGTGTTCATTTTGCTTTGCTTTTTCAAGAGAACCTAAATACTCTGTATTTAGAGGAGAGAAACAAAATCAGCCAAGACCTGAGGTGTTCAGCAGTTGAGTAGAAAATGTCTTTCTCAGGAATGATGAGAAGGACTTCCATTTTTGGAGCATGTCTTTCTTGGTAGTAGGAGGATCATGACCTCTGACTGTAGTCAAGCAGTGATAAGTGAATAGGATATGGGAGTCAATGGATTCAGGAATATGGATTGAACATGACAAACAGGGAATGAAAACAGCACAGGAAAAGCCGCAAGACAGATGGCAGAGAGACTCCATAGTCAGGCTGAGCAATGTTGCTCTACAGCGTGGAAGCAGATGCAGTGAGCAAGTGAGCAGTGCAGATACTAGATTCCTTAAATTTCCCTAAACCTAAACCTAAACATGAGTAATACAAATAATAATAATGAATAGATGTTAAAGGAGAACAAAATCTACCAAAAGGCCAACTTGGTAAAAACACACATTTGCTTTATGTCTTTATTTTATTTGATTTTTAATTTTAGCTATGCACAAAAAATTTGAGTGGGTTTTAAAAGTCATTCAAAGTCATGTCAAAGTTTGTTCTTCAATGAGAGAGAGATGCTAACAAGTTTCTCCAGATTTAAAAATTTATTTTCATTTTGGTTTGTGTACTTTTTGTTTCCTTCCCTTTCAGTTATCTTGAGGTCAAATGCATGTCTTATCAACAGGCCTTGTAGAAGAAATAAAATGAAATAAAAATGAAGAAAACTAAATCTTGACAGCATCCTCAATAACATAAGCTCTTTTGTAAACAAACCCAAAAGTAATTTCCCAGGATGCTAGAGCTCTGGACCTCAGCTCTGAAAGAGCTTAGCCTTGTTGTTATTTTATCTATTCATCTCCTATTGGAAGTATCTGTTTTTCTATTGATTTTTTAAACTATTTTGAGTATATTCTCAAATGTCTAAGTAACATGCCATAAAACCTTAGGTACATGTTGAGAAAACTATCTAAACATTTCAATCAGAAAGGATTTACTAAAGACAAGCTATATAACCTGAATTCTTGGGAGTAAAAGAAGAGGAGGATTCATTTCTTACTATTAAATAGTGAGCTAATATTTGTTATGATGAACAATAAAATGTGTGAGCATAAGAAGATAAAACATATCTAGAATATCATTTTTTAGCTATATGGACAGTACAAAGTTGAAGATGATTTCCTAGATTTTAGCTACTGTACTTATCTGCTGAGTATATAATTTTACTTATATCAAAGCACTACAGGAATTAATGAGAATTAGATCATAAATTTTATTTAGAAATACTGTATTTCAATTTCTTACAAAAGATCTAATAGATGGATTAGGTTTATAGTTAGACAGAAGCGGTTTCAACCTCAGGATACCACATAGTACTATAAATACGGATAGAGAATAATAAGTAACTGCTAAATTAATGAACGAGACTGATGTTGGCTAGAGAAAAAGTAGAATAGCAGATAGACCTAATCTAGGTCAAAATCTCAGAATTTCAAGATATATTTAGTAGCTCAAGAAGTGACTTGTGAAAAATAGCCAGAGACACAGGGAAAATATCAAGAGAAGAATAGTAAAACAAGAAATATGTTCACAGTAGGACAATGTCAAAAGTAACAAATAGCATAAAAATGTCAACTGAAGGACCAAGAAGGTTGAGTCTGAGGAAGGAAGACTTCACTGATATACTTCTCCTAAATAAAAGATTTAGTGAGAACAGCTCTCATTGGAGAAAATCTCAGGGCTGACTGTATGGCCCATTGTACATCAGCTACAATTTTTGGTTCACTTTGTTCAGTTAAAAAAAGTGTGTTTGAATCTTAGAAGTATTTTTTTCTATTGAAATCTTTTTATTGTCCAAAAATGTATCAAATAAGATGAGAATTATTGTGTCTATTGACTTTAATAACACAAACCATCTTCACCTCAGCCAGAGCAATACTGTGGGAATATTTAAAACAAAAATAAAAAACAAGCTAGATTAACATAAGAAGTTCTACAAAAGTAAAGAACAAAACTTTGTGATGAAGACCTCTTTGACTTTGGTTATAGAAGTTAGATAGATAGAAAGAAAAGATGGAAAAAATGAACATTAGTTAAGAATTGGAAATGAACCATCATTTAAATGTACAACAATGTAGAAGTGAGAAGCATCTTGATTTGAGGGCAGGTCAAAAACTGGAATTATTTTATGAAGATATAATTGTCAATAGAAATACTATATTTTTTCAAAGTCTAGTAGAATAATATTAGACGTAAACAAGAATGATTTAGGCAAAATGTTGGATATCCTTGGATATAATCAGTGATATTTAACTTGGACTTAATGTGTCTTCCCACATATTTCTAAAAAAACAATACCAAACAAAAAGTCCTCTTGGCTATGTTTAGAGCTAGCTTTCCTCGGAGGAAAGGAAATATACAAGATAATTATCTACACAGCTTCCCTTCCCATTTTCTGGCACAAAATACTGAGATTACAATGTATTAAATATATTAGTTGTGGTATACAAAAGACATCTTTTTTCTATTTTCTTTTCTTTTTAAAATATTTTTCCTATTGTTACGGTATATTACATCCTAATTATATACAAGATTTCATTAAATTATCTTTGCAATATAAAAGGCAATTCAGTTGGAGAACTATGAGACTTACTCTCACCAAACATTATATATCACTAGCTTTAGATGACAATTTAATAGGTAATGGTTGTATAATTGCATTAAAAAAAGAAATTATGCCTCTACTGGTACCTTTAAACCTGAAATAAAGAAATATTCTTTCTAAATGTATGATTTCTCAATGCTTTAAATATAAAAACATTAAAATAAAATTATAGCTCTTCCTTATTACCCATCCATACTACTACTGGGCACCTACCCTGAACATCATGATCCATGATATGATAAACACACCTAGACATCCATGTTCAGTGTCTCACTATTTACAATAGTGAAGATATGCAAACAGCCCAGATGCCCCAACAGTAGATTAGTGGATCCAAAAAATATGCTATACACAGCAAAATTTTACATGGCCATTAGAAAGAATAAAATAGTGTCACTTTCAGGAAAATAGATGAAACTAGACCCAATCATGTTAGGAGAAGTAAGCCAAGCTCAGAGAGACTAATGACATATGCCTCACTAATATGCAGAAGTTAGAGCTAAAATGTTCCTGAATATGACAAATTATACAGCATTCTAGATATACCCAATAAAACCCAAAGAGGAGATTCTTAGCTGAGAAACATAGAGGTTCAATGCTTAAGTACCTCTTTAGATTTATATAAAATAATATACATGATGAAATTCACTCCAAGATATGGAAACCAAAAACCTCTTTTTTCTGTCTTTCTTTCCTTCCTGCTTGCTTGCTTGTTTGCTTGTTTTGTTTCTTTGTTTCTTTCTTTTCTTTCTTTCTTCTCTCTTTCTTTTTTTAAGCTTTTGATGATTCTGTCTTCTTTACTTTTTGTATGGTGTGTTCAATTGTACATCTTCAGGAGGGTGGGAGGGAGGGTACAAAATTCAAGGCAAAAAGTGTGAAAAAAATGAAGCAATGAAGCTCACTGGACACTGATGAAAGTGAGCTACAATTATCAAGGGTGGAGAGAGAAAGTGGGGCTGAGAGAGTGGGAACAGAAGACACTGGATGAAAGAAAATATACTCATTACTTCACTCATATAATTGTCATGCCTCTGCACATCACCTCTATAATAACAACGAAGTAAGTTAATAATAATAAAGATAAAACAAAATCATTCACAATATTCTTATTGTTTCAAGAAGAATCCTCATCAAAAGCTTTATAATATATACTCATGGAATACTATACAGAAAATATAACAAAAATCTGGGTTTATAGATTAATCACATAGCCACAGGAAAATTTAATTCACCCATTGAACATTAATCCTAATTGAACACCTTGATAAATCATGTAACAAAGGCCTAGAACTTACATCAACTACATATTGTCAGAGAAAACTAATGACTTAGGCAATGATGACAAGAAACAATTACATTTTTTGTGTTCTAAGCATCAATTATTACAGAATGATATGTATATTATTCTCACTGTTGTAATTTTGTTTAAATGAAACTAAAATTAATGTTAAAATATCAAAGTAAACAGGTTACCATGCACGAGTGCAGACATGTATTAACTTAAATATGGTAAAATCCAGATAACTCAAATAGTATAATTCCTAACAAAGGTTTCCTCACAATCCAACAAAATAAGCACCAGGAAATGAGTAACTGATAGGGGAGGGATGAGATCAAGGGAAAAGGTGGAGATGAATGAAGAGAGGAAATTGGGAGAATGCAGTCAAGAATTCAATGTACAGTCTAGAAAAATTAAGAAAATTGCGGGAGGAGTAGCAGTAGAAGGGATCAGGAGATTGATAAGAGAGAAGATGCTGATCAAGATACATTCTGCTCATAAACTACTGTTTGGAATAGCAACTCTTCTGTACAACTACTTACAGATAATAAAATGTATATAGACATATTAAATTACAGTTTCCTAGAGCATTATTAAGAGAGTAGGTTCAAGATAGTGATTAATTTTTCAGATAAAAATTAAAAGAAATTGAATTGAATAATTTAAGCTGATATCTAGCATACTGAAGTTCCACTGAATACGTTTTTTTTTTTTTATTTCCAGTCCCCAGTGGGCCACATTTATATTCCTAGCTACTGTGGGAGCTTAGATCTGGAAGATCACAGCTCAAAACGAGCACAGGCAAAGTAATCTTAGAGACTTCATCTCCAAAATAATCAGCAAATTGCTAAGCTAAGATTTAATGGCTTTGGCAACATAGTAACAGTACTACATACATATTGTTAATTTTTGTACATTTTTTATTGTAAAAATGCAATACAGATGGATTACAGTTGCATGAACAAGGAATGAGTACATTCCTATTGAGCATTGTTGCCTCCTCCTTTGTGACACTGTGGCTCAAGTGGTAGAGTGCTTGCCTGAGCTAAAGAGCTGAGGGATGGCGCCCAGGCCCAGAGTTCAAGCCCCATGACCATGACCACCACCACCAACAACAAAAGACATATTTTCATGTTTTACAAAAGCTTATGAACAATAAATTAGGAAGACTTCTATTGAAATATAATATCTTTTTAAGAATGAGCCGTACTATTTATGCATCCTCACATGATATATATTTTATATATTATATTCAGTATATAATTTTAATTCTATATTTATATAATATAATTATGCATTATTGCATAATATAATATATGAAATATAATAAATGTATTTTATCTGAAAAGGCCAAATTATACTTATGGACAAGTAATAAACTGGCTAGAAGTGAATATATGTCTTCTGAAAATTAAAGGACTGATAGGAATAATATAAAAGGGCTAACATTTTAACCATCAAAAGGATTACTATATTACTGTACTTGGATTTTGTTGCAATGGATTTTAGACTTTCATTTTTACAATTTTCCATTTTCATAATGCATATCATTCAACTTAAAATACTACTTTGAGTGGCCTATAGATATGAATTTCTAAGTAATTGAAAGTATTATATTTTCTTTTGATCCAAAGAAAAAGTACATCAATAAATGCATAATTTTACCAAGTCAGAACCAATAATTATTTATTATTGATTCATTTCTAAAGTTAATATTTTCCATGCATTTTCATAAAATACAATTTTTTCACTTTTAATAACTTTATAATTTTCCTGCCATAATATCTGATTTATACATTTGAATTTGTTATATTTGGAAGACTAACAGAAAACCTCTTGTTCCTTTGTCAATCCTAATTCAATTTTTTCAACCAATGGAAGAAACTGTTTCACTAATGTGTCTATATTATGTTCTATATCAATTGAATTAGTTCATGGTCTATGTCAATTCAATTAGTTCACTATGGTGCCAGAGCGTTAAAAAATGTATAAACCATGTTTAACATAAGAACGAATACCAAATATCGGGATTAAGTTTGAGACATTTCTAATGCTACAATCATACGGAAATTAGGTTATCTCTTAGAATCATAGACTAGTGAGAGCATTAATCCATCCTGAGACTGAATATGAGATATAAAATAAATTGTTATTTAGGTTATCTCTTAGAATCATAGACTAGTGAGAGCATTAATCCATCCTGAGACTGAATATGAGATATAAAATAAATTGTTAGTGAATACATGAATTATTTTTTACAAGCAGCTTCCTACTCTGTTTGCCAGATTGCTCATTGTAACCGTGGGTGATGGTGCAGTCATTGTCTGGGGAGAAAGAGAGACAGAGACATAAACAGAGACGGAGAGGCAGGCAAAGAGAAGGGAGGGAGAGGGAGAAAAGGAGAGAGGGTGGGGGAAGGGGAGAAAGAGAGGGACAGGGAGGAAGAAGGAGAGGAAGAAGGAATGATTGAAAAGGAAAGGAAAAGGGAGAATATCATGCATTTGAGTCACATGTTAATTTAAAAGCTTCATTCTGCTGTACCACACCTTTTATTGGCAAAAAAAAAAAAAAAAAAAGACAAGGCCAAACACGATTCTAAATGTAGAAAATTTCAGGAGATAGAGACAATCCGACCATATGCCTAGAAGTAAAACACTGAGTATTTGCTGAGAGTGATAATAATTATTACAAAATCCTATTTTTTTCAGAGGGGGTTAAAAAAAGGACATAGAGACCTTTCATAATCTTTCATATTGGCAAGATATGTATAGGGGTGATGAGAGGTAAGATAGTTTCTTATGTGAAATGCTGTTTGAAAATTTAGTGCTGGAATTGTTCTAACAATACAATATCTGTTGCCAATTTTATAATAGATAAAATGTGCAGTTGAGTTATATGAGAACTAGCTTAAGAAATGACAAATTATGTCTCCCATTCTGCTTTATGATGTTTGGCATGCCTTCAGTTATAATTATGGACACTAAACACACACATATGTGTATAATTACACATATATGCAGATCACATCTGTCCTCAAGCCCAATCAAAAGAAGCACCTGGTATAGGTCCTGGATGTCACTGGTGATAAGAATAAAGTTTCTGGTCTTATTTCTAAGAGTTCACATTCATTTTCCATATATCATCTTTACTGCTAGATATTATGAGGAACCTAAACACAAATTAAGAGTTATTTTGTTGTTTCTCTTTATTGACAAGGTGATCTACAGAGGGGTTACAGTTATATAAATAAGATAGTGAGTACATTTCTTGTAAAACTTAAGAGTTTTATTTGAAATCTGTTGTTCTTATTTTTGTCCAAGTATATAACCATAAGAGCCTGTGTCTTATTCAGAAAAATTTAAATATTTAGTAAATATACAAATATATGTATTTCTAAGACATATTAGTACCTATTACTAGAATCACAATGTGTTTTCCTACTAAGACTTACTTTTATTAAAATAATTACTGGTTATATCTCTATAGATATTATATATTTGTAATTGAACAACTATTTCTTGGATTGGACATGATTTTTGAAGGTAAAGGATTCTGATTCTTGGAGGATATGTTCTTATTTAAAGTGTACCTGTGTGTCTAAATGCCTTGTCAAAGTAAGTTATATTCTGGAAAAGAATTCTTGGGCCATATACAGGTCAAATCCCTCTAACACGCACCACTGCAGTGAAAAAGTTCACCATAACACAAAGTTCTTTTGTGTTCTGGCTGGTAGCCTATGCTAACAATCTTAATATCTACTGACAAATAATTTTCTAGCACTGAATAGTAGTATAAGAATTCTCATCTTTGAAACTATATTGGTCTTTATTTCCTATAAAGTTTATATTTACTGTCAATTCTCTCTTTTTATGATTTATTGGGAAAATATTCACTTCAATTTTCATCTGGTGGTAATTTTGGATAAATGACTTGATTTTAGCATTTCTTCTTTACTTTACTATACCAATTCAAATTTTGAGGTCAAAGATATTAAAAGGATTGGACATCATCTGTGGTCTAAGGTTGTGGGCAAGATTTGAATTCAAGTATACATTTCTTTCTTCTTATTTTATTGTATTCTTTCTTCATTTTATTGTATTACAATAAACAAGTAAACTCAATCAAATATTTGAGTTTTCCTCACTGGTTCACAGTACTTGTGAGTTTAATTCAATGGGAAAAAAGACCTCACCATTAACATGATATGGTAAGAGATTATTCAAGATATTGCTCAATCCATTTACTTGCTCTTGAAAATTCTCCTCCATTTGCCAAATCAATATTTACCTGTTTATGCATTTGGATACCTTGGATTTCTATCATTAATTCAAGTCAGTGTGGTGGTGGAATATTAAGCAGGTTTAATATCTTTAGTTCCAAAAACAGAAGACTTTGTTGAAATAAAGTTAGACCAATACCTGGGGAAAATATTCAGGAAGAATAAGGTAGAAAGTATTTTTCCTGTCCCACAATTCATCCTGAAACTCTTACTAAGTCTTTAATTAGAGCAAATACCACACAGTTTGTCCATATGTACTCACAATGAACGAAGTATATGCTCAGGTACCTAGTGGGAATGTGATGATATGAAATTAAGGCCCCAATTACTTTTCCCTTTTATTTGCTTGGAGAACAATGATGTGAGGGTTTGAATGCAACTATGTAGCAATGCATACTACATTGAGACAGAGCATATCATATAGTCTTGATACATATTATGGTCTTGAAAAAAGTCCTACAGAAAGCTCATAGGGAATTGAAGATAATTGAATGTGCAGATAAAATAATTGCACTGATAAAGTTGCCAATTTCCAGATAAAATGTATGGGAGTAGCAGTCAATTTTTTATGTGGAACCAGATTGTCTGCCTGGGTTTGGAGACATTTGAAAATCCACAGATCACACAGATGTCAGATTTGGTTAGAGTAAAGGAATGAGTAAGTAAGGACAGGAGATGGTGTTGTGAGAAGGAGGGCCTATTAGAATAAGGTGTTGAGAATGAACACATTCTGCATTACAAAAGGGAACCTAGACTGGTGTAAGCTCAGGCATGTTAAAAATGGAGACTAACAGAATTGAGTTCAGTGGGATAAGCAACATAAAAACTCCTGCAATATCTTTCAGAGAAGCATTGCTGACTAGAGATGATTGATGTACGTGGGATTTGAAAGATTACAAAAAAGAAATATCATGACATGAACAGGTAGAATTTAGGCTGTACAATCAATTCTTATATTACTTAAAATGTCCTGAATGGTCTTTCTTGTCCACTTCATATTTATTTCTACAGTTTTAACTTTCTAAGAGAAATGCGATAGTACGTTTTGTGATACTGTTCCAACATTCCCAGTAATATATGCTCACCAACAAGCCTCTACAATTGATTAGTCCTTGCCCATTAAAATATAAATAATAATAGCAAGTTGTTTATTCATGGAATTGATTTAGCTTGAATGTTTGTGTATTCCCTCCCATAGTTTATCTATTAAAATATGAATCCTTCATTTGATGGTATTAGGAGGTGAGATGGCTGGGTAGGTGACTTGGCAATAGGGCTCTACCTTTAAGATGGGAAGCAGTGCTTTTCTAGAAGAGAATTCAAAGTTGTTCCTTCTACCACGTGAAGATGTAGCCAAAAGGTGGCTGTCTGTGTGCGAGGAAGTCAGAGACAACCAAATCTACTTTCATCTTTGTCATTCTTCTGATTCAGTCTGTGGGATATAAATTTTTGATCTGTGGTATTCTACTGGGACATCCTGACAAATCTAAGATATTGGGACCTGGCTTTTTCATTTTTTTTTTCTATTTTGTTCTTACATTTTTAACTACTTGTCAAAAGGATCCCATATCTCAGTGTGAAGGAGCCAATTTTGGAACATGCAGATGAAAGCTCTATATTAAAGATGTCTGAGCAGATATCTGTAAAACACTTAGACTATGGTGTCTTAGAGATGTTATTTTATTATGACCTGTGCATTTTCTTGCTATGTGACAAAATTAATTCCTAGGTGATTAAACATCCATTGTCAGATATTTAGTATAGATAGTCAATCACAATCTTTACTTGGGATTCCAAGTAGCAGAAAAGATACACCAAACAGAATTCTGACTCCTTTGCAACCAATGTGACCTGGTAGTGAATTCGTTCATTAAAAAGAATTGCAGTGGTTGGTTGGTGTCTTGCCATGTTAAATCTGCTTTCCCAGGTATTCAGGAATACTTATAATCAAAAGAATGCTAATTCATTTATGATAATCTATACTATGAGATTTAGTTTTATTATAATATCATTCTGTGAAATTGATCCTTAGGTTAGATTACAGTGGGGGAAAACAACTTGCCAGGTCAAAGTTTGAATAAATTAGAGGATGAAAGCTGTACTGTGTTCTCAAGAATCTGCACATTAGTTGCAAAGTCACTGTTACTTTAATTATCTTTCTTCCTTTAGATGATACTATAAAATGAGAATTTAAATAAAGTTAGTCAAAATATACCCCATTGAAAAATTAAATTTGTTTACTTACTTTAAAATCAACTTTTGTGTTTAGATATACTTATAATAGTAATGCTTTATTTATTTATTTATTTATTTTTGTCTGTCTTGGGGCCTGAACTCTGGGCCTGGGTGCTGTCCGTCAGCTCTTCAGTTCAAAGCTAGAGCCCTACTACTTGAGCCACAGTACCAATTCTGACTTTTTCTGCTTTTATGGTGTTGAGAATCGAACCCAGGGCCTCATGAATGCGAGGCAAGCACTCTACCACTGAGCCAACTACCCAGCCCTTATTCTTTAAGACCATAATATACTTTCTACTTTGAAATCTATGAAATATAAACTTTCATCTACATTGTTTTGCATGCTTTCAATTATATATGTCCAAATACAGGATTGTTGGCTAAATGTATAGGAAACCATATGTAACTACACAAATAAACAGAATATAGTCTATAAATGCAATATAATGGAAAAAACAAGTAATGTATGGTAATGCTAAATTAAACACTTGGCCATATAAATACATACTTCTTATAAATATGACCTCTTAAAATGTTCTAAAACTGCAGCTAATTTGGATTAATATAAAAATTAAATATAGCTTAAATTAAATCTGTTCCCACAATACAGATAATATATTTGAATTTTGATAAAATTGCTTTGGTTTTTCTTTGCATAAATAATATTTTGGGTACAATCTGATTTTATAATATTTTATATTGGGACTCATTGGTAATTCATAAAATGATAAAATACCTTAGAAAAATCTCATGCTTACTACATATTTTAATAACCATATATATTCATGTTGTAGTATAATATCAACTAAAATCTTATTAACATCATTAGCACATCACATGCTCCTAATCTTTTGAATGTCACTCATCTAAAAGGCAAGAGGCCAATCTTTGTCCCAAGATTTGGCATTTACTTGCAGAACCTCTAACTTAACATTAAATATACTCCATTTCTTTTTATTGGCCATAATTTTGTTGCCTAATACTACTTAGAAAAAGATAAATCTTTAAATTGCTCTAGGCTGAACAGTTATTTTTTCAATGATTCTGTATAGATATATATGTATATATAAATATATATTTATAATAAATTTATATAACTATATATACATATATTATATATTATATATATATCTTTTTGGTGCTTTCATTTTTTGTTTTTGTTTTTGTTTTGAGTGGTTACTTGAAGATAAAAGTCTCACAGGGACTCTTTTGCCTGGGTTGTCTTTGAGCCACAATCCTTAGATCTCAGCCTCCTGATTATGTAAGATTACCAGCTGAAGCCACCAAGGCCCTGCTAATATTTGCTTCTAAAGACTTCTCTGGAAGATGTTATTTGTATGGACTCTTTACTAAAGTAGTGATTTAATTCTACTCTAGCAAATTACTAGGGTAAACAATGAGGAAGTAAGAGAATTAAAAACCCAATGAAGAAAAGGACAAAATATCTGAACAAACAACTCACTAGGAAGGCTATAAATAAGGAAAACATAAAAATATTATTCATTATATGTTCTTTTAGCCTTTAATTCATTTATTTATGATCTCATTTTTATTATTTATTTCTGTCTGCTGGTTTGAGGTTTAGTTTATTCTTGGTTTTCTAGGAACTTGAGATGCCTCATTAGTGTATTGATTTTAGATGACTCTAATTTCTTGGTGTCACTCACAGCTATAATTTTTCCTCTGAGCACTGCCTTTGCTATGTCCAAAGGTTCTGGTATTTTGTTGTTGTTATTGTTGTTGTTTCCATTTATATTAAATTTCAGAAACTTTTTGGTTTCCTTTCTTATCTCTTACATAACCCATTGATCATACAACAATGCATTTCTGGGCTTCCATGAGTTTGATTATTTCCTGTGATGGCTTTGCTGTTCAGCTCTAATTTTATTTCATTGTGGTCTGATATGATACAAGAAGTGATTTTGATTTTTTCTTGCATTTTCAGTAAGTTTGAGACCTAGGACATAGGGTCAATTTTAGAGCATATTTCATGGAAAGAATGTATATTTTAAGATGCTGGTGGAATAGTCCACAGATGTCTGTTACGTCTAGCTGGCTAGTGCAGTTATATAGTTCTGAATTTCTGTGCTAAGTTTTTTCCTGGATAGCTGTCCAAAGGTGACAATGTTGTACTTAAGTCACCTAGGATCAATGTGTTTGGACCAATGTGTGTGTTTTAGGTCAATTAGTATTTATTTGATGAAGTTGAGAGTTCTAGCATACATTTCATAAATGTTAGAATTGTTATATACTCGTAATGAAGACTTCCCCAGATGTCCCTGAATGGAACAATGGATCGAGAAAATGTGGCACATGTATATATATATAAATATATAAAAATATATATGCATATATTTATATATGTGTGAGTATGTATGTTTATATATTTATGTATATGTATATATATATAGACAATGGAATTTTATACATCCAGTAGAAAGAATGACTTTGAATCTTTTGTAAAAAAATTGAAGGACCTAGAAAAATTATATTAAGTGAAATTAGACTCAGAATGACAAAAGTTGCATATTTTTTCTCATAGATATAATCTATAATTAGATTATAATAAGTAAATATATTGGGTGGCATGCAAGTGTATATAAATGTATTTACAAATTCAGGAGATTCAAAGGAGAATGAAAAGAGTGTGATTCCTCAGAAAGGCAAAATCATATTTCATCAAAATGGACACCAGGAAATGGGTACTAGATGGGGGTGGTGTACAGTCAAGGGGAGGGTAGATGAATGAAGATAAGTAGAGGAGAATGCAATCAAAATTCAATATAGCCTAAAAAAAATATAAGAAGAGTAATGGAAGGGATGGGTTTAAAGAGAAGGATAAGAATGTTGAAAGGGGTGATATTGATTCAAACGCATTTACTCAAAACTATTTTGTTGAAACATGACTTCTATGTACAACTACTTCACATTCTGTGTTATTCCAGAAGTGAAAATTAACACAGTAATGCATACAATATTAGACTAATGAAAATCCAACACAAACCTACAGGTGGAGAGCATATCAGAACAAGAAGAACAAGAACTCATTCATTTTTGTGAGAATGCAAAAAATGATATAATCACTTTGAAAGAAATTTGGTTCCTCCTTAATACTACTACCTGGGAATTCTTTCTGTACAATCTAGAAATATGTGTCCTTCATGTGTACCCAAATGAGTTTAATGCATATGGCTACAAAACTGTATGCACACAGATGTTTCGAGTAGCTTTATTTATTTATTTATTTTTGATGGTAGAGTTTGAACTGTGGGCCTGGGTGCTGTCCCTCAGCTCTTCAGCTCAAGGGGGGTATTCTACCACTTGAGCTACAGTGCCACTTCTGGTTTTCTGGTGATTTATTGGAGATAAGAGTCTCAGGGACTTTTCCTGCCTGGGCCGGCTTTAAACTGTGATCCTCAATTCTCAGCCTCCTGAGTAGCTAGGATTACAAGCATGAGCCACCAGTGTCAAGCCTAGAGTAGATTTATTTTTAATTGTCAAAACTTGGAATGAATCCAGGTTCACTTCAGCAGGTACATAAATAAACTGGCAAAAAGACAATGCAACATCATTTAGCAAAAACAAGAAGTGAATTATCATGCTATGAGAATACATGGAGAAGACTAAAATGCATATTACTTAGAGACAGGAACAAATATAAAATATCCATCTGTATGATTACAATTATAAGGCAATCTGGAAATACAAAACTATGAATGGAATAAAAACAATCAGTGATTGGGGGGTCCTGAGGGAGAAGCTGGAGGTTAAACAAGCTCTTGCATAGAAAGCAGTTTTAGTGTTCCAGTGAACAGTCCTAGACTAGGGAAGCACACCAAATGTGCAATCACAATACAGAGAGTTTGGCTAGAAAGGAATAATCCAGACAGCTTTGTCAAGGAGACAGATCTGAGCACTGGTCAGTGTCTGTGACAGCTGCCATATCAACAGTGAGAACCCGGAACAAAGGCACCAGAAATGGTGTTCAAGCAGATTCTACTCACCACCAGCAAGAACTGACAAGGAGCAGAAATCTTCATCCTGCAGATCACAGACCAGGGAATGCCCAGAAATCAAGAAGCTTGCTTGAGTACCCTCAAGACATCTCACCCCTACTCACTGATCAGCAGTGAGAAGGTAGGCTCTCCCCCACCACTGGAGAAGAACTCCATTTGATGCTGACAAAGTCTTGATCCAAGCACTGAGCTCCAACTCAGGCCTTTGAAGAAAACAATAGGGACCATTTATCAGGTCCCAGAAACCTGACCCTCCTTCCTCACTTACACCCAGGGGAAAGTCACCCTGCCCAGGCAGAGTATCTCCACACCCAGGAAGAATGACTTTCTTCACTGAGTAAACAGAGCCAGAGGCTGCCCCTCCCCACTACACCCTAGGCAGTACACCCTGTAGCAGGAAGGGTAAAAGAAAAACAATTGAAACTCAGTAAACATAAATCTGGCTCCAGGCTGGTCTCTGTGAGTGTCTCAGGAGCTAACCCCTCAGGGAAAAGCTACTGATTGCTGATAGGTTTCAACTCTACCCAGAACCAAGTCTTAACACAGCAACTCCAAGCTAGAGGAAACAGCCATCTCCCTCTGTTTTGTTTTGTTTTGTTTTTTTGGTCAGTCATGGGGCCTGAACTCTGGGCCTGGGCACTGTCCCTCAGCTCTTCAGCTCAAGGATAGCACTCTACCACTTGAGCCACAGCACCACTTCGGGCTTTTTTCTTTTTGCTTATGTGATGCTGAGGAATTGAACCCAGGGCCTCATACATGCAAGGCAAGCACTCTACCACTGAGCCACCTTCTCAGCCCAAAAAGTTTTTTTTTTCTTTCATAATTTTTATTTTAGGTGTGTTTTTAATGTCTTTTGCCCTTTGGTCCTTCTTTTGTTGCATGACTTAATTGCTATTCTGCTCATCCACATATATATACCCATTGTCAATTATTAGATCTTATCCTTCACTATGTACCTACTTAATTCAGAAATTATTCAATTCACAACCTCTTAGGCTTAACTTCTTTAATGGTAGTACTATTTCTTTATACCTATATAATTTTTAAGTATTCCATTTTCAAATTTTTTATTTTTTCATTTTTCCTTTTTATATCTCTCTTCCTCTCATCATATCCTTTTCTTCTATCAGTATTATTTCTTTATACTTACATAATTTTTAAGTGTTTCATTGTTTAAATTTTAACTTTTTGTTTTTTCACTTTTTTCTTGTTTATCTCTCTCCTTTCATTCTGTTCTATCCATTTCCTCTCAGAGATTAGGACTTGGTGAAATTCAGTCTTTCCTTTTACCTTGCCACATCCCTCTAATCCTATTTTTCCCCATAATTCTCCCTAAACCTATTAATTTCTGGTTTGCTGCAAAACCTCTTAGATGTTCTTAGCCCATTAATCCATAGTTCTTTGATGTTGAATAGACTGTATCTGTTGAACTATATTTATCTGCAACCATTTTGACTCTGCAACTACACAACTCTGTTTGATGCTTGCCTTAAAATAGTTCTCTACCACAAAATTGGTGTTACTTTCATACCAAATGGGCAGAACAAGCCAGAGAAACACAAGGAAAATGGCAAGTCCAGGTATCTCAACTCCAACTCATGATAATCAGGTGACAGAACAGTTAATGGATAATTCAGAGTACAGTTCCCAAAAAGCTCTACAAACACAACTGGTAAACAGGGTGAATGAAAAGATTGAAAGCCTGCAAGGACCCAGTGTGAGCGTGATAGGGAGCAAGACTAGGCTAACCAATGATGAATACAAGAACTTCGGGAGCATGATGAGGCTAACCAAAAAGTAATGCAGAAATCTCATGAGCATGAGGAAGCTAATCAAAGATTAATACAGGAATTTCGTGATCAGGCTGAAAATAGACAAAGATTAATACAGGAATTGTGTGAGCAGGCTGAGAATAGTCAAAGAGTAATATAGGAATTGCGTGAGCATTAGAAAGCTAATCAAAGAGTAATACAGGAATTGGGTTAGTGGGATGAGAATAGACAAAGATCAATAGAGGCATTCATGGAATCCATAAACCAACAGAGCTGAAGGAATCCAGGGAGACCACAAAGGGAATGTTGAATGGAGCCTGTCAGAAGGAAAGGGAGTCCAAGGAAACAATAATCAATCAATTAAGGGATTTGAGAATAAACACTGAATACCAAAGGAAGTAATCTATACAAAATCTAAAGCAAAGCTCCAACAAAGAATTTGAATCCATCAAAGCTGACTAATTAGAAGGAAAGGAAATACAAAAAACAAAGTAGAAAGTTTTGACAGTAAGTTAGACCATGCAGAAGATCGATTTTCTGGGATTGAAGACATCCTAGATATTATAGAGAAAGAACATATAACTATCCAAATCATATCCCACCACCAAACAGGAGTCATTTCAGGGATGAAAGATGGTTCAATAGACACAAATCAATTAATGATATTCATCACATCAACAAGAGCAAGGATAAGAACCACATGATTATCTCAAAAGATGCAGAAAAGGCATTTGACAAGATCCATCACCCATTTATGATGAATGCTCTGGAAAAACTAGGAATCCATGGAATATTCCTCAATACAATAATGGCAGCATATGACAAACCTACAGCCAGCATTATGCTTAATGTTGAAAAACTAAAGTCATTTCCTCTAAACTCAGGAATGAGGCAAGGATGTCCACTCTCTCCACTTCTCTTAAATTTAGTAGTAGAATGCCTAGCTACATCAATAACACTAGATGCAAACATAAAGGGAATTCAAATAGGGGAAGATGAAGTAAAACTGTCCCTCTTTGCAGATGACATGATCTTGTACATTACCTTGCTTATGTAACTGTAACCTCTCTGTAGAGTATTTTCACAATAAAAAACTTATTTAAAAAAAGAGGGGGGTAGCTGGGAAGGTAGCTCAATGGTAGAGTGCTTGCCTTGCATCCATGAGGCCCTGGATTTGATTCCTCAGCACCACATAATCAGAAAAAGCTGGAAGTGGTACTGTGGGTCACGTGGTAGAGCACTAGCATTCAGCTGAAGAGCTGAGGGACAGTGCCCTGGACCAGAGTTCAGGCCCCATGACCTACCAAAAAACAAACAAACAAAAAAAAGAATCCCACAGACTCCACTCCCAAATTACTTGAGCTTATTGGAAACTTTGGGAAAGTAACAGGTTTTAAAATTAACCCTAAAAAAATCAATGGCTTTTTTGAATGCCAATAATGTGAAGAGCATGGCTGAAATCAGGAAAGCAACTCACTTTGTAATAGCCCCACCAAAAAAAAAAATACCTAGGAATTAACTTAACTAAAGAAGTGAAGGACCTCTATGATGAAAAGTTTAAAAACCTGAAAAAGGAAATCAAAACAGAACTTAGAAAGTGGAAAAACCTCCCATGCTTCTGGATCAGAAGGATCAGCATCGTGAAAAAGGTAATATTTTCCAAGGCTATCTACAAGTTCAATGCAATAGCTATCAATATTCCAACCTCATTCTTCAATGAAATAGAAGAAGCAATTCAAAAATTCATATGGGATGATAAAAGATCCCGAATAGCAAAAACAATATCCTTAACAGAAAGAACAGTGCTGGAGAAATATCAATACCAAATTTCAAACTCTACTCTAAAGCCATAGTAATCCAAACAGCTTGGTACTGGCACAAGAACAGACCTGAGGACCAATGGAATAGAATTGAAAACTCAGAAATGAACCCACACACCCATAGCTACCTAATCTTTGATAAGGGAGCTAAAAAAAATAGAATGGAAGAAAGACAGCCCCTTCAGTAAATGGTGCTGGAAAAATTGGTTAAATACCTGTAGAAAACTAAAGTTAGATCATATACATATATATATGTATATATATATATATATATATACACACACACACACACACACATATCAACCTGCACCTGAATCAACTCCAAATAGATCAAAGACCTCGAAGTCAAAGCAGATACCCTGAAACATTACAGGAAGGAATAGGAGAAACCCTAGGTCTCCTAGGCACAGGCCAAAATTTTCTCAATAGAGACCCAGAAACACAACAAATCAAGGAAATGTTGGAGAAATGGGATTGCATGAAACTGCAGAGCTTCTGCATGGCAAAAGACTTAGCTAGCAAGATTGGGTGAAGACCTTCACTAGCCATACAACGGACAAGGGTCTCATATCTAAAATATACTAGGAACTCAAAAAATTAAATCCCCCAACAACAAATCCTCATAGAAACAACTGCCCTATAAATAAGTGAGCTAAAGACTTAAAGAGAAACTTCTCTGATGAGGAAATAAAAATGGCCAAGAGACATATGAAGAAATGCTCAACCTCTCTAGCCATAATAGAAATGCAAATCCAAACAACATTGAGATTCCACCTCACCCCAGTTAGAATGGCTATAATCAAGAAATCTAATAGCAACAGATGCTGGAAGGGATTTGGCCAGAAAGGGACCCTACTGCATTGTTGGTGGGAATGTAAACTTGTTCAACCACTTTGGAAAGCAGTATGGAGGTTCCTCAAAAGACTCCACATAGAGAAGCTTTTGGGTATTTACACAAATGATCACAAACAAGACCATACTAAAGCTACCAGCACAACTATGTTTATCGCAGCATTATTTACCATAGCTAAGATATGGAATCAACCCAGATGCCCCTCAGTAAATGAATGGATGAAGAAAATGTCACACACACACACACACACACACACACACACACACACACACACACACACAATGGAATTCTTTGCCTCCATCAGAAAGAATGACATCGCCCCATTTGTTAGGAAATGAAAAGTCTTGGAAATAATTTTATTAAGTGAAGTAAGCCAGTCCCAAAGAAACATAGGTCCTATGGTTTCGCTTATTTGCAATAACTA
Source organism: Dipodomys spectabilis (assembly GCF_019054845.1). NCBI lineage: Eukaryota > Metazoa > Chordata > Mammalia > Rodentia > Heteromyidae > Dipodomys > Dipodomys spectabilis. The sequence goes on from NW_024870709.1 coordinate 13,739,333, forward strand.
GTATATGTCTGGGACAAGCAGAAAAGGACAAAAGCTATGTACAGCTGACCAGATAAGATGATGTTAAGCGAAATGAACCCCAAGACAGGGACACAAGTTTTTTTTTCTTGCTATTGTTCCTAATGTATTTATAATGTACCATGTAATTTTTTTTGTTTCTTTGTATGTTTCTCCCCCCACTGCATAACACCTGTTTTAATTGTATTTGCTGTCAGTGCCTTGCATCTTGTATATATCCTTCTCTAGCTTGGGGAGGGGAAGGGAAACAACAAAATGCTTAAATAGGGATACAAGTTGACCCATTGTAAGACTGAGATGTATAATATACTATGTTGAAAAACGAACTTTACAATTTAAGCAGGAAGGGGAAGGGAGGAGTTTAGTTGTAGAGGTGGGAGAGAAGGGATGGTATGGGAAAAACAAAGGAGGAGATAACAATGATTTATAGGAAATGTACCCATTATCTTGCTCATATAACTGTTACCCCTCTCTACAGAATTTTAACAATAAAAGGTAATAAAATAAAAGACATTGGAATAAAAAAATCAGTGATTGCCAAGAATTTCAGGGAAGATCAACAGGTAGAATATAGAAGATATTCAGGGTAGTGAAACGATTGGGGATAAAATTATTATGTTGGTTACATGACCATAAAATGTGTTATAAGAGGGATGAATATTTACATGTACCTAAGCCTTTGGAGGATAATGTCTTGTTAACTCAGCTTCACTGATTATAACAAATATATAAGTTTGGGGTCTTTTATGCTAATAGAAGACAGGAGACATAGGAGAATTTGCTATAGTTTCTCCTTACTGTTTATCTGTGAACCTAAAACTTCTCTGAATGTAAAGCATTAAAAATTGCCAAAGTCAAGTTGGAGATGATAGTACATATCTATAATCGAAGGTATTGCAAGAGCAGACATTAGAGGTTTATAAGCTCGAGATCATGCCAGGCAAATGTTGGTGAGATGTTAGGTCAAAAGTGAAGTATGGATAAAAAGATTGGGGTGAATTGCAGCTCAAGTAGTAGAGTGATTAGATGAAGCACTGGTTTCAATTCCCAAAGGAGGTGGGACTATGATAAGGAATTACTTAAACATAAAACTTGTCCAATCAATTTTTATATGAAAATGATAGCCATCTGATAATTGATAGGATGAAATACAAGATACCATATATGCAACACCTGCTATTTTTATTTTCCCACAAGCTATCTTCCAAATGAAAATCTAGTAAAGTTGAAAAATAAAAATAAGTCCTCCAAAAAGGTTACTATTTGGATGCTTCCAGATCTCTTCTCTTCTTTACTCTTTGACATAACGCAAAAATTGCTGATTAATTATATTTGCCTTAATTTATTGTATCTCTCCAGGAATCAAGTGTGGCACTTAAGATCAAGCCTTACTCAATATTATCCATCAATGTGTGTCCATTAACAATGCATGTCCACTTAAAAATGCGTCCTACAAGTAAGACCATATCAATGAGTTTTTATCTGAAAACATATGTGAATAGCTAGGGGTATAGCTCAGTTTTAGAGCAATTATCTAGCATCCTCAAGGTCCAAGTTGTATTCTAATGCTGAAAAGAAGAATAAAATCAACTTAATATGTCTGGATGTATATTTGTAACATTTTTAAATAGTTAAAATTACCTTATGCAGTAGTTTTGATATTGATTACCCCCATGTTTTGATATAAGCTTTTTCCCAGTGTACTGAACCTCAGAGATGTTAGGACTTTCAGCAGGTAGAGTTTAGCTTGAAGCCCTAAATCATCAGGGATGCTGACCTCAGACCTCAGATGCAATTACCATAGCTCTATCCTAGTGCTCTGGGATAGTTCTTACGGAAGGGTTGTTATAAAGTGGTAAGACTGCTTACTCAGGCACTTCTTAGTTTCCTGTGTGGCAAGCCCATCTCACCTTAATGCATACCTGCCTTTAAGATGCTATCAGCCATGAGGCTCTCCAGAGCATTACTCATGATCCTCCAAAAACCATGAACTAAATAAACCTCTTTCTTCATCAAGGCTTACTCTACTGTCGATGTTCAAATAAATAAATGTGGTAAATGTATGTGAGCCTATTGTTTTGTACTTTGCTGAATGTTTAAGATATTCCAACATAGTGTCTTGTACATCTCATTGTTATGGGTCAACCTATACCCTTATTTAAGCATTTTGTTTCTTTCTCTTCCCCTCCCCAAATTAGGTAAGTGTATATACAAGATGCAGGACACTGACATCAAATACAGTGAAAACAGGGGTTATACCATGGAGGAGGAACATACAAAGAAACAAAAAAATCACACGGTACATTATAAACACATTAGAAACAATAGCAAGAAAGAAAAAAAATAGTTGTGGAGGTGGGAAGGGAAGGGATGGTAGAGGAAAAACAAAGGAGGAAGTAACAATGCTCTGTAGGAAAAGTAATCATTACCTTGCTCATGTAACTGTAACCACTCTGTACAGTAATTTTACAATAAAAACATACATAAATAAATAAAAGATTCCAAAATTGAAGAAAATAAAACCCCAATGAGTATGTGTGGCAGGTTTAGAATTCACTGAACTATTGTCAGAAATAAACTTAACAACAATGTTGAGAAAATATGGTGAAAATAAATTCATTGTATAGCTTGTAGTAGAGAACAAAGTGACTTTTAGAATGATCATATAGAATTCTTGATTATGTCTTTTTAGGTACTTGGGGAATTTTACAAACAAGCCTATGCATTCTTGATGAAAATTATTTGTTTTGTTACTGGCATATAATTGTATTCATTAGGCATAACATATTAAGATGACATGGAATATTTTAACTTTATGTGAAATTTTTTATTTATAAATATAAATATTCATTAATCTTCAGATAAGATTACTTTTCATTTGGATGTAAAACAAATATTACTATCTTTGGTAAATGTTGGTAACTTGGGTTGATAACATGCTTCTTTAATTTTTATTTAAGTAATTTAATTTTAAATGGTGCCTAAAATAAAAATACTTGTACAAGTTCTTGCAGCACAATGTGATATTTAGGTATATGTACATAACATGTAATGTTATGTATGGTGAAAACTTTAAAAATCATTTCTGCTAACTTTTGGAATTTGTTGTGTTATTGTCACCTTATTAATGTTCAATAGCACACTAGAACATATAACTTCTATCCATCTATGTAACTTACTATTCATTGATCAATTTAAATTTGACTGTAGCCTGAGGCAGAGGCCAGATCCAGTGGTATTTCTTACTGAGCTGAGCTGGCATTATTTTACTCTCTTGTGGAGAATCACCATCAAGCTGAAAATGTCAGCTTAATTGGTACCCTGACTACTTGTATCCAGAGATACAAAAGGAAGTATAGTAACATATTTTCCAGAATAAGTACTAGATATCAAGAAGTTGATTTTCATCTCTATTGAAATAGGTAACCAATAAATATAGTTTAGCAAATGAAATAACTCAAATGTGAATTTGAATTGGCTTAACATTTTCAAGGTTGATCATTGATACTAAATGGGAATATTTAGTGACTCAAAATAAATTATATGTATATGTATGTGTGTGTGTGTGTTTCACTAGATTCATATGTTTCTTTCCAATATAGATAATAATGTTTAATTAAAATTAATCATTTTGAAAAAAACAGCATTTAGCAGATGATTTGATGGATTTAATGCACTGATTGTTAATGAGTCGCTTTCTGTCATTTCATGTCCTCAATATTCTACCTTCTCCTGGTTTCTTTTCTAAGCACATAATATACCATTTTCCAACTTAGCATCTCCGACACTTCCTTAATATCTACTAATAAATTTCACAGCTGCTTAATAGTTTAATCATTTATGATGTCATTATCACACTTTACAGGCACAACTTGAAAGAATAAATCATCTCTAATGAATGATAAATTTCCAAACTCTATGAAATTGTGGATTCATGTTTACAAACTATTTTCAAATGGCTCCTGAAAAAAATATGTCAGTTTGGAACATGTTGTGGAGTGCATCTTCACGTGACTTAGACTTTAACTCTACCATAATTTATTGTAGGCATTCAAGAGACACTTGTTCCTGAGTTGGCAACTAATCACTCTTTGGCTAATAGAAGTACAAAGGAACAAAAAGCTGATACTATTCTTTTGTTTGTTTGTTTGTTTTGTTTTTGTGGGTCATGGGGCTTGAACTCTGGGCCTGAGCATTGTCCCTCAGCAATTCAGCTCAAGGCCAGTGATCTACTACTTAAGTCACAGCCATTTCCGGTTTCCTGGTAGTTTATTGGAGATAAGAGTTTCATGGACTTTACCCGGGCTGGCTTTGAACTACGATCCTCAAATCTCAGCCACCTGAGTAGCTAGGATTAAAGGCGTGAGCTGTACTGACTGTTCTTTTTTTTTTTTTTTAATTTTATTTTATTTTATTTGAGAAAATACTGTACAGAGGGGTTACAATTACATGGGCAGGATAATGCATACATTTCTTACCAAGCATTGCAGCCTCCTCCTTTGTTTACCCTTCACCTCCCTTCCCAGCCTCCCCCCTCCCCCCCACCCAATCATACCCCCCCCACACACACACCGACATTGTAAAGCTGGTTTTGACATGACATTTTGTACTTCTCATTGTTGCAACAGGTCCACCTGAATCCTTAAACGACTTGTTTGTCCCCGTCTCCTCCACATGTTATACTGCCATCAAATATAGTGAAAGCGGGGGTTACACTGTGGGGGAGGGACATACAAAGCAACAAAGAAATAATCTTATAAGTGCGTTAGAAACACATGCATGAAAGAAACAAAAACATTAAAATACATATTTGAGGTTTCGTTTTCCTAACATCACATTCTCTGACTTTGTCCGCTTGACTCATACCTATACTAGATATTGCAAATAAGGGAAACCATGGGACCTATGTTTCTTTGGGCCTGGCTTACTTCACTTAATATAATTTTTTCCAAGCCTTTCCATTTCCTAACAAATGGGGAAATGTCATTCTTTCTGATGGTACTGACTGTTCTTTAAGGGCCAAGTCTACTCTGTTTTTCCTCTATTGCAAGTACTATACAATGGCATTCTCATAGTTATTATGGAGTGTCTCACATCATAAGCACCATGTCATGAGAAAGCAACAGAAGATATTTGTAGCCCTAGAAAAAGTAGAAGACCATATTACCTCTTGATTCTCTTGGCAGAATCTAGTCATTTTGCTTTTATGTAACATGTTTCGTATGAATTAACAAAGCATCGTCATCACTGTTGTCACATTATTCAACAATCTTAGCTTTTACTGGGCCTTGAGCTAATGCTTTTTTTTTTTTTTTTGTCAGTCGGGGGGCCTGAACTCTGGGCCTCGGCGCTATCCCTCAGCTCTTCAGCTCAAGGCTAGTGCTCTCCCACTTGAGCCATAGCACCACTTCTGGCTTTTTTCTGCTTATATGGTGCTGAGGAATCGAACCCAGAGCCTCATGCATGCAGGCAAGCACTCTACCACTGAGTCACCTTCCCAACCCTAAAACTTCATTTTTATTGCTTCAGCTAGTGTGCTAACTAGATCTGGTAGGTATTCTCAACATGTTCATTTATCAACGAACAGACCACAGAGATTAAGATATATGCATAGCTATTAGTGCTCCTAAAACAACCCTAGGCTGCTTACTCCAAAGTTTCATAAGCACTGCAATTTTACTCTTAAGAACCAGTGAGTCACGTTAGAATTCAGAAGCCTTTAGTCTTTGTTTTATTCTTATGGATATTCTTTGGTGTGGATGATAGAACCATATAGGCAATTTTCACAATTTCAAGTCTTTTGAAAATACTCACATATCTTATTACATTTAATTATACAGAATATTTAGATTTTTTTTAACACATGAATCACTGACAATCTTCTCTGCAAATTCTTAAACTTCAGTAGTGTGCAGGTCAACCTTATATAATACAGAGACACCTTTACCTTGTGACCCTGGCTGCACAGCAGATTCAGTATTTTCTCTGGTTTGTGGAGCTTTGACAGTTGCTGTAGTATTTCCACCTTTGATGAGCTACTATTGGAGAACTTGGATACAACAAGAAAATTAAACATTTTCTCAGTTCAGACATTGTGCAACCTCAGGAACTGGCTCAATTGTTAAGAACAATACTCATAGTCCTAGGAAAGTTCTTGTTCTTTTCCTCTTTCACTTTCTGGGATCTTTAGTCAGAAATAATACTAAGTAACTAAAGCTGATGAATTCAAATGGAAATTTTGTAAAAAAAAAAAAAAATGAAAAACAGATTCTATACCAGGTTAAGTACCACAGTAACAACAGCCAGAAATCAACATCAAAGAAAAAAATTCTACAAGCCAGACCTGCAACATTTAGGAATGAGATCTAAGAAAAGGCCAGTCACCTGATACATAATGCTTGCAAATGATATTGAGAGAATTGCGCTGATATTGACAGAATTTGACCCAAGGAGCTTGTAGGTTGTTTTTTGAACTTTTATGTTGAGAAGGAACAATGCCCCATTTTATCTTCCAGCTTTCTGTTTTATACACATTATGGAAAATACAATGTCCCAAAAGGAAATCAGTGTTATGAATGGGCTGTGGAAGCCAGAAGACTGGAAAGAAAAGTTGGCTACCCATACAAAAATATGCATCTGCAGCTCAACATTGGAAATTCATATGTTTAAGTCTCAAAGGAAATCAACACTAGCAAAATTCTATTAAATGTTAGGATTTGTTAGATTTTATTCAGCTGAACTAATCAATTTATACAAACTTTACTCATGTAATATAGATGAAAAATCTCAGTATGAGAATTTTTTACATCAAAAGTATCTTAGAAAAAAAATCTATAATGGAAAGGTTACACTTTGATTCTATTGTTGATTTGCAATTTAAGCACAACACTGTGTAATTTAATGTAAAACAATGGTGGAAATTTCTACACTGCAAGATAAGCAACTTTAAATGTTAGAGTATATGGGTAATTATGTACAGATCCCTTGTCCTTCATGTTACTTTTTAAGACTTGTAAGCAGTATTTAGGACCTCACATATTTGCATCATGAATTCCCAAGTGAAACTAACAATTCTTTTTATTTTTTCCATATAATCTATCAGAATATTCTGTGATTATAAAATAATGGTAGTCAAGTTTGAGTAGTACATGACATAAATCATTTTAGGGGAGATTCTAATTGTAATATTAATGAACAAGAATTGGGAAACCTTAGGTCACTGTGAAATATTGTTGTTGAGACAGTATAAGACAGACTGAAACACAACAAAACAGAATATTCTGAGATATCGGTGAGATCTGAGAAGAATTACTATATTCTTTATTAGTCTATCATTGTATTACCTTAGAGTTTTCATGGATTCTAAGCTACACATCAGAAAAATTAAAACTAAATATTCTGGAAGAAATGCTCTAAATAATTCTGCTTTATACAATCCCAACAGCATATGAATTAATATGCTAGTGCTGACATTACCCATGTGGAGCTTATTTTGGGATTCTGCTGAATGTAAATTTTATTACATAGGATGGACCAGAAGGAGGTTTGAAGTTAAGTGACAGGGCAATGTGAGTTCTTCTGAGATAGTTCAGTTTCCAGGTTCTTAGTCCATGCTCAGGAGTAGAAGGATGTAAGTCTGGGATTAGTAATGACTTGCGACATGGTGTTGAGAATGAAGAAGAAGGCAAGGCATTGCTGAAATATTTATGCTGGCTAGCCCAGACTGTTAATTGTTACCACCATAACTTCCTACTCACCTGACAGAGAGTTTGAGGAAACATTTTAGCCATATGTAATACAAAGATTAAAAAAATGAAAATAAGTTGCAAAAGTTTCAAAATAATGTGGGCATGCATAGAAAATACCTTATAGAGAAAATGAGGACCATGATAGAGAAAAATATCATTTCTGGATTTTTAAGCTGGGATTGAGAAATGGAGTCTAAATTAAACTTATGTTAACTAATTTGAATGTGCCTAGGCTTAGCCCTAGAATGCATGACTGGAGCTGGATTCTACCGTGCGAGTACAGAAAATTCATGGGAAACTTCCTTGGATTTCTCTGCCCCCTAAATCCCCCATTTGTAATAAATGACTCTAGGAATCAGTATTTTGGAATTGTTTCATTTTCAGATTACGTCTTCCTAATGTACAGCTGTTAGTACAGGCCCAGATATATTTCCTTTTTTCCTGTTTTGATCCATTGAAATAGATGGTTTTCTCGGCATCTAGCACATTTAACCAAAAACCTTTAATCTATTGTATATAGGACTGGCCAATAGAATAGCAAAAATGATAGGACTCACTTCCTTAACAGTTACCTTTCAATGATTAACTCAGCTTCCAGGGAGGTAGAATAGGACATGTGAGAAACGGCGGAGGAGCAGTAGTCAATAATCTAAAGAAATTGGTCACTATTACAGTTAGGAAAAAAAGAAGAACTTCCATAGGGTCATAGTTCCTAGAATGACTTGTGGACCCTTAGCTCTGGACACTTTCCTGGGAATCTTTCAGATCCAATACATTCAAGTAAAAAACTGCATGAGGAAACTTGTCTCTTCCCACTTATGCTTCTGTGACTGTATAGAATGTTTCCCAAAGACTTGGTAATATGTGATATCCTAATAAAATAAGTTTATTATTCTAATAACTAAAAGAAAAGCAAAGAGAGCTGCTTCAATTAATTCAGACATTAACAATGATTTAAAATATAAATAATATGTTATTCATTCATTTTACAAACAGAATTATTCCTTAATAAATCATGCATTTGAGCACATGGTTTGATAAACACCTCCAAACCCAGTAAAGCCTCTTGGGGTACAGAGGAATCAGAAGGAATAACAGCAACAAAGAACAAACAACAATAACAACACCAAAACATGACTTTTTTGAAAGAAGGGATAGAAAAAAAAGATTTGTTAAACAAATTTGCTGTGGGTGACATTGATCAAGCTGAATTTAAGTCTATTACCACTGTTTAAAGACAAATATTAAAAAATTAGCTAATAGGCAAATTTTATCTTCTTCAATTTCTAGTAAGTGAATATGGACTGATATGAATCCCACAAAAACTAATTGGGTTTTTCCAAACAATTTTGGAGTATGAATGGATCTGGGAACAAGAATGTTGAGAATGAATGTTGTATGCAATCATTGATGTTTTCAGACATTCTGGGGATATCAAAAGTCTCTATCAATAGAAACATTCTGTAGATCTGTTCAGAGAGGTGTGCTAGACATATGCATTGTCATATAACCTACAATGGAACATCTTCAATGTAGGGAAGTGCAAGTTCAGAGCTTGCCCAGTACAGTCAAAACTATAGTTGTTAAAGACTGGTAGAGGCTTTCGGAGGCTTTCCATACAAACCAAAGCTTGCCACTCAAGAGCTACTTAGTGCTATTTGCTGTGTTTTTGTGTTGAGATGAACACTACACTCTCAGGATGGATTACACTAGGCAATAAAATATCCAATTAACTGCTCTTGCTTAATTCCCCTGTTGACTGTGAAATCATACAATTATAATTTAACTTGCCTATAGGGGGAAAATATGCTGATCAGTAAATAGAACTATTCAGTCCTCTTGATAGCTGTATGTTTTATTTAATAATAATTAGGTCTCAGTTGGTTGTCTTGTAACTTAGACTCTTGTGAGTGTGGTTAGCTTTATTTTATCTTCTAGAGGCTGATCGATCCTGGGTGCATAGACATTCACCTATCTGAACCACAGAATGGAGTTTCATGCCTTTTGCTTGCAATGTTTGATAAGCAAGGATCTGTATAAGGAAGATATATAGTCTTTCTTTTCTCTCTTTATTAATATATCTTACTTTTTCTGAATTTCAAAAGAATGTACAAGTGTTTTAATTTAACATAGCCATATAAACGTTCAGTGCTTCTTGATCAGTCGGCCCCTTCTATTCTTCTCTTTGATTCTGTCTGTTCCCTTTCACATTTCCACTTCCTATATCACGTATGTTGATTTTAATTTACATGCTGTTTTGTTATTTTTTTTAAAGCTTCCTTTCATTTGGCTTTGGAACTGCGAGAGACACCATTCTACCTCAGAAGAAAATAATAAAATGCAGCTGAGAAGGGTACTGTCCATTGATCTCCAAAAAGACTGTTTGAGCATTAAATGCTCTTAGAAGCTTATTGGATTCTTGATCTATAGCTTTTGCTTTCTTGCTAACACTTTATAGCCATAATTTCAACTAAGGAGATGAATGTTCAAATTAGCAGTCCACAAAACATTAACCTTTTCAGGTAAATGATATTATTTACTTTATTTCTGTGAAGTATAGGACAGAATGCAATGCTCTGACACCAGAAAAGGATGTTACATTTGACCCACCACTGAAAAGGGCACATATGCAGCTGCTTTTTTCTAGAATGATGGATTTATATGGACCATATCAGACCTTTCACAGAGTTGCTCCTGGCACGAGTGTCTGAGCTTTTCTCTGTGTCACTGGGAGCCAGGGGCTCTTGTCAGCCCATGTTAACAAAACAAAGACAAAACCCAGAGGCTTCTCTAACTACCATTTCCTTCATGCAATCAGCTGGCACATGAGGTTACTTACCTGCCTGGCAGTTGTCATCATTTTTTAATAAATGTTCCTTTTGAAAGTATTAATTTTATCTAAATTGTGCTTAGATCCCTGGGTGGATCACACCCAGGGATATGCTAAGGCAGAATATCATTTTTCCCCCTCAACATAAGTCCATTTCCACTGGGTCGTCTCTTGGAACCATTGAAACACATATTTAAAACAATTAGGAGGAGTCAAACATATGTTCTGTAACTGTAAAGCCATTCATTCAGTGCATACAAAAAATTGTAGTACCTGTTATTTGCTCAGGGACAAAATAATTAGCCCAGAGGATTTTGGTATGAGATGGTCTGAATATAAATTGACTAGTATAAAAAAGAATTTTCCATCTAGATGAAAATTTAAAAAGCAGTGAAAGCATTTTTGTCCCTCATACACTTCCAAGGGTTTTGCTCATAGGAAATGTTAAAGATTTATTAGTCAGAAAATTGTATCCGAGATGTGTCCTGTCAGAATTAAGAATGCTGTGGCTTTGCAGATTTTTCACAATTTTGGGTAGCATATGGGCAAGGAGAAGAGCCATGCAGATCTCAGAGGGAACAATTCCTCTCAGTGCCTGGAAAGAATTCAAGTCAAATAGAGCCAACTATCCAGACAGAAAGACAGTAACACCTCTGTCAGCCATGACACACATCACATGAACTGCAAACACCTCTGTTCCTATTTCTACTTTCTGCTTCAGGCAATCCACCCAGGAGCAAGTGTTAGCTGTGAAAATCAAAAGTAAAAGGAGTTTTAGCCATTGGATTTTGGTGCTTTCTTTTGTTTCAATGACACTTTAGTAATTGATGTGTTACCAATGAAACCACAGAGTCTAGCACTGATATGTATTCACAATTATTTGATTTATGGTTAAATCACAGTAATGAGTAATGATGGAATTAAAAAAAATGCTGCTGAGTAAACAGATTACCCACATTGGGCAATTAATCCTGGCTACCTCAAAATAGGAGAAATATTTTTAGGTGGATTTAGACCTAAATTACAAGAATTACATGGCCAAGGTTTGAGTAACAATGATAAAATAATATCTATCTACTCCTAAGATATTATGTGTCTGAAATTGGACACTAGCCATACAGGAAAAGTTATAATTTAAACCATATAAAATTTAAGAATTATTCAGAGGTCAATATGAAAAAGGTGAAAAGTGAAATGAAAATGACAAAAAATAATTATTTTCCACAGAATCCACAGAATCACATCTATTATTTTTTTGTTTTATTGTTACCTTTATTGTACCAGTGGAGTTTTAAATCATTTTGAAGGGGTGATTAAGGATGAATGAATTAATGACTAAGTCAATGAATAGCAAACAGAGCAACCAATTAAGAAAGAGATAATGAGTGCTTCAAAATGGATTTGTGCACAAGTTGCACTAAATAACTTTTTACATAGAATCAGCCCAGATATAGGTTGAAAATAAATTAAATAGAAAGGAACAGAATACATTAATTAAGAGAGCAAAAAGGTGGTGGGAAAGGAATGTTACAAGATATTGCTCTCAGCCAAGTGCCAGTAGCTCATGTCTATAATCCTAGCTACTCAAAAAGCTGAGATGTAAGGGTCCTGGTTTGAAGCCAGCCCAAGCAGAAAAGTCCAAAAGACCTTTATCTCCAATTATGAACCGGAAAACCAGAAGTAACTCTATGGCTCAAAGTGACAAAGCATAGCCTTGAGTGAAAAAGCTCAAGGTAAGTGCCTAGGTCCTGTTTCAAGCCCCATGACCAAAACATCATCATCATCATCAACAACAACAACAACAACAAGATACGATTCTCTCTCAGTCATTTGAAGACAAGACAATGACCGCTTGGTTATTTTCCGTCTATGAGGAAAGTTGGATATCGGGCTCTGTAGAAGAGGCAAAGAAACAGTTGTGTTTACAAGTCAAGTTTTCAAATATATGAAGAAAGTTTAAAGTCTTATTTTCAACCTGATTTTTTAAGATGATTTTGCAAATTAAGTATTTCTTCTATTCAGGCATGGGAGGGATATGAACTGAGTAGTCTCTTATGTCACCCAGACTGGTAGTGCCTACATTAGTTACACAAAAAATGCTTTGTACCAATCATCTATAAGTCTCAATCAAGATTATCAGGTAATGTACATCAGATACTAGGAATTGTCTTTTTCTTTTCTTTTTTGGGAACCAGTTGTTAAGATACAGAAATGTACAGAAATGTACAGAAATCTTACATAAATGTATCTTACATGCATGTACACACACACACACACACACACACACACACACACACACACACACACAGAAGCTATCAGAAGGCTTGCAAAAGTGTTAGATAGAATGATGTGCTTGGCCTGTTCTGAAGACCAGGGACAAGTGGATTCACAGCTGCTGGGTTTCTGGAAACTTGCCTTGGAGCTCCTAACTCTGACAATATTAGCTCTTAAAGTGAAATTCTCAAGGTGGTATGGAGAGCAATGCAATGCGGCCTCACATGTAAATACTGCTCATTGTTAAACAATTCCAAATGTATTTCCTCTCCTAAATAAACTAATGTTGAAATATTTCTTCTGAAGTACTAGAAGGTTAAGAAAAAAAGAGCTTTTATATACAAAATAGTTTTCTACTTTATATATACTATATACTATATTTTAAATATGGAAACCCTCAAACAGCATATAAACACATGAGTGGTTCTTAGAGAAATCCTGGCTTATTTCAATCAATTGTATTTGGAAAGTTACCCCGAGATTACTTTCTAACCTGTTTCACTTAAATTCTCTGAGAACTTGGTTTCATATCTGTAATGTAAAGTAAGAGTACTTGATAAGATAATCATGAAGGTGCCTTCAGGCTTCTAATTACATATAGCTACTGGTGGCTGAGTTTTCCACATTATCTCGTAGACAACCAGCATTATCTCCTAGACAACCACTGTGCTATATACTTACTAGCTATAATGTTTAATGCATAACTGAATTGTAATTTATATTGCTTAAATTTAAGTAAAGAAATGACCTAAAATTCATTTCCCACCAAAGCATTATTTACCACAATACATCCTTCAAATATATTTCTGTATTCTAATTATTCCTAACAATTGTAAATTAGAGTACTCTTTACTAATTGACCTGTTCACATTCAAGTATCCCACTAAAACTGGAACACAACATGACAAGTGCTTAAGCAAGTACTTTGATTTTGCATAGGAATATCATTACCCTGATTTTTTTCTCCTATAAAAATTATTCCAGCAGTAGTAAAACCATGATACAATTCATCCAAAATAATCATGTATAGCTTACAATAGATGTTTACAAATGTACATTCCATATTGTAAATTACTATGGTGTCTATACATTTACAATAAACATAGAGAAAATCAATTTACATTTTGGAATATAAAATGTTGATTAAAGAAATAATGCGAGGTCTAGAAAGATTCATTTCTCAGAGGTGGGGGCCTGCATAACTAAATGTACTAAACTCTGGAGATACACATCTTAGAACACCTCTTTGCACATGGCTGATTTTTATATTCAAAGATAAGAACTTAGCAAAATTGTTGTCATTTTGTTTTATATAACAATCAGTATAAACCTACTTTGGTATACTCTTAGTGCTCATTTTGTAATTATGTTTAAAATAACTATTATTAATTTATACTTAAATGGAAATATTCATTTTGTTCACTTGATTACTTCTTAAGCAATTTAATTATAGCTTATAGGTTGATATGTATTGGGAATTCATTTCTCAGATTAATATTTTTTCCTATTTCTGATGATTTCCAGGAGATTGAATATACTCATATTATATGTCATGATTCTTTAGTGTTTATATCCTAGCTCCATGTTTTTCATATGATTCAGCCTCACCATATTCAAGTCAATTCCCCACTTTTTCCTTATAAAACCAATTCTTCATTACTGATTTGAGAGAATAAAATTTTTTTCTTCATTATCCTCTTAGCAAACTGTTCAGTTTTGAACCATCCTTTGATTTTTTTGACTTTATGATATAATGTAATTTTTTAAGTTTTTGGGTGTTTGCATTAATGTTGCTTGTTTGAGTAGAAAATGTTTAGAAAAACACCATATCCCTATTGACTTTTATTCTTATATTTCTTGTGATCTTAAAAATATCACCTTAATAGATGGTAGGGGAAAAACAAAGTAGGAGGCAACAATGCTTGATAGGAAATATACTCATTACTTTGCTCATGTAACTGTAACCCTGCTGTACAGTATTTTTTACAATAAAAAACAAAAAAAGGAAAAAAATAGCACCTCTGGGAGTAAAGGCAGTTAAAGTGACTAAGATAGTCTTCAGGACTGTGACATATTAGAACTAGGATAGTAAATTTCTTTCACATTATGTTTCATATTATGGAACTTATTTTTTACTGAAAAATTTTATTAGACCAACTATTCTATTATAGTATAGAATTGTGCCCTGATTTCTGCAATTCTAATTTAAATCTGTGTTTTATCTAATTTCTTCATCCATATATGTTTCAGTTTCTCACTACTTTACAAAATAAAAAAGAGGTTGCAAAATTACTCATACACATAAACAAGAAAGGACTAAATTATTTTAAATGTAAGAAATATTCTTGCATAAACACTTCACCTCTCAAAGTATAAGAACTCATAATGGTTATTTTACTTATTTAAGTGGACAAGATCTGGAAGACTAAATTTCAAAGTATTTCTAGATTAAAAAAATAAGTTCTATTTTCAAAACAAAAAGAAATAAAAAGCAAGAAAAAGAAAAAATATGGAATGGAAATATGTTTCAAATAGTAGCATGCCAGCAAAGAAAGCAAACTGAGCAAGCATGACACCGCAGATTCAACACTTTCAGCAATTTAGAAGCTTTGAATTCAAACCTTAGAACTGAAATAAATAACAACAACAACAACAACAATAATAAAAGAGCTAAACATTAATAATATAAATGAAAATTTAAGCCAAACTAACAAAAGAAAGAAGAAAAGGAAGGAACAATATAAAGAATACCAACAAAAGACCAGTATCATCACTCCCATATTGACTTTCCCCACAAAAAAAATAAAAATCGTATTTTAAATGACCAGGGTGCCAATGCCAAATATAAACTATAAGGTGATTTCACACATTGAGCTGGGTGAAAAGCAGTAGAAAACTAACCCAATCAACTCTAACTATATCATATACATTTTAAAATAACATTTGCATTATTGACTAATTCAGCTGTTGATCACATCATTTTAATGCCAATATCTGAAAAATATTATGGCAAGACATATTTTTCCAAAATAAAATTATTAGAATTATAAAGATAATTACATGTATAAATTGACTTATTAATAGATCAAGAAATATGGTTATTTCACTAAACCACATTACTATTTAAAATCTTTAAAAATCACTCTTATCATGAAAATTTTGTCCAGAAACCTGCTATTTTGTAGTACAAAAAATTTAAACAAAAATGAATATATACAATCACTGGAAGAATATTACTCATTATTTTGTTATTGTATGTGGGCTTTTATTTGAAGAATGAAAGAAAAACCATGAAACATCTACATCCCTCAAGAAATGAAGATAAGCAATATTATTCTGGTGTGTGGTTTTTGTTTTATTTTGTTTTGTTTAAATTTGCCATAGCAATCATTTCAGCTCTATCCTCACACATGTGTGTATTTTCCATCCCATGTTATTTGAGCAAAGCACTTTCCCATAACAATGTAGTGGCAAATCAAATTCCAGGGGATTTTATACCTCAGTAAACATCAGTACAATGCAAATGATGATTTACTGGTTGTCTTTTATCTATGATCTTTTATTCATTGCCTCATGTAGAGCAAATGTGAAATGTACTCTTTGTTCCTCAAATGCAGAGAGAAGGTTCAGAATTCTTACTTAAGCTAGGCTTTAGTTTATTTAAAAATGAGAAGGCAAGCATTCACCATTTCTGCATTTCATTTCATGGCAAAACTCTTCTAGTACTAAAAATTTCTACTAGACCGTAATTTTATTGGGCTCAAATATGCAAGGCTGACATATATAAATCTGCTTTGGATTTTTATGCTTGAGTTGTGATAATGAAGTGAATTTTGGAAAAGCAGAAAGGAAACAACACCAGAAAGTGAACATTAGTGCTACTTTTTAGGGTAGCACTAGTTTATAGTACTCAATATTCAATCTTAACATTAATTTCCATTGTAAGTTGTAGGCCTCATGTAATTTCAGAATTAAAGAGTACTTTAATTATCAAAATTATGGCTTTTCTAGGAGAAAGATAAGAGGGATAGAGATGTTGAATATGATAAAGTATTTTAAATAGATGCATAAAAATGAAACTGGTTTGAAGAGGGAAAAAGTAGTAGATGTGGTGAATCTGGTCAAGACATATTATGTGCATATTTGGAAATATCACGCTAAATCTGTTTGTTAGTATGTATTATTAGTTATGTAATAACCAATATAAACTAACAAAAGCATCACTAGGGTTTTCTAATAAACCATTCACCTTTATACATTTTTCTACTACTCATCCTCAATGTCTATAAATGTCACTGACACAAAGCCTTCCATTGTACTGCTGGGAAGTCAGTTTTTTGTTATATTGTTTTTAGTAGCAATAGTGGTAGTTTGTATTCGCGTTGTTATATATAGTCCTCTACTGACAATTTCTGTCTTGGAGTCTTAAGAATTCTATGAGCACAGAAAGAAGACAGTTATTTATGTAACAGCTCAGAGAACTTGCACACTCTGTTTATTAAGCTAATAACTCTCATGTTCTTGTTTATATATTTATATATTTCTTCTTTAATATACTTGATTTCTCTCCCTCTTTTCCTTCTATCATTTCTCATTGGCTCTCAGCTTCTTCTCAGTAAACATCTAACTAGGATCTAACTTATGCCAACATGGGTTATGCCATTATATTAAATAGCATTAAAATATTTATATAGAAAGACAATATCTTCAAAGTCTATCAATAACTGCAAGAGTGCCAGCAAAACAAATGATTACACACATGTAAACCTTCTACAATAACAGAAACGAATACATTTTAAAATAAATTCAAGCCTTCCAATAATGCTATAGTAGTAGAAATCTTGGTGTTTATTTCCTTCTTGTATAGCCTAAATGAAACAATTGCAGAAATGGAATGAAATTGCAGAAATGGAATGATCATAGCAAGTACACTTTCATTAGTGTATTTTATTATGGATTTATTCCACAGTAATTAACTTAATAAGCAGTTTGTATTTATTTTCTAAGGTAAATTTCATAAAATCTTAGTAATCTATCATACTATTTTTTATACTTTTAGAGTAAAAGACATATGATTTTTGTATGCTTGGATACTTACAGATCCATATTTAAACCAAGATAATCTGACTTCTGAACATGTACTTCTAGAATGCCCCAAGCAACATCGATAGCACTCAATCACATTGCTGTACATTTTCTTGTCTTTGATCTTCCAGTCATTCTCCTTTTATTTGGTGACAGTACCCTAATTTTTCATTCAAATATTGATCCCAAGCTGTTGAGTTTTTGCCATCGTAGAGTTCTGGGGGCCTTAATGAAGTCAGCATTAACTGTTTCCCCAAGATATATTTCATAGATGACCATGACACCTAAAACCAGCAAAAAAGTTTCTGGGGGTATCAGGTAAAGGCACTACCTGAGTAAGAAAGAGTCCATGAAATTAAACAAAGAAGAAACACAACCTTCCTTTTTTTCTTCATGGTTTGATTTTTTTTTTTAAAGTTTGTATCATTTTTTATTAACTTTTTTTTTACAGTTGTAAAAGGGGTTTCTGTTCAAAATCTCAGCTTATATGCACATTGCATCTTGAAATCACCCCTTACCTTTTTGTTATTCTCACAAATCTTTTTTTTATAATTTTTTTATTGTGAAAATATCGTACAGAGGGGTTACAATTACATGAGCAAGGTAATGAGTACATGTCTTATCAAGCACTGTTGCCTCCTCCTTTGTTTCCCCTTCCCATCTCTTCCCATCTCCAGCCCACCCCCCCCTCCCCTGCGCCAAAGTTGTAAAGTTCGTTTTTCAACATAACATCTTGTACATCTCATTGTTGCAATGGGCCTACCTGTATCCCTGTTTAAACACTTTGTTTTTTCCCTTCCCCTCCACTAATTATAATAACATCAAATACAGTGAAAACAGAGGTTATACCATGGGGGAGGGACATACAAAACAACAAAGAAATCATCTTATAAATATGATAAAAACAGTAGCAAGAAAAAAAAACATTTGAGGCCTTATCTTGGGGTTCACTTCGCCTAACATCAACTTATCTGACCATTTCTGCTTGTCTCAGATATATACTTGTTATTGCAAATAAGGGAAACCATGAGACCTATGTTTCTTTGGGCCTGGCTTACTTCACTTAATTTTCTTACTAGAGACCCAGAAACAGAACAAATCTTACCAAAAACTTTTGAACCTATTAAATGGTATGTTAGCAATGTGAAAAGCTTTAGTTTATGTATCACAAGATTCTCTTGCAAATATACTGAGGCATACTTTATTTATTTTTTTCTTCATAAGCTAGCCAATTTGGTTTGAGATTTTGTAATTTAAAAATAAATTATTTCAATCAAATAAAAAGCATATACCAGCCCCAGGATGGCCAGTAGAAGTACAAAATGACGCTTCTTATTGTATCCTCAAGTCTTCTCCAGGGAGTTTCTCATTTAGCCATCCCTGAAACAGCACGATGTTATTTCTTCTATGACATTCATGTTGATATTATTTAAGAACTAATGAAAAAAATCAAAGATATTATTACCTAAAATACTTGTGAACTGCACAAGAAAGTTTAGATTAGGGTAGAATGTATGCTGTCCAGTGTGTCTGCCTTGGGAGAAGTTTGAACACATTACTAAATTCCACGTTCACAGTTTAAATCTAGTTCTTTACAAACACACCCAGACACACACAGAGATACACACGCACACACACACACACACACACACACACACACACACACACTACAATTTAAATGACTCCAAAGGCAGTTAATAGTGACCAGGTTTTTAGAGCATAGAAAGTAATAAACACAAAATATCAAATAGTGTTTCTAGAAGTACCACCTGTTTTGAAAACCATAAATAAGCAGAAAATTCAGATGTTTAATAATGACCTTCACCTATGTAGATGTGGAACCATTAACAAGTAGGAAAAAAATTAGAAAAATACTTTTGGGTTTTCCTTTAGTACCTTTGCTGCATGATGACATGACATATATTCAGATGTTTTGACATGATGAAGTGTCATACATGTGACATTTATAGATTAATGCATGTTTAATCAACACTGACTAAAAATACAGATTTGTGTTATCTGATCTTGAAGGAATATATATATGTAAGTCAGGTGTATAAATGATGAATGATTTAACCAAATAGGATACTTTGTTTTTTTGCTGGAAAATGAAATACTAACTTAAGGGAACCAAGATTCTACTGAATGAGCAGGTAATAATACTAAAATATAATCTATTTACACACTTTGGGTAAATTAAACTAAATCCAAGTAAACAATTTTGAGTTACTTATATCTGGGGAGTCTTACTTTAACAATGTTTATGGTTTACAATTACTGGTGGCAAAATTACTATTTCTAAATCGTTTGCATATATAACAAAATAAAATATGAAAATGTATGTTCATTTTTTAGTTTTATAATATGTTTTTACTTTATAAACATTTAATATATTTTGTTCTCATGAAAGCTTGACATATAAAGAATACTTTGCTGGGGGGGGGGGGAGAGAAAGGGAAAGAGGGAGAAAATTGAATGAAGGGTTAAAAATTTAAACAATAAATTTATTCACTAACTTACTTATATAACTGTTACCCCTCTTTATATCACAAAAAAATTGTTTTGTTCTTAAAAACCTATAAAATCCATACTTTACAAAAAATCATCATTCAAATTTTATCAACTTTTGTTCATGAAATAAGAAATCATTAAGATATTGTTATAATTCACACACAACAACATTTTTGAATAGCAAGAAGAATAGTATCAAAATTGTTTAGAAATATAAAAAATGGCATGCTTACATTATAATAGCTTTGAATTGCAATTTGGAAGTAACTATGTTAAAAGACTGATGATGTTAACATGGATAATTTAAATTTAAGATATAGACTGAATAGAGTCCATAGCAAAATGTAGAAGAAATAACAGTAGTCATTTAAGAAATGATTATAGAAGGATTTATAAAGGAAATGGAAGATTACATAATTAGATAAAACTTCTTTTTTTTTTTTAATTTAATTTTATTTTATTTGTGAACATACTGTACAGAGGGGTTACAATTACATGGGCAGGATAATGCGTACATTTCTTACCAAGCATGGCAGCCTCCTCCTTTGTTTACCCGTCACCTCCCTTTTCAGCCTCCCCCCTCCCCCCATCCCAATCCTTCTCCTTCCCCTCCTTGCCCCCCCCCCCCCCCACCGACGTTGTAAAGCTCGTTTTGGACATGACAACTTGTACTTCTCATTGTTGCAACAGGTCCACCTGTATCCTTAAACAACTGGTTTTTCCCCATCTCCTCCACAAGTTATACTGACATCAAATATAGTGAAAGCAGGGGTTATACTGTGGGGGAGGGACATACAAAGCAACAAAGAAATAATCTTATAAATGCATTAGAAACACATGCATGAAAGAAAAAAACATTAAAATACATATCTAAGGGTTCATTTTCCTGACATCACATTATCTGACCTTTTCCGCTTGACTCATACATATACTAGATATTGCAAATAAGGGAAACCATAGGACCTATGTTTCTTTGGGCCTGGCTTACTTCACTTAATATAATTTTTCCAAGTTTTTCCATTTCCTAACAAATGGGGCAATGTCATTCTTTCTGATGGAGGCATAGAATTCCATTGTGTATATATACCACATTTTCTTGATCCATTCATCTACTGAGGGGCATCTGGGTTGGTTCCATATCTTAGCTATGGTAAATAAGGCTGCAATAAACATAGTTGTGCTGGTAGCTTTAGTGTGGTCTTGTTTGTAAACATTTGGGTAAATGCCCAAAAGTGGGATTGCTGGGTCATAGGGGACTTCTATGTGAAGTCTTTTGAGGAACCTCCATACTGCTTTCCAAAGTGGTTGAACAAGTTTACATTCCCACCAACAATGAAGTAAGGTTCCTTTCTGTCCACATCCCCTCCAGCATCTGTTGTTGTTAGAGTTCTTGATTTTTGCCGTTCTAACTGGAGTGAGGTGATATCTCAATGTTGTTTTGATTTGCATTTCTTTTATGGCTAAGGATGTTGAACATTTCTTCATGTGTCTATTGGCCATCCTTCTTTCTTCCTCAGAGAAGTTTCTCTTTAAGTCTTTCGCCCACTTACTTATTGGACAGTTGTTTCTTTGAGGAGTTGTTGTTGGGGGGTTTAATTTTTTGAGTTCCAAGTATATTTTAGATATGAGACCCTTGTCCGTTGTATGGCTAGTAAACTTCTATGTATTATTATTAATAAAGACAAAGAAAAGATAATTATTTTAATATAGTCAAACTTTTGTAAGTAGTAAATGAAATGAAGACTGCTTAATTAAAAAACACCTTTTCTACATAAATATTAGTCTGTGTGGTTTTTATTTATGACAATTACTATGTACCGAAAATGTAAATATTTATTGACTTTTAATTCAGTGTTATTTCTTTCTCTATCCTAATGCAAACTTAAGAGAGGAAACTTCATCTGTATTTGTTTCTGGGTTATACGCTAAAGGACAACATAGTGCTTGTTATATGTTGAATGACTGGATTACTCAATCAACTTGTTGTATTCTGTTTCCTTTTGCTATTACAGTATGCCACAAATGAAGCTATTTGTTGTTACAAAAATAAGTGTATTTCTCACCATTCTGGAGGCTGAGAAAAATAAGATTTAAGACCAGTCTGGTGATTACTGTGTCAAAACATGACAGAGGCCAGGTGACGGTGGCTCATAACTGTAATCCTAGCTACTCAGGAGCTGAGATCTGAGGATCGAGGTGCGAAGCCAGCCCAGGCAGGAAAGGCAGTGAAATTCTTACCTTCAATAAACCAGAAAAATCTGGAAGTGGCGCTGTGGCTCAAGTAGTAGAGCTCTTGCCTTGAGCTGAAGAGCTCAGGGACCAAGACCACAGTTAAGCCCCATGACAGGAAAAACAAAGAAACAAACATGAAAAGCATAACAGAGGTCAAGGAAACATGAATGAGACAGATGGAAGTAAAATGGGGATGAAATTGAAGCAAAACCTACCCACAATAACAAATCCACTCTCAAGATCAATGTATTCATGCATTTATCTATATATTCAAGAGCAAAGCTGTTAAAAGCCTCTTTTCTTTTCTTTTTTTCCAGAACTAAACTTTATTTAACCTTTGGTGGTGGACACCAGGTTTTTCTGTGAGGAATTTGATATAATTATACAACTAAATTTCGCTTTGCAGGCACTATGTGATGAGCCTCTTAGTAGAGGGACAGAATTTGAAAATCCTTTTCCAAACTCAATTGGAAAAGACACAAATCATTTGACCTTTAATACAGATTGAAGATCCATCTGGTCTGACTGGCCTTCCCAAAGCACACACCATTGCTCCATCCTGGATCCGTTAGGCCTCATTTCTTAGGAGCCTCACCTCCCAATAACTGTTACATTAACTTTAATTTTTTTTTATTGTGAAAATACCGTACAGAAGGGTTACAATTACATGGGCAAGGTAATGAGTACATTTCTTATCAGGCATTGTTGCCTCCTCCTTTGTTTCCTCTTCCCATTCCTTCCCATCTCTGACCTCTCCCCAGCCTTCCTATGCCCCCCTTCCCCAGGGCCAAAGTTGTAAAGTTCGTTTTTGATGCAGGTGGACCCATTGCAACAATGAGATGTATAAGACGTTAACTTTTAAATTTCTATTCCTGTGGTAGAGAGAGTATTCAGGCCACACCAAGAATACTGAAAGGCAATTTCACATGATGGAAGGAATATCATTGATAAAACCGGAAACCCTGTGTGTCAATGTACATATATGTTTCTCTTACTGTGTTGTAATCTATTTGAATTGAGGTTAAATAATTCAAATATTAGTTGTATGAATGAACACAATGGTAAATTGATCGAGATACTTTATCTAAAAATCAATTTTGCAAGGTAAACAAATACTTCTAAGGTAAAAGGACTGGTCTTTAGTATTAATAGAGTGTACTAGAGTTAGCTAAGTATTTTCAATTTCAATATTTCACTCTAATGGTTGTATTTCAAAAAAAACCTTGTATTTCAGCATTTAAAGAAAATCATTCATTACTTGTCTATTTTTCTTTTCCTTTGCCTTTCCCTATTTATGAAACCAAGACCATACCTCTGTGAAAGAACATGGATAAGCTTATTTTGAAATCAGACTTTACATTGGCTGTTAGTAATGAATTTCCTGGTTAAGCCCTAAATAAAGGTCTGAGCAAGGTTGATGCTTAGGCTCCCTATTCCATGCTTAGATTACATTGCTATTGATGATCTTTACATAACAGGAAACATCAACTCTGTTTAAGGAGAACTTTAATCACAGCATTGTGTTTAAGAAAATGAAACAGAAAAATGTCTTATCAGTGTTAGGAAGGAACCTAATTCTTGTACATCTGGTGACAAAAAAAAAAGTCAGTCAACTTTTTGAATTATTTTAAATCTTGACATCTATATCCTTGTTAAATAGGTTTTTTTAATTAAAATTCATTTTGTTTTCCCTAGAATGTTAACCCCTTTTGGAGTTGACCAGGGACTATATAACTAGCAAAACACTATGCAGGGAGTGAACTTTAAAGAAATTTGGGCTTGAGATAAATTACAGGCTACCTTAGGAGTCTTCAGGAATTGTAGAAAAGCTATTGCATTTAAATAACTGGCTGCCTGTAAAGCACCCCAGTGGCTATCTATCAGTGGAATAGAGATTCTCAGAGAGAAGCAGAGAATGGGAAAGTAGCCTGCTTTTGGTAAGATGAAATGATTCTTCTAGGGTATAAATCTATCTTGAGGACTTTTCTGTTCTCTACTTTGGTCTCTGCTTTTATTATTCTTTTTTAAGTGCTTGCAAGAAACTCAGGTTCTGGAAATTGAAGAAGCATTGCTATAATAATCTCCTTGATTGGGGATAATAGAGGCACAGTAATAAATAGCAAAAGAACTGTGAGCAGTAAATGAAGGTAGAAAGACATGTAGTCATATTCCACTTGACAGCTGAGAGCACATCAGATGTCCCAGGATAACTGACTATAGATCATGTTTATGACAGGTGTAAATGAAATCATGCTTTGGAACAAATTTGTAACAATAATAATTGTAGTAAGGGGTAACATTGTCTCAAAAACTTTTATAACTAATTGAAAAGTGTCAGACAGACAAACAGATGACAGGATTTTCTTTTAACTAAAGAAGTTCCTTGTGTCAGTTTTGACTAAAATCTAATTAAGAAAAACAGCTATGTGTGTTAAAATTGTGATCTTGGTGAGATTGTAGCAAACACATTGTTTTAACTAGTTTGGGTTTAAGAAAGGCTTAAATTATTATGTATTGCAACAATAATTTTTCAAAGTTTCTTCTTGAACCACTAGTGAGATCCATAATTACCTATTTACGAAGGTAGACTACTAAAATTAGTACATTTCCAGACCAATTCAAAAATGATACTCCTCTCAAACTATCTTAGGAAATATATTATTCTATCAAACATATGAAATAGAAAAATATCCCTTGTACTGATGATGATTTAAAAATATAGCATGAATTCTGAATGGTTTATTTATAAAAGTTTAATGATGGCATATAACCAAGATAGAAATAGCTTTAATTTGCTAGCCCGTAATTTAAAGGTATTTATGATTTGTTTTTGCTTTTGGTGTTGCATCCTACCCAGTATTCTCACTATCCTTTCTATGCTTTGTGTTTCTTGTAACACATAATACAAAGGACTTTTCTATCATGAAGCTTCTGAGTGACTGGAAGGCACAACTCTGTCTAAGGTTGTTGTGAGCAAGTCTCCTGGCAGACACCTGAGAACCACTTTATGAGTACTGGAAAGCCATCTCACCTTAAAAAATCCTCAAGGCCACCAATTGTTCAGTGTGAATAATAATAATTAAAAAATTCTACCCTTCCTTTAGAAAATAGAGGCATATTACAACTCTAAATAGTATAAAACTACATGGAAATATATTCCCTAATCATGTTTGTATACTAATTATTTGGAGCTTGTGTTCTGAAAAATCTGCATTCAATATATTGTGTGTGGTTCAATCTGTGGAGATTCATCTCTAGAAATATAAGTAACTTCTGTTGTAGAAGAAACTTACCTAAAGCAGAAAACTTATTTTGACATCAATGCCAACAAAAATTGCAAAGATTCTCAAGAATGAACATACAATGATAGACATAAATATAGAAAGAGAGATATAGGGAAGCTGAAAGGTCTTTAAAGAACTCTGAAGAGTAAAAAAATGCTTTGTACAACCTAAAGATAATAACAGTAAAAAAGAAAATGATAAAAGGAAAAAGAAAAGCTTTTTTTTTCTTGAAAAGGTGATGAGCTGGGGGGATTTACAGGTGCCTAAGTAAAGCAATAAGTACATTTGTTTATAATCATTGTTAACTCATGGCTCTTTATCTCCCACTTACCCTCCTTATTCCCCCCCTTAACCAAGTTGTAATGTTCATATCTGACATAGTGTCAAATGAGTATCAATGTTGCTGAGTATCAATTGCTCTGCTGTTTCTGTGATTTCCTTTCCCTTTCACATATTGTACTGTCTATTATGCAAAACACGAGGTACAAAATCTAAGAGAAATGAAGAAAGAAAATAACACAATAGAGAAAAAAGAACAGACTAGATACTGGATCTAATGAGAACCTCTTGTTTCCATAAGTTGTAGTTCATGTTAATATGCATATATATATAAAATCCTTTGGGTTATTAAGATCCCCTGTTAAGAATATCATATACATAAATGCAAATCAAAAAACATTGAGATTCCACCTAACACCAGTTAGAATGTCCATAATCAAGAAGTCTAACAACAGATGCTGGCAGAGTTGTGACCAAAGGGAATGCTACTACACTGTTGGTGGGAGTGCACACATGTTCAACCACTCTGGAAAGCAGTGTGAAGTTTTCTCAAAAGAATACATAGAGTAACCCTTTGTCCCAGCAATCCCACTTCTGGGAATATACTCAAATGACCACAAACAAGGCCACACTAAAGCCACAAATACGACGATGTTCATTGCAGCATTATTTACCTTAGTCAAGATATGGAACCAACCCAAATGCCCCTCAGTAAATGACTGGATCAAGAAAATGTAGCACATATACATAATGGAATTCTATGCTTCCATCAGGAAGAATAACATTGCTCCATTCACAAGGAAATGGTAAGACTTGAGAAAATTATATTAAGTGAAGTAAGCGAGATACAAAGAAAAGCAGGTCACATGATCTCCCTCATTTGTGAAATAAAAGCTTGACTTTAGGTACCTAACTCAAGTCAATACCAAATCAGACAAGACCCCATGTACTTAATTTCCTATTTGATGATTATATGGTTTTTCTCTCTATGTCTCTTTTTCTTTCTCTCTCTGACTTTATTTCTGTCTCTCTCAGTTTCTGTCTCTCTCTTATTTATTTTTGTGGAAAATATTTAAGCCTCTGAACACAAACTTGAGAAAAATAATTTTAATTAATTAATTAATTAACTATAATAGAATGAAAAAAAGTATTTTTTACCATTGCAAACAACTTGCAGGAACCAGTGAACTCATCAGTGAAGTGGGTCCAAGTGAAGTGAAGTGAAGTGAAGTAAGAAAGAAATAAGGTTTTGGTAGGGTGAGTATACAAATACCAAAAAAGATAAATAATTTAAAAAACTCACTAAAATATTCCAAAACACTATAACATATATACATTTATTGCACAGGATTTTGTTTGGTTTATGGAAATATATATTTGTTATGATTTTATGAATCGATGTGCTTATTGATGGATTATCTATATAAATAAAAAAATCTAACTAAAATTTCTTTGGATGTTATCAAAAGCCCTTCTTCATTTAATGTACATTAGGCATTCGTATTTGTCTTTGCATGGATTCCTTGTCTGTTTACATCCTCAAAGGGGCAACGAATGACAACAAACTTGATTTTTCATTTCAAATCTGGTATATAAAACATCTGGCACATTATTGAGATACTGTGTTTGGAAAATGCCTAATGTTTTAGAAGTCATGTTAATACAGGTAATGTGTATTTATGAGGAATTTTGAAAAATGATATATTTTGTTTGGGATTTTTCTCTGATAGTGACTTATTTCATTCCTTGTTTTACATAGTATTTTATCCTACATCCCAAATGTGCTGTGCTTTAATCAAAATTTTTTCACTGCTCTTCCCTGGCTGAATACACTTAGCAGATAATGAAGACAAAACAAAATAGAGGAATTAAATCAGGAAAGAAATGACATAACTTCTATTTTGAGTTATATGTCTTACCTGGTTTGATTAAGCTATTAAAACTAGAAAGATTAGTATTATCACTATGTATAGGCATTATTATGTCTGGAAGTACACAGAATGTTACATCATTCAGATTCTTAATAATGACCTCAAGACATTAAGGAAACATTAAATCATATTCTATTTTTGCTGTTAAAGAAGCAGAAAAACATTAGAAGGCAAAGTTATATAGCTTTTCCATAAGCCTG
The DNA here is from genome assembly GCF_019054845.1 of Dipodomys spectabilis. Lineage (NCBI taxonomy): Eukaryota > Metazoa > Chordata > Mammalia > Rodentia > Heteromyidae > Dipodomys > Dipodomys spectabilis. Next base: position 13,767,725 of record NW_024870709.1, read on the forward strand.
ACATTTTCTCAGTTAAATTTGTGCCATACAGTATAAATGGTTTTGTTAAGAATAGGTAAGACTTAGCAGCGTAATTAGGCCTTTGCTCTTAAAAAAGCAGTTGACAAGATATTTGATAAAAATGCATAGCTATTGGGCACTAGTGGTTCATGGCTGTAATCCTAGCTACTGAGAAGGCTAAGATCTGAAGACCACAGTTTAAAGCCAACCTGGGCAGAAAAATCCATGAGACACTTATCTCCACTAAACCACCAGAAAACCAGAAGTGGTGCTGTGGCTCAAGTGGTAGAACTCTCGCCTTGAGTGAAAGAAATGCTGAGGGACAGTGCCTAGACCTAGAGTTCAAGCCCCATGACTGACCAAAAAAAAAAAAAAAAAAAAAAAGAGCATAGCTGATGCATTTGAATTGTTTTACAATTTGTGTGTAATGTATATATATCATTACCAGTACAATTGGTAACAGCATTTTAAAAGGTATGACTAGACTTCATTATCATAATGAAAATAATTCTCTGGAAACAATAGTACATAAATCAAATTTGCTCTTGCTCTGAACAAGCATTTACTGAGAACCAACTGTAAGTTAGAAATTAAAAATAACAGGTTGTAAAGACAATGAATCATAGACTCTAAAGTAAATATTGTTTCCATTCCTGAGATGGGAGGGGAAAGAAAGCACATATTTATAATAAAATATGAAGGTGGCCTAGGCAAATACAGTCCACATACAAGAAAATTGGACATGCCTAAGTAGCCTCCTTTTTAAAACATGTTCAACTGCCATATGATTATCTCCATAGCCCTGCAGAAAAAAATTCGGCAAGATCCAACACAACTTTATGATGAAAGCTCTGGAAAAACTTGGAATACATGGAACATTTCCTCAATATAATAAAGGCTATGTATGACAAATCTACAGCCAGCATTATACTTAATGGCAAAAAGCTAAAGCCATTTGCTCTAAACTTGTGTCAGAGTGAGACAAGGATGTCTACTCTCTCTACTTCTCTTCAATTTAGTATTAGAATACCTAGCTAGAGCAATAAGACAAGATGCAAACATAAAGGCGATCCAAATAGGGATCTTTGCAGATGACATGTTCTTGTTTTTAAAGAACTCCATGGAATCCACTCCCAAGTTACTAGAGCTGATCCAAATCTTTGGCATTAAGCCTCAAAATTCAATGGCTTTTCTGTATACCAATAAGAAGAGCACAGCTGAAATCATGAAAGTGAAACCTTTTGTAATAACAGCCCCACAAAAAATAAAATACCTATGAGCTAACTAAAGAAGTGAAGGACCTCTATGATGAAAACTTTAAAAACATGAAAAAGAAAGTTAAAGCAGAACAAAGGAAGTGGATAAAAACCTTGCCAAGCTCCTGGATTGGGAGGAATAACATCACGAAAATAGCAATACTGCCAAAGGTGGTCTACAAATTCAATGTGATATCTATCAATATCTCAACCTCATTCTTCAAGGAAATAGAAAAAAAAATCCAAAAATTCATATGAAATAATAAAAGACACTGAATAGCAAAAACAATCCTTAGCAGAAAGAACAATGCTGTAGGAATATCAATACCAAACTTCAAACTACTACAAAGCCATAGTAATCAAAACAGCTTGGTATTGGCACAAGAACAGACCTCCCGACCAAGGAATAGAACTGAAGACCCAGAAATGAACCCATAGCCACCTAATCTTTGATAAGGGAGCTAAAAAAATAGAACAGAAGAAAGCCTCTTCAGTAAATGGTGTTGACACAATTGGTTTAACACCTTTAGAAAACTAAACATAGATCCTTACATATCATCCTGCACCAGAATCAACTCCAAATGGATCAAAGACATCAAAGTCAAAGCAGACACCCTGAAAACATTTTACAGGAACAAATAAGAGAAACTCTTGGCACAGGCCGAAATTTTCTTAATAAAGACCCAGAAACACAAATCAAAGAAAGTTTGGACAAATGGGATTGCATGAAACTGTAGAGCTTCTACATAACAAAGGACATAGTAAACAAGATAAATAGATAACCCACAGATTGGGAGATCTTCACTAGACATACAATGGACAAGGATCTCATATCTAAAATATACTTAGAACTCAAAAAAATTAAATCCCCAAAAAAGAAATCCTCAAAGAAACAACCACTCAATTAAAAAGTGGCTTAAAGACATTGCCCCATTTGTTAGGAAATGAAAAGACTTGGAAAAAATTATATTAAATGAAGTAAGCCAGGCCCAAAGAAACATAGGTCCCATGGTTTCTCTTATTTGCAATAACTAGTGTATGTCTGAGATTCTTGTGTTAATGCAACAGGCCACTGTGGACTTGGATTCTCCTCTTTACATTGCCCGAATTGCTGAGACAAGAACTGAATCTCAGCTTTTTATTGGTCTGAGATGGCCATCTTGTGAACTTTTTTTTTTCTGTCAGAATTGACTTCCAAACTTTGTTCTACTACTTAAACTCCCTCATGTAGCTAGGATTATAGGCATAACCACGAGTCTAGACTTGCTCCTTGAGATAATATCTCATTAACTTCTTGATTCTGATTGGCCTATAGACACAATCCTCCTATCTTTGCTTAAAAGTATTGGGATTAAAAGCTTGCGCCACTATGCCAGGGTATTCTAATCATTAATAGAAGCTTCACAGGGAAGCTCTGCTTCCTAATAATTACTATTAATTTGATTATATTCTTCTTCAAAGGCTCATGTAAATTAGTTCATTAGCAATACAGTTACGTTTTAAACCTCAGAGCTTAGAAAAATCAATTTCATCATAATTTTACAGTGATATCAAGAAATATGATTAGTATGTTCATCACCATTTATGCATATAGCTCAATACTGTGTATGACAGAGCAATTATTATGTAAATCCTACATTACCCTCTGTGTGATATGAAATCTTTCTCTGGCTTTAAAAAAGCATAAGGAAAGATTTTACTCTTAGAATTAATGATACTAGATTTTATTCAAGCTGAAACTTATAGGCAAGTAATAGTCATTAAAATAAAATTTATTCTATTTACAATGAGATACAGAATATCCTAAAAATTGAACAATATAAATAAAGGAAAAATTATAGGCTACCTGAGATATATAAAAAGTGAAAAATACTAAGTTTAAATATTAATAGAGATAGCTGCAATAATAGCATGTTATCAAAGTAAAATTGTCAGGATTTGTCAAAAATGTTAATATTTAGGTTTATATTTATTGTTATTGGATATTAAGTATACTAATTTTTAAGTCAGTAGAATTTTTAACATCAGTAAGTTGTATGTATCCCATTTATTAAATTGTTTTGATCCCTCCTCACAGAGTCCTTCTAATCAACCATTTCCCAAGTATTTATAATTTTATATGTATTTCACCCTTTTGGTTTTTAATGCATTAATAGTAAATTGATTGTCTTTTAGTTTATCTCCTATCTCTAACTTAGCTTTTGATTATGTACAGGTGATATTCTTTTGCATGCTTAAATAGATATTCTGGGTGCTTTTTCTATAAATGTGTCAATAAATGTTCAGTACTTGTAGTCCAGCAAACACAGGATGGAATTCATTTTTAGTAAAACTTGGAGGGCTGTCCTAGAGTTACAACCCCCTGTGTTTCCACAAGGCTGCTGGTATAAGCTTTTGGATGATTTTGGGTGGAATTTGGCAAAGACTATTTACAAATGAGTAAACATAGTGAAAGGCAAATCAAAAGATAAATCCATTTTCATGGGTTGTACTATTTGGGCCAGAATGTGTCAAAGAGCCATGGAAGCTTCCCTTTATCCAGCTTTGTTTTCCACAGTTCAATTACCCCTGGCCCACCAGAGCCCAAAAAAGAGTATGGGGAAAACTCTAAAAATAATTTAGAAATCTGGAAATTGTATGCCACTGCAAGGAGTCTGGTGAAATCTCGCAGCCTCTTCGCTCTTGCACGAGTCACTCCTGTGCCCAGCAAATCCGCTCAATATGTGATATCTGTCTTTTAGATATCCAGTTATCAGGTCAAGTGAAGCACTAAATTACAGTGCTTCTGTTAAGGTAATCCTTGTCACACCAAAAAATGGCCTTAAAATGCTGTTGACATTTGGACCTGCCAAGAAGCTGTGAAGTACTTCCTTTAAGCAGAGAGGTAAAAAAGTCACAATAAAATACTTTGAGAGAAAGACTGCTTGCACTGTATCTTTTATTTCAACTTATTGTTCTTGTTCTACTTTATCATTTATTACTGCTTCTTATTGTGTCTGATTCATATATTTATTAATCTAGCCTAAGGCTGTGTATGTATATGCATATGTAGGGAATGTTTACAAAAAATTTTAGGTATCCACATGTGCGTTTAAAATGTATCCTTGTGAGTAAGAGAGACATATTAGGTAACTCAAAGTCATGCAGATTAGGAAAGGACTTCTGATGGAATCTCTCAACTATCCAAAGTGGTCTTGGGTCAAGGAAATCTGGAAATATTCCTGTAATCAGCAAGCTTCCTTTATATTAAGTGAAAGAGAAAAAAGAAAGAATGAAAAAAAACCCACCCAAGTGAGTAGCAGAGAAAGAATAATTCTTTTAGAAAGTCATTTCAGATTTTATTCCAAAATGTAAACAAACAAACAAACAAACAAAAAACTAGGTTTCCAATTCCCTGATAGATTTTTTTTCCCCACTAGTCCTGGAGCTTAAACTCAGGACCTGAGCACTCTTATGAGCAATTATGCTGAAAGATAGTGGCCCATCACTGAAAGTAGAGTCCTAGCTCTACTTTCAGTTTTGTTTTGTTTTCTTTTCTTTTGGTGGCTAATTGGAGATAAGAGTCTCAGAGACTTTGCTTCTTTCCTGGTCTGGCTTTCCATATCCTCCGATCTCAGCCTCCTGAATGGCTAGGATTCCAGGTGTGAACCACCTTTGTCAGGCTTTTTTCCCTACAGCATTCTAACTCTGAGCTACTTACATTCTTTTCTTGCCTTTCATTTTCTTCGTGTCCATAAATTAGTAACGTTTTTATATTTTTTATTGTAGAAATACTGCACAGAGGGGTTACAGTTACATGAGTAAGGTAATGAGTACATTTCCTATGGAGCATTGTTACCTCCTCTGTTTTTCCCCTACCATCCCTTCCCTCCCCACCTCCACAACCCCCTCTCCCGCAAGTTAATAATATTATTTTTAAGCCCAGACTTTTCTTCCTTCTTTGAGATCAGGGTGATTGATAACAGTAACATTAGTATTTGGGTTTAACTTCCAGTACCAGTAGATGTAGTCCAGGCACCTGGACGGTTGTAGGGAGGGAGTGGGGAGGAGTCATGATTGGGTGAAAGGAGCTGGGATTCATTCTTTTACAGGAGTTCTGGCTTCAGCGCTGCTTGCCTGCACAACAAAACCCAATGAGCCACAACTCCTCCCCCTCCCTCCTCCTCCTCCTCTTCCTCTTTCTCCTCAAGTTTCTTAGCATTCCAGGACTCCTTGTAGAGGACGAATATGAATCAAATATACTGTCCAGCAGCTTTCTGATTTTCCTTTGTTACTGTCACTGCCTAATATATTAGTTTTTATTTTGTATTTTATTGTTCTAATATTGTTGCACCTACTTTTCTTCATGCCAGAGATACCTTTGTCATATCAACAGTTGACATAGTTATTGCTTTAAAACCCTCAAAAAATTTTTCCCAGCAGCCTGCACTTTTATTGTTTACTTGTCAGTTTCCCTCAAAATTCTTCAGTCTTTATTCATGACACTTAGCATAATGGCAGCTCCTAATTACATGCTTGGCAGAGTACTAAAGGAATTATTTTAAAAATCAGCATCTTGAATATGTTCTTTCTATAAATATGTGCTCTAGTGAAGCTCAGTTTTGTTCCTTGTTTGTAGGCGAATAATGTTTAGAAGGAAAGCAATGATAGACAATGTTGTGGAAAATCATGCTGGAGACACAGCTCCTCCAACTTACATGCTTCTTGAAGTTTCAAGTTCTTTCAGTATCTGAACACAAAGGCTGAAGTTTGGAACAGGGGGTGATTATGGAAGAGTTTATTTTGGCTCTCCAGAATAGAGTTTGGTATAGATTGCCTGCCTTGCTTCCTCTTGTTCCCTTGCCACTCTGAGCTTAGAGGAAGGCAATCTCTGCACCAGCACTATCTCCCTCTGCCTGTCCACTAGTTCCCAAGCATTCACAGTTCCAAGTGATGTTATGTTGTTTTATAGCATAGGTTCTTAGCACTCTAAGAATGTGTCTGATTTACCAATTATGGCACACAATGATGTTTGGAGATCATGCTCAGAGATGAAGAACTCAGCTCTGAAATTTCCTTGCCCCCTCCATTGCCACCTAGATACATGGACCACAGAACTTACTCCATTCAGTAAACACTGAATGAAATTTGAAAATAGCGTGCATCCCTAGACTTAAATAGTATCTACAGGTTTAGGATGCCTTAGAACAAACTCAGGTATCATCATATATTTATTTAATTATTTTCATGCATTATTTTTTAGTACTGAGATTGAACTCAGAGCCTCTTGCTTGCTAGATAGGCACACTACCTCTTGAGTCACAGAGCCATCCCCTTTTGGTTTTGGATATTTTTGAGGTAGGATGTTATCAGATGTCCAGGCCATGATGCATTGAGATTTTCTTATTTGTGGCAGTCTACACTGCTGGGAGGATAAATGCACACCATTCTGCTTAGTTGACAGCCTCATGAATCCTTACACCCGTGCTGTCCTCAAACCAGGATCACCAGACCATGTACTGAGTAGCTAGGATTACAGGCTTCAGTTACCATGTCTAGTACAAGCCATTTATTCCTAGAAGTAAATATCAATTGAATTTACATACAAGAAAGGCACGGTTATGGACTAGGAAAATGTGTTTGCAAAATCATTGCTGTGAGTATTTGTTCAGTGTTCCTGCTTTGATTAACTCTCTGTGATTCACCTCGGAATAAAGACATTGAATATTCCGAACCTGAGTGGGCCTCAATGTTTCAGTTCTGCTATATATGTACTTCCACAAATGATCACTTTTATTTCGGGTATAAAACTGTATGATGGTATCATAATGATATCATGATTATTTACTTACATTCATTTAAAATGTAATCTTCTCTGTGGTACAGATTAATACTATCCATCTCCTAACTATGGAAAGCAGCAGGAAATCAGTATGTATCTGAATTAGTGTATAAATAAGTGAGATGAATAAATGAAAGGATAAGGTAGATTTTAGCTTATAAATTCAGATATTCAATGATTTTTAAAATGAGTGTATTCAACATGTTTAATTTATACATGCATACTTACATTCATAAGTCTACATTCATATACACATAAATATACACCTATTCACTCCCCTACATGTACATACACAGATCATATAGGAAAAGTACCCAGACAAATCACTCCGAGTCACTACCTACAATCTGTGATTGCAAAATTTCCAGGCTTGTGCTTTCTTTTTCTTTTATTACAGGTTGTGTGAAAATGATATGTCCTTCTAACATTGTTTACTGATGGAATATCTATACCCAACCTCCATAATTAGAGTTGATAGACAGAGTCCTAACTTCCAAATGTCTCTACTATCTAAATGGAAATTAAATATAAATGAACACATTCCAAGTTGATAATACCAAGCAAGTCTAGCGAGGTACTTACAGTTTATGCTGATAATTCAGGCTTTTCAGGAGGCTGAGATCTAGAGGATTACATTTGTAAGCCAGCCCAGACAGAAAGTTCTGGAGATTCCATCTTGAATTAATCAGCACAAAGCCAGGCTGAGGACTTGGCTCCATGGTAAAGCAACAGCTTTAAACAAGAAACCTAAGCAAGAGTTAGTAGCATCGAGTTCACGATATGGTACCAGAAGAGGAGGGGAAAAGAAGGGAGACAACAGGAGAAGAGAGAGGAAAGGAGAGATGAGGAAAAGGAAGGGGAAGAAAGAGAGGAGAAAAGATGGCAAAGGGTGAGGTCAAAGGCAAGAGGTCTGAAATGAGGTATGTTCTTCATACAACCAATAGAGGGAATATAAAGAAAATGAAGGGAGTAGAAAAATCACCAATTCTTACGTGAAACTCATATAACAAAGGATATTGTCAAAAAGACTTGGGGCCAAGTAAAACACTCTAACTGGAAGTCAACTTAGTTCTGACGATATTAAGTGGAAGATTAAAGAAACAAATAAGCCATAAGTTTGAAATGAATTTTAATACATTGTAATAAAATTTTTAGTTGTTGCTAATATTTTACTGACTGATCATTAGATGTTAAAATTGTTTTTAAGATGTATATATAGAAAAAAGCATGTTTACTGTAGAGTTCAGAACACTTCACCAAGGGTCTTCTGTATCTGCCACTTTAACTATAGATTAAGGACAAATTGCATTCATTGTGTCATCAACTATTTGTTAAGCACTATGTACTACAATTTCTACTTTGAAATCAAATGCTGGAGAAAAAATGAAATTGATGTTCTAGACCTATTAGGTTTTAAATTTTATCATGAGATGAAAATGGTAAGTGACTGCTATAACTTGTATTGAGTAGCTTAATAAGCTCTGTACATGATATTACAGGAAATAAATACTAAGAAAATGTTCTTACCCTAGAGTAAGTCTACAGAATAGTGAATCTTTCTTCTTGGAAGAAGCTAAACGTATGCATAAGTGATGCAAATATTTATAGGCAATATTTTAAATGCTTTCATTCAAAAGAGGATATCTTTTTAAAACAACAATGCTGAAGTCAAACAGATAGAGAATCATCTAGTAGAAAATAATTTAATTTGAGGATTAACTAATTAACTAGAGACTATTTCAGCTCTTTGATCCTCACTTTCACCATCAGCAAACCGAAATCTTTTTATTTTCTTATTAGAATTGCTTTGAGCAGAATAAAGTGGCATTTACTAGCCAGAGTCTTATCTTAAAGTCATGGTAGTGAGAAGGATGCATAAGAAGATGTCATTGATAATGAAAATGATGCTTTCTTGACATTTGATATATGCAATAAGTATTAGTAATACTGTTTGAAAACATTTTTTCTTAATTCAAAATTATAAAATGTAACAGTAGCCTTTCTTGGAGTCCATAAAATATAAATAAAAAGTATCTAATTCTTAAGTAATTGTATCACAGGGAACAATGTTACTAATCTTTTAAGAGTAATAATAAAATGAATGAACTAAATTTATTGGAAATTTTTCTTCAATAAATCTTTAAATTATTTAATTCATTTTAAAGTTGTAAATATTTTATTATAAAACTAGGCTTCATTAGCTTATTCTTTAGAAGTTGTTAATATTTTATTTTTTCTTATAAATGAATATACTATTTCTACAATTCACCTGATCTTCTTAGGTTTTTGATAAAATTACTTCTGACTTAATAGAATTTTGGTTATTACAATTAATTCCATTGAAATTTCATTATTATGTCAGAATTTTTTTTAATCATGAAAAGGATGCAAGACAGAGGACATTAAAATGTGTATAATTAAAGGGAAAAGAGACATACTTAACTAAACATTGTAGCAGCATTTTGTAAAATATAGCAACTAAACTAAAATGTTCTTATAATGGAATCAAACATCTGTAATTTATTTTTTCTTCAGATTTATCTTATAGATCTTACTTTGTAAATGTGAGACCATTTTGCTTTGTGCCATTTCTGTAAAGTTCAATACTAACTGGTTTATGATAAACAATCTTGCCTTTTAGAGGCTCTAGGTGTTGGTAGAGTAAGCCGGATTAGCATAACAATTATTGAAAATCAGTAGTAATATGTAACCTTATATTACATGCAGTTATTTATTAGTTATTTGTCCATTTGCTGTATCAGTTTTCAAAAGGGCAAAAATATTCTGATATTTAAAATAATGTAGCATATTTAAGATGAAAACTTTGGAGCAAATTTCTAGGATTCATGTCATCCCTGTTGGTTCTCACTGGTAATCCACGAGGCTGAAATTAGAAGGATTGTGGTTCAGGGCCAGTTAAGGGAAATTTTTTTTTAAGTTTACAAAACTACCACTTAAACACTAAAATCTTAGTGAGGTGGCATGCATCTGTCATGCCAGCTATGCAGAAAGTTTAAGTAGAAGGACCTAGGCATAAACATAAGACACTATTTGAAAAGTAGTGGAATGACTACATAGAAAGCATATGGTTTAGAGAGCAAATTCCACTTCCATCAGAAGGCAAAATATGCAGTAATCAAACAAACTAATTTCTAGCATGAAAAAAAACTTTCCCTAAAATCTCTATGGAATAATATCACTTGTTTTTTGTGTGTGTGTTGTTTTCTCCTTTGATGCTGTTTTATTTCTGTAAGGTTTGTTTGTATGCAAGTTTGTCTGTTTGGGGGACGGTAAGGGAGAGCAGAGAAATGGGGGGACAATGGGTGAACAAATTACCCTATGTTGAAAATGAACTATGCAGATTATGGGCGAAAGGGATCAGGAGGGAAATACTGGGAGAAAACTAGAAAACAGGTGACACAATTCAAAAAGAAATATACTTATTACCTGAATTATGCAACTGTAACCCCGCTGTACATCACCATTACAATAAAAATGCAGCAATGAGATGTACAAGTCATTATGTGAAAATACCTTACAGAGGGGTTACAATTATATGGGCAAGGTAATGAGTACATGTCTTATCAAGCACTATTGCCTCCTCCTTTGTTTCCCCTTCCCCTCCCTTCCCATCTCCACCAACCCCCTTCTCTCCCCGCCCCCCACGTCCCCGCACGAAGTTGTAAAGTTTGTTTATCAACATAACATCCTGTACATCTCATTGTTGCAATGGGTCCACCTGTATCCCTATTGAAACAATTTGTTTTTTCTCTTCCCCTCCACTAATTATACCAACATCAAATACAGTGAACAGGGATTATACCATGGGAGAGGGACATACAAAGCAACAAAGAAATACCTTCTAAATATGTTAAAAACAGTAGCAAGAAAGAAAAACATCATTTGATTCCTTATCTTGGGGTTCATTTCGCTTAACATCAACTTATCTGACCGTTTCTGCTTGACTCAGACATATACTAGTTATTACAAATAAGAGAAACCATGGGATCTATGTTTCTTTGGGCCTGGTTTACTTCACTTAATGTAATTTTTTCCAAATCTTTCCATTTCCTAACAAATGGGGCAACGCCATTCTTTCTGATGGAGACATACAATTCCATTGTGTATATATACCACATTTTCTTGATCCAGTCGTCTACTGAGGAGCATCTGGGTTGGTTCCATATCTTAGCTATGGTAAATAATGCTGCAATAAATATACTTGTTCTTTAATGCCCCAAAGTGGGATTGCTGAGTCATAAGGGAACTCTTATGTGGTGTCTTTTGAGGAACCTCCATACTACTTTCCAAAGTGGATGAAAAACTTTCCAAAGTTTACACTCCCACCAACAATGCAGTAAGGATCCTTCCTGTCCACATCCCCTCCAGCATTTGTTGTTATTAGATTTCTTGATTATACCCGTTCTAACTGGGGTGAGGTGGTATCTCAATATTGTTTTGATTTGCATTTCTTTTATGGCTAGGGAGGTTGAGCATTTCTTTATATGTCTATTGGCTATCCTTTCCTCTTCAGAGAAGTTTCTCTGTAAGTCTTTAGCCCACTTACTTATTGGGCAGTTGTTTCTTTGAGGATTTGTTGTTGGATACAAATATACAATGTAACTCTCTGGATATTAAGTAAAAAGAGAGAATTCTAGAATTAGAACTGTTGTTAAAGTGAACTGAAGAGTTAAATAAAGGGTATTTTATGATATCTTTGGACGTCTTTCCTGAAACCAATACAGGAATTGACAGATTTAAACAAAAGGAGTAATAACCAGACAGCTGTAAAAAATTCACCAACAATAGACTTATGAAGCATGCATTTATACCAATAATTCTGCTGATAGCATTTAAATACTTTATTAGAAATACATCTTTTTTTTTTTTTTTTTTTATATTTTTTAATTTTTATTTATTTATTTATTTTTTGGTCTGGTTGTGGGGCCTGAACTCTGGGCCTGGGCGCTGTCCCTCAGCTCTTCAGCTCAAGGCTAGCGCTCTACCACTTGAGCCACAGCGCCACTTCTGGCTTTTTTCTTTTTTGCTTAGGTGGTGCTGAGGAATCGAACCCAGGGCCTCATGCATGCAAGGCAAGCGCTCTACCACTGAGCCACCTTCCCAGCCCTAGAAATACATCTTGCTAATTGAATGCTTGAAGAAAACACAATGATTATATACATCATGGTTAAATAGAAGTACGATGATTTTGGAGGCCATAATTTTCATCCTACACAAAATATATTACCTAATGTGAAACCATGATTTGGTACCACATCTTGAGTTGATTAACTGTTGTCTCATTTGATACATGCTAGATCTTGTGATAACAGTTTTAATAGCAAAAGTTCTCTCTTCTTTGTGCTCATTGCTTCCTGTTTCCCTCAGCAACATTCAATTTCACTGACTTGTATTTTGCCCTAGTTTTTTTTTCCTGAACTACACAAACATTAATTATAGACATCTTAGTACGATAAGAAGATGAATTGACTTTTTCTGCTTCTATGTGGCAGTATCTCAATGGCAAAATAAAGTTATTATTTTTTCCAGTGGTCTCTTTTAAAGGGGATTATTTTGTAGAATGCTACCTAGAAATTGGTAGTGTTTATTGCTTGTCTCTAATGGAAATTACATTTTAAGGGGGGATTGAGATTGATTACCCTTATCTTGACAAGTGAAGATTGAGGGTTTATACTATGGAATGGAGGACATCCAGCAGCCATGGAGAAGTGCTTAAAACCATACTTATTAGGGTTTTAGAACTAGGACTACAGAGGAACATTTATTGGATGCAATTAGTTTTAATTCTAAATATTATATCTATATCTGTTTCCATATATTGTGAACTATGATACCTTCACTGATTTATTTTCCTAAAGGCAATATTCACACTCTATTAATTCAAAATTCTAATTTGTATCCATTGGATATCTCTGACAAGAACATAGAGAAAGGAGAACCAATATGGAATGGAAGTATGTGATAATTATTATAACAGAAGTGAATATAGATTTTTCCCAATATCAGATTGAGAATGTAATAAGAATTTCTAATTGTGTTCCTCCCTGGAATTTATTTGTAATCCCTATTCTATGGTGAGTAACAATTTAAAAATAACACATTTTATAAAAATAATTTTCAAAAATTTTAGGTTTTTATAATAATGTGATGATTTACCTGTGGATTATATAATTCATTAAAAATGTAATTTAATTGTAAGACAACCTGCAGACATATAGAACTCTATCTTTCCAAATATATGATGTTGATTGAATTAATGTCAACAATTTACAAAAGGATACATTTAGCCAAACCTTGGGACTTTGCTATTATTCTTAAATTAGAATCGAAGTGGAGAAATTTTTGTGAGATTATATACATCTATATCTGGTGATATCATTGCCAGACCTCATGTGATTTTATTACATTATATAGATACTTACTAATTACATATAAAATGCAGTTTGAAAAGTATGAATTAATAAATTTTAATAAGGATATGTGTATAAATATATTTACAGACATTGGAAAAGAATCAGTATCTAAAAATATTTATTTATACTATCCTAAGATATTTCACTGATCAAGAGAAATTTCTCTTAATTATATTACACTTTAAAAAGTACTTATTATAACTATATTAATATACTCAAAACAAATAACCCTGAAATTTTACAACAGTGTAATCATCGTATATTATTTGGTTCTCGGCTTGCATACTATCTGGCAACCATTATCTAATGCACATTGAATTTTCATACAGATGAGAGCAGAAATCTTGAAGCATAAAACAGAGTTCCTGCCTTGATATGTACTGGGTATCCAAATGGTTACAAGAAAGATTCAGTCACTTGGGGGATAATAATAAAGGTCAGTGGGTTCTGTCCTAAGACCAAGAAGAGCATGCATGAGGTACTATGATTTCCTGTTCCTTCATGATTTCACCCCAAGGCAAGGCTTGACCTCAACAGTTTTTATGTGCCTGTGACCTTGTTGGATGAGAGGCAATTGACAGCATTTGGTTAGTTTTCTTTATCCACTGAACAATACTGATTCCTAGGTTACCATTGGAAATATAATACATGAATGTATAACACATAATGTCATAGAGCAAACTGAACCTATGGGAAATCATTTTGCTTACCAGCATTTTACCTGAAAGATCAATGTACAAATCTCCTTCAATGTAAATTATTGACGGTCTTTATGTTATTAAATATTTATATATTATCTGAAAAGAATTATTCACTCCTCATGAATATAACTTAAACATATCTAACTTCCTTAAATAATATGATACATCTCCAATTTTTATAAAAATTATATGAAACTTGCTTATTTTTTAAAAGAAAGAAAACATGATACTATTTTTGCAAGTGTATATTCATGTACAAATATATTATTGACTAGTATATTGGTTAATACGAAATGCTTTATATTGAAAAGAAACAAAAATGAATGATGTCTTCAACAGGACCTGGAAGAATTTATCAGACAGTTTTTACCTTTTTCAATTGTGGGTTATAAATAGACAATTGTAAGCTGTGGTACTGATATCATAGTCTGCTATAAAGCCACATACTTTATAAATGGAGGGAGTGTATTTATATATTATGGTACAGAATTGAAAAACTAGATTTTGAAAGCAATGTTATGCATTTAAGTTAACTAAGTAAAAATAAATGATTTCAAACTTTACATGACAATAGAATCTACTGAATTAATACCTGTTAGGTGCAATCACACATTAACTACTAGTTGAAAATGTTTCATCCAAGCGTTATTTCCCATGAAATATCACTCCTAAATAAGAACATTAGATCAAACTAAAATTTGAATTATATTGTGAAAATACAAGCGTGTCAGAGTTTATGGAATTAAGCCATTTCATTCCTCATTCACATTGACAACCCTGAGCAGGTAAGTCCCTACTTTATTCTATGAATCTGCACAAGTAGAGTATTAACCCTGTAGCTATTGCACGTTCGACTTTATCCATCACCACTGCTAATGATTATTTGGCTCAGAGGATTAAGTAGATCCTGTGCAGTATGCTCTTTCCTGTATTTTATGAATACATTAACTCCTTTGACCCTCCCTGACTGAGCAGAGGACATAGTTGTTAAGTTCCAGATTGGGAGCAATTCTCCCCAATTCTTTGATGTTTGCAAAGCAATTTAACAATTTCATGCTGAGTGCAAAGTAACTGAAGGTAAAGAGTTTGTAGATATAAGAACTCAGAGGTATGAAGCAGATGAGTAGTCTTGTTCACTGTGAGCAATGAGTCTCCACACTGCTGTTTACAACTACTCTATCCTAAAGAACTTTCCAAGCTAACAGCTAAAACAAAATCTCAAATTAGTACACTTCCATAAGTGTACTATGAATCATTAATCAATACTATCAATGTAATACCTAGTCTTTTCAAAGCACAGTTATCTGAAACTAATAAGCAAAAGCAATATGTAAGATCCTTTATTTTTGTCACATCTTAGTAAAACAAAATCCCAGAGCTATTGTCTTTACAAAATTAAGTTGATTCCATAATGCATTTAATATTTCCATTTTTACTCAAGCCCACGTTTTTACCTCCATTTTCATGTAGGTAGGTCTTGGTTGCTGGGGAGCTTGCTGACTTTTTGGGAGAAATGATTGGCTTCCTGTTACCCAAATTCAAACATTTACTCATGGAAGTTGCTGGCTAGAATTATCATCTCCTAGAAGAAGCAGGAGAAGAGGAAGGGAGCCATTCTCTTCTTACTTGGAAATGCAGATATTTGTGGATTCTTATTTACTGTTGTTGTGAAATGTTCAGACATCTCTTACTAGATATCTCTGACTATAACACCCACAGGATAAAGTCTTATGTAAATTCTGATCCTCATGTTATCCTTTCTATTGAAAGAAATTCTTCAGAGTCGAATGAACTTCGCATATCCATCACACATGAGAAACACACTTTGCCACTCTGTGGAAGGGCAATTGCTTTCCAAACACAGGTCTCGGTTTTATCTGCCCAGCTTCTCCAGCATGGCAATCACAGATTGAGATTCTTCATACACTTCTGGAATACCCAGCCAGAATCCTCTACTTTGAATTCATGTGAAGTGTTCAAAAGACATTTTTCTAATAGCATCTGTCTGTTTTACAAAAGGAAATGTAAATCAAAGAGCTTCTCAAGAAGTATCAACAGTTTCTGTGTTACTTTTAGATTCTAAGTACCGGTGCTTCCAAAAGAAAAGAAACACATACTAATGTCTGATCTTCCTTAGATTCTTTGTGCTAATTTTCAACTTAATTTGGTCCAGCAGTACTTCCGAATGCAGAATTTACTCTGTTTAGCAATTAGTAACCATATTGTAAAATACATATGAAAAAAAAACAAAAAAATAATTTGAAGCAAAATCTCATTCTAGGTGAGATTTTGTACCCTTTGCCTACTCTCCTCATTCCTCCTCACTGAGCTCTGGTAATCAACATTTGGTTCTGTACCTCCGTGAGCTCAATTGCTTTAAATTCCAGGTGTCATACAAGTCCTTATGTAAAAAACAAACTTTACAACTTTGGTGGGGGGGGGGGGGAGAAGGGCTGGGTTGGGGAGTGGGGGGAGGATGGGATGGGAAGGGGAAACAAAGGAGGAGGCTACAATGCTTGATAAGAAATGTACTCATTATCTTGTCCATGTAATTGTAACCACTCTGTACAGTATTTTCAGAATAATAAAAATAAATAAATAAATTAAAAAATTCCAGATGTAAATGGATGCATGCTTGCTGGGTTTGTTCCTCAGTTCCTGGACTGTTTAACTTACCATAATGATCTCTACTGCTATATTTTTTATTGCAAATAAAAATTTCCTCAAAAAATAAACACTTTTATGCACTTTCTGTAAAAACACAAACTTTTTTTTTCTTTGTGTGATGGGCCTGGGCTTTAATGCTGGGCCTATGCACACTTCCTAAGCTTTTGTGTTCAAGTCTTACACATTGTCATTTGAACCACAGCTCCACTTTTGACTTTGATTGGGTACTTATTTGAAAATGAGAGTCTTGTTTTGCGTTTGTGTTCAGGCTGGGATTTGAACTATGATCCTCAAATCTCAGCCTCCTGTGTAGCAAGGATTATATGCATAAGTCACCGGTATCTGTCTTCTGTCTTTTATTCTTCTTTTGACAAACACTTTGGTTGATTCCAAAACCTACTGAGAGTAGTTCTTTAATGAACATGAGAGTGCTATCATCCCTTTATAAAATGTATATGAAGTCTGTTAGATAAGTAAATGGAATTACTGAATTACTGTTTAGCTGAGTTTATGTTTATCAGATAGTAATATCTTTTAGTTTACTTGACTAGTTCTATTTTTAGTATATTTACAGTTTTGTGGCTGCACAGTTTTTCCATCAATAGTTTACAGCACTTTATATGAAAATTAATTTGCAGAATGGATATACTGGATGCTAATTCAAAGAGGAGCTCAATCTATGGCCAATTACTAACATAGCATCTTGTTTTTTAATCTCAGAGATGATGGAGTTCTTCTCTATGACGTACATCTTTTATTGCCCAACATAAATTTATGCTGAGCAATTTATGCTCTTTAAAAATGAAATTTTCCTTAGAGACCAAAACAGTTAGAAGGAAGAGCTTCCTGGAAGAATGTGTGAATCAGCTGCATCAGCAGCGTTGCCTTCTCTGCTCAGTGATTTTAATGCCTATGAATGAATAGAAAATTCAGCTTTATAGCCAGCACTGTGCTCATATTTTCACTGACAACAAAGCTTTGTTTGGGTCATGATTAAAATAAAGCAATTTTAAAACTCTGTCCTGAGAAGTTAACTTTTAAGTAAATGTCAGCCTTATCATACAGAACGCTGTAAATGGCAGGAAGTTCTCTATGATGAAACGCATGTCATGTACGCTGAGCGTCTCTTCATTGCTTCCTCTCCTTGCGTACGAGTTGCAATGAGGGTCATGTCATGTCATCCTCGGCACATGGTGATTGTTTAACGTTGTAGTCCTGTGTTACACTAAGCACCATATCATTCATCGTAGATGACTCCCTTGAAAATTGCTTCTAAAAGTCTGTGCCAAAAATGCTCATGAAGCGAACCATTTACTATCCTTCAGCTATTAAGATACTGAAACCTGTCAGTGTAGGAAATTGGATACTGTACTCTGTAAAACGTGTTACTCTGCAGCTTTGCCTTAGCAATTACAGCCTATCATCTGTCAGCTTGTGAGTAGCACGCTTAGCTAGAATAACATTCAGATGTCGGGAAAGAGAAGTTCTGAATCCTTAACACAGTGTTTTGAATGGAAACCGATTGATGGCGCTGATAAGTGCGTTACTGATTGCCTTCTACACTTTCATGATTGAACTAACCCAAAAAGTGAAGTTATTTCTGAGAAGCTGAAGGTTTGTTCTACGCCTTAAATTATGATTTGTCTAGTTGATTTTAGTAGGCACCTCAAAAACATCACTGGAAAATACTATTAAGTGATGAACAATCTGCTTTTCATTTCAAATCATTCCTTAAGGTATCTATTTTTTGCAATACCTTTTTCTAATAGAATTTCTAAAGTGAACAATTGTTTATTTTCAGTACATTTAAATAGCAAAGATAAAATAAGTATTATGTACTTTACAAGGCTACATTACAATTTCAAGATGTGTTCAAAATTTAAAGATTACTTTTAAAACTCTTGTTCTAGTATCAAACTCTTTCATGATTTTTTAATTCATTTCTCTGTGTTCTGAAGTCACAACAGTTCTCTTATTCAACAGTTAATCAAGTACAGACACTTGACACCTTTTAGAGTATGAAATTACCATTTAGCACATGTGCTACATTTCAGAATTTAAATCTCAGAGCAGTGCATATAAAATTCATAATTCTTTAAACTGCTGTGCAAACCAAAAATCAGAATGGTAAATTGTGGTACTGAATGAATCGCTTCAAGGCTCTCTAAGGTAGAGATTTATTCATTCGTAAATTAAGCTAATTAAGCCTATAGTAAAATGCATGACTACTTAGTGTGCAGATCAATGAATGTTGGAAATTTCACACATTATTGTAACTGTCAGTCAAACATTTCTATCAGTCAAAAAACTTCCTTCGTGTTGATTTGCAATTCCTCCTGTCATTTAAATGACTTCTTGTAAATTGAATTACCCAGAGTATATGAATTTATATCTGTTCACTTTTGTTTAACATATATGTCTGATATTCATCAGCCTTTCATTGTTGATACATGATTCTCTAATCTATTTTTCATTGATGCTGGGTGTTGATCTATTGTTATGAGCAAATAATTTGTTTTCATTTTCTGTTCTTGGACATTTGGATGTCTTCAAATTTGGGGAAATTATCAATCTGTGTTTTAAAAAACCTTTAGTAATAAGTCTGTATAACAGAACTTGCATAAATTTTCTATGTTAGCATTAGCAATTAGAACTACAAGCAAAATTGTATATGGTGTTTGACAACTTGCTGAGCAGCTTATTATGGTAGTTTTTGGTATTTTTAGACTTTTATTAGTCAGTATTCCACTAAGAAAACATGTAATTTCATTTTTTATATTACATTTGTGTGGTGAATTTCTGTCCTTTCATTAGGACAGATGCTAGTTTTTACTTCTCAGTTGTATGTTGAACAGGATTATTGAGAGCAAAATTTCCTCTTCCATTGTAATGATTTCATACACCATGCAATATGATATTAACTATAGATTTGTCATAGATTTTCTTTTTATGGTTCTTGGGCTTAAACTCAGGGTTTGGGTACTATCTCTGAGCTTTATTCAACTCAAGGCTAGCGCTCTAACATTTGAGTCAAAGTTCCACTTTCAGCTTTCCTGATGCTTAATTGAAGAGTCTCATGGACTCTCCTTCATGGACTGGCTATCATTTTCTCTTGTCATTATCTGTCATTTTCTTGTGGTATCAGAATTTAGATTTCTTTCAAAAACTTTATAACTTCTGAAAGTTTTCCTGAGATTTGTGTTATTTCTTTTCTTGTGTTAGAGAAATTTCACTTGTTCAAGCGCTTAGCTTAGGGTACATTAAATACCCTTAGTAAATACATCCAGTGTTTTATTATTGACATGAAAATAATAGCAAACTTATAACCCCTGCTTTCACTATATTTGATGTCAGTATAACTTGTGGAGGAGATGGGGAAAAACCAGTTGTTTAAGGATACAGGTGGACCTGTTGCAACAATGAGAAGTACAAGTTGTCATGTCCAAAACGAGCTTTACAATGTGGGGGGGGGGTATGGGGGGGAAGGAGAAGGATTGGGATTGGGGGGGAGGGGGGAGGCTGGGAAGGGATGTGAAGGGTAAACCAAAGGAAGAGGCTGCAATGCTTGGTAAGAAATGTATGCATTATCCTGCCCATGTAATTGTAACCCCTCTGTACAGTATGTTCACAAATAAAATTAAATTAAATTAAAAAAAAAGAAAATAATAGCAAACTACACCTTCTTATGAAAAGTTTTCTGTATATTTAAAAAGAGGTAATTCTCATGTGAGGAGAGAAGGTTTAGAAATAACATTTTTTCCTCCTTCCCTTGTTGATCTCCTTGATCAACTCCTTCTTAATCATTCAATGAAAACACCTTTGCTTCAGAAAACCTTAATGTGATTTTATTTCTGTTGTGTCCTTATGATAACCCTGCAATTTTAGAGAAATATGTGATGCTGTAAAAAACCATGCATGCATGTGTCATATGTCTAGAGTCAGGAAAACATCTATAAGTATATTCAGCTCCAAGTTTCTTGTTTCACAGAGACCCTGGGGTCTGTTGTACAATAATGGTACCCATTTATGCTTTGTTTTGTAAAAGAGAAACTAGAAAGAAGAGATCTGGCTCTGGTAGGTGACAGCTATTCTGTAAGACAGCACTCTAGCCGGGTGCCAGTAGTTCACTCCTGTAATCCTAACTACTCAGGAGGTTGGGATCTGAGGATTGCGGTTCAAAACCAGCCCAAGCAGGAAAGTCCGTGAAACTCATATCCAATAAACCACCAGAAAACCGGAAGTGGCACTGTGGCTCTACTCTGATTTCCAGCAATCAACGAGGAGCTGGAAGGCAACGCTAAAGGAAAGTATTAGGTGGGAGTATTGGTTCCTCAATGGTAGGCAGGCAGTACTAAAATGAGCACACAGTAAAGATTATGGTTTATATAAGAAGAGAATAATAACAAGGGAACGAGGTTACCAGGTGTGGAGCTGTGCGTGGCAGACAGAAGTTGACTTTTGCTACTGAAATTGGGCATCTTGGTCTGGTTTGATAATCTGATGCTTACCGATTTTTATTCTAGTCCATCAGTCCTGCCCAGGGAGGGTCCAAAGATGAAAAACTACATGTCTATTTCCCAGAGCTATGTATCGGCTGGTATTAGGAAATTTCAATCATAAAATGAATTTTCCTACTTAGGGAAAAAAGTACTGTTTCAACTATTAGCCTTACACCTTTTTTTTTTTCTTACATGCTAAATAAAGATATTTTGAAATAAATGGAAACTATTTGCGGTCAAAATAACTTTAAGAGAAGGTCACTGGCTAAAGGTTTTTGATGTGTTCAAACTAAGTGTAAAAGACATTTAGAAATGTCTAATACTGATCTTGTATTTTGAAAGCTTTTTTAAACCTATGGAAAAATTATTTTGCATTTTTCTTTTCTTTGTCAGTCATGGGGTTTGAACGCTGGGCCTGGGCACTGTCTCTGAGCTCTTCAGCTCAAGACTAGTGTGTTTTCACTTAAGCCACAACACTACTTCTAGTTTTCTGGTGTTTTTTTTTGGAGATTAAGAGTCTCATGGACTTTCCAGCCCAGGCTGGCTTTGAACTGTGATCCTCATCTCAGCCTCCTGAGTAGCTAGGATTACAGGCGTGAGCAACTGGTGCCTGGCTTTTTAATTTTGCATTTTACAAAAATATTTTTCCAAGGTTTATTTTTCATTTTGTCATTGTTTTAGAAGCATTTGGGGTCTTGCAAACTTGAGTTGATGACTCCATGTTCTTCACAAATGGATATTCTCAGCTTATTGGAGATCGTAACAGGGAGAAACATTTTTGGTTCCTTTGAGCAAAAAACAGTGCTCTTATTCCATTTCTTCAATCAAATTCACAGCTTCAAGTTTCAGATGTGTGAACTGAAAGCAGACACCTTTTCCTCCAGTTGCATTACCTGACTCAATCTTGGCAATAAACAGGGATGCCATAATAATATCAGGAAAGATGTTACAACAAAATAGCCCTCACCTCAGTTTTACAATTGTGCTTAAATTTGAAGAGGGTAATATGTTACATGGTTTTATTTTGTAGTTTTCATACATTGTAAAAAGTATTCAGGGTAATTTCAAGAAATCAAAACATAGATGCAAATGGTAGTTATGATATATGAGTTTTCAGCATAGCCTTCCAGACATTTGAGATACATTATGATCGTGTGTGTGTGTGTGTGTGTGTGTGTGTGTGTGTATGTGTGTGTGTGTGAGTGTACACCATTTATTAAGGCTTACACAATAGTTTTCTTTGCATATTTACAAATGAAGTTATTTTGCTATAAATACATATTTCCTTACTATTGCAGATAGCATATTTAGTTATAGTTTGGCAGTATAAGAATCTTGGAGAGTGAATATTGATAGCAATAATGTATTATGAATTTCAAAAGCCTGGAAAAAATAACTTCTGAATGTTCTTGCTATAAAAAACATATAAACATTAAGATATGGCTATTTTAACATGCTTTAAATATTATATAATGCATATACATCAAAATTTCACATGCTACACCATAAACATGCAAAATCTTATACTTTTATGCAGCAGTTAAATTTTATTAAAATTCGGAAATATGAGCATATTATGTTTTTAAAGTATGTGTTCAGCCAACGAATTAAAGTTATTTGTTATAAAAGTGGAACCTTTTCATTTGAGATTCTTGAGGATTATTCTTTTATTTTAAAGCCTATTTCTACATTTGACCAAACCATATGATGAAATCTACTATCTTCTTCAAAAAGAAGTTCATAGCTGAGTGTATCTGGGCTTTTAGCCTAAGCTTTCCAGAAGTCATAACAAGGGTATCATAAAGTTGTGGGTTCATTCAATTCATGGTTGTGATGAGCAGAGAATGATATCCTTTTACTCTGGAAAGTTTACATAATATTTTACTTTAATTCTCCATATATATGTATATATATATATATATATATATATATATATAAGTATATATATGTGTGTGTGTGTGTGTGTGTGTGCTCTGGATTTGAAATTAAAATTAACAACTGACTATATTCATTGGTCCTTCATTAGTGATTAATATTTAATTAGAAATTCATAAAATCTCACCTTTATTAATAGTATACTCTTTAGTAATGCATTAAAATTAATTAAGCTCATATAAAAGCTGAAATAAAATCAGAAAGGCTTAAATAAAATAAAACAATCAAGTCCATAGAAATGGGACGGTAATATTTGCTTATCATATTTAATAGTAAATGAACTATTTCTTCTACTGTTTCTGTGAGAATCTCAGTCTTTATTCCTGACTGAGTCAGGAAGATATTACTTCCTGTCAGAATTTCCTGTAGGATCATAGTTGCGTTTGGGTCACTGTATGTAATTCTTCACAGACAGCCATATAAAAATGCTTTTACACATAAAGAAAGGACAGATCTGATAGCTGCCTCTCTCTGTCTGTCTCACTCTCTTTTCTCTCTCCAGTAATCTGAAAGTTGGCCTATTTTAAATCAGCCCTGTTAATGCAACAGTGGTTTTGAAATACTGTATTAAAATAGACCACTTTAGAGGATCCACTCAAGAAATCATTAGCCCTTGTATAAAAAGAAAATAGCTTACAAGGTAGACTTTTATGGCTGAGATCTGACATTCACGACAGAGAAAAAAGGGGGAGAGAGTCTTTCTTCATTAGCAGCATGACCAGAGCTCTTAGGGATTTCACTCCTCACATCCATTATTTCATCTATTGTCCTAATTTAATTTTCCATGATTTTCCTGACAGTGAAGGTTGGCAACTCTTAAGTACAGTACAAAAGGTTTGCAGCACTCCTGTTAATAATTACACAAGCTGTTGAGGGTTTTTTGCTAAAGGGTGTATTGTCAAAAATATCAAATTTAGACAAAAGCAGAAGCTACAGATGTGAGTGGAACTGGAATCCCTGAGTGCCTTTGTTTTTTAGCCACAGAAAGAAACCACCTCTTGAGTCTAAATGTTAATAAAGCACTCATACAGTTTGAAGCCTTTAGAGAGCTTTAAATAGGAAAACAAAATCTTTGGAGAATTGCCATCACAGTGTTGTTGCTATTGTCTCAACTGTCACTTACTGGGGTTCTTCTGACAATATAAAAACTATTATTTCTACAAGTTTTAAGTCAAATTGATTTTCTAGAGCTATGTATTGGCCAGTATTAGGAGATTCCAATAAGAAAATGAAGTTTCCTACTTGTGGAAAAGAAAGTAGTGTTACATCTATTAACCTCTGCCTTTACTTTTATTTTGTTTCCTTTTTTTCCTTCTTCTTCCTCCTCCTCCTCCTTCCTCCTCCTCCTCCTCCTTCACCTCCTCCTCCTCCTCCTCATCATCCTTCTCCTCCTCTCTTCTTCTTCTTCTTCTTCTTCTAGCTTGAATTTGGGGCTTCATAGCCAGTGCTCTACTAATTGAGCCACACCCAACATCCAGGTTTGCGCTTATTAATTAGTCATGGATTCTAGATTTTTTTTTTCTAAAACCTAGCCCAAGAATCTTTAGATCTCAGTCTCCCAACTAAGGATTATAGTATGAACTACCAGTGTCTGAATCTGTCTTTATTCTGTGGATAAAATAATTTGTCTTTCATTTAGTTTTGGTTTGTCAGAGTAGACTTAAGTTTACCAGAGTGTTTTGTACACAGATTGTTTTTCAGTTTTTAGATATATGAACAAAACTTTGAACAAATGAGGTATTTGTTGCATGGAAATATCCACGATCTGTGTGTATGAAATATTCCTCAGAGATGGAATTGACAATAATCCACTTATTTATTAGCTTCAAATGGAAATCTTCTGTGAAAATGCTATACAAATATGCCTAAAAAGAGTTGATTTTAAATGACTATAGGGATACATGGAATATCATAAAACCCACATATTGTGCTCTCATAATTCTAGAGTTTTCTCTGTCAATTAGATAAAAGTATGCATTTCTAGAATAGGGTAAAACTATAAACAATTGTTTATCTTTTTGTTTCTATTAAAATTAATTATGTCAAAGGAAACATAGGTTTTACAAAATAGGCAATTTGGAGGAAGCAATGATTTCTTTAAGTGTCAAACTATTCATGATCAAAGCTTATTTTAAGTTATTATTTGCAGTTACATGTAAGAAATATTTCTTTTCTGTAGTAAGAAATCTAAACTTTTTACAGAAAGCTGAGACAAAGAAGATAGGAACTGAAGAAACCTACCTGAGTCCCTGAGATTGCTGTTAGATCTCTTGACCATTCCTGTCTCCTTCACTGGCAACATTGCGTATAGATTGAAAAGGAAACTAAAATAGAGAAAGAATTCCCACTCAATCTTTGAAGATCAGTAAGAGTAACAAGGCAGCTATGAGGAAAGAAGTAAGGACAAAACATGATTAGACAGGAAGAGAAAGACAATTGTCTCATTTCCAAAGAGGCAGACTACGCACCTGGCAACAAACCTGTATCTCTATGTGTTACATTTTATTATAACACTGGCACCTGCCTGAAGGCTGAGCAAAGGTAGAATTAAATCCAGAAGAAGGACTCGGTGGAATTGCTTGTCTTAACAGTAAAAGAGAGTTGAGAAATGAATTATAGAGGCACCAAGGCATTCTGAATTTTCTTTCTTTTTTGGGGGGAAAGTTTTTTTTATTGCTATTATAAATGTGGTGTAAAGAGATGTTACCTTTTCTTAAGTCAGGTAATCAATACATTTCTTTTTGGACAATGTCACCCTTTCCCTTTATTCTGTCCCAGTTTTTCCATCTCATCCCTGCCCACCAGTTTTATGGTTCATTTTCAACATAGGATCACTGCTGCATCTGTTCACCAAATTGTCTTACCAATTATGTGGTCCCTTGCCATCCCAAAGTAAGGTAAACGAACAAAAAATTAAAAAAGTAAAAGATAACTCTTATTTCCCTTTCTTAGAATTGATTTTGATAAATATTATTTTATATGATGAAAGGCACAGAGATGTTATTTCTCACCTAGGAGAACACTCCTGGTCTCACCATGTGTAAATGCCTACAGTCGCATATAACCAACTTATCTCCAATGTATTTATATCTAGCTTCCTCATATGAGAGAAAATACACACTTTTAGTCCGAGAGAGAATTTTTTTGAAGCCAGAGAGTGACAGCTTGACTTTAAATCCAGACAGGAGTCTTCATAATTGTATGCCTTTGGACAAAATGCTTTAAAACACTGGGACCTGTATTCTAGGTACAAGTTTATCTTCCCTTTAGAGCAGTTACTAGACTAAATCAATAATAACTGAAGTATATATAGAATATTACTTGATCCTCAGTCAGGACAACACTGTTAAATAAGTTGGCTCAGCAGGGAGTAATGGCTAGGTCCCTGTGAGTAATTGTGGCTGGATGCCATTTCTCAGCAACCACACATTCAATGGCACGAGCCTCAGCCTCACTCCCTCAGTGAGTGCTTATATGACAGCCAAGGTCTAAAGAAGGGTGAGATAAAAATTGTCTCATGTCCGAGGATTATGAGGAGACAGTAAGTGACACATGTATAACAGGATTGCCACTAAAGGAAAAGAAAGCTACTTGAAGTAAATCCATGAAAACCTAATGTGTCTCTAAAGAAAATAGTAAAAATGTAATATATTTTCTGAAGGCCACACAGAATGGGGTCAATTAGAAAAAAAAG
This sequence comes from Dipodomys spectabilis, assembly GCF_019054845.1. Classification (NCBI taxonomy): domain Eukaryota; kingdom Metazoa; phylum Chordata; class Mammalia; order Rodentia; family Heteromyidae; genus Dipodomys; species Dipodomys spectabilis. The sequence goes on from NW_024870709.1 coordinate 13,794,732, forward strand.
TTATTTGAATTAATTAACACCTACATTCAGTTATGTATGGTACATCTGCATCATTGTGTAAAATTTGGATGTCAGAATACATTTTTTTAGTTTTTCTATTGTTTTGACTGATGGGCATGAAATGTATACTTGGAAGTCATATTATTAAAAATTTTTGTTCCATTTTAATTTTTTTCCTGTAGTGACCTTGACTCTCAAAATATTTGAGGATTATTCTTTGAATTTCTTTATAGCTCGATCACTGTACTCACTTTTGTCAAACAAATTAAACTAACTTCATTTTACAATTTTTCATTATAATTTCAGTTGAATAGTAAGAGATAATGGATAGAATTTCAAATCTCTAAAGCAAAGGATTCTTGGAAATAAGAGACAGCATAAGTAATAAATTATACAATGAGGTTTTACATTTTTTAGAACTGTTAAAATGATTGAAGTCACCTTTGACTGTAATCTGCTCTTTGCAAATTTCAAACAATAGTGATGAAATATACATTATGACATGTTAAAAAATTAGACCACATTATTAAAACAAACATATTTTATATTTTATTTTATATTTTATTTTAATTTTTCAATCTGTATAATCTCACATATTTCTATTTGAGAATAGTTTCTTCATAGAACATACTTCGAAATAATTTCAATAAGATCCTTTGTGTTGCCTGAAGCTGAAATTCACATGACATTTAACCATTCTATATTAGTTTTGGCAGGCATTATATTAATATTTTTATTGTTTTTTAATTTGAGATAATAACTCATTGTAGCTTCTCATGTTAGGAAGAACAGAACACTATGGATTTTAATTCCATGTGCAAATGAATTTCCTTCTATTTCAAGGGACTTAGTGAAATCTAGTAAATAAATAATCTTTACAATTGGTAGAAATAATTTGCTTTATGATAATTTTATTGTGCTTGCACATTTATGACTCACCTTCTGCTAGTCTGTAGTACTTTGAATTAGGGAAGGCAGACAGTAGGAGAACATAGTACATATAGAGGTAATTGGACAAAGTCTTTCACATAAATAACGACAGAGATGAGACTAAAACAAAATTATTTGGATGAATGTAATGCTGTGTAATTTAAGATAAGAAGGCAAACAAGAAAAAATAATGAGAAAAAAGGCAGAAAGCTTTTAACTTGGATTTATTCCATTCAGGCATTTGATAGATAATGCAGGAATGTACTAGAACAACAAAAATGGCCTGCAAGACAGTATTTACTTGTCTAAAAGCCATTTATTTATTTATTTATTTTTACCCTTTTCATTTCAGCAGTGGCAGGCATTCTCAAGAGATGCAATCTTTGTTTAGGGGTTGTGTAGAAAGCATTAGGAGAACACTCACCTTCAAAGAGAACATAGAGAGCCTCGTGTTTGGCATTGAATAAGACAGGAAAGGAGAACAGTGAACAGCCACAAGAAAATGCAGCTCATCTCTGAAATCTGTGTAAAACTATTAAAAAGTTATTTGTGTTAAGACATGCCATTTAGAGCAATTAGAAGAACATTCCATGGCCTAAATGGATAGTGGGGTCAGGATCAGGCTTGAGGGAGTATAGACCCCAGATGACAGGCCTTGTCTGAGAACTGGGAATCCTGCAATGCTTGCCTGAATTTGCCTTCAGGACTGTGCAGTCGTCTTTATCCAAAACAGTCCTGAAAAGGATAAACACTGAAGATAAACACTGATATGCAAAAATATCTATCATAATTATTATGTTTGCTTTCTGATTCCATTGCTTTTGATATCTTTTTCAAATCCTTTCACTTCTAGCTTCTGTCTTTGACAGTGATATGTGTATCTTAAATAGTAGAGTTGAGATTATTTTCTTAATTGAAACGATCAATCTGGGAGCTGGAAGTGTGGCTCACATGGTAAGGCACTTGCCAATGAGCATAAAATACCATATAGCAAGTTCAAGTCCTGGTCTTAGATGGAAAAACAAACAACAAAAACAAACAAACAAAAATGCAAGAAGGCAGGAAGGCAAGAAGAAATAAAAAGAAAGAAAACATTAATCTGTATATATTTGAGACCTGAAATTATTAATATTCAATTATTATTAAAAAAAACTATGTAATAACTCTTGCCATTCTTTTGTTTGATTATGTATAAGTCTCATAGTTGTGTTTATCTTTAGCTTTTGTGAGAGAGTTCTTTAAGTGTCATCTACTGTGTTGGGTTAGTAGTAATAATTTCCCTTTTTTTTTTTTTGGTCAATCGTGGGGCCTGAGCTCTCGGCCTGGTGCTGTCCCTCAGGGCCCAGCTCAAGGCTAGCACTCAACCACTTGAGCCACTTCCAGCCTTTTCTGTTTATCTGGTGCTGAGGAATCGAACCCAAGGCCTCAGGCATGCAAGGCAAGCACTCTACCACTGAGCCACCTTCCCAGCCCAGATCTTTCTTTCTCCATACTTAAAGACAACTTCTCTCTCCCTTTTTTGCTTTATTTTTCAGAGAGGGTTTTGTGTTTTCCAAGGCCAGCCTTATACCATGTTCTTCTCTTCTTATGTAGTTGAGATTAAAGAAACATGCCTCCATTCCCAGCTTATTTGAATGGGTGCAGATAGAAAGAGTGAAAATATGGATCAGTAATGGAAATCATGGACACTTGGGCCATTTATGCAAATTATTTGTATTAATTATTTCACTAGAAATCTGACAAATGTTTATCAAAATTTTTATCCTGTATATTTCTTAGAATTTCTATTAATTTTTCCAAATCATGATCCAGTCAATGAAAAAAAAACCAGAATAGTCTTTAATAACTGATTTATTATTTATTATTTGCCATCATTTCTCTCTACAGTCTTAAAATAAATTAGAAATTATTGAAAATTAATGAACCATGTCCTAAACTATTTTGTTGTATTTTAACAAAAATTTGAATAATAATTCAGACTAGGAGATTTAATTTAGTGACAGAATTCATAGTTATCATTTGTAAGGATCTGTGTTCAATCTCTAAGACCCAACAAAATACTGAAATATTTAATACCAACCAAATATCAATGTTTAATGAAGTATGTAATGTATTAAAATATGATGAGGACTTTTGCTTACCTTACCCAGATATTATACATATAGTCATATACTAAGAATTAAAGACAAGATATTACATGCACTTTTAGAGATATCAGCAATCCAAATAAGCACAGACCTTGGCATTTCCATAATCTAAATACGTTGTTTCTATATCTTCATGTCACCTATTTTTTTTCCTTGAAGCATAGCTGAAACACATTATAATTCATGCAAATAATTTTTTACATGATAGATTATGAATAACATCTGATCTTTTGATCTCATGGAGCTACATAGACAAAATCCTTTTACGTCCTGGCATGATTCCCAGACTCCATGTGTCATTTAAAGCAAACATTTTTTTGATATACTGCTTAATATTTTAACTCCTTTTATGAAGCTCTTTTTTTACTATCAGTTTTTTTCTTTTCTTTTTGTTTACAAGGTTACAAATAGCTATAGATTGTGTCAAAAGGGGAAAACACAACTAATTAAACATGATTTCTTCAAGCTCTTTCAGGTACAGAAACATATGTGAAAATGAGAGAGAATAAGAGCACATGAAAGAGAGAGAAATCAAATTAAAATTAAACATGGAACAAAATCATTCACCTTTACTGCTGGCTGTGAATAAAGGTTTATACCCAGTCCCTGAACACAATGACAGCTATCGTATCTGTGAATGCCATAAGTACTTGGTAACAACACAGCAACAATACCAGAATAAAATCTGTGTTAATGTTTGCACAGTCAGAACTGCATAATTTTAACTATCCTTAGCTTATAACCAGAAAATCCAACTGGAGTTTTATTTTACTAATGACTTCTGAATCTTTCATTAACTTCAAATGTTCAAAGGGTAAAAAAATAACCCTAAAAATAGTAATAATAATCGGTATCAGTTCATTTTTATTCTATTTTAAATCAGGAGTTCATACTATAATGTACAAAATTATAAGAATATTGAATGAATGGTCATATTAACTATGCTAAGCAATATTTTCTAAGTCATTTCTTCTAGGGATTGGATAAATCTTTTGCTTTTTTACAGCATGAAATGAAAATCTGTAATATAGTTTATGAGTCAGGAATCAATATCATCTAGTGAGAAGAACGGCTTATGATGTTTATCAGAGAAATCAGAAGCAGTTTGCAGAGCAGGGAGGAAGGGATTACCACAGACATTGAAGATTCAGGGAATTCTGAGAACTAATCAGACTTCACAGGCACTCTAGAAGGGGTGACTTATTCAGTAGTTGTGAACTGCTAAGAATTGAATGAATGTCTATTGGGAGCATGAACAAATTTTGATCCAATGAAAAATTCTGTTAAATCTTTGATTTTAATGTGGTATTATCTATATGATAGAAATCCTAGCAGCAAAAGAAAGCAGGTAGCTTGGATTACCAAGATAAATTTATGAATGGTAAATGATTTAGGAACAGGTATGATGGATTAGTGGCAAAAGAAGGCACCCATGGAACTGAAGGATCAAGGAAAGAAAAAAAAATGTGTCACTATTTGGAATTCAGATTACAGAAACTGAGTAGTTTGACCAAGGGCTTTAGCCCAAGTCAAATAGATGTAACAATGTGGGACAACACAAAAGACTGAGACCTGAAGGGAATGGAGATAAAGTGTGTATGAACTCTATCCTTAAATTCTCAGATCATTTGTCTGACTATCTCCCTTTGGGTATGGTCAACTTTAGAATCCAAAGAGTCAGAAAACTTGAAGGATTCAATTCCTAGGAATGATCCTTTTTGGAAACCCAAAACAAAACAAAGATGACAGAGAAGCATGTTGAATAGAATGGGAGAAAAGGGATAGAATTTGTGACTTGGGAATAAGAAATATGAAAAAGTATATTAAGTCCAATTAGAATGTTATTTTGCAAAAATCATGGAATTGTTTGACTTCTTTATTAACTATAATAGTCTCATCAGTACAATTGCATTCCAATCAGTTCTATATTCAAATTAAAATTAACAAGGCTATAAAAAGAAGAGTATTCATCATAAAATTTACTGAAAGAATATAATATTTAATTTTGGATTTATAATGCAATTTAATTAATATGATATTACATTAGAAACATTGAGGCATTTAAATACAATCCCAACAACTACATTCTTTTTCTCTTGAATGATTATAAATGTATCGTATATGTACATATATTTGTGTGCATGTATCATTCCTGTTTAAACTGCAAAACACTAGTGCATACTATTTTCAACACCTTCTATTGCCTGTGGAAGTCTATTAGAAAAATTGGAGTTCATTGAAATTGACCTCTAAGGTCAAATGTCTTTGGAACTTGTATAAGGTCAAGCGTGTTATCTAATGTAAGCATTAACACAGGACCAAAGTAGCACCTAATGGTTGATAAAAAGCATTTCAAAAGGTCCAAAAGGTAGGGACAAGGACTAGTGATTTATTCTGCTAAAGATTGATGATGTTTGTAAAGCAAAAGAGATTTATTGACTTATTTATTGATTTGATTTATCGGTTGGGAATGATTTTGTACCCAAGAAGTATTCATGAATGTGCCACCAATGCAATCGTAGAAAATGCAGCGTCTGCTTCTTGGAAGAGAGTGAAGCTCAGCAGGCAGCTGCGAGTGAAAGGGATTTAACGAAGAAGAATGATTTTTGCACAGAGATATATTACACAGCAGACCACTGTTCTGAGTCAATGATGATGACTAACCAGGATGAGATGAGAATGAGAAGAGCAAACAATGCATGGACAGTGAATCCTACAAAAGTAAATAAAAGACAGTCTGTAATTATAACTTTATTGTAATAGTTTTCCTTCAACTATGTAATAGTATACAATTTTAAAATGATGATTGGAAAGGAAGTGCCCCCAAACAACAAAATCAAGAATGCAATGCAGTTTGAATAAATATCCAGAAACATACACTTACATTATAAATGAGCAAAGTATGGTGACAATAACGGGAGATGTTGAGGTCCCAAAGGATGTCTCATGTAGAAGGGATTGCTAAGAGTCAAAGTAGGAAAGAGTGGAAGATTTTTTTTGGGAGGGGGGGAATCTGGTCGTGGGGCCTGAACTCTAGGCCTGGGCGCTGTCTCTCAGTTCTTCAGCTCAAGGCTAGCGCTCTACCACTTGAGCCACAGCACCATTTCCAGCTTTTTTTTCTGCTATGTGGTGCTGAGGAATCGAACCCAGGGCCTCAGGCATGCAAGACAAGTGCTCTACCACTCAGCCACCTTCCCAGCTCGAGTGGAAGATTTTATAAAGTTAATTTGACCTGAAATCTGAAATATAGTTAATTTGACCTGGATCACTGGTGATCCAGACATCCTGACTTGGATCTAAAGACGTTTGCTTGCAGGCGCTTAGCCAGGTTCAAAGCTTAAGTCATTTGCACATCTGGTAAACACAAAACAGAACTTTGTTTCTAAGATGTAAATGAATCCCATTCACACCATAGAACCTGCCATGACAGAGCCCTTAGGATGATCTCTAGTAATACAGCCACTGCAGAGACAGCTGTAGTCCATCATAGCCACCTGTTATAAGAAAACATTTGTGATGTGTTATTTTCTTTAGGTCACTAGCTTCTTTTCCATAGTCAATATACGAGCATCAGAATCTGTCACATGTTAGTATTTTATCTGTAAGAGGTTGGGAAAGGTAAGTTCTAGTATCTATGGCTTCTGCAAACAGACTTAGTATACCTCATTTTTTTTTTTTTTTTGGTCAGGTCGTGGGGCCTGAACTCTGGGTCTGGGCGCTATCCCTCAGCTCTTCAGCTCAAGGCTAGCACTCTACCACTTGAGCCACAGTGCCACTTCTGGCTTTTTATCTTTTTGCTTATGCGGTGCTGAGAAATCGAACCCAGGGTCTCAGGCATGCAAGGCAAGTGCTCTACCACTGAGCCACCTTCCCAGCCCACATCATTTGTTTCAAGGTGTTGTTTAAATATAGTATGGGGATTTAGAAAGAAATAACTTCAAATTAATGTCAAAACAAATAAGCAAGCAGAATTAAAATACCCCAGACATTGAACATTGTCTTTATCAAGGGCTTATAAATGGAAAAGTCCAATTTTATGTAGATGGCCATCAGCCAAGAACTCTTGTAATTATCAAATATATATAATTAAATAGAATAAATATTTTAACTTTGATTTTAAAGCAGAATAAACCAATTTTTGATAGTTTAGTCTATTGGCCTAATGGTAAAAAATACCATACATAAGTATTACTTAAAATTGTTGATTAACATATTAATATATGGTTTGATTATTCTGGCCAAATATCTAAGAGAGAGAGAGAGACAGAGAGACAGAGAGAGAAAGAGAGAGAGAGAGAGAGAGAGAGGAGTCTTTTTTTTTTGTCAGTCATGGGGCTTGAACTCTGGGCCTGAGTGCTGTCCCTCAGCTCTTCAGCTCAAGGCTAGCACTCTACCACTTGACCTACAGCACCATTTCCAGTTTTTTGGTGGTTTATTGGAGATAAGAGTTTCACAGCCTTACCTGTCTTGGCTGGCTTTGAACCACAATCCTCGGATCTCAGCCTCCTGAGTAGCTAGGATTACAGGCATGAGCTACTGGTGCCCAGTGAGAGGTCTATCTGAATATCTATATACTAAATGTTTACTTTTTGATGATTGATAATAGGTCTTACCAATATTTCAGGTGCTATAAATACCACTTAATTTTTTGATTAATAATTGTATTTTTTCTTCTCCAGTAACTTTTTACATAGGATAGTCCTATTTCCCTGATGATACCACAACTGCTATTATATCCTTGTGCTGTTACTGTAAAACTCTCTAAGCAAAAACTTTTTAGAAAGTGTGTGTACAATGTTCTTTTCTGTGTTCTTACATTCAGCAAGCATATCCTAAATTTCTTTGAACTTGATGTTGTTTTTGTTTAATTAGATGAATTGTCACAGGGGGTAGGGGTCCTGGAATTTATTTCTCTGGGATTAAAAAGAAAAACAAAAGTAACATTGAGGTCATAAGATAATTTCTTCCTCTCTATAAGATTCTTCAGTTTGTATATGTAGTTTATGAGTAGGAAGAAGTAATGACTACATGAGAGAAGTCATTAGAAAAGATAAAGAAGTTATTTATCTTTTTTTCTTTATGTCTATTAAGGAAACATTTCATTGAATATTACTATAAAAGTCACTATTTGTGCTGTACATTTACTAATCTTTTTTGTTTCTGGAACTAGTATCAAAATAAAGGCCATAATATATAAGCAAATATTCTTGCTCTATCACTTTTCAACCCTGCTCCTAGCCACATTCACATTATTTTTAAGTATGTTCACCTTATTTTTAATTTGAGGTCTTTTGTCACTAATTTATTGTCTCAAACAAGGAAATCTATCTATGTATTCAGACTGTACTTACTGACTGTTCTTTATAAAATATTGACAGAATTTCTTTTTTAAATTTTTTTAATTGTGAAAATACTGTACAGAGGGGTTACAATTACATGAGCAAGGTAATGAGTACATTTCTTATCAAGCATTGTTGCCTCCTCCTTTGTTTCCCCTTCCCATCCCTTCCCATCTCCTCCCCACCCCCCCCACACCAAAGTTGTAAAGTTGGTTTTTCGACATCATGTCTTGTACATCTCATAGTTGGGTCCACAAATGTTTTTTTCTTTCTTGCTATTGTTTCTAGCATATTTATAAGATGATTTCTTTGTTGCTTTGTATGTCCCTCCCCCCACACTATAATCCGTTTTCACTTTATTTGATGACAGAATTTCTTATAATGCTTTTAATATTCACTATTTTTGAAGTGTAGCAGACAGAAAAAAATTCTTCTCCCAAATATGTTAATTTCATCCCTTATTTTATAAAGTAGCTAATATAACCTTGTAAGGGGAAAAAAACACAAGAAAGACTGGTCACTGCCTTATGCAGTAAAAGGCATGATGAAGGATTTTGAGAAGAGTTTCTTTTTACAAATGAGTCTAAATGTAGCCTTAATAAAGAGAATCAGACCTCCAGGGTTTAGGCAGACCTCCAGGGAAGTCTATATGCAGGTACAGACAGAAGAAAACTTTGGAGAACTAATTATATATATGAAGCTGGAAAAGGCAGGGAAGTATTCTTCCCTGTAAAGAAGTTTTCTTCTGAAAGTCACTCTCTCTATGGGAATGGGCTCAATCAACTCCTCGATGGTGGATCTGATCACTGTGGCAGAACATGTTGCTTGAAGCCACTAGGTTTGTGGTCTTTTGTTATAAGTGACTGTGAGAAATTAACACACTGAGCCATACTGTGAATTTTGTTTTGTCAAAATTTACACTCATCCTCATCTTAAGTACAACAGAAACATTTATTTTGTTCTTTGATATTTTCTACTAGACAATTATACAAATACAAATCACAGAATAATTCTATTATCTCAAAATATTGTGCAAAAGGGAACACATGCTACTATTACATTCATAAAAAAAGCATCAATAAAAAGATAGCTGAACACTTTAAAAATTCTTCTTGCCATCCACTATTCAAAAGTCACTTCACATTTTGATTTATCTTATGTTTGAACCATGACTTTATACTATAGCATTTTTCTTGTCGCTTTCTAGATGACTTTCCTATCTGTGAGTAATAAACCTGCTTTATTGTTTAAGTCATTTTTCATAGAGGCTTGAGTTTCTATATTACATTAGATTGATTATTTCCTCAGACTGCTATAGACCTGTCATACCAGGCATTCTTGTTTTTATTTATTTATTTACATTTTTTTCCTTTGTGCACCTATTTCTTATCTCATATATTTCTTTTTATTTTACACCATTTAGAATTGCTGTTTTTCTTATTTAGCATTAGAAAAACATTTAGTATTAGAAAAGTATTTAGAATCAATAATAGAAGTTCGGGCACACACAATGATATGGGTTTGGTATTTTGCCTTATTCATAACTAAGTCATGTCCTTTCTTTTCCCTTGTCTGAAACTTTTGTTTGTTTCTTCTTGTTAACATATTCAGGATATATTATTTCTTATATCTTCATCTTCTTTTTATTTGTCCTTGGAGAATTTTCTCTGATTGTTTATTTTAAATCCTGTATTTTCCCTTTCTTCTTCCTTGAAATTCTTCTTAAATAAGAATTCAGAAAAATTCTAAGTATCTCATAAAGTTTTGCTTCATTTCTTACTATTTAAGAGACTTCCTTATGTACATAGTGTATCTAATAATAATATTAACTATTAAGGCAACAGTTTAACATAGTAAAATGGTTTGCGTCTGGTACATGAGTTTCATGAAAGAAAACCTGGATTCTTCCTGTCTGTCTTTACATTCTAGACACAGTAAGATAAAGAGATCTTCTCTATCACGTGTTCCAGCCATGAGGTGGTATATTCTTAAGACAAGTTCAAAGTGAAAGGCCAAATGACCATTATTAAGGAAATCCCAAACATTCCCTCTTAACTGGGCCTTGGATCATGCCTGTAATCCTAGCTACTCAGAAAAGTGAAATCTGACGATAGAGGTCCAAGGCCAGCTTGAGCAGGAAACTCCATGAGTCTCTTATCTCCCATAAACCACCAGGAAAACAGAAGTGGCGCTGTGGCTTAAGTAGTAGATCACCTGCTTTGAGCTGAAGAGCTCAGGGTCAGAGGCCAGGCCCAGAGTTCAAGGCCCACGACTGACAGAAAAAAAATCCTCCTGAGGGATTAATTATAGCTGGTATTTTGTCATAGATGGAAAGTCATTATTCTGTTATTTCATATCTATCTATCTATCTATCTATCTATCTATCTATCTATCTATCTATCTATCTATCTATTTATCTATCTTTCATTCTCTTTCTCTCTACCATTGAGAATTAATCTTTTTATTGTTAAATTAATATGTATATCTTGTCACAATTAACTGATTTTATAATTGTTAGAAAGCAGTGGATCCCCTGGTTATGAACTACTTTTAACTATTTTCTTGTAAAGTTGATCCATTGGCTGGGCTAATAGTGAAAAAAGGTATCACACTGTGATACTGTGAAAAAAGGTATGAACACTGTTCTATTGCTAGCTGTGTTGGCTAAAGCCTTATGAGCAGATAAGAGTAGGCAATGGGCTACTGACCACTTCAATGAGGATGTTGCCATGACATTTTGGGGTCTCCAGTTATGAATGACTATATAGTTCAATAGTTTTCTCTAGTGTTGAATTATGACAGTAAATGGTAATGATTCTATTGGAGAATAATCATGTTGATCATTCTTGTCATCTGCTGTAGCATTCCTTCCTTAATAACACGGCCTCTTTTCATTCACTAATTCTTACTCCAAAATTAGCTCAGTTCTAAAATCCAAGAAAACAAACTGTGTTATCATTAAAATAAATAGTTCTTGTCTACTCTGTTCCTTGCTCTCATTGAACGCTAACCTTTCTTAGCAGTTTTGTTGTTGTTGCTTGTTTGTTGTTGTTTACCATTTCCACAGTACTATTTATTATGATCTATAACCATTGCTCTGTCCTTATTATACTAACTCTTGGTTTCTAAGTTCTGACATTTGACCTTATTTGGGGGTTCCCATTCTCTTCTACTGTTATTAGTGACATAAGTACTATACTCTTTTTTTTTTCTCTTGTCCAAATTGCTTATGTGGAAGAAAGAATCACAAACTAGCTTGATGGCCTTGGTATCTGGTCTAACTTCTATATCCGCCTACAGATTATAATCCTTTGATGACTTTACAAACTTAAAACGCAGTGTATCTAAGTTTTCTTACTTCCCTTTCTGATTTAGTATATGCTTTCTGCACCTTCATTTTACCTTTGCCTACACCATCAATCACTGCTCATCGATAGAAGACATCCTAGCAGCAGCTTATATAATCTCTTAATTATTGTCAGAGTATTACACTGCCTAGCTGTAGAAAGTGGTCTAGAGTAAATTTTATTCCATTAAAAAAATTCTTTCCCTTGGTCAAAAAATCTTAGAAAGCACTTCCATAGTGCCTACCTCTGTTATACCTGTAATTTTAACTAAGATTTTAAGTCCTTTAAGATGGGATTTCTATCTCTTAAAGTTTGGCCCAATGTGTTGATGGCTATGATTTTGTCAGGGTTACTGCTATATAGATTTAACAATCATGAGAGAATTTAAAATGTATTTTAAGATAATGACTTGTTCCTTGCAAGGAGAAAGTTTGTTCATGATTGGTTAAACCATAGGGAAGTGCTGGTTCTCAGCAGGAATGTTCTGGTTTAGAACCATCCAGTTCAACTCATTCAATGATTATTGAAATTAAAATTTTAAGATTAGCAACACAAATGTTGTGATTGAGTGCAACAGTCCGAAATCTTGTACTGTCTGAATCCATTCTTGTTTGAATTTCTGTTTAATTTGCCTCATTTTACTATGGAAACAGGCACATCTTAATACTGCCCTGTTGTCTTTTAAGCATAAACAGAGGGAGACTAAAACATAAAGATTTTTTATTATCATCACTCAATATTATTCTTTATTGAGCAATTAGTATAATATTAATAAACATTGTGTCTGAAAATTTACTTCACAGGAATTGATTTGAAAGTTTTTTACCACCTGTACTGGGCAGATTGAAAACTGCCTCAATTTCATCTCTTATCAACATGGATTCAGGTCTGGAGTGTGCACGAGCAGTTGATTATGGAGATCTTCAAGTCTGTGGAGAGAGAAAGGAGGGGGGTTAGAAATCCATCACTGATGCTGTTTTGGCCACACTCAGATGCGTCATTCAAGAAATGTAAAACGATTCAAAGCACGACTCATTCCTCAGATGTGTCCCCTCCAGGAGGAGTGAGAGGGGAACACAAATTCTCTGACAGAAGAGGACACAGTGCAGATTCAGAAAGGTGCAATGACTATTGGAAAGGACCCAACCAGATTGGCTATCTCCAGCATTTAGTAAACGGCCCCTTTCCCTGATCCCAGAATCAAGTGCTCTACAGGGTGATCCAGGTGTCTGAGAGGCAGTCAGATGAAATGCAATGGATAAAGAAAGAGCTAAAAGGATTACAGAATCTTAGTTTTTCTCTTCTACATTATTTATAGCTAATGCATTCCCTTTCCTATGGTTGATACATACATTTCTGCCTAAAAAATATGTTTTAAAGAGGATATTTCTGACCTGAAAATAAAGCGACAGAAATATAATGTTAGCTATATAAAATAGTTGCTATAACTTTTTCCATTATGCTAGACATTGTCTAAAAGCTTTCTAAATAGAAAAGCAATGTGATTCACCTCAGTATACAGCTTTTTAGGAATGAGAGAGTAATGTTCAACAAGAATGGTACTGATTTCCTTACTTTTGTTAATGGTAACTCTTCCGTACATCACCTTTACAATAAAAAAGGGAGGAAAAAAACCATAGAAGTTATGGAATATTGGTTCCTAAGTCTTCCTGTGTTCTCATGTTTAAAAATATAATTCGTTAGAAAGATTTAACTATGTTTGACAGATGTATGCTTAAAAATTAGCGATGATGTCTTTGACTCCTTTATTTCTTGTCTCAATTTTAACAGATTTATTGAACAGTTAACAGTTTGTAAAGGATTGCGACATGAAAATGCTGTGTTCATTTCTGAGAAAGATTCCAGAATGACTTAGTCCAAGAGACTGCATGCGAAGGTATTAATATTTCCAGGAAAACTGAGCATGATTATGTTCATATTATAAATGGTTAGTATTGACAAGCCAGAATAAATACAAATAATTATGCTTTTTCCAAGCTTACGATACATTAAAGCTCTAAATTATATTAATAATGACTTTTGTAGAAAATATATTCTATATCTTATACACAGCAATGATATTCAATTCTGTCCCAGAGTTTGCTAGGAGAGTGCTTTTTGTTTATTATTTTTTCAATGTATCAAAAGTCTGAGAAAAAATGTTTAAGTAAGCTAATGAGATGCTCTTTTCTGAGGAATGTCGTAGCAAATATCCACAAATTGATAAACCTGAAACAACAGGGACATATCTATCAGATCAGAGGTCTGGAGGCTGTAAATCCAAATGTAACTTGTCAGTAGGGTTAGTTCCTTGTAGAGCTGTGTCAAGAAATCTGCTCTGTGCCTTTCTTTTAGCTACTGGTGACTGGTTGCAATTCGTATCTCTGCCTTTATTTTCACAGCATCCTTTTCTGTTCATGGTATCATTTCTTTCCTTTCTTGGGATGTCTATCAATAAAAAACTCTCATTTTAATAATTAATTGAATCAGCTTAGGCTATAATCTAAACTCCACGGCCCCTGTAATTCTTACCCTTTTACAAAAAAAGTCATATTCTGAGGTCCTGCATTTTAGGACTGTGATACTTCCTTTTCAAAAGACCTGGGTCAAAAAATAATAAATGAACAATTATGTATTCTCATAATTATGATTGTAGGTATGCATTTCAAACAAAATGTTTAAATCACATTACCTATTTTATCTTCCAGATACTTGCTATGGCATTTTTAAACTATTAGAAACCTGTAAGATCTAAATATTTTTTCAAACAATGGTTTCTTCTATTCTTAGAAATTTTCCAATTATTCTGAAGCCCTATTCAAATTTTTCTAGTTCTCATTAGAGTTCCAATAATTCAAAATATCCATGGATCTTTGATCTGACCCAGTCTACTTCTGTGTTAATTTTAAAAAGCTTATCACTCCAATCATTTTGGATCTAAAAAGAAATAAAGTTATATAACTTGCTGGAATCCAAGGCTTTTTCCTTAATTCCTTTTTTATACTCTATTCTGTTCTCTTTTAATTTTTTTTTGGGGGGTCGGGTCATGGGGCCTGAACTCTGGGCCTTGGTGTTGCCCCTCAGCTCTTCAGCTCAAGGCTAGCACTCTACCACTTGAGCCACAGCGCCACTTCCGGCTTTTCTTTTTGCTTATGTGGTGCTGAGGAATCGAACCCAGGGCCTCATGCATGCAAGGCAAGCGCTCTACCACTGAGCCACCTTCCTAGGCCCTCTTTTAAAATATTTTTATCCAATATCTACAAATCATATTATTATAATATATCTTTTTTTTTTTAGCACAAATGCTTTTATTTTAGACAGTGCTTTCTAGCTTTGGCTGCACTTTAAAATCACTGGGAGTAATGAAATCTTGAGGAATTTGGTCAGATATTTAGTTCAATGTAATCAGAAAGTAACCAACTTTCTCAAATGACTGTCTTGTTAGGTCCTTTTTTATTTTTGGTTTTTGGTTTTGTTGGTCACAGGGCTTGAACTCAGGCCTGAGCTTGTCCCTGAGCTCTTCAAGGGGAGCACTCTACCACTTTAGCCACAGCGCCACTTCTGGTTTTCTGGTGGTTAACTGGAGATAAGTGTCTCACAGACTTTCATTTCCCAGGCTGTCTTGTTAGTTTTATGTGCCATTTCTAATGCCTTTTTTTCTTTTTTCTTTTATATTCAAGTTACATTGAAATAATTCATTCAGGCAAGAGGTGTAAGATATTTAGAAGAAAAATCAATGTGTTTATTTCTTTCCAAAACAATAATGTTTTCATACATATATAATGAACACAGAAAGAAATATAGCTTTGTATGAATTATTCAAGCAATTATTTCAACTTTCCAGGTAAAATGGATTTCAGGTTTTCCTCTAGTTCCACATATCAAGCCCAATTGTAGAACTTCAGAAATATAAATCATGGAGCCCTTTTGAGTTTATACATTTTGTTTTTCTTTCTAAGATTAACCACCATTGTGATCAAAATTGAATCAGATCTTTGCAAAGCTGTTTTTACCATACTAAATGTGCTAATCACAAATACTCTAATACATATTCAGAAAGATTACCTATTGGAATGAGACTGAATCCTTGTAGAATTTAACCATCTGCTTAAAAATGATTCCTGGACTTTCATTACCCTCTATAATATGAGAGAAAGTGGTCTCCATGTCCACGATTTATGTTAAGCAGAAATATGAAGAAATTATGGTACTCTTGACAAGTCTTTATTCCTCTGAAAATATGATTGTTTCACACTATCAGACAATGCATTTTTGTATGTTATTATTCTGCAATGTGTGTGCAATGTGTATATGTGTATGTGTGTGTGTATATGTATATATATGTATATATATACATATATATATGGAGAGAGAGAGAGAGAGAGTGACTTTCATCTCCTTGCTCCAGGTTTAAATATGAAAGGGAAAATTAAAGATAAACTATGTTTTACAAATTAGATATATTTTCAAAATTGTTCTATAGCACCATCATTATCTAGATTTAAATGCAAAACACCTGTAGAATTATACTCTCTGCAAAACTCCAGCAAAATTTACTGTGAGTTCAAGAGGTTTTGTGTTGTGTTGTTTTGCTTTATGTAAATATAAGAAGTTGACACAAAAGCATCCATGTACTATCTTGTAAAACTTGAATTATAGACAGAAAGTTCTAGGAAGGTATTTCTTGACTTGATGACATACTAAATGGCAGAAAAACATTATAGTTCAAATGCCTTGTCCAAACATTTTTAGTGTCACAAATATCTCAAAATTAATATTGAAAGCAACTGAAAAAATCCTGTGTATAATGCTTCATTACAATCTCCTTTAATGCTATGAAGCTTCCATTTACAAATCAGTCTTAAAAGTGTTGTTGACTCTGTGTTACCATATATTCTTTAATGTGAAAATTAGAGAAATTATTCACAGTTAATGTACATAGACAAATTTAATGTTAAAATCAGATTAAAAGTTCATAAATAGAAGGAAGATTGATCATAACATTATTCTTAAATAACCAACATATCTGTAAGCAAACACAACAGCTTACTTAAATTTATTAAAGGAATTTTCCCAAAAGGTGTACAAATGAATGATTTCTAGTTTATAATCACTTCAGTAACAAAATTTCCCAGAAGTTTGAGACAGAGGCTTTTCAATGAGTCCCTTGAATGATGTGCATATCATTTTAGAACAAAGAATTAAAGGATATATATGCTCAGATAGATCCTTTATTCCCAAACCCAAACCTAAACCAAAGTATATATTCATGTATATGTATTTATATATTATAATGAAGATTAAATCTTTCATTAGATTAAATCTAGTGTTTAAAATAAAAATATGAATATGTATTGTTATTTTGAGAATTTAAAAATATGATGAAAAATGTTTAGTATACCATTTAGTTCAACAAAATCATTTTGTATCTAATAAAGTTAATGGCATAGTGCCTATATTTTTAGTGTACTCAAATTTTAAGCATGTTTATACAAGAATGCATAATGATTATAATAATTTATAGTGAAACTGTGATATCTGGGAATTTAATTTTTGTTAAAAGATGTAAAACCTCAAAGTTAATAATGTAGTACATACTTAAATACACAAAATTAATTTTATATTGGAATAAAAATACAAAGAAGAAGAATACATTAATAAAATAATGAGCAATATAACTTTCTAGAATGTAATAAAGTGTGATGAATATTTTTATCATAAAAATTTATATATTGGTAACTGTTTTATAGCTGATAAGAGATCACCATTATGAACAGTTATAAAACTTGTCACATTTTATGCAGACAATTCATTTTTACAGAAGCATCTATCAAATTTCTTGTTCTTCATAAAACTTTCTCCCAATCTTATGAATATTTCATTTTCTAACATTCATACACCAATTATAAATGTAAATGGTTCAGACAGAATATTAGAACTTATTCATCTGAATAGGGAGTATAAAATTATCTTGTTAAAAACTCACATTTCCTTGTTAAGCTTTGAAAAAAATACCATGGGAAACCTTTTAAATGATATTTAATATAACTAATATATATCCCTCAGATAATATAATTTGCTTTTCTATATTAGTATAGATGCTGTCTTTTAAGTAGTGTACAGATTATTTCTGTATTTAGAAACTTGATGTTTTACAAAAATTTATTTTTTTTTATTGTGAAAATACTGTACAGAGGAGTTACAATTACATGGGCAAGATAATGAGTACATTTAGAAACTTGATGTTTTGCAAAAATTTATATAACAAATTTTGCCTGCAACTGTGCTAGGGAAATATTGTATTGCCCCTAGCATTTAATTCCAACAGATAAATCTTGTTTTCATCCTACATTTTTTTTCTCATTTTCATTAGCATATATTAATTTTACAGGGGTTTAATTGTAGTATCTCTATATATTTGTATAGTGTACTTGTATCCAATTTATTCCTTACCCTTTATCACTCATTTTTTAAGACACTTCAGGTTCTAATCACATCTTAAATGCCCTACTTATTTATACTAAATACAACTAATGATGGTTGCTCCATTTCAACAAACACTTTAGAAGCCACTCATATAAACCATAGCTTGAGCCTTACCCAAATGGAAAATTCCTTAACTATTAGCACTTTGCAGAAGTCCTGGTAAAACTCTCACTGATGTTTTTAAGGGGTTAAGTAACCTACTTGAAATTTTCATTGGCAAAATAAGGACCTTGGTCCTGGTGTTCTAATTACATGCTTTCACTCTCACACACACACACACACACACATTCTTCCCTTTAAGTTTGGGATTGGGAATGAAGAATCTATCTGAACATAGGGTTTGTAGACAATTATTATATATGTACATTATTGTAACATGGATCCAAGTTTCTCTATGATTTTTAACAATGCAAATGAGGATAGAGTTATATGTGTAGAGTTATACCTTATTTTCTTTTGAATGGTTAAAGGCTTACAGCATCTAATTATGGTATTTGATTCTCACTCATGGTCAAAAAAAAAAAAAAAAAAGAAGAAACCAAAGGATTTTAAGACCTAGACTGATGTCCTTATAATTCTACCTTAATCTTCATAAAACAACTTAAGGGGGTCCATTGTATTTTTATATATGTATCTAAAATGCTTTGTTCACCATCTTTCACCCACTCCTTTCACTGATCCCCCTTTAAATGGTGTCTGTCACCCAACAGAACTTGTTTTTACATTTCTGTCATCAACATTTTATTTATATAGTAATATAAAAAATGTGTTTCACGATTTTATTTCATTTGTTCATATATTACTAGATAGTCTTTTCCTACTTTCACCTGAAAATTTTGGGCTCTGCCATGTAAGTTCTTTTTTTTTTTAATTTTTGAGAGATTTAAAGTGAGATGCTAAAAAACTATTTTCTCTAGCCATTTCTCTGTAACCACATGATATTTCTAGCCACATTATGACTGATGTTCTCCTCTGGCCTTGTCTTCTTGAACTCTCATTTATGAGTTTTTGTTTCAGGTTAACACTGAAAAATGGTTCTGCCATAAGATCAGAAATGTTATTTAATAGAGATATTTTGACTATAGATGCAAATCTACTGTAAGAAAAAGCTATGATAATATAGACTAATGTGCTTACATTGTACATAATATTTCTTAAAAATATTGACCTAGGAAGTTGTTTATAGCTGAAATTACCCTAGACTTGGCATAACATTTTATGTACACATATATGTATATGTATCTATCTATCCATGTACCTATCCATTATTTGTCATCCATGTACATACACATATATGTGTATGTATATATAAAATATTATATACATATTTGTTGTTGCTCTATCTTTTATTAATTACACACATATGTGTGTGTGTGTGTGTATATATATATATTTTTTTTTTTGGTCGGTTGTGCGGCTTGAACTCCAGGTCTGGGCACTGTCCCTGAGTTCTTCAGTTCAAAGCTAGCATTCTACCACTTGAGGCACAGCACCACCTCCAGTTTTTCTGGTGGTTTATTGCAGTTAAGAGTCTCACATACCTTCCTGATTGGGCTGACTTTGAACTGTGATCCTCAGATCTCAGCCTCCTGAGTAGCCAGGATTAAAGGTGTGAACCACCAGCGCCTGGCTTATTTATATATTGTATTTATTGCCTTCCATTGTTTTTACCTAATATACTATTAAAAGAATCCTTGTCGTATTCTCATCTCAAAAGGAAAATTTTCAGTTTTATTAATAACATATACGTTATAGTTTTTTTAAGTAGATGCCATTTATAACCAATAGTTATAAATTTTGGAATATTTCTGCCATGTGTTTATTCATTTCACAAAGGAGTTATAGTGAGATTATGCTCTAAAGGCTCTGGGTTAGATAACTATTTCAGCTAATCTGCTTCCATGTATCTAGAAATTATACACGGTGGAAAATTTTGATTAAGAATAGCTCAGATGCAATTAAAATATGTGTGTGAAAACTTCTTACTCTTGCCAATTGATCTTGAAAAGTTCCTGAAAATTTTATTTTCACACTTAGGAATTCATCCAGTATACTGAGACAATTTAATAGCGGCCATCTAGCCTCCTCCTGTGCTTCACATTCCTTCAGCCCATCTGTGGATATGAGAGGGCAGTACAAGTTTCACTGAGGTAGCCATATCAGCTGTGTATGTTTAAAGTCCTAATCAATATGTACCCACTAATGTATTTCAGTCAGCAATGAAAAAAATCGCACTCCATGTTATTTGCACAATTCCTCATAAAAGAAATTCAGGATAATTTCCTGAAGCTGAAAAGAAATGGCAGACAGGAATCAAGAAAGGCTCTGCTTTGTGGATATTAATAGCCCCTTATATCAATGTTGATGCTCTTAGCAACAGAAAACAACATTCACAAGTAAGAAGTGTACACACAAAACTTGTGTGAGTATACAAAGCATGATATTAGGATTTTTTTCTTCTTTGTAGCTATATGCTTAGCTGAGAAAGAGCTTGAGCACAGAACCTTCTAAGCAGAAAAGCAAAAAAAAACCTTGCCAGCATTACACATTTTCCATCTCAATTTAACATCTAACAGTGTCTGTGTTTTCTTTTACTTAGTGAGAAATAAAGCATAGTTTACTTGGTATGGGTCCAATATAGAAGAAACATTTGAAATATAGCTTAAAGTTGATATAACCAAACTCCCTGATTCAAATTCACAAAAGTCCTGAACTCAGCTGGATTAATTACTTCACTCTATGTCTTGTCTTCCTCATGAAGATAATTTAATTTGCCTTATAAAATTGCTCTTAAAATGAAATATATCCAATGTGGTATAGAGAATATATATGTATTAAATACAGGATATAGAATATATATTATCTAATTAATAAGTGTATGGGATTATATAATTTCTTACATGGAAAATTATGTTTAATCTTTTTTAAATAGTTTGGTAAATCTAATAACAATGTATCTATGTTTACACTTCAGTTTTGCTTCTAAACTTATAATGTGCATTTATCTATGATAGAGAGATTGTATAATTTTCGGCTATATATTTATTTCTTATACTTTTTGTCCTTTGGCTAACAAGTCAGTGGCAAAAATTATTCATTTGTAGTTTCAGAATCTCTAACCTAGATTTAAAAGCTTCCTTTACAAATAATATATTTTTCTCACGTTTTAACCCAGTGAAAAATGATAAATCTCCTTCCATGACCACATGTGATGAGAGAGACAGTTTCCCGCAGATAATTAACTGAAGCTTTAGAAGTATACTGGTGATTTTAATTTACAAAATAACACAAGGCAAGTCAAATAAAACGTACAATCATTTTTGTGGGTATATCTAATTAAGGCTAAATATTATTGTAAAAAACGAATAATTGCTGGTGAGTGGACAATAGTCTGCTATATTTAAGAAAACATAAAATTATAATTGAATGAATATGAAAGAAGATTGAAGTAAAACACTGGTGATTGGGGGAGTTTAAAGATAAAGTCTATCATCTCCCTCGTGCGTTGGACAGACGTGTGTTTTGGCAATGATCTTGAATTTTTGCCCAGGTCCTATTACAAGCATCCTTATCTGCATTTCCTACAGAGAAATAGAAAAGAAAGCCAAATCCCAGTCTGCTCAGGCAGGAATGAATGCACTGTGCATCTGATCTAGGTCATTCATTCTACTGAACAAAACTCTGGCAGTCCACCAGTTTACGGTGAAGAAAGATTTCCTTTCAGTATAAAATTAATTTCTATTAAAATTGCCTGACTCTTTCTACTAGCCGACTGCTTTTTGTTAAGATGAATTACAAATCCAAACCAAAAGAAAGTGGAAAGAATAATGCTAGAAGTAAAGGGAGGCATTGATTTTTAACAATATCTTATATATCATCCACCAAATTTATTTTATAAATTGAAAGTTGTTTATAAGTGAAATCACTTTGACTAATTTGAAGAGGTTAGGGAAAGGAAAGCCTGAAGATTCAAAGCATTTCAAGAAATTTGACTTGGTTCTTAAGGGTTGAGAATGCAACTAAAATACACAATTCCAATGTCTATATCTATATTTATATACACTTACACATATATGCACATATATGAACATACATGTACATGTAATTCATATACAGAGATATTCCTTTTAAACATATGCATCTTAAGTATTGACCATTTCACCATAATATGAGAATTGTTTCTGGAGTAAACAACAAAGAATATTAAAATTTTTTGTTTGTTTTTTTTTTAACTGTAATTTTTTTTTTTTTGGTTACTGGGGATTGAATGTAGGACTTTACACTTGCTAGGCAAGGGTTTGCCACTGAGCTACATCCCAGCCCAATACTAATAATATTTAAAGACTATGATAAATACCTGGAGAAAGATTGTTGTTCATAATAGTTCTTATTTGTTATGTTTGAATACTATAATACTTGACACTAAGATATTTCTTATGTTTTCATTTACAGATGAAAAAGTTTTGATATGGAGCAAAGCGCTAAACATTTGAATATAATACTGTAGACCATCTATCATAGTGATGAAATAAATAGATGAAAATCCTTTAAACATAATCAAATAAAGTGTGCATATGAGTGCACATATACTTAAACATCAACACACTGAATGAGCATCACTAGTTTGCCTTCCACTTATAAAGGAAAAGATTTTAGTGTCTTTAATTATGTCTGTATGCTTGTGTGTAAAGATAAATGTTGATAAACCAGGATATGAGAAAACTCTGTTATATCATTTGATATATTTGTCGTATTTCCTGTGAGATAATAAACTCTTCACCTGAATCCACAGGTATTTAAGTGGTAGAACATGGCCTAAAAATTAAAAAAAAAAAGATTGTTCTTTCTGTGTTGTGAGAATAAAGGATATTTCAAAGCTTGGGACTCTATGTTATAAACATAGAGTTTATTGATGATGACAACAAAAATAAATCTAGCAAAATAAAACTACCACCACACATTAATGGTTTTTTTTATTAGTTATCATTTAATTTGATTGTTAAGAAATTGGAAAATCAAAACCTTCTAATTTTCATCTCTTTCACATATTTAAATGTGTGTCTACTGCATGATCCAAGAAGCCAATGTGGAACATATGAACTTGAATTATATTAGATGAATGTCCTTTGAAGATTAAAATAGTTAAATACAGACAGTTTGCTCCAGTAAAGATTATATTTAATGTCAAGTGATATAACTTTGATCAAGATAAGGAAAGGAAGTGTCAAATTTAAAAGTAAATCTTCCAAATATTTGAATAGAAATATTATATAAACTTTCAACATTTTTTATTCCTAAAATCCTAACATAGAATTCTTTTTTTTTTTTTGGTGCCAATCCTGGGCTTGAACTCTGGGCGGAGGTGTTGTTTGTCCATGAGCTTCTTTTGCTCACAGCTAGCACTCTACTACTTGACCTACAGCTTCACTTCTGGCTTCTATTGGTAGTTTATTGGAGATAGTAGCTTGATGGACTTTCCTGCCATTCTCCCTTTGAACCACCACCCTCAGATCTCACCCTCTTGAATAGCTAAGATTGCAAGAGTGAGCCGCTAGGACCAGGCTAGAATTAAATTTTCTTTAAGAAAATTTCATGTTATTTTTCAATTTGAAAATTATTGCTTACCTCTATAAAAAGCATCTGGAGATTCCTTTTTGTTGTTGTCCTTGTTGTTGTCTAGTTTTGTTTTTGGTAGGTTATGGAGCTTGAGCCCTGGGCTTGGGCTGAGTCCCTTAGCTCTTCAGCTCAAGGCTAGCACTCTACCACTTTAGTCACAGCACCACTTCTATTTTTCTGGTGATTTATTGGAGATAAGAGTCTCACCCACTTTCTTTCCCAGGCTGGCTTTGAACCGCAATCCTTAAATCTCAGCCTCCTGAGTAGCTAGGATTACAGGCATAAGCCCCCCTCATCCAGCTATTTCGGGATTCCTAACATTTCTCCTGGCTAAACAGCATTTCCTAAACACCTAAATAATGTTATACTCAGTCAAAAGAGTGTCTGCCATCAATGGTAGCATATATATACATGTATGTATGTATGTATATATATTTATTCCCTATTACATGGGTATTTTTTCTATTTATTTTTTATTCATTAATTTTTATTTCTTTCCTGTCTTGCTGATTACTATGAAGGCAATGTCTAAGCAGTGATAAAGGAAATACAGTTACTATAATTTGAAATTGCTCCTTACTTCATTCTATTATGATTTCAAGCCCACCATCTCAGTATCTCTTACTTAGAGACTCCCTTTTTCTACTTTATTCTTACTTGCACCTACATGGATGATCATGTAGCTTGAGTAAAGGAAGCTAAGAAAGATGTCCTTGGGAAGGCCTTGTCACATCATAGATAAAACTGTACCCTACAAGCACATGGCTGATTTGGAATTCTGGTTATGTCTATTACTTTTGTCTCTGTAACCTACCTGAAGTTATCTAATAGTAGCAAAATTGAAAGAAGATAAATATTTCAATGAGTTAAATAAATTACTTTCAAAATATAAAATACATAGTAAACGAGTTGTTGTTTTATCTATTATGGACAATTGATAATGTCTAGGTATTTTTAGAACTATTGATCTTTTCTTAAATGTTATTAAGCAAAACAATATTTGCTTTAATTCTTAAAAAAACCTTAAATTTAACTAAAAGAAGCATTAGTTATATTTAAATTCTATATCGATTGGGTCAACATTGTAGCAGCCTTGCACTCTCAAAACAGAATATGCTTGAACACCAGTAGAATATTGATAACTTTCTGACATGAAATAATTTTGCTTCCCTAGTCAATTAAGCTTTGCTAAAGCAAATCCATCCTCTGTCAGTTTCTAACAGAACTCAGAAAAATGGAAGGTTATAGTAACATTTCTCCCATTCTATTTTTCATTCCATCATCCTTACAACTCCATTCATTTATTTCTCCATTTCATTGTCCATTTTCATAAATGTGCTTGTGAGTTTAAAGCATTGACTTAAAATGGTAATCCCAAAGACTCAGAAGTGGAGATCTGGATGCTTGTGGTTTGAGTCCAGTCAGGCTAGATTCCATCTCAACAAGTAACTCAGCCATGGAAACATGGTGGGTCACTCCTGTGGTCCCAAGTATAGGTGAGGAAAAGCTAAGAGGATTACGTTAAAGGCTGACCCAGGAAAAAACCATGAGAGCATATTTGAAAACACAAAAATCAAAAAACAAAAAAAGCGTAAAACAAAAGGACTAGATGATGACTCGTGATAGAATGTTTTTCTAGCTTGAATAAAAAAAACATAGAACAAAAGAAAAGGATGATATGGGCTTATAAATCACTGCATATTCATTAATAGGCTTCTTTACTCTGCTCTCCAATTTGCAATTTAGGGAGACTCTTCCTTATGTCATATTCTTAGTATGTGTATTTTTTTTCTTAGTATATTTTATAGACTGATTATTGGCTTACAGATTTTTCTTTATTTCTTTTTAATAGCAATTGTTTCAGCTCAGAAAGACTTTCTGTGTAAACATTATGGACCATAAATTCAGGGATAGAAACAGGGATTGGTTTGATTTTGATTAAAAATTGTTTTTTCTTTTCCTCTTCAAAATTATTAGACTGATATGTGAGAGCTATCAGGATTCAAATGGAGGTGCTTCTGTTGGTCCTAACTGTTAGGATTTTAAAAAGAGGTCACTGAGTAAGAACCACACCATGCAAATGGTATTCAAGTAAGGGGTAGGTTTATTCAGTAGACCTGCTGAGACCAGGCCCCCTCGATGCGGCTGGCAAAGAGGATGTCTGGCCCTGAGTTAGGTCTTATCTAGGGTAGGAGCGGGGAAAGGTGTGGCCAGGTAAAGAGAGGTGGGATCCAGTGGAAGAAGGGTGCGGCCACATCAAATCCAGATGTGACCTCAGTGGATCCGGATGTGACCTCTTCCAGGTGTCCCAGTTGCCTATGTAGCACAGGTACTGTGTGGGGTCTGCTCCCCATCCAGGAGTAGACCTTACACTAACAACAACAACAAAAACACATAATGAAACGCTGTAGATCATGAAGAAAAGTGTCTACACGTTGTGGTCTAACAGTAACTATCACAAAAGACTAGTGGCCCACAGCTCTCATCCCTCAGGTCCCATTATTGTCCAAAGTACTTCAAAGATATCTGCCCATCAACTCTCTAATCAAACTTGGACTTGTACCAATGCTGTTATTAATCACTATGACCAGGGATTATTTCAGAATATCTAATGTAATCTTCTTCCCTTCTGCCATTAAGTAATTCCTCTGGCCTTAACCTTTGAATATGCGAGTAGTTTATTATACCACAAGTAATTCCCATTTCAGTGTTGTTCTCATATAAATACCATTATCCTTTAAAAATCTCTTTTACTTTTTAAAAATTAGATTGCCAACAATCTAATAATAATTCACCACTCATTACTTCAGAAAAAAGGCATGTGAATCCTTTAGCATAATGTTTATTGCCAAATATTTTATTTTTTCTGGTTTGCCTTTTGAACACTTCTAAAAAATGTAACTTTTAATTAGTTGTACCAAGGAGTTTCCTTTTAACAAAGCACTTTATGAATGCAGTATATCTTGATCAATGTCATCCCTTTCAACATTTGCACTCATCACTCCTCTACCCAGTCATTTCCTCACTCTTCTGAATTTCAATGGATATAATTAGATTCTTGACTGCATTCTCCTCCTCTTCTTCTCTTCATTTGTCTAAAATTTTCCCCTTGGCCCTACCCTACCCCTTAGATATACCCACTTTTTGGAGTTTTATTTTATTGAACTTTGATTTTTGTCTTTCTAAGGAATTACACTATTTGAGTTCTTCCTTGAATCGACCATCTTTCAGTTCATATATTTGGAAGCATTGTATATTATAATTCTATCAGGCATGATCTTACAAAGCTAAAATAATATCTAAACTCCTTGAAGATGAAAATAATGTTCTGTGGTCTAAAGTTGGACAAATTCAAGTTGATTCACGAATTTCCGACTATAATCCTTTGGTAAGTTTCCTTAAGTATAAACTGGAGACCATGACATCAGTATTTTTGATTTGTGTATGTTTTATATCAGATTAAACTATACATGATATTAATACTTTCATTTTGTTAGAAGAATGATATAAGCTTCATGTATTATAAAAACCCTTCTTTAAGAAGTCATCTTGCTCAGTATAGTAGTTAGTTTTGTTTTGATGAATTGTTTCAATCATTACATTGACACTTGGGCTGTTTTCTTTCTCCCATTAAGACAGCGATCCTTCCTTTTATATCAGGACATCCCACTGTGGCAAGGTCATTATTAAACCATGACAAAAGTTTGCAAATTATTAGCATGTGCGGCTTGGGCCACTACATTTTGCTTTAGCCATTAAGAATGCTTTGTTGATGCTAATATATGGCATCCTGTGGTGACTTTTTTCTGCTTTCTCTTTGACTTTCTCTTTTGTAACATTTCACATGTGGAGCTGAAGTGATTAATATTTTATGCAGTTGTTCTCATGTGCAGCATGATACAGTAGGTTCCATTCAACTCTCCAGTAGCTTTGCTGCCACTGAAAGGTAACTAATAGCTGGAGCTGAGCCTCTCATGGCTCTGGGAGGTCTCCTGCGAAAAAGAAACAGACAATATCTTGTCACATCATAAATTTATAAGGAGTTAATTAAAGGCTTTTGCTTGCATTTCAAACACATTCAGTGTCCCATATCACAAGGAATGATCCCTGTTTAATTACCAATGGCTTGTAAAAATTTTCATCTCAAAACAAATTTTAATGTCAGGCAGAGTATCATGTAAAACTGCATTTGGAAAACATCCAATGAATATAAACTTACTGTGCATGTATTTTTTTGCCTCAACTATTGGTGGAATCATGGAATTTAATTTTTAAAACTTTGAGACTCTCTTCATAAGTATTTATGTATTCTTTAACACATTCAATTCTAAAACTAAGCGATTTATTATATTACTTGCATTTTTCAAACAAAATGTTTATCTTTGTTTCACATTATTATTAAGTAAATACATGTTATACAACTGTTCTACTAGAGGATTATTGACTACATTTGAAGGCTTCAAGAAATACTGTATTAGGGACTTTTTACATTTTGATAAGGGATAGTGTACTATAAATTTTAGAAGGGGACAAACAATAAAAATCAGATTCTAAAGTGGTTCCTGGAGAGGGAAAAGTGACATTAAAATATCAGTTTAAATTAACCTGGGACAAATTTACCCTGAAGGAATCTTCGATTATTCCACTTAGATGACCTATTTGAGATAATGTATAATGGATAATCTATTTAAGTGCTCTTTTCAGAAGCCCTGAAGCTGTTTGTAGAGATCTCAATAGATTATAACTCTTCCACTGAAAAGTAAATAATCAAAATTATAATAAGTAACTAGGAGGCATAGTAAGTCATTAGATGATTCAAAATATTTGTCTGCAACTTACCATTGATTTTTCAATTGCCTATATCTTTTTTTAAATTTGTATGCTCACTGTTGGCAGATCATAATTTATATGGCATTGTGAAAGAAAATGATAGCACTGTCATTTTAATTAAACTAATCAATTTCTAAAAACAAAAATACAAATTCTAGAAAGCATATTTATTGTTATCACTATAACAAAAAAAATCTTCAAATATAGATAGTATTGTTAAGGGTAATGGAAGTTTGCATAATTTTTGTTTACTTAATTTGAAGTCATGGTTCAAGTGACAGCGCACCTTATACTGTTAGAGGCCATTTTAAAGATGGTTTTGCTAGACCTGTGATTAAACTAAAATCTGTAGAACCAGGCCTCCAACCTTAAAATCACGTTGGGCAGTTATGGTATAGCTGTTTAATGTTGATATATGAACAGGGCTAATAATAAATTCTTTTTTTTTTTTTTGGTGGTCGTGAGGCTTGAACTCTGGGCCTGGGCACTCTCCCTCAGCTGAAGAGCTCTTCAGCTGAGGGAGAGTGCTCTGCCACTTGAGCCACAGTGCCACTTCCGGTTTTCTGGTGGTTTATTGGAGATAAGAGTCTCACAGACTTTTCTGCCTGAGGTGGCTTTGAACCATGATCATTAGATCTCAGACTCCTGTGTAGCTGGGATTACAGGCATAAGCCACTGGTGCCTGGCTATAATAAAGCTTCTCTTACTGTATCTGGATGTTTCCCAGTTTCAGAGTTCTTCCTTACAATTGTCCTAGGTAAGATTATCAAAAATTTCCCATACTTAATGCAATAGAGAATTTTTGTTGCTATTATTTTGTTTTGTTTTCTGATTCTGGTCCTGGTACTTGAACTTAGTGCCTGGATGCTATCCCTGAACTTTTTTCATCAAGGCTAGCACTTTATCATTTGAGCCACGGTTCTATTTCTGGCTTTTGTTTTTTGGTTGTTTATTGGAGATAAGACTTTCATGGAGTTTCTTGTTTAGGGTGACGTCAAACTGTGATCCTCAGATCTCAGCTTCTCGAGTAGCTACGATTATAGACTTGAGCCACTGATGGCGGGCCAATGTTAGGACTGAGACTGAAGGAAACACAAAAGAAAAATAAGATTATTTTATTAGGGCTTGGAGACCCATTCACTTCCTTAACAATTTTGCCCAAGGCTTTTCTTAATCACATTTATTTACCACGTGCTTTTCTATTAGCTACAAATCTGTTGTATACTGCCATTAAATTCCACTCTTGTAGAAAAATGACTGTATAAGATTCAGTACTATATAATAGCATATTAATCATTCTATTAATTATAATAATATTCTGAGATGTGGGCATTATTTTGAAAGGAGAGTTCAGAAAATTATTCATCTATCAAGACAGGAATGCTGATTAAGCCATTAGCCTAGATTCCAACCCATGCCTATTTGCTTTGAAATTCACAAATTTTCCCATGATACCCTCTGTACATGTCCTTATTTAGCTATTCAGTTAATCACTAATGGAGTTTTCCAAATCTATTAGTGTCAAACTGCTAAAGATTTCAAGATCTTTCACACTAGAGCTTGATTGTGCAATAAGTGAAATGCATCAAGGTATTTGTCAAGTTGATAATATACATACACAATACTAGGCTAAAATTAATAAAGTCAATAAGACATGGAGTAAAGGCTCACTAAATCTTGAGACTTGTCACTGTTGCTCTCTTGAATTATCAACTTTGCCCATTTTAAAAATACTTTAGAAGCGAATGTTAAGATTTAATTCTATTGCATTTTAATTTATTAGAATATGAAAAACTATAATCATGAACAAAGGCTGAAATGGCATGCAAAGTCTTGAATTCGCTTCTGAATTTTAGATCCTCATTTATATCGAGCAAATTGTAGTGGGTTAAAAGGCAGATCATCTTAACTCCCAGAAGGTACTGCCGTATCTGAGAACACAAAATCTATGATCATGATCTTATTTGGTAAAATAAATCTTACAGATATCATTAACAATATCAAAATGATATACATTCTAGGTTATTCAGGTTCTAAATTTGATGACATTTATCTTTGTAACAGAGGTGTAGAAGAGAGACATGTAGAGGGGAATACCATGAGAAGATGAGACAAATTGTCTAATACAACCAAGAAGCTAAAGGAACCATTAGATGTTAAAAAGGGCAAAGACAGATCCTCTCTAAAGGCCCTGGAGAAATCACAGTCTTGCTGACAAATTGACTTAGGACTTCTGTCTCCAAAATGGTGAGAACATACATTTCTCTTGTTTTAAGTCAACAAATCAGTGATAATTTGTTATGGCAGCCCTAGGAAATTATATTTGTATCATTTTATATTTTCTAATATAATCTCAAATGTACTATATTTGAATACAGTTTATTATCTTTCCTTGGACATTTTTAAAATTATTTTCTCATCTGTTAAGACCAAAGGTTTCAAACATTAGAGACCTTTTGACACTATTTCATTACCTAATTTTGTGTTCAATCATTTTGATATCTTCCTTTTGCAATTTTTTAACTCTCTGCTCTATAAAAATCAGTTATTGTATTATGGGACAAGGTTTCAGTATTCAAACAGAAACATGGGTTTCAGGCCTCACAGAAAGTTTATTATAATAGGAATATTTACTTAATCATTACATAAAAATAAATCCTGATACACTTAATATTGTTAGCAGTCTTCTCACACTCCAAATTCTTTGTCCTTTTCCATAAGACAGTTTTATATTAAAATTGTGTACAGAAAGAATATGAGAAGATGGAGTGGAAACTCTTGAATGTGCACTTAGTAATAAAATCAAGATTAAAGATATTTAAGAGTATCTGAGTAAAAGGATAATCGAGATAGTTTTGCTTAATGACCATTACTTTGTATAATTACTAGCAAATTTCATTTATATACTCCAAAGCATCATCTTTGTTTACAGAACATTTGAGTTTGCTAGCAGGCTTTTTGTTTTCCCTATATTCATATATTGATCCTTACCACCCCCAGAATGTTATAGCCTTGGACAAGGATTTTAGGTTGGCGATTAACTTATTTAGTACATTAGTGTGAATGCCAGTCCAATCAAGACTGGGTTTTATACAAAAAGGTTGTACATAAAAGTATACCAAGTATACATAAACACTAAGCAAAGTAGTGAAGAGAGACTTTAACATTCTACAAGTCAAAGAAAGAAACTTCAAAATAACCCAACCTGACTGAAACCATGATTTTTTTCCCCTCCAGAAACAAGAATGTAAATTGATTATTAACGTCTGTCCTTGTCTGTCTATATCCGTCTCTTTCTTTACACAGAAACGTGAATACAGAGATAGAAATCAATAAACTGAGAAAGTCATAAGAGAAAATATTTAGAAGCCATCATAGCATTATGAATTGGCAGCTATCATTTCGAGCACTCTTTTTATAAGAATAACAGAATAATAACAGACCTCTCTGAAGCAGTGATCCTGATATTTGTGGGGTTTTATCATTCTCCTCTAACTACTAAATCCCAAGAAATAAGATATTAGAATATCAGAGTTGTACCCAGACACATGGGTACAGATGGCTATGACTTATAGTTTTCTTATTTAAACTTTAATAAATAAAATGTTACCATTCAATAAAACATTCATAGGAGAATGTTTATAATTTAGGCAAATTCAGAATTGATGAATAATCCCATCTGATTTGTATATATGGGCTTTTACCTTAAACACACATAAAATAAGAAATAAAAAGCAAGAACAGTGCATTTAACTGAAAATCCCACCCCGCAATAATATCTGTATGTTTTTATGCTTAGAACTAAGTGTTTTAGATTGAAATACTAAATATTGGCAATCAATATTGGCATATATTTAGTGAAAAATCTTGGGAAAAATACAAAATTAATGTATTCTTTATATCTATTACATATATAGCATAGCACTTACAGAAAGTTTCAGATTTCAGAGTATTTTGAATTTCAGACTTTCACATTAGAACACTCAACCTGGAAATGAAGATATACTCTGAAAATCTTTCTGTAGAAATAGATGTAGTCTAAGAGAAACATTTGCCAAAGCGATGACAGCTGCTTAAAAAGGGAATACAATATAGACTCCTTTGACAATCTGAGCCACTGACAAATTCCTGTGGGATTCTTTGAGCCTCATTTTGATATTGCTTTAGAAAATTAACTCCCTAATGACTAGAATGATACCAGTACTTCAGTATAATCCAATATTTTTACTTTGCTCATAGCGTTTCTGTCATTTATTCCAGAATAGAAATTAGTAAAAAGTCCAACTTTAATCAGAACAGAGAAACACAAATAGTCTGTGGTATAATGTTAAGATTAGGAGAGGTACGGGTAAGGATTGTTCTGTCTCCAGTAACACTGCAGCAAGCCTACTATTTCTTGCTGATTAAGATGTACCCTCTGAGAAAATATGATAAAAGTTATGCAGTTTGTTGAAGACTTTCCACAAAGAGTGGCTTGTTATTGTGTGTAGTATATATAACTATAGAAAATAGCTTCATATATCATGAGCACTTCATAATATAATAGAATAAATGATATTTGAAAGAGAAAAATCAAAATACAAGTGATACACTAAATATTCCCAGACAGTTTACAGAAACATATTAATATGGCAAACAAAACTGGTGTTAATGCTATTTTTAATGTTACATTTTCTCAGGAAAATCTTAAATTTTATTTCTAATGTTGGCTTATACTTTAAAAATGGACATTCTGTTCTACCTAATAAAGACAGATATACAAGTACATAGAGAGAAAGAAATGCCTAATAATTTCTAGAAGATACACATTGGCTCATTGAAGGCTTTGGCTCTTTAGATTCCTCTGTTTCTGTACAACAATTAAAGTTGTTCTATTCTTCAACAACCCCCCTCTCCAAATATAGGCACTTTGCAATGGACCTAAACACGAATTCCAGATGAGATAAGTTTCAGTCTGTAACATTCTGTTGCAGTTCACCCAGTTTATATCATTTTTATGGACAGATCTATCTATTCCCTAATTGCTCCAAATTCTTAATCCTCTCCAATATCATTTCCAAAGTCACAAGCCCAAAGCCTTTACAGATACCATTTAAATCAGATAGAAGTGGCTAAGACACAACACCAGTTCTCCTTCAGCCCAAACTTCTCTATAGCTGTGAACTTATGAAACTA
Organism: Dipodomys spectabilis; assembly: GCF_019054845.1. Taxonomy (NCBI): domain Eukaryota; kingdom Metazoa; phylum Chordata; class Mammalia; order Rodentia; family Heteromyidae; genus Dipodomys; species Dipodomys spectabilis. The sequence continues at coordinate 13,828,602 of NW_024870709.1, forward strand.
GACAAGTTATAGACTTCCACATTACAATGATCTGTATGCACCAGCAATCTATCTAAAAAAAGAAAAGAAAAATAGAGAAAATAAGAGAACACTAGTCAACATGTCCAAAATAAGTCTCAACTCTAGGCAAATGGTTTCATTATGTCTTAAGATTCTGGAGGAAAAAATCCTTTTTGACTACATGCTACTCATGCCAGAACCACTTGAGTGGCAGAATATAGACTCTTCTCCCATACTGTATGCATTCTGAAGTCTGATACCAAGTAGAAAGCTTCGTTACTGGTCTTATAGTGGGAGTCCTGATCTCTGAATTGACCTATGGGTTCTTATTATCTTTAAATAATCTTACAAAAGAGTTGTCATTTCAACAAAGCAGTTTACAAATACAATGTTTCTTGATTAATGTTACCTTTTTCAATATTCTCACTCATCTCTCCCAATCCTTATTCAGTGATCCCAGAGAGACTTACAGTCTAAGGCCAGTCCAGACAGAATTGTGAGATCCTACCAAAAAAGAAAAATGAAAAAAAGAAAACCCTAAAAAGAACAATAGTTTGGAGATGTGGTTCTAGTGATATCTTGCCTAGCAGGTGGGAAGACCTAGTTAAAAGCCAAGTCCTGCCAAAAAATAAACCAAAAATTCTCCCAGCCTCTATTCAGTCCCCAGTTCCAAAATCATTTCAAGACTTTTTTTTATTTCTTTATATCTATATCTATAGATATATAGATCCATATCTATATCTAGATATAGATGTAGATATAGATATTTATTGTGAAAATACCGTACAGAGGGGTTACAATTACATGGGCAAGGTAATGAGTGCATTTCTTATCAAGCATTGTTGCCTCCTCCTTTGTTTCCCCTTCCCATCCCTTCCCATCCCCCACCACCTGCCCCTTCACCCCGGCCAAAGTTGTAAAGTTCGTTTTTCGACATAATGTATTGTACATCTCATTGCTGTAATGGTCCATCTGTATCCTTATTTAAACAATTTGTTTTTTCCCTTCCCCTCCACAAATTATACCAACATCAAAGACAGTGAAAACAGGGGGAGGGACATACAAAGCAACAAAGAAATCATCTTATAAATATGTTAGAAACAATTGCAAGAAGGAAAAAAACATTTGAATACAGATCTTAGGGTTCATTTCACCAAACATCAACTTATCTGATCATTTCTGCTTGTCTCAGACATATACTAGTTATTGCAAATAAGGGAAACCATGGGACCTATGTTTCTTTGGGCCTGGCTTACTTCACTTAATATGTTATTCTTATCCAGAAACATTCTTACCTGGAAAAATGCTTGGTGAAATGTCTTCACATCTCTGGTCCAGTCAAAGTGACATAGAGTTGGCCATCAATGATTCCAAAATGTTATTTTCCTGATTATTTTAAACATTTTGTGTGATTAACTCTTTTTGGGCCAATTTGCTATCTTTAAAGTAGTCACCACACATAAGCAGATAGGCTTTCACAATTTCATTGGCAAAGGTAGGTTATGTTTTATCCCTCACATCAATCATATAGGTTCAGGTGAATGATTTTTCTTATTAAATGTGTTTTGCTTCTTGATCAAGATTTCTTAGCAGATGGTAGTGGAACCATTCCAAAATTGGTGGTAATATTTTGTCATTGGACACAATATTTGGGGCAATTTTTCGATAGAGAAGAAAAAGGCAAACAATGAGGTAGCTCTTCAGATTGAGAAATGAAAGCTAGATATCTGTGTTGTAATTGGTATACTAACTCCAAAGATGACTGACAATTTTGATATACAATGTATACTAGAGGAATCTCAATTAGGATTAGTCAATAATTCAGACCTTTTGAGAAATGTTTTCCCCTTGCCTGGTAATTACGTTTTCCTTTAAGGAGACACAGCACTTCTTAAAAAAAATAAGCAACACAAAATACTGATTAGATTATTGTATTTGTATGTAGACAATATCTTTGTCATCGTTGCTGCCATGTTTTTTTCTGTCGCACATTTCTGTTAGGTATGATCTGCCCACTTTAGTTAAAGAGGCTCTGTTCTCTACTAGTTCTGTGTTTATGAGGACACACAAGTAGGAAGCATTTCCTTTACTCTTAAACCACTGATCAAATTCTAACATGTTCTAAATATATTGAAAGTTCAAAACCAAGGCTACTGATAACTTGGTATTTTACTTTTTTTCCATTTATTTTTCCATTTGAATTTATTTCAGGGGGTTCAAAAATATTCAGACTGACTTTCTGTCACACATCATTTAAATGTCAATTCACTGTGCATTGATCAGTCAAATTATTTACTATAGTTTTCTAGAGTACTTTCTCTTAAAGAGAATCAAGGCTGTGGGGCTGGAAATGATAGTGATCTGATTATCAGGCTTTGACAGAAACTATAGCTTCAGTTCTCAATCACTGTAGTGTCAGAAGACTTCCACCTAACTTTCTGCATGTCCAGGCCATTCAGATTTCTTTGATCAGGGAAATCTTAGTCTGTTTTGAATCTCATGGCCATCAAGACTTGCATTTTCCTCCTTACCTCCAGAAGCATCTATCAGTCACTGTCATGTCTACTTCCTTTGTGATGTCAGACTCATCTCTGAGGTTTCAGGTATCTTCTGGTTTCTAGATTTCACATTTCTCTCTCTCTTTCTCTGTGTCTCTGTCTCTGTCTCTGTCGTTTCTGTCTCTCTCTCTCTCTGTCTCTCTCTCTCTTTCTCTCTCCCTTCCCCCCTACCTACCTTCCTCATCTTTGGACTTGAGTTACTAGAATAGCTTGCTTAATATGGCATATGTAGCTAGTTAACTTTGTGCAGTATGTCCAATAGGTCTCTCCCAAATTATAGCCACTTGGAACATAACCTCTTGTAAATAGAGTTTTGCAAAAATAATTACATAGCTATCTTGAGAAAAGGTCACTTAGAATGGGGTCTATCCAATGAGAATGTTCCTACAAAAGACAGAAAATGACAAATAGAAATGCAGAGGGTAGAAGGACATGTGAAGCACAAGAATGACTGAATTTGGGTATCTGAAGGGAAAGGCAAGTTACCAGCTCCTGAAATTTTGGGGGCAAATAATTGTCTTTGACTTGCACAACACATTCTGCTGATAGTTTAAAATCAGATTCTGATATTGCAGGGTGAGTTTCTTTTAAGCCACCACACTTAAGAGAATAATAATAGTCCTATAAAGATCACTGAATTCCCATCTCTCAGTTACTTCCTTACTTAACAGTGGAAGTTCCCTCAAATGACAGACAAGATAGGCTACTTACACTCAAATCCTTCAGTAAGAATCTGGTGTTCTGTGACACCCATATTAAGACAAAAACCTGTCTTGTGAGATTATTTGTGTGTGTGTGTAAATAGAGATATACTCATATATGTATGGATACAGATATATGAAATTTCAGTCCAAATTCCTCAAATTTATAGTAAATGAGCTAGTGCCAGTGGCTCATGTCTGTATTCCTAGCAACTCAAAATGCTGAGATCTGAGGATCACTGTTCAAAGCCATCCCAGGCAGGAAGTCTGTGAGGTTTCTATCTTCAATAAACCACTCAGGAAACCAGAAGTGGTACTGTGGCTCAAGTAGTAGAGTACTAACATTGAGCTGAAGAGCTGAGGGACAGCACCCAGCTCAGAGTTCAAGCCCCATAACCAACATAAAAAAGAAAAGAAAAGAAAAGAAAAAGAAAAAAAGAAAAATGGGACAGAAAGCTGGATAGACCTTTGATAAATAAGATCTTACTCTCTACCAGCTATTTGAGCTAGATGATCTACACAGTTGTTATCTACAGAATATATTTGACTGTTTTTAAAATAATTTTATTGCTCTTATTAAGGTCTTATGCTGAAGTGTGACCCTTTTAATTCAACAGTTTTTAAAGAGCTATTTCTATGTTTTTTACCTTATTTCTGAACTCCAAAATGAATGACAGGGATGAAAGTTGTGCAACAATTTTTGGATATAGCACAGTCTGTCTGAGCCAAAACTTTTGCTTTCAGTTTGTTTTTAAATAATAATTACTGTTGATTTGACATAGATCCAAGAAATACATCCATAGAATGTTATTCATGATTAAGCATGAAAAAGGAATTTTGTTTTAGTTTGTGTTTTTCTACATGAGGGATACTGTTATGGTTTTTCATTTTATAATTATGTAATATATCAAAATGTCCTAATAATTGAGATATAAATTATTCACTGATTTGTATTCTTTTTCAATTGTTTCTTTAAATTAAAACTCACCTACTCTAGCCATTTACATATATTAATACTTTGGACATTTTAATGCTTTTTTTTACAGTTTTAGAAACACAGATTTATGCATGAAAGCTAAAAAAAAAAAAACCTAGAAATTCCCAGTAGATAAAATGTGGCAGCAGGATTTGATCAAATTGTTGGTAACTATTGTGATCTTTCTTAAATGATAATTATCTTCAACAATTCACAAGTAGGGGAAGTATTGTAATAATTGGTTTGACCTTAAGTGAAACATGAAGGTCGCTCTAAATTTTATTAATGGTAACGTTTGATCAAACACAAATGAAACAATGGTGTTTAGACTTAGGATTTTTGACTAAATGATTTAATTGATTAGTAACAGAAAACATCCAAATAACATTTTTACTAATCTATGTTGGGTCTTCTTCCATCCCAAGGAAGACAGACGGGGTCTGAGGAAAGGTAAGTGGTCCGCTCACCTGTTCCCCAGCTTCCCTTAGCCTCGGAGACAGTCAGACGCAGCTGGAAATCAAGTCAAGCAGGAACTCGTTTATTATCACACAGCAAGCACTTTCAAAGCAAAAAGAAGGCATGGCATGGAAGGGAAGGAAAAGGAACCAACCAATCACTGTAGAGGTCACCCTATCACACGCTTAAGCTTTCTATACTTTCCCTGCTGTCCGTGAGCTCTTCCCTCACTGAGGTCACTTGGCCTGATTGTGTTATCCAATCAGATTTTAACGTGAACAACTCGGGCTCTACCCACTCAACTCCCTCTCAGCGCCATCTTTGCTGCACAAGTGCCCCACAAGTGTATTTTAGATAAACCATAGTTAGATGAGATATGAGTGATAAATAAAAATAATGAGAAATATGTGCACCTTTCTTTCATATGTTACACTCCAAGTGTTTCTTTAAATACTTTTCAAATTGTTTACAATTTTAACAAAGCTAAAAATGCTGTCATTCTTATACAGGTATTATGATATTAAGAAGGTGTAGTTACTATTTCATTGTCATAAGTGTTATCCAATAATTTCTTTTTATTTATAGGATATCTTGTTTTATAATGCACTCTAAGGGAATACTAAAATAGAACTTTGATAAAGACATAACACTCAAATCTCAAGCGTGATGATGATATAAATGAGGACAAGTCTTTTTTCTTTTGAAGAATCTCACTTTGTCTGCAAGTTTGATCATGCTGATTTATTACATGACACTAAAAAGTGCATGCAGCATGGTGACAATGAAAAATAATTTAAAGTGTTTCTATCTTCTTAATTTTATTAGCCATTATCTTCTGCTGAGTCATGAGATACTTGATGTCAGGACATTGTTTATTGACAACACTTTGGTCTCCTGCACTTATTGTTAAAATGGAAAAATGATAGCTAAGAGAAAGCCGGTCTTCAGAGAAAAAAAAATACAATGATACATTTCCATTAAACTTGAGATGGTATTAGAAAAAAAGAGAGAAAAGGATGGCAATTCCTGTGATAACCACATAACTTTACTAATTAATGATTAAAATTTATTATATATATAGTTTTAATTAAAATACTATTATGCCTTCCGTTATCAAAGACACAAATTGACTCTAAATACTAATATACAAAACTGGAGCTTTCCCATATATAACCCCAAGAGTGAAATTTATTTTCTTCATCTCATGTCACTATCATTGTATACAATATTGTTTTGCATGTACATTTAAGTGATATGTTAAAAAATACAATTACTTAACTTGAAAATTTGTATATAATCATTTCATGGGCTGGGATTGTGGCTTAAGGGTAGATTGCTTTCCTAGCATGCATGAAGCTCTGGATTTGATTCCTCAGTACCATATAAACAGAAAAATCCACAAGTGGTACTATGGCTCAAATGGTAGAGTGCTAGTCTTGAGCTCAGGGTCAGTGCCCAGGCCTTGAGTTCAAGCCCCAGGTCTGGCAAAAAAAAAAATCATTTCTCATGGATATTTAATATTTTTAAGGAATAAGTATCAGACTTTTTAATATTTTATTTCTACAAATGTGTTTAGAGTAATTTATACACATATTCTTAGCTAATGAATGCTTAAATCAACATTAATAAAAGTTATAAACAGAATAATAGTCCCTAAACTTGTCCAAAGCATCACTATATATACTGATCTTACACAAAAATGATTGCAAATGTGATTTTTGCTAAAAGATTAGAAAAGAAGAATTTATCCTGAATCATCAAATAATCCTTACTGTGGGATAGATAGTTGTTAATGTCTCTTCATTATTGTGCAAATGCCCCAAATCAGATTCAAGTTTCATAAAATGACTTTGTACAGCTCATGGCATGGTTATAACCGACTTCCAGAACTTGAGGAAATGAACTTGAGTATTTCATGACTCTGATTTGCTGAATAGGTACAGTGTGATAGGTCAAGTGTTGATAAATCTTTTATACTTGGCATGTTATAGGAGTGTCCATAATATAAACTGGTAGTTATACTATGGACAGATACTGAAGAGCAAATTTGTCTATGCCATATAAATACAATGATTGCTCCTGAGTTGGTTAAGTTGATATGTCAAGTAACAGCATATCTAAAATATTAATAGTTTTATCTTTAATCATTATTATCCATATCAGTAACAAAATGAAAATAAAGAAAGATGATAGGAACAAAATCTTAAGTCCACCTCCTGGATTGAACACTGGGAAAGAACATAGTTTTTTATCCCATTGTAAATGGAATTATCACTTTGAAATAACACTGATGTTCACTGAAAATATTGCTCCTAAGCTCACAAAATGAGTAGATCTGCCAGTAGATACTTGAGTTTTATTCAATTGACCCCCTTGGTTAACCAAAAAAGTACCTCATTGATCTGCAGCAATGTGACAAGGGCTGAATCTAAATGCTCCTCTGCACTAGGGCTTATTTATTTATTTTTCTTAGCTAACTCCTTTCTTTTTTAAGCTAGGTCCTTTTTTACCCCTCGCCCCAGGATGAAATTTCAGTGGAATTATTTGTATTTGTGTGTTCATGAGAAAAAAGTTGAAAATATTAGCTAGTGATAGGCTCAGAATATTATCTTTTCATTTTAAAATACAGTGAATACAATTCCCAAATAAAAAGGAAACAGTGCTTGCAATGTGTCATGTTTAATGATTTTTAATTAAAATTACCAGAAAGAATTCCATATCTAAGAAATATTTTCATATATGGTAGCAATTCTTTATTCATAATTATTTATTTATAATTTCCACTACAAATGAAGTATTACACTACATACCTCCTACACTGCATACCTCCTACATAGCCCACATTATTTCATTTGATGGCTATTTTTGAGAATATTAATTGTTTCTAAGGTACATGTCCAGACTACAACCTGCCTGTTTTATGGTTTTTGTCATTGCTAGATGATAGGCATAAACTTTCATATGCAATATCTTTCTATCCACTAAGAGGAAATCTCAGGGACTAAAGCTTGTCCTCAAAACTGCAATTGACCTAATGTCAGACTCCATTTCAACTAATTATTGTTTGAAAATAGTATCGCAAACTTTTCTTCTGGTCTGGTCTTGAAATTAGATCCTCCCATTCTCAGCCTCCCAGATAGATAGTAATGAGCCACTTGTACGTGGCTCAGTTGTGGCAGGGGATTGGAGAAGTTTGTATATAACTTTGTATTCATTTAGGCATATGAATTCTTTTTTGCATGACAGCAGATTTAGAGACTCAAGGATTCCAAAAATAGTATTATAGAACAATTGCAAGGAAAACCACAAGTTAAACCTTGATCAGAGCTAGCTAAGGGGAGCTATGGGCAGTAGGGCACATAGGATTTGGTATTGTTCACCTTTAACATCAACATTAACCATGAACATTAAGTTCTGAGCCACACCTGCCTAGCTATAGTAAATCTCTGAGTTAAAAACCCCACTACCACCAAAAAGCATCTCAATTAAAATATATACTCATCTATCTATGATAAAGTAGGTAATTTTGAAATTTGAGAACTGTATTGATCTTAGAGTCCTGTGCCGTTTTCACAATATGTGGTTTATAAGGCTCTTTTCCAATAAGGTCTATTACTCAATAGTCCCTTGATCATTAATAATTACTATGTAGAAACTCATGATAGGATTTTTCTCTCTGCCACCTACATCTCTTAAAAGAGATTCTTTTAAATTTGGATGCATTTAGAAGAAATCATACTGAAATCATTCAAAAGGCAAGGAAACTTTCCAAACCATGTGACAAGGTTAAATGAAAGAGCTTTCCTTTGGCAAAGCTGAAATCTTTTCAAATTAAATTGTAGAGTCCATTAGGAAAGGAAATATATATCATGCCAACTTTATTCAGTGCACAGATCATGTATTTAGCCTGAAGACTGAATTATCTTCATAGTTTCTTTTGGGTTGGTTCCATAAAGAAAATATCAACACATGTCCAACCTCAGGACATTTATTCATGGAATGAACATTGATTGCATTAAATAATAGCAAGAAAAGCTCATCTTCTACTAGAAATGAATGGTTTTGAAATAATGAAAAAGTATTATAATTTCTATGCAATGAGTCTGCAATATGTGCAAAACACTATTTCATATTAAATGTTAGAAGATCATAATAAAAATTTCTTGGGTCCTGTAAGACATGTATGTAAGATTTCTAAGACAAATCATTTTTAAAAATAATACTTAATGTAATGAACCCTTTGTGAAACCACAAAGTTTATGTTACATAGCTGAAAAGGAAAACACATTCATAATATAAAATAGAAACATCAATATTTTATTAATACAGTGAAACTTTACACTAAAATTGTTTAGCATGAAATTGTTTTGCCTATATAAATTCAATTATGATTAGTATATATAATGTATAATCAGGAGAACCTTTCATTTAAATATTTTCTTACGGACTTATTACTTATATTTAGATTATACTTTATTAATTCATAGTATTTTTTCATAGTGAATTGTATTTCATTTTCATTGTTGTTGTATCAGTTTTAATGGGCTATTAGTGGTTTCACTCACCTTGTGGATTATGAAACTATTATTCCTGGGATAAATATTAATATGCTGTTTATTTTCCATGACATTTTTACATGGGACACAGTGCTTCTAAAATAATTAAAGATAATAAGAAGCTACTAATTCTACAAAGTTTATCTGTACTATTTCATTGGAATTTCATTTGGATTATGATAGCTGCCAATTAATTTATATAATGTAAAAAATACGTAATTTTACTTACTAGGAATTTAATGTATGCTTACATTATAACTTGTGTTTTCCCAGATATTCACCTTTACTCTTATCCTCTATTGTTATATACAAAATGGCAGAGAAGTTTCTGGATATAATGTCTTTAACTTTTCTTACATAATAACAGAGGTATGACTGTCTGAAGCAAACTATCAAGATTTACAATATTCAATAGTCCTCTGAGTTATATGTAACTGTTACTTGTGGACTGTTGGTATTTTTCTGATAGATGTTGTAGCAATGTTAGTATCAAGTGTTATGAAACTATCTGCTGTGATCTGACTTCATCTGAGTAGTCATTTGTAATTAAATTACACTTCTCTGGTTTTTCTTAAACTATTGAGAAATATTCTCTAGTTCATAAGACTGTAATTCAGTTTCTTTCCTTAAGGCACCATTCCTAGTAACCCTGGTCATTTCACTGTCTATCATCTGCTTAGTCCAGTTACATTAAAAACAAAAAACCAAAACCAAACAACAACAACAACAAAACTCCCTCTATGTGTATACCTGATTATCCCAGTCTGTTACCATGTTAAATGAGTTTTAGCATATGTACCTCCCTTAAACTTTATGCCTCCTGGCAGTAATTTTCTACTTAGAAATCCCACCATCCCGTTCTTTAACTTTGTACTCTTGCTTGACCTTGCTTTATTCAGTTGAACAGTTTTTCTTCCCAAATTAATAATCCAGATGAAACAAACACATTAATAAAGACCTTCTTGTCATTTCAATTACTCTCAGAATGTCTTTTGGTTAATGATATTGAGTCTAATAGATGAACTAGTATTTATTTTTATAAGAAAAAAGTTAACTACAGATGCTAAATTATTAATACGTATTGTGTTATGCCAAGGTTGCAGGACTCCCCCGTAAGACCACTGAGAGTCAGACTCTACAGCTGTCTTATTTAAAAGGGCTGCAGCTCGGGTCTCCTCCTACACTCTGACACAGCGGAGCCTACAACGAGAGCCCTGAGCTAAGGATTTGCAGGTCTTATATAGGCACACAATCAACCAGGTGTTTTGATTACCACCATGTGTTGCTTTGCTAGACAGAAACAAGCAACACGTGGTGGTCACTGCCTCAAACTTTAACCTTTCAATTGTTCCCTTATACACTGTGTTAAGTATAAGAACACAACAAATTTGGTTAGATCTAAAAGTCATATATTTTTTCAGTTCTAACTTTTGTAATAGTTAAGTATCCAAGACATTATAGTACATATAAATCATGCTGTACAACAGATTTTGTGCACAGAAAAATGTATTTAATTCCTCTTGTACATATAAAGACAAGACTTTTTAGGATGAACACATAAGAGGTGATTAAATGTGAAGAAAAAATAAAAATACTAGTTCATCTAAAATATTGGGCAAGCATCAATATTTCTTACACAGAGTTGAGAGGATGAGGGAGTTACAGGATTTTTTTTTCTATTTTTAGTCACATAATACTTCAGATTATTATTAATAATATCAAAATCTCTGAAGAATGTCACATGGAATTAGATATTATTAAATAAGTGTAAATATTTTAAGTCAGACTTTATTCAATGTAATTATGAACATCATTTTGAAGGGTTAAAGTACTTGAGGCAGTGACCATTTGTTGCTTGTTTCAGAGCAGAGCAACACGTGGTGCTAAACCACCCGGTTGTGTGCCTTTATAAGACCTGCAAATCCGTAGCTTGGTGCTCTCCTCCTTGGCTCATCTGTGTCGGAGTGTAGGAAGAGGCTGGGAGCTGCAGCCCGTTTAAATAAAACCTTAAAACAGCTGTAGAGTCTGACTCTCAGTGGTCTTCATGGTGGGGGTCCTGCGACTTAGGCGTAACAATTTCACTAAAACTAAGGATTATATTAGAATCAGTAAAAATGGCTTCAGAGACATTTTTTTTCTTCCAAAAACAAAATTTTTTAGAGCTTCAATTTTTTTTTTTTATTGTGAAAATACTGTACAGAGGAGTTACAATTACATGGGCAAGATAACGAGTACATTTCTTATCAAGCATTGTTGTCTCCTCTTTGTTTCCCCTTCCCATCCCTTCCCATACGCTTTCCCTCCCCCCACCTGATCCTCCCCCCTCCCCCCAGCAAAGTTGTTAAGTTCGTTTTTCGACATAACGACTTGTTTTCTTCTAAAATAAAATACTCAAAAAGAAATAAATTAAGCTGGGCGCTGGTGGCTCGGGCGCTGGTGGCTCACGTCTGTAATCCTAGATACTCAGGAGGCTGAGATCTGAGGATCACTGTTCAAAGCCAGCCCAGGCAGGAAAGTCCATGAGACACTTTTTTTTTTTTTTTCAATATAAAGACAGAATTGTTCATTAATTTTGTAATATGAATCTGCATACAGAGTATTACCCTCATATGAAGAACATCATAAGGTGTAATAAATTTTTATTTATTCCAAAAATACCGTTTTGTGTGTTTTCTTCAGTTATAAGAAAAGTATTGAAAATGTTTAAATAAGGTGTATTTTAAAGGCTAAAGTGTTTAAAAATGGCTTAATCTTTATACTGTGTATTAATTATCATGCTCAAATTAGGTTTATTTACTTTTCTAGAGGAATGTATCTGTATCTGCATTGGTATTTGATTTGAATGTCAAGATTTCACTACTGTAGAAAGAAAATCCCAGAACTCTACATGAAGAGTCCGTGAGACTCTTATCTCTGATAAACCACTAGAAAACCGGACGTGGCGCTGTGGCTCAAGCGGTAGAGCTCTAGCCTTGAGCTGAAGAGTGCAGGAACAGTGCTCAAACCCAGATTTCAAGGCCCACAACCAACCAAAAAAAAAAAAAGTTGAATTCTGTTATTCAGGAAAGATCTGTAAAACTGAAATTACATTAGACAAAATCCTCATGTTTGTATCTTTATTCAATCTGTACTTTTTCAGTATTAACTGAGGAAAGAAAACAATTGCAAATGTCCATTTTTCCACTTTATTTAATATCAGTTCTGCTGTCATGTTTTTTGGGAACAAAATCACAGGACAATACATCAAGTGTTTAGATCTCATTGTGAAGGTACAGGACAGTAGATAATAAAGAAGTGGAATTATATGATCATCACTTTTCCTAAGGAATTCATTTTATTGTTTCTATTTCCTTTCTAAAAAATAAAAACAAAAACCAGAAACGAATCTTTTGTCATGAGCTACAGGAATGCTTTCATTATTGTTGTTGTTGTTAGCCAGTACAGGGCATTCGATTCATGGTCTGGATGTTGTCCCTTAGTATCTTTGCTCAAGATTGGTGCTCTTCCACATAATCCACAATTTTGCATATTTTTGATGGTTATTTGGAGATAAAAAGATTCTCAGGCACTTTCTTGCTTAGGATGATTTCAAACCTCCAACCTCCAATTCTTAGCCTCTAGAGTAGCTAGGTTTATATGCATGAACTGCTAGAGACTGGTTTTGAAATTTTAATATTTATATGCAATGATGCTTACTTTTAAATTTGTATCAAACAGTAATGGCTTAAAATATATACTCTTCATATTTTATAATGATATTTTAAGCATTGGTTGATTAAAATAATTGTCAATTTTAAGTCTATATTTTCTTTTAAAACGTGTTTTAATTAAATAGTAGTACACAGAAGTCATTAACTGAAGCAGTTTATGAATACATGCCTCTTGATCAGTGTCACTCCTTTTAACGTTCTCATGCCTTCTATCATTTTTATTAATTTTTAGGTTATCTATTGGTTTTTTCCATTTAACAAAGCAATTTATGTATACAAAGAATCTTGATTTGTGTCAACCCTTCAACTCTTCACCTCCTCTCCCTTTCCAACCACTACTTCCCATATTTTTCTCAGTTCTATGGCATATACAGTATATGCATTCTACTCATTTCCCCCATTCATTCTTTACCCTTCTCACTTTTCCTCCACCCCCTTTCAACTACCAATTTCCTGATACTTATTTGGGTACTACTTATTTTGTTGGGCTTTGAATTAGTTTTTCTAAGGAATTATACCATCTTCACTCTCTATAAAGTATACTTAACTTCAGTTAATTCAATTACAACCTCTTGGTGGCACCCACTGTGCTTACTTTCTGATTTAAAGTCACATTCCATTTCCCACAAATCAGAGAAAGCATGATACCAATCTTTCTCTTACTTCACTTAATATAATTTATTTCTAAATCTTTCCATATCCTTAGAAATGGTACAAACCATTCTTTCTGATGGAAGCATAGAATTCAACTGTGTCTATATACCACATTTTCTTGATCCATGTCTATTGAAGGGTTTCTGGGCTGATTCCATATCTTGTCTGTGGTAAGTAATGCTTCATTAAACATGGTTGTATTGGTGGTTTTTATGTATCTTTGTGCTGTATTGGATAAATACTCAGGAGTGGAATTGCTGGTTTATAGGGAAGCTCTATGTTTAATCTTTTGAGGAACTTCCATACTGCTTTCCAGTGTGGTTGAACAAGTTTAAATTCCCACTAACAGCGTAGTAGTGTTCCCTTTGGGTCACAGCCCCAACAGCATCTGTTATTGTTAGTTTTGTTGATAAAGGCCATTCTAAGTAGGATGAGGTGGAACCTCAGTGTTGTTTTAATTTGCATTTCCTTTATGGCCAGAGATGTTGGACATTTCTTTGTGTTTCTATTGGTTGTATTTACTTCTTCTGAGAAACCTCTCCATAACTCATTAGCCCATTTATACTTAGGTTGTTGTTTCTTGGAGGGTTTATTTTTTGGTGGGTTCTAGCCTATATTTTCTTTGTTACTATTGCTATGTTGGGTAATGTGTATTGAACGCCATGTCATAAATAATCACCACACTAACTACACAAAATATCCTATAAATATATTTTTTTTAATTTTGAAAATTAGTTCTCACATTTGATCTGAGATATAGTTCTTACCTTCATTGTTGAGGGGGAAAAAGAACTCATCTAGTTAACTGGCTTTCCCAAAACAAAGATTTAGTTATATTTGAATAAACATAAAATTATTAAAAATTTCTAAACAATTTTTAAATCATCTTTGTGCCTAGAATTAGAGATTGGAAAAATGTTCACAAAATAGCTACATTTTCAAACAGAATGAGGAAGATGTATTAAATAATTCTTACCTATATTCATTATTCCTTCACACTTTCATTTCTCTTTATGAATTTATTTACTTTTAATTTATTTATTTTCTGGCCAACCAGAACTCTGAGATTGCATCTCAGTTCTGAAAGCTAGGAGTCTGGAATGTGCTCTGAGAAGGCTAATCCCTGAATTCTAGGAGACTAAATAAATCTCTATCTGGAACAGAACATTTAAAACTTCAGAAGTGTTCTGAGAGATTGGAAAGAACCTCTGTATTAGCTGTTGGTTGGAAATTTATTTCTCAAAGTTCAAAAATAGTTCCATCCTATAGGACTGCATCATGGTATAATCAGGACTCATCATCACAGAGTATGGAGGACACACGAATCAAATGACTCAAGTCAGCCTGTATCTGTCTACTCCTATGAACCAGGACATTAGATTAATATTCCTGAATGACTTGAACCAGCCATGGCAACAATCTTAATTTGATTCATATCTCTTGTCACAATTAAGTATGCCTTAAAATATTACAAAACAGTTATATAATGAACTAAAGATGTGGGACTAGATAGTCCTTGTCATTGAACTACACCACGGTGGCAGCCACAAAGGTGCAGTATTGAGACTTCTGGGAAGGAGTCGGACAGTTAGCTCATAACCTATGTCTCTTGGGTCCTCGGGATTCATGGAAACAATTTTGAGTGCTTTTCTTTTAATTTGAATATTCCTGTCTTGGGTTTTCAAATCTTACTCTCTTCCTTTCATAAAAAGACTCCAAAAGCTGTGTACATAAGACTAGATAAGATGATGTTATGTGAAATGAACCCCAAGATAGGGACACAAGTGGGGTTTTTTTCTTGCTATTGTTCTTAATGTATGTATAATGTGATATTTTTGTTTCTTTCTATGTTCCTCCTCCACAGTATAGCCCCTGTTTTCACTGTATTTGATGTCAGTGCCCTGCATCTTGTATATACTCTTCTCTAGCTTAGGGAGGGGAAGTGAAAAAAACAAAATAGGGATACAGGTTGACCCATTGTAAAAATGAGATGTATAAGACACTATGTTGAAAAATGAGCTATACAATTTGGTGGGGAGAGGGGAAAGAGGGAAAGGGGAAATGTAGTTGTGGAGGTGGGAAGGAAGAGAGGGTAGGGGGAAAACAAAGGAGGAGGTAACAATGCTTGATAAGAAATGGACTCATTACCTTGCTCATGTAACTGTAACCCCTCTGTACAGTATTTTTACAATAAAAAACATTTTTAAAAAAGGCTCCAAAGTAAATCATATGTATTAGAATTTCAGAAGAAGAAAGCAGGACACAAGCTGGGCACTGGTGGCTTAAGATTGTAATCCTGGCTAATCAGAAAGCTGAGATCTGATGACCTGAGTGAGCCATGCATCCCAGGGAGGAAAAATCTGTGAGACTCTTACCTGAAACACTAAAAACCCAGAAATGGAGTTTTGGTTCAAGTGGTGGAGTACTAGCCCTGAGCCCCAAAACTCAGGGACAGTACCTAGGCCATGAGTTCAAACCTGAGAACCAGTACACAACACACTCACACACACACATTTCCACAAAAACAAAAACACAAAAATCTGGACATTAAGGGAAAAATAGTTCATTATGGGAGAATTTAAACTCTCAATCTTACACAGAGTGAACAATTATTAATGGAGGAAAAATGCTTTATTTGAGCTTAGAGAACTCTACTTGTTGCAAGAAATGTCAGTGCCAATTAGCATTGAATGTGACTTAAGAGCTAAAATGAAATTTCCTTTCATCCTTATTTAAAGTCATAGTGTCATTAATCTAATTCAGTTGTATATGATTAAAATATTTTCTTGACAGCATAATAAAAATAAAAACACTTCTGATACAGTCATGAAATTAATGACTTTTTATTTGATTAATACCCACACCTTGTTTCCTCAGAGTTTATGCTAATTCACTCTAATCTTTTTTTAATCCTATAGATCTACAAGTGTGAATTTGTGTGGGGAAAGGAAATCCTGCATGCCCAGTGTATGTTAATGTCAAAGGGGAAACAAAACCGGATCATACTGCTCTAAATGTAAATTTAATAAGGGCATGCAGGAAAACTCATTACTAAAATCTGCTTCAAATGGAAAGGATTTTCATTAATGATGAAAAAACCTGGATCACAGTCTCTGGGGATGTGCAGAAGAATCTATAGTGTTAATCTCCAAGAGCAAAGCCTATTAGGCAGATGGTATAACAGAAAGACAGAAATGTAGTCTCAAGCTGAGGGGAAGGAAAAAGGCATACCCTCTTCAAATGATAAATAGGATGGAGAGTCACCTCATGAAAAGAGGAACATGGGAAAATACATATTCATAGCTAGAAAAGTTATAAAGAGTATTTGAATCACAGAAAAAAAATCAAAGGAAGTTTTAAAGTGCTGAGCATTTAATTCTTATTGGTAATTCCAACAAAGGAATTACCAGATCATGACTTTTAAGAATATAAAACTTATACTGTGCTAAAACTTATCTATAATCATGTGGCACTGACTTTATTCTTCCATTCTTCTTTATGAAACATATTTTCTTATTTTTTATCAAAACTAGTAAACTCATAATTAACCTAAAGTAAAATTGTTGATACAATATATTTCTAAAACTACAATAATTTCATCATTAATTTCTTACCTTCAATATAATCTACTTATATTAAAATTATCAAGTAATGAAGCATACAAATAATATTCTAAAAACTATTCACTATCCAGGTAAACATATGCAAATATTTTCTTAAACATTTTCCAGAAAACGCTCTTATTTTATTTGAAAATTGAAGCAGAGATTTTCCAGAAAAACTTAAAAAGATAGTGTTGCTTTAAATCATTTGAATCTTAGTAATATTTCGTAAGAATTCACTGGTCAATATTTATCTGACATTGATGGAGTGTTTACTTGATATATAGCAATGTAAGCAAAAATAAATCCTGATGTTTATTTGTATTATATCACTGAAATTTTGTAATAATCTTTTTTTTATTAGAAATGATTATCTCCATATTTTAGGATATATATATTCTCATATATATTGCATATATATTCTATGTTGACTATGCTTTGCTAGAACTCCTGGGCACAAATGACCAGTCTCTTAGTTGTGACTACGTGGGAATGCCATTATGACTAGCTACTTCTCTCCATTTTTTAAGTAAAGGAACTAAGTATGTATTAATTCATCACAGTTAAACAGTTACAATCTTTCCTCCACTAATATCATCATTGTTATTAAAATCTACTTAATAAATGATGAGTATTTATGCTAAAATTGTTTGGTTAATGCTGTGGATATAATTACTTAAATTGGTCTCACTATCAGATTTGCTTGCTGCTTGAATTTTCATGTTACCTATTTACATATAACCCTATCTATCCACAGCAGATATTTAGAAAGCAAATTATCAGTTCAAAGACAATGCAATATTTAGATGTTGTGATACAGCAATAAATAAGTACCAAATTCAGTTTACCAAATTGAACAAATTGAAATATAATTCAAGAGTGGAGACAAAAGGGAGGGACTAGGCGAGAATGAAGGAAGAGAGGACACAATGTACATGAAAATGTACTCAGTATCTGACTTATGTAATTGTGATCCTTCTGTACATCAAGTTTATAATAACAAAAAAGTAAATGAATTAAAAACAACAACAAAAATTATCCTGCCTGGATGCTGGTGGCTCATACCTGTAATCCTAACTACTCAGGAGGCTGCGATCTGAGGACTGAAGCCAATCAGGAGAGTTAGTCAGACTTGATCTTGTGGCTTAATTAGCAGATTGCTAGTCTTAACCAATAGAAGATCAAGGACAGCTCTCAGAAGCAAGACGAGCACACACATAAAAACATAATAAAAAATAGATCAATTAAATAAATAAAAAGAAAAAAGAACGTAAACATATTTTCAAGTTCTTGTAGCATAACATGAATAAATAACTTTTATCTTACTTACAATATTTTAATTAAGAAGTTACTTTGCTGTTATTTACATTTTTATCTTGTCCAAATATTATCAAAACTATAAAATTTGAACATGAAAAATCCATATTTACATCTAAAGAAACTAATAGAAAATAAATAAACTTGTTTAAAATGTGTAAGTAATGTGAATGAACATTTCTCAAGAAAAGATAAACAAATGGTGATGTTGTATAGGAAATAATGATCAATTTCATTAATCATCAGGCCAACAGTGATCAAAATCACCACAAAGAGATACCACTTCATTTACTATGAGCACAGTTATCATCACAAAGATAATAAATGACAAGTATTGGTAAGTGTTTGGCAAAAGAGAACACTTGTACATTGTTAGGATGAATGCGAATTAAATACATCTTATAATGAAAGACAGTACAGTTTCCTCAGTGACTAATAGATCTATATTATATTCTATATGCTCTACCAACTCCATTAACTTGCATGAATTCCAGAATTGAAACTACTCTTATGCTCATTGCAATTTTACTCATAATTGACAAGGTTTTAAAAATAACCCAATGTTCTACAAATACAAAATTACAGAATATGTGTCCGTCTTAAGGAATTCACTGTATTTGATGTTGGTATAATTTGTGGAGGGGAAGGGAAAAAACAAATTGTTTAAATAGGGATACTGGTGAACCCATTGCAACAATGAGATGTACAAGATGTTCTGTCGAAAAACGAACTTTACAACTTTGGCGGGGAGGGGGTCGGGAGAGGGGAGGAGTTCGGGAGAGGGGAGGGGTTGGGAGGGGATGGTAAGGGGAAACAAAGGAGGAGGCAACAATGCTTGATAAGAAATGTACTCATTACCTTGCTCATGAAATTGTAACCCCTCTGTATGGTATTTTCACAATAAAAAATCAATACAAAAAAAGAACAAAGAAGGAATTCATTTTGCTAGTAGCAACATAGATGAACTGCAATGAAATAAGAGTTCCATAAATGATCCAGATGAAGTAAGATAAATGGTCTCACTTTTGTGTGGTACCTAAATTTGTTACCCTTGTTAAAAAAAAAGGAAAAAGAGGCTCAGTGATAGAGTGCTTGCCTCACATCCATGAGGCCCTGGGTTTGGATCCTGAGCACCACTTAAGCAGAAAAAGCCAAAGGTGGTGCTGTGGCTCAAGTGGTAGATTACTTGCTTTGAGCTGAGGAGCTGAGGGACAGTGCCCAGGCCCAGAGTTCAAGCCCCAGGACCAACCCCCCCTTGCAAAAAAAATGTAGTTCACAACAAACTGGATATGTTTAACAATATCATATCATATACTTGAATCTTTCTAAAACTTTGGAGCTTCAGTGTTTTCATGACACACAAAACTAATAGCTTGTGATTGGTAACAATTGGTCAATATACAAATTAGTTTGATTGTGGTAGATATTTGACAATTAATATATATTTCACAATATTTTTTATCAAATTACAAATTACATACCTTGAATATGCCCAATTGTAATTATAAAATGTATGTCAACAAGGTTGAAAAAGAAACTGTTTATTGTCTCATAAACATTTCTGTATTCAATCTTAATTTAATCACACAATTGTTATAGTCTATGAATGAACTTAAAAATTTGTTGCACACATTATTATTTCTGACAATATACTGTTTGTATTTGAAAAGAATGTGTGTATTTCAGTAATTGATAATCATGATGTACATGGAGTTCTAGGAGATGAGTTTTAAGAATTGTGAAAGAATAGTCAAAGCAATATGGTTATAAGAGATGAAATAAAAATGATGTCTTGTCTTTTTTTTCAATTTCTTTACTAATTATACAGTGGTTACAGTTATAAAGAGTACATTTATTTTTGAACACTCCCAGTTTTTCCCTCTAGTCTTCTCCAAGAACTGTATAGTTCATGTTCAACATGGCGTCTAGTGATCATTATTGCCACTTTTGTTCATCCTTTGTCATACCACTTCAGTTTCTTTCTTTATCCTTCCAAAGACAGATAAAAGGACAATCTAGACAGAATAAAAAGAAAACTAAAACGGAAACAAAGAAAAATTAAACCTCTTGTCTTCATTTCCTGGAATTCATGTTGATACATACTATTCTATATGATCAAATGCTCAGAGCTATTGTGCCTTTGAGACCTCCTTTGGTCTCACTCTGTGTGAACACCTAGAGACCTGTATACTTTACCATGTCCAAGCAAATATTTTCCTTTTACTATCGAGTGTTAGTGAGCCTACAAAAAATGTGAATAGTGCTATCTATGTCAAAACTTTTGACCTAAGAACTGAATGAGAATCATTTGAGCTTTCAATGTAAAGTCATCAATAAATTTTTCAAAAATTTTAAGAATATGCCAAATATATCATATAAATTATTCTACCATTGAATGCAAAGGAATGTTGGAAATTATATAGCTGCATGTATTTCATGGCTATATGAAGAAAATTCATGTTTCTATTATTTTATTGTCTTTACCATGCCTGAATTTTCAAACAATTCATGAAATTTCTTTTTTAGGAATATAAATTATTATAATATATCACCTAGATTGGGCTGAGTAAAGTGAACCAGAAATTACTTCATTATACTTACTTACCTTTCATTTCCTAGAGATTACAATTATCATAGCAGAAATCTAAAACATTCTTATATAAAATATAACTTCATTTTATCTAGCTTCATTACAATAGATTAACTCACCCATTGAGATATTTCCATAATTTTTTCTGATATCTACTTATTCTTCAGATACAACATACTTGTTTCAGAGAAAATAGTATTCTTTAAGAGGCTGCCAAAAAGTAAGGTTCAAAGCAAGTTATTGCTTAGAGTTCCTGAAACACCAATCAAACAAATAAGAGTAACCCCAGTTACACCATTCATAGGAAAATGTTTTACATTTACTTACATATATATAATATATATACTTACCTCTCTCTATATATATAGCTCTCTTGTCTCTTGATCACTTATGTAGAACATTTTAAATTGTAAAAATATGAAATGAAATAAACAAATAATATTTGAGGCTTATAAATTCTTAAATAGAATGAATAATGGCAGTGCCCACAGAAAAACATCAAAGGAAAACAATATTGCACAAGTACTTTACATGGGTGAGGCAGAAATTTGCAAGCAGCAACAATATACACAAGACACATTATTCACCAAAATAGCCAACAACTTTTTCAAACAAATGCCTTTTAAATTCATATTCTTTTTATTTGAAAAGTCTAAATATTTTATTTTAACTTAAGGAATAACCCTTATTGGTTTAAGTTAGTAGATCTAGCCAGCATATATATAGTTACAATAGTCCATTTCTTGGAACACAGGATTATGGAAACCTTATAAAACATTTCCCCTGTATAAAAATATACTCTCAATTTTGTGCTTATATACTATATTGTTCTTTTTTATGTTTTTAGAAATGGTTTTCTGATTTTTTTTTAGGTAGAGCTGAATTTTTTTTTCTGTCCATTTAAGGCATTGTTTCATTAGTATCTTAATAAACATCACTTCATTTTAACATAGTTATCTACAAAATGTGTAGAACAAATCATTCCACACAAAATTATAATGAAGATAAAATAAGATAATTTAATGTAGAAGAAATCCAAAGTAAATTAGAAAATTATAGCTTTTTCTCTCTCTTTCGGTCCTTCCTTTGTTCCTTCATTCCATCATACCTTTCTTACTTCTTACTTTCCTTCCATTGTTTTATGTGTTGTTATTAATGGCTTGGCATGTAATATACTTAGTTTATCTGAACCATTATTATTATTATAAATGAGGACAAATTTGAGAAGTTAGCTATCAGACACAAGAACAAGTAAAGCCCATTGATGTTAATAGATATAAATAGTATGTACATTTGTGAGAAAATATGTTTCATTTCTTATTAATACATTCTAGTAATTACCTACTGATTTATATTCTTGTAGAAATCCTAAAATGTATATCAATATTTGGTCATGTTCTACATTGTTTTTCGAACCAGTTATAACACAGTTTACTTTTAACATAAAAATTTCAAAGCAACTGAAGCAATAACTTAGAACTTCTGTTTAATTTTTTGCATATTAAATATCTTTACAGGTCAAGAATTTTAAATTTATCTCCAGTTAATACATTTGTTCTTGTAAAAGATTTGTTTTGTCCTAAATTTGAATCCAAGTTTACAAAAATGTGAATTTAATTTTATTGTTGTTCCCTCCTTAGAATATGATTTGATAAGATGTTAGGAAAAAAGTTATTTTCATACAGTCATAGTACTCTATGAATGCAAAATACATTAGCATGCATTAAATGTTCAGTTAGGTAATTGAATATGCTAGCATAGTAATTACCTGTTTTAATTATGATATATAATTAGTACAAGTGCATGTAATTATGTAGTTACATGGAACATTCATGTGATGATTGAAAAATGAAACTGTGGAATTACATAGTAAAGTGAATCAAAGTTAGAGGAAATATGGTATTCCAAGATTCAGAGTATACTTGCTAATCTTCTGTATGGAGTAGCTGTTATTAAGTGAAAGGACCCGTTCCAGAAGACCACTGGGACACAAGTACAGGAAAAGGAGCTTATTTGCTAGCCTGGGTTGAGAAAAGAGAGGGAGAAACGGCACCCATCCTTTCTTCAGGGTTAAATTTATCCTCAGAAAAGCTCATATTTTATTAACTATTATTTTTTGTTTATCGTTAAATGAAATAGGAAGCAGGGGAAGTCCTCTGCATGCTTGCTCAGCTGAATGCTAAAGATGGCACATTGACAGGGTAGAATTTTCTGATTGTAATAGCTACAGTTAAGTAGCAATTCTCCTTATGCAGCTGGAGCTAGGGGTAAAACAGGGCTCCAGGAAGTTAAGTGGGAAGAACAGCCAGGGCTGAAGGCCAGTTGCAGTTAGGCCTGGCCAGATCAACTGGTTTTGTGGGAGGGGCTAAGGACATAAGATGGAGGGCATGCTAGCAATTAAGAATAGTTAAATATTTCCTTATTGTTCTAGACATTACAAATGATGAGAAAAAAAAAGAAAGGTAAAATATTGGACAAAGTAATTTGATACCTAGATAACTAATGGAATCATCTGTTTTAGCATGCCGTAGAAATAGAAATCCCTAAAGTGATCAATGCCTGACAGGTTTTCAGGAAGACTAACTCCTGTGAACCATACTAAAGATCAACATTTTCTTTGATAGACCCTTCCAAATATCAAAATTATTTCTCCATATGCAAAGAATAACTGAATGAAGTCATTTACCTAGAAGCCTCTTGACTAAGATTTTTATTTTGTTTAGACTTTTCTTGTGTTATGTCTACTTATACCTTTTAAAGATGCATAATAGGAAATTGGGGGATAAAACTGCTCCAAATTTTTGTGTTGATAAAATTATGAAGACTATTCCATATAGTGATGAACACAAAATAATACTTAGTGAAATATCATAATTGAATGTATCACAATTGAATACTTTAATGACTTACACAAATGAAAAGCACCAGGTCAATATAGTCTTTGAGAAATATCCTTTCACTAACTTTGTATCTGTGCAAATTTAGTATTGGTTTTTTTCAGGAGCAAGTATGGGTTACAGAGAAATTCTTTTGCATTGATATATTTTGAATTGCCTATTCCAAGAACTAAGGATATCAGTCCCAATACCTGGAAATTATTCCACCTAACTATGTCCTTTTCATATGAATGTCAGACTAACAATCTCTTGTGGAAAGAGCATAAATCACAAGGACCTAAATGCCTGCTGAGACACATTGAATCAAATTTTTAGGAAGTAGAATATTTGACTTCTAAGCATGACATTAGAATAAAGAAGCTCTCTAAAAGCTGTTGAAACAAAGGGATATAGAAAGAGTAAGGAAAGGGAGAGAAAAATAGGTGAACCAGACACTTATAACATGTATATGTCGGAAAAACCAAGGTGACACACATTCTTTCTAATTAATATACACTACAAGATGAAAAATAACTGACAGGAAAGTATAATATGGTGGAAGAAGTTTATTAGCATGCCTAAGAAAGAAAGAATAAATCCTGCTCAGATTTTTAAGGAGTTCAGTAGAAGGAGAGTGATGAGGGATGAATTTGGCGGTGATGTATTTTATGTATACATGTTTGGGAATACCACAGAGAAGTCTCTCTTCTACAATTAGTATATGCCAACAAAAATCTTTAAACAAATACTTCAAAATATCAAAACACTACCAAGTAACCTGTCATAGAATTGTATTTATTTAGGTTTAAGCTTATTTTAAGGCTGTAATATTGACCTGCACATTGAATATGAAAAGTATTCTGTCTCAGCTTAGCAATTGAAGGCAAGAGTGTATAGAAAAAATAATACCCCCCATGTCAGCTTTCCTCAACTAGGGATGCATAGTAGCCATTGGAGTGTACAAGGATATCAAATTAACCTATCAGAAAATTCCAAAGACAAAAAGAGTAAGAACCATGATCTCAGTGTGAGTGCTTTGCCAGTTCAAACCTCATTATGAAAAAAAAAAGGAAAATAATTTGTAGAGTTATTTATTAGCAATAGTCAGACTCTTAGTTCAAAGTCTCTCTGCTGTTACAGAAAATAGTTTTTATTGTTCCTATTTGGTTAAAGTAATAGGAACTTACTAGAATTTATTTTTATTTTTTTAATCGTGAAAATACTGTACAGAGGGGTTACAATTACATGGGCAAGATAATGAGTACATTTCTTATCAAATATTGTAGCCTCCTTTGTTTCCCCTTCCCATCCCTTCCCATCCTCTCCCCCCACCCCCCACCCAATGCTCACCCCACTCCTCCTCCCCCCCCCCCCCCCACCCCGCACCAAAGTTGTGAAGTTCGTTTTGACATAATGACTTGTCTTACTAGAATTTATAATTAGGAAGATACAAGTATTTTTACAGTTGTTAAAGTAAGATCAGGAAGACAGTGTAATTCGTATTACCTCACAAATCACTTTTACTAGAGAATGAAATAATTTGAACCTAGAATTACAAATGTTCCTATGAATTTGCTTTTTCTCATTTAAAAGTCTCATTTTATCTTTTGTAAAGTGCACAGACATCATATGCAGAAACAATCATAATTAATGTCCAATAAAAATAGAATAATATAGTTTTTAGCAGTTTGTATGTTACTAATTGACATGCTATAACTTACATCTTGGACAGTAGAGAGTATTACTTGAAGTTTATTCGGCATAGAGACTAATTACTAATTCTTTCCCTTTACTTAGGAGTTTCTTTATTTCACATACAACTAGAGATGTACTATGACCTCTTTTCCAAGCCTAAGAGGGATTTTTGCTTTTTTGTAATTAATCATTCAATAATGAGACAAAAATACACATGTGTATTGTCCACTGTCAATCACCTAGTTTATCCTTAACACATAATTCATAATTTGTTTAAGCATCTGTGATAACAACTCATTGAAATTATAATAATTCTACATTTATCTTCATAAAATAACTGTTGGCATCCATTAGATCTCAAGAGGCCAAATTTCATAGTTTGGAGCACAAGATAAATTCCATTGCTTTTTAAAAAATGAATACTAGTTGCTTCTTCGGGATATTGTTTTGTTCTTAATTTATTTACATTTATTCTTTGATGATGTTTTTAATTTTTTCCTCAGAAAAAGTTGTATAAAATAATATAAAGTAACGTCCAAATACTTTTGACCTTTAAATTACATGTACTTGCAAGTTAGGGAAAAGCTTCAAAAATATTGATTCATAACTCTTTCACATGCTTGCATTCTTTTTTCCCTATAATTACCTATTTTCAGTGTCATGAGGAAACGTGTAGGTTAACACAAAAATACTTCATTACAGAAAAGGACAGCACAGGCAATAATAATAATGATGATCATAGTCAGGTATCATCAATATGACAGAAGATTGAGGTCTTTAAATACATGAAAGCTGATTGAAAACAACATGTTCAAATGTTTTCATTCAGTAAAAAAATAATGATCTCCTCTTTGAAGTGAACTATTTTCCCAGGACTTTGGCTAGGCTTTGAAGACATTTCTAATACATCTGATAAAATGATAGGACATTTTTTATGACCTTTTTATAATGAACTAGAAAGAATGATGAGCTTTTATTATTCTTCCCAGCTCCATTGCTTTAGGAAATTCTCCCTCCAGTTTCAATTTCACCATGATAGTGTTTTAACTTCCTAAGTTGAAAATATTTATTTTAACCTGTTCAGGCTGTTAGAATGAAGATGTAATAGAATGTATAGGTTGAACAAACTTTTTTTTTATTTCCAGGTCTCAGAGAGATGTCCATGATGAAGGTAACAGGCAGATTCAATGTTCCATAAAGAGTCTGGATTAAACGGGGTGCTGGTGGCTCATGCCTGTAATCTAGCTACTTGGGAGGCCGAGATCTGCGGATTATGATTTAAAGCCAGCCCAGGAATCAAAGTCCTTGTGAAACTCTTCTCCAATTAGCCACTCAAATACTGGAAGTGGTTCTGTGGCTTAAAGTGGTAGAGTGACTAAACTGAGCAAAAGAGCTCAGAGACAGTGCTCAGGCCCTGAATTCAAGCCTCAGGACAGACCAAAAAATTAATAATAAGATTCCTGACTAAGAAGAGGCCATATTTGTGCTGATCCCCATATGTTAGAGGTGCAGAGATGTCTTCAAGTTTACTTTTATAAGAGCAGTAGTCCTATTTATAAAGTTGGCTCCTGTTTTATTTATTTATTTATTTATTTAAATGCATTCCTGCCCCACTCCCCCACCCAACATCCTAACTAGTATTGGAGCAAATAAATCAAACTACAAAACAGTTCACTTGCATCTGTCTCAGAATAGCAGGACCTACTACTTGGGTATTGTAATCTAGCATAGCTGACACTTGGCTCTTTTATTGAACCAATATCAGAGTCCTAATCTTACATAATTTAAGCAAGAACTAACCACTATCACCAGAACCAAATGAGAATTCAAACTAATTCTTAAAAATGAGTTTACGTGCTCGTTGTATAATCAAAATGTTGCTGCTAAGAAAAGAAATGAAAGGAGAATTCTTGGCTCAAATTTCCTATATATAATGGATTTGCTTACATTTGGTGGTATTGCACACAACTACAATTCTAGTTACTCAGGAAATAAGCAAGAGGATCACAAATTGAAATCCATTCTAGGCAAAGCTAGTAAGATGCTATCAGAGAATCAAATGCTTAAAAATACAAAAATGTAGCTAAAGTTTTGTTTTGTGTTTTTTTTTCTTTATCACTTGTTCCTGCCTTTCTCAGTAATTAAGGTTTTACTTAGGATCTATTTCTCTTCATGGTTTAAAGACAAGTTTAACAATGTCAGAATATGTACTGAGACTGAGATTGAGAAAATATTTTCCTAAATCAGAGCTGTACAGAAGAATGAAGATATGTTAATAAAACTGGTAGTTTGCAAAATGTACTGATATGTCTATATTCCTGCTTTCTTCTACTTGCTCTGCAGTCTTGAGATGAGTTTCTTCAAGTGAGTTTGTCTTAAAAACATTAGTGTCTTTGCAATGCTAGGTACTTAAACATTCGTGTCTTTGCAATGCATATCTGTGATTCTCATTAACTGATAAGATAGCAGGAGCATTTTACAAGTTCTTACATTCATATTTTATTAACATATCTGAAAGTTAACAGTAATTCTTTAATAAGGTTTACTAAATTAAAAATATTACACAGTAACCAAAAGTCATTATTGGTATGGAAATATTTTTAAATATAGAATAGCTAATGTGCTCAACTAATAAGAATTCTGTGCACTTATAAAATTGGGAATTTCAGTTTTAATAACTATTGAAATGGATTTTAATTAAGATTTCCTCTGGAGTAATGTAGTTCTAAAATACACTGAACCATTTCAACATACATATTTATGACCAATTTAAATATAATTCAATTTTCTGTGCCTCTTGCAGTGATGATTTATATTTCAGATAAAAGTATCAAGTTATTATTTTCAAATATAAAAACCTCACTAGACAATCAGGCATCTGGTGTACACTTATAATCCTAATATGCAAGATGTTGAGGTGGAAGTATCATGAGTTCAATGCTAGCATACGCTACAAAGTGAGACCTGTTAAAAATAAGAAAAAATACCAAGAACACTCTAACCTCTTAATGAAAACTTAAGCTATGTATGGCTGAGACTTGGTAATTATATTTCCAGACCACCTTAAATAAAGTCCATGAAGTTGGACAAGTCAGCACATTTGTGATTCCAGCAATGATGGGCATCCTAAAAATATGGCAGCGAGAAAGCCAGACCTATGGTGGCATTGTTTGGCAGTGGTGCACCTAACAGATGTGAAGCCCTGAGTTCAAACACTAGTACCACCAAAGAAAGAATGAATGAATGAATAAATAAAGTACTTGTGGTAAATTTTTTTTCAAAAGGTAACAAAATTAAGTAGATTTTTAAAAGGTGAAACATTACAGGACAGGGTATGCTTATATAGCATATGCCAAATGAATTAGAGAACAAGTTGGGAAACACAGTGTTCACAGAAAAAGATATTCAAAGCTTTATATATATATATCTATTTTTGTCGGTCGTGGGGCTTGAACTCTGGGCCTGGGCGCTGTCCCTCAGCTCTTCAGCTCAAGGCGAGAGCTCTACCACTTGAGCTACAGCACCACTTCCGGTTTATTGGAGATAGGAGTCTCACGGTCTCTCTTGCCCGGGCTGGCTTTGAACCGCGATCCTCAGATCTCAGCCTCTTGAGTAGCTAGGATTACAGGCGTGAGCCACCAGCGCCCGGCTGCTTTTTATATTTTTATAAAATTCTTACAAATGAGATTCAGAAAATCCAATACATCTCTAGATAGATAATAATAAATTTATGGTTTATTGTCTCACAACAAAACAATTCTATAAGTATATACAAATATATACACACAGATATATATGAATATGTATATATGTGTATATATATACATATATATATATAGAGAGAGAGAGAGAGAGAGATGCCAGTGAGAATCAAAGCAAATTCAGCACGAAGATTTTGTATCTGCAACAACATTTTTTGTTGAATCCTGAAATTGGCCAAGTCCATGTGGCCTAGTATATTTGGCATACCATTTCAATTATACATGTTTCTGTATTTGTTAAATACTTCTTGAATGTGGAAGCCAGAAATTTTAGTGTTGCCGGCTACAGATTACAATGACAACATTCATGCTGCATGTTGATGGTCTTTATCAGATGCAATTTCATTTAGGGCAAAAACAAATCATTTAACTAGGGATACAGGTGGACCCATTGCAACAATGAGATGTACAAGTCCTTATGTGGAAAAACGAACTTTACAACTTTGGTGGGGTGGAGGGGAAGGATGGCCTGTGGGGAGGTGGGGGGAGTATGGGAAGGGAGGGGTAGGGGAAACAAAGAGGAGGCAACAATGATTGATAAGAAATGTACTTGTTATCTTGGCCATGTAATTATTACTCCTCTGTATGGTATTCTCACAATAAAAAATAATAATAAAATAAAATAAATGCAAAAAAAAAGTAATGAAAAAACAAACTATGGAAAACACTTCTGACTTTTTGAGGCAGTAGTGAAGGTATTTCTGGTGTGGAGAGTTCTGAATCTTCTCCAATTCGGATTGTCTTACAACTAATGTATATGGATCCTCAAATGCCACTTAACCAATAAAATCAATCTGAGAGTGAACTCACAAGAAAATCTTCAAATTTTTGTACCTAAGAATGCATTTTGTCACAAAAATTAAAATGTATCATATAAGGATAAGCAGGGAATTATGAAACACCTGAGTGAGGAGGCTGAGGAGGCTGAGATATGAGTAATATGGTTCAAAGTTGACTGGACAGGAAAGTCCCTGAGATTCTTATCTACAATTAATTTCTACCTTGTACATACATTTATCTGATTTGGGGAAAGAAGGGGAATAACAAAATGCTGAAAGAAGGACAAAGAATGACCCAGTGCAACAAGATACTTAACAAGACACTATGTCAGAATTCAGCTTTACAAATTCCGGTGGGGGAGCGGAATGAGGGAGGGAATGGATAGTGGGAGAGAAACAAAGGAATGGGTAACAATGTTCGACAGGCTCATGCCTGTAATCCTAGCTACTCAGGAGGCTGAGATTTGAGGATTGCGGTTCAAAGCCAGCCCGGGCAGGAAAGTCAGTGAGACTCTTATCTCCAATAAGGCACGAGAAAACCAGAAGTGGCTCTATGGCTCAAGTGGTAGAGCACTTGCCCAAGCCCAGAGTTCAAGCCCCATGACGAACAAAAAACAAACAAACAAACAAACCAAAGAAATGTACTCATTAACTTACTCATGTAACTATAATAACTCTGTACAGAATCTTTTTTTTTATTGTGAGAATATGGTACAGAGGAGTTACAATTACATGGGCAAGATAATGAGTACATTTCTTATCAAGCATTGTTGCCTTCTCTTTGCTTCCCCTTCCCATTCCTTCCCATACTTCCCCCCTCTCCCCATCCGATCCTCTCCCCACCCCCTACCAAAGTTGTAAAGTTCGTTTTTCGACATAAGGACATTGTTGCAATGGATCCACCTGTATCCCTAGTGAAACCATTTGTTTTTTCCCTTCCCCTCCACAAAGTAAACCAACATCAAATACACTGAAAGCATGGGTTATACTGTAGGGGAGGGACATACAAAGCAACAAAGAAATCATCTTGTAAATATATTAGAAACAATTGCATGAAAGAAAAAAAAAAAAAACCATTTGAGTCCTTATTTTGAGGTTCATTCCCCTAACATCAACTTGTCTGACCTTTTCTGCTTGACTCAGACATATACTAGTTATTGCAAATAAGGGAAATCATGGGACCTATGTTTCTTTTGGCCTTGCTTACTTCACTTAATATAATTTTTTCCAAGTCTTTCCATTTCCTAACAAATGGGGCAATGTTATTCTTTCAGATGGAGGCATAGAAGTCCATTGTGTATATATACCACATTCTCTTGATCCATTCATCTACTGAGGGGCATCTGGGTTGATTCCATATCTTAGCTATGGTAAATAATGCTGCAATAAACATAGTCGTGCTGGTAGCTTTAGTGTGGTCTTGTTTGTGATCATTTGGGTAAATACCCAAAAGTGGGATGCTAGCTCATAGGGGAGCTCTATGTGGAGTCTTTTTTAAATTTTTATTTATTTTTTATTGTGAAAATACTGTACAGAGGGGTTACAATTACGTGGGCAAGATAATGAGTACATTTCTTATCAAGCATTTTAGCCTCCTCCTTTGTCTTTTGAGGAACCTCCATACTGCTTTCCAAAGTGGTTGAACAAGTTTACACTCCCACCAACTATGCAGTAAGGTTCCCTTCTGTCCACCTCCCCTCCAGCATCTGTTGTTATTAGAGTTCTTGATTATATCTGTTCTAACTGGGGTGAGGTGGTATCTTAATGTTGTTTTGATTTGCATTTCTTTTATGGCTAGGGAGGTTGAGCATTTCTTCATATGTCTATTGACCATCCTTCTTTCCTCTTCAGAGAAGTTTCTCTTTAAGTCTTTAGCCCACTTATTTATTGGGCAGTTCTTTCTTTGAAGATTTGCTTTTGGGGGATTTAATTTTTTTAAGCTCAGGTGTATTTTAGATATGAGACCCTTGTCTATTGTATGGCTAGTGAAGATCTTCTCCCATTCCATGGGCTTTCTATTGATCTTGCTAGGTGTGTCCTTTGCCATGAAGAAGCTCTGCAATTTCATGCAATCCCATTTGTCCAAACTTTCTTTGATTTATTGTGTTTCTGGGTCTTTATTAAGAAAATTTCAGCCTGTCCCAAGGAGACCTAGGGTTTCTCCTATTCTATCCTGTAATGTTTTCAGAGTGTCTGCTTTGACTCCGAGGTCTTTGATCCATTTGGAGTTTATTCTGGTGCAGGGTGATATATATAAGGATATAGATTTAGTTTTCTATAAGTAGTTAACCAATTTTGCCAGCACCATTTACTGACTTAAGTAACCAATCAAGCCACAGGAAAACCAAACACCACAAGCAGACCAGAGACTCCACCAAGAGACTGGTTACAGACACAAGGGAGATACAAAATCTTTCCATCATCCTACCCCATTCTCCCCCCCTCCAAAAAGAAATCAAAAAACTTTCTCTTTTTTGTATCTTATTTTTAATTTTTAACTTTTAATTTTTGTTTTCTATTATTTTTTCTTTTCTTCTTAGTATAATTTTTATTTTAGGTGTATATGTGTGTGTGCTTTTTTTTTTTTTTTATCTCTACTGACCTTTTGATCCCTTTTTTTCTTTCTTTCTTTTCTCATTCTTTTCACTTCTTCTCTTTCGTTCTTTTCTGTGTGACAATTGCTGTTCTGCTCATCCTCAGATATACCCGTCATCGATTATTAGATCTTATTCCCCAGTGTGTACACACTTAACCCAGAAATTTATTATTCAATTCAAAACCTCTTAGACTTAAATTCCTTAGTAGCGGTATTACCTCTTTATACCCATATAGTATTTTAAAACATTTTTATTTTTCTAGTTTTTCATGTCTCCTTTCTATCCCTCCCCACATCGTATCCCCATTATTCTCTGAATACTACTTCTTCAAACTTGCAGTTTTAAGGGTTTCACTTTTTAATTTTAAATTTTTGTTTTTCAATTTTTTCTTGTCTCTTTTTTCTTTTTTTTTCTTCTTATTCGTTTTTTTCTTTTTTTCTCTCTCTCTGCTATCATTCTGTCCAACCCATTTCCTTCTTTGACATTAGGACTTGGTTAATTCCACTCTCCCTCACCTTCTCACATCCCTCTAATCCTATTTTTCCCCACATTTTCGCTAAACCTAATAATTTCTAATTGCCAAGGTCTCCTTTGCTGTTCTTAGGCCATTAAGACATAGTTGTTTGATGTTGAATAGATTGTATCTCTTGAACTAGATTGTATCTGCAGACTTTTGACTGTGCAACTACAGACTTTGGTTGATGCTTACCTTAAAATAGTGTTCTAGCACAAAACTGGTATTACTCTCATCCCAAATCGGCAGAACAAGCCGGAAAAACACAAGAAAAATGGTAAGCCTGGGGATCTCAACTCCCACTCATGACAATCAGGGGACAGAACAGATAATGAATAATCCAGAGGAGAGTTCCCCAAAAGCTCTACAAACACTACAGGTAAACATGGTAAATGAAAACAGTGAAAACCTGCAAAGGACTCAGTGTGAGCATGATAGGGAGAGAGAGAAGGCAAACCAAAGATCAATACAGGAGTCTTGTGAGCATGAGGAAGCTACTCAAAGATTGATACAGGAATTTCGTGAGCAGATTTGAGAACACTCAAAGAGAAATAAAGGGATTGTGTGAGCAGGTTGAGATCAGTCAAAGAGATAGACAGGAATTGTGTGAGCAGGTTGAGATCAGTCAAAGAATCTTTATGATGAAATTAAAAAAAAAAAAAAGCTGAAAGGGGAATTGTAGCTCAAGTGAAAGACATAAAAGCTCAGGGACAAAACCCAGGCTGTGAGTTCAAGCCCTAGGAACTTGCACAAAAAGACAAAAAACAAAAACACAACAAAAACTGACAAACACAAAACCCTGCCACAGATCTGGACCCTTAATGTTAACAGAACAATTTGTGAATTACAACTAGAACTTATTGGTTCACAGACCACAAAACAATAAAATTCACAACCATACTGATAGCTGAGTGACTTTTGGACTAATTAACTGATGATTTGCATTATATGCTCTTTCCACTCATGTGCCATGACAGTCTTAATGTGACTGCGTAGGACCAAAATATTTGCTACCTAGTAAGTTAGAGGAGTTTTTGATGCACAGGCTCATCTTCAAGACATGCCACTCAAACTAAAGAACCTTGGTACTGTTGCTCACTTTTGATCTTGCTCATTTCATTCCTTTTATCTTGATGTTTCTTTTATTTTAATCTAATCTATTCCACTAAATCTCCTCTACTATCTTAAATTTCCTCTTTTACAGCACCAAGAACCACCGAGAATCCTGATCTGTTACAATTGTGGAATCAGCTTTCAAGAACATAAGAATTCTAAAATCAGAAATAGGTTAATTGACGTAAGTGTGTTTGAAGAACATTAAATATGTAGCTATCATTAAGATATGGTATTTCAGCAACACATGGCATACAATGTCTAAATGAATTCAATAAAGTATAAGTTGAAAGGAAGTTTTTGGAATAACTAACTAGCTATGCAAAAACTCCAAAAAAAACCCCAAAGAATAACTATAATATTCAAGAAGAATAAAAGTGGTAGATATATAGAACACTTTTGGCTTTGCATTCGTATGGCCACATAGTTGCTTCTCAGCACTACACAAGTTTCCAAATGCATACAGACATATAGCACTGTCACCATTATCACAGCGAACAAGAACAATAACAATAAAATAATTAGCTAGTTTGACTAGTATGAATATATCTGATAATTTTCAGGATGAGAAAAAACTTTTAGCAGTCTACAATTATCAACATTAAAAAAAGATAAGAAGAAAGCCTTTGATTAAGATAACTTCGTAAAAAGCACTTCATCATTCCTTCTACCGTAAGGCCTAAAATGTCCACAAACAGCAGATAAATATCAAATCAGGAACAACTTTAATCCATAGATCACTGAGTCTCTACTGTGACAGGACCCTCTTATGGACCACAAGGAGTTTGAGAATTGGAAAGGGAATATGTGTCAGAATTTATGACTGAATGGGTAAGTATCTTAAATACCTAAATCCCATTGAGCTTCATTTGCATCAAAAGCAGACCTTTCTCCCCATCCCAATTTGTTTTTTTCCCTTGTGCACTAGCAAACCTTGAAACAATTCTGCCAAGAAGAAATCATTCTTGTCATGCCTGGTGCCCAATGTGAATTCACTCTTCATAAATATGTACAAAGAAAGATTCCAGAATTTTCTCTATGTAAACCATAAGATTTTAGTTCTGAAAGGACAATGTCTAGGTACTGGAGGATTTTGCTATTCTACATCAGCAAAAATTCTCCTAATATATGTAGAAATTAATGGTGCTTGAGCAAAAAGGATGAAACATAATTTTATATTGAGTTGAATTTATTTGCAAAGTTATTTCATAATAATGAAAGAATCAGAAATTCTGAATGTAGCAGGCTTCATTAAAAGACTAGAAGTAGTTCCAAGAATTTGTTTGTTGTTTATCTGGAAGTTGATTTTGACAGTAGATAATACTAAGAAGCCAAAAATTTTTGACTCAATATGAAGATTGTAATCTGAGTTTTCACAGTGATAGGAATGAATAAGAAATAAAATATTTTAAATTAATAGGAATAAAATTACTATGACCCACATATCCAAACTTCAATAAGCCATCCAATGGGCCCCAAACTTTAATCTCTCCTAGATGACCTAAATTGTATGCTACAGAAAGGTCACCTAGTAACATTAGAAAGCACTGTTAATGTTGTTGGTTGGATTAGTTTATACTGTGAATGACATCATTAGAATGAATTACTAGATCACAAATGGGACAATGGTATAGTCTAAAGTGTGTTGTCCACTCCAATCTAAATGTGTAAGTTGTCCCTCCCTGTACCTTCAAATATCACTGTTCTTGAATACAGGCTTTAAGAAGCAATCTAAAAATTTATATGGATGCTAAAGGACCCTGAATAGCAAAAGCAATCCTTAGCAGGAAGAACAGTGTTAGAGAAATATCAATACTAAACTTCAAACTCTATTAAAAAGCCATAGTAATAAAACAACTACAACAAACAGCTTGGTATTTGCACAATAACAGGCCTAAAGACCAATGGAATAGAACTGAAGACCCAGAAATGAACCTGTAGACTTGTGGCCACATAATCTTCGATTAAAAAAAAGGATGAAAAAAAAAGGATGAAAAAAAGACCTTCTCTTTGACAAATGTTGCTTGTAGAATTGGCTATAATTGTGTAGAAATCTGAAGTTAGATTCTTATATATCATCCTTTATGAGAATCAATTCCAAATGAATCAAAGACCTCAAGGTAAAAGCAGATATCCTGAAAACATTACAGGAAGGAATAAGGGAGACACTAGGGATCCTTGGCATAGATCAAACTCAGAATGAGAAAAAAAAAATCAAAGAAAAATGGGATTGTATTAAACTGAAGAGCTTCTGCATGACAAATGACATAGGTAGCAAGATCAATATAAACCCCACAGATTGAGAGATCTTCACTAGCCGTACAACAGACAAGGGCCACATATCTATATACTTAGAGTTCAAAAAATTAAGCCTCCCCAACAACAAATCCTTAAAGAAAAAACCACCACATTAAAAATTGGGCTAAAGACTTAAAGAGAAATTTCTCTGAAAAAGAAATAAGAATGCCCAATAGATGCTTGAAGAAATGCTCAATATCTCTGACCATAAAAGAAACACAAATCAGAACAACGTTGAGATTAAATCTTACCTCAGTTAGAATGACCATTATCAAGAAAACTAATACCAACAGATGCTGGCAGGGATGTGCCAAAAAAGAAAGTTACTACACTGCTGGTGGAGTGTAAACTTGTTCAACCACTCTGGAAAACAGTTTGGAAGTTCCTCAAAAGCCTAAACATAGAGCTTCCATATGACCCAGCAGTCCACTTGTGGATATTTACCCAAACGATCACAAGACCATACTAAAGCTGCCAGGACAACTACATTCATTGCAGCATTATTTACCATAGCTAAGATATGAAATCAACCAAGATGCCCCTCAGTAGATCAGTGAATCAAGAAAGTATATGTATATGTATATGGAATTCTATGCTTCCATCACAAAGTATGATGGCATCCCATTTGTAAGGAAATGGAAAGACCTGGAAAAGTGTATTTAAGTGAAGCAAGTCAAGCCCAAGAAATGTAGGTTGTATGATTTCTTTCATTTGTAATAACTAGAATGCATGTATAGTATTCTTAGCAGGGGATCACAAAAACCCAATTGCTAAGTGTATAGGACCACATATAATGAAGAGTATCAAAATGAACTCCAAGAACTGGAAATAAGAGGTTCTTATTATGTTCTGTTTGCAATTGTTTCTACTTTTTTGTTTTAGTTTTCTGTATCCTTTGTCTTGTATATAGGCTTATCTGATTCTTAAATAGGAAACCTCTCATGGATTAGGGGACATAATAAAACACAGTGATACATCTTCTATCAGAGAACCTGTTGCCATTAAACTGAATTTCTGAGGTTTCTGTGGCTTTCATGAATAGATATTTTCATTTTATCCTATAAGATTATGTGTCTATTTTCCAGTTGCTTTAATTAGCACCATTCATATTTTCTTTCTTACCACATATAGACAAGGGATATAGTTTCACTTAAAGAAACCACTAAAGATATTGGTAGTATCATTTAATACATCTACAAAAACATGTTAGAAACTCTCCTAAGTTTCCATGTTAGATGCAGGCTTGTGAGTTTAAGTTACTATCTTCCTAAATGTGTCAGATGCTTTGAACAAGTGACCAGAACATTAAGATTCTTCACCTACTTAGAATATGCAGGGTTAAATGGAGAACATTGAATTAGAAGTGGATTTTCCACTGTGATTCATTCCTTTATTTTTATAACTTTGGGATCTCATGGTTTATATAGAAAAATTGACAATTTCTTCCTGTGTGATAAATCTGGAATATTGCCTATGTTTATAAAAATCAAATCCTGATGTATGGTAACTGGGAACATAAGTCAGAAGGTACTAAGATACCAAAGAGAGATTAGATTTGCACAATGTGTAATCTATTAGAGAATTATAGACAGAAACATATATTGGGTGAAGCAAGACAGGAGGAAGGAGTTTGGGTACTAGGCTAGTTAAAGATGTACCACAGCCAACTGGAATGTACCTAGTCTGGTTCAGAATCTGCATATCAGTTAAGGAAGAGTCCAGGTCTTCATGCCAACACAACATGTTTGAGTGACTAGTTTAATGACTTTTTCCTTTATGGCTTAGGATATATGCCAGGGTCATTTGGTAGTCAAAATTGCCATTACAAACAGGATAGCTATATCGTGTCACAGTGGATCTTTTTTAATTGCTTTTTTTCTTTAATGTTGGATCATAACCAAATCTATTTGTTTATATATTTTCTATGGATGCTTTCATGCAACAACAGTGGAGCTGAATAGTTGTAAAATAACCATATGGCATGGAAAACACATAATATTTACTATCGGGCCCTTTAGATGAATTGTTGCCTATTCCTGGCTTAAATTTTTTAGTAACTAAGGAAACATTGCACCAAAAACTGTTTGCCAAGATCATTCAATGGTTTGATTGGATAAAACACATAATTTTCATGGCATTGTTTGAATTGGCTAAATGGAGGGTCCAGTATTGAATTAGGTAATTATGTTCCTTTTATAGGCATATATATTGCTGGTACATAGTAAGAAGGAAGAAAAAATAGGAAGATAAAACATTCTTGAAACTGAATAATAGCAAATGAAATCAGATACTCATGTTGAAAGGGACCAGCATAAATTGATATTCATAGTGTTTTGATGGAGGAAGACCAAAA
This sequence comes from Dipodomys spectabilis, assembly GCF_019054845.1. Taxonomy (NCBI): domain Eukaryota; kingdom Metazoa; phylum Chordata; class Mammalia; order Rodentia; family Heteromyidae; genus Dipodomys; species Dipodomys spectabilis. The sequence goes on from NW_024870709.1 coordinate 13,867,708, forward strand.
GAGATGTTATGGAGGGGGAAGGATTTATATGGACCCTCTGAGAAGTTTAAGCAGAAGGAAGCCCGGGAAGTGATGTGTACAGGCATGAGAAGTACCACACACTTTGAGGAAGAGTCAAATCCTATCATGTGAGGATGACTGCTGAAACCAATTTTTTAGCCAATATCTGACAGAGTGCTTGCTCTCTACCTCCCAGGTTCATTGAGGTTATTGGGTAGGTCCAAGAGCTCTGAGACCCAGCCCATAGGATCATTCTATTTTCCCTGCCTCTTCCCTCTGACATGGCAATTAGCTTCTTGGTGGTTTCTGTGAATGGCTGAGTTCTGCAGGCAAGTGTTTGAGCCTCTCCTATAATTTAGTACTCAGTTTCCTTGTTTGCTCCTCCACAGTGATGCTTTGGTGACAACTTTAATAGACATTCGATGCTCTTAAGAGTATAAATTCAGGGGCATGTGAGCCAAGTGGGATTATATCAGCCTACAGACTTCCATGCTCCTTGTAACCAGCAATAGCCCCTAGTCCACAAAGTGAAAACATTCTTGAATTAACAATTAACACTTGACTGACCCCTACCCTTACCCAACATACAATAACACTCTATATATTTTACTTGGGAACTACAAGACACCCTAGCTTGGTTTTATTCTGAGTGTGCTGAGATTTGGCCTGATACCTTGAACATGTGAGGAAAAACATGGCTGTCGACTTAGGTCAATCCTGAGAGCAATGTTAAAATAAATAAATGGCTGTATGTATCAGCCCTGCCAATATTCAATCACACATGAACATTGACAGTACTTCAAATGAAAGATCATAAGTGATTAAAACCTTCAGCCAGAAACTTGACCTCAAATGCACAAATTCCAAAGCAGAAAAAATTTGAAAGAGTAAAGTCATAACAAATCTATTTAGTAAGATAATTCTTTTTTCTTTTTCTTTTTTTTTTGATGGGGCCTGAACTCTGGGTCTGGGCGCTGTCCCTCAGCTCTTCAGCTCAAGGCTAGCACTCTACCACTTGAGCCACAGAGCCAATTGTGCCCTTTTTCTTTTTGCTTATGTGGTGCTGAGGAATTGAACCCAGGGCCTCATGCATGCAAGGCAAGTGCTCTATCACTGAGCCACCTTCCCAGCCCCTACTAAGATACTTCTAAGAGACAAAGCCACAAGAACAGACTCTATTAGTAGTGAAGTGGATAAATCAACATAGACTTTTAAAAATGATTATCAAAATGATTATTGAAACTTTAGAGGGAATGAACAAATACTTAAATAATCTAAGATAGTAGTAGTAATAGTAACAGTAATAAATTATAAAAGGTCAAAATACAGGATGAAAAGAGGAATTCAATAGGGATATAGAGATCCTAAAAAAAATTGAAAAATGCAATAAGCGAATTAAAAACTCAGTTGAAAACCTCAACAGAATAAAAGATTAAGTAAGAGACAGAATATAGCTCTTGAAGAGAAGGTAAATGAATTGGAACTTTCAGACAATGCTAAGCAAATAAACTACAAATAAAACAAGTCTATCTTCTGAAGCAGTATTAAGAATAAACCTGCAGGAGTTGAGCTTGATTTCTCTCCCATCCTACATTACACATGACCCTTGCAATGGGACCTCCATCCTTCCAATGGTCCTGAATTAAGACTGTTTTACCATCTATAACACAACAAAGGACATAAATATGATGGGCATAGGTCTGACTTTTCAGAGCTACAGTAAAAAAGTAACCTAATGATGCAGCTCAAATTCTAACAAAGACAAGAATGAGTCAAAACTCAAATCAGTGAATGGAGAAAAATAAGAAAAAATATTAGAACAATATTAGGACAAATATTAATAAGATGGAAAACTGGTAGAAAAACTCAGTAAAATACAGTTGGTTTTAAGAAATGATAAAAAAGATTTACTAATTTTTAGCCAAACAGAGAAAGGGATTTTAGACACAAAAACATGAGGATAGATCAATAAAATACAATGCAAGATACAGAAATAACCACTTTTATCTTAATCATTTGATCTTAATAAAAGGATCAAAAACATATGTTGGATAAAAACAACCTATCCTATTAAGGGAAAATGAGAGTATCTCCTATTGAAGACTGAAACAATTTTTCTAGTTTATACCCAGTTTAAAATATCTAAAATAAATCAAAGACACTAATATGACTTAAAATATTAAAACTCCAACAGAAAAACAGAATGAAAACTCCTGAAGGTATAGACATAGGTAATAACTTTCACAGTAGAACTCCAATATATCAGGAAATAACAGTAAGAATTGGCAATTCAGACATCAAATTATAAAACTTCTTCACATCAAAGGAAACTATAGGAATGAAGAGACAGCTGACAGAACATAAGCAAACCTGCTAGCTGTGCATAAGACAAAGGATTTATTTCAAGAGTACATTAAATGATTAAAAAATAAATAAATGCCTAAACAAATAAATAGTAATAGATAAATGAGCAACATACATATCCCCAAAAGACAAAGAACAAATAGGAAATCAATACATGAAGAAATGTTATTATATTATAGGTATATATAGAAATCTCAATTTAATATATCTACAGCTAATATAAAAATTAAATAAATATTAAAAAATCACCGACTGCAGCCATGTGACAATTGTAAAACTAAATACTTATACACTCAAGCATGTTTGTCATAGTGTCATATATACATGCCTACATTTTACATTTCTTTTATTTTATATATTTTAATTCTTTCTTGATATGTTTTAGTTTTCCCCACTATGATATTGCTTTATACCTGTTTTAATGGTGGCAAGTTTTCAAAAAATATGTGCAGAATCATACAAAGTGAAATTAGGATGACACAGAAAATGGATATTAACACATAAATTCTGTGAAATGTGTCAGTGAAAGATGAATCTTTGGTTTACCCCTCTTTTAGTAATAACAAGACTACTGAATTATATAAATGCAGATCCTGTCCTTCATATTTTATTTTATATAAGTAAACTACATAAAGTAAGCTGTAATCAGAGTACCTTGTTTGAGTTGTATTTAACATGTTGTCCTGTCAAGTAAACACATACTTAATTTTTATGTGTAATGTGACACTAATCCTACATAAAAGAAACATGGTTGGTTAGCTAACAGATTCTTGTGAGCATTTACTTATGTCCCTATGTCTCTAAATGCTACAACCCCATTACAAGCTAGTGTTGTTTTATCCAGTGTACTTTGAAAGTACTACTTAAACACATAATTTGGATCCCTCAAATCAAATAAGCCAAATAGAAGTTTTGATCAAAAACAAAATGTAAAAGAGTTTACTATATTGATGCACGTACTTGTTCGTAGACTGTGGTTAATTGCCTTACAAAGTCTTTGTCATTAGAGGGCCCAGCCACACAATTATTTTATTTCATGTCAATATGTCTTTTTCTTAGATGCTTCTATTAACATATTTTAATGCGATAAAATACAATTCAAAACCAACAATCATCTTGTGTTTTACTTAATTTTCATAAACCTAGCATTAGTGTATCCTCTACTTTCTAGGAATGTAATATTTTTTAAACTGGCTTATGAATAATACAGTTCTGAAGCTGTAAACCTGGATTCACAATATTTGTGGCACTTTTCCAACTTAATAAATTCATTAACACACCATATGTGAAAGTCTATCAGTATATTTGTCAGTGAAATGGCATCTGTGTTTGTTTGTGTTTGCATCTGTGTGTGTGTGTGTGTGTGTGTGTGTGTGTGTGTGTGTGTGTGTTGAGAAAGAGGAATGACCGAAAGCTGCCCTGAAAATGACATTAATTTTTATTATTATTATTTTTTTGCTGGTCCTAGGACTTGAACTTAGGGCTTAGTTACTGCTCCTGAGCCTCTTTTGCTTAAGGCTAGTTCTCTACCACTTGAGCTACATCACCACTTCTGGCTTTTTATGAGTGGAGATAGTCTCACAAATTTTTCCTGCCTCAGCTGGCTCAAAGCACAATCCTCAGATCTCAGCCTCCTAAGTATCTAGATTACAGACCTGAGCCACTGGCACTGGGCTGGACAATTATTTCTTTATATTTAAAGTTCTATGCTGCATGTAAGAATGTACAATGAGGAAACGATTTCTATTAAACTCTACACTACACTTTGGGGATCTATAATGTAATCTATTGCCTCTCTAAAACTTTCTTTTGTTTTTTTTTTTTGGTCCGGTCGTGGGACCTGAACTCTGGGCCTAGGCGCTGTCCCTCAGCTCTTCAGCTCAAGGCTAGTGCTCTACCACTTGAGCCACAGCACCACTTCCGGCTTTTTTTTCTTTTTGCTTATGTGGTGCTGAGGAATCGAACCCAGGGCCTCAGGCATGCAAGGCAAATACTCTACCACTGAGCCACCTTCCCAGCCCCTCTAAAACTTTCTTAATGAGAAAAAATATATGTGATATACATTAATATTATTTACACTTTGTACAAATATAAGGCAATTAGCAGACTTTTATAATTCAGTTTTTCAATAATAATATGCTAAATAAAACATACAATCCAATATAGATTTAGAATACTTTTCAATTGTTTGACTAAATTCTTTTCCAGAACACAGGGAAATAATTTTGATTAACATAAGTGAAGTAAGCCAGGCCCAAAGAAACATGGGTCCCATGGTTTTCCTTATTTGCAATAACTAGTATAAGTCTGAGACAAGCAGAAATGGTCAGCTAAGTTGATGTTAAGCGAAATGAACCCCAAGATAAGGATTCAAATGTTTTTTCTTTCTTGATATTGTTTCTAACATATTTATAAGATATTTCTTTGTTGCTTTGTATGTCCTTCCCCAACCTTATAACCCCTGTTTTGAGTGTATTTGATGTTGGTATAATTTGTTGAGGGGAAGAGAAAAATCAAATTGTTTAAATAGGGATACAGGTGGACCCATTGCAACAATGAGATGTACAAGATGTTATATAAGAAATGAACTTTACAACTTTGGTGCACAGGGGAGGTGGGGGGGATTGGGGGGGAGATGACAAGGGATGGTAAGGGGAAACAAAGGAGGAGGCAACAATGCTTGATAAGAAATATGCTCATTACCTTGCCCATGTAATTTTAACCCCTCTCTATGGTATTTTCACAATAAAATAAATAAATAAAATAAAATAGCTTAATTTCTTTTAAATATTAAGAAATAATTCCAACTTTAATGATTCCAGGTATTGAATTTGTTGTCCAACTTATTTTAACAAAACAGTTTAAATACATGAAATATGAACAATACTAAATATGAACACCTGTAGTTCCCTTACCCTGGATATAGGTATTCTGATGAATGAATTAGGCATTTTGGTTATTCATTCCACTTTTGATTATTCATTTTTCCATAGTTATAATGAAACCAGTATCTTACAGAATTGCAAATTTATGATAAGAACAAAGTCCATAATCTTATAATCATAAATTAGTGGTGATTCTCTATTGCTGTGTTAATGAAAGTTAAGAAAAAGTAAAATTGAAATACTACAGTAAGTTTTTAAAATCCTTACCTTATACTGCCCAGCTTGCAAATAAAACAAATTTGTGGAAGACATTATTGACAATGTACTGTTTCTCAGATTTATATTTTCCCTACAGATATCACATAGAAGTCTGAAATTTTCAGGAAACATACAAACAAAAACAAAGCAGGAAGTGATAAGTAATGAATAGTGACCCAATGTGCAATATGCATGATCAAAATCAAACTTCAGATATAGTATACAAAGGTAATAAATTTGTTTGGTTATTGATACAGTAATGCATCCTCTATTCAAGAGAAAAAATAATGAATTAGAAATCATTTTTTTCCTTTCCCCTCCCTGAATTAAAGAAGTGTATGTACAAGACGCAAGGCAACAACATCAAATACAGTGAAAACAGGGGTTGTGCCATGGGGGAGGAACATACAAAGAAACAAACAAACAAAAAATCTCATGGTACACTAGAAATACGCTAGAAACAATAGCAAGCAAGGAAAAAAAAAACAACCCAAAATGCTTAAATAAGGATACAGGTTGACCCATTGCAACAATGAGATGTACAAGATACTACGGTTGAAAACGAACTTTACAACTTCGGCAGGGGGATGGGTGTTTGTGGAAGTGGGAGGGAAGGGATTGTAGGGGAAAAACAAAGGAGGAGGTAAAAAATGCTTGATAGGAAAGGTGCTCATTAACTTGCTGATGTAACTGTAACCCCTCTGTACAGTATTGTTACAATAAAAAACATACAAAAAAAGAAATCAGTTGTGTTGATTTATATTTTTATGCCGTGTAGGTGTTTGAATTTATATTGCCTAGTGTAATTTTTAATACATAATAGTGTAAGGTTTTTATAATTTAAAATTTTCATTTTCAAAGACTAAATTTATGAAGTTTAAAATTCCACAAAACTCAAAAGGAACACTTGTACAAACTGTGTCCATTTTGACACAAGTCATCATTCTATTCTGATATTTACTGGTACTGATATTTCCTGTTATTGAAGCTGTTTTTGTGTGTGTTGACCAGCCACATCACAGTTCTAATTCCTCACTAATGGATTGAAGAGCATAGCCTCCCTTGAGTAAGAGGTTTTCACTGAATTTACCAGCCTCTTCCTAGTTGTATTGGTCAGCATCTTCATTCTTCAGCCTTGTTCCCATCCAGAACTTGAGCCTTTGTTTTTAATAAGGTTACAGAACACCCCTTATGGTAAGAGTGGTTTGTAATGTCCTTATATCTTCCATCACTTTGATATCCAATTTCAAAGAGAATGTGAACTTGATTCCTAATAAGGAAAAGGCAGCACAGCACTTCGGGTTGAGAGCCAAACCCGTCCAGCACAGTGCGCATGCCTAACTCTGGGATCGAGTGGCTATGTACCTTTCTGCGTGAAGGTAAATTGCCTTCGAAAGATCTCCTTTATCTCTGTGTGTCTGTTTTATTTTTGTTGTTGTTGTCGCTTTTGTTTCTGTTTTTTTCTTGACACCGGTTGTGTTTCCAACATCAAGAAGACATTTCAATTAAGATTCCATTACTTAGATATTACCAAGCTCAAGACATTTAGTCCATACAAGTAATGGAATCTCAATTCTTTCACAGTTCTGGAGTCTGAGAATTTCCAGACCAAGAGGCTGGAAGCATGCAGGCTTCTCTTTCTGATTCAAGATGAGTCTTGTGTTTTTGTCTCTAGATAGGGCTTTTGCTACACCCTCACCAGTCAGAAGGGCCGATGGAACAAAAATATCCATTGAAATCATTTTTTAAGTGTCTAATATGTTCACGAAGATAGAGCTCTAATACCTTCTTCCTGGTCTTGTCTATTGCACTGGAGGTTAAATTTCCATGTTGATTTTTAATGGGATTATAAATAATGAAGCTTCATACCATAAAGAACAAAATAATGGAACATTCTTCACCTTTGTCACGTATCTGACATACTTTTTCTATAAATATTTTGTGTATCACTCTACAATGGAAAAAAATCTTACTCTAAATTTTCAGTTATTTTGAAAAAAAATAGTCACTTTAAAATATCATAATAAGATCAATCACAAAAACTGAACTAGGTGTTTTGGTATATGTTTGTAATGACAGCTCTGCTACAATCTAAGTATTGGTCCCAGGTAAAAATGTTATGCCCTGTCTGAAAAGGCTGAGGACTTTAATCTAGTGATAGACTGCTTCCCTACTAGGCATTTGGTTTTGTTTAAATGCTAGTATCCATCTTCAATACAACAATGATGAAAATACAAAAGCTCAATTCTGAAATTCATAGATATTTCCCTTAATTTCAATTCTAAAAATTTGTAGTCATAAGACTTTAAAAGTGCTCAAGGATAGTGTTCTACTACTTAAACCACAGCTCTACTTTTGGATTTTGGTGGTTAATTGGAGATAAGAATCTCAAGAGCATTCCTACTGGATTGGCTTTGGAACTAAATCCTCAGATCTGAGCCTCTTAAGTAGCTAGGATTACAGGTGTGAGGTATTGTCTCACCAGCTTTCTTCTTATCTTTCTATTTTTCCCATTCTCCCTCTCTCCTTTCCTTCTTCCCTCCCTTCCTTTCTTTCTTCCTTCTAAGCTTATTACTTCTTTAAGGACCCTATCTCCAAATAAGCTCAGGGACAGTACACAGGTCCTGAGTTCAAGCCCCAATACCGACCAAAAAATTTTAAAAAGAAGACAAAAAGACAGAGAAATCACATGGCTATATGCTACAAGATATCGAGGGAGAAGACAGAATAGGATCATTTACTTTAGAAGTCACTGCCAGATACATGTATGTGTTGGGTATATATGTGTCTATATTGTCTATATAAGAAGACAAGAAAAGAGGAGATAGTTATTTCTCTCACTTATATTATTGATTACAGATATATGCCTAATTCAGCATTTTGTCAAAAGATACTGAAATGATACAAGTACTTTCCAAGTATCTTATAATTGTGGGATATATTTTTCTACTCATATAATAAAGCATGATAGTTAAGGCAGAGCTCCAGATATGAGTGGACACAGTCAAGGCAGAGTTCCAGATATGTGTGAACTATAAAGTTAAGGCATTTGTAAGATATACTAACCACAAAAATACTTAGTATCCTTAAAATTGGCATCATGTCATAGTTTTTCATTCTTTAATGATTAGATAGTTATTTGTGACTAACACAAATACAATGATAAGAGATGACTCAAGTATACACAAACACAACAGTTTAAGATATGTTTAAAACATGTTCCCCACATCAGGTTCTGTGATGGAAAAACATTTCATGATGTTTGGTAATTCTTGTTTTCTCTATACCTTTCTTTTCTGATTAATAACAAAAACAATAACAATTAGACGGTTTCTTCAGAAGTATATTAAATCATTTACAACACTTTAAATAAATAAATTGCTCACTCCAAATACATAGCACCATGTGAATTGTGTCCCTTTAAAAAAAGTTATGGTAGGTCCTAACCCCTGTCCCAAAATAAGTGCCCTTACCAGGAGAAAACAATAAATTGAATTAAAATATAAAAAAAGACTTTAAGCATGTTATTTTAATGCAAACCTTACATTATTTTTCTTTTACATACATATATATGCACATGTATATGTATATATATATATAACTTTCATCATGTCAAATTGTAAAATTCTCATTATATCTGTATAACATTTTTCTTTGGAACGTTGTAAGTTAATCTTTTACGGAAAAAATTTTGAAAATTATAAAGTACACTTTATAAATTAAGGAAAAATAGTTACAATATTATAAAAAACACAAAAATTCAGGAGCAATAGGTTGAGGACAGCTTAATTATATATTCATATTTTAATGCAGCAAACTTACAACTGGAACAAATTAGGATACAGTCAAAGAACATTAGTACTTGGTGATTCAAGGGGTTACTCTGAAGACTCCATCATCCTTTAGGCAGCAATGGTTCACATGGGATCTGCAAACAAGGAAAATATTGCTGCATGCAAATTGTACCTTGGTGTTTTGAAAAGCTCTAAAATAGTGAAGGACAAAGATTGAATAGATTTCATTGTGCAAAAGAACCATACAAAATGTAAAAAAAAAAAAGAATGGACCACTCGGCATTAGTGGTTTAAGGCTGTAATCCTAGCTATTCAGAAGACTGAGATCTGAGGACTGTGGTTCAAAGGTAGCCAGTGCAAGAAAGTCCGTGAGACACTTAGCTTCAATTAAACACTGTAAAAGCCAGAAGTGGAGCTAAGGCTCACATGTAGAGTGTTAGCCTTGAGCAAAGAAGCTTAGGGACTATGGCTGGGTCCTGAGTTCAAGCCTCTAGACTCTCTATCTCTCTCTCTCTCCTTCTCTCTCTCTCTCATGCACACAAATACACAACGATGAAGAATTATATAACTAATAATTTTATTCACTGACCAAGAATTGTATCATTCATGGGTTTATTCAAGAGCATTTATGAATTCTGTTTGGTTCTGCTACAATTTGTTTTGATTTTCTCTTCATAAGCTAGCAGTGTTATTTCTCCATTCTCAAGTTGCCTCCTGGGTTCTGCTGTTTGACCTTTCAATACCTACAGTTTGTCAGTGGCATTTATTTTCTATTTTTACTTCTATTTCATTTCTTCTATTTGTGATCTACAAAAAAAAATAAAAAATAAACTGTTTCATGTAAATGAGCTCTGCTAATGCCTTCTGGAACGTGCTCCTTATAAAACTTCAGCCCGTTAATGAAACACGGTGGGTTTGATAACCTCCAGTGCTTCAAGTAGAATGGAAATGTGAACTGAATACTTGGAGACATTATTATGCTATTGCTGTTCTTTAGGTAACCTTTCCTTACTGGTTAGCTCTTTTCTTTATCTGAAAAAATTCACACAAAAGAAAATTATAAACCTATGGTATTGACCAGATATCAGGCCTCTACTCACTAATTTCTGAAATATTTCTATGAAAGAAAATGGTCAACTAGTTGTGCACAGATAAAGAATTTATAGGTGAGGTGGTTGTGAATATAAAAATGAGTCAAGTGGATCTATTAACATGCACAGAGTCTGTCAACTAAGTAGAAATTTGTATGCACAATTGTAACACACAGGGATGCCTCATAGAAAATAACATATGCCACTAATGGTATAAAGTTCAATATGAGATCATACTTTTTTTATTTTTTAACTACATCTGAACATAACCATAGAATTTTACTGTTCCTCAAGTAACATTTTATGAATGCACACTTAACGTGCAAAATACAATCAGCTCTGTTTTTGTAAACAAAGACAATCTTGCTCTTGAAGTTTGATTGTTAAAATAGAAATGCTGTAGTATAGAATACATTACAGGACACCTTTCTTCCAAAACATTATTTAGGAAGGTGAATATACTTATTTTAAACAAAAATCGTCTTTTTTTAAAGCAAAATTTGAAGTCTGAAATAGGTAATTTTAGTTTAGTTTTAGGTATTACTGATTCTATGATAAAAATGGAGCAGAAATATTTCTTTATAAGAGAGGTTGCCATATTTAAAATTCTTCTCAAATATATCCTAATTTTTCTAAATTCTGTCCCACTATGTTATTTTATTTGCAATTAATAAAGTATTCATGAAAAATATAATATTCATTATTAAAAGAGCATAAGTATAAAAATATATGCTATATAATGTGACTTCAGCAAAGACTACCTAAAACTTTTACATTCAAAATAGGACATTTATTTTTCTCTTGGGAATGAGGAAAACATGGTAATATTGATTACTCTTTCTACATAACAATAATCATTATGGATATCTCTTCATGTATTTCAGGTAGAAATAGAATATAATTGTAAGACTCTAGCCCTTGATTCTTCTCTCCCGTTTTGCCTTCAGGAATAATTCCTGCATTAAACTACATATGTTAGAAACCAGACTTATTTCAAACTGGAGTTACTGTTTAAGTCCCTTGTTATAATGTGTGGAGTTTTCACCTAAGCGTTGATATATTCTAACTGGTAAGTGATGGAAATAGTTCTTATTAATTCTACATTGGCCAGACTCATGCCCAAATCTCTGAAGGTATGCCCCCTATAGAAATCTTAGGCCAAGTTTTCTGAGATCATATAGAAATGTACACTCATCCTCAAATTCTTTTTTTTTTTTTTGATAGAGACAAGAGACACATTTATTCACAGAAAGAGTGTGTGTTGCATATAAAATGGAGAATTATTCAACCACAAAAAGAAATTAGGTCCTGATCATGGGTGTAATATAAAATGATACTGAAAACAATATATAGCAGACAATTAGTAAACTAAAAAATAGTAAATATATGCTATCAATCTACTTATATCAAATATCTTGAGTAGGAAACTTCCTGACTACAGTAAAGATGTGAGGTTATCAGGATTAGGAATAGTGGCAACTGAGATTTATTGCTAGCAGGTATAGGATAACTTTAGGGATTTAAAAAATAGACATTTTAAATATCTGTGAGAGTGTATAGTTCTGTGAAAGAAATTCATAGAGCTGATTTGTCTGTGGAAAATAATCAAATGATCAACTTTATGTGATATATATTATTTCCACAATGTGTTACATAAAAGAGAGCAAATAAATATGCCTGCATACTAAAAATTAATTATTAAATTTAAGACAAATCCTCTAGGAAATACTTGTTTTACTTTTCTCTTCATTCTTGGTTCTTCTTTTGGTTTCATTATATAGGTTTAGTTATTTTTCAGTTTGATTCTATAAATATAAACAACAGCTATTTCTCAGAATTTAGTCACTGTAAACATTTTTGTTGTGTTTTTTTTTTAAATTTAATTTAATTTTATTTGTGAACATACTGTACAGAGGAGTTACAGTTACATGGGCAGAATAATGCGTACATTTCTTACCAAGCATTGCAGCCTCCTCCTTTGTTTACCTTTCACATCCCTTCCCAGCCTCCCCCCTCCCCCCCAATCCCAATCCTTCTCCTTCCCCCCCTTCCCCCCCCTTTCATCCTCAAATTCTTTTATTTTTATTTTATTTTTTTTTTATTGTAAAGCTACTATACAGAGGGTTACAGTTACATGAGTGAGGTAATGAGTACACTTCCTCTTGAACATTGTTACCCCCTCCATTGTTTTCCCCCTACCATCCCCTCCCTCCCTCCCTTCCCCGAGGTTCTTTTTTTTTTTTTTTTTTTTTTTGATTGTGATTAAATGATTACATAATTTCAAAGTCACAAGTTCATTCTAACTTCCCTGGAGCAAATTGTCTACCACAGTCTGTAATATATAACAGTGTTCACATGTTATATACCATATTTGTGATCAGCAGCATGAGGATATTTAGTAGTGGTTCAACCAGATGAGCGGGAGTTCTTTGTTTCTTAAGTCCTGTTAGTTTTGTCGTATCACCTAACCTTTTGGATTTAGCATCCACTTATGAGGGAGACCATGTACCGTTTGTCTCTTCGTTCTTGGCTTACCTCGCTCAACATGATTCCTTCTAGCTCCATCCATTTCCCTGCAAATGCCATTATTTTGTCATTTCTAATGGCTGCGTAATATTCCATTGTGTATAGATACCACAGTTTTTGGATCCATTCATCTGTGGTGGGGCACCTAGGTTGTTTCCATATCCTAGCTATTGCGAACAGTGCTGCAATAAACATGGAGGTGCACGTGTCCTTGTATATTGGTTCCTGTTGTTCAGGGTAGATGCCTAGAAGTGGTATGACTGGGTCATAAGGGAGGTCAATCTTTAGCTTTCTAAGGACCCTCCAGACTGCTTTCCAAAGTGGTTGTATAAGTGTACATTCCCACCAGCAGTGTAATAGGGTTCCTCTTTCTCCACATCACCTCCAGCATTTGTCGTTGGCTGATTTGTGGATGTGGGACATTCTGACTGGGGTAAGGTGGTATCTCAGGGTTGTCTTTATTTGCATTTCCTTCACCACCAGGGATGATGAACATTTCCTCATGTGTTTCTTTGCCATTTTTATTTCTTCATTTGAGAAGTCCCTCTTTAGTTCCCTTGCCCATTTAGTAATTGGTTTGTTAGGTTTGGGAGGGATTAGTTTCTTGAGTTCCCTGTATATACAGGATGTTAACCCCTTGTCTGATATATTGCTGGTAAATATTTTTTCCCAATTAGTTGGTTGTCTTTCTAGCTTAGTTGCGATAGATTTAGCTGTGCAGAAGCTTTTTATTTTAAGGTAGTCCCATTTGTCGAGTCTCTCTCCAACTTGTTGTGACCCTGGGACTCTGTTCAGGAAGTTCCTTCCTGTGCCTATTAGTTCAAGTGTCTCTCCTACTCTGTCCTGCAGTAGTTTCAGAGATTCAGGTTTAATGTTAAGGTCTTTAATCCATTTTGAGTTGATGTTGGTGCATGGTGATAGGCTGGGGTCCACTTTTAGTTTTCTGCATGTGGCTGCCCAGTTTTCCCAGCACCAGCGGTTGAAGAGGCTGTGTTTCTTCCATTGTATGTCTTTGGCTCCTTTGTCGAATATCAGCTGGCTGTAGGCCTGTGGATTTATATCTGGATCTTCTATTCTGTTCCATTGGTCTTCGGGTCTGTTTTTGTGCCAGTACCATGCTGTCTTTGTGATTATAGCTCTGTAGTAGAGTTTGAAGTTCGGCATGGATAGCCCTCCCATATTGTCTTTATCCCCTAGAATTGTTTTGGCTATTCTAGGTCTTTTGTTGTTCCATATAAATTTTTGGACTGTTTTCTGTATTTCAGTGATGTACGTCATTGGGATTTTAATAGGAATTGCATTGAATTTGTATATTAGTTTTGGAAGTATCACCATCTTTACTATATTAAGTCGGCCTATCCAGGAGCATGGGAGGTCTTTCCATTTCCTAGTGTCTTCTGCAATTTCTTTCTTTAACTTTTTATAGTTCTCATTAAATAGTTCTTTTACATCTTTGGTTAGGTTAATTCCTAAATATTTTATTTTTTGGGAGGTTATTGTGAATGGGGTTGCTCCCTTTATTTCCCTCTCTTCCTGTGCGTTATCAGTGTATAGGAAGGCAACTGATTTTTGTGGGTTTATTTTGTATCCTGCTATTTTGCCGAAGTGACTTATGATTTCTAAAAGTTTGGGGATGGAGTTTTTGGGATCGTGGAGGTATAGTATCATGTCGTCTGCAAAAAGGGATAGTTTCACTTCTTCTTTCCCTATGCGGATCCCTTTAATGTCTTTTTCTTGCCTTATTGCCCTGGCTAAGGGTTCTAGGACTATGTTGAAGAGGAGTGGAGACAGTGGACATCCTTGCCTTGTTCCTGTTTTTAGGAGGATTGGTTGTAGCTTTTCCCCATTAAGTATAATATTGGCTATTGGTCTGTCATAAATGGCTTTTATTGTTTTTAGAAATGTTCCTTCTATTCCTATTTTCTCCAGAGCTTTTAGCATGAATGAATGTTGAATTTTATCAAAGGCCTTTTCTGCATCTGTGGCGATAATCATGTGATTCTTGACCTTGGCTCTGTTGATATGCTGGATTACATTTATTGACTTACGTATGTTAAACCATCCCTGTGTCTCTGGGATGAAGCCTACCTGATCATAGTGTATTATTTTTTTTATGTGTTTCTGGATTCTGTTAGCTAGAATCTTGTTAAGGATCTTTGCATCTGTGTTCATCAAGGAGATTGGCCTGTAATTCTCCTTTTTGGTTGGGTCTTTGCCTGGTTTGGGGATGAGTGTGATATTGGCTTCGTAGAATGAGTTTGGGATAGCTCCCTCCTTCTCTGTTTCTCTGAAGAGCTTGAGGAGTATGGGTATTAGTTCTTCTTTAAAGGTCTTATAGAATTCTGCTGTGAATCCATCTGGTCCTGGGCTTTTTTTTGTTGGAAGACTTTTGATAGCTTCCTGTATCTCATTATAGGATATTGGCTTATTTAATTGGTTAACTTCTTCTTTGCTCAGTTTGGGTAACTTGTATTTCTCTAAAAATGCATCCATTTCCGCCAGATTTTCTTCCTTTAGAGAGTATAGCTTTTGAAAGTAGTCTGTTAGAATTGTTTGGATATCTTGGGTACGTGTTGTGATGTTTCCCGTGGCATCCCTAATCCTATTAATATGGGTTTCCTCTCTTCTTTTTTTAATTAATCTTGCCAACGGGCCATCAATTTTGTTTATTTTTTCAAAGAACCAGCTTTTTGTTTGGTTTATTTTGGTTATGGTTTTCTGATTTTCTAATTGGTTAATCTCTGCTCTCAATTTGGTTATCTGGCTTCGTCTAGTAGCTTTAGGTACCATTTTTTCTTGTTTTTCTAGCTGTTTTAGTTGCAACATGAGATTATTTACTTGGTCTGTCTCCATTCTCTTGATGTGGGCACTGAGGGCAATAAATTTGCCCCTCAGGACTGCTTTTGCTGTGTCCCACAAGTTTCTTTGTGAGGTGTTTTCATTTTCATTGAGTTCTAGGAAATGCTTTATTTCTTCTCTGATCTCTTCTGTTACCCAGGCCTTGTTAAGGAGTGTGCTGTTCAATTTCCATGTATTAGAGAAATTTCTGCGGTATGCTTTGTTATTGAGAGCTAGCTTGATTCCACTGTGGTCAGATAGGATACAGGGGATTATGTCGATCCCTTTGTATTTGCTTAAGTTCCTTGAATGAACTATGATATGGTCTATTTTGGAGAAAGTTCCATGAGCTGCTGAGAAGAATGTGTACTGTGTTGTTTTAGGGTGAAATACTCGGTAGATGTCAGTTAATTCCGCTTGAAGTATGGCCTCACTTAATTCGGTAGCTTCTTTGCCAATCCTCTGGTTGGTAGACCTGTCCTTTGGTGAGAGTGGCGTGTTAAAGTCTCCTAGTATTATCATATTGGGATCTATTTTATTCTGTAAGTTTGAGAGCATTTGTTTAACATATCTGGGTGCACCGATATTTGGGGCATATAAGTTGATGATGGTTATATCCTCCTCTTGGATTGTTCCCTTTATTAATATGTAGTGTCCGTCCTTGTCTTTCTGTACTGATTTTAATGAAAAGTTTATTTTGTCAGATATCAGGATAGCTACACCTGCTTTCTTATTGGGGGCATTTGATTGGTAGATCCTTTTCCACCCCTTCACTCTGAGTTTGTTTGTATGTTTGGCTGAGAGGTGGGTCTCCTGAAGGCAACAGATGGATGGGTCTTGTTTTCTGATCCAGTCCTCAGTTCGTTTTCTTTTAATTGGCGAATTCAGCCCATTTATATTAAGAGAAAGTATAGAGAGATGCATTGTTGTCCCTGCCATTCCGTTTTCCTAAGTTTTTCTTCTTTCCTTTCCTCCTGTGCTTGCTCAGTTAGACTTTGAGTAGTGCCTGTTTGGGGCAGGTCCCAGTTCCTGGTTGCTTTCTTCAGGTTGTGTCCCCCCTCTTAGAATTCTTTGTAATGCTGGCTTAATGTTTATGTATTCATTTAGTTTTTCTTTGCTATTAAAAGTTTTCAGTTCTCCATCGAATGTGAATGCTAGCTTTGCCGGGTATAGCAGTCTGGGTTGGCAGTTATTGGCTCTCAGGGCTCGTATGGTGCTTTCCCAGGCTTTTCTTGCATTCATTGTTTGTGTGGAGAGATCTGCAGTGATTCTAATTTTTTTCCCGTTGTAGTATAGCTCCTTCTTCATTTTTGCTGCATGCAGGATTGTTTCCTTATTATTCAGATCCATCATTGTTACTATTATGTGCCTAGAAGTGTTTCTCCTGGGATCTTGCTTGTTGGGTGTTCGATAAGCTTTTGTGATGTAGTTAAGATGGTCGTTTTTGAGGTGGGGAAAATTTTCATTGACTATCTTGTTAAATAGGTGTTGCATTCCCTTGCTCTGGAATTCCTCACCTTCGTCCACTCCGATTATGCGAAGGTTAAATTTTTTAGCATTATCTGCTTGCTCTTGAATTTCCCTTTGGTTTAATTTGAGTGATTTTTCCATATCTGTCACTTTTTGGTCCAGTTGGTGTATTCTGTCTTCTGTATCTGACACTCTACCTTCCATTTCATTCACTCTGTTGACCGTGGCTTCTATTGTGGTTTGCATGGTGGAAATGGATCCCTTTATGGATTCAATGTTGGTTCTCAGAGTACTGATCTCACCTCTCAATGAGGTGAGATCAGTATGCATTACCTCTAATTTGGCGTTTATCTCACTTCTTACTGAGGTTTGTGCAGCTTCTATTTTTGCATCCAATTTTTGTTTGATATCCTGTATATCTTTTGATAGTTCATCCTTGTGCTCTTTCAATTTCTGATCCATTTCTCGCTTTATTTCTTGAGTCATTGCCTCCAGCAACCCTTGGATGTAGTTTTTGTCTTCCATTCCTGCTTTGCTCCCACTGGGGCTCTCCCCTGCGTGGCTGCTGGCTTTTGAGGTGAGCTTGCTGTCCTGGGTAGTGGTAAACCTTGTGATTTTTCTCTGTGATTTTCGCATGGGGGTTCAGGAGACTGCTCTTCAATCTTGTTTTGGTGTGTCTGTCTTTGCTTGGTTGCTGATTCTGTATTGGTAGAGAGAGTCTGTGCCTGATCTGGATTCTGTTGGGAGCCTATTTCCAGCTGCTATTCACTTAGGATTCTCAGCTCTCTGCTGTAGCAATTCCCGCCTTTGGAAGGGTTGAGCAGCCTAGACTGCTTGTGTTTGCTCCTGCGGGTGCTCTTGGGAAGATCAGATGCTCTGGATGCACTCTCCCAAATACTGGAGTCTGCTATGGGCTCCTGATGTGTTTTTGTTTGTTTGTTTTGGGCTGGTTGTGGGCTTGAACTCTAGGTTTGGGTGCTGTCCCTCAGCTCTTCAGCTCAGGGCTGGCACCCTACCATTTGAGCCACAGCCCCACTTCTGACCCTTTTTGCTTTGTTCAGGCGCCGGTCCCCTGGCCTGGTTCCGGCCCCAGCCTGGAGTGCGCTCGTTAGGCCTGTGCTAATGTGTATACCACCTTGGTTATGCAGCCTGGAGGACACAGTTCAAATTTCTTCTACTGTTGGTAGTCTTGACCCAGGGGCACTGTTCCTGGCTTGAGCATTTAAGCTCCCTTCCAGGGGCACTCTTGCTCTGGCCTGGCCAGCAGAGTGTGCTCCACCGGCTGGTGGAGCTCTCGAACAGTTCCCAGTTTTAGTGGGTCCTGTGGTCCGGGTGTTGGGGTAGGGAGTCTAGGTCAGGGTCTGGGGATTCCCTCCAGCTCTGGTCTCCCTTGATGGATTCCCTGTCCCCTGATGGGTACTCACCCTGTAGGTCGTCAGTTGTTGTTGCAGTCCTTCAGTTGTTGTTGCAGTCCGAGTTCAGTTGGGGTGGTTGCGGGCTGGGTTGGGCGGCCCCCCGCCGGGTCGTTGCGATCGCGATTGGGCGGGTGGTCTGCGGACAGGTCCCTTTGTGGCGCTGCTGGTGCCTGGCGGCTTTGGCGGGATGGAGCCTCTCCGCTCCGGTGGAGAGTGATGGGTGCGGTGGGATCCTCCTGGAGACTCCCGGCTGGTAGGTTTCTCTGTTCCTGGCGATCCGCTGTTCTGCAATCCGGTACCTGGTGATCTGCAAGCAGCCCCCTGTGTCTCTGTGGCTCCGGCAGCCCCCGCCGGGCTGGCTGGCCGGCGGCTTGGCGCACTGCCGCGCGGCCAGTAAAGGTTGGGGGAGGGGTCTTCGCTCTTCTCTGTTCTGAAATTCTTCTTTCCCTCTCTTTCTTTTTTTTTGTTATTTTCCACCTCTGGTTTTTCTCTGAGTGTTCGTCTTTTTGTGTTGTCGGTCTCTTGGGGAGATTAAAGGTTGGAACTCGAACTCTCTTTTTGGTTGGAGAGAGCTGTGGCGTTTCCCTACTGCCCCGTCGCCATCTTGGTCCCCCCTCTCATCCTCAAATTCTTAACAAGACAAATTAGTCAATAGAGTAATACAATGAATGATACAATCTCCTGGTCTAATTGAAAACATTTTTATCCCTACAAACTGATTTCCTTATAGTGAACTAATGAAGAATGATACACCTTGGGAGGCAGTATTTTAATAAATGCTTTGTAAAAAATTAACACAATAGTTGATGAATACATAGAATCCTGGTTAGTGTCACGCCCTTCAACATTCTCACCAACTTTCATCCTTCCCTTACTTTCCTTAATTTTATGGTATATACAACACATTCTTGACTGAATTCTCCCTTCCCCATCATACAATCTCCATTCCTCTACTGCTTCCCTTGGCCCACCCCTCCTCTTGGGCTTCCTGGTGTTGAATTTGTTGGGCTTTGACCTAGTATTTCTAAAAGATTACACTAGTAGAGTTATCCATAAAGTCTTATACTTCAGTTAATTCATTTGTAACCACTTGCCTGTGATCCAGCCCAACATGTTTACTTTTAGATTTATAGGGACATTATATCATGCAACCTTTATTTTCTCTGGATTTGGCTTACTTCATTTAATATAACTTTTTTTCAAATCCTTCCATTTCTTTATGATTGGTAAAATATCATTCTTTCTAACAGAGGAGTCAAATTCTATTGTATGCAATAAATTTTTAATAAAGTTAATGATTGTGAATAGTAAAGCAAACTCAACTACCAGTTAAAAATGGATCAAAAACTTAAATCTAGGACACAAGTGTTTTTTTTTTCTTTCTTGCTATTGTTTCTAATGTATTTATAAGGTAACCGTGATTTTTTTGTTGTTTTGTATGTCCTTCCCCCATGGTTTAAACCCTTTTTTCACTGTATTTGATATTGGTATCATTTGGGGAGTGGAAGGAAAAAAAATTGTTTAAATAGGGATACAGGTGGACCCATCGCAACAATGAGATGTAGAAGATGCTATGTAGAAAAACGAACTTTACAATTTGGGCAGGGGGGTTGGGGGGATGAAGTAGTTGTGGAGATGGGAGAGAAGGATGGTAGGGGAAAACAATGTAGAAGGCAGCAATGCTTGATAAGAAATGTACTCATTACCTTGCTCATGTGATTATAACCTCTCTGTACAGTATTTTCACAATAAAAAGGTATTTTTAAAAAGACTTGAAACCTTGAAATTGCAACAGGAATGAGTAGGAGAAAATTAGAATTTCTTGGCACAGCCAAGAACTTTCTGAGTAAAATTGCAAGCCCTAGAAAACCAAATAAACTGGCAAATGGGATTATACCAATATACCATTTTTTTTGCATAGCAAAGGACATATTTAACAATCTAAGAAGAGCTTAGATAATGGGAGAAGATCTTTTCCAGATAACATTCAGAATATGAAGAGTTAAGAAACCAGCTTTTCAAGAATCAATTTAATTAATTAAAAAATTGGCTAATGAAATGAACAGAGACTTCTCAGTAGAAAAAGTAAAAATAATTAGTAGATATATTTAAACAAAAAGAGTGTTCAATATCTCTGGCCATAAGGAAATTCAAATCCCAAATGACAAGGAGATTCTATTTCACCCAAAATAGAACTGCCATCATCAAGACTACAAACAATAGCCATCAGCATGGATGTGGGAAAGAAGAAATTCTAATACATTCTTGGTGGGAATGTAAACTGGAGCAACCACTCTGGAATGCAGCTTGGAGATTTCTAAAAGCAAAACAAAACAAAACAAAAAACATAGATCTGTCCTGTGATCCAGCAGGGCATTTTGTCAAAAGTTTAAAAATCAGAATACAGTAAAGCAATTTGCACAATCATATTCATTATTGCACTTTTCACTACAGCCAAGGTATGAGAACAGGTCAGATGCTCCTTAATGGGTGAATTAATCAAGAAAATGTGGAACACATATTCAATGGGGTTTTAATTACTCATCAATAAGAATGATATCACATCATTTGCAAATAAATGGATAAACCTGGAAAAAATTATGTTTGATGAGGTAAGTCAGGCCTCAAAAAACAAAAGATACATGTATCTCTTATGTTCTAAAACTACATCTAATTTAGCAATATACAAATAAACTTATATGGGGTGGTATGCAAATATATATACATGTATTAACAAAAGTATAACATGTCGGATATAATACAAATGGTGCAATTTCTTTAAAAAATTGAACTTACAAGTCAACAAACTGAATATAAGAAAACTGGTACTTCAAAGGTGTACTTATAAGTTACAAGTTTCTTACTTAGGCACTTTAGCCCCCAAGTCACATGTGTTGTAAGGTTTCAAAGTCATTCTGTATCATTCTCAATTCACAGAGGCATATATCAAAGGAAACTAAGTGTATTAATATAAAAAGCAAGCTGGAGGTCATAGGGTAAAACAAAATAGGGATTGTAAATCAGTCGAAAACAAAACAAAAGTTTAATGATCAAGTATAGAAAACGGGTAGCTGAAATGTTAGATAAACAATATAGGAAATAAGAGGGAAAATAGGGACTAGCATGAACACAATACACAGGTATAATAGAAAGGAATCAATGCTAGTTGATGATGATAATTTCGGAGACTAAAAAATCAGCTTTGATATCTAATAGAAAATATTACTCGATGGGCTTACTAAATATTTTGTCTCTATTCTTATCTCTGTAGTTGTCTGCTGATAATAAATATAAACTTAAATTTTTAAAGATAGGGAATAATTCAGGATTTTGCAGAAGCATAAAGTGTGGGTTTTATAGTTATGTGAATTTTCATACACCACATCACTACTGTTACTCTCCTGGTAGTACATCGCAATTCTGAATCTCATAGATGGAACAAGATGCTCTCAAAAGCAAGAGCAAACTGGGTGCTCGTGGTTCATACCTGTAATCCTAGCTACTCAGGAGCCTGAGATCTTGGGATCATGGCTCAAAGCCAGCCCAGGAAAGAATGTCCATGAGACTCTTTTCTCCAATTCACCACCAAAATGAGCTGTGGCTCAACACTGTAGAGAGCACAAAAGCTTACTGACAACAAGAGGACCTTAGTTCAAGCCCCAGGACTGCCCTTACCCCCAAATAAAGAATGAACAAAAACAAACAAACAAAACAAAATGTCGGCTGGAATCCAGAAAAGGAACATAAAATGTTTGATTAGAAAATGTTTATAATAAATTATAAATACAGGGGCTGGGAAAGTAGCTCAGCGGTAGAGTGCATGCCTTGCAAGTATGAGGCCCTGGATTCAATTCCTCAGCACCACATAAACAGAAAAAGCCGGAAGTAGCGCTGTGGCTCCAGTGGTAGAGCTCTAGCCTTGAGCTGAAGAGCTGAGGGACAGCGCCCAGACTCAGAGTTCAGGCCCCATGACCGGCAAAAAAATATATATATATATAAATACATACATGTCATTTTTTATTTTTTAAATATCAAGGTTTGTGTGGTACATTTTTAATATCCCCGTTATTTAAAATAAAATATTGATAACGTGGAAATACTTTTTGAAAGAAAACTTACTCAAATTTCCTTATTTTTCTATTTATTTATTTATTTATTTTTGGTCAGTCATGAAGCTTGAAATCTGGGCCAGAGTGCTGTCCTTCAGCTCGTTAGCGCAAGGCTAGCACTCTATCACTTGAGCCACAGTGCCACTTCTGATTTTCTGGTGGTTTCTTGAGATAAGAGTTTCACTGCTTTTCCTGCACTGGTTGGCTTTGAACTGTGATTCTCAGATGTCAACCTCCTGAATAGCTAGTATTACAGGTGCAAGCCACTGGCACCTGGCTAATTTTAAACTAAAATTATAATATGATTAACAACATATGAATCATGACATTCTTCCTGAGAAGAATCACTTATTTTCATATAATCTTGCTAAAATTTTCATGTTTAATTTAGGCTATTTGCTTTCTTATGTTCGTATTAATGTCATATGTCACTACATTTTTTCCCAATTTTATTATTATATGTTGTAACTTTTTTGTTTACTCTTCCTCTCTCCATTTGTCTGATCTTCCTTCCCTGGTCCTCCTTCCCTGACAATACATGTTTAAGCTTACTAAACTTTAAAAAATATGTCAAACTAATTTTTGTTGGTTTTCTTCAATAACATTCTATGCCAAGATTTGTTTCTCATAAGTTTTATTAGACATTGCTCAAAGCATTAAAATATCCAGAATCACAAATTTTCTTTAAAAGTTTAATAAACTATTTTGCAAAGCAATAAAGTATTCAGTTATGAAATATAAAATATGTCTTAAAATGTCTGTGGGATATTGAAACATTATTCCGAAGACAGCAGATTGGATTTAACTCAAAGATAAATGTTAGCTTTCATATTCTATAGATTGTCAAGACTTTATATTATACTTCAAAGTTTTCAAACTTTGAAGGATTAGTTTGAAGCCAGCCCAGGAAGAAAAGTCCATAAGACTCATATTAAATTGCTCACTAAAAATTCTGAAGTGGATCTGTGGCTTTAGAAAATGCTTATGGACAGTGCCAAGTCTTTAGTTCAAACCCAAGGACCAGTACATACATATATGCACACACACACACACACACACACACACACACACACACACACACACACACAATTAGCTTAAATTTATTTTGAAACATGAGTATAAAATCCCATATTGTATATAAAGTAATTAAAATTAAATAATTAAAATAAATTAAGATTAAAATAAATTAAAATGAAGTAAAATAATTAAAGCATATAACTCATCAGAACCAGCACAATTAATCAATTATTAAAACATAAAACATTCATTTAACGAATGAATAATTTACTGAGGTCATAGCAGAAAACAATCATAGACACTAGATATGCAAATTAGTATGGCTATGTTGCTCTAAACCCTTCTCTCACCACCATACCATAATTGTAAATGTACTTATTTCAACAGCAAATTTTGTTCAAACTTTCTGACGGACACCTGATCAGAATTTATCTATACGTTGAATTAGGTTATTTCATTCTGTGAAATATTAAACAACAAGCTCAGTTTGTAAATATTTTTTTAAGTGGGGGAAAAATATTTAATAATTCTTTATGGTAGATTCCAGGGAGAACTGAAATTGTGTAATTCCTTAGAAAGGCAAAGTCAAAGTTGAACAAAGTAAATACCAAGACATGTGTACTTGAAAGGTGTGGAATGGTGTTCAAAGAAAAGGTAGACAGATGAAGAGGAGAAGTGTGAATGCAGAAAACAATTCAATGTATATCGTAAAAAATTAAGAGTGAGGGAAGGGGAAGCTAGGGGAAAAAATGGGTGAGACTCTTGAAAGAGGAGGTATTAATCAGGATGCATTATATTCATCAACTGCTTTGTTAAATGAATACTCCTCTGAACAACTACTTAAAATAAAAAAGGACCTGTTAAAAATATGTTAAGTGAAATAAGTCAGGCTCCAAGAGATGTGTGTTTTCCTTTATATGTGAGAGCTAGATTTAGCTTATAAACTTATAAGTATCTAAGTATATACAAAAGTATTAACTGAAATACAGTAGATTCAGGAAGAAATATTTTTCAATGGAAGGCTCTTAGGGAGGGAAGCAAATTCACGTAGTATGGCATGACACACAATCAATTAATATGTTGAAAACCATTTTAGTCAATATTAATACTGTAAAGGATGTATATATATTCATAAAACAGATTGATAAGTGTAATTTGAGATATATGTACACACATACAGATATTTACACATGTATAGAAATATGTTTATATAGCTATCTATACAAATACAAACTGATATCTGTTAGTGTTAAAGACATACTTATCCTTACACATTCTGCTGAATGTCTAAGCATATAGTATCAATATTATATTTAATTTCCTAGGATAGGTTTGTATTTACATGACACCCAAAATAGAAATACGAAGTGTGAAATCTGTGTTGCAGCTACACTTTCAGGATAGTATGAGTACATGCAGTGCATTCACTTCAATCCTATGAAACTCATATTCAATTCCAATATACGGATTTAAACTCCAGACACGGTGTGGTTTTCTGAATTATTCATACATACTCACTCCAGGGGGTTACATTTAGGTATGATAGAAAAGTGGCTTAAAGCAGGCAGCCAGGAGGAGTCTTGTCCTTTAGTAAATATTCAGAGTACATTAGGATGATGATAGCATAGCATTTAGGGCATGAATATCTTAAATTTACCTATTCAGGAATGATGGCACAAATGAGGATGATTTCAGATGTCTCAGATAAGCATTTAATCATCATTTTTAACACATCCTTGCTAGTAAAGGAATATATATTTTAAAAGAAAGAAAAAGAATAGTAATTCACCAAATGGTAGTGACCCTATTCAATACACAGTCAGTTAGAGATGCCCATCAAAGTATGGCTGGCAGATATAATTGATTAGGTAAATTGTATCTCTTCAACTAATAATAGGGAACTATCATTATACAGTGAACTGTGATTAATTACAATTTTTTGAAAGGACATCCATGCTCAATTTCTAGAAAAGTTAGCCTAACAGATGAACACAATTATTTCTGATGTAATTTAAAAATCATATTTTAATAAATACTAATATTTGGTACGCAATCAGATCTGATGAATTAAAATATAGATCATTGGTTTGAATTAAAAAATAAAAATGCATAAATGTATATGATAAGTTAGATGAATTTTATAACAATTATATAATTGTATGGCTTTTCTTTTTTGAAAAAGTTGTCCTCAACTGAAAATTCTACTTAGTCAATAAGTTAGCTAGTTTTCCTTATCCAGACATGTCAGCAAAGTCAGCTTTGATGACTAAGGCTAAAGATGTGAAAACCTTTGATGCTAGACTGAACATGGAATTGGTGCCACTTTGAAAGAATTCACACATTCCAGAGGTAGAAGACTAAACATAGAGGGCTGGACCATGTTGGGATATTTAAAACACAGTGACTTCCAGATGTTTTGAAGCCTACTAGAAGATTTTAAGAAGCATACTGTCATACATTTCCATGCAATAATTATCACTCTCAGAACTCATGTTAGCAATGTATGTTTATGTAATTTCTCTAAAGACGACCTCATTCTATGACACACTCTAGTAGAGACAGCAAACTCTGAAACTAAGTTTAAATTCATTTTATTAGGCTACAACTGTGGTCTCATTTTTCATAGTTTCCCTAATCAAATTACTAGTTCAAGTTGGTACAAATATTTTAATTTACTTTCTACTTTGAATGTAACATTGCCTTGCTATTGGTCATTGCCTAATCCATTGGAGCTTGGTCAATTTTCTATAGAAGGCCCAAACCAATAATTTGAAGAACCCATTCTCTGCTCTGAATGTAGAGAGAGAAGCTGTTGAGCCTCCCATAAAGCTACTTCTGATGCTTCTTGTATTTAGAGAATGATGTTAATGCTTTCTAGACAGCTTTTTTCAGTAATCATATTTTTCTTAACATACATAGTGGGAAGTCCACTATATAACTAGCTTTGCAGCCCTTTTTCAAATGTCTCTCATCTTTTTAATATATATATTTTGTTGTAAAGATACTGTACAAAGGGGTTACAGTTACCTGAGTAAGGTAATGAGTACACTTCCTACGAAGCATTGTTACCTCCTCCTTTGTTTTTCCCATACCATCCCTTCCCTCCCCTTCCCTCCTGACCCCAGAAGTTGTAAAGTTTGTTTTCAACATAGTGTCTTGTACATCTTATTGCTACAGTGGGTCGACCTGTATCCTTATTTCAGCATTTTGTTATTTCCCTTACCCTCCCCAAATTAGAAAAATGTATATTTTTCTGGAATCACATACAGTGAAAACATAGGTTATACCATGGGGGGAGAACATACAAAAGAAAGAAACAAACAAAAAAATCACATAGTACATTATAAGTACATTAAAAACTGACAAAGATAAAACCTCTTTTGCTCCTATCTTGGGGTTCACTTAGCTTAGCATCAGCATATATGGTCATATGTAAATAGCTTTTGACTTTTTCTGTCTGTCCTAGATATATACTAGTTATTGCAAATAAGGAAAACTATAGGACCTAGGTTTCTTTGGGCCTTGCTTATTTCACTTAATATGATTTTTCACAAGTCTTTCCATTTCCTAACAAATGGGTGCAGTGTCATTCTGATGGAAGAAAAGAATTTCAGGGTGGGGGAGGCTGGGAAGGGATGTGAAGGGTAAACAAAGGAGGAGGCTGCAATGCTTGATAAGAAATGTACGCATTATCTTGCCCATGTAATTGTAACCCCTCTGTACAGTATGTTCACAAAAAATAAAAATTAAAATTAAAAAAAAGAAACTCCAAAAAAAAGAATTTCAGTGTGTGTGTGTGTGTGTGTGTGTGTGTGTGTGTGTGTATAATATCACATTTTCTTGGTCCATTCATCTACTGTGGGTCATCTGGGTTGGTTCACTATCTATAATATCTAATCCTGGAAGACTTGTGATTTAATTTCAGTACACAACTCATTATTTGAATATGGTATGTCCCACATAGGATCAACTGTGGAAATATTTGGTCCCCACTTAGAGGTACCTATTGAAGGGATGAGGGTCTAGAAAATTCAGGAGTTGAGATTCAATCAGAGGTACATTAGATCACTAGGAATGCGACACTGAAATCTGTATCTTGTTCCTTGGCATTTCCTTGCTTTCTGCTTCCTGTGTACTATCAGGTGAACAGTGTCCTCCTCCATAAACTCATGCTACCATCATGTTCAGTGCATGGGACCAAATGACCAAGGATTCAACCTTTTGAAATACCGAGTCAAAAAGTCTTTCCTGCCAGGCACTGGTGGCTCATACCTATAATCCTAGCTACTCAGGAGGCTGAGATGTGAGGGTCACGGTTCAAAGCCAGCCTGGGCAGGAAAAGTCATGAGACTCTTATCTCCACTCAACAGAAACAGAAGTGGCTCTGTGGATCAAGTGGTAGAGCACTAGCCTTGCGCCGAAGAGCTGAGGGACAGGGTCCAGACCCAGAGTTTAAGCCCCATGACCGACAAAAAAAAAAAAGTCTTTCTTTCCCTTGGTGATTTCTGTCAGTATTTTGTCTCTTCAATGAGAAAGCTATTATTTGACCCTCTAGAAGTATCTCTTTGCTGGTTCTTTTTTTTCCTTTTGTTAACTTTAAGTAGTTGAAAAAAAAGTTCTCATCCTACAAAACAGTATATGAATACAAGGTGTCTGTCAACATTGTCACCCATCACTGTTAACCCATCCCTTCTCTCATTTTTCTTTTCCTTCTTTTAATTGATATTATGTGATTACATAAATTTCACATATTTCACAGTATTGTGGAATAGTGATACTTAAAGTCACAAACACATTTTAACCTTCACAAGGCAAATTGTCATTATCATTGTCTATAAAGTTTGTGAATTCTGTGCGGTTTGACAATACAATTATTTCTTCCACATCAGATGATGTTTACATTTCTTTCTTTTTGCTAAGTGTAAGCTGTTCCCGCTTTCTCTCGCATTCCTCCCTTCCCATCGCTGTCTCGTGGTTGTTTAATTCATTTTCATCTATATCCAGTACAGCTGGTGGGCCCTTTAGAGTAAGTTGTCCTGTTTCCCACTTATTCTGGGTCCTCCTCCTAGCTTCCCTCTGTTGACCATATCTGGTCAAGAACATGGCGTCATTTAGCAATGATACGACAAAATGAGTGGCTGTCCTTTGTTTCTCGAGTTATGTTTACTTTGTCACATCTCCTTGCATTTTGGCTTTTCTATGATGTTTCTTTTAGCTGTAACCTTACCACCACCAACAATGAACTTCAATGAATTCTCTGGCTCCATAAATTTTAATTCCTTCTTCCAATACGCCTCTCAATTTTTGCAGCTCTCCATAATAGGCTCATGTATCCAGAAAGGGCTAGAACTGTGCAGATATCATTGGTATTGTGACTCAAATATTGTTCATATGGAACAGCCCTTCCTACTCATACTAACTGTTTAATACCACATAAAAAGACATCCCAATACACTTGCAATTCATAATAAATATTTTTTGTGATTCTCTGCATAAACAAGGCTGCATCATCTATAGGCCATATACAGCTTTGTTTTTTCAATAAGGAAGGGGTTTAGTTCATCTGCCCATATGGTCAAAACATCCTTCTGTGAATAGGGATAGGCATTTATGAACCATCTGCCTGACTTACAGATCTGAATTTATGAAACAGAACAAACTATACAATCTGGAAACAAATCCCATG
The DNA here is from genome assembly GCF_019054845.1 of Dipodomys spectabilis. NCBI lineage: Eukaryota > Metazoa > Chordata > Mammalia > Rodentia > Heteromyidae > Dipodomys > Dipodomys spectabilis. The sequence goes on from NW_024870709.1 coordinate 13,897,161, forward strand.
ACTATATCTACCTATTTTAGGAGATATCTTTTATGAGTGGAAATGAAGAAGCCAAAATAAACCAACTTTACCTAACACTATGTAACTTTTCTTTCTATACATTCTTGTTTTATTTAAATAATTTAGGCTTGACAAATTCTAAGTCTTTAGGGAAATATATTAATTTTAGTGATAGTCACTATGGAATTAAAAGAATAATCATGGAGAAATTAACATTGATTTTAAAAAAATTAATTTTTTGAATATTAAATAAGACAAAAATAGTTGTATTGTATGCCTAATAAATTATTTTTTTCATTTGAAAAAATAATATAAAAAGCATGGCTCTATTATGTAAGAAATAAGTATAGGAATAGGTATAGGTAATATAATACAAAAAAGGAAATGCTATTTTTAAATAAAATCTTTAAAGCATATTTGATCTTAGAATATATCTTGTCATTCATTACAAATGTGAATTTAAAAAACTTAAATCTAATACCAATACATATAATGACATTTTTAAAACAGTGGTTCGTAGTTGTATCTGATAGAAAATAAGATCAGATTAGGCATTTTTATTTTTCATTTTTCTTTTCTTTTCTTTTCTTTTTTTTTTTTGTTGGTCATGGGGCCTGAACTCTAAGCCTGGGCACTGTCCCTCAGCTCTTCAGCTCAAGGTGAGTGCCCTACTACTAGAGCCTCAGCATCACTTCTGGCTTGTTCTGCTTATGTGGTGCTGAGGAATTGAACCAGGACCCTGAGCTACCTTCCCAGCCTAGCTTAGGCATTTTTCAATATATTTCATATGCATGATTAGTTGCTAGTGAAAACAAAATAAGTTGCTCAATTAATTATTATAGAAATGTTATATAATTATAAGATATTCTTTGAATTTGTTGAGCATCTCCTCCATGAAAATCTTCTATAGAAGTATCTTAGTAAAGTCTTTCCTTATGACTTTTAAATGTTTACTTTTTCCATTTATTTGCCTCTGATAAAAATACTCAAATTACTTACTTTTTACTCCATAATTGATTTAATTTAGCTCCAGGTAAGAACTCCATTGTTCCTGAAAATAGTCTGGATTGCTTGTAATTTCCTGTCTCATTTTCAGTGAATTTGATTGACCTATCTACTTGTCATTATCTTCACCATCCTTCCCAGTTAGCTAAATCTGAATCCTTTTTGCAAGGCTTATGCTGAGCTAAGTAACTTGAAATTTCATTTTTTTCTCTTTCTCTTCTTGCATGTAGAGATTATTATTACTAGGTATTATAACTTTATACTTTTTAGTATGTATTATGTCATACTGTTTTCATCATTGGTTTCCTGTGATAATTGTATATTATTTTCTTTCATACATATTTTTATAATATCTAGAAAAATTCTTAGTACATAGCAAAGAGTTGTCAAATATGTATTACTTGAAATATGATAAAAATTAACATCTTAATTTATTTTGCACTTGTATTATATGACAGGACAGAATTATTTTGCTGTCTGATTTAGAGAAATCTGGATTCAATCCTGAGTACACTCTTGTTGATATGTGACAAAAGCCTTAGCTTAGACATCTCAACTGCACCTGTATCATAATTTTTGTGTTTTTGATGTTTGAGGCTGTACTAAAATAAAACATAATATTTTCTAGTCTATGCCACTTATTTTCTATGTGACTTTGAGCAAGACTGCTGACCTACCTATCGTTTAGTTTCCTGATAAAGAAAATTGAAATAATAGCCATAAAAATTGAATGGGTTATTTCATGTACAAACACATGATATTGGGCTATTAATTACATGAAGTAGAGTGTACTACTCTTGAACATATTAAAATGTACAAAAAATATTAGTATTTTTATCAGTTATATAAAATTACCACAAATAGAATCTTACAACCAACATAAATATTTCTCACAGTTCTGGAACCAAAAGGTCAAGACTAAATGCTAGCAGATTCATTCTCTTATTAAAAAAAATCCCACACATGGGATCTTCCCACTGCTAACCTACATGTTGGAAGTGTTAACAGAATTTGTAGGTGATGCTAAGGGTACTAATCCATTATTTGTTACATTAAGTTTTAGTTTTTTTTCTTTTAAATTCAGTCCTTTTATATGTATTTGAACCATTAATTTCTAAATCTTAAAGTAGGAAAATTTTGATGGTATTTTATCTTATGTTGCAAACATCTTCAAGTATTGTCTCATTCATTATATTATTGGTATTGTGAAAAAATTATGGTAAATAATTGGGGAATTAACTGTCTTAAGTTACAGACAAAAAAACTCAACATCATCACAGAAATAACTATTATTGTAGTTTACCATTATTATAAAAATATTGAACTTATTTAATGTAGAATATAAATAATGACAATGAAAGAATAGGTAATTAATATAAAACCATAAATACTTAGTATATTAGCAAAAAATGGAAAGGCAAACACAAGATATAATTCTAAAATAGATAGCTTATAAAACTCGTAAGGTAAGGAATATCAATTGGGTTGACTAAAAGAAAAGAATGTTTTATCAAATAGAAATGCAACTAAAATGAGAAGCACATATCTGAAATTCAAGAGACTTATATAAGCTTTTTTGTAAAGATGGGGATATAAACATATTTATCATTAAACTGTAACGAAAGAAGGCACATGGTAAACTTTGTACTTGTTATTATTTGTTAATGGTTGATGTGAGGGAGAACTCAGCAGACCCACACACATCGTAGAGGGCAACATTATATTGCTGTTCTATTGTATAATTGGGGTGATAGCTATATTCCTACTTTATTTTCCAGATTGTCTTAGGTCATTCAGGCTGCTATTACAAAATATCCTTATATATGACATAATTCATTTTCACATGTCTAGACTAGGAAGTACAAAATCCAGGCAGCAGTGATTTTGTCTGTTGCAGTATAGCTTTCTGGTTCACAAAAGTTAACTACTCTTGGGGAAGGTAGCTAGCTAGCTACCTCCATGAGGTCTTAGGGCACACATTCTAGACTGGCTATCTGTGAGCTCATGTTTTAATCAAGTCTCACTTTTCCTACCTCCTAATGCAGTTGCCTAAGGACTTAGGACATATGGGTTGAGATGAAGAAGGAGAATCATTTTATTCCCAGAAGTAAACTTCAATTTCTAATGTCATGCTTCATACTAATATTATATCCATTGTAAGATGCATCCCTAATTCAAATGTGTGAAAATTAAAAAAAGAAAACATTTGTATTGCATAACAAATGAAGTATATTCTTCCTTTTCTTCTCTTTCTTTCTGTCTCTCCTCTCTCTGTCTCTCCTCTCTTCTCTCTTCTCTCTTATTTCTCTCTGTCTCTCTGTCTCTGTCTCTGTCTCTCTCTCTCTCTCTCTCTCTCTCTCTCGCCTCTGTCCAATTGGAGATAAGGGTCTCATCAACTTGAAACACAATCCTCAAATCTCAGGATACTTGAGCAGCTAGAATTATAGTTGTGAGATACTGATACCTAGTTTATCCTATTCTTTTTTTTTTTTACTAGTTCTAATTACATTCTATTAATTTGTTTATTAGTTGCTTATTTTGTAAGTTGTATAATAATTAGGTTGGACTTCTTTTGTGTTACTAATACTTTTAAAAATCGTGTGTTACTCTTGTTAAAAACAAAACAAAACAATAGTCTAGAGCTGGGAACTGGTGGCTCACACCTGTCATCATAAAGTCTAATTTTTCTTTCTTTCTTTCTTTCTTTTTTTTTTTGGTCGGTCATGGGGCTTGAATTCTGGGCCCCAGCGCTGTCCTTCAGCTCTTCAGCTCAAGGCTAACACACTACCATTTGAGCCACAGCGCCACTTCCGGTTTTCTGGGAGTTTATTGGAGATAAGAGTCTCACGGACTTTCCTGCCCGGTCTGGCTTTGAACCGCGATCCTCAGAGCTCAGCCTCCTGAGTAGCTAGAATTACGGGCGTGAACCACCAGCGCCCGGCTGATTTTTATTTTATATTGTTTCATCATGAAAATTTAAAAAAGTGCCAGTATAATTTCAACTTTAATATCCTACGTTTTGTGTGTGTTTCTTGTACTTCAGTACAGAGGAACATTTTTCTGTGTTTTATATGTCTAGAATCTCATGAAAATTTTCAGTTTTTCTAATTTTTATTAGAGAAGAGCTCATCTGCAATTATTTTAGTAAATCCGACCCTTTATCCCAACTTTCTTAATCTCTAAAAGAAGTGGAGTGAGGCCATTTATTAATAGAATAATTTTTATATAGGATTTTGTATTCCTTGTCTGTGTCAGATTCTGTAGCTAATTTATGTAATAAACTTTAATTCCTATAGAGTCAGCTAAACTATAACTGTTGGTATTGGTAATGTACTGACATACAAGAAATTTTGGTGTTCTGATTTATCCTAAACTCTGTTAATTATCATTTAGCAGAAAAACTTGTCAGATTTTCTGGTAAACATATAATTAATTACCTAGCATTCATGCATTATGGTTATATTTTTCTTTATTTTTTTTTACATCTTATACTTTGAACTATCTCTTGTCTAATTAGAGAGCATGTCTTCCCTATCTATGTAGTGTGTCCATGTGAAATGCATAGTTGAAATAAAGTTTCATTTCCAAAATCAGGCATTTGTGGCCATGTATTTTACAATTAATTGAGTATAATGATGATATTTTAAGTCTACATTAATATTCCATTTCAAACATGCTGATAATGTAATTGCACAGTACACAGGACAAATAATAAAAATGGCTTGCCCAATTTATTACTATAAAAAGAATTAGTGTGATGACCAATTAAGGAGACATTTAAGTACAGTTATTGTATTCTTTATCATGCAGAACTGACTCCAGGAAGGTTAAAGTTGTTATTAAAATCATTAATTTGATTCTTTCTATAAGTGACATAAAATTGTCACAAAATATAATATATGATCATGAAAGAATATCAAAATGAAGCCTTTTATGTAATTGGGAGGTTATGATGATAATTTACTACTAACAAAATGAGAATCCCAATATCATGTATTATTTTACTTAGTCTTAAAATTGTAAGTGACATCCGATAACAAATTCTTACATATTATACTTAGTAAATATGCATAAATATCTCTTGGGAAATTGTTATAATTTTTGCTTCTTTTCTTATAGTTTTGCTTCTTTTATAAGTATATGAAGTAAGTAGAATTAGTCAGATTTACTGTAAATGCTGATTTCTGGTTTGTTTCCCTATGAAAACAGGAGTGAAAACCAGCACAGAAGTTTGGAAATTAGCATGACTGAATCAGGAAAGGAAGATGCACTTTATGCTCCCCTCAGAGTTGTGCATGTACTCGGTTTACAATCTTGTCATTTGAGTAAATAACTAAATACTTATGTATACATGTGTCCACTAGTTTCTCTCCAGACCTTTTTGTATTTTGAGTTAAAAATGACACTCTAAAATTATTATTTATTTGTCATATATTTTATTGTAAACATACTGTACAGAGGGGTTACCGTTACTTGAGCAAGATAAAGAGTCCTGTTTCCTATTGAGCATTGGTACCTCCTCCTTTGTGTTCCCCCTAGCATCCCTTCCCCTCCCCAACTCCACCATAACTCCCCCTCAACCTAATGTCTTGTACATATTGTTGTTACATGGGTCATCCTGTATCCTTATTTCAGCATTTTGTTATCCCTTCCCCTCCCCAAATCAGAAAAATGTATATACAGGATGCAGGGCACCTGGATCAATACAGTGAAAACAGGGGTTACACCAGGGGGAAAGAACATACAAAAGAAACAACAAAAATCACATAGTGAAATTAAAAATTTGAAATTACTGTTACCTACACCAATGTACTTTAAATTACATATGTAAAATTCAGAGAATTAAGCAAAAAGGGATAATAATCCTTATTGGTTTTTGAGAAAGTGAAAAGGGCTTTACTAATTGCTTAAAAGTATGCATAAAAATTTTTAAAACTAGTTATTAGAATTTCTAAAAATAGTACATATCCTAATACTTTAAAATACTGCATAACAACACAAATAAAAACAAAATTATGGGGCTGGTAATGTGCTTAGTGGTAAAGTGCTTGCCTACCATGTATGAAGCCCTGGGTTCAATTCCTTTGTACCACATAAACAGAAAAAAGCTGGAAGTGGTGCTTTGGCTTAAGTGGTATAGTGATAGCCTTGAGCACAGAGAGGTTCAGGACAGTGGCCTGGTCCTGTATTCAAGCTCCAGGACTGGCAAAAAAATATGATTATTCATAAATAACAACCTATCCCTCAAGGCACAATAGAGGGAGTATAGGTATTTCAGAATGTTATTTGCAAAATATTCAGTCATTTAAAATGCTACTTAAAGACATAAGGCCCACAGACTTATTAGTAAAATAGATTTATACTATGTTCTTAGCTCTTCACTGTTGAGAAGCAGAACTTTTATAAGGATGCATATAAATTTCCACACCCTTCATCTTAAATTTTAAAAATAATGCCCAAATATATTGGTTCATAAAAACCAACTGAATATTTGACCAAATTAGTTTTGAATGAGGAACCACCTAATTATGGTTGGTTTCATATATACTTTATAGCCCCAAATATGTAATTCTGTTATCAAAAATTACTTAAACAAAATTTGAATTAATAAGGGGTAACACAGAAAAAACATCCTCTATGTATGTTTGCAACATACTATGAAAATAGCCAACATTTGAGGAATATTTGAATTCAGATAAGGCTGAAGTTGATTATCACATGATACTATGCAATAAAAAGGGAGAAAGGGTGTCATGCTGAAACTCTAAAAATTGTACTGAAGGTTCTCTTTCTTCTTAGTTTATATTTATCTTTACTTCATATGATAAAATGAAGCTTGTTTTGGTTATTTGGAGTATTTTCATTTACCTGGGTATTATAAAATGATTCTATGGAAACTTTGAAAGATTATATAACATTGTAAATATGTTAGCCTCCAGTTGCTGATTTATAGCATGAGATCAATAATGTCTAATGTTCTAAAACCAGACTGCCATGAGTGATTATCCATTTCATAATTGAATCTTGGAAGACCAAATGTTATGTGAGAAAACAGGTCTGTTTTTAAAAGTCATTTTCATTCACTGTACCTACTGACTTAAAATATCTCTCCAATATTAGTGACACATATTATTTAAAAGATTAATTCTAATACTTTGTTGCTTTGCTATGTTATGTGAAAATTAAACAAAATATCTGTTAAGAAAATTTTACAAGCTTGAACAATATATATGTACTCAAATATTTTATTTTAATCATGACAAAATGTAGATATCATGCCAGATTTATAATCTCACTTTCCTATTCCATTATCATTGGTTTTGTATTCTGAGTTTATTACTACTAAAGGGACAAAAATGCCTTTGAACTTTTGCAAGCATTCTGGTCTTGACCTAAAACATTTTATTTTTATTCATTTGTAATGTTTCAAGCATCAGTGTAAATTCTAAATCATCTTGAGGAAAGATTTAATAGAATTCCAAGCAGTAATGAACTATACATACCTACATTTTTGAAAACTACTAGTTTAGTGCTATGACAATCTGGAATTATATGAAATAAATATGATGCTATACAGTTCCAGAAAATCAGTTTTGGCATAGTGAGAACCTATGTTCAAAAAAGATTACTTAATTTGAAAACAATGCAGTTTAAATTTTTCCTATAATGCATCATATCCCATGTTTGAAAGACTGTTCTCATTTGAAAGCATCTCAAAAACGTCACGTAACTGTTTTCAACTTTAGCAAAAATTATAACTACTTTACTTTTTGTGTACAGGTTGTTCCTCAAGCCTTATTCAGTCCCTTATCTTCCTGAAAAGATTCAAAGATAAGTGGCTACGTTTATAACTTTATTTAAAAATAACTGGAGTAAATAATATATGTTCTAATTTTGATAGTCTATAATAGTTTAGGTAAGTATAATGAGTATTCCGTCTGTAAATATTTATCTGAATTGAATGCTATTATTATTATTGCTCTCTTTTAAGGTTATAATTTTTATTTGAGTAGATTTATAATTCAAACTTTGTTCATTTTCACTTCTGCAAAACATTTTATAACATTATAGAAATAATGTTACTTATTCTAATGATTATATATCCCTGTTCAATTTTCAGTCACGACTGTTATTAAACAAGCTAGCTTCAATGCACCTGTGTAAATGTCTTTATGGTAGTCACACTGACACTGAAATTCTGCTCTACGTATGTGAAACTTGATAATAACACAAAGTAAACCCAACTGTGCAAAAACTGAAATAGATGTTAGAAGTGTTAGCTAAACACAAGGAAATATACTTTTCGGTCTAGATAATTATATAAGAGAAAACACATTATTTGTCTTTCTGATTTAGATTTATTTTACATAGAATGAAGATCTCCAGTTCCATTAATATCCTTATAAATTTCACAATTATATATTATTTTACAATAGAATAATATTCTGTTGTGTATATACAACACATTTTCTTTATTCTTTTATCTATTGATCAGCACCTAGACTGAATCCCTGGCATGGTTCAATCCCTTGGTTTGAATAGTTATGCAGTAAACATGGGCTTGCATTCATTTCATAATTTGTTTTACTTTAATTCAGATATATGTATCTCATGTTGAGGTGTTCGTATCCATGACCTTAATGCTTTAAGTGTTTGTCTTACACAGATTTATCTTTCATGCATATGTAAAACAACTTCTTCTATATCTGGCTTAAAAGGTCTAAGAAGAAAAATATCTAATTGAAATTAGAGCTTATTGCAATAAGAGGACATATTCACAATGTGTTTTGAGAGACATTTGTCAAATATTATGAAGCCTAGGAGTGAGATACTGTAAAACAATAATGGAGGAAACAATTAGCACTAGTTCGCAATGGCAACTACATTCATAAATTCATTTGGACTCTCAATTCCTTGACATATTTAAATTACCTGGCATAAACAACACAGTGATATAACAGAAATATTTTGTTCACCTAGATCTCTCACTCATTTGCAGGAACTGAAACCTAATATTTTCCATAGAATTTCATTGCTGACTAAGTGAATCTATAGAGTGTTGATCCTTGTTCTGGAATAGGTTAAAAACCTCTGGAGCAAGCTGGGTCATCCGTTTCTAGTGTTTATCCTTTTACTTCTGTCACACCATGATTTTGTCTTCTCCAAAGATTTTTTTTTGTTTATTTGTAAATAACTCTCCAATATTTTGTTGTTATTCACATTGCTATAACAAATTACTTGACACTGAGTATTACAAAAAGAAAAGAGCTTTATTTAACTCAGAAAGTTCAGAGTTGAAAAGTAGTCATGTCAAGGGGTTTATCTTCTGTTCAAGACTGTTTGGTTATATCATGTCTCAGTGGATAACATCACGCCTATGTGATCTGTGAGAGGTACAGAGATGTTAGAGAGCAGAAGGGAGATTAATATAGCATGCCCTTCTCTCAGGAAATAGGATGTCCTGAAAACTTGGTTGATCTCTTTTTCAGAACCGTGCTGACAATGCAATAATTAGTTTACACTCAGTCTCCCTCACCTTTTAAAAATTAAAATATTTCTCTAAACCACCATACTTGAAGACACAGCTTTGGTCAGATGCATCCTCTACAGACACACATGTTTCCAAACATGGCAAGTACCTTCAGCTAGGTAGGTGCTTATTCATCATCCATCACCATTCATTCCTGTTCTTCTTTGGTCTTTGTTCTCAGCACAAGGACTGGGCAAAACAAATAAGTTCTCCATAAGCAATGAAAGAGGTACTTGTCTATTTTAAAGTGATTTTTTGCTTCTAATTTTTAATTTTCATACTCAATACTTATCTATTTTATGCCAAATTTTCCTGTATCTTCTATGGGGTTACCGTTAATTATTTTAAACATGTATATGATTTTTTTATATCCTATATATCAGAATTCTGAAGTAACTATGGTTCTGAGAGGGCTATTTCTTTTTCTTTAAGGCAACTTCTTTGTGACTTGTTTTTCATATGTTCATCTTCATTGACATTTTATCTGTAGATATTTATGCAATCTTGCTTTCCTTTCTTCAGTGGGGACTTTTTGTATTTACTTTCGGTATGGTCATAGAGGTCTTATCAATGAAGAACTATTTCATACTTTTGCTTGAGTTATTTTCATATCCTCAAATGACTGAATTCTGAGCTCTAGTATAAATGATGATTCACTTGAAGTTAAGTAAGTAGGTCATCATGAAATGCTTTCATTCAAATTTCTTCATACATCTTAATGGAGCCAAGGTCAATTCAGGGAGGTTTTTTAAAGTCTTTCTTGGCTGCAATTTTCTTTTCTTCTTATCCCCCTTGCCAATTCTTCTTCACATGCTTATAGATTCTGTTTCTCTTAAGGATTCTCAAATCAATCCCATTTCTCACCCTTCAAGAGCATTAGGAATTGCCTCCTGTTCCAGACATTTGGCCCATTAAAACCCAGGAGATACGCCAGCCAAGTACTGGCAGTTAACACAAGGGAAATTCCAGAATCAGTTTTTTCTTAATTCTGTACATTCACACCTGATCTTATTTTTGCTGGAATCCATTGAATTTCATATAGTTGTCACGCAGCAGTCTTTAATGCCATTTGGAAGATATTTTAACCAGCAATTTCTCATAAGCTGCATTTAATTATACGTGGAAATTAAGAAATAGTTATAGGGATTTTTTTCTTGCTTCAATGCAGTAGCATTTCATCTGAACAGTAAGGTGCAAATTATTCTTATGTATATAATGAAATGAACTTGCTGTAGTATTTATAACACTAATGAAAGAAAATAGTACACAAATCAAAGGTAATTCAATAAACAAACAAACACTAAATAAGCTCATACAAAGGTGCAACAACTTGTCATTGTGACTATTATAATGTATCAGAAGGGTGGCATTATTTCCTATTTTACTATTTAGGATCTTTAAATTTCCAAATGGAAAAATAATTTATATGCTAATTTTTAAGTTTTGTCTATAGCTTCAAATGGGTAGAATTAGTTGCAATATGTTGAAAAATTTCTTGAAGAATTAACACAAGTGATTGCTGAAAGGATATATAACTAAATTTTCACCATAATTGTTATAATATATATGTACATATACATATGTATACATGTATAAAAATAGAGACAGTTATTGTAAATAATTGGTTTCTTTTGAGACTGAAAAGGAGATAATTTTCTGTGTGTAAAGGCTAATGAGACTAGGCTTGGAAATTCACATATAATCCCAGAACTCAAAAGGTTGAGGAGAGAGGATGACTTGGGCCTAGTTATTATACACCAATTTTGGTAACATTAAAAAAAAGAAAAATAAAACTGTCTCTAGAGCAAAACAAAACAAAACAAACAAACTGAATGGATTCAAGAGGTGATAGCTATTTTGAACTGCAATAACTGTTGCTAACTCAGCCTCTTCTCTTTTGATTGTGCTTGACCAAAACTAGTAGAGTATATACATCATACCAGAAATAATACTTTGGAGTCATTAGGTCACACTATGCTAATATCTATATATACATATATAGATATATATTTTTCCTTTTTATATTTAATTGTATTGTCACAGTGATGTACAGAGGGGTTACAGTTACACACATAAGGTAGTGAGTACATTTCTTCTAGAATTGTTATTCCCTCTCTCATTTTTATCCCATTATCCTTCCCCCAACTACTCCCCGTGCAAGTTGTACAGTTTATATCCAACATATTTTCTTGTGAGTATCACTGTTGCATTGGTTCACTCTATGTGCTTTGTCTCACCATTTCGTGTTCCCTTATCATTCCCTAATTCAGATAAATGTATATACAATACCCAGGGTACGAAAATCTCATACAGTGATAACAGGGGATAAACATTGGGGGGAAAGACACAAAAGAAAAAAAGAAATCACATAGTACATTAAAAACAATAACAACAACAGAAAACTCTTATTTCCATATCTTGGAGTTCATTTTGCTTAGCATCATCTTATACGGTCATATGTAAATAGCTATTGAGCTATTGTGATCCTCTTCTAGGACTATCCTAGACATATACTAATTATTACAAATGAGAGAAACCATGGAATCCATGTTTTGGGTCTGGCTTACTTCACTTAATATGATTATTTTTCCAAGTCTTTCCAATTCCTTATGAGTAGGGCAATGCCATTCTTTCTGATGGAAGCATAGAATTTCATTTTTTGTGTATATACAAATGTATACACATGTATATACATATATATACACATATATACATATCTAAATGTATACACACATATACATGCATACACACATACATATATGTATATGTATAAATATATATATACATATATGTATGTGTGTATCACTTTTTCTTGATACATTCATCTACTGTAGGGCTTGATTGGTTCCATATCTTAGCAATGGTGAGTAATACTGCGATAAACATAGTTGTGTTGGTAGCTTTAGTGTGACCTTGTTTGTGATCATTTGTATAAATGCCGAGAAGTGGAATTGCTGGGTTATAGGGGAGCTCTATGTGTAGTCTTTTGAGGAACCTCCATGCTGCTTTTCAGAGTGGTTGAACAAGTTTACACTCCTACCAACAACGTAGGAACATTCCCTTTTGGCCAAATCTCCTCAGTATCTGTTGTTATTAGAGTTCTTGAGTATAGCCATTCTAACAACTCAATGTTTTGATTTGCATTTCTTTTATAGCCAGAGAAGTTGAGCATTTCTTCTTCTGGCTGTTGGCCATTCTTATTGATGTAAGGTTTTAGGTGGAAAAAGGACCACGCAGAGAGGAATAAAAGATTGACAGGAAAGTTTATTGGGGTATGCTCCTAGGCGAACTCCCTGGTGGGGATCAGAGAAGTTGCACCCAGTGTAGTTGTAGCAGAGCTTTTACAGGCAGAGTAAAAGCAACACTTGTGGTGAGCCGGGACGTGTGGCATGTAGCTTATCTTGCCAGTCTGAGTGGTCTTAGGCAAGTGCACTGGAGGAATGGTTGACTCATATGGTGTTTTTGATGGGGAAAATGGTCTTTCCTGGCAGCATCCTGTTTTCTCCTTGCAGCCTGACATTTTTCCAGGCTGCCTACTTCTTCCAGCAACCTGACAATTTCCTCTTCAGAGAAGTCTTTCTTTAATTCTTTATTAATGGAACAGTTGTTTCTTTGAGGATTTATTTAATTATTTAAGGTCTAAATATATTTTAGAAATGAGTCCCTTGTCTTTTGGATAGCTAGTGAAGCTCTTCTCCCAATCTGTGGTGTTTATCTTTATCTTGCTAGCTATGTCTTTTGCCATGCGAAGCTCTGCATTTTAATGCAATCCCATTTGTCCAACTTTCTTTGATTTGTTGTGTTTGGGTCTTTATTAAGAAAATTCCGGCCTGTGCCAAGGAACCCTGGTGTATCTCCTATTCCTTCCTTTTATGAATCATTTTGATTTACAAACTCAAATATTTTAAGTATACAAAATACAATGCTGATGTCTGAAGGAATAGCCCTTGGATATATTTATTTCTTTAAATTGACCGTATATCCTAAAAGGACATGAAGAATATTTATGAATTCATGTGGTGATCTGCTTTAAAGCAGTATATATTCTATTCCACTGCTTGTCTGTTAGTTTAAGCATGTGTGTGTATATTTGTGTATATATCACATTAGATATAACTCTAAGAAAATAAAACTCATAATGGGTTCTTCCATCTCTAAGTGTGTACAACATTTTAAATAAGATAATTTCTAACATAATAGAATCTTACACATATCTGAAAAAAAATAATTCAAGGCAATTGTCTGTAAAAAGTTTGAGGAGAAAAACACATATTGATCAGTACTAAGCAGTAAAAATTTATTGCAATGTTGTCAGTTGCTTATTTCCAGATCAATACAAATCTCACCAAAAGCTCCTTAAATGCAATAAGAATCTGACAAGACCTTTTTGTCACAGATTAGTGTTAAAGCAATGAACGAGCCCCCAAGGAAAATTTTCTGTCTAGCTGAAATGCCAGCTGTATCCTCTTTCTTAAGCATTCTGAATGTATAGGAAATCCTTATTGATATTTATGTGTGTTCAAGGAAAAATAAGCTCATTTTTGTGCTGAATAATAAAAATGAGGATAACAACCTGAAAAATTAAGTATAAGTCCATTGCTTCTCTCGAAACTTCAAGATTTGAATAGCATTATATTGTTGAACAGAATTAGACAACCCTTAACTCAATGATTTTTGATAGTAGACTATCTTATTGATTCTAAATTAATAGATAATTAAATATTTTTCTTAAGCCATAAGAATAAATTTTGAAAAACTTTTATCTTTTTTTCCTAAGGATGAAAAGGTTGCAAATCCAACACAATCCTTTTTATTTTATTTTTTTCACACAACAATGCAGCCACACAAAATATTAGAATCTAATTTGAAACTGCAGAAGGAGTTCTCAGGCACTGGAGACTAGCTGCATTTCATGAATTCTGATAGAATGTAGTCATCTTGGCTGTGTCATGATGTCAGTATGCCTAAGAAAGCCCACTGAGGCATGCTGATTTCGGTACATGCTTCTTTTGGCATTTTCAATTATTTGGACAGAGAAGGAAAGCACATGAATCTTTCATGATGTTTATATGAATTTCATTTTATGATATGTATCAGTTTAACCATGGATAGATTTGTCTTTTTAATTAGAAGAATTTTTTTTTATTTGGAAAAATATAATGCTTAGTTAAATCTGTTGTTTTAACACCTTTTATACTAGGCAGATAAAAGGATACTTTCTCCCCAGTGGTAGGCCTGGTTTTTATTCTTTTTCTCCTCTCTATGTCTTTAGCTTTCTAATGTCTAATATTATCTTTTGTTTGTGTGCAACTAGTGGTATTTACTGTATTTTCTATTAATTATTACAATTAACTTGATTTTAAATATCATGTGAATATTAATATCTATGCTATAATACATTATTCTAATATCCAATACTGTTTTAAGATATGCAATTATCAAGTAAAACAGAATAATTCTGACAGTTATTAGAAAATATAAACCTATTAAATGCATAACTACGAACCTACAGTATATATATAATTGCATTAGATCTATCTCATTTATTTATGTATGTATTTCATTTTGTTGCTGTAATGAATGATGAAGACCTATACCAACATCAGTCTAAACACAGGATGCTGCTTTGTTACCACTACCAGTATTTAAAGTTAATGGTTTTCAGTTCCCTTAACATACGATGCTATTCCATAAGATATTCTAGACATAACGCTGGCAAGGGAAAACATGAAAACATATTTCACAAAGAATGTAAACAGTTCCTTACACTAGTTGCAATTCTTAGTCCTCCGTATGCTATCCAGAATATTATTTGTTGGAATAAAGGACAATGCATGTCGATCAATGGAATGGTTTACTTAGTTAACTATATCAAGAAGAAACTAGATTTTTTGTGTGTGAATATGCTGTACAGAGGGGTTACAATTACATGGGCAAGATAATGAGTACATTTCTTATCAAGCATTGTTGCCTCCTCCTTTGTTTCCCCTTCCCATCCCTTCCCACTCCCCCCTCCTCCCCCCCACCCCATACGCCTCCCTCCCCCACCAAAGTTGTAAAGTTCGTTTTTCCACATAATGACTTGTGCATCTCATTGTTGCAATGGATCCACTTGTATCCCTATTTAAACGATTTGTTTTTTTCCCTTCCCCTCCACAAATGATAACAACCTCAAATACAGTGAAAGCAGGGGTTATACCATGGGGGAGGGACATACAAAGCAACAAAGAGATAATCTTATAAATGTATTAGAAACTATCACCTGAAATAACAAAAAACCTTTGAATACATATCTTAGGGTTCATTTCCCTAACATCAACTTATCTGACCTTTTCTGCTTGACTCAGACAAACTAGACGTTTATACTGATGGAGTTTAAAAGCCACTATTGATGTCATGAGCCATAGTTGTAGGTTCTAATAAAATATGAAAAAGCATATTAATTACATAGAGGATTGTATTCCTCCAGGTTTCTGTAAATATTAAAGGACTGTTTAGCATTTTAAAGGTTCCTTGTCATTAAAATAATGGATAGCTATAATATACATTTTTGAAAAGAGAAATAGAGAATTAGTGTCCTTATTTGAGTATGTAATCATAAGTACACTATCTTCTATCACAGTTGAATTTCGAGTCCTGTCTTGAGCCTTTTTTTCTTATCTATCTGACTACCATTTCTAATCATTAGGCTTTCAGACTGGTTCGTTACCAGTTGGGTTTTTAGGCTGGATGTATATTCAATAGTAAAATTTGATAGTTCTCAAAATTCTTCAACTAGGGCTCAGATTGTAGCTTGTGTTGGAATACATTCATCTCTTTTCGTTTACAGCTTGTTTGTGGCTGTGGTCCCTCTGAGGATGAAGAATATGGCCACAAAGCCAAAAATGACTATCCCCTGCTTTTGTGGACCTCTGCCCTAGAAAATGAGATCAGATGAGGATCTTTTTTTTCCACTAGTTATTTCAAGTGGATGCATCAAAATGTATTCTGGAATATACTGCCAGGATTTAATGTCCCATTCCATCCTGCTCCTCTGCTTTCAGAGCAAGTATTACAAATCATTAAGTAAACAGATGATGGGACTAAAAAGAAAAGATTTTCACTCATCAAGGTAAGCATTTCTAGACATTGTGTTATTTCCTTTCATTAAGCTAGTCTTTAGGTAAAACTATTGGAACAAGAAAATGGATATCAGGGATTGACAAAAATTTAATTTTCAGGAGTGAATTTGTCTATTTCTAAACCAGTCACTAATGATGATTTTATTTTAATCTCAATTTCTAAAGAATCTTCAACACTGATAGAGCGTTAATTAGCTAGTATTTCTATTTAAGATGGTCATGTTGCTTGTAATTAACATGTTCTTAATTCTGGGGAAGTAATAGAGAATTAAGTTTCTATCCTTGTGAGTTTATTGCCTTTTGTGACTACTAACAGTTGTGCAAGAATCATTAAACAGATACATTTATTCACTGAGATATTATGCTCCTGTGGCTATGCACATGGAATAAATCAGTCTGAGCAGTCACGCTCTCCCTAAGGGCCTCCAATTGGGTTGAAATATCTTCCTGCCTGAAGTCATATGACTTGGAACCTAATCAAAATTTGGGGATTAGGATTCCTGAGCAGTTTTGACAGCCTGGGGCCAAATAGGACTGAAAAAAGAAAGTTTTGAGATAATTCTTATGCCAGTGCTATTTTCAGATACTGACAATAGTGGAAGTACATCATAATCTATTTTAATCTCCACTAAATCATATATGGCTTCCACGTACCTTGTCTATGAATCAGAGTGCATTTGTTTTATGTTTTCAAAGATAACTTTAATAGATGACGTACAAGAGAATAAACACACAATATATTAAAATGATTTATTTGGGGTAACTTCCATGACTTCTGTGTACCGCTTTATGAGACAATAGATTTCAAATAGAGATTCTGCTCATTTTTAAATACATACTATTGTATTCCTTTTTTCTGAGTAGGAAAAGAATATTTTACAAAGTAGAGATTAATCTTATAGAAAATAGCAATAAAAGGCTTTGCAATCACTAGATTTAAGAATAGTGAGGAATATAAATAATAAGTATGGGCTCTTGCATAGTAAGTTTTCTCAAAATTCCACTAATTTGCTATACTTTTTTATGTAACAGATACCCAAGAGTTGGTGGTTAGACTATCATGAAAAACAAGATAACATTTTTATTATTAATAAGATTTTTTAGTTGTAAAACTACTGTACAGAGGGGTTACAATTACATGAACCATGAGCAAAGTAATGAGTACATTTCTTACCAAGCATTGTTACCCCCTCCTTTGTTTCCCCTTACCATCCTTGCCCTCCCAACTACCCTCCTATTCCCCCCTCACCAAAGTTGTAAAGTTCATTTTTCGACATAATGTCTTGTACATCTCATTGTTGCAATGGGTCAACCTGAATCTCTATTTTAACAGTTTGTTTATTTCCTTCTCTTCCACAAATTATACCAATATCAAATACAGTGAAAACAGGAGCTATAGTGTGGGGGAGGGGCATACAAAGCAACAAAGAAATCATCTTACAAATATGTTAGAAACAATAGCAAGAAAGGAAAACAATTTGAGTCCTTATCTTGGGGTTTATTTCACCTAACATCAACTTGTCTGACTGCTTCTGCTTATCTCAGACATATACTAGTTACTGCAAATAAGGGAAACCATGGGACCTATGTTTCTTTGGGCCTGGCTTACTTCAATTAATATAATTAAAAAGTTTTATTTTTATTGTAAAGGTGATGTGCAGAGGAATTTCAATTATGTAAGTCAGATATTGCTCACGTATCTATTTGAACATTGTCAACTCTTCCCTCATTTTCTCCTGGTTGGTTTTATAGGTATGAAATTTGAGTGAGTTTCTTTGGTAACATCTTGGTACTTCATAATCATTCTTCTTGTTCTTTGGTACCATATGTACATCATTTTAGATAGTTAAACTGATTGACTGTACCCCTAAATCTAGGAGATCAATTTTTTTCTGTCATCTGGGTGAGAATTTTGATCCTTTTGTGTATATCTGCTGATGAGCATATTAAAGGTGGATTCTTCTTTCCTTTCCTTGTGCCTGCGATGAGATAGCACCAACAACAGCTGGTGGCTGGGGATTCCTCTCACTATTGAAACTTTAGTATATGACTAAATGTCATTCTCTGACAACATGGCATTTTCATGATAATCAGATTTTTCCTATGACAGCTAGCTTTTATCCAAGCGCATACAATGCAAAGCTTTTCTCCCCATCTAGATATTCTTGCAATATACACAGAGAATATTTATTTCATCCAATATCTAGTGTCCCAGAAGTCAATTTTACTATAGACTATTAATTGAATAATATTCTAAGACTGCACAGAATTTAAGAGGGATAATATACACTAGCATGAACATAACACACACATAATAAAAATAATCAATGATGGTGTTGATAATTTAGGAGACTAACAAATCAGCTTTGATGTTCTAATATAGTACAAAATATTACTTGATGGGGTTACTGAATATTTTACATCTATTCTTACCTCTGTAGTTATCTGCTGATAATAATATGAACCTCAAATTTTAAAGATAGGGAAAGAATCCAGGATTTTGGCACAAGAATAGGATGTAGGTTTTATAGCTATGTGAATTTTCGTACAACATATCATTCCTGTTACTTTCCTGAATATGTAAAAAAAAAAAGTATCACCTGTTTGATACTCACTAAACTGCAACTAGTATGGATTCTTCTATAGGTTTGATGTTTCTCTAGTCAGAAACTAAATCAGATGAAGCACATAGTTACTCACTTTTTAATACTAATTTAGTTTATTTTTTGTCCTTCAAGCTTAAATGGTAATACAACAGAAAGTTAAGTTTGCAAATATGGCTTGGATATTGTACTTGTATTCAAACAAACATCTTCAATAGATGGTTTGGAAGTCTTTTAAAGCTTCCATCAGTGAAGAATCCTTATGTTGCTCTATGAATTAAGGGAAGATTTGCAACATTGGTCAATGAAAGGCATGAAGCCTAACGTTAAGGAACATCTGCTGTATGCTGTTATGCCACGTGCACATCGTAAAACAAATAGTTGACATCAGTCACACTAAAAACAAAACAACAAAAAAACTTTCAGACTCCAGAACAAAACAGGTAACAGATGTTTCAGTCAGATGGTGGAACTAAAATATGTGTTATAAGTGGCATCTGAGGCAGGAAGTAAATAGGATTTATAACTTGTGTAGGGTTTAATTACACCATATTCAGCAAGTTTTATTATTATATTTAGTTCTTTCATCCAAAGGGAATGCATTGTTCCTCAGCATATCAATTGTGTTATGATGATCTTATCTATCAATATTAGTTTTTACCTTAACAATGAAAATTTTTTACATTAATTCAAATCACCTTTACATTTTTGTTCAATTATAATTTATATAACTCATTATGGGAAAGACAATCATTAGGATAAATATTCTCACCACCCAATTTAAAAAAATAAATGAACTTAAGAGAATCCAGAAAAATGACCATTATATGATAGGTATTTCTTAAACGTAGTAAATTACGTATTAGGTGCAATGATCTTATGTATTGATGAAATATAATTAGTTATTAGTATTTTTATAGGAAGTGTACCTTTTTCCTTTGCTGATGTCTTTTAAATATACATGTATAAAAAGCATAATAATGTAAGGATAAATTAGAAATGAGGAAATTAAGAACAATGAAGCTATTTATTTTCAGGTCTGAACCACACCAGAACATCATGTAAATGTCTTGAGGTTTTGCAAGTCTTAGTATAGCTAAACATTGTTATTTAAAAATATTTTTCAAAGGACAATGAAAATTTATTCACCTATAAATATGATAGAAAGCATAAATTCAGGTTACTTTGCTGTTCCAAAGAAAAAGAAATAAAGAAACGGTTTACATGAGCTCCTAGGCACAAGTGCCATTCCAAGCTGCTTCATTATATGTATCCAGGCAGCCGTCCTATGTGAATCTGCTTAACGCAGGATTATGTTTACTCGAATTTCTAACTCAGGGACTCATTGTGAATGCTATTGCTGTGTCTGTAGCTGTCTTTTTCCATCTAAAAACTAACACTGATGATAATTGCCTCGTCTTTCCACTGCTTAGTTTTTCAAGGAGTCTTTGACAAGGCGCCTGTATAATGTTTGCACCAGCCGTCATTTATAGAGACAACCTCACAAGTCACAAATAATTGGGACTTAATTGCAGGTGCACTCAGACCTTTAGGATATCAAAGCAAGAGGCCAGAAACCAATTGTGGCAAAATTATTATAGAATGCTATAGCCACAAAATGCATCAGAGAGGAAACAAAGAAATCTGGAAACATACGAAAAAGAATGTGCTTTTTAAAATATCTTTGTCTCCTGGAGTTCATTTTAATACATTTCTTTTCTCAGTTCTCAGTAATGCAGTCTTATCTGGTCAGTGTATTTGCCTCTGAACTGCTGCTGTGTTTCCTTTATTATAAAAACATTGCATGGAATTTTCTATTGGATGAAGTATTTCATCCTTTATTAGCTACTTTCCTCTATAGACACAGGACAGCCAGTAAAGATGTCATTCTTGTTCCCTGAAACAAGTAGATTAGTCTATTTTCCCATGGGGTTTAGCAAAGTCCTTCAACAGACGTGACTGGCAGAGGAAGAGACTGAAGATCCTGGCCCTAGGGAATAGATTGCTGACTTGATAAATCTTTGGGTCATAAAAGGTCATTGCTTGATGTTTGGAAGAAAGATTGACTTACTCACAAATACCAGCAAAAAATCTTTCTGTCGTGGCAAATATAAAGAAAGCAAACTAATATTGAAAGAACATTTGCAATTCTAGCAATGCTAGTACCCAAAAAGCACAGCAAAGTAATTTCAAATACAAATTTACTGTGAGTGAAATTTATACATTTTAAAGACATTGCTGAACAAAAGCATACTTCCCATTAGTTGTTTAGATCTCCAGTGGGCTGTGTATAAAATACATGGTGAGCCTCCAAACAGGAATTTTCAAGGAGAAGCAATTATGACCAGCTTCATGAAATGTTACTTTGAAATCTAAAGTAAAACCATGTGAAATTACACTAGGCTTTGATAAACCTTTCAGAAATTAAAAAGAACATCTGTTGACAATGAAATCTACTTGTTTATTATTAAAATGCACAAAATTCGCCATAATATTTGACTATAAAAGATTCAACATGAAAGATAACAGTTATTAGTAGAAAATTTAAAAAACACATGGGGATACAGCTATAAGTCCTCTTAAAATTAATATTTCAATTGTTGTTGAATGTTGAAAACAAATCTTATTACTGTTGTTGTTTTTCAATTCTGTTGTTTGAAAATTTAATTAGAAAAATGGAAATAGTGTGAATGTATGCATATATTTATTTGAATCTACCTTTAAGAAAGTTGCTGGCAATATAACATGGAACTATCTATATTTTTGTTTGTTCTTTGCTTTCATTTGTGTGTATGTGTGTGTATGTATGTGTGTATGAGTGTGTATACAAGTATTCTTTTGCTTGAGTGCCTACTAATTTAAAAAAAGGTAGACTATCTCAACTTTCCTTAATGACTGCTTTGTCTCTTTCCTTCATAGTGACTACCTTTCACATAATTCCTTTAAGTGGGAGCTGTATCTTAGAGAATCAATATTTCAGGATGTGCAGATACTTTATGCCAAAGAAAAAGAAGAGGATGAGTTGCCACTCTGAAAAAAGAGGTTTACTGCTAATAAAGGAGGCAAACACAGGTTATGACTAGAGGGGTCCTTGATAACACAGTTTAAGTCTTCTTCACATTTGCAACATTTGGTATCTAATTTGATGCACAGATAAATATACACACACAGATCGCTAGGATAATGAATCTGTTCTCAATATTCCTATATTTAATAAATGTCTGGACCCTGAAATTTATCCTAGAATGGATCTCATCCTAGAATGGTTTCTCATCAATATACAAGTTCAGAATACTAAATATATTAACAATAGTTCCAGTTTTGGAAATAAATATATAGGAATCAATCATATAGCAATTAGAAATGAAGCAAACATTCCTGTAAGTGCATACTATGGATATATGTTACCTTAAAAACACTTAGCAAAGTGAGATTTATGAAAGCAATATAGTAGTGTAAGACTGCACTTTCTGAAGGATTTTCAAAAACGTTCATGATAAATGTAAAGTAAGAATAGCTATGCTTTATTAGGCTTTCTGTATATCTCCAATCCTTACATACACTTCAATGAATATTAACTATTCAGTTCAAAATATGTTCTCTATGACTTACTTAATACACATTCTGTGTATTATTATATCCTGTGGTGTACTTGGAATCTGTTAACATGCTTCTGACTCAAGGAACAAATATGTAACCATCCTAACTCATAGGTACAGTTATGAGATAAAATACAAGTGTCAATAGGAGAATTTCTTTTGAGTTTTGTATGGGCAAGTAGCTTCTAAAAAGTGCAATCAGGGACATTTCAAGCAACCTTCAAGTTGATGATCATTCCTGAAAGTTTGATGCCCTGCATATTAACTAAAAATAATTAATCATGCTATATAGTCTGTGTAGAATCTAACTCTGGACAGAAAACTAAACCCCCATTTTAAGGATAACTGAAAATTATTGAATGAGACTCATGGAGAGAGAATGGGACTCAGAAAAATTGATCTAACATCTAATTTTACACGAAGGAAACTAAGCGGTATTAAGAGGTTAAATAATAGTACCATGTTAAAGAGTGCAAAAAGTCCTCTTACATCCCTTGTGATATTTGTATTACTCACCTTTGATCCTCATTCTAAAGACAATCATACTTTTCCTTCGGGTTGGAATTTCCATTTGCCACTTTGCTTCCTGAAAAACTGGAAAGCACTCTTTCAGACACAAGAACAAATTACCATATATCTTCTTGATTAAAAAAAATCAATGAGTATGTAACTAAATAAAGAATTGGAAATAGACTTTTGTAGCTTGGAAAATGCCCAAGTGCAGGAATTGATTCAAGTTTATTTAGGACAAAGATTGTGAATTTCAGTGAATCCTTACCTACAGCTTTCTTTCTAATAAGAACAGCCATAGACTCCACATGCCTAGGCCTGTATGTGTTTTTCACAGTGCCTTTATCATAGGAGCTTTATTTTACTATAGATTGACATGTGGTACTACTAACAAAAGCTACTCACATCAGAAAGAGCCATGTTTCAGTGTCTGAGCACTAGACTGTCTAGTTTCTAAGACATAGTCTGGTTAACAGAGTTTGTAGGTTCTGAGTTTCTTTCTTTTTTTCCTCTCTCCCTCACATATTTGAAGTTAGTAACTGCTATATAAAAGCATAAAATTGCATATACTCACACTCAATACATGTATATTTTAGTGAGGCTTGAATCAAGATAACCATATCTATGCTCATATTTATTATTTCTCCATGAATATAACATTTAAAATCCTTTTCTTACTGGGTACTAGTGGCTCATGCCTATAATCCTAGCTACTCAGGAGGCTGAGATCTAAGGATGGCAATTCAAAGCCAGTCCACGCAGAAAAGTTAAAGTGGTAGAGCACTAGCATTGAGCAAAAGAGCTCAGACCCTGAGTTCATGCCCCATGACTGACAAAAAATCCATTTGTTGTAGTTTTATATTTTATTTTATTGTAAAGATACTGTACAGAGGGGTTACAGTTACATGAGTAAGGCAATAAGTACATTTCCTATTGAGCATTGTTACCTTCTCCTTTGTTGTTCTTCCACTATCCCTTCTTTCCCTCCCCTCCATCACTGCTCCCCACCCTGCCCGAAGTTGTAAAGTTATTTCTAATATACTCTCTTGTGGGTATCATTGTTGCAATGGGTCATCCTGTGTTTTTGTTTCAGCATTTTGTTATTCCCCTCCCTTTCTCCAAATTAGACAAATGTCTATGCTAAATGCAGGTACCAAAATCAAGTACAATGACAACAGGGGATACACCATAGGGGGAAGAATATACAAAGGAACAAAATTTCACATGGTATATCAAAAAGAAAGACTGCTCGTGTCCATATCTTGGGGTTCATTTCACTTAACATCATCTTATATGGTAATATGTACTTAGCTTTTGTATTCATCTGGTAATAATGATCCTAGATATATACTAATTATTGCAAATGAGGGAAACCATACCATAATAGGATATTGTTGTAATCTGTAGTTATTTGACTGTGCAACAACAAGCCAGAAATTATAACTCCCATGTGACTATAGCACAGCATCTGTTGTTAGTCTCTCCCCATTCTTCCCTATCCTTTTCATTTTCTTTCTTTTAGTAACTATAACTGGATTTTCAACTTATAGTGCAAGTGCAATGTTGAATCTTGCATAGTGCTTTGAATATTTTGGAAAAATAGTAGCAGAAAAATGACTCAGGAATCTAATCACTATAGTGGCAGAGAACTATGGAGGTCTCATGGACACAGACTATTGGATGACTAGGAAAAGAAGGAAAGGTATGGACAGAAAGGCATAACTGGAGGTTTCCTGGATATGTAGCCTAGATGTTTTTCTTACTTTTTTAAACTGTGCATCCTTATGCATAGATTCTTTCATCTCACAAAAATCACTTGATGAGTCTCTCTCTCATTCAGTTGGGCACTGGGGACAATTATGTAGAGTTAGTGAGAAAATAGGGCCCACTCCTAGAGTGGTCCTCAGACAGGCTTAAAGCACTTATCCCCATCCCCATCATGAAAGTTTAGTTTCTGTTTTCCACTATAAAACTAAAACCATTTCATTAAAGGACAACATAAGATATTTGAAAGTATTTCCAAGTCATTTTCATCTCTTTACATGTAATGAATCTTTCTTTTTGTACCTTTTGCAAATAGCAAGTGAATAAACATTTCAAGCTATTTTGTAAGTTAGATGAGACATTATAATGATATGTGGTAGATTCTTCATACTCCCGTTAGTATTTCCTCACTAATCAAGAAAAAAATATTGGAAAAAAAGAGGGTAAAAATACATTGTTAAGTTATATTTATTGTGTTTACTAATGTAAGATTATAGGGCTCTTTATGAGGAAAACAATGTATATATTTAAATTAACTATGAGCTACAAACTATGTTTTATTGCTCAGAGCAATATGCTAAATATATTTCCCCAACAAATTATAAATAGAAATGTAAATATCACAATTAATAATAGACAGCAAAGGCATTTAGTTACCTCACAAACAGAAACTAATTTAAATATATTTATGCACAATAAACTGTTGTCTGGTTTCTGCTCAGGGTAATTAGGCAACCATGAAATTAAAGGGACTAATTTGATTACATTTCTCATCACGTTATAATTATTTTAGTGTTGGAATGAGAGAATAAATAGATAATAGAGTTCCATTCTTTTCCTTTTCCACTGATTACGTATGAGTTTTCAAACTGCATTTTATTTTTAAACTAAACATCCATGCCTGATGTCATATACTTAATTCTTAATTTTTATTTTTTTATTTATTTTTAATTTTTTGAACAAATAGGTTTTAGTTACCTCCCGATTTCCGTTAGTTTTATGTTGAAAGCATCATTTTTAAAGACGACAAAAGCCTATTAACAGTTTGGCTAGCATTCTCACCTCCTGTAAGTCTATGTCAGTTCTGACCTTTTCAATGAGACTTGCCATGACCAACGTAGTGAATGCTTTAACTAGGCACCCAGCCCCCTCCAAGAGCTCTGCCATCCTCTCATTCAAAAACTGTTTCCTTTCTATAGCATTTATCTTCATAAAACAGACGATACCACTTACTGGCGGCTTATTATCTGTTTCTCTCCTGGTAAACACCTGTCAGCAAAGAGACTTGATTTTCATTGCTTTTCATACATCTGCATTTATGTGAAGAATAAACGTGATATCTGATAACCAGGTTTCATTGGATCATATTTATTGCTTTAAGAAAAACAATTATAAAACTTAGAACTTTGCCTTAATCTAGCAGATATATAAAGTTCCTTTAAGCAAATTCTCTTCAGTCATCTCAAATCTTTCCATCAATCCCACTCAAATTGGGAGAGTACATTCATGTCTGAAGTCAGTTTAAAGCAGCCTATTTTAAATGGGCTCTATTTACGTATTACTGTTACAAATGTGAAACTGTCCAAATTTGTGATATGTTTCAGTAAGACAATGCAAGGTAGAGTGGTGAGAACATGAAGCTTCATTCAGATTGACAATGTTAATGGAAGGATAGATATCATCATCAAGTCTAGTAAATTGATGTGAACTTTGCAAACTGTGCCTTCAGAAGTTTAGTGATACTACGCTTGATTTTAGCCAAAAGGTTGAGAAGGAGGAGGCAACAATGCTTGATAAAAAATGTACTCATTACCTTGCTCATGTAACTGTAACCCCTCTGTACGGTATCACAATAAAATACTTATTGAAAATAATTAATTAAAAAAGAAGTTTAGTGACATATGTAGTGAATTTAGAAGGCAAATTAATACTTTTCCCTCTTTGTAATCTAATGATAAAAATTCCTTTCCATTATGAAGAATATTTAGACTAAAATGAGCTGTATCTAATTATTACATAGAAACGACAAAAATAATCTTGGGTAGAAGAAAAGTGTGTGATAATCTTGGGTAGAAGAAAAGTGTGTGTGTATGTGCTTTTATGTACATATATGCTATTCCAGAGTTTGGATTATAATTTATAATTTCTTCCCAATCTGAAGCCTGATGTAATCATTTTCAATTTGATCCAAAGGAAAGTCTGTCCTTTTCTTCTTGTTTGATTTACAAGCAATGCCATTAAACAAGAGGGATGAATGAAATGAAGTTCTTGATTTGGCCAACTTAGAACATTACCTATTTCTAAATTTTCATCATTTCCATTTATCCAATTTATTATTTTAATGTTTTGGGATATTGCCCTGGTGATAGACAACATTATTCTTCGAGATAAATGGTTATCTTTAAGAGATCTAAGAAAAAAATTACAGAATAATCATTCTGTTTCACTTTCTGGATAGCAGGAGAAGAAATAAAATAATTTGTGATGACAACTTATACAGGTTAGTTTTTTTTTGCCTTAAGGGTTTGTATGCATTTTATTTTCTTTTTTGCAATACTTTTATTGTAAGGATTCTCTACAATGGGTTTACAGTTACATGAGTAAAGTAATGAGTACATTTCTTATCGAGTATTATCACCACCTCTTTGTTTTTTCACCCTACCATTCCTTCCCTCCCCTAGGATACTTTTCAGAAAGGGAAATAATCAGACGTGGTGCTGGCTTAGGCTTATGAAAAGATTCCACACTAAGTTGACTTAAATAGCCATTTGTACTTTGCTAAAAATCCCATACTACTGACACTGGTCCATTTCTTGTTTTTTTTATTGTGAAAATACTGATCAGAGGGGTTACAATTACATGGGCAAGATAATGAGTGCATTTAATATCAAGCATTGTAGCCTCCTCCTTTGTTTCCCCTTCCCATCCCTTCCCATCCCTCCCCCCACCCCCTACCCAATCATCCTCACCCCCCCACCAAAGTTGTAAGGTTTGTTTTCAACATAAGACTTGTACATCTCATTGTTGCAATGGGTCCACATATATCCCTAGTTAAACGATTTGTTTTTTCTCTTCCCCTCCACAAATTATACCAACATCAAATATAGTGAAAGCAGGGGTTATACCGTGGGGTAGGGACAAAGTAGTAGTACAAAGCAACAAAGAAATAATCTTATAAATGTGTTAGAAACAATCACATGAAAGAAAAAAAATTGAATACACATCTTAGGGTTCATTTCCCTAACATCAACTTATCTGAGCTTTTCTGCTTGACTCAGACATATACTAGTTATTGCAAATAAGGCAAACCATGGGACCTATGTTTCTTTGGGCCTGGTTTAGTTCATTTAATATAATGTTTTCCAAGTCTTTCCATTTTCTAACAAATGGGGCAATGCCATTCTTTCTGATGGAGGCATAGAATTCCATTGTGTATATATACCACATTTTCTTGATCCAGTCATCTGCTGAGGGGCATCTGAGTTGGTTCCATATCTTAGCTATGGTAAATAATGCTGCAGTAAACATAGTCGTGCTGGTCCAATTCTTAAATGTATTTGCCCAGGGTTTGTTTTCAGAGTCTTGTTTTAGACAACATAAGCCCACTGTAAGACTTACAAATTTTAAAGAGAGAAGAGAATGAGGATTCAGATGGGATTTCAGGACTAGAGACAAATCCACACTTGTGTATCCATGTATTTCCAACCATGGGCTACTAGGCATTATTGATGAACGTGACATTATCTTTTTAGAAGAAAAAAATAGATTGGTTTTACATAAAATGTCAAATGTGAATTTTCAATTTTTTGAAGACTTGCTCATAATCTTATGTAATTACAGCTGAATGTTATCAAGCCCAGGACAGAGTTATGCCATCCTAATATAGTTATTTTCTTCCTCAGAGCAAGATAAAGATGACTATCAATTCATAGTAAAGGAAATAAGCTTTAGTCCTGAGTCTTACTGAGTGTTGATATTCAAGCCCATAACCACTGCTCACTATTTTCCTGAGAATGCTGTAGATGGCAAGCTGTTTTTCTTGTGAGCCACTTAGAATTTTTTTCTTGTGACCTTCAAGAATTGTTCTTTATTCAGCCACCTGGATCTTCTAGTGCAGCTGCTTTTGCCCCCTGACCCTGAGTTGCCTCTGAAGTTTCACCTTTTGGTCTCTGCCAATCTGGATCTCATTTTCTTTCTTACAGCCCCCAGTGCTAGCAGCTTTTGCAGAGGAAAGAGTATTTCTATGAGTGTTAAACCTCATTAATTAGTCAGATTGGAGAATTTTCCCTCTAGGTTATTTTCTCAAATACTATGAAAGCAATGATATCAGGTCTGAGTCATTCTAGGATGAAACCAAAACCATTCTCAACCCACATACTGTTGATTCTTATTTTCTTTTTTTGAAGGAACTATTTTTTTCCTTCAAAGCACAGAGTATAATTCCAGGGGCTACAGAGTAGTAATATTACTATGCACAAAGAAAGTAACTCCTAACATATTTTCTAAACCATATATTAGAAAGAATCTTCCTACATGATGTTTCTTACTGCTTCCTACATTCTGCACAAACTATATACAAAATGTATTTGTATGTGTTTGTATGTGTGGGAAATTAATCTACATTAAATATAATCATCTGTATTCATTTTATGTTAAAATAACTCAATAAGATGTTTTATATATATATTTTCTTTAAAAAATTTTTTTATTGTGAGAATACCGTACAGAGGAGTTACAATTACATGGGCAAGTAACGAGTACATTTCTCATTAAGCATTGTTGCCTCCTCTTTGTTTCCCCTTCCATCCCTTCCCATACTCTCCTCCTCCCCCCACCCCCCACCAAAGTTGTAAAGTTCATTTTTCGACATAATGACTTGTACATCTCATTGTTGCAATGGGTCCACCTGTATCCCTAAACAATTTGTTTTTTCCTTTGCCCTCCACAAATTATACCAGCATCAAGTACAGTGAAAGCATGGGTTTAACCATGGGGGAGGGACATACAAAGCAACAAATAAATCATCTTATAAATATGTTAGAAACAATTGCATGAAAGGAAAGAAAAACAAAAAAAAACATTTGAGTCCTTATCTTGGGGTTCATTTCCCTATCATCATATCTGATCTTTTCTGCTTGACTCAGACATATACTAGTTATTGCAAATAAGTCAATACGATTTTTAGAAGCTTATAAGACAATTTTTTTAAAAGAAAAGAAATTCAAATACCTCAGTGTTTGCTTTAGGCTCAAACTTTCTATTAAGATGCTTCTCATGTTTCCAATGAAAATGCAAATAGTACTACACAGAAGAGTTCCTCAGAACCTTGAGTTCTGTTAAGACTCCCAATTCAATTACCAAATTTCCTTGAATATAATCCCAAGACAACATTTCCTTCAAAGGTTGATTCCTGTGTTCACCTCTGTTCCTGGACAAGTCAGAGCTGCCAGCTTGTGCCCCAGTGGTGGAGCAAACTGATGTTTTCCCCATCTGTTCTAGTAGTTGTGGTACAGATTCAATAGCTGCCTGCTATTATGACCTTTTCTGTATTCTAGGCTTTTCCTTTCTCCCAGGATATGAAATTTTTAATTATTCAACAGAAAACATT
Organism: Dipodomys spectabilis; assembly: GCF_019054845.1. NCBI lineage: Eukaryota > Metazoa > Chordata > Mammalia > Rodentia > Heteromyidae > Dipodomys > Dipodomys spectabilis. The sequence goes on from NW_024870709.1 coordinate 13,927,901, forward strand.
CACTTTGACTAATTATTTAACACAAAATAATTTTGGTAAGCCTGTGCTTTAATTTTCATGTATTTTATGTATATAAATATATATGATCACCAACATATATTTATGCATATAGATATAATCAGTAAACTTGTTCAACCAATTTGGAAAGCAATATGGAGGCTCCTCAAAAGACTACATGTCGAGCTCCCCTACGACCGAGCAATCCCACTGTTGGACATTTATCCAAACAATCATAAATGAGGCTATATGAAAGCTACAAGTACACCTATGTTTATTGCAGCATTATTTACCATAGCTAAGATATGGAACCAACCCAGATGCCCCTCAGTAGATAAATGGATCAAGAAAATGTCATATATATATATGGGAGCGTTTGAGGAGGTGGGGAGGGAAGGGATTGTAGAGGAAAAACAAAGGAAGGGGTAACACTGCTCAATAGGAAATGTACTCATTACCTTACTCATGTACCTGTAATTCTTCTGCACAGTATTTTTACAATAAAAATATATACAAAAAAAGACTACACATAGAGCTTCCCTATGACCCAATAATCCCACTTCTGGACATTTACCAAAGAAACATCATATTTTTAATATACACATGACAACTTATTCAGATTACCTTACAGTGAAAATAAATTCATCAGAAAACTCATATGTTAACTCACATTACTACCCTAAGGAAATTTCTATGAAAATGACAATACTTTTTTATATGTATCTGTCAAAATTCCTTAATGGACACAGGTATGGTAGTCCAAAACTTTAGTCTCAGAACTCTCAAAGCTGAGGTAAGCTTTGACAACATAACAAGAACTTTACTTCTGAGAGAAATACAAATTCATAAATTTGTTTTACATTAACTTTTTTCTTATTATTAACTTTAAATTATAACTTCAAACATTTGATCAGAGCTACTTTTTAAAGTTCTATAACTAATGAAAAATAATAGTAGTAATAGAACCAGAATGTGTTATTTAGTTTATATTATGAACCTTTACTTTTGTGTCTACTTACTTAAAATGGAAGGTATGCCTATACATTCATAACATTAGATTGCATAAGATATTTCTCAACAAACCGTTCATTATGTATTCTTATAAGCACTATGAATAGGATAATTATGTGTCAGGCAATGTTAGCTGACAACTACTCAGGAGACTGAAATATGAAGGATTTGAAACCATTCCCACAGAAATGTCAGAAAGACACTGCCTCCGGAATCATCAGAAAAAAAATCCATTCTGAAGATGTGGTAGAACACTTCCAAGAAAACAAGCCAAGCAAGTGTGAGGCCCTGTAAAATCAAACTCTAGTATCATTCACACACACACACACACACACACACACACATGTGTGTGCTTATATCTATAAAACACATACACTATATATGTTTACCTACATATATATATATATATATATATATATATACACCATACATATGTATACCATCTAACAAAATATATCTACATATATATGTAGATATCTAAATATATACACACAAGTGTGGGCATATATATGTGTGTATATATATGTATGTATATATATATATATATATATATATGGAACTGCATGAGCAATATGTTCTGCTTCAATCTTTTTCTTCAAATAGTTTATCACCACTTGACATGGTGTATGTAATTTGTTTAAGTTTTTAATGTTTATGTATAATTTATATGAAGGGGCCTCACTGTGGTATTTCCATATACTGTACAATGTCACCCAACTTTTGTTCAGTACCTGTACTCCTCTTTTTGTAATGGAATCTTTGTTGTCCTACTTTTATCTCAAATTAATATGACATTTGATATCTTAGTAAGTAGTAAGCATTCTACAAATATTTAATTACTTCTCCCTAAATTACTGTTGAATATATTCATAAAATAGTCTGACAAATATGTCATAAAGGAAGTTTAAAATTCTCTCTAATTAGCTTTAAACAATGAAGTTTCTCTCATGTACTAAAATGAATCATTATGTTTTTGATTGAGTTCCAAAAGAAGTGTTGGTTACTATTTATTAGGAAAATATGACATAAAATATGCCAAAGAATTGCATTCTTAAGCAAAATGAGACATCTCCCTGATGATCTATGGAAGCTGAGTTGGGCAGACAGGACCAAACTATTAGCTTTCAACTCACTTTGGGCACACATTTAAATGTCTGGTTTTATAGAATTCATCAACTCCTTAACTTAAGCTACAGATACATTTCTGGCTTCTTTTTGGTAGTTAATTCAAGATAAGAGTCTCAAAGACATTATGCCTTGGCTGGCTCTGAAGCACAATACTCTAATCTCAGCTTCTTCAGTACATAGGATTATAAAGCATGAGCCACTAGCAGCCAGCTTGCCCTCCCCCTTCTCTCTCTCTCTCTCTATATATATATCTTAAATTATCATTTGCTTATTTGTTTTGTTTTCTTTACATGAGATTTCTTTCTATGTTTCCTTTTTATGTGTCTAACCCTAAACAAATGTATTTTAAATATGTATTATTGGAGAATCTCCTATGGATTTTTTTTTTTTGTCGGTCATGGGGCTTGAACTCTGGGCCTGAGCGCTGTCCCTCGGCTCTTCAGCTCAAGGTGAGCACTCTACCAATTGAGCCACAGCGCCACTTCCGGTTTTCTAGTGGTTTATTAGAGATAAGAGTCTCACGGACTTTCCTGCCCAGGCTGGCTTTGAACTGTGATCCTCAGATCTCAGCCTCCTGAGTAGCTAAGATTACAGGCATGAACCACCAACTCCTGGCTCTCCTATGGATTTGATTGTCATCATATATCTAGACTAGATCATTTAATTCTATTTCCTTCAAAATATTAATCAAAACTTATAAAGATTTAGACGCTAGTCTAGTCCCAGCTTAATCAACAGCTAATAAGCATGACCCTATTACTGAGTTCACATGTAGAAGAAGAGAGATTAAGCAGTTATAAATAATCAAGATTTGCAATGGCATAAGAACATTTAATGTGTACTTAATGCTATCTCAGTGAAAGAACCAGATATATGGAATCTTTAGTGAAGAAATTTTGAGGAGAGTCTTCTTTATGTCCTCTAAGTGTGGGAATGTTTACTCTCGAAATTCCAATCAGTAGAATCTTCATAAATAGAGGAAAGATCATTATGGAACTATTTCCAGAAATGGTTACAATGAGGAAAGCTACATTATAACACCCAAAGGCTTCAAAGACATTTGTAGTTTCCATAATGGCAGAGAATGAGTAAGGAAAGAAGGAAGTATTATGATAGAGTTCAGCAGATTCAAATGATTTTGGATGTACTATGATAAATTTAGTATGACATTTATTTATATAACTTTACTTTTGGTGAAAAGTTCTTTAGTTACTCTTCATTTCAGTGATACATATTTGAAGAAAATCTAAAAAGAGATATGATTTTATTATATCATTTGAGATGACTCTAATGCTTTGGGTCTGAGATGTGTAAAAATATCATGTTAAAAAAAGGTGGATTAGAGCTGTTCATACTGTAAGTTGAACAAGAATTAGAGAGAGATTGGAAGGGGTCAGGGGCAGCCTATATGTTTGCTGTGCATTGACATACTTCCTCCAAGAAGTTCAGCATCCAGTAACACAATCATATACAAGATTCATCCAGGAATTAGCTGGATGGAGGACTAGCTCAGAGGACTCCTGACCCTTCAGTGAGTGCATCGACCAGCTTAGAACCTATTCTTCAACATGTGGTTTTTGAGGGAGAATACTATATTATCCAAACCATAATATTCTACTCTTGGCCCACAAAAGGCTCAAGTTCCTTCTTAAAATACTGAAAACATTCCATTAATCTCCAAGAGGCTCCAAAGTCTCAATAGTTTCAGCATTTGTGAAAGTTTAAGATCTCCATATATATATATATACATGAGAAAAACTCTTATCTGTAAAGCCCTTGTAAAATGATAGTATACAAACTGTTACTTCCAATCCATGAAAATGGAAGGTAAATTTTTATACAAAAAAGGAAGAATGAGATAACACTGTGGAAGGGCAGACCAAAGCAAGAAGAAACCCAGAAGACAAAATCTTTTCCTTATATATCCCATGTTGGGTAACCAGAACATGATTATGACATGAACTCCGAAGTTCTTGGAAATCTGAGGGGAAGCCTCCACAAAAGCCTGCCTCTTGTGTTCTGCGCGTGTACAAATGCTGCCTCATGTGGATGATCACAAGTTCTACTGCCAAAGACAGAAGTGTCTGTGCCCTAACTTGAACCACAGCTGCAGTAACTTCATGGTGTCTGTGCTGCTTTCTGAACAAGATGAAAATGAATCTTGGGAAAACAATGCTGTAGGTCCGTGTATACTCGCAACACACTCCAGAGTGGCTTTGCTCTCATAGCACATTCTGCCAAATGAGTTCTCATTTTCACCCCTCATTGGGTGGACACGTTCTTGCGCTTTCCTCAGATGAACCCGGGGATATTTACTACTATTCAATTGAAAACTATGTGGATTTTGTCTTAAGGCTGCTAATCTTTTCAGACCTCATGATCTCCTTAGTTCTAAGATTTTAATATTTGTTTGGATTCATGGTCTAAGAGGTTTCCGTTCCTGGACAGATATATCCGTTTCTTTGGACTGAGGAACAGACAGAGCATGATAGTGAATGTGTGATAGAACAGAGCTGTTCACTTCAGCATGATGAAGAGGCAGAGAACAAGGCAGGAAGGTGGCAAGGGACAAGGCATAGCTTTCCAAGCCAGACCACCAGTGATTTATTTCCTGCAAGTACCATCTTTTTCTTCCAATAATAGAATCACAACATGAATCCATGAAGAATTAATCTATTGACAAGGTCAGATCCCTCATTATTTAATCACTTTCCAATGATTCTCTCTCTAAGAGAAGGTGTTTCTCTCACTCCTGGGTACAATTATAATGCCATTGAGCTGATGATCCCAGAGCCCTTTAAGTTCCTCATAATGGCAGACTTATAAACAGAGAAAATTATTCCATCACCAATAACACTAGAATAAACCATCATGATGAGATGGTCTTTCTAGATAATAATAGGTTAGGAAAACAAGTGTTTGACTTTCATTTAATTGCCTGTTGCAATGCCATGCTGAAATTGCCCACTTTCAGATATTTAGACTTGCAGATGACACGTGCCATTTAAACTAGCAGGATTCCTCATAAAGGTGAGTGGAAGATGATCATAAATGTATAACCTGATAAATAACTGCATAAATAGGGAGATTTACAAATTATCTTCTTTTATTTTTTCACAGATATCATAATAAAATATAAACTTAAACACTGGCAGTAATAAATAAGATATGTAAGAGTATCCGAGTCATTTCTGAAAATGTGTAGGACATAAAAATGTCTAAAGATTGATCATTTCTTAGGATTCCTTTCACCAAGCATGTGTGCTCATTCTGCCTCACCTGTTAATTATTTTGTTCCAAACCATTTACTCCTTTGACCTTCATGGTTGATGATGAATTCAGCAACGGCTTGACCCACAAGCTTATGGTGAATCTGAGAGCTTATAGTCAAACACTGATGGATAGAGAAAAAAACAAGCAATTAGACACAAAGCATTCTCCTAGGGATAATCCATGGTGCAGGGATTATTCAGTCAATAGGCATCACAGTGAAGCTGGACTTGCCTTCCTCATTTTCCTGTCTTGTCTTCTCCACCTTCTAGCTTTTCTTGGACAACTTTCTAAATTTTTTCAAATGCCTTTGAATTTGGGGACACACTCTCTACTCCTACGAAGCCAAATGCCAACACCAATATTTTTTTGGTCTAAAATTTTTAATAAAAATTTAATATGAAAAAAATCAGACAATACATCCAAAGGTTTCTCTTAAAAATGTACCATAGAACACCAGTAATCAAAATTGTTCATTTATGTTATAAGTTTAATGCATACTACTTGTCCCTTGTGCAAATACATATGAAATATGTATTTTATGTACTATATATTTATGTAATATGTAGCTATAAAATATAAAATATTAAAAGGTAGCATGCTTCTCCCAGTATTCTCCCAGTGGTATTGATTCTGGAAATCTGGCTTGCATCATGTACAAAAAAAAAAAAAAAACTGAGAAAACAATGCAACAAGAATTTGAAAAAACAAGCACATATAATTAAGAAGAATAAATTTCACTGTTTAAATTTCACTTCAGTGCCATAAAATCTAAAGCTTAATCAGCATTTACTCATTTCAAAGTTGAAATTACATAATATTATTGGGATGATTTCTCACAATTATATAAGACTTTGCAGAAGAATTATCTTATTGTGCTTTCAAAGATTTTACAATTTTTCTTGCAATATTATCTCATTTGTTTTACTCATTCTGAAATTCTTAATTTCTTATATAAATTTACTTATTTACTGTGTATTAAATACACTTCTCTGTGTGTTGTATAAATGTTGTCCTCCATAACCTTATTTAAAATGGAACCATACTATCTCTGAAATTTTTATATTCTCAGAATATATTCATACAAATGACATGCAATGCCTTGGAGGAGAAAACTGTATTTAAAATACAGTATTTTTACAATAAAAATATAAACAAAAAGGAAATTGCTTGGATAAAAAAGTTCTTTCCTTTCAAAAGCAAACACAGAGAAGGGCAATTGTGTCACAGGGATGCCAGCTCAGGTAATGACCTGGATTTTCTTACAATTGGTAAGAAAAATGACATGGGCTGGAAAGCAAAGAGAAAGAGTCATTTGAAAAAGCAAATCAACAACAAATCAAAGAAAGGTTGGACAAATGGGAATGCATGAAATTGCAGAGCTTCTGCATGGCAAATGACATAGCTAGCAAGATCAATAAAAAGCTCATGGACTGGGAGAAGATCTTCACTAGCCATACAATGGACAAGGGTCTCATATCTAAAATATACCTGGAACTCAAAAAATTAAATCCCCCAACAACAAGTCCTCAAAGGAACAACTGCCCAATAAATAAGTGGGCTAAAGACTACAGAGAGAATTCTCTGAAGAGGAAAGAAGGATGGCCAATAGACACATGAAGGGTACTTTCTTTTGAAAATATTTTTATTATTATCTTGAAATTGTTGTACCAAGGACTTGCCATTTAACAAAATAGTTCAAAACTACAATATACTCAAGAATGTTTTCTAGAATGTTTGCTCAGCTGTAAAATTAAGGGTTTGGGATTGGAATGAATTCAAAGTTCTCGCCAGTTCTGACACATTGTAGGCTTATGGAGCCAATAAGGAGGAGACAGACCCTATAGGCAATGAAATTCTATGTTTTCATCGTGAAGAATAACATTGTCTCATTTATTAAGAAATGGAAAGACTTGGAAAAATTATAGTAAGTGAAGTACACTAGACCCAAAGAAACATAGATTGCATGGTTCCCCTCATTTTTTTGGGGGGGGAAGTCTGGTCGTGGGGCCTGAACTCTGGCCTGGGCGCTGTCCCTCAGCTCTTCAGCTCAAGGCTAACGCTCTACCACTGAGCCACAGCGCCACTTCCAGCTTTTTTCTTTTTGCTTATGTGGTGCTGAGGAATGGACCCCAGGGCCTCATGCATGCAAGGCAAGCGCTCTACCACTGAGCCACCTTCCCAGCCCTCCCATCATTTTTAATTATTAGAATGTGTCTATAAATCTATGAATAAACCCAATAAATAGTAAAAGACAAAAAAATTACACTTGGGAATGATAAATTAAACAGAACTCTACATATTCTCACAGTGAGACCAAAAGAGGATAATCTTAGGAGAGGATCACAAGGGCTCAATAGTGATGTGCATATGATCATATAAAATGGTGCTTATAGAAATGAACTCCAAGAAATATAAATGAGGGGTTTTTTTGTTTGTTTGTTTACTTTGTGTGTATGTGTTTCTGTTTTCTCCCTTTCATTGCTGTCTTCAATTTTTGTACCTTTCTTTTCTTTTATGTAAGTTTATCTGATTTGAGGAGGGTAAGGGAAAGCACAGAAATGGTGGAACAAAGGGTGAACTAATTCTGCAGTGATAATCTCTAGACAATATGTTGGAAATGAAATATACAACTCGGAGGTAAAGGGATGAAGGGAGAGAAAAACTGGAAGAAAACAAGTGAAGAGGTGACACTCTTCTAAAAGAAATGTACTCATTACTTGACTTGAGAAACTGTAACCCCTCTGTACATCACCTTTGCAATAAAAATTTAAAAATACATATATGAAAGAATGCAATAGACAAGATTGCTTATGTTATATTTAGTTTAAATTCAGACTGAATAAAACTTTAATGTATTTTTCCACCTGAATAACACTGTCATGATAAGATTATGTGTTAAGACCTTATAGTGACTTAAATACTGATTGAAGTTACGTTTTAATTTTTTTCTAAATAAAATTTCTTTAAAAAAATGGAATAAAAAATATCCAGTCAATACTGAAATTAGAGACAAATTTTCATATATGTTAAAGAATGAGTAGACAAAGTCACATTTATATAAATAAAATGTATATTTTTTTATTCCTACCAACTGTGGTGAAGGGTATCTCTCTCTCCAGTAAGTAGTCACATTTTAAATTAGTCTAATATGATGGATGGAAAACACTGATAATTGAGGCTAGATGATGGCCAACTGATAAACTGAGTTTATGGTAATAATTAAATAGGTAAAAATTGGATTACAGTATGTTGACTCCTGTTGAGAAAATGTATTTTCATTACTGTGAAATGACTTCATACATAAAAATATGGTGATTAGGTCACTTACACAGGTGTATCCTAATAAACCATCTATTTAAAATGAGGAATGTGCTGGATTTATAATGACATATGACTATGGTATCAGATAAATTATTTCTGGTATCCCTAGGGGGGAATTAAAAAAATCTGTAGGAACCAAATGTCCAATTATCCTTAAAAAAGATATTCACTACAGGGTAATCTGTGGCTTATTTAACAAATCATGTGCATTTTAAATCAAAAGGGAAACATACTATAATTTTTAAATTGTTGTAATCAAAGTTTTTGCTCTGATAGTCTCTTTGTGGTTGTGGAGAAAAGGCCAGCTTTGAGAATCAGGGTAGATGAAGGATTACTACACCTAAGCCTCAAGATGTAACAGGAGTGATAATGGAAAAATAATTTTCCGTTGCAAAGCTCTGGAGGTTTTCTTAGGTGAGGTATAATTGGAAAGCCTTAGCAATCCACTATACCAATTCCAAATCAAGATTGTTAATCATAAAAAATGTAGATACTCCAAGTTCACCTTAGGAGACTAACCGATACCATAATGGTGTGGAGAGAAACAGAAACCTGTTTTCATTTTAAGGCTTTCCCCAGGAATAAATATTTCTGAGGGAAAAAGTAAATCCAGCCTATATTCATTATATTAGTTTTTAGATTGTATTAAAATGAATTCAATACTTTTAAACTTGAAGAATTTTGTTATTATTAAGCCCTTACAACTTTCAGATGTATACTCTTAGGATAACCTAATATTTTAATTAGGAAAAATATAAATCAAGTGTTTCAGAGATATACTACTTCAAATATTATAAATAAATGTGTAGACTAATTATTTTCTGACACTAATATTTTGGGCCACCAAGAATAACTCTTAGCACTTATTTATGCTAAGTTGTTATGGTATAATCTTCTTGAAAAGTATTTCTTATAGAGACTATACAAGCCTCCCTTAAATATATATATATATATATATATATATTATACATGAAAACATAACTCATCTTAAATTTTATGCAGACATGAACTAATGATATTGTTGTTGTTAAAATATAACAAATTCTTAAAATGTATACCTCTACCTAATATAGCATTGGTTAAACAATTATGTATATGCTCTGATGCAAATATTTACAAGAGTGTTCTTAAGTTACTTTGAGAATGAGAGCCTGGAATGTCATATTTCTAATACAAAATACACCCTTACATTCTGAAGTGTTTTCTATATCATCACTGACCTTTTCTCTTTCTTGCCCACTCTCATTTGTAGTGTGAAGTGGTAAGGAAAAAAAATGACAATACCAATTCACATCCTTGGAACCCAACTGGGATCAGCTGCTAGAGATATTTCTGATGAAAACTAAAGAAATAACCTGCCTCAAGAGGGCTTTCCAGCTCTAACAGCAGGCAACCTATTCATTTCTGCAATCTGCAATATCCACAAAAATAATTGTTCTGCAATTTTCTGACTTAAAAGGTGATTTTAACAATACAACATATAATATACTCATGATTTTATTTTGTCTTAGAATATTGTCAGCCTATATGGTCACTTCTATGTATTTTTATTGTGTTTCAAGTAACAGATTATCCTAAACATAGTGGTTCTAAGCATTAATAATACGAATATTTTATGAAATTTAATTGTTAATGTTTTCCAAGACAAATTATTGTTTTGTATTAATTAATGAATGCTTGCTTTTTATTTATTTTATTTACTATTTCCTGCCACATTACTTATATTCATAAGAAATACTTTTCTTGAGATGCAAAGAGAATATATTCTGTGAATCTATAAATTCAACTTACTATGGATTGTTTCTTAGTTGTAAATTGGTGTGGTAATTTCAATAATATAATTATAGAGCAAAGCTGTAGGAATTAAGAATATAATAATTGCCCATATTTTCTGTCATCTACTTACATTCTCACAAGGATTTTCCCTAATGAATTTATAGACATCAAAGTTTGAATACTTTGTATGGGCTAATTCTTTGTGTAATTTTGTATGCATCATTTTCCTCTTGAGACTTCTGTCTTTCAACCCCCTGCTATAATTTTTTCCTCAACATAAACAGGAACAAACCATACAGAACAGCAAAAGCAATAAAGAAAAGAGATATAGGGTTTTGAGCCAGTTCAAGATGTCCCTAACTGCTAGCTGAAGGACCCTGACAGTACTGTTCATTATTAGAGACTTACTTTTCTAGCATAGTAGACTGTACTCTGTAAATAGATCTCGGAGTAATTTTAAGTTGACAAGTGAGGCTGTTACTGGCCCATGTTTATTTCTAGAACAACCACAAACTTGAATGAAAGAAAAAAAGACAGTATATTACTAAATCAATAACAGTCCACACAGTAAAAAAAAATATTTATGACATTCACCAATCCCAAATTTGCATAGCATTGTTATAAAGGTATTAATTTGTTTTTATAGCAAACAACTCTAACTATGTACTTGTAAAAAGAAGCTTAATAATTAGAGAGGATAATAATTTATGATTGGATAGCCTCAACTGTTTGGCCTCTGGTGTGGTTCCCAGTGGCTGGTAATCCGGTGAATTGGAAATGAGCTGCAAGAAGGACCAAGTGCATGGGTCAGCCTTGCTTCATAGCAACTGAGTCCTGTAAGAACTAAGAACTTGCCAGACCAGTACCTCCATGACAAAATTAATTGAACTTGCCCCTCCCTTTAAAGTTTCACTGCTTCAGCTTTGCCATGTTGGGTCTCAGTTAATGTTTTTGTATTTTGAAAGTAGTTGGCCTTGTCCTCGGTGTATTTATATAGCCTTTCCTCTGTGTATTTATCTTCTCTGTGATTCTTCTTCTCATTAAGAGCCTCAGTCTTCTTGGATTAGAGCCTCACCATTATGTCCTGCTTTATTCTTAGTTACATTTGTAAAGGCTCTATCTGTGAAACACTCATACTGAGGTGGACCCTTCAGTGTGTGAATTATGGGAATTACATGATTCATTCTTTTTGATCTATGAACATTTTGATTATGTTCAGGAGAATGATAATTTGCCTTTCTAAAGTCCCCTATTTTAATTGGCATATTTTCCTCTAGGTTTTTTGTCAAGGGCCGTCTGTCATTTTCCACCTAGGCTATGCATCTTGGCATGTGTAATAATTTTTTATGAATTGGCCACTTTTTATATGAAAAATCGGAATTTTCTTTCCTACCTTTACAACAATGCTCCGATGCCCCTCAGTAGATGAATGGATCAAGAAAATGTGGTATATATACACAATGGAATTCTATGCCTCCATCAGAAAGAATGACATTTCCCCATTTGTTAGGAAATGGAAAGGCTTGGAAAAAATTATATTAAGTGAAGTAAGCCAGGTCCAAAGAAACATGGGTCCCATGATTTCCCTTATTTGCAATATCTAGTATAGGTATGAGTCAAGCAGAAAAAGTCAGAGAATGTGATGTTAGGAAAACGAACCCTCAAATATGTATTTTAATGTTTTTGTTTCTTTCATGCATGTGTTTCTAACACATTTATAAGATTATTTCTTTGTTGCTTTGTATGTCCCTCCCCCACAGTGTAACCCCCACCTTCACTATATTTGATGTCAGTATAACATGTGGAGGAGATGGGGACAAACAAGTCGTTTAAGGATTCAGGTGGACCTGTTGCAACAATGCGAAGTACAAAATGTCATGTCAAAACCAGCTTTACAATGTCGGTGTGTGTGGGGGGAGGGGGGGTATGATTGGGTGGGGGGGGGAGAAAACAAAGAAAAAAAACACAACAACAAAGAAAAAAAAAACAACAATGCTCTGTTTTTCTTTTCTCTCTAGCAACTAGTGAACTCATTAGTCATCAATTTTATCTTGGTTTCACTATTAGCCAATGGTATAATGTTTTACATGCATAAATAAAGTCTGTCGTCTGACAAATGTTGAGGGGATGCGGAGAAAGAGGAACTCTATTGCATTGCTGGTGGGAATGTACACTAATATAGCCACTTTGGAACACAATCTGGAGATACCTCAGAATGCTAAATGTAGACCTCCCCTATGACCCAGCCATACCACTCCTAGACATCTACCCAGAGCAACAGGAACCAGTGTACAAAGACACATGCACCTCCATGTTTATTGCAGCACTGTTCACAATAGCAAAGATTTGGAAACAACCCAGATGTCCCAGTACAAATGAGTGGATCCAAAACTTGTGGTACCTATATACAATGGAATATTATGCAGCCATTAGAAAGGACAAAATAATGGCATTTGCAGGGAAATGGATGGAACTAGAGATTATTTTGAGTGAAGTAAGCCAAGAACAAAGAGAAAAACAGCACATGGTCTCCCTGATATGTGGATGCTAAAGCCGATATGACAAAGTAACAGGACTCAAGAAACAAAGGACAGCCACCCATTTTGTCATATCATTGCTAAATGACTCCATGTTCTGGACCATATGTATGGTAGATACATGCTCACAACAGAGGGAAGCCAGGAGGAACAGAATAAGTGGGAACAGCCCACAATAAGCAAAAGGAAAGAAATGTAAACATCATCTGATGTGGAAAAAAATAACTTATGTCAAAGCTTATAGAATTCACAAACTGTATAGACCATGATAATGACAATTTGCCTTGTGAAAATTAAAATGTGTTTGTGACTCTATCTAAGTATCACTAGTCCACAATAGTGTGTAATATGTGATATTCATGTAATCACCTAATCTCAATAAAAGAAAAAAAAGTGAGAGAAGGGATGGATTAAGAGAGATGGGTGACAATGTTGTTAGACACTTTGTACTCATATACTGTTCTGTAGAATGGGAACTTCTTTGTACAACTACTTAAAGATAATGAAAAAAATTAATAAATAAAACCAAGTATGTCATGTGAAGGCCTCTACTGAATTACACATGTGGTAGAACTCAGAAATATCCCATTTCATCTAAGCTTTAGGGATTGTTTGTAAGCAAATGTTGGTCATTTGTTGTCTGGCTTTAGGAAATCTACTTTCAACAGGGTTTGTTCTGCAAAAATATTGTTAATGTAGAATTTTGACACTTTAATTATTTTCCTGTTTAGATCCCTGTTTATCCTGCAATGCTCAGTGACCTAAAATTCTCAAACCTAGATCTTTATGACATCAATTATAAAGGATCTGATAGAACTTTTTATTATGTCTTAGGTTAGAGTAGCCTAGAGAAATAACTGGTATATTGGTATATCCTACAATGCCTAGGATTTCCCTTAACGGAAATCACAGATCTTCCCTGTTGTCCATTGGCAGAACAAATGTGTTATATATAATTTATGAGTTTTATAATTGATTACCTTGGATCCTGGTCTCTTCTGCATAACTTGAAACAAAAGTGTAATATAAGAATCATGTAATGCTCTGCTTAGATTGTGATAAGAAATTGTCCAATTAGAAAATAATCAACAAGAAGTAAAGTTTATCATTATCTTATGAATACCAAGGGAATCAGATTACATTTTTAGTAATATGATGTGGATACAGAGAATATTATATGACAGTCAATTTTGATCTATAATAGTAGACTGCAGTGCAATTGTCAACTAATGTTCCTTTGTTTAGACATTAACTCTTAAATCTTTTCTTTTCTTCATATCATTCTTTTTGGAAAAATCTCATTATGATTCTATTATTACTTTGAAAATGGTAAAAATGTTCAGTATATTTAATTAATTCAATTGTTCTTTAAAATCCAAGTTCAGGTATATATTTAAGCAATCTTAGAACAATATTTCTAGCCTATCTCTTGATCCATGGAATGCCTCTGTCACAATGTATTTGCCATATTGGGAAACTACAGATAGTCTAAACTATCTAGACACTTGGAGGGAGTTGATGGTGTATCTAGGTAGTAAGCAAATGAGTAGAAAACACTAATGTCATTCTAGGAACTGGGCATTGTTTCATATGTGACAGAGAAAACAGAATTTTGAAGGGCCTGAAGATAGACTTACCAAAATCATACCCACTTTTAAGGAGGATCAAAGTGATGGGAAGATGCAAGATGTACTAGAAGGTATGATTACCAGTCTGAAGGTGGATGCATCAGGAAATTGACTATAGACATGAGGAAGAAGAATAAGGAAGAGAAACTTCTCTTTTTCTTTCTTTCTTTTTTATTTAGGTCTAAGACAAGGACTCAAATTCAGTATGTGATGCTGTTGCTAGCATGCCACCAATTGAGCCACAACTCCAACCGCTGCTATTTTTGAAATTTAACACAGAAAGTACTTTTCTTTTTCTAATGATTATTTTTAAAACAATTTTTTTCAGTTATATATGTATATGTATTAAAGATACTGTACAGAGGTGTTAAAGTTACATGAATAAGGTAATGAGAACATTTTCTATGGAGCATTGTTACCCCCAACTTTGTTTTTCCCTTACAATCTCTTCCCTCCCCAACTCCTTCCTCCTCCCACCCCAAGTTGTAAAGTTCATTTTCAACATAGTGCCTTATACATCTCAAATTGTTACAATGGGTCAACCTGTTCCTTTGTTTCAGCATTTTGTTATTTCCCTTCCCCTTCCCAAATTAGAAAAATGTATATTCAAGATGCAGGGCACTGGAATGAAACACAGTGAAAACAGGGGTTGTAACATGGGGAAAGAACATACAAAAGAAACCAAAAAAAAATCACACAGTACATTAAAAACAACAGTGGCGACTGGGGGGGAGGGGGGAAGCTGGGAAGGGATGTGAAGGGTAAACAAAGGAGGAGGCTGCAATGCTTGGTAAGAAATGTATGCATTATCCTGCCCATGTAATTGTAACCCCTCTGTACAGTATGTTCACAAATAAAATAAAAAACAAGAAACAAACAAACCAAAAAAACAACAGTGGCAGAGATAAAATCTCTTGTGTCCCTATCTTGGGGTTCATTTCACTTTGCCTCAGCTTATATAGTTATATGTACATAGATTTTTACCTTTTCTATTTGTCTGGTAAGATTATCCTAGACATATACTAGTTATTTGCAAATAAGGGAAACCATAGGATCCATGTTTCTTTGGGTCTGGCTTATATAATATATATTTTTTCCAAGTCTTTCCTTTCCTAACAAATGGGGTAGTATTCTTTCTGATGGAGGCATAGAATTCACAGAGAGAGAGAGAGAGGAGAGAGAGGGGGGGGGGGAGAGGAGGAGAGAGAGAGAGAGAGAGAGAGAGAGAGAGAGAGAGAGAGAGAGAGAGAACACACATTGTCTTGGTCAATTCATCTACTGAAGGGAGTCTGGGTTGATATCATATCTTAGCTATGGTGAATAATGCTGAGATAAACAGAATTGTGCTGATAGCTTTAGTATAGCCTTGTTTGTTTTCATTTGGGTAAATGCCCAGAAGTGGGATTACTGGGTTTTAGGGAGCTCTATGTGTAGTCTTTTCTGGAATCTCCATACTGATTTCCAGAGTGGTTGAACAAGTTTACACTCCCACCAACAAGGAAGCAGGGTTCCCTTTTGGCCACATCCCCTCCAGCCTTTGTTCTTTTTAGATTTCTTGATTATAGGCTGGGGTGAGGTAGAATCTCAATGTTTTGATTTGCAATTGTTTTATGGCCAGAGAAGTAGAGCATTTCTCCATGTGTCTATTGGCCATTCTTATTTCTTCTTCAGAGAAGTCTTTTTAAGTCTTTAGCCCACTTATTAATCAGGTGATTGTTTCTTTGAAGATTTGTTGTTGGGGGATTTAATGTTTTGAGTTCTAAGTATATTTTAGATATAAGACCCTTATCTATTATATGGCTAGTGAAGTTCTTCTCCCATTCTGTGGGCTTTCTATTGATCTTTCCAAAACAATTTCGGAGGTAGTTTCTTTTATTATTGTACTGTAACAGAAAGAGTAAGCTCAACCCCTAATAGAAAAAAAAAGATTTATTGTAAAGTAAATGTAATTCATTAATATTAAAATTATATGATATTAAATTTAATATGAAATTAAAATGAAAGTGATACACATTACTAACATCGAATATATATTTGAACATGGTATTATATTGTATTGCATTATATTATTTTATTTATCTTTACAATAGTCATTAATTTTGGTACTAGCTCATTATTTTACAGATAAAGATGGTTCCAAACTGTCCTGAAAATCCAATTGGCAGGTTAAGGTAGTTATTGAATGAGAGTTCTAAGAAAATTCTTACCATTTATTCATCCTTACAAACATGTATCAAAAATTACAATATTAAGAAGCAACAAAAATATTTGTAAATTTCTTTTTTTTTCTTTTCTTTTTTTATTTTGTTGTTGTGAGAATACCATACAGAGGAGTTGCATTTCTTATCAAGCATTGTTGCCTTCTCTTTGTTTCCCCTTCCCATCCCTTCCCATACTCCCCTCTTCCTCCCACCCGATCCTCCCCCCACCCCCCACCAAAGTTGTAAAGTTAGTTTTTGGACTTGTACATCTTATTGGTGCAATAGGTCCACCTGTATCCCTAGTTAAACGATATGTTTTTTTTCCCTATCACTTAATTCAGATAAACAGTATTATGAATTTTGTACCTGCTTATCTTATTTCTCTTTCTCTCGTATAAAGGATCATGGCATTTTTCTCATAGTATATTTTTATTGTAGCCAAATGACTGTTAATGCAGACAACAATATTTAGTTTTGCAAGTGTAGTAGTCAGAAACCTTACTAAATCACGCCTCAGCCTTTGGTAAAGAATGAAATCATATCTTTAATTCAGTTAATCCATTGACTAATTCATTTAATCAACTACCTATCTTTAGGAATATACATTCAGATTTTTATGATAATGAACAAAGAGTCTCTGGTCTCAGGGAAGGAAAATGAGGAACTGTTTCTTGTTTTTATTCTTCCTTCTATAATGAAATCTGTTGCTTGATAAAGCAATAAAAGAGCCTCCAAGGACCTTGATTCTACAATGAAGACGTAAGGAATGGCTCTTTTTTTTTTTTAATTTAATTTTATTTTATTTGAGAACATACTGTACAGAGGGGTTACAATTACATGGGCAGGATAATGCATACATTTCTTACCAAGCATTGCATCCTCCTCCTTTGTTTACCCTTCACCTCCCTTCCCAGCCTCCTCCCTCCCCCCCACCCAATCATGCCCCCCCTTCCCCCCCCACACCCACATTGTAAAGCTGGTTTTGACATGACATTTTGTACTTCGCATTGTTGCAACAGGTCCACCTGAATCCTTAAACGACTTGTTTGTCCCCATCTCCTCCACATGTTATACTGATATCAAATATAGTGAAAGTGGGGGTTACACTGTGGGGGAGGGACATACAAAGCAACAAAGAAATAATCTTATAAATGCATTAGAAACACATGCATTAAAGAAACAAAAACATTAAAATACATATTTGAGGGTTCATTTTCCTAACATCACATTATCTGACTTTTTCCACTTGACTCATACCTATACTAGATATTGCAAATAAGGGAAACCGTGGGACCTATGTTTCTTTGGACCTGGCTTACTTCACTTAATATAATTTTTTCCAAGTCTTTCCATTTCCTAACAAAAGGGGCAATGTCATTCTTTCTGATGGAGGCATAGAATTCCATTGTGTATATATACCACATTTTCTTGATCCATTCTTCTACTGAGGGGCATCTGGGTTGGTTCCATATCTTAGCTATGGTAAATAATGCTGCAATAAACATAGTTGTGCTGGTAGCTTTAGTGTGGTCTTTTTTGTAAACATTAGGGTAAATGCCCAAAAGTGGGATTGCTGGGTGATAGGGGAGTTCTATGTGAAGTCTTTTGAGGAACCTCCATACTGCTTTCCAAAGTGGTTGAACAAGTTTAAATTCCCAGCAACAATGAAGTAAGGTTCCTTTCTGTCCACATCCCCTCCAGCATCTGTTGTAGTTAGAGTTCTTGATTTTTGCTGTTCTAACTGGAGTGAGGTGATATCTCAATGTTGTTTTGATTTGCATTTCTTTTATGGCTAGGGATGCTGAACATTTCTTCATGTGTCTATTGGCCATCCTTCTTTCTTCTTCAGAGAAGCTTCTCTTTATGTCTTTCGCCCACTTACTTATTGGGCAGTTGTTTCTTTGAGGATTTGTTGTTGGGTGGTTTAATTTTTTGAGTTCCAAGTATATTTTAGATATGAGACCCTTGTCCGTTGTATGGCTAGTAAAGATCTTCTCCCAATCCGTGGGCTTTCTATTGATCTTGCTAGCTATGTCATTTGCCCTGCAGAAGCTCTGCAACTTTATGCAATCCCATTTGTCCAACCTTTCTTTGATTTGTTGTGTTTCCGGGTCTCTATTCAGAAAATTTCGGCCTGAGCCATGGAGACCTAGGGTTTCTCCTATTCCATCTTGTAATGTTTTCAGAGTGTCTGCTTTGAGGTCAAGGTCTTTGATCCATTTGGAGTTGATTCTGGTGCAGGGTGATATATAAGGATCTAGCTTTAGTTTTCTACATGTAGTTAACCAGTTTTGCCAGCACCATTTACTGAAGAGGCTGTCTGTCTTCCATTCTATTGTTTTAGCTCCCTTATCGAAGATTAGATGGCTATAGGTCTGTAGGTTCATTTCTGGGTTTTCAATTCTATTCCATTGGTCCTGAGGTCTGTTCTTATGCCAATACCAAGCTGTTTTGATTACTATGGCTTTATAGTAGAGTTTGAAATTTGGTATTGATATTCCTCCAGCAGTGTTCCTTCTGTTGAGGAGCGTTTTTGCTATTCGGGGTCTTTTATTGTTCCAGATGAATTTTTGGATTGCCTCTTCTATTTCCTTGAAGAATGAGGGTGGAATTTTGATAGGTATTGCGTTGAATTTGTAGATAGCCTTGGGAAGTATTGCCATTTTCACGATGTTAATCTTTCCAATCCAGGAGCATGGGAGGTTTTGCCATTTTTTAAGTTCTGTGTTGATTTCCTTTTTCAAGATTTTAAAGTTTTCATCATAGAGGTCCTTCACTTCTTTAGTTAAGTTAATTCCTAGGTATTTTATTTTTTGTGGGGCTATTACAAATGGAGTTGCTTTCCTAATTTCAGCCACACTTTTCTCATTGTTGGCATACAGAAAAGCCATTGATTTTTGGGGGTTAATTTTATAACCTGCTACTTTGCCAAAGTTTTGACTCAGCTTGAGTAATTTGGGAGTGGAGTCTATGGGATTCTTTAAATACAAGATCATGTCATCTGCAAAGAGGGAGAGTTTTATTTCTTCTTTCCCTATTTGGATCCCCTTTATGTCTGCATCTTGTCTTATTGCTGTAGCTAGGCATTCTAATACTAGATTGAAGAGAAGTGGAGAGAGTGGGCATCCTTGTCTTGTTCCTGAGTTAAGAGGAAATGGCTTTAGTTTTCACCATTGAGTATAATGCTGGCTGTAGGTTTGTCATATACAGCCTTTATTGTATTGAGGAATGTTCCATGGATTCCTAATTTTTCCAAAACCTTCATAAAGGGGTGTTGGATCTTGTCAAATGCTTTTTCTGCGTCTATTGAGATAACCATGTGGTTCTTATTCTAGCTCCTGTTGATGTGATGAATAATATTAATTGATTTGCGTATATTGAACCAGCTTTGCATCCCTGAAATGAATCCTGTTTGATCGTGGTGTATTATTTTTTGGATGAATTGTTGAAGTCGATTGGCCAAAATTTTGTTGAGAAGTTTTGCATCAATGTTCATCAAAGAAATGGGTCTATAGTTCCAATCCGTCTACTGGATTGGGGTTTATCTTGCTGCTCTTTTTCAAGGAGGTTTAGATGTGTCATTAAATTGTTAGTTTCAGATCTCTTACATAGCAGGACATTTAAAAATACTAAAGAGTTGTTTATTTTTTTTTCAAATCCAAATGTGAGACAGTTATATAATATCATAAATACACTCAAGAAATAAGCATGAGAAATAATGGAAATAAGAAGCATCAGTTTCCTAAGAGTAAAGAAAATATAAGGAAAATGTTATGCTGGATTTTTATTTTCAATGTTGATCACCTTCTGGAAATTGCCATGGTTTGCCCTCCCTCCCTTCCTCTCTCTCTCTCTCCCTCTGTCTCTAGAGAGTTGTTTAAATGAATGAGAGTTATAGGAATTAAGAGAATGGAAATATTGATCTCTTAGGGAAAAAAAATTGAATTCTACAATTATGTGAGGCAAGTATCCAGGAAAGCCCTGTTGCTCTCTTTGGGGGTATTTAAATACTTGAAGCGACTATATCTTTGTAAACTTGGATTTTAGGGCTTTTTGAAAATCAGTCCCAAACTAGGAAAAATACCCAGATTACAAGAATCCTTGGTTATTGTGCTATGGAATTTAATTTGGAAAGGAATGGTATTTATTTTTAATAATAACAGCATAGATTTGAATGTATTAACAACAAATCATAGCTTTGGTTTGTTATCAACAATAAAATCTGTGATCATTTTGAAATGAAGCAACTATAGGGAAATTTAACACATATAGGGACGCATTTTACAGGGAAGCAAAGGAAATGATAACAAAGCACTAAAAGCGAACTAGAATTCAAGTTAAAAGAGATGCGAACAGAATGACCCAATACATTTTGTAAAAGATCCTTCTTCAGTCAATGTTAAAATGCTGTTTTTGTTTTCGTATCTTTTGTTTGTAGGTAAGTTTATCTGTTTGGGGGAGAGTCAGGGAAGCACAGAAATGATGGGAGGAAGGGAGCAGAAGACATCCTAGACACTATTTTGAAAATAAACTATGCAACTTGGGGAGGACCTGGATTGGGAGGGACAAAAAAGAAAGATGCCTCTGTTCAAAAAGAAATGTACTCAATACCTGACTTACATACTTGTAGCCCCTCTCGACATCACTTTTACAATAAAAATAAATGAATTTAAAAATAAATAGTTTCAGGAAAAGGGAGATAAAAATAAGATGGAAATTCTATTTAGAACTCAGACTATAAATTAATCCCTTATCTTTTAGGGAAGCTAGATGAAGGATGAAATCTTGTAAGTCCAAAGCACACCTTGGACTCTTATTACAACTTGTACTGATTTCATCAGTATGATCACTGACTACTTTTGTAAAAGAGACAGGAAAATTTAATCACCCAATGTTACCTAATATTTCAAGAACAGCAAGCAAAATAATATTTCTATTTAATTGGAAAAAGATATCCATTTGCACAAAACATGTATTTAACCCTTTGTCCTTCTTTGATTAACCTGTAAAACTTGAATAGTGTTCAATGGTTTGTATCATAAATTGCCTTATAATAAGGGGAGAAATAAAAATAGGCATTCATTGATAGAGTTTCATTTAGTATCCTGTCTTTATGACTTCTAAGAACAAGTCTTATAATGTATTCTCAAATTAATGTAGAATATTCAGAAATTAATATTAATATCAAAATAAACAGAGCTAGCAAGAAGATGTTTATTTCCACAGAGTTCAAAAACACTTCTCACAGATGTAATTATCATTTTCAAGGTACCAGTAGTTTTATGTAATAATCAAAAGCAGTTACTTTTAAATTTTACCTGTTTCTTTATTCTAAAATTATCTCTCCTTCCTAATACCAGGGTGACCTGAGAGTGAAGATGCTGTGGGACTTTTTCTTTAAATACTGGCACTGTCTCTTTTATTTTTATGAGAATGGAAAGTTAGGTCCTACTGAAAAAGAAAATTTGATATAAATATGCTATTTTTCAGATGTTCTAATTAATAAGAACTTGAGTACTTAATTTCATTATAATTGTTAATTAATAAGCTTAGGTACTTAATATTCATTTTATTTTTGGTTTTTGTTCATGTTTTTCTGCCAGTCCTGAGGAATGAACTCAGGACCTAGGTGTTCTCTGTGAGGTTTCTTGCTTGAACTAGAATTTTGACAACTCTACCACTTGAGGAACAGATTCACTTCTGGCTTTTTGTGTATATGTGCTTAATTGAAGGTAAGAGTCTCATGAATATTATTGTCTGGGCTGGCTTCAAACCAGGATCTTCAGATGTCAGCCTCCTGAGTGGCTAGGACTATAATCATGAGCCACTGGCACCCAGCCTTAATATTATTTTCTTGAATACAGTTTTAACTGTGTTCAAACTTTGCCTTATTTGTCTTGCTCATACATAAGGTAATGAACATCATTTTATGATTCTCACTGAACTTCTTTAACTGTTACCACACTTTTATTTTCCTATAGTCATGTTCATAAAATATCATTTGACTGTTTTGTAAATATTTGTGAGTGGTAGTAAAATTAAAAAAGGAAACTAACAACATGATTTTCTTTTTTAATTTATACTAGGTCAGAAAAATAATTGCATTTGTTTACCCACTCTCTTCCATAATCTGCCCATAGACCAGTCTACTGTAATTGTGTGTGTATGTGGTGTGTATGTGTGTGTGTGTGTGTGTGTGTGTATGTAAGAGAGAGAGAGAGAAAGAGAGAGAAAGAGAGAGAGAGAGAGAGAGAGAGAGAGAGAGAGAGAGAGAGAGAGAGAGAGAGAGGAAGAGAGAGAGAGAAAGAGAAAGAGAGAGAGAGAGAATTTCTGTGCTCTTCCAGACAGGGTAACTTCAAAATATCAAATACCCATACTCATCTCAAAATCTCAAAGACAAAATTCAGTTCCTCATGGCTGTCAGAAGCAATTATTCTTTTACTGCTTACTCAAGCTGCATAAATTGTTTGTCTCATGGTCACCTTCTTCTGTGTTTAAAAACAGGGTTAGTAAAATCTTACTTTGCTTATCAGTTTTCATGTACTGGACTTCATAAGGCAGTATTTTTATAAGGCTGTCACCTATACGGACACATTAAAAAGGCCAAACCTAGCCTAGCCCATGTTACAAAACTTAAGTCTAACTGTATTTCTCTCCTGCATCCTTTCAAAACAGAGTTGAAGCAAGGCACCGGTGGCTCACGCTTGTAATCTAGCTACTCAGGAGACTGAGATCTGAGGATCGTGCCTTAACTCTGGCCCAGGCAGGAACGTCCTTGAGATTCTTTTTTTATATATATAAGATTTTTATTGTGAAAATACTGTACAGAGGTGTTACAGTTACATGACCTAAATTGTAAAGTTCATTTTCAACATAGTGTCTTGTCCATCTCATTGGGTCAACCTATATCCCTATTTAAACATTTTGTTTTTTCCCTTCCCCTCCCCAAATTATGCCGACATCAAATACAATGAAAACAGGGGTTATACCATGGTGGGGAACATACAAAGCAACAAAAATTCACATGGTGACTTATAAATACTTTAGAAACAATAGCAAGCAAGAAAAAAAAAAAAAAACCACTGTGTCCCTACCTTGGGGTTCATTTCGCTTAACTTCATCTTATATGGTCATATGTATATAGCTTTTGACCTTTTCTACTTGTCCCAGACATATACTAGTTACCTTATTTGCAATAACTAGCATATGTCCTTGAGACTCTTACCTCCAATTAACCTCCAGAAAACTGAAATTGGCGCTGTGAATCAAATGGTAGATTGCTTGCTTTGAACTGAAGAGCTGAGGGACAGTGCCCTGGCCTAGAGTTCAAGCCCCACGATTGACAAAAATAAACAACCAGAATTGAGGTTTTAGGACTACATTATGGTGACTATGTTATGGTTCCTAATACATCTGTATGTGACATTTAGAATCAATGCCTCTGTCTCTGTCTCTCTTTGTCTCTCTGTCTGTCTGTCTGTCTCTCTTTCTTGAAGTTCTCATTGAAAATAGTATGGATAAGACAATTAGGAAAGATAACCAAGTTTCCTTCAGCGTCTATACTAAGCCAGAGGCTTTAAACACTTTGCTCGTGCACCCCTCTCCAATGCAGCTGGAATTTATTAATCTTATTTAATACGTAGAAGCATGTCCCAGGGAAGGTCACTCACTTCACTACTAGCACATGGCTGATAGATGGATTTAGGCTACAACTATTGATCTAATTGCTTGCAAAGCATCTTTATTTTAGCTGCTGTTTAATGCCTTTTGCATTTCTTTGTATCCTTTATCAGGTATCATATATTTTCATGTCCTGGTTATCAATAACCTTTCTAATGAAAATCATTTGAAATATTTATTTTACACCTGTGACTAGCCCAATGATTTCCCTGGAAGTTGTTTGGCTAGCCTGTTGTTATCATTTGGCCCACTTTGACAAAGGCTCTGTAGTAGATCTCATTTTCAGGGAAGTGCCACGTCTGCTTGTGAGTCTTCACCAATGGCTGCTTTCTTTTCCAGTGTTTCCTATGTTGTTTCCATCATCTTCAGAAACATGGGTGTCATTCAGTCTGTTGCTTCAGTAGTTACATAGGATATTTTCCAAATACTACTACACAATGCTGATTGCAATATTCAGTAATACCCTCTTCTTAAGCTTGGGAATGAGGTAACCAAGAAAAACACAGGTCATTATTGTCATTCTTAAAAAATTCCTCAGATATTTTTCTTTAAAATACATTTTTGATTGTGAAAATACTGTATAGAGGGGTTACAATTACATGAGCAAGGTAATGAGTACATTTCTTATCAAGCATTGTTGCCTCTTCCTTTGTTTTTCCCCTACCATGCCTTCCCTCCCATCTCCACAACTACACTCCCCATCTCCCCCGCCAACGTTGTAAAGTTTGTTTTTCAATATAGTGTCTTGTACATACTTGCAATAGAGGTGGCTGTATCCCTATTTAAACAATTTGTTATTTTTCCCTTCTTGAGTCCAATATGCTGTTGAGAAGCTAAACACTTAAACATCCTTTATCTACAGCTTCTTAGTCCTGACTCTAATTATCTTCTTATTCCAGATTACTTTTAAAATCATGTGTCCCATTTCAATCACAAGAAAAATTAAATGTTGAGTTCTTTCACCATTTCCTCAAGCACTGTGATATGAATTCCTGTCACAAAGACATGCAGTACTTTTTGCGAAAAAAATGATAATTTATTTTGCTGCAGTACAAATGTCCACCAAGATATTTTCTAAGATATAAAAACCTAGTGATCTTGCATGAGTCATGTACCCTGCCCTTGTAAATAGAGGAGTTGATTTTAAAACAAAATATTCCATACAACGTTTTTGTAGTGTGTATGTGTTTGTGTGTGTGTCTGTTTACACCCATACATTGTTTTGGACACATATATACTATTTTATTAGTAGAATAAAAACATATTTTACGGTATGAATCTTATTTATATTAGTCTTTTATATCCTAGGTGTCTCATTGCAAATTTGAAATTATCAGCATGTGAAACACTGTCAATAGCTTGTTCCCTAATCTATCCTGGAAAAGAATGTAGAATGCTTTGTAGCCTTACTAAAAGATTTTAGGATGTATGACTTTTTAAACTATGCTCCTATTATTCGATTTCTTTAGTTATAATGTTTCTTATTTTATTTGGTACATTTTTAATACTTAGTTAAAATCCTATTGTATCATGGAATGAAAGATCTTCCTGAAAAAGTAAATTATTGGCAATAAGCATTCTCATTCAAAATATATCTTACACATTGGACAAGAAAGGAGTTCTCTCCGTAAAGAAGAAGCATGTGTTCCAAGATACATATAATTGAAGAAAAATGGAAAATTTCATTCAGAATCATGGAACAAATTTACTAACAGCTCTTGTAATAAAAGTGCATAGGCTGCCCACTTTCTCTAGCTGTGTGTTGCTAAGTCATATTGATAGGTCTAACAAACGATTAAAAAACCTATTCCAAAATTATTTGTATATTCCTATACTGATGGTTCTAAGAATCAAGGAGAAAATAATCACTGTATTGATAAAACACACAATTGTGTATGTTTTGTGGATATAAAATTGATACAAAGATAATTTATATATATATGCCCATTTAAATTCCTTGGGTTAATAAGTTCTGAGTGGAATTACTTTGGGCTAGGCAATTTGCCATGGTTATTATGCCTCTATAATACTTACAGAGACGGGAGTGACTGAAATCAATTTAGAAACCACTGCACAAAGAAATTGAAAAGCCCACTGTACATACTTGTTGTTGGAAAATCGCCAAAGCAGTGGGCAAGTAGACGCAATTTGTGCACAGGGTGTCCGTGAGTGACAGACTGAAGTGCATATGAGGGTGTGAAAACAGGTGGCCAGGGATGGCTGGCATCAGTGGAACATCTGGGCCCTGAAGTGTGACTGCATTATTTTCCTGCTCCCAATGGAGGCGGTGCTAATCATGCACACAGAGCCTGGCATTGTTTAGCATCCTTTTGTTCTGTAACCTTTGCAAGGTATCAGAGTACCAGCGGAAACATTCTTTTAATACTAAAAGCGCTAAATGTCATCTTTAACTGCTTTGAACCATATCTGAACTTAGGTAATTTTTTGTATTATTAGGTATGCACTTCTTAAGTTGGCTGCTCATCGCTTTTTTTTTTTTTTCTCTTTCTGCTCAAGGCTAGCACTCTAACATTTGAGTCACAACACTACTTCCTACTCTTTCTGAATAGTTTACTGGAGATAAGAGTCTCACAGGGACTTTGCTGCCCAGGTTGACTTTGGAATACATACCTTGCTTGTCTTTTCTATGTTGTAAAGTAACTGCTACACAAGTTCTGGAATCAAGAAAACACTCTTTCTGTCCATAATGGGAGAATATTAAATGTATGTTTGGACTGAACTAAAATTTCAATGATACAATAAATAAAAATGATCAATACTAAAAGCAATTAGAATTGGTATTTTTATTTGCTTGATCTGTGGGACTAATTATTTATAAACTAATTATACTGACATAATTACAAGCATTAAACAAACTTTATAATTGTAAGAGAAGTGGGTCTTAAAAGTAATGATGTTTAAAATCCGTTGTCTATTGATTTAATAGTTCTGGGTTAAAGACCAGGCTTAAGCCATGTTCACTTTTACACTTCTGTGTAAAAGCTAAACAATCCAACTCTCAGTAGAGAGTTAAACAATGGCTATTAGCAATAAGGATAAGGATATAATATCCAAGTTGCTATTCACTGGCAGAAAGTTCCTCCCATTGTCTGGCTTCAGTCCCTCCTGCTGTTGGAAATTTTCTCTCCCATGATCCCCCCCACCCCTTTTCCCTTGGAAAAGAAGGATATCCATGAGAAAATGTGAAATCAGAAAACAATACAAAATTATTGATAAAGGGCAAAAGCTCTTGAAAAGAAAAGCAAAGGCAAAGGCTGACCAGTGTAGTCAGCCTTTTCTATCCTTGCTGAAAAACAAAAGAACATCTCTCCCTTAGTTAAGTTTACCAAGCTGGCAGCTTTGTAGAAAGCTACTGATAACCTTGAGGCTTATCACTAGCTGCACTGAGTTACTGTATTAGTGAAGCTTATAATAAAAGTCAATCCTAACAAATGAGGCAATGTCATTCTTTCTGATGGAGGCAGAGAATTTCATTGTGTATATATACCACATTTTCTTGATCCATTCATCTAATGAGGGGCATCTTGCCCCATTTGTTAGGAAATGGAAAGACTTGAAAAAATTATATTAAGTGAAGATAGCAGGCCTAAAGAAACATAGGTCCTATGGTTTCCATTATTTGCAATTACTAGTATATGTCTGAGACAAGAAGAAATGGTCAGATAAGTTGATGTTAGGCAAAATGAACCCCAAGATAAGGACTCAAATTGTTTTTCTTTCTTGCTATTTTTTCTAACTTATTTATAAGATTATTATTTTTTGTTGTTGCTTTGTATGTCACTCCCCCGCGGTATAACCCCTGTTTTCACTGTATTTGATGTTGGTATAATTTGGGGAGTGGAAGGGAAAAAAATGAACTGTTTAAATAGCAATACAGGTCAACCCATTGCAACAATGAGATATACAAGAAGCTATGCTGAAAACCAAACTTTATAACTTTGGCAGGGAGGGCAGGGGGAAGGGGGTGGGGAGGACAGATGTGGTAAGGGGAACCAAAGGAGGAGGCAACAATGCTTGATAGGAAATGTACTCATTACCTTGCTCATATAATTGTAACCCCTCTGTATGGTATTTTCACAATAAAAGAAACATTAATAATTTTTAAAATAGTCATTCCCATAAAAGAGACCACCACATCCAATGTTGTATTTTGACTTCTGTAATCCAATGGTATGTTTGGACTTGTTGTAATCAAGTATCAGCAGTGTTAATAACATTGATGGTATTGGTCATGCTGACCCAGTCATGATTTTGTTTTACCCATGCTCTTGTGACCAAGGCTATATTTTGCCTTAATAAAGTCCTTAGCTCCTGTAACTGAGGGTCTTGGAGACTCGTTTGAATCTGGGGTATTGTAAAGGGGAATGTTGGTTTGAGCGGCATTCAAGGATAAGACATTGATTAATGATGATGAAGTTACAATATAGAAGAGTGAGTTCTGAAATTCTGTTATAAAGTAAGAAGACTATATTTAATAATAGTGTATACTTCAAAGTAACTACTAGGAATTGTAAGTGTGGATCAATAAAAAAACATTATAATAGTGGTTATTATCAATTAAAATTATTTAAAATATCCTTACTTTTTCTAATGTGAATCCAGTTTTTAAAATTCTTTATACATCTGAAGTTATAATATTAAAATCTGCATATTTTATTTGCATTATTCTTATGATGGATTTGTTGATGGATTTTTTGACATTATCTCATTTATCAATTTGTTTATTTAGTATTACTAGGGTTTGAACTCAGGCTTCCACACTGTAATGCTGGTGTTTTACCATTTGAGAAATACTGCAATACATCTTTATCTTTTTCTTAGGCAATATTCTACTAAGAAAAGGAGAAAGTTTGGTTGTTTAGACTGTACTCTCTTCATTATCTTTAATTTTTGTGGATGAATTCTCTCAATTTGATAAACCGAATTGAGATATAAAATCCATTATGCTCTTAGATACCATTGTAAGTTGATTAGAAGCTTCTGTAATAACTTTCCTGATTTTGACAGTTTTCACACAGGCTCCTCTCCAATCATTCTAACACACCTGGGTTCTGACTGGGAGATTCCCCTGGGATCCTATTGTATAACCATTTTTCAGGCTACTCATTGTAACATGAAGAGAGCTAAGATGAAGTCAGTAAATATTCTCATGCTGCACATCTCAAAACATTTGTCACACAAATATTTCCTCTGTGCTCTACTATCTAGTTATATCAAATAAGTCACAAAGTGCAGATGTTAATAATAACTGATTATAAGACATACTCCTGGTCATAAAGTTTTATGGCTTCTGGAAATTGTTGCAATATTTAGATAGACTCTGGAAGAAACTAGCTGCAATCTCAGGCTGGTACCAGTAGCTTTATGTGGTCATTAAATATCAAGATGTTACCATCAGTTTTCTAGAACCTCAGGTTACTATTACTGGAATACCCAGAGTATAGACATTCCCTAATTTACTATATCAATATTTGTAGGAGATAGATGTTTGAAGATACGGGATAACTTTTCTATTTTACAAATTATTTTATAATACTAATTATCTATATTTATAGAACAAGATCTAGTTTACTGAACACTATATTCATTATCTGGATCAATGCCTGTCAGATATAGTAGTATCCAATACATTCTTTACTCAACAAAACAGAATATTTGTGTTCAAATAAAAATGATTAAGCCATCATTTGACACATACATATTATGAATCTACTATATTCCTGGCATTGATTTGGGTACCAAATAAAACATAATAATTATAAGAAGTGTGTGACCAACATAAATTACATTTTGTAATGGGAAAATGGACAGTAAGTAAATTTTTAATCAAAACAATTTAGAAAACAGACATATGCTACAAAGAGTGCATCCGTTACTAAGTGGAAGTTGGTCTTAGGTAAGTGGATGGCTGGACAAGGGGATATGGGAAGTTCTATTTAATTGCATTCAGTAAGAATGAATACTTTATCCAGGTGATGGAAACTTCTACCTGTTATCCAAGCTACTCAGGAGGCTGAGATCAGATGATCTCAGTTTGAAGCCAGCCTGTTTAGGAAAGACCCTGAGTCTCTTACCTCCCATTAATCACCTGAATTCTGGAAATGGAGCTGCAGTTCAAAGTGGTAGAGCACTAGTCTTGATAGAAAGAGCTCAGGGACAGTGTCCAGGCCTTGAGTTCAAGCTCCATGATGGTGGGAAATAATGAATACTTTGAAGATGACACCTTAGCATTGATTCCTCAGTAGTGGTGCAAATATCTGGGAAGAAGCAAAATCAGCAAATGTGAACTATTGAATGTCATCAGAACATCATTAATAAAGAAGAAAACAGTGGGATAGGCTTTGTCTATTAAGCTTATTTGAAAGCTTACTATCAGGCTACTAAATTGTACATATAGTTGACCATGGTTGGAAAGCTCAAAGAAGGAGAGGTAAAGGATTATATCTGATCATTTCTCTCTGCTTGCTCTGGTCCATGTTGGAAATGGTAAAACTGGATGTGTTGAGGAGAGGATAGCTTAGGTTAAGAATAAAACTAGCTTACTTCACTTAATATAATTTTTTTCCAAGTCTTTCTATCTCCTAACAAATGGGGCAATGTCATTCTTTCTGATGAAGGCATAGAATTTTGTGTATATATACCACATTTTCTTGATCCATTCATCTACTGAGGGGCATCTGGGTTGGTTCCATATCTTAGCTATGGTAAATAATGCTGCGATAAACATAGCTGTGCTGGTAGCTTTAGTATGGTCTTGTTTGTTATCATTTGGGTAAATGCCCAAAAGTGGGATTGCTGGGTCATAGGGGAGCTCTATGTGGAGTCTTTTGAGGAACCTCCATACTGCTTTCCAAAGTGGCTATACAAGTTTTCACTCCCACCAACAAGGTAGTAGGGTTCCCTTTGTTCACATCCCCTCCAATATTTGATGTTGGCATAATTTGTGGAGGGGAAGGGAAAAAACAAATTGTTTAAATAGGGATAAAGGTGGACCCCTTTCAACAATGAGATGTAAAAGATGTTATGTTGAAAATGAATTTTACAACATTGGCTGTGGGGGGGTGGGGCGGAGATGGGAAGGGATAGGTAGGGGAAACAAAGGAGGAGGCAACAATGCTTGGTAAGAAATGTACTCATTACCTTGCCCATGTAATTGTAACCCCTCTGTATGGTATTTTCACAATAAATTAAAAAAGAATAAAATTAGCAAGAACTGTATAGATTAGTGAAATGTGTTTGCTTTTTTTGAGGCAAGTTGGTGATGCAAGTGTATAGGGTTTGGAAAAAAGAAATATCTTTTGTGTCAATGGTTCAGAAAGTACCAGGATATTTTAAAAACTACTTCAGGGTTATCATTTTGCTCTGTCAAGTTGAGGGTAACTATTTAAAACTGGAGTGAATTTATCAAAAGGGCAGCTATGAAAGTTCAGAAAGAATGACTGAGATAAAGGGTGGAGGGGTGGGGAATATGGGAAGGGATGGTAATGGGAAACAAAGGAGGAGGCTACAATGCTTGATAAGAAATGTACTCATTATCTTGCCCATGTAATTGTAACCCCTCTGTACAGTATTTTCACAATAAAAAAACTGATTTGGTATTAATTCATTTACAAATGTAATTAGAATTGTGATTGACTAATAACACCTATTAGGGGACAGTGATACTAAAATACTATCATTTTCAGAAATCTGATATAGGAAGAGAAACCAACAGGGAGAATGAGAACAAGCAGCCAGTGACATAGGCACACTACAGTTCCGTAGCTTCCAAAAGTAGAAAATGGTTCAAATAGAAAGAAATGTAATTGTCACTTAGAAGTTTAGATGAGGACAAAGTAATGGTAGATATATCTCATTGTTGTAGTAAGGGGGAAACATTGTGGTGCTTTGGTATGACAATGGTAGACATGGATTGTCCGGAGAACCATTTCTGGGTTTAATATTGAAGTATGATGCAGACATGTTTGTAGCCTGTTGAAAAGGGCATAGCAAATATCTGCAGTTGAAGAAGCAGGAAAATTAGATAACATGAAAGTTGAGTACTTGCAAAGTATTAGTTGAGAATGTGGGTGTAGTAGCACAGTTGCCAATTAAAATCTCACTGTGATTTCAGTAGAGAACACCGAATACTGATTTAGACCAAAAGATCAAGTCCTAGCAGATTATCAGTCCTAGTAGCTTTCATTTTACATATAGCATATGTGGTAAAATCTTCCAAGAATAAAGAGTCTATGGGGGATTTTGGACAGAGATGAGGTTTCAATTATTTTTTCATAAAAGTGATATTGTCGAAGGAATACAAAGAGATTGTCTAATAGTTTTAAGTGCTTCTTGAGGTTTGTGGTTTTGATGTTTAAGAAAATCCACTCAGCACATTCAACTTCTCAACTGCAGCCAAGGAGTGCTTAGACACTGAGTTAGAGCAAGAACTGGAATTTTTCTATAAGAATAAAGAAGATGGGGTAAGAAGGTAGCTCAGTGGTAGAGTGCTTGTCTTGCATGTATGAGGCCCTGGATTCAATTCCTCAGTGACACATAAGCAGAAGAAGTAGGAAGTGGCACTGTGTGGTAGAGCACTAGCCCTGAGCTGAAGAGCTGAGGAACAGTGCCCAAGGCCCACAACTCTCTCTCTGTCTCCCTCTCTCTTTCTCTCTCTCTCTCTCTCTCTCTCACACACACACACACACACACACACACACACACACACATACACAAAAGAATAAATATTATTGGGTGTTGGTGGCTGACACTTGGAATCTTATCTATAGGGGACTGAAAGTCTCACAGTTCAAAGCCAGCCTGGGCAGGAAAGTCCATGACACTCTAATCTCCAATTAACTACCAGACTACTGATAGTGGTGTTGTGGTTCTAAGCAAACGAGCTCAGGTTCAGTGCTCAGGCCCTGAGTTCAAGCTCCACAACCGAAAAAGTAAAAATAAATAAATGAAACTAATAAGAAAGAGAAGATAATTAGCTAAATGTCAAATCACCAATGAGTCAGAAAACAACAGAATTTATCTGAAGGATCTGAGTTTTGAGTTTTTGAAAAAGCAAGTGAGCAACTTGGCTTTAGGTAATAATGTAGAAAAGCAGTGTCATCCTGAGTATCTGGCCTATGTGAAGGGTATTTCTGTGGGACAAGTGCTGGGGGGTGGGGGGTATATGGGAAAGATGGGGGGTGGGGATACATACAGTACATACATCACCCAATATTATTGTAAAGGAAATAACCTTGGGAGATAGCCATTTATCAACTGGTCACAAAGATTAAACAATTATATTTTTATAAAAATGTATTTGGACATATATAGAATGATTTTTAATGAGAAGAGCTGAATTTCTAATAATAGCTGTAAAGTACAGGGTCAAGAAATAGGGAAAGAAAGAGAAAAGACAGATGGACTGAATGCTATATGTCATGCTTAATTTAGGGGAAATAGTCTTAAAAAGTCACAGACTGATCTGGTAGATAAGATGAGGCTATCTATAACTGAATAACAGTAATAAAACTGTGTGACACATAAAATATGACATATATGTCTGTATTTCCAGTCTATGTTTTTTTTTAATTGTGAAAATACTGTGCAAAGGGGTTACAATTACATGGGTAAGATAATGAATACATTTCTTATCAAGCATTGTTGCCTCCTCCTTTGTTTCCCTTTTTCATCCCATCTCCCCGCCCCCTTTTCTCCCCCTTCTTCCCCCGCCATGGGCCAAAGTTGTAAAGTTCGTTTTTCTACATAAAGTCTTGTACATCCCATTGTTGCAGTGGGTTCACCTGTATCCCATTTAAACAATTTGTCTTTTCCCTTCCCCTCCACAAATTATACCAACATCAAATACAGTGAAAACAGGAGTTATACTGTGGGGGAAGGACATACAAAGCAACAAAGAAATCATCTTATAAATATGTTAGAAACAATCACAAGAAAGAAAAAACATTTGAATCCTTATTTTGGGGTTCATTTCGCCTAACATCAACTTATCTGACCATTTCTGCTTGTCTCAGACATATACTAGGAATTGCAAATAAGGGAAACCATGGGACCTATGTTTCTTTGGGCCTGGCTTACTTCACTTAATATACTTTTTTCCGTTCTATTTTATTCAGAATCATTACATGCATTTATTATGAGAAAACCCCCTAAACATGTGATTTATCATGTTTGTACAACTATTCTTTAATTTTATAGAATCCTAAGTAAAATTCAAATATTACTAGAGGCAATAAAGAACATGTAAGGCAAAATTCCATTTTGTCTATAAATAAGAATCTTTAATAAATGTTAAATCATACTACAACTTTAGGAAGCTTAACAGTGTTTCATATGTAAAGTTGAGCATTAAATTTCACTAATGGTACAATTTTCTTGTTAATTTATTCTTTACTTAATTGCACATAATTGTTTGAATAAAATCTCATGTCTCTTCCAAACGAGAAAGTCATTGTCAAGAAATATATTCAATTCCAACTAAATGTTTTTTTTTTGGTTAAGTGCTAAAGAAATTTGAGGGTAACACCAGCATACTACATCTAGAGTCTTTTGTCACTACAATTTGAAGCAATAAAGTATAGGTGCAAATGCTTAAAACCTATTAACACTTTCCAGTCATGGAATGAATTTTAGTATGAGGAAGAAAAATAGAAACAAAATCAATGAACACATTTCTTTAGGCCAAAAATGATGGCTCATACCTGTAATTTCAGCTACTTAGGAAGTAGAGATAGAAAGGAACGGGATTTGAGAGCAGCCTGTTGAAATATAGATGGGTTTTAATTCAATTGTTGGCAAGTGTTATTCCAGCCATGTGGCAAATACAACTAGTAGGACCACATCTAGGCGATAAGATCCTCTGTAAAGAACAGTGAAAGCCAAGCGGAACCAGGACAAGTTTCAAATGGTGGGACACCTGCTTAATAAGCAAAATTCTCCACATCCAAGTCATAGTACCTCCAAAAAGTTTGTAAGTAATTCATCAGCTACAATCATTGAAAATACTGTCTTGTGATTTAATACTAAGTAGAAAGCAGTTTGAATTTGAAATGATTAATTGTAAGCATCTTCTTTCTAAGAAAGCTTTGTTAATAACTACATGAAAAACACTGGCAAGAGAATATCCATTGTCAACCTGTTGTAGAGCAATCTTTCCATTTTCCTCTTGTTACATTTTTATTCAATTTTGGTAATTATTAAACATGTATGTATGATTACAGTGAGTTCTAAAGACCTAGTCAAATTAAAATGGGAAATGACTGAAAGATGACCTAATCTAGACTTCACACTCAAAGAAATAGTTTGATTTGTTATTATGTTTTAAGAAATTGCATTTATGGAATATCTGAAGGATATGTTCCCAAGAAATGAAAAACTTCTGAGTACAGAGAAAATGTGCAAATAGGTGATAATATTTAATCTGTACAACTGAGTTCTGAAGAGACTAACTTTCCTCATTTCAAAATAAAAATTTTAAATTTTTTCTTAAATTTATATAAAAATATTCAGCAAACTTTACATGGTCATGAAAAAAGAAAGATACTCTGGTGATTGACAAATAATCCAAAACTATATTAGACTACTTCTGAGCATTTTATAGTTTCACTGCTTTTCAAAATAAGACATAAATCTTCCAACTTCTATTGTGCTAATAAAACATTTTAATTATATCTTCAGAACAATATGCCAAAATGATAGTAAAAAAGAATGTTTTATGTTTCTGTGACCCACTTTCTTTCACTGTGAATGCATGCATCTCAGTGTGGTCACAGCTTTATAACCAGACAACAACTAATCAATTCTTTAGGCTCATTCTCTGTGTTTCTCTATAATTTGAAGCCATCCTGACTAACTTTTAAGAGGAGTAACAAGTTTTCTGATTTTTTTAAAATCATCACTCTCACTAAACTATCTACAATCTAATCTGACTCATTAGTGGCTTTAGCCCCTGATTTCTCAGGAGGGCCAGTGTTTGTTTTGTTCTTTCCAGAATCACCCAGCAGTGTGGAGACTTATGGACTTCTTCATTTATACATGGCCATTATTGTAAAGAAGTGATTTTCTGTATGGTCTGTAATGCCCTGAGAGAGCTAATTTAAAATTTCAAAGTGCCAAACTTTGAGGAAGAAAAGAAAAAATAAATCTCTTTTTTCCAATATATCTTGTTATGCTTATTTCATTAACAAATCACTGATGCTAAAAATTCAGATGCTGAATCTTCCTGTTTCACAATCAAATCCCATCACAAACATCATACAGACATATGGGAGTTTTTTATATATACCTTCATATTTATGTTGTTCTTTTTATATAAAACTTCTATATATATATATATATATTTATTTGGATTCTACAACAAACCTAATGATGATGTTTATAAAAGTGTAATGTAATTGATATCTATCCATATAAAGTTTTCAGTGCAAGGAATAAAAACATTCATCTCCATAAAATTAAATACTTAGAAATAATCAATTTAGATTTTGCGTTCTGCTTTTCTCCATAATATGCCTTGACATATAAAATATCTAGGAATGTTATTTCTTCTTCTTCTTCTTCTTTTTTTTTGTCAGCAGTGGGGTTTGAACTCTTTCCCTCAGCTCTTCAGCTCAAGGCAAGTGCCCTACCACTTGAGCTACAGTGCCACTTCTGGCTTTTTGGTGGTTAATTGGAGATGAACTTTCCCTGCCCAGGAGGGCTTTGGACCCCAATCCTCAGATCTCAGCCTTCTGAGTAGGTAGGATTACAGGTGTGAGCTACTGGTGGCTAGCCTAGGAATTTTATTTTTTTGCTTTTGTTTTCCCATATAAATTATATGAGATGGTTGCATTTGAAACATCAGCTTTAAACCTTCAGAAATAGTATGATTTGTTAACTCATTGTTACATTTTTGGATACTAAAAGAATTATTCTCACACTGCTTATGAAAGAAAAGTCCTGACACCATATATCTGTAAAAGATACACTGAAATTTATGTTTTTATTGTAGTGGAAACATGTTTAACTTCTTAACATATTAGACACCCTCATTTCCGAGTCTTGGACAATTTTTCCCTCTTATAACAGTCAGTGATATTAGTGGGGTGGTTAATTTGATGTACTGACTTCAACTGGATTAAGACTACATAGATTGCTATTAGAACAGTATTTTAGGGTATTTCTGAGAGGTTTTCAGAGAGACTGACATCTGAATCAGTAAAATGTGTACAGAAGATCGATCCCTACTTCTAGTGTTACTTCTAGCAACGTTCAATATGCTGGGGATAAACCTAACAGAAAAATATAGGAACGTAAATTCTGTTTTGTGACCTGAATCCTTTAACTCCTCTTAACCTTCTACTTTGGAGCTCTTTGTTCTTTCTTGGTTTGCACTCCTGCTTCTTAAGAATCATACCGATGACCAAGATTAACAGTAGTTGGAGCAACCTGATTCTCAAGCCTTCACTCTTGAGTTCCGCTACTGGCAGTGTTTCTTGGTTCCGCAGAATGCAGATGGTATGTCATGGAACTTCAAGTGCCCATAATAGCATGAGCCATCTCTCATAACAAATCACTTCTTTAAAAACACCCTATAAATATCCTAACAGTTCTTTTTGTCTGGAGAATCTTGACCCAAGCAGTGAATTAACAAGATGTAACTTTTGTCAGAAAATTTTTCTAGAGAGCCTGTTGGCTTTGGATTGTTAAAAAATTCGACTTTTATCATAGTAGGCTGAATTTGAACTATAAATTTTCCACAGTGGACCCAGTTAATCAAATCTATGTCCAAACTAGATTTTAGGCAACATATAAGATAACATGCAAGTTCAAAAGAATCACGATAAAATCAAAACACAACACAGAAAAGTTTCAAGAATGAAACCTATGCATAAGGAAAGAGAGATAAGAAAAAAAGAATATAATCATATCAGAAACACAAATTAAAAGGGATTAGACATTCTAACACTCAAAATGTCCTTCTCTCTTGGAGTTAATTGAAGAAGGTATTGTTTTTGGTAGTGTAGTTGTATTGTAGGAAACAAGGAACCCTATGTTCTGTGGCTAAGCATATCACATAGTAATCTCACTAACTCTGTTTTAACTAAAACTAGAATGTAGGGAAATTCTAGTAAATTATTTAAACACACACATATATACACACAACACTAACAAAACTCACTTGCCACTTGTATTGGTCTACATTTGAAATAACTATGTTAAGAAACTGTTGACATCAATATGACTATGTGTCAGAGCTCTCTTACATCTGTCATCATTATCCTATTTGGGTCTCTTGGATAGAATTATACCATTTAAAAATGACTGAGTTATACTGATAAAGCTTGACTGTAGTTAATATTTCATAAGAAGCTACTAGATATATTTGAAGGTAGGCTGATTGGAAATAAATACAAATTATATAAGCCTCACACATCCACAAGACTGAAAGATGAAAAACCTTAATACTGAATTGTTATTCCATATTATATTATCTCATGAATATCATTTATAATATAAATAGTGACTTTCTGGTCTTCTAAGAGAATATATATTTTGACAAGCAGTATGGAAATATTTCTGTAGTTCCATTCCTAAAAACCTATATGAAAGCATAAAAATACGAAATTGCTATTTATTAAATTTTGTCAGTAATATCAATCAATTTTTTCTCCCATTTTATTGCTAAAGTCTTACCTCTGGGAAGGCCTAAATTAGGAGGTCTTCTTGTGATTCTGTTGCCATTCAACTCACGCTAAGTAGAAGCATGCGGATCGATTTTTGGAAAATACAACAGTATAGTCATCTTGAATCTGTTGTTTTCAAATATGAAATTGCAATGTAGGAAAATCTAATGGAATATCCACATATTACTAAAGTGGACATATGTGGACAAATGATTAAAACGAGAAAATTCTGCACCGCTTAAAAAATCCTTAGCTAATTTTATAAGTTACAATCTTTTCCCCCCACACAATAGAGGCTATTTCAAAATCCATTATGTATTTGATTACAAAATCACCATCTTTTTTCAAAATCAATTTTGTTGTGCATCTGCTACATAATTAATTTGAGATATATCAGTGAAATCACATCATGAAGTCTTTTTAGCTTTTCATAGTAGCTTATTTTTTAATTACCATTTATAGTGATGTACATTAATGTATTATAGCTAAGTGGGTTGAAATATATGCAGTATAATTGCTGTCAAACTATAATTTCAATATAAACTACAATTAACCATTGAAAATCCTGGTTTTCAAATTTATACATCTGATGTATAAACTGGTGGTAATATCAAAGTCAAAGAAGTTGTTTAAATCAAAGAGATAAAATTTCAAAATATTTTATATAATGAGATAGTACATGAAGAAAGAAGCAATAAAACATTAAATTTGTAGTTCTTTATAACTACTTGATGCTTTAGATTTTAAATCAACTCTCTAATTATACTGTTTACAAATCCATTTAAATGATATATGTTTTAAGTAAACTTAATATCCAGTGATAGTGTTTGTTCATTGAAGTGAATTTTATTACAGTATCTTAAAATTTGTCTCTTCCTAGGAATAGTAATCATTGTAGGAGTGTTAGTAATCAGTGCTTATTCTATTAAAATGGATAAGCCCTGATATTCTGTAGTAGACAGAGTAATAAAATATATTAGAATGCACACACATACATATTCAGCAAGAGATGTAACCTCCATAAATAGTTCCAATGAGAAAACTTTAACACATTAGTCTTTTTAAATTATTTAAACATTGTAAAAATTATCTCAACATGCTCATCAACCAGTGTAAAATGCACAAATATCTATTTACAAAGGAAATTATGTTACTCTTACAATTTATACACTATTTTTACCACTGCATACAATTACTTAGTGATAATTTTAAAAAATAAAAAAATAAGGAATCCTGTTGTCAGTTTAAGGAAATCCTTTTCCCTCACCAACTGTGAAATCTGATCTGATTTTCATCCTCTGTCTTCATTAAGAAGAATCTTATTGTCACTTTTTCAAAAGTGACAATAAAAGTATAAAACCTTCAATATAAAACCTTGTTTAAAAAGCCTGTATTGTCTTAT
The DNA here is from genome assembly GCF_019054845.1 of Dipodomys spectabilis. Lineage (NCBI taxonomy): Eukaryota > Metazoa > Chordata > Mammalia > Rodentia > Heteromyidae > Dipodomys > Dipodomys spectabilis. Next base: position 13,968,539 of record NW_024870709.1, read on the forward strand.
GTTTATTTGGTGATAAGTTCAATGTCTTTCACCTGTTGTAATAAACTTGACTTCTTTTGTAATTTCTTTAAATAAAGTCTATCTAGAGCCTCTTCAATGCATTTTTAAAAGTTAGATATTTCTCTTTTACAAAATATTTTTGCGCTCTAGGGGCCATTAATCTAGATGATGATAAACAACCTCCAATACACAGGGCAGTCATAATTCAGAAATAATTACCCAGTTCTTCTAGTGGTATAGCTGACAAACACTAAAGAGTTATTGAAGTCATTCATGTCTATCTTTTCTTTTCATCTGCAGTAAAGAAATTATGCAATTTTGAATATTAATTATACTACATGTAGATTTTTTTGTATTGGTAATCTGTATTCTCTGCTAGAATTGGGAAATTTCACAGTCACACTAAGTTGGAGGTGGTGCTTCGGCAATCAATGTCTACCCATCTCAGCAATAGCTAAGAGATCTCACTGGAGATGCTCTTTTGACTGGACACTAGAACATACATTCCTGAGACTATAGGCATGTGCTTCTGTATGATCAGACGAAAGTGATGGTATTTGGCAGCAAAGCAGTAACAGAGGACTGCCAATCCAAAATTCCTTCTAAACTAAGGAGCCTCTTCTAAACTATACAGTCACCATCTCAGTATCAAAGAAGTATCAAGATTGTACAGCAAGGACTTTAAGAGGGTTCTAGTTACTGAAACCTCTACTCATAAGTTTGAACTTATGGGGAACTAATTTATGAAAAAATACTATAGACAACAAAATATCTCTCTTTGTGAGTTGTTACTCTGAAATATAAGATAGATGATAGATAAACAAGTGGATAGGGCTGGGAAGGTGGCTCAGTGATAGAGTGCTTGCCTTGCATGCATGAGGCCCTGAGTTCAATTCCTCAGCACCACATAAGCAAAAAAAAAAAGAAAAAAAAGAAAAGAAAAAGCCGGAAGTGGCGCTGTGGCTCAAGTGGTAGAGCACTAGCCTCGAGCTGAAGAGCTGAGGGACAGCACCCAGGCCCAGAGTTCAGGCCCCACGACCGGACCCAAAAACAAAATTAAAAAAAAAAAAAAAACAAGTGGATAAAGGTAGGCAAATATACATTTTAAACATAGATTACAAACATAGATAGATAGATAGATAGATAGATAGATAGATAGATAGATAGATAGATAGAGAGGATAGATAGAGAGGATAGATAGAGAGGATAGATAGATAGATAGCTAATCAGATAGACATTGAGTATTTCTGGGAATTGAACTCAGGGCTTCACACTTGTTAGATAAGTACTCTACTACTTAAGATCATCCCCATTACTCTTTGCTTTCAGTTTGTTTTAGATATGTGACACTTTTGCCTGTCCTCGAAGATAATCCTCCTACCTCTGCTTCCAGATAGCTAGGATTATAGGCATTACCACCTCATCTTACACATGATATATGTATAGGGCTACAAGACCACACAAAGGTTAAGAGTTATTTAAAGCTGAATAGAAGATAGAAGACACAAGAATGAATAATATAATATTATATGTAAAAATTTGACATAGTCCAATTCTAAACTATTGAAAGTCCTTTAAAAAAGAGCAATTGCTGGGTGCTGGCTTATGCCTGTAATCCTAGCTACTCAGGAGGCTGAAATCTGAGGATCATGGTTCAAAGCAAGCCCAGGCAAAAAAGTCCATGAGACTCTGATCTCCAATAAACCGCTCAGAAAACTGGAAGTGGCTCAGTGGTTCAAGAAGTAGAGTGCTAGCGTGACCTGAAGAGCTGAGGGACAACATTCAGGCCCAGAGTTCAAGCCCCATGACCAAAAAAAAAAAAAAAAGAGCAATTATCACTGCCTTACCTACTTTATTTCATAGAGAGTGAAATATTAGTTAGTTTGAAAAAAAGGGAAAAGAGATGCCAAGTTAGAAAGACTGAAATAGCACAATGCCATAGCGCAGAGACAGAATATATCAGCCTGGTCTGATGCTTACACAGCTTGTGTTGGGAATTGCTTGAAATACTGGGCTGCTTGATCAGACTTTAAGTGATTCAAAACACGTTTTAATGCTCTTATTTACATAGTCTCCATGGTTTCTCCTTTTTTGCATGGTGCTCTTCTTTCTTTTGTCTAAAATAGTTTATCGTGGGAAGTCATTAAGGTTTTTCTGCATGTCTACTGTGTGTTTACCCCATGCTACCATGTCACTAATGCATCCCTCTTTTTTCTCTCTGTAGTGTTCCTGTGCTCATTATACTTATCACCCAGCTTTGCAATTGCTTGTTTACTCCTCTGTGAAGACTTTTCTCTCTCACTAATCTCATGGTTTCTGCTACAGTGCTTCATGCCCAGGGGAAGTCAATAAGCATTCCTGACTCACTCTCTCTGTTTAAGAGCTTTAGGTGAAATAATTACCTTTCTGTAATTACAAACACACCCACACAAAGCAAATGCTAAAAGACAAGGCAAATATAGTCAAGGCAAAGTGTCAAAGGCAAAGAAATCTTTTCCTTCCTTTATTGACTTTAGAAAACATTTGTAATCTATTTCAATTATGGAATGCACAGTATTTTCTACAATTATTGAATATCATTGTTTATTCAATATAGAATATTGATAAGGCATTTTTGCATAAAAGTACTATGTTATTCAGCCACTCTGGAAACAAGATTTAACATTTTGTTAAGTTACTTTGTAATATCTGAGTTGCTATTCACTGGCAGAAAGTTCCTCCTATTTTCTGGCCTCAGTCCCTCCTACTTTGGATATTACTCTGTCCCTTGAACCCCCTTTTCTGTGGGAAAAGAATAGCCATGGGAACAAAATTATTGATAAAGGGCAAAAACCTCTTGGTAAAGAAAAACATAGGCTATAAAAACCCATCCTACCCTGAGCTCAAGGCCATTCTCCTACTTTCTGGGTGGTAGCAATCGGTCCAGGTACGGTGGTAATAAAGCTCCTTTAATTGGTTGTCTTGGAATCTCTTTTGGATCTAGGATATAATAACTTTCCTGGGTTTGTTGTTTTCAGACAAAAGAAATTTTAAAAGAGAAATGTAAACCATAGCAACTCCATTGAAAGTGATCAGGGATATTACATGAGCTGATACATGGGAAATGATATATGTCTGACAATTTTAAGTGCACCATAAGCATCAACTATTATATTATTATAACATACTTTAAATACATTTACTCTTTAGTTTCTAAGATACAAGAAGTCTTTGTAATAGTTACTGCATTTCTACAATAGTTGATCTGTATACTTGAAAAGACAACATTTTAAAATGATAACTGCAAAATATTTGCTAGAGATTATGTCATTCCACGCTCCTCTTTCCCTACCTTTCTTATAAGTCAAAGTTTTTACCATTTAATTTCCATTCCATGTGGCTGGTGTATAGACTTACAAACAAATGGAATGGGGAAAAGAGAAAGAGAAAGACATTTCCCTATCCTCATTCCTCCTATATTACTACGACTTAGCAAATTCACTGAAGGGAGCTTTTTCTTGTATTATATGCTATAGTAGAGAAAGATATTGTGTTAGGTTTCTGGCTTTTTTTTATTTTACCATTTTTGTTCTTATATTTGTTTTTATTTATGCCTACAACAAAATATCACAAATTTAGTGGCTAAAATGATAAAATCAGCAGGTGCTGGTGGCTCACAGATACTCAGGAGGCTGAGATCTGAGGATCACACTTTAAAGCCAGCCCAGGCAAGGAAGCCTGTGAGGCTCTTATCTCCAATAAACTCCTCAGAAAACCAGAAGTATCACTGTGGCTCAAGTGGTAGAGTACTGAGGGACAGCACCCAGGCCCAGAGTTCAAGCCCCATGGCCTACAAAAAATAAAATAAAATAAGATAAAACAGCAAGATAAATCTTTCATATTGTAGTTTACCTTTCCTTCCCTGTGTTAGGATTCAAGGGTGAACAGGGTTGCATTCATTTTAGGAAGATCAAAAGTGCAAACATCACCTGGCCATTTCCAGCTTCTGGAGGCTTAAAGATTCTTTAGTCCATTTCTAAACCCTACTAGTCCTCCTGAGACAGTGCCACTTAATTTTATGTTTCTGATATCCTTGTCCATGCATGGAATCTTACTAACCAACCCATTCGAGGGTGAAAGGACACTACAGCATGTAAGGAAAACAAATTAACATCACCAAGGAAAGTCTAAACATAGACCAATAACGCTAGAGGAAAGTAAGGGGCACTGAATTGACCTAGAAAATTGGATACAAAGTGGGCAGATTCTCTCTTACCTGCTCACTTCAAGCTCATATTCCTTGGAGTCAAGCTCATGCTGAGCTCATTCATTCACAAAGTAGCTTCCATTCAAAGTGTCCTGTCACAGTGATGATGCCATTGGTGGTAGTAGTAGAGAATTTTTTTTGGTCTCTATCATTTTATTTTTTATTATATATATACATATATATGTATATATATATAATGTTGTACAGATTGGTTACACTTACATGAGTAGGGTAATGAGTACGTTTCGTAGCGAGCATTGTTACCTCCTCCTTTGTTTTCCCCCTACATCACTTCCCTCTCCACCTCCCCAACTCCTCCTGCCCACTCCCCACCCCAACATTGTAAAGTTCGTTTTCAACATAGTGTCCTGTACATCTCATCCTCACAATGGATCAGACTGCATCCCCATTTAAGTGTTCCACTATATCCCTTCCCTTCCTCAAATTACAAAAATGTATATACAAGATGCAGGACACCAGAATCAAATCCAGAGAATGTTCTTAGTTCAATTTTTTTGTTTCATGGACTCACCTGTAGTTTCTTAGCTTTCCGTTCATTCTTTATTCTTTTGATTCCTACATTTCCTCAAATCTCTCTTACCAGCCTATGAATCATTGCAGAGATTTTTTTCTCATAAATGTTTATTTACCTTGTAGTCATATTTCATTTTTCTCCCATACAACTGAAACTAATGTATATATTTATTATAAAGTGTACATCCTTCAATATAATTTGAGCTGTAGCAGGGTTTCTTTTTTTGTTTGTTTTGTTTCTGAATTTGAGACAAAAAATCAAGAACTAGCCAGTGAAATGGATCGTTAAGCTGTATGTTTTATTAGAAACTAATATTGCTACAATTACTTTTGCTGAGTTAACCACATATTAGAATAATGATTCACCAGAAATACATCCATTAGGAGTTGACATGAGGAATTGAACAGTAATTACTGACCAATAGTATTCTCTTACAGAGGCTTAATAAATGAACTATGTTTTCATGATTCTATAGAATGACATTTAGTTTCACCGTTTCCTATTTGTTCAGGATTTAAATGTCACTTAACAACAACAACGACAACAGCAAAAGCAAATCAAAACTTGTCTTTCCTTTTTCCATACCATGTCTAGAAGACCTTTGAACAACAACAGAAGTATGTACTCTATACAGGTGATAAGGTACTAAGATTCGTACTTATAAAACAGTGATTATAATTCTCCCTCTATTTTTCTCCTTTCCCTTTCTTATGCATACACTCATTCTTCTCTATTATCTTCTTCTTTGCTTCCTCTCTCCCGCTAAACACACACACACACACACAAACACCACTCATGCACACACATATTAAACACTACTTTACAATCAATTCCCGTTATTATTTAATGGTAAGTATTTGTATACTCTTCAGTGGTAATTTACCATTAAAGAATAAATTCTATATCTGGCTAAATCTAAAGGAGTTAAAAACCCTAATATCTGACTGTTTAATAAAATAGTTTACACAAAATATTATTGTTTTCTTATGAGTTAAACCTTATTATAAATTTGTACTATTTATTGTAAAAAAAATGAACACAAGATCCAAGTATGTGCAATTCAAGCTATATTCTCTTAAAAATAACATATTTTGTTCAGGTTCTAAGCAAAAGATTTCCAGCTTTTCTGAGTTCTGTGATTAGAACAAACATGAGCTATGTATAGCATTTTATGAGTTCATATTATAATCAATCCACTACCATTAGACTCTGTAAACAAATTAGCCCTAAAATTGGTGAAATTTATCATAGACTCCAATAAATCTTCATGCGTTATTTGCTCTGCTCTCTTTAAACATGTGCTAGTACATCCGTTTCAGGCATGCACATAAGGATTAGCCTTTCCAATCACATTGAAGGCCAGATTGCTTAACTACAGCACACAGTGTCATGCTACAGATAATCTATGCCCTTGATTAATGTTCTTATAATCAATTGCTGTCTGGAAGTGACTCCCTCCCATCACACTCTTCACAAAAAGAGCAGATGGTATTTAAAAGGTTATGGCAAGAGAGCACTTCAGAGGTCAAATGGAACATCGATCAAGTGGGCAGAAAAATTGCCTTTTCTCTTCTTCTTTCTTCTTATTGTAATAATCCATGAGGGAATGGGGTGTATGAATTATAGTATGATCTATATTTCAAGCACTAAGATATTTTCTTGTTTCAAATTTCTATGTTGTTTTGGGTAATGAACCTGGAAATTGGATTCCTTGTGTTACTATAAAAAATTATACCAGTATGAGCCTCAAACAAATAATTCTTTGATTCAAGAAGATATTTTCAAAAATGTTTAATAGAACCATAGGGTTCCATCTTAATAAAAACTTTTAGATATAGTGTGTCTTGGATCAATTTTTACAGTGCTAATGGATTTATTTATAGAAAATTACATTGAGTTTTCTTTTTATGTGCAATTGTGTGCCATGCTTTATATATAGATTTTCTTTCCCTTTCTTCCTATCTTTGATATCAATAGTGACAGTCTACATATATTTCAAAGAGATCCTTTTAATTGGTATGCCTAGTTCTAATTAGGTAGAATCAGGCTCGGAAGTTTGCAGTTCCATGTACAAGTACAAACATTGAAACCCAATAAGAAAAGATCAGTATAACATTGTCTAATATCTGAAATGTTTCTGTTCCATAATTTGGCATCTTAAAATACATAGATGCACATGATCTTACCATGAATAAATCACATCTACATAACATGATTGTAATAAAGATGTTTCTTATATAAATAAATAACCCAGTGGAATCCTTATAATTAAAGAGAAAAAGATAACATTTAATATGACAGTAAAATGCTTATTATTTGTCAGTTACAATATCAGGTTAGCCCAGAATCACTTACTGAATATATAATTTGTACCTATGTTTTAAATACTTGAAGCTTTAAGAATTTGGACTGTGTTCCAAGTTATTTAAATATTGTTAGGAGAATTCAATATATATAGATATACATATATATGAAAAGTAAAGTGATAGTATTTGACATATAATTGGTTAATTGTCAAGTGAGAAGCTCTTACTCTAATACAATTTTGATGCAATTTAAAAAGAGATGCTTTTAGTCTACTAGACTGGCCAAGAAATATTTTGAATTCCTGAGGCAAAGATGAAAACAATGAACAGGACTAAAGAAATAGACAGAAGCAGGAAAAGTATTCTAGAAAAGAGAAAGAAAGGCTCAAAAGCAGATTATCTCTACAATTTTTGGTCCAGCTCATTTCCCAAAGAACCAACTGGGTCCAGATGGGAGAGGAACCTAAGTGTGGTAAAAAAAAAATGTTTTCTTTGAACATTGTAAAACTTACAAATTTTTGATCAAGAGTTTTATTTCACATAACTATCCACTGTTCTTTTCTAGTGTTATATAATCTCTCCATACTAACTTTTAAACTTACCTTTTGCAAACATACATGGCTTTTAGCAATGTCTCAACTACTAGCGTCAATTCACTTAAACCATATTAAAAATACTTTCCTATACACTACTATGAGGCCATTTGTATGCAATTTTACTAAAGTATTCACTTGAGTGAAAAGATCAAAGGCCCCGGGAATATTATGTATTAAGAGAGAAGGCAGGCACAATCAGGAAAGTGTCAATGATAGACTGATTATGAGACTTTGAAGGCAACTGGCCTGATGAGAAAATGTTTTCCAGGAGTTTTAAACTTCTGTGTGAACCATAATATAATACGTAGTATGTTAAGCAATATAAAATAAGGTAAAAGTGACATATGACACTAACCCAGAAATCCTCTGTGAAAAGACTGATCCAGGTGTTAATCCTGGAGGAAAGTATGATCTTCAAAGGTACTATTTGGTCAGGTATTAACATCACAAATACTCTAGAGTCAGAGAAGGAGCCTTCCTTCTAACCTTGTACACAGCATTCCATTTAGATTTGGAAATCTATGTATGTACGTATGTATATATGTATGTATGTATGTATCTGTCTATCTATCTATTTATCTATGCATCTGTCTGTCTGTCTATCCATCTATCTCTACATATATATATACACATATATACATATGTATGTATATATGTCAAAGTAGAATTTAGTTTGCATATGTCTATGCAAAATGTGAATAATAAAATAAGGAATCCAGCTACAATTTGATTAAAAACTAGAAATCCAAAATGTATTCTTGCTTGCCTGAACCCTTCAGATTGCCTCCAGTTTTCTCTGCAACATACTAGGCAACATCAAAGAAAATATCAATAAACCCAGACATAATAAAGGCATAAAAACTTTTGATCTATACAATAGAGAAAGCCAGGGCTGTTGTCCAACTCATACTAATTTCCCTAGGGGTCATTTTTGAGCTGTCACTATTGTCTTTGGGAAACTGCTTCACTCTGCTGATCCTTTAGTCCATTTGGAAATAGAAATGGAAGATACTAACTATATTCTAACCATCTATTTATTTGGCCTTGATGATTTTTTTTGTAACTTTGGCATGTGATTGTGTCTAGATCAACTGAGCTCTTTCTCAGTCTTATTATAAGAAATAATTTAACACATTATGACTTCTCCATATCTGTGGAATGTATAGGTAAAATAGGTGAGTACTTATTTGGATATCCCAATTGTTATTTTAGAAACTTATTATAGTAACTTGGAAGACAAATAGATCCATAGTAGATAAATCCATAGGTTTTAGTATGATAATGCTTTATAGTTTTCTGGGCATGAACTTAGTTTATGAGTTTGAAAAATATTGACTAACTATTACTGATATTATGGTTAATCTGTAGATGTTGGTAGGAAAAATGGATCATTCAGATTCATCTCATGCCTTCAAACTTTTTTTTTTCTAAAATGCAATCTCTTTCTCTCTACTGTCAGACCATTTTTGGTTCTTTCATATTTCAACATATATTTTAAATGGCACATCCTAGAAAAGTTAAGCCCTAAGACTATTTTCTGCCATTCTATTCAAATGACAAATTTAGTGCATTACTGAACATAAATATAAAGTTGTGTGTGGATATAACAATTAACATTAAAAAACCAAGCTTTACCATGTACATAGCAGATAACAGTAACATTGGTTTTTCCTATATACTAAAGTAATAAACAATTATCAATATTAAAAAGAATATCTTCATTAAAAGAAAAAAATTGCTAGGTTTTCCTAAGAGCTACCAAAAACTGTATGTGAACAGTCAATCTTAGGGCAGAAGACAACAAAGATAGATTAAACAATTTTTTTTCTTGCAGCCACATTGAGTTGAATGTTAATTAACAAGCATGAATCAACTGTGCCATTTGTATATAGAAGTATTCCTAGAGGTAAACAAGCCATAATTATTTTAAACATTTAATTAAATATAAACTCAAAATTTCCTCTCTCCCTCTTTTATTTGATATAGTATTAAAAGAACACAATTTCTGATACTTGATAATGTCTATTTTTAATGATGAAAAGGAATTATAGTTCTCAAAAACCAAATGAACTACAGAACTAGAGAATATAAACAATCTATCTGGCCAAGAATTTTATAGTTGTAAAGATGATGCCAACTCTTGTGACCCGTGTGGTGAGGGTCATGATGTTTCTGCACATTGCTCCTTTAATTAGAATAAACAAAATAGACAGGAAAAGCTGGAGATGTACACTACAGGAACAAAGAACATTAAGTACACCAGTGGGCTCCAGGAAAGAATTAGAGCAATAATGCTTAAGGGAGGATCTTGTATCCAGACGATGGAAATTTTCATTCATTGGCATGCATGAAGACAAAAGAATTACAGAAAGAATATTAAAACACTTTCAAGTGCTATCTTTATACAACTCTTCGTTCATTTACTCTTCCTTAGTGAACAGAAATGTTTAGGTGGTGAATAAAATAGTAAAATTAGCACAAATATGTCATGGTAGTCTTGATTAAATAGTTATTAAAGTTCTATTCAGTCTTGTTGAGGGGTAAAAATAGTTGTGGTTAACAGTTTGTGTCATATGTCCAGTGTCAGGAGCAGAAAAATGTTAGAGTATGTTTACAGAGTACTGAAATTCATACATTATACATATTCATACACATATTTTCAAATTTACTGCAATCAAGCAAAATAATATGTCTCTCATCCCTAAAGCTGGTAATATAACTTTTGCTTATATGAGGTTAGAGCACCAAGTGCATACTTGCAGAAAATATGCAGAATGAAATTCATTATTATCAAATATAGCCCTTATGCCAAATGTTAGATTTTGAGGATTATTCATCCTATGCAATTCTAACTTGTATCTTTTGAACAATCTTATTCCACCTACCCCTACATTTCTGGAAACCATAATTTTATTCTCTCCTCCGTGTGTGTGTGTGTGTGTGTGTGTGTGTGTATCTCAATTGATATATCAATTAAAATATATGTGAACTCCTCAAAGAAGAATTCTCTCCTCATGTATTTTCTTCTTTACAGAGTTCACATATATTTAAATTGATATAGAAATTTTCTTTCTATGTTGAATTTATTTCACTTAGCATAATATTTTCTAGGCTTATCTTTATGGTAATAAATGACAATGTATACAGATGTTTATAGTAAATTCAGATATATATGTGATTTTTAAACTCATCCTTGCATTTATTGGTAACTTGTTGATTCAGCTTGGCTATTGGGATTAATTCTGTAATTAATTTCTGCAGATATCTCTAGAAGGTGGTAGTTTCATTGGCTTGAGTACAAAATGGTGGAAAGGAGACTTTTTTTTTTTGTAGGTTGTGGGGCCTGGGAGCTGTCCCTAAGCTTTTCAGCTCAAGGCTAGCACTCTACCATTTGAGCCACAGCACCACCACTTCCAGTTTTCTGAGTGGTTTATTGGAGATAAGAGTCTTACGGACTTTCTTAACCCAGCTAGCTTTGAACCACAATCCTTAGATCTCACCCTTCTGAGTAGCTAGGGTTACAGGCATGAGCCTCCGGCGCCTAGCTAGTATAATCCTTTATTAAAGCTTTTTATAATAAAGTCTACAGTTAACTTGTTTTGTTTATTTATTATTTATTGTTTCTTTGTGGTGGCCCTGGGGTTTGAACTCAGGTTGAGATGCTGTTCCTGAGCTTTTCCTCTCATGGCTAGTGTACTACTTCTTCAGCCACATCTCTACTTCCAGCGTTTTTGTGGTTAATTGGAGATAAAGATTCTCCCTGTTGTTCCTGTCCACACTGGCTTTGAGCTGCATTTCTCAGATTTAAGCTTTCTGAAAAAAGAAAATTACAGGAGTGAGTCAATGCCTCATTTATAATTCACTATTTTTAAGCATGGAACAATTAAATTCTGCTGGTACATATAACAGGAATTTTTTTTGCAATCGGGTTTGCAATTGGGTTTCCTAGACTTACCATTTATAACGTCATGAAGATATGTCACCATTGTTTATTAAACATGGTACAAAGAAATCTTACTTCTGTACATTGTGAAAATTTTCATAATCTTGTAACTCTAAGTTAGAATTTTAATAAAAGTGATTTTTAATATTTTCTCCATTTTTGTCAATTGGGAAAATTACAGTGAAATTTCTTGTATGCCATATGCCACATTATGGCACAGTTTCGTGATTGTTTTAGCATGTAATGGTTGTTTGCTTCTCTCAAAATCTGAAATAATGGTTTTATGTAATTGCACTTCCAAATTTTCTACAAACATTTCAAATCTTTAAGAAAGCTTGTAAAGTTTATATCAGTAAATCAATTAAAATCAATTTAACTGATCAACCAATCTAACTGATAGCAACAAGTATCTTAATCTTTATAAAATTAATCCTTTTCACCTATTAGGAAATTTGTCTTTGAAAGTTGGTTTGTTCAAGAGTACTGTACCCTCTATATGGCAGAGAGAATAAGAAAGCCATAGAGACCCTTAAGAGAGAAGCAATCTGAGGTGATTATCTAAAAAAAATGTGACTCAGAATTCCATTGTGTATATATACCACATTTTCTTGACCCATTCATCTACTGAGGGGCATCTGGGTTGGTTTCATATCTTAGCTATGGTAAATAATGCTGCAATAAACATAGTTTTGCTGGTAGCTTTAGTGTGGTCTTGTTTGTGATCATTTCATTGCCTCATTTGTTAGGAAATGGAAAGACTTGAAAAAAATTATATTAAGTGACGTAAGCCAGGCCCAAAAAAACATAGGTCCCATGGTTTCCCTTATTTGCAATTCCTAGTATATGTCTGCGTCAAGCAGAAAAGGTCAGATAAGTTGATGTTAGGGAAATGAACCCTAAGATATGTATTCAAATGTTTTTTCTTTCATGTGATTGTTTCTAACATATTTATAAGATTCTTTGTTGTTTTGTATGTTCCTCCCCCACAGCATAACCCCTGCTTTTGCTGTATATGATGTTGGTATAATTTGTGGAGGGGAAGGGAAAAAACAAATTGTTAAAACAGGGATCAGGTGGACTCATTGCAACAATGAGATGTACAAGTTGTTATGTTGAAAAACGAACTTTACAACTTTGGTGGGAGGGGGAGAAGGGGAGGAGGTTTGGGGGGGAGGATGGGAAGGGATGAGAAGGGGAAACAAAGGAGGAGGCTACAATACTTGATAAGAAATGTACTCATTATCTTGCCCATGTAATTGTAACCCCTCTGTACAGTATTTTCACAATAAAAATTAAAAAAAAAGAAATGTGACTCAGGCTCAATGAATGGATTTATATTGACAAATCTTACATAATATTATAATGATTTTGTGTTTTATTTTGAATACAAGCAATATCCACTAAATGTTTCTCAGTTGTGAAAGAATTATAGTTTACTGTACTGGAAGTTTTCTTTCTTGTACTCAGCATTGATATTAGGGTGAAATTGCAATGTTACAAGCCCAGAAAGATACAAATCATTTAAAGATGATCCTGAAGTTCATATGTTGAACCTTGATTTTAAACAGTTATGTACAAGAAATAGATTATTACTGAGTGTGACCCAATGATTTTATTCTCTTTCTTACTTTCTTTTTCTGTCCTTCTTTCTTTCTTTCTCTTTCTTTCTTTCCTTCTTTCTTTCTTTCCTTCTTTCTGTCTTTCCCTTTCTTTCTTTCTCTTTCTTTCTTTCTTTCTTTCTTTCTTTCTTTCTTTCTTTCTTTCTTTCTCTCTCTCTCTCTCTCTCTCTTTCTCTCTCTCTCTCTCCCTCCCTCCCTCCCTCCCTCCCTCCCTCCTTCCCTCCCTCCCTCCCTTTTCTTTCTTTCTTTCTCTTTCTTTTTGCTTGGAGTCTTGACAGATAGATACATTTCTTTTATCTGTGAAAAATCTCTTTTCTCCAGTGAGTGAGATAAAATGCTAGGACTTTGAAGCTTGAGTTCCTCTCTTCCCTTTCCCAAACAAGTTGAATTGCTACTCATTAACCTCTCCAAGATAGTGATATGACTCCTGCTGAGAGACCAACACTGATGAGTGACTTTGTAGAAACTTGACATTGAAAAGTTTTGGAAGCCTTTATCTTCTTCTCTAAACAAGAGCTCAAAGACCAATGGGGAGTGACATATAACAATGATTAAAGATGAAGGAGTCCTTTTTTTCTGGAAAGAAGGCCAGCTAGAGTGTACTTATTGATCTCCCTTGTCATCAAGAAGCAGTAGAAAAGAACAGATGGGTAGAATTTTCTCTGCCCTTATTGGTACTTCCTATTCAGGTGCTGTCCAAATACAGAACTGACAAGTGTGATCTGACACACTGAAACTCTTGTAGATCCTAGACAGGCCACTTCAGAAAATACACTAGCAAAAGTCAATAGCCACAAAGAGAAAGAGCTATTAGAAATACTGGAATAAATACTAGAGAAGTTAATTGACTGGAAATGATAAACGAGAATTTGAGACAAAAATAGTAAGATTATGCTAGAAAACTCCAAAAATATCAACAAATTAGACTTGGTTAAGAATGAAATTACATCTGAATCTCAGCAAAAGAAAGGGCTGGGAGAGCAAAAGATAGACATATTTAGGAATAACAAAATGAGACTGAATTTAAACATGCAAGAGAATAAAATGAGAAAATGACCTTGGTAAAAGATGAAAAAAAATGAAAGCTAGTAGGTTAAGAATGAGTTTTCTGAATCTAGAAACTGCTCAAAAAATCATTTCTTTTTGAGACAAATCAAAGTCTCGAAATATGTTAGAGACATGAACTTGCTAGGTGTCAATCAAACAGAACAAACAGGGAAACATGACCACGAGAATATAATCAGAATAAAAGGCAAAAGAAAGAAAAAGAAAAGCAAAAACTGCTCAACTGCTCTATGGCCAGAACTGGCTTTTGTGATAACAAATTTCATCATTACATACTAGCAACAATATTGAGCTATCCAAATTTGATGTTTTGACTTAACAGCATGCACTCACACACTTCTATTGCTTACTATAAAGTAGTGTTACACCAGCAAAAAATGCAGAGTAAAATTAATAATAAAAATACTTAAATGAATTTTGTATCAGTTTTCATTTGAATAATATTCCAGGAGACCCTAATGAGTTTTCAAAAGGTTTTTTTTTTAACAGTCTCCATCATTGCTTATGTAGGACATATTAAATTCATTTCTGAATTCATTATCACTTTTTCTCAAACTCTACATTACAGTTATTGAATGTGAGCACTGAAGTTGCTTATTGATTTATATAACCACAAGAAACCTGGCGAAAGGGCTTAAATTTCATGAAATATTTGGGATCTAGAGGAATTGTTTTAAAATAATACAGAGTAACATTTAAGAGAATTATTGATATTCCCTTAGGAAAACTTTAAAAATAGAGGTAATTTTGAGAATAAATGAGTGATAGAATTAGTAAGATACCTCATTTACTTTCTAGTTTTATATATATATATATATACATGACTTCTTACTTGCTGAGGGCTTACTTTGTGTTGGAAGCTAGCCCCAAAAGTCCTGAAGAAAAGTTCAGTCTTGTTCCTTAGGGAATATAAAGGTGTCTTAGACAACTTCTGATTTCCAGTTATAATTCAACCCATGGGTTCCTATCTTGAAGCAATTCTTTTATTCAGTCGATTTTTCAGCCTTTAGTATAAAAGCTAAGGTTTTGAGTTCAAGCCCTACTACCTACACATGAACACACACACACACACACACACACACACACACAAACAAGCATTGCCCATTTTACAGTAGTAGCAGCTCTGAAGTACATTGCAATACATGAAATGCTAAGAAAATCTATGCAACGTAAGAAAAGTAAGTAGTGTAGTGTTACTTGATATGAAATAATACTTTGCTATAGATGATTAACTTAGCCAACCAGACTACTTATACATGAGATTCAAAGATAGAAATTTTGATTATCTTCATTAACAATCCATCATATTCTCTTCCATATATAGTTGAATGGAGAAAATTAGTAAAAAAATTAGGTTATATACAATTCTATCTTTATAAACACCCAAAAGACCTATAGAAATTTCACCTTTTAGGCAAATCAAAGTTTGGTATTGTGTCTTCCATTGAAGTATTCTATTCCTGAATGTATTGTTCACTGGTGGCCAGGAAACAGTCGTATGTAAACTCATGTGTATTCCACAGGAGTGAGAATAAAAAAGGAACTTATCTTGCATTTTTAATATAACTTTATTATAATTTTAATTTAATTTAATTTTATTGTAAAGATGAGGTGCAGAGGGGTTACAGTTACATGAGTCAGGTAATGAGTTCATTTCTTGTAGAGCATTATTATCCCTTTCCTTGTTCTCTCACTATCCCTTCCCTTCCCTACCTCCCTCACTCCTCCCCTTACCCTGAAGTTACAAAATTCATTTCCAATATACTGTCTTGTGGATATCTTTGTGACAATGGGTCATCCTGTGTCCTTCTTTCAGTGTTTTCTTATTTCCCTTCCCCTCCCCAAATGAGAAAAATGTATATACAAGATGCAGGGTACCAAAATCAAGTACAGCGACAACAGGGGATATACCATAGGGGGAAGAACATACAAAGGAAACATTCTTGACTATTTCTAGTTTTACTTTGCACAGTAATGCAAATGATGGCTGATGTGACACATACACAAACAGTTTTATTTCTAGACTAAAGAAGAATTAAAAGCTCTGGGCCCACCCCCACAGGTCATTCACTAATGTGCTATGTGACTTTGAGCAAAACACTTAAGCTCTCTATTTCTGAGTTCTCGTAGATTGGCATAGAATTTTCTTATCCAGACCTTCTAATCTCTTTGTATTTCTATTATTTTAATCTTTGGAGAAAAGTAGATTTTCACACCATTCACAGTTTACTCATATTATGCTTCAGGCTGTGCAAGGTGTAATGGTTAGTTTAGCTGCACAAACTTTTACTTTCCATGCTCACTGAGATTAACACTTGGAAAGTAGACAGAAGTAAGGCAAATGGAAAAAGAAACCCTGGAATTTGGGCCTGCCTATATAATATGGGTTCCCTGCTATAAAGCAAATGAGTTAATTGCATCCATAGGAGCAATTTAATTTAATTTAATTGGACTGTGAACAGAGAAACCATGTCTGAAGGCATGAAATCACACCTGGAGAGTAAAAAGTCGTACTCTTTCTCATTAAGTTAAGTGAAGAAAGGCCCATTTTAAGAATGAATTTGTGATGCCTTCAGCAAAATGACCTAATTAAAAAAAATGGCCTACAATGTCAAATATTCATGCTCAAAGTTCTATCTACGGTTTTAAATTGATAAATTCTACATATATACATAGATACATAGATTATATATATTAAAAACTGTACATATATCACATATGAAAAACTAAAATTATTCTTCCAACTACTGACAGTTGATATGAGATTGACTAAAAAGTTGGAGATATTATGCATCAACTGCTATCACTAATCACGTTCCTGTATCCACAAAATGATTTTCTTTATTTATCACGTTTTTACTCTAAGAGTAAATCCTAAGAATTGTGAAAATTTACAATCATATCATTTTTATCTGTAATCAAACTTGATACTAACAGAGATGGTCAGTGATTTCTCTTAAATTGATGATGAATGAATGAAATATCTAAGAAGGGACTTTACGTTTGTTCAGTTCTGGTCCTTGTTTGTTTTTCATTTTGATTTGAAAATGTGCTTATATACAGGGATGACTGTGTTTAATAACTGAGTTTGTTTTATATTAAAATAATGAATACATTCATGATCAATTAGTGTCAAACTCACTCCAAATGGTCACTTTTGTTATTTGTTGTTCTCTTTTTCTCTGAGAAGACAGCCATTTAGAACATTCCCTACTAAATTTATACAAAGAAAATTACCAACTTACTTTCAAATTGCTATCAAGTAATCTCCAATTCAAGGGATGATTTTTGTTTACAGAGTGATTTGTTTATTAGAAGCATATAACAGGATCATCTACCTCTAGATCCGATTTGTGTCTGCAGTAGAAAAGAGTGCATAACTCAAGTAAACCTGTAATGTCAACTCCTAAGTCTATAGAACACAATGAATTTAAAATTTAAATTTAAGCAGAGAAGTCAAACTCTTCCAAGTCCTAATATAGAATATTCTATATATTACATTCTATATTCCATATTAAATTCTATTACCCAAATTTAAATTATGTATAAATACATATACATATGTATATGTATGTAGATATATGTATATCTAGACATGTATGCAATATATGGATGC
Source organism: Dipodomys spectabilis (assembly GCF_019054845.1). NCBI lineage: Eukaryota > Metazoa > Chordata > Mammalia > Rodentia > Heteromyidae > Dipodomys > Dipodomys spectabilis. The sequence goes on from NW_024870709.1 coordinate 13,986,465, forward strand.
ATATACATAATATAGATCTCTAGACATATATCTAGACATATCTAGATACATATGTGCATATGTATGTCTATATATATGTATACACACACATATATCAATGTTCTGTGGCCTCTAAGTTGCAAACACTCTTCTACAAACAGTCACTGGTTGTATAACACAGTGAAGCTGGAGCTAGGCATTGAAATATATGGATGTAAACCTCTACCTTTCATCAAAGCCTAACATGTCATTTCTATTTCAGCTTAAGGCTACCAATGTATATGTGTGTGTGTGGTACATGCCTAAAAATATATGTTCATGGGGCTGGTTAGGTGGCTTATTGCTGGAATTCTTGCCTAACATGCATGAAGTCCTGGGTGCAATTTCTCAGTACCACAAACACAGGAAAAGCTGTAAGTTGTGCTGTGGCTCAAGGTAGAGTGGTAGAGTGCTAGCCTTGAGCAAAAAAGCTTAGGGGCAGTGCCGAGGCCCTGAGTTCAAGCCCCAGAACTGGCAGTATATATATATATATATATATATATATATATATATATATATACACACACACACACACATATACTATATATATACATTCATGAATATATATGCATATATGTATGTATATATATATGTATATATATATTCATGAATGTCTATTGTCGGCCATTGTGGTGCACAATTATAATCTTAGATATTCAGGAGACCAAGATGGCCAAGATTATAGCTTAGTCTATCAAATGGCAAAAAGTTTATGAGATCTCATCTCAACCAATAAAGATTGGGCACAATAACATGTGTCTACAAATATAGCTATGCTGCAGCATAAATAGGATAATTTTGGTCCAGACTGCAATAGTTGGGAGACCCTATTTTAAAATAATAAAGGCCAAAAGGATTGAGGCATGCCACAAGTAGCAGAGCACCTGCCTTGAAAAAGCACGGCTTTTGTTCAAACCTTACGATTGACAATTGAATAAAAAAAGAAGGTCTTTTCTGTCTCATTAAAGTTGCCCTCCTTCTAGTAAGTGTATTACTTTTAGAAATGTGTAGTGACAAAATAGTTTGGCAGGCATGAAGTAGCTATCTTCAGAACTCTGTAGCTCTGTTTATTGCCATTGTTCCTCCTGACATTAAATGACCCATGTTAAAAAAAATGATCCATGTCCTTATTTCTGTTTCTCCCATCAATTTCCTAGGGACTGTCACAAAATTTTGCAATAAAATGTAGATTTAATTTGATGTGCTATTACACATTTTTGTGACTGTAGCCATGCGACTGATGGTAACTATATTACTAATTCTTCAAATGTTCAAGTAGAATGAAGAATTTCAGAACAATGTGTATTCTTAATGGTCAAATGTCATTCTCACAGAAAGACTGGCTTTGCATTCATTTATTTTTTTCCTTCTATCCTTCTCTGGTTAAAAAATGCATTGATGTATTTTGTAAACTTGATTTGTGCCTTTCAAATCACAGTTTGAAACTAAACAACATGTTTCTCTTAATCTCTGCTATCTCTTTGCCTCTTTGTCTCTGTCTTTCTCTTTTACACACACATATACACACATATAAGTCTCACACACACACATCCACACACAAACATCCACGCACACCACTTCAGGCTATCATATTATTACATTGCTCACAGTCCTTGAAAAGATAAATGGATAAGCTGCTGCCATAATTATAAGTACTCACTGCCATAATGAATAAAATTTTAAAAATTGTGTACACAAAAGCAAGATAGAAGAAAGGATTCATAATTGGCAACTATTAATCTAATAGAGACAAAAAGAGACTGCTAATAATTAACACATGCCACACAGAGTGATGGTTTATGATAAGGATGACTGAAAGACAGCCACATTACTTAGGTTCCCCTACTGGCCAAAAACAAAAAATAGCCAGAGTAAAAACACAATGAATCTTTGGCCCCGACAGCAGCAATCAGGTTTACTGAGGTATGGTAAAAGTCTACTCTTCATGATTCCATTTGGAATTCTTCTTTAACCCTGCTTTATGGCTACATGCATATACATTCATGTCTCTTCTCATAAAATTTAGACAGTGTACTTAAAAACACAGACACATTTTATTTAAAACAAACTTTGTTTAAGAAAACATTTATACCTGGGCATGGATATGATTTGAAAAAACAAATGGCATTTATTTGAGAGGCAGGCTATGTTTATTTGTACTCTGACTTCATCTATATCTATATCTATTTATTTGTGTATATGTAAATATACATTTGTATATAATTATTTATATTTTCTATGCATATATATGTATGTATCCTAGGCTATATATTTTATGTAGGCTGGGGAAATTGTTCTAATGTTCCATAGATAAAGCATACACTCCTCAACTTTTATTAGAAAAAGTATATTATTCCCACAGAGCTCATTCAGCACATAGCATTAAACAGGGTCACAGAATATACATTACTAACAAAGACTCATATGGGTGAATTCATAATCACTGGTTTATTTTTGTTACTTCCTTTCTACATAGACATGCAGAATTATAGTCTAATGAAATACAATCAACTTCTGAATTATATTTATGATTTTCTAAGTTGAATAAGAAATTAACTGATCATGAATATGTGAGGAAATGTATTCTTTTTTTTTTTTAATTTAGCTTATTTTTATCAAGAAGGGGAAAAACAAATCGTTTAAATAGGGATACAGGTGGACCCATTGCAACAATGGGATGTACAAGTAGTTACGTCGAAAACAAACTTTACAACTTTGGTGCTGGTGGGAGGTGGGGGAGAATTCGATGGGAGGGTAGGGGGAGGATAGGAAGGGATGGGAAGGGGAAACAAAGGAGGAGGCTAGAATGCTTGATAAGAAATGTACTCATTATCTTGTCCATGTAATTGTAACCCCTCTGTACAGTATTTTCACAATAAAAAATACTTTAAAAAAATAAAATAAAATAAAATAAATGACTCCGAGGAATTATCAGATGAGAAAGAATCAAATATATTTTACTCAGGGGCACGACCCAGGGGAATACATGTCTGTCAACCCCTATTACACAAGTCCTTGCCCACCCAGGATTACAGTGGGATCTTAAAAAATAAAGACTAGGGCTGGGAAAGTGGCTCAGTGGTAGAGCGCTTGCCTTGCATGCCTGAGGCCCTGGGTTCGATTCCTCAGCACCATATAAGCAAAGAAAAAAGAAAAAAGCCGGAAGTGGCGCTGTGGCTGGCTCAAGTGGTAGAGCGCTAACCTTGAGCTGAAGAGCTGAGGGACAGAGCCCAGACCCAGAGTTCAGGCCCCACGACCGGACCCAAAAATAAAAAAAATAAAAAAAATAAATAAAGACTAAAGGGGACTGACTAAGATGGTAGAGTACCTTTCTTGCATACATGAAGCCTTGACTTCAAACCTTAGTAGTGCCAATCAGAATGTCAGACTGACAGAAAATAAATTTACAATGCAACTGTTTTCTGATGTTCTCTATTAAAGGGAAACTGCATTTCAATAATATGAGTATTCTCTACATCCTACTTTCATACGTTATGTAAAGGTTAAATAATTTTAAAACAACTATCACTTTTAAAAATGAGAAAATGACTTGAATGGGAACCTTCTTTTAGTGATTCCATCGCTGGCTCAAAAAGCACATGAAAGATTGCTCACCTGGGCTGGAGGTGTAGCAGTGGTGATGGATCACCTGCTTAACAAGTTCACGGCCCTGAATTCTAACCCCAGAACCACCAACCATTTACTCAATTGTAAGTGATCATTCAAAAACACAATAAGAAATTGCAAATACCCACTAGAATGAGAATAATTAAAGAAGCTGAACATGGCATATGTTGGTGATGTTGTGGAAGTGTTGAATCTCCTAATTACTGCTGGTTGTTACAAGATTTAAAATGATGCAATATTGGAAAGACTTTTAGTAGTGTCTTAATACTTAATCATTTCCTACCTATATAATTCAATCATTACACCCTTAGAAATATACTCTGTATCTGTGTCTTTAAAATTTGTTAGAACCTTACAGATTAATGGATTAGCATTCAGCCTCTCTCTCTCATTTTCTCTCTTATCTCTCTGTATCTTTCCCTAGTGTGCAACAAGTCTGTAGACAATTCAACAGTTCTACTAAAATTAATAATTAATGCAAATTATTTATGGCTAAAGAAAAATATTTAAACAATTTCCAAGTCTTACAAATCAAGACAATAGAGAAATATACAATACATAAATTTAACATTTTTCCTTCTTATATATAATAAATTTGTCACAGAACAGTAATTTAATTTATATATTTCTCTTAATGTATTATGATGATTTTCATATTTTTGAATGTTTTGTGTATGACATCACACCGTTTGTTCATTTATAACCTTATTTTTCATCCATATTGGTAAGCATAACTTCAGTGTAAGTTAACAATTTCGTAGTGTTATTACATAACATAAGAATAAATCTACACTGGTCTTGAAGTATAACCCTAAATGCATCCATTTCTCTCACATGGATGGGGCTGAATATTTTTCCAGTCAAGAGGGAAGAACAGAAACAATAAATTGGAAGAGGTTGGTACTTAGAAAAAAACCTCATCTTGGAAAGTGACAAGACCCTTTTTGATGAATATTGAAGACCTTTTTTCATTTTTTACATCTACACAAATGTATGCAATCTTGTTTCATGTCCTCTTATTCACATATGCATGCTTTTTAGTCTAAGAGGAATATCTGTTAGAATACAAACTGTGTTGTGTGTGTGCATCATCAACCTTGGAGATGAAGTCAAATTGGTTTATAAAGAGCTTTTCTTCAATTTAAATATGCAATAGCAATCTGTCAATGTCTGTGATATCCATGTAGCTAATCTTAATATGATGTTATATATTGATAGGAAAAGAATTCACAGTGAATGTTGCCAAATCGTCAGAGCAGGCTATTCCTAGAAGAGGAGACTTCCATACAAGTTTATGAAAATATTTTAAACATGATTTAACAGTCTAAAATATGTATACAAAACCACAAAGAATCACCCTTTCACACTTATTCTATCTCAAACTTATTTCTAAAAGTAAATATATATATTAAATATTACTTGAAATTTGAAATGTTTGGCTTTCAAGTATTTTTTTTGCAGTGTAGGAGACCCAAATGACAGAAAACCACAATAAAGTATTGAGGAACTAGAATGAAAAATGTCATCAAAATTTATCTAATTTCTTTGATCTTGTACATTCAATTATCTGTGCCTCAGCTTCTACTAAAATAGGAAATATAACATTATTGAAAAAAGAAATTGAAATATCTATCATATAAATATTTTTTCTGAGAATACTCAAGAAAGGTAGGTTTTTCTTTTCTTAAGCTGTCATTAATGTATCTTTTTATAATATATATATTATTGTAGAGATACTGGAGGAGGTAACAATGCTCAGTAAGAAATGTACTCATTACCTTACTTGTGTAACTGTAATCCCACTGTACAGTGTCTTTACAATAAAAATATATGCTAAAAATTAAAAAAATAGTGTACATAGGGGTTACAGTTACGTGAGTAGGGTAATGAGTACATTTCCTAGCCAGCATTGTTACCCCTCCTTTGTTTTTCCCCTATTGTCCCTTCCCAACTCGTCCCCCCCAAAAAAGTTGTAAGTTTGTTTCCAATATAGTGTCTTATACATCTATTACAATGATTCAACCTGTACCCTAATTTCAGCTTTTTGTTATTTCCCTTCCACAAATTAGAAAAATGTATATACAAGATTCAGGGCACCAGAATCAAAAGCAGTGAATACAGGGGTTTTCTAATAGCAAAAAAAAAAAAATGGACATTTAGCAAAATTGCTATTACTATCACTGTAATTATTACAATTCATCTCATAAAGATATAAATGTTATCATCTATTATCAGTGGTCCCAAGAACTATTACTATTGGGCTTCATAATTATCTGCAAGTAATCTTGTTGATGTTCTAGGATTCTTGCATATATCTGGAAGTCTGAGAAAAAAAACTATTGATTATGTAAATTTTCAGATAAGAGCACATTTTTATCTTCTAAGGAAATTATCCTCAGTATTGGGATTTTAACTTAGAGCCTTCTCTTTACCAGGCAGCCCAAGTGTCATTCTCTCACTTGGACAACACTCCTGGTCTTTTGTTCTTTAACTATTTTTCTGGTAAAGTCTTGCTTTTTGCAGGGGCCAGTTTCAGAATGTTATTTTCCTATCTCTTCCTCCTGAGTAATGTGGATTACAGGTGTGTACTCCACATCCATTCTGAGCTTGATCTGTAAAGAGGTTAAGATGTAATTTAAATTGGTATTTTTTCTTAAACCTAGGAAGACATTCAAGAGAAATGAGGTAAAGTATAAATAAAAAAGTGGTAACGTGCATGATAAAGTAATTCTGTTTGAATTCAAACTTGTTAGATACCTTTATCAGCATTATTGTGCCCAACTTTTTTTTTTTTTGGGTCCAGTCATGGGGCCTGAACTCTGGGCCTGGGCGCTGTCCTTCAGCTCTTCAGCTCAAGGCTAGCGCTCTACTACTTGAGCTACAGCGCCACTTCCAGCTTTTTTCTTTTTGCATATGTGGTGCTGAGGAATCGAACCCAGGGCCTCATGCATGCAAGTCAAGCGCTCTACCACTGAGCCACCTTCCCAGCCCCTGTGCCTAACTTTTATGACTGTTTTTAGAGTTAGTGACCTTAGAGTAAAGCTGGGCATGTTCTTTTAAGAAACAATACATTTCATTACAAATAATGCATGTAGGCAAACACTTTAAGATTATAGAAGACATTCACTCTGTACATATAAAGGAAAGGATCCATGCATATTGTTTTCACAAATTGATAGATAATGATGGTGAATGTGTGGATTTTCAGGGTTAACACCTATTATAATAGGTGTTAAGTAACCCTGAAAATCATAATCCCATTCAGAATTTCATATATGATAGTGACGTTTATAAGGCTATTGCTAATATTTTATATGAACTATCTCCTTTAAGTGTCAACAGTGTTATGATAAAAAATAATGTTACTTCGCCCTCATTTATGAATGGATAAAGAGTAAATAACTTAAAGTAATAAACATTAAGGATAGATCCAGACTGTTAATCTTATTCTTTCAGACTCTAAAATCTACAACTGTAGTGATATTCATTGGCTAAAATTAGCATGAATATCTATATAATCTAAAATATTTCTCATGTAATAGCAACCAATATTTATCTATTGTTAGACATTAAAATTCAGGATAACAAATTAGAAATTTGTTCTTTAGCATTAACAAATAAAATAAACTGAGGTTGATTAGAGAATTTGAATTAAATAATTAGGCATTTTTGAAATAGAAGGAGAGAGAAGGAGAGGAAAGAAAGAAGAGAGGGAGGAATGAAGGAAGAAAAAAATAAAAGAAAGGCAAATGTCTTATTTTTCTGTCTTATCTCCTGAAATTTCAATTTTGGCCAATTAACTAAGATTGTAAAAAAAATAACTCCTAATTTATTGAAAATAACAACCTCACAATGAAATTACAATATGTCTCTTGCTTTACTATTCCATAATTTTCTTTACACATCATATTGTCATAGGGGAAGAAGAGTTTGACAAAAACATGTTGAAAAAAATAAAGACTGATGAATCCATAATTATTTTCATGACTACCACAGGGCATCATGAAGAATTGCTGTGATTTCTACTTTCCAGAACATTTCATTGCTCTCTGCTGTGCTGAGCATTAGGGGAAAAATTATGCATGTGCCAGACCCTACATTTACAAATCTATACAGCCTAATTAGCAACTAAATGAAAATTTTAATAAATGCTATGAATCAAGGCTAATTGTATATTCTGTCAGCTAGCTGTGATGTGCAAAATGCCATTCCATACTTTTGCTCTATTACTCTGAATAATTGAGAATAAAGTGGGTGTGAATAGCATAACACTTTCTCAGTCTTCAAAAACGTCAGGAAAATTCACAATTATCTGTTTGCTATGAAAATACTAATCAGTTTTACGTTTTCAAAGATGGGAATATAAAACCAAGAAAAAGATAGAAATATGTCTTATTCTACATTATCTCACAGTACAAATGAACACATTATCCCAGGGTTAAGAACTAATGCTCTACTATGGGATATAGTCATGTGCTATGTCATGACATGTAATAAAAATTGAGTTGTACATAATAGACTATTGTTCAAGCTATACAAACTGTTTTGTTAAATGGAAAATCTTTTGTACAACCACTTCAAGAAAATAAAATTTTAAAAAATGATTACTTACTATTTTGTAATTTATGGTACTATGAGTCTTAATGACCTCACCTTCATGATTGTATCATGATAACATTATTATATCATTATGATTAACATGAGGTTATCATTATCAATAAAAGGTAGCATTCTGCTCAGTTGTTGAATGATTCTTTAGGTTAAAAATTCTAATCCATCAAAAGTGATGACATTACTATACTAATGGCCAATAATTATCTCATTTCTTGAAACTCCAAGAATTTTGAAATCTTGAAAGTTCTAAGACATACTGTTTTATAATAATTGACTAATAAAAAAGAAATCTGGTCCACTAAATTAGATCTTCATTTGCAGATGAAAGACAGAAAGTTCAAAGAAAACTATTCTCAGTCATGCCCACTTGTACTTTGAACAAGTCAGGGAAACATTTAGAGCCTTAATATATTCACTGATACCATATTAAAATTTGTACTTTGAAAGTAGTAGTAATGTGGTAATGCTGATGAAATGTGGCTCTCAGATGTAAGTGTTTACAGAAAAAAAAGCAATATTTAAATAAATAGACTGAAAGAGAATATAAGCCCTCTCTAATGTGGGTGATCATTGTTCAATATATTGAAGACTGAATAGAAACAATAAACTTGGAGAATATTTGTATCTCTCTGAGTTGGAATATAGATAGATAGATAGATAGATAGATAGATGGATGATAGATAGAGAGATAGATAGATAGATAGATATGGATATAATTGCCTATTGTCATTAGGTTTTAGAGTTTTCAGGCATCTGGCCCAGAATTATACTACTACCCTTCCTACTTTTCTATCTAGCAGTTCGTAGATGACTCTATATTCATATGAGTCAAATGTTCTAATAGATTAGCATCTATCTATCTTATCTTGCATAATTTAAATACCAGTTCTCAATGTAGTTATCTATCATATGCCATCTAAATGTATACATATAGATATAGCCCACCTGTTAGTCTATTTTCCTATAGAACCCTAATAATTATAACTTTAAAAGTCTTAAGATAGACTGCTAAGTTGAAACCTAACCACCTCATCTTTAGTGATTCAAATTTTTAGGAAGAATGAATTACATGTGAGTTGATATGGTTAATATAATTTGACTTACTTGCACATGTGTGACTTCTAGGCTTCAATTCTAAAATGTAGCTTCAGGCATAATTTCTATGGATCATTAGTTCTGGAGTAATCATCTGCTTGGTTATATGCATAGACAAACATTCTTGTGGGAAAAAAATCTATGCTTTTAGGAACTATTAACCAACATCAACAACCAGTATTGGCTTGGTCATTCAGGAAAGTAACTGAGATTTGTTGCATACAGACATTCTCATTCCAATCAGTTCCTAAATTGACTGTAACATTGGCCTACACTTGAGACTTATGACAGACCAAGAGACAAAAATATGATGCTCACTCTCTTCTGAAATCATGACTTAAAGTAACCGTGAAACAGTAACTGTTAATTATTGATTTAGTCCACCAAATGTTGAGGTATTTTTATATATAACATAAATAATTAATACAAGTAAGTGGTAGTATTCAAATTCATTTTTAGTCATACATAATAAGTTAGTTCTTATAAAAATCCAATATTCCTCATACTTAGCTATATTATTTTACAGACTAATAGTATGTGGAATTTTCTTAGCACATATAACAGAGCACTTTTGGATTTATTAACATTTTCCAAGTATATTTTTTGTCATTTTCAGTTGGGAAAATTAAGTCTTTTCAATCAAAGTTTCCAAGCGAATGACATTTTCACCAATACATTAATTTCATTTGCACACTTTAATGTACAGTATATTTCATTGATTGGCAATCTCATTAATCTTGGCATTATAAAATTTTACCTATTAAACAGTAAGTAGTACTTAGTGGAATTTCCATTAATGCCTTTGTTTTTAGGCAATGAACCTGAAAGATTTTTTTTAAGGTAAAGGAATAAAGAAATAAAATATTGTTGTTGAAGAAAGAACTATAGTCCTTTAAATAGAAAATTGTAGTAATTCAACTTTTCTTAGGATCTTGCTATTTAATAATATTCTGTTCTAGTAAATTTGTAAAAGAATGCTTTCTTTGGATTAAGCTTTGCTTGTAAAATTTACAGAAATATAAATTAGTTTTCTATATCAATTGAATTAAATTTACTATGCATTTTCCTCTACCATTTAAAATATAATAAAATGTGAATAAACTGTCCTATTTATATTTAAATTAACATTTATTTATATTTAAATTAACTTTAAATTTATTTTAAATTATATATTTTAAATTAACTTTAAATTTACATTTAAATTAACATCTAATTAATTTGCTTGAAAGGAGATGTTAATTTTGTTTTACCTTTAATAGAAATGAACCAAGGATGATATTATATTGTTCTACATTTTTAATCATAGACATGAAACCTCTTATTAGGACAATGTATATTAAAAGTTGTTTTAGAATCTTTAAATTCCAATACAATTTTAATTAAATGTGTTTTTACTAAACCTCATTATTTTGAGAAAAAAAATTGTAAATTAAACCACAAAGAAATATTCCTGTCAGCTTCAGAGAAGTGTTTGACATTGTAAGTACTAGTGAAATGATGTTCTCAAGGATGCCTTTGTATTACATGGTGGTAATAATATGACTATAAGAAGCTGGGAGTGTGATTTGAAGGCAACCAGTAAGTTGTAAAATTGATGCAGCAGCTACATTAATTTGTCTGTCTATACTTTGCTTTTTCTCTTGCTTGTGTTTCACTTATCAGCTTTCTCTAAATATCTCTCTTGTTTTCTTTCTGACTGTCTTTCTCTCTCTCTCTCTCTCTCTCCCACACACACACACACACACACACACATCAGGAAAGAGCAGAGGTCCAATTCAAAACTTAATATCTCAGTAAAAACTAGATATAATAGATATAATTGTATTATCATATAATCTCATGTACTTGAAGAGTAGACATAGGAAGATTGAAATTTCTGACTTGCCTGATAAAATGCTATTGAGAACATTGTCAAAAATGATCCAGGCAGGCAGGTTAATGCCTGTATTCTCTACTGTTTAGGAGGCGGAGATGGAAGAATCATAGTTTAAGATAGTGTGGGAAAAGCTAGCTGAAGACTCTATGTGATAAATAAACTAGAAGCAATAAATCACTGGGGAGAATGATTCAACTAGTAAAGTTCTTTATAGCAAGCCGAGGCCTGAATTCAATAAGAAACAGAAAAGAAGAGAAACACGAAATATCAGTAAAAAGTGAATAGCTAAAATTATTACAATATGATTTCTCAGAACCATAGTGTTGAGTGGAAACAAGTTGTGGAATAACACAGAGTATAATATCATATATGAAAATTTTGGGAAAAAGCAGAATGAACTATATTATTTGCATTATTTGCAAATATTAAGTGAATCACACAAACATAAGTATAAGGGTTGTTTTAGATATGGTAAGTCAATAGAGGATACAAAATCAAGATGTCCCAATGTTGTCAATAACATGCTATTGATTATATTGTGTGCTACATATATGGATTGTACCACTAAATGAGTTATCTTAGCTGTTTACATCTTGACTTAGTTATACACATATAGTAATTAATTTTTAATACTTTGCTTTTCTTTTGGGTGGTACTGGGGGTTGAACTTTGGGCTCCATTTGCTTTAGGCTGGTGCTCAATCATCTGAATTATGTTACCAGGCATCAATAATGTGGTTAATTGTTTGCCCAAGAAAGTATGGATGTTAATTTTTTAATGTTTTTTTATTGTGATCCTCCTTTGTTTCCCCTACCATCCTTTCCCTCCCACCTCCTCAGCTACACTCCCCCATTCACACCCTTCCACCCACCGAAATTGTAAAGTTTGTTTTTCAACCTAGCATTGTGTACATCTCATTGTTGCAATGGGTCCACCTGTATCCCTATTTAAACAATTTGTTTTTCCCCTTCCCCTCCACAAATTATACCAACATCAAATACAGTGAAAACAGGGTTTATGCCATGGGAGAAGGACATACAAAGCAACAAAACAATCACATCCGTTTCTACTAATAACTTAGATGATAGGCATGCATCACTGCACCCAGTTATATGTTGGGATGGGGAATTTGTGAACATTTTTTCTCATTGGGCTTCTAACTACAGCAGTCATCCTTTTCTCCAACTCCAATTCCTAAGTATCATAGGTATGAGATACAGGTATTTCTGAATGCTTAGAATTCTTTGAGAAAAGTTCACAGATAGCATAAATATAAATCAGTGGCAATCTAGAATCATAAATCAATATACTGTGGACTGGCAGACAGGAGTTAATTTATTTTGAAGAATTATCTATGACGAAGAGCCATGAAAACATGACCACAGGTCAATAAACAGGTACACCTTACTTCAAGAATATGTAAGTATGAATAAAGATAAAGGAAATGATGAGAAATAATTCTAAAGAAAAAATTCAGTGCAGTTATCTTAGTATAGCAGATATATCATCAAATGATAGTCCATGAAGCAGATTTCTAAAAGGATGAACAAATGCAGCACTGGAACTCACTAGACATTCTGTTGAAAATGAACAATACAACTTGTGGGTAGGGAAATTTGGGGAGAGAAATTTGGGGGGAAGTGGTGACGTTACCCCAAAAGAAACATACTAATTACATGATTATCTATCTATCTATCTATCTATCTATCTATCTATCTATCTATCTATCTATCTCTCTATCTAACTTTAACCCTTCTGGAAATCACCTTTATAATAATAGTAAAAAATTAAAAATAACTTAAAAGCAGATTTCAGTAAAATCAATAAAACGTTAGTTTACATTTGATAATAACTGATTGTTTTGGCTTATATGACTTTATCTGAGGAGAGGCTAGAGTTTAAGGTTGAAGGAAGTACAGACTGCAGAAAGAGGATAAAATATAAAGGGATAAGTAGAAATTTGACATATCAGGACAAAATGAATTTTATATATAGTAAGTCTTTTGGATGTAATAGTGGAGTATAATTTATCTTCATGCAATGTTATTGGAAATTCACTTCAAAAATAGAGACAAAAAGCAAACATACAAGTCACAACACCATAGTTATTAGAAGAAATATTTTATGATAAGCTGGTTGAATCTAAAGTAAAAATATTGTCAGACCCACTAAAGTAGAAGCTGACCTTCTGTATTGGGAGAGCATAAAATTATTTGTCCTGTACTCTTCATAATTCTCACTGCTTCCTCAGACAAGATCACCCATGGATATGAGTATAATAAAATGTTCACGTAGGGCATTTATCTTTGCTTTGGGATCATAAATCAGGGGTATAACAAGAAGCTCTCTGAGGAGTCATCTACATTAAACAATACACCACTGTTTTATGGTTAATATGCTATCATAGTCACAGGTCATAAAATACGACCACACTTACCAGCATAGTCATGCTATCTTTCCCAAATCCTGGAAAGACAAGTGGTATATACAGGGCCATTAATTTATTTGTTTGTCTATTTATTATTCATTTATTTAATTTATTTTTAGTGCCTCTTGATCAATGCCACTTCTACCACCCCTCTAACCCAACGCCTTCCCTCACTTTTCTTAATTGTAGGTTATGTTTTGAATTTTTGAAATGTATCATAGCAATTTATATGTATGATGAATCTTGATGTGTGCCATCCCTTCAACACCCCTCCCCCTTCCACACACCTCTTCCCTTATTTTTCTCAGTTCTATGGCATATACAATGCATTCCTTCCTGAATGAGCACAGTCGGCCTTTGAAACAGAGTACTTTCAATGATTCAAAGATTTAAAAATATTTAACTAAAACCTTCCCCAAATTACCTAGTGATTAAAAGTTGCAATCAAATCAATTTTCTATATGTTCAAAGTGGCACCCAGATGTAGCTCTGCAACTTGAAGCATCTTCCTGGTTCATACCATCAGCCAATTCATATTCTCTGTAAGTGGCTTTTTATGTCACCCACACTAGTTCTTTCTGCTCTGTCTCTCTCTTTCCCTCTTTCTCTTTCTCTCTCCCATTCTCTTTCCTTCCCCTCCCTTCCACTTCTCTTTTCCCCTTCTCACTCCCCTCCTCCCCTTTCCTCCCTTCTTCCTTTCCCCTGCTTCCCTTCTTTTTCTTTACGTTCCCTCCCTTTCACTTTCTTTTCTTTTCCTTCTCACTTTGGCTTGAGCTTAGGTCCCTGAGTCCCTGTGCTTTTTGCTTAAGGTTAGTATGCTACCACTTGATCCATAGCTCCATGTTCAGCTTTTAGTTGTTAACCAGAGATGAGAGTCTCATAGACTTTCCTTCCCAGGCTACCTTCATGATTTTTCAGATCTCAGCTTCTCAGCCTCTTGAGTAACTAGGATTACAAGCATGAGCCACTGGCACTGGCCTCTTTGTATGTTTGTGTGTGTGTGTGTGTGTGTGTGTGTGTGAGAGAGAGAGAGAGAGAGAGAGAGAGAGAGAGAGAGAGAGTGTGTATATGTGGGCACATGCCCATACTGGGGCTTGAACTCAAGGACTGAGTATTGTCCCTTAGATTGTTTTTCGCTAAAGACTGACACTCTACCATCTGAACCGCAACACCATTTACGTTTTTTTGCATGATTAATTGGAGAGAAAAGTCTCATGAACTTTTTTGCGTGGGTTGACATCAAACATGATCCTCAAACCCCAGTCTATAGCTAGTGTTTTGGTATGAGTCACCAATACCTATAGTTCCTTTTTTTAAAAAAATTATAGTTTTAAGTGGTTGTACAACGGGCTTACCATTCAACAAATCAATTTGTAAGTACAATGTATCTTGATCAATGACATTCCTTTCACCATTCTCCCCATCCCTCTGCGCCCATCCCTTCCTCTCAATTTTCCCTTGCATAGAATATACATTACAGAACTCTTATTAGAATAACAAGAAATCAATGAGTTGACTGGGCAATGTCCCTCAAGTGACTCAGAGAATTAAATGCCCTGCTAAGAATGATTGCAATCAATGGCAATACCCTGGATGCAGTCAAATCTCAGCTCACACTGGAACTCAGCCACAAACTTCTGATTGTCAAAGAAACACAGGAGCTCCCCAAATTTTTAACTAAGGCGTGGAAGATTTTCAATCTCTGGGCAGCTATGTCCTATTTAAGTGCCTTTATCCCACACTTATGACAGGTTAAATGGAGTGGAAAAAACGAAACACCTTTTATTTTTTTAAATATATTTCTAACATGAATCCCAATACCAGAAAAAATTAAAACATCATGTTTTCTTTTCTAGAATTATTCTGGATTGATTCTCCAACAAACTGAACTCCTTCTTATAGACTCATCAATCACATTTAAACGCATAATAATTCAGAAAGCTCAAAACAAATAATTACAGCAACATCGATATCTGACATTCATAGTACTCTACTTTTAAGGGAGATATTAAGTGGAAAAGAGTCATTTTTGTTTCATTCAGTTTTGTACTTTGATATCAAATTAAACTTTCTTTCTGTGGATCTTCAAGTATAAAGAAAAAATAACATAAGAAAAATTTGAAAATTTTCACTCTAGGAAAAATTTATTTCACTTTGATTTTCATATAAATACATGATTATCTAGGCATAGAAATTTCTGTGGAAAACAACCAGTAAAGTTGCAGAAAAAAAGAATTTTAAGTTTACTTTTCATTATAAATAATAGTTATGAAATAATGTACTGATTTATATAAGAAAAATAAGTGGACATTTTATGTTTTTATATTTTTGTGCTGGTCCTTCTTGGAGCTCAAACTCATGGCTTGGGCATTATTTTGTTTGTTTGTTTTTGTTGTTGTTTTTGTCTGTCGTGGGGCTTGACCTCTGGGCCTGGGCGCTGTTCCTGAGTTCATCAGCTCAAGGCAAACACTCTACCATTGAGCCACAGTGCCAATTTTGGTTTTCTGGTGGTTAATTGGAGATAAGATTCTTCCAGATTTTCTTGAGTGGGCTGGAACCTGGATATTCAGGTTCTAGTCTCCTGAGTAGTGAGGATTATAGATGTCAGTAATTGCCATCCATTATGTTTTAAAAATTTAAGGCGGGGCACTGGTGGCTCTTGCCTGTAATCTTAGCTATTCAGGAGGCTGAGAGCTGAGGATCACAGTTCAAAGCCAGCTCGGGCAGGAAAGTCTATGAGACTCAACTCCAATAAACCACTAGAAATCCAGAAGTAGCGCTGTGGCTCAAGCTGAGAGACAGTACCCAAGCCCAGAGTTCAGGTCCCACAACCAACCAAAACACACACACACACGCACACAAAAAAATCTTTTAAAACTGGGCTGGGAAGGTGGCTCAGTGGTAGAGCGCTTGCCTTGCATGCATGAAGCCCTGGGTTCTATTCCTCAGCACCACATAAGCAAAAAAAAAAAAAAAATCCGGAAGTGGTGCTGTGGCTCAAGTGGTAGAGCACTAGCCTTGAGCTGAAGAGCTGAGGGACAGCGCCCAGGCCGAGAGTTCAGACCCCACGACTGGCCCCCCCCCAAAAAAAATCTTTTAAAACTAACAGAAAGTATGCTTGCTATTAATCTTGGAAGCTTGAATATTCCTATAAGTAAGGATGAGATGTTGAACTATTGGGTATCTTGGGTCCGTTTTGTGTATTATATTCATTAGAAAGTCTTTTTCACAAATATATTTTTATATATTTTATATATATATATTATATAAATTAATATATATATTAATTTTTCTTGCCTAAATATGGATGCATTGGTTTTTGGCTTCCATTTTTTTAAATTGTCATAGCTTCTTTTAAACATAAACAATTCAAAATGAGCTATTCAATCAGGAAATATCAGTTTTAGTTTTGTTTTGTTTTTTCAACTTCTCATCTAAATAACTTCTTTTAAGGCTCCAGATATATTTAATTTATTTCAGATACACATCCTGCAATACATTATAATTTGATTCTTATCCACAAAGTTAGTTTTCAGCCAACATCTTTCTGAAATTAATTCCTGGAAGTTTTTATTGTAGTGTTGCCAAGATAAAACACTAATTCTTTTGCCTTGTGCATTCTAAGTAAGAAGTTTACAGAATTCAAAATCAACAAGATACAGAGACAATTTTTTATGTTATATGTAATATTTTATTTTCACTTTTGAAGACAGAAACATCACTTGAAGATGAAAGGAGGAAAGAAAAAGGGAGTTAAAAGAAAGATAAAGAAATTTCTATCCCCTGCTGATAGGCATTGAAAAATATTGAAAAAGTACTTTGCGTTTTTAAGTGAATAATTTTCAAAAACATATGAAAGTCATGAATTTCTAAACATTAAACAACAATAAAAATATTCAATCCAAAGATTGTTAGGAATATAGTGGAACATTACAAACTTTATAACAATATAATTTTTTTGAGAATATTTATAAAGGAAAATTGAATTAAATCATTGGAGTTGTTAGAATTTACCAGTCCACAGCAGAAAGAAAAACTGTATCAAAGCATATTTCTCAAAATATATACTGTAATTTCTGCTTTTCAAATAGTAACAGGAAGTTGATAGACCTCTCTATATGAAATAAAAGGATGGCATCTGTGTGTTTGCTTGCTACACATTGAACAATCTCACATTGAGGATTTAGCTAATCTCAGATTGAGTGCTCCTGTAATGCACATGTGTAGATAGGATAGATGATTGTTTTAATCAGTTTTATTCCACATTTATACTTGTTAGAAGAAAGTCCCTAGAATTCAGATACTAGTTTAATCTCAGAGGTCCTTGAAACTGATATTATTTTCATGAAAATTAGTTCTTTCAGCACATCACATTTGAGGAAGAACTCAACGACATTAAACAGTTATAATTCATTAAAAGTACTCAATAATAATGTAGACTGCTTAGCTTAGCATTTGAGAGCACAATCCATGAAGATTTAAATAAATAAATCATATATGTGGTATATCATATATATCATATTTATATGTTATATCATATATATCATATTTATATTATACACATATTTAATATATTCTTGTCAACTTCATTGTTAATCTTATTCTATAAAATAAACTATTATTTTGTTCACTACTTAGTGCTAAAAAGGAATGGAGATTGTCTCTTCATAATAAGAAGTTATTATCTCACTGTTATCTGGATTTCTTGTGGATATATGAGTTTCACAATTGGGTCAGTAAAAATAAGAAGTAGTAATTTATCTTCTAACCTACTAGCTGAAGCTCAGACAAAAAGAGGTTGTTGTGTTATAAAACAACATATTTTTAAAATCCTATGCCTTGGCTTTTATAAATGCTGAAAGTAGTTACCCCAATTTTATTTGTATCAATTTATTAAGCTCTTTGTAGGATGCAATCTATTACTTTCTTACCTATTTCTTTGCACTGATTTATGATGAAATTAGAAAAAAAAATAAATGTACTCACTCAAAAATTGAATATATTCATACTACACAATATTTTTTTTTAATTTTATTTTATTTTATTTGAGAACATACTGTACAGAGGGGTTACAATTACATGGGCAGGATAATGCATACATTTCTTACCAAGCATTGCAGCCTCCTCCTTTGTTTACCCTTCACCTCCCTTCCCAGCCTCCCCCCTCCCTCCCACCCAATCATACCCCCCCATCCCCCCCCCACCGACATTGTAAAGCTGGTTTTGACATGACATTTTGTACTTCTCATTGTTGCAACAGGTCCACCTGAATCCTTAAACGACTTGTTTGTCCCCATCTCCTCCACATGTTATACTGACATCAAATATAGTGAAAGCGGGGGTTACACTGTGGAGGAGGGACATACAAAGCAACAAAGAGATAATCTTATAAATGCGTTAGAAACACTTGCATGAAAGAAACAAAAACATTAAAATACATATTTGAGGTTTCGTTTTCCTAACATCACATTATCTGACTTTTTCCGCTTGACTCATACCTATACTAGATATTGCAAATAAGGGAAACCATGGGACCTATGTTTCTTTGGGCCTGGCTTACTTCACTTAATATAATTTTTTCCAAGCCTTTCCATTTCCTAACAAATGGGGAAATGTCATTCTTTCTGATGGAGGCATAGAATTCCATTGTGTATATATACCACATCTTCTTGATCCATTCATCTACTGAGGGGCATCTGGGTTGGTTCCATGTCTTAGCTATGGTAAATAATGCTGCAATAAACATAGTTGTGCTGGTCGCTTTAGTGTGGCCTTGTTTGTGATCATTTGGGTAAATGCCCAAAAGTGGGATTGCTGGGTCATTGGGGAGCTCTATGTGGAGTCTTTTGAGGAACCTCCATACTGCTTTCCAAAGTGGTTGAACAAGTTTACATTCCCACCAACAATGAAGTAAGGTTCCTTTCTGTCCACATCCCCTCCAGCATCTGTTGTTGTTAGAGTTCTTGATTTTTGCCATTCTAACTGGAGTGAGGTGATATCTCAATGTTGTTTTGATTTGCATTTCTTTTATGGCTAGGGATGTTGAACATTTCTTCATGTGTCTATTGGCCATCCTTCTTTCTTCTTCAGAGAAGCTTCTCTTTAAGTCTTTCGCCCACTTACTTATTGGGCAGTTGTTTCTTTGAGGATTTGTTGTTGGGTGGTTTAATTTTTTGAATTCCAAGTATATTTTAGATATGAGACCCTTGTCCGTTGTATGGCTAGTAAAGATCTTCTCCCAGTCCGTGGGCTTTCTATTGATCTTGCTAGCTATGCCCTTTGCCCTGCAGAAGCTCTGCAACCTTATACAATCCCATTTGTCCAGCCTTTCTTTGATTTGTTGTGTTTCCGGGTCTCTATTCAGAAAATTTCGGCCTGAGCCAAGGAGACCCAGGGTTTCTCCTATTACATCCTGTAATGTTTTCAGAGTGTCTGCTTTGAGTTCAAGGTCTTTGATCCATTTGGAGTTGATTCTGGTGCAGGGTGATATATAAGGATCTAGCTTTAGTTTTCTACATGTAGTTAACCAGTTTTGCCAGCACCATTTACTGAAGAGGCTGTCTGTCTTCCATTCTATTGTTTTAGCTCCCTTATCGAAGATTAGATGGCTATAGGTCTGTAGGTTCATTTCTGGGTTTTCAATTCTATTCCATTGGTACTGAGGTCTGTTCTTATGCCAGTACCAAGCTGTTTTGATTACTATGGCTTTATAGTAGAGCTTGAAATTTGGTATTGATATTCCTCCAGCAGTGTTCTTTCCGTTGAGGAGCGTTTTTGCTATTCGGGGTCTTTTATTGTTCCATATGAATTTTTGGATTGCCTCTTCTATTTCCTTGAAGAATGAGGGTGGAATTTTGATAGGTATTGCGTTGAATTTGTAGATAGCCTTGGGAAGTATT
This sequence comes from Dipodomys spectabilis, assembly GCF_019054845.1. Lineage (NCBI taxonomy): Eukaryota > Metazoa > Chordata > Mammalia > Rodentia > Heteromyidae > Dipodomys > Dipodomys spectabilis. The sequence goes on from NW_024870709.1 coordinate 14,007,022, forward strand.
GCCATTTTCACGATGTTAATCTTTCCAATCCAGGAGCATGGGAGGTTTTGCCATTTTTTAAGTTCTGTGTTGATTTCCTTTTTCAAGATTTTAAAGTTTTCATCATAGAGGTCCTTCACTTCTTTAGTTAAGTTAATTCCTAGGTATTTTATTTTTTGTGGGGCTATTACAAATGGAGTTGCTTTCCTAATTTCAGCCACACTTTTCTCATTGTTGGCATACAGAAAAGCCATTGATTTTTGGGGGTTAATTTTATAACCTGCTACTTTGCCAAAGTTTTGAATCAGCTTGAGTAATTTGGGAGTGGAGTCTATGGGATTCTTTAAATACAAGATCATGTCATCTGCAAAGAGGGAGAGTTTTATTTCTTCTTTCCCTATTTGGATCCCCTTTATGTCTGCATCTTGTCTTATTGCTGTAGCTAGGCATTCTAATACTAGATTGAAGAGAAGTGGAGAGAGTGGGCATCCTTGTCTTGTTCCTGAGTTAAGAGGAAATGGCTTTAGTTTTTCACCATTGAGTATAATGCTGGCTGTAGGTTTGTCATATACAGCCTTTATTATATTGAGGAATGTTCCATGGATTCCTAATTTTTCCAAAACCTTCATCATAAAGGGGTGTTGGATCTTGTCGAATGCTTTTTCTGCGTCTATTGAGATAACCATGTGGTTCTTATTCTTGCTCCTGTTGATGTGATGAATAATATTAATTGATTTGCGTATATTGAACCAGCTTTGCATCCCTGAAATGAATCCTGTTTGATCGTGGTGTATGATTTTTTGGATGAATTGTTGAAGTCGGTTGGCCAAAATTTTGTTGAGAAGTTTTGCATCAATGTTCATCAAAGAAATGGGTCTATAGTTCTCTTTCTTTGATGAGTCCCTGCCTGGTTTTGGGATGAGGGTTATGATGGCTTCATAGAATGTGTTCGGTACTGAGCTTTCTCTTTCAATTTCATTGAAGAGTTGGAGGAGAATTGGTGTGAGCTCTGCTTTGAAGGCCTTGTAAAATTAAGCTGTGAAACCATCTGGTCCTGGACTTTTCTTAGCTGGGAGGTCTCTTATTGCTGTTTCTATTTCAATGCTTGATATGGGCCTGTTAAGATAGTTTGCCTCATCTTGGTTTAGTTTTGGCATGTCAATATTTGCTAGGAAGAGGTCCATTTCTGTCAAGTTCTCAAACTTATTAGCATAAAGTTTTGAGAAGTATTCCCTTATAATGTTCTGAATCTTGCTTGTTTCCGTGGTGATGTTTCCATTCTCATCTCTGAGTTTATTAATTTGGGTGTGTTCTCTTCTTTTTCTGATAAGATTTGCTAAGGGTCTGTCAATTTTGTTAAGTTTTTCGAAGAACCAACTCTTTGTTTTGTTGATTCTTTCTATAGTTTTTTTGGATTCTAATTCATTTAATTCTGATTTAATTTTGATTATTTCTTTCAGTCTGCTGGATTGGGGTTTATCTTGCTGCTCTTTTTCAAGGAGGTTTAGATGTGTCATTAAATTGCTAGTTTCAGATTTCTCCAATTTGTTGATGTAGGAGCTCAGAGCTATAAACTTGCCTCTGAGTACTGCCTTTGCTGTGTCCCAGAGGAGCTGGTAATTTGTGTGTTCATTTTTGTTGAATAGCATGAACATTTGAATTTCCTTTCTAATCTCTTCCATGACCCACTCTTGATTCAGCAGTGTGTTGTTCAGCCTCCATGTGATACTGGACTTTCTTTGGTGGCTTTTGGTTACACAATATTTTTGTTTCCAATTCAATAAATAAATGAATTAATACTATTTTTGCAATAATGCTATGTATAGGTTAAATCCCCAGCACAGCTACTTTGCTGTTGGTTATGTTTCATTATGATTGTATTCATGTAATTATATTTATTTTTACATTTTAGATTAATTGATTTCTTTTTTGGGGGGGAGGGGGGTCTGATTGTGAGGCCTGAACTCTGGGCCTGGGCGCTGTCCCTCAGCTCTTCAGCTCAAGGCTAGAGCTCTACCTCTTAAGCCACAGTGCCACTTCTGGCTTTTTTTTCTTTTTTGCTTATGTGGTGCTGAGGAATTGAACCCAGGGCCTCAGGCATGCAAGGCAAGCGCTCTACCACTGAGCCACCTTCCCAGCCCCATTTTAGATTAATTGAATAGGTATTATTTTATAAGTATATGTCCTAATCTTTGAAAATATCTTAAGGCAACTTTAGAGATATATGGGAATAACTAGTATTCTATTTACTTAGCCCATTTTCTTAGAGAATTTTTCAATTCCAAGTGATGTGTGAGTTGAACTTTTATAAATACAATTATAAATATAAAAACACCGAGTCTTATATATCAAAATAAGTGAAATCTGTGTAAGGACCTTGGTACCAATATTCTCAAAAAATTGCTCCAGAAACATTGCTTCATATAAAAACACTAAAGTCTTAGAGAAAGAGAGAAAGAGAGTGGATGGGAATGTTGCTTTACTCAGAAAACACTTAGGAAACTTCTGACATGAAAATGAAATCATATTTTGTATATATATATATATATATATATGCCAAATAAAAATCCAGTATTATAATAGTATCAAACTGTAAGAAATGCTAAAACAATTGAGGCTTGACTGCATAGTTTTGAACCATGGAATGACAAGCAACTCACCTTTTTTTGGTATTTATCTTGAGGACCCAACAGGGTTTGAATATATACCAAATACAAATATACAAATACAAATATACCAAATACAAGTTGGCAGGCTTCCATTGAATTGTATGAATACTTACCATGTTGTTTTGGAAGCAAGCGTTCTGAACATAATCATCTTACATTTAGTTGGTCCTAACAGGGACATTTTCTCCCAAAATCCTTCATAAACAAGATACACAGGTTTTATACATTATCCTTGCAGGACAAGTATCCACTAAATTAAACAGCTTTGCATAAGTTAATTTTATAATGTTATTACAGTACCCATGGAATAATTAATATCATACATTATATTTTATTCTATTATTATAGCAAGGAGTTTTGTGTAATTAAGGATTATTTGGGGGAAATTTCAAGCCACTGTATTTATCCAGATAATAATTCTATGAAACATTGCATTCAACAGTTTGTGCCTTTGGCTCACACCTGTAATCCTGGCTACTCAGGAGACTGACATGAGGATTACAATTAGATGCCAGCCAGGGAAGGAAAGTATGTTTATGTCAAACTCATATTCAATTAGCCACCAGAAAATGCCAGAAGTGGAGCTGTGTCATAAGCGGTATGGAATTGAATTTGAGAGAAAAAAATCAAAAAACAAAAACAAAACACAAACCTTAAGGGTGCACCTAAGCATCTAAGCCCTGAGTTCAAGTCCTAAGTCCAGCACACTCACACAAATAAATAAGCATAATTCATGTACATATAATTATATATACATGTTCATGTACACTTATATCTAATTTTATGTACATTACACATATATCTATATAATGTATATTATATATAAATGTAATCTTCAAAAATCTTTACAAGGTAAAAATGAGAAAGTATCTATGTAAGCTCTCCTTTGAAAAACAAATACAATTTACAATATCTAAAATGATAATCATTTTATTCATGCGTATGCTTAACTTTGTAGAGAAGAATAAAAGAGAATTAAGAAAAATAAAACAGAGAAAAGCAATTGACAAGCTTACTTGAATGAACATGTCACATATCAAATTTCTAATAACACTTTGTCACATAATATTCAAATTTCTTTCTGTAGAAAGAAAATTGACTTTTTTTTCTTATCAGTCGTGGGGTTTGAACTCCTGGTCTGGTACTGTCCCTGCACTATTCCGCTCAAGGCGAGCACTCTACCACTGGAGCCACAGAGCCACAGAAAAATTGTCATCTTAAAAAAATATAAATAAGCCAAGTGCTAGTGGCTGTAATTCTAGCTAATCAGGAGTCTGAGATCTGAGGATCAGGGATCAAAGCCAGCCCAGGCAAGGAAAGTCCACGAGACTCTTTTCCCAATTAATCACCAGAAAACCTGAAGTGGTGGTGTGCCTCATGTGTTAAACCTCTTACCTTGAACTAAAGAACTCAGGGACAGTGTGCAGACCCAGAATTCAAGCCCCATGACTGACAAAATAATAATAATAATAATAATTTGATTAGACAACTTTCAGTTAAAAACCAAGAATTTAGATGATAATGTTTTTCATTAAAGTATGGAGATTATCCTCATATAGTAAATATTTGACTATACTGAGGGTACTTCAAATTTCAGTGTACTACACTTAATAAAATTATCTAACGTTAATTCAACCAGGAAAAAAAGCAATTACACAAATTGTTTCTAGTTTACATAGTGACTTTTTTTTTTTATACCAGAAATGCTCCTGCATTCAAATTGTAATACTCAGATCGGATTATAGCTGTGAATTAAATCACATAAAGGTTAAAGCTCATCCTAAGTGGATATATAAAATTAAGAATGGCATGTGGATTGGATGTGCAGGGGAAATTAAAGCTTTAGATGTTCCATGAGGGAGAGAAAAAGAAGCATTTCTTTGGAACACTTTTGTGGTCCCAAGTAGCCAAATAAATCAGAAGTGTATGTTTACCAAAGTGACTTATATGCATACCATAGAATAAATCTGGAATGTCACTATAGTAATGAGAATACCCAAATTACAGCAATATTTCATTTATTATTATTATTGTATAGTTCAGGAGAGGTAATAATATGTTTGCAGAAGCATTCAGGCAAAAAAGTCAGGCTTGTCAGCATTATTTTTGCAGGTCAGGATACACTAATTAATGTAAAGAAATTGTGTATCGTCTAAATTTTGGCCTATAAATCTCCATGGAAAATGAAATACCAGATTTTGATAAGATACTGTTGGAATGAATAGCGCTGTGTATTGTGGAGTGAACATGAAATCCATGGAGAATAAAGTGTTTTTCATTCAAAAAGGGAAATGGCAATTCTTTGCTATTTGCAATAACTTAAAATAAATTAAAATCAGTTACTTTTGTGAAATTTAAGTAAAACTAGTTAACATTATACAGTTGTAAGAAATTATGCCACAAAATGAGTTGTGCTATCATTTAAAACCGACAGTTGACATTAAAGTTCCTATTTTGGAAATTGAGGCTTAGCAAAGTAGTACTCTACTCCTCATTACAAATGATGTATGAATTATATACAAATAGAATACTTTTTTCATGGTTTCCACCAAATGAAAATCAGATTTTACAACCTGGAGCCCTGTATGCCATACCTACTCTTCTCTCGCCACAGTGTCAACAGGACTAACAATTGTTAGGAGACTAGTTGAAATTAAAAGTTAAGTAATTATAGCCAAGATTGAACATTACATTATCTTGTCATAAGTATTACTTAAGGCTATTTTTCTTTTTATTAATGTACATTGATTGCATAGATGAATTGCACTCTGATACACACACAGTAGTATGTATTTTTACAAATACATATTATAATATACTTTGATCAAATTTATATCATATTTATTCTCTTTTATCCTTCCTTATGCCTCTTCCTTTTCATCTTTTTCTCTTTTTGCAGGTTCCAATATGTTCATATTTATTTATATGAACATGTGAACATATACATGTATAATAAAACAAAGAGAAACAGCAATTAAGACATGTTTTCTTGAATGAACATGTCACATATCAAAATTTTATATATATATTCACATATATATATATATATATATATAGGAGTATATTCATTCCCATGTCATCCTTTGCTTTCATCCTCCTTTTTCTGTCCTCCAGTCCCCTTCTCAATAGCCTCTCTTTTCCATTTATGTTAATTACTTACCAGCAGACGTGAGCTGGGTATCACAACTTCCTTAAGCATACAGTATATGAATTAAGAAAGGAATTAAGGGAAAGATAATGACACACTGGAAAAACAGTGAAGAAATCCTTTGTATTGTAAGAATTGTATTGAATATTTAAGGAAGGGGATAAAATAGAATTTATGGAATTGAAAACATATAAAATTAATAAGTTAAATTAAATTTTATAAACTACTTAAAGTAATTCTTAAGAAAATGAGAGGAACAAATTTTTAAACCGATGTTGTGTGCCTATATCTTGTAATTTAGTATCATTATGCTTTGTGGCAAGTAGATTGCCTGAATCTATAGACACTTCATAAATATTTTTTACTTAATTTGATTATCATTTCACAGAGCAGAGTGTTGCAAAGTGGTTCTTCATTTTCACATATTCTTTTCTCCCCTTTAAATATGGAGATTTATGTATATAATGATTGCACAATTTTAAATGATACTTCTGTTGATGAAAATCCACTTGGTCTATCAGGAAAAGAATGGAAAAATTATCTTCTTCACCAATTAAAAATCAAGGGGATAAGGATTTTAATAAGCCTCCCGGGAGACTTGTCTTTTGTTATCTTTGATAAATACATGATTATAAGGACAAATTATATGAGTAGCAATAATTTCCCAGTAATGTGATCATTAAAATACATCCCAACTGTAATATATCAGTATTAATTGGGGACAGATGATCATTTTAGTTGCATGCTCAAGTCATTATCCAAAGTTCTATACTTCATGAATACCTGAATATTCTTAATGAAGTGATTATTTTCTTAAAGATTTTCAGTGCAATGATTTTTGTAAGGTGTTTATTTAAATGTAGAAAAAAATAGTACAAGAATAGAAATTTGGAATTTCTTTTTAAGGCTATCAGAAAGATTTGAGAAAGATGTTTGAGGAATTTGAGATAAATATAAATTTTACTTTTTTGGTTGCTGAGTTTCACATTTACATGAAACTATGCTTTTTATTATGTTAAATAATCAGGCCAGCCAGCAAAATCAGACTTCAGTAATGTTTGCTTTTTCCTATTATTATACTAAACCAGACATATTTTTCTTTCACTTAGCTTCTCTCAATTTGAGAAAGTAGCTTTTTTATGTGTGTGTGTATTCATCGACATATCTTTTTCACACCTTCCATTTTGCTCCATGTTTTTTCTTTTCCAATGCACATTTTAATGTGAAATTGCAAAATACCATAATATCATACATATCCTAAAAGATTTATTTCTTCACTTAACAAAATTTATTGTTCTTTTCCTTTGTTTTACAATTGCATATTAAATTCTACCAATTTTTACTCATATATAACTTTCACATTTAACTTAACCTGCATCATCTGCAGAGCCTTACATTTGGTTCTGTTATCCTTTTTTTTGTCATAATTTCGCCAGGCAAAGCTATTATCCTAAATTCAATTAATAATCCCATTGTTTACATTACTAATTAGATGATAAACTGCTATTATGTTGTTAATTCATATAATAAATCTTAGAATTAATATATTTGGATTGATGAGATTTACTTTAAAGTAAAATACCTTTACAATCTCTAGAAATCTGTACAAAATATTTAATATAATATTTAAAAACATCTTTAAAATGTTTTATTTACATCAAGTGTTTTTTTTTTTCTGTTACCTCAATAGGTGAAATATTAGCCACAGTCAAATTAGTAGGGATGAAGTGATTTTCTGCCAGAAATTTTCTAAGCACATTTTTTTTTTGGTAATCTTGTTTAATCATTACAAAATCTTCATTGACAAATGGAAAAGCTGATGAACTAAGAAGTTCTATGATTTACTTAACATCATTGCTTGTCAGTGGCACAGACTAGATTTGAATCCAAAATGTAGATAGCTTAGGAGGAGCAATTACAGTATTGTAGTATTGTTCTTTCATTTTAACTTTGTTGTTGTTTTTTTTAAATTGTGAAAATACCGTACAGAGGGGTTACAATTACATGGGCAAGGTAATGAGTACATTTCTTATCAAGCATTGTTGCCTCCTCCTTTGTTTCCCCTTCCCACCCCTTCCCGGCTCTCCCCCCCTTCCCCCCCCCAGCCAAAGTTGTAAAGCTGGTTTTTTGACATAAAGTCAAGTCTGAGGAAAATTAATTATTCTATATTATGTAGATTTGTTTTTCATGCGTGTCAGATTATTCTGTATGAATGCTTCTTAAAATGATTTAAGGATTTGTCTTTTGTCAACTACTTTTATATGTTTGATAATTCCTCTATTTCTTTGAGTTGAAATCTGATTTGGTATACAGTTCGTCCATCTACTAATTCCCCATTTTCTGAAATTTTTGTTTCTGATTATTAATCACTGCAAGCTTCTCTGCACTTTAGAAAATATTATAAGTTTCCCCACTCTGCACTGATTTGGTTTTTCTGAACCTTTATTGTGTGTTTAACTTTATTATTATAATTAGCTTATTATGATCTGTCTTTATCTGAGTAATGGTTAAAAAAAAAAAACAACCTGTTCTCTATAAGGTGTTTATAAGTATATCTGATAAGATAAATATCATATCTGATTTGATAATAACTGACATCTGATTTTATCTCAATGTTTATTCCTCTCTTGTATGAATTATCTGTCTTAAATGCCGAATAATTTTTTAGTAAAGTCTCAAAGGAACCTTCTGTTAAGATGAGATTCTATAATGGATCATTGTTTGTCTGACTCACCACTCATCCTATTTTTTCTGTTTTGTGCTTCTACAATGCATTGTCTTCACCACCTTGTTGTTTCTTAAAAATGACAGATAAGTAGATGGAAAACATTTTTATAAAATCATCAATAAACTATGGTAGATTTCACATCTGATGAATATGTTGATTTTTTTCATGAGTTGATAATAAAGCTCTTAAAATAACTCTGTATTTATTTCAAGGTGTGAAATTTAGCTACATAATTTTAATTGTTAGAAAAATATTATTTTAGAAAGTTTTCTTTATATTTTTTCTTAAAAATCAATTAAGTTCCCATTTCTTCCCACATCACCAGAATAAAAAAATAAAAACAAGGAAACACTTATTCCATTTATCACTCTTAACCTGTGTGAAGATAATTTTCTCCTCTAGATCTCTTGGGAGTGTAGAGAAAAAAGGTCAGATGTGCGCTGGGAAGGTGGCTCAGTGGTGGAGCGCTTGCCTTGCAAGGCCCTGGGTTTGATTCCTCAGCACCACATAAGCAGGAAAAAAAAACTGGAAGTGGTGCTGTGGCTCAAGTGGTAGAGTGCTAGCCTTGAGCTGATGAGCTGAGGGACAGCGCCCAGGCCCAGAGTTCAGGCCCCACAACTGGACCCCCCCCCAAAAAAAAAGTAAAAGGTAAGATGTATTTTGTACTCTAGAAACATTCCGTTTCCTTAACTTGAATATATTCTGCATTTTAGCTATACATTAAGTCTAAGATGGCTTTGAACCATGATCCTCTTAATCTCCATGTTCATGGTAATTGATAATTGAGAAATAAGATAACATAATTAGCTTTGCATTCATTTGTTAACCAAATATTTATAAATGAATAGTTTCTAAGTAAGCATAAATTATGCACTAACAGTTGATAAGCTTAATTTACTTACTTAAATACTTAAGGTATACTTAAATAAGAGGTATACTTAAATAAGTATACCTCTGATGTACATAAAATACAATTTTAAATTGTATTGAAGCAAAAAAAAAAACAATTTTTGGCTACCTTGAAGATATGGGATAGATCAGAACATTTACTGTGATATAATCATTTCCAACCAAACATAAATCTACCATCGATATCATAAAAAATAGCACAGGTGAATGAGTTATTCAATATCTATGAAATGTAAGCTGCTATTCTCGAAATATACTACCTTGGCAACTTGAGAAACAAGTTAAAATGATGAAAGGTATGAACTGCACTTTTATTTTATTTCGTCATTTTTTAATATAGAAACATAGTAGGAAACTCAATAAAATAGAAACCAAGAAGCTTTGAGAAAAATAATATACTCTATTCTCCAAAAAACTTTTTTTGCAAGAGAAATCATATGAATCAATTAAAGTGAGTAAAATTATATTCTAATCATCATTATCATCAGATATAGACCTCATGTTGTAAACGAAAGAAATAATAATGAAGCAAAAGAAAGCTGAAGACAGAAAGGGAGGGATTAAAGGGAAGAAAACAAGAGAGAGAGAAAAAGAGACAGAACAGGTGAGCAGAGCGGAAGGAGGATCCAAGTGAGGTGGCTTTGGCAACATTACTCAGAAATAGATTTGTACCTATATTTTGGGATATGTAGCCTGGATGAAGATGAAGTTATTAATAATTAATATAGTTGCTTGCCGATTATCAGGACAATTGGCATATAGACTTGTGAAAGTTTACTTTGCTGAATTTTAGGAAAATAGAAGCCATAAACATAGTTTTTAGTGTTGCCTAGCATTATTGTCCCAAGTAGTATATTTACAGAATCTATATAATACATCTTTGTTTTGCTTAGTCTCAATGTTTACCAACTTTGAGACTAGAATGCTTAGGGAATTTAGAAATCTAGACACACGATAGAGATGCATAATTAGTTTAACAATGTCTGCAAAGGTGTCCATAATGTTACCTTATTTTCAATAATGGCTCCACAGATCTAGATTACAGAATTTGGCATAGATGGTTCATCCTGATTATTGTGGGTGGCACTAAATGTAGTAATAAGAATCTTTGTGGGTTGGCTCAAAGGCATTTAACTAGAGAGAAGGAAGAATATGATGATGGAAGGAGAGGAAAATGATAATGGAATGAAGGCTCATGAACCAAGCAATGCATGGGAAGAAGTTTCAGATACTGGAAAAAAAATGTATCTGATCTTCCTAACATCTTTAGAGGAAACCCAACACTGTCAACATCTGTATGCTGACTCAGGGAAACGATGTCAGACTTTTAACCTGAGGAATTCTCTCATGTGTGGAATCTAGATCTAATTCACAAATGAAGAATTAAACACATTTGAGTTATATGCAAGTGTACCCAAATGTATAAACTGAAGTGTGGATTTTGCCAGGGAGAATTCAGTGTAATTCCTTAGGAAATCCAGGCCAACAAAATAAATACCAAGAAAAGGACACTTGAAAGGTGAAGAGAGCCCATGGGTGGTTAGAGTGAGGAGGAGAGGAAGAGGAGGAGTAGACAGTCATAATATTCAATGCATATTCTATAAACTGCGAACATTGAGGGGAACGGTTGGGTAAGAGATGAAAAGGGTCACATTGAGCTTTGTTTTACTACTCTCTTTCCCTTCTTTTTTATTTTAGATAGATATGTTTATATTTTTCTTAATCTTTATAAAAATTCTGACCATATACTTTGAGAGCAAAAGCACATTTAAAAATTGTTTGTATTCTTGTAAAACTTCTATGCTATTTTATTTATCATGTTAGTATTGTTCAGCCTGCTTTGGTTTACTTCTTCACGTTTTCATAAAATGTTTGAAAAATGAATCTATGAAACATAAATGTAGTTTAAGAATTTATATTTTCAACATATTGGAAACCATACATGATTTATAATACATTTTGGGCTACCATATTTTTAAACTAGTTTTGTCACTATTGGGGACTGAATCAATGGTCCCATGTGGGCTGGGCAAATGCCCTTATCACCTGAGCATCTTCCTGCTCTGGCATCTAATATATGTTGCATATATCTCAGGGATGTTTTCTTCACCTCAAAATGAATAAGAAAATTGCTAAGATAATTATAAGGATAAATAAGCCCTATGAAAGCTGTAGAATAGTCATAGTTATTATTTAGATTATGAAAGAAAAGGTTAAGGAGATAATTGGTATCTCTTTTCAAGTGATTAAGGACTCATGTTGACCATGTTTTTCTAAATTTATAAAGGTCAGGACAAGGACAAAATCATCCTAAGTTGCTGCAATAGTGCTAATTAGACATAAGGATAAAAAATGTTTATTCATATTCAAACAAGTCACCATGGTGCTTTCAGAATTCAAATCCAAAGGAATTTTTTAAAAATATATATGTTTAATTTTAGATTAGTTATGTCTTAAAGCACAAGACTCATATAGATTAATCTTTTGAAGCTACAATTTATCAGAAAAAAAAGAGAGTTCCTTTGGGAAACTAATCAAATTGTTCAATTAAAAGAAGCACATCAACTTCATTTGTAAAATTAACTACCTATAATTTATATAGAAGATTTTTAATCAACTAAATGCAATAATATTTATGATATTTTTTAATTTTTAATTTTTATTTATTTATTTATTTATTTGCCATGGGGCTTGAACCCTGGGCCTGGGCACTGTCCCTGAGCTCTTCAGCTCAAGGCTAGAGATCTACGACTTGAGCCACAGCACCCACTTCTGGCTCTTTCTGTGTAAGCCTCATACATGCAAGGCAGAGACTCTACCATGGAGCTACCTTCCCAGCCCTATGAGATTATTTCTGAACAAAGTAAAAGTACCAAAACTGAATTTATGTCACTCTTCTATATTATTTCTCTACTATATTTTAACTTTTTCAACGCATCATTTTTCCCCTATCAAAGAAGTATATTTTATAAATCTTTACTAATGACACAGTCTAGAATACAATGAGATACTACCTATGTTGTGCTAGAAACAATGTTCCTTAATGTATTCAATTCAATGTTTTTAAATGCAAATCCTCTTGGGTGAGTCACACTCTGGGGCATCATTAATTTATATTTGGATTTTCAGTGAAGACTTCAGCAGGTATTATTTAATCAATGAAAATCACAAACAGATTCTAAAGTTTGTGTTTAGTTTGTAAGAAAGTTCTTAAAGCAAAGTGATCTCTTTTTAATTTCAAGAGTGAGAAATACCATAAATTATACACTTCATAAATTTGATGAGTCAATCCACAGATGCTCGGTAGATTTTTATTTTATTGGTAGAGTCTTTAGAAGAGTGATTTCTTCATTCTCTTATTTAGGTAATTCTTAAGCCAGTTACTATTACGTTCCATTTAGAGGTACTTTGGTTTGTAATGTATTGTTTTTATTTCTGAGGCAAAAAAATATGTGCTGTAGAAGAAGGAAACTAGGCATATCACCATTATTAAGATAGTATTTTAAGATAGGCTAAGCCAGAGAAAGGATCTGATCAATCAGAAGCAAACAGTGAAAGGGCATATCAAAAAACAAAGCCAAACTGAAAATTATTACTTATCCTTCAGATTGATAGAGTTATGAGTCAGTGGTTAGATGAGAAAATAGAGAAAGCTAAATACTCCAAGCAACCATCCCAAGATGCAGCTCCTGCATATTTCAAATGTAGTCTGAGAGAGACTGGTTAAATGTTGAGGGAAAGGGATTTACATCTGGGTAAAGACATTCAGAAATAAATACTATGCTTACAGAGGTGATATATACATAAAACAAAAAAACAGAAAAATACTCTTATACTTCTTTTGTAGTGTTATTAAATAACTATGTTTATCTCAGTTGAAATCCACCCTTACCTGTCTCTGAGGAGCATGACACCAAAGATAGAGACATGAATAAGGCATGTGCATGATTGCATGGTACATGCTTGAACGAAGCAGGGTAGACATAGGATGCTGTGAATTTTCCTTGTTAGAGATGTAATGAGAAGTATATGTTACTGGATTCTATTTCTTTGCATTGTTTTGAGAAACTACTTCCATTTATTGGAAATGTTGTATTTGCTAGCAGAAAATCAAAATAGTGTTCCTCTCCAAGTGTACTTTGTAATATTTTCACATCTTATTTTGTGGTTGTACCACAATCATGTACTGAACTATAAAACTAGGTACTAAACTGAGGTCATTACCTAACAGGTAGAATGCCACAGGGACAGAGAATCCCAGCTTGATTTTGATTTTGACATTATGTGGTTTAATATAATCTGGTCAAAGAAAGAAAAATACCTTAGATTGAACAAAACTTGTATTTTTTTACTTGATTACACTGCAGAAATTTTCTGTTTCTCAGACCTATGAACAAAATCCTTGATGGTGACCTCCTTATGTCCCTTATATACAAACACCCTTCAAGGCCATCAGTGATTACTCTCTAGATGTATGTCTAATTCTTTGTGTTTGCTTCTGCTTATCTTCTCTTACACAATAGCATTCTTCTCCTTTCTGCATACCTCCTCAAGTAGAAAGCAGACAATATGTTCCCATATTTGTATCTTTGGCTACTGTTTCAGATTGTTTAGCTGCTGCCTTTAATTAACTTAATAAATAAACAAATATGTACATGTGTGGTGGTAATATGTATATGTCTGGTAACCCATTCTCTACATACTGTCTCTCTTTTGGAGGATAGTCTTTTCCATGCTAGTCCAAAACACAATTCCCCAATGTGTTCAGGAGCTTCCCAAAGTTTGGTATCTTCCAGAAATGTCTTCCTTCCCATTCAAAACTTTCTCTGGAAGTTTATTGTTTCCATTTATATTGTTTTTATCCATTTTATATAATAATATAATTTAATCACTATATATTGCTTTATAGAGCTTACTAAAATCGACAACTATTGTATTAAGTACATTAATGTACTATTTCTAAAGAAAATAATTTCAAAAACCTGTGCACACAAAAAAGAAAACCTACTTGAATTACATTGCAGGGTTTGGGGGTTTTGTAATTACTTGGAAAAGAGACAGCAATATCACTTTGGTATCATCATTAACCTTTCAACAATCTCCATGCTAGTTTAGGTTCCTGAAACTTGTGACTTTGAGGGAATTTCAATGTATCTCCTTAAAGGGAACATACAGATTCTGTTTTTCCATTCTAAAACTGTGGAGGGCCAAATGCATAAAATAGAATCTTTTGTCTCCTACTATTACATATGATACATGGATTGAAAATGCTAATTATTATATTCCATTAATTCTGCAAGTGTTTCTTAAATAAGTTAAACATATGTTATAAATGAATAAAGATAAATGTTTCAATGATTTTTTCTACCTAAAATTTTTAGCCTACATTGATATCCCAAGACACACTTTAGGCCTACAAATATTTAGACATGTAGCTGCTATTCTTTAAATAAATTTATTGTAAAAATACTGTACAGATGAATTACAGTTATACGAGTAAGGTGATGAGGGCATTTTCTATCTAGCATTGTTACTCCTTCCTTTGTTTTTTCCCTAGCCTCCCTTCCTTCCCCACCTCCCCAACTCCTCCCTTCTGGAGTTATAAAGTTTGTTTTCAACATAGTGTCTTGTATGTCTTATTGTTACAATGAGTTAACCAGTTTCCTTATTTCAGCTTTTTGTTATTTCCCTTCTCCTCCCCAAATTAGAAAAATGTATATACAAGATTCAGAGCACGGGAATCAAATACAGTGAAAACAGGGATTATACTATGGTTGAAGAACATACAAAAGAAAAAAAATATCACATAGTATATTATAAGTACATTAAAAAACAACAGCACCAAAGATAAAAACCTCTTGTGTCCCTATCTTAGCGTTCATTTTGCTTAGCATCATCTTATATGGTCATACGTACATAGCTTTTGACTTTTCTGCTTGTCCTAAACATATACTAGTTATTGCAAATAAGGGAAACCATGAGACCTTGGTTTCTTTGGGCCTGGCTTGCTTCACTTAATATGATTTTTTTCTAAGTCTTTCCATTTCCTAATAATTAGGGCAGTGCCATTCTTTCTGATGGAAGCACAGAATTCTATTATATGTGTGTATATATATGCATATATATATCACATTTTTTTCATCCATTCATCTACTGAGGGGCATCTGTGTTGGTTCCATATCTTAGCTATGATGAACAATGCTGCTATGAACATAGTTTTGCGTAGCCTTATTATCCCCTTGTATGTTTTCATTTGGGTAAATGCCCAAAAGTGGGATTGCTGGGTCATAGGGGAGCTCTATGTGGAGTCTTTTGAGGAACCTACATACTGCTTTCCAAAGTGGTTGAACAAGTTTACACTCCTACCAACAATGCAGTAGGGTTCTCTTTTGGCCACATCCCCTCCAGCATCTGCTGTTATTAGATTTCTTGATTATAGCCATTCTAACTGGGTGAGGTGGAATCTCAATGTTGTTTGGATTTGCATTTCTTTTATGGCTAGAGAAGTTGAGCATTTCTTCATGTGTCTATTGGCCATTCTTATTTCTTCTTCAAAGAAGTCTTTAACCCACTTATTAATGCGGCTGTGGTTTCTTTGAGGATTCGTTGTTGGGGGATTTAATTTTTTGAGTTCTAAATATATTTTAGATATGAGGCCCTTTTCCGTTGTATGGCTAGTGAAGATCTTCTCCCAATCCATGGACTTTCTATTGATCTTGCTAGCTATGTCCTTTGCCATGCAGAAGCTCTGCAGTTTCATGCAGTCCCATTTGTTCATTTGATTTGTTGTGTTTCTGGGTCTCCATTAAGAAAAATTTTGTCCTGTGTCAAGGAGCCCTAAAGTTTCTCTTATTCTTACCTGTAATGTTTTCAGGCTGTCTGGATTTACTTCGAGGTCTTTTATCCATTTGTAGTTGATTCTGGTGCAGTCTGATATATAAGGATCTAGCTTTGGTTTTCTACAGGTGTTAACCAATTTTGCTAGGACCATTAACTGAAGAGGCTGTCTTTCTTCCATTTTATAATTGCTATTTTTATAAAGAATGTACTTGCTTGAAAGACTAACATGTTTGTACAGATGACAAGCCAGGAAGTTTATATATCCAGTGTCTTCTTAAATTTCTCAGTTTTAGTAGATTCTGAAACAACAATCCACCTATAACTCAATAGTTTCTAATTAGTTATTTTGAAAGGCAATATAGAAATAGTGATGTGATTGAATTTATCCAGTTTATTCAAATTTGAAAATAATGAGTGAGCATAAACAGAGAGGGAGAGAAGAAAAATCTAAGAATTAAGAAATTTCTATAAGAGAAAGAAGCATGACCCATTTTTTTTAAGTTTATGGCATGAATTTGCTTTCACACATATGTTCTGTAGTTCTTATTCCAAACTAAAGCATATTAACTTTTAGTCATATAGGAAATGTCACTTTTTAGCTAAAGAAGAGAGAATGATTTTCACAAAATTTATCTTGATAAATTAAAGCCTGAGGTATATTCTGCCAGATCTTCTAGAAGAATCATTTCTATAAATGTTCACATTTTAAGAAAAAGAGCAGTTTAAAAGTGGTGACTACAATCATTCAGTTAGATTTTAAAAAATCTAATTGATTTTTAGTCAGCTATATGATAAAAGAGATAAAAAAGAAGAATTGTAAAAATGCAATGCTTTGTAAATTGAAACATATTAATATTAAAATACATCATACATAAGAAGGTAAAAGATTCTGAAGTATGTTAATGTCATATTTCTCTCCAATCATAAATTCTACCTTCAAATAATCATATTTGGGGACACAAAATACTATAAAGTTGGGCTGGGAAGGTGGCTCAGGGGTAAAGTGCTTGCCTTGCATGCATGAGGCCCTAGGTTAGATTCTTCAGCACCAAATAAGCAAAAAAAGCCAGAAGTGGCTCTGTGGCTCAAATGGTAGAGCTAGCTTTGAGCTGAAGAGCTGAGAGACAGTGCCCAGGCCCAGAGTTCAGCCCCATGATTGACAAGAAAGAAAGAAAGAAAGAAAATACAATAAAGTTAAAGGTATTAAATTTCTTAAGACAGGACAACAATGTTTTAACTGGTTGTTTAGAAGAAAGTACAAAAGACACTTGCCCCATATTTAGGAAGTGTATGATATTGGTTAATCTTTAAAAAAGCATTTAAATAGATTTCAAAAATAAAAATTGATAAATGGTTAGAATTTTTAATCCAGAAAAAATAACCATGAGTATTGGAACTATAACTCTCATTCAGAAAATAGAACCATCTAAAATTTGGTTATGATATTTAATTAAATAATGTTAGATTCTGTCAGTCAGACACTAACATGACTAACGTATCTCTATGAGTTTATCACAAGTGTAATAATAAACACTTTTGTTCTCTGCACAAATCATTCTTCTTCCTTATTGTTCATAGTTCTTCCATATAGTTAAAATTCAAGTGGAATAATTCAATATGAAATTTACTCTTCAATTGTGTGGTTTATATTTTACATTGGTATGTAGGTGATTAAAAATATTTCTAAAATTATTAAACTAGGGCCAGCAAATTCATGTACTCAAAAAAACCAGAAACTTGTATAATTTAAAGAAAATAGGATAATTGAATAAAACAAGGGTGGCATACAATACACAATAGGAAAAAGGTATAGGTAAATGTCATTTATTTTTGACATCCTAAAAGATACAGTATTACTCTAGACATAATTAAAGTAATTCTTTTCTTATGCAACATGTTAAACTGAGATAATCATTAATTCATATCTGAGCTGAATGACTTTGTTAGATTTTTGTACCAAGACACAAATGATAGAATCATCTTTATTATCCAAAATTATGCTTTTTTTGAACATAGTCTGACTTTCTACTGCCCATGAAAGAAATGCATTACCCTACAGATTTCAGGTCTACCACTGGCCACCAAACTCACACATATACATTTTGTCCTACTTTTCTAATTTGGGAATATTTGTATTCAAATATGTAAAACACCTTGTTCATTTTATTTTGAAGCAGGATTTCACTATGCAAATGACAAATGACAAATCAAAATTTTGGTTTTTGAAAATTCTTTTCACAGCATGAACAAGCTTCTCAATGTATGGTAAATATGCCTTACAAGTATATGCTCTTTACATCTACATACTCTTTATAATTAACCTTTATCTATCAACTTACATGTGATATGAAATAAAGAAACTTCTGATATTTGGTAAACCACTTTCAGGTCACAGTAACCTCTTTTTTAAACTCTTATGCATGTTCCTGTATTCCATGGATTGGTATACAATGCCATTTCCTCTCATCTCTAAGTTTGAAATTTACCAGTTGGAACTCTTCTTTTGAGACATACTTCTGAACATGCAAGCACTAAGAGAAAATGACCACCTGAACACTCAAATCTACTCAGAACTTTCAGTCATTATGACAATCAAAATTACTTCCATTTATTTTTCAAATATTCATTTTTATTATTGTGAAAATACCATATAGAAGGGTTACAATTACACGGGCAAGATAGTGAGTATATTTCTTTGGAAAGAGCTCTCTTTCAGTTTAGAAAAACACTGGTGGGTAATCTGACTGATGGACATAGTTGTGAAAATGAAAGATTATAGTAGATCAAATAATTTTGGTCCTGAAAAAATACAATTAAATCCCTGTAATTTTCTTACCATTTTGTGCTTAACACTCTCATTATCTGAAAAAATGGCATTTAATTATCTTTCTCAGTTTTTTAACATTTAGGAAAATGTCCTTACTTATGTCAGTAGGAACCTATTTTGTCTCAATGATGAACTATTTGAAATAATCAGTAGCTATGATATTTTTTCTGATTAGCACTTATTCATCTACTAAATATTCAGACTATTTGGAAGGTAAAGAAATTACAATCAAATTACTGATAACTGATATTTCAAACAAAGTACTGGGAAAGAATGAGATTATCAAGGTTAATTTGCACTAATTTGCACTTAATAAACCATCAAAGAGCAAATGATATTACCATAATAGATTCAATGTAATTGCCCTTTCTCTCTCAGTAATCATTTAATAACTCTAAATTAGATATGTTATGAGTTGTTTATCTATTTTAACATCAAATCCTTAACAACTTCACATTACTTCTCTTAAAATTCACATTAAAGTTACTTGTGAGTATATATGAATACACATGCGTAGTCATGAAGAGTAGAGCAATCTTTATGTTTATGACATCTTCAGGTACACTGATGTTCCTGCATGTTTACACCATCTAATTATATCACAAACATCATTGTGTGTTTGTCATTATTTCCAACACTATAGCACTTTCTATGACAAGTGTCCCTAATTTTCTTTCAAAAAAGCATTTATTTTCAGCATGTTTTTAGCTGAGTTTGTGGATTGGAAAAAAAAATCACAAGGACTTCTTTAGTGATACAACCTTGGATCTCTTATTTCTCTTTACAGAGTTACAATGATGTCCACTACAGATGTTTATTAAAGTCTAGTAAAGGTGTTTGACCAAATGTTTGCTGGCATCAGATTTGGAGGAGCATAGGAAAGAGGATTCATTGGAGATGGTTTGTGCTGTACCAAATAATCCTAACAATTACAGCTAGAGTCAGGCATAATGCAAATGTTCTTCAAAGTTGTCCAATGTCCCCTAAAGTAGTAGGTAACAAAAGTTCTTTTGGGTCAGATTTATTAACTCTTAGGTTTGTCAGGATATACACTCTCAGGCTTTTGAAAGAATGATTCATTCAGATTTCAGATTCTATAGATATTGCATAGGGGGACATATTTTGTATTCAAAGGAAATCTATATTTAACCTAGAGAGAGAAAATCAATGCAAAGAAAAGACAAATTATCATTGCTTCTTAAGAGTAGTTGAAGTGCTACAAATTTTCCCACATGTAGTTTTAAAAGTTTAGCTATCATGTTGGGGATAAACTATTTGTCCCCATTTCACTGTAAAGTACTCCGATTGTTAACAGTTTGACATTTTGGGTTTTATAGAAGTTTAAACTTAAAGACATGAAAGTGATCAGAAAAGCTTAGCAAGTAATTCGAAAGGTATAGAAGAATACAATAGTTGTGGAAGTTGATCAAGGCAATGCTTTTGAAGTTGAGCTTTGTTAAGTGTTACATTTCATTTTTTCCTTATGATACCAATGTGATAAAAAATCACAAAATGTGAATCTTTTGACATGAACATTATAGTAAGAATCAGTTTCATTTTCTATTAGTTACAGCAATGCTTTCATCATAGTAACAAATACCTTTTTATTACATTTTTAGACATTTTGGAATTGAGTTTTCCCATATGGGCATTTTGTCTTTTTTTTTTCTTTCTCTTGTTTTAACATTCCAAGTTCCCTTTGGTGGTTCCTCTTTAACTTCAATCTTCATATGAGGATTTTTTTCTTTCAGTGTATAGACAATGTCTATTTGACCACAAGAGCAATGCAATCAATTTTCAGAAGAGTTTCAAAATGATGGTAGCCAATATAATATGCTCAATGAGATCAATAAAAGTGTTCTTCACTCAGCTTCCTTTTCTCTTTTGCTTTGTACCTGTTGGTTGATGCTGAGCTGAGTCCAACATGTCAATCTGATGCTCTGCTTTTCACTTTTCATTTTAAGAGTTTTGACCTAAATACAAAGATCTAAAGTTGCAAAGAAAAAATGCTTCCTCCATTGAATACAAATTGTCAGTTCATGGATTTAATATATTGACTTTTTCTGACATATTATTTGAAAATACTGTTTGCATTAGTAGTATGAGGTACCAAGATAAATCATTATGATTGCTAAATAAACAAACATACAGATAGATAATAGATCTTTTATTCCATGACTGTACAAAGAAGTTATCTTTGAAAACAAAGTAATCTTAATCTTAATTTTAGGGTCCTTAATTTTATATGGATTAAGAATAAGCATATGCATTAAGAAGGTATATCTCAAGAAATATTTTCTTCAAATTATCCTTGAATAAAAGAAAAAACTGAGTCAACACTAATTAGTAAGAGTCAGATATATATTTCCCATAATGATGCCTGTCCAACAAAAATTCTCATAGGAACACTCATACTTCCATGATTGTGAATTGATTATAGTTTGAATTTTCTGCAGATAACTTGTTAGATATGCTTGTTGTAAAGATTGTCAGCCTACATTTATTCATCATCTCCAACAAGAAAATGGAACTGACAGGCTCTTGACTATTTCCCAAGTACACCCATCATTAATAAAACCATCAGTCTAAACAAATATTTTTATGGATTATCTATCAATTTTTATGTTATTTTTCTCTTTCTAGAAGATTCACATTGAAAATAAAATCGTTAAGAAAAACATCACAGTTCTAATATTTTTAGTTATGCCATTGAAATTCAGATATTCATAATGGCTGAAAAATGCAAATACAAGAAAAATTTATAAGATCATTTTAGATATGGAGAGTTTAATGGCTCACATATTCCTTCATAATTTTCTCCAGAGGTAGTTTAGCAATGGAGCTTATTTACCTGGAATTAGAATTACCATTATAAAAATGTATTTACATATCTGCTGGAAGTTGATTTGAGTTGACATTCATGGATTTTTCAGTGCTTGGGGAATATATTCAGTCTTTTGTCTTTTAGAGTCAACATTCAAAATTTAGATATTGACTTTTAGGACAACATTATATTGATTAATTAAACATATCCCAACTCTAAGAGATGATATTCACTTCAAATTTGAGAGATTTATATGATTATTAGGCTATCGGATGCATACTACTTTTTTAGGATGTAAATACTGGCAACATGGTGCATGAATATTAGAAACAATTGCTGTAAAACAATGGCCCTATGTTCTTTCAGAATACAAACAAAATGATCACCACTGAGTTGTCATCAGTATTTTGCTTTTATTTTTTATATTGAAAATCTTATTTCAATTGACTTCATACTTTAACCATAGATATAAATATGTTACAATTTTTATTGTGAACTGAATCTTCATATAACAGTTGGAAGGAATTGTAGCAAGAAGTCAAGACTGGAGGCCTGTGCAGGCATTCACGACCACTGATGTTAAGGTCCACCAGGCTCCTCATGCCCTATAAATCAGTGTTATATTCAGTTTAACTCAGCAACGTGAATGTGCATATATTAATACGTGCCAACCACATCTCTGTTAATGGTTTGTCTCTTTTTCCACAGTGTGAAAATTGAAGTCAAGAAAAATTAAGTATTTGAGATGAAACAGAAAACACATGCTCACCCTACCAAGAGTATTGTTCTTTTAGCTGAGAACCAAAGCATCTGAGGGCATGTGGTATAATTCATCCTGAGTCCTTTCCTTTGTCACTTGCACAACATGCAACCTCTGCGTCTCATGAATTACGTGAGTTATGTGCAGTCTGACTCAGATGGATAGCATGAATGAAAATAACCTGTCCTGATTCTCCAATACTTAGGCAGCTCTGTCTCGAAGGATGTCTGCAAATAATGTACCCAAAAAGAAGGGAAACTCTTCAGGAATGTGAATCAACTGAAAAAAAATCCCAGAGAGTATTTCTTTTTTCTGTATACCAAATTACCTATTTTCTACTGTTTTTTAAACCTCTCAAAAATAAAACCTCTGTGTGTGGTGCATTTGATAGCAGCAATTGTGAAGAAAAAAAAAACATAATTATGTCATCAATTACTTCTTAGTATTTATTTTTACCTGTAAAAAACTGATAATATCTCAGGATGTGTAAAAATAGTAATAAAGAGTCCCTAGTACTTATAAACTTACTATCTGTAATGGTAATATCTGATATATTATTATACATTATCAAAATTTGGAAACTGAATAGTGTTCATTTTTTATTGTAAACATACTGTTCAGAGATGTAACGGTGACATGAGGAAGGTAGTGAGTACATTTCCCATTGAGCATTGTTACCCTCCCTTTTTTTTTTTTCATCTACTATCCCTTCCCTTTCCACCTCCCCAACTCCTCCCTCCACCCTTCCCAAAGTTGTAAAGTTCGTTTTCAACATAGTGTCTTAAACATCTCATTGTTACAATGGGTCAGCCTGTATCTTTATTTAAACATTTTGTTATTTCCCATGTCCTCCACAAATTAGATAAATGTATATACAAGATGCAGGGTGCTGGAATAACATACAGTGACAACAGGGATTTATGGCATGGGGGAGGAACATGCAAAAGAAAAAAAACTCACATAGTACATTTAAACAACAGCAAACAAACAAATAAACAAAAAACAACCTCTTCTGTTCCTATCTTAGAGTTCATTTTGCTTGGCATGATCTTGTATGGTCATATGAATATAGCTTTTGACCTTTTCTGCTTGCCTGCTAAGATTATCCTAGACATATACTAGTTATTGCAAATAAGGGAAACAATTGGCTCTATGTTTCTTTGAAATGGAAAGACTTGGAAAATTTTTATTAAGAGAAAGAAACTGAATTTTTAAAAGATATGATGATTATTCAAAATGATAAATATTAGACAAGCATAAACCTTAGGACTCAGAGACCTGGAGGACAACATTGCAAAGTCAGCCCAAGTGGAAAAGTTCGTGTGAGTCAATTTCCAAATAAACAGCACAAAATCTGGATGAAAGTGTGGCTCAAGGATTGGAGCACCACTTCAATCAAGAAAACCCAGTGAGGGGCTGGGAAGGTGGCTCAGTGGTAGAGCGCTTGCCTTGCATGCCTGAGGCCCTGGGTTTGATTCCTCAGCACCACATAAGCAAAAAGAAAAAAGCCGGAAGTGGTGCTGTAGCTCAAGAGGTAGAGTGCTAGCCTTGAGCTGAAGAGCTGAGGGACAGCGCCCAGGCCCAGAGTTCAGGCCCCATGACAAGACCAAAAAAAAAAAAAAAAAAAGAAAACCCCATGAGGACATGAATACATGAGTTCAACTGCTATGATCAGTAAAGAAAATAATTTAATTTGGTATGATTTAATATTAACAGATAGTTACACAGTCTTATTTTGTTAAGATAGAGAATAATATATTATTGAGATTATTTAAAACTAAATACAATTATGTAATACTACAATAATTTTTTTTGTCTATTTATGATTGTTTTGCTATCATTGAAAATGTGGAAGGTTTAATTTGTCACACGACAAAGAGTATTCTTAGCATTTCTTTGTATTTATTTCTATTGTAATTTTCATTCAGTTTACACACCCTCGATATTGTATTATTGCACACTTTAAGTATTATATTTTTTATTTTAATGTTTTATTGTAAAAATACTGCACAGAGAAGTTACAGTTACATGAGCAAGGTAATGAGTACATTTCCTATGGAGCATTGTTACCTCCTCTTTTGGTTTCCCCAACCATCCTTAACTCCCCACCTTCCCAACTCCTCCCTCTTCCTTCCCAATTTGTAAGGAAGGCACTATGCTGAAAACTTTAAGTATTCCATTATTCTGATATAAATAACATTGCCTATGTAAACAATATTTTTAGTATGCATCTAAATATTATCACAATATTATTTCCATTAATCAGAGAGAAATTTAGGCTAAAATTTTCAAAGAAAATGTTACAATATTTCTACTTCCAATATCAATTTATAAATAAATTCTTAATCATGTACAACATATTTTATTTCTAGGAAAGAAATTATTACACGTGATAGTCATTTTCCTATGTTTATTTGTAAAAGTCTAATGCATAAGGATTCCAAACCAGTTTGTACTTAAAATGAAACTGAGAAAAATAGATATAAAAGGTGCTTAGGTGGAAAAATGTAAGTTAATGCACAAATAGTAATAGTCATACTAATATTGCTCCAATGAGGGAATATAAGTATTGAAAATATCATAAATAGTTTCTGAAAGTAATTTTTCTCAGATAAATATTGATGTAAATATTTCAACTTTCTTTTATTTATATATTCTAGATTTTTATTATGGCTCAACTTAGGTGTTCTTTTTTCACTTTTTTGGTGTTGATCTCTAATTTTATTTTGTTGTGATATGAGAGAATAAATGGAATAAATTCAATATTTCTGTTTGCTTTTGTTCTCTTTTTTCCTTTTCTTTAATCTCCCCATAAGAGACCTCTTATACTTTCATTATATACAGCTATATGATATTTTTATTATACACTATATATGGGCATATATATGTGCACGTATGTGAAGTATGTATGCAATGCTTCTTGTTACATATCTGCTATTTAGTTTTTCACTATTTGCTTAGAGGATTGGCAGTTTAAAAGCAGGGTATAATTTAGACAATAAATGCGATAATTTTTTTGTTTGTATTTCATAATCTGTGTATGTGACCAAATACATGAGTATAGATGAGTATAGAACAATTATTCATAATTGAGAAGTATTACATTAAAATATGCATTGTTCTCTTTATGAATAAGCTTTGTGATTATTAATAATAGCTAAATGTTATGCTATTGTTTATTGTGTATTCTGCCTTTCATTATGGTGTGCTGTAAAAGAGGAATAGCAATCACATATGAAATCCATGTCCCTTATGCTTTTGAAGAAACTAATAGCACCCTTTGGAGTTGCTAATTAGCAAAAATCTGCAACTACAAGCTTTAGAGGTATGGTTACCATGGAAAAATTTGCTTTGAAGTTGCCACTTGTGAATATTTGATTTTTTTTTTACAAGTTTTCAGACTGGATGAAAAACATTGCCATTTTTCCATGGACCAGTTCCTCAGGAGAAGTCCAATGTATAATTGCTCTAACAGTAGCTTTGGTTAAATAGGGGAATAAACACTTTTCCTGATGTTCTATAATTGGTTTGGATATTCCTTTATATATAGATAAGTATAATATGTACTATATGTATGAAGTAGACTAACAAAAATAAAAATGACAATCTCATTTTGTACTATTGTCAAGTTCATAAACTAATAGAATTATATTTTCCAACTACATAAATTAATTTGGAGAATTTTCATGAATGCATTACATCAACACAACTATGTAATTATGTCCTACGAGATGATTGGATGTATCCATCCTGTGTTTTCTCAAATTATCATAAAATTAATGGCCTTTTTAGACATATATAAGAATTTACAACATTATGCTTACGTATACAAAAACAGATTTAGAATTTATTATAGAAATAAAAATAAATGTTAGATTTTCTTCATTGTGTATGATTTTCTTCATTATGTATGGTAAATGTAAAGACCAGTCTGAAATCTAACAGACCTATTAGCTATACTTATGTCAGAGAAAGAGAAGAGTTTTGGAAAACTAGCTTTAAAAATGTTTGAAGGTCAATAAAATACTGTCATACAGTAACTGTGGGTAATTTCATATGAAAGTCAGCTTAAAAATAAAACACTTGTATTTGTGTTTCTCCATTTTTGCCCAGTAGAAATTTTATTTATTTTTGAATATTATTAATTTTATTTATTTATTTATTTGTTTGTTTGTTTTGTCAGTTGTGGGGCTTAAACTCTGGGCTTGGGCACTATCCCTCAGCTCGTCAGATCAAGGCAAGAGATCTACCGCTTGAGCCACATAGCTACTTCAAGTTTTCTAGTGGTTTATTGGAGATAAGAGTCTCACAGACTTTCCTGCCCAGGCTAGCTTTGAATCATGATCCTCAGATCTCAGCCTCCTGAGTAGCTAGGATTACAAGCGCCAGCCACTGGCACCAGGCTAAACGTTAATTTTGAAGGGTTGAAGAAAAAGTTGCAATTAAAAAGTAAGTTTGTGAATACAATGCATCTTGATTAACATCAAAGGCATATTAATAATTGAAAATTTATAGTCTGCATGTACATTTATCAAAGACAACAGAAAAAACTAAAATACATTACATAAGAATACCATGTTGCATTAGCAAAATCAGATATACATAAGATGGTTTATATCCATGGAATAAAACGTTGATTGCCTGGAATTGATTAATTTTCTGAGAGATCAAACAGAATCAACTTTATAAATGAAATAATTATATTTTTTCCTTTCATTTTGAAGTTTTTAAATGTATAAGTCAGAACTGATGAATATGAACATATGGGATTTGTTATTCAGTATTCTGGCTAACATTTTTAACAAGACAATATAGAATAATCTTCTTAGGTATTTCTATTAAAGTTCTGCATATTTATTTAGGTTTAGTACCTCAAAGGGAATGTTTTTCTACAAAAATATTTGCTTAAACGCTCTTACACATTTTATTTAGGAAAATTATTTAAAATAATTAAGAAAACTTATAATTCCTTTTTGTACACTACTTCTACTTAATGAAATGATTACTTAAATTTCTTAATACAAATGAAGAATACAATAATTAAATTGTGAAGTTAGGGAGTAGGATTAGTGAATTGCTTTTCTAATTAAAATTCAAAAGCAATAATGCATAATAATATAATTATGCAACATTAAATTAAAACTCTCCAAAAGTTAACAAAATGTCCTTTGTTCTTAGTAAAAGTAATAATGATCAAAAGCTAGAAACATTTTCCTTTTTTTGTTGGGACTTGATCTCAGGGCCTAAGCATTGTCCCTGAGCTTTTGCAACCAAGGCTAGCACTCTACCACTTGATCTAACACTCCACTTCCAGCTTTTTCATGGTTAATTAGATATGAGTCTCAGGGACTTTACTATATGGGCTGGCTTCAAACCATTATCCTTTGATTTCAGTGTCCTCAAAAGCTAGAACTACAGTTTGAGCCACTGACACCCAGATAAAATGTCTTAATTTGTTTACCAAACTATTTATTACATTCCAGTATTTTATGTGTATTTCACTGATCATTACATGCAGAATTAAATCAAGGCTAAAAGATGCCCAAAGGTACACAGCAAAACAGACAAGTCTGAAAATCCAGAAGAATAAATTCTCTTTTTTTTTACATGATTGTTACAATAGTGACTAATAAGATGTTGTGCACATCTGCCAGTGAATCCAGTTTGCAAGACAAAATTAGGAGTTTACCACATAAACATATTATTTTCTGCATTAAAAAGTGGAATATAACAAGCCAGATTCCCTTCAGTAGATGAATGGATCAAGAAAATATGGTATATATATATAATGGAATTCTATGCTTCCATCAGAAAGAATGATACTGCCTCATTTGTTAGGAAATGGAAAGACTTGGAAAAAATTATATTAAGTGGAGTAAGCCAGACTCAAAGAAAAACAGGTACCATGGTTTCCCTTATTTGCAAAAACTATATATGTCTGTCACAAGCAGAAAGTTATGTACATATGACCATATAATATTATGCTAAGCGAAATGAACCCCAAAATAGGGACAAAAGAGGTTTTATCTTTGTTGTGGTTTGTTTTTAATGTACTTACAATGTACTGTGCAATGTTTTTGTCATGTATGTTCTTCCTCCATGGCATAACCCTTGTTTTCACTGTATTTGATTCTGATTCCTTGCATCTTGTATATACATTTTTCTAATTTGGAGATGGGAAAAGAAATAACAAAAATCTGAAATAAAGATACAGGTTCACCCATTGTAACAATGAGATATACAAGATTGTATGTTGAAAATGACCTTTACAGCTTCAGGGGCTGGGAGGGAGAGATTGAGGAGGTAGGAGGGAGGGATTGAGGGAAGGGATGGTAGGGGAAAACAAAGGAGAGCATAACAATGCTCAATAGAAAGTGTAGTCAGAACCTTACTCATGTAACTGTAATCCCTCTGTACAGCATCTTTACAATATATGTATTAAATGCAATATATATTACAATATATATTAAATACAATTAAATATATTAAAAAGATGGAATATAGTTTATATGACATACACTTGTATATTAATAAAGATTCAAATTCATTACAGTTAAGTTTTAATTTTTATTGTACTGTTGTCTAAAAATTAATTTTGAGGAGCCATGGTGGTGTTACACCCAAAGTATTTTTATTTGGTAAGCATTCTGCCAATTGTGTGACACCATTATCTCTTTTAGCTTTCAATTTATTTCTATTTTAGGTATTCTTTTTTTAATTGATTTATTTATTAGTTCAGTCAAGGCTTTATATTTCTGCTATGCCAATTCATACTGAAATTTTGAAAACTATGGCTTCTTGTGTAGTCGGAATAACAATAGTTCAACACTATGTAAGACTTATTTTTCTGATAGGGTTTCATATTTTTTTCCCCAGGCAGGCCTCAAACTCTAATTATCCTTACCTGTACTTGAATTATGGATGTTATCTACCAGGCTTGTTCTATTTTTTTTTAATTTTAGAATTATTTAAATCTGTACTTAAAATATTGTTTTTTTATCTAGATAACTATAAATTTGTCAAATTTTAGCCCACTTCCAGTATTATTTCTTATTTTTCTAAAATATTTCCAACAAATAAATTAACAGTTGTTTGATTTGCCAAACATTTCAAAATCTGGCTTTTAAAAATTAAATCATGGATCAGTGCCAAGATTCTTTCATAAAATTCATATTGCTTTTAAAACGATCTTCATAGGTATCTGTTATATTATTTTATAATTTCAAAGTTAATAGGAGCAGTGTGAAATGGTATTTTGTATTTCAAGGAAAAACTTAGGTTTAAAATTATTATTTTCTCATTCATGTAACTTTTTAAGGTTGCCTTTTACTGAATATACCACTAACGTTTGTCCAAATCTTCAAACACAATATGGGCATCTAAAATGTTAGTAATTTCAACTAGAATGTTACCTAACTAGAGAATCTTTGACTATAGGTTGCATCACTTTTGCATGGATACTGCCATTTTAATGCAACTTGTTTACTCATATAATTCAGAAATGTCAGTATGAATAGATATACTTACTTGCAATATTAGTGGTTGCAAAGCATTTCACTGTGCAAATATATGATTGAACATTTAGTACTGCCAGGCATATATACACTAATTAACCTTTAGAATAATGGAATAATATACACAATTAAAACATGAATTTAGTTTGGATATAAAATGTTCTCATAGTCTCATGTTCTGTAGCATTATAGTATTTAGGTATGCTAAGGACATTGCAGGATTAATTAAAATTTCTAATTTCATAGCTCAATGTACTATTTGTTGATAAGGTTTAATTGGAAGAAATATATAATTGAGCGTGTCCCTTCACTCATTATTTTCCTTTCTCGTTTCCTCTATTTCCTGGCTACCAAGAGGACAACAGATATATTGTGACATGCCTATTTGTCATAACAATTCTAGCTCACCATAGGCCCAGAAATAATTGTGAAAGCTGGGCATTGGTTAATATTTGTGAAACTTAAGAGTCAAATATTCTTTTCCTCCTTTTAGTAGATTTCTGTGATAGGGAAAGAAAGCCGCCATGATGTGATCTTTAGTGAGTTCATTTCTGATGGACTGTGGAGTAGAGAAACCAGATTTTTCCTGTCAGATTCCACTTCTGTTTCACCTGTACTGGCCTCTCCCATTCTGTTGGGGATTAAGACTGTCATTCTAGGCCTCTAATACACTTAGTCAAAGATACATATTGACAGATACTATCTTTTTTCATGAAAATATATAAAATGAGTTTAAAATAACTTTTAACAAATCTGCTTGCAGCTTATAGTTTTCAAAATAATGGTTGAGAGAATAATATAGGGTTTCCCACCACAAAAAATAAATGGACAAGATTTATTACTGAAATGGATTTCATTGACTTATCTTCTTAACAATGCTATTGAGTTATCAGTTTCTTCCTTAAATATATTTTATAGCATTAAGAACATGCTATTAAATTTTGATGCCATTGTTTTCTAGAAATAAACTTTTCTGTTAATAGAGTCTAAATACTTAAAAGCTGGCATTTTTCCTATAAAATATTAAAGATTTATTTCTAAACATTTATTTCTAAAGATTTAATTCTGCTAACTACTCCAGAGTTTCTCTACCTTTAGGACAAATGCATTTTAAGACAACTGTCTTTTTAAATGACAAGTAATTTTAAGGTTGGTTTTAAAAGATATATTTACTAAAACCTGAATGCCTAAAGAGGCAATATGGTTTCATTCTCACAGGGGTCTCAGTTTCCTTACAGTTATATAATAGTTAGGCGCATGAAACAAATTTAAAATCTATGGCATGGCTTTTTTAAGTTTAATTATCATCTAATATAACACTTAGCTATGCAACTTTATGTTTTCACTGGGCCTAGAACACAAGGTATTCAGGTATTTGGCCAAACTCTGTTTTGGGGTATTTTTGTAAAGGTGCTTTTTAGATGAAATTAATATCTTGATCAGTGTCTTTTACTTAAAGCAAATTGCTTTCTCTGTGGTGGGTGTACCTTATCAATGGAAGGTCTGAACAGAGCAAAATGACAAGGCTCTCCTAAAAAAGACTGTATCAGCAAAATGTAATTGGAGTTCATCCACACCATTGGCTCAACTTGTTTGTGCAGCAAATTATTTTTAGATTTGGACTAGAAATTTGGCAATCTTAGGTCTTCTGGCTGCTGCCATGTACTGTAATTTTTGGATATCTGGGGTTCATAATTGTGTTTGATAGCCTTTATAATAATTTTCTTTCTTTATAGATACATATCCTTTACATATTACTCTGGAAATCCCTTATGATACATACTTTGTTACTAAATCAGCCTTCCACCTTGTTACATAGAAACTTACCAGGGTTTACATGAAATATTGGTTTGATATTTATAATTTATTTATGGAAATAAAAATTTAAAAATCACTATACTTGTCAATGAAAGTTTCTTTCCTGATGATGGACTAGGAAGCTCACCTTTCTAGGTGGCTGAATCTCAACCCCAAAGTACTAATAGCAATGGATCAAGTTGAATTTACTGTTCAAGTGTCTGAAAGCCATATCAAGCCATATTGATTTTCCTTAAGTGCTAAAGCTTTTAAGGGGATTTTGCAAAGAAGTGTACATTGTACAGGATTGTGCTCCATCAACTGTGCTGAAGTTTGAGAGTTGGATTTAGTTTGGGGAAATTGAAAAATGGAGAAACCTTTGGGGTTAGTAAAACTAAAGACAAGTTCCCATAGAATTACTGGGTGGGTAATTGGTCCAGCATCACTAGCTTTCAGTTTTACTTCAGGGAAATGGTTAAAACCAGACATGCTATCAGATGCTGTCATGAAGGATAACAGGAAAAGGCTAAGATAGCACATGGATTGTCACACTTGACTAGTCTGTAACCCAAGGGACATGGCTAGCTCACCAATCATGTTTATGTGCTCCAAAAACGAATCAGACATGTACATGACAAGACCATCCTCACACAAGGTGCTGCTTTTACAAATATTGTCACCAAAGTAAATGACCTGTTTCAACTTACCTTTACATATGTTCATCCTTCCGGAAAGTTAAACTTATCAGAACATTCAATATGCCTCAAGGGAGGTAGGTTCCCAATGCTAATCAATAAAGTTAGTGTCTGTCAGCTCATTGACTCTAAGGCCAATAATAGTTTAAACAATTATTTGGTATTATCTGAAATTAAACTAAAATTCCATGCCAGAACTCACTGAATAGAAGATAATTTTAAGTATCATCTAGGGTTTATTATGTTCTTATATCTGACTTGCATATATGGCTACTGTGTAAAATTACAGATATGATGAATAATTTGTCTCAAAAGCAGGTGAGGAAAGAATGAAAACAAATGAAGTTTTTCTTGGGTAAGAAGAAAATAGTGTTTGTTATTGAGACTGACACCTCCGTCTATCTAATTTCCATGTGTAGCAGGTGATTATCAGTGACCCAGTATTTGTTCCCACTTCCTCATTTGCATACTATTTACATGGAGGTTTTTATCTCGCATGTGAAAATTCTGAATTTTATTACAGTCTTTCGTTTCACAAAAAATTATTTGGTGTTTTACTTGATATGATAAGTAAACAAGAAAATTGTTTTGTATTTATGGAAGCAAACATTTAATAAATGTATCTTGGCAATTGTTTTAATGCAGTATAAGGCAGTTTTAATTAAGGAATGGCTTTGCAGGATTAATAACAAGGGGGTAATTACATTATATTCTGGGCTTCTATATAGGCTATGCAAGAATTAATTGTATTAAAGTAATATTCCTTTAGTACTGGACATATTGTGAGAAACAGGGTAAAAAATCTACATCATGAATAAAAATATTCAAATTCCTTTAATATTTTCTCATTTGAAGTATTTTAACTGTAATTATCATTCCTCTTAATAGCTTGTATAACAACAGATATTAGTATCTATTTATTATAAAAATAGCATTATGTAAATTTGGAATCAGAAATCTTTGCCTGTTTATCTAAACAAAACAGTACAAATACTTCAAAAATAAGTATCCCTCTGAGCTAGAAAAAGAATTATTGTTTAATCACCTTCATTTTTCACAATGGAGATATTTTAGAATTAACTTTTGGTAACTACTATAGCATTCATTGAATATTTTAATGTAAAAATCTGATTGATTTATGATATATAGTTACAGTATATAGCTCATTTCAAAAGCTGGCACATGCTGAAGATGCTCTTATTAAAATATAGTAATATAGGTCATTTAGCACAACGTGAGGATAATATTGTTAAATTATGATTAGGAAATCGACATTTTTTGATCAAAGAGAGTTCTATATTATTTATGAATTAATAAGATAATATAAAACATTTGGAACAGCTTTGTAATTGTGACTTTGAGAAGAAAAATAATTAATATTAATCAGCCAAAAAGCATAGAAATATTTCAGAAGACTGAACATGTTTCAGCAATGAAAATGTAATTACTTCCTTTTGTGAACATAAATTATTAGAGAGCAATTTAGAACTTTCAATTTTAGACAAAATGATATAAGAAAAATATTTTTAAGAAATACCTCAAATGTCCGGGTGCTGGTGGCTCACGCCTGTAATCCTAGCTACTCAGGAGGCTGAGATCTGAGGATCGCGGTTCAAAGCCAGCCAGGGTAGGAGAGACCGTGAGACTCCTATCTCCAATAAACCACCAGAAAACCGGAAGTGGCGCTGTAGCTCAAGTGGTAGAGCGCTCGCCTTGAGCTGAAGAGCTAAGGGACAGCGCCCAGGCCCAGAGTTCAAGCCCCATGACCGACCAAAAAAAAAAAAAAAGAAATATCTCAAATGTTTGTAAAAATGCTGTATTTTCCTACTACTAGCAAACTATACAAAACTCAATGACATGCCAGTAACCAGCTTGGCCAGCATATGAAGATCCATTTGTTTAGAGAGGCCCAAAGAAGGAGTGCATGATGTTAACGAAAACATAGCATAGCGTTTCCTGTCTTGACCTCATGCCCAGAATTGGAAGTGCTGTGTTACTAGATGTCCAGCATGTGGACAGCACAGACCTTTGCTTGAGAACTATGTGGCATCTTGACTGCTATTCAAGATCACAGAACATTAAATTATTTTTGTTAGTCAATGCTTCATATTTTCATGGCCACAGCTCTGTTTGTCAATAATAATATGAATAAGCACCACGAACGCAAAGCCCAACAAGAAGTCACTAGCTTTGTGGTAGCTGAGCTTGAAGATGCTCTGGTCCTTCTGAAGATCCAGAAAGGCGTCAGAAATCTTAAATATCAGTGTTTAAAATATGAACAGAAAGAATGAGGATCACTGAATATGTGGCAGTATTGTGAAAATAAAGCACGAAGCCAAGGAAAGGCAAAAGTGCATGAGCACATTCTTGCCACTAAGTTCCAAAGAGGCTACAATAAAG
This sequence comes from Dipodomys spectabilis, assembly GCF_019054845.1. NCBI lineage: Eukaryota > Metazoa > Chordata > Mammalia > Rodentia > Heteromyidae > Dipodomys > Dipodomys spectabilis. The sequence goes on from NW_024870709.1 coordinate 14,042,112, forward strand.
AGAAACTTGTATATAGAGATGACAAAAGAAAACTCCCCCTATGTAATCAGTTGGGTTCAAGTCCAGTAGGGGGAAGTATGGAAACTCATGGAGAATTAGTTAGAAACATTTGCCCCAGTGTCATTATACTCCACTGCCTGCTTCATGGGACCTGTTCTTCTCTTCTCAGGCCCATTCACTCATAAGGCAGTACTGCAGGAAGTTGCTACACAGGTATTCATTGTTTATCTTGAAAATCTTGTCAGACTTAAGAGAGCTGTGGCTTTACAACCACCCAAAGATGTTTCAAATGTTTTGTGGGGTTCCATGGTTTAGGCAGCAGCCATTTAGGGTGGTAGCCAACAGTGCTGCTGACATCAGGTCTGACTAAATAATTTAAAATATAGCAAGAACTATAAGGACAATTCTATTTATTATTGAGTCTTCAGCATAAAATAAAAAATAATACAAAAGAGGAATCCTATATTATTAAGTGAATGTGATACACTTAATTTAATCCTGCAAATCAAAATGATATAGAAATAGATATCTACAAAATTTGTGGACAGAATACACAAAAGTATAATTTGGGATTTTACTGGCATTTTGCATAGATCTTACATGATCTATTTTCCATAGCGTTTATTTCACTGGAATGACACCTATGAGATGGAAAATTCATTTAAAAATTAGCATGTCTTTATGATTTTTAAATATACAACACAGTTTTTAAAATATAAATACAGCAGACAGAAAGGGGATGTATTTTCATCAAACGAGACATGAGCCATAGTATTAACATAATAAATGTTTGAGACTATGTCTCCTTGAATGCCTGTCTCATTCTTGATCTTTTCATACATGTGACTGCTGTGATGTCTGTCTATCTCAAATACCAGCTCCACAGTGAAATTGAAATAATTTTTAGCACCAAAAATATTTAAACCTCTTCTTTTGCACTACGCCATTAAAATATGCTTTGAGAAATAACACATAGATACTTTCTAAGGTATGATCTATGATAATATACTATTTGAGACTTGGTTTGATGTAGTTGCTTGATGTTCAGACGCATCTGAGGAACAAAAGAATGACTACATGATTTTATGAAAAAGGCCTTTCAAATATCAACTCATTAATTGGAAGATGATTCTATTTCTATCTCAACAAAAGAATTTTTAAGAGAAAGGTAAATGGGATATTTGAAAAGATAAAAATCAAATATTAAAAACTGACACATGGTAGGATTCAGAAGGAAATAATAGCACATAAAATTTTTACAACACATTATAATTCTATAATTATAATTCATTTTACCAACCCTTTGATTAAGAAATCAGATTTGTATTTTTTGAACTGATGAAAGTAAAGTCATCCATCACAGGAGAATCCACTGGTTTAGAGTTTAAGACTTTTATTCATATCATTTCATTTTTTGAACTTGTGCGTGATAGGTGCTTTCTCTCATTCACTAATCTGTATGTCACACCCAATTTTTTTAATATCAATTATTGATGACTTTCTTTGTCTCATGTATGAGTCAAATATTGAAGATCATTTGATACATTTCATATTTTATGCTTCATACTGAAGCTGAAATAGCAGACTATTTGCATAAATAACCGACATTCTCATTTATCTTGCTATAAATTATTATTTTTTATTTAAAATTTGAAGAACTTTTACATTTGTTAAAGAGAGGATAGGTCTAGTGGAGACACACTTTTACCTTTCTTTTATATTTTTTTATTGTAAAAATACTGTACAGGGCTGGGAAGGTGGCTCAGTGGTAGAGCGCTTGACTTGCATGCCTGAGGCCCTGGGTTCAATTCCTCAGCACCACATAAGCAAAAAGAAAAAAGCCGGAAGTAGCACTGTGGCTCAAGTGGTAGAGCGCTAGCCGTGAGCTGAAGAGCTGAGGGACAGCGCCCAGGCTGAGTTCAGGCCCCACGACTGGACCCCCCAAAAAAATACTGTACAGAAGGGATACAGTTATATGAGTAAGGTAATAAGTACATTTTCTATCAAGCATTGTTACCCCCTCTTTTGTAGGGCCCTTACCAATCCCTTCCCTCCTGCTCTCTGCAGCTATCCCTCTTCCCCCTTGTAAATTTTAAAGTTCATTTTCTTTTTTGGGGGGTGGGTCGGGCATGGGGCTTGAACTCTGGGCCTTGGCACTGTCCCTCAGCTCTTCAGCTCAAGGCGAGTGCTCTACCGCTTGAGTTCATTTTCAACTTAGTTCTTTGTTCTTTTCATTGTTACAATGGGTCAACCTGTATGCTTATTTCAGCATTTTGCTAGTTCCCTTCCCCTCCCCAAACTAGAAAAATGTATATACAAGATACAGGGCACCAGAATCAAATACAGTGAAAACAGGAGTTATACAATGGGGGAAGAACATACAAGAGAAACAAAAAAAATCACATAGTACATTTTAAAGATGTTACAAAGAATAGCAAGCAAGAAAAATAAAAGCAAAAAATAACAACAACAACAAAAACACTTGTCTCCCTATCTTGGGGTTCACTGCGTTTAACATAATCTTATATGGTCATATATACATAGCTTTTGACCTTTTCTACTTGTCCCAGACATATACTAGTTATTGCAAATAAGGGAAACTATAGGACCTATGTTTCTTTGGGCCTGGCTTACTTCACTTAATATAATTTTTTCCAAGTCTTTCCATTTCCTAACAAATGGGGCAATGCCATTCTTTCTGATGGAGGCATAGAATTCCATTGTGTATATATACCACATTTTCTTGATCCATTCATCTACTGAGGGGCATCTGGGTTGGTTCCATATCTTAGCTTTGGTAAATAATGCTGAAATAAAAAGAGTTGTGCTGGTAGCTTTGGTATGACCTTGTTTGTGATCGCTTGGGTAAATGCCCAAATGTGGGATTCTGTGTCATAGGGGAACTCTATGTGGAGACTTTTGAGGAACCTCCATACTGCTTTCCAAAGTGGTTGAACAAGTTTACACTCCCACCAACAATGCAGTAGGGTTCCCTTTTAGCTACATCCCCTCCAGCATCTGTGGTTAATAGATTTCTTGATTATAGCCATTATAACTGGGGTGAGGCGAATATGCTTTTAGGTTTCTTTGTCTAGGAATATTTTTACCTTCTCTTCATTCTAAAGGATAGATTTGCTGGTTACAATATGCTAGCAATTTCCTCCTGGTCAGTATTCTGAACAACTCAAGCCACTCTGTTAGGCCTGTAGTTTTTCTACGGAGAATTTAGTTGTGAATTGGAGCACCTTTTTGTGTTGTTTCTTTTATCTTGCTGTCTTAAGCATTTTTTATGACTTGTCACTATGGAAAGCTTATTATAATATGTCATGGTAGACTTAGGTGAGTCAAACTCACTGGTAATTTTTAACCTTTGATGACACATAATGCCTTTTTAAATAATTTTATTTTTTAATTAGCATGCATTTGTGATATGAGGGAGTTTCATAACCGTACATACTACAAGTATTTTCGCAGTATGTATATTTCCATATATACCGATAGTACATTTTGAAAAGCACCACGCCTTCCACCTAGTTCCCCCTTATCCTTTCCATTTTGCAATCAGCATTTTTAGGTTCTATTTCACGATGTGTATGTGTATGTATATGTATATGAATATGCTTGTGCATGCCTGTATCTTTTTCTATATATGTTATACTTGTGCATACTATATATAAGTATCATATAATTTTTACTACATATTATAATATAAATTATACATTATATGTCTATATTATTTATTATATATGTTCATATATAATTTATATATATTAATTATATTTATAATTGTATGCTGTATTTGTATACTATATTATATATGCTGTTTTTTAATTTTGTGTTATAGAATTATACTATAATCATATGTAAATGAATATATAATGTGTATTATTACTCTCTCTCTATCTCTCTCTCTATATATATTCTCCAATCTTGTTCACCCTTCAGTATCTCCTTCCTTCCTACCCTTCCTACCTATCCTTTCTTAAATAGTACCATTTTATATTTTATTCTGTTCACACATTTTGTAGGTCCAATACTTGCTAATGTCCTAGTATTAGGTACATAAAAGGTACTGCAACATACAGTGTGGCAATCAATACATTCATTTCATTGAGGTTTTGACAAAAAAAAAATCCCAGGTATAGTAATAACAGTGTTTGATACCAAGACATAATTTTGTGCAAAATATACCCATGTGGAAGCAAATTTTAGAAACCACATACAGCAATTTTGATTGTCTCATTGCTATAACCTATTTATATCTGCAGAAAAATCAAAATGTCCAGTAAAATATTATAGCCTAACGGAATTCTTCTCAATTAATTCTTTGGATTTTACAAATTATCACAAATTTCTTATCTTTGAAGATATTAGCCTATCTTTGTTTGATATTTGGTATGTGCAGAGTACAAGGAATTTTGCCTCAGTAGTGATCTGAAGGATTCTGTGCACAGAATTAGTGGGTTCCCTATCCAACCGACAATTTGTCCATATTGTTTCATGCTTGTAATCTCATCTACTCAGTAACATAGCCAAGAATATCATGGAGGTAGGCTTGCCCTGGAGAATAAAGCATGAGTTAATATTTGAAAAAAATACATAAAGTCAAGTGCATGAGTACATGGCTTAAATGGCATAGTATTTGCTTAATTAACCAGGATGACATCTGAGTAGAAACCTCAACAAAACACACACACACACACACACACACACACACACACACACACACACACACAGAGGCACACTCTATGGGATTTTCTTAGTTCAAACGTGAGAGCAGGTAAAGTACTTTACACTTCTCAAATGAAGGTACAAGTCTTCAATTTTTTTAATTAAAATGCAATGCACTATACCGTTAAAAGATATACTGTTTTATTACTGTTAATCAATGAAACTGTGCAATTTCCTTCTGTGTTCTCATATTTTATAGGTTCAAAATCGAGAGTTCTGAATAAAGTTTGCTTGTAAGTAGAACTATGGTCATGTGACTATATTTATATATTGAAATTAGTGCTTAAACAATTTTGAAATACATTTTATGAAATCTGGGCTGATCCAATTTTTACATATGTACAATTCTACACATTTTAACTTTAGAATAACATTGTTGATAATTGAAATCTCATTAATTTTAGATCTTGGCAAGGCACAATTGGGAGTAATTGATGAAGAAATTTTTAATATCAAGGTTACAAACTAAAATAATACACAAAATGATGTTGATCCTTCCAATCCAGGAGCATGGCAGGTTTTTCCACTTCCAAAGTTCTGTTTTGATTTCCTTTTTCAGGTTTTTAAATTTTTCATCATAGAGGTCCTTCACTTCTTTATGCTAGTTTCTAGGTATTTTATTTTTTGTGAGGCTATTACAAATGGAGTTGCTTTCTTGATTTCAGCCGCGCTTTTCTCATCTGTTGGCATAGGGATACAGATTGACCCATTGCAACAATGAGCAATACCAGACACGATGTCGAAAAACAAACTTTACAATTTAGATGGGGCCGGGTGAGGGATGGGAGAGTGTTGGGGGTGTAGCTGAGGAGGCGGGAGCGAAGGGATGGTAGGGGGAAAAACAAAGGAGGAGGCAACAATGCTGGATAAGAAATGTGCTCCTTACCTTGCTCATGTAACTGTAACCCCTCTGTACAGTATTTTCACAATAAAAAATTTAATTAAAAATACACTAAATGATATCATTGTCCTAAATGTGTATCAAATAATATGCTTAGCATTAAAATATAAATTGGATGTGAATGTATCCTAAATCATGCTTCAATGTGGCAAGTAATTTTAAACTAATATAAACAGTTTGAAATGAATCATGAAAGATACATTTAACAAAATATTGGTCACGTGTAATAATTTACCCCAAATTCTACATGGTTGAATTTTGATTTAATATTAATTGTTAATTTATTAATATTAGATCAGAGATTTATATGTCACAAAATCACTAAACTATTATAGATAGTGTAACATAATGAAGACACATCTAGATTTTTGTAATTTCAACTTAGAAAATAATTTCCTGAAAGATAAAGAGTTTGTTTCTTTTTACATTGTGGATAATCATGTCCCTGAGTAGCCCAAGTGCAAAGAAATATTCAGGAGTTATTTGTAGACATACTGCATCTGTGCCTAAGGATTGCATTATTTTTTTAGATAATAATATATATATATATGTATATATATATATCATATTGAATTGTTGGAGAATTAAATATGCCAATATAGAAAATGCACTTGACACCATTTTCTTGGATGATTTTGCAAACCCTTGATTCATGAATTTGAATATGATCTATGATAGAAGATTCTTGTTATTATTTAAAGATATCATAAAAAATAAATCTAGGCCCCAGGTCAGGCAGAATGAGGTACCATTTCAAAGCTGTTTTTCACCAATAACCTTCAAGTTATAGAAGAAAATGTCCCTTTAGCCTCCAATACAAGATGGATTCTGATAAAATTCATGAATATGGAATGTGTTAGTTGTGGGATGGAGATTAAGTACACTACCAGTATTCACTACTTTAATCTCTTTCCTTCATACTTATTAACTTGCTTCTTAAAGAGGGAAAACATTGAAAACTGTTTCAAAATATGTCATTAACTAATAAATATACTTATTCTTATATTAAATCAATAAATATTATTATTGGCTTATTTAACTTTATATACTGAGTTTTGAAACCTAGTGTTTATTTTATACATATACCTATTTAAAGATGATTAATTTTCATGGCCAAATGACTGACTAAATTCCAGTTTCATCCCATTGAGTTCAAAATTAGATTTACATATTGAAGATATTCCTAACATGCTAATATTTTTTTGTGGTGAAACAGAGAACTAGTTTTAAAAAATGGCTTGGAACTACATAAAATGGAATAGAGTTCAGTTATCTTAATCATAATTCTAGTGCTCCATGTGGTCAACACATCACAAAGTACAAACTGATAATACTGGATAACTAGTATCTGGAGAGTGGATTCTTGGAGTGGAAGGCAATTGGACAAGTAAATGAGGAAGAAATGATTAAAATATTTTATGTACATGAGTAAAAATAAACCACTGTCATTTTGGTTGTTTAGGGGTAGAATGAGGAAGTGTGAGGACTGAATGTGTCTGGCCAAGATATATTTATTATATACATATATGCTTACATATACAGACTCTATTTTATAACTAATCAATAAAAATAAAAATGTGAGAGAAAGGAAGTTTCACGTACATCAATGCAAAGAATAAGTTAATAATTAGACTTAGAGACCTAAATGTTTATGAAATAAATTTGTGAGTAGAAGTAAAAAAATGTTCTAAATACTTAAGTGTATGTATGATTGTAAACTATGTCTGCCACTTGGTAGCAGAGGAATTTCCCTATTCTTTTATGTTCTTTCATCTGTTTTATAATAATATTCTGTAAAGAACAACCACGTCTTCTTTCCATCTGATTTATCCTCCTAGAACTTGTCCTGAGGGCAGAACACCAAGCTATACAATTGATAGACAGACTCTCTAACGCTGGAACAATGCCTCCAGTCTTTTTGTTCAGTATTTTTTTGAAATTTTTTGAGATAGGTCAAATTATTTTGCTGGGGCCACTCTAGACCATGATCCTTTCTATTCATGCTTCCTATATAGTAACTAGAATTACGGACACTCCAGCACAAATACCTATTGGTTGAATGGGAGCGTATGTGCTTTTCTGGCCAGCCCTCAAATGAGATTTTTTTTTTTTTTATTCCAACCATCTGTGTAGTTAGATTTACAAGATCAATAATACTCTTAAGAGATGAATAGATAACAAAATGGAGTTTGCTCAGTTAGTTATATTTTTGTGTAAAATTTAGAAGATTAAGTTGATAATAAACATTGTACTTCTATGTGAACATATCTACAAATTGGTGTGAATAATTTTTATGTGGTGCATGTACAAGAGATTATCTATGTAGCTAACATCGAATTGTGTATTTTTGTGGTGAAACTATGATTTATAATAATACATGAACATAAAAAAGACACACAATATCCTGATAGCCATTATTCTCTTGGCCAGACATTACAAGGATGGATGATAATTGTGCTTTTTAAACTTTCTTGTTTATCTTGTTTTATGTTCTTTTAATTTTCTACTGTGAAAATCAGTTACTTTTGTAATAGGAAAATACACAGCCTTTTAAATTAAGTTTACTCAAATATACAGTTTTTATTTATATTTATTTCATTGGAAATTGAAACTGTGACTAGTAATCATGTGAGTTTGATTGGGACTAACACATGTGGACAGGCTATGCACAAGATAAGGAATACAAATGGCCAATAAAAAAGAAAAATGGTTCTTATCTTTAACAATATAAGAAACACAAAATTAGATTATATAACAAGCTATTGTGTTACCCTAAAATCTTTCAGAATAAAATAATGATACTTCCTTTGTTAAGTAATTACAGCATTTATGATTAAGAATATTTATTACTATTATTATGATTATTAGTGTTTACAGCAGATTGTTCAATATAAACTGTTTAGTGGAAAAGCTAACGAATGAATATGTACAAAAATAACAATACTGGGATTTCAGTTTGGTGAGACTGTTGAGTATTTCATTTTCTCATTCATAATTATATTATTATTGTCAACTTTTTCAAGAAAATATGATGTCCTGAATTACAAAACAAAATTCAATAACTTACTTAAGCAGATTCAGAATGATAACCCTTTCAGAGTCACAGGAAAACTCCTTCCATGTTTACTTAAAAATCATTGCTAATTGTTTTTATGGCTTCAGCTTCATTGAAACCTGATTGTATACTTTATTATTTTTGTGGATTTTATTATGTATTTATTATTATAATGTCACATATTGTCAGATTGTCTTTAGGCTGATCAAAAGCTCTTTCTTCATATTATGAACTAAATGCCTGAATTCTCTAGATTTTTAACTTGCGGCTTATGCTATAACTTTGTTTTTTCACCTGTATATAATGAGACCAATGGTAGCACTGTTAAATCACTCACGTAAATGTAAAAACACGTTGTAGTAATTTTTACTATAACAAGCATTTTAAGTTTTTTTCTGAAGGGGATCTAGAAGTTTATCAGGATTATTACATGTAGTCAAATATATAGTATGTGATTTTCAATATTATTCTTATATTTGCACCTATTTTTACTGCAGTGGACATCACCTGGAGCTGTGATATGAAACAAAGAGCCTTATATGTATATCAAGTGACAACAAATAATCTTTTATCTTGCTACTAATGTTGAAAATATATACAAATACTTTGTGTTTTGTGTATACCTAAAGAATGCATTTATTTAGTAATAAAAATAATGGTTGCAGAGGAAACCTTTTAATTTTTCATTGAGCTCAAGCCTGAAATGTTTTATAGATGGTGTAGAAATATATGATCAAACATCTCACTCTAGGTGTATATTTTATTCTCAGTGAATATCATTACTTGAATTGAACCTACCAAAAGACAGTTTTGGAAAAACTTTTTCACATTTATTCAATACCCACTAAAGAAACCAAATGTAGTAAAATTAGGGAGCTTTAATTATTATTATGTAGTTGTTCAAAGAGGTTAAAATTCCATAAATCTAGTTATGAGTACAATTCTACTCCTTTATTCTTACCTAATTTATAATCCACTATCAATTTCATGTGCTGAAATCTGACAACTATTTTTCTTTTTATTCAAAAGTTTTTGTACATGTTTTATTAAGATACTAATCACTAGGTATGATATGGAGAAAGAGAAAGCAACTGAAATACTAGTAGTATTGCCATAGAAACTGATAATTAAATTATTATAGACACATACTTTTATTATGGAATATTAATTCAGAATAACTTCAATATATGTTAAAAAGCAAAATTATATCTGACTTTTCTTTTAATGGACATTGTACGTAATGGTCTGTCATCATTTCATTAAAAGCCCAGTGAGTGAGGATGCATATAACTCATTTTAATCTTTCCTGACTTGAACCTAATTATGTACTGGATTAAAGCTATTGTTCCAATATATGATGAACATTTCTTCTTCAGAAATGCAGTCTAAAATTAAAAGTCCCTCAAAAATATTCTTTATGTTGCCTTTAAAATTTAGGGGAGATTTAAGAGCAAAATTTAAAATATTTACAAAAATGGTCACTGGTGGCTCAAACCTGGAATACTATTTACTTAGGAGATGATATAGGAGAATCATGATTCAAATCAAATGACATATTAATGTTGCGATCTGATCTCAGATGCTAATTTTTATTTGAAGATTTCCATGGTGTCTGCACCTATTGGTAACTCACAAACACATACTAATCATAAGCATAAATATGTTCATACAAATAATATCTGTACTGTTAAATTAATAGATTCCAATCAACATGCTACAACATTGTCTTGACTTTGTGGAGCTCCTACCTGTACAGATTGTACTGAGTAAAGATTCGACCTTATGACCTGTGCAGGCCAATTGGATACCTATAAACTCCACATACCCAAAAATTTAATAAAAATCTACCCATAGGAATTTGTCCTTTTTTCCAACATGACTACAATGTAAAGGACTGGCATATGTGACAATCTCTATTAAAACTCCATCACTAAGTTCTAGAAGTGTTACTAAAGATCCTTTGAACTCCTAGGGTGAAAGAAGCTACCATATGAATATAGTTGTATAAATGATCACAGATAAGATTGGAAGAGAAATAAGCCATGCCAAATGACTAATCCATCAATTTGTGAGCTTACAGTAACTGGAAAAAACAGGTGAATAAGTAACTAGAAAAAATTCAACTTAATTTTCAGTTTTAAAGTTTCCATGTACAATTTCTCATGAGAATAGACTGGAGGAAATATCCTTTCAGAAATATGAGTGACTTAATATATATTTTTATTGTAAAGATACTGTACAGAGGGGTTACAATTACATGAGTAAGGTACTAAGTACATTTCCTACCCAGCATTGTTACCCTCCACTTTGTATGTCACCTACCAGCCCTTCCCTTCTGATCTCTCCAATTCCTCCCTCCCCCTCCAAAGTTGTAAATTTTGTTTTCAGCAGAGTTTCTTATAAATTTCATTGTTACAATGGATCAATATGCATCCTTATTTCAGCTTTTTGTTATTTCTCTTTCCCTCCCCAAAGTAGAAAAATGTATATACAAGATACAGGGTACCATAATCAAATACCGTGACAACAGGGGTTATACCAACGGGGGGGTGGGCGGGGAAAATCATATAAAAGAAACCAAAAAAAATCACATAGTACATCAAAAGTACATTAAGAACAACAGCAACAAAGATAAAACCTCTTGTGTCCTTATATTTGGATCATTTCACTTAGCATCATCTTTTATGGTCATATGTATATAGTTTTTTGACTTTTTCTGCTTGCCTAGATATATACTAGTTATTGCAGATATGAGAAACTGTGGGACTTATGTTTCTTTGGGCCTGGCTTGCTTCACAAAACATGATTTTTTTCTAAGTCTTGCCATTTCCTAACAAATGGGACAGTGTCATTCTTTGTGATGGAGGCATAGAACTCATATATATGTATATATACATATATACATATATATGAATTCACATATCACATAGGTTTATATATACATACATATATATATATATATATATATATATATATATATATATCACATTTTCTTGATCCATTCATCTACTGAGGGGCATCTGGGTTGATTCCATATCTTAGCTATGGTGAATAATCCTGTGATAAACATAGTTGTGCTTATAACTTTAGTATGGCCTTGTTATCACAATAATTTTAATACATCCTGATTTGTACATAAGAAATAGAACAGAAGCAATACTTGCATTTTTAGGGTCCAGCAGTAAATCTATTGGAATGTTTATATATATTTCTGATAGTGAATAAATGTTCTATTTAATTCTCTAAGTTTTCAATTGTTTGTGGATTGTGTTAAATATTACAGAGATAGTTTGTATTGACTTTCTTCTCATTCTAAATTAGTTATCCCCTTGTATAAATAATTCTGTACTTTAAATACAGAATTATCTAGAATCAATGTACCTAGCTGGATAGATATAATGTAGAATCTATCTGTAAACTTTTGCATGGTAGCATGGCAGCATGAAATGATCTAAGCATACTTATACATAATTCATTGTCTTTACTCTTCATGTGAAATTGTAGTTGATTATAATAATGATTTCTAAATCAAATTTTAGTATGTACTTTGTGTAATGTGTTGTAGATTCATTTTATCCTGTGATAGTTATCATGCTTATCACATTTTATAGATTAGAAAACATAAGAAGGAGTACTGATATAAAGATGATATGTAGAGTTGATTTTGGGTATCTGACTACTTTGAAAGGATTAACAAGGTGTGTGCATTAAGTAAGCTAGTAGTTTACTATTTTATACTTTCTCCTTCAATTGTGAATCTACAATGTCCTTTATTCCTTGCCTCCTGTTCTTTAATCTCAAAAATGCAATAAATAATGCATACTGAAGTATTCTTCTGAAATATATCTTGTCAGAACTTTATCTTTAATAATGCCTTACATCACAATAAAAGCACTAGAAAGAGAAAAGATCTCATCACATACATAAGTAGAAAGAATATGGTAGTAAATATGAATACGTATTTTAAGCTACTTGGAGGTCAGCATATCCCCTAAGCTGTAAAAAAGTTTTCTAGCAACAGAATAGATTGACAAGATCCTGTTCCTTCACATACATTATCAGAAAATAATGAATGTAACATACCATAAATTATAAAATGAGCACTTTCAGAATGACATGATTTTTTAAATATTTTCTGGCATGTAAATATTCACAAATAGCCTTTTACCATTGTATCATTGGAAGTGAAAAATACTTTCTTGTAGTTTCATCAGTTCAGTGTCCAGTTATTGCTTTATTCTGATTAAACAATATTCCAGCACCTGTTCAGTTAAAATTTTTTGAGAATAGTTAAGATCTAAATTCATGTTGAAAGTGCAAAGCAAAATTCAACTAGCATAAATGTTAACGTTCTTTATTTTAGGCAACCATACCCTTAAAAAAATTCTCAGACGTTTAAGGATACAGGTGGACCTGTTGCAACAATGAGAAGTACAAGTTGTCATGTCGAAAACGAGCTTTACAACTTTGGTGGGGGGAGGGGGGGAGAATTGGGTGGGGAGGGAGTCTGGGAAGGGATGTGAAGGGTAAACAAAGGAGGAGGCTGCAATGCTTGATAAGAAATGTACCCATTATCCTGCCCATGTAATTGTAACCCCTCTGTACAGTATGTTCACAAAAATAAAATAAAATAAAAATCTCAGAGAAGTGTCTACAAGATACATTGTAGACTTGATATTAATAAAGAAAGCAGCTGATAAATCAGGGGACTGGTATTATTGAACATAAATACTAAGAAATCAGAGTAGGAGAAATTCACATCTCAGGAAGGTAAAAATCAAACTTACCTGTATTGAGTTTTGAGTCTATTCTATTATTTTTGCTGCCCAAATCAACTATGACTTTGTGTATTTTCCATTGATTCCCCAAAGTATATGTACATATATTTCTAAAAGTTCTTACTTTTTTATACATTTATGCTGCTTTATTTTTACGTTGAGTACTTGTACAAAAGGAGTTGCCATTCAATTAATTTTATATGACTATAATGAATCCTGTTCAATGTCTCCCCATTCATTATTGTCCCCTATCCCTCCCAACCTCACCCCTCCCCTTTTCTAACTGTTACTGTAAAAATGATGCACAGAGGTGTTACAGTTCTATGTCAGGTAATGGGCACATTTCATTGGGGGGGAGGGTCGGTTGTGGTGTTTGAACTCTGGGCATGGATGCTATCCTAAAGCTCTTCAGCTCAAGGCTAGCGCTCTACCACTTGAGCCACAGCGCCACTTCTGTTTTTGTGAGTGGTTTAATGGAGACAAGAGTCTCACAGACTTTCGTGCCAGGCTGGCTTTGAACTATGATCCTCAGATCTCAGCCTCCTAAGTAGCTAGGATTACAGGCATGAGGCACCAGTGTTTGGCCTGCATTTCATTTTGAAGAGTGTCACCTCTTCTCTAATTTTCTACCAGTGTTTACCACCTGATGCTCCCCTCCCTCACACGTTGTATAGTTCATTTCCAGCATAGTGCTTAGCGTGTCACTGCTGCATTTGTTCACCCTTTGTCCCACCATTTATGTGCTCTCGCTTACCCTCCCACAAACATGTAAACTCATATACAAGACAAAACTCAAAAACCAAAATCAAACATAGAAATTAAAAACAGTGACAACCCAGAGAAAAAAAAGAAATTAACAAAAATCCTTGTTTCCATTTCTTGGAGTTCATTTTGATAAACATGATTTTATATAACTGTATGCACATAACTATTGAGCCTTTGTGATCCTCCTGTGATATCTCCTTTGGTCTCATGTATATTTCTTGATCTTCCATATGATGCAACAATCAAATTCCTGGGCATTTATCTAATCGATCACAAGCAACACCTCATTATAGCTACCAGAACAACCATGTTCATCAGCATTGTTTACCATAGCCAAGGTATGTAATCAAGCCTGCTGCCCCTAAGTGGATGAGTGGATCAAGAAAATGTGGCACGTGTATATATATATATATATATATATATATATATATATATATACACACACACACAATAGAATTCTATTCTTCCATCAGAAAGAATGATATTGTGTCATTTGCATGGAAATGGAAAGAAATGCAATATATATATATATATATATTGCATTTCTTTCCATATATATATATATATATATATATACATATATATATATATATATATATATATATATATATATATATATGAAACTAAGCATGGACCAAAGAAACATAGGTTGCATTGTTTCCCTCATTTTTTTGTAACTAGAATGTGTAACTAGAATGTCATTTTTTTTTTGTCAGCCCTGGAGCTTGAACTCTGGGCCTAAGCACTTCTGGTTTTCTGGTGGATATCGGAGATAAGAGGCTCACAGCCTTTCCTGCCCAGGCTGGATTTGAATCACAATCCTTAGTTCTCAGCCTCCTGAGTAGCTAGGATTATAGGCAAGAGCCATCAATGCCAGCACAAAATTTCTTTCTTAAAGGCTGAATTCTGTTTTGGAGAATATCTATTAGAGAATTTGCTTATTTCCCTCAGCATCACCATTTGTTAAGCAAGTCACAATTAATTCAATTTCTATGAGAAAATCAATTGAGAGTCAGTTATTTTTTTATTTATTTTATTTTATTTTTTTATATTTTATATACTTTTTTTATTGTGAAAATACTGTACAGGGGGGTTACAATTGCATGGGCAAGATAATGAGTACATTTCTTATCAAACATTGTAGCCTCCTCCTTTGTTTCCCCTTCCCATCCCTTGAGAGTCAGTTATAAAACACAGCTGTAAGTCAGGCGCTGGTGGCTCACGCCTGTAATGCTAGCTACTCAGGAGGCTGAGATCTGAGGATCATGGTTCAAAGCCAGCTTGGACAGGACAGTCTGTGAGACTCTTATCTCCAATAAACCACTAGAAAACCGCAAGTGGCTCTGTGGCTCAAGTGATAGAGCGCTAGCCTTGAGCAGAAGAGTGCAGGGACAGCATCCAAGCCCAGAGTTTAAACCCCACGACCGACAAAATAAAATAAATGAATAAATAAATAAAACAGCCATAAAATATTCAAGTAAAAAAAGTGTCCATTTTGCCCAAACAATACATTTTAGTAGAGTGAGGAATAAAAATGCCAATCCCCATTGAAATAAGCAATTATTTGGTTCTACTTTTATTTAAGATTTATCATATATTTCTAAATAATATATCTAAATTGACCTTATTTCCTCTAACATTGTAGAAAAAAGAACTTAAACTGGTATCTGAATGTGAATTGTCTTTATACTAAGGCTTTCTTTTGAGTTACAAGTAAAATATTTTTTGAGATTAACATTATTTTCTGTTGTTATTGTTGTTGTAATCCTTGCTCTTGAAGTCAGAGCTTATGCACTATCTCTAAGCTTTCATGTTCAAGGCTAGTGCTTTGCCCACTGAGTTATAGTTCTACACCTGGATTTTTGGTTTTTAATTGGAGGCAAGTATATTACTAACTTCCTGGGTGGAGGGCTTTAATCCATGATTCTTAGCTCTCAACTTCCAGAGTGGCTTGGATTACAACCACAAAGTAGAAGCACCAGGATCATCATTCCCTTTTATAAATGTTACCAGCATTTCATTTTCCCTCTATAAAGGCAAAGAAAAGTTTCTCCCCTGCTAGCATACTCTGTGACAATTATATGTAAATCATCTGAAAATGCAAAATATTATGAAATAATATCTTCCCTTAAAAAATTAATATATGAGATATTGTCTTAAGTGCGTTATTCCTGATGACTAATCACAACTATTCTCTGAGTTAGGATCATGAGGAACTGAGACTCCTTGTTCAGTCCTGAACATACCTAGAAGTCAAAGCGAAATAATGTAAACAATGTAAACAACAGTGTTGTAACATTAGTACCATTCCTTAATGAAATGCTTTATTTTGTATAATCACCGTGCACCAGAGATTTTTGTTAACATTTTTGTTAGAATTATTTCCATGTATAGAGCCCTAAGAACTAAAGTTAGATGTATTATAAAAGTTAAGAGATTCCCTACTGTCCACATCCCCTCCAGCATCTGTTGTTATTAGAGTTACTGATTATAGCCATTCTAACTGAGGTGAGGTGGTATCTCAACGTTGTTTTGATTTGCATTTCTTTTATGGCTAGAGAGGTTGAACATTTCTTCATGTGTCTATTGGCCATCCTTCTTTCCTCTTCAGAGAAGCATAAAAGGTCAGATAAGTTGACGTTAAAGAAATGAACCCTAAAATAAGTATTCAAATGTTTTTTTCTTTCATGCGATTGTTTCTAACACATTTATAAGATGATTTCTTTGTTACTTTGTATGTTCCTCCCCTATGGTATAATCCCTGCTTTCACTGTATTTGTTGTTGCTATAATCTGTGGAGGAGAAGGGAAAAAGCAAATCATTTAAATAAGGACACAGGTGGACCCATTCCAACAATGAGATGTACAAGTCATATGTCGAAAACGAACTTTACGGGGAGAGGACTCGGGGGAGGGAGATGGGATGGGAAGGGGAAACAAAGAAGGAAGCTACAATGCTTAATAAGAAATGTACTCATTATCTTGCCCATGTAATTGTAACCCCTCTGATAGGCAGTGACTTGATAAAGAAGAGAAATGAAGCATTTTTATAAACAGAGAATTAGATCTTGCTTCATTCATGCCATTAAATCTTATAGACACAGTGCTACATTTGGGGATGAATATTAAAATATAACAGATTTTATTTGTCTGTAGATGGAATTTTATGAGACAAAAATCTTTAAATAACATGACCAAGATCTTTCCACTACTACCCATAAGAGGGCTGATTCATTCCTACCAATTTTTCCTTAGACTCTGTAATACAGCAGTGAATTATTATTTACTGACAATTTCCCTTTATAATGTATATATATATATGTATATCATAACTCATATCTATATCAATGTTCTCTACATTTGGTAAGAAAACTTTAGAATCCAGAAGTGGAAAAGCTTTCCATGTTCCTGAATTGAGAGGATTGACATTGTGAAAATGGTAATATTGCCAAAGACTATATACTAATTCAATGCAATACCCTTCAATAGCCCAACTTCTTTCTTTAATGACATAGAAGAATGAATCTGAAACTTCATATGGAACAATAAAACCAATTTTTATCAGGAATAGCAAAACCAGAATAGCAAAACCAATCCTTATCAGGAAGAACAATGCTGGAGGAATATCAATACCAAACCTCAAACTCTATTACAAAGCCGTAGTACTCAAAACAGGTTAGTACTCAAAACTGGCAAAAGAACAGGCCCTGAGGACTAATGGAATAGATCTGAAGACCCAGAAATGAACCCGCATACCTATGGTCACCTAATCTTTGACAAGGGAGCCATAAAAATAAGATAGAAAAAAAAGCCTCTTCAATAAATGGTGCCGACAGAATTGGCTAAACACGTGTAGAAAACTAAAGTTAGACCCTTAAATATCACCCTGCACCAGAGTCAACTCCAAATGGATTAAAGACCTTGAGATAAAAGCAGATACCCTGAAAATATTACAAAAATTAATAGAAGAAACACCAATGCTCTTTGGCACAGGTCAAAAATTCCTTAATAAAGACCCAGGTACACAACAAATAAAAGAAAGCCTGGATAAATGAGACTGCATTAAACTTCAGAGCTTCTGCATGGCAAAGGATATAGCTAGCAAGTTATATGGAAATGCCACACACTGGAAGATCTTCACCAGCAATACAACAGGACAATGGCCTCATATCTGAAATATACCTAAAACTCAAGAAATTAATTTCCCCAAAACAAACCCCCAAAGAAACAATTACCCCAGTAAAAAGTGAGATAGAGACCTTAAGATAGACTTCTCTGAAGAGAAAATCGAATGGCCAAGAGACACATGAAGAATTGCTCAACAGCTATGGCTATAAAAAAAAATGAAAATCAAAACCATATGGATTTTCCACCTCACCCCAGTTAGAATGACCATAATGAAGAAATCTAACAATAACAGATTCTGGTGGGGATGTAGTCAAAGGGGAGCTCTACTATACTGTTGTGGGAGTGTAAACTTGTTCAACCACTCTTCAAAGCAGTGTGGAGGAGCCTCAAAAGACTACAAATAGAACTCCCCTATGACCCAGCAATCCCATAAACAAGGCCACACTAAAGCTACCAGCATAACAATGCTCATTGAAGTATTATTTACCATAGCTAAGATATGAAGCCAACCCAGATGCCCCTCAGTAGGTGAATGAATCAAGAAAATGTGGTACATATGCAAAACGGAATTCTATGCTTCCATGAGAAAGAATAACATTGCTCCATTTGTAACAAAATGGAAAGACTTGTGACGTAAGCTGGACCCAAAGAAAGGTAGATTAAATTATCTCCTTCATTTGTCAGAACTAGAATATGTATATGATATTCTTAACAAGGGAACTCAATAACCCAACTGTCTATTATTGGACCATATATAATGAAACATATCAACATGAACTCCAGTGTATGGAAACAAAGTTTATCATTAGACCCTGTATGTAGTTTGTTCTTTTTTGCTATTGTTTATTTTTCTTCATTTCTATAGATTTTTGCACCTCATGTTTTGCACATGATTATGCAATAGGTAGAAAGGAAAGGGAATTAGAGAAACAGCGGGACAATGGATGAACGAAAGCAATACTGATACTCATTTGACACTATGTTGGATATGAACATTATAACTTGGGGGAAGAGGAGTAAATAAGGGTAAGTAGGAGATGCTGAGGAATGGAGTAACAATCATTAAAAACAAACATATTCACTGCCTTATTTATGTAACTGTAACCTCCCCTGCTCATCACTTTTCAATTAAAAAAATCTTTAGATACATTTCTGGAATGAAGTAATTATACAGTGATTTTAGTGAAATTACAATGCATTCATATATTTTAAGAAAGTAGGTAACAACTTCCTTCTCAAAACTGAGCTAGGCGTGTCATTTAGAATAAAATTGACTAGAAAACAGTCGAGTTTAATTCATCATTTTGCTAACTTAAAAGACAACATAGAGGTTGTTAAAATATAGGAAACACAGATGAGGAAAATGTTATAAATCAGAAGAATAGTGATAAAAGAACACATTTAGAATATTGATGAAATAAGAATGTGTCTTGGGATATATAGTGAATATTCATTCACTCAAGAAAACCTCATCTAATCTCCATCTAATAATTCAGCAATCTAATTACATGGCTACATGGGAATTAATATGTTTACCAAAGATATGACATTTGATTTTACTTAGCCCATTATAATCTGATTGAAAACATGAATAATTGTATTCTTCTATTGAAATATTTAGATATTCACTGCTTTACACACACACACTCATACACACACACACACACACACACACACACACACACACACACCACAAAGCCTAGGAATTGGTTATTGTGTTTGTATGTCATAGAAAGTCTTATCTCCTTGCATTGCTGCTAAATCCTTAACATTCCAACAAGTCAATATGAAATACTGTAAGAAAACAAGGTGTTGAAACATTAGTACTATTCCTTAATGAAAAGCTTTATTTTCTTATAATTTCTAGATAACTATACAATTTTGTACATTTTAATTAGATTATTTCCATGTATAGCACCATAAGAACTATTAAGTTAGATACATTTAAAAAGTTAAGAAAATCTGATAGGAAGTGACTTGATAAAGCAGGGAAATGAAGTATTTTTATAATAGGAGAATTAGATTTTTTTTCATTCATGCCATTAATTCTTATAGACCTAGTGCTTCATTTGGAGATGAGTATTAAAATATAACAGGTTTTATTTGTCTATAGATGGAATTTTGTAATACTCTATTCCAGCCAACTCTCCCTCAAAAACTGAAAGATTTATTTTCTCAGATCAATAACTCTTCCATTATAGGAAATAAAATTTCTCTAAAGTACGTTCTTACCCTGTGGCTATTTCAGTTAGCCTGTATCCCATCAGAGTACAATAAGCAGATAATGTTCCAGGCCTATGGGCTTTCTTTTTTTTAATTTTCATTTTTTTATTGTGAAAATACTGTACAAAGGGGTTACAATTACATGGGCAAGATAGTGAGTACATTTCTTATCAAGCATTGTAGCCTCCTCCTTTGTTTCCCCTTCCCATCCCTTCCCAGCCTCTCTCCTCCCCACCCAATCCTCCCCCCCCCCAGTTGTAAAGTTTGTTTTCAACATGACAACTTGTATTCTCATTGTTGCAACAGGTCCACCTGTATCCTTATTTAAACGACTTGTTTTTCCCTTCACCTCCACAAATTATACCGACATCAAATACAGTGAAAGCAGGGGTTATACTTGGGGGAGGGACATACAAAGCAACAAAGAAATAATCTTAAAATTGCTTTAAAAACAAATGCATGAAAGAAAAAAAACATTTAAAATACTTATCTTAGAGTTCATTTTCTTAACATCACCTTAGCTGACCTTTTCTGCTTGACTCATACATATACTAGATATTGCAAATAAGGGAAATCATGGGACCTATGTTTCTTTGGGCTTGGCTTACTTCACTTAATATAATTTTTTCCAAGTCTTTCCATTTCCTAACAAATTTTCTTCAAGGAAATAGAAGAGGCAATCCAAAAATTCATATGGAACAATAAAAGACCCCGAATAGCAAAAACGCTCCTCAACAGAAAGAACACTGCTGGAGGAATATCAATACCAAATTTCAAACTCTACTATAAAGCCATAGTAATCAAAACAGCTTGGTACTGGCACAAGAACAGACCTCAGCACCAATAGAATAGAATTGAAAACCCAGAAATGAACCTACAGACCTATAGCCATCTAATCTTTGATAAGGGAGCTAAAAAAATAGAATGGAAGAAAGACAGTCTCTTCAGTAAATGGTGTTGGCAATATTGGTTAACTACATGTAGAAAACTAAAGCTAGATCCTTATATATCACCCTGCACTAGAATCAACTCCAAATGGAGGAAAGACCTCGGAGTCAAAGCAGACACTCTGAAAACATTACAGGATGGAATAGGAGAAACCCTAGGTCTCCTTGGCGCAGGCCGAAATTTTCTTAATAGAGACCCGGAAACACAACAAATCAAAGAAAGGTTGGACAAATGGGATTGCGTGAAGTTGCAGAGCTTCTGCATGGCAAAGGGCATAGCTAGCAAGATCAATAGAAAGCCCACGGATTGGGAGAAGTTCTTCACTAGCCATACATCAGACAAAGGTCTCATATGTAAAATATACTTGGAACTCAAAAAATTAAATCCCCCACAACAAATCCTCAAAGAAATAACTGCCCAATAAATAAGTGGGCTAATGACTTAAAGAGAAACTTCTCTGAAGAAGAAAGAAGGATGGCCAATAGACACATGAAGAAATGCTCAACCTCCCTAGCCATAAAAGAAATGCAAATCAAAACAACATTGAGATACCACCTCACCCCAGTTAGAATGGCAAAAATCAAGAACTCTAATAACAACAGATGCTGGAGGGGATGTGGACAGAAGGGAACCTTACTTCATTGTTGGTGGGAGTGTAAACTTGTTAAACCACTTTGGAAAGTAGTATGGAGGTTCCTCAAAAGACTCCACATAGAGCTCCCTATGACCCAGCGGTCCCACTTTGGGCATTTACCCAAATGTTTACAAACAAGACCACACTAAATCTACCAGCACAACTATGTTTATTGCAGCCTTTTTTACCATAGCTAAGATATGGAACCAACCCAGATGCCCCTCAGTAGATGAATGGATCAAGAAAATGTGGTATATATACACAATGGAATTCTATGCCTATGAGCTTTCTTAGCAATCCCTAATCATTGGCTTGCTCATCAGTATTCATACTGCCTCCTAACTTTTAACAAATAACACATTATGATATAAGTGGAACAATTTTTAAAGCAGCCTGTTAAGTAAATTCCTTAACTGATTTTATTCCAAATAAATAATATTCTAGAGAAATAATATTGAAGATATACACACAAACACAAACCCCTCCTTTCAACTGAGAAATCCTGCAGACACAGATATTTAATGTTTAGCATTTTTCAGACCATTCATTTCTTTACCTAAATTAGAGTTAGCATGCTATGTTATATGTTTTCTGTCTATGAGTGAAATGTTACGTTGTAAAATCCTGTCATAAACACTTTAAATAGAAAATGTATACAGAAGAGTTTTTTAAAAATTATTACACAAATGCTTTCAAACGGTCATTGCCTTGCATAAAACTCTACTCATGTGAGGAAAAACCTAGATAGTTTTATCATGATTAATACAGTTTTGAGTATTATAACAGCCAATTTAGATTATAAATGTATGATTCTTCATATATAAATTATCGTTCACATAAATTATTATGGAAAGGATAGAGGAATGGTTTTAGTGGTAGAATGTTAGTCATGAGCAAGAATGCCAAGTAAGCATCCAAGGTCTTAAATTCAATCTCTGTATCCTGGAAAAATAAAAATATATGCTAGAAAAAAATACATGAATAACTATTTAACAAAATTCTATTTAAAATTTATCATGTTTTTAAATTTTATACTAGGAAAAAATCCTTTGAAATGCAGAAAATATAAGTTCATCATGCAATCTTTTTTATAACTGTTCAGATATTTTAATCTTGTATTCCCCATTGTAAGAACTACCTAACATTTCAGAGCCTGGTTTGCATTGAAGCACTATAACATGCCTGCATTAGACCCTTAAGAATTGTCTATAGCATATACAAATAATATAATTATATACTGAGCTCAAATGTCAGTTGATTATATTTTCATGTTAGATCTGAGATTTGCATTTTAACCTCCATTCTTAAGCTTAGTTATTATTGGCAGGCAAAGTCATTTGACTATCTTTATGTACAATCACTATGATGTATTAATATCAACAAATCCATATTTTATAAAATTTAGGCTCTTTGAGAAATTATATGGCAAATAGAAGTTTCAATTTTGCTTCTATTAGCTCCTTGATTGATAGTGACACCTTTTATTCCTAGACACAATATTTCTCAAGTAGAAAAAGGTTTGTTCTGTTTACAATCTACTTCTTTTTTGTTCATACTATCATGTCATCAGAAACAACTAATATCACTTCTTTTCACCTAAACTTATTTCTACACTATTCACAATACAGTGCTAAAGAAAATGCTATATGGCATTTTACATGCTGCACTTTTTGAAACAACTCTGTCACATGATGCTGATGCATTTTGTGAATGTACATGCATCAACTCATCATATTCAGAAAAAAAAAAAACAATAGTAACCCAGCACTTTCAGGTGCCTTTGGCTCTGAGTAAATTTCAACTGGCATCATTATTATTCAGATAAACAAAACATCCCTTCAATTAATATTGCTTACCACAGCCTCAGTCTCATGACCTATATTATACCATTTTTGAGTGATTAAACTTTATTTAGCATCACCCACATGTTTGCTAGTATTTTCATGAGTTTACTTTTAAGTCATATAACTGATGAACAGGGATACAAGGCAGATATTTTCAAGTGTCATCTTTGTTGAAATGATTGTATGATAATATAAAGACATACCATGCTATATAATCAAGTAGTATCAAAAATGTCTATCGTTTAGATTTGTTTTAATTTTTTTACATTTTTTGCCTTTCTAAATGTTTATATTGTTTTATCTTTATATAAAGATCTCATTTTTCAATCAGAAAAATAATTAGCTTAAATATGAATTAGGATAATTTATGAAGTGCTATCAGTCTAGTATCAAACAGTCTGCTGTGAAAAGAATACTTGTATTGGTATTAAATATATAATATATAACAGAACTATAGCCTAGTTTCATGTCAAGTACAGAATTCATGTCATTGGCAGTATATACATATATATGCATATATATAAATATATATAGCCAAGATACTTTTGGTAAGGCTTCATGTAAATATTCATTCATAGTGATAATCTTGCAAAATAATAGCATAGCATCTAATGCTCTGTCTCTCTCCCTCTCTCCCTCTCTTCCCCTCTCCCTCTCCCTCTCCTTCTTCCTCTTCCTCTCTCTCTCCCTCTCCTTCCTTCCCTCCCTCCCCCCTCTCTCTCTCCCTCTCTCTCTCTGTCTCTCTGTCTCTCTCTGTCTCTCTCTCTCTCTCTTTCTTGCTCTGTCTCCCCCCACACACACAGGTAGGGCTTGAACTCAGGACCTGAGTGCTATCCTTGAGCTTCATTGCTAGCAGTCAACTACTTTGAGACACAGTTCCACTTTGGCTTTTGATAGTTAATTGGAGATAAGAGCCAGCCTGCCTGAGCCAGTTTTGTACTGTGATCCTCCGATGTCAATCCCCCTGGATAATTAAGATTAAAGGCAGGAACCACTGGTGCCCAGCTTTCTTTAACTCTTTACAAAATACTATATCCTATCCAAGCTTCTGACCACTTTTATTTTGCCTTCCTATTTTATCTATACTGGAAAAATTTTTTTCTTTTTATCTTTTTTTTCCAAGCACAACCCTACACATTCTCTGTCCCTGTTTCTATTTCAATTTTTCCAACTGGAATACCAAATGTCTCTCCAGTTTCATTGATATATACCCTTATGTTATCTACTTTTCTTACTACTTGCCCCAGGAGTGGTCACCACCATTATGACGCCAATAGTTATAAATATCCTCTATTTTCTCTCACTTTTTATTTGTTTAAAAAAAAACTAAGACTTAGGCTTACTAGCATATATTAAGCCAATGGAATTAGAACAACTGAAAATATGCACAGAAGGAGGTGCTTTTGGTGGAAGATGACAGGAATAGAAAGGAAAACAAACATATTCTCAAAGTAAGTTACCTTTAGGAAGTAGAAAATGTGGGATAATAACTGAATTTCACATACAAAGGAAAAGACATGTTCATAGGGATATTTTTTAACTTTCTTAGAAAGATAGAAGGCCCAATTGACCTTATAGTAATTAAGAGAGTAGCTGCAGATTTTTTGACTTGAAATGACCAAACTTATCTAAAATCACTTACAGATTGGTAAAATGACTGTCAAGCAAAATACTCATGCCATTTTGAATATATCAATTTATCAAGAATAAATTAAATGTCTCTGTTATAAAAGGACAGAAATTCTGATTTATGATGCAATTTGAAAATTAAGAAAAGTAAGGGAAATAAAACAATAGTAGTATATAATTTCTGGGAGAAGGAGGCAAAAACAGAAAATCAACATTGTTTTCAAAGATAAGGCTAAATGAGTGGCTAATCTAAATCACAATAAAGTAAAGGAGAGTTTTAGTTTCATGTTTGTTGTTTCACATAGATTGGAACAGTTGACTTTAGAGTACAGAAAAATTGTAACTTAAAATGTGTTAAGTAGTTATGCATATTAGAATATTAATATGACTTCTTTGAAATAATCAAAATTGATGCTGGAAAATTCAGTGCTTCATAGCTATGGTTGAAAAATATATTTAAAGGCTTCAGATATCCACCAACAGCATCCCATTTGGAAAATGGATGTATATGATGTATGTACAAAATCCCATTTGTGACATGTGTCCTGGCTCCATATGATTTATTTTTATTTGTTCCCTCCTCTGTATGATAGATAGGTCAATCTACTTTGATTTGCCTGTGCCAAATGTGACCTAATTTCCCTTATCTTTGACAGATTTTAGGTAATAATGGAATCACATATAATATATACATAATTAGTCTTTCACAGAATTGGTTATTCTCTGAATATTTTTCAAGATGGTTAAGTAAATTCCAGAATCATGAGAAGGATAAACCACAGATTTGAGGATTAGCTCCCAGAATGTGTATCTTGAATATCATGGTAAAATTTTGGCAGGCATAACACTAGTATCCTTATAAAAATCACAAATCCCAAGTTCACTCAAGGAAATGAGACCACTGCTATCTTTATGACCCAGCTGGTTCAGCCTCGTACTTCATTTTTTGTTTCACGGTATTTGATTGTAGAATCAAAATCACATCTCCAACCTCAGGGACATAGAACATGTGCCCATCTTTTCAGATGAGAGAGAAACATTTTAGCAGGTTGTTAACATTGATATCAAAGAACTCTGTTATACAATTTAGGTTCAGTAACCCTCATCCCAATTAGTACTTCGCATTTTCTAACTTTCTACAACATTTATTAGAAATTATTTCTGTGAGAAATCTGCCTTTATTTTCATCTATGTTGGCCATGTCTTCTTTCTAAACACTGCTTCTTTCCAACTTGACAAGTATGTAGAAATACTTTAGTTTCAAAGCTTTCTTTATAGAAGTCTCAAAAACTGCTGTTTATCCCATTTTGAGGCTCATTAAGCAGAATATTTCAGCCATCTCCTCCTTTATGAGCAAGGAAACATGAGATTCATCATTCTTACTCACAATGAATAGATGATAGCATGGCTTTGCCTTTAGTATTGCTCTCCTTTTCCATGTTAGTCATTCCTACTGACTTCAAGCTCTTTATACCTGGCTCTTGCTTGCCTGAATATAAATAGCCTGGAGACACCTCTAAGTATATTACACACTGCATATCTCACATTGTATATATTATATATACATGTGTATAAACATGAGCAATATGATTAATATATGGTTTTTTTTTTTTTTGCTACATCTACTCTTTTTATTTTACTAGTACTGGTGCTTGAACTCAGGGCCAGGGCACTATTGCTGAGCTTCTTTTGTTCAAAGCTAAATCTCTATCACTTTAGGCCCAGCTGCACTTCTAGCTTTTTGGGTAGTTTGTGGGAATGAAGATCTCACAGTCTTTCTTGCCTGGGCTGGCTTTGAGCAGCAGTTTTCAGCTCAGCCTCCTGAATAGCTAGAATTACAGTGTCAAGCCACCAGTGCTAGTTTACATGTACTCATATTTATATCTTATACATAAATATACATTTAAAACATAAAATTATGAATATCCTGCGCTACAAGTTCTCTACACATACATAGAAATGTGGTTTCTTTCTTTTTTTTTTTTGGTTGGTCGTAGGGCTTGAACTCTAAGCTTGGGTGCTGTCCCTGCGCTCTTCAGCTCAAGGCTAGCGCTCTATCACTTGTGGTTTTCTAGTGATTTATTGGAAATATGAATCTCATGGTCTTTCCTGCCTGGGCTGGGTTTGAACCATGATCCTCAGATCTCAGCCTCTTGAGAAGCTAGGATTACAGGCGCTCGGCTGTGGTTTCTTTTTTTTTTTCCCTTCCTTCCTTCCTTCCTTCCTTCCTTCCTTCCTTCCTTCCTTCCTTCCTTCCTTCCTTCCTTCCTTCCTTCCTTCCTCCCTCCCTCCCTCCCTCCCTCCCTTCCCTCCCTCTCTCCCTCCCTCCTTCTCTCCCTCCCTCCCTCCCTCCTTCCTTCCTTCCTTCTTTCCTCCTTCCTTCCTTCTTTTTTCTTTTTTGTATATATTTTATTGTAAACATGCTCCCCCACCTCCCCAACTTCTCCCTACCCACCCCAGAATTTGTAAAGTTTGTTTACAACATAGTGTCTTGTAGATCTCATTGTTATAATGGGTCAACCTGTATCCTTATTTCCACATTTTGTATTTCCCTTCCCCTCCCTAAATTAGAAAAATATACAAACAAGATGCAGGGCACTGGAATCAAAAACACTTAAAACAGTGGTTATACCATGGGGAAAGAACATACAAAAGAAACAAAAAATAACATAGTACATTATAAATACATTGAAAACAACAGCAAGAAAGATAAAACCTCTTGTGTCCCTAGCTTGGGGTTTCTATGTGACAAGTTAAGAAGCTCAAAACATGACAGATAGCACTTTAATCTTGGGTGACCTATGAACTTTCTTTTTTTTTATTGTGAAAATACCATACAGAGGGGTTACAATTACATGGGCAAGCATTGTTGCTTCCTACTTTGCTTCCCCTTCCCATCTCTTCCCATCTCCCCCCCCCCCTCCCCTCTTCCCTTCCCTCCCGGGCCAAAGTTGTAAAGTTTTGTAAAGTTTGTTTTTCGACATAACGTCTTGTACATCTCATTGTTGCAATGGGTCCACCTGTATTCCTATTTAAACATTTTTTCCCTTCCCTTCCACAAATTATATCAAAATCAAATACAGTGAAAACAAGAGTATGGAGGTTCTTCAAAAGACTCCACATAGAGCTCCGCCATGACCCAGCAATCCCACTTTTGGACATTTACCCAAAGGATCACAAACAAGACCATACCAAAGCTAACAGCACAACTATGTTTATTGAAGCATTATTTACCATAGCTAAGATATGGAACCAACCCAGATGCCCCTCAGTAGATGAATGGATCGAGAAAATGTGATATATATACACAATGGAATTCTATGCCTCCATCAGAAAGAATGACATTGCCCCATTTGTTAGAAAACGGAAAGACTTGGAAACAATTATATTAAGTGAAGTAAGCCAGGCCAAAAGAAACATAGGTCCCATGGTTTCCCTTATTTGCAATTGCGAGTATATGTCTGAGTCAAGCAGAAATGGTCAGATAAGTTGATGTTAGGTGAAATGAACCCTAAGATAAAGACTCAAATTTTTTTACTTTCTTGCGATTTTTTCTAACATATTTATAAGATGCACTTGCTTTTACATGCATTTTCATATGAATTACATCAACTTCTTAATCACAACTTTCAAAATTCTTTTTTAAAATCTTTATTGTAAAGCTTATGAACAGGGGAGTTACAGTTACATCAGTAAGGTAATGAGTACATTTATTTTTTAAAATTGTTACCCCTCCATCATTTTCTTCCTTCTAGCACTCATTGCTGCATTAGTTCATCCTTTGTCCTGGTGTTTCTGTGATTCCCTTTCCTTTCCACAGATCAAATAATCTTATATACAAGACAAAGGAGACAGAAAACTAAATAAAAATAATAGAAATAACTGCATTCTTTTGTTTACACTAACTTTCTTATACCCAATTTCTTGCCAGAATTGAATAATAAAGTATCATTCTGAGGCAGTTACAGTTTTGTTTTTCTGTGATTTCATCAATCGTGAGGGTGAAGTAGGATATTTGAGAGTCTAAGGCCAGTCTGGGTTACTTAGGAAGCTCCTTTCTCAAGAAACAAAAACAATAAAAGTAAACATGTGGTTATTGGATTAAGCAAAGAATAGGTGTTTCTCTGAAGAGTTGTGATCCTAAGGAAACCATGTGTACATTGAGGAAATCTTAAATTAGAGAGGAATGACCATCCACACATTCAAGAGTGTTGAAACCCAGTGGGGAAATTTATTTCAACCCTATTATTATGATTCTTTTTCAAGCATATTGATAAATGAATAAAAGTAAGAAACTGAAAGAAACATATTACAGTGGAACAGTATGTGTTGTATGTGTATGTATGTGTGTATACTATTTTTGTTGTTCTTTTTTGAAAATGAAGTAACTAAACAGGTGAGTGGCAACCCCATGGAAACGTGGATAGTAGAGAAAAATCTGCCCCAAACATCTGTTTAGAATTTTTTTTCGGTTCTTTGGTATGTTCCTCCCTCATGGTTTAACCTCTGATTTCATTGTTTTTGATTCCAGTGCCCTACATCTTGTATATACATTTTTTCTATTTTGGGGAGGGGAAGGGAAAAAACAAAATGCTTAAATAGGGATACAGGTTGACCCTTGTAACAATGAGATGTACAAGACACTATGTTGAAAATGAACTTTACAACTTTAAGTGCAGGGGAGTGGGGGAGAAAAGTTGGGAGGTGGGGAAGGAAGGGATGGTAGGGAGAAAACAAAGGAGGGGGTTACAATGCTTGATAGGAAATGTACTCATTACCTTATTCATGTAACTGTAACCCCTCTGTACAATATCTTTGCAATAAAAATATATTAAGAAAAAAGAAATGCTGAAGTCAGATTAGAGATTGATAGGCTAAAATAGTCCCTGAAGTAGGTTAAAACACTACTAACTAAATCCCCTCATGCTTTAAGCTGTATGCTGTTTTCCAAACCATGAAGACAACTGTCAATCAACAACTCACTTACACAAGGCCCAGATGTGCAAAAACAATAAATAATAGGTAAATACCAAGGAAAGCTGGAACATCAAATATCTACAAGTAAAGGCTCAGGCACTCATTCATGATTTTTGCATTATTTATTTATATATTCCTTCTGTTGTTTATGCATTTTCAACAGAAAAGATGCTTCTGATTTTTCCATGGATGCTCTTGTTTCTTACTTTCTCTCTGGGCTATTTTACTTGGACTTTTCCCTTGGTTTATAAACAGCGACTGTAAGAGAGCACCTTCTTTTATCACCACCTTTCACTTTACTTGCGTGATTTTAGTCATCTGGCACCAGCATGTCAACTAAAAAAGAATGGCATTCAACATCCAAAATTCATTTATACACAAAAAATCTTGTAGGAGTTCTAAAGCAAACGAACAATATAAATGACAATTTCAAAAGTTCAATATTTCTTTCTTAAAATATTTCTATGGTAAAGATATTGTACAGAGGGGTTACAGGTACATGGGTAAGGTAATGAGTACATTTCCTATCAAGCATTGTTACCCTTTCCTTTGTTTTTCCCCTATTATCCCTTTACTCACCATCTCCCCAACTCCTGCAACCACCCACCCCCAAAGTTGTAAAATTCATTTTCAACATATGTCTTATACATCTCATTGTTACAATGGGTCAACCTATATACTTGTTTCAGCATTTAGAAATTGTTCATGTTCATATCATAGTATTTTTATTTTTGAATAAATAAGCATTGTTATGACTGCTGCTTTTCAGATAAAATGAATATGAAATTATATTTAAATACTTTTAATTGAATTGCTTTTTCTCTTTTGATTCTATTTATATATTGCTCTTTTTAGATACTATTGGTAAATGTTATCTAAGTAAGAATATAAAACCTGGAAATCTATTTTGACAATTTAACAATATTAAACTTTGAGTTACATATATAACTAAATCATTCTTTATATATTCTTTATAAAACCAAAGGTATAAGTACACTTGAAAATATTCTGTATTGATAGCATTTGAGGTGATGTTTTATAAATGCTTATATAAAAGCAAAAATATTTATATTTAATCATAAAATATTTACAATGTTCTTACTGTTTTTATTATTTCATTTAAAATTATTTCTTTAAGTATTTGGGCTTTTAACTAGATGTCAATTTCCAAGGTTTCAAGTTTTGTACAATAGTCATAAACACTGCCTTTTTGACCTGACAGTAAGTAGTTAGGAGCTTGAGGGGCATAACTGTGGTAAGAAGTCAACCTCGGCTAATATGTTGCACACCACACTCTAGACCTGATAGATCATGGCCTCTGGTCATGGGTCTCCATTGCATCCCTCTGATTCCTATTTCATCAGCAGCAAAAATGGAAGATTAATGTGTAGTTTGGGTTTATATTATATCCTATTGTATGTATTTATTTCTCTCAAGCTGGTCTTTCTAGAGCATTTCCTAACATGTATGTTCAAAATGAGCCCACAGACAATAAACAGAGTCATACTGGTCTGCTAAATCATGAAGAAATCAGATTCTCTGTATATAAAGAAAAAAACTCTGGGGCTTTTAGAAACACAGTCAGGCACAGGAAGAAACTTTACTGGCCTATGCTCACAGTTGATGGGGCAACAAATCTGCCACACTCTTGGTTGGCTTTCTAGATTAGAACTACATTGGCTTACTACTTCACTTGCCATCTACTCAGCACTGTCAAATCACAACCCTGAGTTATACTCTGGAAAAGTCACCTGGGGCTTGTTCCTGCCTCAATGATGTCAGCTGTATTGTTTATTAAGGCCTAATATAAAACACGTTTCCCCTCCAGTGAAGAGAGAGACCTGAATGGTATGTACTACTTTTGACCTTTCCTTTCAGTGTCCACCATTGGACGCCAATTAATCAAAGTTATGGCATGGTTTGTTTTTGATTATGTGTGCTTTACTTTGCAGAAGGAAATCTCATGAAATAAAATATTTTTATGAATAAAAATAATGTGAATTGGTAGGCCTTTTATTGTCAGTATATTTTACTTCTTTAAATACCATGGGTAGCAAAACAGAAGTGTAGGCAAGGCCACCTGTTGGTTTCTTCATGAAATTATGACTGTGATGGTGGCTTATTCCCTTAGCTAAATCACTGATTATATTATAAAATTAAGATTAATGATCTAAGTTATTATGTGTGTATAAACATTCCCATTAACTTTTAGAATGTCTCTCATACTTACATAAATCTATTAAATTGGTCATTATTAGTTAGATGAGGCTCAGAAAAATGAAGTAAATAAACTTTTCTTCCAGAGCTAATTAGTGGAAAAGCTGACATTGCAACTCATTTCCATTTGTCTATAATAATTTTTGTTTCCTATTATTTACTCTTCATTCTGACTTTAAAAATAATTCTCATTTTTGCAAGCATTTGCAACTAACGTAATCTTTTATAATTTTTCTTTTATGTTCTCTCTCAGTACGAATGTATTTGTAAGTATATACACACAACTTAAGAAATGTGTTTCCAGTTGACTCTCTTATTCCTCACTTAGTAGCTGATTATCAATATAATTCCAAAGCTTATGCCTTTATATTTTTCTACATCTTCACTTCAATTAGTAATATTCGGATTAATCTTTCCTGAAGCAAAGGCATTTCCTGTGACTCTATTGTCTGAATCAAATGAAATAAATATCAAACTGGTAACAATCCCTTGAACAAGAGAGTGTCAACTGTTATGTCTACCTTTATTTAATTTCAGCTCCTGCTTTTCTTCCTGAATGGAGTGTTTATCCATAACCATTGTTCCACTTAGAGATATCTAACAAAAGTCATGGTATTTTATCTGTTTGAACTTAGTTTATTACATTACTGACACAGACATGAGATAGTGTATCAGGAAGGCTGCTTTCTCTCCATTTCTGACTTCTTTTCTTGTACAAGCACTACAAAATTTCATAAAATAATTTCATTTGAGTAAATATTTATATCTCTTTCATCCTGTATTGTGCCTTTTGCAATGTAAAACCTATTTGAATTTTTTTATGATCAATATAATAAACATTAGGGTATCAAATCATATTTGAATTGTTAGAAAGTTACAAAAAGAATCATGAGATTCTTTGTAGTAGAAAAGAAGACAGTATCAAGATTTTATTAATATAACAGAGTAAAATAGGAACTAAAATTACCAATAAAGGTTTTTGGGAAAGGCATCATTTGATGGATAATTCTGCGATTTAGTTAAAAATCTCACATCATAATTTTACAAATGGAAACTGAAATGAGCATGATGTAGTAGAGTGGAAGAAGCTCATAGTGGTAAAATAGTATTGGAATCCAGAGTTATTTTCCCTAGAAAGAAATAAGTTTGCTTTTTTTACAGTTAGGCTGTATCAAATAATCACTAACATTACATCACAGCTTTGAGGCCAGAAGTTTTCTTTTCTTTTTTTTTTTTAATTGTGAAAATACCATACAGAGGTGTTGCAATTACATGAAGAAGGTAATTAGTACATTTCTTATCAATCATTGTAGCCTCCTCCTTGGTTTCCCCTTACCATCTCTTCCCATCTCCTTCCCCACCTCCTGCCCTCTCCCCCCCACCAAAGTTGTAAAGTTCATTTTTCAGTATAACGTCTTGTACATCTCATTGTTGCAATGGATCCATATGTATCCCTATTTAAACAGTTTGTATTTTCCCTTCCCTTCCCCAAATTATACGAACATCAAATACAATAAAAACAGGGATTATACCATGGGGGAGGGACATACAAAGCAACAAAGAAATCATCTTATAAATATGTTAGAAACAATAGCAAGAAAGAAAAACCGTTTGAGTCTTTATCTTGGGGTTCATTTCACCTAACATCAACTTATTTGACCTTCTACTTGTCTCAGACATACACTAGTTATTGCAAATAAAGGAAACCATGGGACCTATGTTTCTTTGGGCATGACTTACTTCACTTAATATAATTTTTTTCAAGTCTTTCCATTTCCTAACAAATGGGGCAATGTCATTCTTTCTGATGGAGGCATAGAATTCTATTGTGCATATATACCACATTTTCTTGATCCATTCATCTACTGAGGGGCATCTGGGTTGGTTCCATAACTTAACTATGGTAAATAATGCTTCAATAAACATAGTTGTGCTGATAGTTTTAGTATGGTCTTGTTTGTGATCATTTGGGTAAATGCCCAAAAGTAGGATTGCTGGGTTATAGAGGAGCTCTATGTGGAGTCTTTTGAGGAACTTCCATACTACTTTCCAAAGTGGTTGAACAAATTTACACTCCCATCAAAAATGCAATAAAGTTCCCTTCTGTACACATCCCATCCAGCATCTGTTGTTATTAGAGTTCTTGATTATAGCCATTCTAACTGGGGTAAGGTGGTTTCTCAATGTTGTTTTGATTTGCATTTCTTTTATGGCTAGGGAGGTTGAGCATTTCTGCACGTGTCCATTGGCCATCCATTTTTCCTCTTCAGAGAAGTTTCTCTTTAAGTCATTAGCCCACTTATTTATCAGGCAGTTGTTAGTTTGAGGAATTGTTTTTGGGGGATTTAATTTTTTGAGTTCCAAGTATATTTTAGATATGAGACCCTTGTCCATTGTATGGCTAGTGAATTTCAGATCTTCTCCCAATCTGTGTCGAACATACAGCCAGCATTATACTTAATGGTGAAAAACTAAAGCCATTTCCTCTTTACTCAGAAACGAGACAAGGGTGTCTACTCTCTCCACTACTCTTCAGTTTAGTATTAGAATGCCTAACTACAGCAATAAGACAAGATACAAACATAAAAGGGGTCCAAAGAGGGAAAGATGAATTAAAACTCTCCCTCTTTGCAGATGACATAATCTTGTATTTAAAGAATCCCACAGACTCCATTCCCAAATTACTCATGCTGATTCAAAACTTTGACAAAATAGCAGGGTATAAAATTAACCCTCAAAAATCAATGGCTTTTCTGTATGCCAACAATGAGAAAAGCATGGGTGAAATTAGGAAAGCAACTCCATTCGTAATAGTCCCACAAAAAATAAAATAACTAGGAATTAACTTAACCAAAGAAGTGAAGGACCTCTATGATGAAAACCTTAAAAACCTGTAAAAGGAAATCAAAACAGAACTTAGAAAGTTGAAAAACATCCCATGCTCCTGGATTGGAAGGATCAACATCGTGAAAATAGCAATACTTCCCAAGGCTATCTATAAATTCAATGCAATACCTATCAGCATTCCAACCTCATTCTTCAAGGAAATAGGGGAGGCAATCCAAAATTTCACATGGAACAATAAAAGACTTTGAATAGCAAAAATGATCCTTAACAGGAAGAACAGGGCTAGAGGAATATCAATACCAAATTTCAAACTGTACAACAAAGCCATAGCAATCAAAACAGCTTAGTACTGGCACAAGAACAAACCTCAGGACCAATGCAATAGAATTGAAAACCCAGAAATGAACCTAGACCGACCTATAGCCATCTAATCTTTGATAAGGGAGCTAAAAATAGAATGGAAGAAAGAGAGCCTCTTTAGTACATGGTGCTGACAAAGTTGGTGAATCACTTGTAGAAAACTAAAGCTAGATCTTTATATATCACCCTGTAACTCAAAATGGATCAAAGACCTCGGAGTCAAAGCAGACACTCTGAAAATATTAGAGGACGGAATAGGAGAAACCCTTGGTCTCCTTGGCACAGGCTGAAATTTTCTTAATTCTTTTGTTTGTAAACTACATTTTCCGTTTTATTTTTGCTATTGTCTATTTTAGACTATTTATTGTATATTTAATGGTACATATGTTCACAAGTTGATAGAGTTTTCTTATAATGGTGATGTGTGTTTGTGTGTGTGTGTGTGTGTGTGTATGCACCATGCCATACATTTTTTTCTTTTTTTCCTTTGTTTCTCCTTCCCATCCCTTCCCATCCTCCCCCCGCCCCTCCACCTAATCCTCCCCCTCCAACCAAAGTTGTAAAGTTCGTTTTTCCACATAATGACTTGTACATCTCATTGTTGCAATGGATCCACCTGTATCCCTATTTAAACGATTTCTTTTTTCCCTTCCCCTCCACAAATTATACCAACATCAAATACAGTGAAAGCAGGGATTATACCATGGGGGAGGGACATACAAAGCAACAAAGAAATAATCTTATAAATGTGTTAGAAACAATCACCTGAAAGAAAAAATAAACATTTGAATACATATCTTAGAGTTCATTTTGCCTAACATCAACTTACCTGAACTTTTCTGCTTGATTCAGACATACACTAGTTACTGCAAATAAGGGAAACCATGAGACCTAAGTTTCTTTGGGCCTGGCTTGCCATACTTTCTTTATCCGTTTATTTCTTTTTGGGTATCTCAGCTGATTAAACAATTTAGCTATCATGACCCACACTGCCTTAAACATGAGGGATGAATATGCTATTTTGTCTCCTTTGTCTTTATTACACTTTTTTGGCTATATGCTGAAGCATGGTATGATGAAATCATGAATTATATGTATTTTTAGTGTTTTAAGAAGCCTGCTGATTTCCTTACTAGTTGTACCAATGTGTTTTCCTACTAACAATGTATTATGATTCTTCCTCCCCTCGTTTTCATCCTTGCTACAATTTGTAGCTTGCTTTCTTGATGATTGCCATTCTCACTGGAAAGAGGTAGAATTTAAGTGTAGTTTTGAGTTACACTTCTTTTATGACTAAGAATGATATTTGAAATCAAGGTAGTAAACTGTTGCTCATGCCTATAAAATTGTAATCCATGTCTCTATTGTCATGTGGCATGCTGTTCTTTCTCTCTTGTGTTTATTGTTCTTAAGAACATGAAGTACATTTAGGGTCTATTTGGATAATCTAGGTTAATTCTTATTTTGAGACCCATAATTTAGTGACAACTTCCAAGGACCTTATCCTTAAGTCATTACTACCACTGCCTGCATACTTTTGCTTTTGTAACAAACACTGTATGGGTTCATTGGCTAAGTGGATTAAACAGAATATTCCTACTCTTGTGACTCTGGAGACTAGGAATTATTAATCTTAGTGTTCATAGAATTACTTTCTTCTGAATTCTCTTTTGTAGGGATGCATATAGCAATTTTCACCTTTCT
Source organism: Dipodomys spectabilis (assembly GCF_019054845.1). Classification (NCBI taxonomy): domain Eukaryota; kingdom Metazoa; phylum Chordata; class Mammalia; order Rodentia; family Heteromyidae; genus Dipodomys; species Dipodomys spectabilis. The sequence continues at coordinate 14,079,852 of NW_024870709.1, forward strand.
TCACATAGTCCCTTCCACACTATGCCTTAATAATTGTTTCTTCTTGATCTTTGGATGATTTACATTAATTGTAACATAATTACAATTTTAAAGATCCTGTTTTTGCAGGTATTCATATTCTGAGATACTGAGTATCTAGACTCCAAAATGTAACTTTTTGTAGAAGATAAAATTTTGCATAACAGCAGCCACACAACCAAATAAGAAGTCTACCTACAAATTCTGACTTCTTTAATTTAATCCCCACATAAACTCATTGTTAGGAAGATCATAAAGATGTACTCATTAATGAATTAGGATTATTCTATAATTAGATATAGACTTTGATAGAGTCTCTGATGCCACAATAAGAGTTTCAATACATATATCTAGGGAAAACTCATCTCTTTGCAGCAGTGACTATGATCATCTCTAGCTCCATTTTTGTTATTTTTGTGTTATAGCATGTGGTTAATTGGTGATTGTTGAGGAATTAGTGAGAGATATGGTGAAGATATTAAAAAGTGATGTAGGATGTAGTTAAAACTTATTTTCTCCCTAAAAAAACTAGATAAATCTGTAAAGCATCAAGACAAAATATATTTTATGGAAAGAAAATAGCATCAGATATGAAAATACTCTACGTGTGTTCTCATATACTTAATCAATCAAGAAGTCTACTCTGAGTAAATTAACTCCTTCTTCTTTACAAATTGTCTTAAGATAGTTCAATTTATAAACCATTTATATGTGTATTAATAGCTTTATCAAGTGAATGCCAAGGTAGAGCCAGATCCACTGGAGGGGAAAACATGTAGGAAGGTAAAAGTAAAAAGAATGAGTACATTATCTGATTTCCTTCGATTGTCACTCCATCATTGTTAGCAATACTTGATGGATTTTTCTGCTAAAGAATCTATATAAGTTATCTCCAGGATTTCATACAAGATTCTTTGTGAAGGTCTGAACAGATCACTTACTATTATTCCTAAATTATATGTAGGATGAACAAAGTCATAAATACTGACACTTTCCTGTAAAGGGGAGAAGCATTTCTATTGAAGTACAGATTCACAAAGCTTCACTTACACATATGGCTAAATAATTGTTGGAAGATATATTATGTTAGAAATAAACCAAGATAGGTCATTCTGGTTTTCATTTTAAACCGAATGCCAATTTCTGGTGAGATTTGTCTTATTGATTTCTTTGGGTGGGCACATACATTTCTAAGAATGGAGAAAATGTGTAAATATCTGATTGAGAGGATAATTAAAGTAATCAAATGAGACTTAACAGGCATTTAAAAATTATTTCTTTATTTCTATTTAGTAGTTATGACAGGAAAGTTTATAAGAAAAGAAATATGACAGAGAAAAAAGAGTATATATCGAATCAACCTTAAATAACTTCCTTATTCACTGACAATTACAAAATGAGCAAGACTATCAGGGATATATATGTTATAGGAGAAATATATTATAAACTAGATTGCCTTAGTCTTCAATAGCATGCTATTATAGCCACGAAATACAGTACTGGCAATGTTATCCTCAAAGAATGCAGCTGACAGACACACTTGATTCAGGGTTTACTTCATGATAATATCAATATAAGAACATGTAGTATGCATATACTTCTTCAGCTTGAGTTCTGAGAAGCTCTGATTTTTGCTCAATAGAGCTACAAACAGAACTACATTGTAATGGCAGGCTAAGGAATGTCTCAAGATTCACAGTGTAAGCAAGGACATAAGATGTAGGATGAGAGCAAGATGTACTGAATAGTTCTAACTAAAGGGAGGTGAGTAGTTACTCCCCCATTTAAACATGCTGAGGGTACTAGCAGTGAATCACATAGTAACTAGAAGGTATAATCTTGTCACAATGGCTCAAGGGGAAATTTTCCAATGGTATTGTCAACACTACTTCATTTTTTTTTGTGAAAATACCATATAGAGGGATTACAATTACATGGGCAAGGTAATGAGTACATTTCTTATGAAGCATTGTTGCATCATCCTTTGTTTCCCCTTACCATCCCTTTCCATCTGCCACCCCATGACCTCACCCCCCTCTTGTACGTCTTATTGTAGCAATGGATCCACCTGTATCCCCATTTAAACAATTTGTTTTCTCCTTTCCCCTCTCCAAATTATACCAACATCAAATACAGTGAAAATAGGGGTTAAACCGTGGGGGAGGAACATACAAAGCAACAAAGAAATCATCTTATAAATACATTAGAAACAATAGCAAGAAAAAAAAACCATTTGGGTCCTTATCTTGGGGTTCATTTCTCCTAACATCAACTGATCTGACCATTTCTGCTTATCTCAGACATACATTAGTTTTTGCAAATAAAGGAAATCATGAGACCTATGTTTCTTTGGGCATAACTTACTTCACTTAACATGATTTTTTCCAAGTCTTTCCATTTCCTAACAAATGGGGCAATGTCATTCTTTCTGATGGAGGCATAGAATTCCATTGTGTATATATACCACATTTTCTTGATCCATTCATCTACTAAGAGGTATCTGGGTTGGTTCCATATCTTAGCTATGGTAAATAATGCTTCAATAAACATAGTTGTGCTGTAGTTTTAGTATGGTCTTGTTTGTGATCATTTGGGTAAATGCCCAAAAGTACGATTGCTGGGTCATAAAGGAGCTCTATGTGGAGTCTTTTGAGGAACTTCCACACTACTTTCCAAAGTGGTTGAACAAATTTACACTCCCACCAAAAATGCAGTAAAGTTCCCTTCTGTACACATCCCTCCAGCATTTGTTATTACAGTTCTTGATTATAACCATTTTAACTGGGGTGAAATGGTATCTCAATATTGTTTTGATTTGCATTTCTTTTATGGCTAGGGAGGTTGAGCATTTCTTCATGTATCTATTGGCCATCCTTCTTTCCTCTTCAGAGAAGTTTCTCTTTAAGTCTTTAGCCCACTTATTTATTGGGCAGTTGTTTCTTTGAGGATTTGTTTTTGGGGGATTTAATTTTTTGAGTTGCAAGTATATTTTAGATATGAGACCCTTGTTCGTTGTATGGCTAGTGAAGTCTTCTCCCAATCCGTGGGCTTTCTATTGATCTTGCTAGCTATGTCCTTTGCCATGCAGAAGCTCTGCAATTTCATGCAATCCCATTTATCGAATCTTTCTTTGATTTGTTGTGTTTCCGGGTCTCTATTAAGAAAATTTAGGCCTGTGCCAAGGAGACCTAGGGTTTCTCTTATTCAGTCCTCTAATGTTTTAGGGTGTCTGCTTTGACTCTGAGGTCTTTGATCCATTTGGAGTTGAGTCTGGTGCAGGGTGATATATAAAGATCTAGATTTGGTTTTCTACAAGTGATTAACCAACTTTGCCAGCACCATGTACTGAAGAGGCTCTCTTTCTTCCATTCTGTTTTTTTTAGCTCCCTTATCAAAGATTAGATGGCTATAGGTCTGTGGGTTCATTTCTGGGTTTTCAATTCTATTCCATTGGTCCTGAGGTCTGTTCTTGTGCCAGTACTAAGCTGTTTTGATTGCTATGGCTTTGTAGTACAGTTTGAAATTTGGTATTAATATTCCTCCAGCCCTGTTCTTCCTGTCAAGGAGTCTTTTAATGTTCCATATGAATTTCTGGATTGCCTCTTCTATTTCATTGAAGAATGAGGTTGAAGTGTTGATAGGTATCACATTAAATTTGTAGATAGCCTTGGGAAATATTGCTATTTTCAAGATGTTGATCCTTCCAATCCTGGAGCATGGGAGGTTTTTCAACTTTCTAAGTTCTCTTCTTCAGGTGTTTAAAGTTTTCATCATAGAGGTCCTTCACTTCTTTGGTTAAATGAATTCCTAGGTATTTTATTTTTTGTGGGGCTGTTATGAGTGGAGTTGCTTTCCTGATTTCAGCCATACTTTTCTCATTGTTAGCATACAGAAAAGCCATTGATTTTTGAGGGTTAATTTTATACCCTGCTACTTTGCCAAAGTTTTGAATCAGCATGAGTAATTTGGGAGTGGAGTCCGTGGGATCTTTAAATACAAGATCGTGTCATCTGCAAAGATGGAGAGTTTTACTTCATCTTTCCCTATTTGGAACCCTTTTCCGTTTGTATCTTATATTATTGCTGTAGCTAGGCATTCTAATACTAGATTGAAGAGAAGTGGAGAGAGTGGACATCCTTGTCTTGTTCCTGAGTTAAGAGGAAATGGCTTTAGTTTTTCATCATTAAGTATAATGCTGGCTTTAGTTTTGTCATATGCAGCCTTTATTGTATTGAGGAATGTTCTATGGACTCCTAGTTTTTCCAGAACATTCATCATAAAGGGGTGTTGGAACTTGCCAAATCTTTTTCTGCATCTATTAAGATAACCATGTGGTTCTTATCCTTGCTCCTGTTGATGAAATGAATTATATTAATTGATTTGTGTACATTGAACTAGCTTTGCATCCCTGAAATTAATCCTGTTTGATCATAGTGTATGATTTTTTGGATGAATTGTTGAGGTCGATTGGCCAAAGTTTTGTTGAGAAGTTTTGCATCAATATTCATTAAAAAAAATGGGTTTAGAGTTCTCTTTCTTTGATGAGTCCCTGTCTGGTTTTGGGATGAGGGTTATGATGGCTTCATAGAATGAGTTCGGTAGTGAACTTTCTCTTTCAATTTCATTGAAGAGTTGGATGAATATTGGTGTGAGCTCTGCTTTGAAGGCCTTGTGGAATTCTGCTGTAAGTCTATCTGATCCTGGGCTTTTCTTAGTTGGGAGGTCTCTTATTGCTTTCTCTATTTCAATGCTTGATATGGGCCTGTTAAGATGGTTACCTCATCTTGGTTTAGTTTAGGCATGTCGATATTTGCTAGAAAAAGGTCCATTTCTCCCAAGTTCTCAACTTCTTAGCGTAAAGTTTGAGAAGTATTCCCTTATAATGTTCTGAATCTTGGTTGTTTCTATGGTGATGTTTCCATTCTCATCTCTGCGTTTGTTTATTGGGTGTGTTCTCTTCTTTTTCTGATAAGATTTGCTAAGGGTCTGTCAATTTTGTTAATTTTTTCGAAGAATCAACTATTTGTTTTGTTGATTCTATGTTTTATTTTGGATTCTAATTTGTTTAATTCTGAATTAATTTTAATTATTTCTTTCCATCTACTGGATTGGGGTTTAGCTTGTTGCTCATTTTCAAGGAGTTTTAGATGTCTCATTAAATTGTTGGTTTCAGATCTCTCCAATTTGTTGATGTAGGAACTCCAAGCTATAAACTTGCCTCTGAGTACTGTCTTTGCTGTATCCCAGAGCAGCTGGTAATTTCTGTGTTTATTTTTGTTGAACATCATAAACATTTGAATTTCCTTTCTAATCTCTTCCATGACCCACTGATGATTCAACAATGTGTTTTTCAGCCTCCATTTGTTACAGGACTTTCTTTGGTGGCTTTTGGTGTTGAGTTCTAATTTGATTCCCTTGTGGACTGAGAGAATGCAAGGGATAACTTCAATGTTTCTGAATTTGGACAAGTTTACTTTGTGACCTAAAATGTGGTCTATTTTGGAAAATGTTCCATGTGGTGCTGAGAAAAACGTGTATTCTGATGCTGTTGGGTGAAATATTTGGTAGATAACTCTTAAATCTAGTTGATGCTATGCAGTTGTTTAGATCTGTGGTTTCTTTTTTAAGTTTCTGTGGAGTTGATCTATTTAGTGAGGATAGTGGTGTGTTAAAGTCCCCAACAATTAATGTCTTTGGAGCTATGTGAGATTTGAGGGAGAGTAGTGTTTCTTGGATAAATTTGGGTGCTCCGTTGTTTGGTGAATAGGTATTTAGAATTGTAATATTCTCCTGAAGGAGAGATACCTTAATTAGTATGTAGTGACCTTCCGTATCTCTTCTCACTAATTTTACTTTGAAGTCTATTTTATCTGATATTAGAATTGCAACTCCCACCAGTTTATAGGGGCTGTTTGCTTGGTAGAACACCACTTCATTTTAACTCACCATTTGTTCCTTTGATCATCTTTCCTCTACTGAACATTTTAATTGCTGTCCATGATTGTTTTAGACTGCCTTATTACCTGTTTATGAACTATGTAGAGTCAGAGATTTTATTTCTTAAACCACTAGCCATCTAGAAATAGGCAAATTACTTGGTGAAAAAAAATGCTCAGGTGATTAAACTAGTACAGTAAAAAAAATTATATGATTTTCTCTCCTTTTATGCTTCTTATATTCCCATTAAGATTTTAGAATATTCTCTTGTAAAAAGAAAATCAACTTAGACTTCAACGATAGGTAAAAATTATACAGCTAAGTTGGAGCTGAAAATGGCTTGATTAGGTAGATGAATTTGTAATTCACTCATTCATTTGCTAGGGAATCACAGCTTCTGGAATCCATGCTATAGCCCCAATACAAAAACATATCTTTGCCATCAAAAGGTCCAGAATTAGTGGGGAAAAAATTGATCTCAACACAAGTATTCATCTATAAGAGTTTACTGTGCTGCATGAACTAAAATAAGTTATGATTGTCCAGATAAGACAGAAAGTGTTTTCACAGGCATGACCTTTATTTCTGTTCATTAATGTTGAGCAAACTTTAGACTTTTGGTAGGAGAGAGAAAGTACTCTGGATAAAAAGGAAGAGGGAAAGGGCATGATGTGGTCAGGAATATGAAAGAGTACCATGTAACACATTCATGAAACCAATAGAACCCATGGCTGTGGGCAAACAGGACAAAGAAAAGAAAAATCTCCTTAATTGCCTTTAAAGTGCCTATCCCTTTTAAATTTCAACAATATGACAATAATTACACAGTATATTCATGGAGAAAAAAGTTGAATTATGATTTGTATAAAGCAAAATCTCCATCATTGATTAGCAGAAAGAGCAGGAGACCACCTTGCTATCATCTAGAGCAGCTTGATGGTAGAATATAGAATTAATTTTATCTCAGCTATTTTTTTCTCCTTTTCTTTCCACTATAGCATCTTATGAGAAAATAGCTGTTTTGGTAATTTATTGGTGAAACTTAAAATTTAAAAATAGATTTTTAGAAACAACAGAGTTTGGAAACTACATTTTTAATACAAAGGCTTTTCTGTAGCCCACATTTTAACAGTCTAGAAGTCTAAAGATAAAAGTTTGCTTCACACAAGTATAAAGATTTATAACTCATTTGTTAGTTTTCTAGGTAGTAAGTAAAATGCCCTGAAATTGTAGAGAAAATTGCATTTGTTTTGGTAATATCATAGATGTAATTCTGTGATATAAATATATATTTCAAACTTTACACTGATATTTGCATAATGAACCCTTCAAACCTAGAAGCCATTATCTTTTTAAGCTTATGAATACATGAGGACTTCAACAAATTCAATTTGAAAATTTACAACTCAGTACTTTGGAGACAGTGGCTAAAATACTGGCCACTCAAGAGGCAGGGATTGTGGTTCAAAGTCAATCCAGACAGAGAAAAATCCTCCATGGCTCAAATGGTGATGCACAAGCCATGAACAAAAAAGTGGAGTAAGAATGTAATTTCTGATTTCAATCTAATACAGGCACAATAATGTACCTATGCTCTTTATTACCCTTTTCTATTCAATTTTCTCAGTATCTTGGGCCACTTTGCACTCCTTTTATTGCTTGTGTTCACTTCACTTATTTGCTGACTGGTACACAAAGTCTCACACATGTGAATTCTTATTTCCCCTAGGAATCTTAAAACTATACACACACACACACACACACACACACACACACACACACACACACACACACTTTCTGCATATTGTCTTCCCTCCATTCAAAATTCCTCTTTTCATATTCATCTAAACCTTTCGTGTGTGTGTGTGTGTGTGTGTGTGTGTGTGTGTGTGTGTGTGTGTGTGTGTGTGGTTATTCATCTTGGGGCTTGAACTTTGTGCTTTGGCGCTGTCCCTGCGCTCTTCATCTCAAGGCAAGCGCTCTACCACTTGAGCCACGGTGCCACTTCTGATTTTCTAGTGGTTTACTGAGATAAGAGTCCCATGGACTTTCCTGCCCAAGCTGGCTTTGAGTCATGATTCTCAGATCTCAGTCTCTTGAGTAGGGAGGATTACAGGTGTGAGCCACCTGCCCCTGGATAAACCTTTCTTATTGTCACTAAAATTGTCAGAATGAATTCATAACAATTTGCAGAATATGGTTTATTTTGCATTCAAAATAAAGCAGGGCCAACAAATTCTAATACATGTGTCTGGGGCACTCTACCTAACTTCACCCCAGGTTCACACTTCTGTTGGGGTGAGTATTTCCTTGGACTTTTGTGATAAGCTACCCAGTGGCAACTTCATTGCATGCACTTCCTAGAAGGGATTCTATACACATGATTTTTGTCTATGTTAGGATTCTCTAACTTTTCCCCACCTACAAGGCAGTGTCTGGTTGAGGATTTGGAGGACTTTTGCCATGCTGATATAATTCAGTGGTCATATTAAAAATATTTCTTAATAGCATGAGGAAAGGTAAAAAGGTAAACATTACAACAGTGACATTCTTGTTCAATTTCTCTAAGATCAGACTTACTTTCAGCTCAAAACTCCATAAAACACTAAAATTATCTTAGCTATGGTAAATAATGCTGCAATAAACATAGTTGTGCTGGTAGCTTTAGTGTGGTCTTGTTTGTAAACATTTGGGTAAATGCCCAAAAGTGGGATTGCTGCGTCATAGGGGAGTTCTATGTGAAGTCTTTTGAGGAACCTCCATACTGCTTTCCAAAGTGGTTGAACAAGTTTACATTCCCACCAACAATGAAGTAAGGTTCCTTTCTGCCCACATCCCCTCCAGCATCTGTTGTTGTTAGAGATCTCGATTTTTGCCATTCTAACTGGAATGAGGTGATATCTCAATGTTGTTTTGATTTGCATTTCTTTTATGGCTAGGGATGTTGAACATTTCTTCATGTGTCTATTGGCCATCCTTCTTTCTTCTTCAGAGAAGTTTCTCTTTAAGTCTTTCACCCACTTATTTATTGGGCAGTTGTTTCTTTGAGGATTTGTTGTTGGGGGGTTTAATTTTTTGAGTTCCAAGTATAATTTAGATATGAGACCCTTGTCCGTTGTATGGCTAGTAAAGATCTTCTCCCAATCCGTGGGCTTTCTATTGATCTTGCTAGCTATGTCATTTGCCCTGCGGAAGCTCTGCAACTTTATGCAATCCCATTTGTCCAACCTTTCTTTGATTTGTTGTGTTTCAGGGTCACTATTCAGAAAATTTCGGCCTGAGCCAAGGAGACCTAGGGTTTCTCCTATTCCATCCTGTAATGTTTTCAGAGTGTCTGTTTTGAGATCAAGGTCTTTGATCCATTAGGAGTTGATTCTGGTGCAGGGTGATATATAAGGATCTAGCTTTAGTTTTCTACATGTAGTTAACCAATTTTGCCAGCACCATTTACTGAAGAGGCTGTCTGTCTTCCATTCTATTGTTTTAGCTCCCTTATCGAAGATTAGATGGCTATAGGTCTGTAGGTTCATTTTTGGGTTTTCAATTCTATTCCATTGGTCCTGAGGTCTGTTCTTATGCCAATACCAAGCTGTTTTGATTACTATGGCTTTATAGTAGAGTTTGAAATTTGGTATTGATATTCCTCCAGCAGTGTTCTTTCCGTTGAGGAGCGTTTTTGCTATTCGGGGTCTTTTATTGTTCCATATGAATTTTTGGATTGCCTCTTCTATTTCCTTGAAGAATGAGGGTGGAATTTTGATAGGTATCGGGTTGAATTTGTAGATAGCCTTGGGAAGTATTGCCATTTTCACGATGTTAATCTTTCCAATCCAGGAGCATGGGAGGTTTTGCCATTTTTTAAGTTCTGTGTTGATTTCCTTTTTCAAGATTTTAAAGTTTTCATCATAGAGGTCCTTCACTTCTTTAGTTAAGTTAATTCCTAGGTATTTTATTTTTTGTGGGGCTATTACAAATGGAGTTGCTTTCCTAATTTCAGCCACACTTTTTTCATTGTTGGCATACAGAAAAGAACCAACCCAGATGCCCCTCAGTAGATGAATGGATCAAGAAAATGTGGTATATATACACAATGGAATTCTATGCCTCCATCAGAAAGAATGACATTTCGCCATTTGTTAGGAAATGGAAAGGCTTGGAAAAAATTATATTAAGTGAAGTAAGCCAGGCCCAAAGAAACATAGGTCCCATGGTTTCCCTTATTTGCAATATCTAGTATATGTATGAGTCAAGCGGAAAAGGTCAGATAATGTGATGTTAGGAAAACGAACCCTTAAATATGTATTTTAATGTTTTTTTTCTTTCATGCATGTGTTTCTAACGCATTTATAAGATTATTTCTTTGTTGCTTTGTATGTCCCTCCCCCACAGTGTAACCCCCGCTTTCACTATATTTGATGTCAGTATAACTTGTGGAGGAGATGGGGACAAACAAGTCGTTTAAGGATTCAGGTGGGCCTGTTGCAACAATGAGAAATACAAAATGTCATGTCAAAAACGAGCTTTACAATGTCGGTGTGGGGGGGTTAGGGGGGGAAGGATTGGGTGGGGGGGAGGGGGGAGGCTGGGAAGGGAGGTGAAGGGTAAACAAAGGAGGAGGCTGCAATGCTTGGTAAGAAATGTATGCATTATCCTGCGCATGTAATTGTAACCCCTCTGTACAGTATGTTCTCAAATAAAATAAAATTAAATTTAAAAAAAACACTAAAATTAAAATATTTTACAAACTCTGCCTCTTTGCTGGACATGTATAACAGCTCATTCCACAGCATCTTTGTCTTTATTTGTGTATTTGGATAACAGAAGATTTTAAGGTGAAACATGAGAAGAGAACACACAAACAAAACCAAGAACTTAAACATGATAACAAAATGAAAACAACAAAGGGTTGGTATGTAGGATGAATATTAAAGACATATAACATTTTCTTATTTCCTTAAGACAAATCCTTGTTTGTGAGAGTTGATTTTACCTTCCCTGTTACTGACACTCCAGAAATATGAGTTCTACCATGAGTCAATCTACTAATTTATTATTGTAGACAAACCAATTTGCTAGAGCGTATTCTTCATCATGAACCAAGCCACTGTGCAGTCAGAACTGTGCAGGTGGCCAGCACAATGAAGATGAGTTATGTGTTATTGCTAAGTCCCTGTGGAAGACACATTTTATTTTCTGAAAATGCTGTGAGATTCCAGTTGCAAGAGTAACATGTAAAAATAGTTCTCAAATCTTGTAAATGACATGGCAGACATACTGCTCATTATTTAGAATCTCAAAATACTGTTGATTACATGAATATTACTAATTATCCTTTTAGTTTGAAAGCATATTGCTAAGCTGTTTCAAAATTTCATTATTAGAATAAATTTAAATTCACACCAACACACATATCTTGTATATATCTAGCTCCTATGAATGCAAAAATGTTCTCCATCATCAACATAATTTCTGATAATTATTTTTTAATTACAAGTTATAAACCTATAGTGAACATGATTGTCACTGGGAGTTCGTAGAATTTCTTTGTTATAATTTTAGCGATGTATATACTGACATATGCAAACCATTAGAATATTATATAAAGGAATATATAAAAGCTCTAACTCCTGGAAACCACAACTCTGTTTTCCGTCTCTAAAGGTTTGTTTTTTCAGAATTATGTAGCTGGAAGATGAAGTACATAACATTTTTATTTATATTATTATTTATTTATTTATTTTTGTCAGACATGGGGCTTGAACTCTGGGCTTGCATGTGTCCCTCAGCTCTTCAGCTCAAGGATAGCGCTCTACCATTGAGTCACAGCACCACTTCCAGTTTTCTGGTGATTTATTGGAGATAAGAGTCTCACTGATTTTCCTGCCCAGGCTGGCTTTGAAGCATGGTCCTCAGATCTCAGCCTCCTGAGTAGCTAGGATTATAGTCATGAACCACCAGTGCCCAGCTTACATGACATTTTTAAACTGGCTTCCATTACATACTAGCATTCACTTGACATTCTTCCAGTAGTTTCATGACTTGATAGCTTATTTCTTTTCAGTGGTGAATAATATCATATTGCTAGAATATACCTGTTTACCTCTTTACCTATTGAAAATTGCCTTTAGATTTGAGATGCTGTAAATATCTTTTTGCTGTTTTTTAATGTGGATGATAGTTTTTAATGCTTTTTCACCTTAGTACTAAGGAGTGATTTGTTAGTTGTTCAGGAAAAGTATGTTAACTATGGAAGAAGTAAGAAGCTACCAAAGTCTTTTTCCAAACAAGTGCATCTGAGCAGAGGAAATTATAAATATTTTTAATGGCATCCAGCTCATCAGTTCTTTCTTTTGGACTGTGCCATTTTGTTATAGTTAAAAAGCAAAACAAAAACAAAAACAAAAAATGCAAAGAAACAATATTGGGCCAGAGCTATAGCTCAATTGTAGAGTAATTGCTTAACATGAACAAGAATTCAAGTTTGGTCCCCAGCACAAAATAATATTAAACATGATCTTGTATTTAAAGAATCCCATAGACTCCACTCCCAAATTACTCAAGCTGATTCAAAACTTTGGCAAAGTAGCAGGTTATAAAATTAACCCCCCAAAATCAATGGCTTTTCTGTATGCCAACAATGAGAAAAGTGTGGCTGAAATTAGGAAAGCAACTCCATTTGTAATAGCCCCACAAAAAATAAAATACCTAGGAATCAACTTAACTAAAGAAGTGAAGGACCTCTATGATGAAAACTTTAAAATCTTGAAAAAGGAAATCAACACAGAACTTAAAAAATGGCAAAACCTCCCATGCTCCTGGATTGGAAAGATTAACATCGTGAAAATGGCAATACTTCCCAAGGCTATCTACAAATTCAACCCGATACCTATCAAAATTCCACCCTCATTCTTCAAGGAAATAGAAGAGGCAATCCAAAAATTCATATGGAACAATAAAAGACCCCGAATAGCAAAAACGCTCCTCAACAGAAAGAACACTGCTGGAGGAATATCAATACCAAATTTCAAACTCTACTATAAAGCCATAGTAATCAAAACAGCTTGGTATTGGCATAAGAACAGACCTCAGGACCAATGGAATAGAATTGAAAACCCAAAAATGAACCTACAGACCTATAGCCATCTAATCTTCGATAAGGGAGCTAAATCAATAGAATGGAAGAAAGACAGCCTCTTCAGTAAATGGTGCTGGCAAAATTGGTTAACTACATGTAGAAAACTAAAGCTAGATCCTTATATATCACCCTGCACCAGAATCAACTCCAAATGGATCAAAGACCTTGAACTCAAAACAGACACTCTGAAAACATTACAGGATGGAATAGGAGAAACCCTAGGTCTCCTTGGCTCAGGCCGAAATTTTCTGAATAGTGACCCTGAAACACAACAAATCAAAGAAAGGTTGGACAAATGGGATTGCATAAAGTTGCAGAGCTTCCGCAGGGCAAATGACATAGCTAGCAAGATCAATAGAAAGCCCACGGATTGGGAGAAGATCTTTACTAGCCATACAACGGACAAGGGTCTCATATCTAAAATATACTTGGAACTCAAAAAATTAAACCCCCCAACAACAAATCCTCAAAGAAACAACTGCCCAATAAATAAGTGGGCGAAAGACTTAAAGAGAAACTTCTCTGAAGAAGAAAGAAGGATGGCCAATAGACACATGAAGAAATGTTCAACATCCCTAGCCATAAAAGAAATGCAAATCAAAACAACATTGAGATATCACCTCACTCCAGTTAGAACGACAAAAATCAAGAACTCTAACAACAACAGATGCTGGAGGGGATGTGGGCAGAAAGGAACCTTACTTCATTGTTGGTGGGAATGTAAACTTGTTCAACCACTTTGGAAAGCAGTATGGAGGTTCCTCAAAAGACTTCACATAGAACTCCCCTATGACGCAGCAATCCCACTTTTGGGCATTTACCCAAATGTTTACAAACAAGACCACACTAAAGCTACCAGCACAACTATGTTTATTGCAGCATTATTTACCATAGCTAAGATATGGAACCAACCCAGATGCCCCTCAGTAGATGAATGGATCAAGAAAATGTGGTATATATACACAATGGAATTCTATGCCTCCATCAGAAAGAATGACATTTCCCCATTTGTTAGGAAATGGAAAGGCTTGGAAAAAATTATATTAAGTGAAGTAAGCCAGGCCCAAAGAAGCATAGGTCCCATGGTTTCCCTTATTTGCAATATCTAGTATATGTATGAGTCAAGCGGAAAAGGTCAGATAATGTGATGTTAGGAAAACGAACCCTTAAATATGTATTTTAATGTTTTTTTTTCTTTCATGCATGTGTTTCTAACGCATTTATAAGATTATTTCTTTGTTGCTTTGTATGTCCCTCCCCCACAGTGTAACCCCCGCTTTCACTATATTTGATGTCAGTATAACTTGTGGAGGAGATGGGGAAAAACAAGTCGTTTAAGGATTCAGGTGGACCTGTTGCAACAATGAGAAGTACAAAATGTCATGTCATAAATGAGCTTTACAATGTCGGTGTGGGGGGGGAGGGGGGAAAGATTGGGTGGGGGGGGGAGGGGGGAGGCTGGGAAGGGAGGTGAAGGGTAAACAAAGGAGGAGGCTGCAATGTTTGGTAAGAAATGTATGCATTATCCTGCGCATGTAATTGTAACCCCTCTGTACAGTATGTTCTCAAATAAAATAAAATTAAAATATATATATATAAAACAAAAACAAAAACAAAATAATATTTAAAAAAAAGAGGAAATTTGGTATTGATTCCTTCAGCACTGCTTTTATGTTAAGGATTGTTTTTGCTATCCGGGGTCTTCTATTTATTCCATATGAATGTTTCAATTGTGTCTTTTATTTCATTAAAGATTGTTGTTGGGATGTTGATGGGTATTGCATTGAATTCGAAAATGGCAGTATTGCCATTTTCACAATGTTAATCTTCCCAATCCAGGAGCATGGGAGGTTTGTCCAATTCCTTACATCTGCTTTACTTTCCTTTTTCAAGTTTTTAAAGTTTTTATCATAGATGCCCTTCACCTCTTTGGTTAAGTTAATTCCTAGGTATTTTTTTTGAAACTATTACAAAAGGAGTTGCTTTTCTGATTTCAGCCTCTCCTTTCTCAATGTTGGCATACAGATTTTATATCCTTCTACTTTATCAATGTTTCAGATCAGAAACTAAGGTGGGTGAGGAGTCATTGGAGTTCTTTAAATATAGAATCATGTCATCTGCAACAAGGGAGAATTTTACTTTTTTCCCTGTTTGGATACCATACTAAAGCTACCAGCAAACCTATGTTAATTGCAGTATTATTTACCATAGCTAAGCTATGGAACAAAGCCAGATGCCCCTCATAGATGAATGAATCAAAAAATATGATATTTACACAATGGAATTATATGCTTTCATCATAAAGAATGACATTGCCTCATGCATAAGGAAATGGAAAGACTTTGTTTCTAACATATTTATAAGATGATTTCTTTGTTGCTTTGTATGTCCTTCCCCATGGTATAACCCCTGTTTTCACTGTATTTGATGTTGGTACAATTTGGGGAGGGGAAGGGAAAACATGAATTGTTTGGTTAGGGATACAGGTGGACCCATTGCAACAATGAGATGTACAAGATGTTATGTGGAAAAACGAATTGTACAACTTTGGTGCAGGGGGTGAGGGGGTGTTGCAGGGATGGTAAGGGGAAACTAAGGAGGAGGCAACAACGCTTGATAAGAAAGGTACTCATTATCGTGCTCGTGTAATTGTAACCCCTCTATACGGTATTTTCACAATAAAAAAAATAAAAAAGAAAAAGTCATATTAAGTGAAGTAAGCCAGACCTAAAGAAACACAGGCTCCATAATTTGCCTCATTTGTAATAATTAGTATACATCTAGGAAAGTACTAGCAGGGGATAACAATAGCTCAATAGCTATGTACATATGGTAGTACAAAATGATGTTAATCAAATTAAATTCTAAGATATGGAAACAAGAGGGTTTTGTTGTTGTTGTTGCTGATAAGGTACTGTGTGAATTATTTCTTTTTTATTCATTTTATCTGTTGTCAGTATTTTTTATTCTGGTACTCTTTGTCTTGTATATACATTTATCTGATTTGGGGAAGGGAAGAGGTATGACAAAATGGTGAAACAAAGGACAAAGGGTAAACCAATGCATCAGCAATACTCAGAAGACACTATGCTGGAATTGAACTTTACAACTTGAGGGTGTGAGGAGTAGGGCCGAAGGAAAAGAGGAAAAAAAGGGAATGGGTCACACTGTTCAACAAGAAATTTACTCATTATCTTACTATATAACTGTTACCCCTGTGTATATCACCTTTACCATACAATAAAATTTAAAAAAGAAGAGGAAAAACAAAATAGGTCCTCTATATTTTAGTCTACCAGAGTTCAATAATTTTGCATTATACGTTTAGGTCTGTTGTCCATTGTGAGTTTACTTTTATGCAGGATATTAAAATCTGTGGTGAAATTCATTAATACCTTGTGGGTATGTATGTGTGCAGCCTTGTATTGCTTTGATTCTTTTTTCAAGATAAATTGACAATGACTCATGTGAATCTTTCTCTCATCTTTATTTGTTGCATTGAACTATTTTTTGCATATTCTCTCCCCATTACTACACTATTATTACTGTGGTTTCCTAATAAATTGAATCGTACTCCTACTTTATTTTTTAATATTGTATTAGCAATTAAGAACTTAGGAGCTCAGTATTGTCCCTTAGCTTTTTCACTCAAAACTGCTGCTTTATCACCTGAGCCTTAGCTCTATTTCTGGCTTTTAATTGGCTATTTGGAGACAGGAATCTAACAGACTTCCATCCTGGCTTTGAACCATGATCCTCAGTTCTCAGCCTCCTGAGTAGCTGAGATAATAAGCATGGGTACCTGGTGGAGTAATTAATTTTCAAAAGGTTTTTATTTACTGGTCAGTTAAAAATGAGGAAAAAAATGTATATACAAGATGCAGGGTACCAAAATCAAGTACAGTGACAGCAGGGGGTATACCAGAGGGGGAAGTACATACAAAGGAAACCAAAAATAATCACATAATACATTTAAAACAACAACAAAGAAAGACCTCATGTCCATATCTTGAGGTTCATTTTACTTAGCATCATCTTATATGGTCATATGTACATAGCTTTTGAGCTTTTTCTGCTCATCTGATGAAATTATCCTAGATGTAAACTAGTTATTGCAAATGAGGGAAACCATGGAACCTATATTTCTTTGAGTCTGGCTTACTTCACTTAATATGATTTTTTTCCAAGTCTTTCCATTTTCTAACAAATGGGCAGTATCATCATTCTTTCTGATGAAAGCATAAAATTCCTACATATATATAGTTATATAGATATAGGTATAGATATAGATATAGATATATCACATTTTCTTGATCCGTTCATCTACTGAGGGGCATCTGGGTTGGTTCCATATCTTAGCTATGGTGAATAATGCCGTGATAAACATAGTAGTGCTGGTAGCTTTAGTATGACCTTGTTTGTGACGGTTTAGGTAAAGGCCCAAAGTGGGATTGCTGGGTCATAGGGGAGCTCTGTATGCAGAAGAACTTCTAATAGTGCGTTCCAGAGTGGTTGAAAAAGTTTACACTCCCACCAACAATGCAGTAGGGTTTCCTTTTGGTCACATTCCCTCCAGCATATCTTGTCATTAGATTTCTTGATTATAGCCATTCTAACTGCGTTGAGGTGGAATTTCAATGTTGTTTTGATTTGCATTTCTTTTATGGGCACAGATGTTGATCATATCTTCGTGTGTCTATTGGCCATTCTTATTTTTTCTTCAGAGAAGTCTCTCTTCTCCCATCTGTTAATGGGGCGTTTGTCTCTTTGAGGCTTTGTTTTTGACGATTTAATTTTTTGAGTTCTAATGGGGAAAGGAAGGGGAATAACAAAACGTTGAAACAGAGACACAGGATGACCCATTGTAACAATGATACTCAGAGACAGTATATTGGAATTCATCTTTACAATTTTGGGAGGGGGGAGGAATGAAGGAGGTGGCGGAAAGAAGAGATACTCAGAGATCAATAAGGGAAGGGGTAACAATGCTCAACAAGATATGTATTCATTCCCTTACTCGTGTAAATATAACCCCTCTGTACAGCATCTTTACAGTAAATAAAATTTTTAAAGTGAGAGGAATACAATAACTTGAAAAAACAAAACCACAGGTAAAGAATGAATGAGAAATGATGATGAACAGGTATCATATTCAAGACTAAGATCAAAAACGGAAGAAGTAATGGAGCTGTAGATAGAGTTTTTAAGAAATTCATTATCATGATAAACTATGGATGAGGAGAATGAATAAACATGACATAAATACTTCCAATGAAATCTTTTGAACTGTTATATATTTTCTGTTTGAGTTATTTGTTTGGACACAGGTTCTCAATACTAATCCCAGGCTAGAATCAAAATTATGATATTCCTGGCTCAATCTCTCAAGTTCAAGATTTCAAGTTATTACTTCCATATCCAGTTTGTATTTGAAAGTTTGATATAAACCCATAATAACTAACAAAGAAAAAACTAATTGTTTTAATTTTCCATGGTGGAAAAAAGTGAATAAATGCCATTAGCTTTATCATAATAGATTTTATTTTTTAGATCAGGATAATGACTTCTGCACATAAAAATAATCACAAGGATAATTATAGAAATAGAAAGTCTTTTTATAAATATGAGGTAAGAATGGCTAATTATTTTAATTAACCAAACAATTTTAGAATATAAATCATAATTTCTTTACTGTGCATTTTATTGCATTTTTAATACATTGATTGCAACCTACAGCATTACTATACAATTAAGTGTTCATTCACTTGTGTCTCAAGTATCTCAAGGGATTCTTCAACTTTCGATATATCAACATAAGATAATTTTCTTTGTTTAATTAAATATTAGGTTTTAATTCCCCTTTCTTGTCAATTATGTAAATGCATGGAGAAGTTAAAAGGGCTGACAGTCATTATTTTTATCACTGGACTCAAAGTTAATCTCATCTTATATTTTCTCAAAAAATCTGAATATAATTATACTAATGTAACTGTAAAACTCTGGATATAACATTGAGGAGCATTCTCATTTAATAAGAAATGCTATTAGGAAATGATTTGGTTATAATTTTAGTAGTTTATTAGTTCAAGATATTAACCTGTCAGAATGTGTATCACATGTTCAAAGTAGTCACAATTCTTTTCTATGTAGCATTTTATATTTGTAAGTGGTCATTACACACTAAAATAAATCCCATAATCTAATTTTATAATCAATAATTCAGTGAACTGAGAGCATTCTTAATGTGAAATTTGATGAGCGACAAAATAGAAAACAACAGAGTAAGGCTGATAATAAAGCCAGAGAAGACAAAGGATAGTTTGAATCAACTTCACCAAGAGAAGTCATGCAGCATTACTCAGTAAAATCTTATAAAAATCATGCAAATTACCTCATCTTAGAAAATAAGAAAATATGTTCTTGAGGGGTAGAATAAGAGCCATCCTTTCCTAATGATTTTTAAGCATTATTTTCTCCAAAGAAGAGTGAGTAAATACTAATTTTCACTACTCTGAACCAAGTGGGGAGGGGAATAACAATTCAATTTTAGAATAAAATAAATCTTAAGCTATAAAATTTTAACCTTATAAAGATGGAGGATTTGTAGTATAAAATATGTTTATGGCCAGGTGCCAGTGGCTCACTCCTGTAATCCTAGCTACTCAGGAGGCTGAGATCTGAAAATCGCGGTTCAAAGCCAGCCCGGGCAGGAAAGTCCGTGAGACTCTTATCGCCAATAAACCACCAGAAAACTGGAAGTGGTGCTGTGGCTCAAGTGGTAAACTGCTCACCTTGAGCTGAAGAGCACAGGGACAGACCCCAAGCCCAGAGTTCAAGCCCCACGACTGACAAAAACAAAAACAAAAACAAAAAACAAAAAAACCCACAAAATATGTTTTTGGTAGTCTAATGTTAATGAATACAACAATTTAATAGATATGTGTATATATGTGTGTATATATACAGATATATATACATATATTCGTATACAGCCGTCTCTTGCTATATCACTGTTCACTTATTGAGACTTCACTCTATTGCAGGTTTTAAAAATTATATGTGTTGTGATGTTGTGGTCCCTCAGATATAGCAAGAGTTACTTTTTTGTGCTAAAAAAGAGTTTTTTAAAAAATAATTTTATTGTAAAGATGCTGTACAGAGGGGTTACACTTACATGAGTAAGGCAATGTTACTTTCCAGACACCCAATGACAGGTGGAAATCTGCGAAGAAGCAATAAGTGAACCCCAAAATAGTAAAGGACGAATATCTAAGGCTATTACTCTACAGATTTTCTTTCCTCTATTGTAGGGATCTCTGGAAAGTAATTCCCCCAATGAGGGATCAATGTCCATGTATGTGTATATATACATTTGTGTGTATACATATATATATATATATATATACACATATAGACTCATATATGTATATGTGTGTATATATGTCTTAAATATAGGTTTTAAGCTTACATATACATCCCCACCTGAAATTTTAGATAAACATTTTAGTCTAGAACTCAGAAATCTTCATGATATGTCTTGACATTTTCTTCTTTTAATTTGATTTATTTTGGATTTCCACAAATAAGATTTTTCACAGTCATTACAAAAGATGACATGAGGATAGAATTTCTTACAATTCTGTCAAAAAATCTATTGTTTAAACTACATGTTGTATTATTATCAGAATTTGATTCCATGTGTATCATGCTTCTTATTTGCAGTTCATTTCTACTTCATTTTTGAAATGACCATATTTCCTATTTGATTAGCACTCTCTTGTATTCAAAATCAGTCAGAATGAAGTTAATAAAAGATTATTAAATTGAAATGATATCTTTATTATCACAGAAGACTTTCTTCTCAAGAGGCAGAAATATCTTTCCAAACAGAGAAGTAACTGTCAAGAAAGAAAGTATAAGAATCTTTGAAAACTAATGAATAGTTGACTGTAGTTAGCTATAGTTTCTTTTCATCTTATTTGGATAAATTACAGAAGAAATCTTTCGTTAAGCAAAAAAAGAAGCTTCTGATTTTCTGAAAGACAGATAAAATAGAAAATAAATAAACACTTTGCTATTCCAGAGATCATACATCCTTAATTTTCAACATTCTACATGAAGCTCAAAATAGAATATATAATAATAGTATGTCCTTAAATGTCTCTGGTGCTGCTATTTTGTGATTAATGGAATACTATGTTATCACTATAGACTTGATAGTGACTGGCTGCCATTTAAAATTGTATTTATTGTTATAGCAGAGGAAGAACAAATGTCTTAAAAAGTCAGGAAAGATGAGCATTTTGACATTGATGTTCAAGTCAAGAATTATTTAGAATAAAATTTTTATTTTTAATGTTGCTGATATTTTCACATTGTTAGCTGAAATTTCAATGTCATTCAAGTCTTTGTAAAGTGATTACTTAACTAATAATATTCACTGAGTAGGTACCCAAACTGGTAGCTCCTCTTCTGAGTACTGTGTCATTCACCACACTACAACTGTTTTTCAAAACATCAAGTCAAAACTAGAACAGTGGCAGCTAAAGGAACTGCTGGAGGCTGATCCTAAAACATTTATCAATAACAGTGAAAATGAACTGCACAAACACATATACACACAACATAACATAAAAATAAATAATACTACAAGCTAACTTTAATTTGGAATTTTTAATCTGACTTTATTTTGGGTAAATTCATTAACCTGGTATTCTTTTAAAGAACAAAGTAAATCAGAAGTGGTTTGTTTTCATGCAAAAGGACAACAGTTAGCTTAATTCCTTATAAGTATATCCAGGTTTTCTCTGTTAGAACCTACACTAAAGAGAACATGCTTATCATGATAATCCTCAGACTAGAAGATGAGTCAATTTAATTGATGAGATTATGCTAACACTTAGTGACCAGGCAATGGGAAACATTTTAAATGCCCTACTAAGATAAATGTCTGACAGAAGATAAGAGATAATCCTAAAGAAATGTCAGTAGCTTGACACATTAATTAAGTTTCTGGAGCTCCAGTGTTTTGTAGTACATAAGCAATATTACTTTTAAGGTGAGAGACAAGTTGATGAATCTTGTGATGCCCACCATGATGAAAGAGACCTTTTTTGGATTTTGATGGCAATATATATCACATTTGGTTTAACCTATGAGGCTGCCAATTTTAAAAAGGGTTCAAAGAACAAAACCAAAAGGCAAAAGCTTCATTAATCCTAACTTGGGAGCTACTTCTGCTAAGTGAATAATATTCTAAATATTTTTCAGATATGTAATATTCTACCTACAGAAGTATACTACTAATCTTTCAATCAAGTTCTCTGGATGAAATCCCAGGAGAACCAACTAGAGTTTGGGATTTATAGCACACTCCATTCTACAAAAATTTGTGATTATTTGCATAACAGCAACCAACTTACTAATAGGCTTTTGGAAAGACTAAAGTTTTGACTGAAAAATATCAAGTGGGGACTTCAAGTAATTATCTTCTGAGCCACTATATTACATTAAACATCACACATTTTCAATGTATTATATAATTGAAATGAAAGTGATTAAATGACGCCATTTTTTTTCAAATATAGAACAGAAAAATGCTCAAAAAGAAAGGTTAAAAACAAACAAACAAACACTATGTTACCTGATCATATCTATCTCAAATTGATGGCATCAATAGTCCTCTACTAAAAAATGAGAGGTCTTAAAAGACCACCCTTTTCTTCATGCTTCTTTCTCTGAATTCAAATACAAACTTGCTCATTGTTATATATCGCCTATGTATGACTGCAAACCACTATTTCTTTTTTGTTGTTGTTGTTGCTTCTTTTGCTTATCTGTCTTACCACTCACTGGTCTTCAAGATGTTAAATTTATTCTTGAAACATTAATTTTGAATATTTTTATTATTGTCTTGCTAAAAAAAGGAATTACATAAATTTAACTATATGTTTTAAATTCTTTTTTTCATTATATTATCTTTAAGTCATTGTACAAAGGAATTGATTTTGTCTGTATTTTCCCTCTCTTCTCCTCTTCATTTGTCTACCCCTTACCCTTGACCTCACTTCATTCTTTTGAGCTCCTGCTTTCCGGTGTGGCATTTGCTGAAATTTTTTTTTTTTATTAAAGAATTGCACTATTTGAGATCTCCCTAGAACCTACTGTATTTTAGTGAATACATCTGTATACACTTGCATACCACCCAACATATTTACCTATGAGTTTGTAAGCTGAATGTTCCTTCTACATATTAGGGAAAACATGGATTCTTTGTCTCTCTGGGTATGACAATTCACTCGGAATATTTTTTCAAGTCTTTCCATTTCTTTACAAACAGTACAATATCATCCTTTCTTTTGTATTTTACCGAATGATTTGTTTATTTCATTAAACAAAAATAAAATAAGCCATATAGGAATATTTTTAAAGTCCTAAGAGACATCATTTTTTTAAGGCTGTGGTAGCTGATGCAGCATCGCCTTGCCAACTTGTCCAGCCCTCTCTATTGACCACACTGATGAATTCAGAAGCCTATTAGCAAACACAGGAGTTTAAACACTTTTCCATTGGTTCTTCACTGTGCATTGTGTCATGCCCGCAGCCTGCAATACTAATATACAAGGTTTAAAAGTAAAAACAAAGCAGGAAGGGGAGGAGATAGATATGTGTGTATAACAGGTACTCACATCTGCCAAAAAAGTTTGGAAAAAACCAAACACCTCCCCACATCCACTGGAATGTTTTGGTTTTCTTTTTGAAATTATTTTGGTGTGATATTTTTCAGGATTATTTTATTTTTATTGCATTATTGAAGTGAAATTTCCTACTCTGTATTTTTGTCTTTATTTCACATAATTACTTATTTCTATTCTCTCTGTCAATTCATTCAGGTAGGACTATACATGTCCCCTATAATTTCCTTGATTATTTTTTTCCAGGTAAGGAGTAGGTTTATTCATCATTCCGGCTGGCACCAGGCCATCTTGGTCCTCCATGCAGTGGGGAAAGGCCTGGGAAAGAGAGCTGGGAGATCTGGGAAAGAGAAAGAGCTGGGAAAGAGAGAGAGCTGGGAAAGAGAGAGAAAAGAGCTAGAAAAGAGACCATCTGGGAAAGAGCTGGGAAAGAGCAAGCTAGGAAAGAAAAGAGAGCTGGGAAAGAGAAGAGAAGGAAAGAGCTGAGAAAGAGGTAGAAAAGAGCAGAGAGAGAGAGCTGGGAAAGAGAGGAGAGCTGGGAAAGAGAAGAGAAGGAAAGAGATGAGAAAGAGCTAGAAAAGATCCTTGATTATTCTTAACATGATAATTATTATCATATATAAAAGGAACTAAGTTTCTTTCAGGTAATGATAAGTCTAAAAATAATTAATTCTCTATAGACAGTAAGATCAGTAAGGAAGAATACAGTCAAAATGCCTTCTGTATATATGTAAAAATACAATAATGAATGTTAATGACAGCAGCTTGGCAGCAGGGAGGGGAGGATGAGGAAAATGAAGGTGCATTATATGAATGTGTCAAGATGAAGTTACTTTGTACAGGTCATTGGTGCTAATACAACATGGGAAAGAACATAAATGAACAAATAAAGTGAAATTTCTACCAGTTATATTTTTATTCCATGTGATCAGGCTTGAATTATGCTGAAATGATAGACTTTTAAAAATCAATACTATACTTGTTCAGGAGAAACACAGATTATTTATACCCAAACAAGATTATTTATACCCAAATTCACAGGTTGAAGTTATGTAAGAGGTATTTTAAAATATATTGTTTGGCTGGGCACTGTGAATTAATTAAAGTCCCAACTTAGTTTCAGAGTTCTTCTAAAAAGGAATTATTGTAAAGACTTTTTTCTTACATGATTTCTTACATGATTTAATAAATCACATTGAATTTCATGAATATAGTTATAGTAAAATGTCTGAAACTTAATGCCTTTTTTTTTTTTTTGCCTGTCGTGGGTCTTGAATTCTGGGCCTGGGTGCTGTCCCTCGGCTCTTCAGCTTAAGGCTAGCCCTCTACCGCTTGAGCCACAGCACCACTTCCGGTTTTCTGGTGGTTAATTGGAGATAAGAGTCTCACGGACTTTCTTGCTCGGGCTGGCTTTGAACCGGGATTCTCAGATCTCAGCCTCCTGAGTAGCTAGGATTACAGGCGTGAGCCACCTGCGCCCTTAATGCCTTTTTTACAAACATAAGTTAAAATGTTAGTCTTGGAGCAGTAAAAGTAAATCTTTCTCTGTTTTATGTGAGTTTCATATGATAATGAATCTATCTATCTACCTATCTATCATCTATCTATCATCTATCTATGTCTAGAATTGATTAGAAATGGAACTATGAATAATTTTTTTCTTACAAAAATTAATAAGTAAAAACAGTATATGAAGAAAATTGAAAGATATATGGAGAGAAGCTGAGGTACATAGAGTGAGAATACACACACATACACACACACATGCACACACACACTACAGTACTATATAAGAATGCATTATCAAGATTAAAGTGTACAACAAGAATAAAGTAGCTGGGTGTTAGAGGCTCACGCCTGTAATCCTAGCTATTCAGTAGCTGATATCTGAGGATCGCAGTTCAAAATCAGCCAGGGCAGAAAAGTCCGTGAGACTCTTATCTCCAATAAACCATGGGAAAACAGGAAGTGGTGCTGCAGCTCAAGTGGTAGAGCGCTAGTCTTGAGCTGAAAAGCTGAGGGACAGCGCTCTGGTCCAGAGTTCAAGCTCCACCACCAATAAAAAGAATAAAGTAGAATATAATCAGAAGGTGAAAGAGTTTAGAAAAATTAAGAATAACAAGAACAAAACAGAACAAAAATTACAGACAACACTTCCCCTTTTTGAAGAGGAGTACCTCACCAATTGTGATCTACCTCTGCTGCAGGTATTCCTTATCTCTGGCCCTCAATATTCCACTCCAATTTCCCCTCAGAGCTCATCATCACCATGCATTCTTTACTGTGTCCTAGCTGGTACTTCGTGGGCAACTAAGGCCAGGAAGGGCAAGGGTTGTCTTGCATAGTAGTTAGCAACTCTAGTGTGACCTGATCTAGGGTGACCTGATCTGGCTCACTAAGGTGGTTCTGATGGGGGTGGTGTAGTCCCAGGCATGTGTGGCATCTACTCTAGGATTAGGGAAGAGAATTCTCCAAGCACTCTGCTAAGTATGCCCACTTTTCCCCATACATCTGTAATCTGTACTGGAGATTTCCTGTTTACTTACAGGAATATTTACTGGCACTCAGTGGAGCAGTAGGTCTATCCAGGAGTAATGCAGGCAGCAAGGGTTGTTAAATTCCTTCTAACCCATCAGTAAATTCTGTGTTGAGAAATAAAGGTTGGGAAACACTTTATGGAGTATGAACTTTCCTGAAATTTATCCTTTTCCAAGGATGTTTTTCCTAAAGAGGAGAAATCAAGATCTTATTAGCTCCCATTTTAGCTTCATATTCATATTCATAAACATATATTATATAATCTGCAGTGTTTTCCATCTCTGCCTTGTTATGGGGCTACTCTGGGCCTTAGCATATGCCAATTAGCACACACTACCTATTGCCATAAAAATACACAGTAGGTCCAGACTTAAAGTAGGTTATGTCCTGTTCTAGAGTCTGCCTTTCCCTATGGCAGGGCTAGGGGGAAGAGTATTCAGCATTAAAGATATGAATAATTATTTTCAGGTAGAAAAATCTTATGTTTACAGAGAGTTCAGTAAAACAGCAAGGAATACATGACAAACCCTGAACATATGTACATTTATAAGTTATGCTTTATTGTCAGAAATAATATTGTGCTTATTTTATGGCTTATTACCTAAGTGAAAAGCATGAATATAAATATATAGAAGGTAAATGAAGCAGAAGTGTCCAAAATGTGTGTACTATAGCTCCCAATGATACATCTCAGTTCTATATCATATTTGCATAGCATGCATATGACCTTAGGTTCCATTCTAATAGTACAGCCCTAAAAATCTAGCAACATTTCTAAACATAAAGGAAACAAATATTTATTGACATGACAACATTACAGAGTCAGAAATAAAATAACAAGATAATGCTTAATGATGCTAGTTAATTGCAAATAACTAGATGAATCAGTCAAAACCAAGAAAAATGAATTGGATCCCTCTTTTGGGGGCGATTTCATCACATCTTTTATTTTTGTAAATATTTTTATTGTTATTATAAATGTAATCCACACAAAAGTTATGGTTAGATAAATCAGGTAATGAGTACATTTCTTTTTGGACAATATCATCTCGTCCTTTGTGCGCTCTTTCTCTCTCTCTCTCTCTCTCTCTGTCTCTCAGTCTCTCTGTCTCTCTGTCTCTGTCTCTCTCTCTCACTCTCTCTCTGTCTCTCTGTCTCTCTGTTTCTCTCTCTCAGCTTTTCCCTCTTTAAAATATTTATCCCTGGGCTGGGAAGGTGGCTCAGTGGTAGAGCGCTTGCCTTGCATGCATGAGGCCCTGGGTTCGATTCCTCAGCACCACATAAGCAAAAAGAAAAAAGCCGGAAGTAGCACTCTGTCTCAAGTGGTAGAGTGCTAGCCTTGAGCTGAAGAGCCAAGGGACAGCGCCCAGGCCCAGAGTTCAGGCCCCATAACCGGACCCCCCTCAAAAAAAATTATCCCTCTTTAAATATTTTACTTTAATGTTTTTCAGAGGCGGTTGGTTTTAAAAGCAAAGCTTACTCATGATAATTTCAAGAATGAAATATTTCAATTTATGTATACAGAAGTCTTACAGTAAGATCTATATGTCTATTTCTCTCTATATACATACAAAAATGCACAAATATAAATTTTTATGTGTGCATATATGCGTATATATCTATATCTATCTATAGAAAAAACTATTGTTGAAAATCTGGTCAACAAAATTCTTACATTATCCAATCAGGAATATACTGTTCATAATAGTTTGTAATCCCATCAATATTTTCAACTGAAATGACACTTTAATAATATTTTTAAAATGTATCATTTAAGAGTTGAAACATATTTCAAAATTCTATGAATAAGCCGGGAAAACATATCACCTTCTTCAAACTTTGTGACATTGCATAAACTTTTAACACTAAAAACAGTTAAGCATTCAGTCACATTACAACCAGATGATTTAGTTGAAACCCATATGAAAGCCACTTTGTCCTCTTCATCTTTCTGTCTGCCCTTTGCTGACCCTTCTCAACTCCATTACATATGTCTTATGATGTGGTGTTATTTCATACCTTGATTGAGGGGTTTATTGATTTCAGCCAGTGCTTTCTATTATATATACTATATATATATGCGTGTGTATGTGTGTGTATATATATATATATATATATATATGACTGAAATTGAGAAGGTTTAAATTTGGTAATGAAAGTGAAGCCTCCTTCACAACATCTGCACATTTCTTTGATGGTTTATCTGATGAGCTGTCAGAAGAGGGTCATACCTAGGAAAACTCAGCACCTCTGAAAGAAAATTTTATAGCCAGTCAACTTAACAGATAGTAGCTATAGAAATCCATAACTCCTAATAGGGAAATAAAAGACTCCTTGATTGAGATAGCATTTTCACTTCTTCCATATCACAGTATTGTAGGACAAAAATGTTTGCAAGAGATAAACAACTGAAGATGAATAAATATCCAGGAGTTCTAAATTGGCCCCATAGGTTTCTCCACATGACAGGAACTTGGGAAATAAACAAAAAAATTGACAATAGGAAAATATGCTCCTCTTATAAGAATCATCAAGCCAAGGTGGCATTACTTTGACATAATAGGGTCTGGATCAAGTGTTAGACTAAATTGATTTTATATGTAATGTTGTCAGTACTAGAGTCTGATATAGTTTTTTTATTTAAAAAATAAACATCAGTTATTTTGAAGAATTGATCATGACTATCTGAAAAATATGTAGGGAAAACGACATACAATATTTTTATACTAAAAGAGTTAATGAAACCTTTATTATAAGCTAGGATTTAACTGACTTAGCCTTATAATATTTCTACTTAGCAATGATTTACTGGTGCAGATTTTTTTCTTAACTATCTGATGTACTACTGATACCCTTAGCCTTGGATCCTACTTTGAATATGTAAATCCTGATGAAATATTTAGAAAAGGATGAAACAATTTATGTAAAATTCTAACAACCTTTCATAGTAATTTAAAAAATAACTCAGATTTAGGTATGTTTTCTTTAAACATGGTAAACATACAAAACAATATCATTCTTCGCAAATATAGCATTCAGCAAAAAACTTCATCTTCAGAAAATGAACTTTAAAATATGAAAAGTATATTGTATATTAAATAAGTTACAGAATTACGTCTAAGCTCACTGTTGTGACAGTGTCAATAATACACTTTCTCCACTTAATTATGTGCTTAGCCTTTCTTTCATGTTTTTCATTTACTATTTTCACTGTAGTTATTCATTATTCTATGTGGTTTTTCCTTTTTTTTAAATCATAAATCTTAAGTTTAGTGATGATAATGCCCTAATCTGTTTCTTGTTTTGTTTCTTTTTTCTTATTTATTTACTTTCTATATTATTATTATAGAAACATTGTACAGAGGGGTTAGAGTTACATGAGTAAGATAATGAGTACATTTCCTTATCAATCTTTGTTACCTCCTCCTTTGTTTTTCCCATACCATTCCTTCCCTCCCCACCTCCTCAACTCTTTCCCACCCCAAGTTCTAAAGTTCATGTTCAACATAGTGTCTTGTACATCTTATTGTTACAATGGGTCAACCTGTATCCTTATTTCACAATTTTTTTATTTCCCTCCCCTTCCCCAAATTAGGAAAATGTATATAAAAGATGCAGGGCACAGGAATCAAATACAGTGAAAACAGGGGTTATACATGGGGGAAGAACATACAAAAGAAACAAAAAAATCGCATGGTATACTATAATTACATTAAAAACAACAGCAAGAAAGACAATATCACCTCTTCCCTCCTCTTCTCCCAATTTTTCCCTCCAGATCCCACTCCCCGACAAATTGTAAAATTCATGTCTAGTGAATATCACTGCTGTATTTGTCCACCCTTTGTCCTATCATTTCTCTGTTCCTCCTTATGCTTCAGAAATCAGATAAACTTACATACAAGACATATGTGCAAGACAAAATGATTAAGGCAGTATCTGAAGTGATGTAATCTGATGAGGGCTCACTACACAGTTTACAAATGGCTCATCCTAGCTGTGTCCTCAATTGGGAGGAATGATTCTGTATCAAGTTCCACTCTCATAATGTAATCAACTTAATATCATTTTGGTGTAAGTGTAAGCACCTGATTTTAATAAGAAATATTTCAGACCCATTGTGCCTAAGGATTTGAATGTCACAGGGACCTTAATATTCCTATTTTACTCTTTTTATTTTGTTGTTACTTGCCTGTATCTATTTGGTAAAGAACCTACAAAAGAAGGACAAGCAACAGAGCAGAAGTCAGACATTTTTTCCCCTTTGACATTAGTGCATTAAGGTGTCTTGATGAATATAATAACTAACCACTAACAATTTTTTCAAATGAATTTTTATCATTATCATTAAGCAGCTATACAATGATGCTCCAATTCAGTGAGTACAATGATTAGTGACAACCCTTCTCTTAGTCAACCTTGTACAAACCCAGTGTATTTTAAAGGTTAAAATACTTTCTCACTTATTTTTTATATTAAAATCAAGCTACATAGAACTACATAGACCTGGAAATCTTCATTACAAACCCAATTTAATATCTGAGGAACATTATTTGAAGAAAATAATATATTAGACAAAATACATTAATGATTTAGTTTAAGATAGGAAATCACATGCATCATATTATTATGAAACTACCTCAATAAAATGGGATAATGATAATAATAAGAATTAGGTGGAAACTCTTCAAAATGTTCATAATTGTATAGTCTTTCATATCCATTTTGAAATCTCTAGGTCTCATATTTTTCAGAAGCATCTAACAGACATAATATTAATTTATGTCAACTTCTGAAAAAATAATATGGTATACAAAAGGGACTATGTCAGGATTTCAGAATCCAATAAATGAAGAAAACCATTGCAAAATTTTGTGCTTTAAAAATTTTAACTTTTATATCAATAATCTGAAGATGTTATTAAAATATACCTGATATTATTCATCTTAACATTGCTTTATATTTCCTGCCCTTGCCCAGATATCCATTGATACTTGACATATCTTGCATTATCTCCTTGTTACTAGATATTATAATGTTGGATCATTATTTTTTTCATACATGAGATTTACTAATATATAGCAAAATCTAATCTCCTTTCATGTATTGCTCTGAATCTCAGCGTTTGACTGAAATGTAGTTTTGGTGTTTAAAATTATAATCCATGTCAGTATTTAGATTACTTAGTTTGAAAAGCCAGATTAATATATTGAAATGTTAATTCTTTTCTAATGTTGTATCTTTTCACTTAATTTTCCTGACATATTTACAAGTCAATATTTGTATTCAATGTTTTTTATCCAAGAGTCTCTTTCTTTACTTACTTTTATATGCTCTGTCAGTTTTGTAGGATCCAACTAAAATAACTAATTATCATAATCTAAATTACTTTAGGCAGCAAGAACTTCTAGACAATAACTCTACCAATTGATTTATATATATATATATATATATGAATATACATGAATATATGTATATATTCATTATTTTCCTCTTATACTGTGCTGGTCCTGGGTCTTAAACTCAGAATCTCGGTTCTGTCCTTGAGCTATTGTGATCAAGGCTAGTGCTCTACCACCTAAGTCACAGCCCCAAACAAAGCTTCATTGTTGCTTAATATTAGTAAGAGTCTCACAGACTTTCCTACCTGGGCTGGCTGCAAACTTTGATCTTCAGATCTCAGCCTACAGGCATGAGATACCAGTGCCTGGTGTTTATTTTGTTTTAGAGAAAATCTCCAGCTATTGCTTGAGCTGCACTCCAGTGTATGATTGTACTGCCAAACTGAATATCTGAGTTTTCAGACATTTACCACTATTCGTAGTTCATGATACATTTGTTGCATTATTCTGTAATCAGTCTACATTGCATTAGTAAATAAATCAATAATCATAGGATAATTGAATAATGGAATTTTATATCATTTTATATTATGAGTTATTGATATTAAAAGTATATATATACTTGGAAAAAATATAATGATTAGATTTGAAAGATTACCAAGAAATATAGTAACCAAATAAATATTCACAATAGAAATGAAAGCCATTTGTTAGTGGCAAGATTTTCTTTCTATTTTAGTCTTTATTTTTAAAGACATAATAACAATCACAACTAAATGGAATAAAGAGAGCACAACCATAATAGGAAAGCAGTAAATTATCCATTTACACAGAGAAATGTGAGAGAGAAATAAAAAGTAGTTTCAAGCAAAATTTGCCATTTTTTATGTTGATACTTTGGAAAGAATTCAGCAAACATATTACAATAGTGATGAGCTCACAGTCTTTTAAAAAATTGAATGTTTAAAATAGCAGTATGTTAAGGCTTCCAAAATTTTCTAGGTTTATGGTAGGAGTGGAATGTAAAATTTCATGTTCTTATTGCTGCTTCACTAAAAGGAAAATTGCCCTTTTCTTGTCTTTCATTTACTTAAGATCAAATCGTTGGCTTGGTGTCTGTGATCATCCTGGTGGCTGCATGCCAGATTAGCAATCTTGC
Source organism: Dipodomys spectabilis (assembly GCF_019054845.1). Lineage (NCBI taxonomy): Eukaryota > Metazoa > Chordata > Mammalia > Rodentia > Heteromyidae > Dipodomys > Dipodomys spectabilis. The sequence continues at coordinate 14,112,675 of NW_024870709.1, forward strand.
GAACCTGAGTCTATCAGCTCGAGGTAGTGTGGCTGGCATGAGCCTCCACAGCACTTAATTTAATTAGATGAGCCTTCCATTGTTGAAACTGCTGAACACGGTATTTTTGACTGAGCCAAGGAAGAATCTAATTTATTAGACCTTTGAAACAGAGCTGTAGAATTGTTATTGTGGTGTCTCACGGCAACTGCGATGTTTTGAATATAAATTCTGAGTCCGAAGGAAAGCAGTATTTCAGAAATCTATCCTGTGTTTATTGCGGATGCACTAGCCGTTTGTTCTTGGGAGCTTTGCACCCTATTATGATCTCGGTTATTGTTGGCTTGCAAGACAGAATGCAGTTTCCCATTATTATTCTGTGGAGAAATTTGGTGTCATGACGAGAGGAGGGTGGCAGGATTAAGAGAAGCTACATTTTATTTCTTCTTTGTTTTTTTATTGTATGATATTGAACCTTCCATTTCACTGCAGCAAGCTTAGATAAAGAAAAAAAGACAAACATTTCACCAGAATGAGAAGCTGTGATAAAGCCTATAAAATAAATTCTAAAAGCAGCTTTGAGATATTTAGGAGAAATACAATTAATTTTTATTGAGCTACTGCTCTATTTTTGGTAGAAAGCATCAAATAGACAAAACAACAAAAACCTGGGTTTATATCTTACAAAATTTATATTTAAAAGAAGGGATAGAAGCCTAAGTGATTTGCAAATAAGCATTTTTTTTAGATTGTAGGTTACTTGAATAAAAGAAGAGATAACTGAATCTATACTAACACCAAGGAAGAACAAGTTACAACTATAAAATCTGTCCAAAAAAATATTTACTTTTTGACTCTTTAAATAATTGAAAGCATATGTTTCTGGTTTCTTTACACCAGACACTAGATGAAAGGGTTAAAGGTACAGTTGCCTGATATATATATATATATATATATATATATATATATATATATATATATATATGTGACACATATATATTGTACTCTATGTGACACAGCAGTAACATTTACTAAGGAAATCTTCATTGATTGTATAATCTGTGATTTAAATAATACGGTAAATCCAGAAGATAATGAAGAAAACAAGACATACTCTCTGTTTTATGTTCCTAACAGTTGATAACTTAGCAGGGTACTGACAGACACAAAGGTGCCAAATATTATATTTAAAGTGTTATTAGAAATCAATAAAAGATAAATAGAAGAATATAACATTGGCTTAGAAAAATTTAACAGAAGCTTACTTGAGGGAGAAAATTATCTAAGTTGTTATCTGATAGGTAGATAACCAGAGGAGACTAATATGATGAAGTTATCTTTCTAATTCTATTCAAGGATTTACTATGTTTTTTAAGAAAATACAGAGGGTATTCAAAATAAAAAGTGTGTTGATCTGAGGTGAAAGGTATATGGAGGCCTAATTAAGAATTTTCATAGAAGAAATTTTAGTTGGATTGTTATCATTAGAAAAACTAGCTAAATGTTTGGAAAAAAAAAACAAAATTCAAAGCAATGTATGACTCAGACATTATATGACTCTGAAAGTACAAATAATTGTTTACTGCTACGAAACTGTCATTATTGTTATTATTTAAATAAAGAAACCTTTGAAAAATTTATCAATCAAAACACATGTCTTTAATTTTAGCATACTGGAATTTTGTTTCAGGAAATAGGTGCAGGATGGGAAGTTAGGATACAATGAGCCAGGGGGAATGTGTAAATCTCAAAGTAGATTGTCTCTAAAACCTGTGCTTTCAAACTTCATTTTGCATCCAAGTCAGCTGAGGATTCAGCCCATGAATAGTGAATCAGTATTATTCAAACAGCACCTGACAATCTATCTTTAGGATAAAATTTTGATGACTATGTGTCTCTCTATTACAAACTAGTTTGATAGTTCTAGATATCATTTGAATTTTGGATTGCATTTTAGAACATTCAGAGAGTATCAAAGTATTCTAAGCAGAGTATTGGCATTATATGATTTTAGCTTTTAGCAGATAACAGCATGATAAAGCATGGAACAGACTCAAGTGCATATTGCTAACTGAAGATATCATTTTGAAAGCTGAATTACCTGGTTCTTATTACATGATTCTCTGTAGGAGGTAAAAATATGTAAAGATGATTAAGGCATTAGTGGCGTCTGGGGCCCCTGATTTGTAGGGAGAGATGCAAGGATGAACAGGTGCCATGCCGAATTTTCAGAGCAGTGAATGCATTATTAATTGAGTTGAAATGTTAAATAATTGTCAGAACCAATGGAATATGTAAGTGAAACCTAATATAAACTGTAAATTTCAATGGACTTATAATTAAAATAATAATGCATCAACATAAGTTCATCAATTAGAGTAAATTTATCATTCCTGAAAGATGTGAACAATAAAGGAAATGAGTTTAGTGGCTGAGAAAATGCAACTTTTATGAAAATCTAAAGGTGTACCAACATACAAACCCTATTAATTGTCTGTTTGAAAAAAAATCACTCTTACTGAAGTGTGACAGTATCTTCTAATACTAAATCAGTATAGTAATATCATAAGGTTTAAATTTATCTTCAGTGACCTGAATTATGTGTTTCCATCATTTTTACATTTGTGTAAGTATACAAACATAAAATAAACCAAAATCAAATGGAACGATTAAAACATGAATGAACTATTACCATACCTATGAATTGAGAATTGACTCACTTTACATAGAATTATTAGCACATTGGTTCTACCATCCAAGTGGAAGGTGATTTGAGTATACAAAATTGACATAGGAGGCCAAATTGAGACAAATGTACCAACAAATTTACAAAACAGAGTCTATAGAAAGGAATGATAAACAGTATAAGAACAGCAAAAAGAAGGCCATGTCTAGAATCACAATAATTGACACTCCTAAGTAATTATATAGATAGTGATTGTATTTCTTACAGATATAGAGGTCATATGCAATAGCATAAGAGAAACAACAAATCAAGGAATAAATAGGTAGATCAAAGCATAATAGAGATCATGGAAAATTACTGACTAGGGAAACATACATAATAAATAAATAATTAAAGAAATTTAACTACAATTTCCAATATAGTCCAAATAAATTTGTTTTGTCCATATCTGGGAAGAAACTCTCTCTCTCTCTCTCTCTCTCTCTCTCTCTCTCTCTCTCTCTCTCTCTCTCTCTTTCTCTCTCTCTGTCTCTTTCTGTCTCTCTCTCCCTCTCTTTTTCTATCTGTAAATGTTTTAGTAAATGTCATTTAAATTATTATTACTATAAGTGATTGTACTTTGAATATTAGTAAGTTCCAATGCCTAAAAAATGGCCTAGAAGATACAGTAGAACAGTAACTTCAGCATAGTGATAAATCACATATGACAGTGCAAAATCCTCCTGACGACTAGAGAGCATGACCATGAACATTAAGACTGGGGCTCAGGAGTAAAATCATTGAAGGTCTATAGCAGGAACTGAGAAGCAAGCTACCATAATAAAAGAGACGCTATGTAACTGATGCTTGTAATTCTTAATGAGGCTTAAAACGAGGATTTTGATGACTATACCAGAGTTAAAACAGTGAGAAACTGATACTCAGATATAATTAACATTTCAATCACATTTCTAAGCATGATACACATGTGACAATAGAAGAAAATCAGTTACTTCCAAGTAAGGCTAGGTGGAATATTGTATAATGGGAGTTACAGAGCATTCTGATAAAGGGTTAACTTAGAAACTAAATAAAAGTTTAGAGAAAGGAAGAACAATGAAAGTTAATGAACATTAGGGAGGGACTCCACTAATTTGGACAGAGGAACACAAAAGGGTTGAAGCATGAAAAAAATGTCAAACGCATGAACTCCATGGTAACACACATTCTTTTGCTACTTTTGTACTGGTTGGGAAATTCTTTTTTTCTGAGAGGGCAATTTGGGGCATGATGTTCAATGCTACTGATGGTTATGCTGCTATTAAAAATGTTCCTATAGTTATTACATTTCAAAATCTGCTTCCAGTTGGTTGCCTTGGTAGGGCCAGATCGAATTATTTTATAGATCTTAAATGATTCACAGGTGAATTATGCCCATACCTGTGGACTCTATGCTTTGGAAGTGTGGATCTGAATGCTGTTTTTTTTCTCCCTGTGGTTTGAGAAATCACAAATAATGCAGATATCTGACAGGTATCTCATTCAGCATCATATGAAGGAGCAAAGCAAAGGTGAGGAGGGCATGACACAATGTATTGTGTCAGGGTTCTCAGTGGAACAACTGCCAGTAGCTTTCTGCCCCAAATGCTCTAGAAAAGATGGGCTGGGACAGGTCATTGGACTTTGTATGAATCACTCTTGCTTCTCAATGTATAAGAAGATATAAAAAATAAATATTAATTGAGATCCTTAGCATTTTCAACTTATTCATATTTTAATTTAGCTCAAGACATTTCTAAACACGGGGTGCTCAATAAGGGAAATCATTTCCATTACTTAGATGAACAAAATGCTTACTTGGAAGTAGACCTTCAGAAGACATAAACATTAAGAAGCATGTGTGATTTTTCGAAAGTGTCTCCCATTCTGTGGTACAGTAATTTAAAATATTTTCACAGCAATGAGAGTGAGTGCTTTTTAGCAATTCTCCTCATGGCATGAACGGGATCATTTAAAATTTATGCTAGGCACTCAACAGGAAAGTTATCAAGGTCCTTGGCTCTGTGAAAATTGATAACATTCATTGATCAATGATGTATGAACTGTATCCACAGCTTGTTTATCTGGCTTCACCTGCACTTCCCTGACATTTTGATTCACATTCTTGGGAATAAATGTATGAAGTCATGTACATGCTGGAAAATAATCAAACCATTTTGATACTCTAATGATAAATAATTTGCACAGCTGCCAGAGACTCAATCTTATCCAGGGATCAAAATCATCTGAGTGCTTCTACAAGGAATATATTAATTAAAAAGCTCTAAGGAGTTTCTTGGAGTATTCTTTCTGTATTTCAACTGTCACAAATTCTGTGAACACGTGAAATAAACATATAGTTGGATATCTGTGCTATCTATTTAGAGAATCTTAACAAAATTGATAAACTTAAAATCACTTACTATTGTATAATCATTTGAACTATTTGTTTGACAGAATTATATGCTTACCTTTCTTCCTGTAACAAGATGATAATCTTAAAAGAATCTTCCTCAAAATTTCCTGATGGTTAAATAAGTTAGGTAAAAATCAAAGTTCAGCAAAATAAAACATCAGGAAGCTAGTACTCAAAATGGGTAGAATGTGGTCAAGGGTAAAGGGATAGACAAATGAAGAAAAGAAGAGGGGGAATTTCAGTCAAGAATCCAACGTATGTTCTGCAAAATTAAGAATAGTGAGGGAATGGGTGGCAGGTGAGGGATGGATGAGAATGTTGAAAAGGGTGACGATGATCAAGATATATTGTGCTTATAAACCGCTTTGTTAGATAGCAACTCCTCTGTACAATTTAAAGATGACAATAAAAAGAGAGGGAAAAAACAGTCATGCGTGGCCAAGTAGGTTATGTTCCCAAACAAGGTATGATCTGAGAAATGTGTTCCCAGGGTAATCCATAATCATGCAAAAATCATAGTGTTCTTCTATAATCAAAGGTAGTGTGGCACAAACTCTTGATGTGGTGGTTCCTTGATACCTAATGGACTTAATATATATGAAACTTTTGACATTATAATATATAGAATAGCATTTTACAGAAATTTTTTATTGCAAGTTTTTTATATGTTTTATTTTAAAAAATACTGTACAGAGGGTTTACAGTTATATGAGTAAGTTAATGAGTCCATTTCCTGTCGAGCATTGTTATCTCTTCCTATCTTTCCCCCCTACCATCCCTTCCTTCCCTACCTCCCCACTCCTCCTACCCCCCAAGTTGTAATGTTCATTTTCATCATAGTGTCTTGTACATCTCATTGTTAAAATGGGTCAACCTGCATCCTTATTTCAGCATTTTGTTATTTCCTTTAGCCTCCCCAAATTAGAAAAACGTATATACAAGATGCAGGGCACATGAATCAAATACGGTGAAAACGGCTTATCCCATGTGGGAACAACATATAAGAGAAACAAAAGGGCTGGGAAGGTGGCTCAGTGGTAGAGCGCTTGCCTTGCATGCCTGATTCGATTCCCCAGCACCACATAAGCAAAAAGAAAAAAAACCAGAAGTGGCGCTGTGGCTCAAGTGGTACAGCACTAGCCTTGAGCTGAAGAGCTGAGGGACAGTGCCCAGGCCCAGAGTTCAGGCCCCACGACTGGACCAAAAAAAAAAAAAAAGAGAGAAACAAAAAAAATCACATAGTACATTTTAAATACATTAAAAACAATAGCAAACAAGAAAAAAAAAAACACTTGTGTCCTTATCTTAGGATTCATTTCACCTAACGTCACCTTATATTGTTATATGTACATAGCTTTTGACCTTTTCTGCTTGTCCTAGACTTATACTAGTTATTACAAATAAGGGAAACCATGAGACCTGTGTTTTTTTGGGTCTGGCTTACTTCACTTAATATATTTTTTTCAAATATTTCCATTTCCTAACAAATGAGGCAATGCCATTCTTTCTGATGGGGGCACAGAATTCCTTTGCTTAAATATACCACATTTTCTTGATCCATACAAGTTTTTTTTTTTGTCATCAAGTAGCTGTTCAAAGTGATTACAATCCGACCTGTCACTTTAAGAGTACAAGGCATCTTGATCAATGTCACTCTTTCATCACTCTCCCCATCTCTACCAAATCCCCATCTATTCAATTGCTTAGTTTCTCTCTCTCTCTCTCCCTCTCTCTCTCTCTCTCTCTCTCACACACACACACACACACACAATAGAACTGCATTTTCCACCCTTCTTTTCCTCATTTGGCTATCTCCTTCCCTTGAAATTATTCCACCCACCCAATACTTCAAGGGTCAGCTTCTTAAAATTCATTTTGTTAGACTGCAATTTAGTTGTTCAAAGAAGTTACACCACTGATATTCACCTCTGCAAGTGTACTCTTAGTTAATGTGTTTGTGTGCATGTGCATATGACCTTATTTACATTTACACATACTTATAAATTAGAACTTCCAGGTATGACATATGAAAGAAAACATGCAGATTTGACTCTCTGTGTGACTTCCCAATATTCTTTCCATATGTTTGTAATATATGATTCAATATCATATATGTGTATAGTTATATATAATCTCTATTTTTTACAAGTATGAGTCTTCTCTAATGATAAGTTTATTGTTACTATTAAGTATTATGTACTATATATAATTGCATATGATATTCCTCTCTACAACTGGTAGCTTGCTTTGTACTATCATCAACATAAACCTGTTGAATAATGTTTGTGATACATTAAAACATCTATAAGATCATTTGATAATCTGAATTATTGCCTTTAGTTTAGTCTTACACAATGACTATCATCTACAGAATTATCTGTGAAAAATATCACTGTTTCGTTTATGACCATAGTTGTTCATGCTGTAAACTGTGCCCGGCAAAATCAGTCCACATTTGCCTGAGAAGAAAAGTATTTATATAAATACTATTTATCTATTTTTTTGTTTCAGATCTTCTGTTAATATTTACTTCCAGCCCAATATTGTTATCTAGTTCAATCTCACTGTGAATCTACTTTCTTAGCTAGAATTTTATAATCCTAAATTATCGTTAAAATTTTCCTCAGTAACTGATTATCGTTTTTATTCTGCATCTGCCTTCAGCTAAATAGTGGCTTGCATATGTTATTCACTAATGATTTTTATGCACAAAATATCTCCTTCATATAGTTGTTTCAAGGACACAATGGATAATTTATGATAAACACAGGCTAGGTTGTACAGCACTCAATAATGCTCAATAATTCTTAGCTTGCCACTCTATCTGCTATGCCTATTTTGAGTGATGAGTCTCAACTAGACCTGTAGACAGATTTGCTTATGATTTTCATGTAATTGTGATATAAGGCCAACAACTGGGCAATAATTTGAAAAGGCTATCTCTTCCTGTGAGAGTAAGTTATATATTTGAGTTTAGGTATTTTCCATGTTAAGATTTAAAAATTAAATAGTCAACTCTCATACTTTTGCTGAAAAGTCATAGTGATTGTAAAAATAAAATTGAACTTAAAATAAACTTAATTGAAAAATAGCATAATTGAAATTATAATCTGATCAAGTTAACATAATCTGTGTAGTGCTATAAGGAAGTAAATGATGCTGGTTGTTCTTTAGAAAACCAGAACCAAAATGACATAAATTTTATGTAAACTTAATAAGAGTATTTGAAAAGGTTTATAGTGAACCTTTCTGTAATAAGACAATCAAGAAATTATGTGGAGAAACATGTTTATTATGTAGATAAATTGGTGTAATGCTACATATATTTTGAATGAAAAGTTTGCTTCATATCTCACAGTTGTTGATTATTGAAAGATTTGTCAAGAATATACTTTGTATTTTTTTCCTTTTGCATGTGAAAGATTCAGTAAAGTTTATCCTCAATTTAATGTTTCCATGATTTAAAGTAAACAGTTAATGAAATTAGTTAATAAAATATTTTATTAACAGTTCAAATTGATTTATCCCCTCCAATATATTTAGTAGGTAGATCCTCAGAAATACAATCTGGTAACCTTAGATTGTAGCAACTTCATCTTAGTTCAAGTTAGTCTCACTGCATTAAAGTAGAAACATTCAAGACCAAAACCAAGAGTTCAGCTCACTGATACTCAATACCCAAGAATATGTGTCCTTCAGCTTTACTCCAATAGCTTGTGTATTCTTGTTTGAAATATTTAGTCAGTCTTGTGGATGTTTCAAGCAGAAGGAAAAAAAGTCTGGTGTGGCCAGAATTCAATGTTACCTGCAATTAAGAATATTTTACAAACTCTAAAATAGCATCTATAAAGTTTTATTGTAAGGCAATATTGAAAAAATACTTTGAGTATTCTTTGAAAATTGCCATATAATTCTACAAATCCATACACATTCATATCATATATATATGCAGATGTATAGCCTAAACAATTATATGACCTGAAATATTGGACAAATGTATTATAGTCTATTCGATTAAAATTAGATGACCTCTAGTCAAATTCAAATTAAGACATACATATTGAATTTTATATTTTGATAATTGTTCCCATTAAAAATTTACTTTGGGGAGGGAATGGGAAATGACAACATGCTGAAATAAGGATTCATGGTGACCCATTGTAACAATGAGGTGTACAAGACCTATGTTGAAATGAACTTTACAGCTACGGGGTGGGGAGGGGGGAAGGTTTGGAGAAGTGGGGAGGGAAGAGAGGGAAGGGGAAAAACAAAGGAGGGGTTACCAATGCTGGATAGGAAATGTACTCATTACTCATGTAACTGTAACTCCTCTGTACGATATCTTTACAATAACATATATATTAAAAATTACTTTGAAGTGCTCATTTTAAAAGTTATCTTTAAGAATAAAAAATCATTTCCACATCTTCAAAATTTAACTAGACTCTACAACACAGTATTATTTTTCTTATCCTAATAATACTGTAATCATCTGAAATTATTCATCTATGCTTGAAATCATATTGCTTTATGAACATTCCACGTTTGCATGAACTATTACTATTTAAACTTGCCACAGATAATCCAATTTTCCTCATTATTTCCTGCCCATTAATCACATTTGGATTCTTTTAAGGACCTATCACCTTGAGTAAACTCAGCAACTATGTCTTAGGTAATGCTCATGATCTTAACATCAAAGTGTAATTACTTAAAATTAAGGACAGTTTAAATAATTTTTAAATTGACAAAAATTAAGTGTACTTTACTTAAAATTCTCTATATTTTATTACTTATTTGTTTTTAGATTATTTGTTATTTTTGAATAGATTAGTAAAAATGGGGCTTCCTCTTTTAGATTTGCCTTATATTTTATGAGTTATATTTTGAAGTTAGAATAGTGGTTTGAAGGCATTTTATTTACAGGTGAGTCACATTTTCCAGTTTTGAGCTTCTACTTATTTTAACTTCAAGTAATAATACTTATCTCTTCAAGATGTTTTGTAAGTGAGTGAATCAATGTTAACAAATGCCTGCACATATTTTGTGTAATTCTAAAGCATCATCAATATGGAGTGGAATGTTTTGGTTTCATGTTACACATTGATGATGTTTCTGGTAGCAAAGTGGGAAAATTTACTACACTAATATTTGCTTCACAGAGTAACATCGAGTAGAGATCCTTTAATTTAATCTTTCATTTTTGAGGGATTACATTTACGTAAGTCACATAATCAGTACATTTATTTTTTTAACAATGTCTCCTCTTCCTTCATGTTCTCCTGGGTTTTCCCTCCTGACCCACCTTCTCCACAAGTTGCATAGTTCATTTTCATCTTAGTGTCTTGTGAGTATGGTTGTTGAATTGGGTCACCCTTTGACCCCCCTCCCTTTCTGTGTTTCTCCTTACTCTCTTTTTTATATTTATTTTATGTATTTTTCAGGACATTTCTAACATTTTTTCCTAATCCTAGAACTTGAACTCTGGATCTGGCTATTGCCCCTGAACTTTTTGTCTAGGCAAGAGTTCTATCATTTGAACCACAACTCCACTTGCAGCTTTTTCGAAGTAATTAATTGGAGATAAAAGTCTCATCGATCTTCCTGCTGAGCTGGCTTTCAAACTTCAACCCTCAGATCTCAGCCTCCTGAGTAGCCAGAATTACAGGTGTGAGCCACCAGCTCCTAGTCTAGCACAATGTTTTAAAATATGGTATTTTATGTATTTTTGAATGACTGCAATATATAAATACTAATTAATATGAAAAAATCGTGTTAAAATGATCAATAATGTTATTGTTTGTTCTTCTAGAAAATTAATTTGTAATCTACCTAGGACTTTAAAAAGTATGGATTCATGAGTTTTATAGACAGAGCTATGACGGTTTCAAAAGAAATGTATTTGAGTGTGGTTCCAAATTACCTTCTTAATAGTTACCTTTATTCCATAAAGTACTATTAGAACTTTCATTTCAATAAAATCATCTCACTAAATTTTCCCTATGAAATAATAGGTAATTGATCCATCAATAAAATATATAATATGAAATAAGTATTTTACCTCTCCAGTTCTGTACAGGTAATTCACAGACCTTTTATTTTCATGGGTTGATATATTACTAAGATATTAAGCAATCCCTTTACAGCATTTCCATATTGCAGTAACTAGTAATACATTAATTATAATAAAGGGTAGCAGGTGAAAAAATTTACTTCCACTGCCATATTTAATGAAATACAATCCCCTCATTCTGAATCTACTAACACCTTGGGGAAACTTTGCTTTCCAACATATATATTTTACAATTTGCTCATGTGTACAAATTCAAATAGGGCTTATCTAGGCTAAATACAAATAATGATGGTTGAAATTTCAGAAGAGCAAAATTAACTGTCACTTTTGATGATAAGATATTATTTAAAAGAAACAGTTGGAAAATGTATTTAACAAAGAAATTTGTGTTTTCTATAATCATGAGGGTTATACTTTATTTGCAGTTACCTCACAATATAGGGAAACTTAGAAAAGAAAAACTGTTAAGAAGTATTTGATGTTTATATTCCCACAGTAATTGCCACTATGTTCTCTGAACTTCATAAAATGTTTCAAGCAAAACTTGGTTCTAGTCTTGTAGAGCCTGAGATGCTACCGCTGTCTCCTGAGAGCCTGGTAAGGTAGCTTTTCTTCTGTTACCATCACCAAACTACTTGAATGCTTTATAGATAGAAGGATTATCACAAATTTGCATCCAACAACCCTGTTACAGACATTTTTTTTTCTGGGACCATGAGCTTATTTCATATCCTGTTATATATGTCTAATTTTAGCAATATTTTAATGTTTTGCATTTTATCATGTCAGATTTTGTTTGGTGACCCATTGTATTTGATGTTACTATTATAATTATTTTGGGTCACCAGATTGTGCCACTAGAATATAGTCAAGTAAAGTGTAGTTTTTGTTTCTGTTCTATCTAACTGGCTGTCTTTCCCCCATCTCTTCTTGCCTTCTTTAGCCTTTTTATTCTCTATTTCAACAATATTGATAATAGGCTAATTGGCACTAATCCTACACTGGCTTCTAAATATTAGGTCTATTTCTGTGGTGAAGGGATCACTTTCTATTACTTTGGAAAAATATGGAAAAAACAAGAAAAACAATGTGTGAGATCTTGTAAGACATAACCTAATCAATTCCTCAATGTAATTTCTCAATGAAATCATAAAAGCTTCTATAATATTTAAGACAACCATATCCTTATCTTGATCAATTAGTCAGTACTTAACAAGCACCTATTTATTTATTTGCTTACTTATGGCCAGTCCTGGGGCTTGATCTCAGGGTCTGGGCACTGTCCCTGAGTCTCTTTGTGCTCAAAGCTAATGCTCTACCACTAGAGTCACAACGCTAGTTCTGGCTATTTCTGAGAGTTTATTGGAGATAAGAAACTCATGCACTTTTCTGTCTTGGCTGGCTTTGAACTGAAATCTTCAGATCTCAGGCTCCTGAAGGCATCAGCCACTGGTGCCTGGCCTTTGAGGTGTTTTATATTTCACTAAGTGTGTGTGTGTGTGTGTGTGTGTGTGTGTGTGTGTGTGTGTGTGTGTGTGTGTGTGTGTGTTGATCCTGATCCTGGGACTTGAACTCAGGATAAGCTTGTGTGCTGTCCCTGAGCTTTTGTGATCAAGGGTAGCACTCTTAATCACTTGATCCACAGGTTCATGCCCACCTTTTTTGTGATTAAGTGGACTTTTGGTGATTAATTGGACTTTTCTTATAAGGCTGGCTTTGAATTATGATGCTTAGAACTCAGGCTCCATGCAGCTAAGATTACAAGCATGAGCTACCAGTGCCTGAGCTAAGAAATCTTTTTATTTTTATTTTTTCAATAATATTTTACCATCAGAAAATCCACTTTAGATATTATTATGTCCTGGGAGGAGTGAGTTGTAGATAAAGAAGGAGATGTGCCAAAATGAAGCTTAAGTACAGTTTCTTTTTTAAACTTACCTATTGATATTTTAAGACGAGGAACCACTGCTCAATAGAAATACAATAGACTATTTTCTGTGACAGATAGTGACAACTCTCAATATATAAAAAGGTCTGAAAATAATTTGTGTAATTAAAAAAAAACTTTATATTCTTTTAAGGAATGTGTAGTATTAATACGCATTTTCTATAAATATATCCAATCAGGTTAATTATGAAATATTAAACTATTTAAAAATTGTAAAGTATGTTAATGAATTAAAGATGATGAATTTGCTTTTTTCTCACCCATTTTTTGTGCATTCTGCTTTTGTGAGAAAAAATATAAGAAAGATGTGCAATTAAAACCATTATGCTACTCAGTGACAAAGTTTTACTTGAGTAGAAAAAGATCAATAAAATTAGAATGAATAGAAGAAAAACAGAGCTATTTAACATTTTTTGCATTTCCCAAACATGATAAACTATTTACTGTTCAAAGAACTTTTCATATGATAAGGATATATAGCTTTTAATTGAATCTGTTGCATCTTGGATGTTATTGTTTCCAAGTAAATATTTTATAATTTTGTTACAACATATTTTTCACAAGAGCATTGATTTACTACCAAAAATCAAGTATGTCTATATTCATATTCTTAAAATGCCATTGTTTGAAACAAATGTCAGAGGACTTGTTACTATATTTATTAATTTACTTCACATTTATGTGTTCATTAAGTATTAATGAGTATTCATAAGACAAAATCTTAAAAAATAGAAATAGCAAGTTTGAAAATTTAACCGATTGTATAAAGTTAGAGAGATTTTTTTTAATTAATTAATTTATTTATTTATTTTTATTGTGAGAATACCATACAGAGGAGTTACAGTTACATGGGCAAGATAACGAGTACATTTCTTATCAAGCATTGTTGCCTCCTCTTCAGAAACTTCTCTGAAGAGAAAAGAAGGATGGCCAATAGACACCTCTCTAGCCATAAAAGAAATGCAAATCAAAACAACATAGAGAGATTTTTAAGTTAACTACTGTAAGTATAAAAATATTATACTCAAAATAGATCTTATAAAATTACCACTTTTTATACACATCAAAATAATAATTCATATGCTGGCATGTGAATGTCCTTTGACTCTTTCGTGATTATCTAAATATGTTTAACAAAAATGCCAAATATGATAGGTACCAATGTCTCATGCCTAGTATTCTAGCTACTTAGGAGGCTGAGACTTGAGGATAGCCATTTGAAGCATGTCTAAGCAAGAAAGGCAGTGAGACTCTGAGCCCTAATTAACCACCAGAAAACAGAACGTGGTTCTGTGGCTCAAAGTGGTAAAGCTCTAGTCTTGTGTGAAAAATCTCATTGATAGTGCTTAGGCCCTGAGTACAATTCCCAGGTCTGACAAAACAAAACAAAACAGAACAGTAACAACAAAACTCACACAGTGCCAAATAATGTAAATTTCTGGAAGAAAGCTTTTTGAGGATTTATATTCATTTTTTTGTAAAGCAGTTAAAATCCTAAAAATTAAGATTATCCTGAATTTTGATAGTAAAATTAACTCCAGTATTAATTGAAAGATAAAGCCATTATAAACATATTGTTGCTAGAAATGGTAGACAAGAATTGATACCATAAGAGAAAAGTGTTTTATCATTCAAGCTACATACCCACCTCTTTTATTTTTTTTTAAATTTGTTTTGAAGATAGACTCTTACTAACTTTGCCTAGGCTTCCATTCAACTTGTGATCCTTGGCCCTTAATTTCAAGGGTAGCTGCAAATATAAACATATACAACTATGCCTTGCAAATAATTACAGAATCCTAAAATCAGAGATCAATATTATTTCATTTTAGCTCCTTATTGAGAATAGAGAAAATTATTTGCAAGTTACACTAGATTTTAAAACAAAGATGAGAAACTTTTTTTAAAAGTAATTCTATTTTAAGTAATATATGACATCTCATTTTTAATTTGGGGTCTTTTGTGACTTTATTCTGTTCCCCAGGCTGAGCTCAAATTCAGCTTTCTAAATGCTAGAATTATTACAATTATCTGGCACAACTTCTGGATTTTTTTTCTTTTCATAAATAAAAGGAATAATGATTGCTCCTAGGTTGTATGTTAAGACCTTGTGTGGACTATACTTTTACATCTCTTTATAAAACAAAAAAATATTAAATATTAGAGGGTTTGAGAAAGAATAAGAAATTGTAATTGAGACCATGGATATTAAGTAAGTTGACAATATATTCTTTTTTTAAATTTCATTTTATTGTAAAGATGCTGTACAAGGGAGTTAAAGTTACATGAGTAAGGTAATAAGAACATTTCTTGTCAAATATTGTTACCACCTCCTTTGTTTTGCTATTACTATTCCTTCCTTTCCCCCCTCCCCTTCTTCCCTGCACCCCTCCCCCCACAAAGAAGTTGTAAAGTTCATTTCCAACATAGTGCCTTGTATCATTGTTGCAATGGGTCATCCTTTGTCCTTGTTTAAGCATTTTGTTATCCCACTTAAACTCCACAAACTAGATAAATGTATATACAATATGCAGGTTACCAAAATCAAATATGATGACAACAGGGGATATACCACAGACTGAAGAACATACAAAAGAAACAAAAAGATGGGAAGGGGAAACAAAGAGGAGGCAACAATGCTTGATAAGAAATGTACTCGTTATCTTGCCCATGGAATTGTAACTCCTCTGTACGGTATTCTCACAATAAAAAAATCATATACTACATAAAACAACAGCAAAGGAAAACTCTTGTGTTCAATAATGGCCAATAGACACATGAAGAAACGGTCAACTTCTCTGGCCATAAAAGAAAAACAAATCAAAACAACATTGAGATTCCATTTCATTCTACTTAGAATGGCTATAATCAAGAAATCTAATAACAAGAGATGCTGTAGGGAAAGTGGCCAAAAAGGAACTCTACTGCATTGTTAGGTGGAGTGTAAACTTGTTCAACCACTCTGGAAAACAGTATGAAGGTTTCTCAAAAGACTGCACATAGAGCTCCCCTATGACCCAGCAATCCCTCTTTTGGGCATTTACCCAAATGATCATAAACTAGGCTATACTAAAGCTACCAGCACAACTATGTTTATTGTGGAATTATTCACCACAGCTAAGATATGGAACCAACCAAGATGCCATTCAGTAGGTGAACAGATCAAGAAAATTATATATATATACATATATATATACTATTCTTGTACATATATATATATATATATTCATGAATTTTATGCTTCCATTACAAAGAATGACACTACTCCATTTGTTAGGAAAAGGAAAGACATGGAAAACAATCATATTAAGTGAAGTAAGCCAGACTCCAAGAAATATATACCCATGGTTTCCCTTATTTGCTATCATTAGAATAAATCTAGAATAATCTTATCAGATGAGCAGAAAAGCTTAAAAGCTATGTACATATGACCATAGAAGATGATGCTAAACAAAATGAGCCCCAAGTTGACAATATATTCTTTTAGAAATAGTTAATCTAAGGAAAAGATAATAGGGATTGAAAGGGAGGCAAGGTATTCCTCTACATTGGTATACTTTTTTAAACAGATAATATGCAGGTATACATTGAGAGGAAACAAACCATAGCTATACAAAGGAAAATACTTTAAATAAGAGAAAATTAAATAAATCATAGTGTTAAAAATGTGTCCTCATCCAGTCACATTTGCATGAAGGGAAGTGCTCCCAAACATAGTGGGGACAGGAAAATATATGTCATAAAATGGGAATGAAGTCATCCCTCAGCCATCCAAAATGCCCCTTTCTTACACCAAATTAAATGTAAATACATGTACTTGTATGAAATAATCTAACTCAAGTTTGCTAAGCCTAGCAGAGGGTTCTGTTCTGGGAAGGTATGATGGGAGGAAAAGAGCAGAAGTAGGAAGAGCATAGATTAAATATCATGTAAAGCATAAGCTACTCAACTATGGAAATCATAGAAGAGTTTTCCCAGTGAAATAACTCGTGTGACTCACAAATGAAAGAAGATATTTACAAGCATGCTATTATATGAAATCTTCACAGCATAGAAAGAGATCCTAATGAACTGGAAATTGAGTCTGGTGTACACTAACCTAGAGCCTGGGTAATAAAATCAGCAAAATTAACTGTGAGAGAACGTTCACTTACTGGAAACTAAGTGAACAAAATCAGCCAGCGATATCTTGTGTTAAATACTACAACTCTGAAGATTGTTAGTTTTAACAATTTTGTGAATTTCAGTTGCCTTGTAAAAAATAAAGTGGAGCATTTTGTATATGCTATGACATTCATTTATTTTTTCTAAATTTTATTGTAAAGATGCTGTACAGAGGGATTACAGTTACATGCGTAAAGTAATGAGTAATTTCTTGTCTAACATTGTTAACCACTCCTTTGATTTTCTCCCACTATCTCTTCCATCCCCCATTCCACCCCTCTCCCCTGAAGTTTAAAAGTTCATTTCCATCATAGTGTCTTGTGAATATCATTGTTGCAGTGGGTAATCCTTTGTCCTTGTTTGAGCATTTTGTTATTCCTCCTCCCTTCCCCAAATCAAATAAATGTATATACAAGGTGCAGGGTACCAGAATTAAAGACAGTGATTGCCATGAATGAACCATTGGAAAAAGAAAAATGAAATAAAATAAGAAAGAACTAGATATAATACACTGGTGACAAGAAGGTCAACAACAAAAAACAAACAAAAAAGAACTGTTTTTTTCCATGACTTGGAGTTCACTTTAATTAGCATCATTTGGTAGGATAATATGTATATAGCTATCATCATTCTTTGCCAAGACGACCCTAGCCATGTACTAATTATTGCAAATGAGGGAAACATAGAGCCTATGTCTCTTTGGGCCTGGCTTACTTCACTTAATATGATTTTTTCCAAGTCTTTCCATTTCTTTTTTTTTTTTTTTTCGGTCGTGGGGCTTGAACTCTGGGCCTGGGCGCTGTCCCTCAGCTCTTCAGCTCAAGGCGAGCGCTCTACCACTTGAGCTACAGCGCCACTTCCGGTTTTCTGGTGGTTTATTGGAGATAGGAGTCTCATGGTCTCTCCTGCCCGGGCTGGCTTTGAACCGGGATCCTCAGATCTCAGCCTCCTGAGTAGCTAGGATTACAGGCGTGAGCCACCAGCGCCCGGCAAGTCTTTCCATGTCTTACAAACGGGGCTATGTCATTCTGTCTCATAGAAGCATAAAATTCTATTGTGTATATTTACCACATTTTCTTGATCCATTCATCTATTGAGAGACATCCTGATTGGTTCCTATCTTAGCTTTGGTAAATAATGCTACAATGAATATAGTTGTGCTGGTAGCTTTAGTGCAGCCTTGTTTGTGATCATTTGGATAAATGCCCAGGAGTAGGATTGCTGGATCAAGGGTAATTCTATGTTTATTCGATTGAGGAACCTCATACTCCTTTCCAGTGTGGGTGGACCAGCTTATGTTTTCACCAACAGTGTAGTAGTGTTCCCTTTGGAGACATAACCACCAGCAGCTGTTATTATTTATTTTCTTGATAATGGCCATTCTAACTGGGATAAGGTGGAATCTCAAAGTGGTATTGAATCTATGACATTTCTTGTATGATATGTAGAGAGCAGAATTTTCTTTTACTGTTTTTTTCTTTTGTTTTGCTTGTTTGTTTTTGTGTCTTGAAAAGGGATGCAAAGAAATGGAGGGACAATGGTGAACAAATGCAGCAGTGGTGCTCACTAGACACTAAGTTGAAAATAAGTTATACAACTTATGGGTGGGGATGAGAGGGAAAAATCAGGAGAGAGCAAAATAAAGAGCTGACATTGTCCAAAAACTGTATTCTTTACAAGACTCATCTAATTGCAGTCACTGTGTATCATCTTTGTAATAGGAATAGGAAAGGTGCATTATATTCATAAACAGCTTTGTTAAATGAAAATTCCTTCATATAACTACTTAAAGATAATAAAAATAAAAGAAGGCAAAAGAAATCTCTGAAAGTTATATTCTAGGAGACTGATCTTTACTTTTGTTATATAATAAAGGCAAAGCTAATATTGAACCTGTAATCTATCTAAAGTATGTTTTCTGTTCATCTGAACTTATTATATTTATTTTAATCTGTTACATTTTAAAATCTACATATATCTCTTTAAAATAACCTTATGTACTTCCTCATGAACTTAAAGTATAGTTTTGAAATTAACAATATATTGTCATCTCTACTTATATTGTCAAAAAGTAAGCTATATGATCTTGTGTATTTTTACCACATAAGCATATCAAGTGATTAACAAGATAAATATATTTAATTAAATTTAAATATTGTGTCTCATATACGTGTCTCAGAATATAATATTGTATGCCAATAAAAGGTTATATTTGTTGTGCTACGAGGTAAGCCTACACTCATATTAAACAAATATTCCCTTTTGAACAATGCCTAGATGTTCAGAGAGAAAAAAACAACATAAATATTAGAGATCAGTAATGAGATACCATAACAAATTACATTTTCATAATGTAATATTGTTCTTATCTTATATAATCCATCACTGTAAAATTGGGCTGTTAATGCAATAAATAAAACAAATAAATGAATGAAAGAATTATCTTTCACTTTCTCCCTTAGTTGATAAGGAAAAAGGACAAAGCAAACAAAATATGTTTTTAATATTTGATATGTATATTAATAATTTATAAATGAATGTCATACTCTTCAAAACTTAGAACAATTCTTATGTAAAGTACTATACATTAATTCTTCTTAATATACTAGCATACATAGACATTGAATAAAAGCAAGTACAAATGATTGCATTTTTCTTTGTATAAAATTTGAATTCAAAACAATGCTATAACTTTACTATGGGTAAATTCCTTGAAATATTCAGGTTTAGAATTCTCTGAAGACGAAATAAGAATGGTCAATACACACATGAAGAAATGCTCAACTTCTCTGGTCATAAAAGAAATGTAAACCAAAACAACATTGAGCTAGTGGCTCACCCCTGTGATAATGGTTACTAAGGAGAATGAGATCTGAGGATCACCATTCAAAGCCAGCCCAGGAGACTCTTATCTCCATTTAACCACCAGAAAATTGGAAGTGCTGCTGTGGCTCAAGTGGTAGAGCACTAGCCTTGAGCTGAAAAGGTGAGGGACAGTGCCCAGACCAACAGTTCAAGCCCCACAAACAACAACAACAACAACAAAAATGAGATTCCATCTCACCCCAGTTAGAATGGCTGCAATCAAGAAATCTAATAGCAGATGCTGTAGGGGAAGTGGCCAAAAGGGAACCCTACTGCTTTGTTGGTTGGAGTGTAAACTTCTTCAGCCACTCTGGAAAGCAGTATGGAGGTTCCTCAGAAGACTACACATAGGGCTCCCTTATGACCCACCAATTCCACTTTTAGGCATTTACCCAAAAGATCACAAGCAAGACTATACTAAAGATAACAGCAAAACTATGTTTATTGCAGCATTATTCACCATAGCTAAGATATGGAACCAACCCAGATGCCCCTCAGTATATGAACGGATCGAGAACATGTGAGATGTGTGTGTGTGTGTGTGTGTGTGTGTGTGTGTGTGTGTGTGTGTGTGTGTGTGTGATTTCTATGCTTCCATCAGAAAGAATGACACTACTTCATTTGTTAGAAAATTGAAAGTTTGGGGTAAAAAAATCATAGTAAGTGAAATAAGCCAAACCTAAAGACACACAGTTTCCCTTATGTGCAATAATTAGCATATGTCTAGAATAATCTTAGCAGATGAGCAGAATAGCTCAATAGCTATGTACATATAACCACATAAAATGATGCTGAGTGAAATGAACTCCAAGACTTGGATACAAGAAGTTTTCTTTGTTGCTATTGTTATTTTTAATATACTATTTGATTTTTTGTTTCTTTTGTATGTTCTTCCCCCTATGATATATCCCGTTTTCACTGTATTTTCTTTTTGTACCCTGGTATTGTATATACACTTATTTGAATTGGGGAAGGATAGGGGAACAACAGAATGGTGAGGAAAAGAGCAAGACGGGGAACCAATGCAACAGCGATATACACAAGACAATATGTTGGAAATGATCTGTACAACTTGGGAGGGATTAGGGAGAGGGAAAGTAGAAGAAAAATGAGAGAAAGGGTAACAAGTTTGACAAGAAATGTACCAATTACCTTACTTATATAAATGAAAACCTTCTGTACATCACCTTGACAATAAAAATAAAATTCAGTTTTACAACATCTTTGAAAGTTGCATTTAAAATATTTAAATTTGGAAATCATGTCCTTTCAGAGTTTTCATTTTTTCTAAGGATAATATGTAAAAACAGGATTTAAGTTAATGAATATCACTTCTAAGTGTTATGATTACTTGACTTGCTTGCTTCGCTTGAAATTGAGCCATGCCCCCAGATCTACTTTTTCCTGATTATTTTGGATATGTAGTCTCACAGACCTTTCTTCCTGAACTGGCTTCTAACTTATTTTCCTACTTTCAACCTCCTGAGTAGCTAAAATTACAAGCATGAGCTACCCCAGTGATTAATGTATAACATTCTAAATTATCTAATTGATCTATAGAGACATCAGATTTTTAAACTCCTACAGTATGATGGCAACTGATGTTTGTTTTATGGTTTATGTTTGTTTTCATAAGCTTTAGTAAGATTACTATAATTCTAAGTGTTTCAAATATAATGAAGGGCTATCTCATTACCCTTGAGAAAATGATTAGTAAATGTTTACAGTATTTTTTCCTACATAATCTTTCCCCTAATAGGGAAATTACATATTTGACTCAGTGTTGAGGAAATTGTATCAATAAACAACTTTACTGCATTTGATTATAAAAATAGAACCAAGATTGTCTTCTTACATTGTTTTCTAAATTATGTGCATTGCTGATACCTTTCTGTTGACATCCTCTGATTTCTGCACTGTTTATTTCCCAGGAGATTCAAGCAATCATATGGAAAATTCTTAGGTTATAGCACAAGCCAGGACTTATAAGTAATAATTTACATTATTATCATAGCTGAGAAATTTTAAACCGATGAAACTTTTTATTTTTTAAAGAAAAAAATAATTAACAATCCTTTCTTTTTGCTAAAAGAGTATATAAGTCTACGCTGATGTCTGAAACTCAATTCTCTGACAGCCTACTTACACTGTAAGTGAAGCTATAACTTAATGTTGACTCCTATAACATTTTATTTTATCCATTTCACTATCCACCTAATATACATTTTGTTTTCCAGTATTTTTCTATCATCCCTTTCACAGTCAACTAGTCCTACAGTTTACCAACAGAGTAAAAATAAATTACCTAAAAAAGTAAATAAAATAAAAAGTAATTATTTTACTTTGATACTGCTAAAGCAAAAATAATACTTAAACCAACTACTAACTACAATAAATACTCAATGAAATAAATTTTAATCTGAATATTAGATTCCAAGCTCTATCTACAGCATATCAGCAGTTCTGTCCACTTTTGTCACCCTTCCCAAAGAAATAATATACATTCCTGACTTCGAAAGTTTATTATGCACACTGAAATTCCCTGTACTTCTCAAAGACAAATTCACATTTCCACAACATATTGGTTCCTGGCTTTCTCGTCTCCTTGGTTGCATTTTTTTTCTTCCTGCATTTCAAGGCTGTTAAGTTTCATTCTGTCTTCTCTGATACTTCCATTTCAGCAGCTGGGAGCAAGCATGCATGCCTTCTTTCTTGTCATAGAGCCACCTGCATTCAGAGGTTACATGATATAATTTTGTATTTATGCCTGTCATGTACATTTCATGTTGTGAGTTATTAGGACCTAGTAATGTCAGGTACTGCATATTCAGGTGTCTGGGACAAAGCATTGAATATAAAATTAAGTAAGATAGATTTCTCCCTTGAAGGAATTGGTAGAGGCAAACGAAATCAAGCACTGAAAGAAGAATGTGTTCAGATATTGCTGATGTACATATCCATTGGCAAGCACCATCTGATGACAAACTTTATTTAACCATATCAAAAACTTTGGTAATATATGACATATGATTTAGTAATGTTGCTTCATAAGCCTTAGAGATAATAAAAATTAATTTTAAATAACAAAGTTTTTGCATGGTTTATATCAGAAAATCCTTCTTGGTAGTAGGCAATTGCCTGGGCTTATTTCATCTGGAATTTTTCTTTTAAAGATAAATATTCTTGGCTGGTTAGGATCTCAAATATCTTCAGTTCAACTATTTTATATTTATTCTTTTATATGTGTTTCATGCCTGCTGACTTTATAGAGTGGGCAGGATTCAGAGTTTATTATTTTTTATTTCATTATTTTATGCTTTAATGTGATCTATTTTAAATAAATGTACATCATTTTTTCAATATCATGATTAACAGTAGTGCTTACATGACACATGGAAGGCACTAAAATGAAGTAAATTTTGTCTTAAACAGAAATGCCTAGCTTGAAAAAAAAACAAACAGTCACACTTACAAGAAATAGTTTATTTCTGCCATGGGAATCCCTACAAATTTCAACACATAAAAATCCTTTCAGTTCCTAGCTTTCTCCTAGAAGATGTTATTTTTTATTTAAAAATAGTTTTGTTATGTGTCTTTCATAAAATATATTTATCTGTCATTTCCGTCCTCTGACTATGAGTGCGTTGGATGGTGTAAATATCTTGTATGGGATTCTCTGAGCATCTTTGGTTTGAAATATGATATCTTTCATTAAGCTGGTAAAAAATTTGGTTATTATTTTTCATGTTACCCCTTCCATTGTCTCATCTATTCATTCTCCTTTTTAAACTAAAACTGTTTTTACATCAGGTATTGGATATTGTCCTCTTGTCATCTTGGTCCTGGTTTGTTTACTTGTTTAATTTTCACACTTTGTGTAGTGTCTATGGACCACTCTTTCTGCAAGATAACTCACTCTTTAGTGAATTTAATGCGTTTGTAACTTCATTAAACAAATTCGGATAATCTTATCATATTAGCTGAAAAGCTCTAAATCTATGTAAATATGTCCTTAAAAGATGATGTTAAGTGAAATGAACCCCAAGATATAGACACAAGAAGTATAACTTTGTTATTACTGTTTTAAATGTACTATGCAATTTTTTGTTTCCTTTGCATGCTATTTCCCCTATGATATATCCCCTGTTGTCATTGTGCTTGATTTTGGTACCCTTCATCTTGCATATATATTTGTCTAATCTGGAGAGGAGAAAGGGAATAACCAAATGCTGAAACAAGGACACAGGATGACATATTGCAACAATGATACCCACAGGACAGTATATAGGAAATGAACTTTACAACTTCGGGCCCTGTGGGGGGCAGGGAGAAGTAGGAGTAGGAGGGAGGAGGAGCTGGGAAGTGTGGGAGATGAGGGAGGATACCGATAGGGGGACAACAACAAGGGAAGAGTTAACAATGATCAGCAAGGAATGTACTCATCGCCTTACTCATGTAACCGTAACCCCTCTGTACAGCATCATTACAATAAAATAAAATTAAAAACAAATTCGGATTCCAGGTTTTGATTTCCTGTTATTTGATTCATTTCTGATTCCATGTGTGAAATTTTAGCATTTTGTATAAAATTTGTAGAGAATAATTTACTCTGATGGAATTTGGCTTTTATATATTTATATTGATCCTCCCTGACTTTTTTTTTTATTAGTCCTGTGGCTTGAACTCAGGACTTGGCTCCTGTCCCTTAACTCATTTGCTCAAGGCTATCACTCTATGGTTTTGGACCACAGTTCCACTTTCAATTTTCTGGTGACTAATGGGAAATAAGGGTCTTAGACACTTTCTTCCCAGAAGTTGCTTTTAAACAGCATGCTGAGATCTCAGCATCCTGAGTAGCTAGGATTTACAAGCATGAGTCACCAGTGCCCACCGATATTGTCCACTTCTTACATTGTATCATTTACCCCAATTATAGTTACTTTATTAGGTATGTTTGAGAGTTTCAATTTTTGAATATATCTAGTTTTTATTGACCATTTCACCTCTTGCTGATGAATAGTTACTCTTGGTTAATTTTGTGTTTCATAGTTTCGAGTGATATGGCTGATAGTGTATGCAAAACAAAATCCATAGAAATTTGGTTAAACACTCTGTATCATTTTAAATGAAATTTTCTCTTCTTTTAGGGTACTAGATTTGAGTAAATCTACATAGTAATTATTACTGAGTTTTATTGTTGCCATAATAATTATCATGGCTTTCAAAAATCCTTCAATCTTTGACAGCTACGCTGCCAAAGAGCCCAAGGCTCTTTCTCAGTATTCTTGCTCCACGCTTAGTTTTCTGCTTATTCCGAAAACTTACTTCACAAAACTAATCTCCCTCCACTCAGCTTTGGGAGAAAAAGGTTGAATCAGGTCAGTATAACTCTGCCTCCAGCAGCAATATGAATTACTTCCTATATCACCACAAAAAAAAACTTCATATGCCATTTCAAAATTAAGCTGTATTAGTCTGGATGAAAATGAGTTACACTCCAATAATATTCAAGGGTTATTGATTACTTCCAAACATAATCTTATTGTGTGTGAACTTGATGTACTATGAATTTGGTGAGGGTTCTCACAAAATAGTCCACACCAAAATATATGTTACATAACCATGTCATCTGAGAATCATACAAACATCACTTCTTGAGTCTTCTTTGCCCATCTTTTTAAATGTTTATATTGTAAAAATACTGTACAGAGTGGTTACAATTACATGAGTAAGGTAATGAGTTCATTTCCTATGGAACATTTTTGCCTCCTCCTTAGTTTTTCCCCTTCAGTCCCTTCCTCCCCACCTCCCCAACTTCTCCCCCCCAACCCAAAACTATAAATTTTGTTTTCAACATAGTGTCTTGTACATCTCACGGTTACAATGGATCAACCTGTATCCCTATTTCAGCATTTTGTTATTTCCCTTCCCCTCCTGAATGTAGAAAAATGTGTATACAAGATGAAGGGCACCGGAATAAAAGAGTGAAAACAGGGGTTATACCATGGGGAATAACATACAAAAGAAACAAAAAAAATCACACAATACGTTTTAACTATGTTAAAACAATAGCAAGCAAGAAAGAAAAAAAATCAGCTGTGTCCCTATCTGGGGTTCATTTCATCTGGGGTTAATTTCACTTAACATCCTCTTATATGTTCATAAGTACATAGCTTTTGACCTTTTCTGTTTGTCCTAGATTTATACTAGTTATTGCAAATAAGGGAAACCATGGCACCTATGTTTCGTTAGCTCTTGCTTACTTCACTTAATATGATTTTTTTCCAAGATATGTGTGTGTATGTGTGTGTGTGTGTATACACATCACATTTTCTTGATCCATTCATCTACTGAGGGGCATCTGGGTTGATTTCATATATTACCTATGGTAAATAATGCTGCAATAAACAGTTGTGCTGGTAGCTTTAGTATGGCCTTGTTCATGATTGGGTAAATGCTCAAAAGTGCGATTGCTGGGTCATTGGAGTGCTCTAAGTGGAGTCTTTTGAGGAACCTCCATACTACATTCTAAAGTGGGTGAACAAGTTCACACTCCCATCAACAAGGCAGTAGGGTTCCCTATTGTTCTTTGCCCATTTTAATGTGCTATTTTTTCTTCCTCTGTAGCTCAAGAATAGCCAATGAACAAAGAGAATCTCATGAAACTTTTGGAGACATTTTCTTCATGTCATCCTCCAGTTAGATCTTCTACTTCACAAATTCTGCTTTCTTAGAGTAGTAGTTTACTCCATCTAATGAAACTACTATTGTTCTGTAGTCTAAACTATCCCCAGTCAGAAGGTTAAGGACATTGTTAAGTTTATCATTAGCCATTAAGGGATGCCAATTTGTTTAGGCTTGCACATATAGGCTGCAAGAAGTTTTGGTTGTAGCTGGGCACCAGTGGCTCATGCCTGTAATCCTAGCTACTCAGGAGGTTGAGATCTGAGGATCACGGTTCAAAGTCAGCCCATGTAGGAAAGTCCTTGAGACTCTTATCTCCAGTAAACCACTTATAAAACCGGAAGTGGCTCAGTGGCTCAAGTGGTAGAGCATTCACCTTGAGCTAAAGAGCTGAGGGACAGTGTTCAGACTCCTCCCCCCAAAAAAGTGTTGGTTGTAAAAAAAAAATATTGTCTGCCTATTCTCTAGTTGCTCCCTGAGGAAGTTAAATATGGTGCCTGCCTTAGCATTTCAAAGTATAAGACCTAAGTTGCTTTGCATTGGGAATCCTGCAATTCTCTTTAAGAATATAAAGATTTTGGAAGTCACACTGTAGCTCAAGTGGTAGAGCGCTAGCCTTGAGCTGAAGAGCTGAGGGACAGTGCTCAGGCCCAGAGTTCAAGCCCCATGACTGACAAAAAAAAAAAAAAAAGACAAGAACATAAAGATTTTTCCCATGGTAGCATACATTTTGCAATTAATACCATATTTTCTAGAAATTACTGCCTGGTGCCTTGGTTTATCAGGTGTCTTCCTACATTTATATAAAATATACTATCGATTCTCAGATGAAGTGTACATTACATAAACTTTACTCTCAGGCATTACATTTGCCCGAGTTAACCTTTAGTTTAAATAATTCTGCCTTTTGATTTTCTATAGTTACTCTATTTAACTCCCTATTACCTATAACTTTAAATTTTTTTATTCCATATAACAATACAAATATTTTACTGTTACTTTCTGTGAATTGGCCTACACAGATAAAAAGATTTTCTGCACAAATAGTGCTATATAACCATCATTTTTCTTATGAAAATGTAATGTCAGGGAGCCACTCATCATTTAACAAGTGAAGGCTGGCAAATGCAGGTAGTGCACTTACCTTATTAAAACACTCCTTTAAGGCATAACTTAATAAAAAATGAACATAAGGAGAAACAAATCTCTAGCACTTTAATTTAATTGTTACAGAAAATACTATACTAACTGTGTATCCTTTGAGAAATTTAGAACAAGAGAAAATATTGCTTCTCCATAAAAGTGCTGGCAACTTCCTATTGAGTCTGGAAAAGCATTATAAATACACCCATCAAACAAGCACTAATTTATTGGATCATTAGGTAAAAAGCTATAGCTATTTGAAGAAAGTGGTACTTTTCCATTTTGACTTGAAACAAAACACAGTATAATAAATTAAAATAAAAACTCAGATAATTGATAACTAGCGTAAAATATTCTGTATTACAAACGATAGCTTTTGAAGTAAAGTATGAAATCTTATGTTGCTTGAAAAATTAGCATACCATGTGGAAAACATAAAATGCATTCTCTTACTTTAAAAGTAAATTAGTTGAAGAATTCCCTATTAGTATTAATAGGGATGTTCCTGTATGTATTTGATTGATATTTGCAAGTATTTTCAATTTGTTTTTATCCATAAACTAACGATAATCATAAGGAAATATAACATAGTATTTCATAAGCAAAATATTACAAATTCTCAGAGGTCACTTACCATTTATTTAATTTCTCAGTAGAGTTAAAAAATAAAAAAAGAAAGAAATAGAACTTATGACTCCAAGAAATGAAAGTATCCTAAGAATGTTTTGCAATATAATACTCTTTTATAATAATATCCATTTTATAACTTAGAAGAGACAATTATTAAAACTTCTTACTATTGACTTTGTAATTTAAAAATGAAATAGAAAGAATTGGCAATGACAGTTACATTTTTCAATTAAGGAGTTTGACACAACATTCTATTGCAAGATACTTCTAAAAACTATTGGATAGTCTGTATTTCATCTGGCATTAATCTTGAAGATGAAGCAAATATTTTTGGGGTGAACATCCAAGAGATATTCATATAGCGCTATCCAAATGTAATTACCTGCTTAGCCTGCCAATGACAATATTATGAGTTTGTATAAATATTGCTTGAGGATTTCACAAAATTATTACCTTTTTTGTAAAATTCCTTGTCAATAAGCAATCTTCAATTTTCATCAACAGCATGTGATATATATGTATACATATACATATACACTTATACATACATATTCTATTTATTTTTATTATATATATTTATTGTAAAAATGTTGTACAGAGAGGTTACAGTTATATGAATAGGGTAATAAGTACATTTTGTAGCAAGCATTGTTACCTTCTCCTTTGTTTTCCCCCTACCATCACTTCTGTCCCCACATCCCTAACTCCTCCCACCCCACCCCCAGCCGACATTTTAAAGTTCATTTTCAACGTAGTGTCCTGTACATCTTGTCATCACAATGGGTCAGCCTGCATCCCCATTTAAGTGTTCCACTATATCACTCCCTTCCCCAAAATACAAAAATGTATATACAAGATGCAGAACACTGGCATGAAATCCAGTAAAAACAGATTATAACATGGGGGAAGAACATACAAAAGAAACAAAAGAATCGCATAGTGCATTTTAAGTGCATTGAAAACACTAGCAAGCAAGAAAACAATAAAAACCACTTGTGTCCTTTTGTTGGGGTACATTTTGCTTAACATTATCTCATGTGGTCATATGTACATAGCCTTTGACCTTCTCTGCTTGTCCTAGACATTTACTAATCATTGTAAACAAGGGAAACCATAGGACCTATGCTTATTTGGGCCTGGCTTACTTCGCTTAATATAATTTTTTCTAAGTCCTTCCATTTCCTAACAAATGAGGTAATGTCATTTTTTTCTGATGGAAATATAGAATTCCACTATATATATATTTTTTTCTTGATCCATTTATCTGCTGAGGGGCATCTAGGTTGGTTCCATATCTTATCTATGATAAATAATACTGTGACAAACATGGTTGTGCTGGTAGCTTTGGTATGACCTTGTTTGTGATCGTTTGGGTAAATGCCCAAAAGTGGGATTGTTGGGTCATAAGGAAGCTCTATGCGGAATCTTTTGAGGTTCCTCAAAAGAATAGTTGAACAAGTTTACACTCCCACCAACAATGTAGTAGAGTTCCCTTTTGGCCACATCCCCTCCAGTATCTGTTGTTGCTAGATTTCTTGATTTTAGCCATTCTAACTGGAGTGAGGTGTTATCTCAACTTTGTCTTGTTTTGCATTTCTTTTATGGCTAGAGAAGTTGAGCATTTCTTTATGTTTCTATTGGTCATTCTTATTTCCTCTTCAGAGAAGTTTTTCTAAAGAGACACTTTAGCCCATTTATTAATCGAGCAGTTGTTTCTTTGAGGATTTGATGTTTGGGGATTTAGGGTTTTGAGCTCTAACTATATTTTAGATATGAGACTCTTGTTGGTTGCTAGGCTAGTGAAGATTTTCACCTACAGCCAACATTATACTTAATGATGAAAAGTTAAAGCCATTTCCTCTAAATTCAGGAATGAGACAAGCATGTCCACTCTCTCCACTCCCCTCAACGTAGTATTAGAATGTCTAGCTAGGGCAATAAGACAAGATGCAGACATAAACGTGATCTAAATTGGGAAAGATGAAGTAAAACTCTCCCTCTTTGCAGATGACTCTATTCCCATGGACTCTATTCCCAAGTTACTTGAGCTGATCAGAAACTTTGGCAAAGTAGCAGGGTATAAAATTAACCCTCAGAAATGAATGACTTTACTGTATGTCAATAATAAGAAGAGCTTGGCTGAAATAAAGAAAGCATTCTCTTTTGTAAAAGCCTCACAAAAAATAAAATACTTAGGTGTTAACTTGACAAAAGAGGTGAAGGAACTCTATGATGAAAATTTTAAAAACCTGAAAAAAGGAAATTGAAGCAAAACTAAGCAAGTGGGAAAACCTCCCAAATTCCTGGATTGTGAGGATCAACATCGGGAAAATAGCACTACTGCCAAAGGCTATCTACAAATTCAATGCAATATCTATCAATATCCCAACCTCATTCTTCAATGAAACAGAAGAAACAATTGAAAATTCATATGTAACAATAAAAGACCCTGAATAGCAAAAACAATCGTTAGTACAAAGAACAGCTCTAGAGGAATATCAATTCCAAATTTCAAACTCTGCTACAAAGCCATAGTAATCCAAATAGCTTGGTACTGGCAAAAGAACATACCTGAGGACAAATGGAATAGGATTGAAGACCCAGACATGAAGCCACAGACCTATAGCCACCTACTCTTTGACACGGGAGCTAAAGGAATAGCATGGAGGCAAAGGACATAGCTAGCATTGTCAACAGAAAGCCCATGGACTGAGAGAAGATCTTCACTAGCCATACAACAGAAAAGGGTCTCATATCTAGTATATACTTAGAACTCAAAAACCTAAATCCCTAAACATCAAATCTTCAAAGAAACAACTGCCCGATTAATAAATGAGTTCACTGTATTTGATGTTGTTATAATTTGTGTAGGGGAAGTGAAAAAACAAATTGTTTAAATAGGGATACACGTGGACCCATAGCACAACGAGACTTACAAGTCTTATGTCGAAAACAAACTTTACATCTTTGGGGGAGGAGGGTTGGGTGGGGAGGTGGGGGAAGGATGGAATGGGAAAGGGAAACAAAGGAGGAGGCTACAATGCTTGATAAGAAATGTACTCATTATCTTGCCCATGTAATTGTAACCCCTCTGTACAGTATTTTCACAATAAAAAATTAAAAATAAAAGACTTAGAGAGACTACTCTGAAGAGGAAATAAGAATGACCAATAGATGCATGAAGAAATGCTCAAATTCTCTAGCCATAAAAGAAATGCAAATCAAAACAACATTGAGATTCAACCTCACCCCAGTTAGAATGGCTAAAATCAAGAAATCTAGTAACAACAGATGCTGGAGGGAATGTGGCAAAAAGGGAACCTTACTGCATTATTGGTAGGAGTGTAAACTTGTTTAACCACTTTGGAAAGCAGTATAGAGGTTCCTCATAAGATTCCACATAGAGCTCTCCTATGACTCAATAATCCTACTTTGAGGCATTTACCCAAATGATGACAAACAAGGCCATACAAAGGCTACCAGCACAATTATGTTTATTGCAGCATTATTCACCATAGCTAAGATATGGAACCAACCTAGATGCCCCTCAGTAGATGAATGGATCAAGAAATTGTGATATATATACATACATATATATATATATATATACACACACACACACACACACACACACACACAATGGAATTCTATGCCTCTGGGCATTGCTTCATTTATTAGGAATGGAAAGACTTGGAAAAAACTATATTAAGAGAAGTAAGCCAGGCCCAAAGTAACATAGGTCCCATGGTTTCCCTTGTTTTCAATGCCTAGTACATGTCAAGGACAAGCAGAGAAGATCAAAGGCTATGTACATATGACCACGTGAGACAATGTTAAGCAAAATGTACCCCAAGACAGAGACACAAGTGGATTCATCTTTCTTGCTAGTGTTCTTAATGTAATTACAATTCACTATGCGATTCTTTTGTTTCTTTTGTATGTTCTTCCCCCGCGGCATAATCCCTGTCTTCACTGGAATTGATGACTGTGTTGTACAACTTGTATATACATTTTTGTAATTTGGGGAGGGGAAGGGATATTGGGGAACGCTTAAATGGGTATGCAGGCTGACCCATGTGACGATGAGTACAGGACACTATGTTGAAAACGAACTTTAAAATGTCGGCTGGGGGTGGGGCGGGAGGAATTGGGGAGTTGGGGAGAGAAGTGATGGCAGGGGAAAACAAAGGAGGTGGTAACAATGCTTGCTAAGAAATGTACCCATTATCCTACTCATGTAACTGTAATCCCTCCGTACAACATTTTTTTTTTACAATAAATATGTATAAAAAAGAAACAAAAGAGAAAAGCACAGTTAAATAAAAGAAATAGAATGGAAGAAAGACAGCCTCTTTGGTGCTGGCAAAATTGGTTAAACACTTGTAGAAAACTAAAGCTAGATCCATATATATCACCTGCACCAGAATCAACTCCAAATGGATCAAAGACTTCAAAATAAAAACACGCTCCCTGAAAACATTACAGGAAGGAATAGGAGAAACTGTAGAGCACCTTGGCACAGGAAATTTTCTTTTTTCTTTTTTTTTTTTTTGTCAGTTGTGGGGCTTGAACTCTGGGCCTGGGCGCTGTCCCTCAGCTCTTCAGCTCAAGGCGAGTGCTCTACCACTTGAGGAAATTTTCTTAATAGAGACCCAGAAACACAACAAATCAAAGAAAGGTGGGACAAATGGGACTGAATGAAATTGCAGAGCTTCTGCATAGCAAAGGATATAGCTAGCAAGATCAATATATTTCAGTTTAAAATGTGTCACCCAGTTACAAAAATCATCTAGTTATGGAAATCCTAAATAAAACAATTTCACGTAATAATGTGTTTATAGCTTTAATGAAATTTCAAGTTCTTTAACCTCAAGGAAATGTTTTCAATAAATATCCTCAATATATTTTGGATATTTCAGTATATATCCTCAATATGTTTTTGGATACAGTTAGTATATTCATTCTTGGATGATTTGAACTTTTTTTTGTTTTCCTCCATTTTTGCAAGAGTTTACACATGAAATAGTAGTATCAATAACTAATTTATATTTGTTTAATGACATATAAATATATTTTATTTAATTAACATACAATATGTGCTTGTGGAAATTGCATTAATATTATTATTACTATTTTAAAGAGAAAGAAATACAATATAAAAAAGGATGATCACATGAGTAGTTAGTTATCCTGAAGTACTTTTGTTTTCTCCTTAGAGTTAAAATAATTACTGGTTCAAAGCCATTGCTATTAAATATCAGCCTACAAAGTAGATGCTTACTGCAAAATATAGTATTGAATGTCTTATACGTTTTCACTTGAAGTCATATATATATATATATATATATATATGTTTATACTTAGGCATATTATAAGTGATATAGTTGGGGAAATAAATATAAATTATGCACCTGTCATAGTGCTGAGAAAATTCAATACTAATTGAAAAATAGATAAATTAAAAAATAAAATATTTATCTTCAAATATAATTTTAACTGGGAATATGAAAGTAAGAAATAACTGATTTGTAGTGTAATGACTCCTTGGTGACATGACATGAAATATATGTTAATATCATTTTACTTGTTATTGCTACAAATCTTTGGATATTTTGATATATTTTTCCCATTTTAATTAGAGAAGAGCTATGTTATTTCTTTCGCCAAAAAATAATAAACTAGTCTTGTGCTAGTATACTTTGAATTTGCACATGTTTAATTTAAAACAAAATTTAGTCTGATTGATGAGTAATGTTAAACTTTATGACACTGCTGTCAAATTATAGTTTATGAATTGAAGCATATTACTGTGGAAATTTTACTGTTCATTTTGGAGGTACTTTTTTGACCTTTATATCACTTTGCAAAATGTCAACACAATTTTACTCTCACTTCATCTCAGTGTTCATATTTTATTCTCTTTTAAACTTGTTCACTTACATAAATCATTTTTTCTTAGATTGGGTTATAGTAATTTCATATAAGACAGGAACAATTTGATGGGCAATCCAATTTTATTTTTGCAAGGATTAAAAAAAAAGCAGGTGTCATAGAAGTATGTCTAAACTGCTTTCAGTTATCTCATTTCAAGTGTGACCCGAGCAAGGCTCTTGTATTTTCCTTAAGAATAAAATTCCAATACTTATTTTAGTTCACAAAATACAAATATTAATTATTGCTCCTTAGTTTTACTTATCCAAATGCTCATTCATTTCCTTTGGCCTCTATCTTTTGGTATCCTGCAAATCAGTGTGTTTTGATGAAAATGTATTAATCCAATAACTATTGTGGCCCGTATATTTATAGAAAATTAAAATAAAACAAATATTTTTCAAAATTATAAAATAATATCTAGTATATGTATGAGTCAAGAAGAAAAGGTCAGATAAGGTGATGTTAGGAAAATGAACCCTAAGATATGTATTCAAATGGTTTTTTTTCTTTCATGTGATTGTTTCTAACGCATTTATAAGATTATTTATTTGTTGCTTTGTATGTCCCTCCCCCACAGTATAACCCCTGCTTTCACTGTATTTGATGTCGGTATAATTTGTGGAGGGAAAGGGGAAAAATAAGTCATTTAAATAAGGATACAGGTGGACCCATTGCAACAATGTGAAGTACAAGTTGTCATGTCGAAAACGAACTTTACAACTTTGGTAGAGGGGGCGGGGAGGATAGGGTGGGGGGCGGGGGGAGGTTGGGAAGGGATGGGAAGGGGAAACAAAGGAGGAGGCTACAATGCTTGATAAGAAATGTACTCATTATGTTGCCCATGTAATTGTAACCCCTCTGTACAGTATTTTCATAATAAAATATAAATTTTTTTAAAAAGACTCCACATAGAGCTCACCTATGACCCAGCAATCCAACTTTTAAGTATTTACCCAAACGATCACAAACAAGGTCATACTAAAGCTACCAGCACAAATATGTTTATCACAGCATTATTCACCATAGCTAAGATAAGGAACCACCTAGATGCCCCTCACCCTCAATAAATGAATGGATCAAGAAAATGTGATATATATATATGTATAAAATACATATATATATATATATATATATATGAATTCTATATCTCCATCAAAAAGAATGACAGTGCCCCATTTGTTAGGAAATGGAAAGACTTGGAAAAATTATATCTTATCTGCAATAACTAGTATATGTCTAGGACAAGCAGAAGAGGCCAAAAGCTATGTATATATCATATAACCTGATGCTAAGAGAAATGAACCCTAAGATAGGGACACAGAGATTTCATTTTTCTTGTTGTTCTTTTTAATGTACTTATAAAGTACTGTGTGGTTTTTTTTTATTTCTTTGTATGTTCTTCCCCTATGTTACAACCTCTGTTGTCACTGTATTTGATTCTGGTGTCCTGCATCTTGTATATACATTTTTCTAATTTGGAGAGGGGAAGGGAAATAACAAAATGCTGAAATAAGGATACAGGATGACCCATTGTAACAATGAGATGTACAAGACACTATGTTGAAAATGAACTTTACAACTTTGCATGGGAACGGGAGGAGGAGTTGGGGAAGTGGGGAGGGAAGGGATGGTAGGGGAAAACAAAGGAGGAGGTAACAATGCTCGATAGGAAATGTACTCATTTCCTTGTTCATGCAACTATAAACCTTCTGTACAATATCTTTACAATAAAAATATATATTTAATAAAAAGAAAAAATAAGTAAATAAATAAATATGGAAGCATGTATCTATAACTGCATAGTTTAATAGTTAAACTTGGAGCCACATATAATTTACAGTGATACTGGACAGTTACTAAAATTTTTTAACAAGTCTTCTATCTAAAACTTATGTAATGATGGGTATTACATAGGTTTTGTGGGGGGGGGGGAAGAGAATGATGCCTATCACCACATAAATGTGAGAAGACCCACATCCAGGGAATGTAGCAAAATGCATAAGAGAATTTGGCACCAAGAAATATTAATTTTAGGCCCTCATTGTGTGCAGGTATTGGAAATGCCAAGGAAGAATGAACTCACATGAATACTTTGTGGAATAACATTGTATTTACATAGAGAACAGCCAGAACAAGATCAGTTTCAAGATCAAGCACTGCTTGTCTATAGCCAAGTGTTC
Organism: Dipodomys spectabilis; assembly: GCF_019054845.1. Lineage (NCBI taxonomy): Eukaryota > Metazoa > Chordata > Mammalia > Rodentia > Heteromyidae > Dipodomys > Dipodomys spectabilis. The sequence continues at coordinate 14,149,395 of NW_024870709.1, forward strand.
TCATTTAGCTGTGAAAATGAGATATGATCTGCATGGATCATCTTAGGCTGCTGTCCTTTATCTCATTGTGCCAGAAATTGGTAAAAGCAACCAGATAACATATGATACACATATATTCATTGGTGAATGAAATAAGACTATACCATATCTTAAAAATGGAAAAACATTCAAAATAAAGTTCTATGATCAGAAAGCAATATTAGGGCCCATATCTTCTAAAAAGAAGCAAAGCAAGCAGGAATGTAATTACATAATGATGTAGAAGGATGACTAGCACCCACAGGCAAAATCATTTGATACATGATGAGACAGACACCTGTAGCTGTCCTGTGATTCCCATAGCTGTCCAAAGGCTGTTTGCCTGTATTAAAATTTTTGTATACACAAAGAATGTGATAAATATCCAAATGGCCTTGTGTTGCTAACTGTTACCCAATGCAGTGCTACGGAAGAGACAGCCAAAGAAAATTGGAAAGGGCAGAGATAGATGAGGAATGAGAATCAGTGAAGACCAGGAGTGCCAAAGCTCTTTGGCACTTGGACCTGGAGTCCCACAAACATATTTACTTAAGTTCACACAGGGAAGGTTACCATGGATACATGCAAAACATAAAGCATCTATATCAATATTAGAATCAGAGCTAAAACAGTGTTTGTGAGAGGCATTAGTTCCCTTATTCCTTTGAGACAGGAGACCGCTGACCCCTGGAGAGTCTGGACACGATGTCCACTTATCTAGTTCAAGGTTAAGTTGTGAAGGTCTTTTGTCCAGCCTACAAGGTCCCCAGCACAGCTGTTAGCCTAAGGAGGAGTGTGGGACCACCAGGTTTTTCACTCTCTCCAGAGCTGTCTGTTTTAACCCTTCCACAGACAGCTCTCAGAGACCTGATTGCTGTAGAGACAGCTTTCCAACCTCTCAATCCTTTTCTAGGTTTCACAGCTCACTAAATAATAAATATTAAATTATATTAAAATTATACAAATGTAGGGACAGACTAGCCATAACAAGTTATCATTAAGAACTTAAGAATACACAATCTAAAGAAATGCATGCCTCTACAGGAAATACAAATCTAACAGAAACCTTCATATAGAGCCAGGTGGCATTCATTCTCTTCCTTCCTTTACTGTTTGCAGAGGTTGAGGGGCCAACAGGGTATGGGTTTTGGCTAGAACCAAGAAACTTCAAGGACGTGATGCTGGAAGAACCAGAGCTATAGCCTATATACTGCCTTCTAACTTGATGACTTTTCCTTTACTACCTCATAGCCTTAGAGAAAAAATAAAAATAAAAAAATTCAAAGACCAAGAATTCTTGATATGCTATTTCTACAAAGTGAAGGAACCTTCATTAAATGTTTAAATACAATCATATAGCTGTTTTCTTTGTTTGTTTGTTTGTTTGGGTTTTGGGGGTTCTTGTGTGTTTTCTTTTCTTTTCTTTTTTTAATTGTGAAAATATCATACAGAGGGGTTACAGTTACATGGGCAAGGTAATGAGTATATTTCTTATTTCTTATCAAGCATTGTTGCCTCCTCCTTTGTTTCCCTTTCCCATCCCTTCCCATATCTCTCCTCCTTCCCCTTCCCCCCCCCACTCCTAGCCCAAGTTGTAAAGTTCGTTTTATGACGTCTTGTACATCTCATTGTTGCAATGGGTCCACCTGTATTCCTACTTAAATAATATTTCCCTTCCCCTCCACAAATTATAACAACATCAAATACAGTAAAAATAGGGATTATACCATGGGGAGGGACATACAAAGCAACAAAGAAGTCATCTTATAAATATGTTAGAAACAATCACAAGAAAGAAAAAAAAACATTTGAATCCTTATCTTGGGGTTCATTTCACCTAACATCAACTTATATATTCAATAACATTATAATAAAATTTTAACAAATGGACTCTCTTTTAATTACAATGATTTTAAATAATAGTTTGAAATTAAACTGAATATTTAGCTACAAAAACCTTTTATATGGAAATTTTATTCCCTGCAGTTTCTTGATCATTACTTTTACACATGCCTTATGAGCTATAAAGTAATGAGGTCATTTCATCTTATTGGAGGAAGTAAGAATTAGAACTATTTATTCATATAAAATGAATGTTAAGAATATTCATTAAATTAAGTTTTATTCTGTGGGGAGATTATTTCAACAATGATATTTAAATACAATTAAAATGAAATTATGTGCTTCTCGACTTGATATATAAAAGTAACATCTGAAAATATTTTTTCTAGTTAGTATTGATAGTTGAGATAAAAATAAAATAAATGTCATTTCTAGAAAACATTCTAAGTAAATAATTTTAGTTGCAGTTGACAGTGATAAGACAATCAACATTATGCTACAATTTCAGCCCCCTCATTTATCTTTGTTGTTAAAATTAAGAACGTCAGAGATTGAGAGGGTGGAGCTCACAGCAAATTAAATGTGACTTGCTTTATCTCACTTCTGGACAGGATTTCACAAGATGACATATTAAATACACAGAACATGGATATATTTCCATGTATTAAATGAAATGTTTGAATTTCTGAGTTTTGTTTTAGTCATAACCATTCACATGACCATAAAGTAGATCTACTTTGACAAAAATTTTAAAAATAGTTAAAGAAAATGCAGGATGAACTTATAAATAAAAGAATGACTTGTTTTCTTACATTTAGACTTCTTAACCTTTTGAATAGAAGTGCAAATATTTTGTAATTATTCTATAAGTAGATAATAACAGAATATATATAATATCAGAAAATGTTCTAAATATATTAAAATTGTATAACTACTAGTTTAAGACACTTAGGAACTCTGTGAAAGTACAAAAAGACTCATCAAGAAAAATGTAATAACTATCAGAATGCAGCAAAAGTTAAAATATTTACCAATATTTTTTAGATAATTATGCTTCACATAGGATCATGTAATTACTATATTTGAATCTAATATATAAAATATATGGTTTATTTCTGAATAGCAAGATTACTGTGAGTGATTTAAAATATATATTCGATTATTATTTCTAATGAAGAAACTTTGTGAAGGTAAATTTAATTTAAAAAGTTAAATATATATGATGACTTCCAAAGTTTAACATCAGTCAATAAATAAATGTATACTTTTTATTTTGCCAAATTCCAGTCATATGAGTGAAATAATAGCATACTATTTGGTATATAATATATAAATATATAGAGTGTGTACTTACTACTACAGTTAAGCAAATAAATTTAATATTCCACAAATATACATTTTCAAGATATTAGAATTATATTTGATGTATAAATGAAGGAACAGAGACAGAGAGAGTGTCAGAAAGAGAGAGGGAGAAGGGAGGAAGGAAGGAAGGAAGGAAGGATGGAAGGAAGGAAGGAAGGAAGGAAGGGACCAGTTGTTAGTGGCTCATGTCTGTAATCCTTCCTATTCAGGAATGAAACATCAGGGTAATCCCAGTTCAAGGCCAGTCTAGGTAGAAAAATTTGTTAGATTGTATCTCTAAAATGATTAGCACAAAGAAGAAGAGCTGTGTGGCTAAACTAGTAGAATGTCAGCATAGCAAGCAAGAGGCCCTAAGTTTAACATCAAAAGCAAAAAATTAACAAAAATATAAAACTAAATAATAATAAAGAAGCTGGGCACCAGTGCCTCACACCTGTAATCCTAGCTACTCAGGAGGCTGTGATCTGAAGATCTCAGTTCAAAGCCAGCCCGGACAGGAAAAGTCTGTGAAACTCTTATCTCAAATAAACCAGCAGGAAACCAGAAATCGTGCTGTAGCTCAAGTGGTAGAGCACTAGCCTTGAGCTGAAGAGCTGAGGGACAGCACTCAGACCCAGAATTCAAGCTCCACGACTGACAAAAAAACAAGCTAAATAAATAATCACAAATATATCATTAAGCTTCTTTTATGATTTCTTCTATCTATATAATTCTAGCTCATAATTGTAAACGCAGTTGTGAGGAAAGTACATTTCATTTATGTGAATGTGAAAACAAAATCATATGTATAAATATGAATTTGACTAATTTTCCCATACATAATCTTTGTCTTTACAGATTTTCATTTTGACCTCTATTGCATTATTTAAATATTCCGCCTCTTTTGAATGGTATAGCATGATAACTTAGTAGGGTATTTTACACATCTGTTCAGAATGGAACACTTAGTGCTACCAAATAAACACAAATAAACAATCAAACAAGTTAAGGAAACAAATATGAAACTATGATTTAACATAGAAGAAAAAACACAAAGACTTTTAATAGGGATCCTAGTAGGTTATTTTATTTGAAATGTGAAGAAGAAAACCAGGAAACTGGAATGATTTTGAAAATAAATTTTCAAGGATGTGATATTCTTTATCTATGAATAAGGCATTAAGATCATTTTCACTGTTCTTTCTTTTCCACTCCCTCCTCCACTCTCCTCTTCTCCACTCATTGGAGCCACCTAAATTCCAGATTCCCATGAACTGTACAGTATGAGTATTTAAAAATACAATCCAAAAAGCTCGCAAGTCTTCCTCATTCTCCTCAAGAAAGAATAATTTCCATGACCTATAATTGTTTAGGAGATTCGTCTACTTAATCAGTTCACTCTTCGTTTTCACCATTAATCCTTCTTTTCCAATCCCAGTGAATTGTTTTTGGTTTCCAGTCCGCCTCCTATTCTTTCTCATGGCTCTCTGAACATGGTCCTTCTGGAATGCTCCCTCCATGATTCTTAGTTGAATTGGTTCACCATTTCTCTTTAGGTCTAGGTTTATTTGGTACTTGCTAAACAGTCTTTCCAAGAAATTGTTAATGAATTTATTCTAGTTACTATCAATTCATACTTGACATTTAATTTATATGACACAATATCTATAATTATCTATAGTTTATTTCTTTGTATTAAGCAATTATCCTAAAATAATAAGAACATTCTCAAATCAATTGTATTAATTCTAAAGCTTTGTAGAATTACTAATATAGGGGAGAAATATTTTTAGCATTTATTTCATTGTTTAATTCTACTCATTTTGACATTTCCACCAGACAGCTCAGTGTGAAATGAACGAGTCATCAATGAGGAGGAACAATGAATCTCATTTTTTATATTTAGATAAGGAAAAATGCATGATTTAAGTATGCATGATTAAAGTTTGTCAATGTAAATTAAATGCTGTATTTATATTTAATAAAATTTGAACTCTCTGTGGTATATCTGTTTTGAGTTAAAAACATCAACTATTTATAAAGCTAAATATACTTATAATCAAATTCTTATGTTAAAATACTTACATTCTCCCTGCAATAGTGCAATGTGTTTTGCAAAGCAAAGAAAAAAAAATTCCTTGAGTTGGTGACCCCTTTCTCACAAATGTGAACATATATATATATATATATATATTTTTTTTTTTTCTGCTGATTAACTACAAGTGGTTTAATCAAGAAATTGATTCGGGGAAGTGGCTTTCTAGACAAAATATATCAAATTAATTATTTTCTTAGAATGAAAAACCCTTAATTTTTCTTCTTTAAGGGTCAAAGTTTAACAAATAACATTTATTAAATGTAGCCTTGGGGTTCGGCTGCTTAGATTCTTGGGCAAGAACAATGTAGACAGATAAGGACTATCCTTTCTTTATGCTTACTCCCCTCCATGAATCTGTCTGTCATCTCTTTTAACAGGCAACATTGCAGATTCTTACCAATACTTTTGACCCCTGAGAAGCAGGATATAGCAAAGCCCATTAATTAGTTGTTTGAAGTGAAGGGATGGCATATCAAATATCATGCCTCTCTGCTCCATTGCACTGCACAACCATACTTCGTTGTCCATTTATATTTCTAACGACAACCAAAGAGCCAATACCCTTGAGAGACATCATATGTTTGCAAGTTTGATTGATGCATATTAGGTGGTCAATGACTTATTCTATCTGGCGTATTTTCCTTTTTGCATGAGGAAAAAAATGGTCAAAATATGTATCAGACCTCAAATCAAATTAAAGCCCGGAAGATTTCATTGCCATGCTGCTTTTTGTTTCATACATAAATTTACATAAAATTGAGTTACTTAAGATTTCATATCTGTTTCAATTTTCTTTCCATTTTAGCCATTCTCAAATGAAAAGCAGTTTCACAAAATGCTGCACTAATTGTTTCAGGACAGTAATTCAATCAACTCCCCTCCTTTCTCATTTAAGTTCAGGAGACACTATTGTTCTTTTGGAATATTTTTACTAGTTGTAGATTTATAAATTATTCACATTGTTAATCACCAGAAGAAATATGAACAGAATAAATTTTATCTAAAGGCAGAATAAGACCATGAACACTGTGTATAAATATTTTACCTGGGTGCTAGTGGCTCACACCTGTAAACCTAGCTACTCAGGAGGCTGAGATCTGAGGATTAGGCTTCAAAGCCAGCCTGGGCAGAAAAGTCTTCTTGAGACTCTTATGTCCACATAACCACTTAGAAACCACAAGTGATTCTGTGGCACAAGTGGTAAAACACTAGCCTTGAGCATAAGGAGGCTCAGGAACAGTGTCCAAGCCCTGGTTCAAGCCCCACAACTGACCAAAAAACACAAAAGAGATTTTGTAGTTTGCAATTTTTGCTATTTTTATTAAAACATTATTAATCATTGACTATTTCTAATGTTCTTACTTCATAATAAGTAGATATTTTATGTCTTTATAATTTATTGTATATCAGATTATTGTCACATATATTAATCCTAATTATTATCATTATATATAGTTAATTAGATTTACTAGAAATGATGTTTGTAGGTAATTTTGATCATAAAGTACATTTTATATAAGTTCATGTAATTCAGACTATTGACATATCATAAAAATTTGGATATGTGGTCCTTCTAGGAAGCATACTATTAAAAATACTGTATTCTGACATCTTAATTAAATAATACTTACAGAGAACAGTGTATGCTTTGACCTGAGGATATTCACAAAGAATCTATATGATTGGCTGAACTTTAAGCAAATTCCTTTGAAAGATTCACTAGTTTTGTCTATGTTTGCTTGGTCTCAAATATGGATCTAATGTTAAAGGTACTTGCATATCTCATCCACATTGTTGAATTTCTCATCATAATAATCTCAGTTACTTAACATTATCCCAGCCCCAAGTTTTTCTCACACTGAAGCTGTTCATTCTTTTCCTATGACACATTGACCAACTACTTTCTTTTCCCCACAATCATAGTAATATATTCTGAATCTTTCATTTAGATGTTTAGAGACCACTTAGGTCTTTTTCTTTTATTACAATACAGATACATGTCTTTTCTGGTGCAACATTACCTAAGGGAGCAAATGTACTTTTTAGCATTCAAAAGAGTTAGTCACATGCACAACTCTAGCTCATTATAGTTTTCATTCCTTTCTGTCCTTCAGTTGAACTGAATAAAATATGTTCATAAAGATGCATCTTAAAAGGCAAAAATAAGTTATCTCATGAAGTAAATGGAATTCAGCTCTGAGTATACTACAAATTCTGAAAGACAGCATTGCATCCTAATTTCAGTATTCTAGACTAACTAAGAATGATTGTTGGTTTTTCTTCTGGACCCCAATTCATGGCTTCAAGCTTGCTAAATAAGAATTCTGCCTCTTAAGCCATGTCTTCTTCAACCTATTATTTTTTAAATCTAGATAGAGTTTCAATGTTTTTCCCTTTCGGAGCAGTCTCAGACTATGATTCTCCTGCCTTTGCCTCACATGTTGTGTATTGTATACTTTGACACTCTCGTTAGCTTCTTGACTAGGCTAGTCTCCAGCCATAATCCTCTTGACTAGTTAAAATTCCAGGTAATAGTTTTTTGACTGGGTCCTAAAATTTAAAAAAAAGTATCTTTATCTCCTACTTATTATTCTGTTTAGGAACGTGTCTTGCTCCTTACCCATTGATTTACAGGATGAAAGGAAAAATGCATTCATTGAAACAGATGAGCCATACCTATACATACATATAAATGTAAAAATGTATTATTCTACAAATATCTGTAGTAGAATGCTATTTTATTTTAAAAAATAACAAATTCCAATGTCTTATATATTTTAATTAGAGATTTCCAATACTATGAGGACAATAATTTCCTCATTTGATTATTGTGGAAACTGAGGAAAGGAATGAGGTGAATTAATAAGATCAGGAATTTGTGTAGCACATGTTATCATGCAGATATAAATTGAGTCTGACTTTTGTTTAAACAGTCGGCTTTCCATATAAGGATTAAGCTCAAATATTGTAGTGGGTCAATTGTTAATAGCCTCCACAATTAAGAAACATAGAGGTGTAAAGGAAATCAACATTTTAGTAAAAATAAAAGCAATTTAATGTTCTCAATATATGTACAATACCAACAAAAATATCAAGAGTAGAAATTTTCATATATATGCACAGGAAAATCCACTTTTCCACATGGTTTAAATTACAAGATTTTATAGATAACCAGGAGGCAAACTTTAATGAATCTAGTAAAATTAACGTTAATTTAAATGTATCCAGTAAAAATACATGAGAAAAAATGAAAAGAAAAGAATATTATACACTATGTAAAAGTAAGTACATTTATTATAAATTCCGAAATCTGACTAATATATTTCTTGCTTGACATGTCACCTCAGGTCTTATTATGTAAAAGGATAGCTCTGATGTACAAAATTTATAGTGTACATATGATACATACATGCACATAGCAGGTGACATTAAGTGATGTACATCCTTCAGCCAAGCTCCATTCTGTTTCAGCAAATTCATCTGTTGGCCTTTAATCAAGAAATATTTTCTTTTTCCCTGTTATCCTTTTATGATCTCTTATCACTTTCAATTGTCTTACTTTCAAAAGGAAGTAATGCTGATCATGATTTCTCCTTTCAGTAAGCATTAAATGATTACACATTATACATACTACATATATAAACATGCAATATTAATATTCATCCTTCTGTTATGTGTTTAATGATAATTACTGTGTTTAATGTGTTAATGATCTTTTTAGATAATAAACAAGAAAGGGACAGAACTTACAAATAAAAGAAAATAAGTATGGGGGGAGGAGGTTTGGTGGGGGGAGGAGGTTTGGTGGGGGGTGGGGGGAGGGGAGGATTGGAAGGGATGGGAAGGGGAAACAAAGGAGGAGGCTACAATGCTTGATAAGAAATGTACTCATTCTCTTGCCCATGTAATTGTAACCCCTCTGTACAGTATTTTCACAATGGACTATGATCTAACCATTACCTAAAATATTTGAAAGCAATTTCAAAGAAAAAATAAACATATATTAATTTGATTTAAAAGATAGACCATATTAAAGGTTGGAGCATAGCACAAATGTTAATGTCTTCTATAACAACTATAAGGCCTTGAGTTTAAAACCACAGTGCTACCAAAAAATAAATTTCAAAGAATAAAACAAATTTGAAAAGATAGACCAAGTTATTACTAAGAAGTTAGAAATATTCTTCAAAATTTGCATTATGCATATATGTGTTTGGTGAAAAAAAATAGTAAGAAAAAGTGGCTTGGGGTAAAATAGCTAAATATTCACCAGATTAGAAAATGAGAATTTTAGAGAAAACAGAAACAACATAATATTACAAAGACACAAACACACGCAGTATTATAGAAAAGGGAGATAGAGAGACAGAGTAAGAGACAGAGACAGAGAGAGAGAGAAAGAGAGACACAGAGAGAGAAAGAGAGACAAAGACAGAGAGAAAGAGAGAGAGAGAGAGAAAGAGACAGGGACAGAGACAAAGACAGAGACAAAGACAGAGACAGTTAAGAGTTGCCAAGTGTCAAGTAACAAATCTACACTGTAGACCAACAAACAGAACCTGGAGAGAAAATGATGTTTTATGATAAGTTCAAAGACAGTCTTCTGGCTGACAATCCCTGTTTCTCAAAAGCCATTAGTCTAATTAGTCTTGTTTCTCAACTTATTATTAAAGTACATCAACCTTACAGTGGGAAATACATTTTATTGTAATTCTATTGATTCAAATGTTAATCTCACTTTAAAATACTTAAACATCATGGACCAGATTGATGTTTGACATTGTTTTGGCCTAGCCAAGTTGATAAATAAATTAACCATTACAAGGCTAGAAAGGTGAACTGAGAATTCAGTTATTCCCCTTCTTACCCTTTGACCAATCCATTAGGTCCATTCACTTCAATATATGTGCTGCTAAAGCAAGCACAGGTCCATTCATTTCAAAACACAAGAATTAAGTGAGCTGGTTTGTATCATAAAATTCCTGGATTGAATAACTCTTCTCCATGCCCAATCTTTGGAAAATTATTAGTTTCTTAGTGTTACTTTTTCTGTCATTATTTTACTGTTTATTTATTTGTTTGCTTATTTTTGTTGTAAAGGTGATGTTCAAAGGGGTTACAGTTACCTAAGTCAGGTAATGAGTACATTTCTTTTTGAACAGTGTTACCTCATCCCACATTTTCTCCTATTTTTCCCCTCGTGTCTCCCCTCCACCACAAGTTGCATAGTTCATTTTCAACATATTGTCTAATGAGTGTCACTGCTGCATTTATTTATCCTTTGTCCCATTATTTCTGTTTTTCCAGTTAGCCTCACCCAAACCGATAAACTTACATACAAAACAAAAGGTAAAGAAATAAAAAAAAAACAGTGACAAAGGAGGAAAACAAAACAAAACAAAAACAAGAGATAGAATAACAACAACAACAAAAAAACCTTGTTTCCATTTCTTGGAGTTCACCTCGACAAACATAATTTTATGTGATCACCGTCATTATTTTGAATACTACTTTGCAATATTTTGCTGCCCTAAGCAGACTTTCAAGAAATGTAATCAACAGCTCCCCATGGCCTTCTAGGTCTATTATTTTAAAATAAATATTAAATATCATTAGCAAAGCAATTATAATCAAATGTTCAGTGAACATTTATGAGCTCTGTGAGTCTTCAAATATGTTCATAGAGGCAAAGAAAATCATTATTAAAACTCATCCATTTAAAATGAAAGATGGTTTTAAAACACTTAGGTCAATACATAGTCATTTCAAGTTTACAATAATGATGTTGCTATTTTGAATTGTAGTTTTTGTTAAAGCAAGCATATAACAAACCAAGAATAAAAAGCTGATCATTCTGGTCTAGGTTTTACATTAATTCAAGTACATACTTCCCCATTGCTTAAAACAACTGTGTATATTCCAAGATTTTGTATGGGGAAAGCCCTAAAATACAATCTCAATGTGAGAAAAACATGAATATGCAGAAAAAACCCCAGTATCTTTATTTTTACATTCTTTTTAGGAAAAGAATTTCTGAATAATGTGTACCAATCACAATGTGTCACTTGCAAATACCTATTTCTTTTTATCCTACCGATTTATTTAGATTAATATAGTCACCATTAATACGTCTAGATTGTCAGTGTGATATTGGATCATATGGGGAAAAAACAAAAAGAAGACTTGGGGGGATGTTGAGTAAAGATCTCTCCAAGCTGACCTTTTGCTGATAAGTTGATGATGTTCTCATTAGCAGCAACCCTGCTGTTTGCCCTCAATAAAATATAACATCCTGCTGTTAATGTAATTTCCATTTTGTGATTTAATAGCACAATTATATTAAAGTTACTTTTCTAAGTGGATTAAGAATTTAAGAAAAGATGAACAAATGTTTTTATAAATGTTCCTCCTGTGTCCTCTTAAACTCAATATTTTCATCTTGTGTGATTATATATAACTCTGCCAAAACTGTTGATGGTATTAAACAGTATTATAATAAGATTAAAGGAAAGACTAGTTATCAATAAATATTAGTTATACTAGTTATAATAAATATTATGTTTAAAAGTTTTCTCCATGTTAAGACTGATTTTATTATCATGGAGTTGTCAAACCCATTTTTTCTTACTTTGAAATTTTTTGGACTTTTTCTCTGAAATTTGGTTAATTCTTCTCATGATTAAATTAATACTAATTTTTCAATAGTCTGTTCATATGATAATATTTTCTTAAGGGAAAGTGGCTTATCATTATGAGAAGAGCAGAGAATTTGGAACCTGGCAGAAGAATGTTTTAATTTTAGCTTTACCACTTATTAGATATGTGACCTTGAACAAGTTATAGTCCTCCTGGAACTGATTTAGTTTTTTAATCTGATTAAGGAGTGAGTAGAAAATTAGATAATGGATATAAATCACACAGCTCATGAAAACTGTTGCCAAGCCTAGGCCCTTTAAATTGGACATCTCATGATTTAATGGAAGAGGACATGAAGAAATGAGTTCTTTTACAGTTGAATTTCTCACCTTTATATATGGATTGTTTAAATAATCAGTAAATTATGTTATATAATATTTTTAGCAAGAAGCTTTTATGTGTGTTTATAATTACTATGTCTTAAATTTGTACTCCCTTAAAATACTTCAAGGATATTCATAATTTTTAACCAAATAGTTTGTGAACCTATACAGAGCACTGAAGTCTCCAAACAGATTTCAGAAGAATAAGGGTATCAGTATTATAATATAAGCTCAACTACACACAAACATACACACACACACACACACACACACACACACACAAACACTTATGGATGCATTCACATATAAGAATAAATAAGCACACAATTCCCCATAGACAAAAAGTATCTGGGGAAATGATAGATTGACAGGTTAGTCAGACCACTGTTGTGCTTAAGAGTAAAAACAGATCATCTAAACATCCAGCACCAGCAGGGAAGTTACTCTCTTCTACAGAAAGACAGTGCAAACTAAGAGTTGAAGAAAGGCAGACAGTTTTATAATCCAGTGCAAGAACTCAGAATTTCTGAGAAATCTGCAGAGGCAGGATTTTTTTTAAGAGATTCTTTCACAATCTCTTAGAGGAAAGCAAATCAAAATAGAGGAAACTTTTAAAGTATATGTATTTATTTTTTTCAATATTAGTAAGTTTTACTGTGTTTCTTTTCAGTTGCTCTCAACGACTTTGCAAAAGCCAGTCTGCAGGAGGCTGCTACTGTGTTCAAAGACAAGACCATGGCATGGGGAATGTCACCCAGACAAGTGATACTATACTGATCTACCCAGGTTGCAGGTAAAGCAGGAAGAAGGGAGGTTATATAAAGACAGACGGCTCTGCTACCAAGATTGGTAGAGCTAGAGAAATGCCAGAACCCCAAGATCCACAGCCTTTGTCAGGATGAACCCTGATACACAAGACTGCCTCAGTGATTAACGTGCTAGATAGGGATGCCAGAGTTTGTTGTGATCTATGTGCCAGCACAGGAGTCCTTGGCCAACATCCTTTGCCTACTCTAATCTCTGGGAGGGAAGAACTCAGCTCCCAGTAAAAGGTGGGGCAGGTGTAGTCTACTGGGAGAAGCTCCTGATCACAGCTCCGAGTATGACTTAACCTTTACTGTCTCATGTAATGTCAGACAGGAAGGCTTGAGGCAGACAGCAAGGGAGCAAGCAAGGGTTCCTGACCTGGTTATTACACTCCCTGCTCATTCTGCTTAGGATCTACATCTCCTGCCTGTTTAAAATTATGGTGGCTATAGCTACAATGAATGGGTAGACAAGGAAGGTACTGGCATCTCTGCTACCTGAGCAGCTACTACTTTTAGCTGAATTTCCTTTATTGGTGCTATCATAGAACTCTCCATCTCTCATCACAGACTCATCTATGTGATAGACAGACAGATGGGGTTTGAACTCAGTATTAGATTTTGAATTCAATTTTGAATTCAATTTCAAGTTTGTTTCAGTTACACCTATTAATCTAGTATTTGATCACTTACCATCCCCTTCACAATGTTTGCATGTATTTTTAGATAAAGTTTTGTGTTTCGTGAAGGCCTGGCCAGAGACCTCATTCCTCTAATTTATGCCCCCTGTGTGACTGGCGTTACAGGCTTGAGCTGCTTCAATAGCATGTTTTTGAGGGTCTAACTAACATTTCTCCTGGAAGGCTTGGAATTGACAGCCCCTCATTTATAGGGATTATAAACTGAGCTACTGTGATAGCATATGGAAATTGAGGGTTGAGTAACTAATGGGCTTCACAATTCCAGAGACATAATAAAGATATCATTATAAAACATTGCACGTGGATATCACAACTAAAAATGGTACTCTAAGAATAGGTTAGTAAGGAAGAAAAAACACTTGTGTCCCTATCTTAGAGTTCATTTCACTTAACATCATCTTATCTGACCTTGTCTGCTTGTGCCAGACATATCCTAGTTATTACAAATAAGGGAAACCATGGGACCTATGTTTCTTTGTGCCTGGCTTACTTCACTTAATATAATTTTCTCCAAGTCTTTCTATTTCCTAACAAACGGGACAATGTCATTCTTTCTGATGGAGGCATAGAATTCCATTATGTATATATATACCATATTTTCTTGATCCATTCATTTACTGAGGGGTATCTGGGTTGGTGCCATATCTTAACTATGGTAAATGATGCTGCAATAAACGTAGTTGTATTTATAACATACCATGTGATTTTTTTGTTGCTTTGTATGTCCCTCACCCATGGTATAACCCCTGTTTTCACTGTATTTGATGTTGGTTGAATTTGGGGAGGGAAGGGAAAAAACAAATTGTTTAAATAGGGATACAGGTGGACCCATCGCAACAATGAGATGTACAAGATGCTATGTTGAAAATGAACTTTACAATTTAGGGGAGGGAGGTATTAGGGGGGAGGGAAGGGATGGTAGCTGAGGAGGTGGGAGGGAAGGGATGGTAGGGGAAAAACAAAGGAGGAGGCAACAACAAAAACATGTAAATTTAGAAATAATACTATCAGGACAAACGATGAAAGTTAATAGGCTAATTTTGTGTAAAATGATGTAAACGCTAGCAAAAGATGAAATGTAAAGATAGGCATAAATATGAGCTTATGAATCTCAATGTAATAATTAAAGAAACACTAAGCTTAATCATAATTTAATTTTGAATTGGTTAAAATTAAAAAGTGAACGATGACAGCTTTGTGATGTAAACACACTACTAACTTGTCAATGAATTGGTGATTTATGGAATAATTTATGCTGTATTCAAAAATTATCCTCTTTACCAAGATACAAATCAACAGATATTAGCCGGTGTATACAACATAAGTAAAATTTATGTATTCAGAAGGCTACATATACTTTAATTTTGCTTCCACATAATTATAGATGTTAAATATAAATAAAAATTATTAAACTCATCAAATAATTGTTGTAATTCATTATTTTTACAAATGAAAATTAAGGAGAAACTCCCAATGTCTCCTTTTGTTATTTTTTTCAAGGTTTAAAATAGCAATCAATAAAGTAACAACTGAAATAATTTATAGTAGGATAAAATAAAATAGTTACAACTTTAGGAAAACGTAAGCCTTATGTTTCTAGAGGATAGTAAAATAGTTCGAAATGCTTGTTCTCACAGAATAACTACTTTTCAAAAGTGAATATAGGATTATGGACATATATTATAGATTAAGGAGAGGAATAATTAGTTCATGTGAATATTTAACATTTTCTTCCATTTTGTTACCTCGCTAAGAGTTTATTTCCTGAGCTTCACAGGGCATGCCAATTATATGTCAGAATTTGCTATAATTTAATATCTGAAAAATGTTTTAATTTCTAGACAATTAGACTCCACAAGGATGCTAAAAAACAATTTAGACTTATCTCACACCCTTTCAATTTATTTTTGCCTCAAGAAAAATAAGAGACAATACGAATTCACAGATATACACAGATGACACACAAACACAGATTAGGTTTTCTAAAATCTCTGTGTTTTGCTTTGTTTCTTTTGAAAGAATTGCCTCTTGTATACTGTCTGGATATTAAAGTTAGAAATATTTAACTGCTATATGACAGATTCGATAGGCCAGAATATACCAAATCACATATATCATTTAATGACCCCACTAGCATTTCTGCATCAATAACAAATAGCTTTTTATGACAAAACTCTCTTGCAAGTGTCTTTATTGTATCCTGTCTTGTAATCTTTCCAATTAATGCCCTAAAAGGCTCCCTCTGGGTTGGGGGTCCTATTTTTAGTTTTGTTTTGAGGAATCAACGTATGATATACATATTACTTGAACTAAATTTCATCTTTATTAACAATGTAAAGGGTTCCTTTACCCCACAATTCTTTTCCAGTATTTGTTGTGCTTCATATTGATGAGGGCCATTCTTGTTGGCATGACATGGAATATTAATGTTGTTTTGATTTGCACTTCATGAGTTCATTGACCATTTTAAGCTCCTCTTTTTGAGAAGTTTCTGTTTACCAACTTTGGCCATGTTGTAGTTGGGCTGTTGTTACTTTGTGGGTTCATTAAAAAAAAACATTTGTATATTCTGGTTAATAGACCCTTGTCACCTTGTTTCACACACATATGCACACTAACTCACGTATTAGATGGAAATAAATAGATGGAGATGCAAAATATAGAAATAGATGATAGAATTGTATTCATCCATTGGGAAGATTAATCTTATGTTAAGTGAAGTAAATCAGTCTCACAGAAAAAAGAGACACTTGTTTCCTTTCAGATGTGGAAGTTAGATTTAAATTATAAATATATATGAAACTTACACAGGGGCAAATGCACACATCTACAAAGTCAAAGTGATTAAGTATGTAATACTTAAAGAAAAATTGTACAATTAACTGACTGCTTATTTTGTCTGAAAGAGGAATAAGATGTGCAGCAGATAAATGGATAGAGGAAGTGTGGGTTAATACAGTCATGAATTTTAAGGCACATATGTCATAAAGGAACTGGGATGAATGGGATAGGAACAGAAGAGAAGGGGATGGATAAAAGGGGTATGATCAGGGTGACTTGTACTTACACATGGACATGCTGAGTTGAAACCCTATGTATAACTAAAGAATAAAAATGACTTGCTGATCTAGTAAGCTTAGTCATTAAGACCTCAAATATTCTTTTTTATTTTGGGGGAGGTCCAGTTGTGGGGCCTGAATCTGGGTCTGGGCACTGTCCCTCAGCTCTTCAGCTCAAGGTTAGTGCTCTACCACTTGAGCCACAGCGCCACTTTTGGCTTTTTTGTTTTTGCTTATGTGGTGCTGAGGAATTGAACCCAGGGCCTCAGGCATGCAAGGCAAGTGCTCTACCACTGAGCCACCTTCCCAGCCCAATGCATCTAATCTTAACTAGAGCCCCTCAAATATTCTATAGTAATTAAAACCTTATATAAATTTTATAAAGAAAATAGTTGGATGTATATGCCTATCTTAACAACAGGATATCATACTCACACTTAAGCTTCGAGTTAGAAAAAGTATTTTTAAAGTGATTTCTCAATATACTAACACCCAGAAGGGAAAAGGAAAACATTATAATAAAAAGGATGTAATTTGTTGGGAAATCAATAGGTAATTCTTTCCATTGACCTTATGTCTTTCTTTCCCTCTAGGTGCATAAAGAAAAATTGCTATGTGCTAAGACAGTAGTATGAGAGTTTCACTTACTATGTCAAACTCTCAAGTTCTAGTAATATATTTGTCATTTAAGAGCTAATATGTTTAAAAAAGAGCTAATATGTTTAGATATGTTTATGAATCATATGGAGAAAATAAAATAGGAATTTTAGCACTTCTTTGACTGTATCAAATTTGACATACCAGAATGTTATCCTCACGATTATGAAGCCTAACATCAGTTAAAAAGATGAACTTTGAATATATTTTTGGCTAAAAGCCATTCATGGGGCTTAAAAGGTTTTCAAGATCTAAGCCCTAGGTGATTTTTATTCCTACAAGTCAGAGCACAGAGTATGATCTGTGTTTAAAACACCAATATATGTGCAATGACACTTGTCACAAGACACACATAACAGAAACACCTATGGGATTCCTTGAGGGCACAGTGAGAGACTAAGGATGGGAAATGGAACCGGTGGGTAATAACAGTGCATGCCCTTCAACAAAGCAACCTGAGAGCAAGTGGAACAGTGTGGTGACTGCAGAGGGTCATTGTGGGAGATTCTAGGGAGGAAGAGCTGACAGCACACAATGTGATCTCTTCCTTTGCTTGGCCCAAGTCAGACTGTGGGCGGTAAAGAATGCTCCTGATAGTAGAAGTACACAATATTGGGGAAAAGTCTGAAAACTTTGAAGCAACTAAAAATAAAAACATTTAAAAATAAATAAATTAGTATGTGGGATTGCTATTTACTACTTTTGAGAAAAATTTAATTCTATCATGAAATAGATACCTAGTCTTATATTTTAGATGTTCATCACATGAAAATAGTATACTAAGAAACAAACACTAGGTTAATCATGTTTAAGATTTTCTATTATAATGACTTACTTGAACCACATAATAATCCTCATGGGTAGTGAATGAATCATATCAGAAGAAAATCATTGTCAGAAAGTATTATTTAATGGTTAAATGTTCTTTGTCTCATTTGAGTTGATTTGCATTTAAATGAGAAGTCCATAAGGCAATTATCCAAGTAGATCTTTTATTATTGATATAAAAGTATTGAATACCTGCTTCAGTATATACAGGAATTATGGTATGTTTGAATTAACTGAAGAAATGTTAGATAATTAAATTAATATCTAACAGGAATTATGATGTGTTTGAATTAACCGGGGATATGTTAGATAATTAAATTAAGATATAATTTTAAAATTATTTTTCTGACATTTAGTAAATTAATTAAGTATTTAAAAGACCTAATCTCCACCTCAAATTGTTGTTCCTGTTTCTAGTATAAATATTCATCTTGATGGGATACTTGTAAAATGGGTTATTCATTAAATTTTAATTGTTTAAAATGATCAAACTACAGACATTGATGCGTACCAATATCTATTTCTTGTGAAATTCAAGTATGTGCTAAACTTTCAAAATCATTTATATAAAAATTTAAATACTGTATAATATAGAAGGACTGAATCCAAATAAATTGCTAAAACTGTTTTGAATGAATAGAAATATAAAGATGAAACTAATTTTGAATAATCATTGCTGGTGATTAGCTAAAGAACTGAACAAAAATAAATCTTCACTGAAAATCTTTCATCATCCAGAAAGCATCCTTGGTACAAAACAATAATCATCATCATTTACTTTGTTAAACAGCTAATGTAAGCAAGTACTGACAATCAAAATTAACCACATCTCCCTTCACTAAGTTCCTTTCTTTCAAATTTATTTAGGTAGATTAATGACTGTCTTCCAATCAAAGACAAAAAACAAATTAAGATCATGTATTAAGATCCCATGTATACAGACTGCATTTTAAGCATGATGAGAGTGTGATGTTTCTACCAGTTCTTTTTACAACATGGTATGCAATGTAGTTGATATGAGGTAGCTCCTTTGTCACAGGTATGTTCAGCTGTGACACTGACTACTGTCCAAGATAGCAGTAAAACTTACTACTATTGATCTATGGTCTTATTAATGCCCTTCTCAAACCTTAAGTACAGGCTTGTCTGTATTGTGTATTGAAATATGAAATAAATGATGTGATTCAATAATATCTATGCCTGCTTTGGACTACATACCAGTGAGGTATAAAATAGTTTCATACATTTGTGTCTTTGTTCATCTCATTTGGGGGTATTCTGAATATCTGTCTGATATATACTTCAAATAAAGTGTTCCTTTTAGTAGAAAGTAAGTTATGAAAAGGACTCATATTAAATTGGCAAATAAAATAGTAATAAAGGCATACTTAAAAGAGAAGGGTGGGATAAAAAAAGGGAGACAGCTCAATGAAGGGAGGGAGTGGGGGAATAATGTCATAAAATTCATAAGCATATCCTGCAAAATTAAGGAAATCGAAGAAAGGAGTAAGATGGGGAGGAATGAGGAAAAATGATGAAAGGGGTGATATCAAGATTCATTATATCATAAACTGATTTGTTGAATGGAAGCTCCTTTGTACAACTAATAGTGATATTTTAAAAACAATTTTTATTGTGACTATACCGTACAGAGGGGTTACAATTACATGGGCAAGGTAATGAGTACATTTCTTGTCAAGCATTGTTGCCTCCTCCATTGTTTCCCCTTACCATCATGCTGGAAGGGATGTGGACAGAAGGGAACCTTACTGCACTGTTGATGGGAGTGTAAACTTGTTCAACCACTTTGGAAAGTAGTATGGAGGTTCCTCAAAAGACTCCACATAGAGCTCCCCTATGTCCCAGCAATTCCACTTTTGGGCACTTACCCAAATGATCACAAACAAGACCATACTAAAGCTACCAGCATCACTATGTTTATTGCAGCATTATTTACGATAGCTTAAGATACGGAACCAACCCAGTTTCCCCTCAGTAGATGAATGGATCAAGAAAATGCAGTATATACACAATGGAATTCTATGCCTCCATCAGAAAGAATGGCATTGCCCCATTTGTTAGGAAATGGAAAGACTTGGAAAAAATTATATTAAGTGAAGTAAGCCAGGCCCAAAGAAACATAGGTCCCATGGTTTCCCTTATTTGCAATATCTAGTATATGTATGAGTCAAGCAGAAATGGTCAGAGAAGTGGATGTTAGGTGAAATGAACATCAAGATAAGGATTCAAATGTTTTTTTTTTCTTTCTTGCTATTGTTTTTTAACATATTTATAAGATATTTCTTTGTTGCTTTGTATGTCTCTCTCCCCACGGTATAACCACTGTTTTCACTGTATTTGATGTTGGTATAATTTGTGGAGTGGAAGGTGGACCCATTGCAACAAAAATTATATTTTTAAAAACTTGGCACCATTGGACCCTACCTATTAGGGAAACTGAGATCTGAGGATCACAGTTTGAAGCCAGCCGGGGCAGGTAAGACTGTGAAACTCTTACCTACCGTTAACCACATAAAAGCTGGAAGTAGAGCTATGATTCAAATGGTAGGAAACTAGCATTGATCAATAAAACTTATGGATAGTGCACAGGCACTGAGGTCAGGCCCTAGAACCAGCAAACACACAATCACACACAAATATACACACACATGTATACACACATTATCTGTTCGGTAGCTAAAAGGCTCAGAATGTGACATAATTCTAAGATAGAACTCGATTTAAGCATGTTAACTCTGCAGTAAATACTTGATTTCTTTTAGCCAAATAAACTTCTTTTTTTGTCAAGGTGATGTACAGAGGGGTTATAGTTACAAAAGTAAGGTAGTGATTACATTTGTTGTCTAAGTTGTTACCCCTTCCCTCATTTTCTCCCTCTTTTCTCAACCCACCCTCTGAACTTACCCCCAAGTTATACAGATCATTTCCAACATGTAGTCTTGTGAGTATTGTGGTTGCATAGGTTCCCACTCTGTTCTTTGTCTCACCATTTTGTTGTTCCCCTTCCCTTTCCGAGTTCAAATAAACACCTATACAATACCCAGGGTACCAAAATAATATACATCTAGGATAATCTTAGCAGATGAGCAGAATAGCTCAATAGATATGTACATATGACCTTATAAGATGATAAATAAACACCAATGTACTATGTGATTTCTTTTCTCTTTTGTGTTCCCCCCTATGGTTTATCTCCTGTTGTCATTGAACACATGAGTTTGATGTTTGCTTTTTTGTTGTTAATTCCATGTTCTTCAGAACTTATTTGTCCATATGTCTTTGGATGTTCTTTAAAAAACAACTGCAAATATTAAGATTTATACAGAACATATGTTCATGAAGAACTATTTAAGAAAATATACTGATCCTCAACAAGCACTCCAGGGCTGGACCATTGTGCTATGTCATCTCCTTTTCTAGCTCAGGTACTCAGTGCTCAGCATGGAGTCATACAGGTGGACCCATTGCAACAATGAGATGTACAAGTCCTTATGTCGAAAACAAACTTTACAACTTTGGTGCGGGGAGGGGGGGGGAGGGGGGAGCTGGGAGGATGGGGGGGCGGGGGAGGATGGGAAGGGATGGGAAGTGGAAACAAAGGAGGAGGCTACAATGCTTGATAAGAAATGTACTCATTATCTTGCCCATGTAATGTAACCTCTCTGTACAGAATTTTCACAATAAAAAAGAAAAAAAAAGAATATGATTCCATAAGAGTTAAAAAAAAAAAGAGCTTCACATCCCAGGCTAAGTTACGTTAACTCTCCAGAATCAGATAATTTTTGACTTTTATTTTCATTTTAGCTCCCTCTTTCATGTCTCAATAATGTAGGACAACAATAGTTGAGAAATTGGACATTTCTCTTCATCCAGTATCCACAAGTAGAACTGAAGTTGCGGGAAAAATATGAATCTTAGGCTCCAATATCCTGCTGTCACTCAATCATAGGATATCGTTTGCATGCTACAAGAAGCAAACTGAAAATGCATGGCTGTTGCTCTCATCCAATGACCTACACATAAAGTCACTGGAAGTGAAGTGGGCCATTGATCCTACCAGTAGCTTCAAAGCAATAACACAAAAGATTATCCTACAAGGAGAGGCAGAATTGTTGTTCTCTGTAAACAGCTTTTGTTGATGTGTTAGAAAGTCAAGCCTAAGGGCACACCCAAAAAGAGAAGACACTTTGTGGAAAAAAATTATAAAGGAATCTGTCTGACAAATGCTATAAGCGTTGAATTGAAGGATGGAAGGAGAGAGAATGCAAGAGGAGAGGAGTCTAATCAAGGTACTTGTATGTGCTCCTGAACATTTCAAAAGGAAACCCTCTTGTATAATTAATTGATGCTAAAATATAAACGTCCAAACAAAACACATAACTCAATGACTTCAGTTGTGAGGAGCCTAAACTTAATGAGATTAGACTGGAATAATTCAGGCCCAGTACACTGACAAAAATACTATTTTTATAGTCAATGTCCAAATGGTGAAGCTGAACAACAGAGTGTGATACCAGTGCATGGGCATATTCTTAGCAGAAAGTTTACAGAATGAATTAGTTGAAGTCTTGCTAAGCCATTAATTGTCATGCCAATATTAATGAGCTCCCACCTCAGTTTGTACCATTTGAGCAGTGACACTAGATGCTTCACACATTAGGGAAAATAATTAAACAATCAAACAAAACATCAATAAACTTTGAAACTGCATTCATCAAGTTAATCAATGCAGTAAAGTTGCTATGGTATTTTCTCTAAAATAATGAAAAGACCGTAAGACTTACAAAGGAATTCAGAAATGCATGTTCCCTTAGCGAAAGCAACAATCAACATGAATTCTTTTGAAAGGGACAAGGTGTAATGATAGTTTAAGTTAGAGATGATCTATTATTGATAACATATTAAAAACAGCAAAGAAAGCCATGCTTAAAGAATTAAAGAATGTCTGCCTTTGGGAGAATAAGTGAGGGGAGGCACAGAAATGGAGGGACAAAGGGTGAACAAATGCAGCCCTGGTACTCACTAGACACTAAATGAAAATGAGCTATAAAAATTGTTGGTGGGAAAAGGAGACACAAATTGGGAGACATTAAGGGAAGGGGTAACATTGTCCAAAAAGATGTATTCTTTATCTGACTTATGTAACTGTAATCCCTTTGTGCATCACACTTATAATAAAAATAAAATTTTGAAAAAAAGAATGAAAGGAAGAAATGAATAATTTTTTACTAAATCAAGAATATTAATACAGAGATTATACCAAAAGGCCAAATAGCAATTACTGAGGTTAAAAGTACAGTAGTTAAAATGTTGGATAAGCATCTCAATGAGAACTGTGAGTCTCCAGAAGAATAATCCACAAACTTGAAAACAGACTGATAAAGAATAATCCGAAGACTATCCAGATTATTCAGAGCTTAGGTAAATGTGAAATAAGGACAGTAAGTCATCTCATATGTGTGAAGATATATGAAGGAGAAAGACATTTAAAAACTTGAAGAATTTGAAATAGTAATTATTAACAATTTACAAATTTGCTGAAAACATTACTGTATAGAACTAAAGGCTGAATTAAGAGGCATTAGAAGAACTATAGATCCTGATATAAGATAGTTGAAACATTAAAAGATGGAAACAGAAGAATACAAAGAAAGCAAAACAACAACAAAAACTTGGCATATACAAGAGAAGTTTAATAAGGTTAAAATCTGAACATTTATCCAAAGTATTGGCAACCAGAGACAGTGAAAAGGGACTAAAAACATTAGAAGGAACCATTAAAGCAATATAATGAAAAATCAATTACTGGTTGACGTATCTTCAACAAAACTCAAAAAGCTCTTTGAATGAAATCACATATGAGACAATAATTGGAATTACCATGAAAAAATAAGCAATGACTGTAGAGGTACATAGAGTAGCAGTTATAAAAGTTATAGAAAATCAGTGTACTGAGGCTCATGCCTGTAACCTAGCTACATGTGAGGCTAAGAGATGGAGAGTATTCAAGGTTACTTGGTCAGAAAAGTTTATTCCATTTCAAAGGAAGAATCTGGGCCTAGTGGTGTGTGCCTGGGAACCCAGATTTTGATATCATAAAATAGGCAGACTGCAATTGAGGAGCAGGCCATCATGTAAAGTGAGACCCTATCTCAAAATACCATTTAAATACAGGGCTGGGAATGTGGCTTATTAGTATAAGCCTGTCTAATGGAGCTCTGAGTTCAAACATCCAAACCCACATTTAAAAAGTACAATCTATAAAATTGTCTATTTCATCATTATTCTTCAATTACAATTGAAAAAAATAGATGAAAAATAGAAACATGTGTCTCGACTAAAACGTATAGAGATGTCCTGTATTTGAAAAATATACTATAAAGTAACTAGAAATGTATTTGCATATGGAAATTAAACTACATGATAATGCCTAGAAAGGTACACATCGCACAAATTATATCATATATGTGTGCTCTTACATTAATAAAATATGTTATTATAATAAATGTTTTCTGTATTTAGGAATTTAAGAATAGTGACTCTCTCCTCCCAGATGTGTTTAAAGACATAAAACTATAATATACATAGCATTCATAAGTAAAATATCCATACAACAACTATTAAGAATATAAAATTTTAAAAGATAAACTGGAAAAGATAATGAAAAGGATTAAAATGTCAAAAAGAAAAAACAGAATTTTTCCATAAAAGACAATATATTTTATCAATCTATTGATATGAAAGACACAGAATAAGAAATTTTCCCTATGATAAGTCACCTTCACCTAAGGATCTGAAATCTAATCTGCACTGATTGGAAAAGTGGACTGCATTCATATGTCTCAGTCAAATGCATGCACAGTAAAAGTGCAATATTACTTTCAGGCTTGATATATAAGAAGTGCATGATACACAAATGAAAGTTGTGCTTACATAGTAAGTACCATTTTAAGGTATGTCATCTATATGAAAAATATAATAGGGGGAGTGGGAGATGGGAAGGGATGGGAAGGGGAAACAAAGGAGGAGGCTACAATGCTTGATAAGAAATGTACTCATTATATTGTCCATGTAATTGTAACCCCTCTGTACAGAATTTTCACAATAAAAACATAATAATAATTCAACTCAAAAAAAGAAAAGTATAATAAAGTCTGATAGTATGCAAATTCAGAAAGTCTTCTGGTCTCTATCATTATGGATATGCAATACTCAAACTGGTTAGAATACATTGAGTTTGGGTTGCATAGGACTTGGGAAAGTGGATTTGGGGTGTGTGGAAGAGACCATTATGGATATAAACGTTTTTTTGTAGACTAACACACATTTTCTAAAATGCATGTGATAAAGCTTACACAACCCGGAATATATAAAACACAATTATGTACTTAAATGGGTGATTTTCTTTATCTGAGTTATGTCTTACCACTAATGTTTAAAAGACATTTTAAACTAGTTTTCTAGTTTTTAACATGCAGAACTCGTTAAGGTTACCTTAGAGAAATTTATAATACTTTAAAAATGAAAATCCCATCAATTCAAAGAGAAATGTAATATCTTAGACTATGACATTCAATATTATGTAAAGATGTATAGGATTTCAGCACTTTAAAATTTATTTCATCTTTCTTAATACCTTCAAAACTGACTTTCAAATTATCATTGACTTGTAGATAAGACATTAGGAAACGAAACTGTACATTAAATAATAAAAATATTGATGTTTGTTTAAATATAAGATTATCCAACAGTTATGGGATGATTTAAGTGTAGACTTGCTCAAGTCCTTATAAAGGTTGATCTGAGCCCATTCTTATTTTACTTTATTAATACAGACAAGGGGTTTGTTAGCTATTAACAAGGAAGCACTCACATTCTAGCTGAAGATCATCTATAGAGAGAGCTCTTTATGTCTCCTTTGTGGCCAACAAAGTTGACTGCCTTTGAAAGGTCAAGGAGAAATGGGTATTTACAGACAAAGAGAATCCAGAACAATAGTGTCAAATGCTTTTGACCAGATTGTAAGAAATAAAGAAGTGAGAAGTCATTAAATGCATGGATATAATCCTCTCCTGGGACTACTTTTATTGAGAGAAACAAGTAAATGACTTTATGTTTAAGGCCATGAATCCAGAGTTATGGAGAGCTCTTAAAATAATCCATCCTCCTTTACATCAACATGAAAGCCCATTACACCTCGCTGAGGTTTGAATATTATTTTGAATGATTGTCTAGCATCTTTCAGTAGCTTTATATACAAATAAATTATAATAAAGAAAAATTTATTCATAAGGACATATAATTGTATATTTCTTTCAAGAGGATTCATGCTAAAAATATTATTGAGTGTGAATTATAATATTAGGACATACACAAATGCTGTTCTCATATTTTCATTGTACTTTTCATTATAATTATATTCATAATTATATGATCAAGGAATGTATATTTCTCCTTTCCCAAAATTCTGTTCTTTTGATTTGATTCCTCCGCCAGTCTTTTTAAATTTGATTTAGAAATGTGTATTAGTGAGAATAAGGGATAGTACAGATTTCATATATACTGTACCTTCATCATATTGGGATGTTATTCATATGACCTGTACTATAGTATAAATCAAGTTGTACTAAACACTATGTTATAATTATATATGTATATATACTCATTTATTATTACTGTGATAATCATCTGAAATTTCCTCAATTACACAATATGCAAATTGACCCCAATCCTCATATCAGAATACCTGGTTGACTTATTGGCACTTTTATAAATGTTGTCCTGAGGAAGCATCTCCTATTGCACCAGAGCTAGATATTCTGCAACTTAGGTTAAGTAACATAATGAAAGAAAAGCTAATATTCAATAAATATAGATAAACATCAGTAAAGGCATAGAAACTAAATTTTAAAGACCTTATGAATTTCTACTTACAGAAATGGAACTATTAGAGAATACGATACAATTTTGCAAGTGCTAAAAATAAATAATATGGTTAATGGTAATAATATAATATAGTACACTCAATAATGTGATTAATATGCTGTGAAAAGGAAAAATCTATTATCATTTTATTGTTAATGTTTATTCTTAGTACTACGAGGGATCATATTAGTACCATCCATGAATAATTTTTTCATCTTAAAGTACTGTCAAATTTAAATGATTTATATAATCTATAAAAATTTAACTGTTATTTAAATAAGAAAGAATTATTAAAAGAATTATTAAATAAGAAAGAATTATATCTGTTTTTTGGCTACCCAGAAATATGGCATAGCATGATGCATAAATTAGATAGATACAAGTTTATTTTTGGCATTGTAAAGGAACTACACTTATCCATTCAGTAGCTTTTCTTTGTTATTTGTTCTTAAATACATATCATCTATACTCTTCACTTTTCCAGCTTCCTTTCAAGACTTGAGGCTGCTGCCTTTTTTAGTGGTAATTCTTTAATGGAAGTCAATGGTCTTTATTGGATGAAGTGGAGGAGCTGCATTTTCCCCAGGAGCATTTGACAAAAACTGGAGACATTATTAACACTTGTAACTTGAGACACTGGAAGTGAAAGAGGGGATTGTAGACAATTGAGACCAAGTTATTTAAAGGTAAGAAGCAGTACAGGATAGCACCTAATAGCAAATAAGTATCCAATCAAAGAATATATTAATGCCTATGTTGTCAACCCTGAATCTAAGTCAACCATGAGAATCTAATACCATCACACATAGGGTCAGTTTATTTGCAGTCATTGGCGACAGATTTCACTTAGACTTAAAAATGAATTGTTCCGGTGCCGATCTCTGGAGGATCCTTTCTCTATTATAAGAGATAGAAAACAGGAACACCTCTCCTTTTTCCCTTTACCTTAATACTGAAATGACATACTAATTCAATAAGCTCAGTGTCAGGAGAAAGTGGCTTCGACAATTCCAAAAAACAAAATTATATCACTAGCTTTTAAATAAACAAATTAGCCTTTTGTTATGATAAATTGTGAATAGATTGCCTAGTATAAACAATAATATTTCTCTAGCTAATCTCTTTTCCAGACCTCCCTTTTATTTTAAGTAGAGTAATGGGAAAAATTGACAAATTATTTTCAATGTAATGTACACAGAAGTGATATATATTTTATATTCATGCATAATCAATAAATATTCCCATTTAATCTCCTGCTCTATGTTTCACAGGTTTTACTAAGAAGATAATCTATGGTCATATAGACCTATACACAAAAGAAACAATAATGCTTAATTAAAATTTCATTAAATGGTAAATGACCTTGTTGATTATTTATGTACTGAGATTGATGTATATGGGGTTTGATAGACAATATTATTACCATTGTTTTATTCAAACACTAACACCTTCACTTACAGTCTTTCCTAAGTCTTCTTATTCTTGTTATTTATTCTTTTTGGAACTGAATCATAAGATTTTCCTTTCTTTTCTTTTCTTTTTTGCTAGTCCTGGGGCTTGAACTCAGGGCTGGGGCAATTTACCTGAGATTTTTTTTTCTCAAGGCTAGCATTCTACTTGAGCCATAGTACCACCTCTGGCCCTTATGCATGCTAGACAAGCATTCTACCACTAAACCACATTCACAGGCGATGAGGCATAAGATTTTAAAACGTAAGACTATTTGTGTGTGTTATAAATGACCTGTCGAAATACCTGTTAGATAAAATGTATAATGACTATAATTCCTGCAAATGAGGCTTATAAACATTAAATGTGATAAACAATTTATGTATAATTTCGTTACCTCAATCATGTTATTATACACATAGGTCATACATTTTATAAATAATCCTTAATTAAATATAAATGCTCATGTAAGTGTGTGCAATATATGAAATTACATACATGGGGCCTATGAGAGTAGAAGCTATAGAAAATGAATGAAAATATTAGCTATGAGATTCAAGGGGTTTTATATTTTTCTAATAATATCTCATTTTCCCCCCAAATGTCCATATTTATTAAGCACACATGTAAAAAATGTCATTGAACTACCACTTAATACAAAGTGAAGAATTTTACTACTATTTTTATGTGTTACAATTGCTAAATGCAGGAGGCAGTAGAATAGCCTTCCAAATATATCAACATATAAATCCCAGAAATTTTTAAATTATTACCTTACATGGAAAAAGTATTCTTTAGAAATAATTAATTTAAAACGAGTAATATTGGAAATTATCATAGATTATCAGAATTGGTCTATCGAAATCACAGAATTCCTGAAAATAATCTTCCCAGGTAAGCCCAGAGTCAGGCAGAGAGGAAACAAACACTTCAACCTACTGGGTTTGAAGAAGAAATAAATTCCATAAGCCAAGGTGACCTCCAGAAACTGGAAAGACAAAGAAGCACTCACAATTTACATCATGATGTGGGTAGGAGGCACCATGACTAATATTAAGGGAATTACAAAATGATAAATATTGTGTTGATTTTAAGCCACCATATTGGTAACCATTTATCATAAGAAGTGATAGGAAACTAGCATATTTGTCTGTAAAGGTTCTTTTCCCTAACGTGATCACAGCACTTTCTAATCTCTGAGTAGTTCAGCGGATGCACTAGCACTTATTGTCTATCTAATCCAGGGCTGAATCCCAAGGCAGAAAGGAATATGTTATCAAATTCAGATAAGCCATGAGATACTCAGAAGGCAATTACAATTTCCTTTCAAAGCCAATCTGCTAAAAAACCAGGTAATATTGAATGTACAGAATATCTCAAAGTAGTCTGCAAGAGAATTCACTCTTGCTTGGATCAACATTTTGATGGACATAGCACGTCAACTGATTGTGAGGCCCACTCACACTCTGGCTTTACATAAAGCTCACCCATTATTGTAATTATTGTTTATCCAAAAATATCCTCACAGATATGCTCCAAATACTTTTTGAACAATTATTCAACAGTAGAGCCCCAGCACATGAATACAGAAGATGAATCAACACAAGACTGGTATCAGCAGCTCACTCCTATAATCTGATCTACTCAGGAGGCTGAGATCTGAAGACAGTGATTCTCGGGAGGCTTAACTCCATAAACTACCAAAAAAAAGCCAGAACTGGAGCAGTGGCTCAAGTGGTAGAGCACTAGCCTTAAAAGACAAAATTCAGGGACAGTACACAGACTCTTGAACTAGACACTAGACTAGCACAAAAACATAAAAGATAGATAGATAAGAGAATAATTCTGAGTTACTTTATTAACAATACAAGAGCAAAGACAATAATGTCTGTGAAATAGCAATAACATTGTCAGGAATCTGAGTAACAATCCAATATTACCTACCACTTATTTTATTTAAAAACATCCTTTTTTTTTATTGTGAAAATACTGTACAGAGGGGTTACAATTACATGCGCAAGATAATGAGTACATTTCCTATCAAGCATTATAGCCTCCTCCTTTGTTTCCCCTTCCCATCCCTTCTCATCCTCCCCTCGCACCCCTCTCCGCCCCGCCCAACAAAGTTGTAAAGTCCGTTTTCGACATAACAACTTGTACATCTCATTTGTTGCAATGGGTCCACCTGTATCCCCACTTAAATGATTTGTCTAAAATCACTTTTCATTAGGAATTTATTAGAATACTTAAAAGGAAGGAGAACATTTTATCTATCTTTGCAAAATTTGAAGATGACCCCATTGTCTCAAATAAAATCTAAAGCAATACTTCCACTATAGTTAATACTTTCATCCGTTGCTCTTTAGATTATTCTCTGATGTTACGTTTCTTTTTCTGAAGTGCATTGTCTTACTAAGTAGCAATTGAAAGTGCTCTAATTAATTACTTTTCTTTTTATTCTAGTTGACAGCAAATTTTTCTTTCCTTTTATAAATTCATGCAAATTTTCCACTTCAGAACATAAAGCTGAACTAATCTATTCCTTTCAAATATGTAAAAATTAGTGCTATATTGCTCTTTTTAAATTTAAAAACATGTAACTTGTATTGTTGGAGGGAAGAGCTATTTATTTTTAACTCAGAGATATTTATATTCATTTGTTGGTGAACCCTTTACCAAGAAGATTTAACATAAATGTTGTGTTAAACAGAAAAGCTATTCTGAAGACATTTCCTAGTCATACTCAGTTTTGTTCTTCCTGTTTTAAAAATCTGATATCTTTGCTCATCTAAATTTAAATTTGATTTATTTTTTAAGTTTATCTCTTTTTTATTTTATTTTTTGTAAAGATCCTATACAGTTACTGTTATAGAAGTTGCCAGACCCAAAGAAATATAGGTCCCATTGTTTCCCTTATAATGTAATAACTAATATAGAGCTAGGATAATCTTATCAGATAAGCAGAAAAGCTCAAAAGCTATGTACCTATGACCATATAAGATAATGTAAGCAAAATGAACCCCAAGATATGTACACAAGAGTTTTTGTTGTTGTTGTTGTAACGTATTATGTGATTTTCTGTTGTTTCTTTAGTATGTTCTTCCCCATTTGGTATATCCCTGTTATCACTGTACTTGATTTTGGTACCCTACATCTTGTATACACATTTATCTAATATGGGGAGGGGAAAGGGGATAACAAAATGCTGAAACAACGACACAGGATGACCCGCTGGATCAATGAGACCATAAGACACTATATTGGAAATGAACTTTACAAACTAGGCAGGAGAGGGGGGAAGAAATGTGGGGCAGAGGAAAGGGATAGTGGGAGAAAAACAAAGGAGAGGTAATACTGATTTTTTTTTTCCTTTTTATAATTAAAAGACATATTCTAAGTTTGGGAGCCAGTAGCTCTCCTATTATCCTATCTATTCAGGAGGCTGAGATCTGAGGATCCTGGTTGAAAGCCAGCCTGCAAAGAAAAGTCCCCTTGAAACTCTTATCTCTAAGTAAAAACTCAGAAACCAGAGTGGAAATGTGGCTGTAGTAGAGCACTAGCCTAGCTCACAACGAGGCTCAGGGACAGCACATAGACTCCCAGTTCAACATCCACAACTTACAAAAAAAAAGAAAAAGAAAAAGAAAAAAGACTATTCCCTTGAATATTTCAAAGTTCCTTATATTATAGGTTTCAATTCAACAAAAATCCAACACAGAGGTTATTATTCTCCGAACCTCATTTATTTTTTGTCACTCTATAATTTCAATATTTGTGCTTTTTATTTTTAGAAAAAAGGTCCAGTTTTATTAAGCACTGTACCCTCACAGCTTGACAGTAGCAAGTTAAAGTGATGTGTTATAAATGTATTACTACTAAAGGTCAGGTAGAAGCCAGTGTCTTGGTGATGTCACCCTATAATGTACACTGAAAGGACCCTCACCAAGTAACTACTTTGTAGACTCCAAAAGTAGTATTATGCAGATTAATATGTTTGATTTATCCTCCCAAGCAGAGCACAAAAATATAATTTTTAGATGTAATGTATACAAATTATTAAAGTATCATTTGGGGATATTAAAATAATATCTAAAACCATTGAGATAGTTTTCTGATAGCTAGCTTTCTTGTTCTTAATATAAAGTATTGAAACTTTGAAATTAACAGAATTTGGAGCATGAATTTTTCTTTATACTCATGAATATAAACAAAGATTCAACAGCATGGTGAAATGTTTATCCAACCGACAATACTCAAATTTACCCAGATGGTGTTGTTCTACTATGGCCAGTTTTAGTAATCCTTTCTGAAATAAAGCCTATAGTGAGGGCTGGGAGGGTGGCTCAGAGGAGAGTGCTTTCCTTCCATGCATGAGGCCCTGGGTTCGAATGCTCAGCACCACATAAGCAGAAAAAGCCAGAAGTGGGCCCTGGGTTCAAGTGGTAGAGCAATAGCCGTGAGCTGAAGAGCTGTGGGACAGCACCCAAGCCCAGAGTTCAAGCTCCCTGACCAAAACAAAACACACAAACAAACAAAAAACCTATCATGAACTTGCTGCTGATTAGGGACATAAAATCTCAAACTCTGACTGAAATTAAAGGATCATCTTTAAGTTCACATGTGTTGTTGTGAGCCTGCCCTTGTCTTTCTGGTCTATTACACTTAGATTTGAGTATCCAACATAAAACTTTGCCTAAGACATTCACAATAGCAGTGAGCATTGTTTCTCCTACTGCCCTACTGATGGAAGATAGAGGAGAAAACACTCAATATAAAATCCACAACTATTTTATTTTATAATTGAATATATATTATATTACATATTATATTATTATTATATATAGTACACATTCCAGAGCTAGGATTCACTACTTTATACTTTGGTATTTTTGTACTATCTTTTTAGACAAGATCTCAATAATGAAATCTCATCACTTTTGCTGTATTCTTTAAAAGCCAATCAATAAGTTCAACAGTCTCCACAGAAACCATTTCCACAAGGGAATGAATTCTAGAAGATAGGGTCATCTTATAGTCTATCTTCCACAATAGAAAAAAAGTCAAGGAAAAAAAACTTTTTAAAGAGAACTTGCTGACCGCATCTTTTCCATTCCTTTTACTTAGACAAGGCAATTTGTTTTTCCTGTGGATAAAAATTATAGCCTAATTTTATAGGGCAGCATCAATATACTATGTATTTCTTCTTACTTTCTAAAGGAATACATAAGAAATTCATGCTAAATTACTAGCAGGTTTAGGATACCCCTCATTTGCATGATTATTCATTTTGCTGATGATCTGCATAAGGACAATAGGCAAAATGCATTTTGAGTTGGAAAAAGTGATAAAGCATTTTTTGAACCTACCATTTCACTCTAATAAAAATACAAGATCCACTTAGGAAATGCCCTTTCTGTGTCTCCCTTGGACCAGAATGAGTAGGCCTCTTGGGGATCTTCCAGCAAGATCATACATAAATTATTGATCACTGACAATACCCAGAGATGAGAGGAAAACACATTGATCATAGGATTGTATGTATTTTGGAAAGATTTCAGATACCTAAGATTAATGTATGAACACCTTAATGCCATCATAGACCATCACATAATGTTGTTTTCTGAAATGAACACAAGCAGAAGGCAAGGGATGAGTCCATAAAAATAATTATGCAGCGAGCACTCGTGTCTTTTTTTTATTATTGTGAAAATACTGTACAGAGGGGTTACAATTACATGAGCAAGGTAATAAGTACATTTCTTATCAATCACTGTTGCCTTCTCCTTTGTTTCCCCTTCCCATCCCTTCCCATAACCCCCTTCCACCCCCCCCATCCTCCCTACCCCCACCAAAGTTGTAAAGTTCCTTTTTCAACATAACGACTTGTACATCTCATTGTTGCAATGGGTCCACCTGTATCCCTATTTAAATGGTTTGTTTTTTCCCTTCCCCTCCACAAATTATACCAACATCAAATACAAAAACAGGGGTTATACCGTGGGGGAGGGACATACAAAACAACATAGAAATCATCTTGTAAATGTGTTAGAAACAATTGGATGAAAGAAAAAAAAAACATTTGAATACTTATCTGGAGGTTAATTTCCCTAACATCAACTTATCTGACCTTTTCTGCTTGACTCAGACATACATTGGTTATTGCAAATAAGGGAAACCATGGGACCTATGTTTCTTTGGACCTGGCTTACTTCACTTAATATAATTTTTTCCAAGTCTTTCCATTTCTTAACAAATGAGGCAATGTCAGTCTTTCTGATGGAGGCATAGAATTCCATTGTGTATATATACCACATTTTCTTGATCCATTCATCTACTGAGAGGCATCTGGGTTGGTTCCATATCTTAGCTATGGTAAATAATGCTGCAATAAGTATAGTTGTGCTGGTAGCTTTAGTGTGGTCTTGTTTATGATCACTTGGGTAAATGCCCAAAAGTGGGATTGCTGGGTCATAGGGGAGCTCTATGTGGAGTCTTTTGAGGAACCTCCATACAGTTTTCCAAAGTGGTTGAACAAGTTTACACTCCCACCAACAATGCAGTAGGATTCCCTTCTGTCCACATCCCCTCCAGCATCTGTTGCTTACATTGGATCTTGCGGTGTGCATCCATTCTGTATCATTTGAAAGGATGTCTGCAAAGTCACTCACTGATGAAAGGGTCCAGTGACACAAACAGAAGCACTGTTGCCAACAGAAGATTGGAATTTTTTTTACACTGACCACTGTTTACTGACCACATTTCCTACTTAATTTGGGAAAGACATCTAAGCTGTGATTTAGGATATGAGGAGCATTACTTTTCCCTGAAATGTTAAATAACACTCAGAAAACAAATTCAATATATTTTGAAACGTATACATACCTATTTTTAAGTAGAAAGTAGTTAAAATACTACATCAGCTAGAGGAAAAAACTATTTGATATTTCTTATATGAGTATCTGAATTAAAAAAAATTGAACCTAACTTACCTACAACAGTGGATTAATTACGAAGATTGATGTTCACGCACACAAAAACATCTGCTCAGCTGCAGAAAGACATGCAAAGGTAGTATTTACAAATTAGGCAAAAAGGCTGGATTTGAGAAGACATGCCTTTAAATTTACTAATTTGCATATTATCATCTTAATAGTAGCTCAGGAAGAAGAACCGTTAAGAGAAGTATTATTAGTGTTATTATCTAGAAATGCCCAGTCGTTTTCCTTATAAATTCTAGTGTGCCAGTCAAATCTGTAAGAAGGGCTAGAAACTGGGACAAAATAATTGATCTTTTTTTGTATTCTTTGGGAGTAACTATTTGTAGTGATTATATAAGTATGTGCACCGGTGGCTGTAATCCTAGCTACTAAGAAGGCTGAGATCTGAGGATCACGGTTCAAAACCATCCCGGACAGGAAATGCTGTGAAACACTTATCTCCAGTAAACCACCAGAAAACCAGAAATGGTGCTGTGGCTCAAATGGTAGAGCACTAGCCTTGAGCTGAGGAGCTAAGGGACAGTGCTCAGGCAACAACAACAAAAAAAAGTTTTTGTATAAACAACATGCTGAAAGTTTAATGACTGAACATTTCATGTAAATCTACTCAGAGTGCTTAGAATTTTTCTGCAAATAGCAATGATACATTTGACTTCAGTTGTGGGGAAAATAATTGAGAGATTATCTCTGATTTTAACTATTATTTTAGCTGAAATTTAAGTATTATTGAAACTTTAACTGATCTGATCTTCAACTGAATGAGTCTGCTATATATTAAAACCTATATGCAATTTATTTTGTTGAATAGCAAATTTGGAGGTATAAAACACTATAAAATGTCATGCCATAATTTCCATGAACTAGAATATGGTAGATTTGTTTTGGTTCAATGCTCCATCCATTGGTGTGTTGTTTCTGACCCATTATTTTGCTAGCTTTGGTCCTGCACCTTTTCCAGTTCCATTGATGTCAAATCTGGTGTGTGTGTGTGTGTGTGTGTGTGTGTGTGTGTGTGTGTGTGTGTATGTGTGTGTGTGTTGTTTATTTTAGAACAGTGTCTCCTTCGACTCAGCAGGGAAGAAAGACTCTCAAAAAATTCTTTTGCTCTCTGAGTTTAACAAATTGAGAAAAATTGTTCTTTAAAGAATTTATGTGAGGGGCTGGGGGTTTAGCCCAGCGGAAGGGCGCCTGTCCGGCGCGCGCAAGGCCCTGGGTTCGGTCCTCAGCCTTGGGGGGAAAAAAGCTACAAAAAATTTATGTTGGGGGATTTAATTTTTTGAGTTCCAAGTATATTTTAGACATGAGATCCTTGTCTGTTGTATGGGTAGTGAAGATCTTCTCCCAATCCGTGTAGGCTTTCTATTGATCTTGCTAGCTATATCCTTTGCCATGCAGAGGCTCTGCAACTTCATGCAATCCCATTTGTCCAACCTTTCTTTGATTGAGATGTACAAGTCGTTATGTCGAAAACGAACTTTACAACTTTGGTACGGGGAGGTGGGAGCTGGGAGGATTGGGTAGGGGGACAGGAGGAGGATGGGAAGGGATGAGAAGGGGAAACAAAGTAGGAGGCTACAATGCTTGATAAGAAATGTACTCGTTATCTTGCTCATGTAACTGTAACCCCTCTGCACAGTATTTTCACAATAAAAAGAGAAAAAAAATCTTAAAAAAAATTTATGTGATTAAAAACAGGCTTTCCAAGATAAGGGTAAACTAATTCAGCAGTCATACTCACTAGATACTACATTGGAAATGAACTATACAACTTACGGGGAGAGAGGTCAAGAAGGAAACACTGGGAGAAAAAATGAGGGAGGAGGTGACACTATTCAAAAAGAAATGCACTCATTATATGACTTATGTAACTGTAACCCCTCTTTATATCACCTTTACAACTAAAAGAAAGAAAAAAGAAAACATAACTTCCTGTTCTTAAAGTAACTTTTGCCTAAATGATGAGTAAACATCATCAGATTCATAGTTGCAGTGATTACCCAGCACAAGAAAAATAGAGACAGAAACTATTGTGAGGTGTTTATATGATGCCTACCACAGACATAATGGCAAAGGCAATATCATAATCAAAATAGCAAATGACCCAGCGAAATAGGTCACTGACCTGCACTCCAGTCAGCCAGTAAAAAGGTTTACAATCCAAACAATGCAAAGCTGTGCATCAAAAAAATAATCATTGTATGTTTCATGCATATATTCCCCTAACAAGTTAACAATTTTTATTTATGTAATTTACTAATGAATAATAGGACATACAAGAAGAAGGGAAATGGGAACAAATCCAATACAAAATAATATGGAATATGCTGCGAGAAGCAAGTTGTTGCTGTTATTGTTGTTGTTGTTTCCTTGGAAGGAAATTTTATTTGATCAGCTCAAATTTAATTGATGTCTGAACATTCCTCAGAAGACCTTAGAGTAAGAATGTATTATATAACAAAGAGAAAAGTGCATATACTCCTACTGATAAAATATGTCTTCAAAGTTATGCATTTTGCAGGACCGCTAATTAGAACACAGTTTCCCAGTGCAGGCACAAGAGAATCCCAAATATCTGTCAGCATTTTAAAATGACCTATGGATCCAAGATCAACTGGCATGAAGACTTACTGTAACCAAACAAAATTGTACAGATGTAACATGTAAATGATTACTTAGGCATAGTTAGATAAGAACAAGAGATTTTAGAGAGCAATCTCAGCCAGAAGAAAGAATTGTCAATGTTTTTTATCATAAAGAAATTGTACATAATTGAGGACATAGATGTTCATAATCTCATTTAAATTTTATATTGCATATATATGTATCATGTGATGATGTTTAATATATAAGTGTGTTTATGTTTAGGTACATGTATCACATATGCATTAAATACACACATGTATTTGTATGTATTGCATATCACATGATACCTCAATAGAAAGTTATAATTTTATTTAAAATTCTAAATTAAATGGATACCTAATTAACTAATTGCATGGGCCTACAGCACCCATCTATGGAGATATGGTAAAAAAAAAAAAAAAGAATGTTTTAACAATCATATAAAAAGGAACAGTTGAACAGAACTCAAAGAATGTAATTGACTATAGACCTTCATGAGGTTTTTTATAACAATATCTAATGAATGAAATAAAAATTTTGACATAAACACCTTGGGATGGTATGCAAACATAAAGAGGATATGGGTCCAGCACTGGTGGATCACACCTGTAATCCTAGCTACTCAGGGACTGAGAACTGACAATCATGGTTTGAAGCCAAACTTAGCAGAAAAGTCCTGATGAGAGCCTTATCTACTTTAAACCATTCAAAAACTTGAAGTGGTGCTGACACTTAAGTGGTGGAGAGCTAGCCTTGAGCACAAAGAGCCTCAGGGTCAGCACCCAGGCCCTGAGTTCAAAACCCACAATAGACAAAAAAGGGTGGTAAATTCAGGAGCGAACTCAAAAGGCTAACAAAATAAACATGAGGAATATTTGGATGAAGGAAGTAGGGTCAAAAGAAGATGGGATAGATGATATGGTAAATGAGTGAAAAAAGAAAAATGGGGGAGAAAATGTAGTCATAAAATTCAATTAAGAAAATTGAGAGGAAAATGGTGTTGGATAATTAGGGGAGAATGCTGACATGAATCAAGATGCACTGTATTCACAAACTGTTTTGTAGAATAGCAAATTTGTTGTGTAACTACTTAAAGATAATAAAAATATATTAAAAATAGGACATAATCCAATGTAAAATGGCATCTAATAGTGCGGATGATAAATAGATCCAAACAAAAGATTTTCCCACTTCACCTGTAATGAGGAAATGTTATATTAGTTGGAAATGAAAAAGGACGTGTAAAAAGCAACCACTAAGGAAAGAGTAACTTCAAAGAGCATTTCAAAGTATGCTAGGAATTCATAGGAGCACAAGAAAAGATGCATATTACCTAAAAACTGGAAAAAATAGATGTACATCAATGGGTGAGTAATTTTAAAAATATGATACATTTAAACCATGGAATATCACTTGGTAACAGAAAAAGAAATCCTCATGATAAATGTATCATTTTAAATGAAATTTTCAGGGAAGTAAAATAACTATAAAAATCAATTCCAGAAGGTTACTTGCTGTGTGATTTTATTCATGTAATAAAATCAAATGACAACATCTAACAAAATGCAGAATAGAGACATGCTTACAAATGTACAGAATGATCACATGCTGATGGATGCACCTGTGAAAGAATGGTTGGAAATTTTGGAGGGGTCTTTAGTGAAACAGAGCTCCTGCTTCTTGGAAGTGGTGATATGGTACTAGACTTTTGTTAAGACGGTGGCAATGGAGAAATCCAGGAGAAAAAATATAACAAGCAATTTCTCTATTAATAATTACAACTAAGCATGTATTCTATGATCATGTATGAAGTGATATGTACAATTTACCTACTCCTTCCCTGAGGTCATGGATTGTTTGCTTATAACTTGCTCAAGTCTTCTTTAAATCTTTGCAGTATCAATTCCATTTCCCCAGACATCTTCTATGTGTGAAATTAAGATTATTCCGAATCTGTGCATGAAACTGGAGAAACTATTGATTTTCCACCAAGACCTTAAAGATGCCAACCCAAATCCCTGAGGGAAAGAAACCTGGAGACCTGAGTATAATTTTCATAAATCCAAACATTTGTTGAACTGTGGTGATTTTGTGAATTAAACATGAGATGTGACTTTCTTCACCCCTCACTTGGAAATCCTATTTTCAAAGAGAAAGGCATATAAAGATAAAAATGACAGATATATAGGCCTAAAAAATGCACAGGAAAAATGTGGTAAAATTATTTCTATCTCATGTCATTTGTAATTTTTAACTCTACTAAACATAGACAATATAATAATATGTATAAGAATATATAAGATATAACAACAACATATAAGAATATATAACTTGTAAAAATAAATTTTAATATATATGTATTATAAAGATACTGTACAAAAGGGTTACAGTTACATTAGAAAGGT
Source organism: Dipodomys spectabilis (assembly GCF_019054845.1). Lineage (NCBI taxonomy): Eukaryota > Metazoa > Chordata > Mammalia > Rodentia > Heteromyidae > Dipodomys > Dipodomys spectabilis. The sequence goes on from NW_024870709.1 coordinate 14,190,187, forward strand.
AATGAGTACATTTCCTATCGAGCATTGTTACCCCTTCCTTTGTTTTTCCCCTACCATCCCTTCCCTCCCCACTTCCCCAATTTCTCCCTTCCCCCTACCTTTTTATATCTAAGAAGTATAAGTAATTCAACATTAATATTACCCCATTCTTTCAAATTTTTCTGATTCTTCAGTAGATACTTGTTTATATCTTAATTAATCTTAAAAATATCAAAAACTAAAGAATGACAGTGAATTGAATTTCATTAGCAAGATAATATGCATCATATGTCTCTGATATATTAACATAGCCAATGGATATATATGAAAAATTAATACTGTTTCAAAATACTTTCTTTTGATCTTTATTTTGGGTATAACAAATAAAACTTAACAAGAAAATAATCCTTTCAAACATTCTTTGCATTCCTGATGACTTTCTTATAATTTCAGTTTTATATCTCAAAAATTCGGAGGATATTTGTAAAATGACTACTTTCATGCAATTCAGTATTATGAATTCTAGTACTTGTTAAACATAATTTTCCCACTATAGTATTCACATGTGTTTTGCTATATCAAAGTGACAAAATGCCTCAGGTGTTCCATTCTCAAGGATCAGAACCTTGGACAGTCTCTTTAAATACGGACAAATGAAGATAGAATACAGTGTTTGTAAAATGTAGAAGTTAACTTTGAAAGAAAACTTATTTCTAATGAGATGAACAAAGGATGATTTGGAAAACAAGATAATTTGTTTAAACTATAGCCTTTAATGTAAATTATGACCTATATATGACCAAAAGAAATTAGTACACCTGCTACAACTTCCCCTAAGTAATTCTAAGGTTTGGATGGAACCTTTCTAAGAACAATTGTCATAAAACTTTCTCTGTTGAAGTTTCTGATGAATATATCTAAAAGCAAGTCATCTTAAATATTTACGTTGTGTAAAGTACACACTTTTCTTACTTGAAAGATGAACACTAGCCTAATGCAGATCATATGTGTAAGCAAAATCATACCTACAGTAGACCTCACAAATACAGGCTTATATTTACTTGTGACTGAACAAAATAAGGCCACTTAATAGACAAAGAAAGTCTAAAAATGACAAATCATTGAGTAGTAAGTTTTCTTAAAATAATATCAGAATCTATGGCAAATAATCTTTATCTTTTGATAACTTGGGGTAAGTATATCAACTTTTTTCTGTATCTTATTATGAGACAGTACTTTACATAAATCTTAATTACAGAAACTGTATCATATAGTATATTCTTTTGTTCCATTTTGAATATATTAAAATCCTACGGTACTTGTACTATCAAGGAAAGCAATCTCCACTCCATAGTCCTATATTTTACCTTAAAAACCTTAATGGAATCATTTATGACATGCTTATGAACAACATTAAAATGTTTTCATTCTACCATTTAAATATTACAATGTAATAATACATAACTCCAAGTTGAAAGATATCCCCCCACGACTACCTACCAAAATTGGTATGAAAGGATTAAGTAAAAGAAATTTAAAGGACATTACTTTCTCATATACTTAAAGACATGCAGCTGTGCCAGCTACAGCAAATGATTATAAATTATTAGTGTCAATCACAGACGTGATTTCCATCTCCTGATTAAATCCATACAAAAGAGCTACAAAGACACAGTTCAGCTGCCACCAAATGACAAATCAATCAAGGAAGACAATACAAGTGAGTGATTGGGCTATAGGAAAAGACAATAGTATGTTGGTGGCATTTTCCTCTAAGCATTGATAGCCCTAATATTAATCAGAAAATGGAGAATGACCATCTATTACATCTGCTTTTGTTACAATATTAAGAGGTTCCAGTCTGAGCTTCTACAACCTACAACACTAAAACAACGAAGAAAAATATTTCAATGGCTTGCAAGTATGTTTGCTGAAAATAAAGTATAGGTTTCCTCCAATGCATTTGAAAATTTTCATTCAGTGGTGGTGCTTTGGAAGTCAATAAAAGAAATGCAAAAACAAGGAAACTCTATAACTTATTTAAGAAACAAAAAAGTAGTGATTTTTTTCCATTCCTAGATAAATTCATTTTACCATCATTTTTTGTCATGTACAATTGGATGGGGCTTCCATTATTGAAATCAAAACATAATGAGGCACAAGGACAAATAAAAGCAGAAAAACAAAGGTAGTACAAATATACAGGTGAGGGAAAGTTTGACTTTTAGGAAACTGAGCATTTGTAATGTTTTAAATTTATCAGTAAATGTCACATATATGTATATATGTAAATATATATACGTGTATATATATATATATGTTTAAGAATACTTGGAAAAAAGATGATTTTCTCTTATGTAAAATATCAATAATTATTAGTGAAAGGTTTATGTATTTACATTCCACATATAAATATTTTAATTAGTAGATACATAACTTCATTTAAAATAACACCTGCTTTCACTGTATTTGATGTTGGTATAATTTGTGGAGGGGAAGGGAAAAAACAAATCGTTTAAATAGGGATACAGGTGGACCCATTGCAACAATGAGATGAACAAGTGGTTATGTCGAAAAATGAACTTTACAACTTTGGCTGGGGGGTGGGGATGGAAGTGTGGGGGCGGGGGAAGATGGGAAAGGATGGGAAGGGGAAACAAAGGAGGAGGCAACAATGCTTGATAAGAAATGTACTCATTACCTTGCCCGTGTAATTGTAAACCCTCCGTATGGTATTTTCACAATTAAAAAAAAAAACTTTAAAACTGTAATCCTGAATTGAAAATGAAACTAGCATACTAACTGAAAAAAAAAGAACTGTAGGACAAAGAAAAATAAAATAAATTTTCAATGTCAAAATTTCAATAGCACTTTTGAATTATCTTCAGCAAAAGTCTGGTAACATATTAATATGCAAAATGCTTTAAAGCATACCAAATTTAAATTTTGCATTCTAATTTGTGATTACAAGAATGTTTTAAATATATGTATTTAGTGATAGTTTTTGTATAACATATTGAGGGTTCTTAAACTTTGTATATATAATAATTTTGTCACATATTAAAATTAAAATAATTATATGAATAGCTGAATCTGCATAGCATTTTTGGAAATATAACTCAATCTGAGTTTTATATACATCATTTATTAGGCAGGAACATATTTTTACTTAACTCTTTTGCTTCTGAGAAATAAGACATAACAAATACATTGTTTGAGATGTGAATTAATTTATTATGGTACATTGTATTTTGAAATTCTACCTTATATGAGAGAATTAAATTGATCATTTCAGTGATGTTATGCTGGGCTTGAATATAAAATAAGAGCTGCAGTATTCCATTTCTGAGTAGAAACTTGTAAGTTCATTGGTTGATTTCATAAGTTCTCTTCCTTCTAAGCAAGGGTGTGTATAATGCCTCAAGGCAGATGCTTGTTCCTCATCTTCAATGTCTGGACAAGAATAAACTTTCAATAGTCACATCTAATCATAATTGACATAAACTTTTTGGTGACCCTACCATAAGATCAGTATGCAGTCAAAAGAGATAAAAATTTTCATATAAAATATATATTTTCTTCAGGAACTCTGTATTTGTATCACCCTAAATAATAAAATGACCTTTTGTGAATTTAAATTTATTTTTAACTAATACTTTAAAATATAAAGGATATACACATTAATGAACTAATACAGAATTATTTGATGTATCTGTGTATTGTGGAATGTTTATATCTGTCCCCATCACATTTGTTATTTCTTTATGTTGAAAGCATTCAACTGTTTTTTTTCTAGCTTTTTTTTATTACATAGTACATTGTTATTATATAGTCATCTATTGATCAAGAATATACTGTAATTTCTTTCTTATTTCTAACTATGCTTGACTACCTTGTGATTATGTTCTCCTCATACCCTCATATATTAATGTTTTGGTTACACTGAAAAATCATAGTATTAAATATTTGAGTACCTATCACTTGTAAAGAAACTGGGCTAAAACTTTAAGTTATCAATAAAGCCCAGTTGCTTATTAAATTTCATCCAGAGTTAATGTGATAAGGTGTTTATTACATGAAATTTCACAATCTATGATTCTTTGCCAACTCTGTTTAATAAAAGACATCACCTATGGGTTGGAAAAGTATTTAAGAATTATTCGTGAAAATAGTTGGAACATTGCAGACTTAAAAGATGGTAATTTCAAGATATGGAATGAAAACATAAGAAGTGGCTGGCACAGACATGGGGTAGAATGAAATCTGATGAAGGTTTACTTGTAATTTCTATGGGAGAGTAGATGAATATAAGATTGAAAATTCCATCTCTGCATGCCTGTTTTCACAATTTTTCTGCTACAGAGCATCATTCAGTAATTCTGTTCCAAAAGAAGAGTTCGGGGCTGCAATGGCTAAGAAATCCTGAGGGGGGGAAATGTTAGGACATACTGAGCTTCTCTGAGAATTTATTATATTGACATTTGCTGTGAAACATTATTATGCTGACAACACTTTCATGTTTTCTAAAATTAAATGATCAGGAAACCACTTCTTAGATTGAAATTTTATTAATATTTTCATTATTTTGAAACAAAAACAACATCTCTATTTTCCATTTAATAGCCATGAGGTTATTAAGCACTTGTTTAGGTACATAATAGTCTTCAAACTTCAAGTATGAAAATATTTGAATACTAAAAAGTTTCATGGATTTGTGTAAGAAAATGGTTGTTCATAAAAATGTTTTGTAAGATAAAAAATATACAATATTTTCACAGATCAGTGGGAATTCCTGGATTCAGATATTGATTTATTACTTGTCTCCTTGCCAGCTATTTATATTCCCTTTAATTTGCTTTTTCTGTTGCAAAATGAAGATAGTGATTACATTTCTCATTTGTGTGGATGAATATATGTGTCTCTGTGCATGTCTTAGATTAAATGTGTGTTCACATGTATGTGTCAAGATTGAGACTAATCGCATAAAGGTGATACAAAAAATTGAGTACTACACATTGAAAAACATGTAAAATATCCCAAAGTTAATACTGAGCACCATTTCAGGTTAATATTTACTTCATAATATCACAAGCATTTGGACTACAGGAGTGTACTTATTTGCGTAAGACATTTATTTAGGGTACTCTCAGAACATGGTGTGTACATGGATTTACAATTATTTGTAAAACTCTGGGGAGTAACTGCCATAGGCATTGAAAAGTGACTGAAAGCTTTTGAAGGGAGAAATGACAGGAAGAGAGGTGTATTTAAGAAGATGAATTTTATGGCAAGAAAGTAGAGGAGATTCAGGCCATGGGAGAGAGATGACAATGAGATCATTGAAAAGGCAATACAATCGCCCAAGGGCTGTGAGTATGTAAGCATTATTTCACTAAAAAAAATCAATACACAGCTTTAAGGCAAGAACCATATCATATGCCTTAAAAAATACTGACTTCTTTTTTGTATAAATGAGACGACTGTGAGGAAATTCTAGAAGGAGTCATAGAGACGCAGAGAAGACTTTTAGAGGCATCAGTTCAGAGCCTATGAAACAGATGCAGAGACTGTGCTGTAGCATGGCTGTCACAGATCTGCTGCAGGTGTACCCCTGTGTGGCCTCTCTGTTCGGGCCATGGCTCTGACATGAGTGCAGTTAGAGATGGGATAGATCTGAGTCCAAGATGAGGGAAGCTATCATGAGAAAAGCTGTCATGACAGATCACTGTATTAATTGCAATACACGTCATCAAGAGGATGTTTGTATTCAAACAACGTTGGAAACACAGGGAATAGTCACTATATTTAAATGTAATATTTTCTCTAAGTCTCTTTCCAATGAAGATGATTTGGAACAATTCAGACTGGTATTTGGAGATGAAGATGATTGAATCTGTATGTTGAAATGCAGACTGGGTCAGAGAATAGGTTAAATTAAAAGTAAATCCTAGCAAATAAGATTTAAATAAACAATATAAAAATATAAACTCTCTCACAGAAGAAACAACATAATGCTTATTACAGTGTTGCTAAATCCCAGGTTTGTTAATTAACAGACAAAGCAAACTGCTTTAATTGCATCTAATTAAGATAATGTAGACTACAGGGTATTCTGTGTTGTGGGGGAGAAAATAGAAATAAATAGTAATGCTAAAATGATAAATCTTTTTGTTGGACCATTATTTATTAAACTAACAAAGTTTTAATTAGAAAATTAAATAACATTTTACTTAAACAATTTTATTTAAATAGTGAACTTAGAAATTTTGGGAAAGATTATAACTTTATACTAAAGCTTTTCTTTGAAAATTAAGTAGTATCTGAACATGATAAGCCAATGTTTATAAAATAATTTAATTTAGAAATGTTAGAAAAAATATAATTTTATACTAAAAGCTTTCTATGAAAATTAAGTATTATCTGAACATAATACAATGTTTATAAATAGATTCAATATCACAGTGTAATTATCCATATTATACAACAATTACTCCAGTAATAATGTATTGACTCATTAAACTTACATACAGAATTTGTTTTAGAAATAGACTATTGTGTGCAAGCTATATTTGTTGCCACTTGCCTCAAGTTAGAGAAAACGATGAATGCAGTGGAATTCTAATTAAAGAATAAATTGTTACCTTACTGGATGTAGAATAAATTCTAATAGGAAGACCTAGGACTAACTGACACTGAAGATGTTCTGAGGAAAACCACAGACTTCTTGAACATATCTTGTCACCCTTCATGTGAAGAGATAATTTCACAAACTTTATGTGACTCTGCCCTTACACATCCCATATTTTTGATCATACTACAACCATAATTTGTTATTAGGTGTGTTTGTAATAGCATTTTTGGAATTTTAATTATGTCAACTCAGATTTAGTTGTGGTGGACTCATTTTCTGTAAAGGGACTATTGCTATGACATTTTTTTTAAAATAGATCAGTCACATTCACAGTTGCCTGAGAAATAGAAAGCTAAGCTACTCCCAGTACACTTCCAAGAACCCATAGTGTTTTAAAACTACTTAGAACATTCCTAGCAGAAATGTAATTCCTAATGTGCAACATTTTTCATAAATATTCCCTTTGCATATTATAAAACAGATTAAGGAGCAAGTTTTTTTCAAACTGTTACGTATTTAATTCATGTAATAGTTGCCTATTTAGTAGTAAAAATGGAAGCCCAATCTTCATGTTGGGTTCTCTAATTTTTTTTTTTAGTCAGTTGTGGGCTTGGGACCCTCAGCTCTTCAGCTCAAGGCTAGCGTTCTACCACTTGAGCCACAGCACCACCTCTGGCTTTTTCTGCTTATGTGGTGCTTAGAAATCAAACCCAGGGCCTCATGCATGCAAGGAAAGCACTCTACCACTGAGCCACCTTCCCAGCCCTGGGTTCCCTATTTTTAAAAGAACAGGAAGAGCAGTGCTGTTCTTTCTACTAAGGATGGTTTTTGCTATTGTGGTATTTTATTGTTCCATATGAATTCAGGTTTTTAAAGTTTTCATCATATAGGTCTTTCAGAAGGGGTTGCCTTTCTAATTTCAGCTGTGTTCTTCTCATTATTGGCATACAGGAAAGCCATTGATTTCTGAGGGCTAATTTTGTACCCTGCTACTGTGCCAAAGTTTCCAATCAACTCAAGTAACTTGGGAGTGGAATCCATGGAGTTCCTTAAATACAAGATAATGTCATCTGCAAAGAGGGAGAGTTTTACTTCATCCTTCCCTATTTGGATCCCCTGTATGTCTGCATCTTGTCTTATTGCTGTAGCTAGGCATTCTAATACTAGGTTGAAGAGGAGTGGGGAGAGTGGACACCCTTGTCTCATTCCTGACTGTAGAGGAAATGGCTTTAACTTTTCACTATTAAGTATAATGCTGGCTGTAGGTTTGTTATATATATATTTTTAATTATATTGAGGAATGTTCCATGGATTCCTAGTTTTTCCAGAGCCTTCATCATAAAGAGGTGTTGGATCTTGGCAAATGCTTTTTCTGCATCTACAGAGATAACCATGTGGTTGTTATCCTTACTCTTGTTGATGTGATGAATTATATTAATTGTTTTGCATATATTGAACCAGCTTTGCATCCCTGAAATGAATCCTGTTTGATAGTGGTGTATGATTCTTTTGATGAGTTGTTGAAATTGATTGGCCCAGATTTTGTTGAGAAGTTATGTGTCGATATTCATCAAAGAAATGGGTCTATAGTTCTCTTTCTTTGATGAGTCCCTGCCTGGTTTTGGGATGAGGGTTATGCTGGCTTCATAAAAAGAGTGGTAGTGAATTTTTGCTTTCAATTTCATTAAAGAAATGGAGGAGTATTGGTGTGATTTCTGCTTTGAAGGCCTTGTAGAATTCAGCTGTAAATCCATCTCGTTCTGGACTTTTCTTGGGTGGGAGGTCTTTTATTGCTGCTTCTATAAAGCCATAATAATCAAAACAGTTTAGTACTGGCACAAGAACAGACCTGAGGACTAATGGAATAAGACTGAAGACACAGAAATGAACTCACAGACCTATAGCCATCTAATCTTTGACAAGGGATTTAAAGAAATAGAATGAAAGAAAGACAGTCTCTTCTATAAATGGTGCTGGTAAAATTGATTAAACCCTTTTAGAAAACTAAAGTAAGATCCATATATATCACCCTGCACCAGAATCAACTCCAAATGGATCAAAGACCTCAAATAAGAGCAGACTCCATGAAAACATTTCAGGAAGGAATAGGAGAAACTATAGGGCTTCTTGGCACAGGCCAAAATTTTCTTAATAGAGACCTAGAACCACAACAAATCAAAGAAAGTTTGGACAAATTAACTTCTGCACGGCAAAAGACATAGTCAACAATATCAACAGAATGTCCATGGACTGGAAGAAGATCTTCACTAGCCATACAATGGACAAGGGTCTCATATCTAAAATATACTTAGAACAACAAATCCTCAAAGAAACAACTGCCTGATTAACAAGTGGGTGAAAGACTTAAAGAGAAAATTCTCTGAAGAGGAAGTAAGAATGGCCAGTAGACACATGAAAAAATGCCCAACCTCTCTAGCCATAAAAGAAATACAAATCAAAATAATGCTGAGATTCCATCTCACCCCAGCTAGAATGGCTATAACCAAGAAATCTAATAACAGATGTTGGAGGGGATGTGGCTAAAAGGGAACCCTACTGTATTGTTGGTGGGAGTGTAAACTTGTTCAACCACTTTGGAAAGCAGTATGGAGGTTCCTTAAAAGACTCTACATAGAGTTCCCTTATGACCCAGTAATCCCACTTTTGGGCATTTATCCAAAAGATAACAAACAAGATCATACCAAAGCTACCAGCACAGCCATGTTTATTGCAGCATTATTTACCATAACTAAGATATGGAACCAACCCAGATGCCCCTCAGTAGATGAATGGATCAAGAAAATGTGGTATAAATACACAACGGAATTCTATGCCTCCATCAGAAAAAATGGCATTGCCTCTTCTGTTAGAAAATGCAAATACTTGGAAAAAATCATATTAAGTGAAGTAAGCCAGGCCCAAAGAAACATAGGTCCCATGGTTTCCCTTGTTTGCAGTGGCTAGTACATATCTGGGACAACCAGAGTAGGCTTGTACATACAACCATATGAGATAATTTTAAGCAAAATGTACCCCAAGACAGGGACACAAAATGGTTTTTTTTCTCTTTCTTGCTAGTGTTTTTAATATACTTACAATACACTATGCTATTCTTTTGTTTCTATTGTATGTTCTTCCCCCCATGGTATAACCCCTGTTTTCATTAGATTTGATGCTGGTGCTCTGCACCTCGTATATATATTTTTGTAATTTGGGGAGGGGAAGGGATATTGTAGAATGCTTAAATAGGATGCAGGCTGACCCATTGTGATGATGAGATGTACAGGATACTATATTGAAAACGAACTTTATAATGTCGTGATGGTGGGATGGGAGGAGTTCGGCAAGTGGGGAGGGAAGGGATGGTAGGGGGAAAATAAAGGAGGAGGTAACAATGCTCGCTATGAAATGTACTCATTACCTTGCTCATGTAACTATAACCCTCTGTACAACATTTTTACAATAAAAATTAATAAAAAGAACAGTAAGGATAAAAGAAAGGGGTAAAGGGAAGGAGGGAAAGAGTAACACAGGGAAGGAAAGAAGGAGTTGAGGAGGAAGGAAGGTAGGAAGGAAGGAAGGAAAGAGGAAAATGTTATTTGATTTGGGCATGATAGGGGAAAGTTTTCTGAGAATAATTATGTTTTTTTTAATCTCCAGTTTCATGGTACTAAAGATACCATTATGCTTCATTAGTATCATTATCTCTTTTTATTTAATAAAATATAAATAATGTATTTTATTTGAATATTAGATTGACAAACACATAAAGAAAATAACTGCATTAAAGAATGGAAACCCTAGGTATCAACAACGACCCTAACTGCTGTTGTGATATATATCTTTAATCATGTTTCTTCAATAATGATTATACATCACCTATTTTGTAACAGATACTAGGTGCAATATTCAGTGTATGTTACCATTTTTAAGCTTCACACCAGTTCTTTCAGATAGTTTTCTAATTTCACAGATGAGGAAACTAAGATTCCAGCAATAGTTTATCTGTCAATATCATGATTTGATATGTGGCAGAGATAAGATTCAATGTGAAACCTATTGTAAAGCTGATTTCCTATTCATAACTTATGTTCAGAGTTTACATTTTAGTTAAGATATTTGAGAGAACACTCTGAATAATAAACGAGTATATTACCAGTGACTAAACCATATTTTAAGAAGTATGGGCTCTGAATCCAGAGCAGTATGTTTGTTATAGTTTAATGGCATCTTACTGAATAAAATGGTTAATTCTTTTTTGTTAATTTTCCTTACATTAAGTCTAAGTGGAAATATTTCTTTATCTTCTAGGATTAATCGATAGTCATGTCCTAATCAAATACACTAGCTAGTATGAATAACTATAACATCATTTCATAAGATTTCAAACATTAAGGAAATTTCTCTCAGTCCCACCATGTGTCCCATCCATATTTTACCCCACAGAATAGACAACACAGGGTGCATAAGCAATTGACCTGATCACTCTTCTGTCAGAAAATGAAACTAGACATTAAAAACTCCCATGCCTTTCTTGTCTTCTTTTATAAAACAGATAAGTAATATTTTTCTATTATTATAATAAATGCAGATGAGAAATTAGAAAACATAAGCTCATGAGATTTAGAAGACATGCCAGAAAATGTTAATTCATAGAATCATGATACTATTGCACAATATTCTACAAGTTTTCATTCAGTTGGGTGATATTGGGATTACCACTGGTGCTATATACAAGGACCACAGACTGAAAGAAGAAGATTATTCTTAAAGAAGATGACAGAGGTCCAATAGCTTTGTGCATCTGATCATATAAAATAATATTTATGGAAATTAACTCCAGGAAAAAGAAACAAGAGGTATTTTTGTCTTTGTTACTTTTTTTGTTTTCATTTTCTTTTGTCTTAATTATTCCTAGCACAGAAATAGTAGGACAAAGGGTGAACAAAGGCAGCAATGATACACTATATTATGTTGAAAATGAACTATGCAACTTGTGGGTGGAGATAGGAAGGAAAAACTGGAAGAGAGTGAAGGAAGGGGTAACATTGTTCAAAAGAAATGTACTTCACTCAATATGATTTTTTTCCAAGTCTTTCCATTTCCTTATGAATGGGACAGTGCCATTCCTTCTGATGGAAGCATAGAATTCCATTGTGTGTATATACCACATCTTCTTGATCCATTCATCTACTGAGCAGCAGTTGGGTTGGTTCCATATCTTAGCTATGGTAAATAATGTTGTGTGAACATAGTTGTGCTGGTGGCTATAGTGTGACCTTGTTTGTGATCTTTTGGGTAAATGCCCAGGAATGGGATTACTGGTTCTTGCAAACTCTATTTGGTCTTTGCGAAACCTCCACACTTTCCAGAGTGGTTGAGCCTTCCCACCAACAGTGTAGAGGCATTCCCTTTGGCCACTGCCCCACCAGCATCTATTATTACTTGTTTTCTTGATAATAGATATTCTAACTGGGGTGAGATGGAACAAACATAGGCTCCAAAGTTTCTCTCATCTGTAGTAATTAGTACATGTCTAGGATAGTCTTTCACAGAGGATCACAATAGCTCAATAGCTACATACATATGACTATATAAAATTATAATTCAACTGTAGCCCCAGATATGGAAACAAGAGGGTTATATTTTTTGTGGGTTTTTTGTTGTTTTTAAAAGTACTGTGTGAAGTTATTTCTTTTTTCTTACATTTTTTTAAAGGGAGACATGAAAATTCCAAGCACAAAAAGTAAACGTCTTATTATCTTCCTTTTTTTTCTTTGTTTTATACCCTTTTGTCCTGATTTTGGTACTCTCTGTCTTATATATACGTTTATCTGACTTGGAGAAAGGAAGAGGAATAACAAAATGTCGAGACAAAAGGCAATGAACTAATGCAACAATGATACTCACAAGACACTATGTTGGAAATGAACTTTACAACTGAAGCGGGGAGTCAGTGGAGCAGGCAAAATTGGACAAAATGAGTGAGAGGGTTACAATGTTCTACAAGAAACGTATTCATTGTCTTACGTAAGTAACCTTAACCCTTCTGTACATCCCCTTCACAATAAAATAAAATAAAAAATTTAAAAATGTACTATTTATTTGACTTATGTAACTGAAGCCTCTCAGTACATAGCTTTACAATAATGACATTTCTTAAGAAGCGATTTTTCTTACCACTTGTTAACACAGGTCAAGAGAGTGTAAAGAGGCAAATAAGGAAGACCTTTAGGGAGACAATCTGGAATTCATGTATTGCAGATTTCAACTACAAGTTGAAATTTCCTTATTTGACATATGTCAAATAAGTAAATCTTAATAAGAAGCATGCAGAGGTTTTAACATGTACAAATGTCCATTGTTTTACAATGTATTTTAGAATATGAGTATGTAAAAATGCCAACCGCTAGGGGTTTTTTAACAAATTTATTTTTTTATTATCAGTAAATAGTTGTACAAAGATTCAATTCAACATATCAATTTATGATTATAACACATCTTGATCAATGTGATCCCTTTTATCATTCTCCATTATTTCTCATATCCCCAATAGTTTTCAATGGCTAGTTTTAAAAGTGTTACTATTCAATATTTCTGGCATTATATTAAGGTGAGCTTAATTTATTTTGATGCAAAAAATTAATTTATTTTGGTGCAAACAATGCAACTTCAATACTTGAAGTTTTAGAAGCCTTGGATGGTATTCTTGGGGGGGGGGGGGCTATCTTTGTTTGTTTGTTTGTTCAAAATCAAATTTTAAGTAGAATCAACTGTGTAACTCATCCAATGTCTCTCTGTGGTCATAAAATATCAAAGAAACATTCTCTGGGAAAAAAAAAGTCCTCTGAAAGTTCTTTGTATAAAACTAAGATACTCAGGGAGCTCTTACTTTATGAAATTTATTTCCAAGGTTTTCTGTACTGATTTAGATTTGTACAACGCAGAGAAGCAGCCACTGGAGCTTTTTCTTTTATAGATACCTAAACCAGACAGACCTGACTTTGGAAGTAGCTATTGACTTTCTGTATCCTAGGCAGCTTCATATTGATCTTGAGGCAACTCAATTACCTACACCTGGAAGAGGCAATGAATTTGAATAGTGTTCATGGCTTGTTGTGTGTGTGTGTGTGTGTGTGTGTGTGTGTGTGTGTGTGTGTGTTTTAAACATGTCTTTTGCTGCTTTGGTGAAGGACAATGCCTAACACTTTGCAAAATGAACCGTAAGGAGTTGCTCTTCATGAATGTAATAGAAAAGAATCTTTAAGATAATCACTCTCTAGCCAAGTGATGAGGTTATTTATGAATGCCTATTCTATTCAGTTTTATAGTCTAGATGATTAAAGTGTTTTCCTTCTTTTTAAAACCCTAAGCAAGCTAAATGTTAAATCTCACATAGTTGATATTTTCAGGAGCAATTGATGTCTCTTTTCTAAAAATTAATACCAGAGATAAAAAATAACATTCGATCCATTGGGGAGAGGGGTATATTGTAGGACAATTGAATTACATTTATTGAGCAATGACTAGGTGATTTCTTTTTCTATATAAAGCTGTCACATTTCAGAGGTAGAAGAGCATTGGAGAGTGAACTTTCAAATAAGAATAGAGATGATGTTTTGAATGGGACTCTACCAGAATGTATCCACTTCTGCTATGTTATTGACACTGTGAAACAAATCACTTTGGGGCTTCTGGAATCAATGTGGATTATTATTACCTCACCATCACATGAGAATAAACTTTAAGAAGATTTCCTTATAAAGTACATGTTACCAAGAATAAATTGGATAATATATACAAAGGCCTTGTCTTGGGTCTTGAAACTAACTTAATGGTTTATATATATGTAATATAAATGGTATATGTGTGTGTGTGTGTGTGTGTGTGTGTGTGTGTGTGTGTGTGTGTGTGTGTGTGTGTGTGTATGCGTAGGCTATCTACCTGAGCTCCTCTTCTGAGTTTTTGCTTGTTAATTGAAATCTCATGGACTTTTCTGTCTGAATTGACTTAAAATTGCAATCTTTGAGTTTCAGCCTCTTGAATAGTTATTAGGATTATATTCATGAGCCATTAGCCCCCATGGATTCATTGTTAATATAGCTTCGTTCCAATATTTAACAGATAAGGAACAGAAGAGTTTGATTTTTTTTGTGTGTAAGGTAAATCTGGTTAGCATCAATATTGGGATTAGTAGTACTGCTCCAAGCTTATTGAAATTTATAAATTTAAGTAGAATTATGTTAAATTATCCTGGTTATGTCTATCTATAAGTCACATATATACATGTAAAATCAAGTATTATGCATATTTATTGGAGTCCTTCTAGGCATTTAACAGTGGGAAAATATACAGGTGAGCAGGCACTCCCATGGGATTTAACATTAAGTATATAAATTTGATAAGAAAATTTGACTAGAATTATAAGATAGCAGTGTTCTATAAGCCAAATTACTTTTAGTTAAAGTAACTACATTTCCTAGGTATAATAGATTTCCTAGATGAACTGTTATTAAGATTTACTATTAAATTAAATTTATCGTCTTCCTGCCAAAATCTTTCATAATTAATTTGACAACAAGCACTCTCTCACAAAATTATGTGAACTTTGCACTGCTGTGCTTCCAACCTATGTATTCCTTATATTTGTTGTTGTTGTTGTTGCTATACACAATTTACTTCAGGCTGAATAAATAATTATTGGGGAGTTTCATTGCTCAAAATCAATAATCATATTATTTTGAAACCTAAAATAATTAATGAAATTGTGTAATAAAAATAGTCTCCATGCAGCATTGAGAGTACTGTTGATTAATTATTCTTGGGAAGTCATGGAAAAAACATATATACTAATGTGGGGGTTTCTTTTTATTTATTTTTTGGGGGGAGTCCAGTTGTGGGGCCTGAAATCTGGGCCTGGGCGCTGTCCCTCAGCTCTTCAGCTCAAGGCTACCACTCTAACACTTGAGCTACAGTGCTACTTCCAGCTTTTTTCTTTTTGCTTATGTGTTGCTGTGGAATCGAACCCAGGGCCTCATGCATGCAAGGCAAGCGCTCTACCACTGAGCCACCTTCCCAGCCCTGGGGTTTCCTTTTAGATGAGACAAAAGAACAAAAAATCCTAGGAACAAGAATCTGAAGGTATTTATATGGAAGTCATTAAATGTTTTTATAAGGAATTAATGTTCTAAAATCATTAAATGTTTTTCTAGCATTCTGCTTCTT
This sequence comes from Dipodomys spectabilis, assembly GCF_019054845.1. Lineage (NCBI taxonomy): Eukaryota > Metazoa > Chordata > Mammalia > Rodentia > Heteromyidae > Dipodomys > Dipodomys spectabilis. The sequence goes on from NW_024870709.1 coordinate 14,206,022, forward strand.
GATACACCAGTATAATGAACTTTACAAAGGGAACAACTTTTCATAATCTCTAAACATCTGTTCTTATAAGTGAAGGCTTACTAAGTGGGAAAAATAAGAAGTCTTCTCATAGTGCTTGGTTAACTTAAAGAAATAAAATTGTATAAAGGTGAGATAGAGACGGGTTGTAAGAACATAGGTAAACAGTACATCTTATTAAATTTTTAATTTCACTTTAAATCTTGGCTCAGAATTAACCATCTGCTCACATCACCCCTGTCTGTATAGCTAGTAGCTCAATTAGGGACACATCTGGGGATCTCTCCGAGCCCTGGGCATCTCCTCAGTGGTCTTCACCGTCACTTTGAGTGGTCATCAACTGTATTCCCATTTGCTTCCTACTGCAAGATAAAATTCAAAAAGCCTGACAGAGTTTTTCACCACCAACATACCTCACAAACAGCAAACAAATGTTGAATTTTCCAAGGCAAATTTTACCACGTATATCAAGAGTACAAGTAAAGTTAGAAAAAAAGGACGAGAAAGATCAACAATGACAAAGAAGGAGGAGGGGAAAGATTGGGAGAAAGAAAAGGAATGGGGGAAAGAAGAGGAAGAAGAGGAAGAAGAAGGGGGGAAGATGAAGAGGATGAATGTAGTTTGGAGACAGAATTAAGGAGACAAACTGCTCATTATTCTTAGAAGGGATGTAAAAAAAAATGCCCACAGATTTCCTTGGCAAGGAAGAAAAGAAAATCTGAAAGAATTTAAGCTACTAGCTAGAAAGTCATTAAAACAGCTTATATTTCATTTTATAAGTTAATTATATCATTCTTGTTTGCACTGAAAGTATAATGAATAGTCTTAATGAATATTGTAATGAACAGTTAAACAGGTTTTGTGCATTTTATAGCAAAATTAATAATAATTGTGAGAGGAAAATGTTAAAAATAATAAACTCACTTTAAAAGAAAATGTCTAAAGAAGCAGTGAATAAAAGCTATGATGCCCTCTGGTGTGCACAAATTTTAAAATCAGCTTAATATACACACTTTATATATATATATATTCTGTACGTGTTAATTCTTGGGGAAAAAAATCCCATTAGGACATGCAACAATTCACAATATACTCAATTACAAAATACTAGCATAAAGAAAGCTCTTTAATGAATTTTTAAAATACAAATGTAAATGAGCCTAGTGTTTTTTGTTCTGGGGTGAAGGTAGTAATTTCTGATGAAAATGCCAAAGCCTTAAGTTCTCTGGGAGCTTGTCTGCAACTCATCAGAGGATTATGAATAAACATGGATAGAAGAGTATGCAGATTTCCTAATAGAAATCCATGAATGTTTTAACACCCAGGGGTTCAAATTATAATAAAGGGATAGCACCTGTCACTGGAGGCAAAATACAAGATCACCTTTGCGATCCCTGGAGCAATTAAATCACTGACAATTTAGCTTTCCTCTAGCAAACAGAGTCTCAAAAGACACAGATGTGTATATACATCTCAGAATGCCATATGTAAGGAAGTTGCTTTGAATTCTACTTGCTCGTTTTTATAAACACTATTTTCCATGCATCTCATAAAAAATGATTTTCCTGTAAAGGCACTTGTATTTTATTAAATTATTAAAAAGGAAAAGTTAACATGACCTCTGCTGATCATTATACTTGATAAGGGAAGCATGTGACCTTTCCAGCTCATCAAAATATCAATTCAAATGTGCGACGTGATCTCTGCACTGGTGCTTTGGTAACAATAAATGTTTCAATTCATCTATCAAGACGTTTTCACAGGGAAACAACGACAGTGGAATTCTATACATGCTTCTGGAGCAACAATGCAGTATGCTTAATAGATTTGTGTGTCTCTGAGAAAAAGCAAGCACTAGCCATACAGTCCCATGGTGACAAATCACTTACGAAGGGGCTCCTGTGTTTGCAACATCAGCTTCCTATAGACGCACAGTCCAAATGGAGCTCCCAGTCATGGAATCTGGTAGCTCATCCAGGAATCGCCAAGTGGGACAATGCTAAAAATGTAGAAACCGGAATTTAAGATGGTGGAAGTCGGAGGATAAGAGCAACTCTGATATGGAAAGGAGAAGGCCGACTTGTCAAGAAGGCACCTGTAGAAAGAGGAAGGCGCTTGCTTTCCAGGGGGCTCTGAGCTTACAGCAGGGCACCGAGCCTCCACAATACAACAGGCACTCTGTGTTCAGTCAGCCGCTGCAATGAGACCTGAGCCAGGGCAGCAAGAAAGGACCTATCTCTACTTTTCACAAACTTAAAACATTTCTTTTTGTTTTAGCCAAGTCACCTTAGAAAAATGTCCATTACTTCTTGCTTAAAATGTCTCGTTAGAGTTTTTCACTGTGTTACACTGAGCACTTCATATATTTAATAATATTCTTTTCAGAGATGGTCCATTACAATAAAGGCAAATGAAATATTTTTTTAAATGACATTGTTTTGAATATCTATTTAATGATTATTTCCCAAACTATAACATTGATGAGAGTAAGATTTAAGCTACTACATTATATTCATGTTGAAAATGTAATAATGGAGCTGTTCATTTAATTCAATGAACAAATGCTAATAAAAATGAAATGAACTATACTGCTGTTTAATTTATTGAATTATGGAAGTAAAAATAACAATAAGAAATTAGTTCATACATTTCATGATTTGGTATTTATTAAATCTTGTATTAGATATTGAACATAGTACTATTATAAGATGAAATTATCGGAAAATAGTGTTCATATCTAAGGAGATCTAAATGTATAGACAAATTTATGAAATATAACAAAATATAACAGAAATATATTTTGAGACCAAATATGAATAAAATTAAATGTGAAGAATTAATTATGAGAGTATCAAAAGATTATATCTTTCAAGTGTACTAGGGAACTATTTGAAAGTTTAAATGAACACAAAGCAGAATAAATACATAATTATATTGACAACTTAGTAATAATGATGGGAATGTATAATTTTCATAAGTATTTGAAGATTTGGGTGTGGGAGCACACATATCCATCAAAATCTGAATGGAAACATGGAAGCAGTAACTGGGCTTGGAAGTTTTAAGTCAGCTCAGGGGAAAAAGAATGAGCCAGCTTTGTCCAAGAGTTGTGGCATCATGATTATTTTTGTGTAATTTCCATACACTTCTATCTTCCTGAAAAATGAAAAGTACTGTCACTCTCGCTGATGTTTTATGGTAATTGAAAATTGTTGATATTTCAAAATAGACAAGGTAATAAGAAACGTTTATTCCTGGGTTCTGGATACTGGGAAGTCACTGGTCCCCAAGTCAGGAGATTCAGTGTCTGGAGGCAACCTGCTTCCCCACACATAGCTCAAATCATCTTCTAAAATCCCAGGTTACAGAGATGAGGGACGTTTTTCCATTGTCTTTTGTCAAGCAATAATCTTATTATTCAGAGCTGTAACACATGACCTTAGTTCTCATCAATGCAAAGTTCTAGAAATTCAAAATTGTCAAAGCAGCTCCTAATAATTTTTTAATAATAATATAATTTAAATGATAGTTTATTTTAATAATATTAAATATGAATGATCATGTTAAAAATAAAGGCATAATTATGCATATATTACTGCATACAAGATAAAATATAGAAAGATGCTGATATTTACTAAGTGAGTTAAAATACGAAAGATAAACAATATATTATAATGTAATTACATATGTAACAATCCACAAAAAGTAATGGATAGCCATATGCCAACAGAAAATATAAGAATCACAGAATTATGTGGTTGTTGGCTTTGTGTGTGTATGCTACTAGAGTTTAGAAATCAGAGCCTCATACTTGATGAGCTGGTACTATATCCTGGAACCATAACTCCAGCCTGGTATTTTCTGATTATTTTTCAGATAAGGTATCACTACTTGCCCAGATTTGCAGCTGAGCCAATGTCTGCCTAATTTTGGCTTCCTATATTTACTGATATTACACGTGTGAGCTTTTTCACCCAATTTCCCATTTGAAAAGAGAGTCTTGTGATCATGGTTTCAACCTTGATTCTCTGAATACCTGCCTCCCAAGTCTCCAGGATTACAGCCATGTGCCACTGGTGGCTGGCTTATCACAGGATGTTTTGACCAACTACATGGAAGTGGTAGCATATTAATGGAAAGTAGAGGAAAAACACTATTTCTATTAACCTAAGTGAAACAGAAATGTCTTTGAGGAAGAGATACATTAAGTAATTTAATGAAGGTAAGAAAAATTAGGTGAAGTGTGGAGAATGATATATAACTGAGCAACATTTTGGTGGAGGGATACCTAAGGTAGCCTCCTTATACAAAATTAAGATCTAGCTGATTAAATCTGGGCTCCTAGAAAATAATTTCAACTTATTAATTTAGGAAAAATAATTCTTAAAGTTTTCTGAGTAAATATTTGATATAGTACAATTATTTGAAAAAATGTAGCAGGATGGACATACAGAATAAAAGAAATAAGAGATAAACAATTTCAACACACATACAGGCAGAAAATTGGTGGAATTAATACTTATTACGATAAGTTAATTAAACTGGTAGCATACATTTTTCTGTCACCAATTAAAGATAAAATAGTCTATCTGAAAGATGACTGGTGATTATAAGAAATTAGGAAAGTAGGTTGGGAAATGGCAATAGGATTTGATCAGCAAATACAATATCCAGACTTGGAAAATGTCACTGAATCTTGCTAATACATTCAATTAATAGACACCAATATTATCTTAGTATCTTTAAATAGCTTGATCTTGCTGTTTGAAATTTCACATGTATTTGATTTCAATTTTCCCCTCAGGAGACCAAATACTATTTTCAGAATCATTCTTACCAATATGAGTGGAAGATTGAGATACTGCATGAATAAGGTCTTTTCCAATGTTGTTTATAAAGTGAAGTTAGATATTTGTATAGAATCCCCAGTGATAGATTAATTTCATAAGAGAGTCAAAAGAAAAAAAACAAACTAAATGTGATGGAAGTGAAAATTCTATTGTGTGTGTGTGTGTGTGTGTGTGTGTGTGTGTGTGTGTGTGTGTGTAAGATGGGTACAAAAAAGGAAGACGAACCAGGGAACCAACAAGATAACAAAAACTCTGTACCTATGTCAATACTTTTCATTCATAGTCTTTACTATGAAACAATGATCTTTATTTGGATCTTGACACTATATCCTACTGGACTGATAAATGATTGTATTTTAAGGCAAGAGCTTATGTATTTAAGGGGCTGGGAAGGTGGCTCAGTGGTAGAGCGCTTACCTTGCATGCATGAGGCCCTGGGTTCGATTCCTCAGCACCACATAAGCAGAAAAAAAAAGCCGGAAGTGGCGCTGTGACTCAAGTGGTAGAGCGCTAGCCTTGAGCTGAAGAGCTGAGGGACAGCGCCCAGGCCCAGAGTTCAGGCCCCACGACCGGACCATCCCCCCTCCAAAAAAAAAAAAATAGTTTATGTATTTGAAAAGTAATCCAGGCCCCAAAGAAATATAGGTGCCATGGTTTCCCTTATTTGCAATAACTAGTATATGTCTGAGACAAGCAGAAAAGGCCAGATAAGTTTATGTTACATGAAATGAATCCCAAGATAAGAACTCAAATGTTTTTTTTTTCTTTCTTGCTACTGTTTCTAACATATTTAAAAGATATTTCTTTGTTGCTTTGTATGTCCCTCCCCCACAGTATAACCCCTGATTTCACTCTATTTGATGTTGGTATAATTTGGGGAGGGGAAGGGAAAAAACAAATTGTTTAAATAGGGATACAGGTGGACCCATTGCAACAATGAGATGTATAAGAAACGTCTTGTTTACATCTTACAAGACGTTATGTCGAAAAATGAACTTTACAACTTTGGCATGGTGCCGGGGGATGGGGTGGGGGAGCAGGGGAGAGGGAAGGGTTGGAAGACGGGAAGGCATGATCATGATTAGGGAAAACAAAGGAGGAGGCAACAATGCCTGATAAGAAATGTACTCATTACCTTGCCCATGTAATTGTAACCCCTTTGTACGGTATTTTCACAATAATAATGATGATAAGAAGAAGAATAATAAACCCACAGTGTTTTTAAACCACTTTTTCTATTATAAAGAGCACTTGTCTTGTTCTCTCCATTCATGTTTACTTGTCATTCATCACCTTCTGCTTTATTGACTAAATGTCTTTTGATGAGTTTGTATTCCATCCAGCACTTCCCTTTCTACAAGGGAGAACCTAGAGATGATGCAGTGTCCAGGGCCAAATAAATTGTGGCACAGCCGCTACTTTGTTCAAAATCTATACTGATTGCAATAACTGGATCAATCATGTAGCCATCTGTATTGATTCCTAGGACTGCTGACAACTTAAATTAACTGTCGATTTAAATGAAAACTACCCCCTCAATAATTTTATTAAAATTAAACTTCTTATAAATACAAGGTAGGTGGAAAAGAAAATAAATCAGGAAAAGTAAAATAGAATGCCTAAGAAACAGAATAAATAATACCAGCCCTATTATCATTATTAATAAAGCAAATGTTAAAATATTGTAATTACTAATACTAAAAACAGCCATATTAGGTTATAGTCTCTGATCAAGGAATTTGAACATTATTCATTTATAGTGAAGTATTTATAATTTGGGGGTTTAGAAAAATTAGTTTTAATAATAAAAATAATTGAAAGTAATGTTCTAAAAACTATATATTTTTTAAAAACCAGTAAGATTTTTCAATACCAAAACTATTTTGAATTGTTTAGGAAACCATTTATGCATGTGCCAGTTTTGCTTTTCAATATATGATACCATCATTCAGCCTAAGAACATACTAACTTTATGTACCAATTTCATTGATCAGAAAATATCCTTTCTAAATTAAAATCATGAAGTTCCCAAGTCAATTTATCAGAAAATTTGAATTTTCAAGGCACTGATGTTTCTTTTTTAAAAATGATAAGATTAAGTTTAAGTAAAATGAAGTAATTTTTAGCATCTGCATTACATTAAGAGATACCTAGACCTAGAAATTTTCATTTTCTTTTGCCAAGAGTTGAGGTTTAAGAAATTTTCAAACTAAATGTCATTGAAATGTTAACTTTGAAGAAATGAAAGCTATAACTGCTCTTGCTGTATTCAAACTAAGGGTTGTGATAGTGTATTAATATATTTGATAAAATATTAATCTGTAAAGATGTTAACTGTACTAATAAATTAGTAGTTGTGAGTTTTAAAGACTAAAAGATAATTTTTACATATATATTTGTTAACTAGGTGTTAGCAATCTATTTTGTTTAAATTTGTATCTATCTGTCTTTCCTTTCTCATGGAATTGGATTTTTATAATTAATTGATAAATTAAAAGTTACATCTCTATGAAGTATTCTATTAAATCTATCCAATCAAAAATGGCACTGTGGCTCAAGTGATAGAGTGCTAGCTTTGAGCTGAAGAGCTAAGGGACAGCATCCAGGTCCAGAGTTCAAGCCCCACGACCAACAAAAAACAAAAACAAAAACAAAACAAACAAACAAAAAAACCTAGCTATTGGCATTATCTAGATAGATTTGTGGATTCTTTTGTACTTCAGAATGTATACAATCTAGATTTAAGTAATGTATAATATCCAGTTTTAAATAATATATTTAACACCCTAAAAACTAAACAATAAAGAAACTTATTGATCAGGTATAACTAAAAGATATTTTCAGTCCTTTAGCTGACAATGATTTCGAAGGAAAGAGAGAAGAGAGAGGAGATCATGACCTACAAAGGATATGAGGGGAACTTAGATATTTATAAACTTAAGCTCAAAGTGCACTAATAATATTAAATATCCTTATTTATCTTCTCCTAAATAATATATATATTACTTTTGCATCCAGTGAATAGATAAAACATTTTTATTATGGATCTATGAAAATACTATTCTTTATACTCATGAACTGAGGGCCAATTTTATTACAAAGATAGTAGGAATATTCCAAAACCCAGGACATTCAGTTGACTCACATTATATGGTAGTCCTTATGGTTGTGAAAATTAAAAAAAAGTATCCTGGTGTTTTACTAAACAAAAATAATAAATTAATAGAAACCAAAAGAAATCATTTCAAACTACAATGTACATAGGGACCCTAATTGAAATCCAAATTAATTTAAAATTTTTACTTTATTGATTAACTGAAAAGTTACAGTATGAACCACTGACTCTATTCCTTAATTTTGAATACATTTTAAGGAATTATTACAATATTTATATTAAAATACTTTACAACCAAGAAATTTTCTCTTTCCTTCTCTGTCTTTGCTTCTTTCTCTCTGCCTGTATTTTATGCTTTCACAAGGACACACACCCAAGGACATACACACAGACACACGCACAAACACTGTTGTGTATACACAATACACATAAGTATATTGTTTTAAATGAAAGCAGGTCATTTCTGTTCATTGTGTTGCAAAATTAAAAGGATCATAATCTTAATATACAGAAAGCAAATATTATAGTAATTACTATAATATAATATATTACTATAATACTATATATACATAAGTATTAATTACAGATAAAGATACAAACACAAATACAGTGCAAAATACACTCGTTAAAATTGTTAGTAAGTTAGAACTGAATACCATGGGAATATAGACTAATAGAAATGTTTTATTTATATTTTTTAAAAACCTACAATATATTTTTAGTTTATGAGGGTTTAATCTTATTACACACACAATCCATCATAAATATTTAGCAATTTGATATTCTTTATTTTCTTTTAAAGGAAAACATTTTTCTTTATTTTTCTCTTTTCTAAGTGAATTAACAAAGCAATAGACATTTATGGAGAAAGTCATATATGACATTAGCTTCAATTTCTACATAGTAGGAAATGAGCGCCCTCTGCTGTGTATTTGTAGATTATTTAAGTCAATGTATTTCTGTTCTCTGAAAATACTCAAAATTATAAATATAAACCAATGCAGTATTTATAATACAGGATTCTATTCAAAAGTATAGCATATGATAATAAATAATTTGTTTTAATATAGTGTAAATTTTATAAATCAAAATTAGGTACTGATATATCTCAGAGACACTAGCTAAGGATTTGGATGGTCTTAATTTTGTTCACAGTAAGCAAGACAATGAATAATAAGCAAGACAATGGATGCAAAACACTAGTAATGAATTCAAAAGAAAGTTTTCAATGAGTATTGAGATAACATAGGAATGTTGTTATGCCCAACACTGTTTAAGTGATATAGGATTTGTTTGCCTTAACAATTTATCAAAAGAATAAAAAGAAGTACCATGAAAATGAATGGAGATTTATTTTTCTTCTTTTTACACTCTTACCACAAATTCTCCAAGATGCTTTAAGATAGCAATGTAAATATTCTGAAATGATTTATAGACACAATGATTATTATTGTTAATCATTTAATTTTCCTAATGTATAACTTACTCCCAGGTTCTCAGTTGGCTCTATATAAAAAGTATGATAATTTAATAGACCACTACACTTAATAAAAGTTATTTGCATACCATATAAAGTGTAAGTACGCATATTTGTTTCAAATATTTACTTGAAATAAATGAAACTCATTTTAATAATCATTCTCAGTCTGTGTATAAGTCAATTCTTATTTTAAGTCTAAGCCTATAAAAGGAAAGGATGTGTTGTTAAGTCTTATCTATACTACTTAAAGTACTTTATCCTCATTAGAATTTTAGAGTGGTAAAATGTGAAAGTTTTAATTTTTGATCCAAAATAACCGTCATTTTATTCACTAAAGATATAGTTATATGACAAACACACTCCCTCTGCCTCTCCCCCCTCCTTGTCCCTTCCCTCCCTCTCCCTCCCCCCTCCCTGTCCCTCTCTCTCCCTCTTCCCCCTCCCCCAAGGACTGAGTTATTAGATGGAGACATAATTTCTTCAATATGAACTATAACCAGGAACTTAACATTCAATACAATAAAGGATATGCATTACTATATACACTGATTCACAGAAGTAAATATGGTTTTTCTTCAACTATTTTGGTACAAGTCAGGAAGCTAAAAGTAAAAGTCTGTTCAAACTGCTATTCTTTTATGCGTTTCCTTTAAGAAGTCAATATATAATTGCCCAAATCACATGGTCCTACAGAAAGCTAATAGTGAATATTGTTTAATCTGTTCAACCATTTCATATGTGAGCTATTTTCTGAAACCAAGGATGGTCTCCAAATAGCTTCTTAAGTTTTATTTATCCAATTTTATTTGGACCAAGTTTCTGGTATCTAGCAGGCTTGAAAGGTTTAGATAAATACTTATATTTCTTTATTACTCAAGATGCATAATGATGATAGAGAGAGAGGTAGTGCTGGTGAGAAACAGAAGAGTCCCTTCTGCTCCTGAATAAGTGCAGAATTAAATCAAATATCTTTGACATAATTATTAACACAAAGTGTCTCAGAATGTCAGAAGCACTGGCTCTTACCTTATATCTACTCTTATATGCTTCATCCTGACTGCGCTCTTCTTTCTCCGTTAGTGGATTCACTATCTATTCTAGAACTCAAGCAATTAATCTCAAAGTTTAGGAGCTATGACATATTATATATGTAGAATATTCTTCCCCATCCTTAACAATATACTGATATTCTTAAAATCTTGGCCCTCCAGGTAGGCTGTATCCTATGGTACTGTAGCTAGCTCTAAGTTATACTAGTTATATATACAAGAATATTTTCCATCTGCTGGGCGCCAGTGGCTGAGATCAGAGGATCGCGGTTCAAAGCCAGCCTGGGCAGGAAAGTCCGTGAAACTCTTATTTCCAATAAATCACCAGAAAACCGAAAGTTGCGCTGTGGCTCAAGTGGTAGAGCGCTAGCCTTGAGCTGAAGAGCTGAGGGACAGAGCTCAGGCTCACAGTTCAAGTCCCACGACCAACCAAAAAAATTTTTTTCCGTGTTTCTTAAATTAGAAATTGATGAATTAATAAAATATTATAGTTTGTGTAGAATGAATGCAAAATATATACTCAGGTTTTGCTAGGTACAATGAATTATATTATTACTAGTGTTCTCTCATTTGAATATTATAAAAGAAGAAAATTCATTAGGCAGATTATATTAACTGGACATGTGGCAGAATTACAGGGACTTTAGGAGACATTGGATATCAGAAATTAGAAACAGAAGCCAAAAGTGTTTTCATGATTAGGAGATTTTTCTAGTGCTGATAACATTAAATAACAATGATGGAAGTAGGTTTGTATCCTGAGATACTGTTAAAAATAAATGTATTTATTTATGCCATTTGAGCAGATCTTAAGATATTAAGGTACTTCTCTTTGATAAATATGAAAGTATTTATTTATATATTGTATATAAATATATACATTATATACAATGAATATATATAAATAATGCTTTGAGGCATTAGTAAGCAAATAGCTGTCGTTCTCAAGTGCTTATTCTGTTACATGGATAAGGTGATTTTGTTTGAATATATTCTATGTGCCACCATTTCAAAATAGTTTTTAGATATGCCTAAGAAAAATACACTCCCTTTGTTCCGAGAGTATGTTGTGAGTAGATAGATAGATAGATATGCATATATATGTGTGTATATGTAGTGTATATATATATATATATATATATATATTTAGTGTCTTAAATTTTCAACTACAGAAATTGTTTCTTTCTATTTCTTTACAAATACGAGAAAAGAAACTGCCTTGGGCTCTAGTGAAGACTATTTTCCAAGTTTATGTTTGGGAGTGTGCAAGAATTTCTTCTACCAGAGAGAAGACAGGCCTATGAATCTCCACTACGGCCACTTTTCGAGTCTCTTATTAGTGATTCTTTTGATTATGTAAACCAAAAAGGGAAATGTTTTTATTGTAGAAACCAATAAAATATAATGAATAAATAAGTTTTACACAGTCCTAGAAGAAGTGTTCAAATGAATGATTTCTATAATATGTGTCCACTCACCTTATGTATTGTAAGTATCATTTCATGGTCTTTGACTAGCATTAGTTAGAACCTTTTCTTAGAGCTAACCAAGGAAAGGTGAATATCAAATTAGAGTAAGGCTTAATTAAGTGACTTAATTCAATGAATTCAATAGGTACTTATTTATGAGTTGAATTCAACAGATAACTTCTTTACTATGTTACTATGCCTGAAATTGCTTGGACCTTAAATTCTACTGAGAATGAAAAGATAGGAAATGGAAAAGGTTTGAAGTTGCTAAATTACATTTTATTAAACATGAATATAGGCAATAGTTTATAAAATTTAAAATAAAAAATGTGTATCTTTTTTTTCTTTTGTCAGTCTGGGCTTGAACTCTAGGCCTGAGCGCTGTCCCTCAGCTCTACAGCTCAAGGCGAGCACTCTACCACTGGAGCTACAGTGCCATTTCCGGTTTTCTGATGGTTTATTGGAGATAAGAGTTTCACAGACTTTCCTGTCTGGGCTGGCTTTGAACCGCAATCCTCAGATCTCAGCCTCCTGAATAGCTATGATTACAGGTGTGAGCCACCGGTGCCCGGCAAAAATGTGTCTCTTAAAGGTGAACAGTGCTAAGAATATATTCAGTTCATCAGTATTCAGACTACAGATGTCTGCATGTTTATTATTTATCTCTATACTTTTATCTTTGAAGATGCATGGGGATTCGGGGTATTTTGATGCCTTTGGGAGCTTTGTGGGCTAAGAATATAAGTAACATTTGAATGTGATGAGCAATGTGATGAGCTAGCTGGCTTTAGTCTGCAGACTGCCCTAACTCTTTTGTCTCCTAGTCTTAATCATTGAATCAATCAATTGAGTCACTGCCAGTATTCCAAATGTGTCTTTCCACATACCAGTGACAGCTTGAAAGTGAGACTCAAAAAAGTCCTTTCTTTGGTTATTCTTTGTTCTTCAAAGCTATTAGTACAAATTCACTTTCTAATTACCTTGTTGGCTGGCAATCTCTACCTTAACCAGGGTAAGCCCTTGATAATATATTTGATAAGTACATTTGACCATATATATGAAAAGAATAACATTCTGTTTTGTCAACATTGACTGGAAAGAGGACCCATGGTTCCATTCCACTTAATTATTCTCCTTTACTTTGCATTAACTTCTGCTCTGTTTCTGGCATGAGGGGAATCTATATTCACCAGTAAAGTCCAAGCTACTCATTCTCTATCTAGAAAGGTCTGTGTATCAACTTTGTATTACACAAAATTCAATTCCAGTTTTCTTCACATGGTGAATTACAATTTTAGGCTCCAAGTTTAAAGGCATGATTATGTCTACACATAATAGATGGTAGATAACTATTGTTTAAAGAATAAATCATTATACATAAAAAAGAACTCTTCTTGAAATTATTTTCTCTGTGTTATTTGGAATACTCTGAAATAATTTATCTCTGCTGCTAAAATATCACCAAACAGTTCATTTTCATTGTGCCTTACTTAACGTATTTATGTGCTTTATTAATAATACTTTAACCCTCAATGAACAGAATATGAAAAGTTGCCCCTATAAGCAGACATAAGCTTAGGGTTCGTTTTCTGAAAATTCAGAGAAGACAAGAAAGGTTAGCACTACAACAGGCTGACTCAATCCATCATGCTGCTGCCTATTTCTATTTTCCTATGATTCTTCACCATATATGAGACTTATATGCTTGAAGTTTATCACAAAATATATCTCCTTTACATTGTCAGTGCAAAATATGCAAATAAGTCAGGTGTGTGATGATGAAGGCTGTAATTCCTCATAAGATTGAGGCAGGAAAGTGACAAGTTTCAGAACAGCATGGATTATATAATGAGACAGAGAGAGAGAGAGAGAGAGAGAGAGGGAGGGAGATTGAGAGAGAGAGAGAGAGAGAGGAAAAGAAAAGAGAAGAAAAGAAAAGAAAAGAAAAAAAAGAAAAAGCAAGTTGTGGTTTCAGTGAGGGCTAGATGGGATAAATATAAGGCTTAAAAATACTCACATTTTTAACATTTTAAACCAGTATTTCTTTGTTTGTACGTGTGTGTGCTTTATTACCATAAGTAGTTGCACAAAGGAATTGCCATTTAACAAAACAGTTTACAAATGCAGTGCATTCTCATCAATGCCATCCTTTTCAACGTTATTACCCATCCCTCCCAAATCACCGTTTCCATCACTTTTCTTAATTTTGGAGGATATAAGTTGAATTCTTTTTTATTTTATTGTAAGATGATGTACCGAGGGGCTACTGTTTCATAAGTAACGAGTCCATTTCTCGTCAAGCATTGACATCCCCTCCTCTGTTTTTCTGCCACTTTCCCTCCCCTCATCCTCCACCCCAAGCTGTGCAGTTAATTTCCAACGAAGTGTCTTGTGAGTATCTCTGTTGTGTTGGTTCACTCTTTGTCCTTTGTGTCACCATTTTGTTATTTCCCTTCCATTCTCAAAAATCAGATAAATGTATGCACAAGACACAGGGTACCAAAATCCAAACAGTGACAACAGGGTATAAACTAAAGGAAAGAAAGGAAAGAAAGAAAAAAGAAAGAACTTCACACAGTAGAAAAACAAAAACAACCTCAACAAAAACCCGCTTGTTTCCATATCTTGAAGTCCATTTCAATTAGCATCATTTTATATGGTCATATGTACATAGCTATTGAGCTGTTGTGATCCTCTGCTAGGACTATTCTAAAGATATACTCTGACAAATAAGGGAAACCATTGCATCTATGTTTCTTTGAGTCTGGCTTACTTCACTTAATATGATTTTTTTCAAAGTCTTTCCATTTCCTAACAAATGGGATGGTGTCATTCTTTCTGATAGAGGCATAGAATTTTATTATATGTGTGTATGTGTGTGTATGTGTGTGTGTGTGTGTGTGTGTGTGTGTGTGTGTGTGTATCACATTTTCTTGATCCATTTGTCTACTGAGGGGCATCTGGGTTGGTTCCATATCTTAGCTATGGTGAAGAATGCTGGGATAAAGATAGTTGCGCTAGTTTATGGCCAGAGATGTTGGACATTTCTTAATGTGTCAATGGGTTATTCTTTTTTTTCTTTTTTTGGTCTTGGGGCTTGAACTCTGGGCCTGGGGGATTAATTTTTTTAGGTCTTGGTATATTTGTAATATAAGACCCTTGTCTGTTGTATAGCTAGTGAAGATCTTCTCTCAATCTGTTGGCTTTCCAGAGACAGAGCATATTGAATTACTGTCTCCCTCCCCCACCCCAACAAATTTCTATTTTTATAGCTTTTTCCTTTGGAAGTCTTTAGTTATTTTATTTGCAAAGACATTCTGTTTTTAGATAAGTTTAATTTTAGGTTGGATCACCTGTAAGTAAATTGCCTTCAGCTTTCTTTTTCCACACTAAGGTGTTACTGAAAAGTAGGGCCAAGTAAATATTACTCACAGGAAACAACTCCAATTTCATGGAGAATAGCAAAACATCACCATGCCTACTAGAAACAGGAGGCCAGTGACGTGTCTGCTGAATCCTGGGTTGGTGTTTAATTCCCTCAGTGCTATTATATAATGAGTACCTATTTATTTGAGTCCAGTGAAAGAAAACACCATCTTGTTATGCAAATGTTGTATATATTTACAAATACATAAGCAGCAAGGAACAGCAGAAATTTGGAAACATTAGTAGTATAATCTCTGTGAGTCAAAATAGCTTTTCAAGGCAAATGAAGTCTTGACGTATTGCACTTAGCACTTGAGCTGAGTGTTCTAAAGGCAGCTCACACCAAATTTGATGCTTCTGAAATCACATGACTCGTTGAATAAAACTATGAAGGACATCCTGTTTTCAAAGAAAGGCAGCAAAAACCAGATATCATAGACATGATATGCATGATGGCCATAGGTGTGCTAAACACTAGCCCAGGATGTAGATGACATTGCATTCCCAGCACATTCTGCTTATTTTTTAGAACTATTGGCAAGAAAAAGAAGACAAGTGGATTACCAAAATGCCACCCAGCAAACTGTACAAACCTGTTTTTCCCCTCCCTATAATTCATCATAATCTATTAGTTAACATCCATTTTACTTTTACTTTGTGATTTTTGAAGTTTAAGCATCATTATTTTCATTTTAGTGTGATGAGAAAGATGAATGTGTATATCCAATCCCTATTTATGCAAACATAGAATATTCTAACATAAAGAATATAGAGATTATTGCTTTGAAAACTTAACTATAGAAGATAGAGATTAATTCTAATCATAAGATGTAACACATCTCTCTATATTTTAATATATTTATTATATATACAATTATGCATACTTTAATGCACATGTGATTTATATTGTAAGGCATGACTTCTAAAGTAAATATCTAAAATGATATCAAAATGTATGGAAATTATTTTCATAGAACAAAGTTATATGACATAGAATATTTATTGTCTATAACATAATTTTTGACACAGAGAGACATACAAAATAGTTTAAGATATATTCTTAAAATCTAGGTCAAGTATAACTTGGCCTTTTATAATCAACACATAATGTTGTTCAAGAAAA
The DNA here is from genome assembly GCF_019054845.1 of Dipodomys spectabilis. Classification (NCBI taxonomy): domain Eukaryota; kingdom Metazoa; phylum Chordata; class Mammalia; order Rodentia; family Heteromyidae; genus Dipodomys; species Dipodomys spectabilis. The sequence goes on from NW_024870709.1 coordinate 14,222,552, forward strand.
GTAAATGTTTAATTATTAGAATATATTCACTTAACAAAAGTCATTTTTGTATATGAACATAATTTACAATAAATTTCCTTATGAAATTACTACCCATGAAATAAGATTGAAACAGAAATATAGGAAAAAAATCATGTAGAATAATGAAATGTATCTATTTACTGATAGATAAAAACAATTGCTCACATTGGAAAAATTGTGGAGCATTGGGAACAGTAATGTTACAGAAGGAGATGGAAAATGGTTGTGGATGAGAGATGGCATGAATAAATAGATTTTTACACTTTCTAGAATTCTACTCATTAAATATTTGGCTGACTATAGGTGTTTCAAATTACAGAAACCATGTCTCAACACAGAATTTAGAAATTATTTCACATGTAAACACTTTTCTTCTAAAATAGATTGCCATTTTGTTTTACTTTTCAGCTAGTATTTTTTGTTAAATCTTTATTGTATGTATCAAAACAAAGTTGTTAGTATGTTTCAAAACTACAATTATAAGCAGGGTTCACACTTGTAATTCTAGCTACTCAGTAGGCTGAAATTCAAAGATTATAGTTCCAAACCATCACCAGCGGGAAAGTCCATGAGACTTTATATCCAATTAACCACCAAGAAGCTGAAAATGGAGCTGCGACTCAAATGGTAGTGTTAGCTTTGAACACAATAAAGCATCAAAGAAATCTGTGTATTATCTGATTTAATTTAAAACTACAATACTCTAAGATTAAAAATAATTTTATATTTAAAATATAGCTAAATTATTGAATGATTCCCTCAATATAGAATATGTCTAATGGGTCATAGGCTGTTTCACTACTTAGGATTTTTGCAGAAAATGTCTCATTACATTTTCTTATCCATGTTGTAGGAATAAACTGGGGGTATAAATTTATATCACTAGGATGATCATTTTATTCATAATGACCTCTTTAATCATGATACCTAATAGAGCAATCATTTTTATCATATGTTTATGTTAATAGAATGATCCATTAATCATAATTTTGTTTTCTCATATGTCTGTAGAACGTTCAGCCAGAACAGATCTCTATTGTGGTTCCTATGTAAGAGTCAAATATTTCCAAATCTTTCTCTCTAGAAACAAGAAGCAGGAATCTTGTGATTAACCTTCCTTTAGATTTAAATATATACATGCATACCTGCATATATAAATAAATAATAAGTTTAATTCTGCTCATAAAACAAGGAAATGCAATAAGGCAGCAATAACAAAACCCCTCCTAGAGATTGCCAATTTACTAAATGATTTGTAAATTACAGACTATCATTATCAACGATGATTGCCCTATGTCTTGTGGCATGCTGTTTGAAAGCAGTTGGTTTTCACTGTTTGCTCTGTTGGTATCCTCAGCTCAATGATAGAAAAAAATCTTGTGATTAAGAACCCTACATATAAATTTTTCAGAAGATTTCGTTTGAGAAAAAAAATCCACTGGAAAAATTCATGTTATTATTCAAGAGGGATCAATGATGCTGAAGAGTTACCTAGAAAGGAAGAAAGAACGGGAGAATGCTAATTAAGGACTTTTTGATTTGCATATATTGCAAATTACCAAAAGATCTATCTTACCATTAGGCTGGCCCTGGCAGCCCCATTCCCATTAGCACCCAGATGGCCTGGGAAAATGTCATAGCCAATTGATTCTATGAATCTAGCCACAACAGGTCCTTACCAATCTGACCAGTTGTACAATTAAGATAATGCCTCTCCTGCCATGGCTTTAGATGTTGTCTGCCTAGCTTTTCTGATGTTTCTCTTTTCACAAATAAAGCAATTTTAAAATAAGATAAAATTTTATGTAAAAGACAATTCAAAGAAGGAGGAATGAATGCATTTTAGGAATAAAATGTCACAAGTGAAGGTGCTCATTTTGTAATTCAATTGTTCACAATAACTATTTGTATCATTCTCTTTCTCTTTCTGTCTCTTGTCTCTGCCTCTCTCTCTTTCATCTATATAATCTAACAACCTACCTTCATGCACAGAAGCACATACACAATCATAGACACACAACGATTTCAGTTTACTGACAATAATTCTCTATCATTTTCAATACCCCCTGTTTGAGAGGTAATTATATTGGCTAATAATTCAATCATACCATGGAATTGTAATGTTTTTGTCTGCATGCATTTTCTTCTGGTTCAACAAGCAAAATGTTATTATCTTATACTTGTCGCAGTTAAAATGCAAGCTTAAAAGTAAAGGAATTATCAAAACTATCTAAGTCTCATCACTTTTAAATTCATATATTATTCCTTAACAATTCCTTCATCACTGTGACTGGTCATAGCATGCCAGGCCTAGGATAGTTTGTGTGTTATATAGTGCAGCAGGAGAGGCACCAGTAAAAAAATTAAAAAGATATACATTGAAATATTTAGTAGTGATAATTACTAAGAATAAGAATAAAAGAAGATAAAACATTAGTGATGAAATAGGATAATAGTGGATGTGTATGTTTGCATAGAGAGTCAAGAAGAAAAATTCGAGGAGAAATTTAGTCATAAACCTCAGCTTATGGCTAAGGGTAAATTCTAGGAAGCACTATGGCTGAGAGGAATACAATATGTAATATTTTTTTAAAATACAAATGGAGATAATACTATGCTAATGACAAATTTCAGAGAAAGACAAAAGTATTGTGTATTTGTGGTATTTCCTTTCACCTAGGGAAGACTTCATTTTCCCCATGTTAAGTAACATCCTGTATTATGTAATTTTTATTTTTTAGATTATTTCTTAACTATAGTACTAAGCACTACCAAAATGTGTAAAGTACATTCAATGAAGTGAAATTAATGTACTTCTATTTATGAGAAGAAAAGTGAAATGCATGGCTTAGCTGAAAATCCAATTGATATTTAAAGGCAATCTATAATCCTAGACAAACAGAGCCATGTGATAAAGATGCTAAGGTGACAACAGGAGAGTTCTCTGTTCTGTTGACACATTTGGGTTTCTTTATGTTTTTCTGTTCTTGCTGAAGAATAGTCTCCAATAATTCTTTTAAACAGAAAAAATGTTTGGAATAGCTCTTTTATTTTCCAATTTCTTTGAAAAGATAATTTTGTACACATATTCTATTGATTGGCTTTTGGCACTTTGCTAGTGTTAAGAGTATTTTCAGAGTAATCTTTTCTTCTCAGTTTAAAGACTACTCCATTATCTTCTCTTGTCAATAACTGATAGAGTCTTTTACATAATATTCCTAAGAAATTATCTCCTGTTTTCTCCAACATAACTCTTATTTATCTCCTTCTTTTTGATCTAAATTTGGGCTGTGTTGGTCTGTGGTCTATGATAATTCAGTCAATGTGTATGTGTGGCTTAAGCCATGCATATGAACTTATTAATGTGTACATAGATCATCTTCAACTCATGACATGGGTAACTCCCATTTAACTTATTAAAAGTTGAAAAATCACAATGAAAAATGATTTTGCCCTCTTTTTGTCAGTGGTGGGGTTTGAACTCGAGGCCTGCTGTTTCCCTGAGCTCTTTGCCTTAAGGCCAATTCTGTAACACTGTGAGCCACAGTACTGCCTCCAGTTTTCTAGAAGTTAACTGGAGACAAGTATCTCATTGCCTTTCCTGCATGGGTTGGCCTTGAATCGTATTCCGCAGATCTCAGCCTCATCTGTGAGCCAGTAGCATCCTGCTAGAAAAATGATTTTTGTATCTAAAGTCTTTCCAAATTCATAGTTCAGTCTAACCTACTTTATTGTTTTTATTGATCAAATTCTTTTCAAAAATTTAGTGTAAATATGAATTATAGAGGGATTATAGTTACATGAGTCAGGTAATGAGTATATTTCACTTTGAACAATATTATCCTGTAGAAAGACTACTTTATATCAAAACAGTGAAAGTCTTATGTTCTATCATTAATACTGCACTAAAAGTGCAAAACATAATGCTATTTCCATATTGATAGCCGAGATAAAAACTCACAGTTCAAAGCAAATTTTCTTTTGAATGCATTTTGCTTTTGCATTTTAGGTAGATGGATCATCTATATTTACACATGACTTATATTATTTTCTCCTTCCAAGTTGTCTATTATTAATTTAGATGTTTATGTTCATTAATTCCTTGCTTTGTGCCTTCTGGAACCCCCGTAAGATAATAATAATAATTATTATTATTATTTTTATTATTATTTTAATTCTAGCTTTTGACAAGTAGAAAATATATATATTTCATAATTATTTCTATATTAAACAGCGAGCTATATTTTTGGAAGTTTCCTTGAATCATTTTATACTACTCAGGGGTGATTTCCATGCTTGTAAATGCTAAGGAAAAAAAAGAAAAGTAAACCTCTCCCCATATTTTCTTTTTTTTCTTAGCAGCTATCTGGTTCCTCAGGTATGTTTCATTCTACCTTGGCTTAACTCTAAAACTGTTAGTCACTTTGTGTTTACAGGACATAACCTGAAGGGGTTAGTGTACCTTGTGACTAAGCAAATAGATGTCTGACTGATAGTTACATAAAAGCAGAATGAGAACATAGCATTGGCCATCTGGCTCACGCAAGGTCAGTGAAGAAGGAAAGGTGGCCTAATCTATTTTACTGCTTCTTTTAGGTCAGGCATTTCCTGCTTAGGTGTGGGAAAAAAGCAAACTAATCACTGAACAATTTCAAACACACAAAACTTGTATTTTTTCATTCCTAAAAATTACTTATAATTTTAAAAAATGCCACACTATTTTTGTGGTCTTTACTTTTTTGGTACTGGGGATCGAACCCAGGATGTTGCACCTGCTAGGCAAGCATGTTCTATACTATTTATTGAAGCAATTTATTTACCTAGCTAACTTTCAGTTTCTTTTTTGTTGTTGTTGTTGTTTGTTTGTTTGTTTTTGTTGGTTGTGGGGCTTAAACTCTGGGTCTGGGTGCTGTACTTCAGGTCTTCAGCTCAAGGGTAGCATTCTACCACTTGAGCCACAGCACCACTTCCGGTTTTTGGTAGTTTATTGGAAATAAGAGTCTCAGGGATTTTCCTGCCTGGGCTGGCTTTGAACCCTGATCCTCAGATCTCAGCTTCCTGAATATCTAGGATTATAGGTGTGAGCCACCAGTGCTGGTAACCTTCTGTTTCTTCTTTTTTTTTTTTGGGGGGGGGGTCCGGTCGTGGGGCCTGAACTCTGGGCCTGGGTGCTGTCCCTGAGCTCTTCAGTTCAAGGCTAGCACTCTACCACTTGAGCCACAGTGCCACTTCTGGCTTTTTTTTTTTTTTTTTTGCATTATGTGGTTCTGAGGAATCGAACCCTCGTGCATGCAAGGCAAGCGCTCTACCACGGAGCCACCTTCCCAGCCCATCCTTCTGTTTCTTGAATGAGGTGTTTTACTTTATCTTTTATATCATATGTGTACAATTTTGTATGCACTTACAAATTATTTCATAACTATCTAGTTTTCTCCTGATTGGTGAAATACTTATTTCTGCTTCTTTGTGAATGACAGTTGTTTATTTGACTGACATATTCTCATGTTGTCTTGTCTGTGCTTTTGGAATTTATATTCTTCAGGGTTTTTAATTTCTTTTTTCTGCTTCTTTCAAAGTTAATGTCTTCACATGAGTTCCTGATTTCTGCTTTTAAACTAGTAAGTTTTTTTTAAACATTTTCTACCTTTAAATATGGATAATACTGGCAAACCCAGGAAAGAAAAGAAATATCTGTACCCAAAAGTCCAGGAATTTAATGACCATGATAAGAAACAGGAAGCCCATATCTCTAGTCAACAAAAGTGCACCTGCGATTAGCAACCAGGAACATTGCTCTATCTCTCATCCAAGCTCTCAGTCTGGCTGTTTCTGTCCTTTTCCATGAATGCCTCCCAGTAGTTCAACTAAACAAGTAATTTAAGGGCCTTTTCTGGTTCCTTCTTTATTATCTCCATCTGGAGAGTTCCTTTGCTATTGATGGTATAGTCTAAGGTAGTAAAGTGTTTATGTTGGCTTGTATTTTCTATCAGACATCACCAGTTTTCAGTCTTGCAAGGATTTATTGTGATTTCTGGCTCTTTAAAATTTCTCCTTAGTTTCTTTATCTTTCTATTGGTTTCGAAACTGTGACATGAAAAGAAAAATGACTACAGGTGAGGGGATAGGAAGGAATTAAGGGAATGTACTAGAGTCAATTTGTTCAATGTACACTGTGCACATTTATGGAATAATCAAATTGATTCCTCCTTGTACAAATAATACATGCTAATAAAAGGAAAAAGGAAAAAACTAATGTGCTTACATGGATATGTCATATATAAAATGTTTGTATTATATTACCCTTTGTTAAATTATTAAATGAAGTACTGCAGAGTGTTGTTTACTTCAGCATTTTATGTTAAAGTGAACTAGGCAGTAATCAAAATTAACCATCTTAAAAATATAGTAAATATTACTTAATGATAATAAAAATCTTCAAAAAGAGAAAACAAAAATGTATAACAAAGTCAAAAGTTGGAAGTACATGAAAGTGTTAATTAATAAAAATATCTCTTTACATGCCAAATTTATATTTAAAACCTCCTGTATGTGTATTGGTGTCTTCACTCCATGTTCATTATCTCTATCTGTTTTTTGCAGAGGATAATATAAATGAGCCCATAGTTTCAGAAACCCCTTTCTTTCTGCACTTCTTGGTTATGTATTGGCAGTCATAATCAAAGTACACAGAATTTGGAAATGAGATGAGAAAAGAGAAGTGAGTATTCTCAGCAGGCTGCTAAGGAAATGATCATTGCCAATGGCTTCTAGCAACTGAGAATGTCCTCTGAAGTTTACCTGCTCTTCTGTGGTAAGGCTGGGAGACCTTCAATATGAAAGCTACTAATACCACAAGACTAGATTTTCTGTCATATTTTCCCTAAACTTACGCACTGATGTGTCTGTCTCTGATTCTTGTTTGAGATATCTCTCTACTGAAAGTCCTTGTGGCATTTGTTTCCTCAGTCAGATCTTAGATATTACAAATGTTTACAACATGTACAGCTAATACTGTTATCAAAACTACTGAATACAGAGATACTAATGTTTAAACTTAATAACTTTTTACTACTTCCGTACTTATCCCATAGCCAGCAGCATTTTCTCTACCGCATTTTCTAGGAAATGGAAAGACTTGGTCAAAATCATATTAAGTGAGGTACCCAGTCCCCCCAAAAAAATTTAGGTCCCATGTTTTCCCTTATTTGCAATAATTAGTATACATATAGGATAATCTTAGCAGATGAGCTGAAAAGCTCAAAAGCCATGTACATATGACCATAGAAGATGATGCTAAGTGAAATAAACTCCAAGATATGGACACAAGAAGTCTGACTTTATTGTTATTATTTTAAATGTACAATGTGGTTTTATTTCTGTCGTTGTTGTTGTTGTTTCCTTTGTATGTTTTTTTCCCCTATGGCATAGCCCTTGTTGCCACTGTACTTGATTTTGGTACCCTGTATCTTGTACATATATACATACACACACATATGTGTGTGTGTATAAATAAATAAATATATATATATATATGTCTAATCTGGGGAAGGGAAGGGTAATAAAAAAACCTGAAACAAGGACACAGGACACCCATTACAATAAGGATACACAAAGGACAGTACATTGGAAACAAACGTTACAACTTCGGGTGGGGGAGCCGGGGAAAATGGGCTTTGGTGGGGAGGTGTGGGAGGTGGAAGAAGGAAAGGATATTAGGAGAACAAGAAAAGGAAGGGGTAACAGTGATCAAGTAATGTACTCATTGCCTTACTCATGTAACTGTAACCCTTCTGTACAGCATCTTTACAATAAAATTAAAAAAAACATTGTACCCTAATAAAACAGATTTATTTATTAATAATATAAAAATGTATTAAGGTGAAGTTGTCAGAAAAAATAACATTTAGATTAGGCTTAATTTATGTGAATATGAAACATTTTGATATATATTTATATACTTATGCATACATATTTATATTTATGAACCTAATGCATACAAGATACTCTTCTTTCAGTTGACTTCAGTTATTTAATATTTTTATTACATTCTACTATTCCAAAACTAATTGAAATAACTTCCATTGAAATTTTAGGTAACCTAAAAAATATTGTTTTAACATTTCCTTTATCACCATCTTCAAGGCATCAGACATTACTGGAAATTTTCACATATTCCACAATCTACTATGTATTTGATATTTTTGAAAATTCTTTGAGAAATAACAATCAAGCTATTAATTTGTTCAAATTCCTATAAATTACACTTCTTTGAATTTTCCTTTTCTCTGTTTGACAATAAAATTTAATATATAGAAACAAAAAATAATTGCATTATCTTCATAAGTGGAATGTATTAAAGTGATTTATGGTATATTTAATTAAAATCTTTCATATAATTGTTAGTTAATTTTTAATCTCATTTAAATTAAATAATGAAAATTATTATTTGGAGGGGAGGGTCCAGTCGTGGGGCCTGAACTCGGGGCCTGGGCGCTGTCCCTCAACTCTTCAGCTCAAGGTTAGCGCTCTACCACTTGAGCCACAGTGCCACTTCTGGCATTTTTTTTCTTTTTTGCTTATGTGGTGCTGGGGAATCGAACCCAGGGCCTCATGCATGCAAGGCAAGCACTCTACCACTGAGCCACCTTCCCAGCCCATGAAAATTATTTTTATGCTTTGTTAGGACTCAAAAATATAATTTACTTTCTCTCTCTTGCTATCTGGTACTTTATTATTCTTTCATTATTTCTCTCTTTATTCCTTTGTTTTATTCTTTCTTTCTTGTTTTATTCTTTTCTTCCTTCCTTCCATCTTTCCTTCCTCCCTCTCTCCCTTCCTTCCTTCCTTCCTCCCTTCCTTCCTTTCTCCCTTTCTTTCTTTCTTTCTTTCTTTCTTTCTTTCTTTCTTTCTTTCTTTCTTTCTTTCTTTCTTTCTTTCTTTCTTTCTTTCTTTCTTTTTCTTTCTTTCTTTCTCTCTTTCTTTCTCTCTTTCTTTCTCTCCCTCCCTCCCTCCCTCCCTCTCTCCCTTCCTTCCTTCCCAATTTGCTTCTTTCTCCTTGCTTGTTTAATACAATGTCACTATTTTAGTAATGCCTGCCCTTGAAATCCTAATCCTTCTTCTGCCTTGCTGGTTGTAAGGGGACTAAGTATGTCTGTCATGTCTGTAACCAAGCCCAGCCTGTCATTCATTTTTTTAAATGTCTTTTGGTCTTCTGTTTTGCTAAAGTTTATTGTGTGCCTCTGTGTGTCTCTCCGTGTGTATGTGTGAACTATCGGTATCAAGTTTATTGTATATAGAAAACTATATATATATATATATATATATACATATATATATATATATATATATATACTCACAAGATTTAATTCCTATGTCTAACAGTAAGTATACAATTTTAAACATACTACAATTACAGGAATTTAAAACTTTAAATATTATATTACAATTGATCCAATGGACTTTTTCACACCATTTCACTGTTCACAGACCACCACATCTGGCCATTCTTACCTCAATTAACTTTAGTTTCTCTTTCACCATTTCTAATATTCTACAAAGTTTCTGAGAATTCTTATTGATAAATACTAAATGTTTTTTTCTTATCTATTTCACTAATTTTGTCACATCTTCCTAGTCATACTCTATTTCTCTCTCTGGGTATGACAGAAAATTTGATTGCTCTTTTTGAATGTTTTCATTCTTTCTTTGTGAAAATCATTTTGTTAAACACTCATCTTCTTTTCCGATGTTTTTTTGTATTTTCGCAGTCACATTTGCTGAGAAATTCTTCCTAGTCTTTTCGAAGATGAATTATTTTTTTTCTAGTTTCCAATTTTTATAATGATATCTTGACAGGAAGCTCATTTTATAAAAATATTAGACATTTCTAAAATAATAATTAACAGGACTATTTTGGGGTGCCAAAAGTGGGGTATTATTTCTGTAATATCTTTATATATTTAAATAGTTGTAAGAAGTAGTTGCCATTCACTAATGCAGTTTTTAAATACAGTGCCTTTTGATCAATATCATCCCTTTTCACCCACACCTCCCAATTCACCCCTTCCCTTGCTTATCTTATTGGTAATGCACTGATTTTTATTTTGCAGTTTAAAAGGCAGTTTATGTGCACAATGCATCTTGATCTGCTTCAACTGGTAAACAATATATAAGTTTTGAAACTAATCTTTCAGTGTCATAACAATTTACAGCACTTTAATTTTTAAACTGTCAGTTATCTGACAAGTTTTAGATTTCTAGACATACTATTTATATATAAGTTATTTCCACTCATTAAATAGTTATATCATATTTATTAAGGTAAAGAGGAGAAGGCAAGAAATCATACAGAAAATTTAAACATAATGAGTAAAAGCTGTAGGAAGGTGTTTAGTTCTTCATAGTGAATTGGTTTTTGTGGATTTAAAAAAAATCCCTCAGGCTTTAATCTATGGATAAACATGAATTTCACTTTTTTTTTTTTTTTTTTTACTTTGAGAGGATAGCAGAGATGAGATCCGAGTAAAGAAAAGACTAGATTTACAGAGCCTTTCACTACCATGAAATATCTATTTCCCATATATCAAGGAAAATGAAAACAAACAAAAAAATCAAAGGGTTTTCTTTTCTGAACTGGGGGTGGGCGGTGATGAGGAGACACAATGAAATTGGGAGGCAGTGCTGGGGAGGGTGATGCTGGCTGGCACAAATGCTTGGTATGTGTGGAGGAGGGGATCAGAACTGGACTTAGACCTCTGAATGGGAACATTCAATCACTGCCCTGGTATCTGCCAGCTTACAAGGACACCGGCTCTGGCAACGAGGAACAAATTGAACAGTGAGGCAAACGGTGGCTGCCAGAGAGAAGATCATGGCTAGGACAATGACAACAGAGACAGAAGACACCTGGACGCAGTGTCTCTTCTCACGTTTGCCACTTTCCAGCTTCCTGCAGGCTTTCTGATGCCAGGGCCTAATAGACAGCCAGCTGAGAAAGAGGAATTTCTATTTGCAGACTGTCATACCAGCAGGACAATGTGCAATGTAGAAGATGCATTTGGAGATGGAAAACTAGACTGTATTAATTCATGTAAAACTCCAATTATACTATTATGCCTGTGGTGTTCAACTGTTGCAAGCCTGGCTTATCTTGGTACAGGCACTAATAAAAAAGAGAATACACTTAAAATATGAAAATACTGCTAATTAATGAGAGAGTAAAGAAATACATAATTAAAATGTTATCTATGCATGCATATATATCCATCCATCAGTAATCTATCATTTATCTGTTTTCACTAATATTTAATTTTATTTTTTCTACTAACCTCAAAGAAGATCTTAAGTTATAAGAAATTATTGTACTAATGGGGAGTGAAATTTGCATAGAGGAATGATTTTGAATTTATTAACAGGATATTTAAAAAGCAAACTGCATATACAATATTTACATATAAGTTATAATCTTCATATATAACTTATTTGATTCATGCAAACAAAAATAAATCTGTACTCTGCATACAAGTATAGCTTCCTATGGACAATTAAATTGTGTTTATTGTTTTTCAACAATAAATATTTTTATTGTTGAAAAACAATATCTAGAAGTATCTAGACATATCTTTGTATAAGTAGACACATTTTACTAAGAGAGTCTTTTACAGTTATCAACTTTTAATATTATGAAGCCTACTTCACTAGACTTTACAGAATTTCTGAAAGGGAAATGTAGCAGAGACTCCTGTGAAACTAACTACACCAACCACCTGACACAGCTGTCATTCAATGATGAGATAATGAGTTAAAAGTTTATAACTTATAAATTATCTTTTTAAGATGATAAAATTATTTTTAAGCCTGGAGTATGATATTTCGGTAACATTTTATAACACACATTTAACCTTATTTTATTCGTCCGATTTTCTGCCAAATTTTATCATTTAAAACTAAAGTATTTAAATTCTGTACTAAACGTGATTCAAAATAGACACAGTTTCTTTCTACTCTATCCATAGAGAAATGGGATCTCCTTGAAGACTTGGACAAATTATGATTATGTTTTAAACAAGGTGAAGAATCTATTATTCAACTCTCTGTAATCTTTAACAGGACAGGTGTCTTCTGTACTGAACCTTGGAGCCATAAAAATGACAATGAAGCAGAGAGGTATGTTTGTCCAGCTGGCCTAGATTTCCAGCTGTGATCTCCCTGAATTATCATGCTGGCTTAATAGAGACAAAGTATTAAACAAATCTTTCTCCAAATACCTGGCATGAAACATTATGAGAAAAAGTACAATGATTTTTGAAACTTCAATTACTAGGGCTAGTTTTCTTCATTTTTTATTTTTATTGCTATTGTATAGTTGATATCCAGAGGGTTTACAATTACATAAATCATGTAAGGAGTACATTTCTTTTTCAATCATGTCTCTCCTTCCCTTTCTCTCTCCAAGTTTTTTGTCCTGTACACATCCATGAGATGTACAGTTCATTTTCCACAGTGTCTATTGAGTATTGACATGACCTCATTTGTTAGGAAATGGAAAGACATTGAAAAAATTATATTGTGAGGTAAGCCAGACTCAAAGAAACGTAAGTCCCATGTTTTCTCTTATCTGCAATAATTAGTCTATGTCTAGGACAAGCAGAAGAAGTCAAAAGCTACATACATATAAATATATGACCCAATGCTAAGCAAAATGAACCCCAAGATAGGGACACAAGAGATTTTATCTTCATTGTTGTTCTTTTTAATGTACTTATAATGTACTATGTGATTTTTTTGTTGTTTTTGTATGTTATTCCCCCATGATACAGCCCAGGTTGTCACTTTATTTGATTTCAGTGCCCTGCATCTTGCATATACATTTATATAATTTGGGGAGGGGAAGGGAAATAACAAAATGCTAAAATAAGGATGCAGGATGACCCATTATAACAATGAGATGTACATGACATTATGTTGAAAATGAATTTCACAACTTTGCTGGTGAGGGAGGAGTTGGGGAGATGGGGAAGAAAGGATGGTTGGAGAAAAATGAAGAAGATGTAACAATGCTCCATAAGAAATGGACTCATTGTCTTGCTCATGTAACTGTAACCTCTGTACAGTATCTTTACAATAAAAATATATATATTAAAAACCAACTTTATTCCAAGTCTTTCCATATCCTAACAAATGGGTCAGTCATATATATATATATATATATATATATATATATATATATTTATATATATACATCTATCTACCTATATTATATGTATGTATATTCTTGAACCATTCATCTACTGAGGGGCATCTGGGTTGGTTCTATATCTTATCTATGGTGAATAATGCTGAGATAAACATAGTTTTGCTGGTAGCTTTAGAATTATCTTGTTTGTGAAGGTTTGGGTCAACGTCCAAAAGTGGGATCACTGGGTCATAGTGGTGTTTCTTTTGTATGTTCTTCCTCCTATGACATATCCCTGTTGTCATTGTATTTGATTTTGGTACCTTGTATCTTGTATATACATTTATCTACCTTGGGGAGGGGAAGGGAATAATAAAATGCTGAAACAAGGAAACAGGATGACCCATTGCAACAATAATACCCACAAGATACTACGTTGGAAATGAACCTTACAACTTTGGGGAGGGGGAGTGGGGACGGTAGGGAAGGGAAGGAATAGTGGGAGAAAAACAAAGGAGGAGGTAACAATGCCTGGCAAGAAATGTATTCATTATCTTACTCAGGTAACTGTAAGGTGTACAGCATCTTTACAAGAAAATAATATTTAAACACACACACAAAATAAAGCTTTATGATAATCATATAGGCTGCCTCTCTATCAGTAAGCAAATCCATACTGCAGAGAAGCTGAATTTCATATAATATCAACATCAAGTCAACACTGGATTAGTGCATTAAGAAATTCATTTTTTTTTCTGGGCAATAGTAACTCATGCCTGTAATCCTAGCTATGTAGGGGACTGAGATCTCAAAATTATGTTTTAAAGACAGTGTGGGCAAGAAAGTCTTGTTACACACTTGTATCCACTAAACTACCAAAAAAGCCAGAAGTTGAGCTTTGGCTCAAATAATAGAGCACTAATCCTGAGCAAAAGAAGCTTAGGGACATGATGCAGGCCCTGAAGGGTTCATGTCCCAGGAATACCATAGAAAAAAAAGAAAGAATTTCAGTTCTTAACTCTTATTTTATTTTATTTCATTTCATTTTATTGTAAAGATGCTTACAGAAGGATTACAGTTACATAATAAGATAATGAATTCATTTCTTGTCGATTTCCAGTGTAGTGTCTTGTGAGTATCATTGTTGCGTTGGGTCATCCTTTGTCCTTGTTTTACCATTTCGTTATTCCCTTTCCCTTCCCAAATCAGTTAAGCATACATATAAGATACATGGTACCAGAATCAAAGATAGTGATTGCCATGCATAAACCAAAGGAAAAAGAAGAGAAAAATGTAATGAAATAGAACTCCCCTATGATCCAGTAATCACACTCCTGGACATTTAAGCAAATGATCACAATCAAGGCCACACTGAAGCTACCAGCACAACTAGGTTCATTACAGTATTATTTACCATAGCTAAGATATGGAACCCAGATGCCCCTCAATGGATGAATGGATCATGAAAATATGGTATATATACACAATGGAATTCTATGCTTTCATCAGAAAAAATGACATCGCCCCATTCATTAGGAAATGGAAAAACTTGGAAAAGTCACATTAGTGAAGTAAGACAGACAAAAAAACATAGGCTCCATGGTTTCCCTCATTTGTAATAATTAGAATATGTCTAGGTTAGTCTTCACAAAGGATCACAATATCTTTGTATACATGGCAATATAAAATGATGTTTATATCTAAATGTACTCCAAGACTTGGAAACAACAGATCCTTTTTTGGTTTTTGATCTTGTCGTTAAATTCTTAACACTTAAAATAGAATTGCAGAAGATAGTAACCTTTTTATTTTCTTTGCTCTCAAAGATTTATCCCAATTTTATTAAACATACATGAAATATTGTTTCATTTTTAATAATTTAAATTATATTTATTTTTCTTAAAATGAATTTCCTAATAATGAGGCAAAACTATTTTTTCCATTTTCAGTAATCTAAAGATCATAATAATTTTATCCACATTATAAATGAATAACTTCCTAGCCCCATAATTTCTTAATTTTGCATAAGTATCTTTTTAACTCTTTTCCAATTTAATATGCAATAAAGGTAATTTGAAAAGAGATCTTACTATTTAGATTATCTTTGCTGTAGAAACCATTTAATTTGCTTCCATCACACACAATATAACTAGAAAATTAGTAATGATAATTATTGGCATGGGTCTCCTTTATATAAGCATTATAGTTTTTTTAAGAAATTGAATTCTTAGTAGGTTAGCAAATGTATTTTTCCCTTAGGTTTTCTTAGCAACAGCTAACAAAATGCATTTAACCACAAATTATTCCTGGAAGCATTATGTATCTATTGGTATGATAAAGCAAGCTGCAGAAAAGAGATACATATTCTAATAAGGTGTTTAGATTACATTCCCATTGCATACCTGCAAATGTTTGCCAAAGTAAATTAAGCAGGAAAGCTATCATTTTCCTGTTACTGATAGAGTTCATCTATATTCAGTTGCATTTTCTTTTTAATACACATTTTACTATCAAATTTCTTCAATCTCTTCCTTCTCTATGCCAATCTCCCCCTTTTCTCTGTCTCATTATAATGGTCCTAGAGTGGAAAGCATATTTTACAAATCTTTCTGATAGGAAAATAATCATCTATTTTTGTTCCAAAAAGTTAATGCTTATGTTAATAAACATAAGCCAAATATTGTTTTATTCTTTTGTTTCTTTCCTATTATCACAGATGTAGCTTTAAATCCCCTCATTTATGAATTCTGGTGAAGCTCAATTAGCCTTAAGAAAACCCTTTCTTGTGTATACAGTATAATTATAGCATCTGTCACATTGTTTTTAAGTAACTTGCGCATATGTTTTACACATATATGACTTGTGACCTTTAAAAAATATACTATGTGTTTTTCATAAATGACGTCACAAAGGCAGATCTCAGAATGTGATGTACAGCAGTTGACCAAAAATTTGGATGAAACAATGACTGAGATAGTGGAAGGAGAATGCACTGAGAGATAAATATATCAAACGTTAACTCACTAAGAAAGAAAACTATAATGAAAACTAGATTCTAGACATAAAATGCTTTCTATCAGTATTCATTGTCAGAAAAAAATAGTGTTATAATGCTTAGAGTAAACTTGGCTTTCTTTTGTACAGCAAAAGCAGAGCTAATTCTACATAGGAAAACGTGAAATAATTTTGAAAAAACATCTAAAATAAATGCTTCAAAATCATTGATGTCAGCCCTCAAAAAGCAGCACTTAGGCATGCATGTAATTATACAAGTCAATCATTTACGCAAGAAGCATCCTGGAGAGGCAGAAAATTAATAAGAATAAACAATTAACTTTATTTTCTTCATTCAAACCTCTTAGACTTTAAAATTATTATTACACTACACAAAAGAACTTGCAAATTAGAGTGGTGGCACTAAGGGAAATGAACCTTTATTCTCTTTTTTGAAAGGTGTGGAAGGCAAACAAGTCAGAATCAAATAAATCTTTCAAGCTTATTGGCATACCAATGGGTTTTCTCTCAGTTCTGAGTTTTCCTACTTCACAATTTGTGTAGCTTTCTTGCTCCTCACAACATGACCCTCAGCAATAATGAAGACAGTTACTTCATGTATTCCTTCTCCTAGTTTACCAATAAAGCAATTATCTAGTTGCCCACTTTTCCAAGTCTCAAGGAAAGTACCTCCTCATACTTGCATCAAATTGAACACTAAGGTATCACTGATGGTTCCCTGCCATCAGAAGACATTTAGTTCCCATTTGAAAAAACAATTCTATTTTTATGTAGCTTCCCTTTCTGGTGTTTGTTCAGATGTTCTATAAAACATGGCTTAAATATTAGTTACTGAAGAAGACTGTGGGATATTTTTTTTTCTATTCAGTCAATCAAAACAGCATTCTTACCATCTTTCATGCAACATGATTCATGGGATAAAAACTAATATTTAACACAAAGTTAGTATGCTGGGTTCTGTGTTAGGCACATATCATTAAAAATAACACAAATATTTATCAGTATTTGCAAAATGGGGAATAATGAAGTATATATTTGAGAAAGAACTTGTCACGGTGACGAGCTAAAAATACAAGATGTATCTTCACTGCCACCAAAGGAAGAATTCCCAGATATGATCAACCTTTCAGATTATGTCATGAATATTTAGGGATTCACTCAATGGAATGGAATGTAAGGGATATATTCTAGGGAAGAGTTATACAATTCACATAAAATGAAAATCAGTGAAGAATAGAGCTTGGAAACAGCTGAACACATCTGGATATTGTGGTTATGATAGTTGATGCAATCACACACAAAGAGTGTAGAAGAAGGAAAGAACCATACAGGTACATAAGACTGATCATTGAATTACTATAGTAATAAATTACTACAGACTTGGTGGTTTAAAAAGCCCACAAATTAATTGTGTTCCAAAATTTGGATGTAGTAAATAGACAATGCTTCTGGAGTCATTGAGAGAAAATCCATTTCATAGAACCTAGATACTATCTATTCCTTATTTCTGATTCCTACCTCTGATTATACAGTCTTTATCTCAGACTCTGCCTGTATTAGTTCTTCTGTCTCTAGCAAATATTTCTTATGTTGATATTAGGCTCAATCAGGCAAAGGAGGTTAATCTCCCATCTAAAGATTCTTAACAACTGCAGGAAGATTTCTTCATATAGCAGTAGAAGCTCTAGAAATTAAAACACGACATCTGATGTCATGTGCATGAATCTACCTATCATAGGTAGGTAAAAGTGTCACTTCTTAGACTATGACTTCAATGCCTACACATCACAGATTTTGTGTGTATCATTTGTCTTTGAAAATTACTGTATAGAGAGGTAAATTTGGAAGGAAAAACATATACTTCCCTTCAGCAGTAGTTTTTTTTTAGTATTTTTAAAAGGAATGAAATAAGAAATATAATCAAATATCCAATAATTCTTATAGAGATGAGTTAAAAGTTATAAGACCAAAAATAGTTAAATGTATATGAGCATTCAACAATTAGTTATGAAGTTGAAATTTGGATCTGGGTCATCTTACATTTAGTTTGCTAGATTTTTCTTTGCATGACAAACACGTTATTTTCTAAAAATTATATTGGCTTAAATACACCAACTTGCTGAATTGTTTTAAGTATGAAGTCTGATTCCATCATTTATGAGATTTGTGGCTTTTACTATCTCTATTTTGAAGTTTTCTTTGGCAATACTAACAATGCTTGCTTAACAGTGTTCTCACCAGACAGTGCAGGTTCCTCTGGAAAATCAAAATCAATAGAAGAAATGTTTAAGTTGGAGTTTGTTGTATGGATGAAACCTTTAAAACTGTGTGTGACACTGGAAAAATGAAGACTCAAATCAAGAAGAGGAAGGACTACGGAAGATGCCAAGATTCAGCCAATTATATCTAACAACTAAGGTGGGGCTGGGAATTGGGGAGTGTTAGGAGACTCATGAAAGCAATTGTTTTGGCTGGTTTTGCCTGTGTAGGTTCATAAGGTTTAGGCTAGGGTCTAAACTGCCATGTGTCAACAGAGACTTCAGCTGGAAGCCCGCTGGAAGCCAGCTGGGAAGCACAGTGGAGACTGAGGATAGCTTGGGTTTACCAGGAAGGTCTGTCTAAAATGTTATTTACCTTCAAAATGAGTATATATGCACATGATCTATTTCTCTGGTTAATTACTATTCAATTTTTAATGTCCCTATTTCTGTGCTATTTCTGAACTTTAGATTTAAAATACTTCCCAATAGATTTTCATGATTTTAAAGAAAATAGCTTTCATTCTAATACTGAATTTAGATAATTAAAACAGAGTAACTACTTTGAGATTTTATTTTTAGTAGGTTTTTTATTGTGAGAATACTGTACAGAGGGGTTACAGTTATATGAGCTAGGTAGAATTAGGTAATTGTTCAGAGTCTGAAAATTTGCAAATTTATATTCATACACATCATTGTTTTTTACTGGTTTGGTCCCAAACTATCTTTCAATTTCATAAATTCTGCAATCTATTCTACACTCATATCTTATTTGTTCCTAAGACAATATCATTTTGTATAATTACATAATTACAATATTTATTTAAACTATTGTATTTTAAATTTTTAATAAGTATTATACTTAAGATAAAAATGCTTATTATATGTTTAATCTTGGTAAGTAAACTCTCAAATTCCAAATAGCTGTGCAACAGTGGCTAAAACCTGTGTTTCTTGATTGAAAGCCCTGGTAATGGTGGTGTGTATATCTATAACTATCTGTATGTGTGTGTGTATATATATATATATATATATATATATATATATATGTATATATGTGAAGATAAATGTTTAATCTGATATTTTGTCTGCTATTTGTATATCTATTTTAATATTGAAATATTTTATAGCAGACATTTTATCAAGCTGAATTGTATTTATGAACTCATTTGTTGAATTCAAAATAAAAAATAATTGAAAAGAGACATTTCTTTCAGTCCTAATTACATTAATTCCCTAACCTACAGCAAAATAATTCTTCTGCAGACTTTTTCACATATAGATCGCTGGGCATTTCTCCACTCTTGTGTATTTTAGGCTAACAGCTCACTATTCGGCTAACAGTAATGAGCAGTAATAGTACATTTTCATTCTAAGACAAGGGCTGCATAACACCACATTTTATCCATGGTCGTGGTGATCATAATATCCTGCTGTTGAAAATTTACAATTTGCTGGAGTCAAAATAAAAAGTCCAATATTCCTTGTTTTTTTGGGTAACAAAAGTGTCTTATTTTACATTCAGACTGTTTTCTTGCTATTGTGGTTTTTTTTCCCCCCAGAAAGTGGGATATATGAATTTAGCATGTTTGTCGCTCAAAATGAAATAAAAATCAGTACATTAATAATAATTTCACATATGGCAACCTAGTAGTAAGATCAGATAAATGGAACAGCTCAGATGATTAAAGAACATTCTAAGAAGAAATTTAATATTTCATGAAATGATAATCGGTGTACTATTAACAGTGAAATTGGTTACATTAGGCTGATGATATTGTAGTTCCACACACATGGGTCTTAAAATTATTATTTGCTTCTTTGGATAACTATAAAAAGAAATGCAGGAGAAAAGAAATAGCAATCAGCAGCTAAGTAGATATAAAGACAGTAAAAGAATACTGGGTGTTTTAGGAAAGTAACACAGAATACCCAACTTCAAAGCTCCTTTTTCCAACACAATTCCTCCAAAACATACTGGGAAAGATAAAGATGGGAAATTGTTTTCCCATTGACAGTGTGACGAATATTCTTTTTCATTTTGCTTTGTAATAATGTGTCAGTTTTACCTCTTCCAAACACACAGCACAGAGCTAAAATTTGCCTAGAAGAATTTTCTAAATAAAAAAAAAAAGAAAGCATAAAATCTAAAAGTTGCAATACTACCTTCAAAATCAGCTGTCAGAATATCCTTTGTATTTGAGGCTTACATTTTGTTTATCCATCATATATTTAGTGCAGAGACAGGAAATTCACCGGTCTAAGAAAGACTTTTCTCCAATTATTCAGCTAAATCTTTAAAATATTCTCATTTATTAATAATCTTAGTTATTTTATCTGCTTCACAATTTAAATAAGTCACTCTCATAATCTCCTGTAGCAGAAATTAAATATGAGTTTGTATCATCACATAATGATCAATATATAAGTATCACTGCCCACATTATCAAGTCTTAAAAGGATCTCAGCCAATTTTAGTCTTTGCATTTATAAGATAACTGGCAGAGCTGATTCCTGATGGTGATCTCCTGCTAAAAAGGCAGAGACTGTACTTGTCTTTTAAGAAATTGGAAAGTGTAGAGAACTCAGCTTTGTGAAATGCTATATTCAGCCACCTAAACCAATAAAGAATTCTAATAAACATTTTTGAAAGACAGAACTAAGACAGAGAAGTATAAGTAGGGCAAATTCATGAATTCATTTATGCTTTTGGCTGAAACACATTCCTCCTAAAATCAGTTTCGAGCTGTTTGCACGGTAGGGTGTTTCAACCTACTAATGATTTCACAGCTGGCACACACATGGTGCCGATGTTTACTGGCATCCTCAATGTCAGTTATTTTTAAAAAGCTCTCTTCCAGGACTCTGAATAAATTATCTATCAAGTGCAGCAGTGCATGGCAACGCCCAAGACACAATTTGCAGTCTTGCACAGGCTCTCATTATTTGGTGTAAATGAAATCCCAAGTCATTAAACACTTTTTTTTTAAATGAAGGCACCTTGCATTAAAAATACCAGCAATTGAAGGACCTCCTAGGTCATTCTTTCAGTCTATTATATGCATAGTAATGAGCCTGGAAATAGGTTCAATCCCTCAGCAATTGCTTACTTTCCTTTGAAAGACAAAAGTTGTTTTCTGTCAAACACTTCACAGAAAAAAGTTCAAGCAGGCTAGTTTCATCTATTCCATGGGGGAAACTCCTCAACAATTGGCTAAGAGAAAAGACAGCACGAGAAATGATTAGGAATCACACACTGAAATTTACAATGTTACACATTATAAGTCAACAAATTATGTACCCTGCTGCTGGCTACCTGTGATTCATACTTGCATATTTCTGAAGGCTTTCCCCTCCCATACACTTTAAACCTTAAAATATTTGTATACAGTAAGACCGAGTTTTCCTTGATCTGGTTTATGGGTCTTATCAATTTCAGGGAATTTGGCAATACTTTTTAATAGTTGAAATTTCATCTACAGTCTCTCCTACTGTGTTTACAATGAATTTTGATTATGCTTTATATAAAATTAAAAGCAATTTTATATTGCTATTTTTTAATCAGTGAACTGAAATTCATAGCTCATCAAAATGGTCAAAATCGAATATAAGGTAAACACTACCAACTACAGCTTTTATTTTACTATCAGCTTACCAATTCTATAAATGCATAAATGATATTGTATAACATCTTTATAATGTGAATGTTGAACCAAACAACCTTAAACACTCCCTTCTAAAGGTAGCCAAATATATCTGTGATCTCACTCTATATTGCCAATTTATTTTGGAAAGTATTTTAATTGATTGTGTATCTGAATTAAGAGATTTTTAAAGGAATGATATCTATCAAATTTATTTTAATATTTTAAAGGAAACTAAACATTTGATTATATGATTATCCTCTACCATAGTTAACTTCCATGAATGCTAACAACTTCCTCCTCCTCCTCCTCCTCCTCCTCCTCCTCCTCCTCCTCCTCCTCCTCCTCCTCCTCCTCCTCCTCCTCCTCCTCCTCTTCTTCTTCCTCCTCTTCTTCCTCTTCTTCCTCTTCTTCTTCCTCTTTTTTCAATATATTCTAATTTGTTGTTTCTGTAAATTGTCAATAAGCCTAAATTAAATGTAGTTTAAAGGCACTGATTTTGTGTTTTGTTTCATTTGGATTTAATGATACACAGTCTTACTATTTAGCTGGAATGAGACTGAGATTCACCTCTAGCACGGCATGGGCATCCTGAGCTCTGGCCTTACAGGAGTATACTAAGATATTCATCTTCTGAACTGGTCTGTTTGAACTTCTGAGACTTTTTCAATTTAAAGTCTGCTATAGGAGAGACTGCTTGAAAATTTGACTCAAAATAATTCACCTGTTTTATTATTCCAAATACCACACTCACGAATTTAATATGGATTTATCGCCACTAAAAGGAATTTAGAACTTCTACAATATAGAGCATAGATTGTCAAAAAATCTAAGATATTCTTTACAGTACCTTTGATTATGGAAGGTACAATCACCATGGAAAATTACCGCAACCTCTTGGTAATGAATATATATCTATCCCCTATCTATGTATGTGCAATGGAGGTAGAACTAGCTTTCAACATGTCACAGGTGATCCCAACTCTGAATTTAGGTTAAAAGTCTCCGTTCTCCCTCTCCCTCTCCTACTACTAGCTTTTGAAAATTGGAAGCCAGATTACAATCATGCGGATGACTTTAGATGTGGATGATGCAGCCACAGTCTACTTTGGAGAAGGTAAAAGATGATGCTGAAGCTTGACTGCAAATGAGACTCAACCAATGGAGCTGCTTCAAGATTTCTATCTTTCAGAAACTATGACATTGCAAATGTCAAGAGTCAGTAACCAAATTTTGGAGTACATAGATCACTAATATGATAGAAGTGTACATATGGACAAACAAGACCCTGGTAAAGACAAATAACTCATGAACTTTTCAAACAAAGCTGAAATATCCCATATTATTTTACACCTATTTGTTGTTGTTGTTGTTGTTGTTGTTCTTGGTCATGGGGCTTTAACTCTGGGTCTGGGTGCTGTCCCCTGAGCTCTTCAGCTCAAGGCAAGCACTCTACTTGAGCTACAGTGCCACTTCTCTTTTCTGGTGGTTAATTAGAGATAAAAGTCTCACAGTTGTTTCTGCCTAGGATAGCTTTGAACTGCAATCCTCAGAGCTCAGCCTCCTGAGTAGCTAGGATTGCAGGCATGATCACCTGCACCCAGCTTACCTATTTGTTTTTAAATATTGGTAATCTAGTACTAATGACGTATCACTATTATTTTATATAGTTTTAGACTTTTTTAATAAAACAGGTGAGGAAATCTCAAAAATGAACAATTAATTACATATTCATTTTTATACTGGGAAGTTTCACACAAGATCAAATTAATGGTCCCAAGAGAAACATCCTCTAGCAGATAATATTTCAGATGGATTTGAAGATCAGGATCAGACTATAGATCTGGCAAAAAAAAAAAAAAACATCAAGTATGGTAAATGGTGAGCTATAAGAACAACACCTGAAAGGTGAGTAAAAGCTTGATGATACTTAAATCATAGAAAGAAGCCCCCGCAAAAGTCCTATCAAGAGTGAGAATGTAGGTGCAAAAGACTGGATATGCTTTCACTGTAACTGCTAGATTTTCATGAGTTGAGGCCCTTATTCCTAGTATGACAGCACACCCAGCTGAAACTGAAAGAGGTGAGGCGAAGGCAACCTGGGTTACCGCCCCTGGAAATGATAATGCAGTTTCCACAGGTCAGGCTAATTAATACCCACTTATATGGACTGATACAGGGAAGGGAGCTTGGTACTTTCCATGGATCCTTTTGCACCAGCACTACTTAGCAATATCACACACACTTTCCCATTCTTAGAAAGTGTCTGTTCTAAATGCTCACCATAGTCAACAAGATGCCAGTGCCATGGTGTGAACATATAGAACTAGGATCTAAGTACATCTTTTCTTTAAAAAGTCTCTGGGCTAAGCTACTTGGTTGTAGCAACTGAAAACTGAGTAAGCAAAGACAATAGAATTGGATGACATCAACAAGATGCTATAAGACCTTACTGGTAAAAGAAAGAGACTTGTATTTAACACAATGAGAATCTATTAATTTTTATTCTAAATAAAATTCTTCAAAAAAATGGGCAACATTTATGATGGTCCTTAGATATAAATTTGACATTCATATATATCATCACATTCAAGTTGACACTGACTTTAGCTGTAACGTACAAATTCTACATTCTTTTTCTCTGGCTGGCAGCGCAAATTCTGGCTTCCAATTTTTAAAGAATTATCCATTGAAAGATCTCATTTATGTTCAGGAAGAATGGTGAAACTCTCTCTAGAATATATTCTTTAAGTAGGCTCTTGAAAAATCCATGACAATCCCGCTAAATTTAGATTCTGCATTGAGGATGTGATGCTGAGGCAATCATCCTAACTTTAGGAACAGAAAATGAAGAGTAAGTGATAGTCTGAGTGCCTCCAACAAATGAAAAGCTCTAGGCTGGCAAAAAAAAATGACAGTCGACAGCCATTTACTATAGAAATAATCTACATTTCAGAGACATCCTAGGGCTGTGTCTCCATCACAATCTGTAATCAAACATCAGTAAATCTAGTATATATCTATTTCTATATAGAGAGATATTCATATGCTAATTTTTGCTGAGTGATAATGACTATGTCTGTCTGTCTATCTATCTATCTATCCATCTATCTATACAGTTGCATAATAAAGAAGCATTACACAGGCTTGCTGGACCATCTCTGCCTCAGGTTTAGGTCAACTGGGTTTTATTACTGTCTGTCTCTTCAGACAATTGTTAGAAATGGAGGAGACACTTGGAACATCTCGCTGAAGCGGTTGGGGGTAACAAATTGGTTAACAAAACAAATAGCTTCTAATAGTTGAGTTCATAGTTTGCATGTACTATCCCTTCTTCAAACATTCTATTGATCAAAACAACACTCATGATAGCTTGTGTGAGGATTTGCTGTAAACTCTCCTATGAGAATAAACTGGATCATTGCCATGCTATTTACCATAGCTAAGATATGGAACCAACCTAGATGCCCATCAGTGGATAAATGGATCAGGAAAACAATACATATAAATATGTCTATATCTATATCTATATCTATATATATAGTGGAATTCTATGTTTCCATCAGAAAGAATGTCAATGCCCCATTCATAAGGAAATGGAAAGACTTGGAAAAAATTGTATTAAGTGAAGTAAGCCAGACCCAAAGAAACATAGGCACTATGGCTTCCCTCATTTGTTATAACTAGACTATGTCTAGAATATTCTTAGGAGAGGACAACAATAGGTCAATAGCTATGTGCATATGACTATATGACTATATATATATATATATATATATATATATATATATATAAAATGATGCTTATAAAAATGAACTCCAAGAGATGGAAAAAGAAGATTATTATAATTATTGTACTGTTTATATTTATTTCTTTTTTTTTATTCCCTCCCTTTTGGTTTATTCCCTGATATCACTTTTTAAAAAAATGTCTGTATGCTTTCTCTGTCTTGGAGAAGGAAAGAAGAGTCACAGAAAGGAGTGGGGGAGGAGGGGTGCAAAGGGTGAACCAATTCAACAATAATACTCACCAGACACTATGTTGAAAAGGAACTTTAAAATTTGGTTGGAGAAGGTAAGGGAAGGGGTAACACTATTCAAAAAGAAATGTACTCATTGCCTGAGTTATGTAACCGTAACACTTCTGTATAAAATAAAATTTAAATTTAAAAAGAAAAAGAATAAACTAGAGAAATTCAAATGTTCTGAATACTAACATAAGCATCTATGTAATAGATCACCAATTATTTTGAGTTAGTAGAAAAACTGGCTACAGATAAGCTAGATTCTCACTGTTTTATAGGCCCCAAAGTTATAGTCTCCATGTTGTTCTTTTTTATTCATTTTTGTTTCCTTTGTCTGAAACCAATTGAAAGGCACAACCACACAAAAAGACTTACTGTCTCCATATTTGATTGGTTTCAATTTTATGTTCTGTATATGACAGTGGATCACAAACTGAGGTAGACTAATTATAAAAAATGTTAAACTTCTCCATCTCTATGATTATCATAGATATTTTGAAAAATATTCATCCTTATTTAGTTTCATTTGCCTCTAGAATATCTGACATAGCAATCTTCTTGAAGCATATCTTTCAAACACAACTATTTTGCACAAAAAGTTTTCTTTATTTTCTGTGTTAGTAAATAAACTCTGACTTTGAATGAGTCACTTCCTTCATTTTCTTTACCAGTGATGTTAAGCTGTGGAGTCACATGCCACCATGTCTTCAAATTACATCTCATTTTATAAATACATCTGCCACAATTTGTCACTGGTATCTGTGCGATTGTTGTCCAAATGTTAATTCCCATATAACATTACACTTACCTTATAATGAATTTACTTTTGTACCAGGGAGTGTTTATTTATTTATTGTAGTGTAATTTGAATAAATTCATTACCTATATCAAGTTATCTATTATAAATTTAAAGGGAGAATATTGTTTACAGTATGTTAGGTGGTACTCAATATGAGTATATGTAAGCAAAACACATTCTAACATTATTTTGTGATAGAAATGCAAAGACAAAAGTTATCATACCAAAGTGTGGCTGAAATTAGGAAAGCAACTCCATTTGTAATAGCCCCACAAAAAAATGAAATACCTAGGAATTAACTGAACTAAAGAAGTGAAGGACCTCTATGATGAAACTTTAAAATCTTGAAAAAGTAAATCAAAACAGAACTTAGAAAATGGCAAAACTTCCCATGCTCCTGGATTGGAAAGATTAACATCGTGAAAATGGCAATACTTCCCAAGGCTATCTACAAATTCAATGGGATACCTATCAAAATTCCAACCTCATTCTTCAAGGAAATAGAAGAGGCAATCCAAAAAGTCATATGGAACAATAAAAAACCCCAAATAGCAAAAATGCTCCTCAACAGAAAGAACACTGCTGGAGGAATATCAATACCAAATTTCAAACTCTACTATAAAGCCATAGTAATCAAAACAGCTTGGTACTGGCATAAGAACAGACCTCAGGACCAATGGAATACAATTGAAAACCCAGAAATGAACCTAGACCTATAGCTATCTAATCTTTGATAAGGGAGCTAAAAAAATAGAAGAGAAGAAAGACAGCCTCTTCAGTAAATGGTGCTGGCAAAATTGGTTAACTATTTGTAGAAAACTTAAGCTAGATTCTTATATATCACCCTGCACCAGAATCAACTCCAAATGGATCAAAGACCTCGGAGTCAAAGCAGACACTCTGAAAACATTACAGGATGGAATAGGAGAAACCCTAAGTCTCCTTGGCGCAGGCCGAAATTTTCTGAATAGAGACCTGGAAACACAACAAATCAAAGAAAGGTTCGACAAATGGGATTGCATGAAGTTGCAGAGCTTCTGCATGGCAAAGGACATAGCTAGCAAGATCAATAGAAAGCCCACGGATTGGGAGAAGATCTTCACTAGCCATACAACAGACAAGGGTCTCATATCTAAAATATACTTGGAACTCAAAAAATTAAATCCCCCAACAACAAATCCTCAAAGAAACAACTGCCCAATAAATAAGTGGGCTAAAGACTTAAAGAGAAACTTCTCTGAAGAAGAAAGAAGGATGGCCAATAGACACATGAAGAAATGCTCAACCTCCCTAGCCATAAAAGAAATGCAAATCAAAACAACATTGAGATACCACCTCACCCCAGTTAGAATGGCTATAATCAAGAACTCTAATAACAACAGATGCTGGAGGGAATGTGGACAGAAGGGAACCTTACTTCATTGCTGGTGGGAGTGTAAACTTGTTCAACCACTTTGGAAAGCAGTATGGAGGTTCCTCAAAAGACTTCACATAGAGCTCCCCTATGACCCAGCAATCCCACTTTTGGGCATTTACCCAAATGTTTACAAACAAGACCACACTAAAGCTACCAGCACAACTATGTTTATTGCAGCATTATTTACCATAGCTAAGATATGGAACCAGCCCAGATGCTCCTCAGTAGATGAATGGACAAGAAAATGTGGTATATATACACAATAGAATTCTATGCCTCCATCAGAAAAATGACATTGTCCCATTTGTTAGGAAATGGAAAGGCTTGGAAAAAATTATATTAAGTGAAGTAAGCCAAGCCCAAAGAAACATAGGTCCCATGGTTTCGCTTATTTGCAATATCTAGTATATGTATGAGTCAAGCAGAAAAGGTCAGATAATGTGATGTTAGGAAAATGAACCCTTAGATATGTATTTAAATGTTTTTTCTTTCATGCATTTGTTTCTAACGCATTTATAAGATTATTTCTTTGTTGCTTTGCACGTCCTCCCCCACATTATAATCCCTGCTTTCACTAAAATATAAATTATCATACTATTAACACAGAAGCTAAAGAAAATACTTTTGTAAGAATCTTAAAACAATTAAAAACTAAAGATTCTTCTTAAAATGTGAACAGAATCTCTCCTGATATAATAAAAGTTATTGTTATTATTAAGTAAAATATAATAACTATTTTCACTGTAGGAATCTGTATGCCCTTTTACACATATATAAAATGCCAGAGTGGTTTAAAGTAATAACAGTCAATGTGAGAAAATGCACATAAATTGTTATTGATTTAGAAACATGTCATTATTCTCAATGTTCCATTGTAAGTCATAAAACTTGAGAGCTAAGCCCAATATATTACCTTGCAAGGTTATTGGTGCTTTTCAACTTTATATGTATGAATGCTTCCATTATCAACATAAAATAAGAACATAAAATATACAATCTTTGTGATAATTTCTCTGCTCAGAGTCATTTTTCTTGTCAGCAAACGTGAGGTGACTGACTATATTGAAAGACTTCTGCTAAGTAGAAACAAAAGGCTGAGGAGTAAAAACTTTTTAATCATTAAAAAATAAAAATAATAAACTAAAAGTTTTAAATACCATGATTTGCACAGTAACCAAAAAGATAAACACTGGATATTTAATAGATACCTTTATCATTTCATAGTCATATTTCATGTGACTATGAATTATTTATGGGTATATAGCCTCAAATAATATGAAGTGTATATTATTATATACTTGAAGCTTCATTACTAGCTTGCAGACATCTTTTCAAATTTCTTTTTTCTCATTTTTTATTTATGCCTTTTTAATTTTTTATTGCCAAGGTGATGTACAGAGGGAGTACAGTTGTAAGGTAATAAGTACATCTCTTATCAAACTTGTTACCCTTTCCTTCATTTTTCTCCTTTCCTTACCCTCACACTCGAGTTGTACAGATCATTTCCAACATATTGTCTTGTGTATATTGCTGTTGCATTGGTAAGCCTCTGTCCTTTGTCTTACGATTCTATTGTTCCCCTTCCCTTCCTTAATTCAAATAAATATACAATAACATGGTAAAAAAAAATCAAATACAGTGACAACAGGGAATATACCATAGGGGGAAGAACATACAAAATAAACCAAAATCACATAATATCTTAAAAACAACAACAACATATGTCCATGTCTTCGAGTTCATTTCAATTAGCATCATCTTATATGATCATATATACACTATTGTGCTATTCTGCTCATCTATTAAGATTATCCTAGACATAAACTAATTATTGCAAATCAGAATGGAATCATTGCCACAGGAAAAAAAAAAACAAGATTCAGAAGATTATAAGGGAATACTTTTCAAACTTTTATCTAAAAATTTGAGAATTTGGAGGAAATGAAGAATTTCTAGTAAATAATGACATGCCCAAACTAAACCAAGAAGATTTAAACCAATAAAACAGACCCATATTAAGCATCAAAATAGAAAAGCAATAAGAGGCATCCCATCCAAGAAAATCCCAGGACCAGATGGATCACGGCTAAATTCTACAAATGCTTCAAAGCAAAACTAACACAAATACTCCTTCAACTCTTCAATGCAACTGAAAATGAAAGTTCACTACCAAACTACCAGCATAACCATCATCCCAAAATCAGACAGGGACTCATCAAAGAAAGAGAACCATGGAAGCATTTTTTTGCATGAACATCGATGAAAAACTCGACAAAATTCTGATCAACAATTCATTTCAGAAATGCAAGCCTGGTTCAATATACGCAAGTCAATCTAATTCATCACATCAACAAGAGCAAGTATAACTAGCACATGATCATCTCGATAGACGCAAATTTCATTTATTTATTTTTATTTTTTATTGTGAAAATACCGTACAGAGGGGTTACAATTACATGGGCAAGGTAATGAGTACATTTCTTATCAAGCATTGTTGCCTCCTCCTTTGTTTCCCCTTCTCATCCCTTCCCATCTCCCACCCTCCACCCTCCCACCCCTCCCACTGCACCCTCCACCCCACCCCCGGCCAAAGTTGTAAAGTTCATTTTTGACATAACGACTTGTACATCTCTTTGTTGCAATGGGTCCAACTGTATCGCTATTTAAACAATTTGTTTTTTCCCTTCCCCTCCACAAACTATACCAACATCAAATTCAGTAAAAACAGGGGTTATACCGTGGGGGAGGGACACACAAAGCAACAAAGAAATCATCTTATAAATATGTTAGAAACAATCACAAGAAAGAAAAACAAAACATTTGAATACTTACCTTGGGGATCATTTCACCTAACATCAACTTATCTGACCATTTCTGCTTGTCTCAGACCTATACTAGTTATTGAAAATAAGGGAAACCATGGGACCTATGTTTCTTTGGGCCTGGCTTACTTCACTTAATATAATTTTTTCCAAGTCTTTCCATTTTCTAACAAATGGGGCAATGCCATTCTTTCTGATGGAGGCATTTCTTAATTAACTTTATTGTAAACAGTACCTCATTGAGCTAGGTTTATGTATCAATTGTTTATGTATATGAAATGTCAAGTAATAACGTTTATGCAGAGAATAATATTGGGAAACTATCTTACAAATTCTAATTATTTTCTTAGAGAAATCCTAAAGAGACTTCTGTAGTTGAAATAATCCCCCAAACCTTCTGTTGTAGGTTCGGCTTCAGTTGGTATCAGTACTAAGAACTTATTGTATCCTGAATATTCTCACCCTTCAATAAGCTTATCCACTACATGAGTTCAAAACTGAATGGCTTATTGGGAGTTGATAGAAACTATAGAAGGTGGAGACAAAATAGGAGAAGTAGCTCACTGAGAGCTTCTTACCATAGAGGTATGGTCTGTGTTCTCTCTCAGTTTCCTTCTTGCCATGAGGTGGGTAGTCTCCTAATCATCTATTTTTCTCAAATTCATCTTCTCTCTCCTGCTGAACAGTGGTCTACTACCCCATCATGGACTAAAATTTCTGAAACTAGATTTTGTCAGGATTTTTTTACAGCAATGGGAATCTGGTAATCATATGAGAATTGTGAATCGAAAGACAAACACTAAACTTTTACCATCATATCACTAACTTCTAGATTACACACATGTATCTCAGTCCAAACAAAATTAGACTATGCATGCTTCAAACCTGGGATGATACAATAATTTCCTTGTTATATTCTTTTAGTAAAACTACTAAGCATGGTTAATTAGTTAATACATTATTAACTGCATCATTTTATACCACTTCATCTTGTTGATTTTATCCGTTTACTCATAAATATCATTTCCTATATTAAACATAGCAATAATTTGAGTGTCATAATTTTACAATTTTCAGCTAATGTTTGTCATTGTTTCTTTTTTTCTGCTATACAAAGGCTGAAATATAGGTGGTCAAATGAACCAAGCTATATTTCATATATATATATGTGTATATATATATATACACATATATATATATATATATATAAGATTTCATCATGTTTTCATAATGTTCACAAAGGCTTTCCATTTTCAGGTATTTAGAAATATTTAAATCATCTGTTTTAAAACTTATTATTTCATAAGTTTTGGTGAAGTGCCATATGCCAATCACAAATGGCTCTATAACTAGCTACTTGGATATTGTAGGTCTAGAAAATCGAGGTTTACACTAGCCTGTTCAGGAAAGTTCACTAGACTCCATATTCTAAAAGAGGTGTCACTCAAATGGAAGAGCATTTCCCTAGCAAGTAAGAGGCCTTGAGTTCAAACTCCAGTAACAAGAAGAACAGCAAATTTTTGTGAAGTAAAGGTCTTCTTCAATAAACCAAATTTATTTTTCCTTACTGGTGAAAGTAAGAAACTTATTTTATTTGTATCCAAACTGCTACATGAAATATTTTTGTTTATTTTAAACCCAAATATATTCTTATAATATTTGTTTAGGAATTTGTTAATTAGGCAATTAGTAAACTAGTTATATATGTATATATACATAGATATGTACATATATACACACAAATATATACATATATGTATACACACAAATATACATATATATTTATGTATATATATATCTATTAGAGAAAATTTCTCTCCTTATAAAGCTAACTAGGAGAAAACTAAAATTGTCTTTCTTATTCATAGATGCATTGCTCAGGGACTATAGTTAAGATACATCTATCCTATGGACTTGATGTATTTTCATATTGCTACACTGAAATGAATTTTAGATCCTGTACTTATAATAGAAATTACACTAAAAGGCACTAAACCCATGAAAGTGACAAAATCGGTCTTCTCTTCACATGACCTAGCTGTATTTAATTTGACTCTGTCTTTATTGGCTGAAAACAATTAAATCAATGTTATTGAAGTTTTTGTTACTGAATTTTATACATAATTAAAAGAAGAATCCATATAGGTAGTAAAAAGGAATGACGTATAATTGCTTCATTCTACTTTCAACTCAAGATTTCTTTCTGAAAGATAAATCGAAAAAATGTATACAAGGTTTTACTGGGTGAAATATTTAACCAAAACATGCCTATTATTCCATGTTATCTGGAGTCAAATTATTAGCCAGGATAAATTTAAAAATAATTGAGAACAAATCTTATTAAGGAGCTTTAATATAAAATAAATATAGAGTAACATATGGAAATTTTGTTCCTACAAATGAATAATTTCATAGCTAAATATATCAAAATATAATTACAGAGCTACTGCTTTATGAACTCTCATATTAGGACAAATGTTCAGATAATTTGTACTTGGTTATGTTTTGTAGTTTGATTCATTTAAAGTAAACATCGTGAATAATCAATATAACTAAAATAAAGGAGAAAACATAAAGAACACACAGTAGTCATTATCATGATACCTGTCTGTCATCACTCCCACACCAGCCTAACCTGCTCCACTGATTTTGGGATTATTTAACTATAATATTTTTAAAGTTATTTTTGGTTTTGTACGCTGGGGCTTGAATTCAGGACCCAACTCAAACAATTTGCTTTTAACAATCAAGCTACAATTCACTCACAAACCTTATCATTAAATATTGAATATCTTAGCCAGGCCCTGGTGGCTCATGCCTGTGATCTAAGCTACTCAGGAGGCTAAGAACAGAGGATGTCAGTTCAAAGACAGCCTGGGCTTCAAAGTCTGTTAGGCTCTTATATCCAGCTAATCGACCAAATGTTGGAAGTAGAGCTGTGGCTCAAGGCATAGAGCAGTAGCCTTGAACACAATCACTTAAGGACAGCATCTGAGCTTTGCATTCAAGCCTAGGACCGGCAAACCAGCACACACACACACACACACACACACACACACACACACACACACACTTAACCAATCTTAGTAGATATGGTAGTGCATTTCTTTAACAATAATACCTCAGAGGCTATAATAACTTCCTGTGCGTTTTTAAGTGATTTATGCCAAATGGATGCTATAGCTGAACAAAGGAAATCTGGAAAAAGGAATTCCTTTGTACATGTCTAATTTTACGGGGTAAAAAGACATTATGAAAATATCAAAACATTACCTCTGTCTCTGAAAAAAACAGGGTGACATTTAGAAATCAAGCTGGTTTCTTTTCCTGAGATAATTTGAGCACTTGAAAACATCAATAGAGGGCAGCATTAGGCTGTACTGGAAAGGTTTTCACTTCAGAACTTCAATGAAACCTGTCTGGTTAAGCAGCAGCTTTTAGCTGCATGCAGTTGCAGATGAAATAGTTAGAAATATTAACGAAACATGTATTTTGCTTTAGAGCATTAGGATAAATTCACAGCTCTAAATCATTAAAACTTCATTCATTTTCTGTATAAGAGAATATAAAGCTAGCTCTGTATACTCTATTGTTTATATGTTTGATATTACTCTCTTTTCCAAGTAGAAATGATTCTCAAGTTTAGACCTGAAGATAACTAAACTCAACTAAGTGAGTATTTAGTCATGTTGGTGGTTACTTTTGTGAGGGAGTAGTAAAATATGTATTCATGGAAATGTAAGAATCTTACCAAAAAATAACTGCCTAGAAATAGCATTGATCAGTATATCTTGCCATTTTATTTTGCTTTCTAGATCAATTTTTAAATATATAGCTCCAAATTATCAGAAAAAACTATGATGATAGCAAAACTTTTAAATATATTAATATGAAATGTGATACAGTGGATTGCTAAAAAGCAGAAAAGCACAAGGGAAGGTATGGGCATTGTCCACAAAGAAAACTACTTGACTCCATAATTTTAACCCTTCTGTACATTACCTTTATAAGAACAATTTAAAAATTCAAAAAAAATTGTGGAATGAAAATTATAGGCAAGCTGATTAAATTGCCCTTGCTGTTTGTAATGTAATTTCAGGAAAAATGTCAAAGCTTCATTTTTTTAATTAACCAAAACAAAAAGAAACTATCTCATTCATATCCTGTATTCTATATTCTATCACTATGTTTTTTCTCCACTTATCTGAATAGTTTGTCGATGTTGAATAAAGAAGCCTTCAGTGACAAGAAAGATTGTGCTTTATTATGTACTTCTGCACCCTGCCAAACTTTGTCCCATACTTTCTATTGTTCTTATATAAAACTAAAAAGGAAAACCACACCTATTTAAAGCAACTAGTGAAATAGTACTGTACCAATATAAAAATCTTAGGTGGTTCGCGAGAGGGTTAGAAAGAAAACATGTTTGGAAGAAAACAACTAGGTTATAATCAGGATAAGGTTGTAGGGAAAATCCTTAAATTTTTTAGTAATTTGCTACTTTTGTTGAAAGCAGACTTGAAAAGCAAATAATAGAAATAGGGTATTATAATTTGGAAACCCTTACCCTCCACTAAATTAAAATACTCACAAATTATATTGTGTATACTCACAATATAATTTGAGACTATGAAAACAACAACAACAGGAGCTTTGACTTTATTTATGAATGCAGATATTCAAACACAAACAAATTCATATCTTCAAAAGAGTAAGTGATAGTCCTGCTCTAGAAGTATTAAGGAATATTTATAAAGAACATTTTATTTGAAATAGGGATTGAGTGATATGTACATACAATGAGTATATCATCAAGAATCATTTGACAGGCCCTGGTGGCTCACACCTGTGATCCTCTCTTCCATGCTCAGGAGGCTGAGATCTGAGAATGGTGATTCAAATCAGCCCAGGCCAATAAAGTCATGGCAATACTCTTATCCCTAAATGAATCACTCACAAACTGGAAGTGCTGTTACTCAAAGTGGAAGATTCTAGCCTTGAGTGAAAAGAGCTAAGGGATATGGCCTGAGTTCAAGGTCCGTAACCAGCCCATTCCCCAACTCCCACACAACCCCCGCCCCCCCCCAAACAAAATCATGTCCATTCTATGGCAAGAGCCATGGAAAATGTTTATGAAGAAAATCAAGGTCTGGAAAACTTCCCCTGGCAGAAGTAATAGAAACATATTTGCAGGAATACACTGGTTTTCCTGTGATATTCTTTTGTATACCTGGAGGCATGTACCCAGAAAGTATTCATTAATCAAAATTGATAAAATGTTCCAAAACTAGATGAGCCGTATTATTTTTGGGGGTCCAGACATATATAGTAATTTCTGATGAGACAGTTTGACAGAAAAAAAATACAATACAGATGTCTTGACTAAAATACACATACTGGGAGAATAAGGAAATGGCCAAAGTAAATTATTAGTCATGTTCCAGGCCAATCACAAATTTACATATTTGAAGCCAGTGAAGAAATGTATCAGTCTTGACAAAGAGAATTTGTTATGTTTTATAAAACTGTGAAATTGCAAGACTATAGATTTAATTAACACAACAGAAAGAGAAGTGTTGCTTCAATTTTGACAAAGGATGCAGTTGAGTCTTAGCAGTCTAAGACATTTAGTGTATTGGTATCTAATGCTATCTAGTGCTGTAGCAACCAGTGTCACCAGGTATGATTTGAATGTCTTCTCTAAATAGGTTATGTGTTGAAAAAATAACTTCCAAATTTGGTTGACAATGGTATTTGTAGAGAGGCCTACCCCTTGATGGAGTTACTGGATTTGTTTTTTTATGTTTTTAATTGTGAAAATACTGTACAGAGAGGTTACAATTACTTGAGCAAGGTAATGAGTAAATTTCTTATCAAGCATTGTTGCCTCTTCCTTTGTTTTTCTCCTACCATCCCTTCCCTCCCATCTCCACAACTACACACTCCCCCCCGCCCTGACCCTCGCCTAAATTGTAAAGTTTATTTTTTGACATAGCGTCTTTTACATCTCATTGTTGCAATGGGTCAACCTGTATCCCTATTTAAACAATTTGTTTCTTCCTTTCCCCTCCCCAAATTATATCAACATGGCAAAGGACATAGCTAGCAAGATTAATAGAAAGCCCTTGGACAGGGATCTCATATCTAAAATATACTTGGAACTCAAAAAATTAAGTCCCCCAACAACAAATCCTCAAAGAAACAACTGCTCAATAAATAAGTGGGCTAAAGATTTAAAGAGAAACTTCACTGAATCGGAAATAAGAATGGCCAATAGACACATGAAGAAATGCTCAACCTCCCTAGCCATAAAGGAAATTAAAATCTAAACAACATTGAGATACCACCTCACCCTAGTTAGAATGGCTATAATCAAGAACTCTAATAACAGCAGATGCTGTAGGGGTGTGGCCAGAGGGGAACCATATTTTTTGCATTGCTGGTGGGAGTGTGAAGTTGTTCAATGACTTTGGAGAGTTACTGGATTTAGAAGAGGAAGGTACACTGAAGCAGGCTCGCTTGCTCCATCTTGCCATGTGTTGTTATGCACTACATTATGAGGCAGCAAGAATGTTCTCACCAAATGCCAACCAGACTTTGCTGACCTGTGGACTTCCAGGCCTCCAAAATCCTAAGTTATAGTTATTATATTAGTGCTTACATAGTTGAAGATTAAAAGTAAATGGTCTTGAAGAGTTAAGAGCCATTTGAGTATCAGATCTCTCAATAAGTGCCCAAGTTTATACAATTCTCCTTTTCAGAATTTTGTTTATTAACTTGATCAAAAATTAATGTCTATGTGAGGATGATGTCAGGTGAGGACCTTTTCTAAGGCTTAACAAAGCATCCTTCGCCAATACCAACTACAATGCATCACCTATATCTGTTTTATACCATCTTTGATGATCTTCTAGTGAGGTGGAATACACACACATGCATATGTATATGTACCCACACATATATGTTTGCAAAGTTGCTACTGGATATTGTGACAATATACTATAAATTATTAGGAGATATACTGTGAGAGTTAATATATGAACATATTAAAAGTCTTCCTCCATACGTTTTTACAGCCAAAACATAAAATGTATGGAGGGTGGTATCAATTTAAACCATAAAGATTTATCACTAAATAAACATTTATTCATTATTGACTTAGATATCCCTTAAGAAAACTTTTAAACTTCTATTATTCATATCCATTTGCAAGGTTTTATTTTACCACACAATATACCAGTTTTTCATATCAATCTGGTGTGAAAGTAATACTTACATTTTCTCTCCTTTCATTAATAAAGTAACTGGCATTCAGTAAGATTACCAGAGAGATTTACCTGAGATTACTAAATTTGTGTTACAAAAGCCCAAGCGTATGATCTTCCAGTCATTTCTCTCATAGACACTTTCATATTTTTAGAGCTGAAATTTACCATGCTATCTATCAATATAAAAAGGTGATGTCTACAAAATTCACAATAATAATATTCTGTGAATGAATAAGAAACTAATACTGTAGAGAAGTGGCATAAACTTTTATTTCACAAGATGATGCCCAATTTTTGTATGTTAATTGTACAAAAGAATTTCATTGTAATATTTCCATACATGTATGTGTTAAATTGATAAAATGCACCACTCTAATATTCTGTCTATCCCCCACTTTGAATGTAATTTCAATGGGTTTCATTACGAGATTTTCATTCATAGATAAAATGTACTTTGGTTATATTGAGCTACATCAGTTTCTCCATTATCCCACCTTTCCTCTCCCTACTCACAGAAGTTCTCCTTCTCCAATCACATCATATTCTATTATTACCATTTTTATAGGTCTAGAATATACATAAAGGTACTTACCTCTCCCCTCTTATCCCAATCTTCTTAATGTACCAAAAGACAACATATGAAGATTGATCTCCACCCTGTTATCCCAGGTGCATCCAGATAGACATCAGGTAAAACCCCAGCAATGTTCAGACATGTTCACTTTCAACATTCTGTTGTGAGTTTAATGGAAAGTCCCCATCTCCCTCAGCCCTAATGGCCTTTTGTCTCCTTACTTAGACTCCATAAAAGTCTAACCCCAACCCCACCTCCTTGCACAACCTTCATGCCACGGAAAGGTTGCTTGGCCCTCCGTGCTGTGCCTGTTCCTTTCTCCTCCAGATTCCTAACAATACTGTAAGAGAAAAAAAATGTAGTATAAGTGGTTTTTTTTTTGTTTTCTGTTTTTTGTTTTGAATTTAGCTCATGTTGCTCAACATTATAAGGTCTAATTCCATCCATTTTTCAGCAAATGGCATAATTTTCTTCTTTTTATGGTTGAATAGCACTCAATTTATTTTCTTTGTGATTCTGTGTAATAATGCTCTATTTTCTTTATGTGTTTATCAGTTGTTGGGTATCTAGCATGATTCCAAGGTTGTGCTATCGTGAATAGTGTTGTAATAAACACTGATGTACAAATATCAATTCTAAAAGCTCAAGATGAGTTCTACTCATTTAGTTCATCTGGTAAATACAGAAAAATAAAAGTAGTACTTCTATTTTCAAGCTGCTTACATTCTATTATGGAACTTTCAAAAACTGTAAGAAAATAATAAGGAAACAATGTGAGAACAATAATAATTCATTCAACAATTCCTTTCAGATATAAAAAAGAATATAAATTTAGTATATTGAAGTGCTCTGGGATGGTTTTATTATGAATTTACAGTTGAATTAGAGAAGTAGTGCAAGGGTTATGAGCCGAAGACAAAGAATAAAACATTCTGGATAATAGTAAAGGAAAAGGTCAACCAAGGGATAATAATGAAATTGTGAGAAATTGTGACTCTGTAAGGAAATAAACAATTCAGAATATATTGAGAAGGAAAAAAAATCTGAAGACAGAATAGTTTATTGGGATAAAATACGTTTGTATTCATACTTTTATATTTCTGTTGATTTAGTTATAATTTTTGTTTCAATTCCAAAATGTTAATTCAGCAAGAAAGTTATAAATAAGAAAGTAAGATCCACCTTTTAGTTTATGGTCTCAGGAAAATGAGAACATATTATATTTAAGGGTTGAGTTCGCTAGTGCTTTGTTAGTCCAGCCACCATGTAGACCAGGAGTGGGAGGTCAGGAAAGAGCAAAGTTCCCCTTCAACAAAGTCAATTCTAATCTGGAGGGTCAGTACTTTAACCTCACAACCTACTCAATCCTTCTCTAGTTTTCTGGAACTACCAACAAGGATGCCAAATGTGATCCATGCACTTGTCCACTGCAAACTGAATGGGAGTCATCAACTCATTTCACACAGGTCAGCAAACAGCAATCAAAGGGTAATGGCTTTCTGTCACCATCAACCCTGTCTAGGTACAAAGGCCATCCTGGAGGTTAGAGGCTCTGCATCCAATTACCTATCCCAAGAGCTATCTGGTCCCCTCTGAAAAGTAATTTGCTCAGTGTAAAATTGAAAGTACTACCTGATTTGCTGTTTTCTCAGGGCTGCGTTCCACAATGCTTAGAAGTTGCATGAGCGGCAGATCCAGTGGGCTGGCCTCTGTTTAGTATTAAGAAAGTATAAAGAAAAGCAATGAGAAAACTTATGGGAAAGTCAAGTTATGTGGTTGCAAGAAGTGAATCAAAATATAAGATAAAACTGGATAAAGACATTCTATAGACATTGTTAAATATAAATAAATCATAAGAAGTAAGCTTTTCTTACAAATATAGTCACTAGATGATATTAGCAATAGAGTGATGAATTATAATACTTGAATATTTACATCATTGTAAGACTGGCTTTATATGGAGCCTAAAATACATCTCACTGATAAACCATATCTGAATTATTTTTTTCTTTCTCAAATAATTGTATCTAAACTATTGAGTAAATGATTCCCTTATTCTAGGTTGTAGTTTTTTTGCTTTTTATGTTTTTGGATAATTTTGGTTTTTTTGTGTTTTGTTTTGTTTTGGATTTTTGCTTTAACATCAGTACAAAAATCTGTGAGAAATACAAAATCAAAGATTATATTGTTTCAAGGACCTTAAAATATATAGGGACATCCTCAGTTCTAGAAACTTGCTATGGTTATACTTATTAATTTTCTTCAAAAGGGTTCAAATAATTAGATCCTCTATCAACTTGCTAATCAGGTTGCAAATCTATTAAGACCTATAAACACTTTGTGATCTGTGTAAAATTCACATGCAACAGTGTTGGAAAATTTTCCTCTCTGAGAGCCTCTGGAGGGAGACACAGCACAGAAAGTTGCTGCAGAATTTCTCTCATCCTAGTTCATTGAGAACAGATGTAAAAATACACACACAGGCAAAAACAAAAACAAATATCATTGTAGAGCACACACACACTAAGGTCTTACAAAAATATATAATAGCTGTTCAATAGGACGTCTTGTTATGTTAGGTATTACACAAAACACACTAGTTACTCAGAAATTATCATAATTCTCAAAGAAGATACAAGACTTATTTTAGATGTTATTGCAAATTATTTAACTTAATAAGATCCTCATTGTCATTGCTTGTATCAAAAATTGTCTGTTTACCTGTAACCAGAAACACATTACTGTTTTCAATACATCATAAAAATCTATTGCAAAACAATTGACACATGAAGAAGGATGAACCCTGAGCACTGTTTTAACCAACATGTATATTTAAATTCTAAAATAATTTTACTGAAAATTTTGCATTTTTGGTAGTACCTTTAAAAGATTTTACTGAACTAGGTTTTGTTTAGAGAAAAATTGAAAAAAATAGAATATTCATATTAACCTTAACAGCTTGAATAGTAATACATTTATCAAAACTGGGATATTATTATGGGTCAAAAATTCTAACTAAACTTTAGTCAGTCCTTTTTAAAATTCCATTCATTTCACCTTATCGTAATTTCAAAGACGCAAGTAAGCATTATATATTGTGCTTTCATATTGTTCAAGAGTCAAATCCACTATTCTGCATTTTATTTTTTTTCTTTCCTCAGCTTCCTTTGATGTGGATTTTCTTGTCTTTTTTTTTGGGGGGGGGGGGGGGTCCGGTCATGGGGTCTGAACTCTTGCCTCTGGGCCTAAGCGCTGTCCCTCAGCTCTTTAGCTCAAGGCTAGTGCTCTACCACTTGAGCCACAGCGCCACTTCCGGCTTTTTTCTTTTTGCTTATGTGGTGCTGAGGAATCGAATCCAGGGCCTCAGGCATGCAAGGCAAGTGCTCTACCACTGAGCCAGCTTCCCAGCCCGATTTTCCTGTCTTTAATAGTCATTTGCTCCTGTTTCTCTTTAAAAAGGAATTCAATTAATGTTTTAGGTAATAAGATAGCCATTGACTATTTGAATCACCTACTTAATCAAAACTAAAATCAGCACAAATTTGGAGAAAAATGTACAAAATAGCACACATATTTAGAATATTACAGTAACTACCTAAATGTAAGTTATGCCAGAATCATATGGTGTATCTATTTTCCCTTTTCAATATATTTGTTAGAAATAAAAATAGTACTAAAAAAAAGTAAACATAGTTAACTCTGTCGGTTAAAATAAGAACTTGGAAGTTCTTTGTAATATTTGATACATAAATCCAAATAATCCAGATAAAACTTTTCATAGTCATAAATAATACATGGTGTGTCTATAAGTTTAAATGTCTTTCAAATTAATTGTCACATTTACAAACACTTAGAATGCTTCTAAATGTTCTTGTTATATTTTTGAAGCTCTCTCAGGGTTTACGTTGAGAAATTCAAATTATCTAAATCTAAGAGGTGCGTTCGTGTTCACCATAAGACTGGAATAAAGCTGGGTGTCCCCCATGACTCACACCTGTAATTGTAGGTGCTCAGGAGGCTGAGGATCAAGGTTAAAAGCCAGCCAGAGCAGGAAAAAGTTCATGACACTTTTTTTTTTTTGGTGAAAATACCTTCCAGAGGGGTTACAATCACATGAGCAAGGTAATGAGTACATTTCTTATCAAGCATTGTTGCCTCCTCCTTTGTTTCCGCTTACCATCCCTTCCCATCTCCCATCCACACCCCACCTCCACCCTCCCCCTTTCCCCTCTTCCCCCTGCCAAAGTTGTAGCTTCCATTTATAGACATAACATCTTGTACATCTCATTGTTGCAATGGGTCCACCTGTATCCCTATTTAAACAATTTGTTTTTTCCCTTCTCCTCCACAAATTATACCAACATCAAATACAGTGAAAGCAGGGGTTATACCGTGGGGGAGGGACATACAAAGCAACAAAGAAATCATCTTATAAATGTGTTGGACACAATCGCAAGAAAGAAAAAAAAATATTTGAGTCCTTATCTGGGTTCATTTCTCCTAACATCAACTTAACTGACCATTTCTGCTTGTCTCAGATACATACTAGTTATGGCAAATAAGGGAAACCATGGGACCTATGTTTCTTTGGGCCTGGCTTACTTCACTTAATAAAATTTTTTCCAAGTCTTTCCATTTTCCTAACAAATGGGGCAATGTCATTCTTTCTGATAGAGGCATGCAATTCCATTGTGTATATATACCACATTTTCTTGATTCATTCATCTACTGAGGGGCATCTATCTGTGTTAGAGGAGGGAAAGCCGCCCCTCCCCTCCCCCCCCCCCCCCCCCCCCCCCCCACCACCGGAGATCTCCATCTTTGATACTGACAAAGGCCTGGCTGTGCAGCTAGCTCCAACTTAGGCCTCGGAAGCAAACAAGAGTCATTTAACAGGTCACAGGAACCTTACCTGACCTGCCAGGCTCAGCTCCACCGGGGGGAAAGTCATAACACTCTTATCTCCAATTAGCTACCAGAAAACTGGAAGTGGTGCTTTGGCACAAAGTGGTAGAGCACTAGCCTTGAGCTAGTGGAAAGTGCCCAGGTCCAAAGTTCAAACCTCATGACCTATGTGTGTGGGGGGGAACAGATGAGGAGGGGGAGAGAGGAGAGAGAGAGAGAGAGAGAGAGACCCACAATTATAGATGTACAATTTGCCAACAATTATATAAACTAAGAGTTACACTCAAAAAAATACAAAGGAAAAAATGCATATTCATCAAGCTTTTTTACTGATCCCTTATGTGCTTTGACAGAAATAATTTAACCTTTCTGTTCTTCATCTCCATCCATTAATTTAGAGTCTCTGAAGCATTTTTGAATCTTACTAACTTGCAAGCAAAAGTAATGTTAAAAAAGAAGAAGCAGTTACCTGGAAAATAAGTATAATGAGATATAATTGCCAAACAGTTGGAATTTTTCTGAAGAATAGAAAGGAAACAATTTGAAACATTATTATTTACTGAAAGCAATGACATGTGAAACCCACAGTCATAACCATAAATTATAACTGAATGATTTCATTTTGGATAGAGAAATGGAAG
The DNA here is from genome assembly GCF_019054845.1 of Dipodomys spectabilis. Lineage (NCBI taxonomy): Eukaryota > Metazoa > Chordata > Mammalia > Rodentia > Heteromyidae > Dipodomys > Dipodomys spectabilis. Next base: position 14,267,114 of record NW_024870709.1, read on the forward strand.
ATAAAATTTGTCATTAATCAACATCTTGATATGTGGAAAAATAAACTGTCTCTATTTCTGGGTTAATAAGATAATCTATGTGTAAAATATCTTCTGTTCAATGATAAGAAAAGGATTATTAATTTTGGCTTATCACTGTTTTCATTGTTCATATAGATATTTATTTAAAGGAGCTCATGGATATTTTTTTCTTGTACTAAAGTCATATCTTTCTTTTTCTACACCTTAGAGTTCAGAAACTATATCTTTCATCCAAAGATAGCATTACATTTCATTTTCCTACTAGGCTTTTCCACTGATTGTATCCTCTCTCTAAATATTTATTGAGCAGCTTTATAATGCTTGTTAACTATTATACATGGTATATTGCTCCACCTGAAACTTAATGACAATGCAGATGTATACTGACCCAATTGAGACAGAATGAGATCAATAAGGATGTTTGGTTTTGTCTTTCTGGGCAATATTCATCTATACAGAAAGTTGCATATTTCTTCATATTTCATAGACTGTTTTGATTTTTGAATTAATCCGAAGTCTGATTTAATACCTTGCCACAATTTTGTTAGAGAAATCACTGCAACAGTGTAAACAAAACAAATTTTACCTGAAAGTGAGGGAAAGCTTAAGGCAGAATTTGAATTGTATTTAATAAAATTGTATACTGGTAGCTAAATGTTAGGATAGGAGTTCTGTAAGATTGATGCTAAGGGCGGAAAGTTTAGTTTGTTCATAAAGTCTGAATATAGTTTATATACATCCGTCATGTATACAAGATACTAGATTTAAAAAAAAGAAAAAAGAAAAATGGGTAAAATTCAGCCAAAGAAATCCCTGCCTTAAATCTATTCTAAATAAGGTAGCGCTGAGATAATACAGGGGAGAGAAATTGACATTGATTCTGAGAAGGCAACGCAGCAATACACATAACAATGGATGCCGGGGTTTTCCGAGGTTTCTAGGAAAACTGTAAACATTTTATATGTCTTAGTCAATTTTCCAGGACTATAAATTTCACCTGACAAAGTTACGTTATAAATAGACAGCTTATTTTGAATCACAGTTCTGAAGGTTTCAGTATGATTTGTTATCCTCATTTATTTTTTGACTCTGTGCCAGGACAGCTTATCATGGTGGCACTGCCTAGCAAAATTGTACATCTAATGCAGAAGAAAACAAGGTCTCATTGTTTCTTCTCCAGGGCACATCTTCAATAACCCAACTTCATGCTGATAGGGCCTACCTCTAAATTTCCAATAACTTCCTAGTTCAGCATGGACCAAGAATTTGTCTTCTTCTAAGTTATCTTTGGTGGATTTTTATCTAAGCCGTAGAATTATAAGTAATGGTTAATTTTCATTCTCCTAGTGGTTTGAGAAACCTAAGGTAGATATAGTGTACCTGAGAAAACACTTGTTCATTAAAAATACCGTCTTTTTTTAATTTGTTTTAACATTTTTATCTAAGTAGTCATACAAAGGAATTGCCATTCAACAAAGCACTTTGTGAATACAGTGAATCGTGAACAATGTCACCCTTTCCAAGTTCTCACTCACCCCCACAACCAATTTCTTCCCTTAGTTATTTTAATTTTAGGTTGTGTATTGATTTTTGCCATTCAACAGAACATCTTCATCTGTGTCAGCATTTCAACATCTTCACTCTGCTTCTACCAACACGTACATTTCTCAATTCTGTGTTATATACAATGAATTCCTGCCTGCATTCTTCCTACCTTCCTCCTTCAATTGTCTAGACTTTCCCCTAGGCTAACCTCCCTGCTTGCAAGTACCTATTTCCTGGTACTTATTTTGTTAGGCTTTGACTCTGACTTTTAAAAGAGTTATACTATTTTCTCTCTCCATTGAGTCTATTACACTTCAGTTATTTCATTTGTAACCCCTTCCTTTCAACACAATTTAAAAATGGGCTAATGACTTACAGAGAGACTTGTTACAATAAATAGCAAAAATCGAAGAACAGACTCACGAAGAAACATTCAGCCTCTCTGACCATAAAGGAAATGCAAATCAAAACAACACTTAGATTCCATTTCACCCTGTATAGATTGGCCAATATCAAGAAAACTAAAAATATCAAATTTTTGTGTGGATGTGACCAAAACAGGACTCTCTTACATTGTGGGTGGGACTGTAAACTTGTTCTGGCACTTTGGAAAGCAGTATGGAGATTACTCAAAAAACTAAACATAGAGCTACTCTATGACCCAGCAATTGTACTCCTGGACATTTACCCAAACAGCACAGACAAGGCCCCTTTAGAGCTACCAGAACAGACATCTTCATTGTAACATTATTTACCATAGCCAACATATGAAAACAGCTCAGATGCCTCTTAATAGACAAATGGATCAAGAAAACGTGGTACACAATGGAACTCTGCTCATCCATCACATATAGTGATATTGTGCCATTAGTAGGGAAATGGAAAAACTCGGAAACAATTAAGTGAAACCTAAATCAGATCCACAGGAACATAGGTTACCTGGTATCCCTCATTTGTGGTAGATAGAATGTGCCTATCACGCTGATGTAAGATCGTATTTGGGAGATTTTTATGTTGTCTAGAGAGAAAAGGAGAGTGGAAATGGCTTTTCAGACTAAAAATTAGTTTAGTGTATGAATTTTACTGACTCTTTTGCAGAAGTCATTGAGAGGCAGAGAAACTATTTTTGCGAAGTTTAGTTGGATCTGGAGAACCTTGAATAATGGAACAAGATTGTCAGTCGTCCTGAAAATATCTGAAAACTCTTCTCATTATTGTGAGAAAAGTTTATACTTTTCTCATTAGGAAAATAAAACGTTCTGTGTAAGTGATAAAGATGAATGTTTCTGTTTTATGAATATTTAAAGACTGATCTTCTACAGTGTAAGAATTTGCTTAATAAGATGTAAGATGTTTAAATAAGTCTTACGAACATTTTGTATATTCATTTTCATTCTACATTTTATCATATGTAAAGGTTCATTTTTTACAATGAAGGTACGATTGAATTATTTTAGTAATTTAAATATATAAAGGCTCATTCAATAATTTTCTAATTGAGATTTTGTTATGAAGAATTACAATGACCCCATCTGGCATTTGTTAATCACTCACAATCAAATAAAAAATATCAGCATCAAATGGTAATATTTCTCCGCTAGTAGAACTCAGAATGAGTTTGACCCAAGCTTGTATTACAATAGAACAAGATGTTACAATTTTAAGCTTCTCATTAAGCAGTGTGAAAAACACAGACACAAAAATTAAAGTCTAATGTTTTAAGACTGTTAATGAGATACTGTGTCTGAATCCAGTTTCACTTTAGTTGGTAGATTTTAATCTTCAAGATAAGTATTATGAAAAAAAAAGAAAACATGACAAACATTTATGTATCTTTTAAGCTTATTGCTAAGCATCAATAAAGATAGCTTAACATCAATTCTTAAACATTTACATTTAAATTTCTGTTCACTCCCTTAAGAAATGGTTAACATAGATGACCAGAAAATAAAGATGTTTTAATATTATCTCTTTATGTCTGAAATTACTCATTTGTAATCTTACATATTCATTTGACCTTAAGATATTACAATAAAATGATCTAAAATAATACTGAATCATTTAACTATTATATAACAGTTATTTATAATTATAAAAATAATTGAAGCATTTAATAGGGCCTTCATAAAATAAAATTCTTGGTTTGCTTTTCATTACTTTTTACTCTTTTCTTTTAAAAAATGAGATCTCACTACATAGCTGAGATCAACCTCTAACACCCTGGTCGCTCAGGATTTATATATTTCTTCCATAGTCTCCCAAGTCCTGGAATTAAACATGAGTCCTTATATTGTTATCTATTGAAACAATAAATTTAATCTTCTCTACATTTTTTCCCATGGCAGACACTGAAATGTTGCTTACATTTGTATATCAGGAAATAATTATGAAATTTAGTTCATGCTTTTTTTATGTTTAAAAATCATTTTACTTGTCCATAATGAGAATAATATTGGCAGTGTTATAAAAACTTGTATTTGTGAAACTATAGCTGAGTATCAGACTTCAAAGGTTAATATTAAAATCCTAAGGTGAGTCTCATTTCTCCCCTCTGCCTGGTATTCCTATACTTCTCCTTAATTTGAATGAGTGATGTACCTAATGATTTGATTATGATAACTACTAGAATAGCAAAATAATAACTGTAGGGTCTTTGTGATGGTATTTTTGTTGATTCAATTTTTAAGCAATAAAAATACCAATCAATAGTTCATTTTCAGTGATTTAATATGAATAAGTATTTGGGACATATTTTAGACATTATGGATAACAACATCAAGTTATCTGGTTCATATAAGGTGGATAAGAATAGTTCATAATGGTCAAAAATTAACTAGTCCCTTGATGCTGATCTTTGATCTTCAAGGAGAGAGTTGGTGCTGAAGATGGTGGTGTTTGAATAACAAATCTAAGCAATCCTTGGAATTTATTTCATTTTCCTGGATATTTCATCCCGCCCTCCCCCCAATTCCTAGGATCGTTAATATAAATAAAATTCTTCACAGTTTCTATTCTGCTTCATTTTATGGTAAATTGGCCATGAAAAATATTTACAAAATTGTTCATTGCTCTGGGAGGAAGTCCATGTATATGGAAAAGTGGGAAATCTGATCTTTTCTGCTTGTCTCAGACATATATTAGTTATTGCAAATAAGGGAAACCATGGGACCTATGTTTCTTTGGGCATGACTTAACTTCCTTAATATAATTTTGTCCTAGTCTTGCTAGTTTCTAACAAATGGGGCAATGCCATTCTTTCTGATGGAGGCAAAGAATTCCATTGTGTATATATACCACATTTTCTTGATCCATTCATCTAGTGAGAGGCAACTGGGTTGGTTCCATAGCTTAGCTCTGGTAAATAATGCTGCCATAAACATAGGTGTGCTGGTAGCTTTAGTATGGTCTTGTTTGTGATCATTTGGGTAAATGCCCAAAAGTGGGATTACTGGGTCACAGGGGAGCTCTATGTGGAGTATTTTGAGGAAACTCCATACTACTTTTCAAAGTGGTTGAACAAGTTTACACTCCCACCAACAATGCAGTAAGGTTCCCTTCTGTCCACATCCCCTCCAGCATCTATTTTTATTAGAGTTCTTGATTATAGCCATTCTAACTGGGGTGAGGTGGTATCTCAACGTTGTTTTGATTTGCATTTCTTTTATGGCTAGAGAGGCTGAGCATTTCTTCAAGTGTCTATTGGCCATCCTTCTTTCCTCTTCAGAGAAGTTTCTCTTTAAGAAAAGGTCAGATAAGTTGATGTCAGGTGAAATGAACCCTAAGATAAGGACTCAAATGTTTTTGCTTTCATGCAATTGTTTCTAACATATTTATAAGATGATTTCTTTGTTGCTTTGTATGTCCGTCCCCCAAGGTATAACCCCTGCTTTCACTGTATTTGATGTTGGTATAATTTGCAGAGGAGAAGGGCAAAAACAAATCGTTTAAATAGGGATACAGGTGGACCCATTGCAACCATGAGATGTACAAATCATTATGTCGAAAAATGAACTTTATAACTTTGGCGGGTGGCCGGGGGCGGGGGATGAGAAGGGAAGGGGGAAGGAAAAAAGGGATGGGTAGGGGAAACAAAGGAGGAAGCAACAATGCTTGATAAGAAATGTATTCATTATCTTGCTCATGTAATTGTAACCTCTCTCTACGGTATTTTCACAATAAAAAAAAAGAAAAGTAGGAAATCCACTTCAAATTTGAAGGGGTGCTACTGCCAGATAGAATTAGGAAAATCAGTGGTAATACCATGCTCACTACAACATTATTTCATCAACATTACTTACTATGGCACCAGTACTTATCAGTACTTTACTGATGGCAGACCAAACTTGTGCTCACTAATAACTATAAAAAAATTTCAACACTAACAATTACAGTTCTCATAACTGGAAATAATATAATCCTATCAACTGATGAATGAATAAATAAACTGATAAAGGAACAAAATGGAATAGTAATCAGAAATAAGACAGAAAAATGTTATTCATACACAAATCAACATCAATAATTCTTTAAATCAAGTATCAATGCCAAAGGGCTATATTTTAAATGATATTTTTCGATGTTATTTGTAGAGGCAAAACTGTTACTTATTGTCAGTGCTGAGGGATGAGTTTATTACAAAGATATAAAATAAACTAAGTTGCCAACGATAAAACATTCTATATGATATAATTTCATTGATGTATACATGTCTTAGATCACTAATAATCTAACATAAAATGTTAAGGTTAACCAGCATCTTTGCAAGAGTTAATGAAGGGTAGAACTTCAATCTTCGTTTACATTATGTATAACATATAATTATAAAATAAGACAAATTTCCAAAAAATGAACATGCAAACCAGTCAGATTGGAATCAATATTGCATAAACTATATGCAGAAATATGAGTATTTTATACTCTTCAATAAAATCATACAGACATCATACTTGAATACTGCAGCTCTTAGTGATTAATAATGATTCATTTGTTAGCAGTGAACCATTTACTTACCATTATTACTCAGTGAAAGAAAAATACATGAAAATCTTTCTGTAATTAATGATTTTTCTCCACTGGGAACAATATTGAGGATGTAAGGCATCAATCATAGATTTCAACATCATAGGGATCATTTTTTTAACAAAACAATACAGTGTAGATCACATCCTAAACAATGATCAGTGAATACACCTCAGACATCTCATCATACAAGGAGAACTTTCATTTGAAAGTTACCTCTTAAAAATTAACTTTTGTCTAGCAATTTATGTTAAAGACAGATAGCATATTATAATATACTTAGCCCTACAGGAGTTTTCTGATAACCCTGATTTTCACTGACTGCACTGTGAATAAAAGAGATAAGACCTGGCTTCTAGTAGTTTGAAGTTTGTTTTGTTAATTTTTAGCATCCCATTTTTATGGTTTTATATTGCATAGAAAGTTATAAAACAGGCATAGTGGAAGATATCTGAAATCCCATACTGAGAATGATGCAGCAGGAAAATGGAGAATTTAAGACAAGAATAGATGGGAATAATGACACCTGGTCAAAACATAACCATCATAACAGCCAAAAATAGTTATATTTTAGCTCAATATGAAATACCAATTCATAATTCAGCATGAATCACATGTGTTTATGATTGCTCTTAAAAAGTAATGTCTTACTCTACTACCTCTGTTAATCCTGGATATATTGAAGCATATATCTATGATTTTTCTCTTACTTCTCCATATTTTAATTTATAAGTGAAGACAATATGTTAGATAATGTGAGAAATTCATTTACTACTACTACTACTACTACTACTATTACTACTACTACTTTGCTGTTACTGGGGTTTGAAATTAGAGACTTGAGCTTGCACAAATAGCTGGCTTGGCTGGTTTTCTACTACCTGAGCCATGCTTCCATCTCAGCTGGTTCATTTGAAGATGGAGTCTATTGAACTTTTCTGCCTGGTTGGTTTCAATTTCCATTCTATAGACATGATCCACCATTCTTCAGCTGAATATGAATATTTTTATTTATCAAATACTAGTTTAAGTTTTTGCAAAACTTGATTAAGAACATATATAATATATACTAGTAATAATTCAATTTTTCTTTGATTAAAGGCAACGATGTTATTTCAATTGCACAGTATAAACAAAATCACAGAGATATAGCTTAGCAAATGTAGACAACAATTTTCTACATGAAAACTAATAAGTTCTTCAGTAACGTTTTTGAGCCACAGTGGCATGTCTGGTTTTCTAATGGTTTATTGGAGATAAGAGTTTCACAGACTTTCCTGCCCAGGCTGGCTTTGAACCATGATCCTCAGATCTCAGCCTCCTGAGTAGCTACAATTATAGGCATCAGCCACCGACGCCTGGCTTTAGTAGAGTTTTTAAGAAACTGGAGTTTTTATTCAATTATTTTACTTCTCTGTATCTTAACATATTATCCCCCCCAAACTTCTTTTACGTCATACAAATAATTAGTATTGGATAATTTTAATTCAGTACTTTAGATTTATTGTTCTGAAGATATTGACAACAGGGGCAGAGGTATGCATGAAGTTTATTCAAATGCAGAAATGTTTTTGTGCATGTAAGTTTTCATTCTTAGTTTGAAAAAGATTAAATTGCCAAATTTTCTTCTTAGTGCTCCAATGATTTCTCTGAAGTTCAAGAAATATTTTATATTCTAGTGATCCAGAATTTTCTAATAACCTACATCATTTCAGTTTGCAACAAGGACCCAAGGAAGTATAACTTAGTAAGAGGAGGCTTATTGTATTTGCTTGATGGAAGGTGGAAAAACCAGGAATTTTTCCAACTTGACCTGTGTCCTAGATGAATATTCCAATATACATATGAGTGAAATAGACGATGAAGAATACATTCGGGTAAAGAGGCTAGGAACTTGAAGAAGGTGCTGGAAAAAAGCATCAAGGAGTAAAATTGGATCTTTATGCTGCTTTTCTTTCTGCCTGCTTTCACCTGAAAATATGGTACCTAATTCACTTCTGACCATCTAAATGCAAAGTGGTATGATCAGTGAACCTTTTACTACCATTGACCACTTCTTTCTATCGACTTATCATGGCTTAGGTTCTCCAGGGAAAGTAAATCCTCATCAGTAATCACGTAGGATGTAATATGCTATCATACATTTACAGAGTACTGTGAAAGTAAATGTAAATTTGCCTTTGCTAAGAGTGTTTGCATTTTATGTCATAGCTTTTTGAGAAATGAAAATATTGGTGCTTAATTAAAATATGTTGGACATGAGTGCATGGGCTGGGAAGGATTTAGGCAGATAAGAGAACATCTTAGAGACTAAATTTGTATCTTGTAAGCTGCCTGTGCTCTGTCAATGCCAATTGTATTTATTTCCACTGGCACGTTTATTGAATCTAGGTTAAAACATTTTCTATAACTGCTTAAAATAACATCAATCAGACCTCTGTATAAATCATTATCACTCTTCAACCATCACTCAGAAAGAATACTGCTAGTTTTGTGTAGTATCTTTCTTTTGAAAAGGACACTTGCAGAAAAATATACACATGCCATAAATTACAGTATACACCATGAAACAATCTGACTTCATAATTTAGTGTGCAGGCTAAGTTAAAAACAGAACCTCCAGTGAATTACTGTTCCCTCTACTCATAATGCGACTTGTTTCTCTGCTCATAAAACAATATAAAAAGTGGCAGTGTGATGGATTCAGTACTTCTACCATATGCCAGGTTATTTTCCAGGAAATACCTTCCCTTCAATATCTATCAAAACAGGTATGTAATTATGAGCTCATCAAAATCTGATACAGGTGCCATCATATAGCATTTCCTGAATACTTAAAAAAATCCTTCGAGAACAATAAATTGTTAGCATTTCTGTATTTAAATGTTCAGAACGTTAAAGCATGGCACAAAGTCCAAGAGTCTGGTTTGGGGTCATTATAGTTATACCCTTTAAAGGACATGTGAGTACAAATTTATATTGTTGTCTTAAACATTCCATCTATGCTAATAATCTAGAGGGTCAGTTGCTTGATATCTAGAAGATGTCATCCTGGAAAAAATACTAGTATTTTCTAAAGTAATACAACATTTTTTAAGTAATTTCCTTCTCTCACAGTTAGTGTAATATTACAAAATTAGGGCTGGGAAGGTGGCTCAGTGGTAGAGCGGTTGCCTTACATGCATGAGGCCCTGAGTTCGATTCCTCAGCAGCACATAAGCAAAAAGAAAAATGCCAGAAGTGGCGCTGTGGCTCAAGTGTAGAGCACTAGCCTTGAGCTGAAGAGCTGAGGGACAGCACCCAGGTCCAGGGTTCAGGCCCCACAACCCGATCCAATATATATATATATATATATATATATATATATATATATATATATATATATATATATATATTACAAAATTAATGGAAGAAATTTTAAAAAGCTTGCATGTTTAGTGAAGAATCTATAATTAAATGATGGCTCAATTAAACCAGTCTATTTTCAATGTATAATGTAATTATTTACAAAGTCAGTTTTAGATTGTGGAGATGAATATAATACATTTCAGTGAAGCAAGTAATTTAATAAAAAATTTCCTATCAGAGTTATCTTAAAAGGGTTATATTTCAATTAAACTGGGGTGATCTGATATTCATCCTTTGATTTAGTCTCATCCCAGTCTCTATTATGTTGTTCAATTTAATTGTGTATTTTTCCATTAACTCCAAATAACTGTTAAAAATTGGCAACAAATAGCTTTGAATTTTTTATATGGCAAGAGAACATGGTCTTATTATTGGAAATATTACAATTGGAAGTAAGTTGTTATGTTTCATTTGGAAATTTTATGTGGCCATGTAATAATTTAGATGACTATGGTCATCACACCTAGATCAAATCTCTGTAGAAAAAGAATAACCTAAAAAATAAGTTTGCTCAATCTACTATTAAACTTCTCTTGTAAAATAAAAATAAGAATAGGACAATGATGTCATTTTTACTAATTCACATATATAATTTTGTTAATATTTCTGTTTGTATTAAAATTATATGCTATACAATAAACACATTCTATTGTGTTTATGGGTGTCTGTGTTTGTGTGTGTGTGTGTGTGTGTGTGTGTGTGTGTGTGTGTGTGTGTATACACTTGTTCTAGTGCTTGAAGTCAGAGCCTTGCATTCTCACCTATCTATTCCATTCAAGGCCTGTCTTCTAACACTTGAGTCACATCTCCACTTCCAGCATTTTGGTGGTTGATTGAAGGAAAGATTCTCATTGACTTAGACAAGCAATTTTTGAACAACGATTCTCAGATTTCTGCCTCCTCCAGCTAGATGATAGAGGTGAGCTACCGGTGGCCTGTATCACTTGCTATTTCTTTTGGTATAGATAAATAATCTACATTTCAACTAATGAACTAAGGGTTTCATCATTTCACAATAAATTTCCATGCATCATTAAAGTGTTTAAACATAGGTGCAATATGAGGCATGAAGACTTGATTTCAAATTATTTGGCTATTCATTGCATTATCCTGGTGAAATTATTAAGGGCTATGAGGCATTCTCATCTTTAGAACCTAAAGATTAACAATATCTTCTTCCAGAACAATTCTAATGATTAAGAAAACAATGATAAAATAGCATGTATACCTTAAAATTACAATAAAAATAGATTAAATGGTTGATGCTTAGGAAATGAGAACAGTGCTAACTCATACAAATGAGCATCTAACCTATTTTTTCTATTAGATGTTCTTATATCCATCAAGAAGAGGAAGGCATAAAGTATAAATTGAAGGACATAATCCCACAAACCTTGGACTAAGTAATCCATAGAAATAATTCATATGATATCTTATAGAGTGAAACTAAATGTAAAGTTTTAATCCCTCTTTATATCATGAAAAATTGTCTGTGATTGCTACTTTGGAATATGTTTAATGAACATTGATTAATTAGTTTTTGTTTTTCATAAATCTCAAAAACAAAATAAGAAAGGAAAAGATAATAGTATGTCATATATGTCAATCATTCTAGATGTAAATCAGAAGGTCACATCACTATTAGGGTAATAAAAACCTATGATATTATTCAACAGACAAAGCCATCTTAACAATAGGAAAATGTTCATTCTTCAGAGTTGTTCAAATTTTTTATTAACAGTGACTCTTATAGTAAACTCAGACACTATATTAGTAAATTATTATATTCATGGGATACAAATAAATTCCCTTTGTTGAAAACTTATAGAACAATGCTTATCACATACTATACTTGGTGTTAGCAATGCTTTTGGGATTGTCAAAAGTGACAGTTTCCCAATAATGTTCCTTGAATGGTTAAGTTGTTCACAGATCATTGAAAATATGTCTTCCTTTGACAATATTATAGTCTTGTAGCCAATATTCTCATTCAGACAAATAACATTATTTGCCTCAAAAAATTCTGATCTTAGATTTTTAAAAATCCCAACAATTTAAAATAAATTACTAGTTTGAAGAGATTTCATATTGTTTCAATTTTTTAAAAATTACTATGAGTACACGTTCATGAATTGTGAACATTTTTGAATTCACCTTTTTTTGGTGGGGGAGGGAGTTAATGGAACATGTAAAAAAAGCATTGAAATTTTTGTTTCTGTAAAATGAGTTGAATAATCTCCAGTGAGCAAATTGTCTTCACCTAGTTTTAGCTGAGGGTGAAACAATCCAAGGACAAATCTGGAGATATCAGTTGCTCTTACCAAATATGTTCTTGCAAAGACAAGTTAAGATTGAGTTGTCCTTGGAACTCATTTCAATTCTAGGCACATAGGACTTTAGACCTGGCTTAAAAAATGACTATTCTAGTAATATGATTTCTGGATCTTATGGAAGCTACTTCCTTCTATTCATAATATTCTTCTTTGTTTTGGGTTTATTGTGGTGGAATCATAATTAGAACACAGGGTTATTAATAGCTACAAATGATACATTCTGTTTTAACTCATAAAATACTTCAAACCAATAGCTATTTTATAATAACTGAAATAAATTATGAAGTATACCTTTTGGAGCCATATTCAGTAGTAAAAGATGAATGAAATTAATAATATATGTTTGGTTGGAAAATAAATATATCATCACTATTTATATGTCCATTGCTAATTAAAAGCAATGTTCATGATCATTGGTTTGATGCTCTTTAATATTTGAGTAATTCAGAAGTTTTATTTAACATGTAATAAAATAAATAACTCCTTTGCTTTTCTTCTTTCTTCCACTTCTCTTACGTTTTGCTATTAGTAATACCAACAAAAAATGGGGAAATGTCTACTTTTGTAATATTTTCCCCAAAATATATTACTAATTACAAAAAAATCCTTGTGTAGCCGGGCGCTGGTGGCTCACACCTGTAATCCTAGCTACTCAGGAGGCTGAGATCTGAGGATCGCGGTTCAAAGCCAGCCCGGGCAGGAAAGACAGTGAGACTCTTATCTCCAATAAACCACCAAAAAACCGGAAATGGCGCTGTAGCTCAAGTGGTAGAGCGCTCACCTTGAGCTGAAGAGCTGCGGGACAGCACCCAGGCCCAGAGTTCAAGCCCCACGACCAACAACAACAACAAAAAAATCCTTGTATAATTTGTCAATATTTTGGAGCATTCTGAGTATGGGTAATGTTACTATGAAAATTAAATTATAAAGTCTGTATAAATATAGTTCAACAATGCATTTAATTTGCCCTGATTACATTCAAATATATTTGATTAACTGGAAGATAAAAATCAAACACAAACATATGTAAGATTGTACTGTGTAATGAAGGCCTATGATGAAGGAACTAAATGAGGGTAGACAGAAGAATAAAGGTAAAGTGCATGGCGTCATATATGAAACATCATGATAAAACCCATTGTTTTCATAATAAAAGTCAAAATAAGCTATATTATCTAGAAGATCACATTTGTTTTCTTCTACTTGATTTATTGAGGCCCTATTAATTATTCCTAGAATGGTGAGTTACTAGAAAGAGTCCTAGATTATTGGTACTGTCTGTCACTAGCAACCCTGGAAGAATTTAGCAAGTCACTTATCATCGTAATATTTTTATATGTACACTGAAATAAATGTATGTATGCAATTTTCTCAAAGATTTTTATCAATAAATTGATTAAACAGAATTGTGAGAGAGAGATATTTGTTCCACAGAATTGTGGAGCATGTGCAAAGGAACAGGTTGACATTTCTGAGGTAATAAAAATAAAAAGAAATTAAAACAGACGAGTTTATGATGTTGAGATGTTGGATATTAGATAAGAAAGGAAGCGACCAGAAAAATGGGAAATTATCAGGGAAAGGAAATCCAATGGCTTCTCCCAATTACTGCCTAATGAATCAGCACAGCATGATTTGAAATCATGGCAATCTTGGGAATTCAGAAGACTATGCTGTAGCAGGAGCAGAAAGAGAAGATTCCAGAAACTAGAGTCTGCAAGACATAATAACGAAGAGAAAAGAGAGGGCAAGAATATACAAAAGGCTCATCATTCCTTGCAAATATGTACTTGTCTCTGAGGAAATCATATGAACTTAGAGGGAATGAATGAGGAAAAGAGTAAAACTCCCAATTTTTTCTTGTAATGAATGGACTAGCAGATAAGTAAAGAGTTACTCTCTTAGGAAGAATTGATTTTGAGGTTTCTTCAGACCTAAAAAATTTTAACTACAAATTTTAAAGAATTGATTCATTTTCAATTAATTTATCATGTCCTACAGTTAAATAGTATTAGTACAAAAATATTGGATAGCTAAAAAGGCAGAATTCAGAGTATCTAGCATCCAATAAAAACTATATTCAAAAAAGTAAACAAATATGATTCATAAAAGAGAGAAAAATATTTTAAGAATAGAAAAATATTCAATATCTAAAAAGTAGAATTTAAAATATGTATTATCCAATAAAATTATAAATCATTAAAGAATCACACAAATATGAACCACATAGATACAAAAAAATCAGCCAGTGTAAGACTTCAGGAGGATAGATGACAAATTACTGAACAACAGATCTCAAAAGCTATTAAATATCCATGCAGTAAGGTATAATAATACTTAGAATATTGAGAATTCTGTAAGGCATGGTATTGATCAAGATGCATTGTACTCATAGACTGATATGTTGAATGGTAACTACTTTGTACAACTACTTAAATGATTAAAAAAAAAATAATTTTAAGGATGTAGAAAATGATTTAGGAAAAATTCAACTTGGATCTTTGACATTTTTACATATTTATAAAGGAAAATTTCATTTCCCTTTGTATAGGACCTTCCTAACAAGGTTGTTTCTACAGTGAAATACAGTTTTCTGAAAAAAGAGACCAATTAATTCTCAATTTTGAAAACAAAGATTTTCTCACTATTAATTATAAAACTTTAGGTTTTTCTAAACCTAGGTTCCTCTACTGTAATGTACAGCGTATATAAACATTATCTAGCTCTCTGACATAGATTAACTGTCCCACTATGCAAATTAGAACTTAGGAAACAACTTCCACATCAGATACCAGGAATACCATCACCACCAACCTTTTATAGAATGGCGCTAGCCAAACTTGTTTCTTTTTGTTTTGTTTTGTGTTTTTTTGTAAATCATGTAAGTTATTACACTCCTTAGCATTATTGGGGATAAAACATTACTGATATATACACCCCACACTGACTCTTTCATTCTTCCTACCGTTTTTTTCTTTTTAGAGGTCATACCTCACCTTTATCAGCTAATTAAAGTATGTAATTCACAAATCTAGAGTTTGAAAATAGAATGTATTGTGGGGACTTGGATCTGATTCTCCCAATTCCTTCTTCAAACATTAGAGAATTCTTGAAAAGGTTGAGATGCATTAAGAAATATACTATAGTCAAATATTGAGTCTAGAACATAGTATGTGGAAAGTATAAGTATATAATTATCTCCAATACATTTTTATAAATTATAAAAGACTAGAAGTGTTAAGTTCTTGAGAAAAATCTTTTATATACACTGTCAAGTGACAAAATATAACTAAAATAATAGTCAGATATATTGTATAATAGAGCATATATAATTAAGGATGGTTGATACTTATCAATACTCCTTTTGGTAAATGTTATATTCATATTAAATCTCAAAATAATTTAAGGTTTTATCATTACTTAAAGCACAATAGTCAGTGAAATTTTTGTAACCTATTTTTCCCTCCTTCCTTCCTTCCTTTCTTCCTATCCTCCTTCCTTCCTTCCTTCCTTTCTTCTGCCTTCCTTCTAACTTTTGAACTTTCCTTCTTTGTTTGCAATACAGTCTACTTTGTTGATTTGGGTGGTTTCAGTCTCACCATATAACCAGAGCTTGTCTCAATTTCACATCTTCCTGCCTTAGCCTCTTGAATGCTAGTATCACTAGTAGCAAAATTTATGTTCATATTAGTTTGCAAAATTATCACTGATCTTAAAAAGAATCTGATTTTTTATTAATACATAATTGATCTATACGTTAACTAATAATGTATGTTACAGCTCTAATTTTAAAATTAAATAATAGCTAAAATAATGAAATATTTGTCAACTTAATTTATGATTACTAATGCTACTAGATTTATTGGTGACTTAAATGCAGGGAATTTAATTTTATTTCTGTCACTGTCCAAAGATACATTGCATTTTTGATACATTAATACACTAGTGCTTCCTTAAGAATAATTCACTTGGGTGTAAAAAGAAGCAAAGCAAAAGTAGATAGACATATTAACTAGTAAGACATTCGGCACATTCTCCATCTAAGTTGTTTCTTTCCCCCCAACATTATTGATTTTGGCCCAGAGATAAACCCAGTCGCTGTGAGTGATAAACTATCACCAAATCCCATTGACTTTTTCTCTTTCTGCTGTAGTTTTTGTCAGGTCAATGAATTATCCTTGGCTTATACTTTGTTCTCTAAGGCATAAATCAAGATTTAAAAAAAAATGTTGGATTCTCATCAGTTAGAGGGATAAAGCTAAATATAGCCTGAAAAGAATACCCAAGCTTTGCTTTACTTGAAAATCTTACTCTGTCTTACAATGTCAATTTAATTACTGTTAATGATTAGAATTGAGTTATTTTATACAATTTATGTCTTTGTACTGAATAGACAGTAAAAGTCTTCTGTTTTGTACACTTGAATGTGAATAGTCATAAAACATTGATTAATAGAATTTTTGCAAGTGCATTTCATTAATACTAAATCAGATAATCACATAGGTATTAATAATCACATCTTTAACTAAATATTTAGCTCTGTAGATACATGTAAAACAATATTTCTGTGTATCAATCTACCTACCTATTTATCATTTATGGATTCACTGATGTACTCTGCAGTTAAAATCATTTAATTCTAAGAAGAACAAACTACTTTTCTATGTGTTATTAAGTTGAAAATCATAGTAATGAGGCTAAATAAGTTAACTCATTTAGTTTGGGTTAAGGATAAACTATGAATCTCGGTATTCTTCTTTTGTGCCTGGGGATTCTTCCTTTCTTTCCTTTTGACAGTACTGGGACTTGAACTTATGGGTTTGTGTTGGCTAGGGAATTGCTTTACTTTTTGAGCCATGAACCCAGTTGTTTTTCTTTAGTTGTTTATTAAATAAGGTCTTATTTTTTTATTCCTAGCTGACCAGATACATAATCCTCCTATTTATACTTCAAGATACCTGAAATGATAAGTATGTACTAGCATGCACAGCTTTTTAATTGGGTTGGAGACTCCTGACTTATTTGCTTGGGCTACACTTGGTGAGTAACTTACTCCCAATCTCTACTCAAACAGAAGAAGGGCTGCTAAAAATTGTTTCAATGTATTTCACTTTAGAATGACAGACTCAGTGACTGACTCAATGGATCCAAACAACGACATTTCCCATCCTATCCCACTTTTTCCAGGGTCTCTGCTCACAATGTCCAAGCAATAGACATACTCAGAAGGGAATTCTAGCCAGTGATAAAGGAGTTCATGCATGTCCTTGAAGAGCAAGGAACACAAACACAAAAAAAGAGCTCATCCTGTTTTATTTTTTATAAGGTTGCTTGATTTTTTTCAGTTTTCTCCTCTTTTTTCCTCCTCTTTCTGATAATCTACTCTACCTCTCATTTCATTTACCCTAGAACCTTCTCTTTTCTACTGTTTTTTTTTTTTTTTTTTTTTTGTGAAAACGCGGTACAGAATATGGGCAAGGTAATGAGTACATTCCTTATCAAGCATTGTTGCCTCCTCCTTTGTTTCCCCTTACCATCCCTTCCCATTTCCCCCCCACTACCCCATCCCCGATTTTATAAGATATTTCTTTGTTGCTTTATCTGTCCCTCCCCCAACATATAACCTCTGTTTTCACTATATTTGATGATGGCATAATTTGTGGAGGGGAAGGGAAAAAACAGTTTAAATAGGGATACAGGTGGACCCATTGCACCAATGAGATGTACAAGATGTTATGTCTACTAACTCTTGACATTACAACTCCCCCAAAATTTTCAGGCCATTCCCTGTCTCATCATCATTGTTACCTGAAACCTCTTCCCTCAACCCATTAGTAGTTTAGTTGTAACCTCCATGTTACTATGCAAAAGAGAGACCAGAGTACTTATAATATGATTAGTTGTGTTGATAAATCTACCATGGCTAACATACAATGTATCAATATTTTATCGCATTTCTAGCTGGAGGAGATATTATAGTTGAGATATACACCACTACTGGTTTGAAATGGCTTTCCAAACCAGCTGACACACAGTTGACTAAGAATTCATAGAATAATCTACCACATTTAGGATATTTAAGCCTTTACCATTTAAAGGTCCTCAAACTAAAAATCCAACCAAAAATTCAAGAATCATAGGAAAACAAGCAACAAAACCACTATCAGAGAAAATGATCACACAACAAAGGTGGAGAACGACTCCGAAGTCTACAAAACTTCATAAATGAGCTCAGTGTTAAAAATGCTCAGTGAAATGGAAAAGGACCTCTAACAGCAATTTATGATAAGAAAGATTTTATTAAGAAAGAAATAAAGAACTTAGTGAAAACACAGATAAAAAAGGAATGAAATTTCCACATGACTGTAAATAAAATGTAAAATGAGTTTAGAGAATAAAACTACTGAGATGAGTGGTGACGTTGGATAATGTTTCCACCAACACATATCTATAGCTTTCTACCACATATCTTCACAATCTCTATCCTGCAATCCTTTTCCAATTACACTGATTTGTCACGGGTGTTGTCAAAGAAAATGAAATTGGATTACTTCACTTAATAAAATTTTTTCCAAGTCTTTCCATTTCCTAACAAATGGGGCAATGCCATTGTTTCTGATGGAGGCATAGCATTCCATTGTGTATATATACCACATTTTCTTGATCCATTCATCTTCTGATGGACATCTGGGTTGGTTCCATATCTTATCTATGGTAAATAATGCTGCAATAAACATAGTTGTACTGGTAGCTTTAGTAGGGCCTTGTTTGTGATCATTAGGTTACATGCACAAAAGTGGGATTACTGAGTCATAAGGGAGCTCTATGTGGAGTCTATTGAGTAACCTCCATACTACTTTCCAAAGTGGTTGAACAAGTTTACACTCCCACCAACAATGCAGTAGGGTTCCCTTCTGGCCATATCCCCTCAAGCATCTGTTGTTATTTATAGATTTGTAGATTATAACTGGGGTGAGGTGGTATCTCAATGTTGTTTTGATTTGCATTTCTTTTATGGCTAGAGAAGTTGAGCATTTCTTCATGTGTTTATTTGTCATTCTTTTTCATTTATTGTGAAAATACCGTAAAAAGGGGTTACAGTTACATGGGCAAGGTAATGAGTACATTTCTTATCAAGCATTGTTGCCTCCACCTTTGTTTCCCCTTCCCATCTCCCCCTTCCCTGTTCCCTGCCTCCTCCCCCCCCCCCCCCACCAAAGTTGAAAAGTTCATTTTCGACATAACATCTTGTATATCTCATTGTTACAATGGGTCCACATGTATCTCTATTTAAACAATTTTTTCCCATCCCCTCCCCAAATTATACCAATATCAAATACAGTGAAAACAGGGGTTATATGGTGGGGAAGGGACATATAAAGCAACGAAGAAATCATCTTGTAGATATGTTAGCAACAATTGCAAGAATGAAAAAAATAAGATTTAAATCCTTATCTTGGGGTTCATTTCTCCTAACATCAATTTCCAATTCAGTGAAGTTTGTCTTTAAGTCTTTAGCCCACTTATTTATCAGGTAGTTGTTTCTTTGAGGATTTGTTGTTGGGGGATTTAATTTTTTGAGTTCGACGTATATTTTAGATATGAGACCATTGACCGTTGTATGGCTAGTGAAGATCTTTTCCCAATCCGTGGGCTTTCTACTGATGTTCTAGCTATGTCCTTTGCCATGCAGAAGCTCTGCAGCTTCCTGCAATACCGTTTGTCCAAACTTTCTTTGATATGTTGGTTTTCAAACTCATAGATTGATGTACTTTAATAATCTCTATATAGACTAAATCAAATACCCCATTCCTTAAGAAAAAATACTAACACACGTACACACACACACACACACACACACACACACACACACACACACACACCTCTACACACCTCTATTCCATCCTATCTCTAGAGACAAGTTATCTAAAATTTATTTACGAACAATCTCTTTTATGACATGATATTTAAGTAATTTGCCAAACATGTTAATAGACAAAATGAACATAAATAAAAACCAGAAATATTAATGGAAAAATAAACCAGATGTTAAATTCTTTTGAAATGCATGTTACAGTCTCAAGTGATTTTTAGTAAACTCAAAAAGAAAATGTGTTCCTATATTTTCTCCTTTAGAGCATTGTTATATTTCCAAATAAGATAAACACATTACCATGTGTTAGATGACTGTCAGCAATTACTAATCTAAGTTCTACTTAGAATAGTAGGGCTATATTTAAATAATGATAATATTACTTTTTAAATATGTTTCAGTTCAGTCAAAATAAAATAGGACTTAAATTATATTCCTGGGCAACAATTATTATTTTGTTTTTTTCTTCCCAAAAATACCTGATTCTCTTAGGTAGAATATATTTTATATGCATATAAATATTTACTGATATATTAAGTTTGCATAGTTAAAATTAACTTAAAATATAATTATTATATCCAGATTTAAGATCAGGGAGCTTGTGGGAAAAGTGAAGTATTAAAGTTGATATTAAACATACTCCTTTTCTGGATTGACATCTACAAACCCACCAGGACTGAATTTCCTCTTGATCTAATGTAGTAAATAGCTACAGATCATTCAGAATCCATGATGTAACATTTGATTAATACGCAGAGATTCTGCTCTATAATCAGTTGATTTGTCAATGGATTTTGTTTTGACAATTCCTCCTGTACTCACATTGAACAGAATCCTTCAGTATAGAATCTTACATGATTACAGCACTGAGTAGTTCAGTTAATATTTCTTTTTATGCTCTTCCTCTAACTCAAATTCATTTTCTTTTTTATACATTTTATTGTAAAAATACTGTACCGAGGGGTTACAGTTACATGAGCATGGCAATGAGTATATTTCCTATGGAGCACTGTTGCCTCCTCCTTTGTTTATCCCTCCCCACCCCTGAAGTTGCAAAGTCATTTTCAACATAGTGTCTTGTACATCTTATTGTTACAATGGGTCAACCTGTATCCCTATTTAAGCATTTTGTTTTTTTCCTTTCCCCTCCTCAAATTAGAAAAATGTATATACAAGATGTAGGGCACCAAAATCAAATAGAGTGAAAACAGCAGTGATACGGTGGGGGAGGAGCATACCAAAGAAACAAAAAAAATCACATAGTATATTATCAATACATTAAAAACAATAGAAAGAAAGAAAAAAATAACATTTGTGTCCCTATCATTGGGTTCATTTCGCTTGATATCATCTTATATGGTCATACTTCCAACGTTTATCTACATAATCAATGCAATACCTATCAATATTCTAACGTCATTCTTCAATGAAATAGAAGAAGCAATCCAAAAATTCATATGGAACAATAAAAGACCCTGGATAGCAAAAACGATCCTTAGCAGAAAGAACAGTGCTGGAGGAATAGCAATACCAAATTTCAAACTCTACTACAAAGTCATAGTAATCAAAACAGCTTGGTACTGGCACAGAACAGACCTGAGGACCAATGGAATAGAACTGAAGACCCAGTAATGAACCTACAGACCTATAGCCACCTAATCTTCGATAAAGAAGCTAAAAAAATAGAATGGATGTAAGACAGCCTCTTCAATAAATGGTGCTGGAAAAATTGTTGAACACTTGTAGAAAACTAAAGCTAGATCCTTATATATCACCTTGCACCAGAAACAACTCCAAATGGATAATAGACCTTGAAGTCAAAGTAGACACCCTGAAAACATGATACGAAGGAATAGGAGAAACTCTAGGGCTTCTTGACACAGGCCCAGAAACACAAGAAATCAAACAAAAGTTAGACAAATGGGATTACATGAAACTGCAGAACTCCTGCATGGCAAACAACATAGCTAGCAAGATCAATAGAAAGCCCACAGATTGGGAGACCTCCACTAGCTATACAACGGAAAAGGGTCTAATATATAAAATACACTTAGAACTCAAAAAAATTAAATCCCCCAACAACAAATCCTCAAAGAAACAACTGCCTGATAAATAAGTGAGCTAAAGACTTAAAGAGAATCTTCACTGAAGAGGAAATAAGAATGGCCTATAGACACATGAAGAAATGCTCAATTTCTCTAGCCATAAAAGAAATGCAAATCATTTTCTTTTTATTGACAATATGATCACACTAGTGTAAGTATTCACCTGTTCATAGGTGTTTAACAATCACCATTACTATTTCTTATCGCTAATTTTCTGCTTTTCCTTCCAAACACTAGCTAAACTTCTTTCCTCCCCTGACTAGGGAAGTGGCCAAGACCCAGTTTAAGTATTGACTACTGATATCTGTCTTTTTAATCCTCATCCATGACAGTTTTACTTCTCTCAATTCACTGTTGGCAGGAATCTTGTCATCAAATAGCATAAATTCTCATGGCAATACAAAGAAAACAAATTTCAAACGATGATGGATGGAAAAAAAAGCAGGGTCAAGTGAGTTACATAAACCATGTACATTGTGTGATTCATAGGATGTGGGGAAGATTAAAAAGAAAAATATTGAAAAAAAAAACAAAAAGGCTGCAATGGGAAAAAATGAAATCTTAAAAATCACATAAAAAATAAGTAAAATTAGATATAACTGTGAGAAAAGCAATTTATCTTTATGCATCTTTAGCAATTTTCTTTGGAAATTTACATGAGTTCATAGCCTGTTAACTAAGGCTTAGGAAACAGTTCTCCCCAAGTCACCGTATTTCTTCAGGTGTATCCTAAAATGACTTCTAAGTAATAACATTTCATGAAACAAATAAAGTTAAATCTAATTTATATCAAGAGACTTTTCTAATCATGGGAAATTTTGTTGTGTCAAAGAAATATTGCAAATAGAGCTGTGCAGTGAGAATATGCTTGGCCTTTTCTATAGTCATTCAAAAGAGAAATAATCTGATTCTCTATGATTTGTCCCAAGTATTCAGACAGGAAAATTCTCCAGGGCAGAGAAGAGCAATTCATCTCAGAGACACAGTGTGATAGTAATATTTCTTAAAGAACATCAAACTCCCTTTGCTCCAATTCAGTGCTCTCTAGGTAATGATTCAATACATCATTTGTTTTCCTGAGTAGACAGCATCAACTCTACTAAAGCGCTTCTGTATGATTCACTCCAGTTAATGGAGTATTATTACTCATTTAAGATTAATCAGCAAGCTTCCTGTTTCATCAGTCAGTATACTGAAATTGGCTCACATAGTTTGTATCACATTTCAATAGAATTTCTAAGTTAATAAAATGAAAATCTTAACATGCATTACCTAGAATACCTATGACCTCTCTCATTGTATTCCAGAAAAAAATTCTGTTGAATAAACTTTTTGAAGTAATTTTCAAACTAAAATTTAGCTGGGTACCTGTAGCTTATGCCTAGAATTCTAGCTATTCAGGAGGCTGAGATCTGAGGATCACCGTTCAAAGCCAGGCTAAACAGGAAGTTCTGTGACAATCTCATCTCCAATTAACAACAAGCGCGCGCACACACACACACACACAAACACACACACACGCTCTAACAAGGAGCAAAAATCCCATAAGTGGATCTGTGGCACAAGTGGTAGAGTGCTATCTTTGAGCATAGAAGCTCAGGATCAGTGCTCAGGCCTTGAGTGCTAGCCCCAGGAGTAGCACACGAAAAACAAAACAAAAAAGATTTAATCTAAACCTGATGAGAAAAAAATAGTATTTCCTTTCTAAATTAGGACTAAGAAATATAAAATAGTTTACAAATGCAAAGCTAGTTTACCATTTTGGAGGGTTCTAATCATAAACATATATAGGTCTTGGTCTTTTACAATCAGGTACATGATTATATGTAATAATAATACAAATGAACTAAGATAAAGATAGAATTTTTGAAAGTAATAATTTTTCAAACCCCTCTCAAGAGGAAATTTATGGTAATTCACAATTTATGGTAATTCACAATTTTTTAATGAATTACAGAAATTTAAAAAAATGTGCCACTACAAGGACTGGCAAAAAAGAGACACAAGGTCTCCTTGGCTTTTCCACTCATGACTGGTACTCTGCCACTTGAGACATACCTGCAGCCTTGCTTGCGTTTTTGCTGGAAAATTGGTAATAGGGTATTTTAGACATTTTTTCTCAGTCTGGGTGCTAACTTTAATTTTCAGATCTCAGGCACCTGAGTAGCAAAAATGGCAGCCATATGCCACTAGTCTCCAGCTATTGAAAAGCAATTGTTAGATATTCCTTAGTGTCTGAACTTTTCCAATAATCTAAACAAAGAAAATATTGGGCTATTATTACTTATTAACTTTTCAAGATGTATATTATCTAACTTAAAAGTTCCAAGCTTTACTTCATAAAACTTAGACTGGTAAAGCCATTTTTTTCATAACATTCCAGATTTTCAATTATATGCGTATACAACAAAACTCAAATTCAAGCTTCATGCTGGTGGTTCACACAATCCTAGCTACTCAGGAGGCTGAGATCTGAGGATAACAGTTGGAAGCCAATCTAGCTTGGAAAGTCTGTGAGACACTTATCTCCAATAAACTACTCAGAAAAAGCCTGAAGTCGCTCTGTGGCTCAAGTGGTAGAATATTAGTCTTAAGCCAAATAAAATCAAGGACAGTGGACAGACCAGGATATCAAGCGCAGGACCAGCAAAGCAAACAAACAACAACAACAACAAAACTTCAAATTCAGATAATAAAAATAACTTCCCAGGTTGAAAACTCTTGGTTTTTGTCTTCATTCTAATTTTCTTTCATATTTAGAGGAAGATTCAAAAACATAGCAAAGAAGCTTATGGAGAGTAATTACTATTGTTCATTATTTTCAACATTTTCTTTATTACTTACTGTTTTGCTTATTTGCATAAAAACAGGGCTTGTGATTTCTACGAATGCATTTACCTGGGGTACCTCAGTACACAACACCACAGACTCTTCATTACCAGTAAAATTGTATGATTATACACCAATTAAAGATGAGTGGAACCCAAGAGATAATAAAAGCTTTTCCCTATGGCAATGAAAATAGTGAACTCCAGAAAATAAGAATGGTTTTATCAAGTTAACCACAGTTTTAATAAAGGCAGAATTGGTATTAACACTTTCTGAATCCTTACTAAGTATCCATATTTCATTATGAAATTGTGTACCCAGTAATCTGGTGTATTTTGTTTATATCTTGGCACACAAAAGTCTTGTTCATAATGTTTATTGATGATTTTTTGAACATTATGTATTTGCTCTTGGCAATACTATCCTAAGCCATGGAAATGATAGTAGCTTCAGGTAAGATATGGTTAGTCTCTCCATTTTGTAATAACTCCACTTAATGTTAAATGAGAAAAGCTTTGCTTCTAGGTATAATTTTTTGGAAGGTTTTGTAGAGAACATGAATAGTTCAATAGATAATTACCCAGTTTTAAATATTATAAGTAGTCTTTTCCTTATATTAATAGATACTATTTTAATGAAGATTAATAAAAATGTTAAAGAGAAATTTCACTTCTTTCTTCACTCCTTTTTATATTTAATTTAATTTTTTTAAGCCAGTCTTACTATGTAGACCAGATTGGCTTCAAGTCAAATCTTTCTACACAGTAACTCTTACTATTACATTGTACATTTCTAAGACATCTTTCTTGTAAATGCTTAGTCTAACTTAACTGCATAAATGCCATAGTTTAAAGAACATTTTCTGTGAGTTTACATATGGTTAATAGTCCATAATTTATATTGTGCTTTGTTTTCATTTTTTTTTCTTTTTGGAAGTTCATGGGCTTGAATTTGTTTTTATTTTGTGTGCCTCAGTTCCATATATTTACCAGGTCATTATGTACCCACCACATATGAGTAATAATGTTATGTTATAATTCCACCACTGTAAATTTGCCCCTCATTAATTTATTATCAGCTTCCCCACTTCTTGCTTTCTGAACCCTGCCAACTACTGATGGGTCTCCCATGTGTATCGTTTCAATGCAAACCTCCTTTCAGAGTACATTCAATGTATTAATGACCAATGATGAACCATGTTTCTATTGCATTGTCATTTTCCAAAGACAGTCATTATCACTTCTACCATATTGTACAATAAAAATGCCCCCTCCACCCTCCTCCCACCTCCCTCCACTTGCGTGCCTGTGATTACACATACACATTCTTCTTTCTTCTTCTCTTTTTCTGAGTTCTGCCTTCCCTGGATATTTTTTCATGATTACATGACAGTTATAAATTTGTGTAAAAATGCCACAAAGTTAATCTGTTTTTTTTAAATACACCATTTCAAATGGTACATACTAAGTGCCTTGTCATAGAACTTTTTTTGTTGTTGTTGTTGGTCTGGGGTTTGAACTCTGGGCCTGAGCACTGTCCATCAGCTCTTCAGCTCAATGCTAGGGCTCTACCACTTGAGCTACAGCACCAATTCCGGTTTTCTGGTGGTTTATTGGAGATAAGAGTTTCACAAACTTTCCTGCCCAGGATGGCTTTGAACTGCGATCCTTAGATCTCAGCCTCCGGAGTAGCTAGGATTACAAGCCTGAGCCACCGGCACCTGGCTTGTCATAGAACTTTAACATGATGAAATAATGATATGAGTTACATATATTTTCCAGGCTTATTCACTGTATTTTTATTTTTTTTCTTTGTTATTAGTTGCTGTTTTCAGGGGAAAATACTTTAAATGTTCATAAATAGTTTATTTCTTGTTAAACCTCTGTTGGTTGATATTTAGAGAGCCTCGGTTGGTCTTACATACAACAATGATTGCCATATGCTTATTGTTAACTTTGACCACTGGATTTTTCACACAAAAGCTTAGCAGTTCAAGATATATTTCCACTAAGACTTCTTTTGTGGCAACATTCCTATTTTCCTTTGCAGCTAACATTACTTGCTTTTACTCTCTTATTGATCCAGTGACATGAAGCATCCAAAAGCCAATTTGGTAGTCCCCTTATAAAAAACAATAAAACTATAGCAGTATTCCTTGGTATAAATGGGGCTCTGTTTCATTGTCAGACCTCAGATCATCAGACCAAAAAGTCCTGGAATGAAGACACACATTTTTTCCTGTGGTTCATTTGGTGAAGTAACTTCTAGATTGTGGAAGGAAGAAAGAAAACTATTCATTTGAAGGCATTGTTTTTATATTAATACCTTAGCCAAGGTACTATTTCTTCCTCCATATAACACAATAAAAAATAAAATAAATACCTGACACTTGTGTAAGAATCGCTGCTTCTGAGGATCTTGTTCTATTCTACTTCATCTGCCACCAGGTATATATTTTCTACATTCTCATTATATGTAAGAATCCTAATTCATAACAACAGATACTTTAAGAAATACACTGAGTCTGTATTGCATAGGTCACCTTACGATAATGGTGGTTCTAAGTCTCATCCTATAGTCCTTTCAAGAATTATGTTTAGATGAACAATGTATATTCTTCAGCATGCCAACTTCAACACAACTGGTGGAAAAAAATTCCATTTGTACTTTTGCTGAGCTTAATTTTGTACTTTCACAAAATTGTAATTAGTGATGATCAATAGGTATTCCTGAATCCCCAGAAAAAATATAACACTAGGATTTCAGAACTGGTTTGATAGGTGAGATAGTAACTACATTAGGACAAATATATGTCATTGTAGACATATAATATTACTATAATACTTTATACATACATTTTAAATTATATATTTTTAAATATAGTATTTTTAAACACTGACAGATTAGACTACTGATTTTTCAAACCTAATTAAACTTCACAATTGTTAATCCTATATAAGAAAACATGCTCTAGCTTTAGAAGTTCCACAAACACAGATAGCCCTTGGAAATCTAACCAAGGATTTTCCACTTTGATGCTCACCTGTAACTAAGCAGTTAGATTTTCAATCTACCCTCTTTCCCCAGAAGACCCATTTCCTATGCCTTTCTGGGCAGAGGCATTTTGTCACTGTCTCTAAAAGGTGTTTTGCTGGCAAGATGTTTCCTGCCACATAACTCTGTCCACATAGTAGCCAGTGATTTTTTGTGGTGTATCATTGCCTCATACGATCCTGTCTTCCTTGTTCAACACTAGAATATTCAAATTTGTCACACAGTCTCAAAATTAACAAACTGTCACCCATTTTGCAATCAATATGCTTACCGTATTGCTTAGCTACATGCATTTTATACATTCCTGTCTTCTCTAAAAACTCAAAAGAAGAAATCTGTTCCTAATTACAGATTTAAAAAAGTCAGAGCTGGGCACCAGTGGCTCACGCCTGTAATCCTAGCTACACAAGAGGCTGAGATCTGAGGATCATGGTTCAAAGCCAGCCTAGCAGGAAAGTTCATGAGACTCTTATCTCAAAAAAAAAAAAAAAAACAAAAACACTAGAAAACCGGAAGTGGTGCTGTGGCTCAAGTGCTACAGTGCTAGCCTTAAGCTATAGAGCTGAGGGATAGTGCCCAAGCCCAGAGTTCAAGCCCCACAACTGGCAAAAAAAAAAAAAAAAAAAAAAAAAGTCAGGAAGAATGAGAAGTCTGAGAATATGAAGAAAAAAAATAGCTCCACAATGAATTGTCTTTCACCCAGTAGCACTAAGAAGTCATTTAGTGTTTCACATCAAAATTATTGATGGTAATGCAAACACCATAAGTGTGGAATAAATAAATTTTATATAGACTTCAAACAACAGTTGAACTTTTGGGGACTTTACCAAAGAAGAAAAAGCAGCAAAGAGATTCATAATAAACAAAGGCAATAGGGGGAATTCTGTCCTCAAATTCTCCTAGTGTTTTAATTAAAATATTTCTTCAACACCAAATATAATTTCTATGTGTGCCAATTCTCTTTATTTTATTCCAAGATTGTTGGTTCCAAGAGTCATGTCCTCAGTTTCTCTGCTGGAACAGTGAGGAAAAATATATATATATATATATATATATATCACAAACACTTTCCTTCTGTTCTCTAAAAAACTGAAATGATAGGGTAGAAAAAGAAGCTAAAATGATAATTATATTCCAGTACAAGATGGGAGCAGGAAAAGAATGATTTTTTATGAGCTCATGTTCTTACAACACAATTCATCAGTTTGAAATTCAAACACTTGTCAAACAGAACAATTTTTGCATGGTTATAACTTGAAAACACTATAGCAATTGATTTTTAAAATTTAGTTTCTTTGTCTTTTTTTCTTATTCCTAGGCATGCACTGAGTTGAGCAAAATTTACTGCAATTTCTGTGGGAAGAAAATAATATAGCAAATATAAGAAAATAACTCAAGACAACTGCTCAAAAACTGATTTTCAGAGACTTGTGTACATACATAGGACATGCTTTGTGTCAGGTTTTGTAGTACAGAGCTGAATATAATATCCTATTTTTTCTGAAAACACATGGGATTCTGTCTTAATTTTTTACCGCAAAAACCAAATTGACACATGTAGTTTGTATGCTTACTAAAAAGGAAATTGATTAAAAATATGTATGTAATTTATGCTCAGTATCCTTCTTACATTTGTATATCATGCTGTGTACTCTCAAAAATTTATAATTGAATTGTTTATGGCAAAGCAAAAAGTAATAGTATAATAGTCAATGTTAGAAATAGTATACTGTTACTACAATAAGAATGACATATCAACTGATCTATATATGACTGACATTAGTTATATAAACAGATAAAATATAAAAATGTTAACATCTACTTTATTTTCAAAGGTTTGAGTTGTTTCCATTTATATTTCAACCCAGCTTTGCTGACTAAACCACTTTTTGAGGTTTAGAGATAACTACTGTTATTCAGATCATTGAGAATTCTGCTAGCACTGGCAGTAAAATCTGTAAGAAACAGCAAAATAACAGAAAGAAGGAGTAGCTCAAGTGGTAGAGTGCCAGCCATAAGCAAGAAAGTCAAGAAAGAAATAACCTAACTCCTCAAACAAAAACCGCAAAAACTGGAGTATACAGAGGTGAATAAACATAAAGATAGAAACAAAATAAATAGCTGAAATGCATAGATAATAATTGCATATTGTGATATTTAAAACTAGAGAGTAGTATAAAGATTTTCTCATTAGATACATCAATTGAAGTATGATAGGACTCTAAAAAGCAAGAAAGCTATGTGCTATGTAAAATAAATCATGTTATTTAAAAGTTTGGAAGAATTGGTATTTCTAACGATTCAGTCACTAACCTATGCTTCATGAAAAAAAATCAGTATCAATTTCTTTCTCAGACATGAATGATTTTGGGGGTAGGTAATGAGGAAATAGGAGAAAATATCACACTATTTGATACTTATTAAGTATATAACGTCACCATGTGTGTGGACTTCATTTTCATTTCTTTATTTAGAATGATATATAGTTGGTCAGAAGCTGGGTGCTAGTGGCACATTCCTGTAATCCTAGCTATTTAAGAGGTCAAGATGTTAAGATCACTGTTCAAAGCCAACCTGGGCAAGAAACTCCATGAGACTCTTATCTCTAATTAATCATCAAAAAAAAAAATGAAAATGGAGCTGTAGCTAAATTAGTAGCATAAAAATCTAAGGAATAGCACATAAGCCCTGACTTCAAGTGTCAGTCCCAACACAAAAAATAAACAGTAAATAAAAATAAACATAAATATAAATTTTGACCTGGAAAATATAATTTTATCAGATTTGAGTAATGTTGGCACTGAGACCATTATGAAATACAATGTAAAAAAACAATTTTCAATGTTAGCTTTTGTGCCTGTACACCATACTCTAAATTTCAGTATTGTCCTACCACAATATTCCATGTTACAGTTTGTAATAACTTCTATTTCTCACTACACCAAATGAGCACTAAATTAGTTCCATTTTCTAATCCCGCTTTAATACAAGGCCAATGTGTATAGAAAGCAATGAAAACAGACTCAAGTAATATTTATCATGAAAAGTTTTAAAAATAAGAGCTAATTTCTGACAATTTTCTAAAAGTAAAATTTACTGCTTTCCAATGGACAAATATGTATGGTTAATAATAATGTATATATTTTCATGAAAGGTTTCTTTTTCAATTTAAATTCAATTACAACTTCAAAAATGTTTACATGAGTTAACTTGGAAGAAATAAATTATGACTCATGTGACTTATAGGAAGCTATAAAAAATGAGAGGAACTGAATTTCTTTGTTTACACACTATTACCACTTTGCATTAGATAATTAACAAAATTGATGCAGTATTTTACAAAAGGAAATCATCATTAAAGAGTATTCAAATACTGGAATAAATATTTCTAATTTTCTGTTATGAAGATGTTCTGAACTGTTCATTAACTTATAATTTCCAATATTGTCTGCTAAGGCCAAGGACTATTTGTCCTTACTTATCCCAGAATGAGTGACAAATAATTACTATAAAACCTACCAGTCACATTAAGCAAATTAAATACACAAATTATATATTGATACATAATCATTCATATTTCAAGACAATTATTAGCAGTTAGGCTTTTTGTTTGTGTGTTTTTCTTAACCAAAAGTTTCAAAGTATTTGCTAATATATTTACTAGTGAAAGAAATAATGTATATATCATTTCCTACCTCTTAAATATTGTTGCTGTAACTTTCCACACTAAATATTTCATGTTTTCATTGTTTTACACACAAACCTGTTCTGTGTTAAATATGTTATATATATAAATGTAGTCTCATAATTATTTCCTTTTATTAAAAATGTTAATAAATTATAAAATAAAACATTTTCACATTTCCTTCAAATTACAGAAATAAAATTTAATTTCTTTCAAGTAAGTGTAAGCCCTCCTGACAGGAGCTTAGGAAAATTTTACATGTTAATACATTTTACAATTTGATATTCTTAAGAATATAAAAAAGATACCTGCTCATATTGAAAAATTAATTTTCCATTTGTTTTTTATATTTGAAAGAGTGATAGACTATATGCATGCAGGAAACTTTCACAATAAAAGCTGTTAGTAGTTCAAACAATGAAATTATTTATAATTTTATTAAAATAATGCCTCTCATAAACTATGTAGAATATTTGTCCATTCATAAAACACATTATTATTTTCCCCCAAGAGAATTTTAATCATTTTTTTTATTTATTTGCTTGAAGAAGTTTGTTCAAAAAGATTTCAAGTCAACATGTCAGTTTGTGAAATACAATACATCTTGATCAATATCATCCCTTTCAACTTTCTCCCCATTCATCCCTGGGCATCATCCCATCCCCTTTGTTTTATTCTGCCAATGAAATCTTACAACACTCATCAAGTATCATATGAATAAAAAATTCTATTAAAATACTAGTAAAATTTTACATTAATGGCTTTTTCCCAATATAGTCTAGACAAGGTGATGACAAACTAATAATTAGAAAAGGAGCTTGCTCAATATTGAACCTCAAAGACCAGGTATTAAGGAAAGCCTAAGTCTTAAAACACCAGTAATTTTTTTGTTGTCATTTTACTAAAAGTGTACTCTGTGCCTGAAAATTGCTGAAGCTTCTACAATTCTACAGTTTCCTAAGTATTCCTTCAGATTTTAAGTGAAATTAGCACACTCTGTAGAGATTAGATGACTAGAGCCATTATTTATTTTGTGAATTTGTGTCTAAAGCAAAGGGACTTTTAATTCAATCTATAGAAATGAGAGTAGAAGTAGAAATTGGAAGATAATTCAATTGTTTGCACAAGCAAATTGCTTTGGATTAAATACATACCTTAGTAGATCTTTGCTACCTATGCTAACATGTCCTTTATGCATAGAGGTTGTCCCAACAAGGACAGACTGAGTGACCCTTATCCGATAAGCTTGGGATCAGAGATTTTCTGAATATCAGACATTTTCAGATTTTAGAATATGTATTTATGCATAATGAGATTTATTTGGGATGGTATCCTGGTCTTATCACAGATGCATTTGTGTTCCAAATGTTCATTGTGTACATGGCTGGAGAAAATTTAAACAGTCTCTTTAGTATAATGTATCAGGATTATAGCTAATCATATGAACACAAATATGGAAATTTCTTCTTGTGGTATTATGTCTGTGTTCAGAATATTTTAGAGTTGGAAGAATTTTGAACTGCGGATTAGGAATATTAAGCTTTAATTTTGCTATTTTGGAGTAGAAGTTAGTGTGAGCTCAAAATTAGAAAATAATCTGATGACATACTTTAGATTTTTAAGTCTATTTTAGTTCATTGTTTCACAAGAATAATCCCCCCCCAAAAAAGTGTGGAACAGAGTTGGAGTTGTCAGTGTTCACTCCAAAGTGTTTATCAATATTTTAATAATTTAAAGATATGCATTTTAGTGGACAGACTGTACAATTAAAAATTTTGTTCTATTAGATATTTCAAAAAACTACAGAAAGAAAACATTAATAAATATTTTATGCTATTTATAATAAATATTTATTATAAATAAATAATGTATTTAATCTACATTTAACTTTAAATGGAACGTGCCTCAGAAAATGATTTACATAGTACCTAAGGTTTCAAAGAAATTATGTCAAAAGTGAATTTATAGGTTTTGCTTTTCTTATAAATTTACGCAAAAAAGAGAAGCCACTATAATTTTACAGAAATAATGTAACAATAATCAGAAGGACTGTATGCCATTACTCTAATATGTGATCTTTATTTAGTAAAAAGATTCAGACTTCTTTATAGAATTAATGCTTAATTTTCCAAATTCAGGAGAATGTCAATATTTTTCTTTTTAAAAAATCACAGTTTCATGGTCTTTACTTTTCTAATTTTATTCCTATACTTATTTCCAAACTTTCTTTCTTTGTATACTTAAATCAGTACCAAATTTCCTTTTCAAACTATTGTAATTTAAACCAGTCATCCATCTAAAACATTCAGGCTGGAATCATCTTAATTTTTATAGAGTATCTGTCTTATTAATAATTTAATATGGTTTAAATATAGTCTAGCATTTCAAGTAATGTCCATTCCTTAAATGCTAAAGACACCTCAGAAATATTTGTATATTTAGAATCCAATATGAATTCATACCGTCCATATGGAATTATATAAAAAATGTTTTCACGTATTTACACTTAAGTTTTGTACAATAATTTTATTTCAGAGACAACATAATTTTCTAATAATAGTACTTATAAATATGTGTTGTTAATATTTTGCAAATAGATACAGATTGCAAAACTTAATGCCATATTATTTAAAAGATAATTGACAAGAAATTTGTCTTCAGCTTCTTTATAGAATATCCTGTCTGAGATGCATTTATAAGTGAATCAAATCATATTTAATGATAGCAGGCTTAGAAACTGATATTAAAAGGTTATTTATGCAAAAATAATGAGCTTTCCTTGCAGAGTATTATGCCCACAAACTAAAATAAACTTAACCCATTGTCTATTGAGAGCAACTTTAGCAAGAAAGTGAGGTTTCATTGTAAGTTTTGTCCTTAAGAGTTTTGTTTTTGTTTTGTCATTGCTGTTGCTGAGTTTTGTACTATTTTTAAGTACTGAGGTTTGAACACAAGAGTCTAGCTTGTTATACAAAAAGATTTTCATTTGAGCCTTTTCTCTATATACTATCTCCCTTCAATCCTAGGCTTCTTGTTTACTGCCATACAATCTTGGATCTGCTTGTTTTATGCTTCCCTTACTTGCTGCAATCACAGCTTCTCTTTATGGAGCTGAACTCTAGTAAACATTTTTAATACGTTTTTTAATTGTGAAAATACTGTACAGAGGGGTTACAGTTACATGAGCAAGATAATGAGTACATTTCTTATCAAGCATTGTTGCCTCCTCCTTTGTTTTCCCTACCATCCTTTCTCTCCCATCTCCACAGCTACACTCCCACCCACTCTTCTCCCCCCCACTAAATTGTAAAGTTCGTTTTCAACATAGTATCTTGTACATCTCATTGTTGCAATGGGTCAATCTGTATCCCTATGTAAACATTTTGTTTTTTCCCTTCCCCTCCCCAAATTATACCAACATCAAATACAGTGAAAACAAGGGTTATACGTGGGGGAGGGACATACAAATTAACAAAATTCACATGGTGCCTTATAAATATGTTAGAAACAATAGCAAGAAAGAATAAACCACTTGTGTCCCTATCTTGGGGTTCATTTCACTTAACTTCATCTTATCTGATCATATGTACATAGCCATAGCTTTTGACCTTTTCTACTTGTCCCAGACATATATTAGTTATATTAATTGAAGTAAACCAGGCCCAAAGAAACATAAATCTAATAAACATTTTTGTCAGCCCTGGCCTGGATCCTGGATGTCCCAATATCACCCTCCCATATAGTACAAAAGGATACTTTCACAGCATGTGGGCCACCTCTGAGTTGGGAAGCAGTCTCTCAAACTCTTCTGCTCTGAGCTCTTCTCTAAACTTAGTTCTCCCAATCTCAGCTTCACAAATAACTAGGTTTGCAAGCATAAGCCACTGGTGCCTAAATTAATTTGTTCTTGTTGTTGTTTAATTTGGTTGTTTGAAATCCATAAATTGACAGCTTTCAGATCTTCAATTTTCAAGTCAAAGCCCTTAGTTCTGGATGGATTTCTTATATGTTCATGTTCTACATAGAAATGTCATAAAAACCTATATCAAAAATCACCTTAAATCTGTAATGATGGTATAAATGTACTGCTTGAGCAGAGTGCTGTAAATTTATGTTTTTTTTTTTTTTTTTTTTTGGGTCCGGTCGTGGGGCCTGAACTCTGGGCCTGGGCGCTGTCCCTCAGCTCTTCAGCTCAAGGCTAGCGCGCTCTACCACTTGAGCCACAGCGCCACTTCCGGCTTTTTTCTTTTTGCTTATGTGGTGCTGAGGAATCGAACCCAGGGCCTCAGGCATGCAAGGCAAGCGCTCTACCACTGAGCCATCTTCCCAGCCCGAGTGCTGTAAATTTATTAACAGACTCCTTTAGCTCAACATCATAATAAATTGAACAGATTATTCATTTGATATTGATAATCTTCTATTCAACATAAAAATTAGAGTAAGTTTTATCAGAAAATACTAAGCATATAGATATATAGATACAGATATTCACATTTGGCTTGTTTTGCTCTTTTGCTCAAGGCTATCCTTGTGCTTTAATACTTTTCATCCCAGTATTTTTACTGGTTAATTGGAGATTGATTTTTATGGACTTCTTCTCAATCTGCCTTTGAATCTCAATCCTCAAAAATCATCATATTGGGGGCTGGAAAGGTGGCTCAGTGGTAGAGCGCTTGCCTTGAATGCATGATGCCCTGGGTTCGATTCCTCAGCTCCACATAAGCAAAAAGAAAAAAGCCAGAAGTGGCGCTGTGGCTCAAGTGATAGAGCGTTAGCCTTGAAGAGCTGAGGGACAGCGCCCAGGCCCAGAGTTCAGGCCCCACAACAGGACCCCCCCCCAAAAAAAATCATCATATTGGGTAACTAGGATTACAGACATGAGGTACTAGTCTTATCTTTTTTTTAAAATTGAAATTATATTTTAAAAACCCCAAAGTTTTGCATAGTTAAGAAAGGTACTTGACATTACTTATTAATATAAGATCTAATATCCATGTGCATTTTTATATCTTTCTTAATTTTCTGTCAGTCTCACTTATTTATTGTAGCCTAAATTTATCCCTAAACTCTAGAAAAATAGTTGAAATAAAGTTTCAACTTTTAGAAACTGTGTAATAACAAAGCAAAAATAATATTCTTCAGTAACTCCTCTATTTCTTACAAAACACAACTAGTATTTATTGTAATGATAAATTGTGTACATAAATCTCCCTTATAAATTCCACAATTATTAAGATACACTTCATGATGAGAATGGATATTTAATTCTACGGGTCTCCCACTTGTTGTCTGTAAAAACCCTAGTAAATTGTTTAATCATTCAGTGACAAAATACACTAATATACATAAAAAAGTAACATTTAGCAATGACCAGAGAAAATTCTTCCACTCTAAATTTTACAACTTTGGAAAATTCAGAAACTTTTAATTTGCATATATTTATTATCTATGCATAGTGAAATTAATTGTGAAGATGGAAACATACAGATTTTACAGAGTGATAAAATCTCATGCTTATATTAATTTATAATGATGGTAAAGATCTTAATTCACTAATTAGTTAGCTAAAACATAGGTTCATATATTAAACTACCTTAACTACATTTTTTAAATAACAACATTGATTTTACTAAATACATGCTATTTTAAATATATAAGATTTTTTAAAACTCAGTATTCTTCATGTCATAAATATAGAAAATTTGAAAAATTATCTAAGACATGACTCCATAAAGTTTAGTACAACTAAAATTGTCGTAATAAAAATGAGATGAGAAGGTTTTGTTAATCTAAACCAGACACTACATTTGAAAAGAATCTCAGCCAAAGGAGAAGATTGACAGTAGTTATGTAGGAAGGTAAATGGAGCTGCCAAGTATATCTCAGTTACCACTGACATTCTTAGCAAACGTATTTCAAGTAACTCAAATTCTTGTTCATATATGACGTGGTGGTTAAAAGTAAAGAGACGTCCAAATAAGGCTTAGAATTGTAATTTACATATAAGAATGTAATGGATTTAAGATTTAATACCATCTATATAATTATTTCAGAAACCAAATATAGCTGTGTAAATTAAATGAAAACCTTTGTAGTAATAAAAACCTGGCTGTAATTTTAATCACCATGCAGAAGTCTGCGTTTGAAAATTCCTCAAAGAAATCTTAGGATTTATTTTTCAGCATGATATTAAATGGACATGTGTGATAGGTTTCCTTCAAATTCACATACACTTTGAACACAGTTTGCATGGATTCTGAGGAAAATGAATTAAAATAGCTATATTAAATCAGGAGAGAGGCAGCAGCTCTGAGAGCTGCCTAGTAAAGAACATGAGGTTCTGAAAACACAGGAAGAATGTTACAGAACCAAAGAGGAAAAAGTATGAAAATGCCTGGAGCAAAATCAATTCGGTTAAGGAAACCTCAAGGGATGTCATACCGAACTCCATATGATTGGAAAGATTCCAATTTCCCCATATGACTCTCAGAAAGAACCTTGAAGTCCATCTTCATATTATAAATGATCTAAAAAGAACTGTGGAAGTCAGGAAATTCCCTAAATTAGCTACAACAATCATTCAAAGCCCAAACTTCCGATTCTAAGCCCAGTCTTCAGATCCCAAAGCAAATGTTCTTTTCCCACTTGTGAGATATCATTAGAAAAAATAAAAGTGTGACTTTTTATAAATTATTAACTCTCGTTTTGTTTTTTGTCGTTGTTATTTTGTGTAAGGCCTATAGCTTGAACTAGGGATCTAGGTGCTGTCCCTTACCTTGTGCTCATGGCTGCTCATGGCTAGCACTCTACAATGTGAGCCACAGCTCCACTTCTGGCTTTTGGTGGTTAATTGGCATCGTATTCCCTACTCAGGTTGGCTTCAAACAATGATCATCAGATCTCAGCATCCATACTTCCTAGGGATTACAGGCATGAGCCACCAACATTCAGAAAAATTATTAAGTCATTTAAAACATGTTTCTTTTAATACAACAAAGCTCAAGCGTTGTTTCATCTAAAGCTATTGCTTACTTGAAGAAAAATATGAGGGCTGGGAAGGTGGCTCAGTGGTAGAGTGCTTGCCTTGCATGCATGAATCCCTGGGTTCTATTCCTCAGTAACACATAAGCAGAGAAAAGCCAGAAGTGGCGCTGTGGCTCAAATGGTAGAGTGGCAGCCTTGAGCTGAAGAGCTGAGGGACATTGCCTAGATTGAGTTCAGGCCCCATGACTGACAAAAAAAAAAAAAAAAATCAACATTAGCCGGGCACCCGTGGCTCATGTCTATAATAATAGCTACTCAGGAGGCTGAGATCTGAGGATCATGATTCAAAGCCAGCCCTGGCAGAAAAGTCTGTGCGACTCTGATTTCCAATAAAAACCACTAGAAAAAAAACAAACAAACCAGAAGTGCTATTGTGGCTCAAGAGGTAGAGTACTTTCCTTGAGCTGAAGAGTGCAGGGACAGCACGACCAGGCCCAGATTTCAAGCCTCATGAATGACAAAATAAAAGAAAGAAAGAAAAAAGAAAAAAAAATAAAAAAGACAAATATGAAATCATATTAATTTCAAAATTTATGATGCATATGAAATCATACTTAATAGAGTGAGTTGTGTTGTAATTACATTTAGATATGCATGATCTGTAATGTCAGTATTTTCTCAAAATAGCTCAAAATTCCTTGCAAAGATCAGGAAAGTTAAATTGTTGAGGTAAAGAAATAATATTTATACTTCTCACTATAATTTTTCTAAAATATCAAGAAACAACGAACATCTCAATTGTTTCAAGTAGAGTGGTTCCTTAACATAGTCACTGAAAAATCATATTGTCTTTATTTCCCCAACAAAATTACATTTGTCAGATTACCATGTTTCTTAAAATTCCATTGCTCTCTTCTATTAAGATTATTTTTAGACATTATTTTTGTATGAATCACTGACTAAATACTATGCTTACTTAACAATCAGAATCTGAGATTTAGTAAATAAGAATAAGTCCTGCCATCATCATTTTGAACAAAGGTCTTGGCACTATCACTACAAGATGGTCTGATGAACATATTTGACTGCTAGAGTACAGTAAAGTAAGAATAGGAAGTTCTGACACATTAATGAACAGTATAGAGTGATATGATAATCATGTAAGCTGGAAGAAAAAGATTTCAGCAGCTCAAAAAAAGCCTTCAAGATCTAAACCTTAAAAGAAACAACAGCCCAATTAATAAATAGGCTAAGGACTTAAAGACATCAGAATAAGAAATACAAATGGCCAATAGACACATGAAGATATGTTCAACATCTCTGGCCATAAATAAAATTAAAATCAAAGCAACATTGATAGCCCACCTCAACCCAGTTACAATGGTCATTATCAAAAACAAATAAGAACAAATGGTGGTGAGGATATAGCGAAAAGGGGAATCTAGTACATTGGTGAAGATACAGCCAAAAGGGAAATCTAGTACATTGCTGAGAATGTAAGCTGGCTAAACTACTCTGGAAAGCAGTATGCCAGTTTTGCCAAAAACTAAATAGAACTACCCTATGACTCAGTAATCCAACACCTACGCATTTGTCCAATAGAAAATAAATAAGGCTACACCAAAACCACCATTACAACCATGTTCACTGCAGCACTGTTCACCTTAGCCAAAATATGAAATTATCCCAGAAGTCCCTCAATGGATGAATGGATCAAGAAAATGTTTTCTGTGTGTGTGTGGTGTGTGTGTGTGTGTATGAAACATCACATGGTAACTAATAAATATAAATAAGTACAGAAATAAAATGGACTAAAAATCTCAATATTAAGCAATACTCCACTTATTACATTGTAAAATTAATTGTAACTTACTCTCCATTTATATTTACTCCTTAGTTGTTGCTGTTTGGCTTACTTGGGGTGGATTAACTTCACCTGTATCAATTTTTATGCATGTTGATTATATCATGTTATATCATAATCATTAAAATCTCAAAGCTACATGAAACTATTTCTGTTTTTAAATATAAGTATAGATTGAAAATAGCTATATCAGGGCTGGGATGTTGGCTCAGTGGTAGAGCGCTTGCCTTGAGCTGAATTGCTGAGGGACAGTGCCCAGGCCCAGAGTTCAGGCCCCACGACAGGACTCAAAAAAAAAAAAAAAAGAAAAGAACTATATTTACAATATTAAATAATTTATATTAAATGGATAAGTATTTTTGTCAAAATTTCTTTCTCGTGTATACATACTTCAGTCCATTAGTGTGCAAAAAAATATGGTGAGTTGTGAAGTCAGCCTGCCATATTCTATAGGAGCTATATATCCTTGGATTTTCTTCTACAGGTTTTTCTTTCCAAATTTATTTGTACTTCTTCAACTTCTTTGAGATTTCATCTATTAAATTGCTCTCCCTTTGATTTTACCTTGTTCTTCTCACTGTAGTTTAAGTTTGGAACCAAAAATATATTTAAAGAGAGTGAAATGTATTTTGAGTTCATAATTCACTAAGATATATAGAGACAAAGTTATATTTGTGAGAATGTGTATGTGTGTGTGTAGTGTTTTAAGAATACTTGCTAATCTAACTCTCAGAATTTGACCTTATTGTTTATTGAATCATTGTGTTAAATTTTTAGATCAAATAATTCAGCACAATGATAGTCAATGGCATGCTGTACACAAATTCCCAGAAAGTAGAATTAAATATTGTAGATATGCCCAAATCAAGACCTTTCACAGTAGTTGTAATGGCAGTAAATTTTATGATCAAAATAATGCCAAAGGCATTTCTCAATTCCTACATATTTGCAAAACAAAAATGATTTTTCATTGGAGAATTGTTTAGAGTTAGCAAGAACTATATTACTTTTGGTGAACTGCTTTTACAGTGCAGGATAACCTTGTGTTCCAGAAAGACCTAGAAAATTTCAAACTGGAACTGGAGGTTTGTTGGCATGATGGCTCTCATTGATGAATTTTAAATAAATGTACAGAATGTGTCTCTGCTGCCAAACCTTTAGGGATGTCAATGTCAATGACTACCAGGAATAATTTTAGAACTTAATCTACAGTACCTCAGTGACCATCTTCTAGACCATGAATATCCCAAAGTGAATTAATTGTTCTGCTGCATCTTTGTAAGAAATGTTAGGACACATGTGCAGTGGAGTTGAGAGGTGCAGGGAATAATGGACAGAGTGACAACTGATCAGGGTGTCTTGTACACATACATTGAACTGTTGACTTGGAGCCTCTTTATACAAAAATTAAACATAGTAAAAATAAATGTATTTAAAATATAATTTTAAGATCTTCGTTAGAATTTTATAAATTGGGTTTAATAAATATTTTATTACCTTTAAGTAGATATCGAAAAGAGATTTCATTCAATGAAGTAGTTTATGAATACAATGCACTTTAATCAATTCCATCATCATTTTCCCCACCATTCAAACTCCACCCTTCCTTCAATTTTCTTAAATTTGTAGGATATCATCTTTTTAATTGTTATATTTTCCTTTCAATAACTTATTCTGATTTTATTATTCTTTTGGACACCTTTAAGTATTCATTAAAGTTTAAAATATGCAGTATATGTGCACACATGCCCATATGTGTGTATATGTACATATACAGTGTTATTCAGAAGTCAGCGATGCAAACTACCCAAAAATATTGATGATATATGCCAGACTAAATATTTTTACTTCAAGCTTCCTAAATATAGTTTAGACTCTTAGAATTGGTGAAAACTTGATTGCAGCTGCATAACATGTTT
The DNA here is from genome assembly GCF_019054845.1 of Dipodomys spectabilis. Classification (NCBI taxonomy): domain Eukaryota; kingdom Metazoa; phylum Chordata; class Mammalia; order Rodentia; family Heteromyidae; genus Dipodomys; species Dipodomys spectabilis. The sequence goes on from NW_024870709.1 coordinate 14,309,753, forward strand.
TGCTTTTATATTCTGTTACTGATAGAAACTAGGATATATTCAATTTGTTGTTTTCATAAACAGTTTATGGGTACAGCTTTCACTCTGCATTTCAAATTTATTGGTCCTCTTATGATTGAAATTACCATGAACAAGGATCATACTTCTCCTGGGGGGGGGGGTTGGGAAATATTGTTTTCTGCTTTAGTGAAAGCAGAGGAAGTTTGCTCAGGAAATCTGGACGCTGAAATCATCCTCAGCTACTGTGGGACTGAGCAAATGACCAAGGCATAGGCAAGAGGGGAAAATTTTGCAAGCACATTTCCTCTTTTGAGTCTTGATAGTGATTAGCTTCATAATAGGCCTACCTTTCCATCCTCATCTGTCATATACTTCCTACTTCTTTTCTCCAGATTCTTTGGATTTATCCCCAAGTTCCTTGGCTTTGAAGAGAATCAAGGGATGTCACAATGTTTTGGCTGTCATTTCCACACTTATTTTTCTGTGAATTTATATTGAAGGGGATGAAGTATGAATATACTAAATATGGAATATTGAATCATCTTTTCCAATTTATAATTTCTCCCAAATATGCAATTGAATATTCATGACAATGGCCTTGTTACTTTGAATACCTTCCACCATGGTACATCCCTGTAGTCTTCCTTTTTCTCCATCAACACTACATAATTTAACTACTGCACCTGGGCAATATTTCTCAAATACCCAGGAGAAGATGCTTACCCCCCATATTGTTATCCCATGAGATATTTGGTGAAAATGTTTAGCAATTCATAGACATTAGTTATTGCATATTAATTTCAGAATAAATTTTACAGGATCCTTTTATAATTCCACTTGTCTACTGGGCTAAATTGTTTTGACATTAATGATATTGGAAATATGCATATTTATTAATGCCAAACAAATATGGTTTATTTGAGTCTTCAGTATGGATTTGAGTCTTCTAGAGTAAGTTAGCAAAGGTTTAGATTGCAATCCACTGTCCCTGTGCTTTACCAAGGCTAGTGCTCTACCACTTGAGCCATAGCACCACTTCCGGTTTTCTAATGTTTTATTGGAGACAATAGTCTCATGGAGTTTTTTGCCCGGACTGGTTTTGAACTGCAATCCTCAGATTTCAGCCTCGTGAGTAGCTAGGATTATAGGCTTGAGCCACCAGCTCCTGGCTATGTACGTTTTTATTGTATTGTTTGCTTTAGTTGAAGTACTGGGAATTGAACCAGGATGATACATACGAGTAACAAGTGCTATACCACTTGAATCATGCTGCCAGTCCACTGTAGACCTAATTTCAAATAGTTTCCCAGAGTATCTTTTTTTAGTTCAACTAGTTATGTAAAATGTCCTTATTTGTATTCAAGAATCACAATAAATTCTACTTTATAGATTTATAAAATTGTCCATATTTTGTGTAATTATCTGATATTCTGCACTAGATTTATGGTTTCATGCTTCTGCATGATATGAATAAAGTTGACTTTAAAAACTTCCCTAGAACATAGTTTATCAATATATAGGTAGGAATAATTGAAGACCACTATACAAAGTACAAAAAGAAATAAAATATTGCCTGGTCAAAAATATACATAGTTCTCAATTTTTATTGTACTTTAAAATAGTTATGTATCACTTTCCAGAAGAAAAGTTTTATCAGTTCTATTGATTCTATTAATATTTAGTAATAGTTATCATAATATTTTCATTGAAAATCAGAGTAAATAGTTCTGTTATTTACATGTGTTGAAAATGTCAACATGTAACCAAATATGAATTGCTTTTCAACTATATTTCACAAACTTCTTTAATGATCATGTTATTTTATTGTCTTCTTTGTCTTTTATTATTTTTGATTCTCCACAATATGAGCAGCATGCTTCAATTATAAGACATTGCACAGTCATAAAATTTCAGATTTGGGAAACTGAATGGAAAGTATGTTCTAGTTGATATTTTCTATTTTCTGGATAAGACAGTTGAGATCCATGAAAGTAGATCAAGGTAGCATAGGAAGGTTTTTTGTTTTATTAATAACTGGAAGAAGAACCTACAGTCATTATGTTATCAATAGTATAAATACAGATATTACTAACAAATGTCAACATATAGAACAGCAAAAATAGAGGTACATGTAGATTAAAACGGCAAAGTAGTAAATACCCTTCGCATTGTTAACTACAATTATTTCTCAGACTTAAATTACTTCAGACTTAAATGTTTCTTATGTTTTCTTCTCATATATATGTTTGTGTGTATAGGCATTAAACTTCCAAATGTATAAAAAACATAAAGGTATCATTCAATAAAAATCCTGAGCCATTAGTACATCTACTTTTACATTACTCAATATATTCAGAATGTGTATATTGAGTTTCATGTTTTAAGGAAGATAAAATTTACATACAGTAATATGCATAAGATTGAACAAATCTAATTATCACGCACATAGTCTGTTCTGTTTCTATTCTACGTTTCACATGTTTATCTTACACCAGATGTCTCTGTTTCACCACAATTCATACATGTGAAATGGCAGGAATCTCTGCATCCTGTGTTCCCCTGTTCTTAGTCAATGTGCTGTTCAGTCTCATTGGAATACTAATATGTCACTTAGCTTTGTACTAGGCTGTTCTCTGTCACATTCTTACAAGAATATTGAGCCAAACCAGGCAGCCATCAACATTTAGTAGTAGCAGAGGAAAATAGAAACAATCACAAAAATGCCAAAGTACAAGATAATTAATCCCTAAATGAAAGGTCATTTATAATTGGGATATAAGAAAGTGGCACTACTAAAATTAATAATCAAGATTTTATACATAGGATCCATTTTCCTGACAAAAGCAGCCTACATGCATCTCAGTTATATTATTATACACTATTAAAGGCAATGTTTTTAGCCTAAAGGCCTGGTACAGTGCTAATGTGAAATGTTGCCCGGGGTTTACAAATGATAACACTTGGTTTTTAACAGGCCACCCTATAAAATCAATTACCTTGACTCTAAATAAATTCTTAGTGGCTTTATAAATAATTTAAACCAAAGGCTACATAGTAACAGAATGCTTCCATCAATCTCAAGAAGAATTTTGTCACTGTAATCTTAAATCTTCACAAAAGGACATTTTTCACAGACCTAATACCAAAATTCAATGTCTAACAAAAAAATAGCAACTGCTTTAATTCTCTAGCAAATCCTCCAATGAAGACCACATTAACATAATTTAGGGGCCAAAGCATCCCATCCTAAATTCTGTCAACAGAATTTAACCTGTTCTAAAGAAGCTTATAATAAATATGAACCATAGTCATCTTATCATGTATATGCTTCAAGAAGTTAAAATGAATCAAATTACTAGTGAATATCAAACACTGTTAGAAGAAAATAACTGTACAGAATGAGCTAAATAATAATAATATAAACATAGTTACCCATTTATATACTGTCTCAACTGAACAATGATGAAAACAGTTTATCTTTTTTTAATCTTAAAAAGAAGAATCCTCAGATTTAGAAGGGGAATACTTGGTGCTTTCTAACTTCTTTCTCTTCACAATTATTTTCTTTGTCAATCTTTCACCTATGTTACCATATTATTCAAATGATTACTATTTTTTTAATTAGACAATCAGACACTGAACCTGTACTCCAGTGTTCAAGTGTTGCAGGTGAAATTAGAACAGTTTTAGCAGATTAGTTAAACAGTCTGCTTTGCAGCTCTAGTATAGTCAGGACAAAATTTAAGATAGTTACTTAATTTGTTATGAAACTTCCACAGTTCAAAACTATTAAAACAATAAATCTATACAATCCCATGATTTTTAGCCAAAGTGGTGCTAAAGAAAAAAAAAGAAAAGTGGTACGAACAGGTGGCTTATTTCTTAAATCCTGGCTACTCAAGAGGCAGGAATTTGAGGATCACTGTTCAAAGCCAACCTAGGCGGGAAAGTTCATGAGATGTTTATATCCAACAAACTACTCAGAAAAAGCTAGCACTCAGTAGAGAGCTAGCCTTGAGCACAGAGAGGCTCAAGGACAGAGCCCAGGCACTGAGTTCAAACCCTCCCCACCCCCAAAAATGTGTTTATACATGCAGTTTTAACACCTTTTTAAAAGTATTTTTGACATTAAAACTTATCTTCTAATACCATGTTTCATAAAAAATAAATAGAATATTCACTAATATTTTGAAAAGGTATATTTTCCCAGAAAATGTTTCTACCAAGTCATTTCCAGTAACTACCATCTAAATTGTACAGATATTCTGTTTATTCAGTGAAGCCTTATAGACAATGTGGCATTTCAATTTTAGTAAACATTAGGAAGCTATGTAGATGGTGCAGCTATATATGCTAATAGAAACTTTAAAATAGAAATAAAAATGTTGCTCATTCATCCATTCACACCTTTATCCTGGAAATGGTCTGTTGATCTAGTTTGTAAATGGATTTTGTAGGAAATGCCAAGGCAAACTATCCTGACCTGAAAGTTGATTTATTCATGACTGCAGATAGGGGCTGGTTCAACTCATCCTGGAAGGAGAGTATACTTGTAGACAGAAGTGGCATTTGCCTCTGAACTGGTTACCAGACAATGTTCTGAGTTTAAATATCATTCCTCTTTTTCTCCATCCTCTCTGTTCTGATGAAAATCCTGTATTTTCAACTTAACTTTAGCACTCATAGTTAATATATATATATATATATATATATACATATACATATATATATTATTTCCTTAGGGAAATATATGGCCTATAAGTCTGGGTATCTGTCCATACATTACCTATAAATCTATCAATCTGCTTCCTACCTGTAAGACTGTGGAAGGGCTGTGGGAAAACACCTGGGTCATTATCAAGTAATTTTGAGGAACATTTCTGTTTTCTTATCTGTAAAATAAGTTTAATAATTAGATCTAGTGGTGGGAGATGAATTAAAGAAACTTTAAATATATAGAAAGAGGCCAGGTCTACATTATGAAGTATCTCTGTTATTCATGAAGACAAGAGATTCTAAACAGGGAATTATAAGAGATAAATGAGAAAAGGAAACCAAGATGTATTTTTATCTATTAAAATTTTGCATCAGCTCTTCAACTGATCTTTACATACTGGACATGATTCCATGTACTTCTTGGTCTTTCTTATTATGCTCTGTGATGAGCTTGTAGAAGGAGTTTCAGTGAGGTATTCTTGGAGAATGATTTACAAGATAAATTATTCAAGTTCAAACCTGAGGCTTTAACACCAACAGTGAGGGTGGTGACAAGATACTTGTAACTGGCTAAAACTAGAGCACATACCGTCAATAAATATCTAACACCTTAAACACAATATTTCCCAACTGGAAACATAAGACTTCCATAAACTATAGTATAATAATTTTATTACAAATTGTCTCTGGTTTCTGGTACATGATAATGTCTTTGATACTATTATCATTGTAGTATTCTCTAGTGAGGTAGTTGACTTCTTTCTATGTATCTAAAGTTAATAGTGCAATAACAAAATTAGAATTATATCTATAACAAGCATCAATTTCGGTAAGAAAAACATTTATTAGGCCCTCTATGATACAAAATATAAAATATGCTTAATCTACTAACAATATAGCTAGCATTTTCCTCGGGGATCAGCAGTAGTCTGCCCCTAGAATTTTAACTCTCATCAAGGGCGAAGTTTCATATTAACCCTCAAGTAAAATGACATGTTTTCATGCTTTTTTTTTCTGAGCTTGCATCATTTGAGTTATGCAATTTGTACAAATACTAGAGAGATCTGATTTGAGGCTTATTAATATCCAAATATGCCATCTTTTCTATTCAGAGCCCCATTTAAATTGGATGTCCTTATGTATGCAGTCATAAGGATTACAAATATCTATAAATTTCTGTCCATCCCAAAATATTCATTTACAAATCTGAACATGAATTCAGAATCAGTTTTCCAGTACTAGATTTTGTTATGCTTCTACTTTTCCAGCCTAAACATTAGTAAAAATCTTGATCATACAATCCATCTAAATCTAAATCATAGAAATCAATGATTTTGAATATCTCTGGATATGGAAAATTGAGTATGGTCATTTAAAATGTCCCTACAACTTTAAGGCCCTCTTTTATTGTAGGTTCAGCAATCTTCTGTAACACTTGGTTCTGTACTGGTTAATGATTTGTTTGGGCTTAAGATAAGTTGTACTCATTACACAAATGAGTTGAGATGGATATAAACATTAGTTATTGATGCCAAGCACTCTTGATCTCTATATATTCAAGGGAGATGCTGATCTCAAGAAAAGAATGAGAGAGATGAAGCAGAAGGATCTTTTGGCCACATGTGTGTGCCATGTGAAGTTATATGACGTCCAGCCTAAATTACCTGCTTATGAAATCATATGCTAATTAGTTATTTCCTCTGAAGCCCCGTAGCTATACATCATTTACCAATTTTATAATGGTAGACAGCAGCTATGAGTTTTCTAGAAATGGTGAAATTAATAAAACACTAATTGATCTGATTGAAGTTCTTTTTTATATATACAAAGATTTTCTTGACTATCATTCATGAAGTGTTCTCCAACTTAGATTAGGACTATACTATGTCAGTAGATGATTAATAGTGCCAACATAATGTTAGAACAAACCAATGAGACAAAATTGTTATTTATGACTTTCTTTGATTGTCAAAAAGAATTTCCAAGATCATATACTGGATTAAGGAAATATAGATATAGTCTAAATCTCCATCAGCTCGTGTATAAGTTGGCAAATGCAATATATTGACACTGAAGAATTTCACTTAACAATACATATACCTGAAGTATAGATACAATATGAATGAATTCAAAGAACGAAATCCCTCAAACTGTATATTCTACGATCTCATTTATATTCAAAGTACAGAGCAAAAAAATCTATAAAGATAGAAATAAATTACTATTTACCTGTGGTTGGTCTAGTCGATGGAAGAAGAATAGAGAGATTGGCAATGGGTAGTATGCATCTTCTCAGGATGGCTAAAATGCTGCAAATTAATGTTTAATGTATATAGCATTTGAGTATGGTATATTCTGAAGAATATTTAGTAACTTTTGAAAATATGTTGATACAAAACCGCTGGCAAAGTAACAAAGTATTATGAATACATTTCAAAATTAGTATGGATGTTTTGCCTTAGGATTTTTTTAATGACTTTTGAGTGCCTTTATATAGCTATAGTCTGCTAGAATTCATTAGTCTTTATTTTGTTGTTGTTGTCATTGTTTGTGGTGGAGGTTTTGTTTTTTTGTTTTTTATACTTTTTTTGTTTTCATAGTTTGGCAGTCATTGCGCCTGAACTCAGGGGTTGGATACTATCCCTGAGTTTTTGCTCAAGGCTAGCTCTCTATCACTTAGTTACAGCTACACTTCCAGTTTTCTGGTGGTTAATTGAGATGAAAGTCTCAGGAACTTTCCTGTCCTGGCTGATTTTGAACCCTGATCCTCAGATCTCATTCTCCTGAAGAGATAGGATTATGAGCATGAACCTCTAGCACAAAGCTTGGAATGCATTACTCTTGATTTTGTAATATAGTATAAACAATTCAGAATAAATTCTATAACCCACTAGTTGGTTTATTTGAACATTTAAACACTGTTCACTTTAATAATGTTGAAAACATATGCAAAACAAAGCATACATAAACTAAAATTAAACAGAGGTTTTTCATATGTGTATATGTGTATGTATGTGTATGTATGTGTATACATATGTGGATATGTGTGTATACCTATGATATATACTTTATCTGTATGATCATTGTTAAACTGAGACCTTTTTTCAAGCATTGACAACAAGGGAGATAATTACTTTTTCTGATGTCAACCTCAAGAGTCCAAGGTAATCATAAAAATCAAAACCACTTTTGGAATGTTTTTAGGGGCTCATTCCTTCCTCAGTATTGCCTTATTATAGGTAAAACAAGAATGCTCTCTGATATAGCTGTGTTCCTGCCTGTGCTGTTTTTTGTTCTTTATTCTCTTTTCCAACACAGTATATTTTCTTTCACATTAACTACATTGTTCAACAAAATCGAACTCTGCTGTGATTCTGTGGCTTCAGGCAAGCTCTAGTTCAGTATCTTACACTCAGTTTTCAAAAACTACCCAGTAATGGCAAAGTACCCTATGTCATTGTTTACTATAAATTCGAGGGGCTCCTGACCTCTGCTAAGGAGTCACAATCATCCTAAGTTATGCTTTCCTGTACCTTACAATAACTGGACTCTGGGTCTCACATTTTTACTTCAAATTGCTACAAGGTTTATCCTCACCTGTCACTCATTCTTCTCAAAAACACTGTGGAGATGTATGTCAAGGTCAGCTTCATTTTTGTCTGGCTAATTTAAACATAATAAGTTTACTATTTAAATCATATGTATAGATAATATATGATATAGCTATAGACATTGTTTTTTTTAGATTATTAAAATTATCAAATTATTAGATTTTTTCCCTTTGAATGTGAGTTGATCTGAGTCCTGTGCTTTGCAACCAATAGACAGACACTATTTCCCTCATAATCGATCTACCAACACACTAATAGGGTTATTTTTTAAATAAGTTCCAATAATTTTCTTTCTATGGAGAGCCGCTAAAGGAGCCGCTAAGCAATATGATTTTGATACTGAGATGTGGATAATTGTCCTTAGATAATGACCAATTGTAACAGCTTCTCCAAACAGTTAGAATGATCCTGATTTGCATAAGCCTTAAAACAGCTAAATTTACACATCTATTTCATCCTGAGGTTATTATATAGATTTATATTTTGGTCCTTAATGTTGCTATTAGAAATCACAAACTGCTTGGAGAGTAATCTCAGCCCAGATGCTGTGTGCCTGATGTGGGCAGTGGGACTCTTAAAAGCCCTCCCTCACCACTTTCCTCTTTATTTCTCTGCACGAGTAACAATTAGGAAAGCAGCAACTGCTTCCATCTGCTGCCTCAACATTCTAGAATTGCACTGAATGTACAGGACAATGCCCTTCTTATTACCTGTTTATGGAACAATCAATTTGCCTGAAAAGGGGTAAGCGAAATATGAAGGAAAGCATCTTGCAGATAATTATATAATTATAATGGATTCAGAAGTGTTTCTGCAACTACCTAGAGCTCAGGATAACTACAAGGGTTCTGTTTCTTCTATGATACAGAAAAAGAAAGAGCAAGAGATCTGGGCACTAATTAAAAAAGCATATAGGCATGCTGTCAAGCCGATGTGACTTTAATATACAAACAGTGACTGCATGTGTTTGACACACATGGTGACAGTTTGAAAGGCTTTTTATATTCACTACATTTTCATTAAAATTGCGCATGTAAACTAGACATTCTATTACCAGATCATAAAACCAATATATTCATGATGTTTCCTTGAAACAAGATGTTCACAAAATTGCAACTATAAGAATGTAACCTTGGGAAAGGTTTTGAGGTACCAATCTAAAGTTAATACAAAAATGTACTTAAAGAAGAATGTTTTTTAGCACAAAACAAGTTGTTTCATTCTTTCAAATGACATTACTTAAAGGAAAGAAAATCTAAGTTTTCAGGGATCTAAGTAATAATCATATTTATTCTGAGAATCTACTATAGTTTTACAGTAGTATATTCAATTTTAGTTTAAAGTGATGTCAAAAACAGTACTAAGAAGGAAATAAATTAATAACATATACAGAAAAGAATTACTTCTGTTTCATTTGTTTTCAAGTGAAGTAGAATGTAGTCTGAAAAATAAAAGTTCTGATAATTTCAGAATCTGTGACTTTGCTCTCTTCTCCCTGTGGAGGCTCTTCTCCTTTGCCATTATTCTCTCACATGTTCATTCAGTCTGGGCTGCTTTAGTGCATTTTTTCTTTTATTCAGTTAGAAACAAAGGTTTCATTATTACTTTAAGTCACTGATCTCCAAATAATTATTAGTCAAAGACAAAAAAAGGTATTTTATCATTTGATACAGCTCAAACTGTACTTCTCCATAGGGAGTAAGCTATGTGTAAAAACAAACTTCACTCTGAGCACTGGCATCATGCCTCTAGTCCAAGCTACTCAGGAGGCTGAGAGCTTAGGATCACTGTTCAAAGCTAACTCAAGCAGGAAACTCCGTGAGACTCTTACCTCCAATAAAGCACTAGAAAACAGGAAGTGGTGCTGTGGCTCAAGCGGTAGGGTGCTTGCCTTGAGCTGAATAGCTGAGCGACAGTGCCCAGGCCAAGAGTTCAAGCCCCACGACCGACAAACAAACAACAACAACAACAAAAAAAAACCCTTCACTATTGTCATTGGTACTATATAGGTCCTGTACATAGCATCTCAAAAATACCTCTTCTTAGAAGTTTCACATGCTTTGTTTAGTCAACTAAGCTTTTGTCCAGCATCCAATTACTTCTGATACCTGACTCATTTAGGTAATTCAGCACTTACTTCTCCTTAAATACTTTTTTTCATCCCCCAAGTAGCATTGGGAGTCAATTTTCTGGGATCCTAAAAATGTTGTATTCATAAGATTTTTTTTTTTCTACATCTGACCACTACATTATTAGTCCATCTGCAGCCCTGGGATACCAGATTCTTAAACACAGAGCAGGGTTATATTATTACATTCAGTATTATCTTAAATTACTGCCTCTAGAAAATGGATAATTAGGGAGGAGTGAATAATAAACATTAAAGATGTATTTAACTATAAACACAAATGGAAAAAACTCCAAAGCTTCTGCCAGTCCTGCTCCTCCCCTGCTTTTTCTTCCTTCTGAAATGGCTCTATTAGTAGCTCATTTCTTTAGATCTGATAAAGAACTTTGTAATTAGGAGCCTCATTCTATTTTCTGATGTGTGATTGTTAGTAACTTTGAGAACTTTCCTCTCCTTTTCCAGTCTGCTTGACTCTGGAAAAGCTGATTAGCTCTTCCTTCCCTTTTTTGATGTAGGTGCCAGGTTGATATTAGGAATGGGAAATCCATCATCACCCTTAAACACAATAAAACTTTGGATCAGTAGACTGCCTTGGTTTCTCAAATAATTTTGGACTTGCTTAAGAGGCTTACCTATTCTTTGGAGACATATCATTTGCCTAAGTAAGATAACTTTTTTATGATCCATGTATATTTGACACATTCACTCTAGATATTGAAACTAAATTCTGAATAGGAATCATTCACAATTCATGATTTTTATTTTGATTATAGTTTTGAAACTATAGTCATTGTAGAACTTATTTTGTATTTATGCTCAGGAGTATTATTACAAGCAAAATGGGAAGTCAGGGGAAATTCCAGGAACATAAATTACAGACTGAAATAACTACATACCTTTCATATGAAGAATATCTTGCCCATGTAATTGTAACCCCTCTGTACAGTATTTTCACAATAAAAAATAAAAAAGAATGTCTATTCTATGGGATTATATTAATACAGGCCAGAAATGGAGTTGTGATTCAAAAGGTAGAGTTGACTAATCTTGAATGAAAGAAACTCAGGGGCAGCACCCAGGCACTGAGTTGAAACATTTCAATTGGTTAAAAAAATACTAAACAGAAAAAGTTATATTCTCTGTATGTTTTTAAATTTTTATTGACTTTATCTGCAGTAGTATCTAAATTTTATTAGGAAAACAATTACCTGTGTAGCAGTAGACATCTGTTTCAACAGCAAATTAAAAAAAAAAAACAAAACATGTAAATAACCCAAAATAGTCTCTGTAGAGGTTGTAGAGTATCTTTTTTTAAATTTTTTAAAATGTTATTGTCAAGGTGATGTACAGAGGGGTTGCAGTTACATAAGTAAGGCTGTGATTACATTTCTTGGCTAACTTATTATCCTTTCCCTCATTTTTCTCCCTCTTTCTCTGTACCCCAACCCACCCACCCACCCCCAGGTTGTACAGATAATTTCCAGTATTGCCTTGTGGGCATTGCTGTTTCATAGGTTCCCCCTTTGTCCTTTGTCTTACCATTTTGTTCTATGAAACTTCCTTCAAAGACTACACATAGTGCTCCCCTATGACCCAGCAATCCCATTCTGTCCATTTACCCAAATGCCTACAAACAAAGCCACACTAAAGCTACCAGCACAATTATATTTATCACAGCATTATTTACCATAGCTAAGATATAGACCCAACCCAAATGCTCCTCAGTAGATGAATGCATCAAGAAAATGTAGGACTGGAAAGGTGGCTCAGTGGTAGAGTGCTTGCCTCACATGCATGAGAACCTAGGTTCGATTCCTCAGTACCATATAAGCTGAAAAAGCCCGAAGTGGTGCTGTGGTTCAAGTGGTAGGGTGCTAGCCTTGAGCTGAAGAGCACAGGGACAGCACCCAGGCCCAGAGTTCAAGTCCCACAACTGGCAAAAAAAAAAAAAGAAAATGTAGTGTATAATATATATATATATATATATATATATATATATAAAATACACACATATATACTATGCTTACATCAGGAACAATGACACCACCCCATTTGTAAGAAAATGGAAAGACATAAAAAAATCTCCCCTATGACCCAGCAATCCCACTTTTGGGCATTTACCCAAATGATCACTAACAAGACCATCCTAAAGCTACCAGCACCACTATGATGATAGCAGCCTTATTTACGATAGCTAAGATATGGAACCAACCCAGATGCCCCTCAATAGATGAATGGATCAAGAAAATGTGGTATATATACACAATGGAATTCTATGCCTCCATCAGAAAGAATGACATTGCCCCATTTGTTAGGAAATGGAAAGGCTTGGAAAAAATTATATTGTGAAGTAGGCCAGGCCCAAAGAAACACAGGTCCCATGGTTTCCCTTATTTGCAATAACTAGTATATGTATGAGACAAGCAGAAAAGGTCAGATAAGTTGATTTTAAGTGAAATTAACCCCAAGATAAGGACTCAAATGTTTTTTCTTCTTTCTTGCCATTGTTTCTAACATATTTATAAGATGATTTCTTTGTCGCTTTGTATGTCCCTCCCCACTGTATAACTCCTGCTTTCATCGTACTTGATGTTGGTATAATTTGTGGAGGGGAAGGGCAAAAACAAATCGTTTAAAGAGGGATACAGGTGGACACATTGCAACAATTAGAAGTAAAAGACGTTATGTCGAAAAGCGAACTTTACAACTTTGGCTGGGGGAGGGGGAGTAAGGAGGGTCTGAGATGGAAAGGGATGGCAAAGGGAAACAAAGGAGGAGGCAACAATGCTTGATAAGAAATGTACTCGTTGCCTTGCCTTGCCTTATTTGTATTAGTATACCTCTAAGATAATCTTAGCAGATGAGCAGAATAGCTCAATAGCTATGTACATAAGACCATATAAGATGATGCTAAGTGAAATGGATTCCAAGACATGGACACAAGAGGTTTTCTTTTGCTGTTGTCATTCACAGTGTACTACATGATTTCTTTTTTCTTTTATGTTTTCCCTCTATAGTTTATACAGTTGTCACTGTATTAGATTTTGGTACCCTGGCTATTGTATGTACATTTCTCTGAACTAGGTAAGGAAGGGGAATTTTATTGACATCTTTATCGTCCATCTTTGTGCATTTCTTAACAAGAAAATATGGGAATGGATAAAACTATCTATCCTATAGATTATTAGCTTAAAGATAAAGAGATTATTTGAACTGACTTGATTCTTAAAAGCTTTTCACCTGATACATCATCAGGGAATGAAAGACGCCACTATTGAGATGGAATTCATTTCCACATAGACCTTCATTTCCTCATTGTCTTCACATTTTACTGAAGAATATATTTGTTGAAGAATATATTTTTTCTTAAAGGGATCACATTTCTTTCCTAAGCAATGTATTATTCCTCTAATAGTAACACATATAGCTCCACACTCTTTTTTCCATAGATAAGACAGAAAAGATACAAATGATCTTTCATCATTGAAAACTCCAAGAGGAGGCTCTTTCATTCTAGACCCACTTTTGTAGTGTTCTTTTTTTAATTTTAATTTATTTTTTTATTTTTGTGTGTTTTTATTTTTAGCCTCCAAAGAAGACTCTTGCCATCCTATGTTCTCCCTGGAGTTTTTTTTCCAGCCCTCCTCTGCAGCTGCCTCTTATATATTTTCTATCATTTCATGCTTTAGCAGATGGAGAAATTAAAAAATAATGAATTCATAGAGTTTAACTCATCAGAGTAATGAATTTTCACATTAATGCTCCTTGCACCAAAATACAATATGCTTAGTTGGCACAATGACTGTGCAGTAACCTCAGAAGAGGAAACAAGTCTTCTGTTCTGTATGGATTACCTCCAGACACCCAAATAAAAATATGCAAGTCATGTAACCTGTTATTTTCTCTACTAATTTAAAATTTTATACATTCATAACTACTAAGGTGATATGCTAGAAGAATGTCTACTATATTCACACTGACCCAAAGAGAATGTATAAGATTGTTTACCACATTCAGAGAAACTATTTCATTTGTATTAACAAATTTGTTTTTCCAGTTACCTATTTTGTCACTGAAAAAATGATGAGTGGTGGCATTTATTTGTTAACTCTACCACTTGTCATTATGAAGATAGAGGAGTATGAGTTTGAGGTCATCCAAGATATTAGTTAAAAAGACTTTAATCTCAAAAACACATTGAATGTTATTGTAATGTTGTAGTTGCCAATAGTTCCAGCCACTTTGGAGGCAAATGTTGGGGAGGCACTAATCAAGTCTGGAACAAGACTTTATCTGGAAAAATGATCTAAAAACAGAAAGTCCAAGCATGTACCTCATGTAATAAAAGGCTTCCAAATGTGAATTCGTGTGAATTCACAGGCAAAATAAAAAAAGTTTTCAACTAAAATACACACGAATAAAACCAAAATTTTGGCTTTACACACAAGAAGCACAAGACCAAGGGAGATAAGATAATCTGTTTAAAGACAGATGGGTGGGTAATTATTGTGAGGCTAAAGACTAGAACCTTGGCTATCAATTAAACATTTATTATAACACTCTTGGTACTAACTAATTAATATGTTCAAACATCTAAATCAATCATTTATCTCTACAAAATTATATAATACATAGGAAAAATTAACAATTGTAACATCTACAATTTGTTTCTAGAAAACAGTACAATATTCAGCCTCTTCATAAGATATGAACCCATGGCCCAAACTGATTCTCTTTATACTAAACTCAAACTGAAACCAAATTAGTAAATCATATGTAATTACAGTCCAGCTGTTCCAACTGTTTATGTTGGATTTATTTCAGAGGGAAAGCTTCAGATTTATATAGGAGGCTAATAACATATCTAAAGTCAACATATTCATCAGGCCAAACTTGTCTCTGCTTGGTGAACTTCAAGCATTTACTCCTAGATGTGAGCTGTTACCTAGATAGAAAAATATTTTTCACTATGACAATCTGCTCCCTATATGTAGGTATTTCTGTCCTGATAAAATAGAAATATTAATGAAGTCCTTTGTTCAGGAATCAGAACAGAGAGTCCAGATCACTGTGGTCAAATTAAACTGATAGGAAACAGAAATGTCACACCTATAATGGATCACCCTAGCTACAGATAAAAAATCTCAGAAACCAGTAAGTAGGATTTACTAGAGACTGAAAAACTACTGAAGACAGGAGAAATTTAAAGGCATTTGCTACAAAATGACCATAGAAATGAGGCATGCAGTTAAAGGAATAATCTACTTATTTTGTATAAGACAGACAAAGGCTAAGAATGAAAAACATGTACATATAAAAAACACTAGCAAGATGACAGTAGTTTGTTCTCATAATCCTGGCTACTTAAGAGACTTAGATTAGGAAATTGCATGTTGAAGTCAGACCTGGCATAAATGCAGATTCCTTGTTAACCAATAGCTGGATGTGGTGTTACACAGCTACCGATCTCCTTACCTGAGTGGAGTATGGTTAAAGGACAGCCAGGAAAGAAAAGTCCAACTCTCATACCCAACAAAAGGATATGGGAATAGTGGAAATACCTATTATCACAGGTACACTGGAAAAACAAAATAGAAAAATCATCCTCCAGGCATGCGGAAAGGAGACCCTATCTCAAAAATAAGCAGTACAAAAAGAAATGTGAGATATGGCTTCTAGTGTAGAGTGTTTGAGGGCAAACTCAACTAAGACACACAATTGCAAACCTTCTGTCTCTGTCTCTGTCTCTCAGTCCCTGTCTGTCTCTATGTCCCTCAATTTCTCTTTCTCATAAATGGGACTCTTACCTCTAGAGTACCAGCAGAATTAACCACCAGAAAGCCACAAGTGGAACTATGGCTCAAAGTGGTAGCATACTAGCCTTGAGCAAAAGACCTGAGAAACAGCACCCCAGACCTGAGTCGGCCCTGAGTTCAAGCCCCATGAATGATCAAAAAAAGAAGTTTCTCTATAAGATTGAAGGATATTTTTAATCCTCATATAGAAACCTTTATATGACTGCACAATCTTTTCTTACAACTGCAGAGGAATTATTCATATATTTCATTTGGAAATAGGCTAATCTGATGTCTAAATACTACTTTCTTAGAAAGCCTTATGTTTAAAGTAAACCGGCTGCTAACTGGATAGTTTATGTATATGAGTTTTTAACATTACAAACAACTTAAAAATTCAAAACCACTCTATTTTCTTATTTTTGTTTTGAAGAGGAGAAATATTAAAGTTACTTCTCATTTATATGTACATATATGTGTTATAAATAGATGGATATCCAATGGGTTACCTTAAGTATGTTTACCTGTTCTTTCTTTGTTAAGTGTCAGTTTAATAGTTAGTTGAAGAGTGTCATTAAATAATTAAAATATATATAAATTTTCCTCAAAATATTTAGCATATATATCAAAACAGAAACCTTAATTATATATAACACCATGCACAAAGCATGGTAACTAGATTAAAATCTTCATAAATTCCTGTAACATTGAATGTATACCCTGGTTTTTGCTTATTTAGTATATTCAAATCAACATTGTGCAGTCCTTCTGACAAGGGATTGATAGGAAAGAATTTTGTAACTGCCTGGAAACTATTGAGAGTGTGAGGAGTTTTTTTTTTTGTTTCACTTCATTATAAACTTTTAGAAAGCATATGAATTAGTAGAATTTCTGATGTTGACAATGCTAAACATATAGTAAGTATGCATTAAATAATGTTGAAAAATATTGCAAATTCATAATAACACATTGCTTAGGAAAGTGTCTCCATCAATCATTAGCCATTATCGTCAAGCAATTAGACTATTGGTGGGAAAGAATTTTTCAAAGATAGCTGGGCAGTTATGTCCTAGGGAGTAGGAAGATTTCATGACTTTGATCATTAGCTAATAGGTTGGAATACTTCGCAGTTTCCAGGTTCCAACATCAAGGGAGTAAAATCACAAGCACAAGAATAAAAACAAAGTTCTACTAATGACAAGAAATACTCCTCTAGCTAAAACCTTTTTGCTAAGCTGTAAGGTTAGCTGAATCTCAAGTGCCTCTCAAAGCATTTGAACATTTCTTATATGAGGTACTTCTCTTGTGTTCATTGCCTATTAGAATGCAGGTGGCACTAACCCTTTCTATCCCTCCATATATTTCCCAAGCGCATTCAGTTAACCTCTTCTCCAGGGCACCTCCCACATTCTGCACATGACTACGCTTAAATTGAAGGGCATTGTATCAGCCCAGAGGCTTTGTTTCACCTTGATGCCAAAGCAGCTGTCACCGTCTTCCATTTCTTCAGAAACTGTGGACCACAGTCCCAAGGTGATATTTGAACTTTTTGTCACTTGTTAATTACAGGATTTAATGATCTCACATAAGCCTATGGAGATCAGGGAAGGAAATTGTAATGAGGAACTCAATTCCAACTTAGAATAGTTCCTTCTTTTTAGACACTAGACTTTGAACCGATATTTCCTAAGCATGTTTTTATTTTCTTTATCAGACTAATACTTCTCATAGAACTTCTGAATTTCTTTTGCTAGAAATATCTGAATGCATGAGAAACCTTAGACACAAGCAGAGATCCCAGTTCTAGGAAAATGAAAAGTTCAAAGCACTAGTGAGGAATACAAAGGACAAAAGAAATCTCAAATACTAGTTATCAGAGATGATTATGGAAATTCAAAACCTAAGCAAAAAGCTACTTGCAGAAAGTGAATTTCACGTCAGTAACCTTTGAAGAAAGCTTGAAGAAATCTATGAAAAAAATTTCTCAATATTTTACCTAAGCCAACCAAGAAAATTATAAAAACGAAGTTGAATATGTTTGGATTAAAATTAAGTTTATTTAAAACTGAGAATTAATGTTTAGTTAAAAATAAAATAATCCTTTTCCAGTAATGCATCCACTGACAAATGAGTGATTTAATCCCATTGTGCTAAGTTCTGTTTTTATCAAATATTTTTTCTGCAAAGAAAAATCTGTATTTATTTTGTACACAGCAATTATTCTGAAAAAATGATATTTTACTTGACACTATGTCATTTAGTTTGGTATTTCCAGGAGTTATGGGATAAAATAAATTATAAAATGATTATCTTAATTTTTTTCTGGTCTAATTCTACTTCTTCATACTATGTTTTGTTTTGATTCTATAAAGGGAACTAAAACTCCTATGATTTCTTTGGTGGGGTTTTGTGTTTTTTTGGATGATGATGGTGGTGTTGGTTTGAGGGCTTAAATTCAGGTCCTGATCACTGTTTGAGCTCTTTCTCTCTTCCCACTTGAGCAACCATACCACTTCCAATCTTCCGCTTGTTCATTAGAACATTGAATATCCTTTTTTTTTGGGGGGGGAGGGTGGGTCTGGTCGTGGGGCCTGAACTCCGGGCCTGGGCACTATCCCTCAGCTCTTCAGCTCAAGGCTCTACCACTTGAGCCACAGCGCCATTTCCGGCTTTTTTCTTTTTGGTTATGTGGTGCTGAGGAATCGAACCCAGAGCCTCAGGTATGCAAGGCAAGTGCTCTACCACTGAGCCACCTTCCCAGCCCCTGCTTGTTCATTAGAGAGAAGAATCTCATGGTCTTTCTTGAAAAAAAAAACTACAGATTCCAGCCTCCTGAGTGGCTAGACTACAGACATGAACCATCAGTGCCCAACCTAAGTAATCTTTTGCATACTCAAATTATAACACCAATTTAAATTATGACCACATCTTGAGCACTGAAAATTAAAATTTATTAAATAATGTATGTGAAGTGAATTGATGTGAAGTCTGCAATAAATTAGGCCTAGCAAAAGGGGTCAAACATGGAAAACTGTTTCTGAGTAAATGAGTTCTCACTTTTCCTACTTTTTAAATCACTATTATTATATTATTAATTTTGGTGCTGTTACAGGCTTGGATTTCTTGCTCACAGTTGTCATTCTACTACTTGACTCATGCTTCTAGTTCAGAATTTTTATTGATTAACTGGAGACAAAGTCTCTTGACTTTTCTGCTCCTCTCCCGAGGCTGGAGGAGTTGTGTTCCTCCAGTTGTCATCCTCTCATGAGAGGTAAAATTACAGGCCACTGGCTCATGACCCATTCTTTACTTTCTAAGAAAATGTTCTATAAACATATCAATTTTATTAGACAGTTTAAGGTTTCAAATCTAGCTTTGTGATTTTTATCACTTTTTATACTATGAATTTAGTATATGACAATGTCTTGAGGACGATTTATCTTTCTCATGAGGCACTATTTCCTGTTCTGTGGCAAACTGACAATGGCTTTGAACCACACAGATTCACAAACTCATCATCTCCTAATAATTTCACCAATACTTCTGTATAGATGAAAAATACTGATGAAAAATCAATTCTTTCAAAACTATCTTCCCATGTAAGAATTTGAAGGTATCATTTACTCAACAGTCTTACAAATTTTTCAAGTTAAAAGACACATAATCAGAAAAACTTGGAATTTTTCAGAAGGAGAGTTTAGATCACAAAGTATAATAGATACAACATCACTGTATCCTTTCCATTTACTAGTTCCCTTTTGGTTTAATATCACAATTTGAGTTTGTATACTATGAACTTTAGCAAAACAACTACCTTCTTTTTTGTATTATATGTGTGTGTGCATGTGTGTGTGTGTATGTGTGTATGTGTGTGTGTGCACGTGTGTGTTGTCATGGGCTTGAACTCAGGGCCTGGGTCCTGTCCCTGAGTCCTCTTCCTCTCCCTCATCCTCTCCCTCTCCCTCTCCTTCTCCCCCTCCCCATCCCTCCCTCCCTCCCTCTCTCTCTCTCTCGCTCTCTCTCTCTCTCTTTCTCTCTCTCTCTCTCTCTCTCTCTCATTTTGGTAAGTCATGGGGCTTGAACTCAGGGCCTAGGCACTGTCTCTGAGGTCTTCAGCTCAAGGCTAGAGCTCTACCACTTAAGCCACAGCACCACTTCCGTTTTTCTGAGATGAGTCTCTCAGATTTTCCTGCCATGGCTGGCTTTGAACCGTAATCCTCAGATCTCAGCCTCCTGAGTAACAAGGATTACAGGCATGAGCCACAAATGCCCAGCAGTAATTATCTTCTGACATAAAGAACACGTAAATTAATATTTACTTATCCTAAGGAATTATTGAAAATTAAAAAGTAAAGATAAACCCCATACATTGCTTACTGAAATGACATATACATTGATATCCAATTATAATAATTCTAATTTGTGACAAAAATACTTTTACTTATTTAAACTTTAAATAATAGGACATCAAATTATTTAAAGTAATTTTGTATATGATAGCACTCCAGTTCTCAATCAAAGTCCTAAGACTCTTTTGTTCTTAAGCACTGAACTGCTCTAATCCTCATATTTTTCTCTTGTAAATTTTTATCAGATTTCATAAGATTCATAATTTCAGGTGATTAATTTTAATGAATTTAATACATCTATACAGAAGGCATGATTAATTTGTTTTCTCATATAGAATGGCCAGATTTCACTTGCTCAAATGATTTGAAGGTTTCACGTTTTTATATTCAGTGGATTACCCAATAAAATAGTAGACAGTTTAATTTGAGGAGACAGAAGTACCAAAATTCTTTTGCACTGAATTTTTAAATTATTTTATGTTTCCTATGCTGTTGTGGAATAAACAGTACCTAAGCATTTATTTTGTTTAAATGTTTGCCATTTCAAAATATCAACACTTTTTTGAAGAGTATGAGATGATTTATTCATAAGTAAAATTCATTAATGAATTTTTCAGCATAAATTAATGAACAAATACATTCATTCCTTGCCATTGTTTTTGAACCTTTCAAACCCCCAGGTTTCCTTTATAAGAGAGGGGGGTGGGAAAAGAGCTGCCTGAATGTAATTGTCTTTCCCCATGTGATAAAATGCTTCCTTCCAATGACACTTCAGTTTTGTGCATTGGTAAGCACTGGGAAGGAATAGTATACCCTGCTTAAATTACTAGCTAATGCTAGTAAAGTATTCTTCAGGTAAATGATATTAAAACGTCAGTCAACAAACAACCCTTGTGGTAAGTTATTCAGCAGTTTTAAACATGATGTTCCTGGTGGGTTTAATGTTGCATTAACTTCCTTTTGTAATAACGTCAGATCCATTAGTGACTTGTGGGGTCTACAAATATATTTTCTTTCCTGCCAGTACTTACTTGTAAGATTCATCAACTTGTGCTGAATTTCCTGTGCTGCTTTCCAGTAACGACACTGTTTCAGCTGTGAGAACTTATTAGAAAATATATGATGCTTGCAGTTTTGCAGAAGTCAATTCCCCCCTGTGGAATAATCTCCATTCTAATTTGATTGTAAAATCCCCATAAATTATTTCAATCTCATTTTAGATTGGGACATATTTCATTGATTGGTAATAGCCCAATGTTATTTTTTATTATGATTGTAATGTTTTCTTGTCAAATGGCAGGAAACAGTAAATTATAGAGTAATTTAACAGGTGGAAATATATCCAAGCAAAAATGGATAGAAACAAAGATAAAGCATTAGAACAAATTGGCATTCTGTATATTGTCCATCAGCCTGTGATATAAGAAATGGTTTCTTTATCCCACAAAGTTTAATCAACCTGGAATCCAGAACTAACATGCAAAACAAAACAAAAACAAACAAAGCAAAACTGTATCCTTGGGAACTATAGAACCATAAAATTAGAATGTAACAAAATATAGCAAATGGCCTTTATGTGCAATTAAAAATGTTTTAATTGTAATACTGGGAACTTTTAAGATCCCATGTCAACCCCTTCTATTTGCTAGAAACCATCTTGATCTTCAATGAGCTGTTCTACCAACAACTCAGAGGAAGTGATGTCATCACTATAAGTGAAAGAGAAGTGGGTCACATTCAAGAAATATAATTGCATTCTTACTTCATTGTACATCTAGGGCTTTCATCAGATTTGTCTGTGCATTTCAGATGGAGGCCCTCAGGGATTTCTAGTGGGCTCTAATCAGAAGTGAAAATTCATGAAAATCAGTTTTCTTTCATAGGAAGGCTGAGTTGGCAGAACCTCCTAGTTATTCAAATGGCAATGTTCTTTAATCAAACATGAGTACTCTGTTTCTACAGCAAAATCAGATCCACTTCTGTATCCTTAGAAAATTGTCTGACTTTTTCTGAATCTAGTTACATAATTAAAGAAAAAATGACATCTGGAAGATTTTCAACAACCACTTAGTAATAGATCTGTCTTTTTATAAATTTTTCAATTACTAAAAGATAATAATTTGACAAATGGGATGGACAATACTTGAATACTCGACACAGCTAGAAC
The DNA here is from genome assembly GCF_019054845.1 of Dipodomys spectabilis. Lineage (NCBI taxonomy): Eukaryota > Metazoa > Chordata > Mammalia > Rodentia > Heteromyidae > Dipodomys > Dipodomys spectabilis. Next base: position 14,332,519 of record NW_024870709.1, read on the forward strand.
ACTTTGGGGTGGCCGTGGAGCACTTGTTCTTGGAGCTTTTGATAAGATGTGTGGACAAGCGCATATCTGAGTTGCCTTATGGGTCTTTTACCCAGTGTTTTTCAGCAACCTGTTCCTTTTAATTAAAAGAGATATCCTCATTAAACAGTTGCACATTCGTATGCTTAAGAATTTCTTCCTTGCTTTTCCTTCATCTAGTCTAACAAGTTTCCACTCTGTTTCCCTTCCCTGAAGCTACCACTTTTGAAAGTAAGAGTCCAAAAGTAATCACATTGCACCCTGAATATTTTGCCTTTCAGAAACCATTTCCACTACTATTTCTTCATTTATAATATGACCTTTGATAAATTCATGGACACATTTCAGACAAGGTGCTTGTTATTTTAAAATAAGAGTGGGCAATAATATTGGGGAAATTCTCCTTTTTTTCTGACTGAATAATCACAGTGAACTTTGACTTTGAGGTTCTTTCTAAAGAAAAACTTAGCAATGTCTGAGCTCTCTTCTAAAGGAGCAGGAAGGAAAATGGGAAGATGATAGAAAATAGTTTCAAAGGAATCTTTTTACCCATTTCCATCAGAGACTTCATCAGATTGACCTTCCCTGTCTACATTTCCATCTACCTTCTGATAATGCTGGATTAATTCTAACAATAAATAACAAAATAAAATAAAAATAGAAAAAAATCTAACTTCTTATTATTCTTGTTTGTTGAATCCTCAAAACACACACACACACAATGATACAATTTATCATAATCCAGGCATTTTGCAGTGCAATTCTAAACTCCAAATTTCTATCTGCTTCCAAGTGTCAAATCTACATTTTTAAGTACAGTTAATAAAAATAGCTTGCCCCTTGGAATAAATTTCTTGTCCTAGCTTAATAGTGCTATAGCAAATTACTTGAGGTAGTATACTTCCTAAAAAAAAAAGACTCAACCACTCCCCATGTTAGAAGCTGGAATTTCTTTTCTATTTACTTTGAGAAACAAGAAGTGAATTTCCTGGAGGTAAAATTCATTCAAGTGTGGAGATTCCTCTGATGAACTGTCCTGCTTAATGTCTTTAACTGTCAGCAATGCCTGTACCACACTTCCACTATTTTGATAATTATAATTTCAAAGTTTGTTTCCTTACTTTGACACTAGTCATAGCTGACCTATCTGAAGTTGAATTTGTCCCATCTAATTGATCCCTTTGATTTACCTGTCCCTCCACTTTTGAGGGATGTAATTTTACTAAGTCTTCACCACTTACAGGCATCATCATGGAAACTAATTTATATGCTGATCTTAATAGTAGTTATCATAAACTGGCAATTGTCAAGTTCCTTCATGTGGACATGCAGACTGGGAGGGAAAGACAACTCTTATGTGGATTAATTCATTGTAAATTGTTATGAGTACATCCCCACATATATTTGGTATGACAAAATGCCTAGCGATTACATCTGACTACCTTTATTAAAATTAAAGGCTCTTACACATTTATTTATGTAGGTGCCTATCACATACCCAGATCATAAAATAAATATTTCTAATTATCAAAATCAAAACTAATTGTACATTAATCTTTTAGGACTGGATATTACAGCTTGTTGTACATAGTTTCTAAGGCCCGTAACACATGACTAGCAGTTGTTTTCCTCTAGCAATAAGTATACTTCTTACAAAAGTTATTTTTCTTTTTTGTCTGATTTTTATTGTAAAATGTTGTACAGAGGGGTTACAGTTACATGAGCAATTTTCTTTATATTTCAAAAATAATTTGTTCAGAATTTCGGGGTTAAAGAAGTCTTGATCTTGATCTTCATCCCTGCATTATCTGCCAATATGGAATCTGTTATCATTTTAATGGATGTGTTATCTTTTCCTCTTGACTGCAAAATCTGAAAATGCTTATTACAAACTTAAAATACTAAGTTGTTAATGAGAGAAATTTTCGATGTGATTTTGAGATATACTAATAAGTTTCATCTCTCTCTCTCTCTTTTTTTTGTCATTCCTGGGGCTTGAACTCTGGGCTTGGCCGCTGTTCCTGCACTCTTCAGCTCAAGGCAAGCGCTCTACCGCTTGAGCCACAGCACCACTTCTAGTTTTCTAGTGGTTTATTGGAGATAGGAGTCTCACAGTCTCTCCTGCCCGGGCTGGCTTTGAACCACGATCCTCAGATCTCAGCCTCCTGAGTAGCTAGGATTACAGACGTGAGCCACAGGCGCCGGGCACATCTAGTTTTTGACCTGAAACATGTGATGAAGCACTTCTGCCAAATTGCATACTCAATGATAGTCTTGAAATGTAATTTTTTTCTTTGGAATAAAATGATCCTAAGGGATGCAAACGTCCCAGGGTGTGAAAATTCCTCAATTCACTACCTCACTTTGTCATTTTTTTAATGGTTTTGTATGTCCAACAAGTCTTACCCCATCAGATTAGCCCACAGCATACCCAGAGCACAGATATCTGCCTTTCTCTAAGAGAATCAGCTTACCCTGAAATGGCTTCTGTTTCATCCCACTAATGCCTCTGCAACCAGAGGAAGCAAAGCCACTTCGGGTTTTCCAGAGTTAGCAGTAAAACACGTACTTTAAAAAGACTTTCAATTTAGGAACATATTACCTATTACTTTCCCTTCAAGCCTTCACTTAATCTCATCATCTACTTGATCCATAAGTCTTATCTCTCCACAGAGAACCTCTCCTGTGCTGCTTCAGCAATTCTGTTGCCTGCAAAGCCTGGTTATCTCCCAGAACCCCCATGATGACAGAGCATTCAGATATGCAGTCTTTAAGCCACAGAACAATTTTAAGTACACTGGCTTATATAAACTTCCAGCTATCTATTATGGTCAATTTTATTCACCTTGCTTCCACTTTTTGCTTTGAATTCTATTCAATAATCTTAAGAAATCTAGGTTGGCTGAGATTGGATTTAGTTTTTCCCATTAGACACAGAAAAAAGTTGCTAACACAACCAATGATCAATTAAAGAGTTAACATCTCCAGGAAGTTTAATGAAAGCAGATAGAAAGTCACCCTGTGTCCAAAGACAGAAGTTTTACCTTCTTTTTAAGTTTAATTTTTGTGGAAATTTAAGGCTTAGGAATAAAGAAAACAAAGCTATAAGAGTGGCGGAGGTCATGATGCAGTTAAATGTTAGCTTAAAGCAATGTCTTTGAATGATGAGAACAAATAACTATTTTACCGCTTTACAAATTAAGTTTCAAGAAGAAATATCCAGAAAAAGATAGATGAATTTTATTATATATGTTATATAGTTTTTCCATAATTATCTACATATAGGTATATTAAATTAATGATACTTATCCAGTAAAGTGTGTGTGTGTGTATGTGTGTGTGTGTGTGTGTGTGTGTGTGTGTGTGTGTGTGTGCATGTTGCTGAAAACTGAAACCCTGGGCCTTGTACATACAAATGGTCCACTGTTTTTTTTTCTAAATTTCATACCAAACCTAACTTGAATGTTTTTCTATAAACACTTGGAAAAAAAACAAGACTTTCTTCTTTCATATCTCTAATAAATTAGCTTTAACTGCTCAAATGATTAACATTTCACATATTGTCTTCTAATTAATGCTTTCTTGGGTAGAGATAAGGGGTATAATATCTTATTTAATAGTACAAGTAAGTTCCTTTGTGTAATTTGCCAATTAATTAATCTGTTCCTTCCTTCCTAAAAACAGGATAAAAAGGCATCATTTCTGTATCATTATACTTCTGAAGATTTTAAAGCAATTAGAATGTCTTTCTTTTTTCCTTACCTCTCATTACAATTTCATTTACCACCTATACTTGTACATCTATTTACCTATACAGAAATGGTTCATATGTATAGCAATCATAGCATTCCTAATATATATCTTAGTAACTGTCATAAATACGAAGTGTCTCACAGAGGCTCCTGTCTGTAAGGTGAAAGCTTAGTGCCTAGGATATATCTATACCCTGAGTAGTGAGTGAAGCTTGAGAACTCTGACTCAATTAATGGCCTAACCTACTGATAGATTCCTAATTTAAAGGCATTATTGTGAGTTGGAGGCAACGTGTAGTTGATAGAAATAGTTTCATCAAGGCATGCTCAAGAAAGGTATTTGTCACTGAACTCTTCCTCTGACTCTCTGCTTCCAGGCTACCATGAGGTGAGAGCATCCTCTGCTCTTTATTTCCACTTCCTGGAGTTTCTGTCCTGACTCAGGCTCAGAACAAGCATCCAACTGATCTTGGACTGAAATATCGAAATCTGAGGCAATTTTTTTCTCATTTTCAATTGTGTTTTTTTTAAAAAAAACATTTGTCAAAGAAACAAAAAGATTGGTATATGCTTCCAAATGTAATCTCTCTAGTTCTGAAATACTCTTGTTTAACCTTGCAATTTGTTTTGAGACCTAAAAGCAATATCAGAAATTTAGGAAATTATCTGACTTAAGTATTCAATTACAAAGATAACAATTATATAAGAATTGAAAGGATGGGTGGAGTAGGGAGGAATGGGGGAAAATAATGAAACGTGACATTAAGCAAGATGAATTGTACGCAGGAACTGACATGGTGAATTGAAACTCCTTTGTACAACTACTTAAAGGTAATAAGTATAGGGAGATATATATTCAATAAAAAGAAAAAAGTTATTTATCATTAAACAGTTATGTCTCATTGTTTTATGTATGTGCTTGTGTGCATGCACAAGTGTGTGCACATGCATAATCCATGGTACTGGGGCTTGAACAGAGACTTGTGCCTTATGCTCTTCTGCTACAGCTCTTTTTTTTTCACTCAAAGCCAACCACTTGAACCTCAGCTCCGCTTGTGGAATTTTACTTGTTAGTTTGAGTTAAATGTCCATGGATTTTCCTGTCAGAACTAGTTTTTAAATCCAGTCCTTAGATCTCAGCCTTCTCAGTAACTAAGATTACAAGCTAAAGACACTAGAGCCCAGTTATGTCTCATTTTTTAATCTTACACAACTAAGTAAATCATAGGTATATAAACAAAGAACTATTTTTTTGTAGGTCATGGCACCTGAACTCTGGACCTGTGCTGTCCCTCAGCTCTTCAGCTCAAGGCTAGCATTTGAGCCACAATGCCACTTTTAGCTTTTTCTGCTTATGTGATGCTGAGGAATCGAAACCATGGTCTCCTGCATGCAAGGCAGGCACTACACACTGAGCCATCTTCACAGCCACCAAAGTACTATTCTTTGTCTTGAGTTATAGAATATTTTAAATGTATGTATAGATGGATGGACGCAAATATATGTATGGTTATATACATACACATACATATATACATACATACATACATACATACATACACTTGTATGTATTTCTTCTACCAGATTTTGAACTCAGGACTTTATGCTTGTTTGGCTTGCTTACTTAGAGCTCTATCTCTTGAATCATACATCTGGATCAACTTTCTGCTCGTTATTTTAGAAATGGAGTCTTTTTATTTTTCTGCTTGGGATAACATCAAATAAAGATTATAATAACCTCCCAATTATAGGCATGCACCACCAATGTCCAGTTATCTAGATGAGAACATTTTTTGCTCCTTTTAAAACTGCTTTGTTAATAGCAATTTGTTTGTACAACTACCTAAAGATAATAATTTCAGAAAAGAATAAACACACTTTTGGAATCAATTTTTAAGGCAAATGAACTTTTTGTTCCTTTTAAAACTGCTTTGTTAATAGCAATTTGTTTGTACAACTACCTAAAGATAATAATTTCAGAAAAGAATAAACACACTTTTGGAATCAATTTTTAAGGCAAATGAACTCATAGCATCCTAGTTTTTAAAACACAAATTGTACTATCAACCGTGATCACATATCTTATTCCCAAGGTCAAACAGCATTTGAATTTTATGCAATTTAAAAATTACCCCCAAGCATGATTATTTTTTATTATTTATTTATTTTTTATTGTGAAAATACTGTACAGAAGGGTTACAATTACATGAGTAAGGTAATGAGTACATTTCTTATCAACCATTGTTGCCTACTCCTTTATTTCCCCTTACCATCCCTTCCCATCTCCACCACCTCCCTCCCTGTCAAAGCAAGCATGATTATTTTGCACCACTTAGGATGCTCAGAAGAAAAAGTAAGAGATGTAGAAAGAACTTCAAAATATACATCTCTGGAAATAGCAACATCATATGAATGAATTTTTGTAAGGAGAAGTCATTTGAATTTCTGAATTCTGAAAGGCTTGTTACAACATTAATAATATCATAATACAGATTGACTCTCTGTATCTTCCACCAATATTGGTAAGAGTTTCACAGAATTCTTTGGGCATGCTGGTTTTAAGCAGTGAAGGCAGAAAACTTCAGCTATCAGCATTCTGTGTAGCTGGGATTACAGGTGTGAGCCAGTGACACCTGGCTCTGGCTGGAAGTTTGCTCAGGAGTCACACTGTTTGGGGGAATTTTTAACATTTTTTCTCATGGCAATAACTGATAACAATGTGTAAAGAATCTGAAACTGCATGAACTCACATGCACAGAATTTGAAAAGCTGCCTTTTCAAAATCCAGACAAAAGGAAAAATTGTGAATGCTGGTGAGCTCTAAAACTGCCGTCATTTCTAATTATCTGATCTCATCATGGATTTTTACACTTTCTCACTCTGGCTCTCTGTCCTAACCCTATCTTGACATTTCCTAATAAGAAAACTTAGAAGATGTGTATGGTTTACTAAGATACATTGCTTGTTATATGTGCTTATATACTAAAAATAACCCAGTAGCTTTTTCAATAGAGTATTTGGACCATGGCCATTTATAAGTAACATCTCCATAAATTTAAAAGAAAACATTTTTAAAATTAATTTTTAAGGGTGATGCACAGAGAGGTTACAGTTACATATATCAGGCAATAGCTTCATTTCTTTTGTACAGTATCAATCCCCTTTCATTCAAACCCCCCCCCCAGTTTTTTCCTCCTTCTTTCTTCCTCCACAAATTGTAGAATTCATTTGCAATGTACTGTCTAGTGAGTATCACTGCAGAATTTGTTCACCCTTTGTTTCAAAATTTCTCTGCTTCTCCTTCCCTTTCCCAAATCAGATAAACTTACATACAAGAAAAAAATGTACAGAAATCAAAAACAGTGACAAAAGAGGAAAAACAGAAAAGCATACACACATATAAAGGAAAAAAAGAAAATTCTTTTTTTCCTTTGTTGAAGCTCATTTAAATAAACATAATTTTATATGATCGTATAGTCATAGTTATTGAGCCCTTATGATTCTCCCCTGGGAATATATTCCTTTGGTCTTGCTGTGTGAATGTTTAGAATCCATTTTTAATTTTTCATGTCTAAGTGTATTATTTTTGTGTTTTGCTATCCACCAGATTAACTTATAGGTACATTCTAATTGTTACAAATGAGGGAAACCTTGCAACCTATGTTGTTTTAGGTATGGCTTACATTGCCTAACAATTTTTTTTCCAAGTCTTTCTGTTTCCTTATTAATGAGGAAATGCCATTCTTTCTGATGAAGAATACAATTCCACATATAACACATTTTCTTGATCCATTCATTCAGTGAGAGGCATCTGGATTGATTCCATATCTTAGCTATGGTAAACAATGCTGCAATAAACATGGTTGTGCTGGTGGCTTTAGTGTTTGTGTTCAATTGGATAAATGCCCAGAAATGGGATTGCTGTGCCATAGGGAAGCTCTATGTTTAATCTCAAATGCATACTTGCTTCATTGTTATGTTTAGATTTGAGAAGGAAAAATGTGATTTTAAATAAATAGATTATAAGCATATAGTTAGACATTTCATTAGAATTTTAAAAAAAGAACAACTTAAATATTTTAAACCAGTGACTTATTTGGGTGTGTGCAACTGAATTTAAAAATTATGTTTCCTACCTATTCTTAAACATAGCAATGCTAATTAATTTCTTTCACACAGAAAGATATTTCTAGTAAAAAGTGTGCTGTTAAGAGAGTTTATTACTTGTATAAGTGAATGTAGACTCCCATTTAGAAAAAGAGGTCAAGACATAAGGAAGTCTAAGTTTTTAAATCACAAAAAGGGAAGACACCAAGAGAAATAAGGAAGACTCAAAACATGTGAAAAGAATAAGAGTCTGATTACATGACAACAAAAATAGTCAAAAGATTCAGTGGTAGGATACATGAATTAACCTTACTCAACTACAGAGGAAGAGATTAAGAGTATCTGTATTCATGTCCAGCTAAAACAGTAAAGCAACAATCTGTCTAGAAAAAAAATAAAAGCAAATACAACTTGTCTCAAGTTGAGGAGCACTTGCTTAGTAAGTGTGAGACCTTGAATTCATTTCCCATTTCTGCCAATAAATAAATAAATACTCATAAATAATCTGTGTTATGTTTTTGACATTTGTTAAAAATAATAATGATAATAATAATAAGTTGTACAAACCAGAAGTTGTAAGTACCCATTCACAGTCAAATAAATGTCAATCAAATTTATCTTGGTTCATGAGAAAAATTAGGGGAAGATACTAGGAAATTCTTGAGAAATACAATTCTGTGGTTTTTAATCTTAATGCAACTTAAAGACTACTACAAGTAAATATTGAGATCCCAAAATCATCTGAAGATGAGGAGGGAGTGAGAGAATGAGATTAGAAAGCTCCAGTGTTTTCCTGATTTACCAACTTTTTGATGAAAGAGGGGAAATAATAAGCATAAAAAAGTTAAATGCAGGGCTGGGAAGGTGGCTCAGTGGTAGAGCGCTTGCCTTGCATGCCTGAGGCCCTGGGTTCGATTCCTCAGCACCACATAAACAGAAAAAAAAAGCTAGAAGTGGTGCTGTGACTCAAGTGGTAGAGCGCTAGCCTTGAGCTGAAGAGCTGAGGGACAGCGCCCAGGCCCAGAGTTCAGGCCCCACGACCCGACACCCCCACCAAAAAATAAAGTTAAATAGTAGTCACTAGTCACTATGAAAATAATGAATGTCTAAGAAAATAACAATTATCAAATTAAAAATAATAAAATATTCATGTTTTATACTGTATATTATAAAGCCCTATATAAAAATATATGAAGTATAATGTAATACTGGAATAACTATAAAATTGAAGACTGTCTGATATAAAATGTCATTTTTTAACTTCTCACTAATTGGAGACCTTCACAAAGTCAAAGACTACACTTAATATTTTTTTTTTTAATTTGCTCCTTCAGCTGTTATTAAATTTTATGCTTCATTAATTTAAAATAATGTAAAAAGATAGTTAAATATTTAATGCTAACTATTAATTTTACATCCTTACCACCTTCCTTTTTCAATCTATCTCATTGACTATTGGATATAGTAACAAAGAAACAATAGAAAAATAATATGAAATGTTGTTTAGGTTATTAGATTACTAAACTGTAGCTTTGATCTTTCTCACCCTCTTGATCCCTCTAGCTGGTTTGGGTCCTCAAAAGGCCATATTATGAATGGTGCTGTAGTGAAGTCTACATGATGAGCATCTGAAGCAGAGAAAATTGGGCTCTTATTCCAACATCAGGAAGAACTTAATTATCCCCAAGGATGCTTTATGTGGAAATGAAACATTGGGGATAGGTTGGCTCAGCTCTTTGAGAGATATCATTTCACAGATACCCAGCCAAGCCTTGCCTGTGTTTCTAACCATTAAATCAGTGAGAAAAGGAAGTGTTGTTTGTTTTTTGACTGCAAGTTTAGGAAGCAATTTATATTAAAATAGATAGTTAACATAACAAATACAATTTACCTCAGATGTAAATATCACAACTGCTTAGGTATAACACCAGAGTGCACTTTTACTCTGGACAAATAACTGCAAAACATCTGAGGAATAGAAACAATCCTGAATATTGCCCCATCAAATTTGTTAACTCCATACACCTGTGACATGAATGTGAACGTTGAGGAAGTGCAAAGGCCGATGAAGCAGGTCATGTAATGCCAACAATGTAAAATCCTCATCCTTTCCTTTTTTTCTACCTAATCTTTATTGTTTATTGAAAATTCTGTCAGATTTTACTTTCAGATCAAATACAAATACTCATACAAATAAGGAATAAAGCCTTCAGATACATTTTTACGCAATAAATACCAGTATGTGTGTTTTTATAAGGGAAAATACACAATATGTATATAAAGTGAATATTTATTTTTAAAATATGCCTTATTAGAATGTGACTTCTTGAAAACACTTGTAAAATATTAATACATGAAAAATATGGATGATAATAAACACATCATTTTACTGTATCTAAAAGTATTCAAAGCGATATACTTTTCTGATTATACATTTATAAATATCTCCATTAGATTGCTGAAAGCAATTTCAAAACTAAAGAATGACAGTTAAAATGTATAACTCTTGTTAATTTAATTATAAATAGTTTCTAGATTTTAAAAAAGAAATTAATGAAGCCGGGTGCCAGGGACTCACGCCTGTAATTCTAGCTACTCAGGAGGCTAAGATATGAGGATTGTGGTTCAAAGCCAGCCTGGACAGGAAAGATTGTGAGACTCTTATCTACAATTAACCACCCGAAAACGGGAAGTGGTGCTGTGGTTCAAGTGGTAGAGCACTCTCCTTGAACTGAAGAGCTGAGGGACAGCGCTCAGGCCCAGAGTTCGAGCACCACGAAAGGCAAAGAGAGAGAGAGAGAGAGAGAACGAGAGAGGACATTAATGTAGATTTTACAAGTTTTCTGATTCTGAAAGCATCTCTAATTAGGTTTTATTAATCAGAATGATTCATTTTGGTCAAGAATTGTCATATAGTAAAATTTGACCTTCCCCATGAATTTCAGGCACCTAACTAAAATCTGTACCACTCTATCTTTATTGGGTGTCAAATTTCTTATCATACCATATGGCCAACATAGAATTTGCATTTTAATTTAGAATTGTAAATGATATTTTAATGATCTTGCATGTCAAAGTATAAATTAGATGCTAAAAAGATAAAGTAAGAAACATTCAGTCATCTTTCCATTTGTGATATCCTTTTCAACATATCATATGGACAAAGGACTGCTATAGTAGCTGAATTAAAAATGAGTAATTTAGAAAAATAAAGGTTAGAATCTGAAAGAATTAGAAATATGCCCTAAATATTTATATATGAGATCAGTTGTAAAATCACGTTAAAGTGAGCACTAACTCTTTATTTTCTCTAATGAATAGTATGATTAGATGATAACTGGAATTCTATTTGATGCCTCTGACACATTGCATTGACAACAAATAACCAAGATTCATTTGACAATAAGACCTATGTCATTAATAATTGTACACTATACATGATTCAAATGGAGCATATCTCCCAATGACACTGAATTAAACCAGAATGTTACTTTTTTCTGGATAAGGATCAAATTTTCTTGAGATAAATAAATAAATTCTGATTTTTCAATTTGTATTTTAGTGAAATTTTACATAATTATTTTGAAATAAAATATTACAGCTGATTTCCAAAGTGGTTGAACAAGTTTACACTCCCACCAACAATGCAGTAACGTTCCCTTCTGTCCACATCCCCTCCAGCATCTGTTGTTATTAGAGTTCTTGGTTATAGCCATTCTAACTGGGGTGAGGTGGTATCTCAATGTTGTTTTGATTTGTATTTCTTTTATGGCTAGAGAGGTTGAGCATTTCTTCATGTCTCTATTGGCCATCCTTCTTTCCTCTTCAGAGAAGTTTTTCTTTATGGAGTGTAAACTTGTTCAACCACCTTAGAAAACAGTATGGAGCTTCCTCTACATAGAGCTCCACTATGACCCAGCAATCCCACTTTGGGGCATTTACCCAAATGATCACAAAAAAAGACCATACTAAAGCTACCAGCACGGCTATGTTTATTGCAACATTATTTACATAGCTAAGATATAGAAACAACCCAGATGCCCCTCAGCAGATGAATGGATCAAGAAAATGTGGTATATATACAAAATGGAATTCTATGCCTCCATCAGAAAGAATAACATTGCCCCATTTGTTAGGAAATGGAAAGACTTGGACAAAATTATATTAAGTGAAGTAAGCCAGGCCCAAAGAAACATAAGTCCCATGGTTTCCCTTATTTGCAATAAGGAGTATATGTCTGAGTCAAGCAGAAAAGGTCAGATAAGTTGATGTTAAGGGAATGAGCCCCGATATAAGTATTCAAATGTTTTTTTTCCTTTCATGCAAGTGTTTCTAACATATTTATAAGATGATTTCTTTGTTGTTTTGTATGTCCCTCCCCCACGGTATAACCCATGCTTTCACTGATTTGATGTTGGTATAATTTGTGCAGGGGAAGGAAAAAAAAACAAATTGTTTAAATAGGGATACAGGTGGACCCATTGCAACAATGAGATGTACAAGTCGTTATGTCGAAAACGAACTTTACAACTTTGGTGGAGGGTGGGGGGAGGTTCAGGTGAGGGAGGGGAGGATGGGAAGGGATGGGATGGGGAAACAAAGGAGGAGGCTACAATGCTTGATAAGAAATGTATTCATTATCTTGTCCATGTAATTGTAACTCCTCTGTACGGTATCCTCACCATAAAAAAAAGAACAACAAAAAAATATTACAGCTGAGTATACTTTGTTGATACTCATGCTGTCACTCCTTTCTCCTCCTTCTTTCTATTCCTCTTCCACCTCTTTGAAGTATTCCTAGGAATTCTAGAACAATATCATATCATAGTTTTGATAGTCTCATCAAGAGTTTATAAATATTTCTTAATCATCTTCATCTGTACTTTGTGGTTGCTTGTTAGAATCATGTAAGCTATGATAAAGACTTTTTTCTTGTGATAAGATAAATGATCATGCTGTGAATTTCACACAGGATATATTAAAAAATGAAGATTAAGATCTGAGTCTTCTGGTTGAGAAGAGGATGCTTTTCTCTCACCACATGAAACTCAATGGATAAAGAATCTTCCTCTTTATCAACAAGACTAGGGTATATTTTAGACCTTAATTTAAATCAATATAAGATAGACACTCATTAGAAATATATATGCGTTCATCTTGGGAAAATCTAATTACCATTTATTTTCAATCCCTTCTTTCTTGTGAGTGTGGTGCATGTGTGTGTATTTGTGTGCCCCCCCCATACACACTTGAATAGAAGCTCCTGTCCTGAAGCTTTAATTCAGGTTCTGAGCACTGTCCCTAAGTATTTTTTTTGCTCAAGATTAGTGTTCTACCACTTGAGCCACAGATCCACCTCTCCTGTTTTTTTTTTCTTGTAGTTAATGGAAATATGAGTCTCATGGACTTTATGCCCAGGATAACATTGAACCACAATCCTCAGATTTTAGGCCTCTGAGTTATTAGGATTATATGCTCAACCAAATGTCAACATCATTGCCCAAATTCTATAGCAACAAGACAGTGTTATAACTGCTAGATGTATGATTGGCAATATTTTGTGCAACTTCCTCTCCATATTCCCATTAAAAGAACCAATTGAGCTGGGCCTGTCCTTCCCCTTTGCTGGAAAGGGCAGTGGTTTCAAAGCAAATCATGGCTCAAAATAAAAAATCCATTTTACTGAAATTTTCCGTAGTGATCTTAAAAAGATTGTATTTTGTGAACTGTGATTAATACTCAAACTCTTATTCAAGTCTTCAGAATCAATAACTTAATCTAATAGAATCGATAAAATATGATAAAGGAATTTGGAATGGAATAAAGTGTCTTTATATTCAAATACTTCATTTAGCATCTTGCTTATGAATTGTTAAAATGGACATATATTAGGATTTTCATGTATGTGTGTGTATTCTCTTAATACAGTTATTTGCCAAAAATTGTATCAAATATTTGGCTATATGTACTGGCATTATTTTTTGGAGTAGAGAAAATATCAATTCTTGCAAATAACAGAAACATGAGTGTAGTTGTTAAGCATTAAAAGCTAAATAGAGTTCTAGAATAGAAATAATCCAATATAATCATGATGCTTATATAGCATTAAGAAATAATCACAAATATAACATGCTACTTCTGATCATATAACAAATATAATTTTATCATGGCATATGCACTAACGAGTCATTCCATGTCTGAGTAATTATATTATGGGCCTACCATAATATTACAGGCTACTGGAAATTGGCAGTCATGGGCCTATGGTTGGAAAGTCAGCAAGAATAAGTATTTGAAGGACCATCTTCTTTTTTGTACTAGTGGAGCTTTGACATACGGCCTGTGCTTTCTAGGCTTAGATTCCATCAATTTATCCGTCCTCTGCTTTTCACTGGTTATTTGTAAAATAGGATCTTTGTTCCTAAGCAGGTGTATATCTGAGCTATGTTTTTGTCTATCTTATGCTTCATGTTGTTGTTGGGATCAGACAGATACACTATAGCATCTAGCTTCCCTCAGAAGAGAAAGAGTTTCACAATTTCCAGCCTTCAATAGCCTGAAATCAACATCATTCCAATTTTAGTATCTCTTATAGCTTGGAATGACAGGTATATATCAATGCAATATAGGTTAACAAGTGTGAAAATAGTTCTTCCAAGCAACAACTTTAAACAACTTCCCAAGTACAGGTGTGAACCACTGATGCCTGGATTTTGTTTGCTTGATTGTTTTTGTCAGATCAGGACTTGTTATGCATTGCCAGTTGGCCTAAGACTTGTTCTGTAGTCTTGACTCACCTTGAAATCACCATCATCCTTCTTGGTCTCCTATGTGTCTGAATGCTGGGATACAGATGTGAAGTGCCACTCCTTGCTATAAAAAGTCATCTATACCAGAGAAAAAGGTATACAAATACACACTACTCCGATGAACACCTGACTCATTAAGTGGGTATGAATTAATTTGGATATCATATAGAGTTCCTATGAGCTCATGAAACATAGGAACAATTCTAGAAACTAAATATTAGGTCATAAAGTTGTACAAGTTTACTACTGTGTAAATTTCTCTTTAGGAGCTTTTTAGCATACAGTACAACTGCACACCAAGAAATTTCATCAAGTGAATTTCTATTCTCTGTGTGAAAATATTTTCAAATATGATGTTTCCTCATTGTTCAAAAAGAAATGTACTCATTACCTGACTTATATAACTTTATGTAATTGTACTCCTCTGTATATCTTTACAGTAACAATAATAGGTATACATATATATATGTATTGTTTTTAAATGTTCCTGAGTATTTTGTAATCTTTATCTTTATGAATAGAAATGTATGGTATGACCTAGAAGATAACTAAATAAATTCTTGTATTTTGGAAAATAAAACAACGGAGAATATAATTTAGTAACAATGACAAACACGGTTGTACATGCTGGAAAGCTCAGCTACATGGGGAAACAGAAGTAAGAAAGCTTAGCTCCTGGCCTGGCCTGAGGAAAGACGCAGGATACTCTATGAAAGCAAAAGCAGGAAGAGCTGAGACACAGTTGAATTGGCAGACTGCTCTTCTAGCAAGCAGAGGGCCCTGAGTTCAAAGTTTATTACCACAAAATATTACTTTTGATAAGTCATTTTTTATACACTGTCACTTTGAATCACCCTAAACACTTGTAGCCATTGTCAACAATGCAAGTAATCTAGATGAAGAGGCACACAAGTACAAGATAATCAAAAAGGATTAATGTGGGGAATGGGTGGGTGAGATGGTCCAGAGCAAGATGAATGAAGCTGTCAACCTCAGTTTCAAAATTGCACAGCTGGAATTCTAGCATGGACACTTCATTCCATGAATCTTACTATAATGAATTCTAATGTAAGAAGCCACGGACTTCTAACAACTCTTCAGGCAACTTTAGAGTTCCATTCAAAGAACTGATGTTCAAGGTTTTTTTGTTTCTTGTTGTTTTTTTTTTTTTTTACAGTAGGAGCTATATAGAGGAATCTGAGAATTACAAGTTAAACTCCTTCAATACATTTTGTTAAAATAGTATTGAGGACTTAAAGATAGCTTCAAGGAATAATCAGATAAAGCCCTGTGCTTCCTGGAAACGATTTGAGTCTGAACCAGTATCACAGAGCTGCTTCTCTATGAGTGTTCATTCTCCATGAGTGGCCTAAATCGCTAAGTTCATACATCCTTATTCATGTCTATGACCTTTCTGTGAGATTTATAATAGAAAGACAAGCACTCAGTAAATGCTACAGTTTAATCAGTCATACTTTGGAACACTAGCCAACATGAACACCCATCGGCCATCTGGACAAAAGGCTTTATCAGCTTTTAGGCATTAAATGAGTCACTCTGAAAAGCTCTCCAGACTAATGGTGGCTCTAATTTCTCTACTAGATGAAGCAGAATATTAGGGAGGCAAATCTTTGTTATTATGTTTCCAGAGTATGAACTTCCTCAAAGCACAGATGAGTATAATGGCTGATAAACCATGGTGTTTATTTGTACCATGCCATCTGCACCACCTAAAAGCTTGAAAAGGATTTATTCCTTTAGTATTATTCGTTTTGCAAAAAGTTGTCCTTGTTTTCCTTTTTCCCAAGGAAATAAAGGGAAATGTCAAAATGGAACTACACTTATTCTTACATAACCTATGGACCACTTTTTCAAAAGCAATTTGGTCACTTGACATCATATTCTTCTCAGTGAGAACAAATAGAAAATGTGTCCATTTTTTTCATGGCTCAGGATCAATGCATCCTGTATGTCAGCTTTCCTTTCATATTATTTTTATCAGGTTATAAAAAAGCACAGTAATATCAATTAAAAAAAATCTCTCCCTGAATCTCTCCTGAACATATCTTTCAAACTCAATAATTAACGATTTTTTTCATCTATTATATGAAAAGGCAAGATGATGTTTTTCCTTGAGAAATACTGTCTTTAAAAGGGTGGAAAACACTTCCAGGTACTATAATATTTTCTTTGGTGTTACAGCTGATTATAAAGTAGAATTTTGATGTGTGAATACTTAACAATCTCATTATTTAAATAATGTTTAAATGTTTAATGTTTAAAACATGTTTCTTTTTTCTGAAATGATATATCTTAATAAAATATACATAAATAATGAGCTATTAAAAATATAGTAATTTCCAGAACATTGGCTTAATAAGATCAATAGCATTCTCAGGTGGATACAGGTGGTTCATGCATACAAAAGAAGACACAAAAGAAAATTGTTATCTGGAAAATCGGGTTTAAAGCCTACTGGAGCAGAAAATTTCATGAAACTCCATATCTGAAGTGATTATCCAAAAGACAGGCTGCAGATGTAACTCGAGTAGTAGAGCATCAATTATGGGCAAGCTAGTTAAGAACGTGTCCCAACTCTGAATTCAAATGCTAGAACTTACTCCTTTTCTATGTGTGAAGGGGCCTGAACTCAGAGCCTGAGTGTGATCTCTAAGCTTTTGTGTTCAAGGCTAGTTGTTCTACCAGTTGATTCACAGTTCCACTTCCAGGTTTTTCAAAGCCCAAGATGGCTTTGAACTGGAGTCCTCAGATCTCAGCCTCCTAAATAGCTAGGGTTAAAGGAGTGAGGCACTAGGACTTGCCTTAAGGTTGGTATTTTTATATAATAGAATTTTATAATCTACTCGGTCTTTATTGAGGAAGGAAAATATTCTTTTTTTGCAGTATTTGTTGGTACCAGTACTGGAGCTTGACTTTGGGGCTTGGGCTATGTCTGTGAGTTACTTTTGGTCAGGCCTGACCCACTCTGCCTGGAGCCAAAGCTTCACTTCCTATATTTTTGGTGATTAATTGGAGATGAGAGTCTCACAGACATTCCTGCCCAAGCTGGTTTAGAAGCACAAGCTTCAAATCTCAGGCTCCTGAGTAGCTAGGATTATAGGAGTGAATGACTGGTGCCAAGAGGGAAGAAATTCTTTTTTAATACATTTTTATTGTAAAAATACTGTACAGAGGGGTTACAGTTATATGAGAAAGGTAATGAGTACATTTCCTGTCAAGCATTGTTACCTCCTCCTTTGTTTTCTCCCTACCATCCCTCCCCTCCCACCTCCTCCACAACTACACTTAATTGTTACTAGGATCCACTAATAAAGAAGGACTTTTAACAGAGTACTGCACCAGCTTAATTATCAACAATGTAATAACTCACAGAATAATAAAAATGTGTTTTAGAGCCTGGCGCCAGTGGCTTATGCCTACAATCCTAGCTTCTCAAGAGGCTGAGGATTGCTTTGCAAAGCCAGCCCAGGCCAGAAAGTTTGTGAGACTCACATCTCCAATAAACTATTCAGAAAAAGGGAAAAGTGGTGCTGTAGCTCAAGTGAAAAGCTAGCTTTTAGCCAAAGAAGCTCATAGACAGAGCCCAGTCCCAGAGTTCAAGCCTGAGCACTGTGTTTTAAATTATAAATTTTACTTTTTAAAATATGCTGTCTTAATGGTTTCTGAGCATTGTGATTATATTCAAGAAGTTATACTTCTAAGAGAGTAGAATGGTACGAATAGAACTGTTACACTGGGAAAACTCATGTATTTATAGGAAAGTTAAAAATAGCTTCACTAAAATGTAGATCTAGATTGGTTATGGAGGACCCCTGCTATGATCAGAGTTTGTTTGTAGGGTATTATGTAAAGAATTTAGTCTTCAACCTTCAGTAACGTGATAAATTATGAAAGGCATAATCCCAGAGTGCTTTTACCTTGACTGTGGAGAGAGCACTCAACCTCAAGATGTCATTTGAAAAACCTCGATCTTTTTTCATTAAGTACACTAGTGACATTATTAAAAATGCATTGAATTCTCCAAATTCTCACTCTTAACATGACATATCTCCTGGGGTGCTTGTTTATTCATAATATATATTTCTAGGACCCATGAGTAAATTCATAAAGTCATACCTTAAGGTGGCAATAAGGAAACACAAACTATGCAAAGTTAATAAGGCCTTTAGACAGTGTTTTAATCAAGAAAGTTAGATGAAAACTGGGTTTTTTTTTAAGTATTCTAAATTTGTTTTGTTGATTCATAGGAAGGAAGGAAATTTCAACTATCACTAATTTTTCTGTATATGATTAATTCTTATTGGCAAAGCATAGTATTTGATACTTTTTTAAAACATGCTGACATACTTCTAACTAAGTAATTATTGGATGATTAGGTAATCTCAGAAACAATTTACAGGGTGGTTGTATAAGCTATAAAGATACATTAGGTAAAATAGTTATTTCTATCAGTGAAATGGGATAGTATGATAAAAAGTTAAAAATTAGTTTGTCTAGACTAAATGAAATATAGTTATCATAATTCACTGAAAAATTATTTCTTATAAATATATGACTAATTATAGAATTTGAAATCAAAGAGGTAAACTAGATAGATAGATAAAGGTTCCCATTTCCACATATTTAACTGTAAAATAACTATTACTCTTATCTGCTCATCATTTTCAATGTCCATTTTTCTTGCAAGTATGTCATAGACAGATGCACTTGTTGTTCCCATCATGATACATTGGAAGATAATTCCTCAAGGTCTTCCTGCATGTAGCTTACTTGTGCTATAGGTACGTGAAAAATAAATCTTTGACAATGAACAGATGTGTCTACTTTGTATCCCTGCAAAATAATCTAATATAAACTGACTCATATATGCTCAAAGCTAAAACACTACTGCCTAAAATCCATAGTCTAAGAATTAGAGTAAATTATATTATACATACATTTAAACATAGTATGGAGCGAATGGAAAAATGATGATCATCCTAAATAATGAATTTCAAAGAATATAGAGGAAAATGGGGTGAAGTTAGACATGTGCACTTATGAATTTCAAAAAAGTTTCCCACTTCACTTGGGTCTCCCAATACTTACAGGACTAGATAATAACCATGTGAGCTGACCCTCTTCTTAACAAGGGTATGAACTTTCACCAAATGGGACAGTTAAAAATATGAAACAGAAACAATGTAATACGTAGGTATTTGTGGTTTATTTTAGTCTATTTTGGAAACATGATAATGCCAAGAGAATTTAGCTCAATAGTTGAAGTGAGACATAGTCTCAGGCATATCTGTTGTCCACTATAACAGGCAATTAACTACATGACAACAGAGGTCCATTTAAGATCAATTGACCCATAGCAACTTGTGAACTTATTAGAGATGTATGAGTATTTCATCAGTCCAGTATGTCAGTCCAGATTTTTAAACAACAACAATAACCACCACAAAAAACCCTCCTTTTTAGAATATCAGAGTTGAGCACAATCAAAACTATTCCAATGTTGAGCTCCCGGGCAGATTGCCCATTGACGAATCCTAATGAGAGAGAGAAAGAATTCAATCCAATACTCTAGACTTAGTCACTAGCCTGGGTCATGACAAGGAAAAGATGATCTCAGTTAAAAAATAATAAGACAAATTGAAGGAACCTATTAGAGATTACAAGTTAACCACACTCCCCAAGATAGCAGTGTTTCTTTACCTGAAAGATAATTCTAATTCTACTTTTTAAGTCAAGTTCAGACACGAATAACTGAAGTCAGAGTGTGAAGAAAAGTACTTGTAGTGAATATAACCCTGTGTTATCATACTCATCTGCATCCAGTCTTGTGTAGTATCCTGAACCTGTCTCTGAGCTTTGAGTTTTACCCCCATGGAACAATAGTCAAGCTTCAGAGGTGAAAGAGACATGTTACTGGAACTTGATAATACTTGATAATACTGTGGAAAATCTTTGCCTAGAAGCCTGCTAAACTAGATAGCCTGAATCCTACTCACCACTATTATTCCAGCTCCAAGAGAGTTCAATGCATATGTGATATGTGTAGTGAATATATAAGCAGTAGGACATTTTTGTAGGCAATGTCAAATTTGTAGGCAATGTAAAATCAGAAGAATATGGCTAAAACTAGTTCAATAACAATTTTCCGAAAAAATTAAGTAGAAAGCAACTTAAATTTCTGGGAGTATAAATTTTTTTTTTCTTCAAGGACCATATATAAGACTAAATAACTTACTATGTGTTCAACTGTTCTCAGCTGGGCTTTTACAAATAGCTGTAGAACAGGTTTTATCTTCATTCTTGTACTAACAGCCTAGCTCATGCTTTTCTCATAATGGATCTAAAATTCTAATATACCAAGCATGTCCAAAAAAGCATGTGCTTGGTAAAATTTGGTTATATTAGTGTAGATTACATCACCTACTGTCCATTTGTCAAAAAAGAAAGTGATTAGCAATCCTGTTGTCAGGGGAGTTTGGTAATAAAAAACAAGTGCAGTAGGCTTTACAAGCCAGTGTAACTATTTTGTGTAATACTCTATTTTAAGCAGAAGAGAGATAATCAGGGAAGCGAAATGATTTGAATAGTGTTTTCAATTGCCTCTTATAAGGGTAATTTATCTATCCGGGAATGATGGAAAAAGACAGTTTAGAACTGGTGGCTTGGACTAGAAAGCTGTTCTGTTCCTTACGTTTATGGCCCTTCTCTGCTTTGGATTGTGATCTTGGATGTTCACCCAGGCAAGTACACCATATATGCTTCATTAGGCAGTTTCATTCAGTTATACAGGTTCTGATACCTCTTGGCAAAGAAAGATAATAAAAGTAAACAGAAAGATCATCTCCTATTTCTCCTGTCTGTCTCAATATATTGTTCTAGATAAACAACCATAGTTCCTGATTAGCAACTTTTATTCCAAGTGCTCCCTATGGTTAAGAGTTCTTCTTTCTTTTCATAATTCAGTCCTTTCAATGTTAATTTCAACTTGTTGTTGGTAATCTTGAGTACTTTAATGGCCAATACAGTGTTTCTTAATTCAGTTTATCCCTCAGAGATTGATATTCTGTTCTCCATGTTTTAACCTATGGAAGGAATATCATTTCCTTTTCAGGATCCTGACTGATAATGGATAAATATGAAAGGTAAAAAAAGAATTAGCTAATTTGAGATATTATAGAAATATAATCCACAGCCAGAAGGTTTGAAAGTGAGGAAATAAGGATGAGCTGAAAATTAATGACAACTTCTAGAGTCTGGCTTAAACTGTAAGGTTGACAGCAATGGCATTTAATAACATGAAATAGACTGTGTAATGAACAATTAGTGTCAAATACATTTGAGATACTTACTAGATATCCATATGGAGATGTCAAATAGCTATGATATGTGTATTTTAATGAGTCACTAGTAGATCAATAACATGTAAAGCCATGGCTCTATATGTCATCGAACTGACTAAAAGACAAAACTCCACTCAGAGAAATATAAACTACTTTAATGGAGAGAAAAGGAAACGTTTCTTTACCTAATAAAGCAACCTAATAACCAGCTATGTAACAGTTGTAGTATATTCATTGGATTTCATTTTGATATGAAGTATTATAAAATACAAATTCAAAATCATATGGTGTCATGGTAGAAAAATGAAGGACAGTTTCTAAAGATTCAAATAACAACCACAAATTTTCAGAAAATAATGTGGAGCAACAGAATATAGTGAAGCCTTAGTATTCCAGGGGCACATTCAAAGAGGTTAAGAGAAGGAGAATACCTCAAAAGAAAACTAGAAAAACATTGAAGTCTATTTACTAAGTACAATTGGTCTTGGAGATTCAAGACAAGAGTTAGCATTCACTCTGAATGTTGGGTTAGTGTTTCGTTGGAGCATCTTCACTGAATAATTGGTTTTGAAGAATCAAGATGAGACTTAGCTTTGGCTCTTATTGTTGGGATAGTGTCTTGTTGGAGCAACTTCACTGAACTTTTAGTGGGTTTTTTTTTGTTTTTGGGGGGAGGGGTCCAGTTGTGGGGCCTGAACTCTGGGCCTGGGCGCTGTCCCTCAGCTCTTCTGCTCAAGGCTAGTGCTGTACCACTTGAACCACAACGCCACTTCTGGCTTTTTTTTCTTTTTTGCTTATGTGGTGCTGAGGAATCGAACCCAGGGCCTCATGCATGCAAGGCAAGCCCTCTACCCCTGAGCCACCTTCCTAGCCCCAGAACTTTTAGTGTTTTAATGATGTGGTTGAACTTCATTTCAGAAATGTGTATATGTTGGAAAAGTATAAAGTACGATATATAAGAAAAAGGGATTTCTTGTAAGATTTTACAGAACTCATTGAATCCACAGTTATTTCAGACAGGCACCCAGTAGCTTCTTCATTAATTTTGTCGTTGTAGGTGCTGGTGGTGCTGGTGGTGGGGCTTGAACTCAAGGCCTGAGAGCTGTCCCTGAGTTCTTTTGCATAAGGCTCTTGCTCTACCACTTTGAACCACAGTGCCACTTTCAGCTTTCTGGTGGTTAATTGGAGATAAGTCCTTCACAGACTTTCCTCTCTCGACTCTCTATGAACCACAATCCTCAGAGCTCAGCTTACTGAGTACATAAGATTAGACATGTGAGCCATCTTCATTACTTCTCAAATCTGTTTTTGTTTTGTTTTGTTTGTTCGGGGCGGGGGGGGGGGGGAGGTACCAAGAGCAAGAGGCAAAGAGACACATCTTTGGATTATTTATATTGAAAAGGACAGGTGGTCTGAGTGTACTTTAATTGAAGTAAACTCATTTGCAGACTTGACAAAGATATCCTCATGTAGGAGAGTATAATCCAAATTCAGTGCATATTTACTATGGATAAGAACATGAACATTGAATTAGAAATAATAAATTATTATGTGAGGATATTTGTCTTTATTTTTGTTTTATTATTTATTTTGTTTAACTTGAGAGCTACCTGTGCATGTGTGTTAACTGTACTATAAAAAATGGAATACATTTGATAACATGTGACATGATAATAATGTTAGAAGTAAAATTCTTAAGAAAGGAAATAGGTGCTTGTGGCTTATACCTGTAATACCTGTAATCTGAGAATAAAGGGTCAAAGGCAAACAGGATGAGAAAGTCCATGGGACTTTGTCTCCAATTAACCACCAGTAAACCAGAAATGGAGCTGTGGCTCAAAGTGGTAGAGCACTAACCTTGAGAAAAAAATCTAAGGGACAATGCACAGGCTCTGAGTTCAAGCCCAATAGCTGAAAGAAAAGAGAAAAAAAGAATTTAAAGAAGAAAGGAAAAAGAAAGGACTGAGTTATAATAGGAAGACCAGTAGGATGCCAACACATGTCACTATTATTTTCTTTGGAGGGGGTAATAAAGACTATTACTATTTTCTTCTGTTTTAATATGGACAAGAATAAAATACACAAATTGGAAAGTATTGTTATTGAAGAAAATGTAGGAAGTTTTCAGAGACAAATGGTAAGAAATCACGTGTTTTTATCCTTAAAATGAATTTACAGATTGCTAAAGCTGATATTTTATTTTTGAATAAGGAACAGATCAATGAAACATCTTTAGAAGTAAACTGTAATGTTGTATCTTTATAACCCAGTTCTGTTAGTCATTGCCTACACTCTAGCAAATAACATATCTATCTTGAACTCCTAAATTGTCCGTGTATTGTGACATAGCTAGATACAGAGATAGTGAATTGTGACACCTCAAACTTTGTTAGGTGGTTTTGAGCAAATTGAATCATCTGTTTTATTTTTTTTTTCTGAAGCATCTAAATTTAAAAGGAATGGAGTGTAGTACAGTCAGCGGGGAGGATGCAGATCTAACAATGAAATGGTGTGAGCCATAGTCATGTGATCTCTGTGTCAGACCTTAACTAGAACTGAGCATACAGACATACACCTCTTATTCCCCTTTCTACTATGATTCCGTTACTCTCTGACTCCATTAATTTCCTGTTGTTGTTGTTGTTTTTCCTTTTTCAAAAATTCTACTGAATTTTCTGCATGGTTTTGCAGAAAATTTCAGTAGCTCTGTGGAGTAGTTAGGTTTGGGTATGACTAGGAGAGATATATTACTTTTGCTGCTTTCTCAAGTTCTAAATCATAGAGGCTCACTAAGAGTACAGCAAGAGCAGAAAGGGATTGAAACCAAAATCATCTACTGACATCTTGATTGGGTCCCTGTGACCTGAGGGTATGTAAAGCCTCAGAGAGCAATGAGGGAAGCATTAAGGACCAATGAGACTGTAAAGATCTGTAAAATAAGAAATTGGTTGAAATCCTTCAATTTCTTGCTGTTCAGCACAAATCCCTATTTCCCACACTGCTGAAGGCCCCATCAGTTTGAGTAATGAGCCTAAGAACCAACACAAGATTAATTACTCTAAACCAAGTGTGTTTTAGGCTGGAAGCAGCTTTAGATGAATTAACTACCAATCTTACAAGAGGTGGAAGAAAAGATTGGGAAATGTATGGAAAGTAATGCCCTTAAAGGAAAATTGGTATTGATAATATTTCTTGGTAATATTAAAAATAAATATAATATGCCTCGCTATTCATATTAACATGCATAGTATCATTCCTACAGAAAGACTTAGTCCTGGAAATATCATGAGACTGCAGAGTACATTAAATGGTAATTTGGGGACTCAAAAAATTTCCCTTTGTTTTATCTCAGAGAAATAACATTTTATTTTTGCTGAACTTGATCAAATTCCAAATGATCTAAAGCTATGAGATAGAAATATCCTTTTATACATATTGATTCCATTTCATATAATAAAGTTCAATATTTAGTTACATGTTAAAGTTCATGTATACTTGTATGTGATAGTTCAATATTTAGTTATATTTTAGTTATAATTTCTACAACAATTGCCAAAAGATTAATAAGAACTCTGTAAAGTGGTTGAAAACAGTTTTGGGAAAATTATGTATATATGCTTTTTAAGTAAAATGTGATGGATGAATGTCTTTAATAATTCATGTAATTACTTTAGGTTCAGGGCATTGTATATTTTAAGTTGCAAAAAGAGTCATTCTTCTGTAGGCATAATTTTGTGTGCTTCTCTCATTTTTTTCTACTCAGAAAAGGAAGACATTTCAAGCACCCAGAATATTTTGTCTTACAAACTGTTCCACCCCACAGCACAATGTCTAATATAAATTAAGCTCATGCTGCTAGGATCTCAATTAATACTTGGCCAAGCTAAATAAATGCAGTACATAGAAAGCCATACCCTTTAAATGCAGTACATGGAAAGCTACGAGGTTACACTGTTGAATTTGCTGTACAGGTTGCTTTTCACCAAGAAGGCAAAAGGTTCTTAGAAATTAAGCTGGCTGTGATTTAATTGCTTGTTAGAGAAAACAAATTCTTTACTTATTCCTTATGCTTTGAACATAGAAACACAATTGCCAAAATAACTTCAGTAATAAAAAAAATTTCTGTTGCATTTAAGAATAATATTTCTGTTGAAGTATGTGTATGTGTGTGTTTGAATAATAAAGTGATTCTTACTATTTTTCAAGACCTTTTTTATAAGAAACACTTTTATAGTGATGAATAGGTGGAAGCAACATTCCAAATATATTTACTAATGTTAAATCATCTATGTATGTCTTAATTAGGGTCTTGCTATTTAAAAGTAAAGACTATGATGGGAATAGAAGTAAAAGATATAACAGAAATGCCTGCATAGAATAAAGGTGACAAAGCAGGAACATCCCAGAGAGCCTTTATATACCAAAGTAGATCCATGAATGGAGGAAGAGGTGAAGGAGGACAGGGGAGGATGATAGGTAAGGGGAAGTAGATGGGTAGAGGAAGAGGATGTAGAGGAGGAGGAAGGGAAGGGGTAGTTGGATACTAAGAGCAGTGGATTGTAGCACAATTACAAGGAAGCCTCAATGAGGTTCATAGGAGACCCTAGAATCAAAAATGTCCATGAGTAAAGTCTAGAATACTGCAAGAAAGGCAGAGTTTTAGAAGATCTATCATGGTCAGTCACTAGCTAGAAGCATTCTGGCAGAAGCAAGGCTTAAGTGTAAAAACAGTGGTGGTAAATTCAGACGGAGTGCCATCAGTGAATTCACTACCGGTTTAATGAAAAAGATGTGAGCATTGTGATGTCATCTCTGCTACTCTTTACAACAGCTCTGTGAGTTACGCTCTGCGCCAAGCTACTCCACTTTCCAGATCAAGAGGTTAAAGGAATTCCTCAAGGCTATGACTTATTGTCCAATTAGGCTATTGTTTTTATTCATGGTGTGACTCTTTTGTATATTCTATGAGAATATTCATATACCTATATAATAATTTTGGTTAAATGATAATTGTAATGAATCAGTAGACAGTTTACATATGTCAATATATTCAGAATAAGTAGCCTCCTTTTGGTGGTTTTAAAATCACACTTAAGTAGTAGTTACACCAAACAACAGGGATTTAGGAAAGTATTGAAGCAGATAGAAATATCAGAAGGTGTCTGAAATAGGAAATAAATCTTATAAAGATATTCAGATATACTAAAATTCATTTTTGGTTGAGGTTTATCTGCTTTATAATCAGAATAATATTTTCAATTCTTTAGTTAAAATTACAGCTCAGATACTTTGAGGTCTCTATTAAAAGAGAAGAAATATACTGTTCTAAAATAAACATGGAAGACCATCTCTTCAGGCTAATATGATGTGACGTAGGTGTTTATTTGTACTGTCCTCAAATGATATTTACCCCAGTCATAAAGTCTCTTAGTAACCTTTGCCACAGACAAGATAAAGTGACAGAGATGAACTATAATACAGCAAACTATCAAAGAAGTTTTAATATCCACAGAACATCTGTTTTCATCTTTAGCTCATCAATCTTCATCTATATCATGAAAGCTGAAACACTACTCAAAGGCTGAAAAGAAGAAAGGATCATCAAAGACAATAACTCAGGAGCTTTAACACAAAGATATTATTTTATGATCTCACTACAGGGCATCAAATAAAGTAGATAATATAAGGCTGGGAAATTTTCTAGAATAGATTACAGTCTAATATTAGGCGTATTACTTGATAATAAGATACACTTATACAACATTTTAAAGTTTTGTTTACTCTGTCAACATTAACATTATAAACTATTTTCATGTAGCACCCAATTAATATTGCATTAATTTAATTGAGTGTTTACATTAACACGTTTCATTAGTTTACATGCAACTAAATTTACCATGATAATGTTGCTTATACTATGTGATCAAGAAGGAGACCAAAAATACATTACTACTGTTTCTGTAGCCAAAAATCATTGAATATATAATATACAATATAAATAAGAAAAATGAGCCTTAGTTCCCTCAAGATTATAGAAGTTTCTTGTATCATTTGAAAATGGTATATGTGATATTAGGTTAATTTATTACTGACAGATATCTTTGACACTGATTTAAAATATAATTTTATGAAATCATGAGTTCAATTTTTTTCAAGTCAAATATGCTTTACACATTTGGAAAACCAGCTCTTTACAATAGAGGAAAAATTTCAACTGAATGATGTTTTCTAAGTTTTTTTTTATTTTCTTATACCAGAGCAGATTACCAGTCCATGTTACAATTATTTACAGCCTTTATCTGTAAATGAAATTGGAAAACATGATGTGAACATAATTTGCTGCCTGCAGAAGCAGAAACACAGGCACTCCTGCTACAATCATACCTTATGTCAACATGTTCATTCCTAAGAATAAAAAAAACCACACACCTTGAGGAAATAATTTGATTAACCTTATTAGAACAGCTGCATTACATTTTCTATCATGTTTCCAATATTCTACAAACTTATAAGTTGATCCACATGTCTACAAAGTGCTTCACAGCATTTTTTCAATACACATAAACATATGGCCATTCTTGTCTTCAGCTCTATTCCTGCCTGCATCACCACACAAGGTAGAAAGGAAAAACAGCAGTGTTTCATTGCTTTTGTTTTTGTGAAACTAAGTTATTTTTCAAATGGTTGAACCAGATAATTTAAGAATGTCAAATATTATTTCTTGTTCTCACTACCCGCTTTCTCACCAAACATTGTCACTAGACATTATTTGTTTCTCTATCATCGGTACGTAGTTGTAGAAAGGGGCTTCTATTCAACACATCTATTTATGAGCACTATATATCATGCCAATGTCACCATTTCTGTATCCATCCTCCTTATCTATCTCAGCACCACCCATCTCCTCAGATTACCTGTGACTCTATTCCCCACTTTATCTTTCTTCATTTGTCTGACACCTTCCATTCCCTTGGAGCACTACTCTGACAAAACATGTCTCAGCTTCCTGTTCCTCATTTGGTTAAACTGAATGAAGTTCATTGTTCAACGCGCTTAACTGGAATCCTCCCCCATGTGTGCCATATTTCAGTCAATAGACATTGTTTTCATGCAGAATTTAACACTCTCCTAAAAATTCTGCTCCTGTGGCAATGATTCGATCATATCTTATACTCAGTTCTGAGAAAGAAATGTGGACTGAACTGAAGAGAGACATGGAGGAACAAAAGCAAGGCCAACATCACAGAGATGGTAAAGGAATATATTTTTAAAACATAACAGCCTTTTGCATTCATAAAATTGATAGAGTGATTCATGATCTGTGCAATAAATCAACCAGCCAGTCAAGCTGTGAGAATAAAATATTAATTTATTTTTATCCCTTTCCACTTCCAGCTTTCTGGAGTGGACATCATTAACTGTTGAGTGGCAGTCTGTCATATCTTTGCTTATTGGTCTAAGTGTACATTGAGATTTGTGTCTTTACCATAAATTTTATACCACCTTGTAAACTATTGTATTCAACTAGCCTTCCAAAAGCAAATTTCATCTTTGTAAAATATATTTATGATCTTAACAAATGTGTATACGGTTTAAATTTCAAATATACAACTTGGAATGAAAAGGGATTGATTCCTAACCTTTTTGTCTCAGTCACATTTCCCCCAGGCAGTCAATTCATTTGTTCATCAAATATTTATGAAGTGCTAGGTGCTGTTCCTGGTCCATGGATAATAGAGAAAGCAAAGGATAACTCTCAGAAACATTGCATTCAAGAGAGGGGACACTCCACCAAAGATCATTTAAATATTAATAAATATTACTTTATGGTGATTAGATGATGAGAAATGAGAATGAACTCTCCAGATTGAATATTTAAATATTTCTCCAAATGTTTACCTCATATTAAAAATGAATTAAGCCAAGTGTCATTGGCTCATGCTTGCAAATATAATCTCTTTGGGAAGTAAAGATTGGGATGATTGTAGTTGCAGGGCATCCTGGCCAAAAAGGTTCCAAGATTCCATCTCAAAAGAACAGAAAATATTATGGTGATGTATGGCTATTACGTCAGCTATGTCAGCAAATGTCACTAAGACAATTAAGTTACATTTCAGCCTAGGCACAAAAGGCAAAATTTATCTCAAAAAAAATAATTCTAGTAACAAAGATTGGAGACTTGGCTCAAGAAGTAGAGGATCTGCCTAGTAAACACAAAGGCCAAAGTTCAAACCATAGTACCAGAAAGAAAAATATTTTAACTTTGATTTCTTGAAAATTCTTTGATCTAGCACACTCTAGTAGTTCCATAATTTTAAAGTTTAACATGACAATGCTTGACTATAAATTTTTGGAAGTGTTCATCAGATACGAAAATTTTTTTGTTACTTCCTGGCTTGCTTTTAATTATTTCTCCTTGAAGTTCTCATTACATTTAATTGAAGTTGTCTTTCCCTTACTGTACTGATTATTAATAATAGCCTTATTTATCAATATTTATTGAATATTTAATATATTCAAGTAATTGTTATAAGTACTTCATAGAAATTACTTTGCTCACATATTAACAGGAGATATTGATATTGGTATTTATTTTATCAAAATAATAAAAGGAACAATGCATAAATATTGAAAACATTATGTGGCTCAAGCAATTTCATTCAGATGATAGTAAGTGAAGCAAGACACCAGTGTCAGACCAGAACGTCTATGAACTTCAATTACTTGTGCATCTATGGCTACATGATTCACTTATTATACCTTCCTTGAACAACTCTATTTAAACACTGAATTTGTTTCTGAGAAAAGCTAATCAAAAACCAGTGAGGAAAATATTGAACTGATATTTCTTTTATCAGTTGTCAATTATAGTCCAATGTTAATAAGAGGAAATCGGAAGAGTAAAAACATAAGCAAGAAGGCACTTGCACAGAGCATTGGACTAATTAATACTCAGTTACAAAGCTATTCTGCTGTGCTCTCTGCCATCCCCCCTTTAGTATTTGATTTGTTTCCAGTGGGTCTTGTAGTGTGCCATCCATAACATTCAAATTCCAGTAGTATGGAAGAGAAATCATGAACAGTGAAATGATTTTCTTGACAGTTCTAGTGCCAATTTTTCCTTTAAAATCTCAGATTAGATCATGGTGGCAGTATGACATTTACAAGTAAGACTAGAAAGTTGTGTATTCCCCAACAATATATTTTTGTTTGTATTTAAGAAATGAGTTTTATTTAATCAACAATGCAGCTCAAGTTCCAGTATACTTGCTTTGCGGGTGTCTCCATCAAGACTTGAGATGGCATTTCTTAGGCAATGATCTGATGATAACAGAATAGTCCACTCTTTTCAGTAATGAGTGAAAACAACAATGAGATTCCATCTCACTAAAATTAGAAGTGTCATGATCAATAACATAAGCAACATACACTGCTGCAGATGTGGGGGGGAAGGAATACTGATACATTTTTGTGTTATCTTCAGTTTATCCAACCACTATGCAAAACAGTTTGAAGATTTCTCAAAAACTAAGTATTCATCTACCCTTTGATCCAACAGTACCACTCTCAGGCATTTATCAAAAAAGATTACAAGTGAGAATACAATAAAGCCACTAGTATAATCATGTTCGTTGGGTGACAGGCCAGATGCCCCTTAATGGATGAATGAATTAAGAAAATATGGTATATATACTCTATGGAATTTTACTCATCCACTGGAAATATTAATAATAATAATTACATCTTTGTAAATAAAATAAATGGACCTGGAAAAAGTATGTTAAGTGTAGTAATTCCAGCAGGGAGAGTCAAGTCGCATGCTTTCTCCACTATGTGGAAGCTAGAACTAATATATAAATATACAAGTAAATATTTACAAAGTTGTATGCAAGTGTATACAAATACAGTTGCTAGAATATTTGCATTCAAATGGTGAGATTACTGAAAAGGCCAATTCACAGTCCAATAAAACGAAATGAAATTTGAAAGGAATATGAGTAAAGTCAAGGGGAAGAGGAAAGTCAGAAGGGAGGAAAAGAGGAGAATATAGTCATGACATTCAATGTATATCCTATGAAAATGGATATCCTATGATCAATGAAAGCTGTTGGGAGAGATGAGGGAGAATATTGAGATGGAGGACATTGATCAAGATGTATTGTCCTTAATAACTAATTTGTTAAATGATAATTCCTTTGTACAGCTACTTAAAGACAATAAAAATATAATTTGAAAACAATTACTCATTGATATTTGCAACAAAATTTTAAAATGAGATTGATTACCCAAAAGGAAAAAAGAATACACAATGAAGGAGATGGCATTATATTATATTATATTATAAAATTTCTAACGTTGAAACATTCACAGAAATGGCTGATACTTACATTTCACCCCCCACAACTGTGAAAGTATAACATAGATTTCTTCCCTGAAGACAACTTTGGCTTGCTGACATGTACTTCTCATCACTATCATTCTACTATGATAAAGTACTCAGAGTTCCCTAAGGAGACAAACAGACTTAGCTCAGGCAGTTTGGTTCTGGTGTAAGGCACCCTCTGCACTGGATATTGTGGGGCAGCAAGGCAGTTCCTTCACAAAGCAGGAAATAACACAAATAATGGGACAGTTCTCTCACTCTCAAATATAATAGGTTTAAAAAATATGTTTACATAGTAACATCAGTGGTTACAAGACATATGATACTATAAATGAAAGAACTAGTAGCTTTCTATTAATCATTGGTATACATAAAAGTATGAAGGAGTTTCATTGTTATAGTTCCACCACGCATAGAACATGCTTTGATTAAGTATAATTCCTCTATTATTCTTTCTCATCAATCCTCTGACCTATTTTTCACAATACTTAATAGATGTTATTGTTTTTTTCTGTTTTATACATATCTATAAAATATCTTAATCATATATTCTCATACACAACACACTCTGTTTTTATTTCTTCCCTCTGTTTCTTTTCTCCATGATAGACATAGAACATTTTGGAAAATGTCATATTTTGAAGACCTAAGAAAAAATAATGAGAGGATACAGAACAAGATAACCTAAGTTCAAGTCTATCCACCTACATTTGCTAGATATTTGGCTTTGGAGAATCAATAGGCCTTCCATACTTAGTTTTTGCCTTCTTTCAAACGATATTAACCTCAGCAAGGAACAAACGAGATAATGGAAATGGAACACTTCTGTGGACTATAAAACAGTCTATTATATGAGGTATTATTGTTATGACAGCAATTCCTGTACAAGCCTACTATAATAGAAAATTTTCTTTATACAAAATATGTCATAAAGAAAAATATATAATGTACAAAGCATGCTATCAAGTATTGTATATTGCTCAAGGGACATTTCTGTGAAAACTTGGCATTCCTATATTCTCGGTGTCAAATGCATCATTGTGGCTGCTTTATAGAACACCATTATTTGGGGCATCTTTCACAAATTTCATATATAATGGATATATATATATATATTTATATGATTTCTTTTCTTGAAGCAAAAATAGAGGGTACTGGTTTCTTAAGAATTGAAAAGATTTATAATTTATTGTAAGAATAAATTTTTATCAAGGGCTCTGTGTCCTTGCTTCAACAAGCCTTAGAACATAGCTCAAATAGTTCCTTAATGGCTAACAAAGTGTGAAAAACATACTGAACTTTGTGAGAACAATTTTGAAAGCTCATTCACTTAGACATCACAACTGTGAATATTTGACGGGTATGTATGTGCACAAATAATGTGTGCATAAATATCATTTCTCTTAATTTTTAAAAGCTCCATTTCTACTTCCATTTAATTTTCACATCTACCTACAGATATTCAAACATAAGGGCTATTTTATTAGATTTGTCATTTAATCTCTATCTTAATACAGCAAATGAAGAAAATATATTCTAGTCCTTATTAGATATGGTTGCATGCTAGCCATCTTTGTAAGTCATTTCCTTAATTAACAGCCATTTTTAAAAAAATTTTCAAAACAGAAGATAGAATTCTGTTTTATACGTGTATGTTTACCTATGTTCATGTTTACAAATGTACTAAAACATTTATTTGTCATATTGTCTCTTACCTTAAAATTTTAGATGTTTCATAAACCTTTATTAAAGTAAGAAAAATAAAAAACACATTACAAACTTTTCATTGAGAAAATAATATGTTCAATATAGTTTATGGGTATGGGTAAAAAGAGATTACTTTCTACAATCTTTGTTTTCAGGAAACTTTTTAAAATGTATTGCACATGAATATTTTACTATGTTTCTTAATATACTTTCCACTTAAAACTTACTTATTTCAAATAACAAAAAAAAAACATTACAATCCAAACTGTCACAACGTTTGTGTAATAGGTAAGTATGAATTTTGTGAATAAAATTTGTGTTGCAAATATCAATCTAAACATGTATTTAAGAGTGATGGTTATAAGAATTTGATTAATAAAAATCATCAGTGTGTTTTTTCAAATGATTATCCATTCTAATTATTGGTCCTGTTTAAAAACTATTTGCTATAAGGTTAATGGCAATAAATATAACACAAATTATTTTATCATCATCCTGCTCAGGTTTCTGAGTGAAGGTATACAATACTTGGAATGAATTACACTATGATAAAAGTCTACAATTTTAATAAAGTTATACAGAACAAATAATTAAATATATTAACTGCAGGACTTTTTTAGACACTAGTCCAAAATGTTTGAAACACAGTTTTAAATGTTCTCATTAAAATCTCAGTTGTGCTAGGTGTTGGTAGCTTAGGCCTATATCTTAACTATTCAGGAGAGCTGAGATCAGATAATCACAAGTTGAAGCCAGCCTGGATAGGAAAGTTCATGAGAATTATCTTCCATCAACCACCAAAAATCCAGAAGTAAAGTTATGGTTCAATTGATAAATTGTTAGCCTTCAGAGTAAAAGTTCAGGGACAGTGCCAGGACAGGAAATTCAAGCCTTAGGATTGGCACACAAATCAAACAAAATGAAACAAATACTTCAGTTACAATTATATCAATAATATAAATTTTAATATTTACTTCTTAACATTCTAAGTAAATATATATATCATATATAATATAATATATAATATGTATATAATATATGTAATATATATAATATAATATATATAATTCAATATGTTATATTGTATTTTTATCTTAATCATTATTTGTGAAAAATTCTTGGCTGAAAATAATTGTGGGGACTCTTAGTTTTAACAGTACGAAACACAGTTCAAATCAACTGAGTAGAAAGGCTAATGATGCTGTTCTAAAACAATGGCTTGAATGTCGTTCAGACAGAAGAGTAGACAATCCATTTCTGGAATGGCACTAGAGCTCTTTTAATCCCAATCAGTTCTCTCTGGTTCTCTAGCTCTAGATCAACTTTCTCTAACCAGAAAGAAAACATGATTTTTGCAATTCATAATTGTTGGATTTTATAGGTGAGATTTCTTGGAAGAACGTGCTCTAGCTTCAAGCTTATAAGCCATACAATGAAAGAATTCATTGCTACTTACTGTTTGAGCAGTCAATTAATTATGATTTGGTTAAGGTAAGTAAGTACCCATTAATTTTGACTAGAGTGTAGGTCAAATTATACTAATTCAGAAAATTTGTAATAATTTGATCATGAGCATAATCATGAGAATATTCATGGGAATTATATTGTGGTTTGGATGGAGGTTACTTCTAATAAAAATAGTTTCAGAAACAGAAAATTCAGCTATTAAAAGAAAGTTTAGAGGAATACAATTGTATCGACTTGCAGTTTCTATAAAAGAAAAGACTATCAAAATCAAAGGTTTTTTTAAAGGGGGCAAGATTTATTTTTGTTGAATAGTTTCAGAGGTTTATGATTGCTTGGACACGTTAATTTGGAGCTTGTGATGAGACAGATTGTTATGGCTGCCATTGGATTTCGAGCGTACCACAAGGCATGCAGGAAGCTAAAATACAGAAAAGAAAAGGAATTGGCCCTTCATATACAGTGTCATCTTTGCTAGCCATGAGGCCCTTTCTCCCAGGATTCCACCATAGCCCAAAGACTAGAAAACATGCTTTTTTTTTTTTTTTAATTTTATTTTATTTTATTTGAGAACATACTGTACAGAGGGGTTACAATTACATGGGCAGGATAATGCATACATTTCCTACCAAGCATTGCAGCCTCCTCCTTTGTTTACCCTTCACCTCCCTTCCCAGCCTCCCCCCTCCCCCCCACCCAATCATACCCCCCCTCCCCCCCCCCCACCGACATTGTAAAGCTGGTTTTGACATGACATTTTGTACTTCTCATTGTTGCAACAGGTCCACTTGAATCCTTAAACGACTTGTTTGTCCCCATCTCCTCCACATGTTATACTGACATCAAATATAGTGAAAGCGGGGGTTACACTGTGGGGGAGGGACATACAAAGCAACAAAGAAATAACCTTATAAATGCGTTAGAAACACATGCATGAGAGAAACAAAAACATTAAAATACATATTTGAGGGTTCGTTTTCCTAACATCACATTCTCTGACTTTTTCCACTTGACTCATACCTATACTAGATATTGCAAATAAGGGAAACCATGGGACCTACGTTTCTTTGGGCCTGGCTTACTTCACTAAATATAATTTTTTCCAAGCCTTTCCATTTCCTAACAAATGGGGAAATGTCATTCTTTCTGATGGAGACATAGAATTCCATTGTGTATATATACCACATTTTCTTGATCCATTCGTCTACTGAGGGGCATCTGGGTTGGTTCCATATCTTAGCTATGGTAAATAATGCTGCAATAAACATAGTTGTGCTGGTAGCTTTAGTGTGGTCTTGTTTGTAAACATTAGGGTAAATGCCCAAAAGTGGGATTGCTGGGTCATAGGGGAGCTCTATGTGGAGTCTTTTGAGGAACCTCCATACTGCTTTCCAAAGTGGTTGAACAAGTTTACATTCCCACCAACAATGAAGTAAGGTTCCTTTCTGTCCACATCCCCTCCAGCTTGATTTTTGCTGTTCTATCTGGAGAGAGATGATATCTC
Source organism: Dipodomys spectabilis (assembly GCF_019054845.1). Taxonomy (NCBI): domain Eukaryota; kingdom Metazoa; phylum Chordata; class Mammalia; order Rodentia; family Heteromyidae; genus Dipodomys; species Dipodomys spectabilis. The sequence continues at coordinate 14,369,625 of NW_024870709.1, forward strand.
AATGTTGTTTTGATTTGCATTTCTTTTATGGCTAGGGATGTTGAACATTTCTTCATGTGTCTATTGGCCATCCTTCTTTCTTCTTCAGAGAAGCTTCTCTTTAAGTCTTTCGCCCACTTACTTATTGGGCAGTTGTTTCTTTGAGGATTTGTTGTTGGGTGGTTTAATTTTTTGAGTTCCAAGTATATTTTAGATATGAGACCCTTGTCTGTTGTATGGCTAGTAAAGATCTTCTCCCAATCCGTGGGCTTTCTATTGATCTTGCTAGCAATGTCATTTGCCCTGCAGAAGCTCTGCAACCTTATGCAATCCCATTTGTCCAACCTTTCTTTGATTTGTTGTGTTTCCGGGTCTCTATTCAGAAAATTTCGGCCTGAGCCAAGGAGACCCAGGGTTTCTCCTATTCCATCCTGTAATTAGAAAACATGCTTTTAGCAAGTAGGCTCTAGGAAGACATTTAAGAACCAATAGAGGGGCTGGGAAGGTGGCTCAGTGGTAGAGCGCTTTCCTTGCAGGCATTGAGGCCCTGGGTTTGATTCCTCAGCACCACATAAGCAAAAAGAAATTGGCGCTGTGGCTCAAGTGCTAGAGCGCTAGCCTTGAGCTGAAGAGCTGAGGGAGAGTGCCCAGGCCCAGAGTTCAGGCCCCCACGACTGGACCCAAAATAAAGAACCAAATTAGAGCAACAAGCTATTCAAGTCATTCACTTAAGAATCTTTTCTGGAGAATATTCCTCTCTCATGGTCACTTCTTCCTAATTGCCATAATTAGAAATCAAAATTTTATTTTGATAACAATTATAATATGGTAGCAGTTTTAAATCCAATCCTAAATCTACCACAAATTCTATATGTGACATTTTATTCAAGTGTAATGTGCATAAAACATTAACTATAATAACGTGGTATATCCCCATGAGTGTATGAATGAATCTTCTGAAAATAATAGTTTACATCAGGTCAGCAAGCCCTCTCATGTCCTGCTGCAAATCACCTTGATTTTTTTTGTTCATTTTATTTCTATTTCTGTCTAGGAAATTATATCAAATTTTTTATTCTACACAAACACTTCAAATATTCGAAGATAGTTAACATGTTCTTCTTAAATGCACTTGGTATATTTAAATGTAAGACAGAATTTATCTTCATGTAAAATTTTATCATTTTGTAGTTGACTTTTTATTACAGTCTGCCAAGATTTTAAACTATGTCATTGGTATCTAGAATACATGCTGTCAGATCTCAGCTATATGTATTTGATAAACCATAGCTTCTGTATCTTGTCATATTCACTTGAATATAAGCATTTAAAAGTATAGAAACAGAATATATAAGACGAGTGCCAGTGGCTTACGCCTGTCATCCCAGCTACTCAGGAGGCTGAGATCTGAGGATCATAGTTCAAAGCCTGCCCGGGCAGGAAAGTCAGTAAGACTCTTATCTCCAATAAATCATTAGAAAACTGGAAGTGGCATTGTAGCTCAAGTGGTAGAGTGCTCACCTTGAGCTGAAGAGCTGAGGAACAGTGCCCAAGCCGAGTTCAAGCCCCATGACAGACAAAAAATAAGAAACATATATACTGATATTCTCTTTATAAAATTTTACCAATATAGACATTAATCAATAGATTTTTGAATGAATATGCTAAAAATCTACAAATCCATCTATTTTGATTTATATTCTAATTCACATCCCTTACTCTTCCTTAATGTTGTAAAGAATGATCTTACTGTCCTTTTCTGTAATCGAGATGTTTGAAGGTTTATTTTATTATTAATAGATATAACTGACTAAATACAGGTACATCTCTATCATCTAGGTAGTTTTTAGTCTTAGTAACATTAAGACAGTTTTTCTAACATTTAGAAACAATGATATCTTATTTAGTAACATACATGAAAATGAGTTCTTATGAAGAGAGATGAGAATGAAAATATATCATGAAGCAAATTTCCTTTCTTTTATATGAAATGAATAAGACTGTAAATAAGATTACTCTGCTTCAACTAATACTCACTAAATTGTTCATTTTCATAGAGTATTCACTTCATTTTGCTCCTTCCATGCCATCTGTCTAGTTTCTTCTAGATTCTGTAGAGGCTTCATATGAAATGCTAGATGATAATATATTTCCTTAGAAACCATATTACAAATAATGGTCACTTCACAAGTTGCTTTCAGAGAGCTAATTATACACAACATAGATATTTTTACTGTTATTATATAGGAGGTTCCACCTGAGGACCTTAAAGTTAAAGGTCTATTGATCATGTAATTGAATGTGAATCATAGACAAATAATAGTCTTCAGAGACATCGTTTTTTATGCTCTCAAGATCGTTAATAATGAGTAGTCAGGTTTAACTGTGGACATTACTCCTTCCTGGATACTCAAATACCATTGCTGAGATATTATGAAAAATATTATTCTGTTGCTGCCAAAAGAAAGTAAGATGAAACTGACATCTAACCAAAATTGTTTGTCTTATCCTTTTCTGTCCTTGCTCCAGGTAACCTGCCCTCATGCCTTCATGAGCACTGCAATGCCAGGCTTCTATTTCCACAAGTAATGCTCTCCCCCCCAACTCTACATTAGAATCTTGAGTTCCTCTCAAGTCCCACCTCCTATGCTTCTATAGGTAGTTTGCCAATGAATGGGTTGTTACCAATTCTACCTATCAAGTAAGATGAGGAGCTTGTGTCAGAATGCAACTCTGTTATGTCACTAAGCACAGTGTTTGGTTCACCTGTCATTCCTTACTTAACAACTTTCTCCATGAAAGAAGACAGTTGATGATTTATGTTCATGCACTGTTTCCTTAACTCATTGCAGAAGAGTAACAGTTTCCAGAATGCTTTGAGTCCACAAGCCCCAGCCTGAGATGGCTCTTAGAACATGGTCTGAAGATCTCTAGTGTCACCTAGGAGTGACTTAGAATTACTGCATCTGGGACCTCACCTAAGACATAATGAGGTTTTAACATGATCCTCAGGAACCTCTGTTGCACAATAAATTTTGGAAAGCTATGGCCCATAGTATATCTTATAAAAGAAAACTGCTGGGTGTATGGCTCAAGTGACAGAGTAATTATCTAGCAAGTGTCAGCCCTTCAATTCAAACCTCAGTACTGTCAGAAAACATGGAAGGGGGAACATGAGCATATTGATACATACTTGTTCTACTTCTGCAGAGGGCAGGAGGCAGAGAGAAGAAAATCTTGGTTAGAGGCCAGCCAAGACAAGAAAAGTTTTTGAGACCCTATCTCAATAAAAAGAGCTATTCAAAGTAGTTCACATGTGTAATGCTGCATAAGCCAGAGCAAAAATAGGAAGATTTTGGCCTAAGGCCAATCTTGGAATAAAAGCACAAGATCTTATTTGAAAAATATAAACTAAGCAGAAATGAGCTGGAGACATGGCTCAAGTGGTAGGGCATTTGCCCAGCAAATTATGGTTCTACCTCTTCAAAATAAATGATGAGAAAGTTATATGTGCATTATTGGAACTACATAACTCAAATAAAGTTGTAATGGTTTAACATTAGGAAAATACAAATAGTGTTAATGTCCCTGAAGAATTTTGCATTTTACTGACTTACTGACTGACTAGCTGACAAATCATTACAAATTAATATTTGTGGGCTTCATTTTTTTTTATTTTTTTGTTGTGAAAATACTGTACAAAGGAGTTACAGTTACATAAGCAAGGTAATGAGGACATTTCTTATCCAGCATTGTTGCCTCCTTCTTTGTTTTTCCTCTATCATCCCTTCCCTCCCACCTCCTCAGCTACCCCCCCCACCCCCTCACTCCTACCCCCCAACCTGACTTGGTTTCATTTTGCTTAACATTATCTTATATGGTCATATATGCATAGCTTTTGACCTTTTCTGTTTGTCCTACACATATACTAGTTATTGAAAATAAAGGAAACCATGGAACCTATGTTTCTTTGGGCCTAGCTTACTTCACCTAATATTTTTTCCAAGTCTTTCCATTTCCAAACAAATGGGGTGATGTCATTCTTTCTGATGGAGGCATAGAATTCCATTGTGTGTGTGTGTGTGTGTATAAAAACATTTTCTTGATGCATGCATCTACTGAGGTGGCGTCTGGGTTGGTTCCATATCTTAGCTATGGTAAATAATGGGATAAACATAGTTGTGCTAGTAGCTTTAGTATGGCCTTGTTTGTGATCGTTTTGGCAAATGCCCAAAAGTGGAATTGCTGGGTCATAGGGGATCTCTATGTGGAGGCTTTGAGGAACCTCCACACTGCTTTCCAAAGTGCTTTACTTTCCCTCCAACAACTCGGTAAGTTTCCCTTTTGACCACATCCCCTCTAGCATCTGTTGTTATTAGATTTCTTGAATATAGCCATTCTAATTGGGGTGAGGTGCCATGTGACTTAATTTTAAAGTATATAAATAAGTTATTATAAAAGAAAAACCTGCCGGACACAAGTGGCTCATGTCTATAATTCTAGCTACTCAGGAAGCTGAGATATGAGGATCATGGTTCAAAGCCAACCCAGGCATAAAAGACCTGGAGACTCTTACCCACAATTAACCACTCACAAACTGGAAATCGAGCTATGGCTGAAATTGCTAGAGCACTAACCTTGAGCTAAAGAGCTCAAAAACAGCATCCAGACCCTGAAATCAAGACTCACAATGGACAACAGGGGAAAAAAGAAAGAAAAAATAACTATTGTCATATAAAATATTGCAAAAGAATCCAATTTGAAAGTGAACCTTCAGCAAGGTTAGTCCTCTGAGTTATCACTTAAAGTTGAGGTTGTCATATAAGGGCCAGGAGCTGATGGACAGAAGCTCTGATTTACAACCCAGTGGGCTGCTTCATGTCTACAATTCTAACTTTCCAAAACCGAGGTTATCCCATTATGTCTATATATAGACATATATATGTGTATATATCTATATATACACATATATATATATATTATCTATATATACATATATAGACATATATATACACATATATATGTCTATATATGTATATATAGATAATATAAACATAATATATATATATACATGTAGATAGATGAAAGATTTATATAGAGATGCATAGTGAAGCAAATGGATTTAATTTCCTTTCAAGCTTTAAATTATATGAATTGTAAACGTAGATGAGTGTTTGGTAGTTTAGTTCTATTGCCAGTATAAGTTAATATGTATTAAACTTGAGCTTGAGACTATTGTTAAATGTCTGGAAACCTTTCAAGGTTGTCTTACCACTTAATTAGTGCTATTTCTTGTCTTCTTCACATTCTCCTTTATAGTAGGTTTCTCTAAAATTATGTGATATTATACAATTTATATAAACTAGTGAGCCTTCATTATACTTTGTTTCATATTTGTACCTGAAAATCCACATTTAGTGTTTTCATAACCTTTGTCCTCAGTAGAAAAACATTCCTGGATTTGACTTTTTTAAATATTTCACCAGCAAGAATAGAATGAAAATCATGCCTTGCTTCAGAATACCCATGACGCACTATCTTCCCAACCTTAGATCTTTAGACCTCTTGCTTTTCAGAATAACTGTTGAGGCATTTGCTTATGCTCAAGAAAGACAATAGAGATGTAATGTTCTATCTAGGCACCCACATCATTTATGTTACTCATCACATTATATCCCATATCATATCACTTGAGCACTGATTCATCTCACATCACATAAAATGTCACATGCAAGATTACAGAGAAAGATTGAAATAATGATTAAGCTACAATAAGATATCCTAGAAGCTGGTGAGGCGACATTAATGTAAAAAATGCTAAAGCATATTTTCATGATTATATAATTTTATTATTATATATTCTTAGGAATATCTTTGTTTATCATTTTAAGCTAAAGTTTATCATACACATATATGTACAAAGAAAAATACAGTGTGTGCATCTGTGTATGTCTGTGTATGTGAGATCTTAAAATGTATCTTCTATATAAAAGAGACAATTACTAACTACAAGTTTCACTCATTTGATTATTTCTTTCTTTGATTTATAAACACAAGAAGTTTGAGTTGCTGCGAGGAGAAGGTTGTACAATTCTTCAATAATTTAAGGTGGGGAGAAAGCTATTTATACTGAAAAAAGCAACAATCATTTTCAAGCTTTAGCCTCTAAATGTGTGTTATTATGACTTACCAACAGTAGCATTTATCATGAACTGCCAGCTTTTCCATGCTGAGACATAGTAATGGAATAACATTATTACTCAATAAAACCACTTAACACTATCAATAGCTTAAGTAGCCCACTCCAGGGGTTGGCTATGAAAACTATTTGCCACAACAGAAGCAAGAGAGATCAGTAGAAAAGAAAATGAAATGAAACATCCTGTTGCATTAAGCACTGAAGAAATATTGTTTTGTATTTGTTTATGTTACAATGAAATGTCGATGTCATATGAAATTCTTGCTGAGATTCCTTTGTAGCAGTTTTCAGAACATTTAAGTAAAGTCAGAACTAAATCCAATCATAGATATTTATTTTAACCAACAGGTCTAAGTAATGTAGGTGCTATTGTTGGCTTCAAAAAGAGGTCTAGGGTATAAAACCTTTGAGGTTTTTTTCACAGTAATTACTTTTTGTATATAACATTCTTCTCTACCTGAGTCCACCACTTCAAATTCTACACAATTGACAAAGGCACAGGAAGCTCAGCATATATCAAGTCTTCCCTTAGTGCAGACAACTTTCTTTTCTCCATTCACTCTCAGTCAATGACTTGCTAACAAATTGTGAATAATGCATATAATATTTACATCAATACATATACATGTTCACAAACATACCATAAATATAGAGAGAGGATTTGGACCCCTTTGAATATTATATATTATTCTGAGATAAAATTTAAATCTGACTCTTTTAGAAAATATAGAAATTGAGGTAAACAAAGACATTTCTTGCCAAATAGGGTATGCATAAATATTTTAAATAAGTGAACAAAATTTTACAATATAAACATGGAATTATGAAGGATTCTATACCTAAATTTTTAACATGAAAATATTAGCCTTATTATTAGGGAGTCTTCAAAATCATCATACTTTTGCTAATAGGCTAAAGCTTTTCTGTGACTTACAGTCAGTCAATTATGAGTTCATTGTCTTTGAAAAAAATTATTTCTAAGCAACTCCAGGATAGTTAGAAAAACAAGATTTCTGGTTGCTCAGAGAGCCTTTTGCATATTTCAAAAAAAAACACTAGAGAACAGACCTTTTTGTCTAGTTTTTCAATTAAATTCAGAGATGCCGTTTGAAGCTTTGTTAACCAATAGGAGATAAGACTATAAGTTGTGACTGACTTTATGCCTGTGTGCCTTGTACTTCTTATATTCCGTAATCCTAATGTACATCTCATTCCCAAAGATGGATGAGATATACCTGGGCCAGCTGAGGTAGTCCTTGGCACACCACCAAATTCATATCTGTATAGAATTTCATCAGTTTAATTCATGCCAGGCTAGTCCTGGGTGGTAGCAGTGTAGCAAGCAGATGGTGTAAAATGTTCCTAATACCTCAGAGGCATTATCCATAAAAGCATTCTAATGTGCATGCGCTATGGGGGCCAGGAAAGGGGCATCTACCTTAAAAAGCATTTCTGGTTATGCAGCCATACTTCCTGATTGTTTTAACTCTCTTCTGACTCTTTAAAGCATTTAAACTATATTTGACTAATTTCTGCACCAGTAATGATTTCTGTCTGCATGCTATGGGAATTTTCCAGTTAATAGTCATGCATTTAGTAGTCACATGCTAATGTTGAAATATGAGAGATACAATCTTTCTCATAAAAAATTCAATAACTAAGCTGAGGAATTATTAGTAAATTATTTCTTTCACAATTACAATTTTAAAACTGAGGGTTGAACATAGGGCATTGCATATATTTGTACAAGCACTCTGTTACAGAGCTATGACTTCCCTTATGATCCTTCTTAAAATTTTCTACATATTTGGATCTATTTTTTATATTTGGTGCAGAATAGTAAGAATAGTAATCTCTTGCCCGAGTGACTAAATCCGGAGTCAAATCAATTGAATACTATCACATTTTCATATATATTGTGAATGTCTTTTTTAAGTCCCAGGCACCTTTTATTGTGTGTATGTGTGTGGGGGGTCTGTTTGTATCTTTTAAAACCAAGTAAAAAAAGATAGCTTGAAATAAATTCCAAAAAGTGGCTTTAAATATATTGCTTTTTAAAAAAAATTATTGTAAAAATACCATATAGAGGGGTTACAATTACATGGGCAAGATAATGAGTACATTTCTTATCAAGCATTGTTGCCTCCTCCTTTGTTTCCCCTTCCCATCTCTCCCCCCTCACCCCCCACCCCCTAACTCCCCTAAAGTGGTAAAGTTCATTTTTCTTTTTTGGGGGAGGGGTCTGGTCTAGGACCTGAACTCTGGGCCTAGGTGCTGTCCCTCAGCTCTTCAGCTCAAGGCTAGCACTCTACCACTTGAGCCACAGTGCCACTTCCAGCTTTTTCTGCTTATGTGCTGAGGAATCGAACCCAAGGCCTCATGCATGCAAGGCAAGTACTCTACCACTGAGCCACCTTCCCAGCCCCTAAAGTTCATTTTTCGACATAACAACTTGTACATCTCATTGTTGCAATGGGTCCACCTGTATCCCTATTAAACGATTTGTTTTTTCCTTTCCCCTCCACAAATTATACCAACATCAAATACAGTGAAAGCATTGTTTTTGAATCATTCCATAAAGATGAACTTAGTATTTTTACACATCATAATAAAAAAGAAATATTCAGTAATACTCAATACATATACACTATGAAAATTATAAAGTCAACATTAACTATTCTAAAGTGATTCCAAGTTATATATAAATGCCTTTTCCAAGTATGAAATTCTCATCCCAAACAGATGGGTAACGGCTTCTTTAAACCATCAGCAAGCATTTTGAATATGTATATACATATATATATATATATAATATATATATTTCCAGTTTGTTCAAGCACAACAAAATTTAGGCATATGCTTAATTTTAAATTTTTCTAACAACTAAAATTGCTCACTAAAACTCAGCCTTTAAGTTTTTAAATACATATCCATATTCAACAGTGTATATTATACATAGGTTTACAAAACAATAAAAGCCCCTCTAGGTAGATTTTTATAAACATTTATGGTCACTGAAAAGTCCAGTGGACTACGTATGTGAGCCCTGGAGATTTGTGACCTACTATGAAATGGTCAGTATTATGGAGACTGCTATTACATTTTTATGATGCTATTTGACCTCTACATGGGTAATTTCATTATCTGGAAATAATATTCAATTTGCAAAACTAGACCCCACTCTTTGAAAGTGTTCAGTGCCCAGGGATACATTAGGTATTTTGTGTTGGTTTTATAGAGGGCCTTGTAGTGACCAGACTGGTGCCTTCCATTTTTCTCTTTTAACAGTTCGGTTGCTGATCTCACAAATCATATTTCGGTTGGAAATGAAAGGTGCACCACTGCCAGCATTTTGTTAGAAATAATGACACACTTTACTACCTGTAAGTGCTGACTGAGTGCTTCTGCCTTTTCTTCCCAAGGTGACTGTAACACAGATTGATGAAAGATTCTGTGGGACGACAAAGGTTAAAGATGCAGACCCGGAGCTAGAAGCCAGCGCTGACACTGACGGAGTGGATTGCAGTGAGAATGCCCGCATTATTGTCCTAGCCTCTGATAACCAGTGTAATATGAAAACTGACTACAGAAGAAAGGAACAAATTAAATCCATTAATCAAGCATATCTCTGCTAAACAGTTGTTCTAAAGAGATGAACAAATGAAAAATTTACTGTTTGTTTTCATGCTTGTGAAGATGGGGAGAAGAAATTAATTAGAAGGTACTGGCCACACTATTAGTTAAGTTTTTTTTTTCCTTGAGGAAACTATTTATTGCTTTGTCAAAGGACAAATGAACCTCATTAGGAAGATTAGTTTCAGTTGGTAGTTTTGCATTAGGACAAACTAATAATACACACTTCGGGAGATACCCTGAGTAAAATGATGAACACTGAAATTCATTTTTTATTTCTTAATTTACAAATTGTTAGAAAATGACCACTCTATTACGATATCACAGATTCAGAGGGAATGGAATGCAGGCCTCACCTTTCACCCAAGTGCCTCGAGGAGAACGATTTCAGGGCTGGCTTTTGAGTGTTGCAATGATGAACTTATGTATGCAGGGGTTATAACGGCCATGGCATTTTACTCTTAGGTTGAAGCATGTCAAGAAGAGCTCCACGCCAAAAGCAATTTTCGATAAGCTCCTTTGCAATCCTTTTCTTTTCAAAATGTTTTTAAGTGTCCTGGACAAATGGCAAGCTGACATGTGGTATTCAGAAATTCCTGTTCAATCTACACAGGGCAAGGTGGGGAGAAGGCAAAGGCATCTTTGCTATCAATCTTGTCTGGCTAGTGGGCTGAGGCTTCTAACTCTGCACGGTGAATGCAGTTCAGTTTCAATGTTCATTTAATCCCTGGCCTTTCTATCCAGGCCACTAACAAGGGGGCCAATTACTGCTCTGTGGGAGGGAAGTGTGAGGCTGCAGACAACTGTGTTCCAGAACCGGATTGAAACAAGGGTGTATAAATCAGCCATGAAATAATAATGACTTTTGGAGGATCAACTGACCCAGGCTGAATTTAGACTGCTGACCCAGAAGGAAAGGTCTTTATATCCCATTACCAGTCCTGTGAGCCATCCAATTCTGACTTGCCTTTGTTTTAAGGAGACTTTCCTATTTATGGTAAGCCATCATGCCACTTATTTGATGTTATCAGTTGGATTCTCATTTTAACTTTTTTGATTCACCTGTAGGTATAGGAACATGGTAGTTGAATGAGTGAGGGTAAAATCAACTTGCAATAGTAATGTCTATGACCACATTGCTACTGTCTCTGTCAGTAATGTATGACTGCTCCTGAAAGTGGTCTTTAATAACTTCTTGATAAATCACCTATGCTTAGATTACTAATTCTCATTATAGGCTATTCTCATAGCCTTTAAATGCCTATCTCAGGATTAAGTTATACACCTATCAAAGCATTTTTGACCTTTAAAATTAGAAGACTAAGCTTCAGAAAAGAAGTTATTCAAAAATCACTTGTAGGTAACATCTTAGCCATCAATTATCTAGATGCATAAGATCAACAGATGCTGTGACACCATAGCAGTTATAATATACTCGAGTTTTGAGGTTGGTAAGATTGTTAACCTTTAAAACCTTTTTTTTTTAGTTTTTCTTTTTTATGCTTTATTGATAGGTTACATCTTTCTTAAAATGTCAGGAGAAGGATAAAGAAAGATACACATTACCTTTTCTATGCTGACTCTGAGGCTTGAACAACATTACCAATTTGTTTATATTTCTGTCTGACTTCTTGTCCTGGATGTTCACTGTGTCTGGTTCTATTTTTATCTGTAATGCATAATATGCTATACATATTCATCATAGCTTAATTAATATTTATTAAATAAATGAGTTCCTTTCATCACCATCAATACTAGATGACTGTAAAAGTCATCTTTTTCTTTTTAGCAATTGGAGACTTGGGCATATGATTCATTTGTGGTATTTAAAAGTGTTGCAGAAATGCAACAACCAAAGGGCTTAGAGGAATTAAAAAAAAAAAAAACATAAGTGGAAGATCAAGGGAGTAAATGTATGTGCTCAACTCACTCTGGTATATAGGAATCCTGGAGAAGGGTTTTTCTCCCCTCCTTGACTTCAGTTGAAACGTTCCCTTTTAAAGAAATAGAGTATGTGGTGAAAACATGCAATTGCTTATTTTGCTTTTGAGCATAATGTTGGAAGAGTTGTAAAACTGCTACCCTTCATTGGGAGTTCAATGTGGCAAAGACAAGGGTGGCCAAGCACACTCAGCTCAACCTTACTAGCAATTTAATTGGATGCCATTGGGTACCATCTCTGTGGAATATTTCCCTTAAGAAAAAGGATTCTTTTCTGTGACCTCCAATGCAGTGAAAAACTATTTGGCTCAATTTCATCTTTTCCAGAAGAACAGATCCAAAGAGAAATTACAAAAGGAATGTAATAGCATTTTTACTCCTTTCTGCTGGAGGGGTTTGCAGTGTGACGGCTTTAAAACTTACTATTTTGCAAAAGCCAATTTTCTTCAAGGGGCCGTTGGCACTCAAATCAGCAGCACAATAAACTTGCCAGAATCAGACTATGTTGAGTTATTGAAAAGAAATCACTGCAATTTTATAAAGCGGAATGATTTGCTTTGTGATATTATTTATTTATTTTATGATAAAACTCGTGGGATTTGAGATGAAGTGAGAGTTTCTGGCTTAAATTTCACTCTTAATTCACAATTTGGTGCACCTAAAATCAGGAACTCTTACTGTACTTTAAAAATAGGCAGCATGGTGAGAATTGACTACTGAAGTCAACCTAGATTCAACCTGAGGTTCATTACCTATCCATTGAGTAAAATGATGTGAGTTCTCTTGGCCTTCTTTTACTACAGAGTAAAGACAATATTGTGAATATATATATGAGTATTTATATATTCATATATATTTACAATACAGTTTTTATATTAACAATACTGTTCATATATGTATATGTACATATATAATATATAATTACATATATCTAATTACATAGGCTATATTATATATTAATGTTATATATTTTTGTGTCTCTTAATAGTTTATTCCTATTACGTGTTCAGGATCTGGTAAATATATATCGAATTGACTAATACAGCCATGGGACCTATTGGAGATTATTGGATATTGTTCACCTCAGTAGGCCAATTTTACATTCATTGTTAAAATAATCATGCTTTACAAGGGAAGTCATCATGGCTTCATGGCTTCTAGTATATATACAACTCAGATTCTGTGTACTTACAGTTCCCCTGCAATATCTGTGGAATACTCTGTGCTCAATGAATAGCCACCTTAATAACCATCTTCAAAGCCACCATGCTTACCAGTCACTTGATTTTTGAACTATGACCTTACCCTCACATTAGGCAGGGGCAGATAAAGGCTTGATGAAAGTGTTTTACACCCGTGGTTTTTTTTCAGCTTCAGAGATTTGCTCATCTTACATCCCATTTTCTTTTTTGATTTTATGCTTGTGGATATATTCACAAGTACATGTCTCTCCAAAATAGTCTTTAAAATTTCCAATTCCAGTGTTTCCAGTGACATGGTTCGTCTCTGTTTGTGGTGCTTATTCACACAAGCATCCAGAAAATCCTTATCACAAAGCTCTACCACTAAAACACCTTTGTGTTTTTCACTTGTAAATTCTCTCACTCTTCCCTTCTGCTGCTGAACTTATGAATACTCTGGGTTATCAATGCATGCTTGTATTTCCCAGGCCAATTTCTATATCTGTGTTCATATCTGATTCTATGACATGGTCATCTATATTATTATTTTTCACTATTATTTTTAAATTATTTTTCTTTAAGTTACATTCATTATATTTTACTCAAGCTGCCAAAAAAGAACCAGCTGAAACTTGAAAACACTATGAGGAATTGGCTCATCCCTTTAGAAATACATGACATTTTATTCCAGTGGAATGTTTAAAATGCAAATATTTTAAGCCCTAGAATACTACACTGGGGACTGTCTCACATCTTTCTGGTTTTCTAACTTTATGGATGATATTATATTCACACAGAAAGCAGGCTCAACCTTCTGATATCTTCATTTTGAATGAACTCTTTTTTATTATAAAATGTCTCTATCCAGATCTGGATATGATATAACAGCTTAGTTCTATATTATTAAGTCACTGTCAAATTCTCTCACCTCCTGTTCCTAAAATACCACCTTTATCTGGGTCTTTAAAGTGACATCATATGGGCTTTTGTCATCTTATCACTGCAAAAATGCAGGATATTGAGTTCTGCCCATCAGAAGAATTGAGCTCTGCTCTTTAATATTTCACACCACTTAAGTTCAAAACTTGGTAAACGCCTTGAAGTAATGAATAGGCTTATGTTTACTATTAGCTCCATATAGAAACTAAGATGCCTCTACTCATGATAAAATGGTGTACTTTTTAGCAGACAGGTATGTGAGGTTACAGTTGTATTATTTGGCTTAATTTAGTCTCTTCAAAATGCTTATTTCAAAACAATAAGCATAGTCTGTTTTAGCTGTCATATAAAATGAATTTAAATGTAACAATTAACAAATAAAAACGTTATGCCTCTTTAACCCTTACCAACAAAAAACAAAATGAAGTAGTAGCCATAGTAAACAACTGTGAACATACGAATGGATAAAAGATTGTGAACTTTGATAAGTAGGAGTAGAAAGGGATAGGAAATTTGGATAATTTGGATAATTACAAAAGTTGTATAGTTTTTTACACAATAAGGTTAATTATAATGCTATACATTGTGATTGTACATAATTTGTTTTGTACCAAATTTTCCCAACATATTTCATATATATATGAAATATGTTGGGAAAATTTGGTACAAAACAAATATACATATATATTAGGAGAACAAATCACAAACCCAGAAAGTAACTATGGAAGGTAATGGATAAGGTACTTTACATGACTATAGTTATCACTTCATAAGATATGTATAAAGATTGAAACATTATGTTGCCTGTCACATAGTTAGAAGTTTTCTTCATTATTATAATGCATATAAAATGTCAACACAAATACTAAGTCAAAAGTAAATTATCATTGGCTGCATAGTAAAGTATATATTATCTATACTTTCCAGTTTTCTTTTCCTTCAATACATTTTGCTATATTGCTGATGCAAGAACACAGAATTCTAATAGCTATTTCACTAATAGCGCTGTTTTTATGTTCATTATCTTATCTTTGGCAGATTATATTATAGTTCTCATACATCTACAACTAACTCCCTTATTAAGTACAAAAGAAAGAAATTATTACTTTAACATTGTAGGTATTCTGTTTGTTGTTTGTTTTTTTTTCAAGTTTGCAACAAATTTTGAACAGATTTGTCTCTATAATATCAGTAAGTACAAAAAGATAGATTATTCAATTACATGATGATTCATAAAGCCTTCAGTATTCTAATATATGTGAGTCTGTGATAGATGTGTAGATTTTTATTAGCATTCCATATTCCATTTGATTCTATTAGAGTTCACATAACTCACAAGTACCATAGTAAATATTTCATATTCTAACTATACGATTTTCCCTCCATACATTAATTTCTCTTTTTGTACCTGGGGCAATATTTTCATTGGATCCCAAATAAGGAATATAATAAAAATTTAGTATAAGCCTAGACAGGACTAAACTTGACTAATGAAGGGCTCTGAAGAGTTCTGGGTTTTTTTTGTTTTTTTTTTTTTGTAGGTCATGGGGCTTGAACTCTGGGCCTGGGCGCTGTCCCTCAGCTCTTCAGCTCAAGGCGAGCGCTCTACCACTTGAGCTACAGCGCCACTTCTGGTTTTCTTGTGTTTTTTTTGGAGATAGGAGTCTCACTGTCTTTCCTGCCGGGACTGGCCTTGAATCACGATCCTCAGATCTCAGCCTCCTGAGATTACAGGCTAGGATTACAGGCATGAGCCACCAGCGCCAGGCTAAGTTCTGTATTTTCTTTAGTTGCCCAATTCCTCCTGTGATTATACTACTTCAGTAATGAGTAAGAGCCAATGAAGTGAATGCTTTCCCTGGCACAATGTCACAATTACATTTTCAGAACATACAACAACAACACAATCTCTAACTGATGATAACCCTTAATTCACAAAATAACATACAGTGTAATATGAATTATATAAAATCCATAGGTAGGTTTGTAGTTATACAAAGCATCTCCAACACAGCCTCTTCTAGGACACAGGAATGGCTTTCATTATTTGTTGAAATGGTAAAGAATCACCAAAGTAACGAGTATAGACATTTTAACTTATGTTATCTGGCATATAAAAATCATGTATACATTGCATCATATTTAAGGAAAAGCTGAATGTATCTACTCAAACATTTGTCATTTGTTTGTAGTGAACATTTTCAAAGTTGCTTATTTTAGCTTTTGAAGATGTGCAGTAATTATTGCTGATGAATGTTACCCACTCTTCCTTGTAATACCACATCAGATTCTCTTGCTCCTCTCTAACCACCACTTAGTACATTTGATCAAATTTTTCTCATCCCTTCCCCTCTACCCTGTTTGAATGGTAAGCACCATTCTTCTCTCAATTTATATAGGATTTTTGTTTGTTTGTTTTTGGTTGCAGAGCACATGAGCAGCAAAGATGGCGCTGGGAGAGAGTAGAGTGGGCAGAGCCCAATTTGCCTTACAATCAGTGCCTAACTAGCCCGTGAAGGCTCAGGTGCACGATAGGGTATGACCTTAACGGTTATTGGTTCCTCTTCCTCTCCTGCCATGCCACCCACCCTTGTTGGCTTTAAAAAGGGCTGCTCTCTGTTAATAAACGAGTTTTCTACTTGCTGGATTTGGCTCTCCGCTGTGTCTGATTGTCTCCTGGGCTGAGGGGCTGAGGGAGGCTGAGGAACAGGCAAGAGCCGCACTTACCTTTCCTGGGACCCCATCTGTCTTTCGTGGAACAGAGGAAGACCCAACATTTGGTGTTTTGGCTTTCTTTTAGACTTCATACATGAGCAACAAATGCATTGCTTCTTTCCATGAGCCTTGGTTATTTCACTTACCAAAATGACTTTCAGTTCCATTCTACTTCTTGTAAATTATTTAGTTCATTTTCAAATAAATAGTATCCCATCAACTATATATCTTATCCATTCAGCAGGTGATATTTAATTTGCTTTCATTTCAATACGTAGAGAGTTCTAAGGAATATGACTGTTCAGTGCAGGCATGGAAAGTCTTTCTAGCTGTAGTTACTTTTGAAACTTGTTTTTAAACTTTGGCCATTTCACTCTAATTTTTTCCTCTTTTGAATCTTGGATGTGAATCTGTTTGTTCCTTTTTGGTCTTTCTCGTTGTTCAGAGAAATCTGAAATATAATGTTGAGTAATTTTTTAAACTATCATATTAATTATAAGTGAATTTCAATGTCATCTAATTACTTATAAATACGCATCTTTGTAACAAATATTTCAAGAGATTTCAATTTTTTCACTATCTGATCTCTGTCCTATTCTCACCCTGCACTTTCAAGTATGTTTCCGCATCGATCTTGAAAGCTGAGTTGCTGTCTTCTTTAGAGCAAAGAGCATACATGCTTACTCCTTATTATAAAACTTTAGGTTTCAATGCTCAGAGATCCTGAAGCATGAATTTCATGTCCTAAAACACAGATTGCTGTAAGTATGAGGATATATCAAGTCCTTTGCTTGCCTTCCTGAGACTTGAGGGTAAATGAAACAGCTACAGATGTACATATGTCACTTTGCTAGCTTTTCGCTCTCAGTTATCCAGTCCTTAATTTCTGACCCAGGGTTTAATGTGTTTCCATAATATCAATGAAACTGGAACACAGGAATAAGGGTGAAATGCCAGTTCTTTCACACTTAATAATTCTGGCAATGAGGATATCTGCTCTGAATGTGGATATATGCAAGCCTTGCTAGCTGATTCCAGTTTATGAGCAAATTATTCTATATTCTTACTGCCAGTACTTTTACCCAAGTCATGAATAAGGATATTCAATAGGGTACTTTGGTTACTTCTTTACCTACAGCTTGTAAAGAGCCTGAGCTTGTAAAGAACAGAAGGGTTTTAGATCACATACCATCTATAATATAGTGTGATAGGAGAATGTGAATTTATGCTGAAGAAATAAATGTTCTCAGGGAAGAGGATCATAATATTCCATTTGGAAATGTCAGTGAGCCAAAATCCTTGATATTCATTTGGCTTGCAAACAGTCCCTCAAAATCAGAAAAGTAAATAGAATTCAGAAATTTCTTTTTGAAGGTTGTTTGTACTTTCCTACTACACTGCCTGATTTTTCCTATTACTTTTATTTTGGCATTAGCTGCATTGAAGGAAACAATAGTTAGCTAAACTTGAGGACTCATCTGTTCACAAAGAAAACTGATGGCCACACATATTCCTCTATTATGGAGGGAAACTTTGAGGTATAACTCACTTTTTAGTAGGAGGTATTGTTTGAAGTAGATTTTATCCCACCAGGTCCTGTGAGGAAACAGAAAATATTAGTAGCAAAAATTAATAGTAGAAAAGAAAATCTCAGTTTTGTGGGTAGAATCATTTTGCCTAATACAATTTACTATTGTCCCTAATACTAAAAAAAGATTTAAAATGATGGCATTATTTTATTGCAAACATTTAATACATTAATATAATACTTTTAGTGCAATAGTAACCCCATTCAATATATTTATTAAGCTATGTTTTGAAATATCTTATGATAAAACATTGCTGAAGTTATAAAGAAATGTTGTAGGTAATCTGTTGAATTAATTTAAAGTAAAGTAAACTTTCATACGGCTTCTCAGAGAATGGAGCTCATAATGAACTGAACAGAAAAAAACAGAAGTTACACATTGACACTTCATTCCGGATATAATTGCAAAATTCTATGGGCTCAGATTGCCAAAAATGAATAGCTATCTTAGTGCAATATATTTATGTACAAAAGTTTGAATAATACTCTCTGTACTTACAGCATCCAATATTATTTTCTGCTAATGGTAACCAACTTGAAAGATATTTTATAATCTAAAAATACCTAGATTTAAGCACTGTAATATCACACTTTGAATAACAAAGAAAGCAAGGTGCATATTACTGAATTTTCACAATAATCACTTTGTAAAAATATTCCAATGAAAGTGGGATTTTTGTTATTAACAAATAACTACTGTCCCTGAAAGTATTTATTCATATAAACTAGAATTTTCACAAAATTCCTCTATACAATGGAATGGAAAATCTTAAGAACTGGGATATCTACAACTGTTAAAATTCCAATCAAGTGACATTTAAGTGGTGACAATTCAAAACAATTTGCCCCTTAAAGCTGGGCACTGGCCTGTAATCCTAGGTACTCAGGAGGCTGAGATCTGAGGATCACAGTTCAAAGCCAGCCTGGGCAGGAAAGTCCGTGAGACTCTTATTTCCAATAAAACACCAGAAAACTGGAAGTGGTGCTATAGTTCAAGCCATAGAGCGCTTGCCTTGAGCTGAAGAGCTGAGTGACAGCACCCAAGCCCAGAGTTCAAGTCTCACGACAGACAAAAAATTAAAAAAAATTGTCCCCTTAAGTGCTGAGTTATCTCAGCCATAGATACACTGAACTGTTTAAGAAAATTAACGATGAAACTGACTGCTATAAAGCAATTGAAGTGCACGGAATAAATTTTACCTGAGTTCTCTATGTATCTAAAACAAAAATCTGAAGGATTTGTTTTATTTTCTTCTTCCAGTCACAAATAATTATTGATTCAAATTGAGCAAAAGTGAAATGTCTTCCTATAGTATTCACAATATTACTTAAAGAGCTTATGGTTCTTGGTGAAGAACCATAAACTCTTATAGTTTTAAAGCCTTTTAGTTCAGTTAGTGTGGCTTAGAAAAAAGGGAAAAAAATACTCCTCTTGAGACCCTCAGAACTTTCATTGGCTAGAATCAAGTCATAATTAAGTCTGCAAATGTTTTAAAGGAAAAATCACTCTTCCCATATGGTTAGTTTCAACCTTGGAAAAGGGTTTAGGTCAGCTCTTAATTTAACTGGAGTAGGTAGCTCATGCTAATATGTTAGAATATTAATAAGCTACTAAAGTTAAATGTTGGGTTTCTTAATTGGTTCAGCTTTACAAGAGGCAATGCTGTGAAGAGCAATGTGAACTTTCCAGGTTTCTGATCACCTACTATCCACTGGGATGGTCTAAATGCATTAAATGAATTTCCCTTTTATGCTACATTGACCAAACACTGTAAAAAACAGTGTTTTGCTTAATTAATTCAATTTTATTATATGATCTGTCACATCAAGTTAGTCAGGACTAAAAATCAACACATTTTTTTGTTAGTCCTGTGGCTTGAACTGAGGGCCAGGGTACTGCCCCTGAGCTTCTTTTGCTCATCGCACGCTACTTGAGCCACAACACCACTGCTCGCTTTTTCTGTATATGTGATTCTGAGGACTCGAATCCAGGGCTTCTTGCATTTGAGGCAAGCACTCTACCACTAAGCCACATTCCCAGCCCTATAAAAATCAACACAATTTTGAATGTCTTCTGTCTACGGCAAAAACTCTGTGTGCATTATTTTTCCTTAAATATCAGAAGTTAGCAGATAGCATAACATCATTTTTAATTATACTATATGATATTTGACAGCTCTAGTATGGCCTTGTTTGTGGTCATTTGGGTAAATTCTCAGAAGTGAGATTGCTTGGAATACAGGAGCTCTATGTTTAGTCTTTTGAGGAACCTCCATATTGCTTTCCAGAGTGCTTGAACAAGTTTACATTCCCACCAAAAGTGTAGTAAGGTTCCCTTTTGGTCACATCCCTTCCTGAATCTGTGTTATTGGATTTCTTGATTATAGTCATTCTAACTGGGATGAAGTGGAATCTCAATGTTGTCTTGATTTGCATTGCTTTTATGTCCAGCGATGCTGAGCCTTTCTTCATGTGTCTATTGGCATTCTTAATTCCTCTTCAGAGAAGTCTCTCTTTACATCTTTAATAACACCAATTTGAGTGTCTACAGAAGACTTTTATTATCCTCTCCAAATATTTAAAATATGTGACCTGCTTTTACTTTACTTTGAGTGCACAACATATTGATAACAAATCTATTATAATATTGTAATGTTTTACATTTGAAGTTGGTCTACCAAGTAGCGTTATTCTACCAAATAACATCTTAAAATCTTCCACTCCATTGTATACATGTATTTTGAAAAAATCTAGTCCATATGAAATAAATGTTTTAGGAACAGTAGTTACTTGTAAATAGCATTAGAAATTATATGTGAGGGGTTGGGAAGGTGGCTCAATGGTAGAGCGCTTGCCTTGCATGCATGAGGCCCTGGGTTCGATTCCTCAGCACCACATAAGCAAAAAGAAAAAGCAGGAGTGGTGCTGTGGCTCAAGTGGTAGAGCGCTAGCCTTGAGCTGAAGAGCTGAGGGACAGCATCCAGGCCCAGAGTTCAGGCCCTATGACCAGACCCCCCCCCAAAAAAAAAAAGAAAAAAGAAAAGAAATTATATGTGATACAAGAATAAAAAGCATATCTAAATGATGAAAACCACATTACTACTAAATAACTTTACTTTGAAAAATATTGTTTAAAATGTATAGTAACAATTTCCTTTATGTTTTTGTAGTGTTCTTTTTCATTAGCATGTATTAATTGTAAACAATAATTGATTAAGCTATGAGATTATCATAAAAATGTAATGTATTTTGATCACATTCAACCTATCTTTATCTTTATCCC
The DNA here is from genome assembly GCF_019054845.1 of Dipodomys spectabilis. NCBI lineage: Eukaryota > Metazoa > Chordata > Mammalia > Rodentia > Heteromyidae > Dipodomys > Dipodomys spectabilis. Next base: position 14,391,083 of record NW_024870709.1, read on the forward strand.
TCATTATTCCTGTTGCTTTCCTTCCAAAGAATGTTACTTCTACTTCATGTCTTTTTTCCCTTTTAAGAAAAAAAAATCAATATTCTGAATATGTGGAAAATATGTAATATTTACCTTCTGATTGTGGCTCATTTTGCTTAAGTGATAATTTTCAGTTTCAACATTTCACCTGAAATTTATGAAAGTTATTTATCCTCTCCAATTGAATTATTCTATCATGATAGTCTATCATTTGTATATAGCACCTTTTCCTTATCAATTCCATTGAATATAGTGCTATAATAATCATGGATGTCTGGGTATCTCTATTGCCCACTGATTTCCTACTTTCATTTATATATCCAGAATGAGATAACTGGGTCTTACAGTCATTCAATATCTGTTTTTTTGAGGAACATCCTTGCTGACGTCTATATAGTCTGCAATAATTCATATTGCAGACAACAGTGTGTAAAGACTCCTTTCCTTTTCCATTCTCACAAACTTTGTTGTTCTTTGTTTTCTTGCTGATAGCCATTTTGTAATTTAGATTTGTATTTCCTAATAATAAAGGATATTGAACATCCTTTTTAATCTATTTATTGACTTCTTGTTTTTCTCTCTGATAACAAAATAAGGTAAAATTGTCCCCATTTGCAGATAATATAATATAATCCTATGTTTAAAAGACTCTAGATTAGCCAGTGGCTCATCCCTGTAATCCTAGCTACTCAAGAGGCTGAGATCTGATGGATCCTGGTTCAGGCAGAAAAGTCCATGAGACTCTTATCTCCAATTAACCACCAGAATTAAAAGCCAGAAGTGGTACTGTGGCTCAATGTGGTAGAGTACATTTTATGTGTCTCTAGGCATTTCTGAAGTCTATGTCTCTAGATACAATTTGCAAAAGAAATAAGAGAAACATAAAAGAAAATGAGCATCCACTCTATCAATCAACACCAAATCTATGCCTAGCACATTCAATTCTCTAGGTAATTTCAGTCAACAACAACACAGCCTTCACAGAGTTTTTTCTTCTTCTTATGTTAAGCTGTTTACAGACATTTCCATAATACAAGAAATGCTCCTGTATGTCCATTTCTAGTACGTGACTAGCCAAGAGCCACAAGTGGGTATTGAGCACTCTACAGGTCACAGGAGCTAGTGGCTCACACAAGTAATCCTACCTATTCAGAAGGCTTAGATCTGAAGTATATGGTTCCAACGCATCCTAGGCAGGAAATACCATACACTCTTATGTCCAGTTAACCAGCAAAAAGCCAAAGTGAAGTTGAGACTCACGTGGTCGAGTGCTAGCCTTGAGCAAAAATCAAAAACAGCACACAGGCCCTAAGTTGAAGCCCCACAACCAGCTCAAAATTTATTTTTAAAATGACTTAAAACAGAGGTGACTAGTCTAAAACTAAATTCATAATGTTACTTAACTTTAAGTAATATAAATTTAAGTTGCCACCTGGTGACTGCCACTTCTCTATGGGCCAATATAGTTCTATAATACATATATGAAGTTTTCAGGGATGGAATGAGTGAGTTAAAGTTGTATAAATTATCAGGTCTGTAGTGTAAAAATCTGAATCATGCTCTTCCTTTTCATTTTGTTGGCCTTTTAAGACTTCAGGGATAAAGTGCATCCAAAAGCTATAAGATTCTGAAATACATAATTAAGCTGCAAAATGATCTTTTCACTGATAGGCAATCATGTTGATGTCACAATTAAAGCCTGAACACCAGTTAATGTCCACACAGGGAGGAATAATTGCTAAAAGTCATTAATTAGGGTCTATTTACTGTTCCATTGTCAAAACTAATGGCTTAGTCTAACATGTTCTCCCTTGATTAATGATTTTATAAATACAAAGCCAAATCTTTAAAAGCTACTATCTGGTTCTCAGTCAAATACACAGGTTTCTCCTAATAGTTAAATCCATGTAACACTCAATCTGATTTTGGTTTTCTAGACCATCCCATTGAGTTATAAAATAGGATATTTTATTGAATTTTGGACATGCAGTATATGGTACCATCAAGTGCCCATTTTTAAAAATCTTTCATCTAATTACTGATTGTACTTAGGAAATTTCCAGCCAATATGGAACAGAGAGTTTTTGTGAAAAATATAATGTTATCTTTAGTGAAAACAATGGTGTATGTCTTTGCTACACAAATATGTAATTTAACATACAGTGATTCAATCCTGGATTTTTGTTTGGTTGGTTGTTTACATAACATCCTGTACTAATTAAGTAGTGCCCTGCATCCCTTATGAACATAAAAACAGAAACGTAATTTAGCTGTGAAGTCGGATGGGTCCTCTAATTAAGTTATAATTTATATACCATTCTCCTGACCTTTCAAAATTTGTTAGTTGATTTTGATAAGCATCATTTTATGTGGTGATATGCATATAGCTATTGAGCCCTTGTGATCCTCTCCTAAGAATATCCTCACTGTATAAGTATCTAGAATCCTGTTTAGTTTATCATATCCAAGTGTAATTTTTGCCTTTTACTAGCTATTGGTTTCTTTTTTTTTTTTTTTTGTCGGTCGTGGGGCTTGAGCTCTGGGCTTCAGCACTTTCCCTCAGCTCTTCAGCTCAAGGCTAGTGCTCTACCACTTGAACTACAATGCCACTTCCGGTTTTCTGGTGGTTTATTGGAGATAAGAGTTTCAAGAGATGTGAAGGGTAAACAAAGGGATGTGAAGGGTAAACAAAGGGATGTGAAGGGTAAACAAAAGAATGTGAAGGGTAAACAAAGGAGGAGGCTGCAATGCTTGATAAGAAATATAGGCATTAACCTGCCCATGTAATTGTAACTCCTCTGTACAGCGTGTTCACAAAAAATAAAAATAAAAAATAAATAAAAAAAAAAAAAAAGAGTTTCATGGACTGGCTTTGAACCATGATCCTCAGATCTCAGCCTCCTGAGTAGCTAGGATTACAGGCGTGAGCCACCGGTCCCAGCTTCTATTGGATTTCTTGTAGATTTATACGCATATTCTAGTTATTACAAGTGAGCGAAACCAAACAGCCTATGTTTCTTTAGGTCTGGCTTACTTCTCTTAACCATGTTCATTGTAGCATTGTTTACCATAGTTAAGATCAACCCAAATGCCCATCAGTAGACAAATGGATCAAAAAAAATGTGGTATATATACACAATGGAATTATATGCTTTCGTCATTGGCACTGTCCCATTTGTAAGGAAACGGAAAGACAAGTTCCTTCTTACTCATAGAATTCTTGTTCCAAATAAGAATTTAAGAATTGGGAGAAATATCAGTCAGTTTCAAATCTTTCCCAATTTAAGAATTCTGTATAAGCTCTTTGAGTGAATGAATAGAAAAGATGAACAAATAAACACATATTGAATTGCTACATATTATAGAAACATACAATGTAACTTGGAGCTTTAATAATAATTTCTTACAATTGTGATTTCATCAATTATTGAACAGAAATATAATTAGAACCTTAATTTAACAATTAAAACATTTTTTTCCTGATGGAGGCAAGAATTATCATCCAGTATTTTAACCCTGTTTACTGTTTATCAACAATTTCTAAGTTCAGAGGTAAATACACACAGAGATACTTTTACTAAAAGAGAGTTGGGAGTCTTTAGCAATTATTTGAGAAGAATTACCAAAGCCATTATTCATCATTTTAGTGCATTGTACTCATAAATTTGAAAACATTTTGTTTTACTTTGTTCCTAATAGTTCTTGCTAAATCATATTCCTAAGTAAAGCAGAAACCAAAATAAGCTTCAGAAGAATTTTCCACATTCTATAGAGTATTTTATTCATATTCACAAAATGGTCAGCCATATGGAATTAAATACGATGAGTTGAATTTTAGAAGAGTTTAAGCATCAGAGTTCAAGCTAAGGTGAATCTTGAATGTATAGCAACTAGAGATTGTCAGTAATTATGCTCTTTAGAGCACATACTCAGTAAACGAAATCAGAAAAAAACCATTCCACACCTGCTACAACCTTCAGTCACTATTAATGAAGGCTAGGACTCTATCATAAAATATTTGATTTACAAAATTTTAATAAGCTCCAAAAAATACTTAAGAATTACAACTAAAGGTAATATACACATATTCCTTCTTTTAAGTAAAAATAACTAACAAAGATATTTGGGGACAATTTATACCTGTTAAATATAAACTTGACAATGAATGATTTTAAGGAAACATTTTTTAATGATTAGGCAAAATAATATTGTTCTTATGCTGAAAACATTATATATCTTAAACTATGCTCTAAGTCTTACAGGTGAAATATCATAATATATTTAGTAATATTTAGTAATTAGCTGGTATAAATAGTTTAAAATAAGAACTTAAGTTTAGCATGGGGCTGGTGGCTCACACCTGTAATCCTAGCTACTCAGGAGGCTAACCTCTGAGAATCACGGTTCAAAGCCAGCTCAGGCAGGAAAGTCTGTGAAATTCTTATCTCCAATAAACCATCAGAGAGCTGGAAGTGGTGCTGTGGCTCAAGTGGTAGAGTGTTAGCCTTGAGCTGAAGAGCACAGGGACAGCACCCAGGCCCAGAGTTCAAGCCCACAACAAACAAAACCTTAATTTTAAGTTTTAATAATTGTTAAATATTTTGTCAGTATATACATTGTTATCAAATATTTTATAATATGGAATATGAATTCATAATATTTTAAAGAAATATGAAAGGCAACATTTTACACTCCTACCAACAGTATTGTAGGGTTCCCTTGTGGCCACATCCTCTCCAGCATCTGTTGTTATTAGAATTCTTGATTATAACCATTCTCTCAATGTTGTTTTCATTTACATTTATTTTATGGCCAGAGATGTTGAGCATTTCTTCATGAGTCTATTGGCCATTCTTATTACCTCTTTAAAGAAGTCTCTCTTTAAGTCATTAGCCACTTATTAATGGGGTTTCTTTGAATATTATTTTGGGGGGCGATTTAATTTTTGAGTTTAAACTATATTTTAGCTATGAATCACTTGTCTGTTGTATGGCTAATGAAAATCTTTTCCCAATCTGTGGCCTTCTATTTACCTTGCTAGCTAAGTCCTTTGCCATTCAGAAGCTCTGTAGTTTTCAATCCCATTTGTCCAAACCTTCTTTGATTTGTTGTGTTTCTGGGTGACCTAGCAATCCCTCTTCTTGGCATTTACCCAAATGACCACAACAAGACTATACTAAAGCTATCAGCAAAACCATGTTTATCGCGGCATCATTCACCATAGCTAAGATATGGAACTCACCCAGATGCACAGCAGTAGATGAATGGATCAAAAAAATGTGATATTTATTGGAATTCTATGCTTCAATCAGAAAGAATGACACCACCTCATTTGTAAGAAAATGGAAAGACTTGGGAAAAATCGTATTAGGTGAAGTAAGCCAGACCCAAATAAACATAGGTCCCATAGTTTCCCTTATTTGCAATAATTAGTATACATCTAGGATAAGGTTAGCAGATGAGTGGAAGATAAGGACACAAGTGGTTTTTCTTTCTTGCTATGGTTTCTAATGATATAGGTACCATGTGATTTTTTTGTTGCTTTGTATGTTCCTCCACCACAGTATAACCCATTTTCACTGTATTTGATGTTAGTATAATTTGGAGAGGGGAAAGGAAAAAACAAAATGTTTAAATAGGGATACAGGTTGACCCATTGTAACAATGAGATGTACAAGACACTATATTGAGAAACGAACTTTATAATTTAGGTGGGGGTGGGGGGTAGTTGTAGAGTTGGGAGGGAAGGGATAGTAGGGGAAAAACAAAGGTGGAGGCCACAAAGCTTGTTAAGAAATGTACTCATTACCTTGCTCATGTAATTGTAACCCCTCTGTACAGTATTTTCACAAAACAAAAAACAAGATGCAGAGCACCAGAATCAAATACCGTGACAACAGGGGTCGTACCATGTGGGAAGAACATACAAAAAAAAAAAGAAAGAAATCACATAGTACATTATAAGTACATTAGGAAGAACAGCTACAAAGATAAAACCCCTTGTGTCCCTATCTTAGGGTTCATTTTGCTTAGCATCACGTTATATGGTCATATGTACATAGCTTTTGAACTCTTCTGCTTGTCCTACACATATACTAGTTATTGCAGATAAGGGAAACCATGGGACCTATGTTTTTTGAGTCTGGCTTATTTCACTTAATATAATTTTTTCCAAGTCTTTCCATTTCCTAATAAATGGGGCAGTGTCATTCTTCCTGATGGAGGCATTTTCATATATATATATATATATTACATTTTCTTCATCCATTCATCTACTGAGAGGCATCTGGGTTGGTTCCTTATCTTAGCTATGATGAATAATGCTTCAATAAACATATTTGTGCTGGTATCTTTAGTTTGGCTTTGTTTGTGATCATTTGGGTAAATGCCTAAAAGTGGGATTGCTGTTTCATAGAGAAGCTCTATGTGAAGTCTTTTGAGGAACCTCCATACTGCTTTCCAAAGTGGCTGAACATGTTTACATTCCCACCAACAATGCAGTAGGGTTCCCTTTTGGCCACATACTCTCCATCTGTTATTATTAGAATTGATTAGAGCCATCCTGACTAGGATTAGGTGGAATCTCAGTGTGGTTTTATTTTCATTTCTTTTACAGCTAGAGAAGTTGAACATTTCTTCATGTGTTCATTGGCCATTTTTATTTCCTCTTACGAACGTCTCTAAGTCTTTAGCCCACTTATTAATCAGGAGGTTATTTCTTTGAGGATTTGTTGGTGGTGGTTTTAATTTTTTGAGTCTAAGTATATTTTAGATATGAGACCCTTGTCTGTTGTATGGCTAGAGAAGATCTTCTCCCAATCCGGGGGCTTTCTATTGATCTTGCTTGCTGTGTCCTTTGCCATGGAGAAGCTCTGCAGTTTCATGGAATCCCATTTGTCCAACCTTTCTTCAATTGGTTTTGTTTCTGGGTCTTCATTAAGAACACAAGAGGTTTTTCTTTGTTGTTGTTGTTTTTAATGTCCTCTGTGTTTTCTTGTTTCTTTTGTATGTTCTTCCCCCTATTGTTTATCCACTGTTGTCACTGATTTGATTCTGGTATTATAAGTAGGTTTATCTGAATTAGGGAAGTGAAGGGGAACAGAATGGAAAGATAAAGGACTGGGGGGAAACCAATGTAACAGCAATATTCACAAGACAATACTTTGGAAATCATCTGTACAACCAGGGTGGTGGCAGGGTAGGAAAAGTAGGAGAAAATTGAGGAAGAGGGTAATAAGTTTGACAAGAAATGAACTTATTACGTTACTTATGTAAATGTAACCAGTCTGTACATCCCCTTGACAATAAAAAAGTAAAAATAAAATATAATAAAACATTGTAAACAAATGAAGTATTATATCTAAATTTTATTACTATTTTCCTCAGCACACATAATATAAAATTATTAGGTATTCGGGGATGAACCTGTTTTATATGCTTTTTGGAGGCATGATGTGGTCTCAAGTGAACAGCAAGAAGCTAACAAATGTAATGTTGTTATTTTAAGCCCAGTTTTGCCCAATTCAGAAAAGACAATAAATAAATAAATAAATGTTAGTTTTATTTTAATAAAAATATTTTTTTTTCAAATTAAGTCTCCTCTACTTGTATTCCAGTGGTTAATATATCCTGTTGACCACTCATGTGCTACATGTGCTACAAAATACTTTTCAAAATACTCATGTGCTACAAATTAAATTTCTTTGGTTAAATATTAGTCTTGCTTAGAATTTTCCTATTTTATATGTTAAGCAGAAAAAAAGTGAATTTTGCAGTGCATTAACTATTAAAAGTACATTTTTCGGCTGGGCACCCGTGACTCACACCTGTAATCCTAGCTACTAAAGAGACTGAGATCTGAGGATCGAGCTTCAAAGCCAGCCAGAGCAGTGAAGACCTTGAGACTCTTATCTCCAATAAACCACTCAGAAAACTGGAAGTGGTGCTGTGGTTCAAGTGGTAGAAAGTTAGCCTTGAGTTGAAGAGCTGAGGAACAGTGCCCAGGCCCAGATTTCAAGCCCCATGACTGACAAAAAAAGTATTTTTGTCGTACAACGAGATAAAAACAAAGTATGTGGCACATCTTTACCAACAGTTAATATTATAATAGAAAATAATGACTTTATTCCAAGGGATAAATGGGTATCATATTTAGTGTCATCAAATTATTGATCCAAAACAATACTTTCAGAAAATGGTTGGTGTTTACAAGCATAGTGGAAATTATTGAGACAAGATGGTCTGTTTAGAAAATCACAAAATTTCTCTGAGACTCATCAGGAAAATTAATGTGGCCAATAACTAAACACAATTTCATTTCACAGGTACTCTTCAAACAAGTATTTTATGGGTGTGACAAGGAAAGGCATCTTGTTCATTTATCCTGCTCACTATGATGAAACTAATGATCAGTCTACAATGCAATAGCTAGCATGAATTTTTCTTCCCACATAACATAGATTTTCAATAGCAACCATGTTTCAAGTTTTGCACAACTCCTAAATAACATTTGGATGGCATAAGATATAACTATTTCTTTTATAAACCTTTTACCAAACAAATGTCTTCCACAGAAGTCACAATGGTAAAGATCTTCCAGGGCAAACTTACTTTCCTTCAAAACTTGAAGGCGGGAAGCTGATATTACACATTCTTCAAAGTACTGGCACTTAAACCCTGATCCAAAAGGCTACTGACAGATTCTTCCAAGGTGCTAGCTTCCCCTCATAAAACAATGTCTTGTATTGGAATGTTCCTCATCCCCTAATACCTAGTCTTATAATATCCTTTTTAAACCTACACCTAGTTCTGACTGTTTTCTTTTCTTGTGATATTTTTGGAGTGTTGTCCAGGATCAAGCAATATGTTTTATTTCATCAGTGGGTATAGTTTGTACAATCTACAATGCATCCATTTCAGCAAAATAAATCAAATGAGAAAAATTAAGATGTACTGATGTACTAAAACATTCATGAAAACATGCTATCATTACTAATCATTACTGATCATAAGAGTCATGCAAATTAAAACCACCAAGAGACAACATCTTAATCTTGTTCAGATTGCCATCACAAAAACAAAAAAAAAGATAGCAAAAGTTACAATGAGTTTGGAGGATAATGAACAATGATATTGACAATCAAAGTTAGTACAGTAATGTGTGAGTTTGATGAGATGTTGTTTAAAAGTTTTTAATCAAAGTACTATGTAAACAAGCAATCTCATTTCACATACACACAATGAAATACTATTGCATTTTTCAAAGAAAATCCTGCTTTTACAACAAGAATGAACCTAGGGAATTGTTTGTGTTAATTGAAATAACATAAGGATAAATATTGCGCAATTTCATATCTGGAACCTAAAACTATATCAAAGTCGTAGAAGCAGATAGTAAAAGCAGTATCCAAGGGAATGTTGTATGTTGAGGGGTATAAGGTATGTGAATTAGATTATCTTAAATTAGAATGAATAGTAGAATACCTACAATAATTTAAAATGTTAATAATAACACATTGTATACTTGGAAATTACTGAGAGAGTAAATATTATGTGACCTGTCACTCCCCACAATGTTAAACATGTGAGAAGATGTATATACACAATGTTTACATGGTGAAGCATAATGTTTTATGTCATAAATATTGGTAAGTTTTATTAATTATATCTTAAAGCTGAACATTTTAAATGAAAATTGTATTTACCAGAAGAATAGTTCTTATTTAAAAAAATCCAATAAAATAAAAAGCAGAAGAAATCTAGAGACTAAACTGGATAAAATTACAAATTGCATTGTTGTGAAACAAGTTGCACTTGGAATACTTACATAGGAGAATTAAACTATTGAAACTAGTTTATGTAAAGAAGTCATGCAAAAAAAAAAGCTCAAATCACCCTGTCACCATTATTTTTGCATTCTGAATTTGACACATTTTTTTACATCTAGCAATATTCTGGCCTAGCATTTACTAAGTACTGTATTACAGAATTCTTCTCTGTAACACACACACACACACACACACACACACACACACACAATATCACACTATCACACACAGAATGAAGTACAATTTTTTCAATAACTTCTTGCCTACTCACTTATTTGCTAGTCCTGATTGATACTTGTTTTCATTAAACAATATTCCTAGTATTGTCAATATGAATACCAAACATATTAATTATGTGCCATTAGTTGTAATATATTCAGTGCACTATTTCAAAATATATACATATTGCCTTTTTTTTTTTTTTTTGGTTTTGGGGCTGGAACTCTGGGCTAGTGAGCTGTCCCTCAGCTCTTCAGCTCAAGGCTAGCATTCTACCTCTTGAGCCACAGCACCACTTCCTGCCTTTTCTGCTTATGTAGCACTGAAGAATTGAACCCAGGGCCTCATGCATGCAAGGCAAGTAACCTACCACTGAGCCACTTTCCCAGTCACATATTGCCTGTTTGAAATAGTGCCCGAGAATTGCTAGGACTGGGATGACACTGATCATCCTACAACTGGAAATGAGAGATATTTTTCCTGTGAATGGCTCCAAAGCACAGCTCATAGGTACATTGAATATTAAAGAATCCCAAATTAATTATTCTTCAGCCCTTTTGAAATATTTCTGAGTCCCCAAGGTACTGTCATAAAAGGAACTTACTTAATTTATAAAAACTTAAAATAACCTGGCTACGGCAAAGCATGACCAGACAGCGGCATCCTGACACAGGCCTACATTCAGATTATGTTTAATGAACTATTTTGGTTATATAATGAGTATCACTCAGTTTCCCTGGACTTGCGCTATCTTGAACAGTTTCCAAGGCTTTGATATTTCAAGCAAAGAAACATTACAGGGAAGAGAAAAAAGAAGTCATAAATTATTTCTGGTAATTGCCACCCCCAGCACCAAATGAAAGGAAAGGAGACCCTCTGCAGCGATTCATTCGCCCAGAATCAAGGGCGACACACAGCACTTTGTCAGTCTACATGTTTCTCTGCTGTTTTCTGCTCCGGTAAGGTTTAATTTAAATGCAGAAATCTGCCTGGAACATCACAGAATTGTTTTCTTTAGAGTATATATCCAATTATTATGACAATAGTCAGCGAGGAAAATTAATTTCATCTGAAAATTGACAAAGCTTAAACAAAGTGTGACCTTGACTATAGATGCGTTTGTAGGGTGGAAACTGCCCTTTCTTCTCAGTCAATCAAAAATTACTTACCCAGGGATGTTCTCTTGCTTGTAAATTTATTTTACATTTGAGTATGCAAAACGTTTGAGCCCGATATTTTGCTTGTCAAATCTGAATGTTCTTATCTACAAAATGTAGAACCTTTAGGCTAACCTAAATGTTGCTGATTGAAAAGCTTGTTTAATTAGGAAGTAAAATTATTTATCATCACAAGAAAGACATGACCACAGATGGTTCTAGAAATAGAAGGGATGCTGGTGCAAATCTAAAGGACTAGGAATGGTGGGAATGGGAGGTAAGGAGGGTTATAGACAGGATAATATGAAGAACTTCAGTAAGTGTCTAGGGTTGTGGATTTTTTTAATTTTAATTTTATTAAGCCATAATAGATTTTATATCCAAAGTGATATGGTGTTGTGTCATATTTCCTGCTTGATTCAGGAAAATATGTTGGGGTTGGGATAGAATAGAAATAATTATCACTTTCCTTGTTCTTTCAATGGTGTTTTGTAAGGACTCCTTTTGTCTCTTCATACTTATTTAAAATATCCTTTATGGGCCCTTCCTACTTGAGTATGCTGTGAATGTTACCTTTCTCAATTGGCTACTAAACATTGTTTGTATGCACCTCCTATATCTGTATTAATTGTGCTATATTGCACCTGTTCCTATTGAATGTCAGCTCCACTTGTGTTTCAAAACATCTTTAATTTATCAAAGTCAATTGAATTCAATATTATCCTTCCAAAGTGTTGGCTTCACTGTTCTTATTTATGTTCTTGTATACGAATGAGAGAAATTTTCTTCTCTATTGTATACATTCTGGATTCTTCACTCAGTGCCTCGATCTATTTTTACTATAGTTTAAATAAATAAGTGTCCTTCAAAAACAAATCTATATGTGTAGGGCTTGATCCACATATTGCCAGGTCTATTGGGTGTGATAGAATGCTAAGGAGATGGTGCCTTGTGGAGAGAAGTTTGCTCATTGGAGACATACCCTTCAATGATGCAACAGGAACTCAACCGCTCCCACTTCTCCTTTTGCTTTCCAGTGAAGGTCTGTGTTGCACCAGCCCTAAGCAACAGGAACAACAATTAGAGACTGAAACCTCTGAAAGCAAGCCAAAAGAAACCTTTCCAAGTTGGTCTTCTCAAGATTGAGTTACAATAGTAAAAATCCAACTAATACACTCTCACCTAGATGGTGAGATGCTTTACTTTTCACTCCTTTTCTCTCTTCCCATTGATTAAGCTTTTACATTCATTTTTCCTATTTGCATCATTTATGAAATGCTTTTTAAACTCAGAACAAAAGATAGTGCTATGCTTACTGTTGTAACAAAAAAATCAGTACTCACCACAATACACTATGTCAAAAATCCTACATTTAGCAGAGCAATCAGAGCTCACTGAAGAAACTTGAGATTTCTATGGTAAAATCACTCAGCCATTTTTATTTTCCATTCCAACAAATTCTTCAACTTTAAACTTAAAAGCATTCATTTCTTTGTCTTTTTCTTTTTCTTTTTTTGCACAAAAGACCTTCTGGCTTATTTTACTATCATTTAAAAACAACTTTTGAAATTCTATTATCTCTGCCAACAAATGAAAAAAAAAAAAAAAGCAAAACCAAGACCAAGGAAATTTGACCATTTGACAGTTCTAGGAAACTTGCCTCTGAGCCTTCCCTGGGATTGGGACAACCCAAGAGTCTCAGGGACTTGGGACATCTGTCAGCCAGATTTTTGCCATCTGCACAAGCATCCATTTCTAAGTTCTGTAGGTAACCAACGTTAAAGAGATGGCTCAAGATCACATGTTTAATGTAATTTCACTCATAAAATTTATGAGTACATTTGATTATATCTTTTTTTTCTAAGTTTCTTTTTATTGTGAAAATACAGAGGGGTTACAATTACATGAGAAAGTAATGAGTATATTTCTTATCAAGCATTGTTGCCTCCTCCTTTGTTTCCCATTCCCATCTCTGCCCTCCCATCCCCCACACCCCACACCCTCCCCCACAACGTTGTAAAGTTTGATTTTCAACATAACATTTTGTACATCTCATTGTTGCAATGGGTCCACCTATATACATATTTAAACAATTTGGTTTTTTTTTCCCTCCTCTCCCCAAATTATACCAACATCAAATACAGTGACAACAGGGGTTATAACTGTTGGGGAGGGACATACAAAGCAATAAAAAAATCATCTTATAAATATGTTAGAAACAATCACAAGTAAGAAAAAACATTTGAATTCTTATCTTGGGGTTCATTACCCTTAACATCAATTTTTCTGACCTTTTCTGCTTGTCCCAGACATATACTAGTTATTGCAAATAAGCTAAACCATGGGACCTATGTTTCTTTGCGCCTGGCTCACATCACTTAATATATGGGGCAATGTCATTCTTTCTGATGGAGGCATAAAATTCTATTGTGTATATATACCACATTTTCTTGATCCATTCATGTACTGAGGGACATCTGGGTTGGTTCCATATCTTAGCTATGGTAAATAATGCTGCAATAAACACAGTGTGCTGGTAGCTTTAGTAAGGTCTTGTTTGTGATCACTTGGGTAAATGCCCAAAAGTGGAATTGGTGGGTCATAGGGCAACCCTATATGGAGTCTTTTGAGGAATCTCCATACCACTTTCCAAAGTGGCTGAACAAGTTTACACTCCCAACAATGCAGTAAGGTTGCCTTCTGTCCACATCCCCTCCAGCATCTGTTATTAGAGTTCTTGATTATAGCCATTCTAACTGGGTTGAGGTGGTATCTCAGTGTTGTTTTGACTTGCATTTATTTTAGGGCTAGGGAGGTTGAGAATTTCTTCATGTATCTATTGGCCATCCTTCTTTCCTCTTCAGAGAAGTTTCTATTTAAGTCTTTTTTTTTTTTTTGGTCGGTCGTTGAGCTTGAACTCTGGGCTTGGGCGCTGTCCCTCAGCTCTTCAGCTCTTCAGCTCAAGGCTAGTGCTCTACTGCTTGAGCCACAGCACCACTTCCTCTCTTTAAGTCTTTAGCCCACTATTTATTGTGCAGTTGTTTCTTTGAGGATTTGTTGTTGGGGGATTTAATTTTTTTAGTTCCAGGTATATTTTAGATATAAGACTGTTGTATAGCTAGTGAAGATCTTCTTCCAATCCGTGGACCTTCTATTGATCTTGCTAGCTATGTCCTATGCCATTCAGAAGCTCTGCAATTTCATGCAATCCCATTTATCCAACCTTTCTTTGATTTGTTGTGTTTCTCGGTCTCTATTAAGAAAATTTCAGCCTGTGCCAAGGAGACCTAGGGTTTCTCCTATTCCATTCTGTAATGTTTTCAGAGTGTCTGCTTTGACTCTGAGGTCTTTGATCCATTTGGAGTTGATTCTGGTGCAGGGTGATATATAAGGATCTAGCTTTAGTTTTCTACAAGTGATTAACCAATTTTTCCAGCACCATTTACTGAAGAGGATTTCTTTCTTCCATTCTATTTTTTTAGCTCCCTTATCGATGATCAGATGACTATAGATCTGTGGGTTCATTTCTGGGTTTTCAACTCTATTCCATTGGTCCTGATATCTGCTCTTATGCCAGTACCAAGCTGTTTTGATTACTATGGCTTTGTAGTAGAGTTTGAAAATTGATATTGATATTCCTCCAGCATTGTGCTTTCTGTTAAGGATCACTTTTGCTACTCAGAGTCTTTTATTGTTCCATATGAATTTTTGGATTGCCTCTTCTATTTCCTTGAAGAATGAGGTTGTAATATTGATAGGTATCACATTGAATTTGTAGATAGCCTTGGAATATATTGCCATTTTCACGATGTTGATCTTTCCAATCCAGGAGCATGGGAGGTTTTTCCACTTTCTAAGTTCTGTTTTGATTTCCTTTTTCAGGTTTTTAAAATTTTCATCATAGAGGTCCTTCACTTCTTAGTTGTTAATTCCTAGGTATTTTATTTTTGTCAGGCTATTACAAATAGAGTTGCTTTCCTGATTTCAGCCATGCTCTTCTCATTGTTGGCATACAGAAAAGCCATTGATTTTTGAGGGTTAATTTTATACCATGCTAATTTGTCAAAGTTTTGAATCAGATCAAGTAATTTGGGAGTGGTTTCCATGGGATTCTTTAAGTACAAGATCATGTCATCTGCAAAGAGGGAGAGGTTTACTTCAACTTTCCCTATTTGGATCCCTTTTATGTTTGCATCTTGTCTTATTGCTGTAGCTCGGCATTCTAATATTGATTGAAGAGAAGTGGAGAGAATTGACATCCTTTGCCTCATTCCTGAGTTAAGAGGAAATGGCTTTAGTTTTTCACCATTAAGTATAATGCTGGCTGTAGTTTTGTCATATACAGTCTTTATTATATTGAGGAATGTTCCATGAATTCCTAGTTTTTCCAGAGCCTTGATTGAAAAGGGGTGTTGGATCTTGTCAAATGCTTTTTCTGCATCTATTGAGATAACCATGTGGTTCTTATCCTTGCTCTTGTTGATATGATGAATTATTTTAATTGATTTGGGTATATTGAACCAGCTTTGCATCCCTGAAATGAATACTGTTTAATCATGGTGTATGATTTTTTTGGATGAATTGTTGAAGTCGATTGGCCAGAATTTTGTTGAGAAGTTTTGCATCAATGTTCATCAAAGAAATGGGTCTATAGTTCTCTTTCTTTGATGAGTCTCCGCCTGGTTTGGCGATGGCTTCATAGAATGAGTTCGGTAGTGAACTTTTTCTTCAATTTCATCGAAGAGTTGGAGGAGTATTGATGTGAATTCTGTTTTGAAGGTCTTGTTGAATTCCACTATAAATCCATCTGGTCCTGGGTTTTTCTTATACAGGAGGTCTCTTATTGCTGTTTCTATTTCAATGCTTGATATAGGCCTGTTAAGTTCCTTTAACTCATCTTGGTTTAGTTTCACCATATCGAGATTTGCTAGGAAAATGTCCATTTCTTCCAGGTTCTCAAACATATTAGCATAAAGTTTTGAGAAGTATTCCCTTATAATGTTCTGAATCTTGGTTGTTTGTGTGGTGATGTTTCCATTCTCATTTCTGAGTTTAATTATTTGGGTGTTCTCTTCTTTTTCTGATAAGATTTGCTAAGGGTCTGTCAATTTTGTTAATTTTTCAAAGAACCAACTCTGTTTTGTTGATTCTTTCTATGTTATTTTTTGGAGTCTAAATATTTTAATTCTGATTTAATTTTAATTATTTCTTTCCATCTACTGGATTGGGTTTATCTTGTTATTCTTTTTCAAGGGGGTTCAGATATCTCATTAAATTGTTGGTTTCAGATCTCTCCAATTTGTTGATGTAGGAACTCAGAGCTATAAACTTGCCTCTGAGTACTGCCTTTACTGTGTCCCAGGGGAGCTGGTAATTTGTGTGTTCTTTTTTGTTGAATATAATGAACATTTGAATTTCCTTTCTAATCTCTTCCATGACCCACTCATGATTCAGCAGTATGTTGTTCAGCCTCCATGTTTTACAGGACTTTCCTTGGTGGGTTTTGGTGTTGAGTTCTAATTTGATTTCTTTTTGGACTGAGAGAATGCAAGGGATAATTTCAGTGTTTCTGAATTTGGACAAGTTTGCTTTGTGACCTAAAATGTGGTCTATTTTGGAAAATGTTCCATGTGCTGCTGAGAGAACCATGCATTCTGATGCTGCTGGGTGTAGTATATGGTAGATGTTCATTAAATCTAGTTGATCTATGCAGTTGTTTATATCTGTGGTTTCTCTTGAAATTTTGCCGAGTTGATCTATCTAGTGGGGATAGTGGTGTGTTAAAGTCTCCAACAATTAATGTCTTTGGATCTATGTGAGATTTGAGGAAAAGTAGTGTTTCTTGGATAAATTTGTGTGCTCTGTTGTTTAGTGAATAGATATTTAGAATTGTAATATTCTCCTGAAGGAGAGATCTCTTAATTTTTATATAGCGACCCTCTTTATCTCTTCTCACTAATTTTAATTTGAAGTCTATTTTATCATCTATTAGGATTGCAACTCCTGCTGTTTATGGGAGCCATTTGCTTGGTAGATTTTGTCTCAGCCTTTCACTTTCAAAATATTTTTGTTTTCATGGGCAAGGTGTGACTCCTGAAGGCAGCAGATAGAAGGAACTAGCTTTTTAATCCAACTAGACAGTCTATGTCGCTTAATTGGAGAATTAAGTCTGTTAATGTTCAGAGTTAGGACTGAGAGGTGTTTGGTAGTTCCTGTCATGTTATCCACCTTCTTGGGGGCTGAGATAACTGGGTTCTTCCTGTGGTTCTTGGATTCTCAATTTGGATGCAGTTTCTTGGCTTTTATTGTGGTCTTATTGGATTTCTATGTGTAGGACATCTTTAAGTATCTTTTGTAGGGCTGGTTTGGTGGAGAAATATTGTTTCAGTTTTTCTTTGCTTTGGAAAGCTTTTATTTTACCTTTGGTTATGAAGGAGAGTTTAGCTAGGTACAGTATTCTTGATTGATAGTTGTTTGTCTTTAGGACATGGCATACATCATTCCAGGCTCTTCTTGCTCTAATTGTGTCTGCTGAGAAATCTGAGGTGATTCTAATTGGTTTCCCTTTATAGGTGATTGATCTTTTCTCCTTGACAACTTTAAGGATCCTTTCCTTGGCCTGAATTGATCCTGTGAGAATTATAATGTGATGTTCTGTTCTGGTCTGGTCTATTTGGGGTTCTAAAAGTTTTTTGTATCTGAATAGATGTATCTTTTTGCATGTTTGGGAAGTTCTCTGCTAGGATCCTGTTAAATAAATTTCCTAGACCATTAACTTCTGTTTCTAGGTGCTCCTCTACACTCATTATCCTCAGATTAGGCCTTCTGATGGTATCTTTCAAATATTGAATAGATCTATCATATTTCTTGGATTTGTCTTGGATAGTTGTATGTTCTTTCTCTACAATATCTAGGCTGTCTTCAACCCCGGAGATTCAATCTTCTGCATGGTCTAACCTACTGTCAAGACTTTCTACTTTGTTTTTTATTTCTTTTCCTTCTAATTGGTCAGCTTTGATGGCTTCAAATTCTTTGTTGGAGCTTTGTTTTACATCTTGTATGAACCTCTTTCCTTCCTTAATTTGGTGTTCAGTGTTAATTCTCAAATCCCTTAGTTGATTGGTTATGGTTTCCTTGAAATCCCACTCCTTCTGTTGGGCTCCATTCAGCATTCCCTTTGTGGTCTCCCTGAATTCTTTCAGCTGTAGGCTTATGGATTCCATGAATGCCTCTACTGATCTTTGTTTTTCCTCATCCCGCTCTCACAATTCCTGAATTACTCTTTGATTAGCTTCCTCATGCTCACGCAATTCTTGTAATTCTCTTTGACTGTTCTCACAATTCCTGTCTTTTTCTTTGGCTGTTTTCAGCTTGCTCAAACAGTTCCTGTATTAATCTTTAAGTAACATCCTCATGCTCATGAGATTCCTGCATTAATCTTTGGTTTGCCTCCTCTCACTCCCTATCATGCTCACACCAAGTCCTTTGCAAGTTTTCAATCTTTTCATTCACCATGTTTACCAGTAGAGTTTATAGAGCTTTTTGGGAACTCTCCTCCGGATTATTCATTAACTTCTCTGTCACCTGATTATCATGAGTGGGAGTTCAGATACCTGGACCTGCCATTTTTCTTGTGTTTTTCTGGCTTGTTCTGCCCATTTTGTATGAAAGTAACACCAACTTTGTGCTAAAACACTATTTTAAGACAAGCATCAACCAGAATCCTGTACTTGCACAGTCAAAATGGTTGCAGATACAATCTAGCTCAACAGATGCAATCTGTTCAACATCAAACAACTATGGATTAATGGCCTAAGAACAGCAAAGAAGGATTTGGCAAACCAGCAATTATTAGGTTTGGGGAGAAATACACACATATACACTTAAAATAAAATTATTAGAGAAAATAAATTAATAGAAAACAATGTTAAAAAATAAAAACAAAAAGGTATAAAAAATGAGTTCTTTAATTGGAGAGGGGGTAGGGAGGGGAAGATCCTGTATCTCCCCTTTGTCTGTAACCAGTCTCTTGGTGGAGTCTCTGATCTGCTTGTGATGTTTGGTTTTCCTGTGGCTTGAGTCAGTTTGTTTGAGCAGGCAGAAAAATGCTCAGCTTTACCCAGGATTTTGTGATCCTCCTCCCAGGCTAGTTCAGTGGAAAGGAGATCTGCTTTGAGTATCACAAAAGAGGGAGATGGCTGTTTCCTCTAGTTTGGAGATTCTGTGATTAGGCTAGGTTCTGGGTAGGGTTGAGGCCTTTCAGCAAACAGTAGCTTTTCCCTGATGTGCTAACGCCTGAAACACTCACAGAGCCCATTCTCCGGGTTTATGTTTACTGAATTTCAGTTGTTTGTCTAGGCTGCTGTAGGGAGGGGCAGCCTCTGGCTCTGTTTACCCAGTGAAGAAAGTCACTCCTCCTAGGGGCAGAGCTATCTCTGCCTGGGCTGAGTGACTTTCCCCTGGGTTGAGCTGAGCCTGGCAGGTGAGGTCAGGTTCCTGTGACCTGCTAAATGACTCTTGTTTTCTTCTAAGGCCTGAGTTGGGGTTAGCTGCTCAGCCAGGCCTTTGTCAGTATCAAAGATGGAGATCTCTGATGGTGGGGGGAGGGGAGGGAGGGTGGCCTTCCCTCCTCTGCTCCCTGATAAGGAGTAAGAATGTCAGGGTTCTACTCACGTCAGAGTCATGGTTCTTGGGCCATCTCTGGTCTGTGATCTGCAGGATGAAGATATCTTCTCCTTGTCAGTTCTTGCTGGTGGTGAGTAGAATCTGCTCACCTGCGTCATCTGGCCCCTTTGTCCTGGACTCTCTCTGTTGGTATGGCAGCTACTGCTGCTACTGCTGCCACCACAGCCAAGGCTAAGGCAAGTGCTCAGATCTGTCTCCTTGCCTGGATTTTCCCTCTCTGGCCAAACTCTCTGTACTGTGATGGCACACTTGTTTTGATTCTCTACCTAGGACTGTTCACTGGAACACTAAAACTGCTTTCTATGCCAGAGCTTGTTTAACCTCCAGCTTCTCCTCCACTACTTCCTCCAAATCCTGATATCCTTTTATAGTATTCATAATATACATTTTATATGTAAGACTATTTTTCATCATATCATTACATCTTTGGTTTGAGAACTGCTCCTCTGGTTGCCTTTTTAATGTCATTTCTATTAAAGGCATAAATAAATGCAAATGTGAATTTTAAAATCTCTTTTTACAGTAGTTTCTCATATATATGCTTATGTACACACATACATATATGCAAAATAGATATTACTAATCCAAGGTAATATATAATATTCTTCATTTATATTTAACACGACCTTCAAATAATAAGTATTTTTAGTCTTGTAAAATCTAATCTACAGAGACATGAGTATGTAATTATGTATATGGAGAAAATATTAAAAATAAGACTGACCTTTCCCTGTAATTGCTTATTGTATGCTTTTAATTAAAAATTAAATAAGCCCATGAATCCAAGTAATCATTTAAAATATCACTTTATGTTCAACTTAGTGTTGTTTATATATTTGCATGATGACTTTTTACCCATCGATATTAATATAGCTAATTTTATAACTATAACACATTTTGCATCAGAGAGTAATTATTTTATTAATAAAGATCTATCTTTGAAAGTTAAATTAAATTCTATTTTTTTTTGTTGGTCGTGGGCCTTGAACTCTGGGCCTGGACACTGTCCCTCAGCTCTTCAGCTCAAGGCAAGCTCTCTACCACTTGAGCTACAGTGCCACTTCCGATCTTTGTAAGTTAAAAGAAAGCTACTACCTATGTACCTATTCAAAGGATTTCACAATTCAAAGAAAGATCCATATTTTCTACTGCACTTTATACACATTTTATTGTTTGTCTTTTAAGCATTTGCTTAATATTTCTTAGCCAATTTGTGTTCTAAATAACACATGTCTAATTTATAGACTTTTTTTTTGCCCTTTATCCACTCTTATACTCTTCAGATGTTAAAGCCAATTTTATATATTTCTTTGGGCCAAATAAAATCATTTAAGTTTAGTTAGCATGACTACAAACAATAGTTCTTCAGCTAAGCATCTTGAACATGAATACACAGTAATTTAATTTTTGTAACTTCTTGAGCCTGAAATTTTATTTTCTTTGCTTTATTCTGACATCTTCTTGAAACAGAAATCTGAGGAAATATCAATGAAATAAAATGGGGTATCAGTATATATTATAACTTAGATGAAGTAAACCACAAGAGAAACACAGTTTAAAAACTCTGACCTTGAACATTTAAATTTTTATTGAAACTCTGATATGCCATCAGTCAATATTGAGGGATTTGCTTACAATAAGAGTATACCAACCACTCCACTCGCAGTTCATATACATTTTGAGTCAATTCCTATGATAGAAATTGGCTTAAAACAAAAATAAATGTCTCAATTTTCTGACAGATTTTATGTTATTTTGTTTCAGAAAATAAAGCCTGTCATTCTCAAAATACCAACAAATGAAACATGTATTGTAATCAAGTGAGCCCTTCATCATTACAAGCCTTGAAATAAATATTGGGAAATGTATTTTTAAATGCGGACACTCAAGAAGAAGTCAATTGGCTCTAGAAAGTATAATCGATGTATTTATAAAAAGTCATTCGCTTAGAAAAGGAGTGTCATTAAAAGTTGAAAGTAGTGATCATATAAAAGAAACTATTATGAAAGCAAATTATTTTGGGTAACATAATTATATGTGTGCAATGTTCATCACTGTTTGAGACACTTTTTTGAAAATAGATCTTTATATTTCAGCAAATATCAAAGAAAATACATTGTTAATGTTTTCATAGTATATAATACAAACTCTAATTGTTTCTTAAATTATAGTGCTGATAGTTATGTCTCCTTGAATAGTGTTTTATATATTAAATTGAAAAAAATCTGCATAAATTTAGCAAAGCAGGAATAAAATTAGAAAGGTCAACTACTTGATTGAAGTTTCTATATCTACAATATGTAATACAGTATACATGGCAAAAATGTAATTCAAAATTATTATAATTATGTAACATTAAAAATTTATGAAGGGAAAAACATTTCAATAGCTCAATAGTCACCTGCTGCTAATATTGAACACTGAAAAATATGAAATTTCTATCATTACACAATGCTCTACTTAACAGCATCAATTTGATCTTTCTACAAACCTTAAAATTTTTGAAAAAAAATTGATTCATTTCTAGATCTTCTCTGAACCTTCAAAGATACAGTTGCTTGAAATCAAATAATATGTCTTTGAAGGTGAAAACAGTTGAAAAAGTTGAATGTAAATCATCATTAGAAAGGGAAAAAGAGAGTAATGCTAGTAGTAATGCTAGTCTTAAATCTTCGGGATTTGGTAATTTCTAAATAAATAACTATTTTATGATAGGAGTATTAATTATTTTCAAATGTTTAACACTTTAATAACTTCTTTTATGTGAATTATCAATGTTTAGTTATTTGCTATAAGTAAAATCTATCATCATTTTATATCTGTGGCTTATTAGAATTTTAAGTAAATAATAACTTGTGTGTTTAGGTATCTTTAGTGTATTTTTACTTTGTTTTCTTAGGTTTTTATTCGACTTAGGATTTTCAGTCCTCTAGGTTCAATTTTGGTAGGTCATATATGCCCAAAAATTGATCTCTATCTTCTAGGTGTCCCAACTACTTGGAATGGAAGTTTCAAAATCATTTATATTCCACTGGATTTCAAAGATAACTCTCCAAATATTACATTTTCATTTCTGACTTTTATTATTTTTCTTAATTTTTAAGTTTTATTTTGCTGGTCCTGGTGCTTGATCTCAGGGTCAGGAGGCTGTCTCTTAGCTTCTTTTGCTCAAAGCTATTACTCTACCTACCATTTGACCCACAGTACCACTTCCTGCTTTTTCTGGTTAGGTTTTATTGGAGATAAGAGTTTTATAGACTTTTCTGCCCTAGCTGGCTTTGAACTGCTATTATCAGATCTCAGCCTCTTGAGTAGCGAGGATTATATGTGAGTCACCAGCACCTGGCTTCTGACTTTATTGATTGGTGTCTTCTATCTCATTAGTTTGATTAATAGTTTGTTAATGTTAATGTGTACATTTTCTACTGAAATGGCTTGACAATGCTAAATCAAATGGTTTAGATACAAGACCCAAATCCAGTTTATTTCCACATGTCAGGGCCACTCTCCCTATCTACCAACGAGAGAAACATAGTAAAGGGACAGAGAAGGAAAGATTAGGATGTGACGACATTTCAGCATATCTTTAGCCATACTCCCTTTTTAGTTTGTTTCTAATATATGTTCTAGTGCTTTGTCCTAAACTTGTTACTGACTCTGGTCCTGCTACCTCTGCCTTCCAAAGAGCCAAGTTTACAACATGTATCACTTGGCCATTTCCTAAGATCTATTGTTGAAAGATATTTCTAGTGATGGGTATGTATCTCAATGATATGATACTTCTCTAGCAGTTTTGATGCCCTGTGTTCAATCCCCAGCACAGGGTAAAAAAGATTTCCAACATAAAGTGTTCTGTCTTTACCTTGTCAATATTCAATGAAGACGGTCACATGCAGTTATGGTAAATTTTGAAGTGTTGACTCCCATCCATAATTGGGTTCAAATGGAGACATTACGTTTTTCTCAATATCTGAACCTACAAGAATTCTCTATCAACACAATGACTTGTACATCTCATTGTTGCAATGGGTCCACCTGTATCCCTATTTAAACAATTTGTTTTTTCCCTTCCCCTCTACAAATTATACCAACATCAAATACAGTGAAAGCAGGGGTTATACTGTGGGAGAGGGACATACAAAGCAACAAAGAAATAATCTTATTAATGAGTTAGAAACAAATGCATGAAAGAAAAAAAAACATTTGAATACATATCTTAGGGATCATTTCCCTAGCATCAGCTTATCTGATCTTTTCTGCTTGACTCAGACATATACCAGATATTGCAAATAAAGGAAACCATGGGACTTATGTATATATATATATACCACATTTTATTGATCCATTCATCTACTGAAGGGCATCTGGGTTGATTCCATATCTTAGCTATAGTTAATAGTGCTGCAATAAACATAATTGTGCTGGTAGCTTTAGTGTGGTCTTGTTTGTAAGCATTTGGGTAAATGCCCCAAAGTGGGATTGCGGGGTCATAGGGGAGCTCTATATGGAGTCTTTTGAGGAACCTCCATACTACTTTCTAAAGTGGTTGAACAAGTTTACACTCCCACCAACAATGCAGTAAGATTCCCTCCTGTCCACATCCCCTCTAGCATCTGTTGTTTTTAGAGTTCTTGATTTTAGCCATTCTAACTGGACTGAGGTGGTTGTGAGTCGTTATGTCGAAAAATGAACTTTACAACTTTGGTGCAGGGGGGGAGCAGGGAGGATTGGGTGGGGGGGGCGGGGGGAGGTTGAGAAGGAATGGGAAGGGGAAACAAAGAAGGAGCCTACAATGCTTGATAAGAAATGTACTCATTATGTTGCCCATGTGATTGTAACCCCTTTTGTACAGTATTTTCACAATAAAAAATTAAAATTAAAATTAAAAAAAAGTTCTCTCTTCCTTCCCCCTCCCTCTCTTTCTATCTCTCTCTCTCTCTCCTGTGAAATTCTGATATGGAAGTTTCTGGTCTGCCAGGAAACAATAATGAACAATGGGGACATGAAGCAATAAAGGAGGTGAAGAAGAGTAAATTCCTGCTATGTTTCACATACAATTATACAAGTTGCCTGGATTGTGCTTCCTGCTCATCTAAAAATATAAAACAGTGTACAGGATCAAGTGTGAATATTTGTCTACCACATTAATACACATAGTCGATTGCTAAAGCTAAATATCCAGATCACACTAATTTAAAATAGAAATTGAAGTGATACTTGGATTTATGTAGAGGAAAGCTCTAAAATGATTGATTTCTTAGGTGGAGGTCTCTGTAATAGAAAAATATCACTAAATAGAGTCATAATAATAATTAAATAACATAATGTGAAGTTCAGCAATCACTATCTTAGGGTCAAAATATTTAATATTTTTATTAATGTCAGTGTTAACATTCTGAACTTCACTTCTTATTAAAGACCTTTCATGTTGTGAAAAAGACTATCAATTGGTTAAATATTTGCTCTTTCCTGAACAGTCTAGAAATTTTCTTCCTAACACTCTGGTAAATTTTTCTTATTTTGACATAATAAAAGAGAATGAACTTTGAAGATATACTAACCAGAAACAGTGTCTCCACTTTCCTAGTTAATATCTGGGAAACTGTGTCTTTTTAAAAAATTATCCTTAAGTAGTTTTACAAAGGAAGTATCCTGTAACAAAGCAGTTTATGAATACAATGCATCCTGATCAGTGCCCTCCCTTCTCAATGCTTAAATTCACTTCTTCCCCTTAAAGCCACTTCTTTCCTTACTTTCCTGAATTTTGTGGTATATACCATGAGCTCTTGAGAGCATTCTCCCTACATGTTATTAAATTTTTAATGAATTTACTGTGTTCCTATATAAAGAAAATTAGTGTCTTGTGGGATAAGAAATGAAAAGAAAATCAAAATATTTTATATTATTTCTTTTTATTGTCAAGGTGATATAAAGAGTGGTTACAGTTACATAAGTAAGGTAATAAGTACATTTCTTGTCAAAATTTAGACCCTTCCCCATTTTTCTCCCACTTTCCCTTCCCCCATCCCCCCAAGTTGTACAGATCATTTCCAACATATTTTCTTGTGAGTATCACTGTTGAATTGGTTCCCTCTTTGTCCTTTGTTTCACCATTTTGTTGTTCTACTTCCCTTCCCTAAGTCAGATAAATGTGTATACAATACCGAAGGTACCATAATCAAATACAGTAACAGCATACAGGGAAGTATATACAAAAGAAACAAGAAATTACATAGCACATTAAAAACAACAGCAAAGAAAAACTTATGTCCATATCTTGGAGTTCATTTCACTTAGCATAATCTTATATCATCATATATACATGGCTATTGAGCTATTCTGCTCATTTGCTAAGATTATCCTAAATGTATACTAATTATTGCAAATAAGGGAAACCATGAGACCTATGTTTCTTTGGGTCTGGCTTACTTCACTTAATAAGATTTTTCCCAAGTCTTTCCATTTCCTTACAAATGGGCAGTGTCATTCTTTCTGATGGAAGCATAGAATATATATATATGTATATACATATATATGTATATATGTGCATAGAATATATATACATATATATGCATATTTATGTATATATATGTGCATAGAATATATACATATATGTATATATATGTATATATATATATATTCTATGCACATTTTCTTAACCCATTCATCTACTACAAGTCATCTGAGTTGGTTCCATATCTTAGCTATGAATAATGCTGTGCTAAACATAGTTGTGCTGGTAGCTTTAGTATGGCCTTGTTTATGGTCATTTGGGTAAATGCCCAGATGTGAGATTTTTAGGGGAGCTCTATGTTTAGTCTTTTGAGGAGCGTCCATACTGCTTTTCAAAGTGTTTAAACAAGTTTTAAATAAGCCAAATTTTACAAATATGGAAAGAAAATATAGTCAATGGGAAATATAAAGTATATTAAAGGCTATACCTAAGAATTTTATTGTACTAATCAAAACATTAACCGAAGGGCAAGTTGAACTAAGAAGTGGTTAAATGTATAATAGCCGTGTTTGGTTAAGAAATTAAAGCTGAGGAAAAGAGGAACAAATCCCTAATGGTAGTTTTAGGACTTTTCTATCTGATTGAAACAAAGAAAGAACAGGAAACATGCAATAAAATCTCCAATGAATGGACAAGAAAATCATTACATCTTCAGGTATATAGTAAATTTGTTTCCATATTAATTACATTAAAAATATATTATCAGTAATTAAAAATTGTTTGCAAACAAGAAGAAATTCATGATTGGAAGGAAATTTTACAGAATAGTGAAGTTTAATGTCAAAATAAGAAATGGTGAGTAAAAGCCAATAACAAAATATCAAGGAAAGAAACTCAGGAAATCTACCAGGTAAACCTCACTAGAGGGCAAAGAACAGACAGCACAGCGCTAATACAGAAACAAATGATGAGAACTATTTGTTTTAAAACTTTATTGAAATATTTGCACTTTATGTAATTGTCAAAAGGGTTTCATTTTGATTTTTCACGTGTGTGGGGGAGGGTTGATAATTTTACATCCCATCTACCACATTGGAAACATCAAGTTTTCAGTGGAAATCAAATCAACAAGAGTAATGAGTTTATATCTTGGTAAAGAAAAAGATGAATAGTTGTAACTTAAGGAAGAAAGCAAATCAGAAATCCTAAATCTTAGAATGTTCAACTGGTCCTAACATGTTTGGGAAATCAGTGGAAATGAGAATATACATTACAATCATGAAAAGAGATCATGTGAAAACCCTAAGTTTAAAGAGGATTTGAAATCCTTCTTCAAATAAGAGAAGTTCAAATCCAGCACATTCCACCGAGGATGAAAGGGAAGATATGCAAGTTATGGCTGAGTTTCTCAGTGAAAAATGAGCCCAGTCTGTACAACTGGTGAACAGAGTTATTTTGAAGGTGGAAGTTTTATGTATTCATTTTTTTCAAAAGACATCCTTTGAGTACTAAGTTCCAAACATGAGAAGTGTTTAAAACACTAAACTGAATTCAACATGATTCCTAACCTCAAAGTCATTATACTTGTTAGGAAGAAGTAAAATAAATGCTTAATGAGCAGTTAGACAAACACTGGGATAAGGTTGAGAAAGATGCTGTTCAAGAGAGAAGGAGCTTTAGGGAAAGGAGAAGAAGAGTCATATTCGAGTGTGTGTGTGTGTGTGTGTGTGTGGGTGTGTGTGTGTGTGTGTGTGTGTTCTACTAGTGAGGCTCAAACTCAAGACTTCTTGTTCATGTCGGGTGGTGCTCTCCCACTTGAACAATGCCTCCACTTCTGGTGTGTTTGCTGAGTAACTGGATAATAGAGGCTTGTGGATTTGTTTGTTTGACTATAAGCCCTGATTCTCAAATCTCAGCCTCCTCAGTATCTAGGATTACAGGTAGGAACCACTAAATCACTCAGCTACAGATACTAGACTCAAAGTCATACCTGGAAAGGAAACAATATGCAAGTCATCAGGCTGAACAGTGTCCAAATTGGCCTCATATGTATTTGGAAGACTATTTCAGGCAAGCAAGTACAATACCCATGTGAAAATGCATAATGAATTGAGATACTACATTTTTTTAAATTATTTGTAAGTTGAGAGATGTAACAGGAGTTAAGTGACAAAGTACATTTGCAATCTTAAGATTTAAAACATATTTAAGCATATTTTTTAAATTTCTGAAGGTTAGATATATAAATCTTGATATCAGTGAAGCCACAATCTTTCTTAAAATCTTAATAATTCTTGCCTCTTTCTACCTGCATTGAATGTAGAGCATACCTTAACCCAATGTAGCTTCATCATATCTTGATTACAATGACAAATACCCTATTTTCAAATGAGGTTCCATTTGTAGGAACTGGGAATTAGAGTTTGAACATTACCATTTGTAAAAATTAATCTAACACTATTTTCTTCCAAAGGATTTTCTGTTTGCCATCTTCTAAAGTTATATACTTTTACAAGGGGGACTGTTTCAATCCCATTTCACATATTAGGTTGCTGATCTCTGAGATGCAGAGCTCCTTGTAGGTTGTTAGTTACTCTGTCTTTAATAATTTCAACTTTGGAAAGAATTGAACTGCCTGTTCTTGGAACAATAATTTGTTTCCCTATAAAAATGAGGGTGCTGATCTTCTATGGTGCTGGTAAGGAATAAGTTCACTAATAAAGGTCAAATGCTTAGAATGGCTCCTGGCTCTATGTGCTTTATAGTGCACAACCTTAAGACACCTGTTTGAATCTCCACTAATAATGACCCCAGCCAGGATATCATCCTAAAGAAATAAAAAGATTAGCTAAATCTTATTATCCAGATTATTCAGGGACACTCTATTAGTGAGACAGCTCTAATTAAAATATATTCAGTCATGTTTCTCTATTTCTGCTATTTGTTTTATAATTGAACCATTTACTCCATAAGACAATGACCATAGGCATTGTTGTTGGTTTTAGCAGATCATTCTAAGCAGTTTTCTAGCAGAGGAAGTTGAAATGTCTTAATTGCCATGCCTAGGGAGACATATAAACATATCAAATGTATAGCCTTCAGGTAATAATGTCCGAGGACATTCATTTCCACTCTGCCAACTGCATTTAAGATGAACTTGATAGCAGAGCAGAATAAATTTCCCTTGTCTCTACAAAGGTAATAGTAGTTTACTTAAGAATAGTAAGGGAGGAAAACAGGCTAAAGTGAAGCTAGTCCCTAAAAAACACCAAATCTCACTTGTGTAAGAACTAGTAATAGATAAGCCTAGGCTGCAAGAAACAGTCAAATTCTATTTAAAGATTGTTTTCTTTTTACACATGAATCAAATGTGTCTTACTCATTTTTAAGTATTGCAGAAATGAATGTACTGAATTCTTCACAGTCAACCGCCCAATTAAGAGGTGATACTTCGCTGGACACCAGTGCTCACGACTGTAATCCTAGCTACTAAAGAGGCTGAGATTTGAGGATCGTGGTTCGAAGCCAGCCTAGGCAGGGAAGTCCATGAGGCTCTTATCTCCAATAAACCACCAGAAAATCCGAAGTGGTGCTGTGGCTCAAGTGGAGAGCACTAGCAATGAACTGAAGAGCTGAGGGACAAGGTCCAGGCCCAGAGTTCAAGCCCCATGACTTACCAAAAAAAAAAAGAAAAGAAAAGAGAAAAGAAAAGAGGTGATACTCCCAACTTGGGTTTGGAAATTTTATTACAAAGGCACTTCAAACAGCATTGCATATGCTAATTTTGTGGGTTTTCTTTTAACTCAAGCTAAAGATAAATAAAAGTAGGATTCTCTATCAGTTTGTGACCGCACAGATCTACCAAAATAATTAATGAAAGCCCAATATTATTTTTCTTTCCCTTTTATTTAGGGGGGGGTCCGGTCGTGTGGCCTGAACTCTGGGCCTGGGCACTGTCCCTCAGCTCTTCAGCTCAAAGCTAGCACTCTACCACTTGAGCCACAGTGCTACTTCCAGCTTTTTTCTTTTTGCTTATGTGGTGCTGAATCGAACCCAGGGCCTCATGCATGCAAGGAAAGTGCTCTACCACTGAGCCACCTTCCCAGCCCCCCAATATTATTTTTATAGAGCTTCATATAGGAAAAAAAACGCCCTGAAATCCTAATCTCTACTGATGAACCAGATACCTAAATCCTTCACTTCTATCCCATGACTAGGAAATGATGAGGAAAAACTGAAACTTCTGTCATAATTCGTCACTTTATGTGCATACTGATCCTGGGATTTGAACTCATATTGTTCCTGAACATTGTTGCTCTAAACTAGCATTCTACCACTTGATCTACAGCTCTACTTCCATCCTTTTGATGGTTAATTGGAGATCACTTCACTGACTTTCCTGACAGGGCTAGCTTCAAACTGCAATTCTCAGCCACTTCAATCACCACAGAAATACATATCACTCCAATTTTTTGTGTTTTTTTTCAAAGACAATGGCTTGAGACTGATTTAAAAGTAAAACACATTATTGGGACAGTGTATTAATTTATTTCTGCACTAGAATTGAACAAAACATGCATATCCAATAACAGCATACATTTTTTCTTACTATCTTGCTTGCAACATGACCCAAACAATGCTATTTTCCAGAAAAAATTCAGTATCAAATGGGCCAGATTTTATTTCTTCTAAGATTTCCTTCAGATTCTTTAAACCTAAGGATGAGGTATAGTTATCATAACAGTACTACCTTTCCAGTCAATATTGTGGGAAAAGTTATTTGAAATGAAATACTATCCACCTTAAAGTGACTATTGGTTTAACCATCAGTTCTGCAAGATTCACCATGGAGGTAGAGGCCACAGAAGAAAAAAACCTACCTATAGCTTTGCTTCATAGTACTTCAACAGATTGGAACATTGATTTGATTTCTTTCATGTATTACACTATTGATATCAGAGTTACAGAATCAATTCTATGGATGACCCTGTAGACTACTTTGTTATATATATGAGTAGCTGGTTGGGAATAACAGTCAGAAAATCAATTTTTCTCTATTTTGTTTCTCATTCATGTGAATGTTTTCTTTTGTTTTTGCAGGATTACCTCACCCATTTGAGAAAGCAATTTAAGTGATCTATCTTTGCATTTGCTATCCACTTCCAAATCAAGTCCTTTTATGGCAACAAGATTTCACTTTCAGTCAAAATAACAAATAATAAAACAAATAACAACATCTAGTTATTTCCTTTGATAACTGTTCTTTCCCATAACTTAAACCAACTATGGTCATTCACACACTGATTACAATAGGAGGGTCATTTTCCTCATCACTTACTCTGAGGGAGAGCATTTGAACAAAATTTAGTTGTGAACACAGGAAAAGAATGTCAGCCAAAAAAAAAAAAAAAAGAAGGAGGAAAGTTCTGCATCTTTAACTTAACTGTTCTGGTTTCCTTATTGTGCAGCCTGCCCTGTCTGTCATCCAATAAATATGTATTAGATACTCACAACATCCCAAATGTAATTAAAAATTAAACAGATTTCTTCATCTCCTGGGCCTACAGTACACCATAAAATCATAATCATCAAAATTCATTCTTATTCACTTGGTTCTCTGAGATATTCAATTCAATCCCATAAATATTTATAGCATGCTGCTTTCTGCTGTTGAAAAGTTTACAGTGTGGTCTGAAGGACAACACAAACACAAACTACCTGCTACCCAAGTGAGCCAAGTGTCATGAGAAAAGCACAGATGAAGAGCTATGGTTCAAAGCACAAGCAGTAATTCTAGTTATCAAGAGCCCACATGCCACAGAAAGTATAGGGAGAGGTCAGAGTTACTGTTCAAAAAGAAATGGACTCATTATCTGACTTATGTAAATTTAACCCCTCTGTACATGACTTTTACAATATTTTTTAAAAAGTAATTGGCTATATGAATGTATATGGAGAATGTATGTGGCCATCAACATGTTGAGATGAACTTAATTCAAAATCAACATGAGGATTCTTCTGCATCTTACAATATCTAATGGTAGAGTACTTGACATCACAAAAGTGATTTCACTCTAACACAAAATTTATTAGACACAATTTATCAAATAGTACCTTTTGGCATTAAATAACAGGCAACACAAAACTCTAGTCAGTGAAGAATAACTAGGCAGGTGAACCACATTATTATCTTATCTTTCTGTCTGGAGGTAAAAAAGTAAAAACGACAAGTAAAACAGAAGTTAATGTGTTTTTAGTGGCAAAAAAGACAAAAGGAAAGGAATGAAAGTTCCAGAAATTTGCATACATGTTTATTGGTATCAATGATACAGTATGAAGCTATATATGAAGATGAGCAGAAATGATAGATGTTTTATTTTTTCAAGAAATATAGAATGTAAATTCTGTATCATTATTTACTTCACTGCAAACGTATCATCTATGTATTTCACATTATATAAAATCCATTTTGCAGAATTAAAAAATGTCCAAACATTATTTTGTTCATTTTTCAGGGAATAATTCTAGTCATTTTTGTTCAAAGTTACTTAACAAAGATACATAGATGCTGGAAGAAAAGAGATTCTTTCATTAGGTCAAACAAGAGATGATTAAATCTGGACTGAATTAGGAATAGTAGACATGGTAAAACTTGTTATACTCTGGATATTTTCAAACTAGACTTGGGGTTTTTACTGGTAGACTGGAATAGAAAGGAAAGAAAAGACAATGATCAAGAATAATGTCAAAGGTTTTCACCTAAAAAAATTTAAAAATGGTTAGTTAATCATGTTTGGAAGTCAGGAAGTGTGAACAAAGTATAAGTGAGCAAAGGATTAATAATTGACTACAAATGTGTTAAAACAATTTTGATAAGACTGCCAAAAATTAAATTTGCATAAAGAATATAACAACGCTTATTCTGACCTTTGGAAACATACAGCAAAAAGACAAGAAATGGAGAAGGCAAGTAGGCAAACAAAAATGGAGTTAGTGAAAGAAAAGGGATAAATTCTAGAAAAGGGTCTGTCTTGTGAACTATATTAACAATTTTCCTTGATCCCCAATTTCTGCCTTTCAACCGGATCCCTACATTTTAAACACAACTCTAATGTCTATCATTAAAGCAACTATTACATAATTCATATCGGCTCTATTACTCAAATTTACTTTTCTCATGTAAATCAAAGTTTAGGAGTAGAAACTTTAATCTCCTCTTTTGTATTTTCCACTCAACTTCTTAATTCCTTCAAAACTAACCTCCATATTTCCTAATGAAATCTACTTTCAAACCAAGATTTGAGTCTGAAACATAAATCTTATCTCACTTGACTTCTTCAGAGTATTTTACATCTTCTACTTCTTAAAACACTGTACCTTAACTTATTGTAAATATCATATCTTCCTGAATTTCTTCACATTTTTTCATATTTTACTGCTTCATATAATTTTTTTCATCCATCTTCTTATATTTAAATGTAAGAATCTCTGAAAGCCCATTAATCAATAAATACTCCTTAATAACTGGCATATATGAGAAGTTGATCATATAATAATAAAGAATATTAATACATTTTCTGATGTAAACTGCCTGACTTCAAGTTTTAGGTCTACCCACTTAATTTTGCTATTGTGGTAAAAGTTCAACCTCTCTTGCTTAAGTGTTCTCATTAATTTAAAAAGAATATTCATAATGGTACTTATATGCTTGTCACAAAGATGAAATTATTTCATACTTATAAATCAATTAGCATATCTGTATTTAGTAGGTAACTGGGTAGGAACTCTAGATGTTTTCTGGAATCGAACTTCCTTTGTCAACTAAAAACGTGATTAAACAACTTTTTCTTATTATTTTTATCTAAAAATCTCAAAGGTATCTGAATTTAACATGTCCAAAACAAAAATTATGATCTTTGCAGATTTTACTTTTTGCACCTTTCTAGAATCTGCCTTTATTGTGTGTGATAAATCTACACCCACCAGTCATTTCTATTGCACCTTGCCATCTAATCATCCTTAATGCTGTAACCACTAGTTGCCCTGTCTGTACGCCTTCCTCTATTTCTATGCATCACAGTTAGAATCATCTTCTAGTTATATCCTCCAAATTCAGCATAAAATGCTTCATTGATTTATTAGGATTCAAGGCAAAGCCTAAAAATCTCTGACAATCCCTCATTGCTGATTCTGCAAATTACTTCACCTTTGTCTCTGCTCTTGCTTTTAGTTAATTCTCAATAATGTATGCTTCCTCTTGCAACACAAAATTTGCCTATGCTCTACCTCTTCCCCGCTTACTTTGTACTCTGTATCAGACTTAGGCTCAATTATCATTTTCTTAGGGCAACTTCTTCTAGTTCCATGTTACTGTGAAGTCTGTCAATTCATTGCATATTACCAATATATCTTTCACTTTATTCTACATTATTGGGGGCATTTTAATTTTTACGAAAACATTGAATTAATTCAAGCTTGAGTTATAAGCCAACATTTGCTTCCTTGATGAGCCACTATAGCATAATTCTTAGCAGTTAGAAAGCAATCATTAAATATTTTCTGGATGTGTGTTTAGGTAGCAGTGGTTAGTAGTTACAACCAGAAAAATTTTTTAAAAATTGTAATGTGAAAAAATAATAAGACTGTTTAAATAGCCATCAATAAAAGCACAGATGCATAATTTCCATCTAGTCATTACAGAGAATTATTGAAGAACAGCCATTTTAGAGAGTGCTTAGATGAACAAGTCAACAGCAGTCTTTCTAGAAAACTATCATTACTTCCCAGAAAATCTGCCGGAAAATTCAGAGGAATAGGGAGATCTACTATATTTGGTGACATTTAGACTTTGAAAAGTGGCAGCTGAAATCTTTATATTGATGAGAAAGAGAAGAGGATTTTGTTTGTTTTGTTTGTATTTCCCACTACTAGGTTCATGACAGATCTTGAGTACAACATTATTTAATACATTTTTTGAAGTTCATTAGTATTTGTATATCTGGGGATTACAACTAGTATTTTACTTATTCTGAACCGATTTACTCAACCACTGAGCTAGACCCCTATTTAAAATAGGTTGCATGCAACAGCAGGACCTTCAGAAAAGGAAATCTAGACCAAAAACAAACAAACAAACAATGAAAAAATGAATGTATATTATGGAAAACCATACCAAACTGTGATTGGAAGAAAAAAAGATGACTTAATTATTATAAATTAGAGAAGAGTGACTAAACACAAGACTTGCTAATTCAGACTCTTTGTAGCATTTTTTTTTGTTTTTTGTTTTTATTCAATATGTATACAGAGAATTCTTCTGGAATTAAAGCCTCATGACCAACTTTACAGAAAGATTAGAGAATTATTTTATGGCTTACTTCAGAAGAGAGGGCAAGATATTGTCAGAAAGCAATCCTGTTTTCTCCAATGCTGAGACGTCTCTTGTTGAGGTAGCATATCCTACTTCCCATTATCCCATAAAACAAAATCCATTTGTAAAGTTGATAAGGAGAAAAACAGGCAAAAATCTCTAGCAGGAATATTGCACCCAATTAGTAACACAGGATTGAATCAGTTCAACTGTGAAGATGTTTCACCCCAGTGGTTAGCTTGGTCTGTGGACACCTCTAAGACATTCAGTGGTCACTCTACAGGCTTTCTGCATTCAGAAAGGAGCATAAGGAGAAGCACACAATAGTAAATGGGCCATCCTTCATGAATTTCAAAGAGAATAATGTTTCTCTCAGCATGGAGCTGATTAGAATGAAATACAGCAGAAGAATCTATGGTAGAGTATCTATCTTCCATTCTACTTAGGTGTTTCATCACTGATTTCATTAAATAGTTCAAATTAATATTAAAAGGGTTTAACAGAATAGGCAGCATGAATGAATTTAGGAAAATCTTTCTTCTCCATAAAAATTTTCTTTGTTGCTCAGTGAGTTTGAAATTCCCAACATCAGGCTCTTGATGAAAAAATTTCCAGTATTAAATTCATTTAACGTATTTTCTAATATGGCATTTTAGGAAAGTAGGATGATGGTTAATAATGGGTTAATTTATGTGATAGAAGTTATTGGTAGCAGTAATCACAGCCATGACATTTAGTATTCCATGTCTCTCAGAAGAAAAATATTATACTGTAGGCAAGAAGAGAAAATATTTAACATTGCAATCGGTCATCAGATCACACAAAAGCATGGAGATAACAAGGATTTCAAAAGTATCCTTTACAGGAGACAAATGAGTTATAGTGAATAATTTATACAGTTTTTCTAGTCCTAGGAAATCCTAGGAAGTTACCTGTTTGGATCACATGATTCATATGAAATTGGCCCATATTTTGTTATTATATGTATTATAGATATATAAATATTATATTTGGGTTCCAGAAGAACTCCTCTTGTTTCCATAAACATTCCTTTTTTCTTAATCATTTGAGTCATTAGATCCATCCAAACCTTCATTTTTATTCCAAAACTAATACCTTCATTTTTATAGTATCCCTTCTAAATGATTGCAATTCTTTTACATGTTTCTGTTGATTTGACACTGAGATGTTGCTCCTGTAAGCATATCTCTATAATCTTATTTTCAAGGAAAATGGTTCTTGCTAGCCTCAGTGACTCATGCCTTCAATTCTATATACTCAAGAGATAGCTGAGATATGAGGGTTGAATTTCTGGGTCAGTCTGTGTAAAAAGTTCACAAGACCTCATCAATAAAAACTGAACCTGGTGGTATGTTTTTGTCATATAAGCCACCCAAAGTAAATATGAGAACCATGCTCCAGGCAAGTCTGGGTGTATAGATGGAACCCTTTATCAAAAACAACAAATAAGTGAAGGACCTCTATGATGAAAACTTTAAAAACCTGAAAATGGAAATCAAAACAGAACTTAGAAAGTGGAAAAACCTCCCATGCTCCTGGGAAGGATCAACATAGTGAAAATGGCAATAATTCCCAAGGCTATCTAAAATTCAATGTGATACCTATCAATATTCCAACCTCATTCTTCAAGTAAATAGAAGAGGCAATCCAAAAATTCATGTGGAACAATAAAAGTACCCAAATAGCAAAAAACGATCCTTAACAGAAAGAACAGTGCTGCAGGAATATCAATACCAAATTTCAAACTCTACTACAAAGCCATAGTAATCAAAACAGCTTGGTACTGGCACAAGAACAGACCTGAGGACCAATGGAATAGAATTTAAAACCCAGAAATGAACCCACAGACCTATAGTCATCTAATCTTTGAAAAAGGTGCTAAATAAATAGAATGGAAAAAAGACAGCCTTTTCAGTAAATGGTGCTTATAGAAAAATGAAGCTAGATCCTTATATATCACCGTGCACCAGAATCAACTCCAAATGGATCCAAGACCTCGAAGTCAAAGCAGACACTGTGAAAACATTACAAGATGGAATAGGAGAAAACCTAGGTCTCCTTGGCAGAGGCCAAAATTTTCTTAAAAGAGACCCAGAATCACAACAAATCAAAGAAAGGTTGGACAAATGGGACTGCATTAAATTGTAGAGCTTCTGCATGGCAAAGGACATAGCTAGCAAGATCAATAGAAAGCTCACGGATTGGGAGATCTTCACTAGTCATGCAACGGACAAAGGTCTCATATCTAAAATATACCTGGAACTCAAAAAAATCCCCCAACAACAAATCCTCCAAGAAACTACTGCCCAATAAATAAGTGGACTAAAGACTTAAAGAGAAGCTTCTCTGAAGCGGAAAGAAGGATGGCCAATAGACACATGAAGAAATGTTCAACCTCTCTAGCCATAAAAGAAATGCAAATCAAAACAACACAGAGATACCACCTCACCCCAGTTAGAATGGCTAAAATCAAGAACTCTAAAAACAACAAATGCTAGAGGGGATGTGGACAGTAGGGAATCTTACTGCATTGTTGGTGTGAGTGTAAACTTGTTCAACCACTTTGGAAAGTAATATGGAGGTTCCTCAAAAGTCTCCACATGAGCTTCCCTATGACCCAGCAATCCCACCTTGGTGCATTTACCCAAATGATCACAAACAAGACCATGCTAAAGCTACCAGTACAACTATGTTTATTGCAGCATTATTTACCATAGCTAAGATGTGGAACCAACCCATATCCCCTCAATGGATGAATAGATCAAGAAAATGTGGTATATATACAAAATGGAATTCTATGCCTCCTTCAGAAAGAATGACGTTGCCCCATTTGTTACAAAATAGAAAGACTTGAACAAAATTATATTCAGTGAAGTGGGCAGGCCCAAAGACACATAGGTCTCATGGTTTCCCTTATTTGCAATATCTATTATATGTCTGAGACAAGCAGAAATGGTCAGATAAGTTGATGTTAGGATAAGGATTCAAATTTTTTTCTTTCTTGCTTTTCTAACATATTTATAAGACGATCTCTTTGTTGCTTTGTATATCCCTCCCCCACGATATAACCCCTGTTTTCACTGTATTTGATGTTGGTATACTTTGTGGAGGGGAAGGGAAAAAACAAATCGTTTCAACAGGGATAAAGGTGGACCCATTGAAACAATGAACTGCACAAGATGTTCTGTCGAAAAATGAACTTTACATCTTTGGTTTGGAGGAGGGAGATGGGAAGGGATGGGAAGGGGAAACAAAGGAGGAGGCAACAATGTTTGATAAGAAAATTACTCATTACCTTGCTCATGTAATTGTAACCCCTCTGTAATGTATTTTTACAATAAAAAAATAACAAAAAAACAACAAATGCAAAAACAGGTAGAGGATTTGGTTAAGAACATGCCAATAAGCAGAAGACCTAGAATTGAAACCTCAGTACCTAAAAACAGCAACAACAACAACAAAAGATTTCTTCCCAGTTGTTATTTATTGTTTACATTAACCTCTTTTGCCCAAAAGAACCAAACGATGTACATAGATTCTCCTATTATTGTACTATTCTAATTACCTGACAAGTTATAGCTGTTGGTGCATATTTTTTGAGCCCATGTTTACAGTTATATATGGATAAGGGATAATGCTCCCCACTACTTTAGTGTGATCTTAAATCCCACTCATCTAAATGAGAGTTGTACATCCATTCAGAATTCAAGAACAAACTTTGTCCTTTAGTGAACAAAATGGAGTTGGAGCACATCTCTTCACCATCCATGACTGAAATTAATTTGACAAATACCCATTAAGCTAGCCAACAGTTTGCTTAGTTCCTCCTATTTGCTTTAATTTATTTAGCAAAAGACCATGATCTATCAAGTTAAATGCTTTGATCATTCCTCAGTTCACAGATAGTGAAGTGTCTGGGGCCATAGCCAGGTTATCAATCTGTGAAAGGTGAACATTTGGTTAACTCATTTAACTGAATAAGGTCTAAAGTGTGTAATATTTTAAGTTATTGGAGTCAATGGCTGAGCTATAATCTTTCTCTTTTCAAATATTACAAACTTATAAGCAGGCATTAGTTTTCCTCGACTAACTATGATCTAAATAAATTTATTTTCCCCTGCAGTTCATTGCTGGCTAGGTATTATTCAAGAGATCATCATTCCTTTTATTGTATTGGGTATCCTTTTGTTTGTGCACAGAAATTATACTGGTTTGACAGCTCTATTATTTTTACTGTTTGGCTTGCAGCAATTTATCTTACAGTACATGAGGAATTCATTTTTTTAATTGGCTTTGCCTTTCTTTATGAATGTGTTTATGAGATAGTATGGCAGTTCAACATTTTAATGTTTCAGTGTTTTCCACCAATTTGGTAATCTTGTAAACAATGTTTCTAAACTACCTCTAAGCAGTTTAGAAAACAGGATTAAGAAGAAAATGCTGCTGAATTTAGTTTCATCTTTAATATTTTTAGATGGCAGTTCTAGCAGGATATTGCCCCTGACTATATGTAACAGATAAAGTGATATTTGGCCTGAAAGATAAACTAAAATACAACAAATTCTAATCAGAGGACAGTTTAAATTTTTTTAATAAATTGCATCACAAAATAGCAAATGAGCTGATATTTAAAAATAGTCTGTTTTATAACAGTGGTTCTATCATGAGAGCCTACTCAGCTGGTACAATAATTTATCA
This sequence comes from Dipodomys spectabilis, assembly GCF_019054845.1. Lineage (NCBI taxonomy): Eukaryota > Metazoa > Chordata > Mammalia > Rodentia > Heteromyidae > Dipodomys > Dipodomys spectabilis. The sequence continues at coordinate 14,431,535 of NW_024870709.1, forward strand.
AAGAAGAATATTATAATATTCTGATACATAACATTACAGAATGCTTAACTAAGGGCATTGAAAATGAATTAGCCTTTGACTACCAAATAAATTTTTGAAAGTTAAAATTTTAAAGGTAGGGCTGGTTTCAGGACCTTAACTTTATTGCTGTATCTAGGATATAGCTTAGTAAAATACATATTTTTGTAGACTAAGTATTTACAATAAGGATCTCTGGAACTCATGCAATTTTAAAATAAGCAATGCACTCTAAATTTATTGGCTACCATTTGTTTCACAACAGCTAAAAATAAACTAGTTATTTTATTTGATCTTGAAACAACTCAGTAATGTAACTACTTGTAACCGAGGCAAACAACTTTTTGGTTTCATATAACTGTTTCTTAACTTGTCAAATATTCTATAAAGTACATTTTAAGGACTAAATGCTTGACTAGATGTTTTAGAAGATTAAGATGATTGTAATAACATCATTATGGATTTTAAGTCTAAATATGTGTACACTAGATGAAATATGAAATTGAAAAATTGCAAGTGTGTGCCATTTTGAAGTAGTATTTAGAAATCTATTAGAGAGAGAGAAAGAGACAGAGACAGAGATAGAGACAGAGATAGAGAGGGAAACAGAGACAGAAACATAGACAGAGACAGATAACACGATTAGAGATCAACCACTAGGAAAATCAAGCCAGAAGTAGAAACAACCTAAATGACCCCTAAACAAACGTCATTATGGCCCTCAGATGACATTTCTCACTATGTGCCCATAATGATCTGGTAGAAAAAATATAGTAATGTGTCACACAATAAGGCACAGAAAATTGTTCTCATTAGCTGAATACTAAAATGTACTCTTTCTAGTTTTATGTTCAAACAATTAAATTATATTTTCTCCAGATAAGACCCAGTCTTGGCACCTTTTTAAAACTCCCTTAAGTGATTCATATATGCAATCAATGCTGAGAAATGCTGTGCATTCATCATTGTAGAAAAATCAACTGGCCATGAAATGAAATAATTGCAGACCCAAATTTACTTAGAACATTCTTCCCACTGAGTTATCTGTAGTTGACTAATAGTCATCTTCGTCTTTAAAATTTTAATTGGTGCTCGGAAACTACTTTCTTTTTTCTCATCTGCTACCGTTGTAGTGTTAAAACTCTATTTTCTTCTTGCTTCACTGAAGATTTATCACCAGATAAATACTTTCCTGCTATTTTTGATCCTATCACAATCCCTTGGTTATTGTTTTTTTTTAAGTTAGCAACCAGGATTTACTGGATTCTGGGTTTCCCATCTTCAGTCTCCTTTTCTTTTACTTGATGTCATGGTCACTCTTCGCACTTTCCACCTATTAAATAATTAAGTAAACATTCCAATTCTCTCGTGAGAACCTCTTGCTCTTTCTCCTCCAGGTCCACTGAAGTAATTCTCTAACTTCATCACTCATGTATTGCAATGACCTTTCCGTTTTCGCTGAACTCATTATTTTACTGAGCTTCCCTTCATGCCCAGTTATATTAAAATTGATCATTGTAATTACTACTGTATAAATATCATCAGGTTCCCCATACTCTCCTTCAGAATTATTAGTTTTCAATACACTCAACAATCTGCTTTCTTCCTGATTTTACTACATGGAGTAGATTCACATAACCAGTAATCCTAGTATTGCAATTCTTGTTCTCAAAGTTTATATAGTAATTCAGCACCAGCTTTTATTTTTTTATTGTAAAAATACTGTACAGAGAGGTTACAATTATATGAGCAAGATGAGTACATTACTTATCAAGCATTGTAGCCTCCTCCTTTGTTTCCCCTTCCCATCCCTTCCCATCCTCCCCCCACACCCAAACCTCCTCCCCCACACACACCAAAGTTGTGAAGTTCGCTTTCGACATAACGACTCGTACATCTCATTGTTAAAATGGGTCCACCTGTATCCCTATTTAAACGATTTGTTTTTCCCTTCCCTTCCACAAATTATACCGACATCAAATCCAGTGAAAGCAGGGGTTATACTGTGGGGGAGGGACATACAAAGCAACAAAGAAATAATCTTATAAATGTGTTAGAAACAATCACATGAAAGAAAAAAAATTGAATACATATCTTACTGTTCATTTCCATAACATCAACTTATCTGACCTTTTCTGCTTGACTCAGACATATACTAGTTATTGCAAATAAGGAAAACCATGGGACCAATGTTTCTCTGGGCCTGGCTTACTTCACTTAATATAATTTTTTCCAAGTCTTTCCATTTCCTAATAAATGGGGCAATGCCATTCTTTCTGGTGCAGGCATAGAATTTCATTGTGTATATATACCACATTTTTTTTGATCCCTTCATCTACTGAGGGGCATCTGGGTTGGTTCCATATCTTAGCTATGGTAAATAATACCAGCTTTTAATTTTTACCACATTTCTCTAGCAATTGTTTTCTCAGATACTCCATGACCTTTGTTTAATAAGACCTACATAACTTTTAGAATTCATACTTCTTTTCTCCATGTTCACCTTGGCAAAGAACAAAAGAAATCATCATATTTAAAAGTGAGTTAATGTACATTCCTCTATCCTCTTTCCACCTGCATATTATCTCTTTACCTTCTGTTTGAGAATTTTAATAGTATCAAATGAGGATCCTATTTCCCCTGTCTCCTTCTAACTTTCTTTCTTCCTTTTTTAGCTTTCCTTTTAAAGCTAAACTCTTAAGACAGCTGTCTATAATTCCTTCACTCTCATTCTCTCTTGAGTCCAAGTCTTCCAGTTTTTCACTAATTACTTTCAAATTATTAAATCCTCAACTACTTCTCGGTTAACATCTTACTTCACCTGTCAACAACCCTTGACATTGTAGACCTCACAGTTTCCTTCTTAAAACACCTTTTTTATTTGGTTTCAAGAGTACTACACTGAGCAAGTTTTCTTCCTTTTTTAAAATTACTGTTCCTTTTCAGCCACTTCGGAGGTTAGTGTTATTTTCGTGACCTCAAACATCTTAAAGAGGTCCTTGTTTCACTTCTTGAACCTTTTCTCTTTCTTTCTACCATTCATTTTCCCAGTAATCTGATCCAGTGTTATGACTCTCAATTTTCTCTATAAATAATTCTTTATTAAAAAATTACATTTAACCTAGAGCTCTTCTATAATCTCTGGACATACATATAAAACTGGCCATTTTAAATGTTTATCTAAATATAGAACAGACATTTCATACTTGACTAGAGAATTTACAAGAATTTACATATACTATCCAACTGTACCCCCTGCTTATTTCATTTCAATAATTAAATATCCATCCTTTGGTAATTCAGTCTAAAAGTGTCAGTCATGCTTAACTCTCCTTCAATTAATTGGTAAATCCTTCAGACTACATTCAAAATATGTCCAAAACCATAATATCTCTAAAATTCATTACTGCCACTCTTTATCAAGTCTGCATTTCAATAATTTAAATACATTGGAAACTCTGGTTTTAAAAATCTACTTTTTCCGTTAAGAGGTCTCGAGATTCTATCTTGACTACTTTAAAACATTTTCAATATAGCATCCAGAGCCCTTCTAGTGAGTGTATTAAAATCATGTGATGCCTTAATACAAATTTCCACTGATTTCTTGTGTACATTGATGTGAAGTATGAACCACAGAGACCATTGTCTCCTTTTTGTGTTCTTGGAACATTCTGGTATTTGGATTTTTTCTCTTGGTCTCTTCCCCAGATGTCTGGGCCATTCTTTGTTTCTGTTCACATCTCACATTCTCTCTGAGACCTTTGCAAATCATTCTATTTGTAAGTTTCTCTTCTGCAGAGCCCTTGTTCACTGTCCTGACACTTTTTCTTTCTCGGCGTAGCCTGTATCATTTAAAATACTGCACGTTTTCACATTGATTTGGAGTGTTATATTACTCTCTTAATGAAATATAAGATTTAGGCACTGCATAGACATTTCCAGTTCATTGTTTTATTTGCTCAATGTTTAACAAAGTATATGGCAAATATTCAATAAAATTTAAATGGAAGGCTGGGAAGTTGTCTCAGTGGTAGAGTGCTTGCCTCGCATGCATGAGGACCTGGGTTTGATTCCTCAGCACCACATAAACAGAAAAAAGCTGAAATTGGCACTGTGGTTCAAGTGGTAGGGCTTCAGTCTTGAGCTGAAGAGCTGAGGGACAACACCCAGGCCCAGAGTTCAGCCCCCATGACTGACCAAAAAAATAAATAAATGAATGGATACATAGCAGAAGCCACCGAGCAAAATATATATCACATACTTTTTCCTGTCATTAAAACTAAAATTAAAAAGTGTCTCTTTTCCCCTTTTGTGTTGTAATTGTTTTGGTTTGTATTTGTTTTTTCTTTGGGGGGGGGATATTATTTTGCTTTAATTGTTGTTGTTTTGCTGATCTGAGGGCTTGGACTCAGAACCTGGCCGCTGTCCCTGAGCCTGTGTGTGTGTGTGTGTGTGATGTTTAGCTTTTTTCTGAGTAGTTTATTGATGATAAGAGCATCAGGGACATCTCAGACTCCTGAGTAGCTAGGATTACAGGTGTCAGCCATGGGGGGCTGGGAGGGACATCTGTCTTCCCCTTGATGTTACATTTATTCCATCTTCTATCTAAAATTTCATCTCATCTTCTATCAAAAGAGATGTGAATAAACCCACGTGTATGTAACCCCACATGTATGCAAACCCACATGTATATAAACCCAACCTATGTATCATTCCCATAGTCTTTATGAGGGCCAAATTAATGATATCCAAATTTTATACCTTAGAGAGTATTCTCTTGAGTATGATGAGACCTAGTTTATGGACCTTGTAATGACATTCCCATGATTGCATTTTTTCACTCCTGATACGATCCTTGTTCTCTACTTTCCTTCCTTGAAAAAGCTGAACACACTCTGTAGTTTCTAATGCTTGCTCACACTCCAAGCATTCCACCTTAATAGTTATTTTCAAATTCCTCAATATGTTTTCTTTATAGCTTTCTGTAACTGATTAAATATCTGAAATCAACACTTCAAAAGAAGGAAAGATTTTTTTTATTATTTTTTTATCATTTTTATTGTCAAGGGGTGTAAAGAGGGGTTAGATTTACATAGGTAAGGTAACAAGCACATTTCTTTTTCTGTTTATGTGCTACTGAGCAATTGAACCCAGAGCCTCATACCTGTGAGGCAAGCGCTCTACCACTGAGCCACCTTCCCAGCCCATAAGCACATTACTTTTCAAACTTTTTACCCCTTCCTCATTTTTCTCCTACCTTCTCTTCCCCCAACCCCATCCCCAAGTGATACAAAGCATTTCCAACATATTGTCTTGTGTATGTTGCTGTTGCATAGGTTTCCCCTTGTCCTTTATCTCACCATTTTTTTGTTCCCCTTCCCTTCCCTAATTCAGATAAATGTATATACAATACCCAGGGTACCAAATACAGTGACAACAGGGAAAAACATACAAAAAGAAACAAAAAATCACGTAGTTCATTACAAATAACAGCAACAAAGACACATGTGTCCATGTTTTGGAGTTCATTTCACTTAGCCTCATTTTACGTAGTCATACGCATATAGCTATTGAGCTATTCTGTTCATCTGCTAAGATTATCTAGATGTATACTAATTATTGCAAATAAGGGAAACCATGTTTCTTTTGGCACATTGTTTCAATGGGTTTAGTCCATGATCACAGAACCTCATAGCTTTGGGCCTGTAGCAGAGAGCACATACAGGGAAAAGAGCATAACTTAAGACTGGGACAAGCAATGGGAGAGAATTGAGGTACCGAATATCCACTTCAACGTCGTTGTTTCAAGACCTCTTTATCTTTCATTAATCTTCATCTCCTAAAAGTTTCACTAGGAGGCACCACAGGTTTATGTCTAAGCACATATCCTTTGAACAACCATAATAATTCCCTTTTTAATAAAGAAGTCACACACAATACTTTCTGTAATAATAATATCACTTAAATTACAAACATTGCATTCTCTTTTTCACTTGAGATGATTACTAAAACTTTTACCCTCTTTGCCTTGAGAGATGCATATCTTCATAAAATTAATTGCAGGGTAACACTCAGAAGATCATACATTCATTTCAACACAATTCTGGAAAACGTGGGTCTGACTTAGAGCTTCCCTGCATCCAGTGCTCTGTGAAATACCTGTACCAGAATTTAAGATAGTTTATAGTAAAATATAGTTTATAGTAAAATATTTTTTAATTTGTATTTATTATTTTTGATACTTGGTCAAAATGGCATGTAACAAAGCTTTGAAAATGCTGGATATCTATAGTACAATCTAGCAGCAACATCTCATTTTGTCACATGCTCTTTGTTAGGTGTGCTTCATAATTTCAGCTCATGCTCAAGGCAATAAATTACAAAAGGATGTGCGCTCCAGAAGTCACTGGAGGCTATAGCCAACTACTACAGGTGGGGAAAGAAATTTGGAGAGTTTCTCAAAGGGGAAAATAGATAGGAGAGTCAGAGGAAGAGTTTATACAATGAAATTAAGGTCTAAGAGATACACTTTTGCTTGCTTTGAGTAAAGGAAAAGGGTCATCAGAATAGAAACCTATATAAATCTGGGAAAAGCGTAGAAATTGATTGCTATCAAAATTTCCAGGAAATAAAAATACTGCCTTCCAAATATCTTGATGTTGGACTTAAGGTCTACATTTTTTTGGGTGGGGGGGGGGGGTGGTCATGGGGCTTGAACTCTGGACCTGGGTGCTGTCCTTCAGCTCTTCTCTTCAAAGCCAGCATCTACCACTTGAGACATGGTGCCACTTCCATTTTTTTCTGGTGGTTTATTGGCAATAAGACTCTCACAGACTTTCCTGAACAGCCTGGCTTTGAAGCTTAATCCTCAGATCTCAGTCTCCTGAGTAGCTAGCCGTGAGCTACCAGTTCCTGGCTAAAGTCAACATCTTATACTTGGAAACTGACTCAATTTGTGAGGTAGATCACAAACAACCTATCATCTGAGTTATCTGATATCCACTGTTTTTTGTTTGTTTTGTTATGTTTTGTTTTATTTTTCTTTTACTTCAGTGCCTCTACTGGAGCTTGAACTCAGAGCTTTGTTCTTTTGCTTGGCTTTTTCGTGTAACTTTTGCTCTACCCTTTGAGCTACACCTCCAATTCTTTGGGAGTATACTCAATTTGGATAAAGAAATGTAAAGTTCTATAAAGTTTAAATTGGCTGTGTCGTTAGAAGGTAATTAATATAGTAAAATATCACTAAGGCTTTTAATAGTGACACTAAAATATTAGGAGATTAGAAGATTACATTTTTTATTATTCAAACAAATATTTCATCTAGTCTATGGAATGGAATTGCTGCTACATAACAGATACTATAGAAATGATAGATAGTTTATATTTATTTTTAGGTTTGAAGATACATATATAATACAACATATATGTTCCTACTATGTGTGTCAATAACTTGTACATAAGCATAGGTAATACATAACAGTCATTTAAGGACTAATTGTATCAAGTTGTAAACATAGGTTTGTATTGATGAGTAAAAATCCTCTTTCAATAGAAATATATATATTCCCAATCAACTGTTTTATATCAAAATGAATTTAAAAATATTTTAAAAGAGATTTCCAATTTTTCAGTATTTTCTGTTAGTGAGAGCTTCTACTTAATCTTTAAATGATTTCTGGGAAGTATTACCAAACAGCTACAGTTTTCTAAAATAACCACTACCTTCCCTCCTAACAAGAATGCTTTATTTTCATATTATTTTATGTTATATTATGATGATTCTATCTACATATGAATATATCTTTGAAAAAAAAGACTTTAGCTATTTCCTCTTCCTAGTACTCATATCCCATTTATCACTAAACCTTGTTTATTTTGCTAAGAGCCACAACTTGGTTCTCAAATATGCATTTTTCCCTTTAACCCTTTATTGCCTTGTTGCAATTCAAATTTGCACATTTCTATGGACTATAACCATAGATTCCTCACTTACTTACTGATTCATATTTTCCCTCAAGGCCTCATCTGTCTCCTCCTGTCCATTGGCTATACCTCAGTCAACTTTCCTTTGTTAAAAGACAAGTCTCATGAAACTTCTGCAGGGTCAATACGTCAACACAGTCATCCATTGAATTCAATATTTGTAAAGAACTCTGCTATCTAAAAATACTAATTTGGGGAAGAAAACTCAAAATGATTGGCATTCAGGTCATAGACTATATACTACTATTCTACTACTTTTCCTTCTGCAATTTTGCCCAACACCTTCATAGTATTGCACACACAATTTTCAGCACCACTAAGTGATGTGTTCTTTTGACAACTTGACGGTTTCATTTTTTTCCTTTCTTGGAACGCCCTCAATGTTCATTCACAGTGTAGAGTTACTTAGACATTCATTCAGCAATATTTTATATATAACTATTATATCCTGGCTACCCATGGAGTGTGTGCTCCTTTTGTGTTACACTACTGCAGAAAGTGCTTCAACAATCAACTATGTCATGACCTGTCATAGTATCTCAGTTGAGTTTCTCAACATGCCTTTTTTTACAGATTTACTTGCAGACTTTCTAGTAGATTTAACCTGGTCTCTCTTGTTTATATAACGGTATTTATAAAGTCGAAATCTTAAACTGCTACTTGCTGCACTAACTATTCCTGGTTATCTCTCCACCTAGGAAACAATAACAAATACTGACTCTCTCAGGGTACACATTGGCATGTAGGTTTTACCTAATTATTTCTAATTACACAATTAATTAAATACAAAGATTTGCACATTTACTTCTGCAAAGTTCTATAAACTTTATCTTCTAAACTAGTTATTTGTTTGTGTATAGACAATGTGTTACTTCACTATAAAATCAAAATAATATAATTGAGTTTATCATAGTAGTCTGTAAAATGGACATAGATTACCAATAGAGTCTCAGGTTATATCCCATAGTCTATGAATTTGGAAAAGAGACTATTCAAATGGGACTGAGCTACAGAATGGTAGAAAAATAATCCTTGATTACTTAGATCGGTCATAAATTCACAACTATTCCAATAAATGAAAGGTAAAGGGGAGCTAAGATAAAAGTGGGAGAAGGGTTCTGAAAATACAGCAGTGTGAGGAGAGATAGCAGTGTGAGAATGAGATAGAAATCAGAAAGGCCAACAGCCACCAGAGGCTACGAGCTATGGTGGAGAGACTTTCCTGGATGATGACACTGTCTTCACTTTGAACTTCTGACAAGCAGAACTGTGCAAAAACCAATACACTACTATAAATGATGAACTCCCCCACCCACACATACATTTCTCTTGCCACTTCTGTTTGAATGGTGTAAGTTACTTGTACAGATAAGTCTGTGATATTTCCATAAAAGAACATATTACTTTCATCACATTCACTCCACCTATTTCTCTTCTTAGCCCACTCACTCCCTTTTTCTTCCCCATTTTAACTTGTTTTAGTAGGTTTTGTTGTGCTATTTTTCACCCATTTATGTCATAACCACAGACCCATTTCTGTCTCCTTTCTCCCTTCTCTTTCCTACTGGCCCACTCTAAAACAATTCTGCTTTTACAAACATATCATCTTAATCTCTGCTCCCAAATCTAAAATTTAATATGATCCAAAATTTGGTGTTTGTCTTTCTGCATTTTTTAACTTACTCAACATAATCTCTCTACTTCCATTATTTTTTCTGAAAATGACATAATTTCATTTTATTTGTGGAGAAATAATACCTCATTGTGAATATGCACAAAATTTCACTTGTCCATTTATTAGCTATTGGTCACTTAAGCTTTTGCCATAGATTGGCCATTGTGAATAGAGCTATAATAAATATGAGTTTCTCTACAGCACTGATAACATTTTAAAATAGTACATATTTGAGTAATTTATCTTCTTCTTGTATTGGATAGAATATAAATTACTTTATGAATAAGTACTTTCCATGAAAGGATTCTTTAATCAGATAATAATAAAGCCAGTCCTCCCAAAAGACATACTATACTTTCGGAGTTATAAAAGGCTAATTATTAAGTTGACTCAGATATAAAATGAAACATCATGTTTTCATTATTAGGCTCTAATTCCAACAAAATTTCATCTTTAAAATAATATGCCTAAGGTTAGCAAGGAAAATGAAATGAAATGAGATGCAGATTGTTCATTTGTAAGGAAAATAGATAATTACATAGAAAGTGGTATTTAGAATGTATAAAATAGTCAACTTGTAACGGTCTCCTTTAAAACTTCACGCAATGGGCAGAAACACCAGCTCTGAGGTTTCTACCCAAAGTCAGCATGAGTTCCACTAAGTTCGATAAGAGACACACAATACATTAGCCAGTCAATTATGCCCTGTTAAGAGTACCATGGATTGGGAGGAATTGTTTTGACTGAAGATCGAACTTCTATTTCTGTAAGCCTTTCAATTCATATGATGAAATATCTGTGATGTGAAATACAGACATATAGAAGAATACATGACTTAATGAAGTTTTATTAACCTTAATAAAATCTCTGGTAAATTGTATAAAAATAATCTATGCTTATTATTTTGGGTATAGTTAAAGACTTTTTCCTTTTATACCATATAAATTCAATTTATTGGAAAACAGAATTATCAAAATATATTGTATCAAGGCCTTTCAGGGGATATCAAGAGTTCCAGATGACAACATAGTATTTACATTGTACTAACGGGACCCACAGCATTAAAATATGTATATATAACTATAATTAATAATAAATATATAATTATACCTAAATATCTATAATTTTGATATAAATATATATATAAATAATACAATAGCAATGTTTTTGTTTTCTTGTTTTGCCAAAAAAGAATTACAATATTTACAATCATATTTTAAATGACTAGATATTATAAATAGGTATTTCTCACTACAATATTCACAGAAATGTTTAACTATTTTTGCAGCTAAACATATTCCAAATGTTACTTTGTTAAATGTGTCTATATGTAAGCAAAATAAGCCTTGATATTGATCCAGATGCATCATACTCACAAACTGACATGGTCAAAACACCTTTGTACAACTAATTAAGAATGCTAAAATACAAATAAATAAAAATTCAATAAATGTTGGATTTAAGTAGTAACAAAGCATCATGTTCAACACACAGCACAAATAAAATATTTTAAAATTTTAATACAAGCCTTTGTCTCAGAGGTAAAGGAATGTGATACTTATTCCACCCAGCAGCTCACACACTCACACATATATATACACATATGCATACTACACACAAACATACATACATGCACATATTTATACTATACAGACCAAATCAAGATCATTTGAAGTAATTTTATCTTTGCAGTTTTAAATCTAGGAGAATTGGATAGTAAGAAGTATAATACCCGCTGCTAGTTAAAAACAATTATAGGAATAAATGAAATTCATAGTGTATCCTCCAAATTACCATATTAATATCAGCTTTATTTTTATTTGTATTACACTGGAGGTAGATTCGTCTTCCATATCATCAGCCCATTTTGGGGCTTTATAAGCAAAGCTGATACATTGATAATACAGGTAACTTAGCGAACTCAAAGTAAAGCCACAGCTTTTAGAATTACAGATGTTTGATTTCATGAATAAGTATAAGTTTTCAAGTGTTTAAAATGTGCATTTTAAGGCAGTTATCTACATCTCTATGGGAACTAGTAACAAGAATACAGAATTGCACTGATTTTTTAACACATTGAAACCATTTTAACATGGGAGTTATTCATGTAAAATTATCATGTAGATCTTATGAATAACAAATAGCTCAACATCAATAATAAGATATTTGCATCAAAGTTTTGATAGTACTACACTCTTAACAGGTTGTGATAAAACACACAAATTCAATATTTTATTTACTTCTACTACCTAATTATTAGCCATTTTAATTATCTAAAATATTGTATAATTATTATAAAACAATGCCTTCCACTGGATCTTCTAGATTACATATATATGCATATATATATATAATATTTCAACTAATAAGCTCACTACATGTCAAAGTCAAGGTTTTTCCTCTTGAAAAAGTGGCAGTATTCTTCATCAGTAAATATTCACAGATCATGCACTATATGCAAGTTATTCTCTTAGGCACATATCATGTAAAATAAGTTGATTTCTACCCTGATTCTACTTTTTTTCCCATCCTCTCTTGAATCTTTGGTGCAGCCTTATATTGAGTGATTTGTAAGCATCAAACATTTATTTTTACTATTCTGGAGGCTGGAAATTAAAGATACTATTGAGTCTTCTTATGTTTGAAGGGGCAAGTCAACTTTCTCAGACTTGAGTCATAAGGTCAATAATCTAACTCATGAGGGCAGTGACTTCTGACCTAATTACTCCTTCATGTCTCCAGTCCTAGTGCTATGACTTAAGGAATCAAGACTCAACACATGAGTTCAATTATAGACTCTAAAACTCAGTAAATAACTAAAATATCTTCATGTTCACACTGAAAATACTGTCTCATATTCATTCACTATTGTGCACTTTTTGGATGCTGTCTAAGTTTAAACACCAGAATAAATTCTCTCCTCAGCTATTACTATCTCTCTTAACTCTGCATTCTGCCAGCTGTCTTCTTGCTTTCAATTAATTCTTTGCATAGTGATTTTTATAATACTAAGCATATTGCTCACCTGCATAAAATCCTTCAGTATAACGAGAGTTCCATTTCTATCTAAAGAATTAAGAAATAGGCCTTTGATCCTGTGGAATCAAGAAGGAAAGGGAATTAATGGATTAATAATTAATACTCCAATATAGAATATCAAAGAACAGTAAATGGGAGGAAACCTTGAATAATTTCATGAAGAAAGGCACAAGTCTTTCATTCATGAGCAGAGAATATGACATCATTCATTCAAAAGATAATCAGCAAGTCTTGGTCCCCATGTGGGCTAAGAAAAATCAAATCAGTTTTACCAGCAAAGTTGGGCAGGGGGTTAAATCGCAAAACAGAAAAGTCCCAATTGCAAAAGTAATAATTATTAAAGAAAATATATATCTTTCACTCAGTCATAGATATTAAGAAATTTACTAAGAAAGAAGTACTCTATTAACAGGCAGAAATTAGAGAAAATTCTTACAGCCAGTGTGTCATTGAGTGCATGGATTATAGGGCCCTGTTGAAGGTAAATGTAATGGCTAACCAGAGCTACATAAAAGATGACGTAACTGCCCTCCCAGTTCAACTGCTGACATGAAAACCATCAGTACCACAGTGGTAACAACAAGAAGACTGGGTACACGATCCTGAGGAATGAGCTCAAGTTAATGAATGATGTGGCCTAGCCTCAGCTACAATCAATCCTTGTAAAAGTTTGAAATATAATTCTTTTGTTCAAGCTACCGGATAGAAGAAAGGACTTTAATGGCAATATAACTAGAATTTTTATAAATTTATTGTTAAAAGATAGTCATTATATGTACTTTAAAAATACATTATATATGTAAATATATAATATATTACCTGTAAATATTTGTGTATATATTTAAAATATGGGAAGATAAGCAAAAGAAAATAAAATTTTAGAAAGGAATAAAAAATGAATTTTAAAAGAAAGGTAAGAATTAGAAGCAAAATATATCTAATCGACACTATAGTCAATGAAAATGGTAATTTTTTCAGAATGAAACTTGTATTTTAAACATTAATAACATAAGTTTACACTTAAAATTTTAGTTTCTCAAGACACAGAAATCTGAGAATCTCAGTTTGAAGCCAGCAGCTAGAAATGGAGTTATAGAGTATTAGCCATGAGCAAAAATCTGACTAAGATGGGCTGGGAAGGTGGCTCAAGTGGTAGAGCACTAGCCTTGAGCTGAAGAGCTGAGGGACAGCGCCCAGGCCCAGAGTTCAGGCCCCACGACCGGACAAAAAAACAAACAAACAACAAAAAAAAAATCTGACTAAGATTTCTAAGCCCTGAGTTCAAGCCCCAATATTGGTAAAAAAAAAAAAAAAAAAAAAAAAAAAAAAAGAACAATAAAAGATATAGATTTTAAGAAAGAAAATGAAGGAAGAGATGATATGGGAAAAACAAAGGAGGAGAGAACAATGCTCAATAGGAAATCTACACATTACCTTACTCAAGCAACTGTAAACCCTTTCTCTGTACAGTATTTTTACAATAAAAGAAGTATAAAAAAGACAGAAAATGATTCAACATTTAAAGCAACCATAGTAACTTCAATAAGTCTAAATATTGCTTATAAAAATTAAATTTAAAATAGAATAAAAGAATAATACCGACTTTTGAAAACATTAATCTCCTTGGGAAACATATTTTATCATTACAACCCTCCCTACAAAGAAGGTTACAAAGATCCAGATGACTTTATAGCCTTATTATTAACTTTATCCAACATTTTGACCAAAAATAGGAAGTCCCAGAAGCAAGCACCAGACCAAAGAAAGAAATAAAGGATATTCAAATTGAAAACAAATCAATGCAGCTTCCACTGTTTGCACCTGATACAATTTTATCAATGGAAAACCTGATCAATTCTACCAAAAACCAACTAGAACTAGAAGTGGAGGCAGCATATCTGAAAATATCAAAGTCATATTTCAAGTAATCGCATATCTGATTAGCAAGCTCAAAGTCCTAGTTCAAACAACCCTAATATTGCAAAATAGAAAGAAAAAGGAAGGAAGGAAAGAAAGGAGGGAGAAAGGAAGGAAAGAGGGAACAAGGAAGAAAGTTCACAAAAACGTGGATTGACACGTAACTAAAATCCATCTGTATATTACCTTGACAATAAAATTAAATTTTAAAAAATCAACTCAAAATGGATCAAAGACTTAAATGTAAATTAAGGACTACTAGGAGAAAACATAAAAGAAATAATTTAGGACTAGAATGAGCAAGCGGTTGTTTTCAGAAGTGTTCTCAAAGCATGGCGGGGGGGGGGGGGGGGGGGGGGGGGGGGGGGGTGGCGGGGGGGGAGGGGTAAAAATAGATAGATGTAATAACATACCAATGAAAGCTGCCATGCACCTGGGTCTCCAACCTGTAATCCTACTTACTTGGAAGGCTAAGACTGAAAGGATCTTATTTTGAGGCCTAGCCAGTCTTTACATTTGTAAAGCCCTTTCTTGACTCTTATCTAAAACTACTGGGTCATCTCAAACTTTAAGGTCCATTTTGAATTCAATGATAATTGAATATCCCCAGGACGGTCTGGGGAAAATATGTACATGAGACTCAGTCTCAACAAAGGAAAGCTGATGCAGAAGTGCATAACTGTCATCCTAGCAATAGCATCAGTAAGTGGTTAGTAGTCAAGCATGTAGATCCTGATACTGATAGCTCCTGATAGCTTTTAAAAAAACTTTTTTATTGTGAAATTACCATATAGAGGGGTTACAATTACATGGGCAAGATAATGAGTACATTTCTTATCAAGCATTGTTGCCTCCTCCTTTGTTTCGCCTTCCCATCCCTTCCCATCTCCCACTCACCCCCACTCCTCGCCCCTGGCCAAAGTCATTATGTCGGAAAATGAACTTTACAACTCCTGATAGCTTTTGTATGCTGACACCTTGTACCTAATTCCCATTCTTAGCCAGGCATCGTTGTATATGCTTACAATCTCAGCTAGATGGTTGTGTAAGTAGGAGGCTCAGAGTCTGAGATGGCCCATACAAAAATGCAAGACCATCATAGAATGAGCCTGTGGAATGTGAGAAATATAGACAATACTTAGTAAGATGCATACAAGTACCTACACTGTTTGAAAAACAAGATATTGCAAAATGTCATGTAGACATTTTCGTTGGGGTTAGTGGTTGCAGGGCTTGAACTCAAGTCCTGGGAGCTGTCGCTGACCTTGTTATGCTCAAGGCTAGCACGCTACCACTTGAACCCAAAACCACTTGCAACTTTTTAATGGTTAATTTTTTGGAGATAAGAATCTCATGGGGACTTTTCTGCATGGGTTGGCTTTGAACTGTGATCTTCAGATACCAGCCTCTTGAGTAGCTAGGATTACAGGTATGAACCACCACCCAGCTTGTAAAATAGACATTTGTAGTAGACTACAATTTAATTTAAAAAGTCCCACAGATAACCTACACATGTGTTTAAATAAGCCCACACACATACACACACATATAACTATTCATCTTTTTGAATGAGTTAGAATGATATGATTTTAGATCAGATATGAATTAACAGTAAATAGTTATGATAGACCTAATTAACTATAAAAATATATCAATATAAGGAAAAGATATGCAAGTATACATACACATATATGTATATGTGGGTATGAAGCTTAACTATAAAAATATATCAATATAAGGAAAAGATATGCAAGTATACATACACATATATGTATATGTGGGTATGAAGCATTATGTATATATATATACATATGTATGATAGTTTTATCACAATAAATAAATTTAAACATGCTATGTGTTGTTATAATTTAGTCATGAAATTAGGGAATTTAGTTTAAATAGAAAGAAAGCATTATATGAGAGTGATTCTATTTTTTTTTATTTATTTGACTATTGGACCAATGCAGAGAGCTGCGTCAAAGCCCAGTGGTACCTAATGAATTATCCTTCATGTGAGCCAAATTCTTTCCTTTGCCTACTACCAGTTTATAGATTACAGCAGTAGCCCGAACAGGGTACTGAGAACACTTAAAGGACAGTGAAATGCGTTTCACCCTCAGAATTTTTTATCAAGAACAAAGAAAAGTATAATCAGCTACTTTACATTTGCATTATTGATTACTACCAGGATTTTGAGTGTCATGGACAAATGTCAGGAGCATTCATTGGATTATTGCCCAATTTGTGTGGAAATTAGCAGTATGCCCTATTGTATATTAAAAGAAAACATGGAAGAAAAGGAATTTAATTATTCATCTTTTTTCCTAATAAGGTAACATTCTTTCCCTGTATCTTTTATATCACAGGATGATATGAACAAACTGTGCAACTCCTTAGAATACAGACTGGTCCTGGGAGGTTGGGCAAGTTTAAGTATGCAGATAGTGCGATCTTATCCCTGAGATACCTAGGGTCTGTATAGCCGCATAGAAAGATTAATTACAGCTCACGCCTATGTTGGCCTCTAGATGTCATATAAAGAGCATAACATATGAAAAGGAGCTGCAGAATGTTGATGAGGGCTCTCTGAAACATTGCATGGATGGAGAAGACCAGGAGCTGAGGAATTCTCTTCCAGGTTGACCAGTAGAGGAGCCAAGGCAGAAAAATACCTTGGAAGTGCTGATAGCACATTCTCACTTACTTTCTGCAGTTGCCAAATTGGTTTAAAAAAGAAAAATGTTACTAATTCAAAATGTGTTCCATGTAACCAGTCTCTAAGATTCAAAGGGATACTAACGATTGTATACAAGGAACTCAGGGGAGTATATCAATTATTACTCTTGTTTGTATGTAAGAGAAAAGAATTTAAAATAAACACAGAAAGAAAAAAAGAATAGAAATTTCTGGGAACTTTCATAATTGTCCTTTAAAATATGACAAGGGCAGATTTGCATGCCTATTAATTATATTACTATAAAAGTTTAATCCCAGTATTTTAATGTGAGAGAAGGCAAATTATGTAGGCTGTAGTTTTTGTGCAAGTTGCTTAACAACAGGAAAAATAAAATGTTTCAGATGCTTTTGTAAAACTGAGCAAAAAAAAAAACAAAAACAAGAAGATGAATAACAGGAAGAAAAAAATTCCATCACAAAAATGGTATAAGGTAGATACGAAAAGGAGACCCTATCTGTGTGCCCCTATGTTTCTTACAATCTGTAGTTAATTCATCACAGTGTAGCTCTCTGGATATTTAAGAACAGTGGATAATGTCCACAAGTCCTCTTCTTGTTTCCATCAGCAACCCTAGAGAGCAGTGCACTGCAAACAACAAGCCATTTAAATGCCTCCCAAAGAGAATAGCTATGCTGGGAGTAAGCAAGCTTGCTCTGAGATGAGCCAAGAAATACAAAGCAGACAGACAGTGAGAATAGGGAAATCATGCAGAAGAACTAAAAGAAAGGAAGAAGAGCAGAATATAAGAAAATGAGAGTCTGCTTAAACCAATGTATGGTAATAAGCTCAGACACTGGAAAAACTTCACAGTCGAAACTGAAACAGCACATCTGATTTCAGAAGCAGAACAGTGGAATAATGAATGGTGTAGAACCTTTTGGTCCTTAAAACTAGGTTCAGATTCATGCCCTGGAAAATGCTAGTGATTGAAAAAAAATACCAGATTCCCCTTCCCCTTGAGTAGCTAATGTTGGATTTCTTCTTTTTCTTTGGAGCTGCCAAAATCAAGGGAATAAGCTCAGAGTAATTGCTAAGACTGGGTCTCATAATTATAGGTCTTGCTTGTGCATGTGAATTGAGCAAACTTTTTTTTAAAAATTATAATTTTTATTATCTTAAAATAGTTGAAGAAGGAGTTACTGCTCAATAAATCAGTTTATAAGCACAATACATATCTGAGTGCTCAAGAATGAACAATATTATTTATAAAAGCAAATTAGACCTTAACACTGGGAGAAAAAGCAAACAGTCTTTGAAGATTAATATATTAACATCAACCATTTGTTAAGCCATAGGTCAGACAGTCTTAATTGTCTTTTCATTACTTTTAATACTCTATTATTTCTTTTTATTATTTTGAAAGTTTTGTGGAGTTAAAAGCCTTAATTTACTAGGCCTAAATCAGTGTTAACAGCTGAGACCTGTATGACTACAGTTTAAAGGAAAGTGAGTATAAAGTTTCTCTCTAAGGATGACACCTGTCATACAACTCATGACCTAATATAGCAACAAGTGTAGTCAAAGCTGATTTACTTCTTTTTATCCAAAGGAGCTACAAAATAGGAAGAATATGCTAAGAGAAACTGCTGGACTTCATCTCGGAATTATAGGTTTTTAATTATGAGCAAGTACACATAAAAGACAAACATACATCAAAAGGTAAAGCTCAAAACAGTGAACACAGAAAAAAAACACTGATCAATCCATTTCCAGAATTATTGACAAATCTAATTGTAAGTTTGTAAGAACTAACTTTGTACATATGCACATCTTTGGAATATAGATTGATATAGATAAATCGACTATATGGATATAGATAGGTATGGAAGTAGTCCAACCTTAGACACTTATGATCTTTCCCAACTGAAAGGAAAAGAAATAGCCTTTGTTTATCTCTCTTCTGACACTGAATCAGACACACAATCTTTTAAAGATTATCTATTAATCAGAAAATTGTGTACACTGCCATCAAATACCCTCAAAATAATATTTGTGTGTTTTTATTAATATACCCTCTACTTACATGCAAGTTCACAATTGTTATCTCAGTATGAAGTTTTGCATATACTACTGGGTCTATTCCATTTTTGTCTTTTATTTTTTCTTGCTCATTATTTGTCATAGCAAGAACAGAATTCCGTATCTAGCAACTTTACTCCAAGTACCTCATGCCATACATTGAAAATGCTGAGGAAAGAGATATATGAGAGAGAGGAAGAACACTTCGTTAAAGTACATGCATAGAAAGTAAAGATTTTCAATCCAAATCCTTAGTGTTCAAAGGACAGAGAGAGGGGGGAAGTGTTTGAGGAAAAGAATAAGAAGCCTTAAGATCAATAAACCTGAACAGGCTCTTTTCCCGTCTTTATGTTCCATTTCCATCTGCACTTGCTTGGGGATAAATAAGCCATTTTCTGTTCTCTGTACTTAATTTTGTGTTCAGTGGAGTATGTAAGTATGCTTCCTAACTCTTAGAAATACAGTGCATGTGTGGAATACAGGGAGTGCAGTGATTTAAAGTCAAGAATATGCATAGTCACTTTTAAGTCAATAGATTTTATCTTAAAGTTACTTTTTAAACTGCTATGTCAGAAAATAGACTCAAATTAAACCACATCAGTGCAAAACAAACAGTAAAATGAAGACTGATCTGTGAAAGTTTTGTATTTAGTATACTGATATTAGAACATTGAGCTTACTAGATTTCTTCAGCAATGATATTTGTTAGTCTGAATATCTCTCACAAAATTGTACTGCTATTGTTTTTAAAACAAAATATTGAGTTTTCTAGATTCTTTTCTGATAAAAGTGACTAGAAAAGCAACAAATATGGTGCTGTTGATACCAACTTGAGAAAGTGAGGGGGAAAGAAGTAGTGAAGGATGAAAGGATGAAAGAAAGGGAAGCAGGGAGGAATGACCAAAGAAGTGATGAAGAAAACACAATGATGTCCATGTTTTAATTTATACTTCCCCAATGTCCCATTTACTGCTTGACCATGCCTTGGAAGAAATTGAAGGTAATTAAATGCATTCTTATAGAAAATATACATATTGTCATGAAGTAGTCAATAAAGGTTATAATGACATTTCACCAGGAAATTGGAAGCCACTTTATGTATAATTATTTTCTTTTTGCATTCAGAATGTAGCAATATCATATATTTCTCCTGTATTGGTCACTCTACTTGTTCCTGGACCTGAGCTGTAAGACATTTGTATCTATTTGCACCTGAAACAGCAAATCTCAAAAATGGATTTACACATGTTTCCTTCCTAGTTGTACCATGGTTTAGGAACATTAAGCCACTTTTTCTGATGGCTGAAATCATGATAAATAATGAAGGGGTATTCTATTAAGATGAAGGCAAAGCATCCGTTTCCAACTGGAGAACAATAACAAAACATCATCAATATGGCCTGATAATCAAAGGAAAAAAAAGAACATTAAAGGCCCATATCCAAATAGGCAGGAAAGTCAGGACTTGGTCTACATCAGAACTGAGTGAAGACTTGTTAAATCACAAAGTTGCTAGGCTCTAACTGCAAGGTTTCTGGTTCAGTATACCAGAGAAAAAGCTCAAAAATCTGTGTATATCACGTTCCCAGTTGGTGGTTAGCTTGCTGCTCTGGGGTGTATACTTTGTGAAACACAGAAGGAATTCATATTTTTAGTCATTCATAGTACAAGAAAACGTACTATGCCACATTTTCAAAAGAGATCCATCAGTGATTTTATTTCTGTCACATAATGAATAACCAAAGAAATTACATATAATCCTTAGAGTTGTCAAATGCTACATGCAAAGTTTTATGCTTTTCAAATTCTTAAAGCCCAAACTCGCAGTTTCCGACAGTTTTGTAATATTTTTACCATAGTACTTTGATGTGTTGCTCAATAAATATAGCTACTGAGTGTGAGGGAAAGAGAACATTCAAAATGTTTAGAGCAAGTATTTGATTAGAAGCAGAACCTTATTTCCTTGAACAGTAGCTTCTAGTTAATCTTGTACAACATTTTTTACCAACTTATCCTATTCTTGGGCTAAATGAGTTAAGACACACATTATGCTGTGATCCATTATTGAGAATTAGCACATGGGCTTAGACGAGTACTGCAGGGACTTCAAACAGCCACTATTTAGTAGCACCTGTGACTATAACACAATGCTCTGGAAAGAGGGACACAAAACTTAGTAGAAATGTAAATGCACTTTCTGATTATTCAACAGTAATAATAACCTCTTTAATTTATTGTCTTGAAGCAGGTGTACAACACAGTTGCCATTTAACAAATGTTTATGAATATAATACATCCTGATTAACCATACCTCTTTCAACATTCTCACCTACCCCTCCAATTTACTCCTTCCCTCAGTTTACTTAATTTTGTAGGATATACATTAAATTCTTGATTATTCAATCTTCCCCTTTTCTCTTCTTTATTCATCTACCCTTTTCCCTTTGCCCTCACCCCAATCCCTTCTAAGTCCTGATGTTTATTTCGTTGAACTCTTTAATTTTCTAAGGGAATACATGATTTGCGTTCTCTGAGCTTACTTTGTTTTAGTTAATACATTTGTATACACTTGTATAATGCCCGATACATATTTCTAGGTTTATAAGTTCATTCTAGCTTCTACATATAAGGGAAGTCATGTAAACTTTGTCTCTCTGAGTCTGACATTACTTAACATATTTTTCCAGGTCTTTCTATGAATAATTATGTCAAAGGTGTTTAAATTATGTGGATGAAGTGCCCCGGTTGCAGTTTCTCTGTTCCATGTACTTATAATTTTAAGGGGTAGATTAATCATTCTCATTTAATTACTTCAAGGCCTCTTTCAAGAGCAAGATAAGCAAGTCCAACAAATATGAACACTGAATAATGAGTGAGATTATTGAGGTCATAAAGGGTATATCAGAGTGTGAAGAATCTGTCCTAGAAGGTGTTATGGGTTATACAATGGATACATTTGACAGCTATAGAACTCCTTCAAAGGTGAAATCTAGCCAGGTCAATTTAGCCAGCTATCTATTCCGGCATAGTTCTGTTTTTCTTTCCAATAAAGTTATTTAAAAAACAAAGCCTAAATTTATTTGATTAAACTTTTTAAATGGTTTGGTCAATGTCCCACATAGCCCATCACCTGACCTGTCTACCTTACCAAGACCCTTTCATTGTTTTTATTATTCTATTGGGATACAAAATGGTCTGTCAATAGCCATGGCTAAGATACTTTGGAAATAATATGAACAGTGTTATTAATTTTTATGAAAGGAAAATGTAGCCATATTACTATCATATTACTTCCTACCCATTGCATTGGCATAATTTTCAAAAGTATAGCATAAAAAAGAAACAAGTAATCTCATAAATATCTTACCATTAATAAATGTAATTAGCTAATTTTTCCATGCATCTTTGTTGTTGGGCATTCCACATTGGTAAGGATCTATTCTAAAGGTACTTAGCAAAATAAATAAATAAAAGCTATACACACAGTGTTATTCACTGAAGGTATATTTTGTGTTAGGAAAATCAGATTGAAAAACAACGAATTACTGTTCAGGATAGGATCTGTTCAATAACATGCTCCATCTTTAGAATTTAGAAATTCTAAACCATCAATGAAGAACAAATTAAAATAATCTAAGTCTCACCATTTTGCAGTTCCTAACAGAGAAAGACATTGATTACTATTGGCCTCTATAGAAATAAACAGGCAAAATGTGCATGTCTCCTAATTAAAGGAGACATACTGAAATGCAGATATAATGCTATATTGTCAGGATAACACAGTAGGATCTAGTAGGTAAGGATGATAGATCAGGAATCTGATTCTGAGGGCAGGATTTATGGGCATATTTTGCTACATTTGCACCCAGAAAAACAGAAACAAAATGAACAGAATGATGACAGATAGGATTTCATACAAATTTCCTCAGAGGATATCTTATGCTGTATTCTCAAATTCTATCCATGATTGTCCTTGGGCCATGCAGGAAGTACTAAATTCCCAGATACCGCTGTCTTGATGACGAGGGTGTTCAGACAAATGCACACTGAGATGGGAAGAAATGGCTTTGTATGGTACAAGTCCTGTTCCTGAAAGAGACTGAGCAAGAGTTGATAACTGTGGGGACTTGGCAGTGGATGGTGGATAAATAGGTACTTGGTATATCCTTCTTGGTATATCCTTCTGAGTACTTTCAAGTTGTTCAATCTCAACAAGACAGTTTGAGTGATGAAAAATTTTCCACAATTGAAAGAGGGCTGAGTTCAAAGTATTTTAAAGTATTTTCTAATAAAAAGTATTTTTTTTCTAAGCTAAGAACATGGATTCTCTGCTTTATAGTTCTAACTACTTTTCTTATGTGGCTGTGGAAATATCTTCTTTGAGCCTCTCTTTTATTATCGATAAAATAGGGAAAATAATATTTATACCATAGTAGTATTATGAAAATAAATTGAAATTGCCAGAATATCCACGATAAACTATAAAACAAGATTTGCTTATCTGCATATACCCTTACCTCAATTCAATAATTTTTGACACTACTGGTGACTGAGCTGAGGCTTTGAGCTTATTGTAGTCACTGCTGAGCCATGCCTCAGCTGCTTATTTTTGAGCTAGGGTCTGGCTTCCTGTCCAGGTCTGTGCCTGGTCTATGATCTGCATAATTTAAGTTTCCTGTAATAGTTGTGATGAGTACTCTAATCTTAGCTCCCTACAGTGTTAGGACGTTAAGCATGTAGCTCTGCACCCAGCTATGACTTGAGAAGTCTCATGAGCTTTTCTACTCAGGCTGGCCTTAAATCACTATCCAACCAATCTCAGATTCCCAAACAGCTAATATTACAGATCTTAGCCCCTGGCACCCGACCTGAATTCAATATTTTCACCAAGAAGATAGATATATGTTAAGGGATGAGTTGTCCAGGGAATTTACCATTATTCTTATTTTTGAATAATCGGAATCAGAAAATCAGAAAAATAGAACAGACCAAGAATTTTCATTCTGTGCAAGTTTTTTCTCTTTTCCACCACCTCATAATAGAGTTAATCAGTCAATTAATTAATATATGTGTCCATAAAGGTCACCCAACTATACAGAATGTGGAAAGGAAAAAAAGAAAAATATATATTTTCATTTTTCTTAGGAATTGAATTGTTCTATCTTGGTCTGATTTACTTGATTAGCAAAGAAATTCCATTGGCTACTTCTGACATGATAATTTAATGGTGCCCTCAGTGAAAATCCAAAGAACGAGTTAAACAAAATCTGACCAACTACTCAGATTTTCAGTCTTGTCACTTCATGTCAAGTCTCCATTAGTCCAAATTTCCAAAGTGGCCAGGGCTGTCTATTCATTTCCTATGGTTGCCTTCTTTTTCCCTCTATCTTCACTTGACCTCCTTCTTCTGGGTCTCAGTATCTCTGGATTCTTTCCTTCCAAAACAAAAGCAGTTGTGTTTAAGGTGCACAGTTGCTGAGGGATTATCTTGTTTCTGGATCCCCACTAAATTGCATATGCAAAAAATCCCTATTTTCAGAAAAGTGCACTGGAATGGGGTTAATTAGGATTTGGGCCGATCTTTTGTGGGAAGTAACAACATGAAACCTATTACAGGGAATGTGAGGGAAATGGAATGATTGAAATGAGCATGGGGTAATATGTTACCATGGGGGCAGGGATTTCTTACATTGCTACTTCTCTTTCCCCACATGTTTGAGCAATATCTTCTTGTTTCCTGGTGGCTGTTCCCCTGCTATCATGGGCTGCCGGGTCTTTTTAATGTGAACTGCTAAATTTATTGGGAAAGCTGAAAGAAGACAGAATACAAAACTCCTCCTCCCACAAAACAACAAAGGACAGAGGCTGCATACTTGTTTATGTAGTATCATTCTTCTAGCTTCTTAATTCTCTCCCTCCCTCTCCCTTTTCCATACTGGCCATCCTTAGGGATATGAAATTCTTTGGCCTGTCCCTTATTTCTCCTGGATCTTTTCTCTTTGATCAAACCAACAACAACAAGAACAAAAGCATAGACACAAAAGTGTATTGTCTTTCACGAAGATTGCTTTCTGAATGCCAGCAAGGATAGCAATTTATGTATTGGTGAAAATACTGAGGAAGTCCTTTGCCAAGCTAATTTGCCCAACTTAACATCTATTCTATCTACCTCCTAGATTCTTTCAAGGCAGTATAAAAAAGCCAAAGATTTTGTGAATATTTCTCTTTGTTTACTACCACAGCTTTGCTTATAATTTCTTACCAAACTTTCATCTACCACTAACTGGTCTGCCCTTTGCATAAGGAAAATGGATTCTTGGGCTGAATATAGCAATATATATATATATATATATATATATATATGTATATATATATATATATATAGTTCAGAGAATTACCTTTCTGAACAATAAAATAAGAGACATGAAATGATAATATAGCAAGAAGATGTTAAGAATATAAACTGGAACTAAAAGAACCCTTCTTGGGATAGCCAGATTCCAAGCTTCTAGCAACTTCTCCTTCTCAGTCTTTTTGTCTCAGTTCGCTTCTCTGCTCTTCTCTTCCAGTTCCCAACGGGATCACCCGGACTGCTTTTCTTCATCAGTACTCCAGCTGTTCCCTCCAGAAGGTCTGAAGACCTGCAACATGCACCCAGTCTTCCTGCCACCGTTTCACCAGCTGCTCATTCTGGTGCTGACATCTCATATTTAAAGCATGTTTTCCTACATACTCAGCAAGCAGCTGATTTTCTTTAGCTCTGGTTAAAGGTATTTTCTCAAAAAGCATCCTTTGGGGACTTCTGTATATAGGGGTTGGAGGGAAATGTGCAAACCACAAATAGCCTTTCCCCAACTAAAGTAAAAATATTTATGCCATAGAGAAGGAAGAGGAGGAGAGGCTTTTCTTAAATTCATTGTGTGTACATGCTTGAACAACTTCCCATTGCATGCTTGACTTTAATCAGAAGACTTCTGCACAGCCTGAAGACCTAACCTCAGCCTCCAACACACAGTGCTCACTCTGCCTTACCCTGTAAAATCAGGGAACGCTCGGGTGCACATATGCACAGCCTCTGACTTGCAGAATGGGCAGCAATGGCATTCGTGGGCAAAACTGGCATTGTTTAAGGCTAGATCAGATTCGTGGTGCAGTTTATTTTTTTCTTTAATACTACAGTGTGTGATATTAGTTCCCTTGCCTCTTCTACATCAGTTAGGTTCACAAAAAATAATGACAGCATGTAGCTCTGAGCTAGACAGTGTTGTGAAAGGAGAGAGTACATATTCTCTGTTAACACATGAATTTCTTCCCTTATAAAATATATGTGAATCTTGCATTCATTTTATATCAAATATGAGAAAAAATTCACTCATCAAAATAAAAAAAAGGATATGAATGAGTTTGAATTGAAAAATAAAGCTGACGGCAAAGGGCAGGGGGTGTTAGTGCACTAGTGAAGTAGTGCCTGTCCTGGGACTCTCTTATCTAGCAATGTACTTAGAGGCCAACCAAGGAATACATTTCTTCACATTACTAAGAGATCTTTCTCTATTCAAGCTCCACTTTAATATCCCTTCTTTTTCCAAGTTTATTTGTTATTTATTTCCCACATGGGAAAATGCAAATTCGGCTGAGGATGTCTTGAGTTTAATTTTAATCACAGTACACTTTAACTCCAAAAAAATGCTACACAACTCTGATTTAAATCTTTTAAAAATATCCCTTACTGTTATTCAAATTTAATTATTGTGAGAACAGTACCACTATATTAAAATATAATCACCTTACTCCTTTTGGCTTTGTGACAATGTTCATAAAGTGCTTAATATTCATGTAACATGCTACCTCACCCTGTAATATCACTATATTTATGGAAAGAAATTGTAATCCTCTTTACTGGCTCAGGTTAATTCCAATAAAATATTAAATCCATTTTCTAATCTAAATGAGTTCATTAGGAGAGGCATGGTACTGAGAATACCAAAATCTCCACAGAGTTGAGCTTCATTACATTCCCACATTGTGCGTTTCCAGAGCTGTTGTACTACATTTATGAGGATTTATCTGTACTGTTCCAAAAACATTCATCCTAATTCTCCTCCTCCTGTGCATGCTAATCATGAATATGTTAAGTGGAAATACTAAGCTTGTAGCCAATCTCATCCCCAGATGGGTTCAAGTTATGATTACAGAAGCAAATTTACCATAAGCACTCTTACAGCAGTGCCAGTGAGGAGGAAATGAAAGTTTGAAGCCATTCAAAAAAATGACATTTGGAGACACAGTAAAAATTTCATAAATGTTAGAGGAAATAAAAAAAGAATAAGGGAGATCTCCAGATAGTTCGGTCACAGGCGGAGCTCTAAGAATTCATAAGTAGGTCTATCTGAAAAAATTTAAAATAAATGCAAGGGTTAAATAGATAGTTGCAAATATTTGCAGTCTCTAAAAGTCCATAATCCAGAGGTGAACTCCACGTTCATTATTCAGGTCATTACATCTAGCAAAGCTTTACTCCATTAAACCTTCCATTTGAAAGAAATAATGGGCCTCTTAGGAAGAAAGGCAAGACCTATGCGGATGTTCATTCAGCTAGTGAGTAATGACACAATCACTAGTTGTTTGCCCATGGAGAACTTTGACAGATATATATATATGTTTATCACAAACCTAACGGTTTCCTTTTTCTTCCATTTAAAAGCAAAAAAAAAAAAATGGTAATATGGTTTATGTTTTACATAGAAAAAAAAACACAAGATTTTCCCAGCTTCCTCCCTTGGGTTAACAGTTGCAGTGACCTTTTAATAAGAGCTTTTTGGCCTATTTCAGGTATTTAACTAACAAAAGAGTAGAAAGCAAAATGAAGAGGGGTGAGAGCAAGTTATTTCTGACTGCTGCTAATTAAAGTTAAATACAGGAGGGAGTAACAATGCTTGATAGGAAATGTACTCATTACCTTGCTCATGTAACTGTAATCCCTCTGTACAGTATTTTTACAATAAAAAATGTATTTTTTAAAAAAAGAAAGAAAGTAAGTTAAGTATAGCTCCTTGGTCAGCCACATAAAATGTGGAGTGAATTTTCAGCCGAACATGAAGTTCTGCAGCCACTGGTTGTCACTGTTGTACCACAAAACAGCAATGGAAGGTTTACTCCTTCAGAAAACTGCCTTTAAGGATGGTTGAAATTATGTAGTTGACTATTTAGATTACCATTTCTGCAGAACAAAGAAGCCTCCACAAAGGCCTTATGGATTTCAGATGAGTATTAAACATTGAAATGAGAGCATGCCACAAACAATTTATATATGAATCACACGGTGGTGTGAAATAAAGATCTGATTTTCTACTTTAATAAACACCCTTTAAGTTTAAATGATTAAGGTTATAGGCTTTATATGTTCATCAGTGCATTCAATTTTCTGGTAGTTAAATTATTACCTTAATATCCAGGGTATATTCATTATTCAAATGAAGTATATCCCAAGAATTGAGCTTATAACATTTTTTAAATCAAGAAATGAACAGACGACCCTGACATAATCTTCTCTTTTCCCAAATCTGATTAAAACTAGCAAGACAAGAAATCAATAAGATCCTGAACATAAAATCCCAAAATATTCTGCTGTGTTTGAAATTAATTAAGTCTGTGATGCAGGAGCCTCAGATCAATAAACATCAATGATAGTAGTGTTAAAGGTGGGAAGAGCTGGCAAGAAATCAGACTGATAGTCATGGCTATAAGATTATTATCTACTCAATGAAATTAAAGGTTAAAATTAGACCAACTGTGCTTTAGGAAAATTCAGAGTTCTTCAAAGTGAAGAAACACACGTGTGTCTGAACAGAACCTTTCTAATTCAGAGAATTATACGTATTAGACAAGAGAGCATTTCAATTGTACCTTCAATAAAATCAGATACTATCAAAATAATCAGCAACCAATTAAAAGTGGGTGCTAACAGGAGAATGTTAAATCATTAGCGGTGTTTTTACACATACTTTGTACATACCTAGCTCAACTACTAGGTCAACATCATGATTTTCAGGATAAAAGAGTAATGTTTCAAACTTCTCTATTTATTTATTTATTTTTGTCTGTTATGGCTCATGAACTTCGGGTCTGAGTGCTGTCCCAGAGCTCTTCAGCTCAAGGCGAGCGCTCTACCACTTGAGCCACAGTACCACTTCCAGTTTTCTGGCGGTTAATTGGAGATAAGAATCTCACGGATTTACCTGTGCGGGCTGGCTTTGAACGACAATCCTCAGATTTCAGCCTCCTGAGTAGCTACGATTATAGACTTGAGCCACCAACTCCTGGCTTCAAACTTCTCTTTTGCCTGCCTGCCTGCCTGCCTGCCTTCTTTTGTTCATTCTTTGGTTCATTCTTTCGTTCTTTCTTTTTTCTTTCTTTCCTTCCTTCCTTCTGTCCTTCCTTCCTCCTCTTTCCTTCCTTTCCTTATTTTTAGTCTCTATCTCTCTCTCTCTCTCTCTCTCTCTCTCTCCCTCGCCCAGTATTAAGTTGTAATCTAGAAATAATGAATCAAAACAGGAAAACAGAAATAATTGTTAGGTGTAAGTATTTGCCATATCTCTAGCATTTTTCTCATTAAAAATGAGAAATGTAAGAGCATTTCAATTTCATTCTTATGTGAGACTACATTTTCATTAAGATGTAAGCATTTTAGGGATACTCATTTTTGTCTTAACATGACAAATGAGAATAATCACCTGTTGTTGAAAAAGGCCATCACACTGGCAGAAATAACTTCACAGGATATCTCAACAGAAAGTCTTCTAATAGTGATGTCTAGTCATATAAATTTCACAGTGTGTTTTCTTTTAATTGTATCTTTTTAAAGTAAAAGAGACCATGTAATCAGTAGATATACCATTAAAAATGGTGATATTTAGCGTCTAAACAGACCTGTAGAACCAGCTTCTTTCTATCTAACCTTTCAACACATTTTCATCACTAACTGGAAATGATTAGAAACACTGAACTCTGAGAATCATTCTTTCTGTCTCAATAAAGAATAGATGAAATATATGATATGATAAACTGTCCAATTATAATTGATCATTTTTATCGCCAATAGAATTAAGTAGCAAATGTTAGATAATATAATTCAGGTATAAAACCTAGCATAAAAAGTAGCATTAAATTTATTTTCTAATGTAATTACATATTTGCAATCTGATATTTTATAAATGATGAATTCAAGAAAAGGATCTTTTATAAATGTGTGATAGTATGCTTCTCATTGAATATTCATGAGTTAGCCTAAACTAAACAAAATAAAACAAAAACCTCATCTTTCTCTCTTGTGATGATAGTCCTTGTATCACTGCCTGTGATTTTCCCCCCCATTGGATATCCTCAGATGAGTCATGAATAGAGGAACGTTTCTTTGTGTTCCTGTCCTTTGCATCCTTAGAATACTTAACTAAACCCAAGTCTATTTATATAATAGGTACAGAGTAAGCATTAATTATTAAAGTGTGGTTTAGTGATCCACATCTTTCCACTGGAATAGGACGTTGAACATATCCCTTTCACAAAAGCAAATCTCTTTCCTTCAATAGCTCATTCTATTTTTTCTCAATGGTGAAGTCTCTCATGTGTGGAAACTAGAACTAATTTATAAATGTACAAATAAATTCAGAGGTAAAATTCTATGTAAGTGTACACAAATGTATTCACCAAAGGGAAATTTCAGGGGAGAATTCAAAAATCAGAATTTTAAAAAATGAATTCATAATCTAAATATCAGGAAATGAGCATTTGAAAAGTGTAGAACGGAGATCGAGAGGAAAGTTAGATTATGAAGAAAGAAGGGGGTGCCATTATAATATCTGAGTTATATCCTATGAAAGTAAGAAAATTGAGGGGAGGTGTGGGTTGGGAAGGAGGGAGGAAATGAAAGGGGTGATGTTGATTGATTTACCTTGTAATCATTAACTGATTTCTTGAATTGTAATTCCTTCATACAACTAATTAAGATTATAAAAATAAAAATAAATGTGAGTACCGTCACCCAGCCTCAGTCTTCTTGCAAGACCTAAGAGAAAGTAACAATGTAGAACAATAAACTAGGAAACATTCAGTTCTTATTCTAGACAAGGGAGAAGAAAATAAGTTTCTGTATTTCCCGAAATGTCCAACATTGACCTCTCTCCCCTAACTTACAACTAAACTATTCAGCCATGCATACCCACGTTTTCAACATACTCAGATGCAGCCATTTCCTCAGTTGTCTACATCAGGAAGCAGACTGATCATAGTGCTGACCAACAGAACTAAACTGAAGTGTCACTGGTACTGATCCCAGAGCTATGGAATAAACAAGCACAGTGGAACAGTTAGAATCCTGGGAGGCAATTGCTATTTATGTTGATCCTAATGAAGAGTCGTTGAAGGTAAACAGTCGGGCTTTGTCTGAAGATAAACTAAAATGTTGAATAGTCTAAAATAAAGAAGAAAATATATAGTCCTTGTCTTGCTTGAAGATAAATACTACAGCGAGAAGATACCTAGAAATAAGAAATACAATTTATTTACTAATTGTTTAATGAATCTAGGTGGCAAACAGAGAACTAAACGAAAAGTAGTAGAAAGCTCCAGTTTAAGTTAATTTAAATTAACTTTAAATTAATTTAAATTAGCTTCTCCTTGAAATTTATTAGACAGTATACTTTTAAAACATCTTTTAGTTTTAATAAGAGTGAAACTGAACCAAAAGTAGTAGAAAGCTCCAGTTTAAGGTGATTTAAATAAAACTTTGTTTCTCATTACAATTCATTAGCCATTACACTTTTAAAAACAGACATATTTTAGTTTTAATAAGAGTGAAAGAGGATAACTCCATATCAAAATGTTATTTCTTAGGCTGTATTTTAAACTACAAGTATCATGACTGTGAGTTACAACCATAGAGAGATGGTTTAGGTCTCTGGTTTGTTGCTTCTTCCTATTAGTTAAAATAGTCATGGTTTTAAAAGATGAGGCAAGCCATCATTTTTTTAATGTGTGTGAACAAAAAATAACAGGAAAATATAGTAGTTTTGTTCTGAGAGGAAATTTGTAAAGAAAAACAGCCAGTCAAGTTATATAGTAGATCCTATTTATACACAAAATCTGTACTGACTCTGGGCTCTTCCTCCACTCACCCACTTCACAAAGGCTTTACTCCTTCAGCAAAAGCAGTCTCACCAAGATCTGAGCTGAGCTGATCTACCTCCTATGCTTGCAAATCACTCAGACACATCAAGATTCTTCTCGAATCTTTGAAAAGCTCCCAGCTTCTGAGCCAAGTTGTTTTCTTCAGGGATGCTGAAAGAGGTTAGCACCAAAACCTTCACTCAGCTGTGTGTCTTTATTTCTTCAATATAGTTATAAATGAGTATTATCTCAAGGAATTATTTTCTATTAGCGAAAATGCCTGAGACATAGTTCCCACAAAACTATGTATGGTAAAATACCAGATGTTTTGTAGGAGAATGTTTCTCATTGTTTCAAGATAGTCTTTAACTAAGTAAACTAACTATTAGATAAAAGGATAAATGATGAACACTCCTATTTTCTTTAGTCATGAGAAAAATATGCATATGTACTATTAGCATATTAGCATAAGCTTTCTGCTTACAGCATTGATTAGAATAGGGCAGAGATATTAATATTAAAATAGAGAAATAATATGACAACTAAGCAGAAAACCACTTAGTAAGCTGTTGTTGGAAATTTACAAAGGATGATTTCAATGACTTGTTCTCATTCCATTATTTTGTGTATTTTAATGAAACTAAGGTATACCTAAAGTTGCAAATTCAATGAGAGTTC
This sequence comes from Dipodomys spectabilis, assembly GCF_019054845.1. Classification (NCBI taxonomy): domain Eukaryota; kingdom Metazoa; phylum Chordata; class Mammalia; order Rodentia; family Heteromyidae; genus Dipodomys; species Dipodomys spectabilis. Next base: position 14,464,765 of record NW_024870709.1, read on the forward strand.
ATTTGACTTGAGCTTAAAGTTATATTGTTATGTAACGTAAAAGAAACTAAAGTATACTTCGCATATTCACCCTATTGGTAGTGTATTTGGTTTAGCCATTATTACAATGCTATCTGGTTTGTCTGATAGTTGTTTGTCATCGTATCCTGTGTGAATATGTAGCCATAAGTATTACTGTATGTTTAAATGTTCTTTCCCCTCTGCCTGCTACTAATCAGAAAAAGAGCAAAGGGAAGAAAAATATTAAAAAGGAAAAGAAGAAGAAGCAAGACTGTGTCATTGTTCTTATCTCAGCACTGCCAAATAGACAAACTTGAAATATCTGAGATTTTCATCCTTCTTGGAAATAGTTTTCAGCTTAAAGGCATTTGACCTGGAGTGAGCTTCTATTTCAGTCAGCCTACTGAATGGTATCTAGAGAGGCCGTCAGCAGAAGCTTAGCAGAAAAATGTGAGTGAAAGTTCAAGTGCCTGGTAGCGGAGAAAGCAGGAGGAGGGCAAATCGGCTTGAATATCAAAGTGGAATTCTTTCAAAATGGCAAAAAAGTCATTTCTAAAACAAGGCCTCCCAGGAAAGCATTAATTGAAGAAGCTCAAATAATAGGTGGCCTGGATGACTAAAGGTCATCTTACAAAGCTTTGAAACAGCTCTTTGGGACAAAAGACTAAGACATTTTTATTAGGGGTAAAGGGATAAAATACATGGCTAGAAGGTGTTGGTATAATGTGACATAAAACTTCTCTTAGGATCTTTGACAAAATAACTTCTTTTGGAAGCCAAGAATTTGACAATGATTTCAGCTAAATACTAACTAACATATCATATGAAGGACGAGTCTAAAGAATTTCATTCTAGAATATGTCCCTAAGATATTGCTGACTAGGACACCAATTATAAATTGATAGTTGAGTTGAGAATGCCAGCCCCTACATTTTAAATGTCATCATTTTCAATAGGTGGAGAAAGGATTAGGGAAGGGAAAGCATGTAAAACTCATAGATTGGCAACCATTTTAGTTTGACAGGTGGCGATGCCTGGCTGCATGTCTGCATTCAGAGATGATGGTCCAGAAACCATCACTGCTGATGGTCCACAACTTTTTTCCTCAAATTGAGCAACTGGATCTGTGATGGCTGTACATAAGCATTGTCTGCTGAGCCACTTGGCAGCAATTTCAAGGCTATTTCTGTAAATTGAACTTCACAGTGCCTTCTGAATGTTTCCCGTCTGGATTACAGGGGCTCCGATGCTGTTCAGGATACAGGACTAACTTTCACCTTTAGTGGCCTTCTCACATAATCAGACCTAGATCAATTGAGCAGCACAGTTCATTTTTATTAGTTGGGTATAACTCCCACCAGCAGAGCAAGTGGGAGTGCTTTTCAGCTTTAGTGGAAGATAGAGGAAAATAGACAAAGAGGGAGTTAGCTATCCATTCCTAGGTTTGAACAGTTGGAAACTCAAATTGCCCCACTTTCTGGTCCAGAGTTTCTTTCATGATTTCTGCAAGATGGTTCGAGGAGGGTTTTCAGGAATTCGTGAGCAGATGTTCTCACTTTTTGCAAGCCCGTGCTTAAATGAACTGTACAGTAGCAATCAGATATTCCTTTAGAACAGTGAGGGAGGGTCGTGCCGTAGAAAACTCTATGTAGGCAGCAAGTAAGCTATCACAAATCTTGGTGATATGATTAGGTAGAAAACATAGTCTAAGTGTCTCTGACCAAACAATGACACAGAGACTTCTATTATTTATTCACTGGGCCCTCAGCGTCATGAAATTACCCATTATGAATTCTGAATGACATCAGAAAAATTGGTGACTATGAGTTGGATTATTCTTCCATAGAGGTACATCTGTCCTTCCTTCAGATGCAATAACAGAGAAAGTTTGAGGTTGAGGTCCAGGAAGGCAACCATAGGACAAAACATGAGCTCTTTATTTAAAAAATTAAAAGCTCATAAGGACTAATAAAGTAGGTAAATATGATCAATGTGCATTATATACTGACATGGAAATATCATGAGGAAACCCATTACCATATATCATTTAATGTAATCCAATTAAAGAAATTCATAAGCATAGGAGATAACACACCCATTTCTTTATCATTCCCTATGCATTCTATTCTGAGGTTTCACTTCCATCTGTAGAAAAGTAGAGTGATTTGTATTGACAATACGTTACTGTAATCCCAATTCAGGTTGTAGATACCACCCAGGAAGTGCCATCATAAATTAAATTTCTACTCGTAACAATATTGATAAAAAAGGGAGACAGACAGTGAGTCTGCTAAATCTCATTACTTGCACTCAGAAAGGACAGAGACAGCCCTGTGTTCCACCACTGATTCACTAACAAGCATAATGTGTTCTGCACTCCATAAACAGGACAAAGCCTTCTTTTCCATTTGTACTTTTTCTTCTACCCATGTTTACATTTGGTATTTCCTTCAGAATGGCTCCTTACAAGGAGGCATCTAACCAATGTCTAGATCCATGTCCAAATCCAATGGGCACATCAGGGATAGGGGTTGATTTGATGCCCTTGGCCTCTGTGTTACCACCACACTTCTTTTGGACACTGTCCACGCCATTCATTTTCTATAAGTCTACCTAGAACATAATATACTAATGTTAGAAAGGCTGTGTTGGGAGCAGGATTTTATCTTCTGTTAGACACATCCGTGGGTGATAAACTGACTTCTCTTTTATTATCATTCATCCCATTCATTCTATTTTACTTTTTCCTAATGATTGCATTCTTCAAATTATTTATTTATTCATTCAAAATGAATTTTACTTGGACCACTAACTGTAACTACTGTTGATTTAATTACTCACAATTGTATTTCCCAACTCTCTTAAATCTGAAACGAGAGAATCAATTTTGCTGGCTATACCACTAGGGTTTCAAAAGTACTCTTTAATACTATTCACATTTAAATGGAAACACTTCTAAACAAAAGTTATATTTAAAGATTTCAAGGATAAAACTGAAATTTCCATTAATATAGAGGAAAGTAGGACAGTGACCAGGTAGTCACACAACAGTTCCATTTAGCCAGTGTTCAACAATTCACACAACCTTCTAATCCTTCCTATCCTAGGCTGACCACAGATCATTCTAATGCATGGAGAATGGAATGCATGTGAGCTAGGAGTATTTCATTTGATATATATATTAAGTTTTATTGATTGATTGATTGGCGCAGTATTGGGATTTGGACATGAAGCCTCAAACTTGTTAGGTAGTATCAATATTTCAATCTTTGCCTTCAATCTTGTTTTGTACTCGTTGTTTTGGAGATAAAATCTGTTATGCTTTGCCCAGTCCGATACCTGGGCGAAGGTCAGCTTATTTTAGCCTATCCATTATAGCTAGGATGACAGGCATACCACCCTAAGCAGTTTCTTATTTTGAAATGGATCCCATGGACTATTCTGCCGAGGTTTGCTCGAAAGCATGATCCTCCCAATGGACAATTACAGGTACAAATATAGGGTACCACCAGCACCCAGATGGTGTTGAACATTTTGACCAGTCAAGGACTTAACCAAGATGTACATAACTTGTTATGAGGATACATCAATAATGGAACCAATGGCTTCTTTATCCAGGTGTGACTTACCTCATTTAATTTCAAGGTAAGATTGGCAGTGAAAGTAATCGATGTTCCTTTCATTGCTTATGTCTTGTATCATATAAATTTCAAGCCACTATTGCTTATTTCAAAACCAGTCATGGGGCTTGAATTCTGGACCTGGGCACTGTCCCTCAGCTCTTCAGCTCAAGGCTAGCACCCTACCACTTGAGCCACAGCACTACTTCTTTTTTTTTTTGTTATTGTTGGTTTTTTTGCTTATGTGGAGCTGAGGAATCGAACCCAGGGTCTCATGCATATGAGGCAAGCACTTTTACCACTGAGCCAACCTCCCAACCCCAGACTGTGATTTTTTAAGAGGGCAAAAGTAAGACAGAAGTTCATCCTTTGTTCTCAACCTCTGCCTCCTGACGTGCTTTCCCTACTACATGAAATTAATAGGCTAACATGTGTGAGGTACTTACTATATGTGGGGCACAGTACTAGCTTCAAATGGGAGAAAGTCCTTTTATTTCTACATAAGTAGTAAGCACTCTATTATCTCATACTAGGTTGTAAAACTGAGTCTGAGAGTGTTGTAAAGCTTAATCTCAGAGTTGAAAGCAGTGAATGGGGAAAAAAGTAGCGAATGGAAAAAAAGCAGCTAAGTAAAAAGTAGCTCAGTCCAACTCTAGACGTCCTGCCTGGTGCTCAACTGACAAGCAGAGTTTCTCCTGGACTCTCTCTGTGGCTAAGCTTCAGTGTTGGGACTTTTGCTTGACTTCTGAGATTTCTACCTCTTTTTCATTTTTCTGTAGATCTCCAATTTCATGGAACCTTGAATCCCTACATTTCTTCTGTCAACTTTCTGCCTGAAACACATTTCCTCAAACCTAACTTTATTAGAAGATTGTCCTTGAAATTGGACAAAATATTAGAGAATATGACAAGACATTATTGGAGTATAAGGGAAAATGAACTTCACAATTTATATGATACAGAAGGGATTATTTTTAACTGAAAGATCCAAATTCTGTACTGCTTTCAAGTCTGGAATCTACTCTTACAGTATGGATAGGATTGTCATATCCTCATTTCTCTTCTACTTTTGTGAGGCTTACCTTTCCTTTCTACACACATAAATCCAGGTCTCTTAGACTGCATTGTGAGCATTAGCTTCTCTTATAAGCAACAACTGGGAAGATAGAAGCTTCCAATTGTCCTGGTCAACTTAATATATATAGATAGAATACAGTTCTTTTTTAGTTGTTTGCTTTTGAATTTTGTGGTTTTGATAGGAACAATAATAGTTTTTAATATGAAACTTTGTTCAAACATAATCCTAATCAATTTTATTTTCCTTTATTGATATTATCTCATAGTATTTGCTAGAACAAATCAGGCCAATATTTCCAAGTTTCTTTTCTTTTTGATTGCAGAGAATAAGATCTCTTTCATCGTACCTATTTTCTACTACCTATGGTGTTTTCATTGGGTTCAAAGGAAATCCAGTTTGAGTTCAGATCTATATTCCAATTTCTACTCAGCACAACATCAAGAGAGAATAAATACTTTCTAATCACTTATCATTTTATTATTAGTCTGTTGTCATAGCAAAATATTTGAGGGGGAGAATGCAAATGGAGAGAGTAAGGAGGGAATGAGATTGATCAAAGTCCTTTCTATTCAAGTATAAAAACAGAATAATCAAAACTGATAGATTGTTTGAGAAAGGTAGAAGATGAGAAAAAAGTAATAGAGGGGTGATTTGATTCAAGTACACTGTGTGTATTCAAATATCATAATGAAACACCATTGCAAAATTCATATATACTAATAAAATACATATGCAACATGTCATTTAGTTATCAAGAGTGAAATATATTTCAAGCTACAAAAAAGAGGACAATATTTTTACCCTTAGCTAAAATTCTTCTTTCATTAAGTATCAAATGATAATTCATGTAGATAACAATTAAGCAATTGAAATTCTTCAAAATTTCAAATTGTATACAATGACGTAAGAAAAATAAAAACAGAGTTGTAAGATCTAAACCTTGTTTCAGATAAAAACCCACTCTGTAGAAAAATATTTATATATGAAGAACAACCACAAACCTTGAATAGGTTCTCCAGCCTGCCAGTTATAACACAAAATGAATCAAGTGCTTCCTTTGAGGAAAATTCCTGATTTTATATCACCAGTGTCCCAAGGGCAGGAGTAGCAGCTCAATAAATACTTGTTGAATTGACTTTCAGCACTTTGAGAAAAGTAATTCTTTGGGGGATTGATGTTTCACTTCTCTCTCAGTTTTTCACAGGCCTTCCTACTGAGAAAGAGAGAGTCACAGAGAATATCAATTTTAACATCTGATCTCCATTTTTGAAGGGTTTCTTCACTTTCAACATCTCACACTAATTCTAATTTTTATTGGAGTGCACAATAGAAAATTTAAAAGAATGAAAGCAAAGATAATTTTACAAGGAAACATGAAAGGAGAGAAATAGTTGGAGGGATAGACAATGTGCATGTGAAGTAGCCACATGATCGGCTGTGGTAGCATCTCCCTATAATCGCAGAGGAAAGATCCTGAGTTTGAGGCCAGCCTCTACTTTGTAATGAAAATCTGTTCATAATGAAAAAACAAATTTGCTCACCATACTTCACACCTGTATTACCCAGGACTGAGATTTTAGGATTGCATCAAGCAATTCTGGACAAAAAAACCTGTGAGACTTTTATTTTCAAAGAATCAGCAAAAAGCCAGAAGTGGAGCTGTAGCTCAAGTGGTAGACCACTAGCCTTGAACAAAAACTTGAAGGTCCAAGGACTGGCATACACACACACACACACACACACACACACACACACACACACACACACACACAAAGAAATAAGTATCAAGAGATTCTTACCATTTTTTCTTGTAAATATGAAAAGATGGTTCCTTATACTTAAATTTAAATTTTGGAACCAATGAAAATAGAATATTTTAGTAAGATTAAGAGTATAATATTACTACTTCAAGTAGTATGAATAATTATATTTGGGATTTTTACAGTATGAAAACTCTTAAACAAATATTTTAAGAGGCACACAATGTGTAGAAACATATTTCTTCTTAAAATTACAAATTTTCTGAGCTATCTTTTAATTAAAAGTGCAGAAAATCTATTTTTGTTGAACATCCTCATACTCACTTTTAGGAAGGTATTTATTTTTATGATACACTGTTTTATGATACACAGAGCTGATTATTTCAAGTTTATAATAAAGATAATAAGGTTTTTAGAAGTCAAGGAGTTATAAATCAAAGGGACATTTTAGATAGAATTTTATATATGGTAAATGAAAGTACAAGTATATTTATGATTATTACAGGTAGTATATGGATTGAAATTTTTTAATTTTTAATCATCGAAGAATAAGTAAAAGAAGATAGTGATGAACTTGTAAATTTTCTTCTGCAAATCTGGAATTTAACCCCTAGGAACAAAGGTAAACTCAGGGCCTACATGGTTTGCTTTCTTGCCTGGTAATCTACAATTTAAGCCACATCTCCAGCTCTTAGCTTTTCACCAGGCAGTTGGGAGATGTAATATCTTGACTTTTTCTGCATGGGCTGGTTTTGAACTAAAACCCTCCTATTCTCAACCCCTTAAGTAGCTAAGATTGCAGATATAAGAAATCAGCTGTTGAATATATTTTTAATTTCTAATTTGTCACTTTTTATAAAATTGATCCTGACTTTTCTTCTTCTGTAATTAGTTTTATATCTTTTTATTGTAAAAATACTGTACAGTGAGGTTACAGTTACATGAGCAAGAAAATGAGTACATGTCTTATCAAACATTGTTACCTCCTCCTTTGTTTTACCCCTACCATCCCTACCCACCTCAACAACTACACCCACCCCCCCCACCACCTAAGTTGTAAAGTTCATTTTCAACATAGTGTCTTGTGCATTTCATTGTTACAATGGGTCAACTTGTATCCCTATTTAAGCATTTTGTTTTTTCCCTCCCTCCCCAAATTAGAGAAGTGTATATACGAGATGCAGGGCACTGACATCAAATACAGTGAAAACAAGGGTTATAATGTGAGGGAGGAACATATAAAGAAACAAAAAAAACACACACAAAAAATACATTATACTATGGTAAATAATGCTGCAATAAACATAGTTGTGCTGGTAGCTTTAGTGTGGCCTTGTTTGTGATCATTTGGGTAAATGCCCAAAAGTGGGATTGCTGGGTCATTGGGGAGCTCTATGTGGAGTCTTTTGAGGAACCTCCATACTGCTTTCCAAAGTGATTGAACAAGTTTACATTCCCACCAACAATGAAGTAAGGTTCCTTTCTGTCCACATCCCCTCCAGCATCTGTTGTTGTTAGAGTTCTTGATTTTTGCTGTTCTAACTGGAGTGAGGTGATATCTCAATGTTGTTTTGATTTGCATTTCTTTTATGGCTAGGGATGTTGAACATTTCTTCATGTGTCTATTGGCCCTCCTTCTTTCTTCTTCAGAGAAGCTTCTCTTTAAGTCTTTCGCCCACTTACTTATTGGGCAGTTGTTTCTTTGAGGATTTGTTGTTGGGTGGTTTAAGCCCCTCAGTAGATGAATGGATCAAGAAGATGTGGTATATATACACAATGGAATTCTATGCCTCCATCAGAAAGAATGACATTGCCCCATTTGTTAGGAAATGGAAAGGCTTGGAAAAAATTATATTAAGTGAAGTAAGCCAGGCCCAAAGAAACATAGGTCCCATGGTTTCCCTTATTTGCAATATCTAGTATAGGTATGAGTCAAGCGGAAAAAGTCAGATAATGTGATGTTAGGAAAACGAAACCTCAAATATGTATTTTAAGGTTTTTGTTTCTTTCATGCATGTGTTTCTAACGCATTTATAATATTATTTCTTTGTTGCTTTGTATGTCCCTCCCCCACAGAGTAACCCCCGCTTTCACTATATTTGATGTCAGTATAACATGTGGAGGAGACGGGGACAAACAAGTCGTTTAAGGATTCAGGTGGACCTGTTGCAACAATGAGAAGTACAAAATGTCATGTCAAAACCAGCTTTACAATGTCGGGGGGGGGGGGGTATGATTGGGTGGGAGGGAGGGGGGAGGCTGGGAAGGGAGGTGAAGGGTAAACAAAGGAGGAGGCTGCAATGCTTGGTAAGAAATGTATGCATTATCCTGCCCATGTAATTGTAACCCCTCTGTACAGTATGTTCTCAAATAAAATAAAATTAAATTAAAAAAAAAAATACATTATACGTTAGAAACCATAGCAAGAAAGACTAAAAACACTTATGTCCTTACCTTGGGGTTCATTTTGCTTAACATAATTTTATATGGTCATATGTACATAGCTTTTGACCATTTCTGCTTGTCCCAGACATATACTACTTACTACATTTAAAAGAAACCATGGGACCTATGTTTCTTTGGGCCTGGCTTACTTCACTTAATATAATTTTTTCCAAGTCTGATATACCGATCTCATGTTGAAAACAGGGGACTGTAGCTTTTGGTAAGTACATTTAATGCATTTTACTGATTAATATATAGCTGAGTTATCACTTTTAAGAACTCTGTATGAAAATTAAAATTCACCATCACCAAATGAGGATAATATATGTCAGTACCTACTGAGATGTATGGTCACCATAATATCATTTTTTTCTAATAAGTAAATGTGTTTATAATTTCAGTCATTTTATACAGCTTTGTTTTCATAAGTGGAGAAATAAGTGAAAAGTAAACATAAAAACAAGTATCAAATATTTTGTTTATGCAAGAGATAGTGATATGATTACGATGATGAGATTATATCTTATAGGTTAGGAAGAATCTTCAAATATGGTAGTTGTTCTTCTGATTTTATGCATCTGAAAATGATTTCTCCAATGTCTTTCAATCAAAACAGAAATGTAGGACCTATTTCTGTGCTCTTAGAAGTGTAAGTCAGGAGGCTGGGAAAGTGGCTTAATGATAGAATGCTTGCCTTGAATGCATAAGGCCCTGGATTCAATTCCTCAGTACCATATAAGCAGAAAAAGCTGGAAGAGGTGCTGTGGCTCAAGTGGCAGAGCCCTAGCCTTGAGCTAAAGAGCTGAGGGACAGCGCCCAGGCCCAGAGTTCAGGCCCCAAGACTGACCAAAAAAAAAAAATATGTAAGTCAGTATTTAGACATTTTCCACCTTAATTCTTTACCATCATCCAGATTATCTATAAGATCTTAAAAGATCTTTACTGGAAGTACTTAATAAAATATCTGTAATTTACATACATACTATGGTGTTTGGCTTTTAATATGAAGTGAATCATATTTTCTGTCTATATCTCATTACTTTCATTTCCTCTACTGCAAAGCCTCTGTGGGCCAAGCTGCTTTACTAGGAAGTAGTTATAAATGGATTAGTAATACCAGGAATTACCAGATAACTAATATCTAAGAGAAAAAAAAGAATCATGCTCGGTTTTAGTCAGTAGCAGAAAACTGTTAAATACCCTACCTATCTATGTGCTCATTTGGCATGCACAATTTGTTTTCAATCAGCCAGGGAGATATCAAAGTTTATAATCACAAGTCAACCCTTCACCTGCAAGAACAAAACACACCTATCTACATAGACCCAGGATGCAAGCAAATGCTATTTCAATTTGGATGTAGTCATTTGATATTTATCAAGTCTGCACTATGCAGAATGCTCTTATGATCTCTGCCCTGTATGAGATAGTGTTTCTTCATAAGGCTGATATGTAAATATCAATTTGCAAATTTCCAAATCATGTTTTAGGCGATGCATAACCTCCGATGAGCAAAGCAAAGGACTGTTTACAAAGTCAATAATGATCATTTTTACAAGTTCTAGAGTCTTTATAACAATAAGAATTTGGAGCGAGAACTGCAATGAATGGTGAGAGTATGCCTGAGAAGATAGGGTGAAGTCTAAGCCTGGGCAGCCTAATCACAGAGTTTTCCATCAGAAGCTTGTTTGTCAATAGCCAAGGTATGCAGGTCTTCAGTGTGGTTATAATGGAAGAACTCAGTAGTTAAAAGGAAGCAGAGTATAAACACTTTGAACTGGGGGAAATAAATCATGTAGTTAATTTAAGAGGCATTTTCTATAATGGTAATGGATATCACTAAAATTTGTCATATACAGATGAGTTATTCTTTCCCAATATGCACCTCAATTTCATTCCTACTCCATATTTATCCATTTAATGCATGTCCTCAGTGCCTTGATTTTGAGAAGAGCTTTCATATAATGTCAGAGGAAAATATTTCAGAACTGGAAAGAATAACGTAAGTTAACACATCAATACTTTGTACATAAATGTGAGTCAGCTGCTGTCATTGTTAGCTCTCTCTCTCTATATATGTACATATATATATATATATATATATATATATATATAAATTAACTGAAAGACAGGTGCCACACAGATGGCAGTGGCTCTGGGCTGTAAGCCTAGCTACTCAGGAGGCTGAGATATGAGGATTATGATTCAAAGGCAGCCTGGGCAGAAAAGACTCCTTGAGACTCTTAGTTTACTGGCTCAAAGTAGTGAAGAGTTAGCCTTGAACAACAGAGCTCAAGGACAGCATTCAGGCCAAAGGACAGGAAATTTTTTTTTAAATAACTGATGTTAAAAGCAAAAGCTCATACACATTAAATGGGTACTGTAACATTCCAGACATATATTAAGTAAAGTTTAAATAAAATTTCCTAATATTTAAATAAGATAAACATGTGTCTCCTTAAATATTGACCATTTTCTTACATTAAAAACTTACAAAACTTACTCTTATAATGAAAACTTGCAAAACTTACATTTAAAAATATAGTTCCAGGGCTAAGAAGTTGGTTCAGTGGTAGAGCTTGCCTTGCATGCATGAAGCCCTGAGTTCGATTCCTCAACATAAGCAGAAAAAGCCAGAACTGGCACTGTGGCTCAAGCTGAAGAGCTCAGGGACAGGCGCCCAGGCCCAGAGTTCAGGCCCCATGACAGACAAAAAAGCAAACAAGCGAAAGAAAGAAAGAAAGAAAGAAAGAAAGAAAGAAAGAAAGAAAGAAAGAAAGAAAGAAAGAAAGAAAGAAAGAAAGAAAGAAAGAAAGAAAGAAAGAAAGGAAGAAAGGAAGGAAGGAAGGAAGAGAGAGAGAGAGAAAGAAAGAGAGAGAGAGAAAGATATAGGTACATTGCTATAGGGCAGTCTCCCTCTTGTGCTCCCTCTTGGAGCTTCTTCTACATCAACTTTATATGACCTGGTAGAGTGTGATTGTGGATACTGCACAGCTCCAGATGAGACACTGAAGCAAAGTAGTCCCCAATAAACCACAATCTTTAACGTATGTTGATGAAGACAACTGATATTCCAATATGACCTTAGCAGGATCTTCTCTCTAGCTGTTGTCCTAGTGGGGATAGAAGACAGAGATTATTAAAATAAATTTGTGCTCAGTTACACAGAGCAATGCCAGTCATATGCTGTAACATGACACGACGTGCATGTGACTATGCAGTGTCTCTCTAAATGTGATTCACACATATTCTGGGCTAAATTTAAAATAAATTTATTTAGGAAAAATGTAATAGATGTCAAGAATTCTTGTAGACATGCATGATGTACAAATAAACGAAGGTCCTTACCCGTGTGGAACTTATTCAATTCCCAAGTGCGTTTTGTCTCTGACTGCTCCTTCCACTCTCTACTCAGATTTCTCTACTCAGTAAGGCCTGCTTCTCTGTAGCTATGCATATTTTGAATTGTTTTAGGTTCATCTAGCTCAATTGTACATTATGCCATGTTGCCAGTTAGACTACAATAACTCTGAAGACAGGGCATTTTTTTATTACTAGACAAACTCTAGACAAACTCTAGGTGATGTTAGTACTGATACTATGTGGTTGCAACCCTCACTAATGTCTTAAATAAAGGTTTTCTCCTAAAAGACTTTGATAAGGATAACACTCAGCATGAGGTTTTGTTGTAGAATGTTCTCAGCAATAAGAAAATATGGGAATAACATCAGAGTCAAGAATAGAATTTTCTTTGGAATTTCAATAAAGGCCTCAAACTAGGAATGCTCAAGATCTTTGGAGTTGCGCTTTATCAAACAAATTGGGCTATAAATCCCATAATTAGTGAGGATTAAATATGGGCAGGCATGAGCCTCACTGTGGTACCTCAGTTAGCAACATCCAGTATGAGACTCTTAAGATATTCATCGTTATAAGTATGTTAGAATAAGTGGATCTCAACAAGGCAGAAAACAATGGCATGTCTTGCTAGCATCCGTAGTGCTACTGACCTCTCCTTGCTTTGTGAAGACATTCATCTTCTTCAGGATTCTAGATGGTATTTTTCCCAATAAAGATTACATGAGATTAAGAAAAAGAACACAAAAACTAAAATACTCTAACCCCATTACAATCTTCTTCCTCTGTTAAGCATTTACACTTTCCCTTACCTCTGCTAGAATCTATACAGGCTAATTGGCTAACACCAGAGTAGTCCAGAGCCTCATTACCCTTTTCACTCTCAGGCTTTCATTCTCATACCTTTCTTGGGTTAAAGCTGCAGTTAAAAATAAATGGATGATCATATGTACATAGCTTTTGACCTTTTCTGTTTGTTTGGTAGACGTATACTAGTTATTGCCAATAACTTTGGGTCTTACTGCACTTACTGCACTTAATATAATTTTTTCCAAGTCTTTCCATTTCCTAACAAATGGGGCAATGTCATTCTTTCTGATGGAGGCATAGAATTCCATTGTGTATATATATATCACATTTCCTTGATCCATTCATCTACTGAGGGGCATCTGGGTTGGTTCCATATCTTAGCTATGGTAAATAATGCTGCAATAAACATAGCTGTGCTAGTAGCTTTAATATGGTCTCATTTATGATCATTGGGGTAAATGCCCAAAAGTGAGATTGCTGAGTCATAAGGGAGTTCTATGTGGAGTCTTTTGAGGAATGTCCATACTGCTTTCTAAAGTGGTTGAACAAGTTTACATTCCCACCAACAGTGCAGTAGGGTTCCCTTTTGGCCACATCCCCTCCAGCATCTATATAAGATAATGCTAAGGAAAAGGAGCCCCAAGATATGGACGCAATAGTTTTTTTCTTTGTTTTTGTTCTTTTATACTATGTGATTTTTTGTTTCTTTTGTATGTTCTTCCCCCATGGTACAACCCCTGTTTGTCACTGTATTTGATTCCAGTGCCCTGCATCTTGTATATACATTTTTCTAATTTGGGAAGAGGAAGGGAAATAACAAAATGCTGAAACAAATATACACGTTGACCCATTGTAACAATGAGAAGTACAAGACACTATATTGAAAACGAACTTTACAACTTGTGTGTGCAGGGAGAAATTGGAGAGGATAGTAGGGGAAGACAAAAGAGGGGTAACTGCTTGATAAGAAATGTACTCATTATATTACTCATGTAATTGTAACCCCTCTGTACAGTATCTTTACAATGAAAAAAATTAAATGGATGAATAATATGGAGAAACATCCAGCTGCCTCACTGGGCAGCCATATTAATACTTTCCTTACCTTCCATAACAACAGTTCTAATTCCTTTTAAGGTCATAGTTATTACTATCAGTTTCATTATGCCTTTATTTGACTATTAGCTTGTTATTGCATGGAAATTTCAACAACCTTGCAATAAATATAACATCAAATTTAAAATTTACATCTGAGAATACTGATCTTTATACTTTCAGACCTGGAAAGCACAGATCTCCCAAGCAGGTCATTGAATATGTTGGTAAGTGGAACCTTTCTAGTGCTATCCTTTAGTTTCTGGTCCTATTTTTTTTTAACTATTATACTCAAGTTGGCTCTTCAGCCATCCTTAGCATAGAGCCTTCCTTGATCTATCAAGTCAACATACTTACGATGGTACAGCTACAAAAGCATTTGTACATCTGTCTCGATGTTACATACAATTCATATGATGGTATCACACTGGCATTAAAGGTTCACATAGAGATTAGATTGGTGTGCAGCAGAACTGGACTCATAATTTGATAGTCTTTCCTCACAAAGTAAAAATGCACAGTTCCTTATTCAAAAATTACAAAGAATTTCAGAGAGCTCTCCTAAGTATGGATCTTGTGTGATTGCACAAGTCACATTCCCACAAAGGCTACAAGGAATATAAGCATGCATGATAAAGCTAGAATGAAGTGGGTATTGGTTTCAGGGATATATGTATCTATAAATAGTCTTCTTCAAGGAACAAGAAGTTCTGAACAGTTAATTAGGTACCAGGTCGCTGTTTGATCTGAGCAGATGTTACACTCAGCACTGGTCTCTTTTACTAAAATGGGCAAATTTTGGCACAGAAGAGTGCCAAATTTTGGAGTCCATGACTTAGAAACCATATACATCTTGCATCTTCATTACCATGGCTACTATTTATAGACTGTAGGGACTATGGTATCCAAGTACAATATATATTTTGTAAATGTCTAGAAAAGGCAAGTTCAAAAGTTCCTAACATAAAGAAAGTGAGACCAACATGAAAATTGCTTTGATTTGTTCATTACAGATGTATTTGTGTACTGGATTATCACGTGTACTCAGTAAATATGTACAATTGAAAGATATAGATGAAATATTTCATTTACCTGTATCATGTTCACATGCCATGTATTTGAAATCATATTAGTATGTAGAAGCTAAGTCAACACATGGAGAAGAGCAGCTCCAAAAGGGGCAGTTAGCTATTGGAATTTGCCCTTTGTTTTCAATTTCAGAATATCTTTTGGGGGTATTGACCAGGTTCGTAAATTAAATAGAAATAGGATAGGGACCCTTTAGTCCCAAATTATTTAGTACTTACAACATGTGACTAATGCATTATTGTTGTTAAGATGTTACATTTGAAGCAGTTTAATTTAAAACCTTTCGATTTGGTTTTCCTTACTGTAGTCCTTATGTAACAAGCTGGTGTTGGGACTTTGTAAACCAATTAATGTGTCCATCCTGATTCATTGTTGTACACATAGGTTGAGAAAAGGACCTCTGAAGAGGTCCATAAACATCTGGATAAGCACTCTATGTATTGCCTGTTCTTTTTATGTCATCTCGAGGAGATTATAATACATCTAATACATTCTAACACAAAAATTAACCAGAAGTAATTTAAATTGAAGGAGTTTCAAAGAAAATGTGTATATGATTTTATTAATATTGACCACCCCAGTAAGAATGTCTCTCCCAGTAAAAAGGTCCAATCAAGTATCATATTATTGTACTAATAACTCAATCTATCTTAAAACACTGAACTAAAGAGAAGAAATGAACATCTGAAACTTTGTTTCAGGAATAATTTCTAATTCTACATTTCAACAATTCTCCATCCTGCCCACTTAAGAGCATACATTCATATAGAAATACACAATTACCATCATTCTGCACTAAATAAATGCTTTAGATTATACGATGTGATATATATATGTATATATACAGAAAAAGAGAGAGAGAGAAAAGAACTGGCATAAGGACATATCAAGAACACAGAGGAACCTTAGAAATTGTGTGGTACAAGAACAGCTAATGCTTGATTTATTGGGCATAGCTGATTGCTGCTCCATTGTGGCCTATTAACTTAAATATGTCATCATGCTCACATCTAATAACTTTGCATGATAAAGTTGCTTTTCAAAACTCAAAGAACAATCTGAACTTTCAAAAATTAATACATCTTGCACATTATCTAACACTGGATAACACATGATACAAAAACTACAAATAAATGCTGACAAAATGAATGAGTATGCATACTAAGGTGTAAGAGTATGAACAAATGCTGGGCACTGGTGGCTCATGCTTGTAATCCCAGCTCTCTAGGAGGCTGAGATCTGAGGATCGCAGTTCAAAGCCAGCCCAGGCAGGAAAGGCCACGAAACTCTTATCTCCAATAACCCACCAAAAACCAGAAGTGGCGCTGTAGCTCAAGTGGTAGAGCACTAGCCTTGAGCTGAAGAGCTAAGGGACAGCACTTAGGCCCAGAGTTCAAGCCCCCTGACCGATACAAAAAAAAAAAAAAAAAAAGAGTATGAAGAAGCCTTATGCCTGGACTCTTGGTGGAAAAAATATAATTTATTGCGAAAGATGATCTTGTTACCTGACAATCATGGTGAAGTATTAACAGGAAAATATGCTATAATTAGAGCAAGTGCAGAAAGCTTCTGTGACTGGGGCTGTGAAATTAAGTTCTCTAAAGGGAACATCACCTAATCTAAGAACTGGAAAATGAATCTGAGTTGAACAGGCTTTTTAGTGACTGCAACTAGGATTGAAGTAAGATATAAAAAGCCTTGCAAGCAAAGCACTAGATTAGATGAAAATACTATGAGCAAATGAGAATTAAATAGCCTGTAGTTCAGTTCAGCATAGTTTTCATATTTTATAGAACTCAATATTCTATGCTTCAGGAAACAAACAAAAACTAAATAAACATTGCAAATATACATTGCAAAGAATAAATATAATTTAAAACAGACACTGAAATAATTTTTAAAAATAATTTAACTTTGGCATTAGGCATAAGTAAAACAAAAATACTCATCTCCACAAAAAATCCAAACTTACAAGCTTTATGAAGAAAGTTTTTTATTGGATAAGGTAAAATTTTTTATCATACTTTCATTTAGTGTTTATAATGATAAACAGGATGTTATCCAATTATTCCAATAAAATCACATGAAGATGAATACTATGATATTTTGTGTCCAGAAAGGACTAGTTGAAAATTAGTAGGAAGTAAGTAATAGATTTATCCAATGCAGTAATTTCCTATTATGAAATAGCAAAGACTACAATTTAAAACATTTTCTAGTTTATGGGGAAATTGAAGACTTTTCATGATTTAGCTTATTTGCATAATCTATAATATTAAAATATCTTACCTTTTGAAAAATATCTAATATTATTTGGACAAATTAAAATAGGAAATATCATTTCATATTTGTAAGGTAAATGTTACCATTTTTTCAGTGATTATGTGTACAATTGGATAGGGTGTATGTATACATGAGTGTGATATATGAAGTGCTTTGTTGGAGACCTAGCCCTTGACTCTTCTGATGTGAGGAGGCCAGGGCACAGAGCAGCAAACCTTACAGTCATGATTTGGCTATAAATCCATTTCAGCTTCCAGATTTTACATACTGGTTGTTAGAGAAACTATACACAGAGAAAAAGGCTTTATTGCTATTATTTGCTATAGGTGATTAGCAACGCTAAAGGCAAGGTACTTTTTGTGTCTAAAAATATAACAAGAATCAAATGTCCTCTGAATGTTCTTTTATGTGGATGTTTGGATCCTGAATCCAATGGGAAGAATGCTGCCACAGCGGAGATAGGACCAGCATGGAACAATGTTGTTTTATATGCAACGCCCATGCCTAACAGGAGAAGGCAAAATGAGTCAGACGACAGTATATCAAGTCCATTTTCCTCGTTTTGATTCAGAGGGTTTTTGCTAAAAATCACAAGCCAGTCTTAGTGGCAAGCTTCAGAAAACTCACGCGGTTCTGATAAGAAAGGACATCGCTCATAAATATTCATTAAAAATTACCTTTTCTGGATCATGAATTTTTCAAGCAGACACTGATTTGACCTCTACAAGGAACAAAATCCAGCCTATAGTGGAGCCTCTCCTATTTCTGACAAAAAAAAGAAAGGTGAAAAATTGGTTTTCCCAGCTAAGCAACTACTTTGTACACTGTGTGAGGTCCGAGGTCAGTTACCTCTGTGCTCTGCACATGCGGGCATTAATATTCATTTGAATTACAATCTTTAAATTCTAAAGTCCTCTTCCCAGTTCTTTGAAAAATTGATTGTAAAGCAGACCAGGCTTTGCATTTTAACTAATTTTTAAAATAACTTCACCTAACTTCTCTATTCTTAAAAAAAGTATGAATTCAGTAATTTTCCTTTAAAAAAGTCACATCTGCCTGTTTGGAATGTATATGCCCTCTCACTGAGGATAAAAGGCACATTTCTCCTAGTAATTATCTGCAGAGTGGGTGAATGGATAGAAGCGTCTACATTCATGATTCTCAGAGAGCTATTATTGATATTTCATCTCCGTATAGCTCTGCAGAGTCCACACACACACACACACACACACACACACACACACACACATACACAGAGCTTTGCATTATTTGGTAGTACTCTTTTTGCTCCCATTATTATATCCACAATATCTCAGTAGGAAATTCAGCCTTACCACCTGCTTTGTTTAAATAAAGTAACTGATAAGTAGAATATGAATGGTGATAAGTAATAGTGTTCAGGCTTAGTATCTAAATTGGAATGCATTCCCAGAAAAAGTTCTGGTTTTACTTTAATTTCTAGGAATATTGCCTTTAAGATTTAGGATTCATATTTATATGACATTCATATGTGCATGACAAAATGAAGCCAAAAGTAACCCTGAATACACTATAATACAAATTGTCACGGAGTAATTTTGACTTTTTCTTTATGCATTTAAATAATAGATTTTGTTGTGTGGTTTGTTTTTATTACACTGGATTATCATCTCATCTCCTTGGCTTCCTCAATTTGTGACCTGGGATAGATTTTAACCTTCCAAACAATTCCCTTGTCTTCTTATAAGAAAAATGAAGGAGCCTCATTGAGGAAAATTACAAATCACTTTCATTTAACTCTGGCTCTTTAAAATACTTCCTAGGTTTGTGTATTTTTATTTATCTCTAAGTAGTTGTGCAAAGGCATTGTCATTCAACTAAGCAGTTAATGATAAAGGTGCTTGATTAATGTCACCCCTTTCAGCATTCTCACCCATTCCTCCCAAACCACACCTTCCCTATTTTTCTTAATTTCTGGGATAAACAATATTTTTATTGTATTCCCTCTTCTCTTCATTCATCTACTCTCCCTCCCCACAACCAAACCTTACCCCATTTAAGTACCTATTTCCTGGTATCTATTTTGTGGAACAATGATTCTCCCACCTTTCTAAGGAATCACACTGAGTACTCCTTTCAATCTACTGTATTTCGGTTAATGCATTTGTGAACACTTGCATACCATCCAACAAAATTACTTCATATTTTTAAATTAGTTCTAACATCAACTTATAAGATAAAACATGCAACTTGGTCTGTCTGGGCCTGACTTACTTCACTTAACCTATTTTTTTTCCAGGTCCTTTCATATCTCGGAAATGATACAATATCATTCTTCCTAATGGATATGTAAAATTCCATTGTGTATATACACTCCATATTTTCTTGATCCATTTGTCCATTGAGAGGCATCTGGGTTGGTTTCATTTCTTGTCCATGGTGAATTGTGTTGCAGAACATGGTTGTGCTGGTGAGTTTACTGCATTTTAGTTTGTAAGCTTTTGGATGAGTGCCCAAGAGAGGAATTGGTGGGTCATAGGGCAGTTCTAAGTTTCATTTTTTTTGAAGAACTCAAAGATTATCTTTATTGTAGAATTAACTTCCAATCAATACTGTATAATTTAGTATGCAAGAGTGATTATGTAACTTTTATGAGCCTCTAAGAGAAACTGAACTCTCAAATTGGATGTTTCCTTGAAGGTTTTTACCTTTGGGTGTAGGGCGGGTGGATAATATCATTAAGGGAAGAATAAGAGAAAACAGAAAGAAATAAAAACTAGCAGTTGTAGAGGTCCTTCACCCAGCTTACTTTTTTGGGGGGGAGAGGGGGTGTCTGTTGTCGGGCTTGAACTCTGGGCCTGGGTGCTGTCCCTCAGCAATTCAGCTCAAGTCTAGTGCTCTACCATTTGAGCCAAAGAGCCACTTCCAGTGGTTTATTGGAGATAAGAGTCTCACAGACTTTTTGCCTGGGCTGGCTTTGAACTGTGATCCTCAGATCTCAGCCTCCTGAGTAGCTAAGATTACAGGCATGAGCCACCAGTGCCCAACTATTTTACTTTTTATTCACCATCCAATGAAAACTATCTTATTAAGCACTATTCTGTTTAGCATAGAACAATTGTTTGAGGTTACAGCCCAAGTATTACTTCCACAACCTGGGTGATTTAATAAGTAAGGTGCTGGTAATGCATCTTGTTGATACTTTTCTCCTTCTTAAAGGCCTTTATGTTTATAGACACAAATCCTTTAGTCTATCCACCTTGACTACAATGGTGCATGGCCCAACTCCACTCTGCAGATGTCAGAGTGAATAATGTGTAACAGAAGTTGTGCAAGGGGAGCTGAGGTAAAGCCTTAGAGTTATCCAGAGGCAGTGACATTTTCAAGGGCATTTCTACATTAAAGATGCCAAAATCTAATAAGGGAAGATAAATGATACCAAGTAAGTTTGAATTTCATATAAACAATGAATAACTTTAGAAGAAATATGGCTTATATGATTCCAGTGAAATAATAAGGTTTTGTCGTTATATTGCATAAAATTTAAGTTAAATGATGTCCTGTGTTTTCTCTATCAACTCTCTTATAATCTCCAGGTTCATTGAAAGGTTCATGGTATGACAAACATAATTAATTAGTGTGGTCTGACCAAGACTCAGTGCTTTCTAGCTCTATAACTTAAGGCATGTGCCCAGAGCTTTTTCCATTTTAAGTATTTTAAGGACAAGCTTTCTCTTACGGTGTTCTTAAACCTTGAATCACCTATCTACTTTCCTGAATAATTAAGATTATATGTAGACCACTACAACACTTTTTTGTTTTCTTAGATGAGAACTTTAATTTGTCGCCTTAACTTGCCTTGAAATGCAGCCTTCTCAATCTGCACCTTCTAGAAACAGACATTACAAGTATACACAACTAAAGTTGTCTGGAAAAGCATAATTTCTTTTAAACTTTATCCCATTATTCTCTTCCTTTATGTTGATTCAGAACTAGTTACCAGTGAAATTTGACTTTCCTTTTTATATGTCTAAATCATGGCATCTATTTAAATATATGATGCTTTTATTCCTACTGTAGAGGTCATGTGAGTTCATGTGTCAGTCTCTATATTCACCAACTAAAGTAGGATTTTTAAATGTCCAAAGATAACTTTAAAGTTTTGTTAGAACGCCATATTGAAGGAAGAACTTCTACAACTTTTTAGCAAATTTGTTTTAGTGTGTTCTCTCCCAGTACTGGGAAATATAGCTGTTTCCTTATTTCTGTTTCTGGGATCTGTACTAACTAAGTGGCTTAAGGCTGAAACTGTGTTATGTGAGAAAACTTTTCTTCTGCTCCATTTGTAGATGTTTGTAAAATGAACTGTCTCATAAAAACCAGATCTGTTGTCAACAATATCCCTTTTATTTAGCTTTGTGTTCTTAAGAAGACATTATAAAAGAAAGGAAGAAAGGAAGGGAAGGAAGACAAGAAAGACAGTATGGAGGAAAGAGAAATCCTTGAATCTTGTATACACATTTTTCTAATTTGGGGAGAGGAAGGGAAATAACAAAATGCTGAAATAAGGATACAGGTTGACCCATTGTAACAATAAGATGTACAGACACTATGTTGAAAACAAACTACGCACAAGACACTACGTCGAAAAACGAACTTTACTATTGAGGGGGGATGTAGCTGAGGAGGTGGGAGGGAAGGGATGGTAGGGGAAAAACAAAGGAGGAGGCAACAAAGCTGGATAAGAAATGTCCTCATTACCTTGCTCATGTAACTGCAATCCCTTTATACAGTATTTTCACAATAAAAAACTTAATTAAAAAAAAGAAAACAAACTTTACAACTTTGGAGGAGGGAGGGAAGAGTTGGGGAGGTGGGGAGGGAAGTGTTGGTAGGGGGAAAACAAAGGAGGAGGTAACAATGCTCAATAGGGAATGTACTCTTTTCCTTACTCATATAACTGTAACCTCTCTATACGTATCTTTATAATTAAAAAAAACATATACAAAAAAATGGAAAGAAAGTGTGGCTTTGAAAGAGATTGGGAGCCAGGCGAAGAGAAGGAAAGAAGAAAGAATTTCCAGAACTACAATATTCCAGAGATATTATTTCCTAAATTTAATCTAATAAAAGCCACATCTATCTAGTGATATGATCAAATGACAATCATTATAGGAATGTTGTAAAACAAGAATCTGTAGAGCACCAAAATATACAGTATTTGTCTACCGAGTATTTACTTATGGAAGCTGAAATGTGAGAAGACAAACTTTAATGCAGACGATTTGGATGAAGAGGTTTTATATTAGGGAAAGCATAAAAATCACTCCACCACAGTTTTTCCACAAGAAATTTGATTCTTTTGCTTAAGGAAGTGTATCTTTTGTTGAAGAGCTAGATCCAGTCTTGTCTCCTCATTGTCTGGATGCAGAGAATCTGATCATGCTTTGGAGAGCTGGCATGGTTGTACAGCTTATGTGGGGAGATAGTTTCCCTGTCTTGTCTTGTGCTCTGAGCACAGAGGCACTTAACTGTATCTCACAGTAAACATCATAATAGCTCCATTTCCCTCAAATGCTGCAAGTCCATTTTTAATATTAAAAGCTAAGAGTTTAACCATGTTAAACTTCTATTATCTTTTTGGTTTTACATGACACTTGAAATTAGTTTCTGACAGAAACAGCTCCAAGTACATGGAACAAGTGGTGTAAGGCGCCGATGTGTTTGGTGTGAGAAGTGCAGTCAACAGGGGCGACTTCACTTATGTTTTACATTTGATTGTTTATGCACAACACTACAGTTAAGCTGAGTCTCAGTCAGACGGTTGCCAGAGATTCAAAGCTTAAAGAAATTGTACATTCTTTCGCAAAATAAAAAATGGACAGCCGCCTGCACTAGCTTACAAGTTATTCTCAGTTTACAAGTTATTCTTTATGAACAACAGAATTGCTTTTTTGCCCATTTCAAACACAACCCTAAATGTCCCCAGCACAGCAAGAGAGTCGAAGAAGCAAAGAGTTTAATATTACAGCCCAGCTCACTGGAAACAGTCACCACAAAAACACTGACATGACAGAGCAGTGTGCTGTGGAGCACCATGATTTGTCTGCTTTAAATGGAGAATAATGCTTTTAAGTTTAGAGCAGAACTAACGGGCTCAATTGCTATTCATAGATTCCAAATTGTTCTACTTTGGAAACTCCTTTAGCATGAAACATTCATCAAAATCTATGTATGAAAGTACAGGAGAAAATAACCAATTCCCCCATATGTATAGAGGGTTCCTCCAATTTAGATTACGTAAAATGTGTCACCAATTTTTGGGAATATACTTTGACAAAAAGACTAAATATTGTAAAGGGTGACTTTGTGTAGGTATTGAGAGGTAGAGAATTATGTGTGTATGCATACATATGCTTCTGATTTATCCTTACAACTAGCATTAATAAAATAGAACCAACACTCATACAGATTTTACTTAAAGCCACAATCAATTTACTCTTCAAAAACTATAGTATTTTTTGTTAAATTTAGTTTAATAAACCTAAGAGCTGTCATGGAAATCAAGCTGACCCTCTGAACACAGTAGTGTAATTATCAACGGAACAAAACCACTTAATTATGCTAATTTCTAAAAACTACATTTTGCTACAATCATATGAACAAAAATCAGATGAGACCCTTCCCTATTTTTTGTATTCAAGCAGAAATATCTATTGACATAAAACATATTAATTTTGATTATTTGTTCTCTGATTGCTTTCTCGTGAACATGGTTTAATCTAAGAAACACTGGTGATAAACTAAGGTAAAAAATGCATCTCTTATGGACTGACTTGTTAGGAAAACATTTGCTTTTATATTGACATTGGCAAAATTTCATGTGGACTATTATGTTTTATAATTGCATTTCATTCACCATATTAAAAATGTCAAATCCTAAAACCAAGCAAAACATTATCTGCATTTTTTTCATTATGGAGGAGAATGGTAAAGTCCTGAAGGCAATTTGAAAGCCTTAGTTAACCAGCTCCTTCTGTTTTCATATTCAATCCCTCAATGTAACATATGCATAATTTTATCATCATTGTGTGCCATCTGGAGTATACTGATTGAACTGCAGTTTGAAAATGAGGGTTAAGAGATAATTTGGTTGCATACATTTAGAACTGAAATGTCTCTCATGGAGCAGAACAGAGTTATTTAAAAACAGAACTATGGCAAGAAGATGAAAAAAAATTCCATAAGCTCAAGAAAACCAAGGAAGACAATTATAAGTCTTTGTGCTTATTCACTTGAAATTTTATTAACTGTGATTCTAGGGGAATTGTGGAAAAAAATTGTACCTACCTTGTAAGGCAATAATTATAAATAATCGCAGGCTACTTCACACATTGTTTCTTATTTATCAGGGAATATTTACAATATCATTAAGATGTGTTAGCTGAGATATTGCTAGGTAAACACTTATTTCTCTCACTGTGCTGTAACTTAGATGTAAAATTTGTAAGAGTTCGTTAAATTTGAGCATTGCAATGAAAGCCATTGCTCTGGAACCTTGGTGGACCATATTGAAAGCTGAAAGTAATTGTAGTCCAGAATTTTAGCTTTCAGGAGAAAACAGTATCATGTCATAATACCAAATTCTAAATGGCCTAACATAGAAAACATAACTTGGCAAAGCTTTTCTCTTCCAAAACACTTTTTAAAGACTTTAGAATACCATTAGTCCCTATTTTATGATAGGCCAGTACATATCATGGATGAAAGCTTAGTTATGAAGAAAAACTTACATGACTTAGGCTTGCTAAAAAAAATTCAGAAAAGCTACTACATAGTGGCTTAGGGCTATTTTGTATCTGTAAAAATACATGATGGTCTTTCTTAGCTCTGAAGGAAACTTTTTTAAAACAAACTTATGCAAGGATGAGCTATGTTATGAAGTGGCCATCTATTACTAAGTAGTATCTGCTCAGATATTACTTTCCTGTTCAAGCTCATTGTAACTGTGCAGTTGAATTTTTCTAAATGGGAATATTCTCCCTCTCTTCGGTTTCTTCACTACACAGGAATTCCTAACATTTTCTGATGCTAACAGATACCACTTTCTCACCTCACCTAGCAGATGTCAAGTTATGAACTTAAAGACTGAACTGTGAGGTAAAATATGAATGCACACTTTTAGATAGCTACAGTAGTCCTAGCTACTGAGAAAGGCAGTTCTCACTGCATTTCGCCCTTTTTTTTAATCCAGAAGAGCAGAGAAGAGCAAGCATCCAATTCATTACTATCCTGTCACAGAACATGACATTCTAATTCAGTCAGAAGGGACTCACAATAAACTGGAAATCACATTGAGTGCCTTTCTGGTATGACAATTGATTACATCTCTTAACCTTTCTGCATCTGTGGTACCATCTGGATCATTTAGTGCTTACATTTTTTGCACACAAAGAACAGGTAACAGCCCATAGAACCAAATGCACACTCAGTCCTGCACTGTAAGGCTGTAGCCATAATAAAAAGAAAGCCACAATAGCATTGCCTTCACAAAGATGCCATTCAAATACAGGGAATATATACCCTATAAAAAAATCCAATATAAAATTAAAAACGTAAAATGGTACCAATTAATTTGTGGGAAATTTATCCAGACATATAAGAAACAGACAATAAATCATAAGAAACTATTTGGTCCTAGAGGATTTATATAGATGACTGTATATTTACTTTTTTTGGCCGGTCATGGTGCCTGAACTCTGGTCCTAGGCACTGTCCCTCAGCTCTTCAGCTCAAGGCTAGTGCTCTACCACTTGAGCCACACACCACTTCCAGCTTTTTCTGCTTATGTGGTGCTGAGGAATCGAACCCAAGGCCTCATGCATGCAAGGCAAGCACTCTACCATTGAGCCACCTTCCCAGCCCTGTATATTTACTTTAATGAGCCTAAATCAGGAACAAACTAAATTTTAAGTCAAGCAATGTGAAATGTTAGGTAGCTTGATCAAGGGTCCATGAACATCCATTTTGTACAGCTAAGCTATGAACTCAGTTCTATTGCTAGAGTTATTTTTTCAAATTGTATCATTAAATTTAATCTAGCTTAATATTTAATAATCCCTTGATAAATGTTCATTAAACACTAAGCAATGTGTTAGGAATTTCTGTTAGTTGTTGAATAAATATCAGATATTTCTATTATATATAAATATTATTGCTAAATAAAGAATACAAGCTGCTCCAAACAAGAGTTTAGAACATTTCTTCTTACTTGGAGCCAGATATTACTTTTGTATCTCACATCTCTACTGCATATTATGGAATGCTGAGCAACATTCCTGCCCTCTACTCAGTGTTTGGTCAGAACACTCACTCTCCTCCATATTTACAAATTGTCACCAGATATTATCCTCAAAGAGCAATCCTCTAAAAAAAGAGCAATCTTCTCTATTTTCATAAATACAATCCATCATTAAGGACTATTGTCTTAGGATAAAGTGGATAGAAAAGTTTTGTAAAACATGTCAAAATTGTAAACTTTCACAGAACAAAAATTGTTCTAATAATCTCTACAGCAGTTCATGCAGAAAATCTTCCCCAAAATTGAGACCACGGTCATACTTGAGTGATAGATGAATTGTTTAACAAGTGGGCAGAAATGTGATTAAACAGTTGCAAATAAAATACTCTTGTCACAGCCAAAATGCAATTCCAGCACAACATGAATACATTTAAAGTAACAATGAGATATTAGTGTTGTTTTTCTTATTCTATAGTTCCTATACTAGACAGAAACAAACAAACAAAAAGAAATTGTGCTCTAAATTGGTTCATGTGTCTGCTGTTGGCATCTCTTACCCAACATTCAGGAGCACCTCTTTCTTTTTTTTTTTTCTTTTCTTTGTTTTAAGTTTGTTTTTTTTTTTTTTTTTACTTTCCCATTTTTCTGTGCAATTAGCTGGGCTTGAACTTAGGGTTTCATACCTTGCTGGGCATTGCTTGACATTCTACCTCTTGAGTTTTTATTTGTTTAATTGGATATTAAAATCTCTCAAATTTGCCTGCCCGTGCTGGCTTTGAAACAAGATCTTCAGATCTCAGTTACTAGACTGGCTAGGATGAAAGGCATTTCATGTTTGGCTTCTTTTTTTCTTATTTATATTCTCCATGTCCAGGAAGAGTTTTCTCATGCACCTTTGCTGGCTATGAAATGGGGCAAAGATCTATTGCCTCTCAACGGAATTCAGGTTGTATAGGGTACTGAGGCTTTGCCTGTTTGAAGCATGTTCAACTGACATGCAAGCTGTCAGAGAATTGATTAAATTCTCCCAAGGATAAAACAAAGAACATGGAAAAATTTTCTTTGGGTAGTTTGAGAATCATGAAAAACCCTCTAAAAACTACTGTCCTCATACCTGTTGTTTAAGCATTGCAACCAGACTTGTTTGGTGTTGCAAGATGATGGCAGACAGAAGGGCATATAAACTCTATATTCAAGCAATTTCCCTCTTGTCAAGCATATTTCTGAGCCACTTACTCAGTTTTCATCTTTATTCATGGCAAGATGTCCATTTTTGACAATTCATTGCTTTTCAGCATGGGAAGAGAACACCACTGCTTAAAAAGAAAAAAAAAAGTTCCATTTTCAACTGTTGAAGTAAATGACAGTATTTTGAAACTCATCAGTGAAGAAAAAGGTTTGCAAATCCTCATTTTCTGCTGCTGCTACAAAATTTATTATCTAAGGATTTTTGAAATATATAGATTATTAAAAAAAACACAAGGCATTACCAGGGACAATTAGAAGGATTACCCCCGCAAAATATTATGTTCAGAAGCTTCAACAAATCACCAATGAATGACAGACATTTTTGAAATCCCATGCTGTAGTATCAGGCTTACAGGGCAAGGCAGGGTCCCTAGTACAATCAACTATTTCTGGGATCATGGGTGAGTGACCTCTTTGTCCTTCCCTAGCCCTGATTTTTGTAATTGCCTTGCTAGCTAGCATAGGAAAGAATCAGGTTCATTTGGCTCCTGTCTTTTCTGGTCAAGCAGAGGGCTGCTTTTCAAATAAATTGACAGGCTGGTTAGATATCTAAAACTAGCTGCACATTTATAATATTATTCCAAGAAATCCAGCAAAGGGAACGAGATATAATTTCCTAGGAAAAATGTTGTGCTCTCTGTAACTATTTGGGGGAAATCCATGTGGACTAAATGAAAGAGAAATAGTATAAGATAACAGAAATGTGGAGGCCAACAAAATGTGTAATTGATATATACCTGCACACCATGCAGACAGTTACGACAATGAATGGGCTCCAGGGCTTAGAGGGCTTTAGCTTCTTCCTACTTCTGCTGACAAGGTTAGAACTATTCAAGAATTATCTTTGTTACCTCATCCACTATTTTATTTTCTTAGTGTGCAGTAGAGAAAAACGACAGAAAAGAAGAAAGAAAATGGGAGCAAAACAAAAAAAAAGAAAACAAATATTCCTACTGCCTCTTTCTTCATTCAGCTTAGTTGGTGAATAAGAATAACAGAGATAAGATCATGTTTCTGGGTTAAACACAACAAATCAAAGAAAGGTTGGACAAATGGGATTGCATGAAATTGCAGAGCTTCTGCATGGCAAAAGACATAGCTAGTAAGATCAATAGACAACCAATGGATTGGGAGAAGATCTTCACTAGCCACACAATGGACAAGGGTCTCATATCTAAAATATACCT
Organism: Dipodomys spectabilis; assembly: GCF_019054845.1. Classification (NCBI taxonomy): domain Eukaryota; kingdom Metazoa; phylum Chordata; class Mammalia; order Rodentia; family Heteromyidae; genus Dipodomys; species Dipodomys spectabilis. The sequence goes on from NW_024870709.1 coordinate 14,494,017, forward strand.
GTAACTCAAAATTAACTCCCCCAACAACAAATCCTCCAAGAAACAACTACCCAATAAATAAGTGGGCTAAAAACTTCAGAGAAACTTCTCTGAAGAGGCAAAAAGTATGGTCAATAGACACATGAAGAAATGCTCAACCTCTCTAGCCATAAAAGAAATGCAAATCAAAACAACATCGAGATACCACCTCACCCCAGTTAGAATGGCTATAATCAAGAACTCTAATAACAACAGAGGCTGGAGGGGATGTGGACAGAAGGAAACCTTACTGCATTGTTGATGGGAGTGTAAATGTGTTCAACCACTTTGGAAAACAGTATGGAGGTTCCATACTGTTCCATACAGTATGAAGCTCCCCTATGACCCAGCAATCCCACTTTTGGGCATTTACCCAAATGATCACAAACAAGACCATACTAAAGCTACCAACACAACTATGTTTATTGCAGCATTATTTACCATAGCTAAGATATGGAACCAACCCAGATGCCCCTCAGTAGATGATGGATCAAGAAAAGGTGGTATATATACACAATGGAATTCTATGCCTCCATCAGAAAGAATGACATTGCCCCATTTGTTAGAAAATGGAGCGACTTGGACAAAATTATATTAAGTGAAGCCAGGCCCAAAGAAACATAGGTCCCATGGGGTCCCTTATTTGCAATAACTAGTATATGTCTGAGACAAGCAGAAACGGTCAAATAAGTTGTTAATAAGTAGATGTTAGGCGAAATGAACCCCAAGATAAGGACTCCGTTATTTTTTCTTTCTTGCTATTGTTTCTAACATATTTATAAGATGATTTCTTTGTTGTGTCGTATGTCCCTCGCCCACGGTATAACCCGTTTTCACTGTATTTGATGTAGGTATAATTTGGGGAGGGGAAGGGAAAAAACAAATTGTTTAAATAGGGATACAGGTGGACCCATTGCAACAATGAAATGTACAAAACGTTATGTCGAAAAATGAACTTTACAACTTTGGCATAGGGCAGGGGGAGGCTGCGGGAAACAGAGAGATGGGAAGGGATAGGAAGGGGAAACAAAGTAGGAGGCAACAATGTTTGATAAGAAATGTATTCATTACCTTGCTCATGTAATTGTAACCCCTCTGTATGGTATTTTCACAATAAAAAAAATACCTTCCAAAAAAAAAAGAAAAGATCATGTATGGACAAACATAACTTGAAAAGTTTTAGGTTTTTCATTTCTCTCTTACTATGTCTCTTCATTTTACTATACACCAGTTGTTCTTTTCTTTCTCTCTTGATTTTAAACTGCATGGTTTTTTGACCATTTATCCACATGCAAAAATTCAACCACTGCCTATATACTGATTGGTTCTTCAAGCTATGCTATGAAAATGACCACAGTGTTCCACAAGAAATGTACTCATTACCTTACTCATGTAAATGTAACCCCTCTGTACAGCATCTTTACAGTAAAATACATTTTAAAAAAGAAACTGGCCAGATAAACCATATTTTGGTTTTGTGGATATGATGGTCTCAACCACATTAGAGGTATTGCTGAAGCTAGAAAGCTACTGCAGACAATATTTAAACAATTGAGTACAATTTCTTTACTTAAACTTAATTTGTTAAATGTGGAGTGGCTTCATTTGTCCTGATGTATGCCTATTTCTCAAAAACATTCTTTTCTTCGGGCTAAAATCTTCTCACCCAATTATTTCCTTCCAAGGAAATAAAAGCCATTTTTATGTCCTGCTGACACCTCCAACTTCTCTTCCTACCAACTCCTACTCTCATCTTGTATATTTCAAGGTCTGATATCACTGTCTCATTCAAGTGATTTGAAAATTATCACTAACTAATCCTTCTCTCCCTTGCCACACTTTTTAACATATCAACTTTGCTACTAAATATAATCTGAACCATCCTCCTGTATAATGTCTTCACACCTGGTGCCTTAATGCACTAAAGTAAAATCCTACCTCCCCACTAGCCAACCTTCATGCTCTGACAAGTGTACTCTTTGGAAAGCATAAGCAAAAATCATCTTCCATAACTGCAAACTTCCAAGGATCCCCAAGCCTAAAACACTGATCCTTAATGACACTACCAAGTTAATCTTGGACATTCCTGATAAAAACAGTCCAAGAATAATACGATAATTCCAAACAATAATTCCACAGAAGGATGGTATTAATACAGATTGGCATTCATTTATTTAACTTTGTTAGAAATCTACATTATTTGATGTCTTCCACACACACACAAAACAATCTCATGATATTGTGTATGACTAGTTTTAAAGTTAAGTCAGAAATTCTTTGGGTTCCAATTTTACAATAAAAACATCTAGTAATATGCTCAAAACATATTAAGCACCCTATACCTTTGTCAAATATGAGGTTGCATATTATATAATACTAGCTATATGGGTAAATATTAAAGCTTATGTATTAAATTCATTGAAATTAAGTCTCAAAATTTTTTTAGAATTATATATACAGAATTTGTGCTCAGAAAAATGTTACAATCTTATCCCTAACTATACAGTGAAACAACATTTCTTAGTATACTAGTACTTGGTCAATGTTACTTATCATTTTAAATATAAATTTTATAAAAACTAGTACAATTCCTTTACAATAACATATGATTAAATTTAATTAATAATCCAAAATATATTAAAGGCTATTCTGATTTTAGGTATTATTGATGGGGTTTCTATGATACATAGCTGTAGTTTTAAAGGATGAATAAGCGGCAGACTTTTCTACTGAATAAATATATAAATCATATTCTTGGATTGGAATCTCCAAACAAACACTCATTTTCCAAATATCACTCTTGTAAATAGACTACTATTCACCTACATGGCTTCATAGCCATTTTATAACTCTACTTGAAATTATAGCTTGTGCTACATTATCTCCTAGATAGGTAACTCCCAGAACCTCATATTTAAGGCCATTAAGCAGTTTGATTCCTTAATGTGTTTGAAGTCCATGTTTCTCTGTAAAGCCTGCTGTAGTCATATATATATCACTCCACTATTACCAATGAAAACCCTATTTTATTGGTAACTAAACACAGTAATAGCAAGTATCTGTGTTTAATTATTACAAGGTAGGATCAAAATTGAAAACCCCAGAGAAAAAAATGTATTATTTGCTCGAGGCCAGAGTGTGCTTCATCATTTTTTTAGTGTTTTCCAATCAAAATCTTATATCTGAGACATTAATCTTGATTCAAGGTTATTAACAAAGTAAATTTCTACTATAGTACATAAAATATAATTATGAGGCTGAAGGCACAATATTCTATTCTTGTACATGAATCAACTAAAAGATTTAGAGGTTATAGAATTTGGAATAACACTGCTGTTTCATAGTTATAAAAATATTTTAGAGTTGATATAACATATTTAAATAACTATAGACAAATCTCTACTTCAATTTATTTAACTTATTTTTATATTGATTTAGTAAAAATAGCTTTACATTGACAAAGTAGCACAAAACTACTTGAAGACACTGGAATAAACAAGGATATTTCAAAACAACCTCACAAAACGTAGGAAATAGGCACAGTACTTCATCACAGAAACGAACATTTCAGATAATGTAACTAATATGAGAGACCAAATGTTTTGTGTTCATACATTCATAGATTTCTACCCATCACTACCTTTCCATTTTCCTAGAAACCATGAGTCATTTGGAGAAAGACCTCCCCAGTCACCATCTGTTATTCATTCCTGGAAGTATTACACTTTTACACTTTCAGTAGAACTTCTGATTTTTTTCCCCTACTAGGAATCTTATTTAGGATCTTGTACTTATTAATCAAGTGTCCTATTATATCATGCACATGTGTAGGCCTTTGCATGTTATTTTATTATTCAGATAGGGATCCACAAGTCCATTTAGCAGGAACAAATGATCATAACTTAATTGTTAGGAAATAGAGTAAAAGTTGATAGCAATCCAACAAAATACTTTTATTAGTGATTCTCAAACTCTAGGCATTTTGGGGGTAGTGTTAATGACTAATTATTGCATTTATTGCAATATTAGACAATATATGATACTTTGTATTTTAATATATTATTTTTATTGTAAAGACACTGTACAGAGGGGTTACAGCTACATGAGTAAGGTAATGAGTACTTTTCCCATTGAGCATTGTTACCACTCCTTTGTTTTTCTCCTACCATCCCTTCCTTCTCCACCTCCACAACTCCTCCCTCACACCCCAAGTTGTAAAGTTCATTTTCAACATAGTGTCTTTCACATCTCATTGTTACAAGGGGTCAACTGTATCTTTGTTTCTGCATTTTGTGATTTCCCTTCCCCTTCCCAAATTAGAAAAATATATAAACAAGATTCAGGGCCCAGAAATAAAATACTTTGAAAACAGAGACTATACCATAGGGGGAAGAACATACAAAGGAAACAAAAACTTCACATAGTACGTTAAAAACAACAGCAACAAAGAAAAAAACCGCTTGTGTCCTTATCTTGGGGTTCATTTTGCTTAGCATTATCTTATCTGATCATATGTACATAGCTTTTGACCTTTTCTGTTTGTCTGGGAAGATTATCCTAGATATATACTAGTTATTTCAAATAAGGGAAACCATGAGACCTAAGTTTCTTTGGGTCTGGCTTACTTCACTTAATATAATTATGCCTTCATCAAAAAGAATGATACCACCATATTTGTTAGGAAATGGAAAGGTTTTGTAATTTTTTAATTAAAAAATACTTATTAAACAGAAAGGTTAGTTACATAAATTAGGCAAAGAGTGCATTTCCTTTTGGCTTTCTCCAAGTTTTTCCCTTCCATCACACCCCAAAAATGTATATTTCATTATGCACATAGTATCCAGTGGGTACCAGTGCTGCATTTGTTTAAACTGTTCACAATTCCTACTTCTTTGGGGGGGGGGGGGGAAGGAGTGGGGGGTCCAGTTGTAGGGCCTAAACTCTGGGCCTGGGCGCTGTCCCTCAGCTCTTCAGCTCAAGGCTAGCGCTCTACCGCTTGAGCCACAGCGTCACTTCTGGCTTTTTTCTTTTTGCTTATGTGGTGCTGAGGAATCGAACCCAGGGCCTCAGGCATGCAAGACAAGCACTCTACCACTGAGCCACCTTCCCAGCCCAATTCCTACTTTTTTTTATGAAGATGATACTAATATATTTTCTCAAGGTATTCCTCTATTTCTGGATGAAAGCGGAATCTCTGAACCAAAGGTCAGATTTCACATCCAACTGGTTCATTTCCTCTTTGTGCTGCACAAGGAAATTCTTACAATTGTGATTTTTTAATATATCATATTTTTATTATTGCAAATTCTTAATATTTTTGGACCAAATGCAAACATCTCATTTATAAGAATATTTTTGCTGAAGATTCCAATCAGAACATAAGATGAAACTAAGTTAATGATTGCTGCATGCTTTTATTTAATAGCTAAGAATTACACTTCCACTGTACTTAGGAAACGGAGAATGCTTCCAATATCTCAGATTATGCATTTAGAACATGAATATAAACTCCAGTGTAACCATCTCCAAAACAGTTTGAGTGGAGTTAGGAGACATTGCAGAAAAAGAGATGAGGCTGTGGTAGGGAGTAGTAAGCAACAAACCCAGAAGTGTGCTCAGAAAAACAGATGCAGCAAGTTCTACACTGTGGAGGAAAACAAGTAACAATCTTTTTTAGACAAAATTCACATAACAATTAACTGTAGACTTGGAAGCAATTTTGTAACAAATATTAATAAAAGAATTTCATGCTACTTATATTTTATTTTAGTCTCCTATGTACATATGCACAAATGAAATATAAATAAAACATCACCACATGTTGCTAAAGAAAAAACCTATTTATATCTATGAATGGTTACAGTAAAAAAAAAATAGAGAACTGATTCTGAATTGTTTTCTTAATAAATGAGAATTACAAATGCCTGAGAAAAATGTAATTTTTTGATATTTATAAATAGTCAACTTCATTAGTAATCTTAAGTACATCTAATTATTACAAAACTAATTTTAATTATAAAATGCTAATAATATTAAACATATCAATGGTAGTTGTCAATATTACCAGAAACAATAATCAATCTATATTTAATAGCTTTATATAATTTTATTTATATTTATATTTATTTTTTATTATTTATTATATTTGTAGTTAATAATTTTGCTGCTCAGAAATATAGTCTATGGAAAAATAAGGGCTAACAGATCCCCTCAGTAGATGAACCAATCAAGAAAATGTGGTATAACTACACAGTGGGAAAAATGACAGAATAAATGACATCAGAAAAAATGATATCCTCCATTCAAAAGGAAATAGAAAAACTTGGAAAAAAAAACCATATTGGGTGAAGTAAGCAGACACAAAGAAACATAGGCCCCACAATTTTCGCTCATTTGTAATTATTAGTATATATCTAGAATAGTCCTAGCAGAGGATCACAATATCTCAATAGCTATGTACATATGACCACCTAAAATGATGCTAATTGAAATGAATTCCAAGATATTGAAATGAGTTTTATTGTGCCTGTTTTGTTGTTGTTTTTAATGTACTGTGTGAATTTCTTTTTTCCTTCATTTTTCTCCCCTTGGTTTATCCCCTGTTGTCACTGATTTTGATATCGATACCCTGTGATTTATATCTATGTTTATCTAATTTGGGTAAGGTAAAGAGATTAACAGAATGGTGACACAAAATGGGTAAACCAATGTAATAGCTATACTCACAGACATACTGTTGGACATGAACTTTATAATTTGGGATATGGAAGTGTGGGGAAAGGAAGAGTGGGAGAAGATGAGGGAGGGGTAACACTTCAACAAGAAATGTACTCGTTACCTTATTTATGTAACTGTAACCCCTCAGTACATCACCCTTACAAGAAAATAAAAAACAATAAAAGAAAAGAAAAGAAAAAGAAAAATTGTGAAAAGAGTTAAATCCATGGATCTTTGTAAGTAGTTATTTACTGTTATTTACTGAAATGGGAAAAATAACAGAAGAAAAATGTTAAATGTTAAAGATACAATATGAGACAGAAGTTTAAATGATGACAAAACTTTTCCAAAGTTTTTATTAGTAAATGTTAACAAGGTACCTAGTAAAACACAGGATATAAACTGCAAGGAATTATTCAACTTCATTTGTTTCTTTGTTTCACTTCAGGAAAATCTACTAGAAAGCAACACACTATTTTTGATGGAGAGTCAGACAGTTGTTTAATTGTAAAATTTTTGGAAGCCGTATTGTCTTGGAGGTGTTCCTTTTAGAGTTCCAAGTTATATTGATTACCTTGTAATGAAAACACATATATTGTTAAGATGTTTGAGGATAGAATCTGAATATATATTAAAAACTGTATACAACATCTTTATAATTTTAAATTTATAAAATTAATTCCTCCATGGATTTCCTTCTAACATTTATAAATATAAATAATCTATGATAAAAGACTAATATTAAAATAATTAGAACTTAATTCTTCTCTAATTAAGATTAAAACACAGAAATAATGACATCACCCCATTTGTTAGGAAATGGAAAGACTTAGAAAAAATTATATTAAGTGAGGTAAGAAAGAAAGGTCCCATGATTTCCCTTATTTACAATAACTACTATACATCTAAGATAATCTTACCTGACAAGCAGAAAAGGTCAAAAGCTATGTACATATGACCAAATAAGATGATGTTAAGCTGGCAAAGGACATAATTAGTAATGTCAATAGAAAGCCCACGGATTGGGAGAAGATCTTCACTAGCCATACAACAGACAAGGGTCTCATATTTAAAATATACCTGGAACTCAAAAAATTAAATCCCCCAACAACAAATCCTCCAAGAAACATCTGCCCAATAAATAAGTGGGCTAAAGACTTAAAGAGAAACTTCTCTGAAGAGGAAAGAAGGATGGCCAATAGACACATGAAGAAATGCTCAACCTCTCTAGCCATAAAAGAAATGTAAATCAAAACAGCATTGAGATACCATCTCACCCCAGTTAGAATGGCTATAATCAAGAACTCTAATAACAACAGATGCTGGAGGGGATGTGGACAAAAGGGAACCCTACTGCATTGTTGGTGGGAATATAAACGTCTTCTACCACATTGGAAAACAGTATGGAAGTTCCTCAAAAGACTCCACATAGAGCTCCCCTATGACCCAGCAATCCCACTTTTGGCATTTACCCAAATGATCACAAACAAGACCACACTAAAGTTACCAGCATGACTATGTTTACTGCAGCCTTATTTACCATAGCTAAGATATGGAACCAACCCAGATGCCCCTCAGTAGATGAATGGATCAAGAAAATGTGGCATATATATACACAATGGAATTCTATGCCTCCATCAGAAAGAATGACATTGCCCCATTTGTTAGGAAAGACTTTGACAAAATTATGTTAAACGAAGTAAGCCAGACCCAAAGAAACATAGGTCCCATGGTTTCCCTTATTTGCAATAACTAGTATATGTCTGAGGCAAGCAGAAAAGGTCAGATAAGTTGATGTTAGGTGAAATGAACCCCAAGATAAGTATTCAAATGTTTTTATCTTGCTTGCTATTGTTTCTAGCATATTTATAAGATGATCTCTATGTTGTTTTGTATGTCCCTCCCCCAAGGTATAACCCCTGATTTCATTGTATTTGATGTTGGTATAATTTGTAGAGGGGAAGGGCAAAAACAAACCGTTTAAATAAGGATACAGGTGGACCCATTGCAACAATGAGATGTACAAGAGACCTTTACAGCTGTGGCCGAGCAGGGGTGGTGGGGGGTAGATGGAAAGGGATGGGAAGGGGAAACAAAGAAGGAGGCAACAATGCTTGATAAGAAATGTACTCATTACCTTGCCCATATAATTGTAACTGCCCTGTATGGTATTTTCACAATAAAATTTTTTTAAAAAGATAATGCTAAGCAAAATGAACCCCAAGATAGGGATGTAAGAGGTTTCATCTTTGTTGATGTTGTTTTCAATATACTATGATTTTTTTGTTTGTACTTTTCCCCAGGATATAACCCTGGTTGTCATCATATTTGATTCTGGTGCCCTGAATCTTGTATATACATTTCTCTAATTCGGGGAGAAGGGAAATAACAAAATGCAGAAACAAGGATAAGGTTGATCCATTGTAACAATGAGATGTACAAGACACTTTACAACATGGGGAGGAGAGGGAGGAGTTGGAAAGGTGAAGAAGGAAGGGATGGTAGAGGAAAAATAAAGGAAGAGGTACCAATACTCAATAGGAAATGTACTTATTACCTTACTCATGTAACTGCAACCCTTCTGTACAGTATCTTTACAATAATATATATACAAAGAAATGAAAACTGTTAATAATATATGGCTGAGTGGAAAATCAGGTACCTCATTTTTATAAAAATTATCTATGAGTGTTTGTGAATATATGAGAAATAAAGTATATTAACCTGAACTAAAAGATTAAAACAGTAAAGGATTTTATTAATACCTTCACATAGCCATTATATCATCATAGCATTAACCATCCATTTTAAGAGACATTTTAGCTCTGACTTTAGAAGAAACAATTATAATAATTATCACATGACAATTGCTAGATTCAATTGCCTTAACTGGGGGACTGGGAAGGTGGCTAAGTGGTAGAGCGCTTGCCTTGCATGCAGGAGGCCCTGGGTTCAATTCCTCAGCACTCCATAAGCAAAAAGAAAAAAGCCGGAAGTGGCACTGTGGCAAGTGGTAGAGCTCTAGCCTTGAGCTGAAGAGCTGAGGGACAGCACCCAGGCCCAGAGTTCAGGCCCCACGACCAGACCCCCAAAAAAAAGAAGCTGTGTGAACTCACTCTTACCAACTATGGACACCTTCACAATGAAGGTGGTAGCAATGGTTACAGTTCACATTTGTTAACACAATGTGTACATCTGACATTTTGCTGGGTCCAATCTACAGGACACCCACAGAGTTACATGTCCACCTTTGCTCTCTACTCTCTGTAGGGTGCTCTGTTGTTAAAGACAGTCTCATCCCTAACATAATCATTTACACTGAGATATTTTAGACAATGTTGTTCACTCAACACAGCAGCTTTCACTTGTCCATACTCATTGATTGTTGTCATAGTTAGAAAACAATTATAAAATTTTAATTAGGCTTCAGACAATAGATGGATGGGAATAGATTTGATGGGAAAAGAAAAGTACTTCCTTTCAAAGAACCTTCCATCAAAATGGAAATAATCAAGAAAAGAATTACAAAAATAAAAATGATAGCATTCATAATTTTACTTAGAATGCTAAGAAGCTGTGAAAACAAATCACAATGGAATATAAAATTTTTATTATCCCTCTGTTTACCTTCAATATCCACTGATTAAACTAAAGGAGATAAAATGATATTAAAATGGTTTGTATACAGAAGTATGGTAGCACACACCTTTAATCACAGCTTCTTGGCTAGAAGACAAGAAAGAGGATCTCTGCTTTGAGATCAGTAAGAAGGACGATAAACTTAGATCAAGCAGCAGATGAGCATTTGGCCTTAGTTTTAATCTCCAGGATGTCAACAAAAAAAGAACTGATTGAGGAAACATGGTTCATGTAATATAATTTTACTCATCCATTACAAAGAATAATACTGCATGATTTGCAAAGAATTGGAAGAATCTGGAAAAATTCAAGTAAATCAAGTCTAGAGAGACAAAGGATATACGTTTTCTCATGCTTTAAGTCTAGAATTTATCTATAAATATAAATATGCCATTGGTGATAAATCTAAGCATCTACAAGTATATCTACAAAAATATGGTAGTTTCTAGGCATAGCTCAAATGATGTATTTCCTTAAAAAGGCTAACTCATAGTCTAACAAATAAACACCAGAATTTGGATACTAAAAAGTAGAGAGAGAAGTTAATAAGCACCAGGGAGATGAATAAAGAGAAGAGAGTGAGATGTAGTTATAAAATTCAATGCAAATTCTACAAAATTAAGAACATTGAAAGAAAGAGTAGGGCTGGAGAAAGGGTTGAGAATAATAATGGAAGGGGTGACATTCGTGAGGACACATTGTATTCATAAAGGGTTTCGCTCAATAACTAATTAAAGATAAAAATAAAACTAAAAACTGTGCAAAATTTTAGTAAAATTGAATATATGAGGATTTTATGATCTTTTCCTGAGATAACAAATAAGGGAAACTTGGAATAAATGGAAAGTAACTCCAAACTAATACCATGTGTTTCAAAAAGAACATATGTCCATAGAAAAATAAGATTAATAGCTGCATAATTTATTGTTTACATGTGTATGAGGAAGTTTTTACAAAATTATAAATTATACAGAGATAAAGGGGATCCAAATAGGAAATACCAAGTAAAACTCTCCCTCTTTGCAGATGATATGACCTTATATTTATAGAATCCCATGAACTCAACTGCCAAGTTATTCAAGATGATCTGAAATTTTGGCAAAGTACAAGGGTATAAAATTAACCCTCAAAAATCAATGGATTTTCTGTATGCCAATACCAAGAAGAGTGTGGCTGAAATCAGGAAAGCAATTCCTTTTGTAATAGCCCCATAAAAAATAAAATACCTAGGAGTTAGCTACAGAAGTGAAGAAAAACTAAAACCCTGAAAAAAGTAAATTAAAGCAGAATTGAGGATTGGGAGGATTAACATTACAAAAATGTCAAAACCACCAAAGGCTCTCTACAAATTCAATGTCTACCAAAATCCCAACCTCATTTTTCATTGAAATAGAGGAAGCAATCCAAAGATTCATATGCAACAATAAAAGATCACTAAGAGCAAAAACAATCCTTAGCAGAAAGAACAGTGCTGGAGTAATATCAATACAAAATTTCAAACTCTACTATCTACTACAAAGCCATAGTAATCAAAAACAGCTTAGTAGTGGCACAAGAACAGACCTGAGGACCAATGGAATAGAACTGAAGACAGAGAAATCAACCGACAGATGTCTTTGATAAGGGAGCTAAAAAAAAAAGTAGAATGGAAGAAAGACAGTCTCTTCAGTAAATGATGCTGGCAAAATTGGTTAAACACCTATAGAAAATTAAAGCTAGATCCTTGTATATCACCTTGCACCAGAAACAACTCCAAATGGATCAAAGACCTCGAAGTTAAAGCAGACACCCTGAAAACATTACAGGAAGGAATAAGAGAAACTCTAGGGCTCCTTATCACAGGCTGAAATTTTCTTAATAAAGACCCAGAAACATAACAAAGAAAAGAAAGGTTGGACAAATGGGATTGCATGAAATTGCAGAGCTTCTGCATGACAAAGGACATAGCTAGCAAGATCAATAGAAGAGAACAGATTGGGAGAAGATCTTCATGAGCCATACCATGGACAAGAGTCTCATATCTAAACTATACTTAGAACTCAAAAATTAAATCCCCCAACAACAAATCATCAAAGAAACAACCTCCCCATTAATAAATTGGCCAAAAACTTAAAGAGAAACTTCTCTAAAGAGGAAATAAGAATGGCCAATAGACTCATGAAGATATGCTCAACTTCTCTAGCCATAAAAGAAATGCAAATCAAAACAACATAGAGATTCCACCTCACCCCAGTTAGAATGATTCTCTGAAGAGGAAATAAGGCCCAAAGAAACATAGGTCCCATGTTTTCCCTTATTTGCAATAACTAATATATGTCTGAAACAAGCAGAAATGGTCAGATAAGTTGATGTTAGGCAAAATGAATCCCAAGATGAGGACTCAATTTTTTTTTCTTCTTTGCTATCGTTTCTAACATATTTATAAGATGATCTCTTTGTTGCTTTGTATGTCCCTCCCCTACGGGATAACCCCTGTTCTCACTGTATTTGATGTAGGTATAATTTGTGGATGGGAAGGTGGACCCATTGCAACAATGAGATGTACAAGATGTTTTGTTGAAAAACAAACTTTACAACTTTGGCACAGTGTGTGTGGGGGGGAGGGGGGATGGGAAGGGATGGGAAGGGGAAACAAAGGAGGAGGCAACAATGCTTGATAAGAAATGTACTCATTGCCTTGCCCATGTAATTGTAACCCCTCTGTACGGTATTTTCACAATAAAAAAACTGGCCAATAGACACATGAAAATATGCTCAACTTCTCTAGCCATAAAGGAAATGCAAATCAAAACAACATGGAGATTCCACCTCACCCAGTTAGAATGGCTATAATCAAGAAATCTAATAACAACAGATGCTGGAGGTGGTATGGCTGAAAGAGAACCCTACTGTACTGTTGGTGGAGTGTAAACTTGTTCAACCACTCTGGAAAGCAGTATGTAGGTTCCTCTAAAGACTACACACAGATATATATTGTATGTATAGCTACATATATGTGTATCTAACCATATATTACTGTATAACATATTGTATCTAATGCTGAAGACAAAAAAGGAAGTTATGTAATCCCCAATAAAATAGCTAAGTGTACAAATACTACTAAAGATGAAATGGAGATGAGTTTTAGGCAAGGACACATTAGAGCATGATTGTATCAAGCCTTTTTATATTATAACTTGGAATGTTGGTGCATTCCAAGCCTCTTTATAAATCCAATCTCTTTATAAATCCATCCACTCTATTGTTTCAAGGAGTTATGAAGAAGAAAAGATGAGCTGGAAGGATATTAGTGATCATATTACTCCAGTGCAACTGTTCTATTTGTAAGATTAACTTGCTTAGAACTGAGAGCTACCCTTTATTCTTAAAGACAACTAACTCCATGGTATTATACCATGCTGATGTCATGTACCTTCAATTACTTCTGTGAGTAGTTAATGTGTGCTTCTACTTGCTGCCCACATTGCCTCTTTTCTCATTAAATGATATTTATGAAGATCCTACTACTGCTTTATAAAACTTTTATTTTCACATTACTCTTTGTTTTCCCAAATCATTGCAGTTAACTGTCTAAAAGCTTTTTATTGGGGGAAAAATCTTTCACTGAGCTGTTTCTAGAGTTTAAAGCAGTTAATCTACTATTATTTTGAAAAGTATTTGTGTTGCTTTTACTGTTCTGATGGGTGCTGTTATGACTGTTAGATTATGTTAATACAGAAACTCTCCAAAGTCTCGTCTGCACAAAGCACACCATTGTTCAACCTGCCACAACCCATGCATTTACTCATAGCAATAAATTCAATCACATTACTTCAGTCATGGCAGATTTACACTCAATTGCTATCAGTCAGTACATAGACTTTAAAATTTGGCTCAGAGTTTTTCATTACCTTTTTGGAACTTCCCTTTCATTCCTATCAAAATTGGCCTCCATTTACACACACCCTCAGTCCTTACTTTCTAATAATAAATCTCAAATTCATCAACCTCCTTGTCAGGTCTCTTATCCATGGGTAACAGAGCATTCACCTGTAATGCCCCCATGCTGTGGAATTCCCTGATCTGAACACTCCTCTCCTACTCCCCTGAGCCTTAGAAATCCCTTTTTGAATCTCACTTATTAAAATTTGCTTTTAATATTTGATCTGCCACTGACACATGGTATAGATTAGGATGTTAAAAAAAAGAAAACAGTTTTTTTTTCCTCATCATATGTGAAAAACACTACAATTTCATTTCCTTTGCATGTCTTTTCTATTTTTCATTATTATTTTCTCTCTCCTTTTCACTGCTATAAAATAATCAGCATCCAATATATTCTGGTTACTAACCAAAGTCTAAAGACTTCATATATTATGGGATTGTAAATAAATTAGTCATGATATCATTAATTGTTTTGTAGCCTGGAGATTGGCATAGGTTTTTTTTACAAGATAAAATGGAATAAGGAGGAAAACAACTCCTTCCTTGTAATCCTCCGCCTCCTTTGCTTATCCTGTACATTAAGTTTTACTTCTATTTTAATTTTAATTAATATATATTCTGGTTTAGAACCACTGATTTGTCACAAAAGAGCAGGAAAAAATTCATTTAGTGGCCCTAAAGAAAGTATTATATTTGTTCTTTAGTGTTACACTGATTAAAATAATAGCAGCAAATACTTAGATATTAATAGTCTTTTTTGAAAACAGTCTGCTGCCACAATTTGGCACTCTTTAAACAAGATTGTGTGTTTCTCATTTTCCTTGATACATAACCCCCCGCTATCCACACAGTGGGCATTTCATAGATGCTTGTACAATATTAAATCACTTGCATTTATTTCCATTCCCCTTTTTAAAGGCTCTGCTTTCTTTTCTGATTCCCTACTCATCAGAACCCATGGTTTTTCTGTCACCCCGTCTCTCCTACAGCTGTTGATTAGCCTATTGATTAGGACCCAGAGGCTAGTTTACAGCCCAGAAAGGGCATTATATTCCAGCACCGTTTCCCTCTAAGTACTTAATGTTCTTTAAACCCCTCATTCAATTAGATAGCACAAGCTATTACACACAAGTGCCCCACCACAGAAAATTACAAGCTCATATCTGAGAGATACAGAGAAAGGAAGGCAAAGAGCAAGTTAATAGGACATTGTCAGTATGTTTGGTAAATCCTGTGGAGTTAGGGACTCAGGGTTAATATCAGAGTGCCAAGCTATGGAATTTAAACAGCAGGTAGATTTCAAAAGCACAGAGAAACTACTACAGATAGAAGATATATTATTCTGTTATTTGAAATGGCTGCAGTGGGAAATTCAGCATTCACTCTGAAACATTTTGAAGATGATTTAGGCCATTGAAAATAATGGCAAAGGTAAAACTTTTTAATGGTTAAGGTAGCATTACTAAAGTAGGTGACCTGATTGAATTTCACTAACTCTGGAAGTTTTGAGAGGTCTGATGTATTTCTGATGCATTTGCAGGTAGTAAGAAAAGAAAATTCATTTTTTTCTTTGTGAGAAGTTAAATAAAATTAAATTCATAAAAACCTAAAATATAATACTTGAAGATTATTAGTTAGTATTATTATAGGTAGATTGAATTTTAAATGAGATGAATATGATCTGCCTCTACTAGCTACAGGTACGTTTACAACTGAAAAGTACATAGATAAGAAAAGAGTTTACACTCCTACCAACAATGTAGTAAGGTTCCCTTCTGTCCACATCCCCTCCAGCATCTGTTGTTATTAGAGTTCTTGATTATAGCCATTCTAACTGGGGTGAGGTGGTATCTCAATGTTGTTTTGATTTGCATTTTTTATGGCTAGAGAGGTTGAGCATTTCTTCATGTGTCTATTGGCCATCCTTCTTTCCTCTTCAGAGAAGTTTCTCTTTACAGAGTGTAAACTTGTTCAACCACTTTGGAAAACAGTATGGACCTTCCTCAAAAGACTCCACATAGAGCCCCCTATAACCCAGCAATCCCACTTTTGGGCATTTACCCAAATTATCACAAACAAGGCCATACTAAAACTACCAGCACAACTATGTTTATTGCAGCATTATTTACCATAGCTAAGATATGGAACCAACCCAGATGCCCCTCAGTAGATGAATGGATCAAGAAAAGGCAGTATATATACACAATGGAATTCTATGCCTCCATCAGAAAGAATGACATTGCCGCATTTGTTAGGAAATGGAAAGACTTGGACAAAATTATATTAAGTGAAGTAAGCCAGGCCCAAAGAAACCTAGGTCCCATGGTTTCCCTTATTTGCAGTAACTAGTATATGTCTGAGTCAAGCAGAAAAGGTCAGGTCAGGTGATGTTAGGGGAATGAACCCCAAGATAAGTATTCAAATGTTTTTTTGTTTTTTTTTCTTGCTTGCTATTGTTTCTACATATTGATAAGATTATCTCTTTGTTGCTTTGTATGTCCCTCCCCCACGGTATAACTCATGCTTTCACTGTATTTGATGTTGGTATAATTTGTGGAGGGGAAAGGAAAAAACAAATCGTTTAACTAGGGATACAGGTGGACCCATTGCAACAATAAGATGTACAAGTCGTTATGTCGAAAAATGAACTTTACAACTTTGTGGGGTGGGGGGGAGGGAGGCTATGTGAAGGGATGGGAAGGGGAAACAAAGAAGAGGCAACAATGCTTAATAAGAAATGTACTCGTTATTTTGCCCATGTAACTGTAACTCCTCTGTACGGTATTCTCACAATAAAAAAGTATATATAAATGAAAACGAAAAAGATAATCCTAATTTTAAAAAAGATAGAAGGATATCATCACTCCCTCCCACTCCCTTGTACCTTAAAAAAATGTATAATTGTTTTTGACCACCTGAAAGTACTCTTAAAACATATATGAAAACATGAACAAACTAAACATTACTATTTATTCTTGATAAAAGTTAAGGTTTATAGCCATAATAGAACCATTGACTTACTTATTGTTATAATATTTATCTCATCCTTTAACTCAATTAACCATTAGGGAAGCACTTATTCATATATAGTACCTTTTATTTGAAGGTATCATTTCTATCAATTAAAATTGTTTTATATTTTATTCTCACTGTAATTGTTTTGTCTTTTTTTCTTTGATCAACTTCAGAGGCTATTTTAATGGCTACTAAGGAAAACAAAGTCATATTGTTTTTCTCTTTCAAAGCATTTCTTCCACCTGCCTTATTGTATTGAATGACAGAAACTTGGGATTCTTAGGAAGATCCAAACACTATGGAACTCCTTTAGAATATTCAACTCATAAACTATGAAAGTTGTGTCCTCTATTGAGATTTGAAATCCTTGTATTTGATTAAAAGACTTTAAAGTAAATTAGACAGCCACATCTATTACTGGATGAGAGTACTCTAAGCATTTTTATTTAAAATGCATAGATCCATCTCATGAGTAAAATTTATTCTGGGAAGATGATGTAGAATTACTTCTGGTAGGAGATTAAACAAAATACAACACTAAAATCACAGTTTCTAATAACTAGCACATTAAAGGGAACATTAAATGGAACAACTAGGATTTTTGCTATCACACTTACTGAGAAACTTACTGCACTATGGAACTCAATTTTAGGTCTTAAATTAAAATGTAATTCAATAAAAAATTTTGATTTCAATAAAAATATCAAGAGGACAATATAGTAATGCTTCTAAAATAGATTTTATCTTATATTCTGTTCTTATTTAATAGAAAGTGTTCCTATAGAAAGCAGTTACCTATTCAAGTGAATGACTTAACCATTTCTGAAAAACTTTACTTCGTATATCAGGAAACATACTTTCAATTGCTCGGAAATGCAGTTTCATAGTAAATGTCATTTATTCATTAGAAATGATGTATTTTTTCTTTATAACTCATTTCAAAAGTCAAACAATATGAGAAAGTTTAACCAAGGCTCCGTATCAGATTGTCAAAGTTTTTCCAAGAGACAGACAGACAAAGAGAATATTCATCTTTCAACAGTACTCCTATTTGGCAGTCACTTGAGAAATGTAACACCAACTGCCTCCAAAGATTTTTACCTGCCTCCAAAGTTTCTTCCACTTGCTAAGATTGTAAGACACATAGATGGTTTAGCCAGTTAGATTTCACAAGACAAGTCTGGAGTATATAAGCCATTCCATTGAGCTTTGAAAAAAAAATCCACTGGTAGTGACAGAGAAGTTGATGAATAGAGATTGTTTTGAAGTCTGCTGTAGAAACTGGCCTCTGAACAGAAGCCTTTTTTAAAAGAACGTTCTTCCCATTCGTTGTTAGAATAGAGAAAATTGTGCAATTTTTTTCCCATAACAACTTGATTTTCTTCCTCTGTTACAGAGATGGAATAGACCAAGAAGGAACCACACTCACTGATTCATAAATAAATAAAGTCATCTACTTCTCAGAGAAAATGGTGTGTTGTTCATCTTCCTCATGAAAGGAAAATATGGTTCCAATTTTGTCTGAGGAAACTGCCAAATGGATCAAATATCTGTCTACAGTAGCAGACTCAACTCTCATTTTCCTGTCCAGGGAAGATTTTCATTTCAGTGAAATGAAAATCAGGGACAATAGTATCAACTGTTCAAGATTCACAAGTCTATTTGACTCATTCCATTTCCTAAAGCCAACAATGCTGACCATTCACCTAGCAAGAATAATCAAACCCAGCTTATATTGATACTGGAAACCAGGCTCCATTTAAAGAACTTCAATATATTTAATTCCCGTAGAATTCTGTAAAATATATACCATTATTTTCCATATTTTACAAATGAGGAAATGACAAAAAGAAAGATTAGACAACATGTCTAAAATCACAAAAAAATGTAGAGAGAACTAATAGTGTAGATACAGTTCTGTTTAGAGCCCATAGAATATTACTTTTCTGTAGAATGAACCTGTTCATCTACAGAGGAAGAGTATCTATGTCCTGTTTGAAAAAGGATCAAGGAAAGGAGAGTACTGAAATTTTCCACCCAACTGCTGCAATTGTGTCTTAAAAAGTATATATATTTTACAACATCTCCAAAAAGTTAAAATAGCGAGATTGAAAGTAGATCAGGTCAGGCCCAGAACCAAGGGTAAGAATTCTCAGTCTCTGTAAATGGCTATGACTTCCTCCTAAGGTAAGGTAATAAAAAATATTCAAAAATTAAATTACCATGATGAGTGTAAATAAACTAAATTAAATAAACTATAAATAAACTAAAATTTATTGAACTATATGGCTAAGCAGATTTAATACCATATCTAACGTATAGCTAATGGAAACTTTTCTGAACAATGAAGAGTACTCAGTTTCTCTACAGTATTTGTTGTCAATCATTAGGTTGATATTCTTGCAAGAACTTATAATAGATCAGATCAATCTGAAAGATTGTAAACATGAAATATTACAACAGATGCTATCACAAAGATCTCCTTAGTGCAATTTTGTATTATCCAAATTCATAAATAATTAGAAAAGTACCTAAAAGAAAAGTGAATTTTTGTGTATTTGTGTTCATATGTGTGTGAGAAAGAATAAGAGAGCAGGAGAAAGAGAGAGAGAGAGAAATACCATGTCCTTTTAAATCCTGTTTTGAGACATTTGTATTTACTACACCCTATTCCTAGAAATAGTCTTTCGTCACTTTCTACATTAAATATGGAAATATATTTGGTGTTGTCTTACACAAAATAACCATGAAATTTTCCCATCTTCCAGATTCATGAGTAATTTCTAATTCTACAAACTTAGCAACAAATATAATTGAACAAAACCAACATAATGTCGAAATGATAAGCATGTATCCAATAATTTGAAAAAAGCTCACAAATAAAGCAAGTGCTCCTAAATAACACGGTTTTCTATGTTGTATTGTAACGTTGAAAGTTTGTTCTTAGAATTTTTCCAACCACAGAATTGTAGCATCTGGGATGTGACATGTTCTCAGTGTCATTGCATCCTGTGTTTTGTCATATGACCCCTGTTCAACATTACCAAATTTATTTTATGTGTTACCTGCAATTCTCATTGCCATAACTTAACTAGAGAAGTTCATCCATGAGTTATCCATTGGGAAAGAGTTATTTTAATTTACATGTTTGGCATTATATGTTTATGATTCTCTCTCCATGGACCATACAAAGGAAAACTTGTGGCACTATGCTTCATCAGAAAATTCAGTAGTATTGCTTTTTTTATAATATATTTTTCCAATAGCTGTTTCCCATTGGAAGGTTTCTTGATGATTTCTTTCCTTTCAACTATGTTCACACCTAAAGGCATGTACATAGATGAGAAATTATCTTATTTTAATGTTGGGCTTAGTAGGATTAGCACCACCTCCTTCAGTAAATCATGCCAAGTTTGAAAAGATATACATAGGGAAGAGAAAAAAAAAACACTGATTAATGCCCAGTACAATGTCAACAATGAATTAGAGATGGGGAAGTATACATCTCATCTATCTTCTTCCTAACTAATAAGCTAGTAAGATGATCCTGAAATGGACTTTGTGAGAATGTGCAAAGCAGATTCAACAAGAGGGTATATTGGCTTCACCCCACTGAAGGAAATATATACCTCTTCTTTATAACATCTGTAATCTCCCACTTACTCCAAGATCAGACAAGAAATAGCACGGTATCTGTCCTGTACCTATGATTTATATCAACATTCAGTAGCATCAGTAATTCTGCTATTGCTTTGGCTGCAGACACAAAGAGCATTTTAGTGATGCAGCTACTCAGTAATGAGGTTCTGAGTTAATATTCTCAGCTGCAGTTTAAAACTGAAATTCAAGACACAGCACAGGATGGAGGATGACACTGGAAATGTGCACACAGTCTGCATGCCCAGACCTACTTTGCCTATAACAGCAGGCTCCGATGGAAATGTTATCTTGCACAAAGCAAATGATCAGCCTTCTCCCAGTGGATGGATAGTCTTTACCGGATGAGAGTGGAATCACAAGTGAGGCCATCAAAGATGTGTAGGAGAAATAGGTCATTCCAGGGCTTGAGGTTGAAGAAAAGAATCAAGAAATAATGTATTTCCACAGGTCACATGTGGTCACAATACACAAGATCAATTCATATAGCAGGATAGCAAGACCTGAAATTCCAAATAAATCCAGGGGACACTGGTGGCTAGAAATTGTACACGATTCCTGGAAGAAAATTGATGTAATGTGGCACATCGATGGAAGAGCCAACAAGGTTTTTATTTTAATGATAGAACTGAATTCTGAAATTAAGCACAGCGGGTAGGAAATGGATCTAGCACAGATGTCAAAAGCTATCATTGGCTTTTGTGATAAAACACTTTTTTTTCCTTAAGCCCAGGACAGTGGCCTATGTAGGTCAATGATGTCGAGCAGGAAAAACACAAATATCACAAGTGCTAGTGTTTTTCTGAGGAAGTTTTTAAATGTTGCTGACATTCAAAGATTCTTTTAACAAATGTTTCATTATAAATAAATAACAGTAAGAGCATCACGATGTTTTCCAATAATCACATTTCACTGCAAAACAGGCAAAAATATAAAACATAAATAGTTGAAATCAGTACTGGTTAAAACAATGCAAATAAACACATACCAAGTGTCTTGCTGGTGTATGACATCAAGAAAGACTTGGATGGCCCAGAGTGTAGCCTGAGCTTTGTGCTAATTCTTATTCATCGCATAATTTGAATAATTTTTCTTTTGATATGCAAATTGCTTCTCCGGAAATGGCCTTTCTATTTTCCAGCTTTCCACAGGAAGAGTGACACAGAAAAGTTGTAACTGATGTTTTAACTGATTTCTTATTGAATGCTTTCCTTATCTTAGGCACTGCAATCTCAATTTGGTATTGAACAGAGAATGACAAATTCTTTTGTCATTTATCATTGTTTCAAAAGAGCACTAAGTTGAAGTTCTGTTGAATAACAGAGAAAGTTCATGTAGTGCTCCTCTTTTCCCATAAGAAAAAGAAAATATTCACAATTGAGTTTTTACTATCATAAAACATTTTTACTTATGTGCTACAATTCACAAGGTACCAAATAGCCCTTAAAATCCAAAAATCTTTCAAATATCCAGTAAAGCACTGATTCAACTTATTTAACTGTTTTGCTTTTTTAAGATCTTTTTTTCCTGAAATATAATTTGTTAAATATAATACCCATGCAAAAAAATATGTCAAGGCAATATATTAAATATAGGCTTATGGTAAAAACCACTGAAATTACTCCTAAAAGTAATTTTAGGAACTGACTCTGCATAAAATGTAACAAATAGGGTTTCATTGTAACGGCAAATGTCTACAGTCCCTGAGTCAACTCAATGAAAGCTTGATTGTGTTTAGGAACAAATTTGAAAAGCAACAACTTAAGAGAGGTAGACAGGGACAAAATTACATTCTATTTGTATTAATATATGCTTAAGATCCTTGCTTCCATATGAATATTAGGATTGTTTTTTCTGTTTCTGTTAAAGTTGAGTTTGGTAATTTGATGGGGATTGAATTTAATCCACATAATGCTCTTGGTAATAGAACTCCTTTCACAATGGAAATTTGTTGATCCATGAACATAGGTGGTCTTACCATTTTCTAGTATCTCTCCTCGTTGTTTGTTTTGTTTTAGCTACAGTTTTTTGTTTGTTTGCTTGCTTGTTTTTTGTTGGTGGTGGGGCCTGAACTCTGGGCCTGGGCGCTGTCCCTGAGCTCATCAGCTCAAGGCTAGCGCTCTACCACTTGAGCCAAAGCACCACTTCCAGCTTTTTCTGCTTAGGGGGTGCTGAGGAATCAAACCCAGAGCCTCATGCATGCAAGGCAAGCACTCTACCACTGAGTCACCTTCCCAGCCCTTCACTCCAGTTTTTCTTAAATTTAATTTTAATGTAAAGATGCTGTAAGAGGGGTTACAGTTACATGATTGAGGTAATGAGCACATTTATTGTCGAGCATTGTTACCCCTCTTTTGTTATTGCTTTGTGTGTGTATTTGCTGGTTCTGGAGCTTTAACTTAGGATATGACTACTATTAGCTTTTCCACTCAAGGACAGAAGTCTACCACTTGAGCCACTTTTCCATTTTAGTCTCTTTTGGTTAATTGGAGGTAAGAGTTGGAGGTAAGAGTGGCAAGAACATTATTTACTGGACTGGATTTGAACCTCCATTCTCAGATCTCAGCATCCAATAGCTAGGATTACAGACATAAGCCACCAGCATCCAGAATCTGCATATGTTGTAGTAGTTTTCTACCAACTCAGTTAAGTTTACCTTTAGATATTTTTAGAATATTACAAATGAGATTGTTTTCCTGGTTTCTTTTTAAGTTTATTTATCATCAGTATATAGAATAGATACTAATGTTTTGTATGTTGAATTTGTATTCTGTTACTTTGCTGAGAGTGTTTGTAAGATTTAAGAATTTTGGGGTACCTCCTTAGATTCTTTCAAGAATAGGATAATGTCATCTGAAAAACTTCTTCATTTCCTCTTTGTATCCCTGTTATTTGTTTTTCTTGATATACTGCTCTAAGAATTCAGCTCTTCTGGTTAACGTTGGCTTGAAGTCTACTGGGTCAGATATGTTACATGGCAATATTATAATGATGGTGCTGCCACAAGGCAATAGATCATCACCCGCATTGTAATCTTGTGTGACCACTATAGCATATGAAGTCTGTCCCTGAGTAAAGGGTAATTAATCATTTCCTAATAGTATGCACTATCTGATTTGATTAACAAGATGTTCTATACAATTAAAATAATATTTAATGGCAGAAATCATATCTGTAGTTACCTAGGATGTCAGGTGCACAGACTATAAAATGATTTTTGAAAGGGATAGTTATAATTACTATCATGAAATGGTAATAATTTCATGGAAAATATGTATATTAGAGCTTCATCTTAGATACTTTAAATAAGGATATCTCTCTATGTGGTCTTAGACTCCAATAAAGCTATTAACAGAGATCTCAAATGTTTTACAAAAGTAAATATTAAATATAAACCTAAAGGAATTCAACACGCACATGAAAATAAAAGAAGTACAGCCAAAGGGGTGATTTTAATCAAGATGCATTATATTCATAAACAGATTTGTTAAATGGCAACTTTCTGCACAACTACTTAGAGCTAATGATAAAAAGAAGAAAAAGTACAGATTTACCATTGTAATTCAATTGTAAATTGACTTAAAAGAAATATGGATGTGAGTTTACGATGTTATGCAATTGCGTGAATGTGACACACACCCATTTGTGTGAGGTCAAAGAAAGCTTATTTTAGCCAGGCTAAGAATGGGCGCTCTAGTCTGAGGAAGCAATACCTGTTCATGGAGTCGATAGCAGCTGTGATTGAACAAATAGCATATAGTTCGACCAAATATAACAAAAAAAAAAAGCATCAGTGGTAAAGATAGAAATATTGTCCTGCCCATCATGCTTCTCTGACATTCCGAACCCCAATTTCTGGGACCTACACTGGCCATTGAGGGAAAAATATAATCTTGGATGATTTGATAACATAAACTAAATTCAATACAAAAAAGCAATGCGCATGGGGTGTTCAGACACAAATTCTACTGCCAAAAACTTTTTCTTCCCACTATTACCTTTGCTTCTGTGATATTTTTTACACCAGACCTTTTTTGAATGTGGAAATAGATACAGGGATGACAGGGTAGAGAATACTGAGCTCAGCTTGGGTTATCTGAAGGGAGAGGTTGGCGTACAGCAATACCAAAGAGTAATCCAGAGGCCCATTGCACAGAAACTCATGATAAAAAGCTCTGGGGATCATTAGTCTTTGGTGAACTGAGAATTCAGTAAATTATAAGGAAGCTAAAATGATGTAGGTCAGAGATTGCCAAACCTATTTATTTTTCTAATTTTATATGTCACCTAAAACAAAAAAAACCTAGCCATAAATTAGTCTTTTTCTTAATTATACAAATGTGACACTCTTGTAAAATGCCATATTATTGCAAAACAGATACAGAGATGTCACAGAAAATTGATGATAGCCACACAGATTTAACATTTACTTCTGGTGCAAGTCCCCTGTCAACATGTCTCAATTTGGACACTATTCCTCCAGATGAATCAAATTTAAAATCGTTGATTAGTGCCTCACCCCTGGAATCTAAAAATAATGCTTTCCCTCTGCCTTTAAAATAGAAACGCTTTCCCACTAACATGATTCTTGTTAATGAATAAAGTAAACATATAGGTACAGGAATACAGTCAAGATTCCATTGTTTCATCTCTCTAACAACTATTTTGGGAAGAAAAAAGGAAAAAAAGCTATTTTAGGGAGTATACTAAATCTAGTGAGAATATGTCTTTTTAGAGGAAGATAACCGCCCTTCAAAGGTATCAAATTGGAATTTTTATCAGATGAGCAGAGGACAGTGAATCTTACCAATTATGAAGAGGACATAAAGTACATGATAGCATCTACCAAAGTCATAATGGATTTCATTGTCACTGTCTACAAATCCTTGTGTACATGCAAATACTTACTGCTAACTGTTTAGAAGTGCAAATATTTGCTAAGGAAGGCTTATGCAAACTAGAAACTAATTACTAAGGTTTATTTCCAGCCAATATTTGTGAATTAGAATTCTATCTCAGCCAAGAGAGTGTTTTCAAAATAAGCCAGATTATCAATATTTGTAAGTGAGTAATCATTAGAAGTGGTATTGCGTACTTAAACTGAGACTCATCTAACTTGTGTCCCATTTTATTTGTATGAAAGTGTGTATTGACTAAACAAATAGACATATCCTCAACTCTATAAACATGTCTAAATCTAGTAAATCATTATTTATTTTATGGATGTCAAAAACATAAATTACAAATTCTCCTATTTAGCTCATAACATCCTCATAGTTTTTCCTGATAATCTTGTCAACCATTAGCACAATATTTTCCTACTTTTTAATTTTATGTACTATAAGTTCAACACAGTATAGCTGTACATAAATTTCCAGGCATCCTGAGAAATTTTTGTGTATGGAAATGTAAAAAAGGTACCAGAATAATTGCATGGGAATCACCTCCTATACAATAATTGCTCACTTAATTTATTGAGTTCTATTTTGCACTTAAGGGAATACAGAACTTATTGACTGTCCTCCATTGTACCTTCCACTGTCATTCCAGTTAATGTTTTTTTTCTAAGTTAAACTCCTGGACTCTATTTTGAGAATATAATAAAAGATCACACGGGACATGCTATTAAAGCACGTTCATGGCTCCAAATGATGTCTTTATGCCAACGTCCAAATTTCTATCTTTTTATTTCAAAACTAGTGATCTCCCATAGTCGTTTGCCAATGTAAAATCAAATAAATGTTGAGATTTACCTCAATTTCTCATAGCACATTTTTCTAGTAATATATTTTCATATATACATATAAAAAAGTATTTACTCTTTCTTAAAGGAATTAGCTAAGAACTGTTAGTGATTTCAAAGATGAATGGAGGTATATATAAAATGAAATCTAAAAACTCCCCCACCCAAAGAAGCCCTTTGGAGTGCATACTTCAGTAAATTTCATTCAATGTAAAGGAGCAGAAGCTGTTTTAAAAGCTTACCATGAAAAAGATACCATCGCCAGGTCCTTCAGGTCTCACCACGAATATTACCTTGAAGTGTTATCCATTTTTTAATCAATCAAGGTGATACAATACTTAAAACAAAATTGGTTTTGCTAGTTTGCAAGTAGAAAAGTTTAGAACTTCAATAATTTCGTTCTCACTAGCTGGTTCAACAGGCTACTCAATGCAATACCTAATTATTAGTCTTGCTTATTTATTTACTTACTTTAGATAATTTCTGAGTGAGAAAACTTTTAATTTATTTCAACTTCCCCTAGAAGCGGGGTTTGGGGAGGTTAAAACCACTTAGCATGGTGAACAAGAAGAAAATTTTCAAATGCAAGAACCATAGTTTTCAGCTCCTCCCCATAGTGAAACCAATTAAAGAAGTTCATTTTCTCTGCTTGGATGACTCTGCCCTTTATTGGTTAGGCTGAAAAATAAGAAGAAATATGGTGGAGGAAGGTGGAAATCACTGTGAATTTCAGTGTCAGATTAGATGCATGAATAAATTAATCTTTCTGCTGATCTTGTTTGATGAGAAAACCTAAAGAGTTTACTCCTTTCCCAGGAATCAGAATGTCACTACATTTGTAGATCGTAAGAAATAATTAGAAACACATTATTTTCTTTGAATGATAAGATGATGAACCTGAGGGGTCACAAGCATGTAAAAATTCGTTCATATACACCTCCCAAATTACTACTACAAGAGTAGAGGCAGGGCATTCTAAAATTTGATCACGGGGCTGGGAAGGTGGCTCAGTGGTAGAGTACTTGCCTTGCATGCATGTGGCCCTGGATTCGATTCCTCAGCACCATATAAACAGAAAAAGTTGGAAGTGGTGCTGTGGCTCAAGTGGTAGGGCGCTAGCCTTGAGCTGAAGAGCTGAGGGACAGTCCTCAGGCCCAGAGTTCAAGCCCCACTACCAACAACAACAACAAAAACCTGATCATAATAATTGTACAGGGTAAATAGTCCCAAGAATATTACATCACACACACTCACATGTGTCAATGGGACAAATGCATAAATACATGGATGAAATTGCATGCAAAGGCTCATAATAGTAAACATAATTAGAGTTGAATTGATGTATTAGTAGATTTATAGTAGTAGTAGATTTGATGTTGTAGATTTGATGCAGAATTAGATTTCAATATATGAATTATTTAGAAAAAACAAGAACCCAGAAAAGAAACTTTACAGCAGAATAAATGGTTCAAATATCTGCTGTTTTCAGAAATACCTAATTAATCATATATATATTTTCAAAATTGTGAATTCTGCAAAGTAATTTCCTTACTTTCCTTGATAAAAGTATTTGTTTATCTGAATACAGTTAATTTAAAATCTAGTTGTGCAAGGGAGTTTGCATCATATTCTTAAACTTAATGACTACTCTTACAATTATTAGAATATTTTGAGGAATTATACTTAGTACAATTATTATAGTTAACGTCCTAACTTCATTTAAAGAATTTTTGATAGAAATTTTAAAACTTGGTGAATTGTTCACAATTTCCAGGCTGCAAAACAGGCTGGCAAACAGAAATAGTCACACAATGCAAGCGATTGTGTGACTCAGTTCTTGATTGCAGACAGCTGAGATTCAATAGCTAAAGGGGGAAATGAGGATACCATCCAGACGTCTGTAATAATTTCCCTGCTTTTTTTTCCTGCTAGCTTGAATGTTGTATCAGTGTGTCTGCTTTTTTCTTGCCTCCATAATTAAACAGGATGGCAGCTCTGATACATGTCTAGATTATTTTAAAAACATTACCTTCATACTGAAAGACTAATGAACATATTGGCAGAATTGTCTGTTCTGTAAACTTTGCTTATTATCATTCCTAGGACATTGTTTCTGATACAAATGGTACACTATAGCTACTGCATCTGAGGATTATAACCTCAAAGGTATTCTGGAAGCATGGAACACTTTCAGCAGGAAAAGGAATGCACAGAACAAATCGAACCTTCTCCAAAGCTTGGATGACTCTGAAATGTATATCACTTACAAACACACATACATGCATACATATGTAATTCTTTGAGATGAATCAAGTAATTACACCTTAGTATAGATGGTCTATTGCTGCAGCACTAAGCTGTTTTAGCAAAGATAAGTAGCAGAGTAAATGGCATGGTCTGAAGCAACACAAAATTCATAGTAGGACTCCCAGGATTTTCCTCTCTCTTAAAACAATTCCATTTGCATCCAAATACAAGAATGCACCCCATGATACTGTACAACTGCCAGCACATGAAGGCACACAGCCAAAACTCTGCATTTTCGCTCACATCAATCACCCTGGCCTCCTCAATCATACTCAGTGTTCATCCTGGTCAATATTGCCCAGAATTTATTTGCAACTCTTAAACTCATGGCACTGGAACTGGCATTAGACTAGGTCTTACTATCGTGGCCAATCCTTTCCCTTTTTCCATCTGGCTCTTAATGCCCAGTGTAATCTCTTCCAAGAAGATCCCAATCTCAATCCAAACCCCTGGATCTAGAAATGAAAATAAATAATTCTGCTGTTTATGTTCCAGCACATTCTGAGACTTCCTTGATGATCTTTCCCATTCTCAACAACATATCTTCTTGCCCTGTTTTCAATGTCCTTGTCAAATCCAATAAATGTGCACACTTGTCTATTTCATACATTAGTAGAAGCTAAATCAGCTAATCACTATTGAGGTCTAAAGTGTGTAATCATAGCATTGTATCTGTTGGGATTATACTAGTTGCCTTATGTTGTAAAACCTAAGTACTAATAATGATTAAATAGTTAACTTTGCATGCAACCACCTTTTGATATTTTGTTATTCCTCATCAGCTCCTCTCCTGCCCAGCAATAAGTATATAAGATTTTCCATGAATAACATTAGCCTTAGATTATCTAATACCTAGGTAGAAATTAAAAATCCATCCCCAATGTAGACAGCAGAGAGACTAGTAGTGCATTCTTTCTCCAGTACCAAAGTGACTCCTGAATTTGGCCTTTGAAGTACTTTCCAAATTTTTCACTTCCTCAGTCTACAGACTTCTTTACTTATTTATTATTGCTTCACCTAAGCTGTGACTATATCATCTTTCAAACAATCCCCTAGCCATTATGACTCCAAATTACAATTTGCCATAAAAGAAATGTGTGCAGGATTGGAAGGCAGATTGAAGATACAGCCATTCCTCCCCAAAGGTCATTGCAGTAGGATATGAGAATAAACATACACAGAAGTACTGGCAGCCTCTAGCTTATCTTTGATCTCCTTGTTCCATGTACAACACATTTCCCCAAAGGCCAGCTCCCTCCTGCTACATAGAACAACAGACTTGAATCCACGAGCTTTCCTCCAAATCAGAAGAACTGACCATCCCAGATCTCTCTGAAAATTCCAATCTGTCTGCCTACATTAATACTTTAGAAGTCACAGGATGGATGTTTCTTTGATTCTACATTTTCCATTCTATAGCTTTACTTCTCAGGGTGATTTTATGCTTATAGAAGGTTTTACTTCTATAATAACTCACTTATTCCACAATACTCTTAGTAATTCTACCTCCTTTATTAGCCAAGACACAACTCTCTCTTCTATTTCACTTCCTCTCTCTCTCTCTCTCTCGCTCCCTCTCTCTCTCTCTCTCTCTCTCTCTCTCTCTCTCTCTCTCTCTCTCTCTCTCTCACACACACACACACACACACACACACACACATATTTCCAACTTCCAGTGCACTTTTTATTTTTTTGGTCCATTGTGGGGCTTGAACTCTGGGCCTGGGTGCTGTCCCTCAACTCTTCAGTTCAAGGCTAGAGCTCTACCACTTCAGCCACAGCACCACTTCCAGCTTTTTCTGTTTATGTGCTGCTGAGGAATTGAACCCAGGTCATCATGCATGCGAGGCAAGCACTCTACCACTGAGCCACCTTCCCAGCCCCTCCAGCGCACTTTTTATATATGCTTCTATTAAAGCACGTATGATTTTACTGTGAGTAAGTAAGGGTTAATTCTTTATTAACTTCGTTTTTCCTTCTGAAAGTGACGTTAGAATTGCAATAAGGGAATGCAATTCCAATACCACTTGTCCAGTATGAAAATAAGATCAGTTCTGCTCCCACATGTGTACTTCTCTAGGGCTGATTACCTTCTACCTAACTGACTCTAGGAAATAAAGGAGGCTCATATGCAGGTTTCTGTAAGGAAAAAAAAAAAAACACAGAATAGCCAGAGTGGAATTACATTACCAGGAGAGGAAAATGGCTTAAGTTCAGCTGCCCATGGAGACAAGCTCTTTCATCTCCACTTTAAGTGAAGTAAAACTTTCATCTACACTTTAAGGACAGTAAAATGAGACCTGTATGCAGACTTCTTTCTTAGCAATGCTTATAGCCTAGCCCTGACTTTTCTTTTCCTATTGCAACCCCCAAATGGTAGCTCTACTAGCTCTGAGCTCAACTCGCTTGGTCTGAGTCATCTCAGTGCCCACAAGTTATTACCAATCTGTGTGTTCTGGAAATTTCAAAATTATTATCTCTTGAGGTATATAAGAAATATTTTGAACTGTCTGCTTTGCTTTTGGGATCGTATTTCCAGATACTCAACCAGTGCGTTAATACTTTAATTAATGGTATATTGGTTTTTAAATCTCTGCTTACCTTCATATTTTTAGTAAGTCCTATTATTAATAGTGTGAAATTCTAAAGAATAAAGTATTATCCAAGAGCATAAACGTGGCATTGTGGTAGGATTATCTGTGCATGCATTATCTTTTTATATGAGACATTTGTATGCTTAATATTGGTATTTTCTAATGAAGTTCAGTGAAGAATGTGTGATCAAGTCTATGTATATCTTGTATACTGACTTCAGCACTTCATAGTGTAGGAACCTTTGCTTCAAAATTCATGTGAAAAAAAATCAAGTAAAGTTGACAAAGTTTAGGCTTTATAGATACATAACGTGTAGGGAAAACAGATTCTTAGACGCAATCTTGTTTGAAAGTTGAAGTGGAAGATTTGTTTCATGAACCTAATGTGGTCAAATCATCATGAATATTCAGAAGAAAGCCATGCTCATCTAGTCTTCAAGGAAAGCCAATCTTCACAAGATTGAGGTGGTGGTTAAAGATGAACACCATGTGTGAAGGTAGTGTGATGAGCAAATATGTGAAAATTCAAAACACAAAAAGAAACTGAATTGGAAGGTTTGAGCTTGACGAAGAAGAGTATTTCCAGAGATGAGGTTAGAAGACACAGGTAGGGCTAGGCTCTGAGAGTCTTACTGGACACCTAAAGGGGGGTGAGAGTAAGGATCACCCAACTATCTTATGAATGTGATTCATAGTACCTAAGTCATATAAGGCTTCACAAAAGATCACTGTCTGCACAGTATAGAAATCAAAGACACAAAGGAGATCTTATAGGAGACATTTAGGAAGCTATCAAAGAAGTTCTAAGAAAAGAAAAGTAAGGATAGCTGGCGCTGATGGCTCATGCCTGTAATCCTAGTTACTAAGGAGGCTAAGAGCTAAGGATCGTGGTTCAGAGACAGGCTGGGCAGGAAAGTCCTTGAGACTCTTATCTCCAGTAAACCACTCAGAAAACCAGAAGTGGTGCAGTGGCTCAAGTGGTACAGCACTAGCCTTGAGCTGAAGAGCTGAGGGACAGCGTTCAGGCCCAGAGTTCAAGTCCCATGACCGACATAACTAAATAACTAAATAACTAAATAAATAAATAAATAAATAAATAAATAAATGTGAGGATAAAATACTCTCAAATGACAAAATCCAAAGACATTGGAAAATCATTGATTTGTCATTAGGGGATTGGGAGTTAAGACATGATGGATCATCAATTACTGACAGGCATATTTTCTTGATAAACTGGAAGACAGAAACAGTTCAATAAAATGAGAGAAGATGGGAAAAGGAATAAATGGCAGCTGAAAAGGAAAATACGAATTCAAGTTATAGGTGCACTTAATGTGAAGTATAAAGGAAAGTTTGCCTATATTATACTTGTGTACATCAATAGTACTAGGATATTGGTGGCTTTTTGAATCCATAGAGTAGAGTAGATGTATTGTTCACAATAAATACAAAGTGAGAAAAGAAATTAAATAGTAATAAACGGTAACAGCGTGCAGCAGTGGATCTCACTAGCCACTGATACAAGTGAACTGGACATCTCATTGGTGGAGACAGGAGGGAAGGCCTGGGAGAGAATGTGGGAACAGAAGACACTGTATGAAAAGAAATGTACTCATTACCTGACTCATGTAATTGTAATTTCTCTGTACATCACCCTTAAAATAACAATAAAGGGAAATTTTTGTATATTGAAAGATAGATAGGAAAACCCGAAGATTGGGGCACATGAATAAAGTGCATGTTTCAAAAGAGTAAATTGGTCTATGGTCAAGAAAATTTGAGATTTTCAAATGACCTTATTCTCTACCTATTGCATTGGCAATTTCGATGTGATCAGTTTAAACAAGCAATGTGACAAGATATCAAGTATTGAGAAAAATAAGTCCAACATTGCAAAGAGGAGGGACAGTAACTTCTGAGTTTGAGAAAGGAGGAACAATAATGTGAACTGCAAGAGGTAGACATGATACATGGAGAAGCTACATGTGTGTTTGTGTTTGCATACCTGTGTGCTTGCATTGCTCCTACGTCGGCCTCTATATGTGGTAGTTATATTGAATTGTTAGCATTATCTCTCCTCTCCTCTTTCTTCTATTTATGGTTCCAGATCTCAACAGCCTCTGAAACCAATTTTTTCTGCCCTACTGCTATTTCAATTGGCCTAATGGCTGATGCTTGTCATCAATCTCCTACATCGCTTCCTAGGATATTGCAAACCTTCTTGATACTCAAACATTTTTTACATATTTCTCACTGCTTCCCCCATCATCATAAAGCAATCTCTTAGTCCCCATCTCCTTCCAATTGAAGAGAGGCTTCTGATTACATTAAAAGGACATTCTGTTTGGAATTGGAAACATTCATTAATCTGACCAAGTGTTATATGTTAAATCACAGCTACATATAGAACATGAATCTGAATTTCAACACATGACCTCATCATCTCTAGGTTTTTCTTTCTTATTATGGTTTTGAATGCTCCATGAAGAAATCTGTCTCACTAAACTGACCTTAAATTGGGTAATGCTCTGTCTCATCTTTATATATTTTCTCTAAATCCTATTACCTTTCCTTATATAATGTTTCATGGGTTTGGTAACATCTATGTGTTTCCAAGGGATACAGGGAAATTAGTTGTCTTTATTCCTAATTACCCACCACACATTCATATTCTTGTAGGTGAAAGATGCATGCTATTATTCTACTCCACCTTTATCTGCCCCTTAAAATGAGTTTGAAAATCCACTTTTTAAAAAACCAAGAGTAAATAGTACTTGAAAAAAGAGCAGTGTGAAATAGGCAGTGCATTTCTAAACATCTCATCATGGCACAAAATAATCATCAAAAGGAAACCAGTCAAGGTTAAAAGCAGCATTGAAAAGTGATTCATTTAGTAAACAAGAGTAGGTGTAATTATCACAAAAGCAAACTTTGCTAAGGGGATAACTGTCAGAGCTCTTGCAGTAAAAGGTCTCTTTACCATTTTAATCCGACAGGCTGAGAGCTCCCTAGTGAAAACAATCCTCAATAAAATCACAAATGTAACTATGGTATTCTTTTAAACTTTCATTGCAGTCATAGCTACCAAAACAAGCTTAATATTTACAATTCAAATGATCCTTGGTAGATTGGCCGATAAGTCTGATAATACGGATTATGAAAAATCTTTTAGCGTTGCAATTTCATGTACTAGATGATATTATATCAGCAGCAAGACTTTAAAGGATGTTGTTTGTTCATTAGAAACTGATTGAAACTGACCCCTGAAAATAATCAAAGTCAAATTTCAGTCCAAGATGCAATTCTGCATTCAAATATTTTTAGAACAAGAGTCCACTCTCGGGAGACCCTGGGTGACTCTTGGCTGTATTTTACAATAGAAGCCTGTTAGTATATGTTCAACACAGCTGAATAAACCCCATGGGAAATTTTCCAAATTCCTCATTTGACAAAGAAGGAAATGGAAGTCAAGGAAGAAGAAGTTTGTTCTGGATTGTTCAAAATAATAGTTGTCCTGGCACAAACTCTGGACTCCTGACACTAAGACTTTTGTTTTGTTTTGTTTTGTTTTCATACCTTTATAAAAAAAAAAAAAAGTAGGGCCATTGGTACTGTTTATTGTAAATACTAATTCTTTTCCAAAAATGCACTATCCTTTTCTTTTCTTTTTCTTGTTTGAAATACCTTTCAATGCTGTCCATTAGAACTTTGTTTTCAGTAGGTAAAGGTAATATTGTCCTGGTACACTCTGATAGCAACTCTCCCAGGACACAGATGAATACTAAGCATTTGCAATGTAGCTCTGTGGCTGTACTGAAGTGTGATTGCTTTAAATTTGAGTGGGCATACTTGTTAGGTAGCTTCTACCTCATTACACAGCACAGTAAGTGCATTCAGAAATTGACCCTAGAGAGAGCTGGGAAGGTGGCTCAGTGGTAGAGCGCTTGCCTTGCATGCCTGAGGCCCTGGGTTCGATTCCTCAGCACCACATAAGCAAAAAGAAAAAAGCCAGAAGTGGCGCTATGGCTCAAGTGGTAGAGCGCTAGCCTTGAGCTGAAGAGCTGAGGGGCAGTGCCCAGGCCCAGAGTGCAGGTCCCATGACCGGATCAAAAAAAAAAGAAAGAAAGAAAGAAATTGACCCTAGAAATTACCAGGATATTCTCTGTCCCCAACTGTTCTTAATTAAAACGACAGAGTAGAAAGTAGTGAGATTTGAAGGTTGCTTCCTTTAAACAGGGGGAATGGCTTGTGCCTCCTTCATGTCCCAAGGATTCTAGTACCCAGCTTTACAGGAAATAGGCATAAAAGAGTTTGTTGATGTTCTTTTTGTTTGCTTTAAATGTGCCAGGGTTAAAATACATACATCCAAACATGCACGCATAACATACATACGTACATACATACATGCATTTCTAAAATGTGTTCTACTTGCCTTTCCCTGGAGTGAAATATGTACATCCTTTCTTAAAGTTGCTTCTTCCAACAGAGGGGATCTCTACAATACACTGTGGTCACAGTCTTCAGCAGAGGGCATGTATGCACAGTTCTAATGTGAGCCCAATTCACAGGAATGTGACTGCTAGTGATATGCAACATAGAAGATTCATTACTGGTAAAGTTTGCCATCACCACTGTCCACACAACAAAATCACACTTTCTTCATAATAAGCCACTTACTTTAATCCATCCAGAAGTAATTTGGTAAGGCTGATTCACTCTTTAGAAGGGCAAAACCGATGGAAAATTGTGGAGAATTCAAATTAGTGGAGAAATTTGGTGAAGGTGATTCAGTTTTTTAAATGGAAAAAAATGGGAAGTAATGATGTTAATTTTCAGATGGTCATTTCAGTGGTGTGATTTTTCCATGATTAGAAACAGAAAGAAAAATAGTATTAGGAATAGTAGAAACTTAGAGTAACCTTCAGTGATCTGATCACTTCTTTCAAACGTGGTAAGTCATTTTACCCTTAGAAAATCAACTGTTACTGTTACTGTGGCTAACAATCTCATTTGGTTTGCTTTATTTTTATTCATTTTTTCTCCCAGAGAAAAATAGGAAGGTCTATTGATACTGCTTATTCTTAAACAAGCACTTCTTTTTTGAACATGTATTTCCTTTTTCTTATTTTGTTTTCACTTCTTTTTTTGATAAATAAAAAAAGCTCTAAAAGATTGAAGGAAATGGATGGCCTAGAACAACTAGCATCAATCAAAAACTCTTGTTGGATACATCTCAAGGGAGCTACTTTACAAATCCTTGCAATGCATGTCAAATTCCTTACACTTCTAAGGAGGGCAAAAGGTCTTCTGACAGGGGCTGAAAATTGTTTCATCTCCTTAGCTGTTCTCTTTGAAGAGAACAGTTTTGATGCTCTGAAAACCAGCATTTATAGCTATTGCTTCCAGTCCCCAAGGATCATAATTTCCTTGAACTGAAGAGTCAATGATGTTACCAATGTGGTTTATATAGAGACAATTTTGTTATTTCTAGATAGCCTTAGTAAGATTTCAGGCATTATACTTTCAATTTAAATGATAATTTTAGCTCCTATATTATACTTTGCATGAGTCCAAATCTTCAAAATTAATGTCACTAATTAGCCACAAAAATTGTCCTTAAAAACTGAATTTTATGTATTTCACAATCATGGCTTTGAGGATTTTAGCAAACAAAATATCATTTTCTCATAGATCAAGGATAAGAGTAGAACTAATCTGGAGGTGCTGATCAAATATTCAATTAATAAATTTTGTAGAAAAATATTATGATCTGTGTATAAGCACTATAGGGTCCTTGGTTGCAGTGGCAATAAGTTTCACAGTATTGTATTTGGAAGTGATCCTAATACACTTGGCAATTACTAAGATTTTAAGAGTCTCTAGAAAGCAGTACCATAATTTTCACTTAATAGGCTTAAAAATTGGGTTGTCATCCATCCTTCATAGCCTTCAAATGAATGATATAAGCCTAAGATATGATCCTTTAGATCTAAGGTACAGCCATGAAAAAAAATATATATATATACACATACATACCAGGATTTAACAGATTCTAAGCTTCTGCTTAGCACAGTTTCTAAAAAGGACTAACCTTACTGAGCTTTCCAAATCCCCAAGGCCCAATTATATTTCTCTGCCTCAGCATCATTTTTAGATGTTTCTACCACTGCTGGTGAACACAGATAACATTGAGGTCACCAATGATAGAAATTTTCAAATTTCAGGTCATAAAATATTAACTAATTGCATTTCTTGTGTTTTTGATAACAATCATTCTTTCCTGAAGAGGTTATTGTATACAATAAGTATATACTCTATGCCCTGCAAATTGAAAGGTCTTCAGATGTAAACTAATTAAACCATTGGCTGCAGTTTAATCTTCCTTCCATATTGAAGTTTTTCAACTATTTTAAGGTAGCCGTCATACTTGTTTCCCAAGTTTTCTTTCTTCTAAGCTACATATTCTTAGCTTCTTTAGGCTGTTCTTAAAATATGGCTCATACCTCTGACTTCCACCCAATCTCAGTCACATTTCAAAGTTAATAGAGCCTTCAAAGGCAGTAATTTTTAAAGGCAGAAATGTCACACTTGATTCACATTGAGCATATAGTCATATTGAAATTCTAGAGGATTTTTGGCATGTGTTTCCACGATAACTTCTCCTATCTTATTTTATTCAATTAGGTTTTGAACTAACACCCATATTTCACAGTGATATTTCTGAAATGCAGACAGCCTAAGATTTCCATAAGCATTTGTCTTTCTGTTGCTTAATTTGAGTAAATAATCACAGGAGACTCTACTAAAGTATGTGTAATTTAAGCAACACAAACATGTACAATAAGTGATATGAAATTTGGGGGGGGGAATAGAGGTCATATACTTATTCATTTCTCTATTAGTTAGAAGATATTTATAGATCATAGTAAATAAGATGATGTGGTCTTATGATATAGTGTATAACGATACATTTAAGCCAGTCTTTCACTCATTGTAAAAAAAATAAAATCAAAGCCCAAATTAATCAATGTAAAGTCTTCCTTTATAAAACTAGACTAGTACTTCTAGAAAATTAGATTAATTATTTTTACTTAGGCAGTATTAATTTTATAAGAAATGGGTAACTTCGGTATTATTTCCACACAATAATATAGAGTGAGTGGTTTGATGTGGTATTTATCTCCACTCTGAAATTACTAATAGTCATTATAGTAATTTTTCAAAGAGAATTTTTTACAAGCTAACAAATTCTAAAATGTAT
Source organism: Dipodomys spectabilis (assembly GCF_019054845.1). NCBI lineage: Eukaryota > Metazoa > Chordata > Mammalia > Rodentia > Heteromyidae > Dipodomys > Dipodomys spectabilis. The sequence continues at coordinate 14,532,892 of NW_024870709.1, forward strand.
ATAGATAGCCCTAGTATTTCATCTATAACCTAAAAGCTTACTCATTTAAAGTCACTAGTGTGTTCATTACAATAATCCATAATTTAAGAAATTTGAGCATTATGCTTTTATCCAACTTAATATTATGAAAATAATATAACTATTTTAACTGATGTCCATTTTAATACAAAGTAGAAAATGTTCAAATGAGATTTATAAAGAACATTGAAATCATACTTGTGGTGCAATTCAAAATGTAAGTATCTCAAAATCAGAAGAGTTTGAACTTAATTTTTTTAACCATTTTATCAATCAACATGTAAGGATACATACTAAGGTTAAAATCAAAGTTGAGTTCATTCCTTGAATTTTTATTTCATCCTGCTATATGTTATAAAAACCTCAATTGTCATTCTTTGATTTATATATCTAAACTTAAATTTTTATTAGGTATTGAGATGTTACTAAAATTTTACTGGAAAAAAAATAAATAAAATTTTACTGGATAAATATCTCTAAAATCTCTTATGGAAATGTACTCCAGGCGGAATAGATCCAAATTTTACAAATTAGCATATGTTTTTGGGAACCACATGATATTTTGTCAAACAGCAACACTTCCTTTGAAAAGCCAATGATAGTTACACTTCCTACTCATTTCAAATCTGCTCTATTCAAGTTGATATAATTTATGCAATGCTACTTGCAATACCCAGCTGCCTTGTCTTCCATATATTTAAGCAATATAAGGGAAATTTCAGCAGCCTTTTCACTTGTAGAAGTGTTAACTGCATATAGAGGCCTTATTTTTCAAAGTATTATGAACTACTAAACAGTCCTCCTATTTGGGTTTTACTTGGCAGCAAGTAATATTCTTAATGCATAAACTGTTTTCAGATACATTCTTTTGTATTGCTCAGATTTGGAAATAAGCAGACTTAAGTGAAACAATTCCTTCTAATCCTGTAAAGTGATAAAGTACATCATGTGAGTTGCATTCATTTGGAAGCAAAAGAAACTTAGTGAATCATGTAGTCAGTCTTATCTGCACAGATATTAACAAAATGATAGCCAGACAAATCTACACAGATAGCTTCAAAACTAATCTGTACTCTCATGACTGTGCCTAACCGGCTTGCATTCTATTGCTAAGATATTTTACCACTGAAAATTATGATTTCCAGCTTCTCTCTGATAAAAATAGTGGTAATAATTAGTTAATACTTTTAACCCAAATTGTGGAGACCAATTCTATGATTCCTACTGTCTTAGTCAAGTTTTCTGCTGATGGAACACAGCACCACTGACTGAATAGTTTATAAACAATACAAGTTTATTTGGCTCATGGTTTTGAAAGCTACGAAGCTCAATTGAAATGTGCTAGCAATCTGGACCTTTCTGTTGTGTAGTAATATGGTAGAGGGAAAAATGTTATATGCTAAAGAAAGGAGAAAATGAGCCAAGCCTATTTCTTACAAGGCCCACCCCCACAAAACTAGCCCACTTTTATGGTGACAGTCTTAGCCTCCGCATGCAAACAATGTTTTAATGATCTAATCACCTCTTAAAGGCCTTTCCTCTTAATGCTTTTTTTTAAAGAAATTCTAAAGGTGATGTACAGAAGGATTATAGTTACCTAAATCAGGTAATGAGTACATTTCCTTTTTAACAATGTCACTCCCTCCCTCATTCTCTCTCAGTTTTTTTCCTTCCTGCCTTCCAGCCAAATTGTATACTTCTTTCCAACATAGTGTCTAGTGGGTTTCACTGCTGAATCGGTTCACCCTTGTTTAATTTTTTTATTTTATTGTAAAGATGCTGTACAGAGAGGTTACAGTTACATGAGTAAGGTAATGAGTACATTTCTTGCCAAACATTGTTACTCTCTTCTTTGTTTTTCTCCTGCTATTCCTTCCCTCCCCACTTCTCCAACTCCTCCTTCCCAAAAGTTGTAAAGTTCATTTCCTTTGCTCTTGCTTCAGGATTTTGCTATCCCCCTACCCTCCCCTAAATATATATATGCAAGATGAAGGGTACCAAAATCAAATACAGTGATAACAGGGGATATACCATAAAGGGAAGAACATGCAAAAGAAACAAAAAATCAGGTAGTACATTAAAAACAATAACATTGTTACTTTGCTTCCCCTTCCTCTCTCCATATCAAATAAACATATATAAGACAATGGATACAGAAATCAAAAACAGCAACAGATGGGAATAAACCAAAGAAAACAGGAAAGAAGAAGAAAAAGAAATGAACTTCAAACTATAATTAAAAAAAACCTTCTTACTTCCATTTCTTGGAGTTCATTTTGATAAGCATAACTTTATATGATCATATGCACATGTTATTGAAGCCTTGCAGATCATCTCCTAAGATTATCCTCTTAATTGTCTCTAAAGCAAATAATTTCAACATCTTAGAGGAGGAAGTCAATCCACAGCCCGATTAACAATATGATAGTATACAGGTGAGATACTCTTTCAAGTCAATATTAATTAGAAAGTTGCTAATAATATATCCAAGTTAAAAGAAAAAGATCAATATTGAGAAAGCTAGGCAAATATTTACAACTGATTTTGTAGCAGTTTTATGCTTGTAGCATTTCCCAAGATTTGGTACATTATCAAAATATGGTCTTAATATCCATATTAAGATACAACATGAATGAATTTTCCCCAACATTTAAATTATATAACTCCTTCTAGACCTGAATATCTGAATCTTATTACCAAGCAATTAATAATGTAGTAAAGTTTACCAATTTTTAGTGCTGAAATTTCTAATTCCTCTCTCTTTTTTCTCTTGCAGAAAATAAGTCATTTTAGAGTAAGTAATGAATTACTTTATTAATTAAATTTAATTAGATTAAGTTAATCAATGAATTAAGTACTTTAATTTAATTAATCCATTAATAGCACAGGATACAAAGCAATCTATGATCATAATTTGATCAATATACATTGGGTATAACATATATGAACATTCAAATGCACATATAATTGTAATAGTAATTATTTTAATTCTAGTGATTTTATTTTCTCTACTTGTTATCCACTAAATGAGCTATAAATCATAATCAAAAGGAATAAATAAAAGCCAGTATAGAAACAAATATCACAATGATAATAACTGCATGAATTATCATTAGGAAAGATACTAAAGGTAAATAACAATGTTCTGCCTCTTCTTGACCACATTTTCCTAGTAGCTGATAAATGTTTTTGAAATGTTAAATTGCATAATAAAATACTTCCATTCTACATGTTTGTATGCATAGAAATGCACAGAGAATGAGTGAGCTCATATGATGTGCTGTAAGAAGAAAAATAATTTTGACTGTGTAATATTGAGGAAATACACTGCCATGCAACAGTTGGAAGTTGCAAAACAACAGAGGGATTTTAAAATAAGCTATCACAATAATACTATCAACTCCAGTTCTTCAGGCTATTAGGGATTAAGGGCAGTAGATATGTTTACTGGTGTTTACAACTACAAACGTGTTGGCTTCAGAAATAACTTCTTCAGAAAAAACAGTTCTGAGTCCCTCTGTAAAGACCTTTAGGATCTTAGGAAGTGGGAGAATATTTAACATGCATAGTAAGAGTTATATATGGTTATCTCCAGTGAAATACTGACAGATTTCTCCTGAGGAAGTTTGGACATAGCATCTGGGAATTTAGATCAGAGAATTATACATAAAAGAACTCAATCACAGAAAGATAAGACATTGTGAGCCTGGACTCTTCAGTAGTGCACAGATGTGGACATAGACTTGTTAAAGACAGTAACAACAGACAAAACAGGGCATTAAACAAGACATTGCAAAAATCTTTCATTCTTTCTTTTCTCTTTTCTTTTCTTGTACTAGTTCTTGGAATTGAACTCAAGGCTTGGGCACTGTTCCTGAGCTTGTGTGCTCAATGCTTGTGCTCTGCCAGTTGAGCCACAGTTGTACCTCTTGTTTTGGAGATAAGAGTCTCACAGACTTTCTGCCTGGGCTGGCTTCAAGCTATAATCCTCAAATCTCAGCCTTCAAAACTCCAATAGATATGAAATTGATAATTAGTTTAGATAGACATATTACATTCATTAAAGTTATAAAACTGATATTCTTTGAGCAGAACCTAAATTGTATAAAAGTGTAAATTTTCCTCTTAGGTTTTCTTTGGTGACTTGTCACATTATAAATGAATAAACTTTATTTTCAAACTGTACCAATAGCCTATCATTTGAGTGGTTAAAAAAAAAAGAAAAGAAAAGAAGTACATGTTATAAACATTTGAATGGACGTGGCGCTGTGGCTCAGGCAGTAGAGTGCTCACCTTGACCTGAAGAGCACAGGGACAGCACACAAGCCCAGAGTTCAAGCCCCACGGCCAACAAAAAAAAAAAAAATTGAATGAAGAAGATGTTCTTTCTTCTTTATTCTTAGGTCACACAAGTAGAGAAAAGCAGTAGTAAGCCTTCTTACTGTCACCCTGTTCTTCATTACTGGACACCCGGCTATTGCTTTCATTTACATTAATTGCAATTCTATAGGAAAAGGTTGTCATTAATGCAGACAAAAGCAACAGTAATTTTGGAAGATACTTTGATAATTCCAATTGCATCTTCACTTACATTCAAAATAAGTGATTAGATTAAAAAACCTTGATTCATACTATTTTATTCAGAATTAAGATATTGTTCAGTAAAGTTTTATAGGAATAGTATAATCTAGTACTGTATAAAATAACAATGTTTTCTTTTTTGAGAGTTCAGATGGACAACATGATAATTATTTTAATGTGCTACCTATATTAATCTCTTCAGCATCTCTAAAAATAATTGTGTGTATGCACGTTTTGGGGGTTGACCTCAGGGCCTGGAAGCTGCCCCTGAGATTTTGTGCTCAAAGATAATTCTCTACCATTTGAGCAAACAGGTGTACTAATGGCTTTTATGTTGTTGTTCAGCTTTATGTTTTTAACTGTATGTTTTATTCTTTTCTGTTTTGGTACTGGGGATCAAACCAAGGACTTTGCCCTTGCTAAGCAAGTGCTTTGCCACTGAGGAACATCCCAGTCCTGGCTTATTTTCTTTCTTTCTTTCTTTTTTTCATTCTCTTTCTTTCTTTCTTTCTTTCTTCCTTTGTTCCTTTCTGTAGTTCATTTCAGATAAGAGTCTCAGGGACTTTCCTGCCCAGTCTGGCTTCAAAATTTTTCCTCAGATCTCAGCCTCCTGAGTAGGTAGAATTATATGCATAAGTCACCTGTGCCAAGCAAATTTTCTGTTTTCAAAAATATTTGAGCACCTGGGCACTAGTGGCTCATGCTTGTAACCCTAACTACTCAGAAGGCTGAGATCTTAAGATCATGGTTCAAAGCCATCCTGGGTAGGAAAGTTGATGAGACTCTTATCTCCAATTAAAGTCCCCGAAAACCAGAAGTGGCACTGTGGCTCAAAGTGGTAGAAGGCTAGCATTGATCAAAAGAGCTCAGGAACAGTTCTAAGGCCATCTCAAGCTCTCAAGCCCCATAATGTATAGAAAAAGAAGGAAGAAAGGAAGGAAGGAAGGAAGGAAGGAAGGAAGGAAGGAAGGAAGGACAAAGCAAGGAAGCAAGCAAGCAAGAAAGAAAGTAAACAAGAAAAAAGAAGGAGGGAAGGAGAGAGGGAGGAAGGAAGGAAGGAAGGAAGGAAGGAAGGAAGGAAGAAGGAAGAAGGAAGGAAGGAAGGAGGAAGAAAGGAAGGAAAGAAGGAAGGAAGGAAGGAAAAGAAAAGGAAAGAAAAGAAGGAAAGAAAAAGGAAAACTTAAACGAGGTATTCATGCCTATAATCCTATCTACTGAGGAGCTTAAAATTAAGTATTACAGTGTAAAACCAGCCTAGGCAGGAAAGTCGGTGAGACTCTTCATTTCAACCAACCATGCAAAAGCCAGAAGTGGAGCTATGACCAGTGGCAGAGCTCTATCCTTGTGATAGTACCCAACTACAAGTTCAAACCTCAGTACTGGAATAAAGAGAAAAAAATATTTAAAACACATAGTTTTTATTTGTATACTTTCTGTGTAGTACCTTGAAATAGGGAATGCTATCACATGGAAAGTCTAGAACACACTATTCCAAATAAAACATGTCTATGCATTGTATGAGTAAAGATAAGTGCCCCAAAGCTGGTAGTGTAGCTAAGTGGCTGAGATTTGTTCAGCATGCATGAGGCCCCAAGTTAAACCCTCAGCACATTCTCTCTCTCAAAAAAAGGAAAGAAAAGAAATAGAATCTGAGAACAAGTATAGAGAACAAGGATCGAAATCCAATACAGATTTCTCAACTTAAGACATGTGTTTATATATGGTAGAGCAGTTATCTAACAGCCATTATTAGTGTTTTAGGACTATTACGACTCTCATTAAACTTTCCCTTACTGTTATACCTGCTGATAAATACAAAAATTAAAACAAGTCCAGGTTTGTAGATCTTCACCAGCATTCTAGACCAAAATTAATTCTGAATGCCTGATCCTACCATATGAGCAGGATATATTCAGAGCTGGAGAGAAGAACATGGGAGGTGCAGAGACAGCATAATTGCTTGTGGCTCATGTCTGTCATAATTGAGCACTTATATCTTTATTAACCTAAACTCAGTCACTCAGAGGATAGCTTACTGTCTACTGATGCATAAAATGAGGTTACAGGTCACTCTGAGCAGAGAAACTTTTAAGTGAAACAGAAGAAAGTGTTAAGGGCAGCTTTAGGACAAGACACTGTTGATTTTTCTCTAGTCTCTAATTCTCAAAATCTAACTTTTTCTTGCTGGTGTATTAAATTAGATGAGGAATGTATTAACCTGGATAGGTATCTTAAAGTATTATGCTAATGCAATACCTGTTTCTAATGATTAAAGAAAGTTTTTCTGCATGGCAATATACATTTGATGCTTCTGATCAAATTCCCACCCCTTCTTTCTGTCTGAAATTTGCTTTCTTCCTCCTGGACCATTACAATTCAACATAATCAACTGAAAACACACAGGCGTTACCATACCCAACCACACAGTGTTCAGACATCTGTGAATATACGCTTTGTACAGCTGAGATAAATTAGCTACATGGTTTATGCTGTTTGATCATGTTGTTTAATCAGCTTGATGTGTTCAAGGCAGATTTATATTCCCTTCTTGCTGTGAGTAGAAGGATCTACATGCAAGTACCAAGTGAACTCCTAATATTGCATAAAGCAGTATTGAAAGAACTTGGAGATCCTTTGGTTCAATCTTCTCACTATTCACATAAGACATATACCCCCTGAGATGTAATTTAATTTGTCCAGGATTCTTCATTGTGTTTGAGGGGAGTAGTGAAGATAAGAGAATCATAGGAAGCTTGATTATACACTCAGAACCAAGAACTAAGAATAGAAACACCAATAATTAATTCGGAATTCCACCAACTTCATTCTATACCAAGAAGTTTTTTGTTTTTGGAATTTTATTTTATTGTAAAGAAATTGTACAGAGGAGTTACAGTTATATGAGTAAGGTAATAAGTACATTTCTTGTTGAGCATTGTTACCCCCACACACACACACTTTGTTTTTATCCTACTGTCCTTTCCCTCCCCACCTCCCACACAGGGGAAGTTTCCGGGAAGTTTTCTAGCAGTAGTGATGGTAGTAGGAACATGAGTGGAACTGGAATCACTACCTGAAGTCACTTTAGTAGGGCACTTTGAAACATCCAAAAAGATTTCAATTCCTCTGCTTCATCTTTCTACTCACAGGCAAGGAATACAGTATAAAACTTCTCCAGTGTTCTATGTCAAAATTTTCTCCTAAGGGCATCTTAAAAAGAAGCAGGATCACACTACCCAGGCTAAATTATATCTTATAATATTTTCAGCATCAGTAATAAACGGGAGTGCACAGTTTGGAGGTGTTTATCACTACAAATGGCTAAAGAATTGAATTTCTCATCATATGTCAAGCAATGGAATTCTATATGGGATATTTTAGAGTAAGGTTTGTTCGTGGTGTATGTGTACGTGTGTGAGCGAGAGGTGAGACAGAGAGAGAATCATTAGGTGGTCAGCTTATATGGGAAACATTTTGTCTAGGCTGGCTTCAAACTGCTTACCTCTATCTTTGCTTCCATAGTAGGTTGGATTACAAGTATAAAGTACTGTATCCCAGCATTTAATCTGTTCCTTTTTATTTCTAATTATATTTTGTAATAGAAGTCCAGAGGGACTGTCTACTCTAATACTCTAATAACTATATACTTATTGAAATTGAGTGTTTATTTCACTAAATATACATGTACCATCCTCAATACAATGGCAATTATTTCTCAAGCACTATCAAGGAATGCTATAGACATTACTGAATGCAGAACTTACTCTTTATTTATTATGTTGATCCCTTTCTATATGAATATCTACATACCACATCTAATCAATGCTTCATTTGTCTTCCCCCTAAAAGTTGGCTCATTCTTTTAAAAAGAAAATACTGCAAAGGTGATGTACAGAGGGGTTACAGTTACATAATTCAGGTAATGACTGCATTTCTTTTAGAACAGTACCACCACTCCCTCATTCTCTTCCAGTTTTTCCCCTTCTGACTTCCCTCCCCAGCCCAGTTGTATTGTTCACTTCCAACATGGTGTCTACGTGATTAACACTGCTGAACTGGTTCACAATTTCTTTACTCAGCTTGATGTGTTTTGTGCATCCCCTTCTATTCCCAAAATAATCAGATATATTCATATACAAGACAAAGGGTACAGAAATCAAATACAGTGACAAAATAGAATAAACCAAAGAAAAAAGGAAAAGAAAAAAGAAGCCACAAACAGTGCAATAAAAAACTTGTTTCCATTTCTTGGAGTTCATCTCAGTAAGCATCATTTTATATGGCTCATCATTCTTTATTGAAGGTTTGAATCAATCTATTTGAAAGAAGTCAGTTCTCAACACTAGAATTGACAGTTCTGAACCTTCCTATCATGGGTCTTTTTCTATATATAGCAGTATGGAAGGTGTTGGTGCTAAAAATTCACTTCTGCCTCTTCTATCTACACAGGACCTGTTCTTCTTCTCATCTAAGTAGCTTCACACACTGTAAAACTGTCATCAATCACTCTGGAAATAATCATGAAGAAAAAAAGTGTTATAATAATATCAAAAGAAATTCTTAGTTCTTTAAGACCCTTATTAGTTCATAAATCTAAAATTTATGACAAGACGAAGAATGAAAACATAAATGAATTAGCACCAACACACGGTGACTTGGATGCCTTTGATGTAGCCCAGATTCCATATAATAGCTACTTCCTCAGCACAGCCTCATAGAAACAATATGACACTGCAGGAATGATGTGATAAATGTTGTAGCAACTCTCACCTAAAATACCTTCCTCTTCATTCTTTTTGCATTTATTTTGCATTACCAATGTTATCATCTGAATATCTTTTACTTTGCTGTATCTGGTCGTACCAAAGGCCCATATTATTGTAGGGCACAAAATTGTTTTCTGAAACACAGCTTTGCATATCCATCTCCCTAAAATACCAAACAGAGATGTACATGAATAACACAAGCAGAACCATAATCTAGTATCTCTACATAAGATAAATGTCTATTTGGATTCAAGACTAAACCTACATGTTTTGGAAGACAAAAGTATTGATATGTCCATCTCTCTCTAGTTAGTTCTAAGGCAACACAGTTCTACCTTTCTTTATTGACTGAGACAGCAGGGTAATTCCCAGGAAGAATTTCCAAGCCTCAGGTTCTCTTTAATCACATGGCTTTTGTCATTCTTGATATTTCTTAATAACGAAAAACCTAGCCAGAATATTCATGTGTTCATTTTCAAAAGAAGTAACTAAACTGTACTTCATCTATAGGTCAGATTCTATTATGACAGAAACTATTTCAAAAAAATTCCCATAATACAAAAATACCCCAACTGATTACCTTTTGTTTTAGAAAATATTTCATCAGAATTGAAGAATAAGCACCAAAGCCAGACTTCTTAGAGTTCACTGTAATAAGGCCTGATTTATTATGCATCTGTGAATACCGTTATTCATAAAAGCTATTCAGATCCAATCCTCTGTTTTCAGTATTGACGGTTTCTCATTCAGGAATAGATGACATAAAAATTATCATTCTCTTTGTTTAGTTCCAAAGCACTTAAAATTCATTGTTTTTAATCAAGCAATTTCACTTTCCATTTCACAGACTCTTATTTGCTGTGAGTTCTGTTAGTCATTAGTATAAATTAGGATAGGTCTCCAATTGTAATGACCCATGCCTTATTAACCTCCTTCTTTTATCAAGCATAGTGATTTAAGAGATATCAGTACAGCCTACACAGTCTACAAAATTAACATAAGTCATTCTGGAAAAAAATCATGGGAAAATAGAGCTTTTAACAGCATAGAGAGAAATTCTTAGTCATATAGGTTCATTATTATTCTATAAATTTAAAACTTATGGCCAAGTGAAGAATAGAAATGTATTTGCAAATATTGTGTTCATCCAGGAATATACTACTTCATTGTACTGAATTTTTGATAAATTCTAAGCATGTAAAGATCTGATAATAGGTTTTAAATGGAGGTAGCAGAACTGAAAAAAAATGACTGAGCTCTGGGACTGAATGGAATCAAAGGATGAATTTTAAAACCTGGTCTACCATTAACAGGTTATATAAACTTTAGGAGTCATTTACAATTTTAGTCATTTCAGGCTCTTTACTTCAGATATGAGCATCTGAATTACTGCTGACGAAAACCCACTGTGTTGTCACTGGAGCGTGTGTATTTCCAGTTTGTCTATACATTTATGTCTTGTTATCAATATTTACTTTCTACCAATATGTTTATGTTAAATAATAGATGAATGAGATTTATACCTTGCACTTGGTGACTTTGTAAATACTTGACGCTGTTTAGAGGCAACTCCTCCTTTTTGTATTTGAAAGCATTACATTTATATAGGTATGCTAGAAATGGTATAAAAGTTTGGGTGTGGTATCAAGAAAGTTATATTAACATTCTGCTAATCATATTTTCTCCACAGTCATGGTTAATATAGAAAGATAATCAGGCTGAGCATAGTCAATCAATCATACTATTTCTATTTTTAGTCATATGTTGGTAATAAGGCTCATCACATCTCTGCACCTTTTTTTGTTGTTGTCAGTCGTGGGGCCTGAACTCTGGGCCTGGGATCTGTCCCTCAGCTCTTCAGCTGTAGACTAGTGCTCTACCACTTGAGCCTCAGCTCCACTTCCAGCTTTTTCTGCTTATGTGGTGCTGAGGAATTGAACCAAGGGCCTCATGAATGCAAGGCAAGCACTGTACCACTGTGCCACCTTTCCAGCCCCTCTGCACCTTTTGAATTTATATCAATCTAAGTTTTTAAATGGCTATTCACATCATTTGATCTTCTAGACCAAAGTACTAAGACATGAAGAATGTAAAAGTAAAGTATGAATATATAAATGAGATAGATAATTTTATTTCTAATTAAGTCTCCAAAAGTGCTATGTCCTATGGTAGATACAAATTTCTGCATTACAACCACATGCTGGAGTAGGAATTCTGAAGGAATGAAATATGAGCTGTCCCAAACAATCTTCTATTCACTCCATCATTTATTCAACAAGGCTAGTGATGAACAGTTGACTCAAACCAAGGAGCATCTGGAAAAATTGACACATGTTCCTAGATAACTACCATACTTTAAAATATAATAAGTATTTTTATCACTTTCAAAGAGGCAGGCACTTTACAAAACACTAGGAGTGTTTAACATGAATTATCGTAGTTTATCTTAATAATCTTGGGGAAGGTTTTGTAAGTACCTGATATTTTCCAATAAGAAAACTGAGGCAGAATAAAGATGAATGACTTCCCTGATACCATTTGCTACACAATGACTAAATGTATATTTAATCCCCTGTGGTCTAGCCAGGAGTATGCTATAGGGCCTCAAATGAGAGCCTGCTGGCTGGAGAAATCATGTTGTACCTGACAATGTAACACTTTCATCCCAGAAAATAAATCTCTGCATTCTGAACGTCTCTTTAGTTATATTCCATGTCTAAATCAATCTTCTACAAAACCTGCCTTGTCTAGGCATTATTGTCCTGAGGATTCATGTTTTAATAATAGAAGTAAAGGCATGCTCCATGTAAAGAAAGAAGGTTTGAGGAAAGGAATGAGATGGCAACTCATATTTATTAGTTAGCTTCAGATGGTAGTAGGCATGATATATTAGAAAATCCCTCAAATACCTCTAATATATAGATACTGTCAAATCAATTTAATGATGAGAAACCTAATACTCCAAATGTTTGTCAACTCACTAAGATTATTGTAGGAATTGAATGTTCTTTGAACTACAAAAGTGAAGCGAATGAGGGAAAAAAGCTTATCCCTTTCTTTATTCACCTCAAAATGCAGTCTTGAAACTATTACTGTATTTTAAATTCATTTTGTTTCATTTTATAGGCTCAAAAGGAATTATTCTGAAGGGATAATTTCAGTGCTAATATGTAGTGTCTCAAATCCATAGCAATACAACAAACGAAAATGAGGGTTGAGAATCAAAAGAGTTCATTTGACCATATAATCCCTGCCATCTATTAAAACAGATTACACAAATTGCACTCAATAAGACAAAGCCAAACCCTCACTTGATTTGTAACAATACATGTTCACCCTTGAAGACACAAAAAAGATGGCCCAGGATCCAGCAGAATTATGTGCCGATACCATACCTAATCCTTTGAAAGACATCCAAGCTGTTTACAAAGACTTGCACAAGGGGAAGAGTGTTAGAGAGAGAGAGAACAAAATATTAAGGGAAAAGAATACAGATGCTGATCAGATTACTCTCAGAATTAAGCACGTAGTTGATAAATGGATTATATTCTAGAAGCAATCTGTAAATGCATGGATGGCAAAGGCCAATATATTTAGGCTTCAAACACACACACACACACACACACACACACACACACACACACACACACACACACACACACACACACAATATTCCTTGTAGATAATACCAAAATTTTGTCTCAACCCAAAGCAAAGTCAAAACTGACCTATTTATAAGTTACCTCACCTAGCCTATCAAAAGGGAGAAAGGAGGATTTTATTTCTTGAATGATTTGAAGAGTTCTGACCAGAAGAAATCTGTTCACCTGAAAATGGAGCACTGTATCTCACCTGTGCAGTGAGAAACTTTTGTATGACTATGGTTGGAAGTTATACACAGTACAAAACTGCCTATAAGATCACCGTTCTTAAATAGTTAAATAAAAATAAAGATATTTCAATATGGTTTCTCCCATAGATCTGAAAGCATCACTTCAGCTTTATTAAGAACATAAAAAAGGAGTAGTCATGAAAGAGGACTTGTTTATTATATGAAGAATGGGGATTATGATTCTATCCCAGGACTGTGAGAAAAAATAATTGTATACAAATAGAAGAATGGTAAACACATTAAAAAAAATAAACCCTGATCATCTGAGAATACCAAGTAATTAGATTGTGATGGGAGATTTTAAAATTAAAAAGAAAAGGATACAAATTCTGAATTACTCTATTAGCAAATGGTAACTAATCCCCAATACCATATTAATTCTGTCCTTGATTCTGTTAGGTTCTGAGAAAATGTTGACAAACCAAATAAAGGCATTTCAGCTAAAATTTCAACCTTTACTAGATGCTGATCTCTTTATTACAATAGTAAATATTTCAATAAGCACTCAAAGTTTTCTTTTTATTCATTTCAACTTATTAAAATCTGATTGAAAATTATATACTCCACACAAGACAAATGCCTCATGGTTATTAATTCATCAATTTATCATTGTCACTGTGATTCTCATTTTATATGGGTGGAAACTAAATGGTAAAGATTATTAATTTATATAAAATACCATATGAGTCATGTAGTATCAAAGAAAAGCATTGCACACGAAGTGAGTGAAATGGGCAGAAAGTACACTAGCCAAAAAGCAGAGCATGATCTTGGCTTTGGAGAAGCTACTCTGGATCTTTGCTCAGAGTGCAGAGAAGAAAGGGAAGGAACAGTTCAGACAGAAGTATTGAGCTTTTGTTAAAATGTGTGTGTGTATGTGTGTGTGTGTGCACGCACGCGTGTGTGCGTGCTCCAAGGTGCGGCTACCAAAAAGGTTTAGAAATTAGGCTGAAAATGTCATTAAGTATATATGAAAAGTCATGCTTGGAAGTATAAACTCTTTCAAATTTCAAGTTTTGTTTTAAAGTCTGGAAAGTTGGAAGAAGTATGTGGGAAAATAGAGGGGACTGCCAGGGGTGGCAAGAGAATAATGAGGTTTACACATAATCAAACTACCTTAGATTCTTGTAAAAATGTCACAATGAATTCCACTATTTTGTGCAGTTAATGTATGCTAACAAAAAATAGCAGAAAAAATACACAACCTTCCTTACAAATTATGGAGGAAGTCTAAAAGACATTAAGTCCTCTGATGTTATAACCTTGGATGTTTGCACTTCTGACATATTTCTGGTTAAATAGGAAAAAGTAGTTTGAAAGGAAGTAACTCTGAAATTAAGGAATTCAATTATAAAGCTTTTTTCCACAATTCAATTATTATCAGTATGAATAACTGTCTACTCAAGAGAGTTCAGGAAGTGACAGATTAGAAATGTTTTTTAATATGAAATTGATAAGAAACCAGTCATCATTTCACATAAGGGAGAGGGAGAAGCCAAATATGGAAACCAACAATCTTATTTCTGTCACTAAGTAAAGAGCAAATTGCCTGTCATAAGACCACAAAAGAAGATGTACATTTATGTTTTAGATACAAACATTTAACAAACTTCATTGGATCAATGATTAGTTGGGGGCTATACTAAATGAAAATGTAGATTTGTAAGTCAGGAGAGCATGATATAGGTTGAACCTAAAAGTATAGGTGTGAAATGTAGGCATATATACATATTCTCTTGAGCCTTCAGAGCAGATGTGATAACGTAAAAGAGAAGCAAGAGAAGAAATCTTTTCTACTAGGCCTGGATGGAAACCATTATTCCCAATGTATAGTCAAAAAGAAGTCTGGACAACAGAATGAGACATCCTGAAAATATAGAAGAGTATCTAAATGAGACAAATGCAAAAAGAGAAACAAAAATATGGAAGAAGGGATGAGAGAGAGAAGTGGAGAGAGAGGGAGTAAAATCCACAGAAGTTAAAGAAAGAATGAGCTTCAAAAAGAGGTTGGATAACATTCCAATGAAATCAAGCAAGCCAAGGAAATATGAAATATTTCAGATTTATATAAACAAGGACCTATCACACTGCTTATTCCCAACACACAATAGAGACTATACATATATATATATATACATATATATGTATATATATATATATATATGTATAGTCTCTCTTTATTGTATATACATATATATATATATATATATATATATATGGAGATATTGTTTAGTGGTAAAGTTAAAAGTGTTTGCCAAGCATGCAAGAGTCCAGGAATAGAAAACTCTTTGAGGAAGTCTAATGAACAAAGGATGAGCACATGGCTATCTTACATTCTTATAACACAACAGCTCTGAGTGAACTAGATATAAAATCACAAGATGTCTCCTACTCTGCTGAACTTCAAGGGCTTTACATTTCTTGATAAGCCAGAAATCTTATTTTATATTTCCAATGAGTTATTTCTTGTGATCAATTTCATATTACTGTATAAATCTGAATAACAGCAGTCTATCTCTCCTAACTTCCTTGGCATGTGACTGTTCATACTGTGCTCCTTGATGTGTGTGTGTGTGTGTGTGCGCGCGCACACATGCGCGCACATGCTGGTCTTGGGTCTTGAACTCAAGGTCTAAGCATTATCCCTGAGCTTCTTTTTGCCCCAGGCTATCACTTAACCACTTCAGCCACAACCTCACTTCTGGCTTTTGTGGTACTTATTTGGAAAACCGAATGTCAGAGACCTTCCTGCCATGGATGGCTTCAAACCTCAAACCTCAGATCTCAACCTCCTGAGTAGCTCTAACTAAGCTATGAGCCACCAACACCCAGCTGCTTCTTGTTTTTTAATGTCTTTAGTAAGTATTATTTGGCATTTATACTCTCTGGTGAGGCATTAGTAGTTTCCTTTATAAAATATTTGATCATGGCATCTTAGAACATTCTGTTTTCTAGTGCTAGGATATTTGGGAAAGAACAAAGCTGACTATAATAAGCACAAAGAAAGATTGTTTCCAGGGCCATGGCAGGTTACTGGTGGCCCAGTGATCTAAAAGTCTATATTCTACCAGGTCTTAGAATAGGTTAAGAAGTAGCAGAATTGTGACTATAAATCTAAAGACCACAGTGTTCCATTTGCTAGGTGAAGAAGGTCATGAATCAGTGAGAAGGAAGTTTCATGAAGGTGTTAGAAGAAACAATGAACACAAAGTGCTTTGAGGCAACAATGCTTGATAAGAAATGTACTCGTTATCTTGACCATGTAATTGTAACTCCTCTGTACAGTATTCTCACAATTTAAAAAAAGTAAAATGAAAAAATTCCTTCTTAGGAACTGGTAGATCAGTTAATCTATTAATCATCAAAAAGTCTGGTAACTGCCAGGTGCCAGTGGCTCACCCCTGTAATCCTAGCTACTCAGAAGGCTGAGATCTGAGGATTATGGTTCAAAGCCAGCCCCGGCAGGAAAGGCTTTGAAACTCTTATCTCTAATAAACCACCAGAAAACTGGAAGTGGTGCTGTAGCTCAAGTGGTAGAGCACTAGCCTTGAGCTAAAGAGCACAGGGTCAGGCCCAGAGTTCAAGCCCCACAACTGACATAAAAAAAAAAAAAGAAAAAGTCTGATAACTAACTAGCACTGAAAATTATTCTTTACAAAGTATTAACAAATCTATATTAGCCTAATCTATCCACATAGATTATTATTTATTCAGTATCTCTTAGCCATTTATTAACCAATAATATATATTTTGGTATCATTTCCATTTAGATTGTATAAATGAATAAATTTGAATTTGAGCGCAGCCAATATCAAGATTTTGTAACCTGAATATAAATGCATTTGTGTGTAAAAGATGGCAAGTCACCAAGTAATCATTCTATGCATATTTTCATATTTGTCAGATATTCATGTTTAATTTTATATCATCAAAGAGACTGTAACGTAAGTCCATTTTCCAAACATGTGGAGTCTATAAGTGTTAGAAATCTGTTGCAATAATGCTGAGCTTTGAGTTTGTGTACAGTAGATATAATCTAAATATAATACTAAAATGTTACCCTTAAAATTCATCTATTGCATTAAAACAAGCTGAGACCAACATCAGAGTTATCTTTGCACAGGAAAAATCTATACTTTCCAAGAAATTGTTGATTTTTCTTTTTGTTGATTTTTTTCCTGTTACACCTGTTATGAAATAGAGGAAAAAGTGTTATGCTTGCAACTTAAAAAAATTCAGTCTAGCTAAATGTATCTAAAATATTCATACAATTAAGCTTTTTCAGGCTGAAAACATGGTTTCCTAAGTTGTTTATAAGACTGACTATAAGCTGCTAGGATATTTTGAGCACAAGGTGCAGCAGAATTTTAAGTAACATCCTCTCACTCCTCATCAGTATCTGTACGATTCCTAATCATTCCTGTGCACATCAGCTGTGATGAGAATGAATCCAGGTGTGATGAGCATGGCGTTCTCAGCTTTCTGAAGGGCATTTATTTTTATTTATGCCATTGTGTTAAGGCCTTCAAGCACTATTTAGAAAAAAATAGGCATACAAACCTTCTAAGTGAAATGTTCTGCTCTCTGAATTTGTGCAAAGAGGGCAGGATTTCTTCCAGTTTGCAAAAAGGTTTTCCAGTTGGAGTTACACAAGTGAAGCTTGAATACAAATTCTGAAATTATGCTTCATCTGCTGTGGTATAAAGGAGTATTTTGAAAGTAGCATTCCTATCTGAATTATTTTAATTCTTTTAAATAAATGACAGAAGAAAATACAGATTTCCCAATATTAACTTCAAAGATTAAACATTTTCAAGCCAGGTGTCTGTGTATAGGTAGAGGTGTTACAATGAGAGAATTTTCAATACTTATGCATAAATAAGAAAGACCCTTAGAATACAGATTCTACTTCATTGTTTTATTCCTAAGATTAAAGAAACTTCAGCAATTGAGTGTGTTGTGATCCTAATCGTAAATCTGAAAATCTTAGCATAGTATAGTGTTTTGAGTAAGCATTTATTCCTGGCTTGACAAGCAATTCCTCTTTATTTTCTGACAATGACAATTTTGAAGCTCAATCAGTCCTATGTCTAATGCTTCATATTTACTGTTCTGCAAAAAGAAAAAATAAACAGGAGGTAACCAGAGAAACATAGTTTAATGTTAGCAAACTACCTGAGCACATGAAGGAAATGGTTATATTTGACTGATACTTATTAAAGCTACATTTTTTAATCTATTAAGATGCATTTCATTGCCTCTGCCAAATGCAAATAGGCTTTCATCTTTTCAGAGCAGAAGGATTTATTGTACAGTTCAAAGAATGATGGTATCTGCCTTCTGGGCTTGGTGTAGTCTAATTTCCTAAGATATACATAAATAGAATTTGTTCTCAAGGTATCATTGCCACAGTTTCAAAGCTGTAAGTCAAGTGCTTGATGAGCTCCAGAAAGTATCTGTTTAGTATTCTAAATAATATGTATAATTCATGTTATCCTGAGATAATAAGAAAATATTATGTGAATAACAACTTAACTTAGTGAACATGGTTTCCATTGGCAATTACCACTCAAGTATCATGAAACACCTCACAATCATAACTCATGTCCCCAAAACATGACAAATATTGAAACAAATTGGTTAACAGTCTTCAAATAAGATTTCACTAGCAGCAACAAAAACACAAATTGAAAAATGTAAATTAATTACAATGAGATTGTCTTATTATATGAGTAGAAATTGTATTTCAATTAAAGTACATCAGGGGGAAAATACAACTCTTCAACTTCATCAGCAAGGTGGAATCAAAATATGTTTGAAAATTATAATGTAAGACATTAAAACAATATCCACTTTTATTGAAGTTCATGTTGCATAAACATATTATTGACACTTGTCAATTGATTTATTTTAATATTTGCCTTTTAATATGTAATGTGATCTATTCTACACATGTCAACGTATTCTAGCCTAATTAATTCTAACAGCTAACTTTTCAATGTAGAGAGTTTGATGATTGTTTATTCTTCTACCAAAAATTCATTAATTAGAAAATCTATACTTACAATATTTCTGCACATTTAAGGTTTGTATGAAGCTATAAAAAGTCAAAATCTAATTCTATTTTTTATCTATTTTCTACTGAGACATTTGTTGCACAGTGACCACAAATTTATTAGCCCAAAAGAATGTAGATTGATCTAGTTCTATATATACTTATACAATAATTCTTACATAAATACAAATTACAGATATGAGTAAAAATCATAATATATGCGGATGTCTATTTAAATATTCTGTAGTAGAAAGATAACATATTCCATTATCATTATATTTCTATCTATCATTGTCTTAGTAAATGCTCTTTTTGAATAGTTTTGTGATGTGAGAGGTTGCAATATAATAAAATTATTTCAGATAACTAAAAGGAAACAGGTAAAAAAAACACGAACAAATGGCTCACTGAAAGAAAGTATACTTCTAAGTTAAAAATTTTAGATAGGTCATTGCAAATAGTTAATCATATTTAAAATATATCGCCACATCAAATTTTCATAATAATAATATAAATCAAAATTTATAAAAGAGTGTGATCTTGCTTTACCACTTGATGTATTATCTTTCTTTGCCATTCAACATATTGTAAAATAAATATATTGCAAATCGATACAGAAAAGAAGTAATGGAACTGAGTTTTAATTAAGATGATGTAAAATATAAAGTATCATATCAGACAAGCACAGTACTAAACATACACTACCTAGTATCTTTCATGTCCTCTAATGACCTAGAGGTCAGGGAAATATCTTAACTGTATTGGGAAAGAATATTAAATTAATCTCATGGTGATTCTGCAAAAAAGAAGATGGATGAGATGACCTCTATCTGAAATTTCATATCCTTAACTGGTCCCTTTTGATCCATTCCCAATGTGTTGACTACCTATCTTGCCTATTTCCATGTCTGCCACCTGTACAAATCAAATCATCACCATTCATGACATTAAAGATTAAAAGTCATTTTACATAAGAAGGGCACTTCTTGGATGTGACACTCATCACATTTATATAGATAGATTCTTTATGGACAAACCTGTGGAAAAGATTTAGGAAGATTACTATCTTTTTAGTTCCCAACCTTGCCCCATGATTTTAATATTCTGGACACAACAGGACAAAATGACTAAATGCTACCTTCCACATAACCTACTCTCCCTTCCGGATCATCGGTACTTTAATCTCGTCACCTAATCATCTAAAGGTTTAATTGTTTATCTGGAAAACATTGCAATGATTTTTAAGTGACCATTGAAATTCATAGATAACCTGTGACATTTCTATAGCTCCTCTGTACCTGGTGTGCCCCACATTCTGTGTATTTTCTAGAGAATCCTCAGCTACATTCTAATGGGATGAGGGCATATATCATATGTATCATATGTAAGAAAACAAACAACATTTTTGCCTCCCTATCTGAGAACATATGTTGTAAAATTAGTATATTTACCTAGTCATTAAGTAATAGTCTATATTATATAGAGTACTGCTGTAATAATTGTGTAAAGACCACAAAATTTTGAGTTGTCACTGAACTTTCATGCTACTGGGAGTAGCATGGGAGTATGCTGGGAAGTATGTCAAACTTAGAGTCCATTAGCAGCATATGTTTGCTGTTAATAAGAAATATGGAAAGAAAATAACCAAGGGGAATAAGTGGAGAAGTCAGAATGGTGGAGTTGAGTGTGTCTGTTTTCAATGATTAAATTTAGTAAAATTTACTCCCTATCACTGTGCTAAGTGAACAATATTCTAATGTATACAGAGAGTAAGCCGACAGAATCACATGACAAAATATTGCTGATAGCTTGCTTACTCCAGGAATAATGTAAAACTCATTGTGGCTTGGTTTGTGATAATCAGTGAAAATTGTAAGTAAGGAAATGAGTTGAAAGGAGCAAACTGATGGATGGTACTGAGTAGAGTTTTCAGAACTTCACAGCATATTATAGAAACATGTAGACAATTAAAATGACCTAGACTTTAATCTGTATGATCAGGGATGCCATCTGAACCTTCTGAACTGATTTCATCTGACCCAATATGTCTAACAGGGGAGAGAAAATGATGACAACTTAAAATACTAGGGCAATTACTTGAATTAAAGATGCATATGAGATATCATAATAACAAAACTGTAGAATAGTAGTTAGAAATGGTTAGATTTTGGGGTCTGTTCATTCTATTTGGTGTTTGAGGAGAAGATGAAACAAGATGACTCAAACATTTTTTAACTCATCTGGAGGAAGAATGAGATGGCCCTTCACTAAGACAAAGAATCAGATTTTAAAAAAACTATTTGAAAGAAAATATCAAGAATTCTGTGAGGATTTGTTGTTGAGGGATTTAATTTTTTGAGTTCCAGGTATATTTTAGATATGAGACCCTTGTCTGTTGTTTTTTTTGTGTTTTTTGTTGTTTTGGTTTTTGGATTTTTTTTAATTGTGAAAATACTGTATAGAGGGGATACAATTACATGGGCAAGATAATGAGTACATTTCTTATCAAGCATTGTAGCCTCCTCCTTTGTTTCCCCTTCCCATCCCTTCCCATCTTCCCCCCGCCCCCCCACCCAGTCCTCCCCCCTCCCACCAAAGTTGTAAAGTTCGTTTTCGACATAATGACTTGTACATCTCATTGTTGCAATGGCTCCACCTGTATCCCTATTTAAACGATTTGTTTTTCCCCTTCCCCTCCACAAATTATACCGACATCAAATACAGTGAAAGCAGGGGTTATACCGTGGGGGAGGGACATACAAAGCAACACAGAAATAATCTTATAAATGTGTTAGAAAGAATCTCATGAAAGAAAAAAAAACATTTGAATACATATCTTAGGGTTCATTTCCCTAACATCACCCACAGAGTGAATTGCCCAAGGTCATTGGGCCCCGTGCCATTGGCTTTAAAGGGAGCTGTGGTAAAACTATGCTTCTCTGGGACCAGAGCAGCCTGCTGCGACCCTGCCCACTCAGGAACTGGACACTGCAGGAGCTCCTGGATCATAGGGAAGGAAAGAAGTCAGTACAAATAGTTCAGTTCCTACCAACCTGGACAGGCCTTGTGAAACCCTTGTCTGTTGTATGGCTAGTAAAGATCTTCTCCCAATCCATGGGCTTTCTATTGATCTTGCTAGCTATGTCCTTTACCATGCAGAAGCTCTGCTATTTCATGCAATCCCGTTTGTCCAACCTTTCTTTGATTTGTTGTTTCTGGGTCTCTTTTAAGAAAATTCCAGCCTGTGCCAAGGATTTCTCCTATTCCATCCTATAATGTTTTCGGAGTGTCTGCTTTGACTCTTAGGTCTTTGATCCATTTGGAGTTGATTCTGGTGCAGGGTGAAAGTGGGCTAAAGACTTAAAGAGAGGGCTGGGAAAGTGGCTCAGTGGTAGAGTGCTTGCCTTGCATGCATGAGGCCCTGAGTTCGATTCCTCAGCACCACATAAGCAAAAAGAAAAAAGCCAGAAGTGGCGCTGTGGCTCAAGTGGTAGAGTGCTAGCCTTGAGCTGAAGAGCTGAGGGACAGCGCCCAGGCCCAGAGTTCAGGCCCCACGTCTCTCTAGGATATCAGGAAGGTGAAACACTAGACGTCTGTATGGTTTCATAGAGATTTAGCCATGGAACATCTTCTAATAAGAGCTAAGTGAATGTGTAAATCAGACATTCTCTCAATAGGCTTATGCTACCTTTTTTGGGATATTTCATAATCAAACTCAGAAGTAATACAAAAGTATAAAAATAAATTTAGCAAGAGTGTAAAAAGAGATGAATATGAAAGCTAGAAAAAATGTTGACTAAGGGCTGCGATTATGCAGTATAATCTTTAACTTGCTTATTTTTTATTGAAAGAATTCTATTTCTATTAGAAAGAAAGATAAACTGCTTTGAATTATTCCTAAATATAACTTTTTTTTGTAGGTTGTGGGGCCTGAACTCTGGGCCTGAGCGCTGTCCCTCGGCTATTCAGGTCAAGACTAGCACTTTACCACTTGAGCCGCAGCACCACTTTTGGCTTTTTCTGTTTATGTGGTGCAGAGGAATCGAACCCAGGGCCTCAGACTTACAAGGCAATCCCTCTACCACTGAGCCACGTTCCCAGCCCCCAAATAAAACTTTTTTAAAAACTTCCTTACATCATAAGTTTACTAAGCTAGAATAAAAATAAAGGTAGACTTTTAACTATAGCAAAGATTCCCACAATCACAACCCACTAATGTAAACAAAAAATTACTTTATGAGTAGCAAGATAGTAAGAATGATTCAATTCCCAGCCAAATGTTGATAGCCCACACCTATTGATCCTAGCTTCTCAAAAGGCTAAGGTCTGAGGATCACATTTTTAGCCAGCCAATGCTGAAAAATTCTTGAACTCTTACCCCCAATTAATTTCTTCTTCAATCATTATACTTCTTAATAAACACTGAATGAGCAGATTGTAATTATTTATAATGAGTTCTCTTTTGTCAATGCTTTATTAGTATGTTTGCATTTAAAGTTCCACAACCAAACGAAGTACCAACAATACACATACTTGTTTTTTTTTTAATATTTTATTTTATTTGTGAACATACTGTACAGAGGGGTTACAATTACATGGGCAGGATAATGCGTACATTTCTTACCAAGTATTGCAGCCTCCTCCTTTGTTTACCCTTCACATCCCTTCCCAGCCTCCCCCCTCCCCCCCATTCCCAATCCTTCTCTCCCCCACCCCCCCAACCCCCCCACACCGACGTTGTAAAGCTCATTTTGGACATGACAACTTGTACTTCTCATTGTTGCAACAGGTCCACCTGTATCCTTAAACAACTTGTTTTTCCCCATCTCCTCCACAAGTTATACTGACATCAAATATAGCGAAAGCAGGGGTTATACTGTGGGGGAGGGACATACAAAGCAACAAAGAACTCATCTTATAAATGTGTTAGAAACACATGCATGAAAGAAAAAACATTAAAATACATATCTAAGGGTTCATTTTCCTGACATCACATTATCTGACCTTTTCCGCTTGACTCATACATATACTAGATATTGTAAATAAGGGAAACCATGGGGCCTATGTTTCTTTGGGCCTGGCTTACTTCGCTTAATATAATTTTTTCCAAGTCTTTCCATTTCCTAACAAAAGAGGCAATGTCATTCTTTCTGACACATACTTGTTATACAGATATACCTACACTTTGACGGTACTGAAAATCTGCATCTATTATGTCACCTAGTGGATAAAAAGAAAATGGCAAGAAAATGCCTTATGCAACTGGGAAAAACAAAATAGAGAGGCATTATTTCTTGAGTTTACAGTATCTGACTAGAAAAATTGCAACAGCAATTGAAAATTGGTACACCTACTCCAGTTCTCAAAAGGGGGTTGTAATTCAAATGTAAAGTTACCTCCAGATGTGAGATAGAGAAAAAATGACAATCAGGTCTTTAAGATTAAGCAGGCTTTTATGTTTTCATAAAAGCTAATCCAAGTTCTACCCAAATAGAAATGAGATACAGATACTCATCAAAGTAATCATGTAAGCTACTTATGGTTTTTATCTCTATATGAGTTGATATCATTGATAAGATTACCATTTTTACTTTTGACAGGTAAGAATTATTATTTCCCTAAAATGTGAGGAGGTAAAACCAAATCCTAATATAAGAAAATCATGTACAGACATGTGTTTTAGTATTGAAAACCAGCTCTTAATGCAATTTATAGAATATTCAAAAATCCAATTACTCCTGGGCACAAAGGTGATTAAAAAATTTTGCATGAGATATAAGAACATACCTAATCAATGTGAAAACACAAATTTAATTGATAGTCACAATCTTAAATCCCAAGATTTTGTTATTGCTTAAGGATTTATATTCATATTGAGTACATTTTAATAGCACCATTTCTCTTAATTTTGACAGAACCTTATGCTTTCTTTGCAGAATTATGTGACCCAGAAACGTAGCTTACAATTTGCATAGCCTAATCCCCAGAAATGACAGATATATCATGCAATTTTATTTTTCTTCTCACATAATTAAAAAAAATGACTAGTTGTTGTAGAACAGTTTTCCTTACCAGAGAAACAACCAGAAAAAAAAGAAAAGAAAACGAAGTTCATACATTCTTAAAGCGTCCAAGAAGGAAGATATGCATATTGTAATCCATTCTTATGAACTTCTATCTGCACTCCACTGATGAATAGCTAGCTATACAGCTGAAAAGCCGGCTGGAAATCTGTCAACAGTTTTAACATGCTTAGTTAAGGAGAACTGCTGCTAGTTCCCCTTACACTGATCTGAAGCATTAATATAGTCAGCATGGGCAAGTTTGTCAACCAGGTCTTCTGCCTGCGGCAGGAACCTAGCATAGAGCATTTTTGATAATTCTTTACTTGAGTCCAACTGTCAAGCAGCTCTACCGCTATTTTTTCTTGGTGTCAATGTAATTGCCCCTGACTGCGAAGTGTCTTAGTTTCTTGGTGTTCAGTATATCTGTAGCTTCTTGCCCAAGGGACTTGTCCCAGGCTCCACTCATGTCATGTTCCATTAGATATGGTTAACCAGGAGTAGACTTAAAATGGTCTGATTTTGTTGTCGTTGTTGTTGTTCCTAAAAAATGGCAAAAGTACAAGAATCAAATTTGCAATTTCATGTGAAGTGGGCATATGGGTTTGCCTGTGTTTGTGAGTGCGTAGATAAGCACTCATCATTTCTTTACTACATCTTACAGCCCAAAGTATTCAGAAGAAAGTGACAGTAATATCACAATTATTATGAGCCTTAGAACTCCAGTAGATTAGCAAAGAACCTCATGCCAATTTTTTCTATATTTAAGATTGACAGATGCTGCTTTGAGTATAAGCCAAAAAAAAAAAAAAAATCAGTAACGGGAACATTGTAACATTTGATCTACAAAGCTTTCCATCAAAATGGATAATAATAGCTAAACATTGGAAACAAATATTAAGCTCTTGTAAAATATTTAAAATGTGAAACAGTTTTATTTAGGCACAAACATGATAGATAGATAGAATATGAATACCACATATAATAGCATTTTGTCTGAAGTAGAGGAGTAAGTACTCGAAGTGGATATGTAAGGGAAAAAATTAACCCAAATCATCCTAAGATGATTTAGTCTAAATCAATTTAGTCTAAATCAAAATTTTTAAAAATAATAATGTTCCTAAATAAAAGAAGTCAGACAAAGAATCATATCAGGAATAGATGTAGCCCAGTATAAATATATATATGAATATAATATATGCATCATATTCCTCACATATATATCATATTATACATATAAATGGCATTTATGTGAAAAATTTAAAGACGTCAAGCCTTCAGCAAGAGCAAATAAATGTTATCTGGGTAAGAGTATGAACAGACTGCAAAGATGCAAAATAGAATTTGTTTAGAAGTATTCAAATTTTCAAAAGCTGGATGGTCAGAAGCTTTGCCTGATAGTATATATTAATAAGACTCATTGAACTACTTACTTAGAATGAATTTATTTTATGGAATACATTGTATTTAATGTAAGTTAAGGAAAATATAAGTGTATTTATTTGTACATGTGCACAAAGAGGCATGTACAAAAAAATTGCATTGTATAATTGACCATAGGAAAGGAAGAAAATGATAAAGAAAAACAATCTTGGGGATACTAAAATTTCTAAAAACAAGAATTAACTATATTATTGTTCACATAAGTTATATAATTGCTACATGATGCAAGTATGGACAATATAGTGTTATTAAGAAGAAGAAAAAGACATATGTATGTTGTAATATTGAAATATTTTTTAAAATACACTAATAGAAGACAAGTGGAAAGAGAAATGGTGGGCAAGTACAGCCATAATACTTAATGTGTATGAGTGAAAACTGGACTGGTAAAATTGATGAGACAGTTGGTGGGAATACTATGAAAGGGGTGACTCTGATCAAGGTGCATTGTATACATAAGTTGATATGTTGGAGTGAAACCTTTTAGTACAATTCAAAAAAAACAATGGAAAGGAAAAATATACAGTAAATAATAAAAAGCTACAGATTAGAATATTGGTATAAATAATGTAATGAATATTTTCAATTTTCATTCATATATTTAATTGCGATTACATATATGATTAGATATGATATTTGTCATGTATGTGCTATTGTATATTTATCATTTCTCATATATTTGATTATAGGTAAATGATATATACATATATATATGAGCTGATCATTGTTATCCAGTAACAATGATCTCTTCTTCATATCCCCTTGCCCAGTTGTAGTAGTAGCATCCCAGCTACATTTTCCAATCCCTCGAAGAACTAACTTAGAGTTAATAAAGTTGATTTTTGCAATACAAAGTAATCAGAAATTGCCTGGGTATATTTTCCTCCTTTTTCTTCCTCTTCCTAGGCGGTAGGATAGAATCCCAGGCAGGAATGTGCATGCCAGAGTGCAGCATCCTGGTGACTGTCCAGGAAGGAGATGAGCTGAGCTTCATAGAGCTGAGACATCTGATTACTTCTTTTAGCATTTGCATCTGTCACCTCAGAGAAAAACCACCTTTACTTTGTGAGTTCTTGTATATGAAGATCTATTTGTGGTCAATACATTTTATAGATTATACTATATTTAACAAAGTTTAAGAAAAAAATATATAAGCTGGGTGCCTGTGGCTCATGCCTGTAATCCTAGCTATTCAGGAGGCTGAGTTCTGAGGATCGCAGTTCAAAGCCAGCCTGGGATGGAAAGTCCATGAGACTCTTATATCAAATAAACTACTCAGAAAACTGGAAGTGGTGCTGTGGCTCAAGTGGTAGAGCACATGCCTTGAGATGAAGAGCTGAGGGACAGCGCCCATGCCCAGAATTCAAGTCCCATGACCGACAAAAAAAAAAAAAAGAAAAGGAAAAGAAATATATAGCTATATTTGTACAAGAAATCCCATCGTTTTTTTCACATATAACTTAGTTTAAATTTTAATTTGAGACAAAGAAAACAAGTGTATTTTAAATTAAGAAAAAGTCTGTTTGCATTACTTATCCACTTTATGTGTATGTTTTAATAATATTTGGAATTTTTATTTTAAGATAGATTATAACACTACCACCATAACTCCCAGATTTTTCCTAACATATTTATATAAAAATATTAGTATATCCAAATAAGCTGGTTGCTTTATATTTCAACAATTTTTTGAAATGTTTATTCTTCATCATTTTCTTTAACAATTGGCTCATAGAACAATATTTCATTTTGACAGCTATGATATTGTCACTTGCTTACTTCTCATCAGATAATGATTTGGGTGTCTGATTAACTTTACTTTATTCCTGAAAAAAATGTCATCCCTAGGCTAACATATTTTACCGATAGCTGTCATAAAATCACCTTTAGCACCTTCCCAAAATTACTCTAATGACTTCCACAAAACATAGCCCAACAAAGCTAGATATATTAAAAATTGACAACTGTAATTTTTTAAGTTACATAAAATTCATAATTTAAAGAAAACATCGATGGCCTATCCGTCACTTTCATGATCAAGTACATAGCTAGTGTCACTATTGAAATGATTAGTGTGATGTGATTTATTTCCATTCAATTCTTTTGAAAAATAAACACATTTTGTCTTAGAGATTATACTTGATAGTGATTTCCAAGTTTGAATATTAAATCAGTTGGAAATGGAGAGATGGCTCTTTTTTATATAAAGCTAAGAAGTCTTCAACTAGGTAGACCATTGCTAATAATGGGCTTCAAAATATGCTACACCAAAAAAAAAATGAATCTTTTGGAGAATGAGCAGAAATAGTTTTCAGACAGTTCCCAGAGTCAGGGTCTGATCAATGGAGAATGGATTCTTACTAGAAACCCTGTGAACTAGAACCTGTACTATGAACTACTTCTGGGTAACAAGAATAACAACAGTCAGTGTAAATAAAATATTTGGCTTGATAAAGTTATATTATGGAAAATGCAAAAGGAACATGTAATAAATAAAACAAAACGGAAATATGCATCTCTTTTTTTTCTTTTCTCTAATGAAGCAATCCATAAAAGAATTCTCTGACCATCATCTAAAGAAAAGCTTTTGCCAAAAGTTGTGTTAATATATCTAGAATTAAAGAACACTGTTATCTTCACAGAGACAGAGATGCACAGAAGAATCTACAAAAATAGAGCTTACTTAATACTTGGATTTAGGTCATTTAGTTTTTACCCTGTTTATGCACGACTATTCAAAACTCATCAAAATTAAGCATAAAAATACACTGTTTCTCTGTTTCTTTGATCTTCATTTCTCATTATTTTAGTGTCATGTAAAACTTGTAAAAACACTTAGTGTTTTCCTTCTGTAGATCTCTCTTTGTCACTGGGGCTTCATCCCTGAGTCTAGCAATAAGGAAAAAAAAATCTTAGCTGGGCACCAGTGGCTCATGCCTGTAATCCTAGATACTCAGGAGGCTGAGATCTGAAGATCCAGGTTCAATCCAGCCCGAGCAGGTAAGTCCGTGAGACTCTTATTCCAATAAACCACTAGAAAACCAGAAGTGGTTCTGTGTCTCAAGCGGTAGAGTGCTCGCCTTGAGCTAAAGAGTGCAGGAACAGCGCCCAGGCCAAGAGAAAAAACTTTTCTCCGCATACCATCATTAATACTACTTTTATAAGATTTTGTTTCTTCAGCTAGATCCTGTATCTAAAAGTAATGTTTCTTCCAAGAATATTTACATGGTCATATCTCTCTTTAGTTTGTCAGTCTTTACCATAAACATATAAAATTGTGAAAAAATATTAAAAGACTATAACCAAAAAAAAAGACATTCAAACTGAATGTGGTGGTTCATGTCTATTACTCTAGCGCTCAGAGGCTGATGCAGAAGGGTCATGAGTTAATGTTTATCCTTTAACGCAGAGAAAGGTTTGGTTATTTTTATCTACAGTTAGGCTTTTTCTCAGAAAAAAATCAGTCAATCAATTAAATCATCCCAATGGAAACATGTATGTAGAGAACTGAATTGAGTCCTTTTCTATGTGATCAAGTGCTTCCAACCTCCACAATCATTCTGAAATTATATGGACTTCCTTGTTTTTGGGATGTCTCTAAAAACCTCCGTAAGTGGTTAAAAAGTATCTCTTGGTGAAAAGCAGACATCCACAAAAAGACAAATCTTAGTGCATGTTCTGTAATGAAGAAAAATAGCGGAAGGCTATTGCTGAATCCTATGTTTCACACAGTTCCCACAGTCAGAGTCTGATCAATGGAGATGAGGGAATGGACACTTACTAGAAACACTGTGAAATAGAACCTGTACTAATGGACAACTTCTGGGTAACAAGTATAACAAGATTCAGAGAAGACTGTAAATAAAAAGCCTTTGGCTTGACAAAGTTAGATTATGGAAAATGCAAAATGAACATGCAATAAACAAAATAAAAACTTGTGCCTTCTTGTTTAACATCAAATGGTTAGTCAGGACAGGACTATTATAAAACCCTCCTACATTTGGGAATGCTGTCAGTCATAACAGACTTTCAGACTCTTGGGTTTAATTTATTTCAATACAGAACTATCATCCTTATAGAATTTATCTCAGC
Source organism: Dipodomys spectabilis (assembly GCF_019054845.1). Lineage (NCBI taxonomy): Eukaryota > Metazoa > Chordata > Mammalia > Rodentia > Heteromyidae > Dipodomys > Dipodomys spectabilis. Next base: position 14,563,801 of record NW_024870709.1, read on the forward strand.
ATTTGTTCTTGAGACACACCCCTGTCTTAGAATTACCAGTTGCAGAAAAAGGAATCAAAGAAGAAAATGAGCAGTGTCTATTTTTTGAAATAATGTATATAAAAACATTTCAATCCAAGAAATACTTGAAAATTTGATACTGGGGTTTAAGCTACTGTTGCCCTCAAGTGAAAAGGAAATTTTTAAAAATTCTGAACAATACAGATCAAGTCAATTATTGGGGAAAAAAAAGGAAGAGCACTGACCCAATGTTTCCACACAAAAGCTATTCACTTTTATTTATGTACTTGTAATGAAACGTACGTGGAGTGAAATGTATTGTGCTTTTTTGCATAACCTAAGTGTACTTGCTTGAATCAGTTAAAACATCGCACACTGGCTTATACAGACAGCAAGTTCAGTTGAGAGGCTTGCAGCTCGATTTGATCTTTTATAAGTGTTGTCATGCTTATTTCATATTGTAGTATTTTTTTTCAATGCTGGGCTATAACTGATTAGGAGTTTTCAGATTAAAAAATGCCCTGTTTCTCACAGAGAAGTTTTTGAGACAGTCGATGTCTGCATATTCATGCAGGACATTGAGGGTTTTTACAAAGTAGAGATAGAGCATTGAACATGTACTGGGAATGTCAGCAGTCTATTTTCATTAAAACGCAGAGTGGGTAAAGTTTAAAGATACAAAGGTTGTGAATTAGCTCTACTTTCTAACATAGGAAGATTTGAACGCTACAATTCAATTAGTAAAGGACCTCAGAGAGAGAATTTTCCAAACTTTTATCAAGAACATTGTACTCCTTCATTTATTTATTTTTGTCAAGGTGATGTAGAGGGGTTTCAGTTACATGAGTAAGGTAATGAGTACATTTCTTGTCGACCTTGTTACCCCTTCCCTCATTTTTCTCTCACTCCCCCGCCCCAACCTCCCACCATCAAGTTGTACACATCATTTCCAACATACTGTCTTATGTATATCGCTGATGCTTTGGTTCCCCACCCCCTAGTCCTTTCTCTCCCCGGTCTGTTGTTCCCCTTTTCTTCCCAAATTAATAAATTTATACACAATACTAGGGTACCAAAATCAAATACAGTGGCAATAGGGGATATACCATCAGGAGAAGAATATACAAAAGAAACAAAAATAATCACATAGTACATTAAAAACAACAACAAAGGAAAACCTCTTGTGTCTATGTCTTGGAGTTCATTTCACTTAGCATCACCTTATATAGTCATATGTACATAGCTATTGAGCTATCCACTCATCTGCTAAAATTATCCTAGATGTATACTAATTATTGCAAATAAGGGAAATCATGGGACCTCTGTTTCTTTGGGTCTGGCTTACTTCACTTAATATGATTTTTGTGTGTGTGTGTGTGCGCGCGCGCGTGCACGCGCGTGTGCATGCGCATGTGCACAGAAATGCTGGTCCTGGGGCTTGAACCAAGGGCCAGGGCACTGTCTTTGAACTCTTTAGCTCAAAGCTAGCACTGCACTTGAGCCACAGTTCAACTTCTGGCTTTTCTGATAATTAAAAAGTAAGAGTCTCAAGGACTTATCTGCCAAAGCTGGCTTCCAACCATGATCCTCAGGTCTCAGGTAGCTAGGATTGTAGGTATGAGACACCAGCACCCAAGGAAAAATTTATTCTTGAAACTGAAACTTTTAGGTAGATAATAGTTAGCTAATGACCTAATAAGTTCTCTTTATTCTCCTCCTATTTTCTTATGATGGATCATTATCAATCCAGAAGTATTAACCAATGCCAAATATGTTATATCTGGTATGTTTACTTATATACCTAATAATTTAAAAAATGATACTACTTTTAGCCGGGCGCTGGTGGCTCACGCCTGTAATCCTAGCTACTCAGGAGGCTGAGATCTGAGGATTGCAGTTCAAAGCCAGCCCGGGCAGCAGAGACCTTGAGACTCTTATCTCCAATAAACCACCAGAAAACCAGAAGTGGTGCTGTAGCTCAAGTGGTAGAGCACTTGCCTTGAGCTGAAGAGCTGAGGGACAGCGCCCAGGCCCAGAGTTCAAGCCCCATGACCGACAAAAAAAAAAAAAAAGATACTACTTTTAAACACAAATTTAATCAATATCTCAAAAAATTGTTTTTGAATAGCTATTTTAATGGGGATTTGTGTTTGTTTGCTTTTTGTTTGGTCAGTCGTGAGGCTTGAAATCTGGGCCTGGGCGCTATCCCTGAACTCTTCAGCTCAAGAAGAACACTCCACCACTTGAGTCTCAGTGCCCCTTCCAGTTTTCTAGTGGTTTATTGAAGGTAACTGTCTCACAGACTTTCCTGACTGGGCTGGCTTTGAACTGTGATCCTCTGATCTCAGCCTCCTGAGTAGCTAAGACTATAAGCATGAGCCACCTGTACCCGGCTTAGTGTTATTTTAATGTTATGATATTTTCATGTTAAGACAAGTCATCTTCCTAGTTTTATATCCACAGAACTTGAGATCCCATTTATCATTTTTACTTACTAGCAAATATTAAATGTGGAAAGAAAAATAGAAGACATATAATTAAATGCTTAGAAGATTTGTTGTTTTAAGACAAACTATATTTGACTAAAAGCTACTATCAAAATAGAAGAAAAAAAAGCTTTTATAAAAGTCAGATACCAAGACACTATAACTTATAAACCAAAATTCCAGTCATAAATCTTACTCAAATGAACATTTTGCTATGGATATGGACTTCAAAAATGTACTAGCTGAACTTAGGCCTTTCTTAGCTCTTAGTTAAAAGTAGCTATTGACAGTTATGTAAACTACAGACATATTCTAAAGAGCTATTCCAATGATATCTTAAATCAAATTTTTTTGTTCTAATCATAGTAATATTCATTACAATGAAATTGAATCATTGCACAGAGATAGAATACTTATAGAAAAGCAAATATGGACTTTTTTATTTTATTTTATTGTAAAGGTGATATTCACAGGGGCTACAGGTACATAAGTCACACCCTCCCTCATTTTTCTCCTTCTTTTCTTCACCTTGACTCTCAAATAAGGGTTTGTTTGTTTGGTTTTTTTTTTTACATTTTTTTTATTGTGAAAATACCTTACAGTGGGGTTACATGGGCAAGGTAATGAGTACATTTCTTATCAAGCATTGTTGCCTCTTCCTTTGTTTCCCCTTACCATCCCTTCCCATCTCCCACCAACCACTCCCCACCACCCCCTCCCAAAGTTGTAAAGTTCGTTTTTTGACATAATGACATGTACATCTCATTGTTGCAATGGGTCTACCTGTATCCTTATTTAAATGATTTTTTTTCCATTCCCCTCCACAAATTATACCAACATCAAATACATTGAAAGCAGGGTTATACTGTAGGGGAGGGATATACAAAGCAACAAAAAAAAATCATCTTATAAATACGTTAGAAACAATCGCAAGAAAGAAAAACCATTTGAATCCTTATCTTGGGGTAACGGCTTTTTTAATCTAAGCTACTGAAAGTATAAAGCAACATACAATCTGACTGTATCTTACTCAATGTCTTTAATCTTCATCCCACAAAACATGTCCTGAGCCTGAAATGAATTTGAAGGAGATTCAACACAAATATCGTTATGAAACAATATGAAGCCAAACAAGCAAACAACCAAATCCAACATTGATTAATACTAATAAGGGTATTTTATAAAGTTAACATTATGGTATTTGTGATGGAAATAGTAAAATGTTACAAGTGGTTCAAAAAGGAAAATGTAAACAATTCAAGTATATATAAGCTATCAGAAATGCTGAAATAGATTTTCAAATAGAAATAATCTGAAGCAATTCACATGGCAATAGTAAGTTGCAATCTACCTCCACAAACTTCATTTCTCTTGATCAGTAAGAGTTTCTTGCATCCATAAGCCCTCATAGCACAAGTAGAACATGGTCTCCAGGACAGACATGCTATGCGACACACTTGGGACTCTTTCATTTGTGTCCATCTCAATACACTTCACAATTTTTCCTATAGTCCTGCTAACTAGAAACTTTTGCTTTCTAAGTTTTGTCTTTTAACCTTCTGCTGTTCCTTCCTCCCAATTCATCCCAACGCAAGAAGAGGGGAACAACAACCACATTCCTTTAAAAGTAGGCCATCAAGCTGTGTGATGGCTCATGCTCATATTCGTAGCTACTCAAGTGGCTGAGATAGGAGGATCACAGTTTGTTGTTCAAAGCCAGCCCACATAAAGGTCCTCAAGACTAGCTCCAATTACTTATCCAAAGAAATTGCACCACAGGTTTGGCATAAGTAGTCCATCACCAGCCCTGTATGAAAAAGCCAAGAGACAACATCAGGCCCCGAGTTCAAACCCTCATACAATCACTTTAAGTCATTTTTCAAATTAACGTCTTTGAAAAGCTCTGTGGTGAAGAAGTATTTGGAAAATCATGCACTGGGTCACCTGACTACATGTAACATTTTCGGTGACGTAAGGATCATGCAGTATCTTTGAATTCTCCATGTAGAAAATATGTCCGATTTCAACCCACGACCATTTACTGGCACTTAGAAGATTATGTTTGCCTCGGGAAACCTGTTTGACAGCCTGTGGTGTAGAAGAAACATTGCACAGACACTTTGCTGCACAGAGGCAGTGGAGTGCAGAGTGAGCACACAGCCTCTCAGGTTGGTAAATGGGAGTGTCAGCAAGCAGTGGGATGTTTAGCCAGCAAATGGGTTCTGAGGAGCAGGCCCATACCTTACTGTGGCTACCCTACCTCCTACTGTCAATTGAAAGTCGCACTGAACACAGCTTAGGGGTTGATTGGTGCCCTCTAAATAGGAGCTAGTCCTTTCCAAAAAAGCCCTATTAGGCAGGCATCAATGCTTCCTGGAAACTTGAAAGGGATCTCGCAGGCCTGAGGGGCTTTCTAGCTTACTCTTCTGAGCCTTGTTGGTTGATTAAGTTTGAGGTTCTAGTGTGAAGTGCTTTGGGGGAGTGCACACTGTGAGGTTGGCAACACAATACTTCTTTTTGTGATTAACTTCCCTAGGGCTCTCAACTCAAAACCTTGCACTTGTACTCACTTCACTTAAAATTTTTACAAAAGCCAGAACCCCTGAGGTCTCATTGGCTTCTACTGAAATTTGTCTTTTCTGCCAAAAAAAAAAAAAATTTATCTTTTTTAACAGAAGCAGATATCCTCCCACCCAGCCTCCCTTCGGGAAATTGTCCAGCTGTGGATCAGACCTCATATGCTCTCCTCCCGATATCCAAGATAAATCTGACTTTGTGCACACAATCATTCTGATTCGAATAATTACATGCTTGGTTTCGTAGTGGATGCCAGCCACAAATGTGATAATTTCTTCTTCCCACAGCCTCACACAAAGAGGTAATTTGTTCCATGCCCCCAGCAACAGGTGAATGGCACAAAACATAAGCAATGTGTGCATGAGGAGAAAGCCACATTTTATGGATAAAATGGGTGACCGAGAAATGATCCATGTGCACAATTACTAAATTTGCATTAATCGTTTTGGGCTGGATGCTCACATTGTATGAGTCTTGGGAAATTTGGCAAAGGAAAGCTGTTGCCTAGAGAATAAAAATAGCTTTATTCTTGTCGTCATAAGCCTGAGCACTGAGGGATTCAATTCCCTTGCCAACTTTTTGAAACTTCAGCCCAAGGCACCAGAGTGTCACTTAAAGCCCTCCACTTCTTAATCAAATTCCAACTTTTTCTTTTTCCCAGTATTTGGGTTTCATTTGCTCTCCAGCAACACTATCAAATAAGCCTAACTGTCTTTTTACAATCATCGACTCTTCCTATACTTTCATGAGAAAAATTAAAAGGTATCCCACAGGTAAATATCCAGTAGATGAAATATAGCCATTCACTAAAAAAGAAAGAATGAAAAAGAAAGAAAAAAAAGGAAAAAGAAAGAAAGTGTTCGGTCTCCTCATCAATCATTCATGTTAGTTCATAAATTGGTCACTCAGTTGAATGCCACCAAAAAACATGTTGAAGATACATGTGGAAACAAAGCAAAAGCTATGCCAGCAAGACAGTCTTGAGGAAAAGACATGGGAACTGGTACGTAGAACAAGTGACAGATAACGAACCCTTGGGCCATGGTGGTGCTCCATGTTCCCATAGTGCTGTGTGTTCCCATTCAAGTGCTTCTTCTTCCCACAATGACCCAGGTGCCCCTCAACTTACAAAAAGAAGTGAGGCATTACATACAGAAGCCATCCATCAATCATCACAAAGCCAAAAGGATTAGGAGATAAGGGAGAAGCACCTCCAGACTATAAAAACCATCATCCAATAGAATTCCAGTGCACTTTTCATTCATTCATTCTTTCTTTCTTTCTTTCTTTTTTTGGGGGAGGGCCTGGGCTGTTTGTGTGTGTGTGTGTGTGTGTGAAAATATTGTACAAAGGGGTTACAATTACATGGGCAAGATAATGAGTACATTTCTTATCAAGCATTGTAACCTCCTCCTTTGTTTCCCCTTCCCATCCCATCCTTCCCCCACTCCCCTACCCAACCCTCCTCCCCAACAGCCAAAGTTGTAAAGTTCATTTTTGACATAAGGACTTGTGCTTCTCGTTGTTGTAATGGGTCCACCTGTATCCCTATTTAAACAATTTGTTTTTTCCCTTCCCCTCCACAAATTATAACAACATCAAATACAGTGAAAGCAGGGGTTATACCATGGGGGAGGGACATACAAAGCAACAAAGAAATCATCTTATAAATGTGTTAGAAACAATCGCATGAAAGAAAAAAACATTTGAATACATATCTTAGAGTTCATTTCCCTAACATCAACTTAACTGACCTTTTCTGCTTGACTCAGACATATACTAATTATTGCAAATAAGGGAAACCATGGGACCTATGTTTCTTTGGGCCTGGTTTACTTCACTTAATATAATTTTTTCCAACCCTTTCCATTTCCTAACAAATGGGACAATGCCATTCTTTCTGATGGAGGCATAGAATTCCATTGTGTATATATACCACATTTTCTTGATCCATTCATCTACTGAGGGGCATCTGGGTTGGTTCCATATCTTAGCTATGGTAAATAAGGCTGCAATAAACATAATCGTGCTGGTAGCTTTAGTGTGGTCTTGTTTGTGATCATTTGGGTAAATGCCCAAAAGTGGGATTGCTGGGTCATAGGAGAGCTCTATGTGGAGTCTTTTCAGGAACCTCCATACTATTTTCCAAAGTGGCTGAACAAGTTTATACTCCCACCAACAATGAAGTCAGGTTCCCTTCTGTCCACATCCCCTCCAGCATCTGTTGTTATTAGAGTTCTTGATTATAGACATTCTAACTGGGGTGAGATGGTATCTCAATGTTGTTTTGATTTGCATTTCTTTTATGGTTAGAGAGGTTGAGCATTTCTTCATGTGTCTATTGGTCATCCTTCCTTCCTCTTCAAAGAAGTTTCTCTTTAAGACTTTAGCCCACTTATTTATTGGGCAGTTGTTTCTTTGAAGATTTGTTGTAGGGGGATTTAATTTTTTGAGTTCCAGGTATATTTTAGATATGAGACCCTTGTCTGTTCTATGGCTAGTGAAGATCTTCTCCCAATCTGTGGGCTTTCTTTTTGTTAATTTTGTTAATTTTTTCAAAGAACCAACTCTTTGTTTTGTTGATTCTATGTTTTTTTTTTTATCTAATTCATTTAATTCTGATTTAATTTTAATTATTTCTTTCCATCTACTGGATTGGGGTTTATCTTGCTGCTCTTCTTCAAGGAGGCTCAGATGTCTCATTAAATTGTTGGTTTCAGATCTCTCCAATTTGTTGATGTAGGAACTCAGACCTCTAAACTTGCTTCTGAGTACTGCCTTTGCTATGTCCCAGAGGAGCTGGTAATTTGTGTGTTCATTTTTGTTGAATATCATGAACATTTGAATTTCCTTTCTAATCTCTTCCATGACCCACTCTTGATTCAGCAGTGTGTTGTTCAGCCTCCATGTGTTACCGATTTTTTTTTTGGTGGCTTTTGGTGTTGAGTTCTAATTTGGTTCCCTTGTGGTCTGAGAGAATGCAAGGGATAACTTCAATGTTTCTGAATTTGGACAAGTTTGCTTTGTGGCCTAAAATGTTGTCTATTTTGGAAAATGTTCCATGTTCTGCTGAGAAAAACGTGTATTCTGATGCTGCTGGGTGAAATATTCGGCAGATGTCTCTTAAATCTAGTTGATCTATGAAGTTGTTTAGATCTGCGGTTTCTCTGAGTGTTTGCCGAGTTGATCTATCTAGTGGGGAGAGTGGTGTGTTAAAGTCCCCAACAATTAATGTCTTTGGATCTATGTGGGATTTGAGGAAAAGTAGTGTTTCTTGGATAAATTTGGGTGCTCCGTTGTTTGGCAAATAGATATTTAGAATTGCAATATCCTCCTGAAGGAGAGATCCTTTAATTAGTATGTAGCGACCTTCTTTATCTCTTCTCACTAATTTTAATTTGAAGTCTATTTTATCTGATATTAGAATTGCAACTCCTGCCTGTTTAAGGGGGCCATTTGCTTGGTAGATTTTGTTCCAGCCTTTCACATTTAAAATGTGTTTGTTTTTATGGGAAAGTTCTGACTCCTGAAGGCAGCAGATAGAAGGATCTTGCTTTTTAATCCGACTAAACAGTCTATGTCGCTTAATTGGAGAGTTAAGTCCGTTAACATTAAGAGATAGGACTGAGAAGTGTTTGGGAGTTCCTGCCATTTTACCCACCTTCTTGGGGGCTGCACCTACTGGGTTCTTCCTATGGTTCTTGGATTCTCGGTTTGGGTGCGGTTACTTGGCCTTTATTGTGGTCTTGTTGGTTTTCTATGTATAGGACATCTTTAAGAATCTTTTGTAGGGCTGGTTTGGTGGAGATATATTGTTTCAATTTTTCTTTGCTATGGAAGGTTTTTATTTGACCTTCGGTTATGAAGGAGAGTTTAGCTGGGTACAGAATTCTTGGTTGATAGTTGTTTGTCTTTAGGGCATGGCATACATCATTCCAGGCTCTTCTTGCTTTGATTGTCTCCACTGAGAAATCTGAGGTCATTCCTAATTGGTTTCCCTTTATAGGTTATTGATCTTTTCTCCTTGACAACTTTTAGGATCTTGTCCTTGGTCTGAATTGATCCTGTGTGGATTATAATGTGGTGGTGGGATGTCCTATTCTGGTCTGGTCTATTTGGAGTTCTAAAAGCTTCTTGTATCTGAATAGGCCTATCTTTTTGCATCTTTGGGAAGTTCTCTGCTAGGATCTTGTTAAACAAGTTTCCTAGACCATTAACTTCTGTTTCTAGGTCCTCCTCTACACCCATTATCCTCAGATTAGGCCTTCTGATGGTGTCTTCCAAGTGTTGAATAGATCTATCATATTTCCAGAATTTGTCTCGGATGGTTGTATGTTCCTTCTCTATAATATCTAGGCTGTCTTCAATTCCTGAATTTCGATCTTCTGCGTGGTCTAACCTGCTGTTGAGACTTTCTACTTTGTTTTTTATTTCTTTTCCTTCTAGTTGGTCAGCTTTGATGGCTTCAAATTTTTTTGTTGGAGCTTTGTTTTAGATCTTGTATGAACTTCTTTACTTCCTTAATTTGGTGTTCAGTGTTTATTCTCAAATCACTTAGTTGATTGGTTATCGTTTCCTTGGACTCCCATTCCTTCTGTTGGGTTCCATTCAGCATTCCCCTTGTGGTCTCCCTGACTTCTTTCAGCTCTCTGTTTATGGATTCCATGAATGCCTTTAGTGATCTTTCTGTATTCTTATCCTGCTTTCTCAATTCCTGTATTACTCTTTGATTTGCTTCTTCATGTTCACGCAGTTCCTGTAGTTCTCTTTGAGTGTTCTCAGCCTGCTCATGCCATTCCTGACTTTCTTTTTGACTGATCTCAGTCTGCTCACGCCATTCCTTTATTTCTCTTTGAGTGTTCTCAAGCTGCTCACACAATTCCTGTATCAATCTTTTAGTAGCTTCCTCACGCTCATGATATTCCTGTATTAACCTTTGTTTTGCCTCCTCTCTCTCCCTATCACTCATATAGAGTCCTTTGCAGGTTTTCAATCTTTTCATTTACAATGATTACCAATAGTGTTTGTAGAGCTTTTTGGGAACTCTCCTCTGGATTATTCATTATCTTCTCTGTTCTCTGATTATCATGAGTGGGAGTTGAGATACCCAGACTTGCCATTTTTCTTGTGTTTTTCCGGGTTGCTCTGCCCATTTGAAGTGCACTTTTCTTTAGATTCCTTTCTTTTGGAGAGTGTCTCTACTTCCCTTTCACTGCTTGTTTGCTTTTATTTTTTATCATTTCCAAATAAACTCTATCTGTGTGTTTTAAATACTTTCATGCTTTTTAATTATTTAATGGGCAGAAAAGGATAAATCCAAACCCCTAGTTAGCATCAGGCTGAGTGAAAATATTTATCTTCAGTAACACTCCAACTACAGTTAAACATTGAAAATATTAGAGAAAAACAAATTACAACATGATCCATGGTGAATTAAGGAACCAATCACATGAATATATTCATGTGAATGGAGATTACAATGTTGTTTTATTTGTATTAATCATACCTACACTCTTGATCTTCAGTTAACTAGGGAATTGTTCGTTCCATGCCTAAAAACTCAGGCTGTCATTCTTTTTTTTTTTTTTTAAAGTTTAAAAATGTTTAATTACTCTAAATTGAGGGCAAAATCATTTGAAAATGCAACAAGTACAAAATATTGCAATATGATATTCTCTTTTTTCTTTTATTCTTTTTTTTTAATTTTATTTTATTTTATTTGAGAACATACTGTACAGAGGGGTTACAATTACATGGGCAGGATAATGCATACATTTCTTACCAAGAATTGCAGCCTCCTCCTTTGTTTACCCTTCACCTCCCTTCCCAGCCTCCCCTCTCCCCCCCACCCAATCATACCCCCCTCCCCCCCCACTCCGACATTGTAAAGCTGGTTTTGACATGACATTTTGTACTTCTCATTGTTGCAACAGGTCCATCAGGCTGTCATTCTTAAAGAGCTTCTTCTCCGTCATTCACACAAATGCTAGGAGCCAATGCATGCTTCAGCATGACCCCACTCCTCTGCTACACAACTACCCTCTTAAAGAATTCCCTAGCCTCTACATTTGCTTGTGCCATATTTTTGAACTCTTCCATAAAACCTTCCCATTGGTCTCAGTTCTTTTTGCATAGATGTGCTCCTAATTTTTTTCTGAATTATTGTTTTTAATACAAGGCTACTCTCACTTGCAAAATAAACTCTTGCGTCTTCTTTGTTCTGTCTGCACATAAACCAGGAGTAGATCAAATGGATGCTGTATGTGCCAACATCTACTACCACTTCCAGTTCCAGTTTGTTCTTCTATTTATATCATTTAAGTATTTTAAATTTTTCTTATTCAATAAACCTAATCAAGACAAGCAATATATCCTGGCAGAAAGAATAAAGAGTAGGAAAATTCCAATTATTTCATAAAATATTGAACTTATACATGTCTGTGATAGATAAAATAATGGCTTTACAACAAATCTCATTGTCATTGCTCAAGTCTATAAATGAGGGCAATAACTGAGTATCAGAAAGCTGTCTACTCAAACATAGAAAGAAACAGATGAGTGACAGACTCTTGTCAAAACCAGAAGATCGCCGGGCACCGGTGGCTCACGCCTGTAATCCTAGCTACTCAGGAGGCTGAGATTTGAGGATCATGGTTCAAAGACAGCCTGGGCAGGAAAGTCCGTGAGACTCTGATCTCCAATAAACCACTAGAAAAACAGAAGTTGCGTTGTGGCTCAAGCGATAGAGCACTCGCCTTGAGCTGAAGAGCTGAGGGACAGAGCCCAAGCCCAGAGTTCAAGCCCCAAGACAGACAAAAAACAAAGCTAACAACAACAACAACAAAAAAAAAAAAAAAAAAAAACCAGGGGAGATCTAGCCAGCTAGACTTCACCTAAACTGATAAATTGCAATATTTTTGAGCTAGTCATTGCCATAATTTACTAAATTTGGGATGATCACTTGCACAGCAATCACTAACTAATATAACTCATGAATTTGCACCAAGTAACTTGAAGAAGAATGTGCATCATTAAAAAATCGCATACCTAGATTCCTGTGTACATGGACACATTTGATGACACTTGTCATTTCAAAAGCCTTTTCTTGGTAAAATAATTGCCATGCAGCAAGATAAAACAACATAGCTCTGTGCCTCAATCTAAAAAGATAAAGAGAAAAGGATTTAAACATTTATTTCCATTTAAAACAAGCAATGCTTTCAAAGTGCATTAAAAATCATCATGCTTTATTTGACTTGGAGAATGGATGTTACTCACTCTTAAAATGTAAAATTAAACATATACATTTTGTTTTTCATCTCATCTCTTTGGCATACCTCCACACAAAGAGAAACAGAAAGATAAAGTTTAATACTAACCCTTTAACCTTTTAAAAATAAAAGGCGAGGTTTAGCAACAATGAAACAAACATTATAGGAAGAAGTGACTAACACCACACATTTTGATCACCATTACTAACCTCATAAAAAAATAACAGAGCATTCTTTGTTTCTATATCACACTTTGTAATTTTGCTCTGATGAACAAATCCAGAAACCAGCTTTCTGCTTTCTAAAATTATCACCACAACTAAATTGAGTGTTTGTTTTATTTTGAATATAAGATGAACAAAATGTAGGGGGAGGATATGTGTGAGTGATACCAATATATTCTCTAAGTTCCAAATCTGTAGCTTTTGGCTCTTATTTTGTTGGTAATGTTGGAACTGGACTCAATAAAATTTTTCTCTATGCCAACTGGCACTTGTCAGGCTTGGTCAATAGAGGGTGCTAGAGGGATATGGAAAGAATAAAACAGGAAGGAATGTCTGGGCTCAAAAGATTTTGGAACAGCTCCCAGCTCAAGAGTATGCAGTTGGTCACTGTCTGGCAAGTTTCTGGACCATAGTAGATCATTCCCGGGGGCCAACTCAGTCCACCCACACTCTGAGCAAAGCTTATTTTTTTTCCAGCTGGCTGCTTTGTGGATGGACTCCAGGTCTAAGATACCTCAAAACAACTAGTGTTGTAATGCTGCTTTGATCCTCTTTAACCAGCTGTTAACTATTAGCATATATATAAAAAAATTACAATAGAAAAAAAAGCTAGACAGAAGTTGATAATTCACAAAGACAACCCAAAGAAAATACAAATCCTTTTCCTCAAAGTAAGCAGTATAGCCACTCTATCAAATACTAAGAAATTTCACATTTCTATGAGGCTTCTGTTTTTAGCAGGAGATATGTGGACTGGCTACAATAAGAAGGTTATTTTTAGTTTGTAAAGTATCTGTTATAATTTTTTTTTGGGGGGGGTCCGGTCGTAGGCCTGAACTCTGGGCCTGGGTGCTGTCCCTCAGCTCTTCAAGGCTAACACTCTACCACTTGAGCCACAGTGCCACTTCCGGCTTTTTTCTTTTTGCTTATGTGGTGCTAGGGAATCAAACCCAGGGCCTCAGGCATTCAAGGCAAGCGCTCTACCACTGAGCCAACTTCCCAGACCTCTGTTATAATTTAAAGACAACATCAATCTGAAATAATGTCAATAGTAAAAATGTTGCACAATTCTCACTAAAACGAGGTATATTATTGTTCAAAATTTATTACAGCCAAGAGTTAGAAAAAGTTGGCCTTATGATTCCTTTTATACTTTCTTTTAGGTCTGGTTTCCCAGACCCAGATTCTAAATAGATTTGCAAACTATGAAGGAAGTACTTACCCCTAAGAGAGAGTACGCAGGAACACATGATAAAGGAGAACTTAACTAAAGAGAACAACTGCAGAAAATATCTCAGAAGTCTATCTTTCAGCTTGCTGCTTTAGAACTCTGGCATACTAATTATGAGCTGGATTCATACTCATATAAAATCTGTCACTGACTAAGAACCATGCTAGAGTAAAGCCCCCTTCAAGTAATATTGGGATCTCTGCTCAAATGATCAGAGAAGTTTCAAAAACTAAGATCAGATCTCCATGGAAAATGATAAATCAGAGAAGGAATGAATAGGAGGGTGGTTTTAAGTATGGATTTGAAGGATGGATGGATTTTCACACAGAAAAAAAATCAGTGGGGCTGGGAAGGTGGCTCAGTGGTAGAGCGCTTGTCTTGCATGCATGAGGCTCTGGGTTCTATTCCTCAGCACCACATAAGCAGAAAAAAAAAAAAAAAAGCAGGAAGTGGCACTGTGGCTCAAGTGGTAGAGTACTAGCCTTGAGCTGAAGAGCTGAGGGACAGCGCCCAGAACCAGAGTTCAGGACCCACGACCAGACCCAAAAAACAGAAAAAAATCAGTGTTTGCTACTCAGTAAAATGAAAGAATTCTTCCATCCTTCTTAATGCTTTTATTTCCAATAATTTTCAAAATCATCTCAAACCACTTGCAAAAGAGAAAAATACACCATCAGAGAACTATGAAAGCTCAGGCATGATATAAAACAACTGACAATCAGAGTTGGATTCAGGAATCCTATGGTTCTAAGTCAAGACCTTTCTCTCACAAGATAAATAAACTCAATCTGAGGAAATAGAGTAGATTATATGAAACTGCAAGATTACATGAAGTTCTCTTTAAGCACAGTAGTTGGAGACTATCTAGATAGGCATGATTCCTAAGAGCCTATGTGACCTATTCTTACCATTAACACCTACGGTATACTTTAGGCTGAGCCAAAATTTAGGTATGCTTTCTAGTTCGGGTTCTGAATATTCCTCTTTGATTCCTTGCAAACACATGCATCCCTTGACAAATGTGTAAAAATGAAAGGATGGAGGAAAACTGCTGAGCCAGACTAAAAAGAATGCAGGGAAATGGGCTTCTAAAGGCTGTACCTAAAAGAGAAGTCTGGTAACTGATATAATTATGACATAAAAACTTTTGAGTCTACTCTCTTCTAAAAGCAACATAAAGTCATCGAAGATGGCTTCTTCAAAGCTTAACCAGTAGGTATTGAAAACTAAAGGTTAGAGGGCAGTAGTAGCTATATTTTCCTCCCTCATATGCTGAGGACATATGAAGGCATTGTTTTATACAGTGAAAAGGAAAGACAGGAAGTGGCTGGGGTCACAATATCACCTTTAAAAGCCTGGATCCAATGACCTAACTTCCCCTGTACTTGCTCCCACCTTTTCCCTCCGAAGATTAAACTTTCCCCAATAGCATTACAAGCTGGGCACCAAAGTTTTCACACATTGACTTTCAAGTACCTTTATGCCACAAGCCATAGGAGGTAGGTACAAATACATGTGTGTGTGTGTGTGTGTGTGTGTGTGTGTGTGTGAAAAGTAAAAAAAAAAAGTCACATAGCCAATATAGTTTAAAACCAGGAGATGAGAAGCTAAGAAGAATATTTTGACATGTGTAACTTGTATCATCGTGTTACAGTACCACTAATTTTATTGTTATCATGGATTAGTAAATTTTAGCAACTAAATTCATGCTAAGAAAATACTAGCAAAAGATATTTCTGATGAGTTTTCGAAGGAAAACAAACTAAAGCAAGCAAAAAAGATAATATATAAGTGAGTGTATATCTGTTTTTGTGTGTATTGTAGTGATTTTGCTATGCTATTACAACGACCTGACCCTTATCTACTGGATTTATAAAATGAAACATTGAACTCTACTAAGGGATTTAAGAGTCTTTTCTTCATCTTTTCAAAGCGTAGGGAAAAATTCTTTTTCTCTTTCTCTTTCAAGGGTGAGAGGTGGCCTTTATACTAATCTCCAGGAGTGCTTATGAATTAATTCAAACCTGGCAAAACCTTTCACTTGAAAGAACAGAGGTGGTTATGTTACAGGACCTCTTAAAGAAACAGAAGCTTTGAAGGTACTGCCCTGTCTTCACAGTTATTTATTTTCAGGAAGAGAACATCAAAACTGTTCCAATTCTTTTCAGAAAAAAAGTGCTTCTTTTATGTGTTTTATTTTGAGAACGGATCTGCCAAAATTACTTTAATCTTCTGAATTAATCTTAAAACTTTACAGCTTTAAATTTTAAAATATTCTCCTTGAAAAAAATTAGGATAGAGTAGTAATTTGGTAGACCACCAACTGACCCTCCAAATAGGACAATTAGAGAGACAAGTTAAATAATATATACAATTAAAACTCTATAGACCTCTAATATTTAGTATTTTGTTATTAACCTTTTTAACAACTTAGAAATTTTCATTGGAAAATAAAAATATCCAAAGAATTAAAATGTGTTTTTTTCTCAAATGCAACCATTTAAAGAATGTATTTAAAGAAATTTCCTTGACTTTCAGGCAAAAATTTTCCACTTTGTATTATCTCTTATTTTGCCTTCTGAATGAACTTCCACATTCTTTGTGTAAATTGTGAGGAAAAGCTAAATGCAGCAAAAAGATAAATACTTATTATTTTCAGTACTATAAGTTCGCTTAAATTTATGCCAGAGGTTTTCAGCAATTAATCTGTATGCCTTCCAGAGAAGAAAGTACTACAAACACCTGAGTATTCATAAAAATTGTGTACATAATTAATGTTACTTGTAACAATTCCTAATATGTTCAGTGCAAACCTGTTGATTCTTCTGCAAGCTCTCATCTTAGTGAGCAAAGCAGCAAAATTCACAACCTATGTTGAGACTTGCCCAACTTTTTCAATCAGCCCACAAAGTAAAGGGAAATGATTCCACAAGTTTCACCTAAACAAACACTTCCAAGCAAATCAGAGTATAAAAGGATCTTTCTTAAGCCTAAGACATTTTCAGGTCATGTAAACATTGTTTGTCAAATATAATTGTTCTATGTCCTTTTTTAAACATCATGATGTTTGGCTTTCAAATGTATTTGACTATAATAAAATTGACAGTACACAGCAATTTATATGTAGATTCCAAACTGTTGAGTACAAAGACCCGGACGTAAAGAAAGCCTGCAAAATACAATTATAAACTGGAATATAAAGTATCCTGTGTTTCTGCAGAAGTCTACCTGGAGATATTACTAGGAGGATTATAGTTTAGAAAATTTAAATGTCCCAGTAAATACTCCTGGAAGTTCATTTGTGCTTATTAGCTCTTCTTCTCCCTAGGGAAAAAGTCATTGCAATTAAGATACAAGTTATTTGCATATTTGTGTTTCTGAAAGCCTTAGAAGCACGTATATATTTAAATAAGAAATTATTATATATGCATATATACATACTTTATATCTAAACTTAGTACTCCAAATTCCTTGTGGTTTATGTTATTAACTACGTTTCTAGATGAAAAATTGAATATCTAACATTAACATCAATAACAACATCTCATTATAAGTAGCGCAATTAGCACATTGTAAACCTGGAACAAATTTTACCTCCATGAAGATCCATTTTGTAGAATACTTTGGCGCAATTGGGGTTGGGATGGGGGGGCCAGTGGAAGGAAGGGAGGAGGAAGGGGTCGTGAGAGACGGGAAGAGATGGGAAGGGGAAAAAAAAGGAGGAGGCAACAATACTTGATAAGAAATGTACTCATTACCTTGCCCATGTAATTGTAACCCCTTTGTACAGTATTTTCACATAAAAAAAAAGTAAAAAGTGGGCTGGGAAGGTGGCTCAGTGATAGAGCGCTTGCCTTGCATGCATGAGGCCCTGGGTTCGATTCCTCAGCACCACATAAGCAAAAAGAAAAAAGCCAGAAGTGGCGCTATGGCGCTGTGGCTCAAGTGGTAGAGCGCTAGCCTTGAGCTGAAGAGCTGAAGGACAGCGCCCAGGCCCAGAGTTCAGGCCTCACGACCGGACCCCCCCCCAAAAAAAGTAAAAAGTCAACTAGGTAAATCAATTTGTAAAACCATGAGAACTATGTAACTGACCTCTTTTCTAAGTCAATTGTCTCTACTGGGCAAGGATTCGAATCCTATAAGGAAGTTGAATGTTTAATAGATGATAACTTAAGGCATTCTAAAAAGTGCAGTGACTTTCTCTATCCAATGATCAACTAAATGGAACAAGACAAGAGGAAGCAAAAATAGGAACCTTTAAAAAAAATTAAAAAACTTTTTTTTTAAAAAAAAGACTTTCACAGCAAGATTTTTACCTAGTCATCTCCACTGAAGAAGTTAAAGCTGCTAAGTGCTCCAATAGGAGTTATATTCAAAGAACTCCAAATTGGTCCTGGTTTTAAGGACATAATTTCATCTTCTACATTAGTCATCATCTTCACTGTAGGATGAGCATTCTCCTTGGTTGCATCATCAGCTGGATGATACTTAGCACTCACAAGTTAGTGATCTTTCAGCTTTGTAGAATTGTAGAATACTTACAAGCTTTGCATAGCATGATGTAAAAGAGTAAAAGAAAATGATAGAGCAACAATATATTTGAATATGTACCAACAATTTGACAATGCATGAAATTGGCTGGAATGATTCTAACAATAGCCAAGTTGAAGTAATCTCTCTGAACTCTCCAGCTTGCAATGATTATAAATGAAATTCTGGATAGAACACAAAGAGAAATGAAAAAGAAATGAAGACAGAACAAAGAGAAGTTAAAACTTGGACAATGTATCTGTAGTTATTTGGGAGAAATGTTTGTTGGAAAAATGTGAGAAAGCATTAGCTTGAAAGATGCCTCGGGGATGAAAAAAAATATTATCTAGCTTGTTAAAAATGTGGCCAGAACAAATTCTGCACATCTCTATAATTTTAGTTATTCAGTAAAGATGTGAATTTCATTAGATGTAAAATTTTAAAATACTATAATCTATCTAAAAAATTGTAGCAATTCTTTAAAAGTGGATTATACATACAATGCCTTTAAACATTAACATATCCAATTGATAGACTTCATTGATTCCTAAAGAAGTTTCCATTTGCACGTGATATTCTTTATTTTTCCAGAACCATTCTTTACAATTTGCAAATATTTCCAAATGACAAAAAAGCGGGTATGTTTTATTGGCAGGAAATTTAGATAGCCACTCATCTTATAACCATAATTACAGAATATGTACCCATTAACCATTTATGAGAATTGAACACGAATATTATTATTAAGCACCTCATTGAGTCAAAGTAGTTTTATGGTTTTCGGATGGAATAGACTGGCTCAGTCTTTAACAATTGACAGGCCAGTCCCATCATCATATTTAAACCTTTATTTTGCCTCAGGTTCAATTCTGTTCCTGTTAGAAGACAATGACCATTGGTCCTATGAGTCTTGCCATTAATCATTTTTGAAGCTATGCCACTAAAATTTTTAGTAATTTTCATAAGATTGAAGAACTCCTCCCTTCTTTTTCACTAAGATAAAACTCTTTGCTATCTTCTTGATTCTGTTTCTTCCTAAAGATTCATGAGGCACATTATCTGTAACTATTTCTGATTTTCCATATTAGGGGTATTCATTTTTCTCCCAATGTATTTTTAATAAGTCCTATAGTGAGGAGTATTACAATTTCAGTTCTATCAAAGTGTCTAAAGTGAATCGCAGCTATGCCTGTCATAACTGTCTCTTAGACTTTGAGTTTCTTACCTGACTAAACGTTCAGCTGTTAGTAAGTTCCACACACTCCCTTTTGTCCAAGAGTTTTTCCACATACTGTCTTTCAGATCCACTAACAGCCCCTCAATATTCTTTGGAGAATACTCATTACTGATACAAAGTTCCTTTATAGTATCTCTTTTGTGCTTCTTGTTTTCATAATTCCATGATGTGCAAAAATTCACAACACAATCCATTCTTTGTTGAGCACTTCTGGCTCTCAATAAACAAATAAAAGTTTCCTAACACACAGAATTCTATTGAAGTCATAAATGTTCCATTCGGTGGCATAAGAGAACATCAATTTCATCACTGATCTCACCAAAAAAATGATGCAAAATGGCTTTGTCTTGTAGGTGTGAGCTTGGATGCTTTGCAGTTTGCTATTTTTATGGACATCTCACTGAAAGGAATTCTCATGTGTATTCCTTTCCAGGGTTGTAAGGTTATATTTATTGGAAACATTGTTCAATGGGCTGAAACCCTGTGCACTATGATTTATTATACTTCATATATGAATTTTTACAGTTATAACCTAATGGTAATAGAAGCAGTGTTATCTACATGCACTAAAGGCCTTGTAATATTTTTCTCTGTCTTCTGAGGCAGAGGCCCATTACAGTGTATTTACATCCTATATTTGAAACCTTTTAAGTTATGCATTACATATTCATAGGTTTTAAATTATCTACATCTACTTGAAATAATGTGGACAAATCATATGATTCTTCTTAGGTCCTTAATAAGCTTCCTCACTACCATCAGGATAAACAAAGGTCCACAGGCAGATAGAATGCCTACTTTTATGTTCTTTCTGCATTTGTCATGCATGGATACACATACCCAATGGCACGATAGGTGTAAATGTGAGAATGAAGTGAGCTTTATTGGGAAGGCTTACAAGCAGAGATTCTGTGGAGTGCATGCCTCCTCCATTCTTCTGGCATTGAATAGTGAGGCATGCTTGGCTAGAGCACAGCTGGAGAGAGTGTGTGCTTAGCTTTGGGTATCGGGCATTTTACTGTTGAACTAATACAAAACTGCTATGCCAGCAGCTTTCTAAGTTACCAAATGGAGGAGAAGGTGGGGGGCGGGGGAATGAGGTTCAAAGCCTTGCAAATTCTTTTCTTCTCAGTCCAACCCCTGGTCCTTGGTGGCTTATTAACTATGAGACTTTCCAGTAGCTCTAATGGATTCTGGGTCAATCTGACTTTGCATAATTGCTGGGGAGGTTTCCTGCAGCTAGGACAACTAGCAAGACACTAGCAAGTTTGAAGCAGTGGGGGAAGAATATTTTGTCTTTCTCATCCATTTCTGAAATGGGAAACCCACAGACTACATACATTTAGCTGTCATTGGTACTCTGCCCTTTGTTTATCAGCTAGGCTGGTTAGCATATCTTATTAAACAACTTTAAAAGAACTTCTGTGTCTTAGCATTACTAATAGCATTCTTATTAAGCACCTGTCTTATTATTTACACCTTTAAGGAGATGTACGAAGGAGTTTCAAATAAATGTCTATTTGTGGGTAAAATGCGTCTTGATCAATGTCACCTCTTTCATCATTCTCTCCCTACATCTCCCAAACTCATTTATTCCTTCAATCTTCCTACTTCCCTTTTCACATGTGTACATTGAATATTATGACTTCATATATACTGTAGATCCACTTGTAACCAGTTCAACAAAAAGCAACATCTCCAGTATCAAAAGCAACATCTCCAGTAGAAAAAGAAAGTGAGGAGCAAAGTTGGTATACAGTCATCTCTCTCACAATTTGAACTCTATTTACTATTTTCACCCATTAGTGTCACCAATTACTCACCCACCCACTACTCACAAAGCAAATATGATTTTTGAAACAGTGATGATGTCCAAACCATTCCTCCCCATATCCTCCTTATTTCATACTCCATCATTCCTGAGCATACCACTGATCAATTGCATTGGAACAGATATGGCATTATTCAACTCTTTTAAAGAACATTAGGCACCAGCTCAGCTAAACATGTAGGCCATATTAGTAAAGAGACTATAATAGAGGTAAAAAACCAGCGAGTCCATGAATGTCAAAAGTTTTTCATTGCAAATCCCACTCGATTATGACAGTTTGGCAACTATAATGGCTACAAACCTGAGTACACATAGTATAGCTAGCTGACAATCACCTAAGCCTGACAGTGTTGCAGTGTGGATGATTTCTTCTAAATGTGTTCCCTTTATGTATACATACACATGTCTAACTATAAGACTAAGGTCAAGATTAATCTCTTCTGATCCAATAAAAGACAGATATTAATGACTATGTTTTTGCCTATAACAATCTAATTGTGACTGACCCAAAACCAGACCATATATTTAAGTCATAAAGATGTACACGACACCTATGATACACATTTATTTTAGCCAATTTCAAGAAAGTAGATATATGGGTCAGAAAAGATAGCATAGCCTCTTTCATAAAATGACTAACGATTCTCATTATCAATAAATGAACAAAACCATAACTTTAGCACTTGATAATGAAATGACATAGGATATACTCTCCTCATAGAAGAGTTATTTTTTAAAAAAATAATGATTTATGTCTTTTACTAAAGTAAAACATTTTATAGAAAACCCAATTGCTGTGCTAGTAATTCTGGGTAGGCCAATTTGTGATTAATAAGTAGAGAGTTTCCTATTCATAAGTTTCAGACTTCTAAGTCAAGCCCAGATGTCTATTTATTATATCCAAGATAGTTTTCTACAGATTACTTTTCAGGCTTGCATTTTATTTATTATAGTATTAATAGTTTAGTGAAGATCCTTACCAGAAGAGAGTCACAACTCTTCTCTAAATGAAAATAACATTTTACTGAGGCCCAATCATTAGTTACTGGCTGTTTGCTAAATACCAGAATGAAGTCCTCAAGTCCAAAAGCCCAGAGTTACTTGAACACTACTGAAGATTTTTGTTTATATATTACATTTTGGATTTGGGGATTTTGTTATATTTTTAAGGCTCCAAATAACCAAGTAACTATAAAGTACATTTCAGGAATCTGGATTTCAGGGCCTGAAGTAATTGGCTGTGTATGAATAGGACTTTATCTTATTACTTTGGGAAGCTCTTTTATATTCTTCCCTGCTAGACAAATTTGATAACAAATTTACGTCTCAAAATAGAGATTTTACTAAAATTCCCAAGTATAGGATGTATTTCCTCCAATATCCAAATAGGCCAACCAATTGAAAAGCCTCTTATTTTTTCCAACAGGGAGCAAAAAAACCAGAAATTTTCACTTAATAAGATTGTAACATGTCTCTAAGGATTGCAGTCACTTATTTCCCAAGGCTAGTCATTTGCACTTATTTATTCATTGTGCCCAATTGCTTTGTTAACATTGTGTTACTTTTTAAAATAGTATCAAAATTCTGAAATGTTTAGATATTATCGATTAGTTCCCATCATTGCTAGTATCCTCTATCTTCCATATTACTATTATTATTATTATCATTATCATTATTATTATTATTGGCAGTACTGAGGTGTGAATTCAAGTCCTCACAGTAGCCCAGTGCTAGGCACAGGCACTTGGCTGCTGAGTCATGTATCCAGCACTGTTTCTCACTTCTTGTTTTGAAACTGGGTATCACTTTTTACCCTGGCCACACCCTAGACCACAATTGGCCTATTTTAGGTTTTCTGTTATATCTGCAAGTATAGGCATATGCCATCACACCCGGGTTTTTCTATTGAGATAGAATTTCTCAGATGTTTGTGTCAGGCTGGCCTGAAGCTGTGATCTGTGATTCTGCTAATACATAGCTAAAATATCATACATAGCTATAAGACATTTATGAAACATCTGAACTTGACTTGTGGCCTACATGTTTTTGTCCTTTGCCACGTTTTTTGGTACCAGTACAAGGGCTAGAACTCAGGGTCTTGAGATCTCACTTGGCTTACTTGCTTATGGCTGTCACTCTACCCTGTGAGCTGTGACTCTCGTCTTCTTGGTCAAATTTTTTATGACAAATTATAGAAAGCTCAGGAGAATAGAAAGATACTGTTTCTTGTCAGATAAAGACAAATTGTAGTTGTTGTTGTTGTTGTTTTAATTGTTAAACAAATATGGATGAAAGGGTATTATTAGTGCCCAACATATAAAGTATCACTGGTGACCATTATTTATTCCCTCCTTGAAATGAAATGTGGCATTAATGAGGACAATAGTTCCTTGATTCTAAGACTCAGTACTCCCTAGTGAGTTTGCAAATACCAGTGACTAACGGACTTTCACTGGCCAGAGGGGACATTGTTTTAAAAACATTGCTGTCTCCAATAATGCTAGGAAGAAAAGAATACATTTCATTTCCCTCTGGCAAGAGGTGACATTGATTCAATATTACAACTATCAATAACCTTTAACTTGCACACAGGTCTGAGCCATGCATTCGACTGGTAGAAATGTCACCAGCAAGAGTCACCACAAATATATTTAAGGAGTGTTTCTGTTATGGACCCGTGCACTCAGGACATCCAAATTCATCAAAAGTCTGGTTTACAAAGAACACCCATTTTTTCCATTTATCTACCTCTAATAATTAACAAAAAGTCCCTTAAATACAGTAATTCCTCCAGCCCTTTCGTCTATCTCCCTCTTTTGCACCAGTGACTTAAGTAGTCTGCCTTTTTCACTAAAAAAAGGGGCAGTCAAATAAATTTTATGTATCCATGTCAGTAAATCAGACAAGATACACTTCTGAACAGCTGCTGTCCTAAATTTATTCTAGTATTAGATGCTCCAAAAGGCCTTAATATGTCCTCACAATGTGTTGCTCGCTTTTAATATTAAGTTGATTTTAGGTTTTTCTCATCTGCCACTCTCTTTGGCAAATCTGCTATCATTTCATCAAGGCTGTGACCTTTAACACATTATCATCGAATTAAAATTTTTCCCATCCTTGACTTAACCATCCCATACCATCTCAGCTATCCTAAGTCCAGTTTCCTTCCCACTAGTGACTGACAACATCATTGTTTTGTTTTGTTTTCTTAAAAAAAAAAGAAAAACTATCACTCTAAGCTTTCAGATCATGCAGATTAGTTTCCTGCCACTTTCCAAATTTCTGTGTCTATTGAGACACCACAAATCACAAATAATCCATTTCCTTGAGAGGTTGGAAAACCATAGTGAGCTAAAGCAATCTGAGTCTCTAGAGCAATGAATCATCAATCCATCCATTTTCCCTCTAAAAGGTAATATAACTGAACTCTGCCATGTTCAAGAATCCAAAGCTCAGATTAGTGTCGTCCATATCTTTTCATGGTTGCTTCTTACTGTGAAAACTATTCTGCCATTATTCATCTATAGAGCTACATATATATACATAAATACATATTTATGTATATATATGAGAAGGAAAGGTGATATTTAAAGAAACAATTTTTTTTTTTGGGGGGGGGGGTCCGGTCGTGGGGCCTGAACTCTGGGCCTGGGCGCTGTCCCTCAGCTCTTCAGCTCAAGGCTAGCACTCTACCACTTGAGCCACAGCGCCACTTTCAGCTTTTTTCTTTTTGCTTATATGGTGCTGAGGAATCGAACCCAGGGCCTCAGGCATGCAAGGCAAGCGCTCTACCACTGAGCCACCTTCCCAGCCCAAGAAACAATTTTTTTAAAAAAACTTGAAGGCAAAATATAAACAAGAAGACTACAGAATTATAGACCATCTATATTTAACTGTCTTTTTGAAAAAGAAGAGTAAAGTTTCTCCTCTCTCTAACACAGGTAGTTTTCAACTTGGAGAAACTTATTCTTATATTAAACTCCTGTCCTTCTCCTGGGAACACTGGGAAATTGAAGCACTGTCTTTTTTTCTGAGAACTTCATTTCAAAACATTGGCTTCAAGGTCCTGGAGGAAGGCATTGCTACATTTAAAATGGGCAGGATCTTTAAAAGATTTACATCTCAAATGGGAAAGAAAAAGAATTTACAATTACAAGTTTCTAAAGTCAGTGCTTAAATTCTCTAATATACCGAAGGTCATGCTGTACCTGATGTTAGGAAGACATTGTGTTGAGCTAAGGGGATCATCTAAGAATTGTTGGTCTTCAGGTGCCTTCCTGGCCTAACAGTCATGAACCCAGGGGCCATAAATAAAAGAAGACAAGCTCTGGCTCTGATCAGGTAAACATCTATTATTCAGCAACACACTATTTATGGAGCCAGGGACACTGCTCCTAAGAAATAATGTGAATAAAGGGAGAGGTAACTGAAAAGTGAGATATCCAAAAACTCCTTTCTTTAAATTGAAAATAAAATGTAAGGGAGTCAAAAACCAAAGTAATTTCTGCTGACGGAAGCCACAATATTCTACTGCCAGGCTCTGACTTCTACCTCTTGATGTGTTTTCTGAACCACTCTGGAATCAAAGTCCTAGCTCTTCCCAGGAATGTCATGATCCACCTAGGAACTGCTGCATTCTTTGATCTCAGTGTGGTTGGCCTGAAAATCTCTTTAAAATCAGTTGG
Organism: Dipodomys spectabilis; assembly: GCF_019054845.1. Lineage (NCBI taxonomy): Eukaryota > Metazoa > Chordata > Mammalia > Rodentia > Heteromyidae > Dipodomys > Dipodomys spectabilis. The sequence goes on from NW_024870709.1 coordinate 14,589,873, forward strand.
AAAAGATTTATTTTGATTTTTCCAAACTGTAATCCTCAATTTACTAAGTCTCCCACAATTTTACAAGCCATCAAGTGGCAGAGGATATGTTCCTTCTAAGCTACTAGGGAGTCAACTCTAAGACAAAAAGACTTTTAGATAGAATAAGAGATTCTAGAAAAACAGAAGTATAAAGTGGACACATGATGCCAAGTAGAAAGGGGGAAAGAGGCACAAATTACCCTTGTTGCCCTGGGATGCCCAGTATTATCTAGCAGATTTATCACTTTTTGGTATCAAGTATTTTCTATACCTAAATAATATTACATAAAATATTATGAATAATATATTATGTATTTATATTCTATAATATTATATACATATCTTGTCTAAAATGTAACATTAAAATAATTATTCTCCACCCCCACACTCAATATGGCCATTTAACTTTTCAAAATTTCTTACATGATCAGTCATTTCCTTCAAATCCATTCCTCCAGTTTTGTAGTGGTTCTTTCTTCTCTACTTATGGATAGAGCCACTGTAAATTCTTTAACTTAGCAAAAGTGTTGAAACAGTCCCACCATATTTCTTCTTCCTCATGAAGTACTAATGGAATTTTGTGTGCTCATAAATATGTGAACACTATCCCTGAAATTATGGAATACAGTGCACATGCAACACTTTACATGCAACCACTGCTCAAATGAAGCTGCCTTTCTAATCCATAAAAGAGGTTAATTATGGATGGTAAAAGCAATCTAAATTGGTGCAAAGAGAGCTTTCATTGCTGGAGTCAAAGTCTTGATCTAATCGTCCCTATACAGAATATTCCCTCATTAATGACTGTAGATATTGCATTTGTCTTTATTGTCCGCACTGTGTATCACTTAGATTCTGCTTCAGGATTGACCCTGAATAAAAGTGTGCCAAATAAATAAAAGTAATCGCAAGTAAATGAGTTGATAAATCACTGTGGATAAACTCATTGTAGTTTACATATAGTTCTGGAAAAGAGAAATGCAAATATGCCCTCCAAGGGATGAAAGTAATGGTATTAACCTGAATTAACAAGGCTGGACCGCTGAGTTAATGAACAACAGATTCATCTTGCTGGACATCTACACACACACACACGTATGTGTATACAGCAAAACAATGTAATATTAGGGATTGTTTTCATCTTATTCACCTACTTCTTTAGAAAGCAGAAAAATGCATTCTTTCTTCTAAACCTTTTCTCTGACATATTTTTTCAGTTTCTGGTACTGATTGATTGCCATCAGTTTTAGACTTGAAATGATAAAAGGCGTGCAACATAAACAAAGAGATGCCTGCACAATATTTATGTGCAGAACATTCATCAGTGTGAACAGCAAGGAAGAACAGTTCCCTAATATCCGAGTGTAGTTCTTGGCTCTAATGAAAAAGAGACAATTAGAACAAAGGCACTTGCTCACTTCAAGTCACAATTCATCAAGCTGTCAAAGACAATAAAATGCTCTGCACCTAATCTTTCCTGTTAACCATAATGTAGGCAATGCAATTACATTGTTGCAGCAAATTGGCAAGGATTAGAGGAAGAATTAAGGTAAAAACCTAGTGAAATTTTTGATGCCAGTAAATGGTGTCATTCATATATAAAAACCTGATAAAGAAATATTATGTTTAAGTGAATTGTCATTAAAAACTTCTTATTTGGTTGGTTTCCATTCTCAGTAATTTTAGAGATAAGTTTTCAAATATAATATAAGGTAAAAAAAAGTTTCACTACCAAAACTCATAATTTGAATTAATACCTATTGATAATTTTAGCTAAAATAGAAACTTGTTGAATACATGGTTTATAATACAAAAAAGGAACATAAACAGATTCATTTAGTTCTTAAAATTTTCAAGCATACGTGTTATATTAATAGATCCATATGCCAGACAACATTGTACCAAGTGTAAAAATATACAATTAAATATAAAAACTATTTGATAGTGACATTGGTTTGGAAAACTCAGTTCTTGACACTATAAGAAACATATAAAACACAGATAAGCCTCTGCTCTGAAGATACAAACATTAAATGAAGATTTAGAATCCAGCCCCAAGCTTAAAAAGCCAAAGAGTGATCATATCTGACTTAGAGAACCTTCTCATCTTCATACGATATATGAACATATAGAGAGGGTGTATGCTCTACCTTTTATGTATAGCAAGAAAAAATTACAAGAATTAGGAAGAATTAGGTGTGAGAATCCCAGATACAAGAAACAGATGTATAATTCTAACTATCATAAATTATCCCAGACAATATTTCTGGTAAATATTTTTATTATTAATATTCCCAATCTATTGGTGATAACTTTCTTATTTTGGTCATAAATTATTTTGAGAAAAACATTTATTTTAAGAAAAAAATTTAAAAAAAAAACAAATAGGTAACTATCTAACCTTGCCTTAGTTTTCCATCCTGGTGCAAAACAAATGATGAAATTAGTTTTCCAAATTTGCTTGAAATTATTATTTTTTAATTATTCACTTAATTTCACTTTATCCCTCATCAGTGTTGTTTCTCCTTCTACTTTTTTTATACACACACACACACAAACAAACACACACACACACACACACACACACACACAAAATCAAATAATATATAGAGACAGAGGATATACCTGACCTGGGGAATTTTATCTTTCTTTCTGGTTCTGTTTTGATCCTATTATCAGGATCCTGGCTGTACTTGTATTTAGTTTGGCATTATTTAGCAAACTCAGTTCTTTATGCTATCTCAGCTTACCTTCTTTCTTTCTGAATTATTGGGGTTTAGACTCAAGGTCTTACACTTGCTACACAAGCACTCTGTCATCTGAATCATGTCACCTAGCCTTTTGCATTTCAATATTTTTCAAATAAGGTCCAGTGCTTATTTTCAATGCCAGCCTTGTACTTCAGTCCACCTACCTACATGTCCTGTATTGTTTGGATTCCAATTGTGTTACAGCAAGCCCAGCTTGTGCTTTAAGATCATTTCGGTAGCTTCTTTGCCCACATTGGCCTGGAACTGTGATTCTTGTATCTCGACCTCTTGACTAGCTGAGATAACAGGTATATGCCACCACATTCAACTGCCACATTTATTTGTACTTCCATGGAGGCCCTGCCTGATTCACATATTAACCACAGACATCTGTGTATGGCGCCCCATAACATCAAGTGTCCAGCTTCTTTTCCCCAGTACATATTCATCAGCCAGGAATGTCAGCTGCCTTCATGGAAAAACATCTTGATTCTCCTTTATCACAATCACCAAAACATCATTACTAGCTCTGGCTCTGCCCTACTCTGCCCATACAGAACACCTATTTCTACTCTGAAGGAGGTACACATAAGGAAACATTTTTAGGTTATGAAGAAGAAGTAGGATTTTTAAAAAGCTCTTTTTCTCCCTCATTCTCAACAAAACAATCTTCTACCAACTTCTTCTTTGTTCCTTTGTCCTACTGCTAGAAATAAAGTCAATGACAATGCTTTATCAAGACAATATATAGGGCTGAGTGCTAAGTTACTAGTATGGAAATTAATGAGCACATACACATTGCCATTTGATAAAGGGATGGGAGCCAGGGTTTAGAAAACCTTTTTTTGCTATATTTAGAAAAAAACCACCAGCATCTAAATAAACAAATCAAAACACAGATATGACAATCTTCCTGGTTGCATACGAGAAAATTCCTACTGCTTGCTGTGTGAAGGAAGGAAAAGATGCAAGATTAAAGTCTAGCATCTAGTAGAAAATGGTTAAATGCCAGAACAAACAAAATAAATTAATGACCAATCTGGGCAAGCCAATTATACTGAAGTCAGTTTCTCATCAGGAAAAGCTATACCCATACATGGAACTTCTATCCAAGTAGATATAATTACATCCTTGTGGTATAAGGACTTCAATGTAGTAGATGTGAAAAATGGATCACCCAGATGTTCCTTCAAAGAACCTGATTTAGGTCCTGATCAGTAGACACCATCCAGTGTTTATATCACCTGCAGAGAACATCCTTTCTCAGAAAGTCCATGACTTGGGGTACTGGAAGTAGAGAAGCTTTGCCACATCTGCTCTTACTGTTTACCCCATCCAATATACTCTACTTCTCTCTCTCTTTTTTGTTAATTTTGTTTTTTGTTTTTTGTTTTTTTTTTTGGTCAGTCGTGGGGCTTGAACTCTGGGCCTGGGCGCTGTCCCTGCGTTCTTCAGGTCAAGGTGAGCGCTCTACCGCTTGAGCCACAGCGCCACTTCCAGTTTTCTGGTGGTTTATTGGAGATAAGAGTTTCACGGACTTTCCTGCCTGGGCTGGCTTTGAGCCGGGAACCTCAGATCTCAGCCTCTGCAGTAGCTAGGATTACAGGCGTGAGCCACCAGCGTCCGGCTTCTCCTTCTCTTTATTCATTATTTATCTGAGATACATCCTGAATCCTGTACTGCAGCAACTGATTTGGTGATAAGGAACAGAGCCAGCAGTTTTCCTTGGGTGATGGAAATATGCAAAAAGTACCTAAACTAGAGGGGGAAAAAAAGCATTGAAACCAATTAAGCTTTCCAATTTACAGGTGACCCGTCTATGTGATCACCAACATCATAGAATATCACAAGATGACTTTTTTTGAGTACTTCATCCACCTACAGATTAATGATATCTTCTATTCCAGCCATAACTGGGTCAATACAATACATAATTCTAAAATATAAGATTTTTAACTAACCTACCTAAGGCCTTAAGCCATACACTAGAGAAAATCCAATAAGCCTCCCTGACCCTTGGGACAGTGATTCTATTTGGAGGATGGTTGTAGGAGGGAGATTTCATACTCCCTGAGCCATTCTTTCCTGTAGTGACTTTACACATAGCTTAAAATCCAGAAAGGACTAGACTATGGACTGCTTGTCAAGTTTCAAGACTTACTGTACAAAAACCCTGGTTTGAGCAAGCCTGAGAAAATGGAATATCAAATACCAAAGATTACTTCTGAACCAGCGTACAATTTGGACAGCAACTAAATGTAACTTTGCACGTCTTGCCCTAATTATCCCTATTTCAACAATACTATACTGAAGGTAGCTAAGCCATGATAGCTTATGAAACTTTCCTTTCTGTTCTTCAATATACATTTCTTACCTGAATTCTTCTCAAGTTTTATACAAAAATAGAGATTGATTAACTTCACTTGATTTCTAGAACAAAATACAATTCCAGCAGCTCAAATTACAGAATGGATAGTAAAAAAATATAGTTCAAGGATTAATATTCAGTTGTGCTTATTTGTTACTATAGATTAAGGACATGTAATATTATATATGTTAATGACATATAGTATTTGAGATGTTTTCTTTGCATTTCTGAAAGAGATTTTTGGTCATCTATAAAATCAATTCAATTTTTTACACTACCAAAGAAATATGTTTTATTTAAGTTACCCAATTCAATAACACTTTTGATTTTCCATTATCTTTAGTTTATACTAAGATACTATGATTATTTTCAACCTAAAATATGAAGAGTGGATGGATCCTCTGGTATCTCTGAGCTAAACGAGATAAAGTTTATGTTTATCATATAAAATGGATGACACACAGTTTATATGAATTTCTAAGATATAATTGTTCAGAGTGAAGTATAGCTATAGTAATGGTGATTATTTCATAGTCATTCATGCCAAATGTTTTATTTGTGGATCAGTGAAGGAAGCCATAAAGTTGAAAGATCGCACAAATGAATGAGGAAAGAAAAGAAGTTTTCCTGGCTTCCAACATTAAAACTTAAGGGACACAAAAAGAAAATGAATACCATAAAGAAAAAGAGTCAACAGAGAATGTAGATTATAGGCCAAGTGAAAAAAAAAATCTTTATAAAGGAGAGAATAGTGAACAATGTAAAATCCTCTTAAATGTCAGATAAGATAGGAATTGCAATTAGCAATTGAATTTTGCAAGGTGGAGTTAGTGTGGCCTCCACAAAGCATTTTTGTGATGTGGTAAATTCAATATACAGATTAGTGTAGGCAAGATAATGTAGATTTCTTCAACCTCTACAAAAAATAATCCTTTGAGAATTTTAGATATGAGCAAGATATGAAACTGAGAAAGCCACTGAAAGTAAAATGGAGGGAGGAAAGAATGGAAAAGAAGATTATATCTGAAAACTCTAGTTCCAGTTCATTCACAAGATCAGCCTCATGAGCTTCAAGAACAGCAATATGATTACACTACGTCCCTCACTACATCATGTTTTCATACTCTGCTTTTTTTCATATGCAGCTTTTATCAAGACTTTAGTACATAAATGTCATTTCTAAAGATTTCTATTTTCCAGTCAAGCACTTTAAATTACGAGCCACTCTCTTAAACACCTGCTCACTTGTAACACTCTTCAAACAGCTCATTGTTAAACACCCAAGTTAAGTTACAATCTCTTAACAGGTTAAACACTGGCACTTAACTCCTAGAGTATATTAGCTACAAATTGAACATTAAGTAAAAAGCACTCAAGGCTATTTAAAGCTTTAGTGTGTTCTTATAAAGGTATGCTATTTGCAATCAGATGTGATTTTCATTAGCTATTATGAAAATAATACACAGAACAATGTTTCTAATTGACACTATAAGAAAATGTTTCTCTTTGGTCAGGAGCTGAATCAAAGCATAGGTTCAGGTTAAAATAAATAGTTCTCTTCCACTCTGGGCCTATTTATTTTTGCTTTTTTCTCTCTAGTAATTTATCCAAAAATAATCAGAGACCATGAAATAGAGGTTATATTTAATTGACCATTCCCAACAGCACTTGTTTCCTTTGGCAGGCAAGTGAATACCTGAGCATCAATTGCAACCACTGCCACAGTAAGTGGACATCTAACTTTGGCTCCTGGCAGTAACTGCATTATCACTTACCTTTCCAATTCACCACCCTGCTGCCCAAAGATGAGTTCTAAATGCACACAGCTCAAGGTGAAGAGATTGAAGCAGGCAAGGAGTTATCCCAATTTCCAGTGAATTTGTATTGTTAACAATTTAACTTTTCAAAGGATTTTGGAGTAAAGCAATCAACCCTCTGCTGGAGTTGGGCAGGACATGAGGCTGAGATTGCTGAATCAATATGTGGAAACTTGACTGACAACCTAGGTAATTTGATGCAGGATTTGGGACAACAACTGGAGATAAATTACTTAACACAGTTGGGAACCAAAATTGTGTTCAGAGAGAGAGAGACGTGTTTTCCTGAGAGGAGTGAGGAGAATTGCACTGACAGAGAAGTGATGGACACAAACAAAACCCTTAGATTTATTATTCCATGAGCAACTGTGTAAATTGTGATGAATATCTTTGAATTGTCTTGGTAAAGGGTGGGGAAATACTGTATATGTGTAAATCAGCAATGATATCAAAGTGTCCTATTGATAGTATGTATCATAGAACACTTAGGCCTAAAATACAGAAAAATTTTTATTACATGTGAAGAGATACCTTTTATAAAATGCAGATTGGCTTTGTCTAACCTAGGTGAAAACATTTCATTGAGATTTATTTGTAATTTTGACAAGTGTATTCATTCATATGCCTGGAATTATTTTTTTTTCCTAACTGAACCAGCACTCTGCCTTTGCTTGCTAAACCATCATCCCATCGTAATGCAATACAATTGTAACCCAAGATGAATAAGTATGGTCATCTGGTCAACCTGTGCATAGGATCAGTGAAGAAAAAAGGAAGGAACATGTGGAGAGCGTCATGTTCAGTTACTTTATCAATGTGACAGTCACTACTAATTAAGAGAAGATGCTCTCACTTTTGCATGTTTGAACACAGTGATTATTACTCTTCTGTATTGATTTTGTAAACACTTGAAAGAAATAAAAGTAAGTAAAATCTCTCCAAAAGTTACCAGAGATTTTCTTTCCTAAAGTTGCTTTTTCCTTTTCTAATGACATCCTGGCATCTTGTTGAGGACTTGTTTTCTCCAGTCTTTCTGCTCTTGTGAGTCGGATGCTTCTTTTTGAGCAGAAGGATAAAGGATATCACTATCAGATAAATATGTCCCCAGAAAACATGTTCAACTTACCAACTTGAATAAATTCCTTAAGTACTCTCTATTTGAAAGCACAAGCCTTTCTTGAAACCAGCTATACTTGCCTTTGTCATTATAAGAGGCAAGTGAATGCATACTAATTATCAGAATAGTTTGTGTGACTCACATGAGAATGGCCACCCCAAAAGACATATTCTTACTTACCTACAATAAGTGCCTCAAAATAATTTTGTAGAGCATTTTTGTTTGTTTTTAAGAAGAAAATGGTTAAAATAAAAAAAAATTAAATTAAAAAAAAATCTACTAGCCAGGCACTTGTGGCCTATAATCCTAGCTACTCAGGAGACTGAGATCTGATGATCACAGATGAAAGGCAGCCCAGGCAGCAAAGTTGATAAGTCTCTTATCTCTAATAAACCCCCAGAAAACTGGAAGTGGTGCTGTGGCTCAAGTGTAGAGCACTTGCCTTGAAGGATAACACCCAGGCCCAGAGTTCTAGCCCCACGACCAACAAAAATAAACAACAACAACCAAAAAACAAAAAACCTAGTTGTTTCCAGACACCAAAGGCTCACTCCTGTAATCCTACCAGTGAGGAAACTGAGATATGAGGATCTCAGTTTGAAGCAAACCTAGGCAGGAAAAGCCATGAGGCTCTGATCTAATAAACTACTCAGAAAAAGCTAGAAAATGGGTGGTGCCATGGCTCAAGTGGTAGAGCACTAGCCTTGAGCACAAAGAAGCTTAGGGACAGTGCCAGGGTCCTGAGTTCAAGCCCCAGGATGCTGCATTAAAAAAAATAATAAAATAAATATAAAATCTAGTTGTTACAATTGCATTGGTCAGTATCAGTAATCTGGGGTGTTATTTGTCATAGAACACTCATGTTATACAATCCATCTAAGATATAGTGATAAGCAGGAACATGATATGCTCAAATTATTGTTCCCAGAAGTATTACTCCAATTAGTGTTCCCAAAGGAATTAAATTGAAGTGATTATAGGTTGAAATAAGCCAGATCACAAATTATGGCATCCAGCACATATGATTATAGACCCATAATTTGTGTCTGCCAGACCTAACAGTTTACCAACTACTTTTACTTATACATCCAAATTGTAGGAACATCAGATTAATTCTGACTCTTGCCAACTTTTCAATACAATATAATCAAAAGAATCTAAGCAGAATCGAATCAATCATTTTATCATTATTTCCCCAAGACTGGCACATGTTTAGATACTTAGTAATAAATGAGTAAGCTAATCTTCCTTGGAACAAATAAAAATTTCTTGTGGACAAAAATTACAATATTGTAAAAGCATGCCAAAAATAATTAGTATATTTTCTACTGGGATCCAGTACAGGAATTTTTCAACTTTCCATTAATTAAGGTTCTCAACATTGCATTTATCATCACTCAAGGTCATGTACACATTTGGCCACAATGTGATGCTCTGATTGTATTTTTTATAAAGCTATTATTATCAGACTTCCTTTGTTTGAACATATTCAAAAGGCTAGGCATAGTAGTCTGTAACTTTTCATACATATTCCATCATATTTTCACTGTTTTACTCTTTTAATAAAGATAACATCAGGTAAAAATTTAGAATATGTAAAGTTATTGATTTAAGCCCAATACTTGGCTTTGTCTTGCTTGTCAATAAACTTTATTATGTTCAAGCAAAATCTTGAATGTACCATCAAATCTACCTCAATTAGCAGCCTTCCATATATCTTATTTTTCTGCTGGAAGCCCAGAATACAGATCCAGACTAAACATAATCATCTACATTCATCATTATCCAAGGCTCTCCTGGAATGCATGTCTCATGAGGTCTGTTCTCCATTTCAAGGTTTGGTCTGGTTCTCTATATTATGCTAACTACAGTTGTCAACTGTTTCTGACCAAAGAAACAACACTAACTTCATCTGTGAAAGAAGAAAGCTCTTTCTCACTCTGGTAAATGAACCCCATCCCCTCTGGTAAATGAACCCCACCCCCTCTCTGTACTTCAGAAATACGTATATTTAAAAACAGAGATGCTTAGGTAATCCAAAAGACTTTACCATAGCCACATGATACAAAATGTCAGACAACATGTTCCTAGTTTGTGTATAACTTTTTTACATTATAAGTATTTGAGGAATTGATAAATATTATGTACAATATACCATACTCCCATTCTCATCAACTCACAGTTGCACTGCATGCTAACTGCATCACTGGAGTGCCCATCTATCAATTCCAAAAGCTGTTACTGATAGCCTCCAAGCAGTCATAGCTGCATTAGAGTTCACCTTCACAGAATGGTCATACCATAAGGAACTATACCTCAAGAGCAAGGACACATTCTTAGTGAAGACATTTACAATCATTCAAATGGAAAATTAAGGAATTACAATTCTGAGTAGTAAAGTTTTGGAACTTTGATTAAGAATGTAGACATGAGATCCATGCCTTTCTCACAAATAAAAACAAGCTCTCTCCTAGGAAAGGATATTTAGTGCAGCCTGGGACTACCTCAAGGTGTGAACCCCCAGGAGCTACAATTTCATAGGGCTACATAAATGTTTGCTCCTTGTTCTTCAAGGTAAGGAAGGTGGGTGGATAAAATGGTGGAACAGGATGATTCATGGTTGTACATAAGAAAGAAGCAATAGTTATTCCGTTAGTAGGTAATCAAGATTTTTTTCTCAAATATATTTATCCTAGAAATTAAGGAACTCTGTAGAGTTACAGTTGTGACTACTAATGGGACCATTTATATCTGAAGAAGGAAGCAAATCCAGTAGAAATAAGTTAAAATAATATATAACTCAGTCTTCCATGAGAATCCATCATTGACAGACCAAATTGTATCTAGATAAATGCAGTTCTGTAAGAAAATCGTGTTTCTTTTATTACATTCTTAACCTTGAATTGTTCTTTTCTTTCAGGTTTTTGTGTAACTGATAGAGGATCTACCATGTGTGACAAAAGGAGACCTCTCCCAATTGAGGAATTTCTTGGTATTGGTATTGAAATTACAGAAATCTTATTCCAAAAACCAGTAACAGAGGAAAGGTAATAGTATTGTCTGTTCCAAGAACTCAGAGATGTCCACTGTAGGGAGAGTAACAGGAAGGAATTTTCTGTCCTTTTATAATTTCTTACCTCTGGTAGTAAGGAGATCCGTTTTTTACTGTACTCAGTATAAGTCTGAAAGACTTAGTTCTACTTCTACAAAAATTGTGAGATCATAATTCCTATCAACTATACAGTTATTCCTGAACTAACCCAGGATTTCCTTCTTGATCTTTACTGTGAAGCTCCTTGCCAGGATGGGATCAATGTCTTGTTATCCAGATACAGAGAGCACAGGCCAATGGAAAAGTCAAAGAAGAGATTTGGGCATTAGGCAGGGAGCAGTAAAGGGAAAAAATAGATTTCAGAGAAGAAAATAGTTTTGAGGGCCCATTTTATCCAGGTTCTCCTTGAAGCCTGAGTGTAAAAAGCAAGACATGTTTTGATTCAACTACCAGTGTCTTCATGCAGTGTTTTTGTTGTGTGTGTATGTATGTGTGTTTGTATGTACAAAGTGAAGTTGTATTTCCTTTGTTAACAGATTGTTCCTTCACAGCTTTTTAAATTGTGCAAGATATAGCAAAACAACTAAAATACAATCCTAGAACATGTCTAAATATTTCTTCTTCAGTTTTAAATCCCATTTTGGCTTCCTTTGGAGGTACCTTTGGTTCTTTTATAATGAATTGTGTTTACATCTAAAGGCCATGCAGTTCGTTCTTCCAGAAAATCTTAAAGTACAAAGAAAAATACCTGCTATCTATTTGTTTTTATTCCTCACATTTTCAGTTGTCTATCATTAAACCTGTTGTAGAATCTATATTTAGTCTAGCATAGAAAAGACCTGCTGTTCTATTTTAGACATTTTTTTCCTTGCTCATCAGTTTATATAACACTTATTCTCCATTCCTCTATGTCAATCTGCACTTCTGTGCAACAGAATTTTACTTAAAAGTTGTACAAAGAGGTCAATAGTTGCTGATTCTTATCCACAATAGTTATTTATGATTACAATAACCAGACACAAATATAATGTAAATTAATAGCTTCACATTTGCAAACAGATTCCAAAACAGCTTCTTCCCCCAAGGAACTGTAGACATTTGAATTACTTTCTAATACAGATCCGACCAATCATAAAAACCTGGAGCAGGAGTAAAAGAAACCCGGATGCATTGTCTGCCCCGTGTCTAGAGGGCAGTTGTTTCTTCCCTACTTGCCAAGAAAAGAAGTGAACTGAAAAAATTGCTTACCCAAAGCTGCCATGAGTATGTAAATGTGTCTGGAGTTTTTCCAAAGATCTTAACCAAATATTCAAACCATAACAAATATTCCCTGTGGCACCATTGAAGCATGCTGCAGTTTCACATTATAAATAGGAGCCAAACCACACACTTATGTAAAATGACTGGTATAGCAGAAAAACAAGTTATGTATTTAATAAGCAATCTCAAGCTTCTAATGTAGTGAAACCCACTTGTAATTTCTTTTTTAGCTTTTAGCTTTTTTTCCATCCTGCACACACCACTCATTTTTAAAACTCTCTGTAAAACAAGGCTTTTATAGGAATCAACTTAGCCAGTATTCCATCACTCCAATTTTCTTTGCCCATTCCTTTGAAAAACTATGCTTTGGTTTATAAATATTTGTCATTCCAAAATGCATGAAATATGGTTGTAAGGCATCCTGAAAGCACAGTTTTTATTTATGAAATATGTATGTTAAAGAAAGAAGCCCTCAATTTGTGTTTAAATTCCATACAGGTGCACTGTCTATCTTTTGCCAACTTGTGAGATACATTTACAAGCAAAAGCCATTCATCTGTATTTTGTCTACCAAAAGAAAGTTATTTCAATTCTTTTTTCTTTTTTTTTAGGGGGGGGGTCCAGTCGTGGGGCCTGAACTCTGGGCCTGGGCGCTGTCCCTCAGCTCTTCAGCCCAAGGCTAGCGCTCTACCACTTGAGCCACAGCACCACTTCCAGCTTTTTTCTTTTTGCTTGTGTGGTGCTGAGGAATCGAACCCAGGGCCTCAGGCATGCAAGGCAAGCGCTCTACCACTGAGCCACCTTCCCAGCCCCTTCAATCATTTATATTGACATTTACTACTCGGTGATTCTGATTGCCTTAATGAAATAGCTATAGAGGCATTTTTGCCAAATAAACACAAAGTTATCAACAGAAATCCAAAGAGTAGATATCACATCTAATTTAAAAACAGCTTACACTGAAATCTTTTTTTTTTTTTTTTTGGTCAGTCATAGGGCTTGAACTCTGGGCCTGGGCGCTGTCCCTCAACTCTTCAGCTCAAGGTTAGTGCTCTACCACTTGAGCCATGGCGCCACTTTCCACTTTCTTAGTAGTTATTGGAGATAAGAGTCTCATGGACTTTCCAGCCCAGTCTGGCTTTGAATCGTGATCCTCAGATCTTAGCATCCTGAGTAGCTAGGATTACAGGTATGAGCCATCAGCACCAGGCTTATGCTGAAATCTTATCAGCAAACCAAAATTGTCCATTCAAAAATGAAATTAGGCTGAAATGTGGCTCAGTGATAGAGTGCTTGCCAAGCATGCATGAAGCTCTGGGTGCAATTCCTCAGTACCACAGACACAGAAGAAGTCAGAAGTGACAGCATGGCTCAAGTGGTAGAGTGCGTGTTGAGCGAAAAAGCTCAGGGACAGTGCCAAGGCCCTGAATTCAAGCTCCAGGACTAGAAAAAAGAAAAGAAAAGAAAGAAATTATCCATAATTGTCTTTACCTCACTCCACAGTTGGGTTCCCTCCATGCCAAATATTTTATGGATTCCTATGACATTTCATTTTTCCTTAAATAGATAATTAGCTAACACCATTTACTATCTGTAAGTGTGTTTTTGTACATCTAACTCCTCTGAATCTGTAATATCATTTCATAGCTACCCCAACTCAGGGGGAAATGTTGTATTGCTAATTATTTTTCCCATTAATCATATTATAAGAATAATATTTTTTCCTCTAATCAATATAGGTTGAAAAGAAAAGGCAGTATTTCATGAGTGTGTACATATAGGCTTAGTTTTTGGGTGCATTTTAGATTTATTTTTAACTTTGGCTTTTTGTTTGAACCTAAAAAAGATCATCTTCTTCCTGAGGATTTTTCTCCTCTTTTGCTGATTAGCTATAGAATGAAGAGAAGCACCTGATGGACTACATTAAGACAGATGCTAAGCGGTTTACAAGTCTCAGTAATTAATGACTATTTTTATCACAAAGAATATAGACTGGCTTCTTCCATCTATCTGAAACTCAATGTAAGCCTCTATAAGCCTCAATGCAGCATAATTGGTGCAATAGAGCTGAAAATGAGATGGAGGATATAATACAGCTTCAGTAATCCTGCCTTTAGCAAAAAGGGAACGGTAGAAGTGCTGGCAGCCTCCAGTGTGGTTGCCACTAAGATTTAAAGTCAGCCTCGGACTGCTATTTCTTGTGAAGCCCACATCACTATTTATAGCCTTAAACAGAGTTCAAATGTTGTAAATAATTATATTTATGAGAATGATTTACTGTGGTAAACAATTTGTTTCTTAGCCTTTTGGCTCTAATTGGATGTTTTCTCCAATTAGGAACAATCATAGACTGTGTACTTGCATCAGTTTTTATTCTGACCACCCTGTGGTTATAATGTGCTCACAAATCTCTTGGGATGAACAAATGGATTTTGCTTTCTTGGTGTTGTTGTTAAAAAGCCCACTCTCTTTTTAAATCATAATATGCTAATAATAAGTCTAGGGATTCAAGTAGGAAAAAAAAAACCCTTCACATTCGCAAAAGCATGCTAAGTGAGGCGACAACAAGGGCAGGGTAATGTGCCTGTTTTAGATTTGAGACCTTACCTCCCAATGCCTGATAACACTGCAGTGTCCAAAAGCACACAATCACAAATAAGCTCCTTGTAAGTGTGTACAATATGGATGAAAGAAACACTCAAAATAAAAACAAACAAACAGAGGGGCTGGGAATACCTTCTAGGAGATTCAGAGAGAAGTCAAGGTTATTTTCAGTAACCTATTTAAATGGTATGTAAACATTTGAATCATCTTCCTCTCAGTGTTGGCTCTACTCTTCATAAAAATTAAAATCTGGCTTCTAAAGAAGTCTGTTAGGCGGCTGGGAAGGTGGCTAAGTGGTAGCACTTGCCTTGCATGCATAAGGCCCTGGGTTTGATTCCTCAGCACCACATAAGCAAAAAAGAAAAAAGCCAGAAGTGGCGCTGTGGTTCAAGTGGTAGAGCGCTAGCCTTGAGCTGAAGAGCTGAGGGACAGTGCCCAGGCCCAGAGTTCAGGCCCATGACCGGACCCAAAAAAAAAAAAAAAAAAGCAAGTCTGTTACGGGGCTGGGAAGGTGGCTCACTGGTAGAGTGCTTGCCTTGCATGCATGAGGCCCTGGATTCGATTTCTCAGCACCACATGAGCAGAAAAAGCTGGAGGTGGTGCTGTGGCTCAAGTGGTAGAGCACTAACCTTGAGCTGAAGAGCTGAGGAACAGCACCCAGGCCCAGAGTTCAGGCCCCATGACTGGCAAAAAATATAAAGTCTGCAGGGAGTCACTAGCAGGATGTCCCACAGGTATATATGTATGTATGTGTATATGTGTGTGTGTGTGTGTGTGTGTGTGTGTGTACATAAATATATAATCTGTAAGCCATCTCAGTGTGGATATCAAAGTTCAAAAATATTCCTAAAACATCTTGAGTCTAGGCCAGGCATTCAGAAATCAAAAGTCATTGAATAAATGAATTGAATGACAGAAAGGGCATAGCTACTTTTACCACAATAGAACAACTAAATCTAATGAGATAGAGGAACTATTTGTAGTTCATATCAAGAGTTAGCATAAATAATGATATCCTATTTTAGGATGGAAATGCAATCCACTATCCCACTATATAGATCAAGGAGGTGTTTATCATTTCACAAGTACAGGAGTCTCTGGTCTGAGAGGAATGCAATATTATTGCGTAATGCCAGAAGTGAAGGTCCAAGAATGACCCCAAATGTTAAATGGAAAACAAAAGAAATTAAACATAGTAACACTTTAACTCACTCATTGTGAACATTTATCACAACAAAGCAGATTACCTATTATTTGATATTTTCCCAAGAACTTTCTCATAAGAAATGCTAATTAGAATTACACATGTAGTTTCCCGTAAGTTGCATCTGGGCACACAAAATTCCACTTGCTCTCAACACAAAGCTCTATACTATAAATATTCAGTATATAGGAGATAGAGGATTTAAGTTGCAAGACTATGTATCTAGATTTTCTAGGAGCAATATTAATTCTTACTATGTGTAACCTCGGGAAAGTTCTTCATTAATCTGTAACATGAAGATAACAGCACAAACTACCTTAATAATTAAGTTGAATAAATGCAATAATGATTAGAAATACTTGGAATATTGCCAGCATAGAGGGATAACTCAAATAGTATTAGCAATTTTATATACAGCAAAGTATTATTCAATGATGTTTCTCAATGTATACATGTGTGCATATAGGTAAAAGTTCCTTCCAGTGAATACTATTTTCCCTCCCTGCCCATCACTTACTTCAGATCCTTCACCAACAAGTCATCATTGGGTTAGAGATTTAGCTCAGTGAAAGAGTATACAGTAGCTAGTACAAACCCTGAATTCGTTACTCAGATTTACCAAAAAAAAAAAATTTTAAGGTCACCATCCCTAAATTCACAGCTTCGAAACTGCCGAACAAGAAAGACACATCTTTAATTTATTTTGAAGGGAGGCCAGTGAATGTTGAAGAGGCTTATTTCACACATATCATTTGTTAATCCCCAACAAGCTTGTAAGAGAGGGCCCATGTGATTTAATAAATGGGAAACTAGAAGCCTCAGTATATCTGAAACTTTCCCTAGATAACGTACACAGGAAAAAGTGGGGAAGATCTTGCCTTCTGTGACTCAGACTTCGTGTCCAAAATACATCTAATGGCACTTCTTTCATTTTTTGAGTGAGAGTGATTCTGGAGAGAGTATGAGTGAATGTAGGGACAAGTAGTCAAGAGAGGAAGATTCGACCCCAGACATAAACGAGAAAAAAACTGGAAGAAGAACCTACAAAGAATTAAAAGAACAAAGAAGGTGGGCTGCCTACTCCATGGGACCTGCGGGTCTTGCACATGCTTGGTTGGGACTATTTAATATTAGAAAAAATGTACTTGTCCTTCTATCCTTTCTAAGGTGGGACTTAAAACTTATTACAAGGCAGTTGGTACACTTCAAACATACCTGGGATTCGTTATAAGAAGGTTTTTAAGCTGAGTAGGTTGGTCCAGGCTTGTAATCCCACCTACTTTTCAGGAAGAGGCAGGAAGATCAGGAGTTTAAAGCTAGTCCAGGAAAAGTTAGTGAGACCTAATCTCTGAAAGAAAATGAAAACAAAAAATAAAGAAAGGCCAGGAGCATGACGCAAGTGTAGTTATCTTGTGGTAGCATGCACAGACCTTGGGTTCAAGCCCAGAATAATTTATAATAACAAGATTTACAATATTTCTTTTCAGGAAAGTAGTAGGTATTACAATTGTCTTATTCATAATTGGTTAGTTTACTTTCGTAAGCAGCATATAATGTTAAAATAAAAGATGCTGGCCATCCTGCATAAGAATTGTGATATTATATAACATTAGGAATATGTTTAAGTTATTAATTCTCCCAAGAAAGAATTTCTATTAAACCCTACCTCCCTGCCAGAAATAGCTCTTATTATTTTATATTCTCTATGTTACATTCTCTATGTTACATATGATGTTTTGAAAATATTAATATTTTTTTCAGTTTGGCATCCCTGTATCTGATGTAAAATGATTTCCTCACTGGATAACCTTGGCAACATCTGAGTCAGAACAATTCTCCACATTTTCTATAGGATTATCACAGTATTACATGCTTCTGTCACTGCGAGACTTTTGCATTAAAATAATAATACACCCAGATAGATTTCCAGATTATTTTTTTAGGCAAGAAAATGCAATCATTTTTCTCAACTACTCTGGAATGAAATATGCTGTGTATTTATTGGGATTTGTATTTAGAATACCCTATACACCTAACTCCAATTTTGCTTACTTCTTGTCTATTTTCACATTTCTTTTAAAGGTATTTGTGAACATTGTGAGAAGTCACACTGAATTATAATCAATGGTAAGCACTAATGAAGATAATATACTTGTTTAAAAATAAAGCATTGAAAAATAAATAAATGATAAAGAATGGTTCAATTAAAAAATGATAATGGCCCATGATTAGTGTAAGTGTAACTATTTTTTTTTTGGGGGGGGGGGGGCGTCTGGTCGTGGAGCCTGAACTCTGGGCCTGGGCACTGTCCCTCAGCTCTTCACCTCAAAGATAGCACTCTACCACTTGAGCCACAGCCTCACTTCCGGCTTTTTGCTTTTTGCTTATGTGGCACTGAGGAATCAACCCAGGACCTCAGGCATGCAAGGCAAGCGCTCTACCACTGAGCCACCTTCCCAGCCCCAGTGTAACTATTTTTATAAGATTAACTATCCTGCCAAGGCACTAGTGGCTCACGCCTGTAATCCTAGCTACTCAGGAGGCTGAGATCCGAAGATCATGGTTCAAAGCCAGCCTGAGCAGGAAAATCCATGAGACTCTTATCTCTAATAAACCACCAGAAATAGAAGAAGTGGCACTGTGGTTCAAGTGGTAGAGCATTAGCTTTGAGATGAATTGCTGAGGGACACTATCCAGGCCCAGAGTTCAAGCCCCATGACCAACAAAAAAGAATAAAAGTAAAATAATATAAGTATCTTGCTATTGGATATGTTAGAACAACCAATAAATCTGTTTGTTGCTGACATCAGCATAAGAATACCTAGCTCAAATGAAAGATAAACAAAGGTCTTCTGATAACTCACAGTAAACATGCCTTAAGAAAGTAGTTTGGGGTTTTCCAAAGAAATAATCATAATTTTAGCACATTTTCCATCATTTTGGGAAAGGAAGTTACTGTGCTATAGTGTAAACTCAGTCATCATGGACTCTGGAATCTTATGGACTTGGCTTCAAATGCCAGCTGTAACATTTATTTACTTTTTTATTTTTATTCTTTTTGTCAGTCCTGGGGCTTGAACTCTGGGCTTGGTGGCTATCCCTGAGCTCTTCAGCTCAAGGCGAATGCTCTACAGCTTTAGCCACAGCTCGACTTTAGGTTTTCTAGTGGATTATTGGAGATAAGTGTCTCAGGGACTTTTCTGCCTGGGCTGGCTTTGAACCGTGACCCTCAGATCTCAGCCTCCTGAATAGCTAGGATTACAGGCATGAACCACCGGCACCCAGCTTCCAGATGTAACATTTATTATGTGCTATTTTTATTGGTAAAATTAGATTAATAATAGTGGCTAACATTTTCCAGACAATATAATTCCTAGCACAAAGTGATTGGAAAACACTGTGTACATACCTTTATATGTACACAGCTATTGATGATGATATAAAGATGAAGATAGAGATGATGCTATAGTTATACATATATTATAGAGATAAGGAGCAAGATATCTATAAATAGAAATAGAAAGTAGAAGCCAAACTTTGAAACTGTCACCTTAGTAATAATTCTTACAAGCTACAAAATTGTGCCATCCATAGTTGAACATGAAAATACACATTCACAAAATGATTAAGTCAATTTTTATCAGATCAATATTTCATTTCTATATTTGTAGTTACTACTTCTTGATCTGTTAATATTTCTTCTTTTGTTTATAGCATTCAATTCCAATATCTTGACATCCTCTAAAACCACTTTAAAATGAATCACACAATGAACTTTTCTTGTTTGTTTGCTCTTTTGAGCAGCTGTATTGAATCATAACCCTTTCATGGAGGTGCTAAAGAAAGTAGGAGGCAGTGGAGGGAAAAAGAAGGACACACTGGAAGCAAGGCTACCTTGTGCTCAATACAGGAGAAGGTATTAGAATGTACAAAATAAAGAGGCTGAAGTCATAAAAGAAAAAAAGAATCTCAAATATTCAAAGGAAAATTAAGAAAACCAGGAAATGTACACGTTATGAGTAAGAGACAACATGAATGGGTTACGGTAGGGATTACATCCCTATGAAATACAAATTTTAAATCTCTTTGCTTTTATAAATTTGGATCACATAGCCTTGTGTGGGGAGTAGTATAAAGTTATCTGGTCAACCTGTGTCTGTATCAAGACTGAATCTTCCTTAGGGCATGAGAACATAAATCCTCCAGACAACGGACTAAATAAAACATTTGTTCTGATCCTGAACCACATCAGGAGTACCATGTTTAAAGAAAAGCTACTTGGTCTCAGTTTTATAAATTATCATCAGATAATTATTATATTTTTATTGACTAATGCAATGAGCAATGCAATCTCATTATATTTACACGTTTTTATTGAATTTATTTATTACTGTTGCAAAGAAAGGAGGAAATTAACGTCTCTAAAGAGCACATATCTGGTATCTTGTACTAAAGAGGGTAAACTATTCCAGCAGAATGCAAACTGGAATAGTTTTGTTTTGTTTTTTTTCAGTTTCCACACTTATTTTAGGGAATCCTTGCAGCCAGTGTTAATAAAGCAAATTCAGTCACTCTAATTTCCCACTTGATTAGGTTGCTTCAGTAGTTCATTGACAATACCATTGTCTAACACACTTCTTGTGTTCCTCTGTTTTCTCTTTCTCCTCTTAGGTTCTGAGGCTTACAGATGTGAAAAACACAACAAAAATAATAATTAAAAAAAACAGGTTTTTCCTACTCCCTTCTTACTAATGAAGTTTCTGATGCTTCCTGCTAAGTGTCTTCCTTCACTCCAGTGAGAAATAGTCTGCAAATTCAAGCAAAACTTGACATTTCTAGGATATAAAATTATGGAAAATGTGGAAAGAAATAATTACTCTGGAAGTGGGAAGGTCTGGAGAGGAAATGTACATGCTAAAGTCCTTAAAATTTTTATTAGTACATGTTTAGCTATATGAAATAATGAGGTTCATTGTAACATTTTTATATGTATAATGTACTGGAAACGTAAGGTCTGGTGGTAGGTGGAAGTGTTAGTGTTAGGATGAACCTTGATAAAACTTTGTGGTATTTCTCTCTCTCTCTCTCTCTCTCTCTCTCTCACACACACACACACACACACACACACACACACACACACACACACACACACAAACAGGCACACATATACACATACACATACTTTCTCATACACAGACTAGTTATTTTTCCTTTATTAAATTACCACATATAATATTACTGTATGCGCTCTTTTATAGTATTGGTGAACACCATATTTTTGATACACATATAGTAAAATGAACATTACAAAAAAGCAATTTATGGCTGGGAAGGTGGCTCAGTGGTAGAGTGCTTGCCTTGCATACATGAGGCCCTGGTTCAATTCCTCAGCACCACATAAGCAGAAAAAGCTGGAAGTGGCGCTGTGGCTCAAGTGGTAGAGCGCTAGCCTTGAGCTGAAGAGCTGAGGGACAGCGCCCAGGCCCAGAGTTCAGGCCCCATGACCAGCACAAAAAAAAAATTTTTTTAAGTAATTTAACATATCCTTAAGTCTTTATTGTTCGTATTCATTTTATGTGGAAAGAGCATATAGAATATACTCTCTTAGAAAATGTCTAGTATGCAATATATATTATTAATCAAGTCCTCATTAAGTGCTTTCAACTTTCAGATATATTTAATATCAAATTATTGCAAATTTGTAAATGTTATCTCTCATTCACCTTAAACAACCATTCTGTTCTGTTACTATGCATTGTTTTTTTTTCTTATTCCACTTTTCTTAAAATCTAGATTCTACCTTTTAAACAGATTGTGCAGTGTTTCTCTTTGAATATTTCGCTTAATATAATGACCACTCCATACATTTTCTTACAAAAGAGTCTCTGTTTTAAAGCTGATTAATATTCATGAATGCATGCATGTACAGGTGCATATATGTACAATACATGTATTACCAAATTTCCTTTAGCCTGTCAGTGTTCCCTCAAGATATAGCTTTGCTATTATTTATAAGGCTACAATGGAAATAGAGTCTATCTGCATGAAAGGGGAAGCTTTTATTTCCTTTATGTATATAGTATATACATTCAAGAATTATTTTGATACTACATTTAATAGCTAGTCCTTATTTTTCTTTAATCTTATTTTTCTTTAACAAAATTAAACACTGGTTGCTTGACTTATGACTACATTAAATACATCATTTTAGTGCCAGTTTTGATATCTAGTATATATCTGTGATGGATATTAGTAATTGGGGAGATGACACAGGGAAATCTATTATATTCCAGCAATATCCAAAAAGAGAGCGAAAATTGGCAAGAAAATATTGAAATTGTAAGTATATAAATTCATTAGAAACTGTAGTTAGGGACAACAATGCAACAATTACAGAGAGAACAATAGAAATCAAACAAGGAAAGTCTTAATTAAGAGACTGTAGATGCTCACATCATTACAATCACACATTGGGGAGAAAAGAAATACAGCAGAAGGGGAAAGATGTTCTGCAACATTTCAGGAAAGACTACTCAGAGAAGACCTCACTTTCTACTTCCTTCATACACACATACATCCATTTTCCATGACAGTGGTATGTATCTGTGGGGTAATGCTTTCATAAGGGTTTCAAAATTTAGCAAATAGTTTAGTCTGAATCACATAAGATCTATGTAGATTCACCTCAAGGATTAGGTTTTGAAAGAGTGTTTTATGGATTTGTGCTGTAGAAAAAAAATGAAACATTCATGGAGAAAAGAATTTGAGATATGTATAAGTGGGCTCAATTTCATCTGTAAGTTCAACCGTGCCCTGGGACATTTCATGTGTTTTTCTTTACCCACTGACTCTGGTCATAGGATATGAGCAAAAACACCCACAGTAAATCATGAGGTTTCTTGTTCATGAAATCCACCTAGCCCACAAATAGGCATCTCTGACTGTAAGAAAAGCCAGGGAGTGAGAACCAGGTCTCTTCTAAGACCTTTGAGTTAACCTAGGATGAAAAAACAAAAAAAAAACAAAAACAAAAAAACTGGAGGACCTTGACTACTCTATCCCCTAAAGGTGGCAATGAATGCAAATCCTGAGCATTACATCTCAAGCCCTTCATATATATCATCTTATTTCACACCTGAAACAACCAAATGCAAGATTTCCTGTGTTTCATATTTTATGGGTAAAGAAACTGAGACTTTCAGTTATGTGCTTTAAACCATTCAGCAAGTTTGTTCTTAGACTAGCATTGTACTGGTCATAATAAAAGTTTTCTTTTTCTTTTTTTTTTAAAAGATTCATATCTTACTGCATTCTTTCTAACTCTATTTCTTTCTTTTTTTTGCTTTTTTTTCATTTACAGAAATACACTTCCCTAGACTTTTTACTCTGTTGGTTGCCTATCAAAAACTGTTATAAAAATGAGGGCAGCAGTATCATTGTTCCAATAAGACACACTTGATGCAACTCATTGAAAAAAAGCCTAAGTTTCCCGTTGATATGAAACAAATAAACCTAAACAATCAGGTTTTACCCAAAATCCAACTAGAAAATATAACATTCATTATTCACCAAGGTTGCAATGCAATTAATAAAGATTTAAAGTAACACTAATTATATAACAAACTTCAACATCATTAAGTAAATACTAACTCTAGTACGCTAGCGATATTATATACACTTATTGCATAATACCTGGAACGATTTTAAATGTTATTATGGTACATAATTGTTATTCTTACCCAACTTCCTAATTAAGTGTTACAAGTGGAAATAGAATTGTCTTCATTCAAAGCTAATGGGGTTACTTGGCTTTCTACTGCTTTTCTTAGCTAACACATTTATTTTTGACATCTTAGAAATTATTTGCAATGAGACAAGAAACATTCTTTCTACCATGGTAGCAAAATTTCCAAGGAAAAATTGAAGTAGAATCTGCATAAATAGTTAAATGCCCTTTGACCTATTATTATCCTTGTGTTTATATTATGAGATTCATCTATGACAGAAATCAAAGGCTGAATTTCATTTCTCTGTTGGGATAATCATCATTGCATAAGTTATTAAACAATCCAGCTCATCTTCTTTTAGAGCATAGACGTTAGCTAAAATCAAGGTATGACCCTTCCTGTCAAACCTTAAGATTAATTTATTCCCTTGTGGGCACTGTGTTTGCTTTTACGCTATATTAACTAACACAGTTCCCCAGTATCTATTGAAAATATATATCTATTTGCATGCACACTATTACTGGGAAAATAATGTCATGATTCTAAAATAATCTGGGTGTGTGTGAATATGGATAATACCAGTATTCTCTGCTGATGTTTTTAAGAGATTCTGAATGGTTCGCCGCCATCTCACAGGCTTTTAAAGAATCTGTATCTACTGTTGGTTGCTGCCTGCCAACTCCAATTTCTTTGCTTTACAAGACTAATCTACTTTTAAGGAAGGGCATTAACTTACCAAAAAGGAAATGGTGTGCTTGTAATGACAAATGAACATGACTCCTCTCTTCTATTTGATCAAAGGGTACTTGTTCTGTCTAAATTGTGTATTCTTTTGTAAACACACTCTCCAGCCCTCTAGCAAGAGGAATCAATGCCCAGTGCAGATGGTGCCAGACCTTTACTCAGAAATGCATGCACTTGAATTACATTAACGTTTTGATATTTAACCTACTGTCTAAACCTTAAATCAAGGCCCTTGGGCAAGAACAAATGTCTTCATCTTTTTAAATTTAAAAATTTGTTTCAAACTATACCAGAGAAATTAAACTCCCAGAATGATTTGAGTCTCTGAGCATAAAAATAGCCCTGTGGCGGAGTATGCATTTATAATGAGAGTCATAATCTAAGGATCAGTCTCTCAAAATGAGAATGTGAATCAAAAAGAATTACAGGAAAAAGTTGTATCTGCAAAAGGACCTGTCTAAAGTCCCATGCATGTAAAAATCAGCCTAATTAAAATTCAAGCTTTTTAAAATACATTTTACACCCAGTCCTGTAACACACATATAAATATACACAAAAAGTACAATACAACCTAAAATTAGACTATTTAGGTTTTTTTTAAGTAATTACAGGACTTAACTCATATAACAGCTAGGAAAATTATCACAGGTTGTAGCCACTGCCACCATAAGAATTGGTTTCAATTCAGCCTTTAATGAGATCAGCAATTTCTATTCACTTTCATGGGTACCTACTCCTGTAATGAAAAGGATTAATTTGAAGTTCCTAGAAATGCATCACCTAGCTCATGCTGGAGGATAGCTAGTTCATGGGCCATAAATATAAATTCTTCAAGTGCTAGGCTGACTATTTCATTAAAACTGATGATGTTTTCATATTTCATATGCAGAACCATGTGACAGTTGTGTAAAACAGGATTTTAATATAGAGTTTATTTGAAGAGGAAAAGATGTCATGGAAAGGTGGCCATTTGTTATAGAGAGATTCATTACTAGTAGGTGTGGAAGAAGGTTTCTCTTGTCAAATAAAGTGCAAAACAATCTCAGAGTCCCATATCTAACACAGAGAACACAAGGGCAGGAAACAGATTTTTTTTTTTTGCCATGCCTACACTTTAAAGACAATTATATTTATTCTATTTCCCATATATAAATAAGTTATGGTAATGTATACAGGAATGTACATTATAGATTTGTCCCATAAATTGGACCCAATACTAAGTCAACATTTCCCTCTAGTCCTTCCAAAATTCTAAAAATAATGCCATGCAGTAAGACAGCACTGCCAATGGCAGCCTACTTCCATGTTAAATCTGGTCACTACTGCAAAATTAATGGCAGGTCCCCAAAGCAGAAGTTGATCCACTTCTTGGGGGGAAAAAAGCCACAGATGACACTTTTTGTACATTGGAAACAATGGCTCTAGATCCAGAAAGTAATTTAATCTCAATTTGATCAATTCATTGAAGAGAAAAAAGAAAGTCAATCTGATTTCTCATGATACCAGGAGCAATAAGTCTCTTGATGCTTTACATTTTAATTAGGAATGTTAAAAACTTAGGGCTTCCCAGATAGATAGCTACTTCCTAGTTTGATTAGATTTTTGAGAATTGCCAAGAATTATTTGTACAATACTGATAGTCCATAACATTTTTAATGAAAATTATATAGAAGATGATTAAATGTGTATTTCCTGGAAAATTATTTCAAGAAACTGTTGTGAACCTTCAGGCAATGCTCATCACCTTGCAAGTGAGTGATAACATATAATGATTTTTTGGCCTTGCTGCAGAAATCTTGTTTTGGGACCAGTAGGTTCTGTGACATCTATAAACAAATGACAAGAGAAGATCACCAATAATGATGTGCTGGACATCAGTCAGGCAAAATGTACTGAGCTCATTCAGGGTTATTGTCCCCATCATGCAACACTGTAGGTATAAATGATGTATGAATCCCTCTGTTGTACCAAAAAGTGGCAGAGTGTTTATCTTCCTAAATATTTGTAAGACTCCTGTCACTGAGATCTATAATGCTACAAAAAGACAAAAAGAAGAAAAGAAAGGATGCAGTGTTTTAAGCCATTGTGCAAGCAACAGGAATGGGGAGATTGCCACATTTAAGTAGCACTGCATTATTTAGACTACATATATATGAAATGAAAATCACCAATTAACTTAGTGGAAAGAAAGAAAACAGGAACATCTCCAGATCAGTCGTTTCCATATTAAAGCCTAACCAATTGTTACTACTTTTACCCTCAATTTCTTACTTTCTTTGATGTATTAATTTTTGTGCTGCTCCTTGGTCTTAAACTGAGCATCTTGGCTGTACCTGGTTTTCACTCTCAATTTTCTTTTAATTTTGTAGTTAACATCATGTTCATCACAACCAGTTGATAAAATGTCATAAAAACAGGAAGAACACTCCTTTTTTGCTTTTGCTTGTTTGTCATTTACTTTGTCTTGTTTGGATTTGAAGTGAATTGTGGCCTGTGCCTACTAAGCAGATACTATACTACTTGTGTCACTCCATCAGGCCCATTCCTCTTTTATTTAAATATTCAAACTTGTATAGATCTCGACTCTTCAAATATGTTATGGAAAGATAGTCATCTGTGACAAAGAGGTTCATTATTAGTAGGCATCAAAGAAGGAAGAAGGCTTATGTGTTCAAATAAGTGCAAATATCTAACAGATAATAATCGTGTACTCTCCTATCCACGAGAACAGAAACTCATTCTGCATTCACATTCCCACTGCTCAGGCAAGACACACCTAAGTAAATAAATACCTCAATTACTATAGTTTTGAGACAATAGGAACAATTAATACAAGAGATGATTAGTAAGAGCATAAGTTTTTGTTAACTTTATGTGTATATAGTGATCATCACAAGAGGACAAACTCCAAAGAATGACTAAGGTATTATGATTTATGCTTGTTGACAAAGGAAAAGGCATTTTTGAAGGAGTTTGATATCTAGACTGGACAGTAATTTATAGGAATAATGTTGTGAGGTGTAAATTCTAGGAAGAAGATATTTAATTAAACAACTTAGGATTGTTTATTAAGGCTCTTTGTAAGGGACACCAATAGTCTGGCGTTCAATGCTATTTCATACATTTGGTATGTGCATATCTATCCCAACAGGATATACCAAATACCCTGTTGCCGTTCTCTGGACATTCCGTGTTGTAATTTTTTTTGTTCTTTATTATATCTACTACTTTTCAACTTCCTATCAGGCCATCATGTTGTTCAATATTTTTGATACAAGTGTGTGTGTGTGTGTGTGTGTGTTAGAAGCTCTATCTGATTTCATTAACATTATGGTTAACTTCATTAACTTTTTGGTGAATAGTTGTATTATATTCAGCATATGCCAAGTGTTCAAAATATATTTGCTAGAAGTGGTGCTGTGGCTCAAGTGGTAGAGTACTAGCCTTGAGCTGAAGAGCTGAGGGACAGTGCTCAGACCCAGAGTTCAACTCCCACAACCAACAAAAATGCATATATATTTGCTAAATCAATGAGAAAATGTGCCTAATTCAGTTTATATGCTACTAAGTTTCAAGTTGATAAGCATTTTCCTCTTATATTTTTATCTGACTCTTAAGCTGATGCTAGGATTCTTCTTAAAAATATTATTTTAATTGTACAAAATTTGGAAAACAATGCAATAATTGGCAAGAATGTTTAGTATGTCAGGATTGAATCCAATTGATTAACGGTCCAATTTCCTATTAAACATTTTAAAATGTTGATGAATTAAGACCAATTGTAGATATTTATGGGGTACAATATTTCAGTACATGTGTACAATACATGCTCATGTAATCAAGGTAATTACTGTTTCTCTTTATTGCTTTGTGGTTAGCAGTTTTGAGCCCTTTTTTCTGGGTATTCATAAAGTATGCATTAAGATAATAGGAACCATAGTTTTTCCCATTATTCCTTTATAATTCTAGGACTTATTTACTCTTCTCTCTACCTGGATTTAACCCGTATCTAACCTCCCTTTGTGCCTTTTACCCATACTCCTCCAAGCATCTAGTAATACTCATCATACATTCTGATGTTAGATATTTTTTCTTTTTTGCCATTATCTAGTATGAAATAAAACATGCAAATTTGACTTTTGTCATCTGACTTATTTCATTTCACATAATGCCTAATTATGAAATGCAGTGTAAATACTCTGGTACCTTGAAGCCAGAAATAATCAGCCTTTTTACAAGTGGAGATCTCCACCACAAAGGCTATGTCTTATTATTCTACCATGCTGTCCGAGCAGCACAACTGTGCTTATTATAGCACTATTCACCACAGCTAAAGTATGAAAACATCTCACATGCACCCAAATGGACGGATGGATCAAGAAAATGTGGGATATATCCACAATAAACTTTTGTTCATTTATTAGAAAGAATAATATTTGA
Source organism: Dipodomys spectabilis (assembly GCF_019054845.1). Lineage (NCBI taxonomy): Eukaryota > Metazoa > Chordata > Mammalia > Rodentia > Heteromyidae > Dipodomys > Dipodomys spectabilis. Next base: position 14,618,977 of record NW_024870709.1, read on the forward strand.
CCATCTGCCAAGAAATGAAAAGCTTTGGAAAAAATATTTTTTAAAGCTTGTCTTATAAATTTTAGCTTATAGACATATAACTAAATATGTTGGGTGATATGCAAGTGTATATAAATATGTTGACTAAAATATGGGAGATTAAGGGGAGAATTTGATAGTATAATTCCTTAGAAAGACAACATCAAATCTCAACAAAATAAGCACAATGAAATGGGTACTTGCAAAGGGTGGAATAGGGTCAAAGGTAAAGGAATAAGAGGAGGAAAGGGAGAATGAAGTCAAGAATTCAAGGTATGTCACACAAAATTAATAAATGTGAGGGAAGGTGTTGAAATGCTTGACATTGGTCAAGAGGTGTTGTATTCATAAACCACTATGTTAAACGGCAACTCATTTGTATAAGTACTTAAACATAATAATAATTTAATATTAAAATATACTATATATGAAACTAAAACTTAACCAATATTCAATTTCTCTTATTTTTTTACTCACAATTTCCAAACTGTGACTAATACTTCCTTCATCATTAAAGTCAAGAAAAAATATTTTTTCTGACTCATTCAATGAAAACTTTTATACCTGTAAAATAATATACAGGGCTTCAATATTTATTGAGTGCTTGCAATGTATTAATCATTCTACAAGTATTGCTTCAATTATTCTTTATAGCTAACCTATGAATTATTCATCCTATTTCATGGATGGAAACTTAAGTACCAGAGTAATAAGGTAAGTACTTGAGTTTATAGTCCTTGGAGTAGTGGTACTGCATTTGAAAATTTGGTCTACAAACAAAGAAGAAAAGAAGCTCTTATTACTGAATATGCTGCTTAATCACTTAAAGGCAGTGATATATACATACATATATACATACATACATACATACATACATACATACATACATACACACAGATATTTATAAGCATATCCCATTCCCTGTATTCCCCTTCCCCCCACCCCCCCCGTCATAACATCTCTCATTTTGCTTTAGTAGTTCAACAGCTTCCTGAGATGAGGAACTATGAATTGGCAAATACACAAACTCCAGGACATCAAGTTGCACACCACAATCACATAAGAACGTCCATTCTATAATATAGAAAGGAGAAATCAAGGTGATCCTTAAAATGAAAGGTTCAATGACTAAGTGAAGACAGCACAGAAATGTGGAACCTGTGGCTTACATTGTTTGGGATGAAAAGGATAATCTGATGCTTTTACTTTTGATTATAACCTAATATCAAATCTGAGGAGGTTTTGACCAGGATTTATACCTATAGGGTAAAAGAAGATGCATGACTTTAGAAGATTTTGAGATTTGTAGAAATTGTGTTTAAAAAATATTGAGAAGTGATGTACTAATGGAAGCCAAAGGAACAGCTTCATGTGGGAGTAAAAACCAAAGAAAATGTGAGAATAGAATATTGAGAAAAATTGTACCAATTTAGAGATTTAGATTTAGAACAAAGTAGAAATAAACTAAGGAGATAAACATATCCGAGAGTAATTATATTTATATTTATATTTCAGGGAATAAAGGAAATCACTGTAACTGATGATTTTTTTCTTTTCTCCCCTCCATCCATTTATGCCTATGAACATGATATCATGGAACAAGGGTATAAACCATAATATCAGTAGCTTTAGGAAAGGTAAAAAGAAAGTGTGTATTTGAAGCAGCTTCAATACATTAGTGTGATTTAAACACTGACATTTAATCATACATTAGATGAAGATTTTTCATTTCATTATGACTTTATATTATGAATTTTTAAAAGCCTATTATTATTAACACTTCTAAAAGTTATAAAATTTACACCAATTGCCACAATTAAACTACAGGGGGAAGTCATTCTTGATGTCAGAATAGAAAGCCCACATGCTATTTTGGGACCAGTGGTTTCAATATTGATGAGAAAAAGTTCATATATTATAAATACAGTAAGAGTACAATCAGACTTCCCAAAGTTAATTTAGCTTGTTAATAGACTCTGTGTGTGTGTGTGTGTGTGTGTGTGTGTGTGTGTGTGTGGCTTGAGAGGTTAGGAATAGAAAATGTAGAAGTACAAATAGATAACCACCTGCTCTGAAATTTTACCTGATTCAGATTAAAGAAAGTGTTTTATTAGATGCTTAGAGGATCACCATAAGCTTCAAGCTCTTTTAATTATGAGTAGAAGGTAATTTACACATTGTGATATCTGGTCAGCTGAACTTGTTTATGACCTACATATACCATTTATACTGAGGATGAGCTTTGCTACATATTGTTGGTCTATATTTTGTTCTACATAAAGTCGACTAAACATTTCTTATAGTTGCCTGAAGCTAAATATATTTCATATTTGAATCATTTTAGCAATCTAAATTCCAGTTTTGTGAAACCAAGTAAAACTTAGTATATTATCTTTTCCTCTTTGGATTAAATATTCATTCAATCATCCACTAATTTGTTTATTCAAAATAGTACAATGCTTATTACATGTAGCCACAATAGCATTCTCAAGACATTGGTACAATCATCCAATTTATATACTGATGTAAAAATTCCAATATAGTAGTTATCCCACAACCATTTAAATGTGTCATGAAATTAATCTTCTCTGTTCACTCAGATGTAGCACATCTAATGTCAACGTATCATAATGGCAACATATCACAACTCATTTCCTAAACACACTTGATCTTATATTCAAAAATAAAAATTAACTGAGTAGTCATGAGTTTTAGGTTAACAGAAAGCCATGTGCATATACAAGATTATTGGGTAGTTTCTCACAGTTACCAGCTGATCAACCTATAGCTCTTCCACTTCCACAAGCCTAGGAAGCCACGGACAGCAGTCTCAAAGATAAATGTAGAAGGCATAACGGAGTTGCATTCTAAGTGATAGGTGGACTTCATTTTGTTATTTTAAAGCAAAAAAAATATGTTTTTGCTATTCTGTTTAAGAAGGACAATGGAAGGTGATTGTGCAAATTGCAAAAGAGACAATTCACAAGGACCAAAACTACTTCGCATATAGTCCTATGTCAATTTTTCTATAGAAACTAATATATTTAATGTGCTTCACAATGCATCCCAACCTTTGGGAAAACAACAAATGGCTTATTTAAAGTCAGTCTGTGCTTAGGGGAGCACTTCGCTTAAAAGAACAGTTTTTATTGAGAAAAATAGGGGTTAGAAATTCATAGCCCCAAGGCTCTGTTCTGCCTACTTCTAAGAAGCATGACACTTCTCCCTAATTGATGGATTAAAAAGTCTCCCAGAAAGAAGCTAGGAGTCAAGTACTGAGTCACTCAAAAGGAATGAGATATGATGTTTAGAACACTAAGTTTTCTGTGGAAAATGTTAAATCATTTAATTCTCAATGAAAATAGTTTCATTTGGAATGAACCCCCTGAAGCATTATGTCTTAAGAACATCCAGAAAATAAGATCTAATAGGCCATTTATCTCCCATTACATAATAATAGAACAAAGAAATCAAAAGTCCCCATATATTTTGTGCTTTATTAAACTACCTAGACTAAAGTTTTACCTGTAGTTTTTTGAAACCACGGGTAAACCACTTCTTTAGTTGCTTATATAGAGGCTGCATAATGGCTTAGTTTACAATCATTATCAGATTTATTGCATCCTGAGATACCACTTGATTATTCAATTCCAATATAAAGCTAAAATAACAGCAGTTCATCAACCTCTCAAAATCTTTGTCAGATTTAATTTTATGAATCTCTACCAAAGCTAGCAGACAAAGTGTATTCAACTATTTGGTCAAGAAAAATCATAGATTGAATAATTATGATTTTTCTTTTCCATTTTATCTGCAAGACTTAAATTGCTGTTACTTATCACCTTATCTACATTTGTTCTTAAATATAGTTACTTGACAAGTTTATCCATTATTTTGTTTATATTTTCTATGTAATTTGTAAAGACACCATTCAATTTAAGGCCATCTTTATCTGATATTAAATGAAGACAAAATTGTGCTAACCATTCATTTTGCCTTTCATCTCTTTCTGTATCTTTGCTACACAGCACTTCTAGATGAATCTTCCGTAAATATTATGTATTCTACTTATTCATCTTACTTAAACAATCTATTAATAACATCTCATAAAATTCTATTTGTGTTCATCCTGTTTTTCACAATCTGTTCCCAATATGATATTATTCTCTCTTCTACTTTATATGAATATGTAATTCCTTAATATCAGAGTAAATCACATAGTTTCCCCAGAGGTTTCCATACTACAGCCTCTAGAACAAATCTAACCTCTCAATCTGAATTTGAATATTGTTGTTCTCAAGATAAAATTGTAAAAACATAGAGAAATATTTCACAGTGTAAAAATTATATGAAATTAAAAATGTTAAACACTTACAAGTACATTTAATTGGTCTACAGCTATGTTCACTTGTATATGGATTTCCTGCAGCATTGAGCAGCTATAACAAAAGCCCTGTAGTTCGTGTCTAAAAGGGATGTCATGTGACCCTTTACACATATTTTTTTCAATTACAGTATAAAGCATATTAGATCAATTAATGATGAACAGCTCTATAAATACATTCAACAGAACAATAACTGTTCATCATATTATATTCCACTGTATGTCCTGTTAAATTATGGTTCTCATTTCAGCAAACTTAAACAACTCTTCTCTCAAAATTCACTAATACTTTGGATTTAGTGGAAAACAACAATAGGCTAAAAGGAGAGATATAAACATGAACAAAAGAAGAACTTAATGAAGGAGTAAGTAATTATAGGGAGTTTGTTCTTATTATCTTTCATTAGTTGTATTAAGGGGTTTCAACAAGTCAGTGTATGAGCACTTTGCATTTTGATCAGTGTTATTCCTTCCACCATTCTCCCCCAACCTATCCCAACCTCATCCATCCCCTCAAGTTGCCTATTTCCATTTGATTTCAAATACGTACATTGACTATTATGACTGTATTTGTATACCATTCCTTTCTTCCTTTGTCAGCCTTACTCCTTCAATCCTACCCCCCTCAGACAAAATATTTTTTAGAAAATGGGAAAAACACAAAGCTGTTAATGAATCACAGAAGTAACTTTCCATTCATCTATTTCCTGTCCCCTCTTCTGCTGTGTAAAAGAAAAGAATAGAAAAAAGAGTAATGAACTCTTCTTTATAAGATTTAATTATATTACAAGGCAACTTTCACAATATCTCTAATAAGGCCATAATATCCCAAGACAGATTTTAAAAGTAAAACTAATGATGTAGACTGAAGGTATGATATAGACTGAAGTTATGCAAAACCCTGGTATTATAACACCACACTATCTTTTATTATTCTTCAGCATCATGCTTTGTATCCACAAGTGTATAATTAGATCCTTTGTGAAATGACATATGTAAAGTTGCTTTGTCTACTGTTACATCAAATGTCTCCCTGTCTTTTACACTTCACACCTTCAAACCCTTACAAAAAGCAGTGCAAGTTTTTGCATAATAATCTCTTGTCCAAAGGAATAATCTAGGGATTTTTAACATTGAGAAATAGCTAGCAGTTTTCAAGGCTACCTATGCTGATAAATAACATCGTAGTAGAGAACATTTACTGATCACCTACTAGGTTTAAAACATTCTTTCCTCAATAGTCCTACAGGATATATGCAATTATGTTTCCTATTTATTACATAGATCATTGTATAGCAGAAGAGATTTTAAAGAACGTACCCAGAACTCCAATTAGGAAAGTAGGGGAGCTAGAATATGAACTTAAGTTGTCCATCAGAAGAACCTAGCGATTAACCTATATGACAGGATGAGAAACTCTTTCATGTATTCAAATGTATGAGCTACATTAGCATCTCCTAGGTCCAAGACCTATATGAATGGATCCCATTTTCAAAATAAATTACATTACTTTTTCTGCTAAGACAAAACTTGAATGTTTAAATAAAGGCTGTATATGACAAACCTACAGCCAGCATTATACTCAATGGTGAAAAACTAAAGCCATTTCCTCTTAACTCAGGAACAAGACAAGGATGCCCACTCTCTCCACTTCTCTTCAATCTAGTATTAGAATGCCTAGCTACAGCAATAAGACAAGATGCAGACATAAAGGGGATCCAAATAGGGAAAGAAGAAATAAAACTCTCCCTCTTTGCAGATGACATGATCTTGGATTTAAAGAATCCCATAGACTCCACTCCCAAATTACTCAAGCTGATTCAAAACTTTGGCAAAGTAGCAGGTTATAAAATTAACCCCCAAAAATCAACGGCTTTTCTGTATGCCAACAATGAGAAAAGTGTGGCTGAAATTAGGAAAGCAACTCCATTTGTAATAGCCCCACAAAAAATAAAATACCTAGGAATTAACTTAACTAAAGAAGTGAAGGACCTCTATGATGAAAACTTTAAAATCTTGAAAAAGGAAATCAACACAGAACTTAAAAAATGGCAAAACCTCCCATGCTCCTGGATTGGAAAGATTAACATCGTGAAAATGGCAATACTTCCCAAGGCTATCTACAAATTCAACGCAATACCTATCAAAATTCCACCCTCATTCTTCAAGGAAATAGAAGAGGCAATCCAAAAATTCATATGGAACAATAAAAGACCCCGAATGGCAAAAACGCTCCTCAACGGAAAGAACACTGCTGGAGGAATATCAATACCAAATTTCAAACTCTACTATAAAGCCATAGTAATCAAAACAGCTTGGTATTGGCATAAGAACAGACCTCAGGACCAATGGAATAGAATTGAAAACCCAGAAATGAACCTACAGACCTATAGCCATCTAATCTTCGATAAGGGAGCTAAAACAATAGAATGGAAGACAGACAGCCTCTTCAGTAAATGGTGCTGGCAAAACTGGTTAACTACATGTAGAAAACTAAAGCTAGATCCTTATATATCACCCTGCACCAGAATCAACTCCAAATGGATCAAAGACCTTGAACTCAAAGCAGACACTCTGAAAACATTACAGGATGGAATAGGAGAAACCCTGGGTCTCCTTGGCTCAGGCCGAAATTTTCTGAATAGAGACCCGGAAACAGAACAAATCAAAGAAAGGCTGGACAAATGGGATTGTATAAGGTTGCAGAGCTTCTGCAGGGCAAATGACATAGCTAGCAAGATCAATAGAAAGCCCACGGACTGGGAGAAGATCTTTACTAGCCATACAACGGACAAGGGTCTCATATCTAAAATATACTTGGAACTCAAAAAATTAAACCACCCAACAACAAATCCTCAAAGAAACAACTGCCCAATAAGTAAGTGGGCGAAAGACTTAAAGAGAAGTTTCTCTGAAGAAGAAAGAAGGATGGCCAATAGACACATGAAGAAATGTTCAACATCCCTAGCCATAAAAGAAATGCAAATCAAAACAACATTGAGATATCACCTCACTCCAGTTAGAACAGCAAAAATCAAGAACTCTAACAACAACAGATGCTGGAGGGGATGTGGACAGAAAGGAACCTTACTTCATTGTTGGTGGGAATGTAAACTTGTTCAACCACTTTGGAAAGCAGTATGGAGGTTCCTCAAAAGACTCCACATAGAGCTCCCCAACGACCCAGCAATCCCACTTTTGGGCATTTACCCAAATGATCACAAACAAGGCCACACTAAAACTACCAGCACAACTATGTTTATTGCAGCATTATTTACCATAGCTAAGACATGGAACCAACCCAGATGCCCCTCAGTAGATGAATGGATCAAGAAGATGTGGTATATATACACAATGGAATTCTATGCCTCCATCAGAAAGAATGACATTTCCCCATTTGTTAGGAAATGGAAAGGGTTGGAAAAAATTATATTAAGTGAAGTAAGCCAGGCCCAAAGAAACATAGGTCCCATGGTTTCCCTTATTTGCAATATCTAGTATAGGTATGAGTCAAGCGGAAAAAGTCAGATAATGTGATGTTAGGAAAACAAAACCTCAAATATGTATTTTAATGTTTTTGTTTCTTTCATGCATGTGTTTCTAACGCATTTATAAGATTATTTCTTTGTTGCTTTGTATGTCCCTCCCCCACAGTGTAACCCCCGCTTTCACTATATTTGATGTCAGTATAACATGTGGAGGAGATGGGGACAAACAAGTCGTTTAAGGATTCAGGTGGACCTGTTGCAACAATGAGAAGTACAAAATGTCATGTCAAAACCAGCTTTACAATGTTGGTGGGGGGGGGGGGAGGGGGGGTATGATTGGTTGGGAGGGAGGGGGGAGGCTGGGAAGGGAGGTGAAGGGTAAACAAAGGAGGAGGCTGCAATGCTTGGTAAGAAATGTATGCATTATCCTGCCCATGTAATTGTAACCCCTCTGTACAGTATGTTCTCAAATAAAATAAAATAAAATTTAAAAAAAAAAAAAATCACGTCAAAAAAAAAAAAAGAAAAAGAACACATGATCAAGGGTTTTTATCAAGGATATTTCTGATCTTCATTATGCCTATATAAGAAATTGAGTTAAATTAATGGTTAAACTGCATACTATGAATAAACGTTTAATATCAAAAAAAAAAAAAACTTGAATGTTTAATGAACCACTGCAAACATGTCATTTCTGAGGATGAAGCTGGACCTAGCAAATGTGCAGGTGCATACACATGTGTGTTCACATAATGACACTCACACTAGTAAAAAGTGTGCTATGATCAGAAATATTCTTCACTACACATTGTGATGCTTATTCACTGACCAGCAAATAAGAACTCTTCCAGGGATAAGCTTTGTGTCTGAAACACAGAGGAGTTGCTGGTGAGTCAAGATGCATCTTGAACCAGGCTACACTCCTATCAAGCTTACTTCATTCTAAGATCTCCCTACTGTTAACATAACATTCACTATCATTAGTGGGGTGTGAGTGGTACATAATGAACAAATAGCCTTGGGTAGCCATGGTTCACATAGTTCCTAGAAACTGATAAGCAGAAAGATTGAGCTATCTCTTTAACCTTATTACTGTTTCCAAGTAGATTTCAAGATATGAGGTTTCTGGAAGGGAGAGAAGAAACATCACTGCTGCTGAACTTATATCTGTCAGTAAATTGCCTTGGATATTTTGTTAACAAAATGTATTGAATTTCACAGGATCTACTCTATGTAAAAAAGACAAATACTAAAATTGTAATATGCAGATACTGTTTTCTTAGAGAACATGTAAGGACATTAAATTATTATTTAATAACATGAGATCCTTAATTACAGATGTACATATGACCTCTACTGAATAGTCACTTTTATAGTAAAAATTTCTCATCTCTAAGAAACACTTTTTTCCTACATAGGTCTTCTGTTTCTTTAATGAGGAGACAGATCTCTTAAGTGTTGCGTGTTATTCTTACATCTTGAACAAAAGATTCTTTTAAAATGAGATAAAAATATGAGAAGTCAAATTACGTTGCATTGGTATAACACAACAATGATAACAACAACCAGTTTCAACAATTTTTCACTGAGGTTATTTGCATGTCTGCCTTCATCTCCTGATAAACCAGAATATTAGGGATAGCAGTCACAATCATATCTTGTCTGTCTTGCTTCTAAAACCATCATCGTGAGGTAGTGAGAATTGAACGTTCCTAACCTTTACTGCAAATGATTGGAAAGTTTCCATTAGAAGTAGGTTCTACTGGGGCCCCATAATCTACATTTTAAAGCTCTTTATCTTCTGTGTCAGCACTGCTGACATGTGTCATGGAAACACAACTGCAGTCTCCATAAATGCTTCTGAAACAGGATAACCTCAGGAAACCAAGGTCTGGTAAAGGCAACTCAGAAATATGGTATTTAGAATCGTGGAAGTGCCATCTTTGCTTTAAAGAGAGACAACAGACACTGTACTGATTTTGGTACCCTGAGTATTGTATATATGTTTATATGAATTAGGGAAGGGAAGGGGAATGAAAAAATAGTTTAACTGACAAAGGGGGAACCAATGCAGCAGCAATACTCTACTCACAAGACACTATGTTGCAAATGATCTGTACAACTTGTAGGTGGGGGTGGGAAGGAGGGAACAAGGGAGAAAAATGAGGGAAGGGGTAATGAGTTAGACAAGAAATTAATCACTACCTTATTTATGTAACTGTGACCTCTCTGAACACCACCTTGACATTTTTTAAAGGGAAGCAACAGGATACATCCTTTTCTGAGGGATGCATTCCTTACCACAAGAATTAACACAAGTCTGATAGGATGCATGCCTTCCTGAGAAAAATGCTTCCCCAAATTTAGGCACCTTCCTTATCTCAGGGATAAGGATCTGTTTTATGGCAGGATGCATTCTTACCTGGGAACTCAGAAAGTGACACCAAGGTATAATTAGAGCAAAGACAAAGCACCTATCTTTACATGCAGAAGCCAAACTCTCTGCCTTATGTAAATAACCCCACAGCAAACTAGCTTTTTATGTCTCTCTCTATCTCCCTGTGAGATCATCCACACTCTGCTAGAGTATGCCCCTGCCCTTCTGCTTGTCTGTCTCCTTGCCTGCTTGTTTATTTACTCAATGAAGCCACATCAAGCTTTCATACCACAGTGACTTACCTAGAAATTCCTTTCCTGCAAACAAAGTCAAGGACCCTAAATGAAGAGTTCCTACATTTAAAGGGAAGCTTCACTAAACCTCACCTGTAACAGAAGATTCTTCCACAGAATCCATTGTAAAGATGTCCCATACTTTATAACAATTTATTAAAGCACTCAAATCACAAATGTACATCAATACATCACTTCACGTAATAACAGAAATATATGTGTACATATGTATGCGTTGAGGCTTTTCATTTTATCATCAAGAATTTTTCCCATAGTCCTGCAATTATTTAGCTCAAATGACTTTCTATCTATCAAACAGCAGTTCTCACCAGGAATGCAAATAACCCAAAGACAGTCTGTCTTGATAGTCAAGAAAATGTTAATCATTACATGCACCATGGTGCATTTACCAATCTCCAATGTATTGTTTTTCTTTCTCTCATACTGTGTGAGGAAATTTGTAAACCAGCTTGCTTAAAAGATTTCTTATAATGCAGCAACCCCAAAATGATTGCATAGAAAAAGCGGATACAATCTTGCATTCATTTAAGATTAACAGTCTTAAACTTAAAATATCAATACATGGGAAGAGTCAGAAGCAAGTAAAATATTCTCCCTTTTCGTAAATTTTAATTTTATTTAGTAAATTAAACATGAGTATGAGGACTTTGGATTTTAAGAAATGAATATGAAAGTAGTTTTCAAAATATACCTCCAGTGACCCCTAGATGGCAAGCTTTAGTAAATTTTTATGACTGACAATTCAGTTTCTTCCCAATGCGGCATAATCCATCTACTGAAATGATTTTCAGTTTAATAAAGCTCCTCGATGTATTTGTGCTCTTATGGAACAATGCGTGATAAAAGGGAATTGTGATTTTTTTCTTAAAGTTAATCTTTTTCTTTGTGATTACCTAATTGCAACAAGATGGCATCCCAGGGTCTTCTGGCAATGCTTCTTTGGTGTGTTAGTCATTCCAGAAAAGTTTTACCTAACAAGTGATTTCTTAAAAGCAACTATTCCCTTGTAATTATAAAGATTAGTTAAAGCTTTTGTTGAGGGATTTCAGTGATCTCAAAGGATAACAACAATAGTCCTTTGAGAAATATAAAGTAGTAGGTGTGTGTGTATGAGACTATAATAAGAAGCTTCTCCATCTCAAGCATGCTTTTCACAAAACAAAAACCTTAAGTGATTAATTTCCAAAGTGTGTGGTGTGTGGTGTATGTGTGTGTGTGTGTGTGTGTGTGTGTGTGTGTGTGTGTGTGTGTGTGTGTGTGTCTTGTTTTGGTGAATATAATACATAGCTGGTTAATCCTACAGACACCAAATATTCCTTCAGTCTTGTTATTTTCAAAGCTAGTAATGTTTAAGAGTTGACAGGAAATAAGTACAAGTAAAATTGCTAAAAGAGTTGATTCCAAACTATGTAAGAGGCATTGCAACGGGCAGGTCTAATTTGTGTATGCCATTTGCAATAATGTTGAAATACAAAATGTACTTTTAGCTAGAATGTTTTAGGTAACTTTCTGGTGAGGACTTGAACAATACCCTAAAGTTAACATTGGCTATGAAAATATCTGTTATATAATATATTCAATATTATAAAATCTTTTCTAAAAGTTAGTCCCTTCTCCATACTCAGTCACTATTGGCATAATATTTTAACATAATGTGCTATCAATCACAACTGAACAGAATCTGACAAAAGCTGTGAAAGAGTTCTTTCCAGACTCTAACTTCTGGTCAATAGGTATGTCTTGATTCAAGATGAACCCAGAATATTTCCTTAAACCAGGAGAAAGAAGAGCAAATGTCTCTCTATGAAATCTGTAAGCACAGAAGCAGAAGGAAATGGGTTCCTCTTCCTAGCATTAATTTGGTTTTTTTAAATTTTATTGTAAAGATGCTGTACAGAGGCGTTACAGTGACATGAGTAAGGTAGTGAGTATGTTTCTTGTTTAACATTGTTACCCACTCCTTTGTTTTTCTCCCACTATCCCTTCTCTCCCCCACTTTTTCCCCCCACCCAAAGTTATAAAGTTCATTTGCAAAATAGTGCCTTGTGAGTATCCTTGCTGCAATGGGTCATCCTCTGTCCTTGTTTCAGCATTTTGTCATTCTCCTTCCCTTCCCCAAATCAAATAAATGCATAGACAAGACATAGTTACTTTTTATTCAGAACTAGAGATTGAACCCAGGGGCTCACACATTAAACAAGAACTCTACCTCAGCCCTCCAGTCCTCTGTGAAGCTGAGCTTTCTTCTCTTTCTATTGCCTTAGAAAGGCTAGAGATCATTCATTAAGTTATCCATTTACTTGAAGCCTGTTTAGATTGTATTGGGAAACAGAAACTAGTATGATCTTAGCTAATATTCCTTATTCTTTTCTTGTTTTTGGTAATATGCTGAAGACAAATCACTTTGGAATAGATGGTTACTAATGTTTGTTATCTATTCAAATATTTGCTAAGTATATGCATCTTTTAAAATAAGACAGAAGCCTTTGGCTCTCTGAGCAGCACCATGTCTATCAACAAGAAGAAGCAATCTACAAAAGGCATGAGCCACCAGTGCCAGGCCAGATGATTTGTTTTCTAAGAAAGATTAGTATAACCATCTCTGGTGGCTCATATCTATCATCCTAGTTACTCAGGAACCTGAGACCTGAGGAATGTGGTTGAAAGCCAGCCAGCTGAGGCAGGAAAGTCATTGAGACTCTTATCTCCAATTAACCACCAGAAAAACAGAAGTGTTGCTATGGCTTAAAGTGGTAGAGCATTATCTTTAAGCACAAAGATGGACAGTGCTCAGGTCTTGAGTTCAAGCCTCATGACAAGAGGGGGGGGATGAGGGGGAGGAAGGGAGAAGGAGGGAGAGGAGAGAAGAGGAAGGGGAGGGGGAGGGAGGGGGGAGAGGGAAAGGTAAGAAGGGGGAGGGAAAAGGAGAGAAAGGAGAGGAGAGGGGAAGGGGAGAGGGGGGAGGGAAAAGGGGAGAGAGGGAGGGGGAAGGAGAAAGGGAGAGAGGGGAGAAGACGGAGGGAAGAGAGAAAGGAAGGAAGCAAAGATTGGTATTGTTCAAAAGAAAGGTTGGTATGATATGAAGTGGAGACAAAATGTGCTCCATAGTCAAAAAGTGGCAGAACATGATTACCAAGGTTCATGTTGATGTCAAGACTATAGGTGGTTATTTCGTTTGTCTTTTCTGTTTTGGTTTTACCAAAAAAAAAAAAAAAGTAACAATAAGATATCAGTTGATACTCAACATCAACAGATCTGTTAAATCCAGAAACAATGAAGGAAAGCATGACCTTAGAAATGCAGACAAATGACTTGAAAAAAGTTAGTAAACATACTCTGATATGATGGAGAATTAGAGATGAATTATATAGTATTTGACTTAAACTGTATAAAGGGGACAAAAAAATGAATCTAATAATATGATGGAGAATTAAAAATGAGCTGTAGTTTTGACTTAAACTGTGAAGTAAATAATGAATGGATTTCAACTATGAATGTAACTAAGCTTCTTGTGGATGAGACTTTCGTGGTACCTAACTAGTTAGCTTTTGTAACCCTACCTCTGCCCTTTCCTGAACCACATGTTCCCCAACCTGGCTGAGCCATTTAGATCCTTTGTTCTATTCCTCCAGCTTCCTGGGAAATCCCAGGCACTCTCAGCTCCAGCGGGAAGCAAATGATGTTCTTGGGTGGGAAGCTCATACTTAAAACTGGCGCAGCGATTGTTTGGAATCTGAAGGACAGCCTTGTGATTGGACCTCCCCTTCTCATCCCTCTCCCTGGCCCCTGCCAAGTAAAGTTTAAAAGGCCAAGGTGAGCCTCAGCATGGGCCTGTCTCCTGGGAACCTTACCTCAGGTGTGGTCCTGGCTGGTCAATGCTCCATTGCTCAATAAAATTTTCTAAGTTTTAATTGCGGAATGCGTGGTCTCGCTATTAATATCCCCCCACACACACACTACATATTCCAGACTGCATTAGAAAAGACACAGAAAGGCTTGCCAGTCTATTTATCTAGTTCATGATGTCTAGGTTAGAAAAGTAAAAATGCTGAAGATGCCCAGGTTGGAATTAAGAGAATTCAGCTTGCTGCATTAGGACAGTGTTAGTTCTGGAAAAACAACTGGGGACTAGACTAGCGCTAACATGGAATGAGCTGATGGATGCGATTCAACAGTTAAAGAATCCATTTTAAATTCCCATTTTTAATAGTGACAATAAAAGCTCTATTTATGATGAATACAATAAAATATGACAGAAGTATGATAAATGTATATGAATACATTTATGAAAATCTAAGCACATTAATTTTATCTATGGAAATAATTAAAATAGTATATTCAAGTTAGATACTTCTTTTCAAACTTTGTGCCATGTATATGTAAATCAAAGATGATAAGATTTCCTTTCATTTAAAATTATAAGTGCAAATAAATTCTTTTCGGAAATAACCTAAAACAAATCATAGAAACATGAGGTTTTTTATAGCTCTTAAAATATGTTGATTGAGCTGTGAATGTTAAACTGAAACAAGACATAAAACTGAAGACCTGAGGTGAACTACGGTCTTCAATACCTAAACTGGGTTATATTTCAAAAAAAATAACCTTATAACTTACTGTCATATTTGAGGGGAGGGGGGAATAGACTTTTTTTTTCCCCTCAACACAAAACATTGATTTCTGATTTATAGATATAATTAAGATGTTCATAAATTTACTCTTAATTTTGAAAGGTGAAAAATGCACATGGTTTCCACCAAGGGTTCTTAGAACGCAGCCACACAGAGAACCCCTGAGAATGGAGACACTCGTGAGAAGTAGCCCAGGTTAAGACAGCATCCTGAAGATTCACTGGAGCAGATGAGTCCCATTCACCCCCAAAGCTGCTTATAGATGGTTTCATAAAGAACCAAAGCAGGCTTCAAAAAGATGTGGTGAGGCCAGCCCTGGTGGCTCATGCCTATAATCCTAACTACTCAGGAGGCTGAGATCTGAGGATGGCAGTTCAAAGCAAGCCAGGGCAGGAAAGTCCAAGAGACTCTTATCTCCAATAAACCACCAGAAAACCACAAGTGGCGCGCTGTGGCTCAAGTGGTAGTGCACTACTCTTGAGCTAAAGAGCTCAGGAAAGCACCCAGGCCCAGAGTTCAAGCCCCACAACTGATGAAAAAAAAAAAAAAAGTGATTGAATTCTTCTGATTCACAGTTTTCTAGTGAGCCTTTTCTTGTTTGAGGCCTGAGGAGAATCACCATTTGAAAATAAGGAAGAAGTAGTTGTCTTTTTGCAATCATTTTAAACTTACAAAGGAAAACTAATAGGTTACTGTCAAGATGGAATTACATATGTAGAAGCAGCATAAATTTCCACCTGATCATGTGCCCAGATGTTTGTGCTCAGAAATATGCAATTGACATAGAGTGATTGACAGAATAAGGTTTTCTGACGTTTTTAGAACCTTAAAGAAAAGTGGGTCACAATTTAAAACATGAAATATCAAAGAGATTTATCATTTCTACATAAGATTAGTGAGTCCTGCCTAACTGATCTTCCAGTGGAAAATATAGATGGATTTTACATTATCAAATAAAATATAGAGAGGTTTTACATCCAGAATAACTAATGTGATTTTACTGGCATTTGCATTAATAACAGTAAGGGGAATAGTTTAACTATTTTGACTATTTTTCCTTGATTTGCCAACTGGTTTAATTATTTGGGGCATCAAAACAATTTGAACACATGTAGAAATGTGTAATTGGAACATTAAATAAGATTCCTTACATAAAAGCAAGAATGATAAAAGTTAGAATAGATAATTCTCTGTGGGAAAGACAATGATAGGGTGTCAAAAACCTGATTTGAAGGCCGTAACTATCCCTTGAAAGAAGCAATGTCATGGAAAACATGCTTATTATCATCCAAATGAGTCAGCTCAGTTCTTTAATCCTAGCTACTTGGGAGGCCAAGTTGGGTCTCATGGTTCCAGGCCAGTAAAGAAGAAAACATTTGCAGGAGTCTCTCTCAACCAACGGCTGGGCACAGTGGCACACAACAGTTATCACAGCTATAAGCTGAGTGGACACAGTGATGTGCACTTGATATTATCAAAAACACAGAAAACATATGTAGAAAGATCAGAGCCCAGGGTGACCAGGCACAAAGATCTGGCTTCCAAAAGAATCAACACAACGAGGGCTAAAAGAATGGATGAAGCACAAGAGTGCCTGGCAAGCAAGAGGCCTTAAGTTCAAAAACAATCAGAAACAGACACCCTAATGTTTGGCTTCCTTATCTATAGGATTGGATTGACATAATAGACCATATGTGGCTGTCATCCTAGAAGCTTTCCCTAAAACTTTCATTATTCAGGTGGGAGCATTAGCACTATCTTGTAGCAGGTGTAGAAAAGTGATCTTGATCCCCTAGGACTCACACTGGGGCTCATAAACCAGACAGAGATCAGATGAATGATGACTCATAAGAAGCTTCTGTTGATGAGAGTTACTGCCAAACAAAGGCTTCCTGTAATAAAGGAATAAGACATGCCATTAAATATAGTCACATGGTTCTGAGGGCTGAGTCATTTTGAGTTCAGTTGGATGTTTGACATTTCCTTCCAATTACTAGTCCAGGGCATTCCTTCTTTTAACCTCTTCTCTGAAATTAGTGTTGACCACTTGTTGCTAAGAAAATTGCTAAGCTGCTTCTTGAATTTCATATTCAATTGTTTAAGAAATAAGATATAGAATATGGCAAGATATTGGAAAGTTTCAGCACTCCCAAAATATGACACTGTTATCATGATTATTATCTACAATTAATCCCAAAAGTGTGAGGGACTATTTTGTAAAAGAAAGTTTCTTACTAAAAGTAATTTCAAATGGTAAAACTTAAACGGAGACAGATTTCATCTCTGTGTGAAAAGAAGTTCAAAAAACCCTGTCTTCTATATTTCTGATGTTCAGTCTTAAGGTTTGATAATAAGATTAAGTGTTCATGACGCTCTTGCAAGAGATAAACATGAACTAAACTACAACAGTAAAAAGCTATCTTTAAAATACCTTTAAAATAATATTACATGTAATATACTATAGCATAAAATATGTACTATAGTATATATTATATAATAAATATATAGTATAGACTATGTTATAATAACATATTATTTACCTTCACACCCTAAGGGAAGAGAAGTTTAGTGTAGTTAAGTAATGGAGTGCTTGCTTGCCTTCATGAGAAAGACCTGGGTTTACACCTCATCACCACAAAATAGATGGTAGCTAGAAAGCCAGCTAAATAAATAGATGTATATACAATGGATACAAACACATGCACATATATGTGTGCATATAGATATATGCACAAATTTGCACATACTTACATGTTACCTATATACTTACATATATCTTAATTAACTGTACATCTAGCAATCTATATATGGATATACTTTCTGAAACTTGTAGTCCTTAACTGTGAAATAGTCAATTATTATTTTTTAGCAACTACTCCGTTTTTTGTGGTAAAAGTAAACAATTACAGT
Organism: Dipodomys spectabilis; assembly: GCF_019054845.1. Classification (NCBI taxonomy): domain Eukaryota; kingdom Metazoa; phylum Chordata; class Mammalia; order Rodentia; family Heteromyidae; genus Dipodomys; species Dipodomys spectabilis. The sequence continues at coordinate 14,637,099 of NW_024870709.1, forward strand.
TTGAGGAACCCATACATCACCATTCTTAGTCTATGATTTTCAAGTGCAGTTGCAAGTCAGGGTGGTATTGCTCAGGCACAAAACAAAAACTATCTTTAAACCTCATTTGTGCATCATCTTGCCAGCCAATAAAAATTACTTAAAGGAGAAATAGATAACCCACATTGGGCTAATTGCCATGAAAACATAACTGTTCCTCTGGATCAGTGCAAAGGGGACATCAGGAATTTTGCTGTGAAAACAGGGACAGGTTTTGTTGTTGTTGTTACCCTATGTTTACCCTAGGATCTGTTGGTCCCTTTTATGTGTCCATGACATAGATAGGGGCCCATACTTTAGAACCAGAGTGAGCAAATAAGCACAGCTAATTTCTTGAAGACCAATTTAAGTCACTACAAAAAACTCAAAATTAAACCTATCATCTGTTATGGATGTGGGCGGATATTAATAAAGAGACCAGGCAATCCACAATTAAAACTTAAAGATTTTATTGAGCAATGGAGCACTGAGCTCTGGTTCCCAGGAGACAGCCCTGGGCGGCCGCTCATCTTGGCCTTTTAAACATTACTCCGCAGGGGAGGGGGAGGGGGAGGAAAAGGGGAGGTCCAATCACAAGGCTGTCCTTCAGATTCCAAACAATCGCTGTGCCAGTTTTAAGTATGAGCTTCCCACCCAAGAATATCATTGGCTTCCCGCTGATGCTGGGAGTGCCTAGGATTTCCCAGGAAGCTGGAGGAATAGAACAAAAGACCTTAATGGTTCATCCAGGTTGGGGAACACGTGGTTCAGGAAAGGGCAGAGGTAGGGTTACAAAAGCTAACTAGTTAGGTACCACGAAAGTCTCATCCACAAGAAGCTTAGTTACATTCATATTTGAAATCCATTAATCATTTACTTCACAGTTTAAGTCAAATACTACAGCTCATTTTTAATTCCCCATCATATTTTTAGATTCATTTACTGTCCCTCCTTATACAGTTTAAGTCAAATATTATAATTCATCTCTAATTCTCCATCATATCACATCTAGGCGAAGTTCACTATTCACTTATAGTGATTAAGACAGTTGGAGTTCATTTGTCTTCAACTTGTAGCTGGAAGCATTCTACATAATGTAAATGAGAGAATTGATGGATAAAAATCACCCTAATCTTAATTTTACAAATTACCCTGGCTGGTTTTTTTTTTGTTTTTTTGTTTTTTGTTTTTTTTTTACCAATTCCATATATGTCTGTACTCTGACATTTTACTGAAGTGATAGTCCTTGAAATCCAGTAAAGCGAGATCAAGGTAGCAAAATTTTAAATATAAACATAAAAAAGACTTTCAAAAAATGTTTATTTACTTGTTCATAGACTGTGAATCATCTCCCAACCTGATCAAGGAAAACTTGGAAAAGTCTAGTGAATGCTTGGTGAGATTATGCACCACATAAAGATTGTCTTCAGAACCATAAGCTTCCCTTTTCCCTCCAAATCCATTCCCTTTCTTCCAAAACATATCAATCCAGAACATTTACTTTTGTCCATTGAGATTATATTCACATGAAATATTCTTAGATTCTAGTATCTTCTATTTTCCTCAGCAAAATTTACATCTCCAAGGTTATTGAAATGAAGAACTCATTGTCATTTAATTTCTAGAGTTACCTGTATTTGCGAAACACCTACCTGTGTGAGTCAACAGGAGATAACTCTTATAACAAAAATTTGTAAGCAAAATTAGAATAAGGCAGAAACTACTGTCATAGTTATGAATGTCCTAGCCCACTAACTCCTATAAAGGGTGAAAATGTACAGCAGCGGGTTCAGTGGACATTGATGAAAGTGAACTATACAACTCATGAGATGAGAGAGAGATTGGGAGAGAATGAGGGAAGAGATGACACTGTACAAAAAGTAATGTACTCATTACCTGACTTTTGTAATTGTAACCCCTAAATACCTCACCTCTGTAATAACAATAAACTTTTAAAAAATCTTTTTCCATAATATAACAATTTCTCTCTCCAGTCCTCATCTTTTTATGGAAAAATAAAACAATTCTTTTGTGTTTTCTCTGACTTCTACTGTTATCTCTCTTCTAGGAGTAAGAAAGAGGAAGTTTCATATACCACAACTAATTTGAAAAATGCAACCAAGAATGAAAACTATATTAAAATATTTTCTATTACAAAGTATTATTAGTAAAACAGTAATAGTAAATTAAGAAGTTTGCCAAGCTCTGATGGCTCACACTTATAATCCTAGCTACTCAGGAGGCTGAGATCTGAGGATAGTAGTTCAAAGCCATCCCAGGCAGGAATGTCTCCAATTAACCAGGAGAAAACCAGAGGTGCATTGTGGCTCAAGTGGTAGAGTGTTCACCTTGAGCTGAAGAGCTGAGAGGCATCGCTGAGGCCCAGTCAAGCCCATAACTAACAACAACAAAAAAAAAAAGAATTTTATCTGATTATTCCATTAACTGGAGCTTTGTCTTAATTCAGTCTTCTAGCCAAAGCCTCATTTTACCCAAATAATACTGTAAAGACAATGCAAATGATGATATGATGACAGAATGAGTAGTAATGGTGAAAGCTACAGCATCAGTCATCAGACAGGAAGCAGACAACTATGCTAATGGAATGATTCACAAGAGGAGAGAGAATGCAGGGCATAGTTATAATTGCAGTGATAGCTATAATTATGTGAACCATAACTTGCAAATATTTTTCAGAAAACAGTTCTGCTAAGACAAGAATAGAAGATAATGAGCCGGGACATTTTCTCCTTTCCTGCAAGCCTGTGCAACCTCATCAAGATCAAACACAACCTGGCCTGGCTATAAGTCAACTGGCAAAATAAATTATCAAAAATATAATTAAGTAAGCAGAGAGGCCTGGGCAAGCTTGTTGGACTTGTTCATATCAAAGCTATGAAAATGGAGTTTCTGGAGGTCATTCCATCTGAATCACTGATAAAGCCTGCATCTGATTTGATTCAGTGAACATCAGTTCTCAGAATCAATTAAGAAATTAGGAACTTTCTGGTGCTCAAAAGCCTGTCTGTAGTGAATTGAGCAAAACACATTTAAACAATCTTTCTGAATATTAAGACCAGAAAACCTAAATCCCATAGGTGCTTTGTCCTAAAGCCTTGCTGTTAAAATTATGTCTCTTTTATGAATTTGAAAAGGAAAATGTATGAAGAAAAATGGGCTCCGGATAGTTTTTCTGGAATATTGCCACTGAACAGTTTCAGTATCTCCGAAGACTCTGCTTATTCTCCAGTGAGAGCATAAACATGTGAAAACAGAAATAGTCAATCACACACAGATAACCTGGAAGCAGTATTGCCCAATGAATGAAATATAAACTTAGTAAATTTTCCTCATACATTTATCTTTACAAAACTTTCACTCATCACCCTCTTGTGGATAATTTATTCTGAAATATATGACTTCATCTACCTTACCACCCCATAATATTTAGTTCAGCAATTCCTTCTTTTTTTCAGGGCATTCTATGAGTAAAAGGCCATAGGGTTCCTGCTAAGGTAAGATAACAGAAAATATGAACCTACTTGAATCAAGCATTCTCCAGACATAATATTTCAGAGTCATTCTCATGTGTTTCTGGTTTCTTGAAAACAAGTTTGTTTTAGAAAGAATAGCCAGCCAGAATAGCAGCCAGGCTGCTGTGAGGAGTAACCTGAAAGCAGCTAATGAGAGAGTTGCAATAAATCATCGAATTCCATTTTTTAATGGAATAACACAATTTCTAAGCAATGTATATGTAACATTGCTTGGCGTGGCCCCCTTGTGCCTATGCAAAGACTGCTCTCTAATTGTTATTAAAGCACTGGGCAATAAGTAAGAACTATTTTAAAGAATCCAAACAGCACATACTCTCCTCCTGCTGGGTGTACTTCTAACAAGTTGGCATTAGCACACACCTTCCTCTGAATGGAAGAGAACAAAGAGAAAGAACAAACGAGATATAAAACAGAAAACAAAAATGCCCTAGGGTTGTTCTGAACTCCAACGGCTCTACCTAGGTGAACAGCGCTTCATCAGCACAGTGGGAAGCTCCCAGGCACATTGGGTACTATGGCCTAGAAAATGCCTCTGATGTAGAGCTCTAATCAAATTAAACAAAGAATTTTAAAGAGGATTTAAAAAAAAAAGAGTGGCATATTTTTGTGAGAAGTGTATTATGTTGCTCTGGAATCAGTACTTTCACACCATCTAACTAGAGCATTCTGTGTCGGCAAAGAAAGACTCCAATTATTTATGTTTCTATTGTGTCATATTACATAAAGCCTCAATGCATGATAATCAACTAAAAGAAGCCTCAGGTGACACAGATGGTAGAACCAATTGTTCAAGGGGGAAAAAAATCCGATCATAAGTTTGCATCAAAACTACAAATGAAATCATCATAAGAAGAGACCAGAACTCTTTGATTGAATAATAGTTCTGAGTTAGTGTCAGCTTAGCTGATATCAAGATTCATTTCCAGCATTCAAAGTATCTTCAGAGTAAAATAAGAAGGACATCGTTTCTTGTTCCACATGAATAGAGATTAAGCAGTGTAAGATCTTTTGAGAGAGAAGAAGAGATCCGACAAGGTTTGATGGATTTTAGAAGATAAGGCACATGGATGTTCCGCCAATGAACACATCATACCATTCACATACATGCTGCTTAAGTGTTCAGTATCTAATATATAATAGAAAACAATGAGTTAATGGAGTAGCATTTTTGATGGCATACATGGAGGTGACAGTGTTTGTAGAAATAACAGATACATACAGCATTTAAACAACCTTTTCTGAAATGTTTATGGCTGTGACCTCCTGTTGAGTGTTTCATTTGTATAGCTTTCATATTTAAAATATCTCTGTAGTGCTGTAGTCCCTTGCCCTTTATATTGAACAATGACACAGAAGCCAGCATCAAATACAGCTGTCAAGTTTGAAATATAACCTAGAGTCCTTCAAAACCAGAGTTTCTGGTGGCTATAATAACCCTGCCTTCATAGCTTGCAGGTGTCCTGAACACTTCTTATCTCTAGATTCAGTGCTACCCTCAACACCCCACATGGCCTTTGTATTATTTTTGCTTTCTGGCTGTTTCCTTCTGGAGAAACCCAGGCGAAAATTTCTCTTTTGAGAGTCTCTCTAGGTTTTGTTGCCTGCCACTCTCAGTCCACCCTCTTTTTCATTCTATCCATAAGCTCTTTAGGCATCTTCCTGTCTTCCCTCTCCAGTGTGTGACTTGCTTCATGAAACTCACTTACAGCTGTACACTTTCCATGCTAGTTGGCAGGCTGAGCTGGAGGATTTCATTTTTAGCCATTGTTGTGGTACTTGATGTCCTTTTTGATGTAAATAGAGCTCCAAGACTTCCAAGAAGGAGAAAAGAAGGAGCGTTCCTTTACAAAGCTGTGTAAGTAATAGTCAAAGGCATAGAGATTAATGAACTAGTCCTAAGATTCCAACACTAAATATACACAGAGTGAAAAGTTGTCAACTATTGCTTCATTTTTCACCGAGTTGAAGGAAGGTCTTGGAGGACTATTTAATGTGCAATAAACTTCTATAAATTTCTAAGCATTTTAGTATCACCAGCACCGCAGGGTCTTTCCTTAGCAGCTTTGTGATTGTCTCTGTAGTAAAATACTTTTCTAAAAAATACATTTTTTATTGTAAAGATACTGTACAGTGGGGTTACCAGTTACATGAGCAAGGTAATGGAGTCCCATTTCCTATCGAGCATTGATACCCCCTCCTTTGTTTTCCCGCTACAATCCCTTTCCTCCCATCTCCCCAACTCTTCCCCCACCACAAAGTTGTAAAGTTTGTTTTCAACATACTGTCTTGTACATCTCATTGTTACAGTGGGTCATCCTGTATCTTTATTTCAGCATTTTGTTATTTCCCTTCCCTTCCCCAAATTAGAAAAACGTATATAAAAGATGCAGGACACCGGAATCAAATACAGTGACAACAGGGATTGTACCATGGGGGAAGAACATACAAAAAAACAAACAAACAAAAAATCATGTAGTGCATTATAAATACATTAAAAAGAACAAAGATAAAAGATCATTCATTTTGCTTAGCATCAGGTTATATGGTCATATGTACATTTTTTTTACCTCTTCTGCTTGTCCTAGATATATACTAGTTATTGCAGATAAGGGAAACCATAGGACCTATGTTTCTTTGGGTCTGACGTACTTCACTTAATATAATTTTTTTCTAAGTCTTTACATTTCCTAACAAATGGGGCAGTGGCATTCTTTCTGATGGAGTCATAGAATTCATACATACACACATGTATTATATATACATATATCATATCACTTTTTCTTGATCCATTCATCTACTGAGGGGGATTTAGAGCTCCCATATGACTCGGCAATCCCACTTTTAGTCATTTACCCAAATGATTACAAACAAGGCCATACTAAACCTACTAGAAATATTTTGATCCTAATGATACAGGACTTTTTGGAACTTGAGAAGTCATTTCACAATGCAGGCCCATAATGTGAAAAAGTGGGTGACGGCCCCTTCTATGTCATGTGTCCATAAAATATTTCACATTGCCAATTAACATGAGCATTGAACAAGTGAATAAGCATAGACAAAAGTCAAAACTTAGAAAAAGTGCAACTATCAACAGATTAACTTAAGGTTAGTCCACAATCTAAAAGCTAGAGGGTCCATCAATGCTCATCTGCATGTGGGGAAGTGTTCTCTGGATAACTTTGAAAGGAGGTAAAAGGGGACAAAAGTAATCTGAAACTTAATGTTTTAGAGTTAAGACATTCAGATCCTGAATAACTAGTGAACACTAGCTAATAAACAGAAAGTGACATACATACCAAAATGTTGATTTATGCTTTGTGCAATGAAAATCTAACTCTCAAACAAACCATCAATATTTCAGTCAGCAATGTTGGCATATTGGTTCCCAGTAGTCAAACTGTGGCTAGGCAGTAATAACAACCAAGTCTGTTTTATTGATTTACTGTGAAGGAGTACAGTGACAGGGACCACAAAACAAAAGACAGGTAAGCATGGGAATACAAATTCTTGTTGAGCATGTAATCAAAACAATGATAGATAGATGAACTGATTGTTTGAAAGCAAAAGGCAAGAAGGATACTTGATGTTTCCTTCTCAAAGCAAAATTAGGATTTCCATTTAGATTAGAAAGACCAGGGACGCATGTCTCCAAATTTAAGATTTATCTTTGCCAATGGGAAATAAATGATTTGAAATCCAATACTTCATTTCATGATTGTTACAATTTTCCCAAATTCCTGGCTCCTTTTCCTGCTTCCTGTGGGTGATTGAGGAAGGGAATAGCAATTTTTCCTTAAAATTCCAACCAGGAGCCATTTGGTCTGTCATAAATCTGTTGATTTATAATTTAATGTTGATTTTATTATTATTTCTCAGAGCTCTTTATTTTCCTTATTGCCAACACTTATACTGAGTTCCTTATTGTATGCTCTTAGTACTTTAAAGTGAGTACACAAGAACATGCAAACAACAAATATTATATAAACACCAGATAAAGGCAGAATAAAAACATATTTTAGTTATTTAATGATGGAGCTCCTCTAGAGGGGTTTGACCTGTGAGCTTTTGCTATGTTATTTCAATCAATATATTCATAAAAAACATGCTTTTTATACACTGGAAATTTTAATTTCAAAAATATATTTTTTTCAGATACATAGTTTAGTTATTTATGTTTTTTAATGTGAAAATACTGAACAGAGGGGTTGTAGTTACATGAGTAAGGTAATGAGGACATTTCTTATCAAGCATTGTTGCCTCCTCCTTTTTTTCCCCTATCATCCCTTCCCTCCCATTTCCACAACTATACCCCCCACACACCTAAATTGTAAAGTTTTTGTTCAACAGTGTCTTGTACATCTCATTGTTACAATGGGTCAACCTGTATCCTTATTTAAACATTATGATTTTTCCTTTCCCCTCCCTAAGGCAATACCTGCACGTAATCATATTGGTTCCTATAGCAACCAATAAAGGAAAAGAATATAAGTGAGCAATCTCTAATGCAGACAATTATTAGGTATATATGGTTTCAACTGTGTTGAAAAAGAGCAATTAAAATAAGTTATTGTATGTGCTTGTGATATAAAAATCATCCACTAGGTTGGAGGTTTATATCAGTGTAGAGCTAATATTATTTATTTTTGTTTCTCTTGTGAGTTTGTTCTGCATATGAATAAGAGATTGTTAGGATGATGGATTATAAGCATGCTTTAATTTTTTTTAAATTTTCAATAGTTGTACAAAGAGGTTAATATATGACAAATCAGTTTATAAAGGCAATTCATCTTGATTGATGTAACCCTTTTCATTCTCTCCCCATCTCTCCAAACACCTTCACTTTCCTTTTGATATTCTTAATTTTGTTTGAGGTGCACTGAATTATATGAGTGTATTCTTTCCCCCTTCCTCTCTTCATTCATCTACTCCTCTCCTATGACTCCAAATCCCCACCTTTCAAGTATCCTTTCCTGGTTATTTATTTACACCTTTGAGTTCTCCAGTAATAACACTATATTTTGGTTAACACGTTCATGTACACTAGCATACAACTCCGCTGTGTTTATTTTTTATTTTTATATATTTATTTATTTATTTATTTTGTCCATCGTGGGGCTTGAACTCTGGGCCTGGGCCCTGTCCCTGCGCTCTTTAGCTCAAGGCTAGCACTCTACTGCTTGAGCCACAGCACCACCTCCAGTTTTCTAGTGGTTTTTATTGGAGATAAGAGTCTCATAAATTTTCCTGCCTTGGCTGGTTTTGAACCACGGTCCTCAGATCTCAGCCTCCTGAGTAGCTAAGATTACAGGCTTGAGCCACCGGCGCCCGGCATCTGATGTGTTTATTTACACACTTGTAAACTAGTTCTCATTCCATAAATGAGATAAAACATTCTTGTCCTCAAGGAAGGGAACACATAGTTTAAGTAAGCTTACTAATAAAAAACGATTACTTTTTTACATTTGAAAAGTCTTACGGGTAGCACTTCCATACTTCCTGTGTGACCAGGAGTTGCTTCTGTTCTCTTTTGCATTTCTCAGCTCCTTTTCTAAGGTGTTTACTGTACTTCATTGTTTGAAAGCATCTTCCTTCATGATCTAAGGTACATCACAGTGGCTCCTAAACAACTTTCACCTATTTAGCAGAGAAGATCATGTCTACCATGACCTCCAAATAGATGCCCAGCTTAGTCATATGCATTCTGACAAAATTATCTAAATCACAAACTAATGTGTGAATGAATGACTGTGGCCCATGCAGTACCTGTACCTAACAATGGTGTCAGTGTTCTGCCAGACACAGCTTCTTAGAAGGAAGAAGATGCTTGCTAAAATTGAGGAAGATTGCCAAAAGAAACTTAGATCAAATAACTTTACGTTCTGGTTTATTATCATAATATACATTAAATATTACTCCTGAAAGAAATAAGCCCACACATTTGGAGTCAATTGCCTTTTGGAAAGATGACAGCACACAATGGAGAAATGGTAGTATCCTGTAAGGAGTGTTAAAAAAAAAACCCTGAATATCCATATACAGAAGAACACAGTCCCTTATTTCACATCATGTGCAAACCTTATCTCAAAATGTATTAAAGACTTAACACAATATATGAAACTGTAAAATGAGTTGAAGAATCTTAGAGGAAGCTTTATGACATTGATATGGGTAATGATTTTAATACAAGTCCCAAGACATGATAGCAAGAGCAAAAATAGAGAAATTGTATTACATTTAACTATAAAGCTTATATATAGCATAACAAAGCATGTCCAGAATAAGAGTAAGAATTTGTATACCATACACCAATCTAATAAGGGACTGATGTCCAAAATATTCAAGAAACTCAAATAACTCAGCAGCAAGAAAACTAATTAATTGAAGTTTGTGATTAGTTCAGGAGAGAGGGAAGAGGAGTTGTTAACTCTGATCCAGGTGTATTGAATGCATGCATGTAGGTTGCAGTATTAAATGCTGTATAATAAGTAATTGGTTATTATCGAGTCTTCTTCCCTCCCACGAAAGACGGCTGGGGTCGAAGGAAAGGTAAGTGCAGCCGCTTGCCCAGCCTCCCTCAGCCAGGGAGACAATCAGATGCAGCAGGGAGTCAAGTCAAGCAGGAAAACTCGTTTATTAATACAGAACAAGCCCTTTTTAAAGCAAAAAAGAGCTGGTGGCATGGGAGGGGAGAAAGAGGAACCAATCACTGTCAGGGTCACACCCTATCATGCACCTAAGCTTCCAAGGGCTGGTTACACACTGAAAGTAAAGCAAATCGGGCTCTGCCCACTCAACTCCCCCTCAGTGCCATCTTTGCTGCCCACGTTCTCTGCAGATTCCCCCTTTTTTGTTTTAATGGCAGACCCACCTCCCAGTTAGTTATCCTTTTCCCTCCTCTGTAAAGGTTATTTTAACAGGATTACATTGGTAAGGACAGCATTGGCCATGCAGGGGGGTTGAGGCAAGTCTGGGGGTTGAGATTCACCAGACAAGGATAGGGAGGGCCCTTGTGCATGATCCAAGAGCCTGTCCCAGTGACCTCACATCCCCACCTAGCACAGTAATAAACGTCAGTCCCACCACAGTTAGAAATGTCCAAAGCTGTTCAATTAATTCCTGGGCATATATAAAAGTCATTATCTCGTAAGGTCGTCCTTTTCAGAACATGGGAGCAGCCTGGGTATTGGGAGTGCCACACATGAGGCAGGTGCATCCTCGTGGGCCCCCACACTCAGGCCAATCTACTATAGTCCAGAAAAACAAGGAAAATTTAAAACAAACTACAGACATAGCAAAGCAATCTTGGGCACCTAGTGTCTTTTAAGTAAGCCAGTTCCTTTTACGTGCCTTTAACCCAGCACAGGGGTCAAGATGACCTTTGAGCTTTACTGTCAGCTCCCAACGGCTCCCAATGGCTCCCAACAGGTTATAATTAAAATATCATGAAATGTCTCTAGATACTGTGTGAAATAATGAATTAAGAAAACCAAACAGGCAAAATTAGAAATACTCGAATAGATATTTCTCTAAAGAAAATGTACAAATGCCCAAAGAGTAAATGAAAATAGGCCCAATATCTCTAATTATCAGAGAATTGAAAATTTAAACTACAAGGAGATATAAAGCCCTGCCTACTAGAATTGCTATGATCCAGATGATGAAAGATAAAGAGTATATTAGTGAGAATGTGGGAAAGGAAAGCTCTGAATATTTTGGATGGAAATGTAAGTTAGTACAGTTATGGAAAACAGCATAGAACTTGCACAAGAATTACAAACAAAACTATATGATTTATCAACCCCATTATTGAGCATATATGCATAGGAAGTTATATCACATTGTCCAAGAGACAACTGTTATCCATGCCCACTGAAGCATATTTCACAAAACCCAACCTGAGGAATCAAACTTAATATCTAAATATAAATGCATAAGAGCATTTTATCTTGAACCACTCAGGCTAAATATAAAAGAACTTTTGTCATTTTTGATAACATAGATGAGCCCAGAAAACAATATATTATATAAAATGAGCCAGATACAGTAAGAAAAATTATGTGAGACTTCACTTTTTCCATATGACATCTGGAAAAGTTAAACTCAGGGAAGTAGAGACTAGAATGTGGCTACTACAAGTTATGCAATAGAAGGTGAAAGTTGAAAAGATGTTAGGCCAAAAATAATTCAAATGAGTTAGGACTATTTACTTCATGATACTATTGTATGAATTATTGTACAACATGGATTATAGGTAATGCATTTTGAAAATCACTAAGAATAGACTTTACTGTCCCTAAGAAAAATAAAAAAGTTATGTAATGCCCATTTTAATTACTGCCTTGAGTCGTCTCATGAATCACACATACTTCCAAACCTCATGTTGCATATAACATTTACCATTGTAATTTAGTGTATCTATAAAAGTAAAGTACAAAATTAGTATTGGTAGTATTGGGGCAGCATGAAAAAAGATATAACAAAAATAATTCCAGTAGTATTCTTGAACTTTATTGATAAATAGAGAAAAATATCACATCTGCAAAGGATTAGCAATGAGACTGTTAATAACCACAGTCAGATTCTGTAACCATTTATGTTACCTTTATGATTCTCTCTTCAGCTATTGTTGTTAAAAATCTGATGCAAAGCACTAAGTTCATTTTCATTTTTTATTTTTTAAGAGGCCCAAATCATACAATCTAGTTTTGCTTACTGCCTTCTGTATCACCCTTGTCTCTAACAGTATACTGGTAAGTAATAACAACTGTGAAGAACTCTAATGCATCACCCGTAAGGAACAAATGACTGACCCCAATTCAGTCTACTGAGTTAATGATTCGATTCAAAACTGGGTCATTTAAAAACTAGAAAAAAAGCACTGCATACAAATTTAAACATATCTTTATACATTTTAAAGTTTTGTCTGTTCCATTTTTCATCTTGCTTAAGTTGGCTTTATGGAGATTGGAACATTATTTTTTCTTAATTATCTTTTGATAGAAACAAATAAAAACCTGAATTCTCTTTAGAGGAGGTTACATGAAATTTTAAAAATTGTTTTGTTTTTATACATTTATTCTATTTTTGGTAGGGATATATTGTGAAAAATCAATAATTCTATTTTAACGTGTCTTCTAAAAACAAGATAAAGTGACATAAGGTCTCCTCTTTATTCCTTTTTAAAGATGGATTACCATTTCTCAGGTCCTCACGGCTTCTAGTTGTGGGAAAATGTCAAGACTTCAACTCTATACAATCCAGATTTCAACAAACTATCCCATTGTCAAACAGCTCTATGTATTAAATAAGTTCTGCAGTGGCAAATGATTAGTTCTCTAGTCAAGGTTAGGGTTATAAGAATTTAAAATGCAGATGCTCAGCAATAAAGCATATATATGTGTGTGTATATATATATATATATATATATATATATATATATATATATATATATACACACACATATCTCCAACAACCTTGGAAAAGAATTGATTAAATGTGTGTTGAAAATAAAGTTTTATATAACCGTATGAGTGCTTTAATAAATTATTTTTATATAAAGTAGTTTGTTCTAATGAAAACTTGATATCAATGCTAAACAGCTTAGGAAAGATGCATTAGATTTAGATTAATACTTCTATATAACAGAACTTAATTTACTTTTAAAAATCCCTCCTCTAATTATTACCAGCTTGTGCATAATACATGGGGAAACTCATTGTGAGTTATAGTTACCTATTTGAAGTAGTGAGGTATTCTATTGCTTAATCACAATATAAAACTTCTTCTGCATGAGAATTTATTGTAATGATAGTTGACTTGAAAAGAGTTGTTGATATTAATGAATACTTAAATTTATATGTTTAATGAAAAACTAAGATAAAGAATAAAACAATGAATGCATGAATGTTCCACTGTATATTTTGTAATTAATGTTCATTTGTTTCATTTATGACCTTCTGATTACAGCTCCCTTCAGTATGATTAACTTAAAATAAAGCCACTAACTTCTGATTAGGTTTTTTACTTCATTTGCTGATATAGTGATGTGTGCTTTGCCTCCATTTCCCCAGAAATAAGGCATCTATTTAGCATTTGCAGAGTGTTACAGCTAGCCACTTAGGACTGAGTCTACCTCAAAATTTTCAGCCGGGGGAGGAAATCAAATATGGAATTTTAGAATCACTGGGAGAATGTTCTTCATAGGTAGCCGTATTTCCAGACTTCTCATTTAGAAGGTCTCTAGTGGACATGTAGTCTGCCTTTCTAGCAAGTTAATGCTGATGATTCTGTTTTGAGAAACACTGCAGTGATGCTGTTTTAAGAAACACTGGAGTAACCTGTGGATTGTTGCTCATCACACCTCCCTAACTGGAATCAGTCTCAATTTATTAAATGTGAAAAGCTCTGCCTCACTGACTCCAAGGTACAAATCCAAGGGATGGATCCAAATGGCTGCCATTTTGTTTTCCCTGAAGGATTGGCTCAGTCTTTGTTATCTTTAGATTACATTTCCATGACTCCCTCTATCCAATCCTATGTTCATTCTCTCCCTGTAGGTATTGGTCCTGTAGGTGCTACTAGATCTTATTGATGGATTTAACACACTCATGTAATATTTTACTACATTAGTGTCTTTTCAACTTTTTAAGAATGTTATACAAATGTGTGTCTAAAGGTGCAATAGTATTCTCAAACTGAATTATTATTACTGTGCTTCTATTACCAACTGAATGTATTTAGAATGAAAGCATTCACATTTATCATATCTTGCTCCAAATGAGCCCTGCATACTGACTGAGTGTAATATAATTAAAGTTCTAATGTTGGACTTCCATCGTAATGTATTTTCCATTTTCTTCCTACATTCTACTGACATGACTAACACATCAGCAGTGAGCTCCCTGCACAAATCACATGCCAAAATTATCATCAATGACTTGTTTCCACTCAACCCTTAAATCTAATCCAATATCAAATCATTTTAATACTATCTACATACAATGTCTCAAACGTTTTTACAGCTCTCCTTCTCAACTGTCCATGCATACCCTACTACAGGTAATAACTTTCTTTCTCAAATAATGAAAAAGTCTTCTTGATTAAACCTAGCTTTTACAATTTCAAATGTCCTTGGAAAAGCAGTCTGACATTAGGAGGTAGTTGCCATGAAGTATTAATGATGGCATTCCTTGGATAGGTGGAGGATAGATCTTGAAGTGGGGATGTATTCATGTCCAGAAGTTCTCATGTGACAACTTAATGGGTGTGTTGTACTCAGTCCTAGATTTTGATATTCCAGTGCCAGTAATCCTAGCCATAAATCTCTCCTAAGTGACAAAGGCTAGCCAGATCACAAGAAATGTCCTTATGCGGAGAGAAAGAGAGACAGACAGAGACAGTGACACACACACACACACACACACACACACACACACACACACAGAGGCAGAGGAGAGAGGACATTTATAATACTTCAAAAAAGATGAAACAAAGAGAAATATTAAGACCTGAAAGGCCTGAAATAGTTCATCTATAGCTTAGGTACTAAGAGCCCAGCAGACAAAGAAAATGTAATGTGGTATATTTTTCAATACATCTAAACATCTCCTAGGAGAGAATCAAAACTGCAATTTTAGACACCCACTATCAACATATTAAGGAAGGTGGAAAGAAAATTATTGTTTAAGCTGGAATTGGCTTTTATATATTTAATTGCCAAGTGTATTACTTAAAATTTGACATTCTTATTCTTTTTGTGCTCATTTTCCATTAAAACATTCTGACCTGTCATTAAAACTTAAGAAGATTGTAAGGTGATGTCTAAAAATATAACATGGGTTATCATAAGAAGGTTAGGTCAAAAACAATGAGATTCTGTGCTTATATTTTTAGAAGCAAGTAGTTAATTCCTCATTTTCCTTTCATTCAAAGATGATAATAGATTGATCGACACCATTTGTCATTGACATAGAGTCACAAAAATTGTCATAGTTTTCCTTTACAAATTGTGTTCTTTACTATTTTATATAAAATTGCTGTATTGTTAATCCATCAAAACATATAAATGGATATAATATATCCATACAGAATAGACATATACTATATATACAATATATGATAAAGTCATGTAGATTATGAGCCATTTCTGGAAGCTATATAAGATGAACTTTATTTGAATATTAAGTATAACACTAAAGCCATTTCACCATTTCCAAGTAATTATTGACTTGACTATATATGTAGCCTATACTTATTGTGCTAAGTAGAGACTTGAGAATACAAAGTTGAATAGAAAACTATTCTTTTCCTATGAAAGTTGACTGCCTAATTCAGAAAACAAAAGAAGCAGTGACAAAGCACTAATAATACAATCTGTGGCTTGTTTCAGGAGCTATTCAAGTAGGGAGTATAGTCTTTCTTTGTGTTTGCAAGGAGGCTGTATCAGGAAACTTGTGATGGATGTATTCATGGAAAGGTATCAGAGGTAACAGTTTTCTGCTCTGTCCTATAGTCCTATAGAACAACAATTAAAATGTTCTAAATTTGTGACTATCCAGAGCAGCCAAATCTTGGTTCCAGTGCTCTATATAACCTAAAAAAAGTGAATGCAAATAAAACAAAAACAGTATATCCTTCATTGTTTTTTCCCCAATGGCCAACTGGGTCTCAGGATGCAAATTAAAACCTATGGCTGACTTTTCTGGAGTCATCTCCCTACAGTGCAAAGATACAAAAACAGACAAGACTATGTCCACCAGAATCAACTTCCTGGAACCTTCAAGGACTTTCATATCCTCTTCTGCCTATCTAAAAGTAATCATTTGTTTCGTGGAATTTGTTACATATCAGTGAATGTTGTTACACTGTACTCACACAAACCAGAAACCAGGACCTAGAGAGCCTGACCCCGTGATAACTTGGCTAAATCTTGGATTATGAGTAGGAATGTATCAGCAGTTTATACAGAGAGATAAATGAATATCAATAGTTCCAGTGTGTTTTTTTTCCTAGAAAAACTACTTATACATTTGTGATACTCAACACTATTCACATATTGTATTCCTGATTGTCTTCTTTGAGGTACTCATAATTTCAGCCCCTTGAATACTGTGGTTGGACTTCTTGTTTTTGGTTTTCATGAAGTATACCAATATTGTTAAAGGTTTTGCTTAGATAATTTTGAATAGGATCTATTCAAAATTATTACAAGCATGTTTGTACCTTAAAAATATTTTAAATGCAGCCTAATATCAAGTATTAAAAGCAAAAATAAAAGTCTCACCACCGTATGTAATGGATCCCTTTCACATTACATTTTTCCCTATTGATTCCATTGAATGAAAGTAGAAAAATAATGCAATCCTATTCTATTCCTCCAGAGGAATGGAGTCATGGAGAAATGGTACTAAAATCATATGTAATTTTAGCTAAATAAGTCAGCTTCACAGTTCAATATTCAATTTAGGGAAACATTTTCATTTTTTCCATTCCCTTTTTTGTTAAATAGATTAAATTAAAATGCTTACAGTCCTCTTAGAATTTAAGATTCTAAATTATGATTTAGAAGATTATGTTTCTTACCATCTGAAGACAAAGGTTAAGAGAACAGTAGTTGATTGGCCATTTATTTTTTTCAATTTATTTTCAATATATATACTAAGAGTTTGAATATTTCAGTAGTCATCAGATGTTGAGCATATGTAGATTAAAATTTTAAAATGGAATAAGCAACTATAATTCATTATGCCATAGGTTAGGACAGAATAGAAAAATCATAGAAATCATCATAGAAAAATTTTGAAGTCATATATATGCTTCAAGGAATCAACTATGTTTTCCTTTGCCATCCTGCTGTAGAATGTAGTAACATTACAGATGAGCTCACTGCCACTGGCCTCCTTTAAATTCTTTTCTTATTAATTTTTCAGAAATTCTTCCACCCAAAAGAGATTGTTAATTAGTTCTCATAAGTGTAGCCAGGAGGTTCCTTAATTAAACAGAATAATCTTTAGCTTTTAACTTAGTTTTTGTTTTGGTTCTTATAGCAATCAGAATTAGTTGATAATATTCTTCTTTTTCTGCTTACATGGAAAGATTACATGGGAAGTTTTCCACCTTCTTTTTTCCACAAATTAATATCTATATATATATATAACTATATCTACACATATAGATATATAGATATATATCTTCAAGTAGTTATACAAAGGAGTTGCCATTACAAAAAACACCGTCTTTCACTCTTCTTACTTTTGTCAGATATAAACTGGAGTCTTGACGGCACTCTCCCTCTCTTTCTGTTTTATAAACATGATCAGTAAAGGGAATGATTGAAGGACACAGACCTTTTGCTCATGATCTTACTTCAGATCAGGTATATGATTGTCTACTGAATGAATTCTCTTCAAAACTACAAACTTTTCTTGGAAAAAGAGGTATGAAGAAAAAAGTAATTCTGATCTTAATACTGTGGTATCATTGTTGTCATTGCTATTCTCCTTCATGAATTATTCCTCTCAACACACACACCATCTTGGACATTTATACACTTTCCTCAAAAGGGAAAAAAAGAGAGAATGAATTCAGAGAGACATTAAATATATGATATTAAATATGTCACCAGTGTCAGTTTTATGAACATATGTAAAATAAAGTAACTGAAATCATAAACATAATATATCAGAAATAAGTTTTTTTTTCAGAAATAAGTTTTTAAAACAGACTCCTGAATGCTTACTTCTTGCAAAGTTCCATGGAAATTCACAGTATGTAAGTACTTAGAGTAAATAATGCTGGTAGTTTGGGGGTGGGAGGTGGAATCAGAGACAGATCAGAAGGAACAACTGTTTCTGAGATCATCCAGAAAAGGGGTTAAACATTGTTGATAATGTTCATTTCAAGCTGAATCTTAGTATAATAAGCACCCTGTGACGTTTTAAATGAGCAAAGCTGTGAGGAATATGCTAGTCTTCCCTTGATTAGCAACAAACAAAACTTCACCCTCCCTATTGACTTGTATAGGGAAATATTATCAAACAAGAAACCCCTTCTTTACAGCTGACCAAATTTTATCATGGCAACCCAGACTCTTTGGACACTCCGAGGTAAACCCCATCCTTGCTGCAAGAACCACGGAAGCCACAATGACTGATGCCACAATTTCAATACCAAGAGTCCTTGTTTCAATCATAATCACTCCAGACATCTTGCATGAGTTCTGGCTCTTGGAGACTTCCCTACTACAATGGATCCTAGAGGACACCCTCAGCCTGAAGCTAGTCTCACTCAGAATGGGAGCAAAACACCTTCAAGGAGACTCAGTAGAAAGCTGTGATGGATGTTCTTCAGAAGCTTCATTTATTACCTGTGATTGGCATCTAAGTGAAGAATACGATTGGAAGAATTAGAAATTATGTACTGCCCAGACCAAGACAAGCCTTTCCTTGATGGGGTTTTAGGACCTTGTATTTGTCTCTGTCATAGGTAGACAGACTTGAGCTAAAAACCTCATGAACAGATGAAGCCCTGGGCTTCCATCACAGTTCAATCAGCAGCAGCAGCTCTAAGGCAGTGGGAGAGTCACTATAGAGACAGAGTGGCTGAAGTGCTCCAAAGAGAGAGAGAATTGGAGAAGGTGAAAGACCATGGAAGTGTTTTTTTAAAAAGTGAAAGATGGCTAAGAGCATAGAAGATGAGAGGCTTCTAAGTGTCAAGTAGAAAAACTGTAGTTCCCAGATATAAGAAGAGATCTAGCACTGCAAAAAGTTCAGAACTTAGAGCATCAGTACTCAAAACGCAAAGATATAACACTAACTGCCAGCAGATAATGAGCCACTGGCTCTCAAAGCTTAGAGCAATGAGCCTCTCATTTGAGCATCTAGATCTTTTAAATCTTTGGCTCTGAAAATCTAGATCATAAGAACCTAGTTCTCAAGGACGACAGCTAGAAGTCTCTTGCGTTAACATTCCAGAATAGTAAGCTTCTGATTTTGAGAATTTAGAGCCATGTATCTGTGATTTACAAGACTGGGGCTAAAAGCTTCTTGTGTGAGAGCCTTCTTGATAAGCTCCTGGAGTTTAAGGCTGCAAATACCAAGGAAGCTAGCAAACACTTCACTGTTCATAATTTCCCCATGAATAGAGCAAAATTACCCTCAGAAGCTATTTTGTGGGTTGAGCAAGTGATACATTGTCCAAGCTTTTTGTGCCATAAAATTGGTATGTTTGTAAGGTTGTCATAGAGATTAGTGGAATTATATGAATCACCCTTAAAATGACTAATGTGATAGTAATATTATTCTACCCTGGTAAATACATTGTCATACTTTCCTTTGAAAAAGAAAACTGATAATCAGGACATATAAACAAATTGTTACTTTCAGAAATGGAATTATTAAGCAACCAATCAGACCATATTTTTAGAAAAACAGTTTAACAAAACATAGGAAGTATCTTTCACTGAAATCATCAATAATAGTATGAACACATGAAATTAGAACAGCATTATAAAAGATTTTCTTCCAAAGTTCACAGAGATAATCACACTAGGCTATGAATCAGAAAAATATCAGTACACAGTGACTAACAATAAATACAAAAAATAAGCTTCTCAGGAAATTGTACATATAATTTTATAGAACACATCTAAGTAGGTCTGTAGTGAGTGGTTTGCTAAGTCATGCTGTAATTTAAGTTCATATATGGTAGATCAGAAAACATGTTTCCATGTAGAAATTCAATTGGAAGGATTAATGGAGAAATACAAGAATACAATAGGAATATATACACAGTCACAGATTTTTATGGAAACCCCTACTTTTATGAACTGTAATGACCGTGTTGCTATAATGACTTCTGCTTTATAGAGATACTCATAATGAACTGCCTTTGCTATCCTGTGTTCTAGTTACACCTTTCAAGATCCTTTAATTCAAGCAAACAAGTAGAAAGTTTCTAATGCAGACCTGTGAAGACCAGGACTGCTCCAGGTATGTTAAGTAACTAATTAACTAATATGAATTATTCCAGGGGGCCTCACTATCTAAAGATTTTCTATTCATATCTAATCGTGAGGAATTTGCATTCCAAAAGTATTATATAGAAAAAAAGTTATTCTGAAGCTTATGTATTGAAAATTAATTTAATGAGATTAAATTTAACTTTTAGAAATTTCAGTTAGTTTTGCATGTTTTAAGGTGTGAATTTCTTCAAATAATTGGACCATGAAAATCGACTTTGTCTAGTGTTCATTTTAGATAAAAGTTATAGTAACCATTTGGATAAATAGAACACAACCTCAAAGTATTTAGTATGGAAGGATGAATGAATGATGTTCATCAACAAGTTATTTAAATGATTTATTTTATTAAACCTCCATCATAATTCTATTTTATTGATTAGGAAGCTGATGTACAATGACTCGCACTTGAGAAGGCAGAACAAGGATATCAAGTCTCAAGCTAGATCCATAACCTCAAATCAATCTTTTTTGCCACAGATATAAATTCTCATCAAATAACAATTTAGAAGATGATTAGTAAAATGCACAAATATAGAAAATAAATAAAACTGAACCAAAAATTTAGTTTCTGGCTTAACTGATGAAACATAATAAGACTGACCTACTTGAGATTCTATATAATGTACATTGGAGATATTTACAAAGGGATGAGGTAACATTTTGAAAGTCAGTAATTTATCATGCTTCCCTGCTTAAATCTAGATAGCCAAATGAATTATGCACTGTTTATAAGTTAAAAGAAAGCATATAAAAATAATGCTTTTGAAATTATAATAGTGGTTCTGATATTGCTTCTATAATTTCACTATCATTTCTACTGTGTACAATTAAGTTGCCTGAAGAGTTTGAAAAAAATACACTCCAGAGATTCATTCAGTATTGGCTAAAATCATATGCTATGTTTTAATGTTTTATTATTGTTGTTTATTTAATCACTTGTTTCTAAAATGCTGTGATCAATCCTTGGAAAATCCAGCCTTTCTTGGTTTCTAGCACAGAGTCAGTGGGAGTAAAGAATAATTTCAGCTTTTCATCTGAGTTATGATCTTTACTTTTGTAGTTCATCAGCCTCATCTGTCACATGGATGTCATGAAATGAGAAAAATCTTCCAAGGCAGAAAAAAAAATAAAAACAAATTAATGTAGGACGATGATATAAATCAAGTGGTGAAGCCAGTGTGAATTATCAAAATATCTTTCATCAGGAGTGAACACATTTTCCTTTCTCTCAAGAGGAACCCATTATGTGTTTTTGTTTGCTCTATTATACTTCAAGTGCATATTAAAGGAATAGATTTATTAGGATTTAAAATGAATTCTACTCTGATAGGAAAGAATAGTGGTCCTTCAGTTTAATTTGAAAAGATTTAAACCTTGAAAGACTATGTAGACTCTAGCTAGTAATCAATGCTAAGAAAAACAAATAGTATTTTTAACTGAACACACATGAATGAATCTCTATCATAGGAAAAAATACAACCATGCTTTGTGTATTCTATCTGAAATCCTCAGATGTTTTTCAGTCAAATGAACACTGACATTTTTTATGACAAACACATGCTCTGTTTACTGAATGGGAAAGAACAATTAAAATAAGAATTACTTATGTTTTCTAGTATTTTTTTCTTTGATTCCAAGTGGCTTTACCATTGGGCTTCAAAAGACTTGTCTATATAAAACAGGGATCTCAATAAGGGGTTTAAGAATGCCAAGCAATTTCAGGGAAGATCAAAGTAGACAGACATACAAATATAAAAAAGAAAAAGATTTGCTTTTCAGAGGCAAACTGCTTAAAACTGCCCAATCACAACATTTATTCTTTTATTAGTGAAACATAAATAGACATATTTGGGTGTTTCTGGAAAAGTGTGTTTAAGGAGAGAGTTAGAATTAAGAAAGAGAGGAAGGGAATGCAGGAAGGGAAGAGGCTGATTTACTGGGAGAGGCATAAATATACCTAGATAAGTAACTCTAAAATATCTTGAAATGAATACTATTATAATAGGGGAAATAGTCCATGATGTTATCTACAAAGGTCTCAAAAGTTAGGCACTAAGGAGCTTTCCTTTTCTTGTGGGGAAAAAAAAGTTTTAGACAAAAAGATTAAAGATAGCATTCTGTAATAGATCAAAGAAACTTTTACCCGGAACCTAGTCTATCTTTATGAGAGCCCCTTACTTGCTAGCTTAGGGTGTTTAAAAGCTCAGGAACGTAGGAAGAAGAGAGATTCAATACCATTAGGTTAATAGGAATTTTTAGACACATTTTTATTGTAAAAATACTGTACAGAGGGGTTACAGTTACATGAGTAAGGTAATGAGTACATTCCCTATGGAACATTGTTGCCTCCTCCTTTGTTTTTCCCCTACCCTCCCTTCCTTCCCCACCTCTCCCCAACTCCTTTCCCCTCCGCCCCCCCCCCAAAGTTTTGGTTTCGACATAGTGTCTCATATATCACATTGTTACAATGGGTCGACTTCTATCCCTATTTAAGCATTTTGTTTTTCCCCTTCCCCTCCTAAAATTAGAAAAATGTAGGTACAAGATGCAGGACACCAGAATCAAATACAGTGAAAACAGGGGTTATACTGTGGGGGAGGAACATACCGAAGAAACAAAAAAATCACATAGTACATTATAAATGTGTTTAAAACAATAGCAAGAAAGGAAAAACCATTTGTGTCCCTATCTTGGGGTTCATTTTGCTTCACATCATTTTATATGGTCATATGTACATAGCTTTTGATTTCTATACTACATATGGTAAATAAGGAGAACCATGGGACCTATGTTTCTTTGGGCCTGGCTTACTTAACTTAATATATTTTCTTCCAAGTCTTTCCATTTCCTAACAAATGGGGCAATATCATTCTTTCTGATGGAGGCATAGAATTCTGCTGTACATATATATACCACATTTCTTGATTCATTCATCTACTGAGGGGCATCTGGGTTGGTTCCATATCTTAGCTATGGTAAATAATGCTGCAATAAACATAGTTGTCCTGGTTACCTAGTATGGCCTTGTTTGGGATCATTTGGGTAAATGCCCAAAAGTGGGATTGTTGGGTCATAGGGGAGCTCTATGTGGAGTCTTTTTTTTTTTTTTTTTTTATTGTAAAGCTACTATACAGAGGGTTACAGTTACATGAGTGAGGTTATGAGTACACTTCCTCTTGAACATTGTTACCCCCTCCATTGTTTTCCCCCTACCATCCCCTCCCTCCCTCCCTTCCCCGAGGTTCTTTTTTTTTTTTTGATTGTGATTAAATGATTACATAATTTCAAAGTCACAAGTTCATTCTAACTTCCCTGGAGCAAATTGTCTACCACAGTCTGTAATATATAACAGTGTTCTCTATGTGGAGTCTTTTGAGTAACCTCCATACTGCTTTCCAAAGTGGTTGAACAAGTTTACACTTCCACCAACAGTGCAGTTCCCTTTTGGCTACATCCACTCCATCATCTGTTGTTAACTGGGGAGAGGTAGAATCTCAATGTTATTTTGATTTGCATTTCTTTTATGGCTAGAGAAGTTGGGCATTTTTTCATGTGTCGATTGGCCATTCTTATTTCCTCTTCAGTGAAGTCTCTCTTTAAGTCTTTAGCCCACTTATTAATTGGGCAGTTGTTTCTTTGAGGATTTGTTTTTGGGAGATATAATTTTTAGAATTCTAAGTATATTTAGTTATGAGACCCCCTGTCCGTTGTATGGCTAGTGAAGATCTTGTCCCAATCCGGCTTTCTATTGATCTTGTTTGCTATGGCCTTTGCCAGGCAGAAGCTCTGCAGTTCCATGCAATCCCAATTGTCCAACCTTTCTTTGATTAGTTGTGTTTCTGGGTCTCTATTAAGAAAATTTTGGCCTGTGCCAAGGAGCCCTAGAATTTCTCCTATTCCTTCCTGTAATGTTTTCAGGGTGTCTGTTTCACTTCGAGGTCTTTGATCCATTTGGAGTTGATTCTGGTGCAGGGTGATATATGAGGATCTAGCTTTAGTTTTCTACAGCTGTTTAACCATTTTTTTAACAGGCATTTTTGTTCTGATTGATTAGGGATGACATGCTGTTTAGCATACTGTGGTTGAATCAAAGAATGGAGGTAGGAAGGGACTGTGTCTGACCTAGTCATCTGTATACAGTGGAGTAGGTAAGTCAAATGAGGAAATGTAGCTCTTTGCAGTATGCTATTATCTTGAACACAAATGTTAAGAAGATTTCATTTGACTTAACTCAGCCCTATTAGTATTCTTCTCAGGTCTGAGCCTCTCCCTCCTCTTGTTCTTTCCACACCTCTTTTGAAGTGGCAAATACACTAAAAGGGCACTACAACCCACCCAAAGTATTTGAGCAAGGGGCTAGACTGAAGAATGCTTGTGAAAACTGTTTATAAACAGTCTCTGAACTGATAATGATGTCATGAAATGATCTTCTTCTTTTTTTCTCTCTATCATTTTTTTAATTGTGAAAATACCATACAGAGGGGTTACAATTACATGAGCAAGGTAATGAGTACATTTCTTATCAAGCATTGTTGCCTCCTCTTTTGTTTACCCTTACCATCGCTTCCCATCTCCCCCACCTCCCACCCCCCTTGCCAAAGTTGTAAAGTTTGTTTTACGACATAACATCTTGTACATCTCATTGTTGCAATGGGTCCACCTGTGTCCCTATTTAAACAATTTATTTTTTCCCTTTCCCTCCATAAATTTCACTAACATCAAATACACTGAGAACAGGCATTATAGCTGTGGGGAAGGAACATACAAAGCAACAAAGAGATCATCTTATAAATATGTTAGAAACAATAGCAAGCAAGAAAAAAAAATTTGAATCCTTATCTTTGGGTTCATTTCCCCTAACGTCAACTTATCTGACCTTTTCTGCTTGTCTCAGACATACATTAATTATTGCAAATAAGGGAAACCATGGGACCTATGTTTCTTTGGACCTGGCTTACTTCACTTAATATAATTTTGTCCAAGTCTTTCCATTTCCTAACAAATGGGGCAATGTCATTCTTTCTGATGGAGGCATAGAATTCCATTGTGTATATATACCACATTTTCTTGATCCATTCATCTACTGAAGGGCATCTGGGTTGGTTCCATATCTTAGCTATGGTAAATAATGCTGCAATAAACATAGTTGTGCTGGTAACTTTAGTATGGTCTTGTTTGTGATCGTTTGGGTAAATGCCCAAAGTGGGATTGCTGTGTCATAGGGGAGCTCTATGTGGAGTCTTTCAAAGAAACTCCATACTGCTTTCCAAAGTTGTTAAACAAATTTACACTTCCACCAACAGTGCACTAAGGTTCCCTTCTGTCCACATCCCCTCCAGCATCTGTTGTTATTAGAGTTCTTGATTATAGCCATTCTAACTGAGATGAGGTGTATCTCAATGTTGTTTTGATTTGCATTTTTATTTTGTGGCGAGGGACGTTGAACATTTCTTCATGTATCTATTCGCCATCCTTCTTTCCTCTTCAGGGAAGTTTCTTGTAATTCTTTAGCCCACTTATTTCTTGGGCAGTTGTTTCTTTGAGAATTTGTTGTTGGGGGATTTAATTTTTTGAGTTCCAAGTATATTTTAGATATGAGACCCTTTTCCATTGTATGGCTAGTGAAGATCTTCTCCCAATCTATTGATCTTGCTAGCTATGTCCTTTGCCATGCAGAACCTCTGCAATTTCATGCATTCCCATTTGTCCAGCCCTTCTTTGATTTGTTGTGTGTCTGGGTCTCTATTAAGAAAATTTCAGCCTGTGCCAAGGAGACCTAGGGTTTCTCCTATTCCTTCCTATAATGTTTTCAGGGTATCTGCTTTGACCCTGATACATTTGGAGTTGATTTTGGTGCAGGGTGATATATAAGGATCTAGATTCAGTTTTCTACAAGTGATTAACCAATTTTGCCAGTACCATTTACCGAAGAGGCTGTCTTTCATCCATTCTACATTTTTTTAGCTCCCTTATCGAAAATTAGATGGCTATAGGTTTGTGGGTTCATTTCTGGGTTTTCAATTCTATGCCATTGGTCCTGAGGTCTTGTGCCAGTACCAAGATGTTTTGATGACTGTGGCTTTGTAGCAGAGTTTGAAATTTGGTATTGAAATTCATCCAGCACTGTTCTTTCTGTTAAGGATCGATTTTGCTACTCGGAGTCTTTTATTCTTCCATATGAATTTTTGGATTGCCTCTTCTATTTCCTTGAAGAATGAGGTTGGAATATTGCTAGGTATCGCATTGAATTTGTAGATAGCCTTGGGAAGTATTGCCATTTTAACTATGTTGATCCTTCCAATCCAGGAGCATGGGAGGTTTTCCCACTTTCTAAGTTCTGTTTTGATTTCTTTTTTCAGGTTTTTAAAGATTTCATCATAGAGGTCCTTCACTTCTTTGGGTAAGTTAATTCCTAGGTATTTTTTTTGTAGGGCTATTACAAATGGAGTTGCTTTCCTGATTTCAGCCATGTTTTTCTTATTGTTGGCATACAGGAAATCCATTGTTTTTGAGGGTTAATTTTATATTCTGCTATGTGGCCAAAGTTTTGAATCAGTTCGAGTAATTTGGGAGTGGAGTCCATGGGATTCTTTAAGTAAAAGATCATGTCATCTGCAAAGAGGAAGAGTTTTACTTCATCTTTCCCTATTGGGATCCATTTGATGTTTGCATCTTGTCTTATTGCTGTAGCTAAGCATTCTAATACAAAATTGAAGAGAATAGGAGAGAGTGGACATCTTCATCTCATTCCTGAGTTAAGAAGAAATGTCTTTAGTTTTTCACCATTAAGTATAATGCAGGCTGTAGGTTTGTCATATGCAGTCTTTATTGTATTGAGGAATGTTCCATGGATTCCTAGTTTTTCCAGAACCTTTATCATAAAGGGGTGTTGGATCTTGTCAAATGCTTTTTCTGCATCTACTGAGATAACCATGGAGTTCTCATCTTTGCTCTTGTTGATGTGATGAATTATAATAATTGATTTGTGTATATTAAACCAGTTTTGCATCCCAGAAATGAATTCTGTTTGATCATGGTGTATGACTTTTTGGATGAATTGCTGAAGTCGATTGGCCAAAATTTTGTTGAGAAGTTTTGGATCAATGTTCATTGAAGAAATGGGTCTATAGTTCTGTTTCTTTGATGAGTCCCTGCCTGGTTTTGGGATGGTTATGATGGCTTCATAGAATGAGTTTGCTAGCGAACTTTTTCAATTTCATTGAAGAGTTGGAGGAGTATTGGTGTGAGCTCTGGTTGATGGACTTGTAGAATTCTGCTGCAAATCCATCTGGTCCTGGGCTTTTATTAGATGGGAAGTCACTTATTGCTGTTTCTATTTCAATGCTTGAAATGGGCTTGTTAAGTTGGTTTAACTCATCTTGGTTTAGTTTCAGCATGTCGAGATTTGCCAGGAAAAGGTCCATTTCTGCCAAGTTCTCAAACTTATTAGCATAA
This sequence comes from Dipodomys spectabilis, assembly GCF_019054845.1. Taxonomy (NCBI): domain Eukaryota; kingdom Metazoa; phylum Chordata; class Mammalia; order Rodentia; family Heteromyidae; genus Dipodomys; species Dipodomys spectabilis. The sequence goes on from NW_024870709.1 coordinate 14,665,149, forward strand.
AGGTTTGAGAAGTATTCCCTGTTCTGAATCTTGGTTTTTTTCTGTGGTGATGTTTCCATTCTCATCTCTGAGTTTATTTATTTGGGTATATTCTCTTCTTTTTCTGATAAGATTTGCTAAGGGTCTGTCAATTTTGTTAATTTTTTCCGAGAATCAACTCTGTTTTGTTGATTCTTTCTATTTTTTTTGGATTCTAATTCGTTTAATTCTGATTTAATTTTAATTATTTCTTTCCATCTACTGGATTGGGTTTATCTTGCTGATCTTTTTCAAGGAGGTTCAAATGTCTCAGTTGTTGGTTTCAGATCTCTCCAATTTGTTGATGTAGGAATTCAGACCTATAAACTTGCTTCTGAGTACTGCCATTGCTGTGTATCAGAGGAGCTGGTAATTTGCGTGTTCATTTTTGTTGCATATCATGAACATTTGAATTTCCTTTCTAATCTCTTCCATGACCCACTGGTGATTCAACAGTGTGTTGTTCAGCCTTCATGTGTTACAGGACTTTCCTTGGTGACTTTTGGTGTTGAGTTCTAATTTGATTCCCTTATGGTCTGAGAGAATGCAAGGGATAACTTCAATGTTTCTTAATTTGGACAAATTTGCTTTGTGGCCCTAAATGTGGTCTATTTTGGAAAATGTTCCATGTGCTGCTGAGAAACACGTGTATTCTGATGCTGCTGGGTGAAATATTTGATAGATGTCTGTTAAATCTAGTTGATCTATGCAGTTGTTTAGATCTGCGGTTTCTCTGTTGAGATTTTGCCGAGTTGATCTTTCTAGTGGGGACAGTGGTGTGTTAAAGTCCCCAACCATTTAATGTCTTTGGATCTATGTGAGATTTGAGGCAAAGTAGTGTTTCTTGGATGAATTTGGGTGCTCCCTTATTTGGTGAAAAGATATATAGAATTTTAATATCCTCCTGAAGGAGAGGTCCCTTAATTAGTGTGTAGCGACCTTCTTTATCTCTTCTCTCTGATTTTAATTTGAAGTCTATTTTATCATATATTTGGATTGCAACTCCTGCCTCTATATGGGTGCTGTTTGCTTGGTAGATTTTGTTCCAGCCTTTCACATTCAAAATACATTCGTTTTTATGGGCAAGGTGTGATTCCTGAAGGCAGCAGATAGAAGGAACTTGCTTTTTAATCCACCTAGACAGTCTATGTCACTTAATTGAAGAGTTAAGTCCGTTAATGTTCAGAGTTAGGACTGAGAGGTGTTTGGTAGTTCCTGTCATGTTATCCACCTTCTTTGTGGCTGAGACAACTGGGTTCTTCCTATGGTTCTTGGATTCTCAGTTTGGATGTGGTTTCTTGGTCTTTATTGTGGTTCTGTTGGTTTTCTATGTGTAGGACATCTTTAAGTAGGGCTGGTTTGATGGAGATATATTGTTTCAGTTTTTTGTTGTTTTTTTTTTGTCAGTCGTGGGCCTGAACTCTGGGCTTGGGTGCTGGCCCTCAGCTCTTCAGCTCCAGGCTAGTGCCACTTGAGCCACAGCACCACTCTCAGCTTTTATTGCTTATTTGGTGCTTAGGAATTGAACCCAGGACCTCATGCATGCAAGGCAAGCACTCTACCACTGAGCCACCTTCCCAGGCCTGTTTCAGTTTTTCTTTGCTATGAAAGGGTTTTATTTGACCTTCAGTTATGAAGGATGGTTCAGCTGGGTACACTATTCTTGGCTGATAATTGTTTGTCTTTAGGGCATGGCATACATCATTCCAGGCTCTTCTTGCTTTGATTGTCTATGCTGAGAAATCTGAGATATTCTAATTGGTTTCCCTTTACAGGTGATTGATCTTTTCTCCTTGACAGCTTTAAGGATCTTTTCCTTGGTCTGAATTGATCTTGTGAGGATTATAATGTGACAGTGGGATGTCCTGTTCTGGTCTTTCTATTTGGGGTTCTAAAAGCTTCTTGTATCTGAATAGGCCTATCTTTTTGCATGTTTGGGAAGTTCTCTGCTAGGATCCTGTTAAATAAATTTCCTAGACCAGGTGCTTTCCTAGATTAGGTGCTCCTCTACACCCATTATCCTCAAATTAGGCCTTCTGATGGTATCTTCCAAATATTGAATAGATCTATCATATTTCTTGGATTTGTCTTGGATAGTTGTATGTTCTTTCTCTGTAATATCTAGGCTGGCTTCAATCCTAGAGATTCGATCTTCTGCAAGGTCTAACCATATGTCAAGACTTTCTACTTTGTTTTTTATTTCTTTTCCTTCTAATTGGTTGGCTTTGGTGGCTTGAGATTCTTTGTTGGAGCTTTGTTTTAAATCTTATATGAACTCTTTACTTCCTTAATTTGGTGTTCAGTGTTTATTTCAAATCACTTAGTTGATTGGTTATGGTTTCTTTGGACTCCCATTGCTTCTGTTGGTTTGCATTCAGCATTCCCTTTGTGCTCTCCCTGAATTCTTTCAGCTGTCTGTTTATGGATTCCATGAATGCCTCTACTGATCTTTGTCTATTCTCATTTGCTCTCACAATTCTTGTATTACTCTTTAATTAGCTTCTTCAAGTTCACTCAATTCCTGTAATTCTTTTTGACTGTTCTCAGCCTGCTCATGCAATTCTTTTATTTTTCTTTGACTGTTCTCAACCTGCTCATACAATTCCTGTATTAATCTATGAGGCTTGCTCATGCTCATGAGATTTCTGTATTAATATTTATTTTGCCTCCTTTCACTCCCTATCATCCTCATACTGAGTCCTTTGCAGGCTTTCAATCTTTTCATTCACCATGTTTACCAGTAGTGTTTGTAGAGCTTTTTGGGACCTCTCCTCTGGATTATTCATTAACTGTTCTGTCACATGATTATCATGAGTGGGAGTTGAGATACCCAGACTTGCCATTTTTCTTATGTTTTTCCAGCTTGTTCTGCCCATTTGGTATGTAAGTAACACCAATTTTGTGCTAGAACACTATTTTAAGGCAAGCATCAACCGCAGTCATGTAGTTGCACAGTCAAAATGGCTGCAGATACAATCTAGTTCAACAGATACAGTCTATTCAACATCAAACAACTATGGATTAATGGGCTAAGAACAGCAAAGAAGCATTTGGCAAACCAGAGATTATTAGGTTTAGGGAGAAGTGTGGGGAAAAATAGGATTAGAGGGATGTGGAGAGGTAAAAGGTGAGTGAATTTAACCAAGTCCTAGTATCAGAGAGGGAAATGGATTGGACAGAATGATAGGAGAGAGAATAAAAAAATTGCAAAACAAAAATTTAAATTTAAAAAGTGAAACACTTAAAAATTATGTAAGTATAAAGAAATGATATTGACAGAAGAAAAGGATAGGATGAGAGGAAGGGAGGGATAGAAAGGAAACATGAAAAACTAAAAAATAAAAATTCTTAAAATTAGTTACTTGAAAATTATATAGGTATAAAGAGGTAAAACTGATATTAAAGAAGTTAGGCATAAGAGGTTGTGAATTGAGTAATAAATTTCTGGATTATGTATGTACACAATGGGGGATAAGATCGAATAATCGATGGTGGTTATATATCTGGGAATGAGCAGAACAGCAATTAAGTCATGTAAAAAAGAAAGAGAAAAAATGAAAAGAATTTTAAAAAGGACCAAATGATCAAAAGAAATTAAATACAGGGGCTGAGGGTTTAGCCCAGCAGAAGGGCACCCACCCGGCGCACACAAGGCCCTGGGTTCGGTCCTCAGCCCTGGGGGAAAAAAAAAGCTACAAAAGAAATTAAATACACACACACACACACACACACACACACACACACACACACACACACCTAAAATAAAAATTATGGGTGGGGGGCGGGGGGAGGATGGGAATGGATGGGTAGGGGAAACAAAAGAGGAGGCTACAATGCTTGGTAAGAAATGTACTCATTATCTTGCCCATGTAATTGTAACCCCTCTGTACAGTATTTTCACAATTAAAAAAAATTGTTAACTAAAAAAAAAAAGAAATGTACTCATTACCTTGCTCATGTAATTGTAACTTCTCTGTATGTTATTATCACAATTAAAAATTGAAAAAAAAAGGAAAACTTTTTTTAATAATTTTTTTAAAAAGGTACAAGAAAGAGTCCTTTTTTGGGGGGGGGGGGGAATAGGAAGATCCTGTATCTCCCCTGTGTCCATAACCAGTCTCTTGGTGGAGTCTCTGGTCTGCTTGTGGTGTTTGGTTTTACTGTGGCTTGACTGGTTTCTTAAGTCAGTTTGTTTCAGCAGGCAGAAAAATGCTTAGCGTTACCCAGCATTTTGTGGAAATGATCTTCTTATCATGACGTGAACACCTACAAAGGATATATTGTGTCATAAAGTCCCCTCAGCTGATCAGAGTGTTTCATAAAGGATTTGAAGTTGGTTGCCCAGCTTTGAGCATGGAAGTATTTTAGGTAAGCCAATGGGATGAGGAGTGTGGCCAAGTAAAAAGTGGCATATCAGATTTTAAGTATTTGTTTGAAACTACTTCTCAGTAGATGTTCACCTAATACGTTGTTCACTTAGAACTTTTTTTTAAAAAAGACACATTGGGCATAGTGAGCAAGTATATGCCAGTAATTTTATTAGGTCTCGGAGCTTTGGGTGAGGAAGCACGTGAAATTAAGTGGGTGGTGATTTTTCCCCCTGAGAAATGCAGTAGAAACTTCAACTGCAAAAAATTCAAAGCCCTTTGAATTCACTGTTTCTCTTTTTCTTAATCAAGACTACTTCATAGCACCTTGGTGACTTGTAAGTATATCTTGTGAATTCATAGGCTAACACAGGCTTTAGGAGAGGAATAGGGAGAGGAACTGTTCAAAACAGAATACCAAGGATTGTTATATGCTACTAGCATCAAAAGCAATGAAAATACACCATAAATTATATAATTAATTCCACCAAGGTGAAAGAAATTAGTTCTGCTCCTAAGTGACACAATGCTGATAACTCTCATTCAATTTCATCATTTAGGAGAAGTTAGACCTTTAATCAGTAATATGATAAATTGGAAGTGGAATAGAGTCTGTGTTTTCTATAATTTTGCAGTAATAATGTCATTTCTGACATACTTTGTCTCTGTCATCAAAGTAATATGATTTGCTTCTTAATTACATTTCTAGATGAGGGTAAAATAAGAATGAACCATACCAGTGAATTCACCTCATTACAATGTGTGAGCCTTGGCTAATACTGAGTCAGTAGAAAGAGGCCCCCAAAAACAGACTATATTTTTTTCTTTTTCTTATTTGTCCTAGTTTACTGTCATTATTCTGCATTCCATAAACTGAATGTAATTAGATTTTTGTCATATCTATTTCTCATAACATTGAAGTTTTTTGTTTTGTTTTGTTTTGGGGTTTTGTGTGTGTGTGTGTGTGTGTGTGTGTGTGTGTGTGTGTGTGTGTGTGTTTTGTGGTTTACCAAGAAGTCTTACTTATGACCTCTGGAAAGCGAGACAATCCATTGAGGCACAATCAAAGGTAGACAACGAAGTTTATTAATACAATATTTACACCAGAAAGGGGTCCTGTGACTACCTTGTCCTGGGCTAGATACCCACAGCCTCAACCACCAAATCTCCAAATCCTCCAATACCCAACCCTCCCCCCCCCCCCACCTTTATTATTTGGTCTGCAAACCACCAAATTAGTCTCAACCACCAAACCTCCAAACCTCACACTTCCAAAACTCCAAACTCCAAAGCTCCAAAGGGAAAGGTTTTTCCTTTCTTCCCTTCCTCCTCCACTGCAGGCCTCTCCACTCTCCACAGGCCTGCCCTGCTTTGCTCTGGGAGGCGCCTCTCCACAGGCCTCTCTAGAGGAAGATCCCAAATGTCCTCCAGAAGAGGCCCTGAATGGCCCTTCAAGGAGATCCCAAATGACCTCAGGAGGAGGTCCCACATGGCCCTTGAGAAGCTCCAAATGCCTCTCAAGGCCTGTGTGCCCTCCACAAGCCTGCCCTGTTCTGCTCCGGCAGGCTTTCCCCTCCTGCTGTCTCTCCCTCCGCTCCTACTACTTCCTTCTTGCTCTTCCTTCCTTCCTCAGGACTCCCAGTCTCCTCGGGACTCCCTTCTCCTCCTTCCAGACTAACCGTTTTCCCCTTAAACTCTCCCTCAGGCCTTGGAGTACCAGTCTATATATACCCAGATAGGCTGTGGTTTCCCCACTAATGGTTTCAAACTGCCATTCAGGCTTCTTCCCCAAACTGCCCCTAATCCAATCCCAATAGGCAGCTCACCATGTGGGGCTTGCTGCCCCACCCCCTCCAGGAGCATACCCCTCCCCCTTTTGGCGGCATGCCCCACCCCTTTTGGTAGCATGCCCACTTCTCCAGCAGCACTCCTCATGGGGCGGTGACTTCAGCCTCTCAATGCCCTGTTCTGTCCAGTGGCTCAGTCTGTGGAGCAGTGAGGCTCGCCTCTTGATGCCCTGCCCTCTCTAGCAGGCCGGACCACAGGGCCATGCTGACTCTTGGGCCCTGCTGCTTATGGGGCCCCAAGGGTTATTACATCTTAAATGTGAGTAGATGGAAATTAGAATGAATAAAATGACACCAATTCAGATTTCCACATGTTATTACCAAGACTCCATTTAAACACTGGCCTAGAGGATGAACAGTCACACCTAAATTCAGTACCAGTAATGTAGGCCACCTACAGAGACTACAGAATTCTTATATTCAATAGCCCCTCCTACTTTACTTCATCTCCATTATACTTTATTCAGCAATATTCATAATACTCATCTTACCATGTAGTGATTGATCCTGAATCTGAAGCATTATTTTGTTACTTCTTACCTAACTTTACTCATCAACAACACGTAAGTTCTGTCCACCTCCACATCCCCTCTGAACGCTGCCTCCTCTTTGAACTGCTTGTAGCATCAATTCGAGCAATATGTAGCAGCAAAGGAGAAAAAGTTTTGCCTCCTCCTTATTTCCAAATTAGAAGAGTTAGTAGAGAACAATCCATTAGAGTAGACTGACCTCAGCTGAAGCTCCAAAAACATTTATTTAGCATTGTGCTAGATGTGAAGAAAAATAAAGATAAATAAAAATGGGGCCCCAGGCCTCTAGAAGCTGACAATATATTAATCCACTTGGGGAGATTCTGATGAGTTTATTCACACTTAAACTGTTATTAGTTGACAAGTGTTGATTCCATAAGGTGTTATTACAACAGGTTTCTTAGCAACACAGTTCCACCTACTTGGTTAGGATGTAGCTGAGGGACGTACTGGGTTACTCTAGGATAGTTATGCAAAAACAGCTTCAGAGGAAATCTGTCAGAGAATTATAAAGTTACCCACTTGAAACTCTAGAGAATCACCTGCCAGCCTATTTTTTCCAAGGCCTTTTAAGAAGGGACTTCCAGAAATGTCCCTTCACAGATTTTGTGCTAAAAGGGCACTTGTGCAGAGCTGACCTTGATGCCAGTAGCTTCAGGAGACTCATTTTCTCATTAAGGATTTTATTCCCTTTAAAAGCATTGTAATATAGCTTGAAAAACTGCTTCCCTTTAGGAACTGGTTTCAGTCTGATGTACTTTGCAGAGCAATGGCCATGGAATTTAGGTTCAAGGGACAGAAATCCTAAAGGAATCTTTGGCTGAAAACCAAGTAGCTCTTAAGTGAATTGCACATTTCTATGAAGGCACACATGGAATATTTCCTGAAGAAAGGTTTTGCAGAAAAGAGCCTACATCTCTTTTTAATTTAAATAAAGTAAAAAATCTGTACTTTTATGTATCTATAAGTATGTATATATAAACATATAACATATTTAGTTTATGATTATTTGATAAAAAATATGAAAAAGATAATTATTTATTTAGTCTACATCAAATAAGACAAATGGAACTTATACTCGTTGTCCTGCAGAAAATTATGAACTTTAGACAGGATATATTATAAGACTCTAGTTTTAAACATAATGAGGTCTGCAGACTTCATATCTATGAGACTAAAGAATTGACATACTTCCAGCTGTGGATGAGAACCTACTTTAAATTGATTCTCAAGGGATAATTAACTTAGGAATGAAAATGAGAGTAAAATTTATCTATGATTTCTTTTTTTAAGTGGTTGTGAGACTTGATCTCAGGACCTGTACACTGACCCTCAACTCTTTTTGCTCAAGGCTAGCACTCTACCACTTACAGCCACAGATCCACTTCCAGTGTTTTGCATTATTAATTGGCGATTCTGGCAGATTTGAAGAGTCCACCTCTCAGTGCAACATGTAATAAGAAAAATATTGTAACTAAATGTCAACAGCTCCAGTATCTCCTTGAGTACAAAGGAAATGGTGGTCAGAAACAGAGAGCAGTTGCATTCATGGAAATTGAGGATGTTTGAGCCACACTTTTTTGAGGTTATCTTGAGGTGGAGAAGGCTATCACCTGAGATATTTTAAATAAGTTTTATAGACTTCATTTTTTTCAAAATCATTTGAGACATTCCTATAATTATGTTTCTTTGTGTAGTGGGAAGACTGAGGCATAGTGATGATAAATATTTTCACCAAGGAATCAAAGTTATTGATGGTCAGAAATGTGATATTATTTTAGGCTGTTAATCATAAAGTTTATGAAATTAGCCTACTACTTTGTACTGCATCATGTGTAGATAATGAGAAAAGGAAGTGAGGAAGGGCCTTTCATCATTGGAAGGAGCTGGAACAGCCAGAAGGTTTAAAAAGCAGTAACAGGGAGACAATTTTTAGAATCTTTGTATGAGAGCCACTCAGAACAACAAACCATAGAATAGAAAGCATGAAAGCAGATTTTTGGAGTCCAAAGACTGCATGAGACTCTGGTTCCTTAGCCTTTCCTCTCTTTTTCACTTTCTTTATTTTTTAATATTTTTTATTGTAAAGATACTATAGAAAGGGGGTTACAGTTTCATGAGTAAGGTAATGAGTACATTTCCTATTGAGCAATCTTACGCCCTCCTTTGTTTTTCCCCTACCATCGCTTCCCTCCCATCCTCCTCAACTTCTTCCTCCCTTCCTTCTCCCTCCCCAAAACTGTAAAGTTCATTTTCAACATAGTGTTACAATGGTTCAACCAGCATTTTGTTATTTCCCTTCCCCTACCCAAGTTAGAAAAATGTATATATAAGATGCAGGGCACCTGAATCAAATACAGTGAAAACAGGGGTTATACCATGAGGGAAGGGCATACAAAAGAAACAAAAAAAGCACAATACATTATAAATATATTAAAAACAACAGCAATAAATATAAAACTTCTTGTGTACCTATATTGGGGTTCATTTCACTTAGCATCATCTTATATGGTCACATGTACATAACTTTTAAGCTTTTCTGCTTGTGCTAGACATATACTAGTTATTGCAAATAAGGGAAATCATGGGACCTATGTTTCTTTAGGCCTGACTTAATTCACTTAATATAATTTTTTCCATGTCATTCCATTTCCTAACAAATGGGGCACTGTTATTCTTTCTGATGGAGGCAAAGAATTCTATTGTTTATATATGCCACATTTTTTTGATCCATTCATCTACTGAGGGGCATCTGAGGGGTTCCATATCTTAACTATGGTAAATAATACTGTAATAAACATAATTGTACTGGTAGCTTTAGGATGGCCTTTTTTGTGATCATTTGGGTAAATGCCCAAAAGTGGGATTGCTGGGTCATTTTTGAGTTTTACAAAGTGGTTGAACAATTTTACACTCCCACTAACAATGCAGTTTAGTTTCCTATTGGCCAGATCTCCTCCAGCATCTGTGTTTAGATTTCTTGATTCCAGCCATTCTAACTGGGGTGAGGTGGAATCTCAATGTTGTTTGGATTTGCATTTTTTTATGGCTAGAGTAGTTGGGCATTTCTTCATGTGTCTATTGGCCATCCTTCTTTCCTCTTCAGAGAAGTTTCTCTTTAAGTCTTCAGCCCACTTGTTTTTTTTTTAAATTGTGAAAATACCGTACAGAGGGGTTACAATTACATGGGCAAGGTAATGAGTGCATTTCTTATCAAGCATTGTTGCCTGCTCCTTTGTTTCCCCTTCCCATTCCTTCCTTCTCAGCCCCTTCCCCCCATCCTTTCTCTCCCCCTCCCCCCCAAGTTGTAAAGTTCATTTTCAACATAATATCTTGTACATCTCATTGGTGCAATGGGTCTCTCTCTGTATCCCTATAAGGACTCAAGTGTTTTTTTTTTTCTTTCTTGCTACTGTGTCTAACATATTTATAAGATATTTCTTTGTTGCTTTGTATGTCTCTCCCCCACGGTATAACTCCTGTTTTCACTGTATTTGATGTTGTTATAATTTGTGGAGGGGAAAGGAAAAAACAAATTGTTTAGCCCACTTATTAATCGAGTGCTTGTTCCTTTGAGGATTAATTTTTGGGAGATTTAATTTGTTGAGTTCTAAGTATATTTTAGATGTGAGACCCTTGTCCGTTGTATGGCTAGTGAAGATCTTCTCCCAATCCAACCTTTGGCAGTATTGTCATTTTCACATGTTAATCCTCCCAATCCAGGAGTATGGGAGGTTTTTCCACTTCTTTAGTTCAGCTTTAATTTCCTCTTTCAGGTTTTTAAAGTTTTCATCATAGAGGTTCTTCATTTCTTTCTTTTTTCTTTTTTTAATTGTGAAAATACCATACAGAAGGGTTACAATTACATGGGCAAGGTAATGATTACATTTCTTATCAAGCATTGTTGCCTCCTCCTTTGTTTCCCCTTCCCATCTACCTTCCCCCATCTCCCTCTCCCCCACCAAAGTTGTAAAGTTCGTTTTTCAAGGTCCTTCACTTCTTAATTCGTAGGTGTATTATTTTTTGTAGGGCTATTACAAAAGGAGTTGCTTTCCTGATTTCAGCCGTGCTTTTCTCATTATTGGCATACAGAAAAGCCATTGATTTTTGAGGGTTAGTTTTATACCCTGCTACTTTGCTAAAGTTTTGAACCAGCTTGAGTAACTTGGGAGTGGAGTCCATGGGATTCTTTAAATACAAAATCATGTCATCTGCACAGAGGGAGAGTTTAACTTCATCTTTCCCTATTTGGAGCCCATTATGTTTGCATCTTGTCATATTGTTGTAGCTAGGCATTCGGAGAGAGTGGACATCCTTGTCTCTTTCCTGAATTTAAAGGAAATAGTTTTAGCTTTTTGCCATTGAGTATAATGCTGGCTGTAGGTTTGTCATATATAGCCTTTATTATATTGAGGAATGTTCCATGGATTCCCTGTTTTTCCAGAGCTTTCATCATAAAGTGGTATTGGATCTTGTCAAATGCTTTTTCTGCATCTATTGAGATAATCATGTGGTTCTTATCCTTGCTGTTGTTGATGTGATGAATTATATTGGTTGATTTTCTTATATTGAACCAACTTTGCATCCCTGAAATGAATCCTGTTTGATCATGGTGTATGAATTTTTTGATGAGCTGTTGAAGTTGACTGGCCAAAATTTTGTTGAGAAGTTTTGCATCAATGTTCATCAAAGAAATGGGTCTATAGTTCTCTTTCTTTAACGAGTCCCTTCCCAGTTTGGGGATGAGAGTTATGAGGCTTCATAGAAAGAGTTTAGCAGTGAACTTTCACTTCTAATTTCATTGAATAATTGGAGGAGTATTGGTGTGAGTTCTGCTTTGATTGCCTTGTTAGAATTCAGCTCTAACTCCATCCAGTCCTGGGCTTCTTGCTAGATATGGGTCTGTTAATTTGGTTTAAATCATCTAGATTTATTTTGGGTATGTCAATATTTGCTAGAAATTTGTCTATTTCTTCCAGATTCTCAAACTTATTAGCATAAAGTTTTGAGAAGTATTCCCTTATTATTCTCAATCTTGGTTGTTTCTGTGGTTATGTTTCCATTCTTGTCTCTGAGTTTGTTCATTTGGGTGTGTTTTCTTCCTTTTCTGATAAGATTTGCTAAGGGTCTGTCAATTTTGTTAATTTTTTTTTGAAAAACCAATCCTTTCTTTTGTTGATTCTATTTTTCTACTCGAATTCATTTAATTCTGATTTAATTTTAATTATTTGCTTCCATCTATTGGATTAACCTTCAGCTTGTTGCTCTTTTTCGAGGAGCTTAAGGTCCCTCTTAAATTGTTTGCTTCAGATCTCTCCAATTTGTTGTAGGAACTCAGAGTTACAAATATGCCTCTCAGTCCTGCCTTTGCTTTGTCCCATAGGAGCTGGAGATTTGTGTGTTTACTTTTGTTAATTATAATGAACATCTGAATTTCCTTTCTAATCTCTTCTACCACCCACTGGTAGTCTAACGGTGTATTGTTCAGCCTCTATTTGTTATAGGATTTTCTTTGTTGGCTTTTGGTGTTGAGTTCTAATTTGATTCCCTTGTGGTCTGAGAAAATGCAGGGCATAATTTAAATGTTTGACAATTTGGACAAATTTCCTTTGTGACCTAACATGTGGTTCATTTTGGAGAATGTTCCATGTGCTGCTGAGAACATGTATTATGATGCTGCGGGGTGAAATATTTAGTAGATGTCTGTTAAATCTAGTTGATCTATGCAGTTGTTTAGATCTGCGGTTTCTCTGTTGAGTTTTTGCCGAGTTGATCTATCTAGTGGGGATAGTGGTGTGTTAAAGTCCCCAACCATTAATGTCTTTGGATCTATGTGAGATTTGAAGCAAAATAGTGTTTCTTGGATGAATTTGGGTGCTCCCTTATTTGATGAAAAGATATTTACAATTTTAATATCCTCCTGAAGGAGACATCCCTTAATTAGTGTTAGTATGTAATAACCATCTTTATGCCTTCTCCCTAATTTGAATTTGAAGTCTATTTTATCTGGTATTAAGATTGCAACTCCCAGCTGTTTATGGGGGCTGTTGCTTGGTAGATTTTATTCCATCATTTCACTTTTAGAATGTTTGTTTTTGTGGGCAAGGTGTGTCTCTTGAGGCAGCAGATAGAAGGATCTTGCTTTTTGATCCAACTAAAGAATCTATGTCCTTTAATTGGAGAGTTAAGTCTATTAATATTGAGAGTTAGGACTGAGGGTGTTTGGTAGTTCCTGCCATTTTATCAACCTTCTTGGTGGCTGTGCCAAGTGGATTCTTCCTATGATCCTTGGGGGCCATTTCTTGGCCTTTATCATTCTCTTGTTGGTTTTCTATGTGTAAGACATCTTTATCATTTGTAGGGCTGGTTTGGTGGAGATATATTGTTTTTGTTTCAAGTATTCTTTGCTGTGGAAGGTTTTGTCCTTCCATTATGAAGGAGAGTTTAGCTGGGTACAGTATTCTTGGTTGATAGCTGTTTGTCTTTAGGGCATAGCATACATCATTCCAGGCTCTTCTTGCTTTCATTATCTCTGCTGAGAAATCTGAAGTTATTCTGATTCATTTGCCTTTACAGGTGTTTGATCTTTTCTCCCCAACAGCTTTAAGGATCCTTTCCTTGGTCTCAAATGATCTTGTGTGGATTACAATGTGACAGTGGGATGTTCTGTTCTGGTCTGGTCTATTTGGGGTTCTAAAGGCTTCTTGTATCTGAATGGGACTATGTTTGGGAATTTCTCTGCTGGGATCCTGTTAAATAAATTTCCTAGACCATTAACTTCTGTCTCTAGGTGCTCCTCTATATCCATTATCCTCAGATTAGGCCTTCTGCTGGTGTCTTTTAAATGTTGAGTAGATCTAATATATTTCTTGGATTTGTCTTGAATACTTGTCTATTCTTTCTCTATAATGTTTAGGCTGCCTTCAGTCCCAGAGATTCAATCTTTTGTATGGTCAAGACTTTCTACTTTGTTTTTCATTTCCTTTCCTTCTAATTGGTGAGATTTCCTGGCTCCAAATTCTTTGTCAGAGTTTTGTTTTAGATTTTGTATGGACTTCTTTACCTCCTTAATTTGGTTTTCAGTGTTCATTCCCAAATCCCTTACTTGATTTGTTATAGTTTCACTGGACTCCCTTTCCTTCTGTTAGGCTTCATTCAACATTCCCTTTGTGACCTCTATGGATTCCCCCAGCTTTCTGTTTGTAGATTCCATGAATGCCTCTATTAATCTTTGTTTATTCTCATCTCATTCACGTAATTCCCCTATTAAACTTTGATTAGCCTGCTCAAGTTGGCGAAATTCCTGTATTAATCTTTCGTTAGCCTCATTATGCTCTGCATGATAGGAATTCCCTGTCATGCTCACACAGTGCCCTTAGCAGGCTCAGTCTTTTCATTCAGCATGTTTACCAGTAATGTTTGTACAGCATTTTGGGAACTCTCCTCTGGATTTTTCATTAATTGTTCTGTTGTGTGATTATCATGAGCGGGAGTGGAGATACCTGGCCTTGCCATTTTTCTTGTGCTTCTTCAGGTTGTTCTGCCTATTTGGGTATGAAAGCAAAAATAATTCCATGCTAAAACACAATTTTACAGCAAGCATCAACCAGAGTCCTGTAGTTGTGCAGATTGTTAGATGCAGTCAAAATGAGTATAGATACAGTCTAGTTCAACAGTTACAATGTAGTTCCACAACAAACAACTAGGGATCAATGGTCTATGAAAGTCAAAGAAGGACTCAACAGACCAAAAATTAATAGGTTTAGGGCTGGGAAGATGGCTCGTGGTAGAGCGCTTGCCTTGCATGCCTGAGACCCTGGATTCAATTCCTCAGCACCACATAAGCAAAAAGAAAAAAGCCAGAAGTGGCACTGTGGCTCAAGTGGTAGAGCGCTAGCCTTGAGCTGAAGAGCTGAGGGACAGCATCCAGGCCCAGAGTTCAGGCCCTACGACCGGACCCAAAAACAAAAAAAAACAAACAAAAAATTAATAGATTTAGAGAGAATTGTGGCAAGAAAATAATATTAGAGGAATGTGGCGAGGGAAAGGGTGAGAGAGAATAAAACTAAGACCTAAATTCAAAGAGAGGAAAGGATAGAAGGAAAGGAGAAGAGAGTTGATGAAAAATGAAAATTTAAAAATTAAACAAAATAAAATGTGTAAGAGCCAGTGCCCGGGGCTCAGGCCTGTAATCCTAGATACTTAGGAGGCTGAAATCTGAGGGTCACAGTTCAAAGCCAGCCTTGTAGGAACATCTGTGAGACTCTTATCTCCAATAAATGACTCAGAAAACTCAGATGTGTCACTGTGGCTCAAGTGGTAGAGAACTAGCCTTGAGCTGAAGAGCTCAGGTACAGCACCCAGGCCCTGCATTCAAGCCCCATGACCGACAAAAATAAAAATAAAAATAAATTAAAAAATTAAAAATTAAAAAAATGTATAAAAAATACTATAATTATAGGAGTTAAGGCTGAGCGTTTGTGAATTGAGAATCCATATCTGAATTAAGTATGCCAGGCACTGGTGGCTCATGCCTATAATCCTAGCTACTCAGTAGGCTGGATCTGAAGATCACTGTGGAAAGCCAGCCTGGGCAGGAAAATCCATGAGACTGGAAGTGGTAATGTGGCTCAAGTGGTAGAGTGTTAGCCTTGAGCTAAAGAGCTGATGGACCGAGCCCATACTCACAATTCCAGACTCACAACTGACCAAAAAAAAAAAAAAGTATGCACACAAAGAAGAATAAGGTCTAATAATCGAGGATGGGTATATATCTGGGGATTAACAGAACAGCAATTAAATGAAGTAAAAAAAAAAAACCCTAAAAGGACCAAAAGGGAAATGAGTAAAGATAATAAATAAAAATAAAAATAAAAATGACGAAAAACATAGAATTGCTTTAATATTTAACAAAAATAGGTAGAAAAAAAGAGTTCTTTGATTTTATTTATTTATTTATTTATTTTGGCAGGGAGAGGGGGAGGAAATCTTTTATTTTCCCTGTGTTTGTAACCAGTCTCTTGGTGGAGTCTCTGGTTTTCTTGTGGTGTTTGGTTTTCCTGTGGCTTGATTGATTTCTTAAATCAGTTTGTTTGAGCAGGCAGAACTAATCTCAGCCTTACCAGGGACTTAATGACCCTCCTCCAAGGCTAGTTCAGTGGGAGGGCAATCTGCTTTGAGTATCACAAAGCAGGGAGATGGCTGTTTCCTCTAGCTTGGAGTTGCTGTGATGGGGCTAGGTTGTGGGTAGGGTTGAGTTGTGTCAGCAGTCAGTAGCTTTTCCCTGAGGGGCTAGCTCCTGGGATGCTCAGGCAGCCCAGCCTGGGCCATTTTCAGGATTTATGTGTACTGAGTTTCCAATTGTTTTTCTTTTACCCTCCTCAGCTGGTCTGCTGCCTGTGCTGCAATGCGGTGGGACAGCCTCTGGCTCATTTTATCCAGTAAGAAAGCCACTACTCCTCTGCCTGGGAAGGTCAACTTTCCCTGGGGGTAGAGCCCCACAGTTCAGGTTCCTTTGACCCTTTGAATGGCTCCTATTGTCTTCTTGCAAGGCCTGAGTTAAGTGCTAACTACTCTGGCCCGTTCTTTGTCAGTATCAAAGATGGAGTTCTTCTCCAGTGGAGCTACTTTCCCACTGCTGGTCAATGAGAAGTACTGAGGATGTTTCAGGGGTACTCATGCCTTTCCCTTGGTTTACAGGCCAGTCTATGACTGTCTGTGGTCAGCAAGACCGCTCCTTGTCAGTTCTTTCTGGTGGTGAATAGAATCTTCTCCCACACCCCCTCTGGTGTTCTTGTCAGGGATTCTCTCTGTTGATATGGCAGCCATGGCAACAGCCACTACTGCCACCACTGCAGACACCAGCAAATGATCAAATATGTCTCCTTAACCAAAACGCCAGAATCTTTCCTCTCTGGCCAAATACTCTGTACTATGTTGGCACACTAGGTCTGACTCTCTAGCCTTTGGCATTTCGCTGGAACACTAAAACTGGTTTCTACACAAGAGCTTGTTTAGCCCCCAGCTGCTTCTCTGCCATCTTCCTCCAGACTCCTATATCTGATTATTTAGGAAGATGGTGAGGCCAAGCAAGAGGGAAACAAATAGAGGCAGAGAAAGAGAGAAAAAGAGAGAGAGAGAAAGAGAGAGAGAGAGAGAGAGAGTGGTTGGGGGGGGTGGGAGGGGGGGGAGGGAAGTTCATAGCCAGAAGAGAAATAACTTCCAAAAAGTTCTATCTTATCATGGTATCATGGTATGTCCTAGTGTTGAACAAGGCTAAGGTGAAATTAGTCTATATGTTAGAAAAAGATAATTGACCTTTCTAGTCTCTGAGTTAAATGTTGGCTGAATAGAATGGATTATTTAATGTAACCTCTGGAAATTTCACTACCCAATTTCTTTTGTGACTCCCAGGTCCTGAGTGCAGAATTGGAAGAAGAGTTCTTAAAACTAAGAAAAAAAATGGACATTGGAGTGAATCATGTTTCATTTTAAGTACATTTTTACAAAGCAATGTTATTATAAAACAACCCTTAGATTAGTATCACTGCAGTTATACATTATTGTAAGCATATTGCTTCACGGTAATGTAATGCTATGTTATCCTGAGGTCAGAGGTGAAGTAATAATGTGCTTGTTTAACCTTGAGGTAATAGTAGAGAAAATTTATTTGTGAACATTAGGTGATTTGCATCAGAGACCAAAAAGTAACTTCAAAGACATTTAAACTTTCCTTACACTTTTCTCATATAAAGTGGCTCTACTCCAAAGAATGGCTATGAGTTCCCAGTAGCAAATTCTTACAAGGCTTACAAATCAGCTAAATGGACATTTTTAATCGTTATAAAAATGAAGCATACTTACAGAGATCAGAATGATAATTATTTGATCTAACAATTCTTGTAGAGAATGACATCATAAACTGTCAAAGCACAGCCTAGAATTGAAGATAGCATGAGAATGTATTCATGCCACTAATAGTGGTAGCACCAAAACATCATCGAAAATTCTAATCATGCACATGGTTTCAGAACCTATATCTGTCAGAAGAATGGCAAGATAAACATGATATTATTTCAGTGTCTTTAGATACTCAGGATTTATTTTATAGCAGCAGGCTGTATTGTAAGAACAAATGTGGTATCTTGCTTTCAGAGAGAAACTAAAAGAATAAAAAACAGAATAATACTTCAATTAAAAATTAATATGTGGGCTGGGAAGGTGGCTCAGTGGTAGAGCGTTTGACTTGCGTGCCTGAGGCCCTGGGTTCGATTCCTCAGCACCACATAAGTGTAAGGTCAATTCCTGGATGGCGAACAGACCTCGCCCAGCACCTGCATTACCTAGGCAACTGGGACACCTGGAAGAGGTCACATCCGCATCCACTAAGGTCACATCTTAATCTGATGTGGCCACACCTTTCTCCCACTTGATCCCACTTCCCTTTACCTGGACACACCCTTCCCCACCCCCTACCCTATATAAGGACTAACCCGGGGACAGACGGCCTCCCTTTTGCCAGCCGCATAGAGTGCCAACCTTGCCTGGCCCCAGCAGGTCTACTGAATAAACCTACCCCTTACCTGAATACCACGTGCATGGTGCAGTTCTTACTCGGCTGCCTCTTTTCAAAAACCTAACATAAATGGTGCCGTGACTCGGATAAAGGGCTTAAAGTCAGGATAGCTGGGATTCTTCTCTGGTTTTTTTTTTTTCCTCTTCTTTCTTTTTTTGTGTTTGTTCTTCCCTTTTTGCTCTGAGGAATACCCACAGTTCTGACAGCCTTTTGCAAACCAGTCTGTCTGCGGCAGAAACAGCGCATAGATACCATTGCTGCCTTCAAATCCACATCCACACCACTTTTCTACTCTGGTGAGTGAAGCTACTCTCTACGGTTCTCTGTTGCTCTCATTAGAGTGCTCTGGGGGAAGTCGGGACGCCGCTTCTGCCTGGTCAGCTCTCCTTCACTCACCAGACTGACTCTCCTACTCATTTAATGGGGTGCTGCGAATCACGCCTGAGCTGGGAAACCCCTTTGAAATGTCTCCTGCACTCCATGGAAAACCAGAGAGCCTCATTTTTATGCCATTCTCAGATGTAGACAGAAGTCTGTTTACTTTCGGGCTCTCTTTGCTCTCTGTCATTCATATCCACTTTCCCTATCTCTCCCTTTCTCTTTTCTTCATTTTGGCTTATGCCCTGAAGAGTGTGACGCAGGCTGGGTCCCAGGGACTGCCCTAGGTTCCCTCTCAAAGGCTAGCCAATGTAGGCTTGGTCTATTTGTTCAGGCTTTCTTTACATTCTTTCAGAAATTTGCCATCTTGAATTCGCCATCTTGGCCACATGGTAGGTTAAGGGTTTGGCCCCATCTGATCCTTAACCTTCCACCAAGCTTATTACTTTATCCATCTATTCTAAGGTGCCTTGCTAACAAGTTGCTCTTTTCACAGGCCCTGGTAACTGAGGCCCAACCATCTGATGTGCTTTGTTAGCAAAGATGTCTAAACGTTGTCAAAATTTTAGGTTTTGAGTTTTGTTGTGTATTCTACTACTGACTACATGGTTCTAAAATACTGGGCATATCTATGCTAAAATTCTCATCACATCTAATGAGTTTTGTCATTGCAGAATATTTATTGGTCAATTCTTGATAAGGAGCAGGTAAGCTTTACTTATTCTACTTGATCTCCTTGTTGCTTTAATTGGAAATAATAAAGGGCTTTTGTGGCAAAGATTTCAGTTCAAAGCCAACTCGTGCTGAAAAATCCCTAAGACTCCATCTCCCAACTAACCTGCAAAGAGCCAGGCTGGAAGCACGGCTTAAGACTATTATCTCTAACCAGCCAAACACTGGAGGTGCTATTGTAACTCAAAGTGGTAGAGCACTAGCCTTGAGCAGAAGTGCTCAGGGACAATGCCCAGGCCTTGAGTTCAATCCTCCTTGAATACCAACTGGGACAAGCCATCCCAGCAACAAGCACCTAGACTCAGCCAGTCTGGAGAACAAGGGAACATGGAGAGGAGTAAGAGGAGATGTCACATCAGCTACTTTGTGGCTGCCCTTTCAAAATTAACCAGAGCCAGGAGGTCAGTAGAAGTAAGAAGCCTGCCCATCCAATGTCTATACCTGTCTACCTATTAACTGAACAGGAATTTATATTCTTGCCTTTGTCACCTGACTTCTCTACCTAGTCGCCAGATGTCAGAAGTAGCTAGGGACATTTCTACAACATTTTCAGCCCCAAGTCCTTCCTCTTGCCATTTATTTGCTGTCTAGTATATTTTTTCCAGGCCCTCAATGCTCATGAGACTTCTGACTTCATCTAAGGATTCAACACCACCAGGGGACAGCTGCTGCTCACTGCCTTCTCTGGGAGGGGACCAAATTCCACCCTTTTACCCCTATTGTCAACGCCCCTTGTCAGCAGGAAGTAGCCAGAGAGAATCCTCGTCCTATTTCTTGATTATTAAAAGGTAAGGTCCGCTACTGGATGGCTAGCGGACTCCACCCTCCTCGCAGCAAAGTCTCCATGCAGTACCTGTGTTACCTAGGCAACTGGGACACCTGGAAGAGGTCACATCTGCATCCACTGAGGTTACGTCTGAATTTGATGTGGCCACACCCTTCTCCGCCCATACCCTAGATAAGGCCTAGCACAAGCCCAGAAACTCTTTCTCGCTGCTCTTTTCTGGCTCCTGCTGCTCTTTTCTTGCTCTCTCTGCTCTTTTCTAGCTCTTTTCTCTCTCTTTCCTCTCTCTTTCCCAGCTCTCTCTCTTTCCTAGGCCTTTCCCAGGCGCGTGAAGTGCCAACCTTGCCTGGTCCCAGCAGGTCTACTGAATAAACCTACCCCTTACCTGAATACCACGTGCGTGCTGGTGCTGTTCTTACTCTTTTTAAAAACCTAACATAAATGGTGCCGTGACTCAGATAAAGGGCTTAAAGTCAGGATAGCTGGGATTTTTCTCTGGGTTTTTTTCCCTCCTTTTTCATTTTTTTGTTTGTTTTCCCCTTTTTGCTCAGGAATACCCACAGTTCTGACTGCCTTTTGCAAACCCATCTGTCTGCTGCAGACACAGCATTAATTCTATTGCTGGCCTCTGCATGTTCCTCCACACTTATACATTTTGGTGAGTGAATCTACTCTCTATGGCTCTCTGTTGCGCAGTCTCTGTCCAGACATGGCGCCATGCCAGTGAGCTCCTACAGCCTTTAGCTGAAAGGCCGGTCACCTCCGAAGCTGAGGACGCTTGGTTTTGGGGGCTTGGCCATTTCCCTCTAGAGGGCTCTGGGGGAAGTCGGGATGCCGCTTCTGCCTGGTCAGCTCTCCACTCACCAGACTGACTCTACAACTTTTTGGTTTGTGCCCTGAAGAGACGCAGGCTGGGTCCCAGGGACCCCCCCTCTAGGTTCCCTCTCAAAGGCTAGCCATTCTAGGTTTAAAAATTGTCAGAGTTTCCATTTGTTCAGGTTTCCGTCAATGCCTCATGAAACTTCTCCAGACTTCGTCCAAGAGACTTGCCTTCTCCAGACTTCATCGAAGGACTCAACACCCAAGTGACAGCTGCAGCCTGCTGCCTTCTCCCAGCATGGACCACATCCCAGCCTTTTACCCCTATGATGCTCCTTGCCAGCAGGAAGTAGCCAGAGAGAGTCTTCACCCTTTTTCATAATTATCAAAAGGCTGGAATGTAAGGTCCATTCGTTTATGTTAGGTTTTAAAAAGAGGTAGCCAAGTAAGAACTGCACTACGCATGTGGTATTCAGGTAAGGGGTAGGTTTATTCAGTAGACCTGCTGGGACCAGGCAAGGTTGGCACTCTATGCGGCTGGCAAAAGGGAGGCCGTCTGTCCCCGGGTTAGTCCTTATATAGGGTAGGGGGCGGGGAAGCGTGTGTCCAGGTAAAGGGAAGTGGGATCAGGTGGGAGAAAGGTGTGGCCACATCAGATTAAGATGTGACCTCAGCAGATGCGGATGTGACCTCTTCCAGGTGTCCCAGTTGCCTAGGTAATGCAGGTACTGGGCGAGGTCTGTTCGCCATCCAGGAATGGACCTTACAATAAGCAAAAAGAAAAAAGCTGGAAGTGGCGCTGTGGCTCAAGTGGTAGAGTGCTAGCCTTGAGCTGAAGAGCTGAGGGACAGCGCCCAGGCCCAGAGTTCAGGCCCCACGACCGGACACCCCCCAAAAAAGAAAAAAAATGAATATGCCAGTATGGTTATCTAATTTAACTCCTCATTATCTTCTTGTTTTTGTACATCCACCATATACTTGCCATTTTTGTGGTATGTTCAACTCTATTTTTCTTTCAAAACAATTCTAATAGAATAGGTGCCTCATTAGCACAACAGATAGTACAACAATCTTAAAATTCTAGCAAATTTGTCCCATTACATCTTGATCTGAGGGATGGAATGTAGATTATTCTGTCAGATTTACAATGAGTAGTGAAAAGATATGTAATCCAGGGAGGTAAGCCCAAATCTAAAATTCCTTGGAAAACAAAACAAAGAAAAAAATACAACTATTTGGCCAAGCCAGGAGCTGCCAAGGACGTTTATGTCTGACATTGGATTTGAATATAGAAAATCACTCCCCCCCAACCACCCCAGTACCAGACTAAAAATGACAAAATTTTAAAAGAGACAAAACATTGAAAGACACTTTATGAAAAGGACAAAAAAATCAAGTATCTAATACACACATTCAAATAAACAACATTAGTCATTAGGGAAATGCTAATGAAAACCTGGACATAGTAAACATGTTGAGATAAAACAGAAAAAAGATATTATCAAATGTTATAAAGATTTAAAGCAACTGAAGCAACTTCTGCCTAGGGTGTAAAATAGTCCAATTACTTTAGAATCTGGTATGATTATAAAGCTAAATGTTAATTTTGGTATAGCTTTCAAAAATTTTCTCCCTCAGATATTTACCAAAATGGAAATGTAAAAATGTCTCCACATATAAAATGTTGTACTTGGGGCTGGGAAGGTGGCTCAGTGATAGAGTGCTTGCCTTGCATGCATGAGGCCCTGGGTGCAATTCCTCAGCACCACATAAGCAAAACAAAAGAAAAAAAGAAAAAGAAAAAAGCCGGAAGTGGCACTGTGGCTCAAGTGGTAGCACACTAGCCTTGAGCTGAAGAGCTGAGGGACAGCGCCCAGGCCCAGAGTTCAGGCCCATGACCAGACCAAAAAAAAAAAAAAAAACCCAAAAAAACACAATGTTGTATTTGAAGGGCTATCACAACATTATTCAATATGATTTCAAAACTGGAAAGTATAAATATCCCCCAGTATGAATATAAAAACGTTATGAAATAGTCCTATTTAGAATAGCTCTCAGCAATAATAACAATAATAATTACAATTACAGGCCACAAGAATAAGTGGATCTTCAGGATCTTTTTTTGGTCTGGTCGTGGAGCCTGAACTCTGGGCCTGGGCGCTCTGGCTTGAGCCACAACGCCACTTCCGATATTTTTCTTTTTGCTTATGTGGTGCTGGGAATCAAACCCAGGGCCTCATGCATGCAAGGCAAGTCCTCTACCACTGAGCCACCTTCCCAACCCCGATCTTCAGGATCTTATGTTGAATGACAACAACAGAAAGCAAATATAAAATGATTTCCTATTACGTGTTTCCAAACTTAGGAAGTTCACAAATAGATTGCTCCAATAAATCATACACCCCTCATAAACATTTCACTTAGCTCTTGCCCACTGCAAACTCTGCTGCTACCATTTCAGGAAAGACTGTACTTAGAGACTTTCTGCTACCTTCCCAAATAAAAGTCTTCTCTTGTACTTATTCTGTCCCCTCCTTCTTTGACCCCGCTGAAGGAAAAGAAGGAAATAAAATTAAAAAACACTGGCTTATATACCCTATTTGACTGAGAATTTGTATTTCGGTTGAAAAATAAAGAGTTCTATTTGTGTATTGAGTAGTTGTGATTCTTCCTCATCTGGCCCCTATGGCAGGTGAGATACAAGTAACCCATGGCCATACAATCAGACTTTTGGCAACCTATGTGGATAAGGGTTGGCTTGAAGAGAGTTCTGAATGTGTAGTTACTGAAAGTAATGAAATAATTATGGAAAGTAAAAGTCACTGGAAAGATTCCACAGACATATTTAAAAAAGAAGAGTTAAGGAGTGGGTAGAGGAGAGAGGGGTGAGAATGGTGAAAGGGGTGGTATTGATCAAATGCATTGTATTCATAAACTGCTTTGATAAATGGCATTTTAATTTTGTACAATTAAAGATATTTTTTTTTAATGGGCTGAGAGCGTAATCACCCCTCCTTCTTACTTTTGCGCAATTAAGACTATTCAATAATATATTTAGTGTTTGCTACCTATGCATGCTGATGAATGCAGAATTCCCTTTCTATTTTTCTATCACCACCTCTCATGTTCCATTCCCCAAAATCAAATTCAGGTTCATTATGCTATGAGATACAATGCATTTGCTGTTTACATTACTTTGATTTTGTAAACACTGTATTATTATGGATCTACAAAGATTATCATTAGTTCTATATCTTTGCATTTTTCTTGCCTGAGTTTTTCAATTATAAAACTGGCAACTGTATGTTTTAGTGTGATGAAGATTCTTAATAACCTCAGTGGTAATTTTATTGATAGTTGTTAAGATATCTAAATAATCATCAAATTACTTGTTTTAATTTGTATTGTTTGTGACCTTTTACTTTCAAAATTCAAGTTTGACTACTCTGAGGATGCAATGATTGAATCCTAGCATTTTGTTTGTTTTTTGCTTAAGCTTCACTTCTGCGAATTTGTGTTGACTGATTGAATGACATAAATAATCTCTTCACATAAACTATATCAAGGTTTAATCAGTTCTGCATTTATTGTAGTCACAGATGCAGATAGATGGATGAATGACAGGTAGATAGGTATAAATATTTATATGTGACAATATACAGGGATATTTTATATAATCATATAAAATTGAAATAATAAGGCTTATCATAGGCTTATTATAAAGGTATATTGAAATAATTTATTTAAAGGGTAATACCTATCAAATAATTGCTCAATAGATATTCTAACAGCTACTAAATGTAAAGTTTCATTGATATGAAACACATTCCAGTTATTTAAAATGAGTATACTGTAGGTTAGAAGACTCAATTTTTGTCCTGGCATCTGCAGCTAGTCAGGCTTGTGATACTAACTAGAATGTTCCCCTTCTATGGACTACAGTTTTACATATATCAGTGTCATACTAATAGATTTCTCCCCAGAGAAGATTTGTAAAATCTCTGAAATAACAAATTGGAAAGTTTAGGGGCAAAGGCTAAAGAAATGAACTTTTTTGTTGTTTGTTTGTTTTTTTCCCTTATAGTCATTTGTTCAAGAGACTTGGGCAGCAAAAGCTAAAAAGAGTGGAGTTGTAATGTTACTAAGTATTTACTGAACAGATACTGTAAATAAGGCTCCCAATGAAATACTAGAGTTAGGGTTGAGAAACACAGGGTGTAAGATTTTATCTCACATAAAATTGTGTATTTATTCATAGTTTCTCTGAAAAGCTATCACTATAGCAGTGCACCTCTGTAAATCAGTCATTTTCTTTGTGTAGCTCTAGCATTATCAACTTAAGGCTCCCCAAAGGACTAAATGCTAAATTCTAGCATGTGTGTTTCTTTCTGACATTATTGCTTTTGGGTAATTTCTATCACACGTCCTAGATTTGTGAATCTCCCCTCTTCACCTCAGCCCCTGTCTTGTCCAATAACAGAGTCGGTGTGACATTACATGTGTCTGTGGACAGCCCCATAGCAGGAAAATGGAGCCATATTTGGATTGGGATTGTCATATTTTTTTTGGCATACAAACATGTAGACCTTCCATTCAGTTTGCACACACTGCTTGCAAGTGGCTAGATGGTACTATAGATTTAATATCGCACCATTGGTACTACAGACCCACAGGACTGAAGTGATGACACTGGGATGGAGCTAGTAATGTATACCGTTATAACTCAAATGACCACACACACACACACACACAAAATACATAAGACAAGGAAAGTGTTTAGGGAAAGACTCTGAAACACTCACAATTAGCCCATTGGAATCACTGGACATCCAAAATCAACCTTCTGTTTAGGACTGATTTCAGAGTCCTATTTTTAAGAAGGTCTCAACTACATCAAATTGTAGATCAAAAGTTAAAAATAACACATTTATTTCAGGTGACAAGATTTCATTGGAAAATGCTATATTCCTCCACAGCTCTACAATGAGTACAAAGCTAAATAAAAATGGAAATTATATTGTAAGTTTTTCTCCAAGTTCAAAGATTAAAAAAAAAGAAAAGGAAAGAGAAAGAATATCTTGGGACTTATTTTCGAGATAGAGATTCTTGAAATTCTTTATTCTTTTATCAGCACTGTTGCCCAAGGGGAAGTCTGTACAACAGGAATCATATGTCTTTAATAATGAAGCAAACTAGTGTAGCTCAAATCTTTGGAGCAGCTAAGAAACCCAATTGTGTGTAGGAAATGCCAGAAGAGTTTGTTTTACAGAGCTATAAATTCAGCAACTTTCAGGGGTTAGGCTCATTGCAATTGAATCCTGTAAGGCAACGTGATGAAAGCATTTTAAAGAATAATCCATGAGGAACTGAGTCTGAGGACGATTTCCCATGAAGCAATGCCTTCCTTATGCACTGGAGGATTCTAGACTTCTCCCCTTATATTTTTGTTCAGGGGCTCAAACATGATAGGATTTCTCAGAACAAAGTTCCATCCATCTTGGAAAATGAAAAGAGAAAGAAAATTTATTTTAAAAGCATCTTGCAATTTCTCCAAGTGAAATCCTTCCTTTGTGGCTCAATTTAAAAATCTGCATTTCAGATGGAAAACTACAAAATCAGATTTAGCAAATTCGACATTGAAGATTCTTTGGTTTCTAATGACATTTTAAAAAAAAAGAGTTAGCACACTCTATGCTTTAGCTAGCAAAGAACAATCACCATAATCTGCTATTAAACAAAGTAGATAGATTAAAAGTGACAATAAGATAATTTAAGATAACAAACACTTTAGGAACTATTCCTTTATGTTTTAGGTCCTTCTTGGAGTTATAAGTTGATGTTTCTTTATGTATTATAGTTTCAGGCATAAATTAATCTCTATCTAAATTTCTGAAATCAAGTACTGCAGGTTAAAGTTTAGTTAAAAACCTGTATTTTTCTTTCAAATAACAATCAGCTAAGATATGTGTAATTTTAGTGAAAGAAAAAGAGAAAACATATTTAGATTTTTTTTCATTCAGGAGATTTGGGCACTATGAATAGCATTGTAGTGAGAGCAAAGAAACTATGTCCTTAGTCTATCTACTACAGAAAACCATTGGAAGTTTATACTACTTTATCCTTGGATGCCCAGGGTAAATTGAATGATTATATGAGATCTATCTATCTATCTATCTATCTACCTACCTACCTGTCTGTCTGTCTATCTATCTATAAAGAGATAAGTTTGTACTAACACTGTGTAAATACATCTCATAAACTTCCCTTTTAAAAGAGATTAAATAAAAAAAATTCCTTTCACATATTACATATTTTTATTGTATTACTAACAAATGGTAAGACTCTAATTCTCTTAAAAGTGGACTGCCCAAGTGAAATAATTCAATATCCTTGAATCAGAACTTGATAAATAAGGCACATGCTCTTACTAAAAACTCCTGACTTCTTTTTCAGATGTAATTTTAAAAACAGCATGCATATTTTATTTTTTAATCTAGAACAATTTAGAAGCAGAAAATCAGAAGGAGGCATGACCATATTGGCAGGCCATCAAAGAGTAGTACGAAATGACAGCTGACAGTTTGACAGACGTGGAGAAGAAGAGAAACAATAAGATATACAAAATAATTATAAAACTAAACAACAGACCCAAGAATTTAAAAACAGAGCTACCTGAGGCAAATATCTCCTAAAATAATTGCATTACAACACATTGTACAAGTGATCCATACGTGGATGACCTGAGTCATTAGGAAATCATTACATTATAAACCCTGCTCCTAAGTAAACAGAAATTAACAAGTCAGAAAATGATTACTAGAAAATAGTTTGTTTTTTTCCTCTGAAGGAGTAATCCAGGTAGTGCTGTTTGTGGAATGTCTTAGTGTCTATTATATCGGAATACTCGTTACCTACATTAATACCAGAAAAGAGATTCATGATATCATTACCAGACGTTGATTGAAAACTGAGACATTATGAGCTAAAACAAATGGTTTATTCATACATTAAAAGGAATATATTACCAAACTATCTTTATGACTATAATAATATCTATAAAACATCTACTTTAATTATTTGAAAATAATTCTGTTACTCCTCTTTGATCACTCAGTTGATTTCAGTATTAACTGAATTAAAGCTTTGTGTCTCAGGGTACTTTGTAGTATTAAAAACAGAAGAAAAGGTAAATAAGAAAATTTTTATCCTATCAAGAATAGAAAAAGGTTGATTTTGAAGTTCAAGAAATGGAAACAAGAGAATTTGTTGTTTTCATTGTCTTTTCCTTTGGTTTTCTTTGTTAGTTTACTTGTCTTTGGGAGGAGAATGGGGGCACAGAAACAGAGGGACAAAGGTTGAACAAATTCAGCAGTGCTAATCACTAGACACTGTGTGGTAAATGAACTATACAACCTTGGGTGAAGACAGGAGGGGAAACTGGAAGAGAACAAGGAAAGGGGTGACATAGTTCAAATAGAAAGAAAAGTACTCATTACCTGACTTACGTAACTGTAAACCCTCTGTACATCACCTGTACAATAACAATAAAATATATAAAATTAAAAGAAAATGAGTTATCGCTTTGTAATTACATAATCATGTTCTTACAGGTGATTGGTTATTCCTGAGTGGTTTCCTTCATTGTTGCAAAATGCTGTTAGTTCCTTTCTGTGTCCATTAATGAAAGTACATAGGGATAGAAAACATTTTTTATTTTATTTTTTTATTTTATTTTATTTGTGAACATACTGTACAGAGGGGTTACAATTACATGGGCAGGATAATGCATACATTTCTTACGAAGCATTGCAGCCTCCTCCTTTGTTTACCCTTCACATCCCTTCCCAGCCTCCCCCCTCCCTCTAGAAAACATTTCTTTTCCTTGTTTATTTCTTGTGGACCCCAAACTTCCTTTTTCTCCTATACAAGGAAAACCCTTTCCAAACTCATGTTTTTTAATTACAGTATTCTAATAGAGTATAATTGGTTGAGGAGATCAAAATACGGCCC
Organism: Dipodomys spectabilis; assembly: GCF_019054845.1. Lineage (NCBI taxonomy): Eukaryota > Metazoa > Chordata > Mammalia > Rodentia > Heteromyidae > Dipodomys > Dipodomys spectabilis. Next base: position 14,694,209 of record NW_024870709.1, read on the forward strand.
ACCACAGAGCTGGCTACTTTCTCATAACTAAGACATTTGAGAGAGAAATAGTTAATTGAAAATAAATTCATTTCTTTTAAAACAAAATGTAACACAACAAAACTATATGTATTCATAGGTCAAGCATATGAAGAAAGCAGAATTCAGAGAATGAATTTAGAACTCTCTCTCTTTCCAAAGAAAAGTAAAACAAAAATATTTTAAAACAATTTCCAAAAGAATGCCTGTGGCAAGTTACTTCAATAGATGCCTGCTACATATTGTCAATTTGCCTTTCCAAAGTCTGTACTAATTTATGTGTTACTAACATATTTCATCACAAGTGAGTCTTTGTTATCTAAAAGATTATGTGATGGAACGCAATACCTATCAAAATTCCACCCTCATTCTTCAAGGAAATAGAAGAGGCAATCCAAAAATTCATATGGAACAATAAAAGACCCCGAATAGCAAAAACGCTCCTCAACAGAAAGAACACTGCTGGAGGAATATCAATACCAAATTTCAAACTCTACTATAAAGCCGTAGTAATCAAAACAGCTTGGTATTGGCATAAGAACAGACCTCAGGACCAATGGAATAGAATTGAAAACCCAGAAATGAACCCACAGACCTATAGCCATCTAATCTTCGATAAGGGAGCTAAAACAATAGAATGGAAGACAGATAGCCTCTTCAGTAAATGGTGCTGGCAAAACTGGTTAAGTACATGTAGAAAACTAAAGCTAGATCCTTATATATCACCCTGCACCAGAATCAACTCCAAATGGATCAAAGACCTTGAACTCAAAGCAGACACTCTGAAAACATTACAGGATGGAATAGGAGAAACCCTGGGTCTCCTTGGCTCAGGCCGAAATTTTCTGAATAGAGACCCGGAAACACAACAAATCAAAGAAAGGTTGGACAAATGGGATTGCATAAGGTTGCAGAGCTTCTGCAGGGCAAATGACATAGCTAGCAAGATCAATAGAAAGCCCACGGATTGGGAGAAGATCTTTACTAGCCATACAACGGACAAGGGTCTCATATCTAAAATATACTTGGAACTCAAAAAATTAAACCACCCAAAAACAAATCCTCAAAGAAACAACTGCCCAATAAGTAAGTGGGCGAAAGACTTAAAGAGAAGCTTCTCTGAAGAAGAAAGAAGGATGGCCAATAGACACATGAAGAAATGTTCAACATCCCTAGCCATAAAAGAAATGCAAATCAAAACAACATTGAGATATCACCTCACTCCAGTTAGAACAGCAAAAATCAAGAACTCTAACAACAACAGATGCTGGAGAGGATGTGGACAGAAAGGAACCTTACTTCACTGTTGGTGGGAATGTAAACTTGTTCAACCACTTTGGAAAGCAATATGGAGGTTCCTCAAAAGACTTCACATAGAACTCCCCTATGACCCAGCAATCCCACTTTTGGGCATTTACCCTAATGTTTACAAACAAGACCACACTAAAGCTACCAGCACAACAATGTTTATTGCAGCATTATTTACCATAGCTAAGATATGGAACCAACCCAGATGCCCCTCAGTAGATGAATGGATCAAGAAAATGTGGTATATATACACAATGGAATTCTATGCCTCCATCAGAAAGAATGACATTTCCCCATTTGTTAGGAAATGGAAAGGCTTGGAAAAAATTATATTAAGTGAAGTAAGCCAGGCCCAAAGAAACATAGGTCCCATGGTTTCCCTTATTTGCAATATCTAGTATAGGTATGAGTCAAGCGGAAAAAGCCAGAGAATGTGATGTTAGGAAAACGAGCCCTCAAATATGTATTTTAATGTTTTTGTTTCTTTCATGCATGTGTTTCTAACGCATTTATAAGATTATTTCTTTGTTGCTTTGTATGTCCCTCCCCCACAGTGTAACCCCCGCTTTCACTATATTTGATGTCAGTATAACATGTGGAGGAGACGAGGACAAACAAGTCGTTTAAGGATTCAGGTGGACCTGTTGCAACAATGAGAAGTACAAAATGTCATGTCAAAACCAGCTTTACAATGTCGTTGTGGGGGGGGGGGAAGGGGGGTATAATTGGGTGGGGGGGAGGGGGGAGGCTGGGAAGGGAGGTGAAGGGTAAACATAGGAGGAGGCTGCAATGCTTGGTAAGAAAAGTATGCATTATCCTGCCCATGTAATTGTAACCCCTCTGTACAGTATGTTCCCAAATAAAATAAAATAAAATTAAAAATAAAAAAAAAAAGAGGCAAAAGACCTAGACAATAAAAACTGAAACCATGAGGAGAGAAGTTGGGGGCAAGACAAGAGAGTAGAAAGATCTCTTGTGTTTATGGATGGACATCCATAGATTGACAGAATAAATGTCATGAAAAGGAAAAAAAAAAAAAGATTATGTGATGGATATATATGTGATAACATTTATGTATATATATATATTATCAAAGAAAAGTAGTACTTGAGGAGAAAATCTTCTCTAACAGAATATTTATGGCCTTTAGTGCCAAGCAAATCTAAATTAAAAAAAAAAAAAACAACTGTCCTTCCTCCTTGCTTGATGTTTAATTTTCAGACAATACCTGAACTTCAATCACTTTCACTACAAAAAATGTCATGTTAATAACTAGCCAGTGTCCATTTAGCATACTAGTAACTTGCTAATATCCACTAGTCAATGCCATTTAATTAATATTTCTTTTTCCCCCCCGGAAGGTAAAAATCACTTTAATTTCTAATTTAAACACAAATTATTTAGCCTAGAAAACTTACATTGGCCATGTTTCTGTAAAACATCTCAATTTTTACTTAAGATATGAAAATATGACTATTTTCGCTATTGTTTTATAGCTCCAGGTTTTTACATTGTTAATTAATATCGATGGAAAATGTCTCTTTCTTTTTTATTGTGAGAATACCATACAGAGGAGTTACAGTTACATGGGCAAGATAAAGAGTCCATTTCTTATCAAGAATTATTGCCTCCTCTTTGTTTCCCCTTCCCATCCCTTCCCATACTCCTCCCTCTCCCCACCTGAACCTCCCCCCACTCCCCCACCAAAGTTGTAAAGTTTGTTTTTCGACATAGTAACTTGTACATCTCATTGTTGCAATGGGTCAACCTGTATCCCTAGTTAAACGATCTGTTTTTTCCCTTCCCCTTCACAAATTAAACCAACATCAAATACAGTGAAAGCAGGGTTTATACCGTGGGGGAGGGACATACAAAGCAACAAAGAAATCATCTTATAAATATGTTAGAAATAATTGCATGAAAGGAAAAAAAAGCAAAAAACATTTGAATACTTATCTTGGGGTTCATTTCCCCTAACATCAACTTATCTGACCTTTTCTGCTTGACTCAGACATACACTGGTTATTGTAAATAAGGGAGACCAAGGGACCTATGTTTCTTTGGGCCTGGCCTACTTCACTTAATATAATTTTGTCCAAGTCTTTCCATTTCCTAACAAATGGGACAATGTCATTCTTTCTGATTGATGCATAGAATACCACATTTTCTTGATCCATTCATCTACTGAGGGGCATCTGGGTTGGTTCCATATCTTAGCTATGGTAAATAATGCTGCAATAAACATAGTTATGCTGGTAGCTTTAGTGTGGTCTTGTTTGTGATCATTTGGGTAAATGCCCAAAAGTGAGATTGCTGGGTCATAGGGGAGCTCTATGTGGAGTCTTTTGAGGAACCTCTATACTACTTTCCAAAATGGTTGAACAAGTTTACACTCCCACCAACAATGCAGTAAGGTTCCCTTCTGTCCACATCCCCTCCAGCATCTGTTGTTATTAGAGTTCTTGATTATAGCCATTCTAACTGGGGTGAGGTGGTATCTCAATGTTGTTTTGATTTGCATTTCTTTTATGGCTAGAGAGCTTGAGCATTTAAGTGTGTCTCTTATTTTTTAAATTCAAACTTAAGGAATAAATTGTACTTGATATAATTTAATTGCTTTTTGAATGCTTCATGAGTCTAATCTTATTTGGCTAGTGCCAAATAGGCACGAGGCAATGAGAAGAAGAAAAACTGTATGTTGAGTTGGTCATGGAAATGAAGGCCATTACAATCTTTATATTCTTTTTCTTTCTCTGGTAACACTTGGTTGCAATAAACTACTATTTGGAGGACTTTAAGTGTCCACCTAAGAAGACAGGAAATCTATTCATTTTGATATTACTGGCTTTGAAAAGTACCCAATTATATACCCCAAATCCACATAACTGAATAATTTTACTTCTGTTATTCAACTTTCATAGAATAACTATGAATCTCTGTGACTTATTATAACTTTTATATTGGTAGCTGTGTCTTTGTAGATTTTCCCCACTTAATTTGCAAGCTATATAAGAAATATTCATTAGTATATATTCTTGTAGCTTGAATTATTTTTAAGGGCCTAATGAATCATTTCAGCAAATTCACTTTAATTCAAAGAGAATACTTTATTGCTGAGCCTTAAAATTTAAATTTATATGTATGCTCACATCAGGAAAGTACCTTAATTATTTAAAGTTTTCTTTAGCATATGCAGATATAAAACAATAGAATTTTGAATGCAGAAACATTTTTACATCAGAAGAGACTAGAAGAAATGAGAAAGCATGTATCAGTGCTGTTTTTCATTTTCTCACATGCATTTGTCATCCAAAGTTACTTGTCAGGTCAAAAAACTTGTATGCTAATCCCTTCTGATGAGAGAACCAAGGAACCACTGGAGACTTTGGGTTTCTTAAGAATATAGTATTCAGAACAGCAGAGTAGGGAGTAAAAATGCAGTTGTATTCAATTTGAAGTTTATCATACAACATGAATAACTCACAAATGTGTATATATACACAATTTACCATTTATTCTCAATTTTTCATTTACCTATTATTTTGTTAAACATGAGAGTCAAGTTTTCACATCCTAAAGCTCTTCGTGAATTCTTCCACCACAGCACTTAACTTGAAAACCTCTGGACATTTATTACATGCATAAAGCTAACAGCGCACTGGGAAAGAAATCAGAAGCAAAAGGTGTTACAGGAATTTAGATAAAAGCAGAAGGTGTTGGTTACTTCAGAGTAAAATACATAATCAGGTTCTTCTTTAGCACTTTTTAACTATAAATAAGCACACACACACACACAGTCACAGAAATTATTGTGATTACAGGAAGTTTAGCCAAGTGACAGTTACCAATTGCAGGCTTTGTGTAGAGATAAAAAATGGATTTGAGGAAGCCACTAAGGTTAACAGTCATAAATGGATGTTTTACTGCACTTTTGAGCAGGTAAATGGATATGGTAGATAGGGGATATACTCAGGGTAAGAATTTGGATTTGTTGGTATCATGAATGTTTTGCAAAGAACTTGAAGAATATAAGTAGGAAAGAGTTTGAAGAAATGAAAGCTTCAATTCACACACAGCATCCTGGATTTCAGGATTTCATAGGAAGATTATTATCTCCTCTTCCCAGATCCTGGCATGCAGAGGAAACACTGAATAGGCTATCAATATTTCAATATACTTTGAGGCTAATGGACACTGAAACATGATGGCTATGAGAAGAGATGCAATATAGCAGATCTCAAAAGAAGACAGAGATTTTGCTCAATGATAAAAGAATGAGTGTTGGGAAATGGAAATACTTTTTATAATAATGAGGATGATTCAGTAATAGATGCTCATTCACATGTTTTAAAAGTGTCAGGTGAGGCCATTTTACTGTTATGTGTTGGCTTTCTACACATAGCGTGACATTGATACATTACTTTTTAATGAATAAAATCATTGAACAGTCAAGGTGGCGCAGCTAAGTAAACAGGCTGAGAATTTTTATTGCTCATTAGAGAAATCTGGTCATTTGTAAGGTTGGCATATTGTTGACTGCATTCCCGTCCATTTTTCTTAAAGTAAGTCATAATGTTTAATTATGTCTTCCCCCAAAACATCTCTCATATTCATCTATTCCTCTCTGTCCTCTTTCACCACCAGTCCATTCGAAAAGCTGAAACTATTTTCACCGACGTTCACCTCCGTCTACTTTCCATCATTTAAATGCTTCAATAAAATTAACCTTTTCGTAAGAACGATGTCATTCTCTAGGTACAGACATAATTTTGATTCTCCACTGGGCACAGGACTTGTTTCTGATAAGTATTCATAAATCTATGACCTTGGCCCGGGTCTCCACCTTCTTCTACCACACATGGTCTCCTATGCTGTACCCGCTTATGTTTGTTCTCTCATGTCTGTCTTGACATTATTTCATCTGAGTTCACCTGTGCTTGCTTAATTAGAATGATCTGCAGATGAATTGGTGGATGAGTGCCAAAATTTTAAACACTATAAATCATAATCTTGTTTCTAAATAAAAACTTATTTAAAAGATGTCAAATTTATTTGATTACACGTATTTGCATATGCACACACACATATGTGTGTGTATATATATATATACAGGTATATATATATATATTTGTTTCTTGAAATATATATTTTAAGGACCAGCCAGGTACTGGCTGTAATCTTACTATAATCTTAGTTATTCTACTGGCTGAGAGCACAGCTTTATAATTTAAGGACAGCAAGAAAATGTATTGTGATCTTATCTCAAAATCACCAGAAATCACCATGCTATAGAAATGTCTCAAGTGGTAGTGTGTCAGAGTAAGTAAAAGCTTTGAGGTAAAATCCCAGTACCATGAAAAGGAGGGGTTTAAACTATTAATGCTCACTCCCATGATGCCCAAGACAAGAATATGATATTGGCAGTATAATTGGCAGTGTATGAGAAAATGCCAGTGTGCTCTCTGTATACCATTAAAACAAAACACATGTCCAGACTGACTGAATGATATTTTTCAAGGAATTTTACCAAATGTTGCTGACTTCCTATGATAATTTCTCTGTGGCCCAATTCTTTTATTTGTAAACATTTATTGCAATAATACTCTATAATAGAAATATGCTTAAATCAGCTCATAATGAAGTATCACAAAATGATCAAGACCAAAGGATAACTGGATTGTGATTACAGGTAGATGTTAACTTTTAAATAACAAGTGTGTGTGTGTGTGTGTGTGTGTGTGTGTGGGGGGGGGGGGGGGGGGGGGTTGGTTCTGGTGTTAGAACTCAGGGTCTGAACTTTTGTGCTCAAACCTAACACTCTACCACCTTGAGCCACGTTTCCCCTTCTGGCTTTTTGGTGGTTCATTGGAAATAAGAGTCTTATGTGCTTTCCTGCCTGCACTGTCTTCAAACTATAACCCACAGATCTTACCTTTTGAGACAACCCAGTCACTTTACCTACAAAAATTCACTTCAGTTTGTAGCTTATAACCTAGGAAGGCCAGAAAAAGTCTCCTCAGTTCTGCGCCAGAGTGCAATGTTCAGAATCATCTGAAGGTCAATCAGGAAATTCTGTAGCTCAATAAAAGAAATAAAAAAATGAATAATTTTAAAGTGATGCATAACACACCATTTCGTTGCAGTTAATTCTATTTTCCACCTCTTTACTCTAAGACAGTCCAAACATAAAACATTCTAATTTTTTCATAGCCTGGAAAACACTTTTATGAAGTATTAAGTGTGAAAGTGACTTAGGTTCAAAAGTAATGAAATTACTCCTGTGCCTGAAACTTGTAGAAAATCTGGACAAACTATTTCTACCACCAAGAGAAGGAAAGTCAAGTGACAACATATTTTAGAGTTGAAGAAAGTTCTGACAAATAGCATTATGTGTTTTTTTTTGTTCTTTTTTTTTTTTTTTTTTTGCTGGTACTTGCTATTATTTTTCTTCCATTGCCTTGAGAAAGTTAAAATCATCTGGCTAAACATTGTTGTTTTCTTGCCTGAAAAGGAAAATATTTAAATCTGATCAGCTCTCTCAGTTTAGACCTCACATAGCAAAACACACATTAAAATTCAGCATCATTCAGCATGTTGGACTATTTCTTTAAATAAATTGAATAGGAAACTATTGAAGAGAAAATTATGTTTAAGTAAAAAAATATTTTATGTTAGATATTTTATTTATGCAGAATTAATTGAGAATATCTTTGTATACCTATACTATATACTAAACTCTGAGGGGAGAAGAAAATAAACATCTTGAAGTCACTGGGATTTAAATTTATATAAAAATAGGTTTAAAAGGAACCAAAAGAAATACACATAAAATATGCTTTAAAGTTAAGTTCCTAGGGAATGTTATATGGGCAGGAAATCTTATAATCAAGACAGTAATTCATATTGTATAAAAACAATCTACATTGCTTTGTTAAATGCTTTTTTGTGTAACTTATTTAAAATGACAAAATGCTTGCAAGAAGGGAGATTTTTAGCACAAAGATCAGCATTTAAGGTCTAAAATGGGCCTAACAGAAGCATAAGAAAGCTTCACAGAGCAAAATTAAGTGGAGAAATTAGGATGATGGGCAGATGAAGTGGTGGATGAGTGTCAAAATTTTAAACACTATCATATCCCATTACCACCAAATTATTGTCCTTCTGAGCTCTCAGCACTAGCACATCAGTTCTTGTTTTTAAATACTCTTCTCTGGGATTTAAAAGCATTACAGTGAGTATCCTTTCCTTGGGTCCTTATTCAACATGCAAGTAGAAATTGCCACATCCAAATCACTTTCTAACTAAATATTTGAAATATTATGAATGATTCTCTAGCTGATGCATGAATAAAGGACAGAGTTAGAGCTGTACCTAAACAGATAGATTGCATGTAATTATTCATGTACTAATTTTTACTTGCCCTTCATTTAATTCAATCTTTCTTCATGCCAAGTCTCTCAGTCTGCTGAATCAGCATGCTTATCTCTTTTTCTATGGCACCTCATTGTACTGTGCACAGAATTTCTCCATCCATAGTTCAAATATTTTATTCTGGGAACAGAGTAATGAAATATAAAAATGCCGTTGTCCCACAATTTCAGCAATTAACTGGACCCACACATTGATTGCAATTTTATGTATTTCCTGAAATCATTAAGGCCCTTGTTCTTAATTTTTAATATTTATTTCTGACACAAGTGAATTTCTATGGTCAATATCAAATTTATGGACTGTAAACCCATATGTAAAAAATATCTTTTTAATATTTTAGCTCAGAGCTTACTCCAAGCTAGATTTATTGTTTCATTGAATAATTTCCAGGGTTGGGCTGTGGTTAAATGATAGAGTGCCTGCCTAGCCTGCATTGGTCCCTGGGTTTCAACCTCATTACAGTAAAAAAAGAAAACTTGAATATTTTATTTTACTAAGTGGTTCCAAAAGAAGAATCACAAAATGCTGACAGATCGGATGTATTTACAGTCATACTAAACTCACAAAATGGACAGGTAGTTTATATGTAGTTTGTGGTTTATCTAGTACCATGTGACCAAAGGGGAAAAATTACATGGAAGGAAAAACCTTTGCAAATTGTTTTGGCTCATTCAGAAAGAAAAGGTACTCTTAATGACTTATTGTACATTTTGTTGTTGCTATATTTTCTGGAGTACAAAGAGACAAATGCTTTGTTTTCTCATAATAATTAGGTTTTTTTTCTTAAGTGCTGAGCAAATATAGTAAAGGAAGAAAAATGAAATTGTACTGAATAATATTAGAAATAAGTCTGTGAAGGGGGAGAAAAAGCTTTTCACATAACAATTCAGAAGAATTCACAATCTGACATAATTCTCTTAGAAAGAGATAAACACATGCAGAGCTTGAAGGAGCACCCTAGAGTTGTGTGAATATAATTACCTATTTGAACTTGAAGATAAAGTATTTGACACTGGAGAACAGGCAAAAGACAAATTCTTTTTTCTTAAAGGAAAAAAAAGAATTATTTACCACTGATCAATAAAGTGATTTTCTATCACCCTATCCTAAAACTACTATATATTCTCAATTTCACTGAACCCCATTTTACTGTTTTTACTCAGACATCATTTTAAACAACTTTTTCTATTGTGAAGAGGTCACATTCTCGCTTTACTTCCTGGTATATAACTCTCTAGAAGTATTATTTCTTTCCAACATTTAAATTTTCAAGTAGGTAAGAACTGATGTTTTGAAAATTACCACAAAATGCAGCTTATTGGTGGCTGGAAATTATATGATCTAGTCAACCAGATGAGGTAAAACTCGCAAAACAATTCAAGTGAACATGCTTTGTCATCTCCTGGAGAATATTGTAAACTATTTTTAGCTTTTCACAAGTTCTCAACTTGACATTTCATCTTACTCTAGTGGAGTGAACTCTTTATCATATTTCAAGGTGAAGAGAGGCTAACGTTGTGCTCTTTTCCCTCTTCTTCACCTAGACCTCCTGCTTTATTCTGTTTCTCAGGAAGTACTGCCCTCACTCAATCAAGCCCGTCACTTTCTGTTCTCTTAGTTTACACCCTCTCCATTTCTTCCGAACTTGCTTCTTCAAATTTTAACTTCTTTTGAGCTCCTTCTCTGCAGTAAACAATATTTTTTCCCTTTAGGGATTTCTTAATTTATAGAAAAATAAAACATAAATATAGCCTATGTTTTCTAGTTACCAAATTCCCACTGCCCATCAATGCTAAAACCATTGCATTCTTTTGTTTATTTGTCTCTGGCTCCCATGATATTATTGATAGGTTTCCTTTAAAGACTCTCCATTCATGCTCTAAATGGGAAATCTAATGGATTTTTGTTTTTGAGACAGGTTCTTAGTATGTAGATCTGGCCTGTAAAAATTTCATAGCTTTTATCTTCAGTCTTACCTTAGCTCTCATTTTCTTCCTTCTTTTCTTTTCTATCTTTAACTTTCTTTCTTTCTTCCTTCCATTCTTTCTTTCCTTCCTTCCTTCCTTCCTTCCTTCCCTTTCTTTCTCTCTTTCTTTCTCTCTCGCTCTCTTTCTTTCTTTTCTTTCTTTTTGGTGCTGGTACTGTCCTGGAGCTCTTTTTGCTCAAAGCCAGTGCTTTATCACTTTGAGCCACAGCTCCTTTCATTTTTCTAATGGTTAATTGGAACTAAGAGTCTCATGACTTTCCTCCCCTGGCTGGCTTCAAACTGTGATTATCAGATGTGATCCACCTGATAGCTAAGATTACAGGCATGAGTCCACCTGCTCCTGACTTGTTGTTGTTTTCACCAATTTTTGTTAGAGTGATCTGTACTTTTTTTTTTGCTGAAAGTTCGCTACCTTATTTGCTCAGCTTTGTATATTACAGATCTCTAAATCTCAAGTTGCTATCTATGCTTGTTAACTTCCACAAATAAAGTACTTAGGCATTCTTACAAGGCTCTGAGTCCAACGTTGTCTCCTAATTTTACTTAGAACCTCTTTGTGGATGGTTCCAAAATTTATATCACTGACTCAGAAATTTCTGGGAAATTTTCATATGGAAAATTTTGTAATCTAAAGTTAATAGGCTCAAAATTAATATCCTCACTGCTTCTCAACTTTTGTACCATTTGCTGCTATGTTTTCCGCTGGCATACCCATTTGTCATCTTTCAAACATGTAAGTTTTGATTGACTTGATACATCAAAATGAATGCAGAGCCTCATGAACACTCAGTGTTTTATCATTAGAGACACTCCCTAAATTGTTCTGTTTATGTTTGTTTCTGAGCTAGGCTCTTGATTCTACTGTTTCAAATTATTGCAATATACATTTTATCTTTCTTAATTTTTTCATTTTCTTGAATGCTTATAACTGACAATGAATTTTTAATATTTTAGAAAATTCAAAGATTCTAAAAGGGATTACAGCCTTTTCTTGATTCTTAAGATCATTTTGCATCATTCTAGCTTGCACAGTCATTTTTATGCTGTGTGGTGTGCTCTGCAAGTGAGGACTGGGTGCAATATCAACTCAGCTTCAGCAATCTTTTGCACGTATCCTGTGCTATGTACTTGTACTTTCTCAGCAACTTCCTTTTCAGTACTTAAAGTCAGGATATCAGCAGATGGCAGAAAGGGAGTTTTGCCAGTGGCTTTCAGGCATCCTCCAGAGAATTACCGACTTCAGTGCTGTGGGCAGCTGTGATAATCAACACCAGCTTCTAGTAGTGTCTGGGCATCCTCCTGAGAATCACTGACTCTGGTGGTAAGAGAGCTAAGTTTATTAGAAGTGGCTTTTTGGAATTCTGTAATTTCTGTGGGCAGAAGTAATTTGCTAGGCTTTGCTTTACCAGCCCTTCCATCCTTTGTCTTTAGGTCATCACTATTGTAAATCACCTTGTCTTTGTGTTTGCACTCTTTCTAGTTGTTCATATTATCTCTACTGAGGTCTGCTTTCCTACTTCCACTGACTGATAGAACATTGGGGCACCAGAAGTACTTCATGGGTAAAGAACCATCTAGAGCTGAAACTCTGTGGTCACCTGGTAGGTTCTGAAGGCAATAGTAACTTCAGTGGGAAATGAAGAAACAGGAATCCACACTTACTTACATTATTATAGGCACTTATTAGGCATATAAACCCTGATGAAAGCCCACATGAAAAGCTCAAGTGATTCTCAGAAAAGACAAGGAGGCAAATGAACACAAGTTCTAAGGAAAGACAGTGCTCAGGCTTTTAACTTCTCAACATTTAAGGCAGAACCAAAAAAGGTACATTTCCTAAAGCCAGTCTGATATAGTTCTTGGTCTCTTAGAGTCTCACAACTAACCCAAAGCTGAGGGTATAGTTAACAAAATTACCAAAATTACAATGCAAACCACATTTCACAGCTTCAGCAGTGCTTTCCAGTAAAAGATAGGGCATTAATCATGGACTACAGGAGCAATCTGAAAAAACAAACAAAACAAAAAGCAAAAAAAAGAAACATTGGAATATTTAAAGCAGAGAAATTTAGTTATACTGGGAAAGTAAAAGCATAGAGCTCATTTAGAATTGAAGTGTGTGTGTGTGTGGGGGGGGATCAGGTATAACCAGTGCCATATTGGCCACATGGTGGATGATAGGGTCTGGCATCTTGTCTTCTTGGTAGGAGAAGGTGAAGGCCCTGCTTCTCAGGTGATGGGCATGCCTGCATCCCTGGAGACAGGGACACTTGGATGATAGGTTTCTAAACCTGCTAGTCCAGTGTGTGGGACTGGAAGTTTCCTGCGACGCTGCTCCCTGACCTGACCTTATAACAGCTCAGGTGCCAGGATACCATACCATGTGTTTCCATGTTCTTGTCCTCCTGTCTCCTATCTCCTGGCTTTTCTCTGGTCACCATGGTGTCCCACTTCAGCTCTCCAATGGAGCTGAATTGGTTTGTTAGCATTTTTTTTTTTTCCTTTCTGGCCTTCATGGCTCAGTTTCCTAACAGTGTTAAGTGTATTTGCTGGCTGCTGGTCTTTGAAACAAGAGTCCACCATGCAGTTGCCGGCCTCTTTTGATAAAGACTCCCAGATTCAACCTCTCAAAATGTGGCTTCTCCATTTTCTTACTGTATGACAGGATGACTAATATATACCTTTTCTTATGTAGTTCTACTGAAACTACATACCTGTAGGCCATCAGCATCTCTGGTGCAGTAAGTGAGTGAAGCTTTTTTCCAGCTGGTGTTCCCGCCTCTGACATTTATCCACTACAAAGTACAATTCAGAAGATTCTTGAAGCATGGCTTATTTGTGTGCTACCATGAAATGGAAGAAATTGGCTAATGTTCTGCTGACTTGAGACCTCATGATGGCACCATGGGAAAAACACTCTTCTGAATTAAAACTTTCTAGTAAATACAATGAAAGTTGTAGACTAGTTTCCAAATGTTAACTTTGTAAAATTTGGTTGAAAGAAGTACTGTGTAGCTTAATAAATAAGATAGATTCTGGATGAGGGATTTCCTTCCTACTCAACAGCGACTTTGTTTTGTACCCAGTCCACTAAATAGCTCTTACAAAATTTCCTGAATTTCTTGAAAATTCAAGTTAGTAAATAGGAGATTTAATGTCCTAAATATCATTTTTCCCTGATTTGGCAAAAACTTCTTATTTTGTAATTTGTAGAAAATAGGATCCACTCTTCTTAGAATATAAACCAACTCTCATTTATCATTCCCTCCTACTCTTTGATGTTTTCTTTGTAGATTATAGTCTTCAGCCATGTTGGACAACTAGTTCATCTTGAAGAATAATGTGTGTATAGAGAATATTCAGTTTCCTACTGCTAATATATGTGCATGTTTTCTTTTGTATATCTATGGCCCTACTTATGTAATTATTTAAATCTTATATTTCTAAGGTGAGTCGTTAATTTGTTTAACAGCTGGGATCATTTAGTTTTATTGATACATTAATCATGTAGGATTGCATTTTCTAAATATAAAGAACTTATTTTACTTTTAAATAAATGAAATCCAGACCAAAGGAGAGTTGTACACATGATATAAAACTGTCACCTATTACATAATGTCCACATATTTTTCCTGTCTGCCATCTACCATGTGAAGTCATCTCATTTCCCTCTTGGCTAAGAATTTAGTCACATGGCTAGAAGTATATATTTGGTCACCAGAATAATGGTTACTGTAGAAGACAGAAAAAGGGACAATTGCTATGTGATTTGTAAGCTCCACCATAATAACCAATCTACTTGTGGAGTCCTTACAATTACAGTTGGTTTGCTATTCTGTGAATCTATATTTGCTTTCCTTCTATTAACCTGCACCTTACAACAGGGTCTCAACACATGAATGAACAATGAGTGGATAACAACATTATGTAAGTTATACTGACACTTTGCTAGCCAACTACAATAGCAGGAAAGAGATTATCTATACCAGTATTAGGACTATGAGATGCACCACAGATAACTGGAGTTAGGGGACCACGAAGGAGTTTCACTTGGGAATCCTTGAGAAGAAGAAAACTAAAGAGAGTATTACCAATTTCAATTATACTAAGTATGAATTCTTGTTTGATTTTTAGTTTTACCCAGTAGTGAGTTCATCTAAACTTTAATATTACCTCAGATTTCTTTTTCTTTTTTTTTTTGGTCCGGTTGTGGGGCCTGAACTCTGGGCCTGGGTGCTGTCCCTTAGCTCTTCAGCTCAAGGCTAGCGCTCTACCACTTGAGCCACAGCGCCACTTCCAGCTTTTTCCTTTTTGCTTATGTGGTGCTGAGGAATCGAACCCAGGGCCTCATGCATGCAAGACAAGCGCTCTACCACTGAGCCACTTTCCCAGCCCACCTCAGATTTCTGATACATAATAAACATGAGTGTCACAGAGGGAATGGAAGTTTGGTAAAGCTTGTGTAAGCATTTGTTGTTCTGTCACACAGAGAACCTTCATCATTTTTCGTAAGTACTTCACATTTTTGATATACTGTAATGAGATTTAACATTCTGCTTTCACAATGTTGGACCAAAAATTCATGAATCTTAAAAACCCATATTGTAAACTAATGAAATGTCAAGGGATGCTCCTGTACTTTTCATTATCTCTAAGTGGTTCATCAGCAACCAGCAACAAAATATTGAAACATATAGCTGTCACCTCTGCCATCACAATGACCAACGGCCTATTTTCTTAAAACATGTACTTACCTATCTGTCTATAACTTAGCCATCATCTGCTGGTAGTTTTAAGGTGCTTGACATCTTAACTATATAATATAATAATGGACCAATATTAAATTTCAAATGTGCAGACAACAGTAATAAAGGCAAACTCAGGCTAACTAAATGGAACAAAACATCAGTATGGCAGCTAAGTAAATAAATGAAATTCCTATTATGTTATACTTCCTTTTCCTCAAAGTGAACATTAGTCTGATTCTCAAATTTTCTATAATTTAGGGAAGCTCATTGCATTTAGAATCTAGTTAAATACCTATCCAAAAAACTGTACCTAGAGAAAAATTATCTACTGGTGGTAATATCAACAGGTCATCACTTACTAGAAATGTCAGTTACTGTATAAAGTGACCTTGAAGTAAGTTTAATGAACAACACACAGACACACACACACACACACATACACAACACACATATCAGTTTGAAAGAGGAGTTATTGGTCACAGAACATAAAAAGCAATGGATCTTCAAGTTTGTAGATCTAAACTGTATTCCATCAAATATGGTGTTTGTAAAGGAGTTATTTATGTTCCTTCTGGATAAGGATTGTGTTAAGCAATGTCACATAAATCTAGGAAACATCAAGGTAAGCAATTTCCAATTGTTTTCCCTATTACTGGAATCTAGGTCTTTAATATTAAAGTTGTGTTATAAGTCAGTAAGAGGAAAATAAAGTATGTAAGTGTCCTCAGGTTTCTTTGGCAGGGTGGGTGGTATACCATTGACACAGAAAGTCTAAGTCTTCCCTGCATTTATGTCAGGACAACCTGGCTGAGTTTTGGCAAAAAATGTGGGTAGGAGAGATAGTGGAATGTAGGTAAACCATTTATAATCCTTTACTTTTTTCTTTCAATTCTTGTTTTTTTTTTCTTTTTCCGGTTTGATTTTCAAAAACATATATTCCAGGTATCACAGCTATTAGGAAAACATCCTTGTACAGAAATATAACATGGTCGTGACTAATAATGCAACTGTTTTGGTCTAGTCATTAAGCTATTAGCACTTGTAATTTCAGTCTTGTTTGTCCTAGCTGACAGTTGTTACTGGTGTTATTTCTAGTATGCCACTCCAGAAAACTGCTGTTAGGCTTTTGGGTTCCAAGCCCAGTCCAGGGCTATTTATCTCCCTGAGACACTCGATATAATATATTACACACACACACACACACACACACACACACACACACTTTATGTAATTAAAGTAATGTAATTAAAATCAATATGTCAATATATAAATACTATACATCTTGATCAATGTCACCCCTTTCATCATTTGCCATCATCTTCCAACCCTACCCATCCCCTCAACTTCCCAAGTCTTATTTTCACATTATACATTGAATAATGACTGCATGCTCTATCCTGTCTCTTTTCATACACCTGCCTCCTCCTCTTGACTTCCCCCTACCACTATTGACATCTGAAGTACTGGCATCCTGGCATTAATTTTGTTACAATGTAAGTTAGACCTGTAGAATTTTCTCCTGCACATACCATACATTAATTAATAAGTTTACATGTAACCCTGCATGTGGTTACATATACATATGTATCAACATATGATAAAAAAAAAACATGCATTCTTTGTCTCTCTGGACCTGACATTTCACATCACATAGTATTTTTCCAGATTCACCCAATTCTTTGTAAAAGATGTAATATTATTTTTCCTGACAGATGAGTAAAATTCCATTTTGTGTGTGCATATATCTATATTCATATATCTACTGGCACCTATATCTCTGTATATCTATTGATATTTATCTTTCCATATCTATCTGTATCACATTTTTCTTGGACCCCTTCATCCACTGAATGAATCTGGGCTATTTGTATAACTTGGCTATAGTGAACAGGGCAGGTTCCTCTCTAAAGAATGTCTTTTCAGGTATTTACATATTTATATAGATAGATAAGTATGTATTAGTTGAATACATCTCCAGATCTCACTAGTTTTTTCCTAAAGTCTATTATCTTTTCCAGATTCCAATCTAGAATACTACATTGAAATTTATGCTTTTGATAGTTTTTTTTTTTTTTGCCTGATATTTTCTTGTCTAGTTAGGTATTTTCCAATTAAATAGAAATTGGGATTTGGTCTCAGAGCTTTTTGCTTCCTGAGTAGGTTCTATGTCCACCACTGCGCCATGCCTCCAGTTACGTTTTTCAGTGGACATTTGTAAGATAAAGTCTCACTTCCTGATTGGATGGTGTATATATCACAATCTGCCGTTTTAGGCTTCCTATTGTTGCCAGGATAATTGGTGTGTACCACTGTTGAGATAGTCTTGCAGACTTTCTTTCCAGGCTGGCTTGGAACAGTGATCATCTAAATCTCAGCCTCCCACATATTTTAAGATGACAGGTACATTTTATAATAATAATAAATATAATAAAAACCAGAAAACAAATACTGTCATTGTAAAACTTACTTAGTCTATATTCAAAGTTCCTTTACCCCCAAATATCTCTTGTGCAACATGTTGTTTTAGATTTAAATCCACATATACCTAAATTTGGTTGCTTCTTACATATATGGGAGATCAAGATTTCCATTCTTTTTTCCAGGCCCTTCAGCTTTCTGAAAATAACAGGTTAATTCATCAGATAGTCCATTGGTATACTTGCTTTCATGTAATGATATTGAACTTCTTTCTAAGATCCCTGTGTATTATGAAATCTAAAAATTAGTCCTTACAGGTGTCATTAGACTTGGTTCAATTTTGTGGGGAGAAATCCACCGTAGTTGATTCTGCCTTCTAGAACTCACCTCCCATCAAGAAATGAAAGGTCTGCCCAGTCGGAGATGTTTAGAACATGTGTTAAGAGTCTCCTGTATCCACTGGTAGGTTCTCCCTAGATGATAGGATTAACATGCAACGGAAAGATTTATAGTAATAGAAGCAAGAGTTTAGATTAAATGATATAGGAAAAGAAACTCAAGTGTCAGATTTACAACAAAATTAAATATCACACACAAATGTTTAAAATAATGATAGTGTGGAGAGAAATATTCTTTCATTTTCTCCATTTTTATTTTTAATTGATAAATATAAACCATGTAGTTAGAATAATGAGTGTGATATAGGATATATGTATACATTGTGAAATTATATATATATATATATATATATATATCGCCTCACAAACTTGCCATTTAAAAATATTGTGTTGAATCATCTAAGATCTACTCTTTGCAATACTTAGCTATACAGTATGTTTCTATTACTATACTTACCAAGATTTCCAATACTTATTCAATCTGTTCAACAGAAACTTTTTACTCTTTGATCAACATCTTCTCCCTACCTCACCAGACATATCTCCTAGAAATCACTACTTGTGTTTAACAGTTTGGTTTATATTCCTCCTCTCAGAGAAATGATAGTAGTTTGTCTTTCTATGCCAAGTATAATTTTTATTCTTTTTAAAAGAGGAAGATAAAAATTTAAGTAAAGGACTAAAGACAAAATAGAAGAGCATTCTCAAAATTATTTTAATGATAAGAAGGAATTAAAAAATAAATCTTAATTCTCACTTCTCATCACAGACAATGAAAATTATATTAATATGCTATAGACTCATATTGAGGAATGTTATCAAAATGAGACAAAATAACTCAGAGGGAATAGAGTCAGACCAGAAAATAGTGAAGGAACTCCTTATGGTCCAAATTCTCTGTTCAAATTAACTTAGTTGGCATGGTCATTAAACTTTATCCCTTACCATCTCACAAAAGAAAGAGGAGACTGCACTCTCTGACTGGAATTCAGATTCCACCTCTTTCACCCACTTAAGACATTCAGATTCAGTGAGAGACAATCAATAATGAGTCTATTCTTTTTCTTTTCTTTTTATTATTGCTAAGTAGTTGTTCAGAGAAGCTGCCATTTAACAAAGCAGTGTGTGAATATAATAAATCTTGATCAATGTTACACCTTTCGACATTCTCACCCATCCTTCTGCCACCTACCCCTTCTCTCATTTTTCTTAAGTTTGTAGGATACACACTGGATTCTTGGCTACATTCTTACCCTGCTTTTCTTTTAATTGGCTAGTTCTTCCCTCCTAACCCTACCCTACCCCTCTTTAGTGCCCTCTTCCGGGTATTTCATTTTGCTGAACTTAGAGTTTTCCTTTACACTAGTTGAGTTCTCCCTTGAATCCACTGTATTTCAGTTAATATACTCATATATATACTTGCATACCACCCAACATATTTACTTCTAAGATTATAAGCTAAATCTAGCTTCCACAAACAAGAGAAAACATGCATCCTTTGTCTCTCTAGGTCTGTCTTACTTCACTTAACATATTTTTTTCTAGGTTTTTCAATTCCCTTAAAAATTGTCCAATAATAAAAGTAATCCTTTGCAGGAAGAATAGTGCTGAATAAGTAAAAATACAAAACTTCAAACTTCCAAGCTATAGAAATGAAAACAGTTTGATACTGGTACAAAAATAGGCCTCAAGACAAATGGAATAGAAAACCCAGAAAGTAAACCCACAGATCTATAGCCATTTCATATTAAAAAAGGGGGTCTGAAACATAGGGTGGAAGAAAGTCAGCCTCTTCAACAAATAATGCTAGCAAAACTAGAGATTTATATGCAGAAAACTGAAACTAGATCCTTAGATGTCACTTGCCAGCATCAATTCAAAATGGACCAAACACCTCAAGTAAGACTTGAAACCATGAAACTATCACAGAAAAGAATAGGGGAAACATTAGGGCTTCTCAGCATACATTCTGAGTGAAGATTCAGAAGCACAGCAAATCAAAGAAAGACCTAATACATGAGACTGTATCATACTAAGCTAACAAGCTAAAAGGACAACCTACAGAATGCCTCCTACACAGACAATGACTTTGTATCCAAAATATAGAGAACTTAAAAATTAACCCTTGGACTGGGAAGGTGGCTCAGTGGTAGAGTGCTTGCCTTGTGTGCACGAAGCCCTGGGTTCGATTCCTCAGCACCAAATAAGCAGAAAAAACCAGAAGTGGCACTGTGGCTCAAGTTGTAGGGCACTTGCCTTGAGCTGAAGAGCTAAGGGACAGCACCCTGGCCCAGAGTTCAGGCCCACGACCGACAAAAAGGAAAAAAAAAAAGGAAAAAAAACTCTCTGAAAAAGCAACTCAATCAATAAATGAGCCAAGTTAAAGAGAATTACCTCAAAAGGAGTAAAAATGGCTAGTACATACTGGCCATAAAGAAGATGCAAATCAAAACAGCCTTAAGATTCTCCCTCACCCCAGAGTTCATTTTTAATGCTTGATCTGGAGCTCTCTAGCCATTCATTGTAAAAATGGCATGAAAGAAAAGTAGAATTAGTATGAGCACTGCCAAAAGTCAAAGAGGATAATCATATGATTTTGTTGTTTGCAGAATATTCAGATTGAATATGTATATAAAATACCCATTCTTGGGCACAGCAACAAGTAAATATTCCTTAATTCATGGTAAACAATATATTAAAATACCTATCTTTTTGGAAAAGAAACAGTTATTTGACTGTCTTTTCTGAACAGCAAAGTTCCACTCAGTGATGCTCTCTTGTCTTAAAAAGAACAGTGGTTGAACAAGTAAATTTACATTCCCACCAACAGTGTAGTAGCTTTCCTTTTGGTCATATACCCACCATTATCTGTTATTGTTAGCTATTTTGATAATGGCCACTGAGGTGAAGTGGAATCTCGTGGTTTTGATTTGCATTTCTTTTATGGCCAGAGATGAACATTTCTTCATATGTCTACTGGCCATTTTTACTTGAGAAGTCTCTTTTTAAAATAATTAACCCATTTATTAACTGGATTGTTCTTTCTTTGTGGGCTTGTTTTATGGGGGTTAATTTTTTGAGTGCTAAGTATATTGTAGATATGAGGCTCTTGTCTGAGAATGGGGGGTTCCTCAAAAGACTTCCCTGAGACCCAGCAATTCCACTACTGAGAATTTATCCAATAGACCAAAAACAAAGTGACACTAATGCTACCAGTACAAACATGACCATTACAACATTGTTTACCATAGCCAAGATATTGAATCAACCCAGATTCCCCTTTATGGACAAATGGATCAAGAAAATGTGATACACACACACGCACACACACACACACACACACACACACACACACACACACACACAATGGAATTCTATGCATCCATCAGAAAGAATGACATAATCCCATTGATAAGGAAATGGAAAGACTTGGAAAAAATTATATTACATGAAGTAAGACTGACCCAAAAAAGAATAGGTTGCCCAGTTTCCCTCATTTATAGTAATTAGAATGTATCTATAAATCTAAAAGCAAACACAATGAATGGTACAAAACCAAAAATTTTACTTGGACATGATAAATTAAACAGGACTTTAAACTTTCACATTCATACTGTGAGCGCAAAGAAAGATATTCTTAGGAAAGGGTCACAAAGGCTTAATAACTATATACATAGGATCATATAAAATGTTTATTGAAATGAACTTCAAGAAATGAAAAAAGTGGTTGTTATTTTTGTTTTTTTCCTTTGTTGCTGTTTCAGATTTCTGTACCTATTAACTTTTGTTAAGTTTGTCTGTTTTGAGGAAGGTATGGGGAGCACAGAAATGGTGGGACTAAGAGTGAACAATGCAGCAGTGACACTCACCAGACACTATATTAAAAATGAACTATACAACTTGAAGGGGTGGGGGAAGGTAAAAACCGGGAGTAAGTGAAGAGGTGACATTGTTCAAAAAGACATGTAGTCACTACCTGGCTTACATAACTGTAACCCCTCTGTACATCACCTTTACAATAAAAGTAAATAGATAAATAAGAAAGAAAAAAGAATAGAGAAGGCAGGGGATTATTTTGTGTATGTGTATACATAGGATTCCTGACCTGTGATCAGTTTTAACCAATAACCAACATTGTGTCTAATGGTGTTTGTGTAATGAAAATGTATGGAGTGGTTTTAATTATTTATATCATGGAGTGAATAAAAAATAAGACTTCATACACAGTTAAAAGAATCCCTAGCAAACTTAAATTAGGAAGTGATGAAGTTATTTATCTTCTTTCTCCTCTTTCTAGAAGAAACAGAGAAAGAAACATAGTTGAGTATTTTGAGGTAAAAATCCTCTACTGGGTTTGATATGTCACATTTGGATACTTCTTTAAATATAAACAAAAATTACTTGGGATCTGATACTTGTATTGCAACCATAAAATTATGGACAAGTGTCACATACAGAAAAAAATCAATTGGTTCATTAGTTCAAAGAATACTGGAATCAGTAGTTCTGAGTGTATTTGCCTGGTCTGCAAATTATATATTGTGCATATTCAAATATTCATGCAAATGAGAGAAATACATGTGTCTCTTGAGTTCTTCATTCACACATTTACAATTTTTGTTTGCTATTTTACCTGAGATAATACATACAGGCAATTTGAAAACTTACCTCATTTAATATACATCCTTAAGTGGAAGTCTATTCACTATGATACCATTTTTATTGCTTTTGTTTTATCTCTTACTATAAATACCAGTCAACTGACAATATTTTAGAACAATATTTCTCCCAATCTTTAAGCATTTATTATTTAACCATGCAAACACTTATTAATGATTTGTATTTCTGATGACAGTACAGATTTTTCAATCTGAATTAGGATGAACAAAACTATTTCTACATATGTAATTTTCATTTATAATTCTTAAGATTCCTCATTCAGCTATTCCTTTTGCCAATACTCTATTTTAGGTTGCTGGCCCAGTTAAAGATGGGCAAGACAGAAAGAGATGGCTATACCCTAATGGGGAGCACTTGACACTAGTATTCAGTCAAAATTTTCTATTGGCTACCATAAAGTGGTTGTTAAATTTCACATATAGAATGCACCTAAGTGCAAAGTCTGAGAGTACTTAAATACTAGGAAGAATACACTGACTATCAAGACAGGCACCGGTGGCTCACGCCTGTAATCCTAGCTATTCAGGAGGCTGAGATCTGAGGATCACAGTTTAAAGCCAGCCCAGGCAGGAAACTCCGTGAAACTCTTATCTCCAATAAACCACTAGAAAATCAGAAGTGGTGCTGTGGCTCAAGCGGTAGAGCACTCGCCTTGAGCTGAAGAGTGCATGGACAGCGCCCAGGCCCAGAATTCAAGCCCCACGACCGACAAAAATCAACAACAACAACAAAAAAAAAAAACAACAAAAAAAAAACCACAGAATACACTGACTATAACAGAAAGGAATTCTCCAAACATCCTTGTGTATGGGGAGACAAACTAGCAGTAAATAAATAAAAGTGGCAATAGAGGACTAGGCTTTGGCTCATCATTAAGAGTTAACGAAAGGCAAATCCACTTTAATGAAATAATCCACACTTCTCCACCTGAGAGTTGTTATTGCAGTGTAGAAGCCTTGCCTGACAGAGAGGTGTGGTACCATTGTGACCCTCACAACAGATGTGAAAGATGTGTAATCAGTGACCCACAGACCATTAACTGTTGGCCAATCAGTGGCATTCATAAAACCAATGGCAATGCTTTAACTTGAACACAGGTGAGTACAGCTATAATTTGAATACAGACATTTTGACCACTGTATCATAGTGTCTTCTTAGAATGCAGTCTTTTAACAGAAGGCATTTTTCCAGTCTTTTTACATATGAAGGCAAGTTATCTTTCTTGCTCTGGTCCAACAGAAATGATAAGAAACACTGTGAGACATAGTAAACTCTGGCAATGACATGCCCTTTAGCATAAGCATGATCTATTATAAAATAGTTTACACAGACACACAGACACACACATAACATTAGTTTCTCTGTATAACTTCTTTTTTCCCAAAAGTTAAAGTCTTGATATAAAGTTTTAAATTACATAGGGGAAAAAAAAATCCCTTATAGCTACTGTATCTTAATTCCTCACATTACCAATTAAGAAATTTTGCCCTAAAGTATAAATGTTTCTCTGCAATTTTCTACATATCATCATTAATAAGATAATAGAACAGAAAAATTAGTAGGGAGCTCATTTGAATTTTTTCCTCCTAAAGGCTGGCTTTTGTGAGAAAATTTATCTACATTTCAATTCTAACACATTGTGAATGATAAATGAACTCGATGGAATAAAGGACACGACATTGCTCTGTCTTCCATTACTATTTCTTTCATCAGAGTATTCCACCTGGCAAAGTTCATCGCGCAGTGCTCACCACTGTATCAGGAATAGATTAATGATCCCTAGCACTCTGAAGAACGAACCTAAGTTGAGGGCACCAGTCAAAATAGGTAAATAGTAATGGTTTGAGAGGCCCAAGGTTGGCCAGAAAGGAGCCTTGTTTTTTTCTTGTTGCTGTTAAATTTCTCTCACGTTTATGTGCTCTAGCTCATTTTACATAGGAAGAGCAATAGCAAAAGCTATTTTACCTTGCTTTCATTGCCAGATTCAATCGCTTCCAGACCAGAGACAGTGAAGAAATACTCGCCCTGAAGCTGAAAGCTGAATGCAAGAGGAAAACACATTACCCTTCATCTCTCCCTCCTCGATCTTTCGGCAATCTCCTGCCTGTTGTTTGAAGAAGAGGCTCCCTATCCAGACAACCTCCAGTATGATTCCGCATAGCAATGGCTCTAACCCTGATGGGTGATAGATGTTGAACCGATACTGTTAAGGAGAGTGCTTGAGGCAGAGAAAAGAGAATATTGTATTTGTCTATAGTTTCCACAAGAGTCAATTTGTTGTACTATCCTGGTTACTTTTTACATTTGAACACGGTAGCTAAATTCCTCATTTTTCAATAGAGATGAATACATTAGCTAAGAACAGTGTAGATGTAAGATGTGTCAAATTTATAGGTGAAAAAACAGGAGAGGTGTTTACCCTTAGAGTTAAAGCAGTCTTAAGGATAAGCACTATAAGAAAAAATAAACATAATTCAATTTTTGACTATACAAATTATAGCATTACCTCAGGGTAGTATCACATTAACATATTAAGGAGTAAAAGCATTAAATTAATCTTACATTGGATATTAGAGAAATTTGCTAGTATTTAAAAAATAATGCAAATAAATCCTCAGTTAACTATGTTTTCTAGGATATAAAAATTAAAATACCAAAATACTGATTCTAAAACATGAACAAAGTTAGACTATTCTTGTTTGTGATGTGTCAGCACACCAGAGCAAGCACGTATAAGACACAAAGTAACATTCTGCATCTTTCTGTTATGATTATGTAAAAAAAAATAAGCTATTAAAAATAATTTGTTATAAGATGGCATTAAGTAAATGATTCATGCCAAAAAACCCTGCAGTGGAATATACTATATCACAATGGCTTATAAAAGTTGTCTAGGGCCGGGCGCCGGTGGCTCATGCCTGTAATCCTAGCTACTCAAGAGGCTGAGATCTGAGGATCACAGTTCAAAGCCAGCCAGGGCAGGAAAGTCCATGAGACTCTTATCTCCAATAATCCACCAGAAAACCAGAAGTAGTGCTGTAGCTCAAGTGGTAGAGCACTAGCCTTGAGCTGAAGAGCTGAGGGACAGCACTCAAGCCCAGAGTTCAAGCCCCCCACAACCGACAAAAAAAAAAAAAAAGTTGTCTAGGCTGTGATAGAAAAAAAATGCAAACCATATTTTCTTTTAAATTCTTCATAGTTTATCGTGTGTATTTTTCCATCTCCTACCTACCAATAGTGCAATTATTGATGTGTTTGGGGACAGAGAATGCTAATGTCAAGAGTAGTTAATTTTCATTACATTAACAACCTAACAAGACTGTGAAATCTAAAGAATAGACTAGCAAATTCAATTAATATAATGAAAATATAGTTATAATCACTGCTTTCCTTAATTTTTTACAGAGGTTCTTAATTTTGTTACAGATGAAAAGAACATGGGTCTACATGCTAAGTTAATAGCATCCATTTTCATATCTAACAAAAATAAAGGTAAGGATTCATAAATAGAACACAGGACATCATGGCTAAGTTTTGTATTCTCACCAGTAACAGATTCAGGACACCGTGGGAAGTGCTGGACATTAATACAACACTGTAATGAGACAGCTGAGATTATATTTCCCTGTGTGTAACAGCATCAGCTGGCATTACTGAGTCTTTTAGGAAATTACACTGTATTAAGCTTGGAAGTTAAGGAAAATAACACACATTACACTGAGATATTCAAACTTTATTCAAAAAATGTTTAAGCATGTTAGATAATTCATAGGTTAAACTTCACTAGGAAGTTTGTGGTTCACCTTGACCATTAGTGAGGTTTTCTTTTCTCTCTCTCTCCCTCCCTCCTTTGCTCCGTTTCCTTCCTCCCTCTGTTTCCTTCCTTCCTTCCTTCCTTCCTTCCTTCCTTCCTTCCTTCCTTCCTTCCTTCCTTCCTACCTTTCCTTCTTTTCTCCCTCCATCTCACTTCCCCCCCCCTCTCTCTCTCTCTCTCTCTTCTCTTTCTCTTTCTTGTGATGGTCCTGGGGCTTGAACCCAAGGCCTGGCACAATCCCTCTGGAATTTTTGTACCCCTTCAGCCACAGCTTTATGTCTAGGGTTTGTTTATGGTTAGTTGGAGTTAAGAAATCTCATGGGCTTCAAATCATGATCCTAGGCCACAGCCTCCTGAGAAGCTAGGATTACAGCTGTGAGCCACTGGTACCTGGCTTCAAAAGTGAATTTTTCAAAGAACATGTCCAAGCACTTCTGTTAATAATGAATAAACAGGATTAAACAAAGAAGAAATACTGTAATTAATGGAAAGGTATATTTTGGTCTTTAAAAATAGTGATGTATTAGTTTAACAAAATAATACCAGGAAGCTGAAATATGTTTTGTCATGAAGTGAGGAGGTAAGGGAGAGGAGGGGAAATTGAATCAAGAGAAAAGGGTGGCAAATACTGCCATAATATTGAATGTATATATGTGAGAGGATGAATGGGATTCGGAGAGATTCAGGAGAATGATCAAAGGACATTGATCAAATTCACCATACTCGTAAATTGATTTGCTTAATTGAAAACCCTTTGTACAACTGCTTAGGTAATTAAAAAAAGTGACACATTATTTCTCATCAATATATCATAAATTCTCAGTTACAATAAGATGTCTGCCAATGATGGGTGAACCAGAACCTATTATATAAAAAAATGTAGAGGCAGTATTATGAAAGAGTATAGCACTGAATTGAAATAGAGAGCTGACTCTTAACATAATTTTAAGTTACAAAACATTTCCTAAAAAATGCACAAGTTAGCTGGGCTCTGGTGGCTCACCCCTGTAATCCCAGCTACTTAGGAGGCTGAGATCTGAGGACTGCAGTTCAAAGCCAGCTTGGGAGAGGAAAAACCATGAGACTTTTATCTTCAATAAAAAGCCAGATGTGGTGGTGTGGCCTCAAGTGGTAGAATGCTAGCCTTGCGCACAAAGAGGCTCAGGAACAGTGCCCCATGCCCTGAGATCAAGCACTATGACTGGCCAATAAGCAAACAAACATCATGTATAAGCAAGTGCATGAAAATATGGGAGAAAGTATCAGAGTGGTGACGATCCACGTTAATGTTCAGTCCAAATCAGTCCGTCTCTGGAACCGCAAAATAAACGTTAACATGGGCAATTTTGCAATTATTTTTATTGAGTAAAGTAAAAGACACTTTTCAAAAGTGCTTCAATTCTGTGTTATGTATTTGTTAAGACTGCAGACATCACCATCTACCAAAATAATATGTGAATAAAAAAGATCACAAAATAAAACAAAAAATGAGTTCATGTGATAAAGGCCTTTTTTATGCTACGTTTGATACAATTCCTGGTTTCACATTAGTCCTACATATTTATTACAATTATTTATAAACATAATTTGGAAAAACAAAGAAAGCAACTCTGTTCCTCATAATGTAGATCAATAGATATAACAAATAAGGCCACTAAATATCCACTTTTAAAAAACACTATACACACTCAACGAATATTCTTATATAGAATATAGAATTCATAAACTGAAATTAAAAGGATCAAACAATTTGTTAGGAAAGCAAAACATTTCAAGATATTATATTGCATACTTCCTTTGAGAACCCAAGCTGCTTCCATGGCTTAGAAATATGGATTGCTAAAAATTTAAACATAATTTCCCCCCTCTACTTCTTCAAGCGAGGCCTGATCTATTTGCATAAAGCAACATTGAATTTTGATATGACGTTTTGGCTAGACAGCTGTATGTGAAAAGCTTACATATTATAAACTCAGTGACAAGAACCAGCAAGCGACACATATCTGTCTGTGGCGAGCTGAGATCAGGTTTCTTCAGTTTGGCAGATCCACATTCTGTAGGATGAGGGCCACTCGGCTTGGAATGTACACCTAAATCAACACAATCATGTCAGTGTGATTGGAAGAAATACTGAACATGTTGTCATTATGTCAAAGTGACACAGTCTCACATCTGACTGAAGTCACTGGTATTTTTATAACTGTTGCACCTGAGAAGGCTCAAACTTACAGATCCAAAGGTAAGATTATTTTAAAATCATCACCACTAGAGGGCTCCATATTACTTATTAAAAGCAACATTCATTGCAGATGAATACATAAATGGTGCTCCTAATTCCACGTTTAACCACAATGAGGTGGAATACAAGACTACCTGGAAGTTGTATAATTTTACTTTGTTTAGATAGTTAGATGCAATATGTTGTCTTCCTTGTTATGACGATGCTTTAACCACCCGCACTCCATTTCCCTGTTCGTTTTACAAACCAAAACAGAGGGATTTTAGCCCCCTTCACATTTTAACTCAATTGAAATCATTTAGCCCCCTTCACATTTTAACTCAATTGAAATCATGAAAAAGAAATACACCTCCCTTACAGACACTGAATAATCCTGATTCACTTCCTCCTTCCTTCCATCTTCCTCATTCTTCTACCCTGAGGCTCCAGTCACAGTGTTTCAGGTGTCAAATTCTTCCCCTATCTGAATTCTTTTTTTTTTTTTTTTAACATTTTTTATTAAATATATATTTTTATTGTAAAGATACTGTCCAAAGAGGTTACAGTTACATACATAAGGTAATGAGTACATTTCCTATCAAGCATTATTACCCCCTCCTTTGTTTTTCCCCTACCATTCCTTCCCTCCCTACCTCTCCAACTTCTTCCCCTCCCTCTGAAGTTGTAAAAACAGCAGATTCCAGTGTTGACTGGACTAAAAAATATATGATGAACAAAGGAATAATAGTGGATCAATATGTGGATATTTAAAAAAAGTTCTCTAGTGTGCTGATATAGGCTATCACTTTTACGAAATTCAGAAGTAATCTGATGGCTTATGCTTATCTATGTGTAGTCTATACAGCAATACTTAGGAATTATCCTAGTAAACACTATAAATAATACAGATGGTTGTCATCATCATGACACTCTCTCCCCTTCTGACTTTGTTAATATTGTTACTTTATCTCTGAGTGAAAGCCTGACTTAACGTTACAATACAATCAACACAAAACAAAAACAAAAACAAAAACCCTTCCATTTTAGAACTAAAAGTACAACACAAACATTTTAGAAAGAAAAATAAAACCAGAATCTCATTTTCACTGAATAAGACATGTATGTCCAATCTATTTTTAACTCTGCAAACACATACAATGTTTTTCCCTAAGGTTTCTTATTACACTAAAAAAAATTCAGATACCAGTTGGGCTGGGTGTTCTTGAATACAGAAGATTATGGGAGTTTTTAGATGGTTGCATTTTAGGAAATTTATGAATATAATGGTGAGGGAACAGTTTTTCTTATCGTTAATTAGAAGTAATTGTGATTTGGACAGTTATATTCATCTGAGAAAGATTTCATAAATGTTAATAGTTGGTTATAGTTCAATATCTTGCTTTGCCACCAAATATTTCTAAATATAAATATTCTGTCCCTTTTGTAATTACATGTGTACATGTGGGGAAATCAAGTTAAATTTTGTTTTTTTTGGTCGGTTGTGGAGACTGAACTCTGGGCCTGGGTGCTGTCCCTCAGGTCTTCATCTCAAGGCTAGCACCTACCATTTGAGTTACAGTGCCACTTCCGGCTTTTTTCTGCTTATGTGGTGCTGAGGAATCAAACTCAGGGCCTCATGCATGCAAGGCAAGCACTCTATCACTGAGCGAACTTCCTAGCCCTAATCTTACACCTTTCAAACCATAGGAGAATGTAACTGTTAATGCATGCCTTCTATGTAATATTTTCTCTTTAGCTGTGATATGTTATATAGTAAGAGACCAGCTCATCAAACAGAAACTAGGTATATCCTTGAACAAGCAGGGCTTGTCAATGACCAAGACAGACCCAGCCTAAAGAATTCCACTATTGATCTATAGACAAAAAAATAGGTAAATCCAGTATGCAGAAATACAAGAAATTAACCGTCTAATTCAAACCACTCCCTCTTCAATATATGCATAAAATTAAGGCATTAAATCTGTCCTTCAAAGAAGTTTCCCTTAAGAAGTCAAATCATTATACACACACACACACACACACACACACACACACACACACACACACACACGTATATATACTTTTTTTTAAATTCTGGTGTGTTTGTGCTTTTATTTGTAGGCAAAATAGAAGAACAAATTGGACTTATGTCAAGGTAAACAGTTTTTTATGTCACTTTTATTTACCTTTAGTTTTATAAATGTATTTCATATTGAAGTCTATGTAGAATTAAGGATCATAGTTATGGGTTTAACTAATTGGTAGGCTAGGAGATTTTAAATAGCAAACAAAAATCTGAACACTGAAGAGCAGTCTAAATTTCTCCATACCACTAGAAACTGGGTGCAAATTTCTCAGTTCCCTCTGTATTAAAATCATTTCTCTGATAAGATATTATCCCACAAAACTGGTGAAAGCACTCTGATAAGTCCAAGTCTCCTGATAAAGTCTCAGTGAAGCACATTAATCAGGCTTAGGACAGATAATGAACAGTCTCTCTCTCTGTGTGGCATAGTCATCTATCAGGACAAATCCAGCCAATTGGCTCTTGGATCCTATGCAGTTGTGGTATCTTCTGTACTTCATATCCTCCTAAGGATTTCATTAATGAAATGTAAATAACACCTACAGGCTGATAATTTATAGATAGTCTTACTCTCATTAGAATTTTTGATATTTTAGCTAGCTTAAATTTAGGAGTCAATAAAAGGAGACCAGAGTTCAAGTTTGCAATCTGCACCTCATTTTCTACTTTGGCATTTACTAGTTAAAGAAAAATGCTCCAAGAGCTCTCACTACGTGATGCTGGTCACTTTCTGCAAGGAAATTTGTGACACCAATTCTAGTCACACTTCGAGGCCTTTTAATAGTCACTGCTCAAAAACCTTCAGTTGATAATTATATTATGTCATTAACAGGAATATTGTGTAATTATATTTGGTCTCGGCAATGTTAATTACCAGAATGTATTTATGTTGCTCGAGAGCCTCTGTGGTATAAGTAACATGAAAGAAAGCATGTGATTTTTCTTAACTCTAGCTGCTCAAAACATTGAAGGGTTGGCATAGGAAGGATGAGAATATTGAAAGCGGTTACATTGATCAAGATATACTATATTCATAAACTAATTTGTTAAATGGCAACTCCTCTGTAGAAGTATTGAAAGATAATTTTAAAAATTAAAAAATAAGTGCATTTGGCTTAATTTTTATTTGAAATCTGTTAAGTTCTCTAGGTAAGTTTTATATATATATATATATATATATATATATATATATATATATATATGCATATCCCTAAATATAAATGTTTTGATATATAAAAAACTTAGTCTTATTCTTTACTAGATTACTGAGTATTTAAATCAATTTTACTCACCATTAATGATTACCACTTATATCCAAAGACTGATGATAATCAGCTCTAATCGTTAAGAAGAAACAATTACAAACATGGATCATTCCTATCATTTCATTCAAAAATAAATTGTATTCATGTATGTCCCCCAAATCATGAACACAGATTAAAAAGAAATGTTCACCGGGCACTTGTGGCTCACACCTGTAATCCTAGGTACTCAAAAGGCTGAGATCTGAGGTACCTGGTTGAAAGCTAGCCAAGGCAGAAAAATCCATGAAACTCTTATCTCAGTAAACCACCAGAAAACCAGAAGTGGTCTTGTGGCTCAGTGGTAGAGCACTAGCCTTGAGCTGAAGGTACTGAAGGACAACACCCAGGCCCAGAGTTCAAGTCGCAAGACAGCCAGAAAAAAAAAAAAAGAAGCGTTCTAGTACATTTAAAGATAAAGTTATAATTTAGTATACATGGAAATCATGCAGTATGCATATTGCAAACAATATGTGCTAGTAAAGGTATTGATCATAACAATCACACAGAACAGAGGAGATAAAATGAAATATGTCTATAATTTTCACTTGTTTTGCCAGTTATATTCATAGTCAACTTGTTTCAAGGAAGCAGAACAGCCATGTATAAACTCATCTGTTTATTGAGAGCCTAATGAATTCCACTTCCACAAGTTATTTTGATTATTTTCATGACTTAATTATCATACTAAACAGTATGACTGAAAATGTAACTGAGTGCATTGATGAGCCTGGTAAAGTGTTATTTTTCTATACAATTTTGAAGGCATAATGCTCAACACACACAAAGAGGAAATTTTTATATTAAAAATGTACTGTACCACAAACTTAATTTGTAGGTTTGGAAAGGGGTAAATAAGCAATAGTACATACAGATATAATATTGATAGGAATGAAAACATCATTCAAGGAGAAGTAGGTTGATCCTTTTAAGAGTGTAACGTATATTTTTCTTTAAATAAACTGACAGTTAAGGTAACTTTAGTCTTCAAATATTTGCTTTAGTTTATAAAACATTTTCTAAGCAAAAATGATATTCTATCTCGTATTAGTATCAGGAGAAAAGTTATATTATTAATCATTTCCATATAGAAATGTATATTATCTAATTTAGAAACACTAGAATGCATAAACTTTTACGTTTGAAAACTTTTCAGGCAGAAAAAAACTAAATTTATTTTTACAGTTTTTTTACAGAGCCAAAAAAATATTTCAATATTTAACAAATGAGGAACAATGGCAGAGATATTGTTCCTAAATCCTTTACTTAGTACAAAAATCTCATAAATCTCCAAATTTCAAATAGGAATAAACAGATCTATTTCATCTTCGTAAAGAACTCAGCTGGCAAAGAGGTTAATGCTAAACTTTTTACTATATTCACAATTTTATCAGTGAGAGTGCCTTAGCTGCTGTGAAGAAATCTAACTCATTTGAGACTCACTATTCACTGTTGTCTTATTTGTGCCACAGAATTTTAATTTATGAACCAGGGAACAGAAATGAAGCTTTTCCAACCCTCATGCACTAATTAACATATGGTTTATATGTAAATTCATATATCAAAAACCAAAATACAGTGATGATCCTAAAAGGTAGTTTTCAGTAACTGCCTGTAACGCAAAATAGAAAAGTTCCGCCCTATCACTTTTTCTATTTTTTTTCCATTTGTGAGGTAGCCTGGCCTTAGAAAATAGTTTGAATGGTGGTACACAGAGCTATCCCGGGCTTCACAGTTTCAGCCCAGGGAGCACAGAGACAACGCTGGGGCGTACCTGCTGATGCGGCAGCAATGAACGGCTATTTTAAGATTCCTCCAAGCTCTGTTTGTTGCTATCTTTGAAAACAGATTTGACACTTATTCAGCAGATCCTTTGGATTATTGAGCTTGCAAATTAAGCTTTAGCAAAGGCTGTGCACTAGATACGATGGGTGGAAACTTCATGGAGGAGGAAAAGTTATATTCTTCCTCCCTTTATTCAAGGAGTGTGGGAGGCAGGTGCGATCTCACAAGTAGTGACCCACTTAGGATGCTGTTCTAGCAACCTGAAAGGATAGATTCCAGAACAGATGAATCCATTTAATAAGGATCTTCATTATGAGATGTTATTGTAAGAATCAGCTCATGCGATTTTTCTCCCCTCTGACTCTTTGTAGAATAGTCTGGCAGAGGAAGCTCATTTTCTTTATTTTACCAATTTACCTGAGCTTTTGCTTCTACATGAACACACTTAGTTGATCATTTTACATGGAGCCAAGAGACTGACTTAAATGAAGAATTCTAGAATTCAGTGAAGTTACGGAAAACAAGAAGTTGCTCCTGGCAAACAAGGTTAACTCTCTTCTTCCTGACCAACATGGATAAGAATTCTATCCACAGTCAATAGTTAAGCTCTTTTCTATTTCTTCTGGGCCTTGGTACTGTGTTCCTCCACATGTGTCATTGAGGCTTTAGACACAGCCTGCATTTTCAACTATGCATTCTGTGTTTGCCAGATCAATTCAATTACAGCTCGAAATGTAATCCGGCTGCCGTCACCACTAGCTACTTGACTTGTTTTAATTATGATAGACTATCTTTGCTCTTACAAAATAAAAAACGCCAAGGCATTTTCTGTTCAATTCAATCATACACACAGATGCGCACATGTGTGCGCGCACACACACACTGAATCATTTACTTTTGCAGTTCTCATGGTCTTGGCCTTACTAATAAGCAGGCATTCTACCATTTTCTGCTTTCATTATATTTTAAATAGGTTCTCCCACTTTTGGCTAGGGATAGTATCCAATCACAATCCTCCTATGGCTGGGATCACAGCTATGCTTTGCCATGTCTGCTTCTTTGTTGAGATGAAATCTCCCTACTAAATTTTTACTTGGTCTGGCCTTCAACTCCCTGATCCTTTCAATCTGTGCCTTCCAAGTAGCTTGGGTTACAGTAAGCATCACGATTCCTGACCTAATAAATTTTTATTTTGTGCATTAGTGGGGGTATCAATACTCAGGATTTTTTTAAGGCCCTTAAAGTACTTAATGTCTAGACATGTTTAAAATTGATCAGTGATGATAACAATTACTTTTAAATGTATATAATATAATGTTCTGCAGTTCCCCAAAACTTTGGACACATTAATGAATATCTGCCTCTAAGAAGCTCATTAGAGAGAGGATGTAGCAGTGGTACTGCATTTCTGACATGTGCAAAAAAAATTAAAAAATTAAAAAAGGAAGGAAGAAAAAGAGAAGAAATCAACTTCATGTTGTTGCAAGGAGGGTATGTCCTAGCACTGATCTTCGTATTAATCTTCTTTTCAGGGATGAAGAATACTGAGGTTGAAAGATTTAAGTGACTCCAGTTATGAACACTGGTAGTCAGAAGACAGGGCACTTGAAAATTTGTGACATTTTCACTCTATTGCCAGACCTTTTTCTAAGAGGAAAAAAGAAAAGAAATCAACAAAAACCCAAAGCATTTGTTGAAATACATGATTGAGTCTTTAAACAGTCTTTTAAAAAAAGATTCTCTTGCTTAATTAACAGAGAAATTTTGAAAAGTGAAAAAAAATGATCAAATTCAGAGCTAATTCAGAGCTAAATCTTTCAAATCTCTTCCTTCTAGTTAAATCAGTTCAACTTGGTTTTTTGCAGTCCAGGGCTGTTTTTCAGCACTAGAGACCTGAATCATCTTTTTTAAACTCAGGACTCTTAAACCCTTTCCGTTATTTAAGAGAGTTAAGCTATTGTTCTTATTCACTTCTGGAACTAATTTTATCCATCTTATTTCACCTGTCAAAATCAAACACTCTGAATACTGGAGTAGTAAATCTTTGAAGGAGTCTGATAGCACTCTTCATTTCTCTCTTTAAAATACATATGCTCAGTTCATTTCCAACATAGTGTCTTCTGAGTGTCTTGCTGAATTAGTTCTCCCCTTGTTCCACCATTTCTGTGCTTCCCTTTCTCCTTCCGAAATAAGATACTCTATGTACAAGTCAAAGGGTACAGAGTACAGCTTAGGGGAATGAAGGGGTGTGGGAACTAGGAGAAAATGAGGGATTGAGTGACACTGTTCAAAAAGAAATGTATTCATTATCTGACTTATAACCCCTTTCTCCATCACCTTTACAATAAAAAATTTAAAAAATGCAAATAGCACAAACATACATTTGTACATCTTCTTGTATCCACAAGCATACACACACACACACACACACACACACACACACACACACACACACACACACACACACTTAAAGCAATATTAAATTCCTTTGTGGTCATTGCAGTTTCCTATCTCCAGTATGAAAATTAAATCATGAAAATGCCCACACTGATTTCATTTATGTATGGAATATCAGTTGTAGATATATTACAACAAATGTTAGAGAAATGAAGGACCAGAACCATTGTAAGGGAAGAGCAAATAGGAAACCAGGTAACTCTGGACCAGCATAAAGATTAATTAACAGAGAAATTTTGAAAAGTGAAAAAAATGATCAAATTCAGAGCTTTAATAGATAAGATGAATCCACAAATGTGTTAAGATAAGGTCTGGTATTAGGAATGTGAAACACACCTTAATCCAATACCTGCCATGGGAAATAAAACAAATGAGGTTAGGGGCATATATCTAATCAGCCAGGAAAACAAAAACAAAGACAAGTAAGATAATACAAAGCAGGCATGGCTTTGAGGCTACTGTATTCTGTAATACAGTAAAAAATTTTTCCCCAAATCTAGTAAATTTCCACATCTTACATCATTAAAGAAATTTATAACTAGGACTTTAAAGCAATATTCCATTGTCTGTGTGAACACTATAATTTAAAAAAATGTATATAAAACTTTCTTCACTAATTTGAGTAAAACTGAATTTTATATTTAGAAGGGACTCAAGTTTGAATTTATTCTGAAAAAAGATGCATATTTCATTTGATTCCTTTAAGATGTTTTAAATTAAACTCCATTAGTCAATAATGAAAGAATCTGTTCAACATAAAATATTACAGCATAGCTTAAACTGTAAGGGAGCAAAATAGTAGACATACTCATAACTAGCAAGAATTTAAAACTGCCTTCCTCTCAATAGTTGAGAAGTGATTTTAATCTCATTAGCACTCAAATTTCTCCAAGAGTCCTCAAATAGTTTTACTATTTTTTGCAAGATATTGTTCAATCCAGTACCATACAATATATCTGATTTTCCTAGCTTCTATTTCTTGTATGCTGCTATTTGAAGAGTTGTTTCACTCCATAAAACCACTCCCACAAAAATAGAGGATTAAATTAAAATTGAATGAAAATAGCTAGAGTCTTACTTACCAAAAGAGAATAGGGACGTCCATTATGTTCGAAAGCCTCAGAAAAGAAATCGGTGTTGTGGTCCAGTCTCTGATGTCCTCCATATTCTGCTGCATCTGAATCTAGCACAATTTTAAATGTACAGCCCTTAAGGAATTCACAACGATTCAGGAGTAGGAGATATAAAATGTGCTATGAAATGGCAATTTAAAAGTGAGTGGTCTGAACACTGTTCAATCATGATTTGTGTAGTGTACTCACTTTTTTCTTCAACACAGCAGAGATTCTCATGTTAACAGGGGTTTTATAGGCTATTTAGTCCATGCACCCATGAGATCCTGTTACACTTCTATTATATTAGTTCATCAAGTCATTATCCCTTGCTGGACTGAATACCTCTATTAACAGTGGAATCTCCTCTTAAACCAATCTATTCTATTTGAAGGAGGTTTTCTATATTAAAGAGAAATTTGATTCTTTAGGACTATTACTACTTGGAAAAGATCATAATGATTAAGTTTATTATATAGTGACCTTTGAAATAATCAAGAATATTCAATATGGGAATACACTAAATATAATTCTACAATATCTGAACATTCCTAATTTCAGGAGTTTTTCCTCTTTCCCCAACTCTGAATTTAGTTAGATTTCCTCGGTCCTCATGATCACATTAAGGACAGAGTGAACAAAATGGCCACATGTGCTCTGAGGAGTGTGGAGCGCAGCAGCATTCCTGTTTCTTCCTTGCTCTGGATGGTGCACTGCTATCACTATAGGGCTAATCTGTGAGTCAAGTGATCTCCTATAATTTAACATGTGATTTTCCCCTCTTTGCATTAGTGAGGATCAAAAACGGGGTCCCAAGATGCTGGACAAATACTTTTGCACTCTCCTATACCCCCAGCTCTAACATCTGACATTTCAGCATTATTAGCTTAAACATATTTATAGTAAACTCTAAAACCCATGCTCAATATGCATAAAAAATAGAATGGCATACAAATATACACATTCAACTATACATTATTCCCTAGAGATCTTAATTTTTCCACTCCAAGGATAGGGTTTTATATTTTCCCTGTACATGAATCCTTAATCTGAAATTTTATAGCAAAATTAGTTCATGTGAGTAATGAGCAATGTTCAATCATTTGGAACACTCTGGATCAGACACAGGTGGATGTGCCACAAAACCTCTCATTAGAAGTAAGGGATCTGCCCTTTCCCTTATTTTTTTCTTTCTTTCTTTCCTTCTTTCGTTCTCTTTTTCTTTTTTTTTTTTTTTTACAGTGACAACAGGGGTTGTACCATGGAGGAAGAACATACAAAGAAACAAAAAAAAATCACATAGTACATTATAAGTACATTAAAAAGAACAAGAAAGATAAAATCTTGTGTCCTATCTTGGGGTTCATTTTGCTTACCATCATCTTATATGGTCATATGTACATAGCTTTTGAACTTTTCTGCTTGTCTCACACATATACTAGATATTGCAGATAAGGGAAACCATGGGACCTATGTTTCTTTGGGCCTGGCTTACTTCATTTAATATAATTTTTTCCAAGTCATTCCATTTCCTAACAAATAGGGCAGTGCCTATTTGTGATATATATATATATATATATATGTATATATATATATATGTATATACATATATATATATAAACATAGTTGTGCTGGTAGCTTTAGTATGGTCTTGTTTGTGATCATTTGGGTAAATGCCCAAAAGTGGGATTGCTGGATCATAGGGAGCTCTATGTGGAGTCTTTTCTTTTCTTTTCTTTTTAATTCTGTGGCAGATGCATTGAATTCTTGAGTACATCCATCCCTCCCCCATTTTTATGCTGGTTCTGGTGCTGGAATTTGGGGATTGGGCTCTGTCCATTAATGTCGAAAGAGGTGACAGATCAAGATACACTGAATAGATAGACTTTGTCAAATGGAAAAAAAAAATCAATGCATATCCCATAATATTAACCAAAGTGAGGGGATGGCGGCTTGGTAGCATTGGGTGAGAATGCTGAAAGGGATGGCGTTGATCAAGATGCACTGCATTCATAAACTGCTTTGTTGAATGGCAACACCTTTGTATAAGTACTTAAAGGTAATAAAAATATTAAAAAATAAATAAGGGCTCTGTATTAGCTATTTCAGGTCAATATTCTCTAATTCACACTGAAGCTGATATTTGGAATAGTAATGCATTTAAAGAGGGAGAGATGAGGAAAAGTGAATAAGAGAGATATTCAAGGAAGGTCTACTAAAGTAGTAGTCACAGGAATATTCTAGAGACAATGTAGATAAAAATTATTTAAGCCTACTAACAAACATAATGAAGTGTGGTGAAGGAAAATAGCTGGTGACATAGTAAATATATGAAGTACTGAAGAATGAAAAAAAATATTAAAATTTTTATCATACCACTTTCAATCTTGTTCTCTAAAATCTTGGGTTAATATTCAGAAAAAATACAGTTTAGAGAATAATGTACTAGAATGATTTTATAGCTCTTAAAGTAAGAATAAGTTACTGATTAACAAGAAAATGGCCAACAAAAGCAATTTTAGCATCAAATTTCCAACCTATAAATTGAGAATCACTGAATAACAATTGTGTCATAACAAGCTTCTCCTTGAGTGAGCAGCTCAGTTATATGATAGGAAATTTAAACATTCATTAGCCATTGTTTAAAGACTAAATTATGTGATTACACATATCTGACAGTGTATTTCAAAGAACACACATTTTTATTATGTGCTGATTTATTTTAGAGTTACAAACTTCAAAAATGTTTCCCAATATTTGTATTCCCAAGTTAAGGATAGTAAAAAAAAAAAAAAAAACTTCTGTAAGTATTTCTATTTTGACATTGAAAGGACTCATATTGAATATGTTTACAATTTGCCTTATATAAATATAACTTATAATCATGAAGAGGAAATTATGAAAGGCATAAAGTATCAATGCATCATCAGAATGGACATTTTTTTCCTATTCTTTTCATTTTTGGAGTTACCTAGCCATGTGTATCTATTAAACCGGTAACACAACAACGTCCTTTAGAAAATTAAATAAAAATTCAGCAAGGAAAACATTAAAGATTTTAATCGCTACAATGTATTATTTAAGTATCAGGAAACTTCAACTTCTTATAAATATTGCTTAAAATTAGGACAGTTTTTAAAGAGGTTATTTCAATAAATAACTTTCCTGATTTGCATATCCTCTTACTCAAGTATTCTTTAATCCCTTTCTAACATGCACATATACACATACAACCACCTCCAATACACTAACAGGATCCACTTATAATCAAAGTGATGCCACCCATTATCCCTCTTCTTCTAAAAGCATGTATCTCTGAAACTATAACCCAGAGATATCTGAGGTTTTAATTCTTCATATGGTTTGCAAATACAGAGTACATAGAATTAATTTGTCAAGACACTTCAATAGTCTATCATCCTCCACAGCTACCTCCCTACACATAGCACAATGACTTCTTGTAAAAGGTTCACAATAAACTTCTCAAATTGATACTTAAGATGACAAGCCTGATTTACTAAGAGGGAAAAATTACACTGGTGTGTGTGTGTGTGTGTGTGATTTCTACCACTTCAGCCATAGTACCACTTCTGGCTTCTTGTGGTTAAATGGAATCTCATGGATTTTTCCTACCTTGGCTGCTTCTTCATATCTCAGCCTTCTCAGAAGGTAGGATTATGGCCTGGGCTACCGGTGCTTAGTCCATATGCTAAGTTTTATATTGGGTAAAATACAATAAACTGTCTCTCCCTTCTTTCCATCCTTTATTCCTTTCCTTCTTTCTGTGCTGGTCCTCAAGGCTTATGGTCTAGCATTTGATCAACAGCTCCACTTTTCGCATTTTTAGTGGCTAATTGGAGAAGAGAATCCTAGGGATATTTCCTGAGATAGCTGGCTTTGAACCATGACCCAGAGATCTCAGTCTTCTGAGTAGGTAGGATTCTAGGCATGAGCCCCACATTTTGGGGGGGGGGCATGGGGCTTGGATTCTGGGCCTGCACTCTGTCCCTCAGCTATTCAGCTCAACCACTTGAGCCACAGCGTCACTTCCAGCTTTTTCTGTTTATGTGGTGCTGAGGAATCGAACCCAGGGACTCATGCATGTGAGGCAAGCACTCTACCACTGAGCCACCTTCCCAGCTCATTTTAACATTTCTTCACTAAATATGTAGACTGAACTAGGATCATGAAAGATATAAAAATATTAAGATATGATATCAGATTGGTATATGATGTCCAGACTGGAAGGAAAGAAAAGGTATGCTTTTCAAGGTCTATAAATAGAGAGACAAAAGACATAAAGTAAGAGAGAGCCAATGAGAAGGGTAGGATTGGATGTCAGTATATGAAGAGTTTTGAAGACCAGACTAGGCTATTAGTACTTATTTTGTTGGTTAAGTATAATGATGTTTACTATTCTTAGGGAAGGATATGAAAATTGAGAAGATATATCCAGTTATCAGAAGTAAAAAGGTCAGGGGAAACACAAAGTCAGGAAGTTTAAGAGACAAGAATTTAACAGTCCAAGAATAAAAAGGATGAATACTGACAGACATATAATATTAAGATTTTAGTTGTACAAATGATAGTACTCAAAAGTGAAGAGTCTGAAAAAAGAGCAATAAAAGGTGGGATTAGTTGTACCCAAAGACAGACAAATAGTTAAGTGATAGAGCGAGGGGATAGATATTTGTCAAATATAGATCTGATTACTTTGTGCAAGTGAAAATCTATTTATGAATCGGGTGAAGTGTTTTTATATGAAGTTTCTGTTTAATTCTAAAGTTGAGCTTCCAAGTTTTAACAGGCCAGAGTAAATACATGATAAAATTTTACCAAAAAATGAGACAGTGATATCTCCCTAAGTTATTAACATAATTAAATAAAATTGGTATTCCTAATATTCCATTGAGTCAGAATTTATAAGGCTTAGCATATTTGTTTTAGGCAAATTTCTTACTCATTTCATTCAAATGATCATTTCATTGCTTAAAACACTGGGCCAAAAGTTTTTCCTTGCCACATTTGGAAAAATGCACTAGGAAGAGAATGACAGAATTGTTAATAGAGATATTTTCAAAATGAAGATGAAATAGGTCTCTATCAGTTTGATTACCCTTTTAAAATATTGTGATTTTCTATTTAAAATTCAAGAGTCTCCTAAGTATTTGATACATCTATCAATAGGTTGAAGTAGATAAAAAAGTTTGAAGCATTATTTTATAATCCATGTCCTTAAATTTGAACCATGGAAGAGCCCTATATTGAAGGAGGCCTGTACTAATAAGATTAAAGAACAGTGAAGGCATGAAGACTCTCAAAT
Organism: Dipodomys spectabilis; assembly: GCF_019054845.1. Classification (NCBI taxonomy): domain Eukaryota; kingdom Metazoa; phylum Chordata; class Mammalia; order Rodentia; family Heteromyidae; genus Dipodomys; species Dipodomys spectabilis. The sequence continues at coordinate 14,737,293 of NW_024870709.1, forward strand.
TCAATGGCTCTTCAAATACTTCAAAAGCTGCTATGTTTGCTCAGCCACTTGATAAAGTGTCTGCTGGAAGTGTGAGGATTTTGATATAAGAAGTACTATCATTTATATCATTCAGTACCAACCTTACTTCACTCCCACTGATGAAGCAAAGGAAATTTATTGAAAGGTACAACTCCTGAGATCTCAAACTGAGTGACAGAAAGGAGTTCTCTGGTAACAAAATGACCATAAAGATAGCAGAGTTAGTACCTATCATATATCTACAAATCTAAGAAATAATTTTAAGATAAACTGCACATACAAGCAACACTACTTTGCCATTCATTGTAAGCAGTATCCCAATTGAAGTAATGCTAGAATGTGTAAAAGACTTATCTTAGAATATTAATTTATCATAATGTTTACATGTCATTCAATCAACCCACACAAATTATTGCATTCATTATACCTTCTGAGAGCTAAGTCTTGTCTGGAGAGATAACCGATAATAAAGGCAGAAAGCATGAGGGTAACAATTCTAAGAAATGTTCTAAGTAACTGTGAGCAAACACCTCCTAAAGTAAGATTAGGAGTTGAAAAGCAAAGGAGTTTTAATTTTAATAATCTAAAGATAACTACAGAACACCGGATTTGCCACAGTACTCTAATCTAACCTTTCTGCTTTTTTATAATTTCATGAATTGTCCTTTATTTATTGCTCACTATAATCCACAAAACCCAAGGTTATAGCTACATGGCATCTCAAACAGATCTGTCCTCTTACTTCATCTCTTAGTTCATAAATATAATTAAATTACATCTTATATCCTGTCTTGAATTCAGAAGCACTATGAAACACAGTTTGTACTTGTTTTCCTTGGTATCTTTTGAAATGCACAATAGGACTAGTGCTGGTTTGCAACACTAGCCTAAGAGTATATAAGTTGATTACTGCAGAAGAGATACCTTTATGTACATGTGTACATTTGTGGACATACTTGATTTGGGCATTTCTATATTTCAGAAATCTAAAATCAACATTAAAATTGAACATTCTAGATTGAAAGTGGGAATTCTAGTATCTGTTATTTTTCTAAGCTATAACAATGTAGTATTTATGAATATATTATTTTTAATGGAAAAATAATCATTTCAGTTTTCTTTCTGAGACATTAGATTAAAAAAACTTCCAATGATGTGTCATTTATAAAATGTAACTTAAAATAAGAATAATTTAAAGAACTACAAAATATGTAGGAAGTTTTGAGTGACTATAAAGGACATTTATATAATGCATGAAAATGCAACCATTTTCCTTAAGGGAAAAATGTTTTTCTTTTCTTATTAGTTCACACAACATTTTGGCATCCTTGAAAAAAACAACATCTTCATGCGTGAGTTGTATATGCATTTAAATCTGTGAACACTACATTCATTAAAAGTTTAAAAGGACAGCCACATATTTTAATTAAGTGAAAAACAGAAGCATATTGCTATTATAAGATAGGATGTGATTGTTTAATCAACAAAATGTTTTCCTTTTAGACTATAAAATAAACAATCCTTGCAAGTTTTATGTCTTAGTTCAAATATTTTATAAATGTATGATAACAACTAAACAAGCTCAAAGAATGATGGGCTCAATTGGCATTATCTACCACATTAATTAATGGATTGCTTTGGTTTCTGAAATGCATTTTCATGCAAATTTTTTTGTTCTTAAGCATGCTTAATGACACATCAGTAAATAGGAAATCCAATGATAACAAAAAATATTGAATACTACATATTTCTCTACACAATACAAATAGAAAAATAATGTCCTAAATACTTTACAAAATATTTCCAACAAAGCTATTTAGAAACTTTTCGTAGATCATATATTTTAGATTTTTAAAAAAGTTACTGTGTTTCAATACCACAAAGGAGAAATGAAAAAGAATGGCCACATTTCTGTTCTATTCCACCCTATCCTCCCCTAAAAGTATGCTATTTGTGTCATTAAAGATTATCAAAAGAACTTATAAATTCAATGAAACACACCAATCATTTAGAAGCTCAAATGAATTTTATTCAACTTTTAGACATATATGTTTAAGTCAACTTGAAGTTACTTCATGCACATATAAACATTAATCTGTCTGTTTCTATCTCTGTCTCTCTCAAGATCTTCTTTTGCATTTTAAGACAACTTTGATTTAAGCAGTAAAGAAAACACTCCCTTCACACAAACTTACCCTAAGGTAGCCTCCAATTGACTTAAATGTAATATATCTAATTTTTTTTAAAGTGGAAACTGGAAAGTCTCTTAAAAATAAAGATAAATATAAGCAGAAAACATTACTTTCAACCATTTCAGGAAGACAGACAGGGATAAGATTGTACCCTAAAACACTGCTGCACTCATCCATGATATTTGGGGTCCAACAACTGTTTTCTGATCCTAGTTCTGCTAATTACAATCTCCAAAAAGTTAGTTAACTTTGTTGGGGCTCAGTTTCTCCTTTGAAAATGAGGTCATATATCAGAGTTGTTTCAGGGATTAACTGAAGCAATCTTCTAGGAGTGTTTATCACAGTATGCAGCAAGGAAAATGCTCAAGTTATTAGTGCTGCAGCTTTGATCATCACAAGCTCTTTACCATATAAACTATTGACTCAAGAGATGAAAAAAATTTCCTCTATACTGTTTATTTGTGTTTCCTTTTCCTACATTTTTCTTCTCACTAATATCTAAGGCTTTTTCTATTTATATTTTTTACATAAAAATTCAATCAGATTTTACATAGAACCATCTGAAGCTTAAATGAACTTTGAATTTAAACATTTTTTTAAAAGAAATGTTTCTTAAAGCTATGAGACATATTATTTCTGATGTAGCCAATCCTGTCTAGCTTAACTAAAAACTAAACATGATCTTATATTCCATTGTAGCTGAATGATTTCTACTTCTATCAACTTTTAACATATTACAAATGTTATATATTTTGTGTCTCTTTACTAAAATAAATATCTAAACAACCTTGTCTTTTGTTTTTGTTGTGATGTAGGATCCAGATTAGTAGTATATGTATTTGTGAATATCTGATATATTTTTTCATTATTTTCATTTTGCAGGCTATTCCTTGGGTTTAAAATGTTATGTGTATTTTTTTCTTCTAAACTTAAGGAAATAATTAATTGCTACTTAAAGACAAACCTCATTTTGCTTACCTCATCTTACTTCGAATTAAGAACCTCAGATATCAGACTCCTGAGAAGCTAGGATTACAGGTATGAGCCATTGGTGTCTGGCAACAAAAGGATTTTAAGTGTTTTATCATAATTTCACTATTATTTTTCATTGAAATAAAAAAGTCCTGAAATATATATGGAACAAAATAGAAAGCCCAGAAATAAGCCCCCAAAGATCTGTATCTACATGGTGATAGTCTATATGGAAATAATGTTTTTATCTCTATGTAAATATAGATAGAGATAAAGGAACAATGAATGAGCCCAGAAATAAGATCAGATAGATGGTCTTTATCAAAACTGCCAAGATTACATAGTAGAGAAAAGTGTCTGTGCAATACACGATGTGAAGAAAGCTAGAATGAAAACGGACACTGCCTTAAAACACTTGCAAAAAATCATCGCTAAACAGATAAAAACCTTATGTATCTCATATCTTAAATATGTAAGCAACTTTGATTACTCAACAGCACCCAGTTTTTACAATAGGTAAAAGACTTGAATATAAGACTTTTTTTTTTCAGATAATAAACACAAATGCCCCTAAGGTAGCCTCCAATTGTATTTGTGTGAAAAGGCATCACTAATTATCAGGGAAATGCAAATCAAAACTCAGTAAATAACCCTTCTTTCAGTAATGGGTAGAGATGAAAGTGAACAAAGGGAAGATAATATTCTAGAGCATAGTCTCTACTATTATCCTAGAAAGAAAAAAACATTTTTCTACGTTTACAAATTTCTCTGTTTAGCAGTAGAGCAACAGGAAACAATACTTATATAGGTTACGGAAGTTATGTGAGCTTTTGGGAGTTATTGGTGTAAAAACCAAACCTGAGAAAATAATAAATCAAAATATCAGATCATCAGGTAAAAGTAAGTTATCTAATTTTTTTGTTTGTTTTCCTTAGCTGTTGGGAGAGGGTGCAGGTTGGAAAGGGAAAACTATTTTGCAAAGAATAAAAGGTTAAAGGGGGAAAACCCCACAAAAATATCATAGTAGTGTTTATAACTTTATGGACAACTACAGCAATTTTCTATTTAAGAGGATATTATGGAATCAAATGCTTAATTGCCTGCCAATAAAATGTAATATGACTATACTTCATTGGATTATAAATTAATTAAGTGATTTTATTTAATAATGTCCGCACATCTTTCTTATTCAAGAGTTGATGCCCTATAACTACAAAATGGAATATAATTAAACAAATTAATTTTTACTAATGGGACTTAATTAGGCATTGCACCATCATTAGGCTGAGAGAAACTACATTTATAGAATTACAGTTGGTTTATCTATACATTGTTCATGGTTCCTAAAGTTACCATAAGAGCCCAAATATTTTCCTCATTAGTGATACTATTGTTTTCAAAAGTTGAGTTTTTTCTGATTTTTTTCCTTCCAAAAAGAAATGAAAGACTGACGTTCTGACTGAGTTATTATTTAAAGAATTTATAAAACCAGAAGACTATCTTGTACAATTGAGGTATGAATTTCCCCAAAACAGAAATGTTTCTGAATACTTCCCAACACTGTAGTGACTATTCCAAGCAAATAAAACTAAATCCACTTTCACCATACCACTATGCCATAAAACAACAATAAAACAAATGTTAGCAATATAGGCTTATTATTCATTTATGTTTAATTATTTTATGCATATGTATGTATCTATTTAATCTAAAAGTATTATTATAATTATAGTATTTTAAACATAAAAACATTTTTCTTTGTGAAACTCATCAAATTCCTAGAAAGTAAAATAAAGCTAAATACTGTTAGTGTCATTAAATCACAGAAATTTTTAGAGTTCATTAACAATGAAAAATAATCTAAAACACTCCTAAGTAATGTTTTAAAAAGCAGAGAAAGGGAAACTTTGAGCCTCATAAACCTATGAATCTATAAAGTACATGTGTGACAGACACACATGCTTTTCCTATGCTTTCCATTGGCTGTCTGCTGGTGTCTACTAGTACTGATAATTCTGTATGGCACATGAATGTTGTCATTATCTAAATGGACCTTTGCAGAAAAGAGTTTCCCATTGTTCCAAGTATTGTCCCTAGACAATGAATGTACATATATATGTACATTTACATATATTTACATATATATTAGATGGATCATATGAGTTAACTCTAAACATAGAATTGTGATACTTTTATATTGCAATATAGATTTCAGAATGTATGTAAAAATATACATAAACAATGGCCACACACAAGTATATATAGATACATATATGTACATATATGAGTATTTTGAAGCTATGGAAACAAAAGGACCTATTAAATTTTTGATAGGATTATTTCTCTCTGCTCACATAAAGATCATAAAGTTGCAGCAAATACAAAGGGACACACACATGCACTCAAAAGAAAAAGAAATATGCTTGCATCTGTTCAGTGTGTACAACTCTCATGAGGAAATCTTTTATCTTTACTTTTGTTTTTACCAAGCATCTATAAACTGGAAAAGTAGAAGCTACACTCTAGAATATAAAATCCAAAAAGTAACTTTAATTTTGTACCATATGATCTTTGCAAAAATGCATAGTAGTTCTTTGTTTTTATTTTTGCATAAAGCGTAGATTCTAATATACACAGTGTTTTATTATAGTAACTCAAGCTTCCATGTCCTCTCTAAACTAAGCAACTCACATCAACATCTCTGCCTTCAGCAGTCACACCGTGGGAATCATCCGGATGAATTTATTTCCTTATTAGAAACTCTGTGAATAGGTTGTAAAATGCAGAGACTGTATTTAGATTAAGAAAACTATCATACAGCAGTTTTATGAAAATATTTCTAAGAACCCAGATCCAATCCAGCTATTTACTCCTCTTTTCCTTCGGTTGTAAAATATTGATAGACATTTGTGTATTAGTTGTAAGTGCCATTTGTGCTCACACTTCTTCATATCTCGATACTGTGACAGTTTGAAATGCCATTTGGAAATGGGGCTATCAAATGGACTTCACTATGAAGTCCACTCCTCCATACAGCATTCAAACACATTCTTTAAAATGTGACTGCTCTGTTGTTTATAGTCTCATACCATTAGTAATCTATTAACACCAAGTCATATAACATATGAATAAGCTATGAACTGTTCAGCTTAAATTGAATAATACCCAGTAAACTTTGATATGGCAGTTTAACTTGAAATACAGAGCCATGACATATTGATATATCACTCTAGAACACAGAAAAATCATAATAATTGTCCTGCATCTATATTTTTCTTTTAAGTATTTTGTTTTGGAAGATAGTAACAGAATACAAGGAAAATTATTTGGAAAAGATTTTGTGGAGATGGGGAGGTAATGGGAGAGGTTAAATGACTTGCCAGTGACATGGATTTTTGTGCCATTTTCTAATGTTCCTTTTCCCACAGACTTCTATCAAAATTATTTTAACCATTACTGAAATAAATTGTTAATAAAATCACTACTGTGACGATACCCAACCACAGGTACACAGTGGTAAAAGACAGAAAGATGCATCACGGTGTAACATGGGCCTTATAAGATGCTACACTACTTGACTTTCAACAATAAGCATTAGAAGGAAAGACTCAAGGACTTACAGGCTTTAGTCTGGTCTTTTACACAAGGATAATACAACCTATTTTATAGCATAGCTGAGCACTTTAACTAGTTAATGAAAATGGTTAACAAACAGAAGCCTTCCAAAGAGATATCACAATACCAGATTCCCTTTTGTATCACTTGAAATATGGTACCATCACTTGCATTACTGAAAATGGATTAGAGAAAAACACTTTTTCCTTATAGGCTTGCAGTTTTCAGCTTGATTCAATACTGATTTGACAGCATTTTAGATGAAGAAATGAAACTAAGGAGATATGATGATTCAGATGATAAAAGGGAACTGCTTCTTTCTTTTCAGCCAAACAATGTGAAATGACAAGCAAATATAACACATCAGAAAGATGTATTCTATCTTTCTAGCCATGAAAAATCTGCCTATTTGCCAAGTACTTTTAGGTCTCAGCTCTGCATTAGTCTATTGCTAGTCTATTGAAGAGCACAGGTGATTACTGTACTGAAGTTAATGGCTAGAGACAACTAGTAGAAAGTATATGGGGAAATGTTTTTGCTGCTGTAATTGGATCATTCTCTTTTTTCCCCCCCCAAAAAACTTAGCCACAGGTTCCTTTGTAGATGCACTATTAAGTCACCATGAAGGCCAAGCCCAAAATCTTATTGATACAAGTTAGACTGGCTTTTCATTTTTTTTTTCAAATATGGTCTTATTATTTTGAAGATAGCTGAAAGCATGTTAAAGTGTTTTTTCTACCTAGCCTGGCAGTACTTCCAAACAGCTCTCTTTACAACAGTTTCCGGAGACGACAGCCACCATCTACTCTCCCCAGATCTAAGAGAAAGTTGATGCCTTGCCATTTGATATACAGGTTCAAAAACTGATACTGCTCAAGAATTCAGAAAGGTTACCTACGGAAAGTATATATTTCATCCATCGTGACAGAAGAAAGTTCAAATGACTTCTCTAGAAACTTTAAATTTGTTCTGGCACTAGATCCCGCTTTCCTGGGTATTAAAAATTTGATGAATTTCTTTCCTTGATTAATACATGCAATCTTTCCACTGTGGATTCTTCACAGTGAAAATCAGTATTCAATTTACTTGCTCAGTAGTTGGAGTATGTAAAGCAGAGAGTACTTTGGTAAAGTCAGAAAATGCAGTATAAAATCACTAATTTCAAAATATTTTCTAGATATAAAGTTTTTGTATCATCATGAGGTAATAAGTAATTTGGAGGGAAAAGAATAAAATCAAAAAGAAATGTGATTTATATAACATTCTAGATGTGCTAATGTAAAATCTGGACCAGGGAGTCAAAGGATGAATGCTTTCTCTCATGTGTGGAAGCTAGAACTAATTTATAACTGTGCTAGTAAATACTTTGGGTTATATGCAAGTGTACACAGGTATATTAGTCTAGTTATTATATTTTCAGGTGAGAATTCAATTAGTCTAATTCCTTAGAAAGGCTGACAGTCCAATAAAATGATTTACCAGAAAAGGGGCACTCAAATGGTAGAGGATGGGGACAAGGGGTGAAGGACAGACAAAGAAGGAAAGGAAGGGAAGGGAGAACACAGTCATAAATTTAATGAATATCCTACAAAATTTAGAAAATTGAAGGACTGGCTGGCGTAGGGAGAGATGCGGGAGAATAATGAAAGGGTGATATCACTTAAGGTGTATTGTATTCATAAAGTAATTTGTTAAATGACAAAATGACAACTCCTTTGTACAACTATTTAAAGATAATAATAACAATGATGATGATGATGATGATGATGATGATGGTAGAGAAGCAACAAACAGGAAAAAAAAATCTCTTAAAGCCAAAACTGGAGGAACAAGGAGTTGAAAGAAGAGACCTCTCTGCTGCTTAGGGAAGATGGTACAAACTTAACACATCAGAAACAAAGAACTGTCCTACTGCATATTCTTTATTTACATGCAAAAGTTAATATATTTATTGCATGTTCACATGCTCAGTGTTACATTTGGAAGTCGGAGCTAAATTGTTAACTGAATAAAGAATAGCAGAGAGATGAGAATACACTAGAAACATTCTAAGAAAAAACTTAAGGTTTGTTTTCTTTGAATGTACAAAGTGAGTTTGAGATAGAACTAATATTCTTTTTGCTCTGCTACAAAGACAGTAGTACTCCAGAAAAGGAAGGTAATATGACTCCATATAAATTGGTCATGCAATATCTGCAATATGGTGATGTTCATTCTGGAGATTCAATCTAGAGGAAATGAAATTTTATTTTAAAAAAGAATAAAAATCAAAAATTTCTGAGTAGGGAAGTTTAGGGGAGGAGATAGTATTGTATAAGAAGCACATTAAATAACCTTTCTGATTTGAATAAAGGACATACAGAATAATGAATCTGTTAATTTGTTATATACTGGCAGAAGAACTGTTCCTAGAGCACATATTCTCTAGAGGAAAAAAATAGTGACATTAATATTTAAAGCTACATATATTTATGGCAATTTTGTATATACACATATCTTGAAAATGTGGGCTGAACTTAGCGTCTGTATGCGAACATTGTACCTCCTAAGCTACAGCCCACACTCTGTATAATTTGGTGCTAATAGAATGTCTCCTGAATTTTGCCTACGCCGGCTTTGAATTTGTGAGTCTCTGCTTCTGCCTTCCTAGTAGGTAGGATTATAGGAATGTATCACCTTGTCTTACCTTAGGATCATATTGTAAATATTTAATGTGATATTAATATTTGTCCTGTGAGAGAGTGAGATGCTATTAAGTTCCCTCTGCCTGTGCTGGAATTTCTAGATGGGACTGACATACTGAAAGAGAGGCTGGAACACAAAGCTTGTCCCAATCTAGATGATTGTAGGATATGCATTTATTGTCATTTTTAAATGACTAATTAGAAAGTGTGGCATTAGTTATGATAAAAATACTCTCATAGTTCCCCTATCCCTCCATCCCATAATCCTAAGTGTAGTAAAATTCTCCCATTGGACATCCAGACCATTATCTCTCAATTTTTCTGTGCTTTCAAAAAGACACTAAAATGCCAATGTCTTTAGTGAAAATAATTACATATGTAAATTAGCTATTCTTTTTTTAAGCACTTTTTTATTGTGAAAATACTGTACAGAGGGGTTACAATTACATGGGCAAGATAATGAGTACATTTCTTATTAAGCATTGTAGCCTCCTCCTTAGTTTCCCCTTCCCATCCCATCCTCCCCTTTTCCCCTCAGTAAATTAGCTATTCTTATTGACAATATCATGAATGATATAAGTAGTAAAAAAAAAAACATTCCTTGCATTGGTTGTGTCTTATGAACACAAACCTGTAGTAGGCATGAGTTATTAAATGAGCTAAGACTAATGTTTTGATACTTTTCTTAAGATCTAACAAATAAGTGACTTTTCAACTATCAGTTTTGGAAAGAGCCTCATTTTTGAAAATGTCTCCATTAAAATAATAGTATAATTTCAAACAGTATAGCTTCAAAATATGTTGCTAATACAAAACCTCCAGTATTTATTTAGTAAAAGAAAATTTCCACCCAGTAGGTACTATACTTCAGGAGACTCAAGGTTTATCAAAACAAAACCATAATTTCAGATTCCAGCATAAGCCTGTAGATAAGCTTATCTTATATGTGGGTTCCACTCAATAAAATATACTATGGTAGGGCTGGGAAGGTGGCTCAGTGGTAGAGCGCTTGCCTTGCATGCATGAGGCCCTGGGTTCGATTCCCCAGCACCACATAAGCAAAAAGGAAAAAAGCCGGAAGTGGCGCTGTGGTTCAAGTGGTAGAGCACTAGCCTTGAGCTGAAGAGCTGAGGGACAATGCCCAGGCCCAGAGTTCAGGCCCACGACCGGACCCCCCCAACAAAAAAAAAAAAACCCAAAAATATACTATGTTAATACATATGATTTCTTTCAGTACTCCTTTGTGAACAGATTTGATAAGATCACATTAATCTGAACTCAACTTTTCTCCTCGATGTCATCACAGAAAAACAGCATTTCCACTTTTATTTTTGACAATCTTAAATTAAAATCATATACATATTTTTTGTTGTTGTTGTCATGGGGCTTGAACTCTGGGCCTGGGTGCTAACCCTCAGCTCTTCAGCTCAAGGCAGGCACTCTACCACTTGAGCCATAGTATCACTTCCATTTTTCGGAGTGGCTTTTTGGAGATAAGAGTCTCATGGACTTCCCTGCTTGGGCTGGCTTTGAACCGTGATCCTCAGATCTCAGCCTCTCAGTAGCTAGGATTACAGGCGTGAGCCACAGGCACCTGTCTAAAAATCATATTTTCTATACCCATAGCTGGTGGCGTCACATGTTGCTATCTAAAGAAGTAACATTGTCCTCAGCCCTCCAGTGCCATGTCCACTTCTATCCCCAAGTAGCTCCTGAATCCTTTCACTACATGAAAGCATGTTATATTGCCTTTTCTATTGTGATGTCAAGATCTCAGTTCATAATCAATTTATTTAGGCATACTACAATTTCTCGCCACTATTATCTATATTTCTTTTACATATTTGCATGAAACTCTCATGGACTGAACCATGGGAACTTTTCCTAAAGCATACATTTTATCAAGTCATGTTTTCCGTTTATCAACTCACTAGAAAACCATAGAAAAATAAACCAATTAACATAGTTTATCATAATCTGCTTAGGTTTATCTCTTAGAACTTCTTTTTATAGTCAACATTTCCTAAATCCATTGTATTAACCATTGTTTATTATTTTTTTTTCCCCATATTTTGTGCTGATCCTGAGACTTGAACTCAGGGCCTGGGTACTGTCTCTGAGCTTTTATGCTCAGATAATATTCTACCACTTGAGCTACATCTCCAGTGTTGCCTTTTTGTTGATTAATTGTAGATAAGTGCAGCATTATTTACCATAGCTAAGATATGGAACCAACCCACATGCCCCTCAGTAGATGAATGAATGAAGAAAATGTGGCTATAGGGCTGGGAAGGTGGCTCTGTGGTAGGGCACTTGCCTTGCATGCATGAGGCCCTGGGTTCGATTCCTCAGCACCACATAAGCAAAAAGAAAAAAGCCAGAAGTGGCACTGTGGCTCAAGCGGTAGAGCGCTAGCCTTGAGCTGAAGAGCTGAGGGAGAGTGCCCAGGCCCAGAGTTCAGGCCCACAACCGGACCCCTCCCCCCCAAAAAAAGAAAACGTGGCTATATATATATATATATATATATATATATATATATATATATATATATATATGAATTCTATGCTTCCTTCAGAAAGAATGACATGGCCCCATTTGTAAGAAAATGGAAGGACTTATAGGTCCCATGGTTTCACTTATTTGTAATAAGTAATGTATGTTTAGGACAATCTTAGCAGATGAGCAGAACAGCTCAATAGTTATCTATGTACATATGACTATATAGGATGATGCTAAGCGAAATGAATTCCAAGACATGGACACAAGAGGTTTTTCTATGTTGTCGCTGTTTTCAATGTACTATGTGATTTCTTTTTTTCTTCCCCCCCACATTTATTTCATTTATTAATCTGCATGTAAGATTCAAACCTAATTAAAATATTAAACATTATAAACAGGAAATCTTAACATTTCGGTTTCCTCTTTCCATGACAAATGAGATATAATACTTTTGTCTTTTGTGTTTTTTCCCCCTATGGTTTATCTTCTGTTGGCATGATATTTTATTTTGGTACCCTGGGTATTGTATATACTTTTATCTGAATTAGAGAAGGGAAGGTGAGACAAAAAACAAAGGGGAAACCAAGGTAACAGCAATACTACAAGACAATATGTTGGAAATGATCCGTACAACTTGTGGAGGGGTAGGGAGGAGGGAAAGATGGAGAAAAATGAGGGAGGGGGTAACAAGTTTGATAAGAAACTAACTTACATACATATAACCCTCTGTATATCACCTTGACCATAAAATTAAAATTAAAAAAAGAAAGAGTCTCAAGGTCTTTCCTGCCTGGCCTGACTTCAAACCATGATGTTCAGATCTCAGCCTCCTGCATACATAGGATTACAGGCCTAGCTTTGTACTGTCCATTCTTTATCCATGGATAATCTGTGTTTTCCAATCACTACAATGGCCTTCTCAATTTGTTCTACTCAAAGAGCATCCAGGCTTAAAATTATTTCCCTTAATATCAGGTTCTCTCTCTTTATCTATTTTTCTTTTTCTTGTCACATGTTCTTGACAAGACACAGAAAATAAACTGTGTTTTCTTATATGCAGAGGTAGGTAAAACTCAAAATCCTTAATCTTGTCTTATTACATATGTCAATATATCATTGACAGACATCACAATAGGAAGGTAGAAAGAAGGCACTAGGGAACTCTATATTGTCAAGTGCCAGAGAAACCTTTACTTAGTATTATTTTTAAGTAAGAAATACATTTTTGTTTTTGTTTTGTTTTTGCATTACCTATTGAACAAAGACCTTTTCTTATTGTATCTGAGACCATACGGGGATTTCATGTTGGTGCCAGGCATTTTGATCAAGGGTCAGATATAATTGTTGGCGCTTCAGAGGAGAAGTAAATTATTTCTGTGCTAATATGTTCTGCAGTTGCCATTGTTTTCATGAATCCAGTAAGAGTCATTATGTCTTTAAAAGCTGCATTACACCCTGCTACTTTGCCAAAGTTTGAGATCAGCTTGAGTAACTTCAGAGTAGAGTCTATGACATTCTTTAAATACAAGATCATGTTGTCTGAAAAGAGGGAGAGTTTTATGTCGTCTTTGCCTATTTGGATTTCCTTTATGTTTGCATCTTGTCTTATTGCACAAGGTAGGCATTCTAATACTATATTGACCCTGGGTATTGTATATATGTTTATCTGAACTAGGGAAGGGAAGGGGAACAACAAAATGCTAAGACAAAGGACAAAGTAGAAACCTATCTAACAGTGATACTCACAAGAAAATATGTTGCAAATGATCTGTACAACTTGGGTGGGGAGAGTACAGATTGGGAAGCAGGGAAAGAAGGAGAAAAATGAGGGAGGGGTAACAAGTTAAAATGTAATCATACCTTACTTATGTAACTGTAACCCTTCTGAACATCACTTTGATAATTTTTTTATAGCTGCATTATACTTTTGCTTCATAATGATTTTCAAAATTAGAATACTGCTGTGTTGTGCTGTCTTCCTATTGTAAATGCTGGCAATAATCGTACATGCCAAGCAGCTTTCTATCCTACACACAGAGCTGGTATAGGCTTTCAGTGAAAAGATTCTTACTAATATTAAGAAAGAAATGAAACAGTAAGAAAATGAATACAGACAGACATCAAAACATCCTCTAACTACTTCGGTTGCTTACTTCATGCTCCCGTGACCTGCCTCTTTACTCACTGAGGCTTTTAAAGATGGCCATTTTCCATATCTTAAAAGGAAGAGATAGGAAAACGACTCCATCTTCCCAAGCACAATCTGATCTTCCCCAAGAAGTGGAGAAAAGGAAGAAGATGATTCTCAGTGACAACTTATGCAATGTTTTCATAAAGACAAATGACCATGAATGGTACTATCTGAAAATGTTCAGAATCATACTTTCTAGTCTCAGATTATAGCTCAGGTATAATTCAGTATAAGTGAGATAAGTTTTATCAATTAACTATTTGAAGTTCCTCATTTTTCAGAAGAAAGCAAGATCAATGTTAGTTTTTCTTATCCCCCAATATAATAATAATAATAATAAAACCCTGAACTCAAATAGCCCTCTTCAGTTCAACGAAAAGGATATTTTCCTGGCAATGCTGTTCCAACCCGGTAATCAGTATAGCTCTTGCTTGGATGGAAGTTGAAAATGAAAAGAAGGTTTGCTCTCTCAAAAGTGATGATCTTATTGCCTTCATGCTTTTCACTCACATAGGCCTGTAATAATTAACATATGTTACCTTTAAATAACACTGAGATGCAGCTATTATGGGAAAGTCCTTTTATTTTTCTTAATAATCTTGTTCACTGCTGAAAGTTCCAGAAATTTTTATTTTTAACATGTTATAATTTTGCTATCTAGACCACTTATGACAACGTCACCTATTGCAGAGAGAACATAAAACATCTTGCTAGCCACCTGCTAATCTCAAATGAAGCACAGATTAGTGCTGTGGCTTAGGTTTTTAAGTAAAATCACAGGATCCGCACTATATATCAAGTATTCATTTGTATTAAATCTACTTATAAGTGCATGTTCCTTAGGAATATTTTTAATCCCCAGAATAATATGTCAAGGTACATAAAATATTACTTTTCAAAATTTAATGTTACTATATCTAGATTCTGAAATTATAGTTATTCTACAAATCATACATTTGTATACTATGTAATCAAAATCATAGGCAAACTAAAGCCCATTAAAATATGGTGGGTGTTTTCTGTTCTCAAAACATGCCTGAAAAGAACCTATGGTTGCACCCTTCTTATGTGAAACATCATGCATCCCCAGAAGGCTACAACTAGCCTCTGCTTTTCCAACAGCCTCCTGGCCTAGCTCAGCATGAAGAGGACTTGCATGCAAGCACAGAAACAGCATCACTCTTGGTGATTTAGAAATGAGAACTTGGCTCTAGCGTAAACAGTGTGTCTTTTGATATTCAACACCATTCCTACTGAAAAGAAGCATCATTTTGCTCATTTTCCTGGAGATGGCATTACTAATAAATGTGATTAGGGTACTGGTGTCATGTAGCCAATCTTACTGAATATATAAGTACCTTTGTTCAACCATCAAAAAAAAAACCCCAGACACCAGTGTAAAAACACATCAATAGTCATTTCAAACAGCATCAATATAAAGTAAATGGATTATAACTAACACGTACTATATGCTAATTTTTGCAGTGGGGAGGAAAAAAATACCTGAATAAAATTTGCACCTGTTAATTACATTTTCTAAAACTTACTGAAAACTTAAATTTCAAAGGAGATCCAGACTCATGAAAAATACTAAACAACACACAAGTATAATGGCATCAAATCAAAATGACAAGTTAGAGACTAATAAAGAAGGGGGGAAAAAGTAAAGCTTACATTTTGTCAAAGTAGCTTCTTTATAACATTGTAATTATTTATATAAAGAAAAAGCAGTCAAAATAATTAAGATATTTCCACAGCAATCTGCAAAATGTGTTCCAGGGAGAGCTTTTATAATTTAGTTTAACCAATTGAAATAAAAATACTAAATTTAAACAAGAGCAAACTAACCAAGAAAGTAAACAGGGCATTTTGTTTCAGATTTCCATTATCTACTGGAGAGATTTCAGTGGCATGTTTTGACAACCTGAAGTATGTTACAGTGAACCACACACTGAATAACAAAGCAGTGTCTGGGAGATCTGCATATAGATTTAAAATGATTGTCATTCTAAGCATGTCCAGCATTGGTGACTAAAACATCACTTTTAGAGTAAAGAGCTTACCTGTGGAGCTGAAAGCCAGCCACATCTTTCCTCCAATCTATTCATATCCCTGTCAAAGTTATTTAGGAGTTTATAGCGAAGAAGGTCGTCATCAGTTAAATGAAACTGTCTTCTGGCATAATGGTAACTCTCATTATTTCCTTTCCTTGGGAAGTCTAACCATTCAGGATGCCCAAACTCATTTCCTGTATCAAACAAGAACATACAAAAAAAGTGTTAACTATCACCCCAAATATCAGTAATTCATGCTATATATGTATATACACACACATATATATGTCATGATATATGATTTGAAAGTCGTTATAATTAGTTCAGAGTATAAAATATTATCACTATACTCTGAGAAAGATATAAAGACCTTCAAAACCATAGTGGTTTTGTGAAGAAAGTGCATTTGGATTCTGAAGCCTTATAGTCCAGCTTTACCTCGAACACTCATTCCTGATTATACATCTTGGTTTCCTCATGTGCAAATGAGGACAATTACATTCATCACACTTACCTCATCTCTGAAATAATCTAGGAGATCAGGAATTTCTGAAAATCTCTATCTCTGTAACCTCTGCAACCTATAACTATGCTTTACAATTTCCACTGGCTTTGTATATACTGTTGCTCTTTGATCCTCTAAGGAATCCTCTATTATATTCATTTCACAGATGAGAAATTCAGAGCTCTGGGCAGTTAAGGGATTTGTTCAACCTTACATATATAATACTAAGTACAAAATAAGCATTAAAGTTTACTTTGTGTGATTAAAATAACCATGTTTTCTATCACAATCTTTAGGCAAACATATTGTGTATTTCAGGTGTTACAGAAATCCAAGCCACATTTATATTATTTTCCTTGATTCCTTTTAATATCTATTTTCTATCATTACATGTGTGTCTTCTTCTGAAATTGTGTGTGTGTGTGTGTGTGTGTGTACACAGCTGGCACTAACTGAAGAATCCATTTAAACATTATTTCTCACTAAATAATTAGACCTAGAGATCCAATAAATTAAAAAAATATATAATATAGTATTTGACCTGATAATTAGATTTGAATGTCTCCTTTTGTTTGTCCCTATTTAGTTACTAATTTAAAGTGTTTTCCCCTAAAATTTAATTTTTTTTCTAAATGTACCTTTATGTGCTTTCTTTCTAAATGTACCTTCATGTGCCACTATAATAACAATAATTTCCAAAGCCACAAATTTGTCTCAGAAGCAAAAACTTACATGACAAATGTACTTGGATTGTAGAGCTGTTTGGTTCTTTTTCCACTCATTTTACAGGCCAAAATTGTATAAGGATGAATTTATTCATATTTTTATTAATACATATTCCCAAAGCAACATATTAATGTGCTTTGTATTATCTACACTTCCTACTTCAAAGAAACTAGCATATTAACATTCTAATAAATAAATCCTAATAAGCTAGGATTTAATTCCAAATGATTTACTATAGGGACTTCAAATAGTAAACTTTGCCAAGAAACACTGCAAGTTACATTTAATTTTACAGGGCTAGACCATCTAAAATTTAAAAAAAAAATGTAGCAATTCAAACCCTATAGCAATTTCACAAAAAGAAAGCATCTGCAAACATTTTACTAAATTCTAATAGTTCAGTCAATTAAAACAAAGGAGGAGGCAACAATGCTCAATAGGAAATGTACTCCTTACCTTGCTCATGTAACTGTAACCCCTCTGTATGGCATTTTTACAATAAAAAAATGTACAAAAAAAGAAAAAAAAAGTATTTCTGGGGATGTTGTACCACATGTAACAAAGAAGGAATCCAGATTTCTACCTCTCTGAGATCTACATTAACATTAGCATGCTTTAAATTCATATTAGTAACTCTGGTCTGTTATAGTTAAGAGTCCTGCCTTGGAATTCAACCTGTATCAGCCCAAGATATATTGCTGGAACACATCGCTCAGCCATTCGGCAGGGAGAATCAAGTACATCCAGAATTACAGACAGAGCATGTTCTTTAGTGAATGTGGAATAAGGGCATATGCAAGCACCTAAGTAACTACAAGTGGGATTTCAAATACTGGTTATTTACAATGGGATAGCTAGTCTGCTATTTAGATAGCAGATTAGATTCAGGCTTTCTATGGGAAAAAATACTTTTGTACTAGTCATGGCATTTAGGGTTGATTTCAGTATTAATAAGAGATTCTTTCACCTTTCTTGTGGAGAATGTGACAACACCATCATCAAAGAAGAGAAAGTAAGGAAATTATAGATCTATTATAAACTAGTGTCTATTGTAAGCACTTCATAGGAATTAGTTTCTTCTGTTTTTATCAACACTGTGATGTAGGCATCATATCATTATTATTAATATTTAATGAGGAAACAGAGACACAAGGAAACAACACAGTCAATGAGTAGTTGAAACCAGTCTTGTTTTGGTAAACTGATTTTAATTACTAATAAACACACTGACTTGCTCAGAAGCAAATGCAATGCAAATGAACTGCTAAGAACAAGCAACCTTTCCTTGTGTAGGAGAGATTCCACGTTAATTCAATAAAATGCACTAAAAGCATGGAGAGAAAGGTGATTCACAGTGAAGAATTCAGATTAGTCACATAACACGATTTGTACTGAAGAGAAATGGCAGGCAAGATGCAATTAAAGTAGTAATAGTCTTATATACTTTAGCCCTTCTATCATAGGGAATAAGAATTAAAGCTGGCTTTAAGTAGAAGAATAGAAGCATCACATGTATATGTTATTAAAATGTTTGATAGACTATGAGAGGCAATGGATATCAGATGTTGAATGGTAGATAAGCTGAGTGGCAACTACCTATGAACTGCAATCAACTGCAGTAAGAATGATATAAAGAACATTAATACAGGTAGCATTTCTGAGAGAGAAAGAACAATACATCATGACTAGGTGAGAGAGGAAAAGGGACATTAGATAAAATTTTGAAGTTCTGAATCCAGGACACAGAGTAATGTTCAGATTAACTGCTATGGGAAAAATAGTGACAAAGTTTGGTATAAGAAGATAATGAGGTCAATGTTAGGTGTATTAAATTTTAAAATGTGAAGGGTTTACAGGCATTCAGGGATTTAGAGTAAAAGTAATAAAAACAAAATAAGGTATTGTAATTCAGGAGAGAAAGTGAGGTCAAGAGCAAGAGTAATTTGTAAGCCCTCAGTAAATAAAAGGCAAAGGCCCCAAAGGAAAGTGGGACCAGGAAGATCCCTGGCAACAGCAGGCAGAAAGGAGATTAATTAAAATAGTAATACTGAGGAGCAACAGTTAGGAGGACATTAGAGTGGTGTCAAATGCAACTAATATATGTATATGAAGATCTTATTATATTATCAACCCTTTAGTATAGGAGCAAAATGGTATTGATTGCACTTTTCAGTCTATATTGCACTCCAGAATAATTAATGGACATATTCATCCCCATTCCATTACCTTTAGGGACAGGCTCAGGCAGAGACATATGCATGTATATGTGTATGCGTGTGTATGTATGTATGTATATATGTGTATATGTCATAGATATTTGAGATTTATGTATTATATATATATGATATAAACTTCCCCATACATTCTGAAAGTAGATGAGCTGAAGACTTCACTCTGAAAAACAAGTGTAAAACCTTGAAAATTCTTTATGCCGAAGAATAGTTACACAACATGTGGTCAATGAACATAGATTTCCAAGACTGTGAGACTTAGATTTAAATTCCAGTTAAACCACTTATTAGTGATACGAATGTAGGTCATTACTTTGAGCTGTCAGTTTCCTTACCTGGAAAATAGAATAACAAGTTTCAAAAAGCTCTTGCAAGGTTCAAATCAGGTGACATGAGTGATGGGCTAGCAATTCTATACATTTAGTGGATGGGGCTTTTATGCTATATACTCCCACTTACTATGACATTATTCAGAAAAGAATATCCTAGAAAGCATCAGAAGAGTTACATTAAAGCTACAGTTTCTAGGTGACATCATTCCAAGCAGAAATGGTCATAACTACTATGAGCCGACTTACAAATGGCTTTAAAGTTCTGATTTTTTACAGTGTCCGTAATCCTATGTATAGGAGATTCTTGGTCTGAGGCTAGGCCTGGGCAGAAATGCTAGCTAACTAAAGCAAAAGAGGGTATGAAATGTTCAAACCCCAATGGGTTCAAGTCCCATTTTTAGCAGTCTGAACTCTTATAAGTGAATTCATAAAGTATATATATATATATATATATATATATAGAGAGAGAGAGAGAGAGAGAGAGAGAGAGTTATGTGACAATGTAATGTAAAATTAAATTTCAAAGCTAGGAAAATAAAGCTATTAAAATCATAAGATGAAACTATTTTGTTAGAGAATCACTTATTCATCTCTATTAGACTCATTTAGATTTCCTAAAAAAAAAATCTTTCCCTAGAGAAACCTCTTTTTAAAGTAAACATATGGATACCTGCATACAGGAAAAATACTGGAAAATTTTATCATTGATTGCAGACAAACATTGTATGTACAGGGTGGCTTTTGAATGTTATCTCTATTGGAATGAGTTGACAAGGGACAAATTAAGTTTAATATGGACAAACACAACAGTAAATTTCATTTTTGGTTCAAAACTGTAAACACAAGCATAAAATAAAGGGAATCAAATCAAAGAAAGTCTTTCAAAGTGACCTTGGAGTAACAATGATCCATTTATGGTGTGCATAGAAAAAAATGGAAAATGGATTTTAGTATCATACCCCCAGCTCACAACTCATAAACCTAAAAAAGAAAACTACTATCATTAAAAAAATAAATAAAAAACTTTAAAAAAGTTAAAAATGTCCTCCATGGCTATTGTCTACAAATTACTTAGAAATGGGAAGTACTTGAGAGAGTACAGTAAAATATAGTCACAAAAATTAGCTTATACTGAAGAATTGCTACATAAAAATGAGTTTATTGTTCATGCCTGAAGATCATGGTACAAAGCCAGCCTGGGCAGGAAAGAGACTCATTTCCAATTAATCATCAAAAAGCTAGAAATGGGTATTTGTCTTAAATGTTAGAGACCTACCCTTGAACATGAAAGATCAGATAGTACCTAGACCCTAAATTTAAGTCCCAAGTGGCACCAAAAAAAAAAAAAAAAAAGAATGGTGACGGAGGTTCATCCCTTTAATCCTTAGCTACTCAGGAGGCTTGATCTGAAGATTACAACTTGGAGCCAACCTGGGTAAGAAAGTCCCTGAGACTCTTATCTCCAATTAACCACCAAAGAGAAGAAGTTCATGGCCAAGTGATATACCAGTAGCCTTGAACAACAAAAGCCCTGAGTTCAAGTCCCACGAAAAGCGTGTGTGTGTGTGTGTGTGTGTGTGTGTGTGTGTGTGTGTGTAAAAGCATGTGCGTGTGTATGTATGCGCACACACACACACACAGAGCTACAAATATAAATTGATTCAAGTTTTGGCTAAGGTGAGTAATTTGTTTTAGTAGATGGTTTGTTGGACTGGGAATAACCTGATCTGAATCAGCATTTTAATTTAATCGAAGTAAAATCTACTTCCAAATTATAGCTAATATAGGATATATACACATGTATACATAATATAGGTGATAATTTCTTCAAGGATTGCAACACGTATGAAAGAAATAGAGTAAAAGCATTCCTAGTGATTGCCAGACATTTGGGAGAAAATGTTGTATGTGTGATCATATATGTGCATTTTTCTGAGGTAGAAATGTTTTCTTCACATTTTCTATGTATCTGAGGGATTGTAACAACCTCTATGAAAAGGTAAAAAGGATGAGGGAACTTTGAGGAGAGCATTTTAAACACTTTTAAAAGGTTTATTCAACAGATAAGAGGCTTAGAAATGTGACATTGAGCTATCTGCAACACACAGGGGCAGTGGCTGTGAGAACTGAGAACAATACTTCCGTGTCTGAAGCGTGCATTACAAGCAAGCAGGCACGAATCATCAAAGCATGATCTTTCTGCTCATTAAATTATGATTGTGATCAGTAATGTAATACATAGGCTCTTATTCAATTGAAAACGAAGTGGAGAGAGCAATGCTTTAGGTGTCACTTGGGACATTTTGTAAGAACATTCACAGTTTGTGCTATGATTCACTGCATTCAATATCGCACAGACCAGAGTGCTTCCAGAAATGAGAAGGCTGAAAGCTTTGGCTGAACAACTTTAAAACAAAATCAGGGAAGCAGGTAACTAACACTGTGAGAGTTAATTCATGATTCTAGAAAGTCTACTAAGTTCCTTCATTCCCTTTCCATTTCCTCTGTACACAGCTCCATTCATGTCTAGTTAATTGTGAAAAACCTTCAAGCACAAAATTCCTATTGGGACTCCTTTTCCTGTAATTAATTTTTTGCTGTTTGATGTAAAGGTCCAAACTATAAATTGACAAGAAGCCAGCTGGTACAGTGATGAATTTCAAGACAATATAACTAATGAAAAAGCCTCAGCTCTGTTAGTTGAACATTTTGATTAGTTTGTGTATTTTGTTTCTCTCAACTGTAATGCATACTAATTTTAACTAGAAATTAATTAAAATCTACCCGAGCCTCCATGCTGTGAAAATTATAGAAGTCTGTTTTTCTCAAGTTTATGTATACATGAAATTAAACTATAGTTTAATGAGAGCATAAAAAATAACTGGAGCTTCTATTCTGCTCATGTGTACTAAGACTGATTTTTGAAAGGAAGCCTGTATTTTAAAATCATGTGCTTTGGTTTGCTCAGGTCTTTCAGTTTGTCCTTCATTCTCCCAAGGGTAAGGCAAAGTATAAAACAGTTTTCTAAATCGGGGCCTTGTGACTTTGCTTTTTAAAAAAAATGAAGTTGCAGTTGTCAGCACCCCTCTTTGATTCTGATCAGTCGGGGTGGTTATGGGAGCAGACACATGTTACATTCACTGTTCTTTCTTCACAACAAGCTCCAATGTGCTGCTGCTACATCTGGACTCAAATATTGTTTTTAAGGATGGATGTCGAACTCCTGACATCATTTTCTTTGAGACATATGCTCCACATTACTGTGGAAATATACCTTACACATCTTGTGGAATGCATATAAACTCTCTCATATACACACAGACAGACAGACAGACACACACACACACACACACAAACCCTTCACTTGCTCTCACTATCTGCAAGTTCCTTATCCATAGATTCAACCTATTTCATATGTATAATTTTTTTTTTTTTTGGTTGGTAGTGGGGCCTGAACTTGGCCTGGGCGCTGTCCCTCAGCTCTTTAGCTCAAGGTTGTGCTCTACCACTTGAGCCACAGTGCCACTTCTGGCTTGTTTTTCCTGCTTATGTGGTGCTGAGGAATCAAACCCAGAGTCTCATGCATGCAAGGCAAGCACTCTACCACTGAGCTACCTTCCCAGCCCCAGATTAAATACATTTGAAAAAAAAATTCCAGAAGGTTCCAAAATGCAAAACTTGAATTTGTTCCACATTGAGCTAAAAAAAAGTGATGGGCAGAAGTATCCTGTTGTTCCCTCTTTCCCCTTCATAGAGCCCCTCAGTCTCTCCTGGTCCTAACAGCATGACTAGCTTCCATCTACTACCCTGTACACGTAGTTAGACCTGAAATAGCTGGATCTGAATCTGTTCCACATAATCTCTACTGCATATATAAAGGCGTTTCCTTTCTTTTTGGCATGATTCCCTAAATAAAATGACATATCAATTATTACTACAACAGCCTTTACATTGTATTATACATTATAAGTAATCTAGAGATGATTTGATATATATGGAAGGAGCTGTGGAGGTTTTAGGGAAACACTTTGCAAGTACTTAAATTTTGGTATTCTGCGATGATGTTGAGAAATGAACCAATATTCTCAGAGTAATAAAAATAAAATAATAAAATAAAAACAAATCTACATCAAAACTTTTAACACATTTCTCTCTTCTCAGTATTTCTAAACTACATTGTATTTCTACAAACAAACGGTTTGGCTTCTGATTTCTCCAACAGAGTTTTCATATCTCATGCTTCTTTTAAAAGGTATGAATCAAGTATACATTCTACACACCACAAGCCAATATAATAGTAACGTGCTCCATTCTAACACAGTAAAAAATAATTAAATGTTCTTAAGGGTATCATATACATCATGTATATGATGATAATATATCACATACATCACCATCATTCTCTTCTTATAGAATCCATAATCTAGTAAGGAAGATAACTATAAAGAAAAGTGGGTTCAAACAAGGTCTAGAGATCAGTGAGAGTTGACAACAAAACACGGTAAAGGAGAAGACAGAATAGCAGTCCTCCATATCCAGATAATGCCAAGGCATCCTGAAGAGAGTGTAGCCAGAGAGAGAAGGGCAGTTATGAAATTATATTGTTATCAACCTTTTAGTCAACCCTGAAATTACAGAAAATTCCCTTTCTTATTAAGAATCAAAGAGGTTTCTGTAGTAGTCAACGGCATGACCTCAAGAAACGTAATTGGGAGAGTAGGTAAAATTGCTTGGGACAAAGACAGAGGGTAAACGTGTTAAACAATCACACACACACACACAAACACACACATATATACACATAAACATATATGTGTTTTACCTGTGAATAGGGCATGAACAGAAAGATTCCACTCTGTTTTATAATATACTAGTAGTAATAGGGTTTAAATTCAGGGCATTTACCACTTGAGCTGTTACTGCAGCCCTTTCTGCTTAGTTATGTTTTGTTTTTTGTTTTTTTTTGCCAGTCATGGGGCCTGAACTCTGGGCCTGGGTGCTGTCCTCAGCTCTTTAGCTCAAGGCTAGCACTCTACCACTTGAGCCACAGTGCTACTTCCAGCTTTTTCTGCTTTATGTGGTGCTGAGGAATCGAACACAGGGTCTCATGCATGCGAGACAAGCACTCTACCACTGAGCCACTTTCCCAGCCCCAACCTGCTTAATTTTTAAGATAGGGTCTCATGTTTTGAGCTAAAGCTGGCCTGAGATGGAACCTTCTAGCCCCAACTCCCACCTACCTGAGACCCTGGCTGTTGTTTGAAAAGGGTTTCACTAACTTGAAAACTTTTTTCATCACCTATAACTTAGACATAACTTGTAATAACTTGTAATTCTTTTATCCAGGTAAACTAATTTCTAAGAAAACAAACAAACATTTTTCTAACTGCCTTTATGGCTCCATCTCTAAGTTTTGTCCAGTGACGTATGGTACAGGATTAGTTAATGCAGGTTCTTTCAAAGAGAATCATCATCATGTTTCCTGTCTCTTTCTTTTAAGGCTTGGAACTCTAATCTCCACTAGTAATCAACAGAGACTCTCAATTTTGTTCTTTTACTTTCCACAGAGAACTGTTTTGTACATGTATATACATACGTAAATGAATTTAAAGTATCTGTGCCAAATGTGAAAGTATATGATAAATACCTACACTCATTTCCGTTCTTCAGTTTTTAAAGTAGCTGAATTCAGGAAAACATGAAATAATAGACATTATTACATTATGACAAGTATCTCCCTGTTTAAGTTAATATGTACTTAATGTAAAATGAATCCATATATTAAACCTTTAACAAACAAACAAAGCTACTTGAAAATAAATTTAATGGCATGCCTAAAAAGTAAAAAAAAAAAAATAAGTCCAAGACATTCTAATTATACAAAGAATAAAAGTAAAATAAGTACTCAGTATGATGGCATGAGAGTTATCTGAGTCTCATGAAAACTAAAATATGAATGAATACAAAAAATACTTCATCAAGCTTGTCCTCAAACTTCTCGAAACTTTACAAAGGATCATTAAATGTGTCAGGTATTTTGGGGAAAAGGAAACTTTAAACATTTCAAATGACAGATGTCAAGACTCATGAATATCTAAATATTCATAACTTGGCAGACATTCTAGACTAACATCTGGTAATATATATATACTTACTTTAAAGTTATTCCTGAGAGCCATTACAAAAGAAAAAGAAAAAAAAACCTTATAGGAATAGTGGGAGCATAGGGTGGAAACACTTAGCAAGAAACCCTTATTAGGTGAATATTTAACTACAAATTCTGTTACACATTTGTATAGTATTACACAATTTTCTGTCTTCTAAGTGGCA
The DNA here is from genome assembly GCF_019054845.1 of Dipodomys spectabilis. Lineage (NCBI taxonomy): Eukaryota > Metazoa > Chordata > Mammalia > Rodentia > Heteromyidae > Dipodomys > Dipodomys spectabilis. The sequence goes on from NW_024870709.1 coordinate 14,763,645, forward strand.
CTGTGGCTCCAGTGGTAGAGCGCTAGCCTTGAGCTGAAGCGCTCAAGGACAGTGCCCTGGCCCAAAGTTCAAGCCCCGACAAAAAAAGAAAAAAAAAAAAAAAAGTGCTGAAACTTAGCTATTGGATGACTTTGACAAAAAAAGAAAAAGGAAGAAACATCAAAAAAGAATGTAATAATTATACTATTGAAGTAAGGAGGTCAGGTCTGGCTGGCGCCATATTGGCCACATGGTGGATGGTGGGGTCTGACATCTTCATAATGGGGGTAGGAAATGTCACCTGTCTCTCAGGTAATGGGCGTGCCAGGATCGCTGGGGGCAGCACTAGGCACCTGGATGATAGGTTACTAAGTCCTGATAGGTTACTCAGTCCAGTGCCTGGGATTGGGAATTTCCTGTGGACCTGCCCCCTGCTTGGACCCTATTTAGGCCTGGCCCAGTCCAGACGCCATTATACCATGTGTGTTTCTCCTTATCATGTCTTGTGTCCTATCTCCTGGCTCCTCTCCAGTCATGATGGTGTCCCAATTCAGCTCTCCATCAATCAAAACTGAATTGGTTAGTTGGTATGGTTTTTGTTCTTTCTTCTCTAGCCTGTTTCCTAGCTGTGTTATGTGTATTTGAGGTCTGTGGACCTTTATAACAATGGGCTGCTTGCAGACTGCTAATGTGTAATAAAAACTCCAACATTCTATCTTCCAAAATGTGGCTTCTGGGATAATTGTACCTTATAACACTACTAACAAAAGAAATCAAGACTTCTGAGCTTATATCTCACCTCAGTCAAAATGGCATTGGCCAAGCAAACAAACAGCAAATGCTAATGAGGATTTCGGAAAGGAATTTTCCTACACTGTTGGTGGGAATATAAAATAGTGCAACCACATTGGAAATAAGTGCGGAGGTTCCTTATAAAACTAAAAATAACCTTCCCTATTTCTCTGTCATATTAAAAGTGGGAATCTATCAAAAGGAGAGTAAAAACACATTTAAGGAATACGTCTACATACTTATTATGCTTACTGTAGTACTACTGGCAATAGACAAATGGTGGCTCACCTAAGGTGACCAAAGACAGATGGACTTAAAAAAATGGTAGTGTGTATTGTGTGTGTGTGTGTGTATGTGTGTGTGTGCATGTGTGCGTGCGTGCGTGCATGCATGCAATGGAATATTGCACAGCCATATAGAAAAAGAATAATGCTGTTGGCAGGAAAACAATTTAGGATATCCTCTTAAATGAGATAAGCCAAACTCAAAAAGCCAAATACCATATTTCTGCTCATGTGTGAAAGCGATTCTTAGAATGCATATATACCCACAGCCATGAACTGATACATGCATGTGTATGTTTGTATATACAAGTGCATTTGGACACATGTACATATTATGATTCTTACTAGAAGAATGGGGGAAAGGGAAAAGGAAAATGAACAATGAAAGAAAATGAAGAATAAATAATTTGGCAACACATTAAAATTATGAATGTGGCATAAAGAATTTTAATGAAAGCTCTTGATCAATAGGGAGTTAGGGATTCAGGAGAAAGAATTAGGTACCACTACGGGGGTGCCACAGGAAGGGTTTGGTTTAACAGGGAGGATGAATTGAAGAGAAATATGGTTAAAATAATTGTGTGAAAATACACACAAGAATGTTGGAGGTGATGGATAGAAATTGATTGGGGTACATTATGTACATAAAGACATTTTACTTTTTAATTAATACCAATGCTAAAAGCAAGTTGCAATGATACTTTGGCAGAAAAAAATTTACAGTGGAGTTCAGAATTTAGAAAATCTTCTGAAAATTGGTAAAATTTTAAAAGTCATCCTTTCTTAGTTTTAACAATTACATCTATTTTTCCAAGTAATCTCTCCAAGTCAAGATATAAAAATATTATTATAAAAATATTATTAATAGTGTATTATGCCCAGAAAATTGATCTGCGGGTATAACCAAAATTTATTTAGTAATCAAAAATCTGCTTAAGAAATAGAATTCAATATACTATATGTTAATGGTGTTCATTTGAACAATAATATTATTTTCCTCATAGAGAAAATACTTTTAAAATGTATGTATAACAAGCAACAGAGATTTTAGTCCTTTTTGTAATTTAAGCCTAAAAGCTTAAAAGTTAACCTTTTTTTTAATGAATGGATTTCCTTGTATTTTAGTGATGGGTGTCCATAAAAAGTAAAAATGGAATTTGAAAGTATCAGCTCTTTATCATAAGCTGTCTGGCCTTTGATGATATATTTGCTCAGGCAATCCTTGCCCTCATTTAGTCAGGGGCAGCATATATTGGCAAAGAAAGAAGAAAAGAAGCAAAGAGAACAGAAGACTTAACTTGGAACTAGGCTGACAGTCATTGGAATTTTTTTTTTTTTTTTACTTTTCAAAATAGTAAAGCATATCTTTTAACTAACTGAGAAATATTTTTCCAAAGAATAAGAACTCATCAATATGATTATGGTTAAAGAGTGTCCCTCAGGTTCAAGGGTTGGAAACTTAATCCCCCAATTCAATAATATTGAGAAGTTGGACCTTTATGAGGTGATTAGGTTAATGCCATTATCTCAGGACTGGATTCCTGATAAAAGGATGAGTTTGCCCTCCTTCCCTTGACCCTCACATGAACTCCCTCTTTCCCTTCCATCTCTCACCATGGGATCATGCACCATGAAAGCCCTGGTCACACGCAGCTCACCTGACCTTGGATTTCTCAGCCTCTAGAAATGCAAGAAACAAATCCCTATGCTCCACAATTTCCCGAGTTTCAGGTTAACTGTTAAAGCACCTAGAACAAACTGAATAACCATGCCAGAAAGAATATGAAACAAAATCTTCATTTTATTCTATATAATAGACCATTTAGCTACATGGAGACAAAAAGGCCAGGATGAAACATGATACCTCTAAATTCTAAAAGTAGAATTTACACATCAATCTGGAAAACTGAAATGATTACCTCCAAGGCACTACTGTGAGATAAACAGATCCTCAGAAGGTGACCCTTGAACAGAAATCCCAAATGGACAACACAAGCAATGCAGTGTTTCTCAAACGTTTATGCATTCTGGATTCTTCTCAATCTCTCCCTTAAACACTGTTGAGGAATCTTTTGGGTACCCACGCTCCAGTACCTTGAAATTTTACTCATATAGATATGCCACTACTTGCTTATATGCTGTGTGATTTTGGAGCACAACGAGGTATTAAAATAGCTAAAACATTTTTTCCTCCTTCAAGGGTCAATTTAAACCCTCATTGTCCTCCAGCCCTTCTACAAAGTGTGGCTCCCTTGGTCCGGTCTTCATGCTTGGCCTTCCCTTCGTCAGATGGTCACTTGGTATTAGTTTTTAAAGCATGCAAGGCCAGTGACTTGCGCTCAGCAATTCTAGCTCAAATGGTTGGGGGAACCTTGACCATCAGTATTTAAAGTCCCCTGGGTAATTGTGGCACTTCTTTTCTCTCAGCACAATGTCACAGTCATGGTAGGTTCTCATTAAAGGCCAGCTCAAATTGGTTATCAGTGTGCCGTGAATCAAATCAGGCCCATTACTTTTAGGGCTCTGCCATTTAGAATGTATGCTATTTGTGTCTCTGAGCATTTTAATAGCGCTTCAAGTCATTTACAACTGCTCACACTGAGAATTTTGCAGTTTTTCACAGCTCAATTTTATAGACTTCTAGGAGTCGTGTTACATTCAGTAAACTTGCTTCAACAAGCTAAGAGAAAATGCTAAAAAAAAATTAGCACTCCCACTGTTCAGGAGAGTGTATTTTCTCTTCCTATAACTGCTTCAATTCCAGCACTTAGCAGGAAGACATTTAAATTTTTATTGTATTCCTATCTATCAGAAAAAAAAAGAATTTACAGGCTTGACACTAAACAATCACAGATAGAAGATTTGAAGTAAGATCACACATTTACACTGAACTCTAATGTGGCTATCAATAAATTCAGACTGACACGTAGGACAAAATCCATCTAGCTTTCCCATGGCTCTGGGGAGAATATAACATTTTCATTAAAGAATGTCCCATAGGATTTTCAAATGTCAAAATACAATATAATCATATTGAGAAAATCCTTCAAATTTAGTAATGGAAATTTTATAATACTGCTGAGAGAGAAAATTGCTGGTTTGTAATTGTACCTCTTTCTCCACAGGTATTGCTCATTACAGAAGCTAGAATAACATCATGATAATGAAATTCCTAAACAAGAAAGCAGCAGAAACATATGTACATATACCACAATGACTCACATTATAAGAAAAAAAAATAGTTTGTTCCTGTCAACATGGTTTGTGTTAGTATGGAATCTATTTATACATATGTAGAGAGATTTATATCCAAATCTTTTATACATAAACAATGCAAGAAAAACTGCAAAGGTGGCTGAATTGCTTTTCATGTACAGACAAAAAATACTTTAGAAAGTGTCTGAATGATGTCTAGAAGTAACCTCTTCCACTTTGCCTTGTTCGTTACGTTTTTGAATCCAAATCTAGCTGCCTGCCGCCTGGCTATTCACAGAAATTTGAACTGGTGGCTAACTGTAATTTGTCCTAACTTTACATCTGATTTTCCAACCTCCAAAATCTGCCTGCTGTGCCTTCTGGGAGTTTTTTGACAAGAAGACATCCATATATTGAGTATATTGAGTTAACATTCTCCACTTTTCTAGCAGTAAAAATTACCTGGAATTCCTTATTTTTTTTTTTACAGTGCCCATAGAAATGCAAAGTGCAACAAAACCTAATAACACTCAAGGTGCTTCAATGTAAGGATAACTGAGAACAAATGAGGTATTATTAATTTATTGTGTCACTTATTTGTTAGTATAATCATACCCTCCCTTTTTGACACGTGCCTAAAAAAACTCCAAGCCGTGTTCAGTTCTGGCAGGCAACCAAGAGGCTGACTTGGTTTGTAGTTTGGTTATAGATACCAAATGGGCATACAGCATTACCCAGATATCCAACCTTGGTTCTCCAGTGTTTTCACAACTGGAAATGTTTATTTTATATCTTCTCATGTCTCCTCAAACATCTCCATCACTTCTCATTTTACCCTCAAAGTACTTCATTGACCGATCAACTTGAACATTTCCTTCTTTAAGGACTTTAGTAATAAGCAAATGCAGCTGTGTTAGTTTTTTATTTCTCTTTTCCCTCATGAGGAAAAGAAGTGGCTTTTAATATAAATGTCTGACCTGTAACTATAGGAGCTCACTAATTATTAGCTCTGCTTTAACTCATAAACGTTGCCCATGATTAGTCTTATCTGAACATCAACAGGACCTTCAAATGTTACAACTTCTCCTTAATCATACATAGATGACTTCTTTTATTTCTTCTTAAAATTGTGATGTGCTATCTACCTCTTTACAATAACCTGTAGTACGCTTTATGATTTAACTTTTACCTGCATTTCCAACCAAATACCTCTTCCACTATGTTTGTATTCTTTCCTAGGTACATCTAGCTTGCATTTCCTCAAATGTCCCAAATACCTTTTTTTAAACTCCTAACAGCCATTGAACATTTTTAAACTATTTTAGTCATATCTGCATTGTGTAAAAAAAAAAAATCAACATATATTTTTACTATTTTTACTTTTCTATTTTAAGTGGTTTTGGTGTTCTTGAAAAAGTTGTCTGTAGTTACTTCTTCAGCATTTATTTTCCATTTTAAGTTTGCTGTCTGTAACAAAAATTAAAATTCTCTGTAGACTAGGAGTCCATGTCTCCAGTTGAAGCAAGTATTTAGAACCTTAACTGAAATAGTAAATGAGTAAATAAAAACAAAAAATCTGAAAATTTCTAACTGTATCATGAATTCTGTGAGGCAGTAGTGGAGATGAATATCTCAGAGTCTTGTGTTTGCAAACAGGCAATCTACTGCGATGCCTCCAAGCACCTGTCCATGCTGGTTATTTTATGTGTCTTATTTTATGTCCAGGCCAGCCTGTTGTGAGCCTCCTACTTGTGCTTCCAATGTCAGTGGGGATAACAGGTGCATGCCACAACACACAGCCAGTATATGAGGTGAAATCTTGTATATATTTATGTCAAGGGTGGCTTAGTCCACTATCTCTGACTTCCAAATAGAAGGTGTGAGCCACTGCACTCAGCTAGAACTATTAATTTATTTTGATCAACTGTTGCTATTTTGACCAGAAAACTCAACTTTCTGGCTTGTATGATCCACCAGTCTCATTATCCAGTAGAACTACGTAAGATGCCCTTTCTCCCTTTCCCCCCTCCTTTGTTCTTTCTCTCTTTTTCTTCTTCCTTCCTTCCTTTCTACCTTTTTTCTATGTGATTCTTTGGGTGAAACTCACATCCTCACACACAACAGACAAGCACTCTACTAGAGAGATACATCCTTAGCCTTGTTCTTCAAATGTTGGCTAAAGAAGCAGAAAAAGACTATAATGACATCTGTATTTGCATGTAGGTAAATGAATATGTGCACATGTATATATGTGAACATATATCCATATGTATTTTAGAGTATGGGACAAAAATCTAAAAATGAATATTGGATATTAAAATAATCATGTGTTAGGATCAGGAAAGATCTATATTTCAGATTGGCTCAATTCACTAGTCATAACAGTTTAATGAATCTTTAATAATTATATTGAAATTCTTTTACTTAATTTCCAAGGTATATCAGAAAACGAAATTGTTATATGGCTTCACAATAACATGAGTACTAGTATTTGTAATACTTACAAAAACATGCGTACTAGTAAGTGTAAATAATGAGCAACTGTTTTTGAACTGATTTAACTATAAGCAAATGGGAATTGAATTCAACTTTGGTTTTAAAAATAATAGTAACAAATATCTAAAGGCCACAGTGCCAATTTACTTATTCTGTCATAGCTATAATAAGGCATTCCTTGAGGAAATGATTTGGGAGAATAGGTAATCACTTCCTGTTACTTAAAAGCGTGATGTGAACACCTATCATATCATGAGCATGCCATGAACAAAACACAATCATGTTGTCTCATTAAACTTCAAAGATACTTGGGAAATGTACTCTATTGTGGAGAAGTGTTAATGGAGAAGACAAACAGTCACCCATAGTCACAGCTCTACAAAGGAACAGGGAAAATGTGTTACTTCTATATACATCTTAGTAAAGATCTAAGTAGAAAATATTATCAAAATCTTAGTTCATATAAAAACAAAGTTTGTCTTGTTTGGTGACTTACCTGTTCCATAAAGAAAAAGAAAATTTGCAGATGCAATGTATGACTTACCAGGCTTGTCTTGCTAAGGTAAATTGTAATTATGCTGGGTAATTAAGTATTTAACCAAAAGATATTTTAACAATATACAACTGAGTGTTATTTTACAGAAATCGGTCATCCGGGTAATTTGGTCAACTTGTTCAAAAAAATGCTGATGATGAGAAGTATCTCAGTTCCTAACTTGTCTACTGATACCTAGGGCATGACTGTTCTATGAAACCACAGGCATTCTTTCCAAAATTTTGAGGAAGATCCTATAAAAGCCATGTGTGCACGACACTCTCAAATAAGCAAAGAGAAAATATGAAAGAGGCTGCTGTTAGGCAGTAAAGATGCTTGTCCGTAAGGGATGTCTTTGGAGTGTAAAGTCTGTATTTAATCCAAACTGATTGTAAACTCTATGATTTCAGTTACAATGAGAGAACGTGTAGGTTTTTAAAGTATATATTTTAAAAAAACCCACAAAGATAATTTTGTTAACTTATCTATATATGCCAGAAAATAAGAACAACCTTCCTTTTTTATCTTCCATAATTCCCTACCTAAAGCATCTAGATGACAATTTTTTTTAAGTTGGGAATTACAATTTGAAGGTCAAAATTGCACATGTTTCCGAACTAAAATTGTCTTTAAGTGGATATGAAATGTAATACTTTTACAGAAGCACAAACAAGAAAGAACGAGTTGAATTCAGATAGGGTAGGGGAGAGACATAATTTTGGGAATATGACTTCTTATATATTCAATTGGAGATAATTGTACAGATATATTATATAGATTAAAGGTAATTTTATATATATTTTCCACTTACTTTACTTATTTCCTCCTTTTAAAAACCGTTCCTCAGCCAGGTGCTAGTGGCTCACAGTTGTAATCCTAGCTACTCAGGAAGCTGAGATGTGAGGATCGCGGTTCAAAGCCAGCCCACGCAGGAAAGTCTGAAACACTTCTCTCCAATAAACCACCAGAAAACTGGAAGTGGTGCTGTGGCTCAAGTGGTAGAGCGCTAGCCTTGAGCTTAAGAGCTGAGGGACAGCGCTCAGGCTCAGGGTTCAAGCCCCACAACCGACAACAACAACAACAATAACAACAACAAAAATATTCTTCATCAAAGAAGGAAGATGCATTTAATATGACTGAATGGATAAATGAATAAATGTGCAAACGAATTAATACATTTATTGATTCCAGATGTTTTTGGTATTCAAATTTTTGTAGTAATATTGAATACCACAGGTAATATGTGTTTTATGATGAGAACATTAGCTTTCAGTAGTGAAATCTTGCTGCATTTGGTGATTTAACTTTGCTAGGGGTTTAATGAGAAATTTGAATCATTTATGTTTTGAGATATACCTAGAGAGTATTAAAATTTCAAATCAAATGAAGCTATATTCATTTAAAGAATACTCTTCCATAGTGCTGTAATTCCCTAAATGAAGAGGAAAATGACAATCAAGAAAGGAAAGCTTTTGTTACAAGAATAATTCCTAGGTTAATTTAAATGTTTTTTGAATAAGTAAAATACTGAAATATTTAAAAAGTGATTCAGATACTCTGTGCATGAATTTCTAACTGGAAATGATGAAACTCAAGAAGATGAATGAAGGAGGGGGTAAAAATGTTTGACAAGAAATGTGTTACAGTTACATGTGTAACTGTAACCCATCTGCACATCACTTTGAAAAAAATTGAATTAAAAAAAGATGGAGCAAAAATAATGAGAAAAATAAAGCAACTTTCTTGAAACCAAACTGACATTAGGCTACTAATAAAAGTATCTATCTATCTATCTATCTATCTAACTACATCTACCTATGTATATATATATATATATATATATATATATATATATACACACACACAAACACAGACAGATACAAATACAAATAACTATATATTCCTATAAAAGTTGTGAGAACACAGCAACATGTTAGAAACCATTTAGTTCTTCCAGATTCTGAATAAGATGAATAATACTGAATAAGATTAATATTATCCTTACTTATTATCACAAATATTAGATTTATCAAGAAAGATGTTTAGGTAAGAGTTTTTCAACTGTGATTTTGTTAAATCCCATGCAAGATAAGTAGAGAGTGCTACATCAGTGTGTGACATAAATCACTGACCTACTGTGAAGTTTAGATAAAGCTCCATATAAAAATGAGGTCTGGGAAGTAGCGCTGTGGCTCAAGTGGTAGAGTGCTAGCCTTGAACTGAAGAGCTGAGGGACAGCACCCAGATTCAGAGTTCAAGCTCCATGAATGATTTCCCCTTCCCAACAAAAAAGGTCTGAAGGCCTTGTCTAGCATGGGCATGCATGTTGAGGTGGGAAGATTCCAGTCAATGGAACACTGTTACAGGGCAGAAGGAGGCTGATGCATGGACTGCATGCCTGGAGCAGTGCAACCAAGGGGAGATCAAGCACAGAGCTTTCCTGGGAATCTGGCAGCTCCACTGCAGGCACAGTAATTACTAAAGACTATATGTAGGAGAGTGACATGATCACAAAGATAGATAGATAGATAGATAGATAGATAGATAGATAGATAGATAGATAGATAGACAAATAGTTAAATAGGTAGACACATACATGCATACATATGTAAAACATAACAGCTCATGGGAAAATATTAAATATTATTAAAACATAAATTGAGGTATTAGGAGATTATTAATTTCAAAGTTTGTGGAAATATGCTAGATTTGGATACAGATAAACCTGCCAAAGATCTCTCATTTCTACACAAATAACCTCAAAAATTACACTTGCAAAAAATATTAAACTTGATATCACAGATTTGTCCAATTTTCCAACTTTACACAAAGGTAGATGTTGATAATTATTTTGTTTATTTTTTCACTACTAGATTTTTAAAAAATTTTTCTCTTTATTTTTTTGTTCTTTCTTCCTTTTTTTTAATTTTTCCAATCCTGAGGAGGCTGGTTTCTGTCCCTCAGCCTTTTGTGCTAAAGGATAGCGCTTTACACTTGAGCTATAGTGCCATTTCGAGCCTTTTGCTGAGTAGTTTATTGGGTATAAGAGTCTCACAGACTTTTCTGCCTGGTCTGGCTTTGAAGCCAGATCTCAGCCTCCTGAATAGCCAGGATTCGAGTCATGTGCCACAGGCAGACAGCTAGAATTCCCCTTTTTTTTCTTTCTTTCTTTTTTTTTTTTGGTCAGTGGTGGGGCTTGAACTCTGGGCTTGGGCACTGTCCCTGCACTCTTTAGCTCAAGGCGAGCACTCTACCACTTGAGCCACAGTGCCACTTCCAGTTTTCTAGTGGTTTACTGGAAATAAGAGTCTCACAGACTTTCCTGCCTGGGCTGGTTTTGAACCACGATCCTCAGATCTCAGCCTCCTGAGTAGCTAGGATTACAGGCGTGAGCCACAGCGCCCGGCTTAGAATCCCTTTAAAAGAGATGTAGTTGAATGAAGAGGAAAGAAGATGGGAGAATGGGGTCAGAAATTCAATGTATATCCTACAAAATTAAGAAAAGTGAGGGAAGGGTTGGATTGGAAAGGATGGGTGAAAATGTTGAAAGAGGTGGCATTGATCAAGACACATCATATTTATAAACTGTGTTGTTAAAAAGCAACTCCTTTGTATACTACCTTAAAGAAAATAAAAGGAAAGAAATACTATTAGCATGTCCTAAATTGACTATAAAGAATTAAAGTAATAACATAATTGTTATTATAATAGGCATTTCATGAGGCTTTTGAAGATTTGACATAGACCTTTAGACTATTTCTATACTGAAAAAAACACTAAGAAACAGGAAGTAATTCAGATTATAAAACGTCATTGGATCATTGCATTTTAAAGTTTTAATTGTAAATTAGATGTGGTCATTATTCCTCTGTCATGGGCACAAATATTTATTTTTTTCTGATGCTTGCCTGGAAGCTCTACTGTGTACCATAGGTCAAGGTCTATATCTTCAATAAAGAACAATTCCAGGAAAAAAGACTCCAAATACTGACACTGTAGGTTAGTGGTGTAAAAGCTGCTGTCATTCACGTAGCTTCCAAAATAAAGCAGCAAGAGCAGTCAGGACTTGAGATTTTCAGACATAATGTCCTCAAAAATTAATGACGTTAGGACCAACTTCATGAATACAGAAATCTATTTGACTTCAGTTATTTGAAAGGTTAGGACTTCTAGAACTATTAAGAAGTCCTTTTACAGATTATCATCATTTGTTACTGTGTTTTAATAAACTAAATAAAATACGTTAAACTTCTGGTAGCTCTTCAGTTCTCCTTATCTTAAATGGAAATATACTTACTGGCATAGATTTATATACTCCATCTTCTCATCAAGATATACTTGACCAAATTTGTCATGCAAGTAAGGCCTTATTGCGATGGCCATACTGGAGAGTAATGATGATGTGTTAGGTAGGAACAGTTGCTTTTAAGGAAGTAAGACTGGCTTAGTTATAAATGCTATGCCTATAAAACTACCCAGGAAACCTAGACTAATACCTGGCTGACAGAACAGTTTCACAAGTCAGAAAGGTGATCTCTTGCTAGGAATATTAAGATGTTTTTATGACCCGGCGAAAGAAGAATATTCATGAGGTATAGGTACTACAACTGAAATCTGACATGTTTTCTTAGATTTGTTTTCCTCATTTTTAGTCTATAAATAATAGAAGGTTTTAAAAATCCAATTAAGATTTTACAAATAAACTTCCAAGTAGAAATAAATAGATCTCAAGCTGTGATACTTTCATTAGTGAAAAATAAATCAGCTTCCAGTATATTTTCAAATCTTCCTATATATATATATTTTTAATTTTTCTATATCTTTCTAGCCAAAAGCTGGCAAATTTTCCTAAATCTCAAAGGCAATTATATGTTATTGATAAGATAGAATAAAAATATTAAAGTTAAAATCCCTATGTATTATGCAAGCTGCTTCATGAAGTAATGACCTTCCAATAACCATGTTTTTCTCTATTTAAAAATTAATATTTTGGGGCTGGGAAGGTGGCTCAGTGGTAGAGTGCTTGCCTTGCACGCATGAGGCCCTGGGTTCGATTCCTCAGCACCACATAAGCAGAAAAAGCCAGAAGTAGCGCTGTGGTTCAAGTGATAGAGTGCTAGCCTTGAGCTGAAGAGCTGAAGGACAGCGCCCAGGCCCAGAGTTCAGGCCCCACAACCGACAAAAAATAAAAATAAAAATAAATATTTTGCTGATCACAATATACCTTAGCTTTGGCTTTCACCTCAATGACATAAGTATTCTAGTTTCAAATGATCTAATAGGAAATTAACAGTTTGTTATTAATATGTTATCACATGACCACTACATCTTCCCATGTTTACTATACAAATACTATGGTAATAAAACTCAGCATGATTAAAGTCAGTATAATAACAATTACAGTTTTTAAAAATAGCTAAATGTAAATAGGAACCACAATAAATCACCAGCTTTCAGAATGCTATTTCACATCACAATAATCTTATTACTCTTTAGGTTTGTAGCTTAAACTTGACAGCATATTAAAGAAATATACTTTTATCTTTGTTTTCAACCTGAAAAGACAGATCAAACTATTGTACATGATTTGCCATATAAAATACTTGTTAACATTTTAGACATAGATTAGATCTGTGTTTAAGTCACACTTACCCATAAAATTGAGATAGCCTTCTCCACCAAGGGCATGAGTGATGAGCCGAATCATCTTGTGGAGCTGTATTCCCCGATCAATAACTGGTGTAAAAGGAGCTAGAACACTCATGTTCGTGTACATTTCAGCATCCATCAACCAAAAGGCCAGTGTCTTATCACCGACCAGTGCCTACAAAAGTAAAGCCCACTGAGATAAATGAAAAGCCTATGTCCTGAGAAGTTGTAATTTATAAAAGAATACTACATGCTTACACAGAGGGAAAGCATTTTGCAAGTATTTTTAAATTTTAAAGGTATTCAAGAAATGAGATGTGATATTAAAAAATGAGACACATTTGTTTTTAAAACTGACTTCATGTTACACATTTTATTCAGTTGAACAGCACATAATTTTTTTATTCTTATAGTATGTACTATTAAACAGTCATTTAACTTGGATGACTGTAAGTTGAAAATTTTAAGAAACTCAGAAATATATATTTATTTAGAAATGATTCCATTATTTAAAAAGAAATGAGATCATAAATACCATAAATTCATATAATCCTGTCATGTGTTCACCATTATAACAAATATATATTTGAGGAAAAATTAAATATTTTCTTAAGTATAACATTCAATAGCCAATAATGTTTGTCATCAAGCTTTTTTTAAACTACACCCAGTCAAAGAAAAAAATCACTAAAGGCTTAAAGAGAGACTTCTCTGTAAAGGAAATAAGAATGCCAATAGATACATGAAGAGATGCTCAACATCTCTTGCTACAAAACAAATGCAGATCAAAACAACATTGAGATACCACCTCACCCCAGTTAGCATGGCTATAATCAAGAAATATAATAACAGATTCTGGAGGGGAAGTGGCTGAAAGGGAACACTACTACACTGTTGGTAGGAGTGTAAATTTGTTCAACCACTCTGGAAAGCAGTATGGAGGTTCCTCAAAATGCTACACATACAGCTCCCGTATAACCCAGCAATCCCACTTCTGGGCATTTACCCAAATGACCACAAACAAGGTCATACTAAAGCTACCAGCACAACTGTGTTTATTACAGCATTTTTCACCATAGCTAAGATATGGAACCAAATTAGATGTCCCTCAGTAGATGAATGGATTTTGTGTGTGTGTGTGTGTGTGTGTGTGTGTGTGTGTAATGGAATTCTATCCTTCCATCAGAAAGAATGACACTCCCCATCTCTAAGAAAATGGAAGGACTTGGAAAAAATCATGTGTGTGTGTGTGTGTGTGTGTGTGTGTGTGTGTGTGTGTGTGTGTGTGTGTGTGTGTGTAATGGAATTCTATCCTTCCATCAGAAAGAATGACACTCCCCATCTCTAAGAAAATGGAAGGACTTGGAAAAAATCATATTAAGCCAGACCTAAGAAACATAGGTCCTATGGTCTTGGTCTCCCTTATGTGTAATAATTAGTATATATTTAGGAAAATATTAGTAGATGAGCAAAATAGCTCAATAGCTATGTATATGACCATATAGGATGATTCTAAGTGAAATGAACTCCAAGACATGGACACAAGAGGTTTTTTGTTGTTGTTGTTTTCTCAATGTACTACATGATTTATTTATTTATTTTTCATGATTTATTTTTTATTTGTGGTTTCACTCCCATGGTTTTCCCCGTTGTCATTGTTTTTGGTTTTAGTACATTGGGTATTGTATATACGTCTATATGAACTAGGGAAGGGTAGGAGAACAACAAAATGCTGAGACAAAGGACAAAAGAAGAACCTATGCAAAAGTGATATCCACAAGACAGTATGTTAGATATTATCTGCACAAGTTGGGAGGGGCTGGGGGGAGGGAAAGAAGGAGAAAAATGAGGGAAGGTATAACAAGTTAGACAAAAAATATAATCACTACCTTACTTGTGCAACGGTAAACCCTCTGTACATAATAATAAAATTTAAATTAAAAAATGAAATGTTTTCATCATCAAGACAAAAACATAACATATTGTGAAATGTAAAGTAGGCAATAATCTGAAATCTCAGTATCCCAATTATTTTCCCTTGTGACAAACACTTTTTTCCTGTAAACATACTGTTACATACAACTAATGTATTTTAATTCAATTGTCTTTTTAAAGTAGTGCTGCAATATCTATTGCATTCATTCTAATAATTTTTCTACTCCTTCCAAATTTTATTTCTATCCACTTCAAATAGTTTGAATACATGAGTGTTTACTTTTGGTTAGAAATTCTGATTCTCTTAAAAATTATTTAGATAACTTGTTCTAAGTATGCAGAAGAAGCTAATTTCCACATTAAATTTCACTTTTAAAAATACTGCATTGTCATATTGTTAAGAACTGTTAATCTTAGAAATTTAATTGTTTAGATTAAGAATTTCTGAACATTTTAACAATAACAATTATTTCCACAATGATGTACATTTTATCTATTATTCTATATATTCATTGTTTTATAAAGATGCATTTTTGTATTTATATTTTTAATCAAGGTTTATAATAGGTAATTAGTATATTTTCTGTACTCTTGATAATTTTAATACAAAGCTTAATTACTTGAATTTTTAAAGTTATAAAATAATTACTGCTAAATTTTTATTCCTTTACCGACTTTGTATATAGACATAAGATAAATCTAACAGTTCTATTTTAAATAGTTTATTCATTTCATGTATTTATTTTTATATTGATTTGAACAAAATATACGTATATTAGGAAGTTGCACTAGGCTATATCTTGCAGTAAAGCATAACAGAAAAACGTAAGTTGTAAGTTATTCTAATTTGTCTATATTATGTATTTGCTAAAGGTTTGCCATGCTTAACTTCTCCCAACCCTCACACTTTATTCTGTCAATTAATATCATTCTTTTCTATTTTGGTCTTTGTTTTATAGATATTCACTTGACTTGCTGTATGGATAATTAATATTACCTATATATTGGTAAGAAAATAGTGCTCCAACTTGGAAGTTGCAAAATTTATCATATGTTTACTCTGTGTGTTAGAAAACTTTTGTAAAAGGACAAATAAAGAATATTGACATTGTAGGTCAACTTTCCTGTCTCAGCTCCTTGAACTTGTCATTATGAAACAAAAGCATTATATATATATATATATGCATGCTTTATTCCAATTGAAGAAAAATGAGCTACCATAGGATTTAGCCCATGGGTTTTAGAAATCCCTAGTCTATTTGCATATTCTTATGAATATGAAACAAACCCTGAAAAAACACAATCCAATATGGGATATATTTCTACTGAAATACTACTAAAATGTATTATTTTAGTTTCAGTGTACTTAACAAACACTTTCACAAAAACTGTATCCTTTTAACTCCATAAGGAAAAATTATATTATTTACAGTTATTACAGTTAAAATGATTGTAAAGGGATAATTTCCATTCTTCATTTTCCATGAAGACTCAGTTGCTGCTAAAAGTAGTACAGTGCCATGCTTAGAGATAAAAATGGAGGGTGAAGAAGCTTTTTGTTTAAAACATGATGGGAACATGCAACACTGGACAAGATTGTTTTTTTCCCCTCCCTGGGATGGCTTCATCTGGAATGTGGTATCCGAGTAACATAACTGAATTAGAAAAGGAGATTCTTAGGTGGAATGCAGCTGTAAGAAGATTACAAGACTGGAAGAAGTACATCTATTTGAAATGAGTGAGAATTTTAAAGTACTAAAGAACATGAAATTTAGCCAGTGGGAGAGAAAATTAAACTGGAATCTGACTTGGTCTAGAATATAAGTGGATTGAATGGCCAGCTTCAAAATATAGATATGCACTGACAGGATGGCCTCTGCTGTTTGGAAAATACATCAGGCTGCATTAGACAGGAGGTACTCAAGCTAGTAGGTGCAGTGGTTGGGTCACCACTTAGCAGTTTGTTGAGGTTGAGGAAAAAAGTAATGAACGTTTGTCAAAGGCATAAGAAAAACAAAAACAAAAACAAAACCTCTTGAAAGAAAGTAAAGTGAAAACTAGGATAAGTAGGATAACACCAATATTCTTCTTCATGCAAAGGAAAACATTTAACCCTTGCAACTGACATGCACAATGAATTATGTAATTTGGTAAGGCAAACACAGAATTGCATTTAGAAGCTGTAATTTCTAGATCTACAAATGATCTTAAAATAACTTTCAAGTTTTCATATAAGGCAAATATATATTTAAAATGTTATAGTCACTGTATTAAACAATAGTAGCATGTATTTTGACATGTCGTTAACAATAAAGGACATGCAAAAGGCAAATGTTAAGATACAAAAAAGTAATTTATACCCATTTCCTTACCTGGTCGTGACTCTCTGCATAAGCAATGCACTTCTCAAGGTGGCGCCTGTTTGTGAGTGTATATACTATATTGCCCATATTCCAGTCTTCATCTTTAAACTCTTTAAGTAACTAGTCACAAGAAAGAAACAAACCTCTCAGCAAACTACTATTTTTCATTCTTTAAATATCAATCTGAGAGCCACGACCAAATGAGTCCAAATCATTTGACACGCATGCAGACAATAATCCATATAATCATATAATCCATATAATCATAACAGCTTTCATACTAACACGTAAATGAAGGATCTACAGCATGTTTGTTTGTACGTGTGCTTTTCCTTTGTGCAGATGGCTTAAACTACACTCTAATATCTTCGCAAACTTTTTCCTAGTAATAGCTGCTGCCTCTTGATAAGTGTCCATTATAAAGTATTGTCGTATAATACACTTCCCTGTACATTTCACAAACCTTAGATATACTTGCAATTATTTTAGATTTGAATGCCTTTTAATAGGTACAGTGTTTTCCATTAATGATAAGGAAAGCAATAATTATTTCCAAGTTTCAAGGTTTATTTTTGAAAAGTAATTATATTCTTAGTAGAGCAGATGGATCACACTTCCAGTTCATTTTCTTTAATCTGGTTCTACTCGCTTAGATTGCTATGATGTTACTGATCTTGCCAAGTCATTCACTTTTTCAAGAATCACTTCTTTCTTGGGCAAATACTTGTACAGGATTCTGTTGATCTACTTTCCTCCCATGAATTGCTTTGTTTCTTGAATTGCTTTTTATTCTACCATAGACTAATTCTTGTTTAATTTCTTCCCATCACTATGGACATGAAAACCTTCTCTTTCTCTCAGTATGGCAGAAAACCTGATAGTCCTCTCAATGTTATATCTTACATCTGGACTGTTTTGCTATTCAGTATTCTCTTTCCGTTGCTTTTCTGTTCAAACACTAGTAAATTATATGATGGGAAAAATTTTAAGATGATCCAGAACTCTTGCTTCTTTCTACTTCTATCTCAGTGCAAACCCATTACCTTGAATGTCAGTAGATGCTTTGATTATTATAGTGTTTTTTGTCCTCTGAAGAAAGTGTGAGGATTTAATTTAGCAATGCTTTAAGATGCTAGATTTAAGGTGACATGGGATAATGCCCCAAATCAAATGCCAGTTTTGGTGCCAGGATGAACAACTGATACATGACAACAACACGGATGAGAATACGTCTTAGTTACTATTTGTAAGTATACAACTTATAAAAATAGTAAAAAATCACTGTGTTTAAGGGCTTTAAAATATAACTTTTTGGTATGAGCATTTTAAAATATAACTTTTTGGTATAAGGGTTTTAAAATTTAACTTGCTGGTATTGTTAATTAAGGTTCAAATTAAGCTATGAACATAGCTTTTTTGTGTTCTTTATTTTATTTTTTGTCAGTCATGGGCTTGAACTCTGGGCCTGGGTGCTGTCCCTCAGCTCTTCAGCTCAAGGCAAGCACTCTACCTCTTGAGCCATTGGCCAGCTTCTGTTTTTCTGGTGGTTAATTGGAAATAAAAGTCTCAAGGACTTTCCTGCCTAGGCTGGCTGTGAACTGCTATACTCAGATCTCAGCCTCCTCCATAGCTAGGAATACAGGCGTGAGCCACCAGCACCTGGCTATGAATATGTTTTTAAGCAATTACATAAAATAGAAGATGATATTTGTCTTCAGAGAATTTATAATCTAAGACAGGATAGTCATACATTAAACATAGGATTGTCTGCCAGTTGTATAATGCACTCCCTGCTTGAGTATACAGGTATTAAAATGTTTATTAGAGTAAATATAGAGATTTGTGAAAAAAGTATCAATCTCTTATAAAGGGTATGCCCACTTTGAAATATTCTTCATAACTACTTAAAGAATGGTGGAAGCTTTTCAGCAAGAGGTTATGAATTGAAATTTGGCAATTATGAGGACAATATATCTTTGTAAAGAGGTGAATAATAAGCAAGGAAGAGTGAGAACAAACCTGATAGCAAGGTAAGACACATTAAAAAAAGCACATAAATTTTTTCAAGTAACATATATAAAGCTACTTTTGATACAGTAAAGCCAGAACAATCAGTTACCTGTTTTTTGTTTTTGTTTTGTAATTTTTTCAGCCTAACCATCATTAAAATACTTGGTTTTGAACCTGCTATGTTTAGAGAACAAAAATGACTAAAGGAGCATTGTTCGGTTGATAGAGGTTTAATATCATCTCTTGGTACTGCATAACTTCCTTGGGGTAAAGGAAAGAAAGGAAAAGACTACAGTAATTGCATCATTCACAGTAGGTCCTATGTTTTTCAACACAAAGTGAAGCACTTCCACCATTACAGAACCGTATCATGTGTACTATGATCAGTTAGCTCTATGTACATTTGACTTCTTACACATATTTAGTCTACAAGTATATGGCCAAAGGAAAAGAGTTCTATGTGAAATATAAGTTATATAGATTCTTTAAACATTTGTTAAATTTAAGTATACATGTATATAATATATATATGTATATATATAAAATTCAAAGTAACTGAACTTTAATTAAACCACAAAACAGAAGTAGAGGTGTAGCTCAAGCTGTAGAATGCCGGCCATGAGCAAAATAGCCAAGTAAGAGTGTATAACCCTGAGTTCTAGTCAGAGTTCCAGCACAGTTATAAAATAAACTTGTATTATATTGAAAAACAATGTATTAAATATTTTGTACAATTAATTATTCCTTCCTAATAACTGACATTTGGTCAACAGACTTTCAAATGCTGAATGAATAAATACAAATTTGTTGAGGGAATGAGCATATTGTGAAGCAAATATGGTGAACTAAGAAAAAACTTTTAAACTAATGGATAAAAATTAAAGAGGAATTAATGCTCTGAGGTAAAATTCAATAATGTTTCAGCACAGATGCCTAACTTTTCATACAATTGCAATGACAATGCAAAATTCCATTTGTAGAGTTAATACTACATTCTCTATATTTTTTCTTTTCCTTTCCTTTCCTTTCCTGGACAATAAAACCATGCAGACTCTTTATTATTTCTAGTAAGTTTTGAGAAACACATTATTAAAAAGCCTAAGCATACTGATACAAGAGAGTAGTCTAATTACAATAGTAGTAATTAGTGATCCTATGAAATTAAAAACTAGACATATTAATTAAAAATAGACATACAGAATACATAAGAACAAAATATTTATATGGCATATTACCTGAATCCATTTATCTGGAATTGCCATGGCTAAGCGATAATCAAAGCCACCTCCTCCTTGGGAAATTGGAGAACATAGAGCTGGCATTCCTGATACATCCTAGAACAAATATATAAGCATCAATAGTTCAACTTGCTTATTTTGTTTGGTAAACACTTTCCCGATTATAAACCTGAGGCCAATATGTCAAAACAATAATTAAGGACATATATTTCTGAGGTCTTTCAGTCACATAATTGTAATATTGATATTTCCATTTAAGGTTTTTAGTATTGTTGGGTGGTATCCAAGTATATACAAATGTATTAACTGAAACATGGTAGATTCAAAGGAGAACTCAAATAGTATAGACTCAAGGGAAAACTCAAAGAGTTTTTAATTTCTTAGAAGGCAAAGAAAAAGTTAAGCAAAATAGAACACAAAGAATTGGGTACTCCAAAGGGGTGGGGTGAGGTCAAGGAGAAAGGGATGGCCAAAGAAAGAGGGAAGGGGGGGATGCAATTAAGAATTAAAAATATATGGGCTGGGAAGGTGGCTCAGTGGTAGAGAGCTTGCCTTGCATGCATGAGTCCCTGGGTTCCATTCCTCAGCACCACATAAGCAAAAAAAAAAAAAAGCCGAAAGTGGTGCTGTGGCTCAAGTGGTAGAGCGCTAGCCTTGAGCTGAAGAGCTGAGGGACAGCGCCCAGGCCCAGAGTTCAGGCCCCACAACCGGACCCCCCCAAAAAATATAATATATATATATACTATATATATATATCCTACAAAATTAAGATGAGACAGGGGTGAGCTGGAGAGGAATGTGTAAGAAGGTTGAAAGGGCTGACAATGATCAAGATATATTGTTTGTAAACTAGTTTGTTTAATGGTAACTCCTTTGTATACCTCCTAAAGATAAATTTTTTAAAAAAGAAAGAAAAAGAAATTGGGGTTATTTATAAAAATAGCTTTTCAAAGTTCTGGTGAGACCAAGTCACCAGGGATTACCCACAGATTAATATTAAAGATCAAGATAAAATTTCTCAAGAAATTTTCTCAAGAAAACATTGGGACATATTGCCTATTATGTCTAAATGTTGTCTTAGGATATAGAATCTATTGATACATACATACTAAATATGCTTGAATACTAAATCTGAGTCTAGGAAAGCTGACACATTACATGATTATTTGACGCTGTTTGTAAAAGTATAGAGTTAGTAACTATTCTTTAAAAATTTTAAAGTAGAAAGTAACCATAAAATTCACCAAAGTAAATATACTTGCTGTATAAAATGTTGATATTGACTTATGTAAATGATGGTTTTGAATAAAATGAATATATTCCTAATTCCTTAGAAATTTTATAAGGCATTTATAACTATTCCTGGAGGGACAATTCAGATATTTTAATTAATGAAATAGTTATTCTGAATGATAATTCAGGAAAAAAAACTTTTAACACTTATATTCTTCATTATACATAAATTCACATATCTACCGTAGAATTTTATATAAAATTACATTACTTATTCATTACACTACTTCCTTTCCTTAAAAAGGAGTTCATGAGGATCAATTTCACATTTTGAAGAGATTCCCATTAGACAGAAAGTGAAGTATTGAAATTGAAGTAGTTTTCAATTCAAGTAGAACAAATTGAAGTCGCATCTTGCTTTTTAACAAAATTTAAACCCAGGTAATATAAAGTAAGCTAAAGTCTAAAGTTTCATTGGTAGAAAACACTGATAATCAGACAAGAGCTCTCTGGATGATGAAACTATTTTACTTGAAATGAGTGGAAAGATCAATGTAACAATTTTAACTTTCAAGTATTAAATAATTGCTTCTTTTCTTCAGTATCCACATCTGATTTGAGTTGTCATTAATTGTTTGTAGCAAGTTTTCATATATAGTTCTCTGCTTGGGATTGAAATAAAAATAATTGACAAACTAATTATTTTTTTGATGTCTGACAGACAAATTAAAATGCTATATATAAAAGGAAAATGAAAGTTTAAAATGTACTCTGATGATAAAAGAGATTCAGTGTAAGTACTAACAAAACTTACAAGATAGACTTGAATATAGGGAGCTAGTGAGTTTGAGTGGGGACATCTAGATTGTATAATACTTTGGGGATTGCTTGTTTTTCTATTCTACTTAAGTACTTATTCCAGGAATTTAAGGCCCCTGATCTTATTCTCAGAAAATATTTATAAGGTAAAATGCCTGAAGACAAGAAAACTGTTCTCTATCTAGAAACAAACAGAGAAATCAGCAATAGCTGGATCTTTGGAGTTTGAAAAATAATGGATAGAGAAAAAAATCAAAAAATAATAAATACTAAAGTAGAAAGACTCATTCCAAGAAACTAAATGCCAACTAAACAAACATAAACCTAATCTTAACTCCTTTCTTTTAATAAAAAGTAGCTTTATTATTTTATATGCCCATAACTAGACTTTGTATAGAACAATTTTTACATACTAAATTCAATTTTAATAATTCCTAGTTAGAGAACTCAGTAAACCAGGGGGACTTTAAATCTAAATTTAAATTAGCATAAGCATTTAGCAAACTTCTTAATTTATCACATTTATCACCAAGAGGGGAATTGTCAATTATCCATATACCAAATTATATCATTACACTGCAGCTTTGGGACAGTTAATCATGAACTTTCAGTAATCATAATAACTAGTGAACATTTGGCAATCTGAGAGCAATAACATAAACAAGAAAGGTAATAGAATAAGAAGAAGAAAGGTTTCAAAGATGCTGGCAGGCAGCGAGCCACGCCATCTCTCCTGATTAAAGCAGAAAAGAAAAAAATAATAAACGAATTCATAGACAGACGCACATTAATATTCAATTCTTTTCACTGCTGAAGGTCTCTGGGTGGATGGACCTGTCCACTGACTAGGATATTTTACTTTGTAACTACTGGTATTTTCTTTTGAACAACAGAATACTGACAAGTAATTAGTGTATATCATCTCCTAATAAGTACATTGAATCCTAAATAATGTGCCATCCATGTAAGACAGCTGTAATAGGGTACCATTTCATATTTGTATTTATTGACAATATGAGATTCGTTACTTAAATCCTGTACACTGAAAATGTGCTTTGTATTAAGGGGGTCAAAAAGTATGAAGTCATTGTGTTTTTACCTCAGCTATTGTTATCGAATCTGGATACAAAGTGTGAACCAAATGATTGGCCAACATGAGGTAAACCAAGGCATCTTCATCTACTTGCAGTCCAAAATATTCATTGTAATCACCTGAAAAATCCTGACCTAAAGAATAGAAAATAATTATGCATATATTAGGTCAACATGCAAATCTTCACTCTGGATAGACTTACCCAGAAATGGATAGAGCATTTGTTACTGTCAGAAAGTGTAGTATGTTACCAACAGCAAATGTACTAAATAATTCCTTTTCAACTTTTAGAATGCAGATATTGGTGAAATTACTGTTTTTGAAAAAAATAGAAATTTAATTTACTTCAATTAAATTTTACAGCAGAAATATAATGTGATACAATACTGAAAAGTACTCTAGATTTTAAAATGTCAATATATTTTCTATCACATCAAAAATATACAGATATTAGTTTCTAAAGAATCTAATGACAGTCTTCTGAGATACAGTATGAGAAACACTATGAAACTATTTTTGTTATATTTAACATGTGCTTCAATTTTTTACAATAAAGATTTCCTATGACAAATGATTCACTTTCTATCACTTCTCCTAAATTCTAATGTTGTGACTTAAAGTATATTTAAGACTATCCGATTTACATTCTAGTCTCTTAATAATTTACTCTTATAACTACATAAAATCAGTGTTTAAATGCCACCTTCCCAGTTAATTCTTCTTCCTTCCCATCATCCCTCCCTTCTTTCCTTTCTTCTTTCTTTCTTTTTCTCTTTTTTCCTCTTTGTTTCTGTTTCTCTGTCTTTCCATCTTTTTTATGTTTTTCTGTTGTTTTTAGCCCTCACATCCCAGTTATTAAAGGAATCATAAGAAAAGATACAATGCAGGAAAACCACCAACCATCCTTCACATTAGGTTGAAAAAGGAAAAGTGATTTCTCCCCTTCATCTCTCAACTCCCACCCCGATCCCCACCAGTTTAAATTCCTAGGTTCCTTGATTGGGAGTACCATTGGCAAGGGAGCTGGTGAACAGAGGAGCCTTCAATCTGGCCCCTGTAAATCTCAGGAGAAAGGAGCCGCGGGCAGTCGGTGAAGCCAAAGTTTATGTGGTGGGTGTGTGAAGTGCTTGTTCACCTTGCTGTTGTGTATACAAGTTCCCAGGAAAACATCTAGCAGTGGAAGATGACCAGGTCAGAGCTACTAAAGCCTGGTCTATTACTATTGGACCATCTCTGAGGCAGTAAACTGATTCTCCAGGCCAATATAAAACTAAGGAAAAGTCTACAAGAACAATTCCAGAAGCTAGTGAGAAACAAGGGGCAGAAAGCTGTGGCACAAAAACACTGCGGGATTCTGGAAGACTGCAAATCCTTTCATTTAAGTCCGGGATCAGATCAAATCCACCTGCCACAGTCCATGTCCACAGATAACATTTCACTTTCAGCCACGAAAAAAAGCTGAGGAAAAAAGATGGCTCATTGGAACTTGAGCCCCAGTTATGTTCTTCAGACAGAAACTCCATTATTTACCCTTTTACCACCAAGAACCACAGTGCTTGGAAAACAAGGTGGTCCCAGTGGGAAAATGGTATTTAAGGGGACAACGTTCTATTTGTGTACACTGGAGCCACTGGACCCCCTAGGAAAAGCAGCTGGGTTTGTGTCAGGAAGCCCACCCCACCTCGCCCAATTCTAGGAAATGGGACCAAACTCTTGTCTGCAGGGCCATTCATTCATCCTTTGAAAAAAGGCTGGATTTAGACCTAGGGTTCCAGTTGGCTTTGCAAAAGGATCTGTGTTGATATATACAGGGCCTGATGGAGAAGAGCCTAGGTGGCCAAATGACTTGGGGAAAGGAACTTGGCCAGTAGACCTTGGAAAGGCAGCTGGACTTGACCCCTGTAGGCCAGTGATCCTTGGAAAGTTGGCTGGGTTTGGGGCTCCTGGCCCATAAGCTCTTGGTAAACTTACTGGGCTTGGGGCCTGGGGGCCAGACCTTGGAAGGGTACCTGGGTTTGAAGTCATTGTGCCGGAAGACCAAGAGAAGGCAATAGGGTTCAATCTTCCTGAACCTGTCCCCCCATGGAGAAGGATTGTCATTTACACCCGTTGGGCCATCCGGCCTTGAGAAGTGATCTGAATTAGGGCCTATTTTAATTAAGGCCAGAAGCCCTTAACCTGGGAGATGGATTTGGTTCTGGTAGACAATTTCTCACGAACTGTGACCAGAGACTATGGGGGCAGGTATTGTTGCCATGAAGGATGGGTTTGTACCCATGTAACCGGAAGCCTGGGGGAAAGTAGCTGCTTTCCCAAAGACCTGCTGCTCTTAGAATGGGAGCAAGATATAAGCCTTTTTTATGTAGTCGTTTTCGTTTGTTTGTTTTTTGTTTTATTTTTACTCGAATAATAAGTTCCATCATCAGGGTATATTTTAAGGTACAATAACAGGTGCTTTATTTCTCAAATGCTTTCATGTGTACATCTCAACCATAATTCAACTGCCACATTTCATTTTCTTTTGATATTGTTGTAATTTATTTTAAAATAACTGACATGGAGACAAGAGGGGAAAAATGAAGGAAAACGATGGAAAGGGTGACATTGTGCAAAAACACTGTACTCATAACCTGGCTTATAGGATTAGGACAACTAATAATTAAAAATAAATAAAACTAATATTTACTTGACAAAATATACACACTGGAGGTCCAAAATAAGGAACTGATATACTTGTCTACACTGAAGAAAATGCCAGTCAACTTTATTACATCCACCACATCCCAGTGTGTGTGTGTGTGTGTGTGTGTGTGTGTGTGTGTGTGTGTGTGTGTGTGTGTGTGTGTGTGTGTGTGTACTGATGTGTTTGAGGTTCTTTAAAATATGCTATTACATTCCCAAACAAATAACAGTAATATTATTCCAATCATCATGCTTTAGATTAGATTCTCCTCAACATTAATTATCTAATATCTATCTTTTGATCAAAATTTCTCCATTTATATTCCTTCCCAGATCCTGGCACCCACCAATCAAATTCCAAATTCTTAGGATTCATTTTGTTTTGGTAAAGAATTTTGAAGACAATGGTCCTTGGTAAGTGAATAATATAAATTTTTGTGTTATTTTTTAACCATGAAATAAGTATTTTCGATGTATTTTGACAAATTTCTTATTATTATGTTCACAAATTAAAACTTGTTTCTTAGGCTAATTATTTTAATCATAATTTTTCTTTTGTAGTATGTATCTTTTCCTCATGCAGTTTCAAGTTTTATGCCAAGTACATTGATGTTTAAAATACATATTCTCTTCACATAAAAGATGTAAAAGGTTCTTGTTTACATTTCCAAGTATTTTCGTGGATAGTTTTTCCTACTTTTTTCATTGTTCATGTTGCTGTTTTTATACTTTGAGTGTATAAACATGTAAGACATAGTTTTCTTAATTTTTTAAAACATTTATGTTAAAGCTACTATATTACTACCATGATATATTGCAAAGAAAATGATCTTGCTTTTATGGTGGAAGGTATTTACATATTACCTCTTGCCAAAAAAAATAAGCAATAATATAATAGGATAACTAAAAACAAATCTAATAGCAATGGTCATTATAGTTTCTATAATGTATCCTAAACCTGGATATTATCTCCTGATACACAAGTAAATAATAAAGATGTTAGCTTCTATTAATAAAAACATTAGGTTACATACCCATTCCATGGTGGTGATACAGCATGGATGTAACACCATCAAAACGAAATCCATCAAAACAATACTCTTCCATCCACCATCTTAGGTTTGATAATAGGAATCTTAGAACTTCCCAGCTAAAATATTAGACAAACAAATGTAGTTAATTGTGTTTCTTATTTCTATACATTCTTGGCTCAGAGAATTGATTAGAAGTATCAATCTAAGCGGGCGCCAGTGGCTCATGCCTATAGTCCTAGCTACTCAAGAGGCTGACATAGAAGGACTGTGGTTCAAATCCAGCCAGGGCAGGAAAGTCCGTGAAACTCATCTCCAATAAACCACCAGAAAACTGGAAGTGGCACTGTAGCTCAAGAGGTAGAGCACTAGCCTTAAGCTGAAGAGCCGAGGGACAGCACTCAGGCCCAGCGTTCAAGCCCCACGACCAACCAAAAAAAATAAAAATAAAAAAAAAGAAGTATCTATCTAAAAAAAAAAAAAAACCCACGATGTTCCAGGAAAATATTCAAAATCCAGGAATCAACTAATAAAACATTCAATTGTTTAGTGAAATTAGTTTTAAAAGGAAATTTATTAGTTACTTTTTTGTCATGAAATAACTTAGTGAAGAGATGATAGGAAAATAAATATTTTAAAGGAATCCCAAGAGAACAGACTGCTCTGTCCAATGTTGTGTGTTCATCAGCTACAATGGTTATTATCCTAGCAGCGTTTTAAAAAGTATGTAAATTATCTTTGAATTTTTACCAAGATTTTTCATTTAATACAAATCTGACCGAATATATACTTATATATTCAGTAGCAATGTACCTTCAATAATAGTCTGCTAAAAATATTCATGTTACAATTTTAAAAAGACATAATTCAGAATACAAAGCCAAAGATTAAAACAGAAACTTGATATTAGGCGATATTGTATTTGCCAGAGTGTGGTGGTTTTTTTTTTTTTTTGGTCCAGGTACTAAGGCTAGAACTCAGGACTTGTGTGCTGTCCTAGAGGGTTTTTGAAAAAGGCTAGAGCTCTTCCACTTGAGCCACGGCTCCATTTCTGGCTTTTGGTAGTTAATTGGTGATAAGAAACTCAAGGACTTTCTTGCCCTGGCTAGCTGCGAACCCTGATCATCAGACCTTAGCCTCCTGACCTGAGCCTCCTAGATTACAGGTATGAGCCGGGGCAGCAAGCTAGTCTAGGCTTTGTAGAGCTAAAAGGAAAGCTAAATGTTAAAAAGCAAATGCTCAAAAACAAGTTGTACAAACTGAAGAGCTGAATATCCACACATACAGAAGGAAAACAAAGAACTGTACAACTCAATTAAAAACACCACATGAAACAAAGCTATTTCGGACAACTAGAAGGAGGGCAGCATCAATTAGCATTTTCTTTAGTCATATAGCTATGCTTGAGTTCTCTATCTTATTATAACTGTGGTGTTAAGACTTTAATACTCCATTTAGTTTAATGACAAAGCTGTAAAAGTGTACACAAATCTTTAACCCAGTTGAAATTTGTAGATTTTTTTGAACCTTTCATATATTGAAGAGTAATCGAACATAACCAGAGAGTAAATCATCACAATCAACTCTGAAATTGTAAATTTAAACACCCAGAAAGATGAATGTTGCTAGTAATTAGCTGCTTTAAATAGGTGACTTTGAATTTGAAAAACTGAAACTTATGCTAAAGATAAAAATAAGGATAGAGTTCTAAGCAATCCAGTAGACAGAGGAACCATGAAGATCCGAATATTTAACGTTAAACCATGAAGATAAAATTTGCTTATATGTTTGTATTGATACTTATTTTCATTTATTATTTAAGGAATAAACATATTTAACAAAAAGAAATAAACACAAAGAGGCATACTATTTTTGATGTTTTCATTAGTAGGTTTTATATTTTTAGAGAAGTTTTGATTTAAGGAAAATGATAATGAATATATAGAGATAATCTTTTTGCTCTCTGTTCTCATGAATAACTATACTTTTTTAAACACCTGCTGGGTGAAAAATGTCAGCAAAAAATATATGCATATATTTTCATGTCAATGTAATTTGAAAACAATATTCTGAAAAGGACATACACAGTTTTCTAGTTTGGTCAGTGAACATAATGTACATTTTTCTTTCAAAAAGTAAACTGAAAGAAATGTCAGTCAAAAACACACCAGATTATCAATAATATTTGTTTAAATACTAAATATCCTGGATAGATAACAGGAAAATATGACTCTATAAATCAGATTATAAACTAACCCTGGCTTTGTCCTAACATGTACGATTGTTTTTGTGGCTTGCAGAAAATTTTATTTTATTTAAAAAAAAAATCTGAATCCTGTACATTCTATCTCTCCACATTCCCACTCACTGCATATTTTCTTATGCCTGCTATATGTACCCATTGATATTACCAACTTCAACTTATAGACATTCTCTGTCAATCTAACACAAATATCATGGGCTAGATATTGACTAGGTAGATACAAATTTGTAACATAGAAAAGGACAAAATCAAATGACAAGAAAATAATGCCCAATGATATTGTAATTTATTACAAACAGAAGAAGGAAATGATGTGAATTTAATAATAGAAAATAATGCATTCTCAATATCAGACAATGGATTAAATGCAGAGTTAATAAAAGCCCTACTGATTCCTATCATTAAAATATTTACCCTATTTTATATTTTACTAAGAGCAATAATACAACTATTTAATATATTAAAAGAAAAAGATCCATTTGAGTGTAATTGTGTTCAATCAATGTTTCACAAAAAGAAAAAAAACAAATCCATCAAATATTGAACTGATAGTATTAAATTTGTACTGTTATCAAAATAATCTGCCATTATATATTATCTCTAAATAGTTGTATAAAAGAGTTACCATTTAACAATCAGTTTGTGAATATAATGCATCTTGCGACCTCTCTTAACATTCCTACCCATCTTTCCCAATCCACTCCTTTCTCTCATTTATTAAAAATTTTTCAGGATATATATTGAATTTTTGGCCTCCTCCTCCTCCTCCTCTCCCCTCCCCCTCCCTTCCTCCTTCTCCTCCTCCTCCTCTTCCTCTTCCTCTTCCTCCTCCTCCTCCTCCTTCTTTTTGTCTACTCCTCTCCCCTATCCCCATTCTACCCATTTCAAGCACCCTTTTCCTGTGTCAATTTTGTTGAACTTTGCTTTCTGAAAAATTACACTATTTGAGTCCTCCCTTGAATCAATCCCATTTTAGTTAATATATTTGTTATATATTTGATACCATATAACATTCTTACTTAGAAACTAATTGTAGCTCTCACATACGAGGGAAAATACACAACCTTTTGCTCTCGAGCCTGATTTGCTTCACTTAATATTTTCCAAGTCCTTCTATGTATTTGCAAATGATACAAAATTATTATTTCTAATGGAGGAGTAAATTTCCATTGTGTGATAAGTATATATAACATTTTTTTGACCCATTCACCCATTGAGGGGCATCTTAGCCACACCTTGGCAGTGATGAACAATGCTGCAATGAACATGGCTGGGCTGGTGGCTTTACTCTACCTTGCTTTGGAATCTTTTGGGTAAATGCCCAGGAGTGGAATTGCTGAATCACATATTTTAGAAATCAATAATTTTAAAAAAGTAGTGTTCCCCATAAAAAATTGTAGAAGGATAAAGATATACAACAATTTAGAATATACTAAATAATCTAGATTTAAATTTGTGAATAACCAAAATTCAAAAACTATTTTAATCAAAATATTAAAAAATAGCATCAAGAGAAAAAAAACTGAATGCAAAATTTTAATGTTAGCAGCAAGTAGGTGAATGTTTAAAATAGTATGTCTGTAATAAAAGTAATTTTATAAAATTAGATTACTAGGAAACGTTATAGAAAAATCAACTTTATAAGGCTAGAATTTTAAATAACTAGCCTTCATTATGGATGAAAAATGAATTATCAGAGCTATATATTGAGAGAAACCACAAACTCACACACACACAAAAATACATTACAATCTTTGTGCTCCAAAGATTTTGTTAGTTATAAACACCTGAGGTGTGACATCTGCATATGAAAAATAAATGGATTATATATTTTCAAGGCACAATTCAGAACTCACAGATGAAAACAGGTTGACAAATGTTATGCTTTCAGTGGAATGAAGAAGCAGAATTTTTTTTTTTACAACAAGTAAATATGAAACTTCAAGCCACCTCTAGAAAATTTCACTAGAAGACTCAAGACTAGAAAACTCAAGATATGCTGTACTCATGCTAACCATGCTTTATTACAGGGTAAGACTACAGAGGAAAAGTAGCAAGGAAAATAACTCAAGGGGAAAAGTTCAGAAGGAATCTAGATGCTAAGTTATAAGAACCCTGTCCTGATTCTTTCCATCAGGAAAGCTCACTCAGTTTCCAGGGATTCATTGGATAATGGAGACCAGGCACTCTCTGCCTTGATATACAATCAAGCCCAGACCCTCTGTCAGAAAGCAAGTGTTCAGCATACTTACACTGTTTTTACAGAGATATGAAACAGAAAGAACATAGTTCTATGTAAGAACTTTCTAAAATCTATGTTTATGGCCACTGGCCAAGGCAAATCTTGTAGTGAGGCGCTTTTTTTTTTTTCTTCAGGATAGCAGTCTTAGTCATGTAACATTTATTTTTTTTCCTTCATAAAAGCAGACCTAATTCTATAATTATAAAATACTTAGTGATTTAGGTTTCTTAAGAGAGAAAAAATAATCATTTTATCTCAGAGATTCTCAAAAGCAAGCTAAAGAATCTTAAATATGAATTCAAAATCCCAATAGTGGAAAGACACTTGACTGAGGTACATTGTTTTGAACCTAATTCCAACAGCTACACTGGATAATGAAAAATATTATATCATATATTATTGAACTACTTCATTGAATCTAAAATGTGGAGGGCACGAACAAGCTTAAGGATCATGTCACCAGTGAAAATATAGATTAAGATGTCCAATACTACTACCATAGTTTTCACATTCAGCACTCATCAGTTCTACTTTTCATCATTCAGGAATTAGGAAGAGGAGTTATGATGAATTCCAAATCACTGCTGCATTAAAAATATTGCTCAGGATATCTCTAGTAATAAATGAACTGAATCATCTCAATTGAACAGTTTGCCTTGAATCAAAGAATGAAAATGTCTAACAAAGGGTACAATAAAAAAGGCAATTTATTCTTTCTACTGCAAAATGTCATCAGAGCCCATAATACAGTTGATATATCCAGTTGATTAGAGGCCCATAAAAATATACAGAAGAATTACAAAAAAAGAAAAAAGTATTACTTTGGTGGGTTTCAACAGACAAGGCAAGATGTCAGATTTATTCTATTGACTATGATTTACAAACAACTGAGAAACTTAATATCCAAAAAATTGAGAGAGCTAGCTATTATCTTGCAGATAATTATGATAAACAAACCAGCAAAAATGTAACAACAACAAATAACAACATACCTCACTGTCAACATGAAAAAGTTTGAGGATACCTTAATCATTTGTTTCATAATTCAAACCATTAATTTTCTTGATCCATTCATGTACAGAGGGGAATCTGGGATGATTCCGTATCTTAGCTATGGTAAATAATACTCCAATGGACATAATTGTGCTGGTAGCTTTAGGGTGGCCATGTTTGTTGTCAATTAGGTAAATGCCTAGGAGTGGGATTTCTGTGTTACAGGGGAGCTCTATGTTTAGCCTAATGAGAAATCTCCATACTGCTTTCCAGAGTGGTTGATCAAGTTTACACTTCCACCAACCGCGAAGTAGCATTCCCCTTTGGCCACATCCTTGCCAGCATCTGTTATTAATCGTTTTCTTGACAATGGCCATTCTAACGGGGGTGAGGTGGACTCTCAATGCTGTTTTGATTTGTATTTCTTTTATGGCCACGTATGTTGAACATTTCTTCCTGTGAGTATTGGTGATTCTTATTTCCTCTTCAGAGAAGTCTCTCCTGAAGTCTTTAGCCACTTATTAATGGGGTGGCTATTTTTTTAAGGATTTGTTTTGGGGGATTTAATTTTTTGAGCTCTAAGTATATTTCAGATATGAGGTCCTTGTCTGTTGTATACCTAGTGAAGATCTTCTCCCAAACAGTGGGCATTCTATTTATGTTGCTAGCTATGTCCTTTGTCAAACAGAACTCTGCAGTTTATTGCAATCCATTTTCCAACCTTTCTTTGATCTGTTGTTTCTGGGTCTTAGCCCAAATGGTCCTCAGTAGATGAATGGATCAAGAAAATGTGGTATACATATACAATGGGATTCTATGCTTCATTAGAATGAATGACATTGCCCCATTTGTAAGGAAATGGAAAGACTTGGAAAAAATCATATTAAGTGAAGTAAGCCAGAGGCTTACTTAACATATGTCTAAGGTAGTTCAAGCAGAGGATCACAATAGCTCAATAGCTATGAACACATGACCATACAAAATGATGCTAATTGAAATGAACTCTAAGATATGAAACAAGAGTTGTGTGTGTGTGAGTGTGTGTGTGTGAGAGAGAGAGAGAGAGAAGAGAAAGAGAGAGGTAGAGAGAGAGGAAGAGAGAGAAAGTATACTATTTGCAGTTATTTTTTTCCTTTTGATTTATTTTTCTTTGTTTTATATCCTTGTTGTCACTGTTTTTTATTTCAGGCCCTTTGTCTTATTTATCTGATTTGGGGAAGGGAAGAGGAATCACAGAAATGGTGAGACAAAGAACAAAGGGTGATCCAATGCAACAACAACACTCACTAGATACAACTTGAGCAGGAGAATAGCTGGGGGGTTAGGGAAACAGAAGAAAATGAGGGAGGGGGTTACAATGCTTAACAGGAATTGCACTCATATCCAGCTGCAACTCCCTTGTATATCACCTTTACAATAAAATAAAAAAATAAAACTACTAATACATAATTTGGGAACTAATAATGTGGACAGTTGACTGATTTGCTCAATGTCATTTAATTTTCATGAAGCAGAAAAAATTCTTTATAGAAAAAGACATTGAAATGAATCTGAATTTCTTATGCTTATTAGCTACTCTATGTAAATCATATTTACATCTATACTAGATGTGAGTCATCTAGTATAGAAGCTGAAAGCATTGACAATATATACCTATAAGAAATTGTAGCAATCAAACTAATCAGGGCTGTGGTTGGTTTGGTAGTTTGAAATATTCAACCTATAATCAAGTAATAAGTACTTAATAAGAAAATTTTTGTCACACAGAGATATTCCTAATATTAACATTGTAGAAAATACTCTTACAATCAAAAATAGTTGATTGTCTCACATTCTGCCAATAAACTTTATAATGAAATAAAACACAGCCAAATTTTCTTGGCAAGAAAGTGTAATCAGTTATAATGACAATTATTTAATGAAATTACATTTTGTAATCCAAGCCTGTTTTGCAAATGTTCTATTTATTTGTGGTTCAGAACAACCTCTGAGATTTTCAAAACACACAACCTAATTCTTCAGATATTGTTAAAGCTTCTAGAAGGAATTACTAAACTGGGGCAAAAGTTCAAAAGATGGTATGATTGTTTTGGTTATTCCATGGTGACTGAGACCAAAGTGCTATGAAACAGTATGACATAAAACTATGAAGTAAAACCTTCCATGTTTCTATCTGGGTTTCCCTTAGGGTAACAGAAGATATAAAAACAAAAACATTTAAATACAAATTGTATTTATGATCTACATAGACTAATTTGTACTAGCAATTGAAATATTTAATTTTCAAATGCATCTTCAAAAATATAATGATATCTGAATGATACCAAATCAAGATAATTGTTATTAAGCTACATATTTTTCTAAAGTAGCCTGGAATTTAATTACTTGTGCATGCCACATATATGTTTTAAAGTATCATGATTGATGGAAGGTGTTGAGAATGTATCTGTTAATGATAAATACACATTAACATTTTCATTAAGTTGAAAGCATAATATAGGGGTATAAACAAATTATAAATACTAACAAAATATATTGTTACAAGAGTGATTAAAATTATAAAACAAAACTAGTCAATAGTCATTCAAACCTGTAATCCTAGCTATTCATAAGGCTCAGCTCTGAGAATTCTGATTCAAAGGCAGATCAGGCAAGAATGTCCTTGAGACTTTTATTTCCAATTAATCCACAAAAGACCAGAAGCAGAGGTATGTTTCAAATGGTGGAGCATCAGCATTAAGTGAAAATGCTGAGTGACAGCACCCAGGCCAAGTTCAACTCTGAATACCAGCGCTGTATATCTATATCTATATCTACCTCTCTCTCTCTCTCTCTCTCTCTCTCTCTCTCTCTCTCTCTCTCTCTCTCTATATATATATATATATATATATATATATATATATATATATTTGCAGGAGAGAATACTAAAGTATTGAAAAAGTAACTGTTATATTTACATGAGGGTGGGTGGGAAGTGCTAAATTTCTGAGAAGTCACATGAAGGTTGAGATCTATATCATAACTGTATACATCATGGAAAATTAACTTGAAGTTCACAGTCTTCCTGAATAGTCTATACATGGATGCCATTCTTGACACTACAGGTTAACATTGTCTTCCTAATTTAACTGAACACTATAGAGGTAGGAACTATGCCCTAGATTATTTTGATTCATTTTAACCCAACTGACATTAATTAAATTAATCATTAACACAGAAAGCTAAAAACCACAAAATCATCCAAAGCAGTAAACAACACATTTAAACCAATATTTTCTAGCTAACAAGTACTGTTCAAGCTAGGTATCAGTGGATCACACCTGTAATCCTAGCTAGACAGGAAGCTTATATATGAAGGATTGAGGTTCTAAGACAGGCCAAACAGAAAAATCCTTGAAACTTTCATCTCTAACAAACTACTCAACAAAAGCTGGAAGTAGAGTTGGGACTCAAGTGGTACACAACTAGCTTTGAGTGAATATATATACACATACATCTAAATGTATGTGTATAAATATTCAGATATATTGCTATAAGAAATGGAAATTAAAAAATATGTCACTGGAATAAATGAAACATAAGCAATGGCTGTCAAAGTAATAGATACCTAAAAAATAGCTCAGTAATTAATGTGATGTAGAATTTAGAGAGCTAATTTCATGAAGGAAACTAAATAAATTACTTAGAACAGTTGAATAAAAGATTATCTTCATCCCTTTTCCCTACAGTTTATAATCCCTGCTTAGGGACCTTTTAGAACATGTTTACCACTAGAAAAAGTTAAATTACTAAACTCCACTAATCTTTCTTCCTTATTAATGCATGAATTTATGTATTAGAGATTTTTAACACACATGAGCATTCATGCAAACATACACCTCAATTTAAAAGAAAAGTAAAATGTCCAGCCTCTAGTTAGAATAAGTTCAAATTGGTCTGTATATATAAAATGTACATTGGAATATGAATGCTTATGATTAAACATTGAAAATTTTCCCAAATGTTATATAAAGCTCTGGTGAGAACAACAAAAAGAAGAAACCATAAAAACATCAGTATCCTTAAGGAATTATCAGCTTCTTTTTGTTTGTTCTTATTATGAATTTTGCATTTGCACATTGCTGCCTAGAATTTCAAAAGGTTTGTCAATGATTAATTTAAGAATGTACCCATGTTGCCAAGATATTGCTGAGATATTTTTACATAGATACAGATATATGTATAGATATTACGGAGAAACTAATGGGAAAAATAGACCTTCCAATATGTAGGAATGTTACAAATAAGGAAACGAGCAAACAGTACCAAATGATTACTGCACTCTAATATATATTAGTCAATTTCAGATTCCTTACCCACAGATCATATGAGAAGCAATAATGTGTGTTTTATCAGAAAATCAAATTGCTGATTATTTGAAAGTTAAAAATGAATTTAAAGAACTTAAATATATATTATATAAAATATGTATTAAATATTATAATACATGTTAAATGCTAGACTTTATCTGAGGGCTTTCCTGGATTAGTTGTATGTGATTCATACAATTATCCTCCAGACTACACATACAAGGGCTGGCACTGTCTTCATGTGATACATAGGGTCTCACACTATGTCATAATCAGTCAATTCTAGTGTTGTACAGTAAGAGAGATCATAAAAAAATATGTGATGGAATATATATGTAATGGATATTACAGAATTTCAATAAAAAATCCTTACAAATCAGGCAGCAATAATCCATAAATGCTTTAAATGTATAATTATATTCAATTTTTTCATTGTATCTTTGGTAAAATATATTATTTTATTCTACCATGGTAAGGTTTCCATTTGAGACTGAGAAATTAAATTAAAATAAGACAAATTAAAAGATGATCCAGGTCTTCAAAACTTAATGAAAACTCAAAGTAACAAAATCTTAATATGTATTTTGTTGTTGTTGCTGCTCCTTGGCTTTCCTTTGCTGGTTAATGATCTGTTAGTTAAATTGAAAGCTCTGAATTACCACAGGAATCTTGATGAGAATTGTAGTAAAACCTTCAGACTTGCTTCTTGAGAGACCTTTTGCTCAAGAATGCATGTTTATAATGTACCAAGTATCTTCACTGTTAATATTGTTGATTCTAGTGGCCAAATCTATTTTAGAAAGAAATTATTTCAATTTGGAGTTACAAACCGAAAAACTCTAAGTAGAAGCTCAGATAAATCAAACACTCTCACTTTTCACTAACACAGAAACATGATTCAAAATCATTCAATCAGTTCCATGAAGGATATAGATGAGGGAAAAAAGGAATAAAATGGACGTAGAAAGTCAATAATGATAGTAAATGGAAGAGAATAAAACAATTTCATGAAGAAATAGAAATGTCCAGAAAACAATAGATATGAACAACATTTAATATTGCTGTGGAATATTAACTCACTTTCTCATAATTGGATGACTTTTTCCAATTATTATAATGTCACATCAATTATCAGGCCTATTGATTCAAATTCCTGATTACTTTTTCCTTAGAGCAAGAGCAATACTAACTATTCTTGGTGTGTCTACCTCTTCCTGTTACCATCAAAGCTCACAATTCTTTGACTTTTGATTTAGCAAGTTAATCAACAAATTATTTCAAAGATGCTTTGTTTACTATACTTGTTAGTGTTTGGCAATTGACTGAAAATAAACTGAAAAATGCATCACTTTTAAAGATGAAAGAGAGGAAGATCTAGTTGAAGACAAATGCTTGCTTATGAAAAACGTTGTCATATTTATAGATAAAAGACCTATATTTGTTTCTCATAATTCATAAACATTTCATAAGGAAAAAATCTTTGAAGCTTTCTGATCTAATTAAAACAAGAAAAGAAAGTGATTTTGATAAATTGGGAGTGTTATTATATATCTGTTGTGGGTTTGGTTTTTGTTTTTGTGATTTTTTTTTTTTTTGGTAGATAAATGAATTGTGGCCCAGACACGGTAGGTACACCAAGCAGGGAACAATAGCTTCCTAAAACTCCAAAGCTTGTTGATATCACTTGTGATTATAGGGGCATATACTTGAACTGTACCATTTTTCTCTTCAGTGGTGACCACTGTGGAAGCACACTGGCTCAGAGGTCGGCAGGGTGCTTTCAAGTTCAGTTTTATAATTTTGAAGAACTGGATTGTTGAAAACTGATAAGTTCCCAATTTAGTCTGTCAAAAACATGAAAGTGGTCTGCCACTCTACTTCAACAAAAATCTTCCTTCTTTAAACACAGCAGGGAGGTTAACATAATGATCTTCTTCAAAATTGGATTGAAATTAAATGACTGATTTCAAGACTTTGACCAAATGTTTTGGAAAAGGAAAATTATCTCCATGGTACCCTTGATGGATATTTAAAAATACACTATCCCTAAAGAATGATATTTCTCCCTGTATCTTT
Source organism: Dipodomys spectabilis (assembly GCF_019054845.1). Classification (NCBI taxonomy): domain Eukaryota; kingdom Metazoa; phylum Chordata; class Mammalia; order Rodentia; family Heteromyidae; genus Dipodomys; species Dipodomys spectabilis. The sequence continues at coordinate 14,802,902 of NW_024870709.1, forward strand.
ATCTCCAAATTATTCAAGTGTCTAAAAGACAGAACAACAGAAGTCTTAACCTACTGGAAATATTTTGATGCGACTGAAATTTTCAAGTGTAAAACAGCTAACAAGAATGTAGGAATGTATTTCTATACTGGACAATTGCTAAGATTTCTGACTAAAATATAACATGAAGTCAGAATTTGTCTGGTATATTACATTCCACTCAGACTCTCACATTTAAGGGGGATACTGACAACTCCAAGTTTGTTAATAAATAAGAATCTGAAACCATGTAATGCAATAGGAAAAACAATTGGGGGAAAATGAAAATACACTCTCTGGAAATAGAAACTACCACAGGGTATAAAACTCAAATGCACACTACATAGAAAAGTGATTGGATCTGCTTTGTGAGCTTCCATGAGTAACAAATTGATAGACAGACTTTGAACTCAATATAAAAAAATATATATGGAAAAGGTTACTTCACAAGGCAAGCTTCAAAGTACTGGAGATATTCAAGGTAAGGAGAATTAGGAATTATGAAGAAATACTAAGAATTAAACTATGACACTGAGTCCTTTCAAAGTCCTAAATTTTCTAGATGAGAATGTACCACAAGACAGCTCCCAGATTTATAAGAAAATTTCAGAGGAAGGTAAATAGCAGCATAGGGCCATAACAATACATTGTGACTGAAATCCATATAACTTGGCATCACCTACAAATACTTCCTTGAAGGAGAATGATAAAAATAATCTGTGCAAAGATTAAATTAGTAAAATCAATAATAAAGAAAAAAATTAAAGAAAATATTTTGAGAAAAGAGCAGTGAGATGCATGATTACCAGTAAAAAGCAAACAAACCCAAAACAATCATCATTGATCTTTTTTAAAATATATATTTACTGTAGGGCTGGGAATGTGGCTTAGTGGTAGAGTGCTTGCCTAGCATGTACAGACCCCTGAGTTTGATTCCTCACCACCATATAAAAGGAAAAAGCCAAAAGTGGTGCTGGGAATTACACTCAGGGAGCTTTTTTGCTCAAGGCTAGCACTCTAACACTTTGAGCTACAGTGTTACTTCCAGTTTTCTGGTGGTTAATTGCTCCGGCCGGCTTTGAACCACAATCCTCAGATCTCAGCCACCAAAGTAGGTAGGATTACAGGCATGAACCACCAGTTGCCAGCTTCATTTAGTTACCATTTTTTGACATCTGTAGAATTGTAGTTCAAAGTCAGTCTGGGTAAGACAGTCTATGAGACACTTACCTCAATTAACAACCAAGAAGCTGAAAATGGAGCTATTCCTCAAGGGTTAGAGATCTAGCCTTGAGTAAAAATACTCAAAAGACAATGCCTAGGCCCTGAGTTCAAGCCCCAGGCTCATCAAAACAGAAAACAAACAATAAAACATCACACTACCAATATGTAACATTCACTCTAAAATACAGACTTCACCAAAGTTTTACACAACCATACATAAATAGATTGATAGATACATACATACATACAACATATTTACATACATATATACTTACAGATACACAGATACACATCCATTTTTCAAGGTATTTTGTATACATGTAATATAGAACTCTTTTTTCATGCATATCTTTAAAGCTAAGTGTCTTATTTGTGCAGTTGAGAACAAAAATTACTGCATTAGCTACAAATTTGATTGTGTTAACAGTAACAAACTATTAAATCACCTATATATGTAATTAACAAACATTTGGATTTTAGATGTGATATGCATACAAATAAAATGCATACAACACATGCATAAAATGGTGGGAAATTACACTCTAGTTGATATTTATATGAGCTAATTCCTATCTACAAGGAGTTGAAATGTAAGAACTTACATTTTAAAAAAATGAATCTGAATGCCATCTTCTACAAGATGCTAATACAGCCTGCATAAAGAACTAAGTTTTACTCTGATTTGTTCCCAGTATCTCTGAACTACCTAGGTTTGTGCTCAAATAGCTTCAAAGGTTTGTTTCTTAAGATAACTTTCTAGACACCAGCGGGTTTTTAATACAAGTGAAAATCTTCAGCACAGCAGGGGGAAAGCCAAATATAGAGAAGACAAAGAAGAGAACCATGAGAGCAAACCACAGCTATACTTTTTCTGACACAAACACAAATCATTCCCTGCCTTGGAAACTTGCTTTCCCTTGTGTTAGAGTATGTGAGGATAAAGGAGAAAGAAGCACAGAAGTAAAACAGAATATACAGAATGTTCTATGGCTGCATTAATGAGAGGTAATCTCAGGTCATTATCAATTCAGAGATGACGAAGAATTTCTTTTCCTCAAAGTATTTGGTCTTGAGTGAGTTTTATTTTTCTATTGGTATGATCTTTTAATATTTTATACTTAGATTCCTTGTAAAAATTTGAATTTATATGTTTGAATTAAAAAACGTAGAGACAGGGCTGGGAAGCTGGCTCAGTGGTAGAGTGCTTGCCTCACATGCATGAGGCCCTGGGTTCGATTCCTCAGCACACATAAAGCAGAAAAAAGTGGGAAGTGGCACTATAGCTCAAGTGGTAGGGCACTAGCCTTGAGCTGAAGAGCTAAGGGTCAGCACCCAGGCCCAGAGTTCAGGCTCCACGATCAACAAAAAAACAAAAAAATACAACAACAACAAAAAATTGTAGAGACAACTTATCACATGTCTGCTAAAATTGAAAAGCAGTAACATAAAAACCATGAACTAGTCATTTCTGTGGTTTGCAGTTATGTTTTTCAAATACCATACACATTTATGAACAAATGAATATTTGGAATCTACAATGGAAAGGAAGAAAAGAAGAGAACAAGACCAAAATAACAATAAAAAAACAAAAACAGTGCCTGAAAAAAGAAGGTTGCCTGATAAAACATTGAAAAGCTGTTGGTAAAAACCATCTGTTCTAAACAAAGCAGTGTTTTCTTAGAATAAAAATATAAATACTGAATCAGGTTGTGCTTTCTAGTACTAAAAACAACAGTAAGTAAAGCTCCATTTTTCTAAAATGTGAATTGTAAGAATTGGGAGTTGATCAAAAGAAAGAAAACTGGGGGATTTTAATGAAATAAACAATTTAAAAAGTGACAAACATCTCTCAGTAAGGGTCCGAGAATAGCTCAGAAATAGCAGAGCCTGAATGTCAAAGCAAACCTGACCTAAAATCATTCCATCTCCTAACTCACCTTATTATCATACTTGTAAAGGAGGAGGAGGAGCAACTGAACAGTAACAAGTAACAAGCATGTAATTATTAAATACATACTTGCTCACTAATCAATGGAATGTCTCTTAGATAAGATCAGAAGAAATATGTCTTGAACATTTAAAACATGCACATGGAAAGAAAATCACACATTTTTACTATTGATTTAGCTAGTAAACAAAGAATAAAAAGAAAATATCAAGGACAAACATTCCAGGGAGTATGAGTTTAGGCTCATACTTAAGAAGGAATTTTACATGGGAGAGTAGTAGCACCCTAAGATATGTATCAGATATTCTCTGACTAAAATAGCAAATAAAGCTTGGCACTGGTGGCTCACGCCTATAATCCTAGCTACTCAGGGGACTGAGATCTGAGGATTAAGGACCAAAGCCAACCTGGGCAGGTAAGTCCTTGGGACTCTTATCTCCAATTAACCACCAGAAAACCAGAAGTGGTGCTGTGGCTCAAGCCTTGAGCTAAGAGCTGAGGGAGAAAGTGCCAAGGCCCAGAGTTCAAGCACCATGACCAAACAAAAACAAAAACAAAAAAACAAACATACAAACAATACTTTTGGTAATTTAAAACATTTAAAAGATTATTTCTATTAAATAAAGATAGTAAGTTTATTTGTTTTTAAAGACTAATGCAGAATAAAGTAGTATACACAAATAAGATTTCAAAGTAAGCCTCACTGCAAAGCAGTTAACAGGCCTGGGAATATAGCTCAGTGTAAGAGCACTGGCCTAGTATGTGTAATGTCCTGGGTTCAGATGTGGGGAGCAGTAGGGGAGGGACAGAGAACAAGAATAGATGATAGCTCATTTTCAATTATTAACACAACCTTTAAAAATTTATCACTTTTACCAGAAATACTTTGAAGTTAACATTTTGTTTTTTCTTGACAACTTAAATATAAATTGTGAACATAATTTGAAGCTTTTTTTTAATGATTCAGGCTTATTATGATCAATTATTACAACACAGTGCAGGCTAATGATGCCCAGAGGGACACTTAAGTGTACAGACCTGTTCGCTACTGCACCTAAGTGGCCTGACATTGCTGTGCTTTCAGTTCTGCTTTCTGACCTTGGTAGCTATTTGCTCTTTACTGTTATTCTCAGAGGTGACATCTCAATTCTGTTAGCTGTTGATTATAATCCGTCATTTTGGCAACTTGTACTTCCATTAAAAACAAAGAAAGAAATGAACAAACAAAACAGGTTAGCTTGCTTTAACAAAAATTAGTATAAGCCAGGTGTAGGTATCTAATGCCTCTAGTCTTACCTACTCAGGTGGCTGAGATCTGAGGATCATTATTTGAAGGCAGCCCAGGCCGAAAAATCCTATGAAACACTCAACTCCAATTAACCAGGAAAAAGCTGGAAGTGGAGGTGTGGCACACAACACAGAACTTCAGTCTTGAGCAAAAAGCTAAGAGACAATGTCCAGGTCCTGTGTTCAAATCCCACCTAACCCTCCATCCCCCCACACAATAGTATTAGACCATAATACACAAAGAGCCATAATTATTATGGCACATATATTAGCTCATGCAAAATTGTTGTTTCTATCCTTTTTGTTTCAGAGGAGTAAGCTAATAAATTTTCTCAGAAGATGATTATGAAAATGGTATTATAATGATGATGATGATCACAATTACCACAACTATAAATAAGATATTGGGAAAAGTATGTTAATGAATCTTCACAACCTTAGAAGGAAGACAAGTGATAATCTTATTTTACATAGGAAGAATTCAGTTTGAAAATAAGTAGTTTACTATCTTACTGCTAGTGAGTGGTGAATGTAGGCTTATACCCATTCTGTATCTTCTAGACAAGTTCAGTACTATATTTACAATTTGTACAATTACAACTTCAATATAAGATGTTAAAAGTTAGCCAGGTGTGGGTGGTTCACGCCTGTAATCCTAGCTACTCAGGAGGCTCAGATCTGAGGATTTGGGTTCAAAGCCAGTCAAAGCAGGAAACTCTGTGAGACTCTTATCTCCAATAAGCCACTCAGAAAACTGAGGTGATGCTGTGGCTCAAGTGGTAGAGCTCTGGCCTTGAGCTGAAGAGCTGAGGGATAGCCCCGAGGCCCAGAGTTCAAGTCCCATAACCGACCAAAAAAAAAAAAAAATCAAAAGCTACTGATTATTAACAGTGCAGACATCCTCAATAAACCTAAATTTTGTTTTATTGGGCATTTAAAACTAGGGTAATTTTATTTAAAAGTGGGGATTTTAATTTAAGTGAAAAGTGCTTTATAGTCCATATTTTCACCTAGAAATAGCAGACGGTACTTGATTAATGACAGCTACCTTGGTCAGGGCCTGTTTTGGACAGCCTGTTACCTACTAGCTGCTGTGTCCTTACTATATTCTTAATTAAAAATCTGAAAATACACAATGGTATTTTACTCATCGATTACAAAGAATGATAGTGTACTATTAGGAAATGCCTGGAAAAAATCACGTTCAATGAAGTAGGTCGGACCCTGAGAGACAAAGGACCCATGTTTTCCCTTATATGGGTAAGCTTAAATTTAGCTTATAAACCTAAAAGTAAATGTGTTGTATATCCAAGTATATACAAGTGTGTTAACTGAAATATGGTAGATTCAAGGGAAATTTCAAATTGTGTAATTCTTTACAAAGGCAAAATCAAAGTTCAGCAAACTAAAACACAAGGAAATTAGTACTCAAATGGGGCAGGAAGAGGTCTGTGGAAAGGGGTGGGCAAATGAAGAGAAGAGGCTGAAGATGCAGTGAAGAATCCAGTGTATATCTTATAAAACTAAGAAGAGTGAAGTGTTAAGTAGGAGACAGATGAGTAAGAATGTTGAAAAGGGTGACATTGATCAAGATACACTGTATTCTTAAACTGCTTTGTTAAAATGCTTTGTTAAAGACAATAATAAGAAAAAAAAACAAGAAATGTGAAATTATAACTCCATTATGCTACAGCATTCTATATCCATGTACCACACATTTTTACTTATTGTATTTTATACAGTTGGAAACATTGCCCTGTAGCATATACATAACATTATCATAATGAATTCTTTATATGTGAAACTGAGATTCAAATGTCAGTTGCTTGATTCATCCAGCATAGAACAAAAAAGAAATCATCCGCTTTACCTTATATCGGATTGTTACTATTTTAACTCTTTATAGTATACACTTTGATTTGTTGGTTGTGGGGCCTGAACTCTGGGCCTGGACACTGTCCCTCAGTTCTTCAGCTCAAGGCTAGCTAGCTACCACTTCTGTTTTTTTCTGCTTATGCGGGGCTGAGGAATCAAACCCAGGGCCTCATACACACAATGTAAGCACTCTACCACTAGGCCACCTTCCCAGCCCCTATATACTTTTGATAATATAATTTTGGTGAGAATATTTTTATATCTTTCCAAACTGAATTTAGTTGTGAAGTAAAAGCAACCGTAACAAGTTATTTTGTATTACTAACAAAAGAATTTTGGTGAATATTTTGTAAAACAAGAAACAGATAAAAATGGAGGAAAGAGAGTTAAGTACTATTTTAAATAAAATATATTCAACATGAAGCAATTAACATTGTTTACATAATTAATGTTTACATAATTAATGTTTTAAAAAGGCATATATTAGTAAATTTTTTAAAAAAGCAGTGGAGGTATGGCTCAAAGTGGCACAGTGCTAGCTTTGAGCAAAAAGAGCTCAAGACAGTGCCCCATGACTGACAAGAAAAAAAAAGCATCTAGGTTATCATATACTGTTAACTATGACAAAAAATAAGAAATAGGCAACAGAGAATCATAGAGATTAGGCAAGTTATTTACTGCTGCTGGTGAGGGACTTGGTAAATCATGCAATTCATTCAAATTAAAACTTTTTTTTCTTTTCTTCTTTATTTCTTTTCCTTTTATCTTTGTTTAATTTTATTGTCAAGGTGATATACACAGGGGTTACTGTTACATATATAAGGTAATGAGACAAAGACAAAGGGTGAACCAATGCAATAGCAATACTCACAAGAAAATATATTGGAAATAAATCACAACTTGGAGTGGGGTATTGTGGGGGAGAGAGGGGGGAAAAAAATCAATGGAGGGGAAAACAATGTTAGACAAGAAATGTATGCAAAAGACTTTTAATAAAATTCTGTAGGTAAGCATCATGATTACATGATTATTTTCATGCCCTCAAACCAGGTAAGGCTGGACTTCTAACTGACTTATTTGACTTACTTTTCTACAAACAGCTTTCGTCTCAGTAAAGTTCACTACTGTGCTGTTGTGCTTCCTAAAACACTTTGAGGAAAATGTTAACTTGTTCCTGTTTTTGAAAAGTTTCACTGGCAAAAGTCTAATCGTAGGAAGATATTTAAATGTAGATGAAAAGAATTAATTCAGAAGCCAGTAGCTTTTCTTATACATAGAAAAAAACCCAAAATATGGACAACACAAGGAAAACAACATTCCCACAATACAAAATGCACATGGAAAATTCACAAGTTAGAGAAAAACACTCCTGATCATTAATTTACACTAATGGAGGGAAAAACCCTCACAAATAAATAATTTTATATATCAGAATTCCATTCAAATTTAGGAGGTACTTGAATGTTCTGAAGATAAGATGTTCCAGATAACATGTTTGATTTTTTTTTTTTTTATCTCTGGACTAATACTAAGGCAGTCATTCAGCTAGAAACCATGAAATATCTCTTTATACCTTCAAATCTGCTAGTCCAAACTCTAGAAAATTGACATGCTTAAACAAGTTGTTCTGTTGCCTGCAGATAAAAATAGAAGAAAAAAATTGATTTTTGTCTCACTTTTTATCTGCTTGTTTAAAAAGGTCATAAACAAAGCTAGATATCATTATTATTGTAAACTCCACAAAAGTTCTTGACTTAAAGGGATTATCACTTGAATGGAGACCTTAAGGCCATTTTCACAAGCTATAAAGCATTATTATCTTAATAATAAGGAAACTGTTTTTAAGACAATGTGAAGTATTTTCATACTAGAAGTAAACAGTTCTACTTTAAAGCTAGTTTGGGAAGGTGAGTGTGATAGGTGTGTAAAACCCAAATTCTTAAGATTTTTTCACAGAACCCATGGGCATTTAAGGTTTATACTGGTAGGGAATAAATGAGGCAGATAATACCAGGAACAAAGTTTATATAAAGACAGTAAATCCTTACCCCTGCGCTGTGTCCTGCATCAATTGAAACCTTTCTGCTAGGCTGAATAATCTCATAAAGCCTGTGAAAGAAGTTATATTTCTAGTATTTGAACTCAATTCCAGACAGATTAGATTGATATAGCAACTTTCTTAATCTCTTTTACAAAAGCGAATTAGTCTGTCTACTTTCTTTGAAATAGTAGATTTAACTATTTTTCCTTAATAAAGTTGAAATAAGGCTCTGCTTAAAGCAGGAAAGAAATAAAATAAAAATTTTAAAAAACAGTATAAGTGAAAAAATACTAAAACTTTCTATGGTATACCCAACATTTCCTGAAGATGCTAATATTTTTCTATGAATTTATTGTGCTTAAGGAAAAATGATATACCAATTAGTATTTATTTATCTATCATCTGACTATTTTGAAATATGTGTTTAAACTATGTTCAAATCTGTCTTATAAAGCCACTAGAATTGGCTTTTTACGAAGCAAATAAGGTTGAATTTGTAAGTCTAAACTTAGGAAGAAGTACTCTAATTTAAAAATATAGTATTAAGGACATGCTTATATTAGAACAATTTTAAAAGTTTGGCCAAAACTGTGCTAAGAATTCATATGTGTTTTAATAAAGAAATTCACTGCAATCCTTTCCGCAATAAAATCACAAGGAAAACATTTCTTTGATGTTTTTCCCTCTATTTTTTATTTTATTTTATTTCCCCTGGTCAGTGATGTGGCTTGAACTCAGGGCTTGGGCACCGTCCCTGAGTTCTTTTGCTCTAGGGTAGCACTCTACCACTTTGAGACATAGCACCTAGCACCACTTCTTCGTTTTCTGGTGGATAATTGGAGATAAGAGTTTCACAGATTTTCCTGAGAAGGCTGGTTTTGAACTGTGATCCTAAGATCTCAGCCTCCTGAGTAGCTACAATTATAAGCTTGAGTCACCAGTGTCTGCTTCCTCAAATTTATTTCTGGTATAATTCTCTTTGTGGTCAACATTATTTTTAAATTTATTTATTTATTTTTATTTTATTTATTTTTCTAATTTTTTTTTCTGGTCAGTTGAGGGGCTTGAACTCTGGGCCTGGAGGCTGTACCTGAGCTTTTCAGCTCAAGGCCAGCATTCTACCACCTGAGCCACAGCATCATTTCCAGTTTTCTGGTGGTTAATTGGAGATAAGAGTCTCACAAACTTTCCTGCCCGAGCTGGCTTTGAACTGTGTTCCTCGGATCTCAGCCTACTGAGTACTAGGATTACAAATCTGAGCCACCAGAGCCTGGCATATTTATTTATTTATTTTTATTGTAAAGGTGATGTACAGAGGGGTTACAGTTACATAAATAAAGAAATGAGTATAATTCATGTCCAAAATTGTTACCCTCCTTTCTTGTGTTAGCCCTCTATTACTCCCACCAACTCCTTTCTCCCAAGTTGTAAAGTTCATTTCCAACATAGTGTTTTGTGAGTAAAAGTGGCAACAATATCCTGAAGATATTGAGTTTTTAGATCTTTTATTTTTCCTAAACTTTCTGATTAACATGTGCTCAGCAGTTTTCCAACCAATATATCTAATAACACGTTCTAGTACCTCTAACTTCACAAAATAGCACCAAACTGTTTTCAAAAGTAGTTACTCACATTAATCCTTTGGATATCATTGAATCTGTTATTTTTTTATCAGATTTACTAATGATTAAATAACAGTGGAACATTGCTAATTTACATATCTGAAACCTGAAATAGTTCAAAATATGAGTGCTAACACATTATCACAGTGGAAAAATCCACACCTGATCTCATATGTCAGGTTGCAGTTAAAATTCAAGAGGCACTAAATATATTATCTAAGTTATCTGTAGGTTATATGAATAAAGTGTGTATGGAAGATAAATATATTTGTATTTTGACTCAAGTACCATCCTCTAAGATATCTCATTATATATCTGAGAATTTTCTAAAATTAAAAAATAATCAAAACAAAATACTTGTTACAAATATTTTAGATAAAGGGTAACCAAGCTGTAACAAAATGCACCAAGTATTACTTTAAAGCCCTCTTAAGTACAATTTTAGCAGTTTTTGCTCATGTCCTATATGCTTACTTTTTAAATATCTTGCTAGTCATGATTTTGCCATCTGCATATTAGTTAATGCCTAATTGCATAATAACCCCTAAATTAAGTTTTAGCATTAAGAACTGATTTGGTCACAGTGTAAGAGCATATATAAATACATCAGAAATATATTTTTCTAGAATACTGGCATCTGTATTTATGAGCATTTATCTTAGGGATGCAAAATTGATTTAACATTCAAAATCAAGGTAATTCACCTTATTAACAAACTTAAAAAAGTCATGTGATAAAATACCACAGACCAACTCTTAGGATTAAAAAAAATCTACTCTGAATAATCTGAATAGGGAACGTATTCAGAAATTCCCTTCCACATTCAAATTTGGGGAAAAGGTCTTGCTTGGTTAAAACAAATATAATAATAGAATATCATCACTAAGATGTACTTTATTCCATGTAGTTATGACCCTAAAAAAATAAAGGCATTTTTACTTTTCCTTCTGGAAGAACATCTAGTAAGTCAAGAGGAGAGGAGAGTCTTTCAGCCTACTAGTTGTCACATGATAGAATAATTATACACATTTTATGTTAAAATGGAAGTTTAAGGAGAAATAATGAGCCTCCTTCAAGTCTCAGCATCTTTGAGGGAAACTGTAACAAAGAAAAGATACTCATTTGAAGATTTAGTAATGGCTAAGGCATAGTTATTAAACTGAAACAAATCTGTACTTGTTATTTTATCAAGTACATTTACATAATGCCACAGGAGTAATCAAATAGAATTCAAAACCCAAAGCACTATGTTATATCTATAACTTCTCTCTCTGGGTACTCCTAAAATGTATGGATGGCGAGTTTTGTCAGAAAGTTCTCTTTGGAAACTGAAGAAAGGACAGCCCGATATCTGTTATGAACTGTCATTAGTAATTTAGTAGAGCTAGAAGGCAGTTCAACAGAGTAGACAGAAAATTAAAACATGGGCAGTCCCTGATTGGAAATTTATTCATAGCAGGTAATGAAATAGCACAGTCAGGGTCTCTGGCATTACTCAGAGTGAGAGATTTAATTCTGATAATGTTGATGATGGCACTTGAATCAGAGACTGTAAATGGTGACAGGCTGTGACATACAGATAAGATGAAACTGAGCACATATCTCTGCTGATAGAATACTATATAAGATAGTTTTTTTTCAAACATTCTACATAATAATTTTAAAACTTACTATCACTTTTACCAAATACCATTTTATGAGTATTTGTCAATTTATTATATTAACAAACCTATGTAAAGTTTGAAAATAATTTGTATTTAAAATATGTAATACAGTTTTGTTTCTGATTTCATCCGCATATGGAAAAAACCCTCAAAATTACAGGTAGAGTACTTACAATATGGAGAAGGTAAAAATAGAATATTGGGTTTTTATGTACTTATATGCTTATAGGGATATAATAAATAAAAGTATATTATTTATATTTATAAAGAAAATTTGCATTGGATTTTGTCTGCATGTAGCCCTTTCTAACTACCTTTGTGGATATTACTACGTTTATGATACAAAGTATACTTAAAAATGACTTATTTCAGATTTAACTCTATGCAACAAATATGGCTGAAATAAATAAATAATAAACCTTCTGAATTTTTGAATACACTATTAATTATCTTTGATAAATTTAAGTATGGAAATTTGAATATATAGATTAAAAGTTCCTTCATGTTCTTCCTATTGAAAAACAAGGTTGCTGTTCCCTCACTCTGTGATTGATTGATAGTTAAATCATCTGTCAGATCCAGACCATGTGAAATGCTATTCTGCAAATACAGTTTTTGAGATTCCATCCTTCAGGAAGGCTCAAGTCATATCTGGATTGTGCTTCTGAGAGAGGAACTGAATTCCTTGCTCTTAATGTCAGGGCTGCACTCCTAGCTGACAGTCAGCACTAAATATCAGTTTTGTGATTCTTCTACTCCTAATTATGTCAACTCAGTGACACAAAAAGCAGAAGAAAAAATAAATGAAACAACTTATTGAAGTATGCCCCAATTATGAATTAGAACAAAGACTTGCTATAAACAAAAGAGCAGAATAGGACTTTAATCATGAATGCCAAGACTATAAAAACAATTTCAGCATACAATGAATCAGTGTTAAATTACATGTGCCATTGCAAAAAAAACTTGGAGCTAAATGTAAAAGAAAAGACACTTTCTCAATCTAATACAAATTTCATAAGTAAATCTTTAATAAATTTGTACATGAGTAATGAGACAAAAATTGAAAGAATTCCAACACTACTGATATATCTTATACTGTAAAATTTAATTATTATGGAATTATTTGTGGAATAGGGCTGTACAAGTTCAATCTGTACACTTATTTTCTATATGTTAACAGTGTCATAATTTGGGGCAAAACACAAAACTACTTATATAAAAATTGAAAAGTGTAGACATTAGTCAAATGTAACATTTCAAATAATAGAAACTACATTACAGAAGATTAAGCCAATATGGCAGAGCATATACTTTTTGAATGCTCATAATAAAAATAACAATCATAATCTAAAACTATAAGACACACTGTTGATTACTAACATAATGAGAAATAAGCCATAATATATTCTTAATATTCATAATATATTCTTGAATTTATCTCAGTTCCTATAATAGACATGTTCTCAATTTTTATAATAAATAATTTAAAATAATCATACATAATCTCTTTCTCTTTCAAAAGTTGGGTAAATATAAATACTGAATGTACAGAAAAATGCATCATAAAGCTATTTTAAAAAGAATTATTTCATAATCAAAAAATCCATCTAGGTAGTATATTTCTTTACAAGGTGTAGTTCTATGGAATAATTGTTATAAAATGTAAAAGTCTGTAATTTAACATGTGACTTATACTTCTCAGTTTTCAGGTTGAAGTGAATCTTAATTCATTCAAAATGGTGCAAAGTCAAATAGTTTTTTTATGGGCATTCTACATTACAAGATCTATTTATCTGTCATAAATTCATAGCATATAAAGCAGTATTCAAAAAAATGACACAAATACAAAACACCTTCAAAGAGGGCATGGTACTGACTCCCACACTCTGCATCCTCTATTAATAAAAAGCATGAGAACAAGAATGATGAATGGATTTGTACCAGAGTCAAGTCAGGTCTGGAACCAGGCCAACTCTACCTTTTTATCATCTATTGTGTTTCTTTATCTAACAAGAGTGACTCTACCCACCCACCCCCAAAATATATATGAAGTAATACATGCCATTAAGAAAAGAGTGTAGCAAAACAATGTCTTTAATGGATACAATATCTAAATTTATGTTGAAAAATTCTTAGTTTTCTAAAAATATTTTCTGGAACATTTTCTACACTTTGCTGTCACGGGTACATGTATGCATATAAGGGAAAATGTGAAAGAAAATTATCAAATTATTTCAAATAAATTAATTGTAAAAGTATTACTTACACAATTTGAGCGTCCTATACCAATATGCTTACAACCACAGCATGCTGTTTTTGGAGTCTGGTAAATTTGTATATAAAAAAATGAGCTCTTCAAGGATCTAACTCAAATCAAAAAACTAAAATCCTTTATGTTAATCCAGGCACTACTGTCTCACACCTGTAATCCTAGCTACAGGGGGGCTGAGATCTGAGGATCAAGGTTCGAAGCTATCCTGTACAGGAAAGTTGATGAGACTCATCTCAAATAACCACCAAAAAGCCAGAAATGGAGCTATGGTTCAAGTGGCAGAGCACTAGCCCTAAGCCAGAAAGCTCAGGGACAGTGCCCAGGCTCTGAGTACAACCCCAGGATACTCTCTCTTTCTCTCTTTCTCTTTCTCTCTTTCTTTGTCGCTCTTTCTCTCTCTCTCTCTTTTTCTCACTCTCTCTCTCTCTCTAACACACACACACTCACACACACACATACACAGAATTCCTTTATGTTCCTATGCAGCAGGAAGCTAATCTTACAAAATATTTTTAGGATGCCTATGTTTCTAATGTGTTCCATCAGGAGGAGGAGAATGGACATTTCCACTTCTCCTCATTCTCAGACTCAAAATGGCTAATTTTATGAAGTATTTTAGGCTTCAGATTTTCAGATTAAAATGTCTAATATGTACATTAGGTATTTGATGTTTTACAAGCTTAAAGATGAATGATGATGTATTTTCACTTCAGATAAACATTACTTGTACCTTTTCTGATGGTTTGCTTTTGAATGTGTATTACATTTTGAAATTTAAATTTAATCAGGTAAAACATCCCTGAATTTAGATGGTCAAAGAGAACAGAGGTGTGTTTAATCTTTAACCATCTCAATAATAAACCTTACAACATGGATTATATAATGAGTTGGAGGCTAGCCTGGACCAACTGAAAAATGAAACTTTAAAATGGAAAAAAGATCCTTAGTTTAAAAAAGATATAGAGTACATACAAATAAAAATGTACTATTAGTATTATTGATAATTATTATTTATTGTTAATTTATTAATCAATTATTGACTAGTTATTAGAATTCATAAATTAATTTCAATCAGGGTTATAGCATTATTAAAAACAATCAGTGTAATCTTCTAAAATGTCCGGCTAACAACAATTTGGATTTTTTCCTACGATTAAATGGAAGTGATAAATTAGTGTTTTAGATATAAAACATGATAATGATTAAAGCACTTGGATGGCAAAATAGTATATTATGAATGATATACAATTCGTAAAAAAATAACATTGCGTGCTATAAAGTTATGCTAATTCCATACTTGGGCTTTAGTGAATAGTTGTAACCTGGTTTTTGGTAGAATCATCCCAGATGCTCCTCAATGGATAAATGGATCAAGATAATGAAGTATATATTACACAATGGAATTCTATGCTTCTATCAGAAAGAATGACATTGCTGCATTCGTAAAGAAATGGAAAGACTTGAAAAAATATGTATTAAATGAAGCAAGCAAGACTTAAAGAAACTCAAAAGACTAAAAGTAACAACTAGCATATTTCTATGATATTTGTAGCAGAGGAATACAATAGCTCAATACCTAAGTGCATATGACCATATTAAATGAAGCTTATCAAAATGAATTCCAAGAAATGAAAACAACAGGTTTTTTTTAATGTACCATTTGCAGTTATTTCTTTCTCTTCTTCTTCTTTTTTCCCTTGGTTTATGCTCTTTTGTCTTGTAAGTAAGTTTATCTGATTTGTGGAAGGGAAAGGAAATCACAGAAAAGATGGGACCTCACTAGACACTAAGTTGGAAATGGACTTTACTGCTCAGTGGAGAGAGGAGTGGGGGAGGGGATGGGCAAAGTGGCAGAAAATGAGGGAGTGGATAACACTGTTCAAAAAGAAATGTACTTACCTTACATATGTAACTGTAACCCTTCTGTATATCACTTTATAATAGAAAAAGAAAATGTACATATACAATGGCATTTCAATCAACCATTAGAAAAAAATGATGTTGTACCAGTTGTAATGAAATAGAAAGACTTGAAAACCATTATGTTAAGTGAACTAAGCCATGCCCAGAGAGAGAAAGGTTGCATGTTTTCTCTCATATGTAGAAGCTAGAATTAACTTACAAACCAATAACTAAATACATTAGGTAGCATGTGTGTGTGTGTGTGTCTGTGTGTGTATGTTCATGTACGTATTAATTGAATTATGGTAGAGTCAAGGGAAAACTCCAATAGAGTAATTCCTTAAAAAGGCAAAATCAAAGTTCAACAGAATGAATACCAGAAAACAGGCACGTAAAAGGGGTGAGTTGGGGCAGGGGGTGTCACAGAAAAAAGGGCAGAAGAATAGAAGAAAAGAGGGGATATACAGTCAAGAATTCAATGCATATCCTACAAATTTAAGAAAAGTGAAGGGAGGGGTGTTAGGAGGGATGGGTGAAACTGTTGAAAGGGGTGACATTGATCATGATGCATTATATTCATAAGCTTTTGTTAAATGGCAAACTCCTATGAACAACTACTTAAATATAATAATTAAAAATAGAGGGGCTGGGAAGATGGCTCAGTGGTAGAGCGCTTGCCTTGCATGCCTGAGGCCCTGGGTTCAATTCCTCAGCACCACATAAGCAAAATGAAAAAAGCCGGAAGTGGCACTGTGGCTCAAGTGGTAAGCAAAATGAAAAAAGCCAGAAGTGGCACTGTGGCTCAAGTGGTAGAGAGCTATCCTTGAGCACAGAGAGCCTCAGGGACAGAGACTAAGCCCTAAGTTCAAGCCCCAGGGCCAGCAAAAGAGAGGGGGGAGGGAAGGGAGAGGAAGAGAGAGAGAGAAAGGAATTGTCCAATGGAAACCACAAGTGCACATATAATTTAAAAAAAATTGAGAATGTTAAATACTAATAGCAAGGATATACATACAGTGAATTTAATTAAAGTCATTTAAGCAGACTTATATACAAATAAATAAGTACAGAAACTTTCTGTTGTGTACATTCCTACCTGGAGTAGATAAACAATCTGCTATCCCAAAGTTTGTGGGTTCCTCTAGGTCCTGAATGAAAGTAACAGGAATCCGTCCCATCAAACATATTCAATCCATCTTCTGAATTTTTTGAAGCATGGCTGTGTACCATATCTAAGAGGACTACAATACCCATTGAATGGGCTGTGTCAATAAGTTCTTTTAGCTCTTCAGGTGTTCCAAAACGACTAAATGTAAAGAAAACAGGAAAAAAAATGTATATCACATGTAAAGCAAATAGCCAATTACATTCACATAAAGTGATTTTGCTCAGCACAGTATTAAATGTTTTAAATAAGCAAATACAACTTTATATGATATTTACATACAACTCAAAGCTCCATGTGCTATTAAGCAAATTTAAAAATACTAAAAATAATACTTTAAATCAAGGTATTCACTGAAGATTTATATTCTAAAATTTCTCACTTGAGACTATAAAAAATGTCTAACTCTGCTTTGCTATCCTTCAACCTGCTGGTTTTCAACTCAAATGGAAACCAATCATGGCTATTCATACTCATCTGTTTGCCCATCCCTTTGGACATATGTGGTTGAGATAGGATCCAGTTTTTGGATTAAGAACATACTTGCTGTACCTGCTCCCAAACTGCAATGCCTTTGTGTAACCATGGGCCAAAAGAAGGGCCGTGTGTGTCACCACCCAAACAGAAAAGTTGGGGAGCTCACATGTATACTTATATAAGTTAAAAGCAGTAGCTGGCTTGGTATTTGGGTTTAGGCCTATACTATCAGCTCATGGGGAAGAGAAGGCAGAAGGACAATTGTTGGTGGCTAAGCCTAGGCAAAAAATGTTAGTGAGACCTTATCCCAAAGAACAAGCTAGGCACGGAGTACACCCATAACATCTCAGCTATGTAAGAAGCCTACTTAAGAGAATCACAGTCTAATATTGGCTGGGCAAATGGATAAGGCCTATATGAAAAATAACAAAAGCAAACAAGGGCTGGAAATGTGGCCCAAAAGGAAGACTCCTTGCTTGGTGTGCACAAATCCCTATGTTCAAACCCCAGTATAGGCAAAAATACATGTAATAAAAAAAATACATGTAATTAAAAAAAAAATCAACAAGGTTTCTATTTATCTTCTGTAAAATCTCCACACACTAAAGCTGTCCCTATATCAACTCTGCCCCTTAAATAAATAATTACTCTCCTTCTTAATTGTTTATGGCTCTACCTCACTAGAATGCTCCTTGCCAGCAGGGGCTTGTCACAGTGTGCTCCTGTGTGAAACCATGAAGTACTTAGTAAAAAGCAAGTCTCCTGATGGGGTACTCTACCTAGCAGCAGGAGCTCTATTTTCAAAATGTAAAAAAAAGTCCTGACATCCTCTACTACTACAAACTATACAGGGCTCTGATCATCAGGATAAAGTTCTTATTACAGCCAAATGCACACTCTACTTTCTGGCAACTTTCAATAACATTATCTTGTCTTATAAGATTTTATAATTCTCTTTTTATTTCAACCACATACTCTTTGTTTCTATTTACTTAACTACATATTCAATCAATGAGTAACCTTAAAGTTTCACTCCTTCCTTCCCTCCTTCCTTCCTTCCTTCCTACTTTCCTTCCTTCCTTCCTTCCTTCTTTCCTTCCTTCCTTCCTTCTTTCCTTCCTTCCTTCCTTCTTCCTTCCCTCCTCCCTCCCTCCTTCCCTCCCTCCCTCCCTTCCTTCCTTCCTTCCTTCTTCCTTCCTCCTTCACTTCCTTGCTCCCTCTCTCCTTTCCTTCTTTGCTTTCTTCCTTCCTCATTTTTATTTTTATTTTTTGGCTAGTCATGGGGCTTGAACTCTGGGCCTAGGCGCTGTCCTTCAGCTTTTCAGCTCAAGACTAGGGCTCTACCACCTGAACCACAGTACCACTTCTGGTTTTCTGGTGGTTTATTGGAAATAAGAGTTTCATGGCTTTTCCTGCCCGGGCTGGCTTTGAATCATCATCTTCAGATCTCAGCCTCCTGATTAGTTAGTATTACAGGCTTGAGCCACCAGCACCCAGCTCCTTCCTCCTTTTTTCCTTCTTTCCCCTCCCTCTCTTTCTTTCTGAGACTGGAATTTAACTAGGTATTTGATGCTTTTGCTCATTGGCTGGCACTCTACCACCTGAGCAACATTTCCAACACCCCCATTTGTTTATCAAATGCTTCGTGAATTACATACCATGAGACATAAATTTTCCTATTTTCTGAAGATTCAGCAATAAGCAATATAAGTATCACTGTTCTTGTGAAATTTATATTATGATTAGGAGACAAATAGCAAAATATATGAAATAATACACAGAATTAATAGTGCCAAAGGGGGAAAAAAAACAAGTAGAAAGGCAAGCTTCTGGATGCTGGTGGCTCATACCTATAATCCTGACTACTCAGGAAACTGAGAGCAGAGAATTGTGGTTCAAAGTCAACCCAAGCAGAACAGCATATGAGAGTCTTATCTTCAGTTAATCACCAAGCAGCCCTAGGTAGAGTTGCAGTAGTAGAGTGCTGACCTTGTGTATAAAAGCTCAAAGATAGTGGTCATACCTGGAGTGAATGCCCCAAGACTGGCACAAAAAACTAAAACAAAAAAACATAAAAGTGAGGTATTCTATTTTAAATAGATTCACTAGAGAGTTTCAGAGAAAAGGCAATATTTGAGTAAAACACAAAAAGTAAGGCATGAAAAGAAAGGGATAAGGATAGCTCAAGGAATATTAGAGAAGAAGGAATAGCAGGTACAGTGCACAGGGGAAGGAATAAGCTAAGAGCACTTGAAGAACAGCCACCAGGATAGAGGAGCTGGAGTAGAGTGGTCAAGAAGGAAAGATGTGAATCTATAAAGCTTTACAAGACCCAGATCAATGCAAACTTCAGAGCCAATATTAGACTTATAGCTTTCCATCCATAAGAGACACAGTTCTGAAAAAAGACATTGCTATGGTTTTCACCTTAAAATTATTACTCTGGTCATGGTGCAGAAAACAGACATTTGAACTGAGGGAGTGACAGAAAAGGAGAACTAGTACAAGAAAAACCAAAGACCAAATAGAGCTACTGAAATAACCAGGTAAAAGAACTGAAAATTGTCCTTGGGTAGTAGTAGTAAGGGCAGGTGGGTAGCCAGATCTGGGATATAATCTGAAGTAGCAGATGGTGGGGTTTTATAATAGCTAGAGTGTAGATACTGAAATGGAATACAAAGTATAATGCCAAGATTTTGGCTTGTACAATTAGAAGATGAAAACATTATTTGTTGAACTAAAGAAAATGCAGATTAGAAAATAAGATAAAGAATTCAATTTGGGACATACTATATTGAAGATATGCATTAGCTATCACTCACTCACACACACACACACACACACACACACACACACGAAATCAGGACTGGAAACTTAAATTTGGGAGGTGGCTTAGAGAGTATACTAAAGCTGTAAGTATGGATGCACACAGAACAGAATGGAAACAAGGATAGAGTAATGGAAGGTCCAATATTAAGTGCAAAAGAAGCTGAAGGAGAGCAAAGGAAGGAAATAAAGAATAAAAACCAGTAGGCTGGGCAATATAAAAAGTCATTATATAAAAAGTCAAGATGTCAAGTACAGAAAAAACATTAAGGAAGACAATTGTGCTAAATAGTGTTAATCATTCATATAAGCTGTGCTTATTATATTTGAATTGTGAAAGTCATCAGTGTCCCCAAGAAAAACATTTTCAGAAAACAGACAGGTTGTCTGTAGTAAAGAATTCAAGAAAGAACACAAGTGTAGAATTTGGACAACAAGGACTTAAAAAGATAATTAGATAACTACTTGGGTATCTTTTTTCTATCTGAAATGTTATTGAAAAGGCCTATCTTTCCTTTCCTCTAGCTAATATAATCATGTTTTGGATCTCACTTCTAATATTGGTTCAGATCTAATCTAAACTGGACAAACATCTAACTTCATAATATTGTAACAAAATTTTCTGTACCAGTAGAAATCACAATATGTATGATTACTGGATTAGTGTGTATACTAAACCATATGTGAAGTAATGCCTACCCATCATACTGTATCCACAAAACAATGCTGGATTTGTTGAGTTTGTTGTCACATATGAACAACTCTGCAATAACAGCAAAGGGCTTCTCAGATCCTTCTGCCCTAGAGACTCAGATCTTTATCAAGCATTTTTTAGTGAAGTTTGTACTTGGGTCAATCTCTCCACAAAATGGTATGAGCTGTTTCAATAATGGTCTCCATAAGACAAAATTTCTGACTAAATCATGGGTCTCAAAACATATAAATGTTTCTGCAGGTACACAAATGATTACTGTTTTTTGAGAGAATTATTTATTAGAAGTTATACCATGAAAAGTGATATTAAATCAGGGCCAATCTCTAAGTTAGAGAATGGAGAGAGTCTTATAAACTTGGTATAAGAAAATGTCTAGCTTCAAGCAGAAAAGGTCAAAACCTATGTACATATGACCATATAAGATGAACCCCAAGATAGGGACACAACACGTTTTATCTTGGTTGATGCTGTTGTTTTTAATGTACTATGTGATTTTTTTGTTTCTTTTGTATGTTCTTTCCCCATGTTATAACTCCTGTTTTCACTGTATTTGATTCCTTTGCCCTCATCTTTTTTTTTTTTTGGGTCCAGTCATGGGGCCTGAACTCTGGGCCTGGGCACTGTCCCTCAGCTCTTCAGCTCAAGGCTAGCACTCTACCACTTGAGCCACAGCACCACTTCCAGCTTTTTTTTTTTTTCTGCTTATGTGGTGCTGAGGAATCAAACCCAGGGCCTCATGCATGCAAGGCAAGCGCTCTACCACTGAGCCACCTTCCCAGTCCTGTGCCCTAATCTTGTATACACATTTTTCTAATTAGGGGAGAAGAAGGGAAATAACAAAATGCTGAAACAAGGATACAGGTTGAGCCATTGTAATAATGAGATGTACAAGACACTGTATTGAAAACAAACTTTATAATTTCAGGGGTGGTGGGAGGAGTTGGGGAGGTGGAAAGGAAGGGATGGTAGGGGAAAAACAAAGGAGGAGATAACAATGCTTGATAGGAAATGTACTTATTACCTTACTCATGTAACTATAACCCCTCTGTACAGTATCTTTACAATAAAAAAAATCTAGCTTCTATTGAGTTTATTAGACATAAAATGGGATACAAAATAATATGTAAAATGTTAAAATTCATTTTATTTACACTTTTGGTCAAAATAAAATCAATATAATTAAAGACTTGTATTTTACCTGGAAGCTGCAAAAAAGCTTGTTATTTGATACCCAAAACTGGCATAATACGCATGTTCCATGATAGCCATCAATTGAATGCAATTGTATCCTGTATGGGCAAAAATCAAAGTCACACTGTAAAAAAGTAATGGGAAAAAAGCATGTTCTAAAGACATAAACCTAACAAGCAAAAGCTCTGATTAGTTTGAAAAGTTCTACGGCTTAACAGCATTTACATGTCTGACCTTCTAACACAAAATTGGACATTTAGTCTTTTAGAGTTACAGTCTGACTAGCTATTTGAAATGTCTTCCTTTTAACAAGCAATAAACGATATGTAAATTTACACTTAATTTGGCTTCAGAATATTAAAGATGGAAATCTGCATATGCTAAAACTTCACTTATACTTGTAATATCCATAGTGAAGAATAGAAAAAATAAAACAGATCCTATAACATAAGGCCTATTTTGTTCATATGTCAGTCATTTTTACCATATAACACAAGAAATCCCACTTCATTCATTTTACGCAAATAGCCTCCTACAGTCTGTATTAATGTTTCCAGTTTCCCCTTTGTTTTGCACCTATAAAATTGCTCTGAAGTTGAATGTGTGCACAGAGATACACATACACATATATCACCACCCTTTCTCTATCCAAATATATTTTGCTCTAACACTAAAGAAAGTGAGGCAAAAAGCAAGTAATGCATTTTTAAAATATACAACATTGAATCATAAATTATAGACAGATAAATTATAGAGAGTTATACATTTGAAATATTTGAAAATTATTTGAAAAAACATCTTTAATATTCTGTTTCAATGACACATTCATATAAGCTTCATGATTCATAAGGTTTACATGATTCATAAGTTCTTCAATTTACTTAAATATATAAATATACTTGTAAGCAAACAAAAGTGGCAAATTTCTTCCTTCCTTCTTTCCTTTCTTTTTTTTTTGGTCGTGGGGCTTGAACTCTGAGCTTGGGCGCTTGTCCCTGGGCTCAAGGCGAGCTCTCTTCCCCAGCTCTTGAGCCACAGCACCAATTCCGGTTTTCCAGTGGTTTATTGGAGATAAAAGTCTCATGGACTTTCCTGCCTGGGCTGGCTTTGAACCACAATCCTCAGATCTCAGCCTCCTGAGTAGTCAGGATTACAGGAGTGAGCCACCAGCACCTGGCTTTGGTTCTTATTTTATAGTTCCATATACCCAAGCTTCAGTGCACTACTAATACTGGAACAATTACAAATTCATACTCTGAATTAGTGATTTATTCTTTTAAAGGGGAGAATATATTCTTTATTATCTAGTGAGAAGTTACTAGTAATTGCTACTTTATTGTAAAATAGTTTACGTTAATTCTATTGACACAAATAGAAATATTGCTACAGAATCTTGTTCATATTACATAAATCAAGTATATCATAAAATTTAGAACTTAGTTTTTATTGCACAATATATATTCTTATGATAAAACACACTTTTGTATTTTCAATATTAACTTTTATATAATTAATCCTAATTGGATTCAATCACTTTCTAAGAACACTAAGCTAAACTATCCTCTAACCAAAACATGAGCCCCTTGGCAGAAGTAATATAGTTGAATGTATTTCATCTGCCTGCCTAGACTTTGAAGCAGACACAAAAATGTGCTGTTGGAAATTTTAACTATAAAAAGAAAAATAACAAAATATGTTCTGAATCAACAATTCATCAATATACTATTTATTCTCCTGATTATTCTGATGAGAACAGATTCTATATCATTACACTCTAACACATGACTTTTTCTCACTATATGCCTAATATTGAAGATTGTCTATAAATGTCTGTTAAGTAAGTCATCCAGATCTAAACAATGACGCAGTTTGAAAATGAGTCCCAGATATCTTACAAATATACGGCTTCTTCTCTACGCCACTAAAATGAACAGGCTATAATCAATGGCCACTTTGATTAGTAAAAGTTATCTTCTGTAGAAAAGTAATTATGCTTATATATTTATCTACAATTTTAGAAGCCATCAGTTCATATTACTTAAAATTGAAATTGGAATAATATCTTGAATTTTTATGCTCTATCTTAATCCATTTCTCTTTTCTATGCTATCGCTATTACAGAGTAATTTGAGAAGCCTAAAATAAAATGCATTTCTATTACATATTTAATCTCTTAACAAAAAAAGAGACATTTGTAATTAGCTTTTCTAATAGAAGAAGAGACTCATTAAATTTTTATCTGAATAAAAATCACAGTTATTACTTACCAAGCTCTTTGATTCTTGGTAGTACATTGCATGTAAAATGTTTGTAAGAAGCTATTTTTCCTTCATGAGAAGATATTCCCACATGAGATTCATAAATTCTGAGACTTTTTGGCTTCTTTGGTCTAGAATGCTGAAACTGCAGAATATAAAATTAAACTTAGAATTAAAAAAAGAAATTAAATATTCAAAAAATTTGTTTTAGGGGTTTTTAATGGATGTTTTAAAAGAAAACATGCAGTGTTCATGTATTATTATTGAAGAGGTTCTATTGGTTCTGTTTTGTTTTGTTCTTTAGAATAAGTTTTAAAGGAAAAGAAACGCATTAATAACTATCAGACTGAAAACATCTTTTAATGAGCTCCAACAATTTTTAAGACCAAAACATGACTTCTAGGACACATACCACATTTTGTAACAACACAGTCATAAAAGTTCCAATTAATTCATTTATGAGATAGCCATCCAAATTTCCTTTCCTGTGGACACTGCTCTTGCTTCAGAATTATGATAGTAAGAAATATTACTGTGTTGAAAATCTGATAAATCAGAGACGGTAGCTTAAAAAAGCAAATTAGTCAGCAGGGCACTTGTTGCTCGTTCCTGTAATTCTAGCTACTTAGGAGGCAAAGATGTGAGGATTATGGTTTGAAACCAGCTGCCAAGAAAGTCTGAGACTCCTCTATAATTAGCTACTAAAAAAAGTGGGAAGTGTAGCTATGAGTCATGCTAGAATACTAGTCCAGCAAAAGCACTTAGGGACAGCATCTAGGTCCTGAATTCAAGGGAAAAACAAAAAAAATCACTTCTTATAGAAGAGTATGTAGAAATTTGCTATGTTTTCCCTCTCCTCAAACACATGTTAAAACAAAAGCTTACTTGCTTACTTCTGTATTTCACTGGCTACCAATGACAAACATAGATATGCATATAAGAGGAACACTAGGATGTAAAGAAGTAAACCAGTGGTGAGGAGAGAGATTTAACAACACTTTTAAGATTACAAAGTAAAAATTTATTTTCCTAGAAATAGTGGAAAACACATTTATTTAAAGATATGTTGCAGGGCGCTGGTGGTTCATGCCTGTAATCCTATTTACTCAGGAGGCTGAGATCTGAGAATCACGGTTCAAAGCCAACATGGACAAGAAAGTCTGAGACTCTTCTCTCCAATTAACCAGCAGAAAACCGGAAGTAGTGCTGTGGCTCAAGTGGTATAGCCCTAGCTTTGAGCTGAAGAATACCCAGGCCCAGAGTTAAAGCCCCACGACCGACAAAAAGAAAAAAGGAGAAAAAAAAAAGATTTGTTGTTCTTACTTTATGTGGGTGCTCAGGGTCCCAGTATATCCAATCATAATTCACATTACCATCGTCACGAACCACATATTTTGCCCATGGTGAAATACGATACAGGATCTCCCCACTTTTACTTGTGATCACCACCTAAAAAGAGAATAAGATATTATTGCTACAAAGTGATTGAAGAATTCTAACACAGCTCATAATGAGCATAGAAATATTAAGAAAGGAAGAAGTGAAGAATCCAAATCAACATGCCACTGTGTGTCCACGAAGAACATATGCAATGGAGGATGGGTGTTGGTGGCTCATGCCTGTAATCCTCCCTACTGAGGAGGCTAAGATCTAAGGACTGTACGTTGAAGTCAGATTGGGCAAGAAAGTCTGTGAGACTCCTAGCTCCAAAAAAATTCTCCCCAAAAAGCCATAAGTGGAGATGTGGCTCAAGTGATAGAGTCTTGAAAAACAAAAGCCCTCTAGGACAGAAAGTAGGCCCCTACTTCAAGTCCCAAGATCAGCATACTGTGTGTGTGTGTGTGTGTGTGTGTGTGTGTGTGTGTGTGTGTGTGTGTGTATGTGCACGCATGTGTGCATACACACACACACAAAGATAGAAAAAAGAAAACAGAAAATAATGTATCTAAATTTTAAGGACATTGATTTCTCATTGACTATTAATAAAATATAATTACAGCTTGAATTTAATGAAGTGGCCTTCATTAAATAAGATAATTCTTAGAAAAATACATTATGATTCTCTAGGAATTTCTATGACTGGAAATTTTCCCACCAATTCTGAACTTCTTTTACTAAAAATCCTCTACTATATAAAATGAAATATTTTTTATTAACCATCCTTATATGCTTATCGTTTTCAATAGCAAAAGAAAAATTCAAAATAAAAAGTTTTACTGAAACCACCATGATAGATTTAGCCTATATATCAGATTTTTAATTTACACAGACATGGAAAGAGATTTTTTTCCAGTGATTAAGATTGTAGGGTTGTTTTTTTTAATGCTGGAAATTTTTTTTAATTTTTATTTATTTTTAATGTGAAAATACTGTACAGAGGGCAAGATAATCAGTACATTTCTTATCAAGCATTGTAGCCTCCTCCTTTGTTTCCCCTTCCCATCCCTTCCCATCCTCCCCCTGTCCCCTCTCCCCATCCTCCCCGCCCTCCCACCAAAGTTGTAAAGTTCGTTTTCAACATAACGACTTGTACTTCTCATTGTTGCATTTTCCACTACATTTTCTAAAAGCAGATTGAGATTAAAAGCGAAATTAGGATCTAAGGCATTGAGAGAACATTCTTCAGTCTATCTCTGTTAATACAAAAAACTCAAGCATTCATAATTCCTGAAAATTAAATATGTGTAAAACTTTATAAATTAGAAAAGACTTTCACATTCATGCTTTATTTGATTACAGAAGAGCTGTATGATTCATTTATTAAGTGAGATAAGAAAGGTGCCAAATGTTCGAAAATCCCTGAGTGGTTGAATTTTCAAGAACTAAACATAGATTCCAATGCTTCCTTACTCCAATGTTTCTGAACACTTCCTTCGGATCTTGAAAATGAAGAACTTATAGTTTATTCTGGAGGCTACAGGGCAGAGAAAGAAATGCCATATATCATAGAGGCAAAGAGCACTACACTTGGAGAAAGGAAAAGAAGGCAATGTGACCAAGGAAGGATGAATGGTGAATGACCCATACACTCACCAAGGAAAGCGAGAGTAACAGAAGTAGAAGGGTCAAGAAACAGTTTCTTCCCTAAAGCACCAAGATTAGGTAGAATCCTGAAAACAGCCCAACAATTTCTAACTTCTAATTTCTAACTCCAATACTGCTCAAGAAAAAAAAAAATGTCTATTATTTAAAGCCTACAAATTTAGGTAGCAGCCATAATTAAGCTAATATGTCCATAAGGAAAAAAAAAATATGGAAGCAATCACTTCTCAGAGAATAAAGTGGAATATACTAAAACATTAACCATGTCAGAGTTTAAAGATAAGGCTATATTAATAAGATGTCTTATTCGTACATTTTATATTATCTTCGTTTCCAACTCAAAAAAGTAGAAAAACATCAATCAAAAACTTAGTGGCCTTCATTAAATAAGATAATTCTTAGAAAAACACATTACAACACAAAAAGCACATTAAAATAAACATTGCCACATTTCAGGATTAGAAGACTAGCCTTCAGTACTGATACACACAAAATTATTCCCAAGGTTTAAATAAAACCTGTTATTTTTAATGTGATACAACTACTATAACTTTCCAAAATGGAAAAGTATAATAATTTTTTGTTTTCTTATTCCTTGTATTAATAGGTTTTGTTGTGTTGCTGTTCTTCATTTTAATTTTAATTTTTATAATTTTGAGACAGGTCTAACCCGGGCTAGACCTGAACTCAAGATCTTCCTTTCTTGCCTCCTTAGTGTTGATGTACAGGTGTGTGTCACCATTCGAGAGAGGAAGTGATATCTAATGGCTGATATTATTTGCTTCATTCAACAGGGATAAAACTAGTCACTAAATAGCACATAACATGAAATTAATGCTTAATGAAAAAAATCTTATTTCTATAGTTGTTTTGTTTTCTCTCCCTTTATAGTACCTAAACTGATCTCAAAGTACAAATCTTCCTTTCCAACTCCCACATTGTGATTATAGGCACAGATTACAACATCAAACAAGTAATCACATATGGGATTTTCAAATCAGGAAATGTAAAGCCAGAAAGATTCCTTGATACTAGGAGGTATTTAATTGTAAACATTAAGTGTATATTTCATAACTGAGGGAATAAAACAAAAATAATAAAATCATCAAGGCAGTTTTCTAATAGTAATAAACCCTGACATAGAAATAACCACATTCTGCATAAAATTTTATTAAAATGAATATGATTGACTATTACAACTTTAAGAATTTAGATTATATTTGGGCTATCATTGACAATGTGTGTTTATATATTAAGCCTACCACAAATACCAAATAAACATAACTTTTTAATCTTAAAACTATTTTAATTTTCTGGTAGTTTCATATGGGTACTAGAATTTTGCATTTTAAAGATCTCCACCAGATTTAATCCATAACTTAATTCTTAACTTTTATTAACTAAATAACCTTATCTAAGCCATGCACACACACACACACACACACACACACACACACACACACACATATAAATCTATTGACATGCCATTTATATCTACAATGAGAAATGGGATTGAGGGAGGTGGAAACAGATTAAATGATTACATTAAGCCCCTTCAGTTCTTCTGTATGGAACAATGGGCATCATCAAAGAAAAAGAAGACATCTCTGCTAGTAGCTTAACTGAAAAAGGAAAGCGTCAGTTGGATTTCCAAAGCAATAACCTTTTAATGAATTTTCATTAGTTCCTATTTTTTTTAGCTTTGCACAGTGTTTCTTATTTTAAAACATTCCATCATAGTTCGATTTCCTTTTGCTTTAACTTTTTCAAAGTAGAATCCATAAGAACAACTTGAATAAGAACAGTGAAAAGATTTTGATAACAAATGTCAACTTTTAAAAAA
Organism: Dipodomys spectabilis; assembly: GCF_019054845.1. NCBI lineage: Eukaryota > Metazoa > Chordata > Mammalia > Rodentia > Heteromyidae > Dipodomys > Dipodomys spectabilis. Next base: position 14,832,272 of record NW_024870709.1, read on the forward strand.
CCTCCTCTAAAAGAAGACTAAGTATATTATGGTTATGAAAAATAATTATTTACTGTGTCGTTAATGAGTATGAGATCAAATTATACTAAATTTTTGGCATAACAAACAACAAAGTATAGAACAAAAACAGGAAGATTTTGAAATATATTATTCAAAGCTACTTTGATTTGGTGTAAAATTAGTAAAAAAAATTATACACAAACACATTCATTGCTATAATACTTACACTCGGGAGAGAATAAACTGCAGAATATTTTCTAAAGGAAATAAATGAGGATCAGTAGTTGCCTCTTCTAAAAGCAGGTTCTTTCTTAGAATGACTTAGAAAGACAGATGCTTCTCTGACTATAAAAAGAATTATTATCCCTTAGGGTTTAAAAGCAGTTCCCCAATCTTCTAGCCTAGTTAAAAAGTATTACAACTGTATTTTTTTTCCTTCTTTGTCTTTCTACTGAGTCAAATCTTTAAAGAAATAAAGAAACAACTAACCAGAACTGATAAAGTGTTTGCTTCATTTCAAGTACATTACCTGAACAAAACCTGATAAAAGGAGGTAACTATGAAAAAGGAAAAAAGAATCCTAAGGGATTATTTGAGATTTAGGAAGCAGGGATTGAAAATGATATCCCTGAGCAATACCTACTGAGAATAACTACTTCTAAGTCAAAAGAACAGGAACAATGTTGAAATGCTGTAATAGGGTAAAGATTGATTAGGTGTCTTAGGCTAGAAAACAAATGAATTACCCATGATATAAAAATATAGGATTTAAAGGTCCAAGATATTGAAAGATCAATATAGTAATAAAAGAAAAAGGCTATGAAAAGGGGAAAAAATCAGTGTGTTTTCATTACTGAAAAGTGTGCTTCAAAGAGACCCATCCATGTGCAGTGAAGGCTAGAATTCTATTAAGTAAACAGAGTTATAATCTGGTATAATGCCAATAAAAAAATTCAAGAAGTATTCTTAGAAGTGATTGGATAAAGGAGACAGTATCATAAGGTGAGTTGAAAGTTTTTAAAATATATTATTAAGTATAATTACAGAAGTCTATCTGTAGATAAACTGAATCATTTGAAGGAAAGGGTATGATTCCTAAGCAATCACTGTAAGGGCTATTTCAATGCGGGGGGCGGGGGGGGAGGTAGAGAGTGGAGCCAAAGAAGTAATTCGATCTTAGAAGAAATATAGAAAATAATCAAAAGACTGAATACTGAATACATTATTCTAAAAATCATAAGGCCTTTTGAGAAGACATTATATACTTAATGTATACATGTTGAACAGATGTGATTATGTACTACTATATTTCATATATATAATATTGCTGTGTTAAATATATATGCAAACACAATATATGTTAAATGCATATTGAGATTAAACTAATCAAGCATACAGTTAAATTTAAAGATGAGAATGTTTCTGAAGCCTGAATATTGTAATATTCCTTACAAATTAAAGTCTCAATATAGTAACTTTAGTACTATCACTTTTTTCTTTAAAAGATCTGAATTTCCCTGAAGTAGATAACGTCAGGAAAAATATAACTGCAGATAGATAAGGACTAACATTAATAAGGAAAAGAGTTAGACCCATTCAAGGAGAAAGTAATGAAATGTACTGTATCTTAGACAATGGATAATGAACATAATATTTGAGAAATAGTATGTACTGGATGACTTCTTGTTAATTGATGTTTTATGACTTTCGTAGCATGTGTCTAGTTATAGAAGATGGTCAAGAATTGATGGAGATTGAAGCAGTGATGATGGGAAGGAATGGTGGAAAGTAACAGCATCTTTATGATGAAGTTCAATTTAATCCTTCCTAGTTCCACTGTATTTAAACAATTAGCATAAAGGAGGTCCTGACTCACCCAGACAGAAAAGAATCTGTGCAGAAAACATAAAGTTTGCTCTGCAAATACAGGAAGCCAAATAAAGAAGAGGAAAAAGCAATGAACAAACTTAAATTGGTAAAACTGATAAAATTCAAATGAAGAAATATCCCACTAGATTTCTGTGAAAGGAACAAGATTTATTCATGACAATATACAGTGGCCTATAGCTGAATGTAAACTACAGAAGATTATCTGAAAATCATTTCTGCTAATTTTCCTGAAAAGGACACAAAGAATCATATGGGAAAAACTTAATACTATTGGCATTTTCAGATTAGTAAAGATGACAAACTGGAAAGAGAAAAATAAAATTTAAATTGGAGAGAGTTAAACCTTGATTTTAACATTTAACATATATTTAAGTGTCATATTCAATAAATAGAGCTCAGCTTAAATGTAAATGTTTAAATCATTAAAATGGCTGTACAGTATGTACTTTGCCATAATAAAAAAGGTTATTTCCTATAGACATACCTTTATAAATTATTAATTGATGACACTTGGTCAGAATACAAATATTTTATTAAACATAAGCAAATATAATACCCACATAAACCATCACAAAATATTAACTTTTCCTTTTTAATACTCTTCTGGTATAGTATTAAAAGATGAAAGGTTACATAAAAGTTTTCTTTTTAAAAAGCTTATATAATTTGTAGTAAAAACAAAAGCATGTTTCTAAATACAAATAGGAAAAATTTCAATTCTTCAGACATAATCATATTTAAAACCTGTTATCATTAAGGATAACAAAAAAGATCATAAAGGAAGATATTTCATAAGTACCTACGTACAAGAAAAAATCTAATAAATTTAGAGACTTTATAGAACCAGTGTTCACATATCAAGGGGTCAAACAGAAACTAATATTTATAAAGAGTGAAATTTCCACAACTGTATTTGATTTTGGTACCCCGCATCTTGTTTATACATTTATCTAATCTGGGGAGGGGTAGGAGAATAACAAAATGCTGACCCATTGCAACATTGATACTCACAAGACACTATGTTGGAAACCAATTTTACAACTTCTGGGGTGCGGGGAGGGATTGGGGAGGTTGGGGAGGGAAGGGATAGTAGGAGAAAAATGAAGGAAGGGATAACAGTGCTTGACAAAAAATGTACTCATCACCTTACTCATACTCATTACCTTACCTAACTGTAACCCCTGGGTACAGCATCTTTACAATAAAATAAAATTAAACATTCCTCAACATCTTATTATTCACTTCTGCAAGCCTAAACACACAAAAGAGATGACTTTTTTAAATCAAATGTATTATACCCTCACTTGTAGTCTAAACAAAATTAACACAAATTGAGATTGATTTATATATGTGCACAAGATTAGAATATGAACACTTTTTCACTAAATACAGTAATACAACTTTAATTTTTGTATGTTTTTGGCAATTGAATTCAACCTTAGATAGGCAATGAATGAGAACAACTGAGAAATCTATTTATAAAGTAAACATGCCTGAACCCTACTTCTAATCATCACAAACATACCTGCTAGCCTTGACAGATTTCTGTGATCTGTGGACTAATGCCAAGGGGGTAAAAGCTAGGTAAAAGAAAGAAAAAGGCTGCTAAAGACACCAGCATTGTAGCAGTAAGATGAGAAGATTTTACTTTGTAAAAAGAAACATCACACAGCACAGAATATGAATGCTAGGGTTACAGGGACTATATTTTCTAAAATGTGTATAATAATTTTACACATGATAAAACATATTTTGGGTAGAAGTTTGTCTCAACCTCTAGGTTGTAATTTACATTTATTTCTTATATTTTAACAATAATTCAGTTTTCTTTCTAATTTTCCATACTAAATGTTTTGTACCAAGTTAATACCCTTAATAAATATAAATCTCTATTAACTTAAGCTGTCTCACTGAATCTAACCATGTTGATACAGAAATTTATCCTAAGCATAGTCGTGAATATACTTCAAGCTCACATCATTCACATACCGAAATTTTCCAACAATATGTGGGATTGAATTCATAAAAGGACACCATGAATCTCCGAGGGTCTCAGCATTCTCTGTAGTTTTAACCCATCCACTGAAAATGACAACATTTTTATAGGATGTATACTATAGAAATGCATGTTTTATGGGAAAAAATTGGAAAAGATTAAATATTTAGTAAAAATTGCTATCACTTTAATGTTATAAAATTTAGATGACTTTCTATTGATATTATATTTTTAGAAATCAATTTAGGATACTTATTTCCAAGTTATAGTAGATTTCCTGTTAGCTAGTGATACTCCTAAAAGAAATGCCTGTGGTAAGAGAATTTGGAGATTAAAATCATATTTTCCTCACTCTCTTTGAGCAAGGTTTCTTCCTACTAGAAGTTCTTGTGCATGATCTAGAATAAAGTAGTACATGGAAGACAGCATACAGGAATCAATCATTTTTGCCTGAGAATCATAAATGATCTTAATCCAATAAAATGCCACTATTTCTTGAGACTCAGAGAATAGGAAAGTAAAGGACAGCAACTACTTTTATGGGATTAATTACTTGATAGTATTCCTAATTTCTACATATACTTCTATATACACAATTAGACACATATTCAAAATCAGCTTCTTCATGAGAAATAAGTATAAAAAGATGTCTTCTATGGGAAAAATATTCTTTCACTTTAATTTGGCTTCAAACTCCTACTTTTAAATGTATGTTTTATAATGATTATCACATAAGAAGAAAACAGATATTGGCACTAAATTGTCAGGAGACAGAGAAGATGGAAGAAGGAGATTATGTGTATCTAAACAGATTCAAAGCAGTACTCCTCCAGCAAACACAAGAAGATGCTTTGTACACCCAGGGCATGACTGTAAAAGAAAACACAAATCTAAAATATGAGAAATTTCACTATTGAAGTATGTTGATAGTAGAAAAATAGATTCATAGGAAGAAAAGCAGGAGATAGAATCTGGATTGACTGGAATGGAGACCTTAAAAATACAAAAAAAAAAAAAAAGCTTTCAAAATTTCATAGACAAAAATAGAAAAATTGGAGATATCAAAATGAATAAATAAAAGACAAACCATGTAGGTCACGAGAGCCGCTTAAATTTGGAAAGAGGTAGGTCTAAAGAACCAAAGAATTTGGGGGAAAGAAAATATCTACAGAACTAATTTCTTCAGATGTTAAAGTTATGTTGATGCAATTATTAAGAATGAGCTCATATTTCAGGAAGAAAAAGTGTGGTGGTTCAGCTGAGAAACAATGTTTATGGATATTTTATAACTACTGTAAAATAAAAGACTGTTTATATGACAGATTACAATTGTATTAATCAATAATACTTATTAAACTTGCCCATATTAAAATTTTCCATTTGCCAGAAAGTTTGTTGATTTACTTGTGATGAGAGTGTTGTTTTTACATACATCATACAGGTCTGAAACAATGGCCAAAAAATGATCTACAAAGATCATTTCCTGTAATTACAAGCCCAACACATTATGGGTTATTATATCATTATTATTATTCCTTCAAACCTCTCAACATGATGGTTTGTGAATGTAACTTAAATCAATGAAATAGAATTAATTGGCCATTATGATTTATCATGTTTAGCATAATGACAGTAAATCCAGTTTAATATAAATATGCAAATATCAATGACACTGTCATTTACAAAGGCAAAAAACAATGTCCATTATTTCTATATTCACTAATTTATAACATTTCATGACATTCTAATTCATTTATTAAGTAGATATTTGAAAATGTAAAAGTGGCACACAACCAATGTCACAATAGTAACATATAGATAAATGCTGTACTGTATTCATTTGGTTTTTGTAGACTGAAGTAATATTATCAGTCTCTTAAAGAATGCTAATTAAATGATTAAATTCTGAATGTAATTTATGAAGATTAAGCATACTAATTAAGAATTGCCAGATTGGAATTAGACACAATATTTGGTAGAATAAAGTAACCTATAGTTAACTATGACAAGCATTTTCCTTTTACATGACATTTAATATAATTCTGGCATATTTTTAATGCTTAAATTAAAACTCTTTAAACATAAAGTGTATGTCATTCATATTGTAATGGAAACTTTACAAGAGAACAATGTAAAAACTAAATAGAGCTGGGCATTCCTTTCTCACATCTGTAATGCTAGTAGTTACCACTGAAGACATGGAGGATAGAGGATCAAGTCGAGCCCAGGCGAAAAGTCTGTAAAACTCTATTCAGTTAATTAAAAACCAGGGCCAGGCCATGGAACAGCCAACCATAACAGGAAAATTTAAAAACAAAAATTTTTAAAGCCTGGTATCAAGCTCTGAATTTACCACCTCCAATACTGGAAAAACAATAATAATAAATAAAAATGAAAACTTAAACCTATGTAGATCATATTCATCAAGACCACTGAACACTGTTGAACATTTAGCAGCTTGATATGAATAGCATTTCTATGATCCACATGCAGAAAATGAAAAAGGATAGGAAAAGGAAACTTTCTTCAAAGCAACCACAGAGCACGTGAAAACTTGGTTTTAAGTAATTTAAAGACATTATGATGAAATTACTTTGTAAGAAAAAGGTTATCAGCTAGTTTCTATTTGGTAGGCAACCGTTTGTTAAAGCAGGGAACAATGGCAATTCAAGTAAGACAATCATAGTATGTCTTTGACATACTAAGTAGGCACAATGACATACCAATACACAGGAAAAAAGCGAGGTGAAAGGAGAGTCCATGAATGCTTACAAAAAGACCGGAAGTACACCCACAAAAACTACCCACAATGAGGGGAAAGGCAGGCCATTGATGGCCGAGAAATGCTACATTTCTCATTTCTTGCATATTTATTAATAAAATTTTGCTTTTATAACTCCAAATTACACATATGGCAGTTACAAAAGCAGCCCTAGTGGTACTCTTTTAATAACAATGAAGATTTATTGTTTTCTTTGATGCAGCTAACAAATGCCCATAGTTATGCACATGTCTAAAGAAAAGTGTAGGTACATGTATGTGGAAGTTTTACATGTTCGTTAATATTATAAACGTCTAAAGAAAGACTATGCAAAGGGGTGTGTGGACTTTTGCTTTCATATGCCCACAACACTAGTAAACTTGAAATCATGAAAGCAATTTAATCTTAATGGAAATGCCATGCTACAGCATTCCAAAAGAGGGCGCTGTAACTCCATGGCCACAAAAAGCCATTTGACAGGAACGTGCTATATTCAAATACATAACTTACGGAGTTATTGAAAGAAGATGATTATAGGGAAAACCCTGTAAATTATATGTTTATTTTTGCTTGCGAATTAATTCCTTAAATAACACAGTTAGCCCCTGTACTTGAGAAACTGAGTCAGGAGGATCACAAATTCCCAAGACAGTGTGGTCTACCTAGGGAGAGACTTCCTCTCCAGAAAAATCCCAGGTAATCTATGGGAACGATCATTATGTCTGATAATAAAATGGAAGCATTTCAACGCCTTTATATAGCTCACAATATGACACACATATCAGAGAGGTTTCAATTTAAAAAAACCTACAGAATACAGGAAAACCCAGATGTTACACTTAACTAACTAAAACATGTAGGTTGTGATTATTTGAAAATTGCAATTTATCTCTTGGCATAATTATTAAATATTGGAATACTGAGTGTCATATTTGGTGTTTCTTTCCTGAAAAAATGCTGTGAAACTTCATAAGTTAACTCAAACCTTAAAAATTGTACTTCATTTTTGAAAGAAAAAAGGTAAGAATAGGATTTAGCTTCTAAATTAATTAAAAGGAAATTAACAAATGAATTAAAAGCTCAAAACAGAGGAGATATTTGAGGTAAAAATAAGACATTCTAATGAAGAAAGGAGTATTAGTATCAAATGCCAGACGTTAAATCAAGTAGAAAAGCAACAGTATGTCCTGAGAAGTACATCTTGGAAGAGTATTAAATAATAACAGGTTCTACATTCAAACATATCCATATAAAAATGAAATGCATGCAAGCAAAATCAGCTGAGGAAGGATACTTAATTATTCAAGGTGCTATTTAACAAACTTTTTTACCCACTTGTTATGTAATTACAGTTAAAAATAGATGGTTTGTTTCTTTCTCTTAATCAGCATGTGGCAAAAATCACCCAGTTTCCACACATTTAAAATAGGATTTAAGATACCTGATTACTACTATTTCCTTAGACTCAACATAGCCCATAAATTGCAGAGGAAAGAGTCACATATATAGTGTAAAAAACAGGCAGAGGTAGTAAGGAATTATCTGATAATAGAATAATAAAACATATGTAAGTTCTAGGAGTATGTAAATTATTAAGCATGTCAATAAAAGATCAGTTTTAGAAATACTGGCTTATAGAAATAAGAACATATTTTGGGTTTTGTTTGGCCACTGCTAATTTACCAGATAGTATTTAATGGTTGGGCCCTCTATTTGTTCAATATATTACATATCCTACCTAATGATATCCATCCTAATGAATTTATGAAGATCCTGTTAAAAGCTGAAAATGATCCAATGGTACAAGTCATTACAGTTTGTTCTTATAATATGGCTTAAGAACCTAGTGCTTGACAATGTCTTTGCTATTAAGCTCCTTAATGTAATTTCCATTTGTTTTAATATTCTTCACTTTCTCCTCCTTAAATTTTCATTTTCTTATATGAAGGTTCTCTTCCTTGTAATCTCCTAAAACCAAGTTTCACTATTTTTATTTGATTTACTTATTTCTAAATGTGGATATCTGTTTTCGTCTTACGCCTATATCAGAATCATCAAGAGCTGCTTAATAAACAGAGCCTCATTTTGCCACGAGGATGGTGCATAACTATCTTTGAGCATAACTGTGTTATTGCAACAGGCAACTTTCTTACAAGGAGCACATGGTTTTAAATAGCCATCTACCACCATCGTCTTCAACACTGGAATGAAAAAGTCACTCAAGAACTTCAGTAAGAGGCAATACAGACCTAAACTAAAAATGAAAAGAACAATATTCAAAAAGAGCCTACAAAAGTAAAATCAGCTAGACTTCTTGACCGATTGAATGAGACAGATAAAGAAAGACAAAAACAAATAAGCAAAAGAATTACAGCTTTGCAGTTTGGGGAGATTAATAGAAGGCGGACCCTTTGAAAATAGTAAGTTATGTGCAAGGTTATAATGGTTAACAAATTAAAAATAAATGCATATATAGCTTCCACAGCATGCTGCATGCTAGTTGCAAGCTGCAAGGTTTCCCTCATTCAGGGGGGTTTCCCTCATTCAGGGGGGCATATAAGTCAATAGTAGAGCACGTGCCAATTATATGCAAGCCCCCTGGATAGGATCCCTAGCAGGAGATAAAAAGATGTGCCTCATTCCTAGGGAGTTTTGATTCATCCATGTAACTACAAGTAATATATTGTATTTTAAAATGATTATGTTTTTCTATTCAAGTTAAGCAGCTTAAAAAGTATATATGCTCACTGTACATGCATGAATGTTTTGTGCTTTAGTATAGGCCTACATTGCCTCATCTCCTAAGTCTATAGAACATAAGCACTGCTAAACCCACAGTGAACAAGTTAAACCATACTGACTTTACCATTTACTCCTTTAAGGAAAAAAAATCAAATTAATTAGACCAGGAGGAAAGAATTGTCTGGTAACTCTAACCTATAATGAATGTTATTTTTAAATATGTATTACTTTAGATTTTTAATGTAATTTAAATTATTAGCCTCAAGTAACTTTCATGGGAGCCTTCTCTTTATGAAGAAGGATCTGGCAAAAACCATAAAGCTTCTAGTCTAAGTGAACCTTCGCTTGCTAAGATGTAATTTATATGTAAATATCCATTTAACAAAGCTCAAACCTATTAAATGTATGGATTCTTTTACAATGGCATCTACCCTTTAGAATATATTCCTATTACCCTAGGAAATATGTATTACCTGTAAAATTTCTATTATAAATCATGATACCTTTAAAAAGTGGTAATAATCACTTTAAAATGTATGCAATTTTTAGTAATAATATGTTTGAGTGGTTAACCAAACCACAAAATCACATGAGGTGGTGTGTCAATATAAATAGAAATTTATACTGCCAAATGTGTTCTTGTGACATTTTAGAGGTCACTGGTAAGATTACGGAAGTCATATTCACTTGGATATTATGCTTCAGGTACTCATAGTTATCCTATGTTTTCTGTGAGAAGCTCTTTCCATATTGGTTACACAGATCTGGTCCCTCTATCTGATTAGTCTCAAATCATGAAGTTATTCTTATTTCTAATAGTTTTTTTCATCACTAAAGACTCTCTGTGCACCTAAGTTCATTTTGGTTTTATAGTCTACATATAATACACATATTTCATTGAGATTTCCTTTTCTTTTTTTAAAATTTAAACATTATTGTAAAGGTGATGTACAGAGGGGCTACAGTTGTATGCCAGGTAATGAGCACAACTCTTTTTAAACAGTGTTACCACCTCCCTCATTCTCTCCTACTTTTTCACCTCCCAGCCTCTCCATCCCCACTTGTAAAGTTCATTTCCAACATAGTGTCTAGTGAGTATCCCTGCTGAATTGGTTCACCCTTTATCCCACCATTTCTGTGCTTCCCCTTCCCCTCTCCAAGTCAGACTAACCTATGTATAAGACAAAGGGTATAGAAATAAAAAATAGTGACAAAAGAATATAAACAAAAGGAAAAAATAAAGAAAAAAGAAGTAATTACAAACAGTACAAGACAAAAACCTCTTGTTTCCATTTCTTGGGGTTCATTTAAATAAACATCATTTTATATGGTAATATGGCTATAGCTATTGAGCGATTATGATCCTCTCCAAAGAATATCCTCCTTTGTTCTCACTTTGTGAATGCTTAGAGTACTGTATAATTAATTATGTCCAAGGTAATTATTTGTAGATTTACACACCAATTCTAGTTAATAGAAATGAGGGAAAACATGCAGCCTATTTTTCTTTAGGTCTGGCTTACTTTGTTCAATATAAACTTTTCTAAGACTTCTCAGTTCCTGAAATTTCTTTTAATTTTCTAGAGATATATACAGTAAAGGAAAAAATAGTCAAAATTATGTTTTGATTATTTAAATAAATGACAGTCAATAGTAAGTAACTATCAAAAATCTTTATAACTTTTCAGCCCTAAGGGGAAATGGTTTCATGAACACCACAAAAGTTCTATCTTGAGATTTTATAGCAAGAGTGTTAGACTTGATTTACCTACAATCATCAGATTATTAAACACATTCATAGAATATTTGATCTGTACTCACAAAGAGAGGAGAGTATATGGAGAGTATAATGCATGACCTCTAAGCAAATGCAAGGAAAAAAGGTACCTTTAATTCAGCAATAACTAAGTACCAAATATCATTTTAAATGATGTTAGTTTCTATGGGTAAATGTTATTATTAGCACCACCTTACAGCTGAAGAAACTGAAGGAAGATGCGAACTTATCAAACATTACAATTTCAGCAAGTATAGAAAATGACAAATGATATAGCAGCCTGGTTGTAATCCATACTGTTATATGTTACACTATTACCAGTACTCAAGAGCATATTGGGACACACATGCTTCAAAATGTACATAGCATTTGTCCCATCATAAAGGCACAAGTAGAGTGCACAGGAAAAATATTATGCCACATGGTGCCTAGATTATAACAAACCTCAAATGAGACATGATGATGCCATTGGGCAGGAAACTCAAAGAGGATGGTTTCAGCTCTTAAAAATAAACCATTGAAAAACAATATTTTAAATGACAAAATGTATGCCTTCATAGAAGAAGCATAATCTCTACAGTTCTTAATTATAATACATATCACACCAAAATTGAAATTTCACTTGAGTATTATTTCTTTGAAATGTCTCAAATGTATTAGACATTTTTAAGTGCAGACAAAGAAGAGACAAGAGGTTCACACATGTAATTTGTTCAGTCATACAATTTAAAACTCGAAAATGCATATGCCAATTTTTTTTTTTTTGGTCAGGCGTGGGGCTTGAACTCTGGGCCTGAGCACTGTCCCTAAGCTCTTCAACTCAAGGCAAGTGCTCGACCACTTGAGCCTCAGCACCACTTCCCGTTTTTGTGGTGGTTCATTGAAGATAAGAGTCTCATGGACTTTCCTGCCTGGGCTGGCTTTGAACCACTATCCTGAGATCTCAGCCTTTTGAGTAGCTAGGATTACAGGTGTGAGCCACCGTCACCCTGCACCAAAGTCATTTTAAAAACAAGTTCACTCTATCTGTCATGGCATCTATCTCACAACTTAATGGATAGATACCAGTAGTAAACACTGAATTTATTTAGCCTTCTCTAATGCTTTCACCGTAATAAGACTGGTCAATGACTTAACACAGTATGATTACTAAATTCTTTGTTTTTTTATTTTTCCCACTGGCATATTCCCTTTGACTTTCCCCTTTATGCCAGGCTTGTGTTTCTCCTTGTGGAAATCCTGTGTTGATATTACAGAATGTAAAGCAGGTATAATGGCTACCTTCAGAAAACTTACATCTTAGTGAGATACATGGTAAACTGATAATGACATAAATTATAATGCAGCAAGGTGACTTCCTAAAGAGATACAAAACCTACAAGAAGAGGCTAAAGAAGCCATCTTGTCAAAAGCATTAAACTGAGGCCTGGAAGTAAACTATCCTTAGACTTAATTTTGACTTGCTTTTGTTATGTGCCATAGGCTCTTTTGATCCTGTTTTGTGTTTGTAAGTTTTATCTATCCTCCTACTTTACCATCAAAGGGCTGACAAGTTATGTGATTCATAGCACTTAGGCAGTGTTCACATCTCCATACAGAAGAAGTACACGTAATACCAAGGTGACATTTGGCATAAGCCAGTGTGCTCTGAAACACTGCAAAGATTCTTATAGTCTAATTTAAAGTTCTGAGACAGAATCTAAGGCCTCAATAACATGAAATGGATCTACAACTGTTATAGTTTAAATTGGTTGGTTTAGGTTGTCTCAGATGGAAAAATGAAATGGCACTCTTAGGTGGTAAGAAGAGGGCAGGCATTGAATAGAGAATGTTTTCTCTACTGAGTTTCTCTCTTCAATAAACTATAAAATCTTGCTTGAGCACTAATTTTACATATGAGCTATATTCTTTATTGGTTGTAACACAGTTTCATGTAACTAACCAAAATAAAACTAATGTACCTTTGCAAGGAACTTTTTGATCTACAAACTTCAAAACAAAGTTAAGTTGAAAAAAAAATAATTTTGAGGAAGCAGTTCCTTATTTTTTTCCCCAAAGTATAGCATCCACATTGAATCATGTGTGCTAACAGGTCTCAAAGTGTATTCATGGACCAACAGTATGAATGGTGGGAAAGGGAGAAACTTTGTGGAGAAAAATACTGCTTGTAATCTGATCATTGTGGTGAAGGTCTGGGTAGGGAAGAGGCCATCAACATTGGAGTAGAGAAAGTCAGTCTCCTAAGTAGATTCTAAAATTGCCAAGGTATTTCTTTTAATACTCTTTTTCAAGGTTTTAACTCACATTATAAGAAACCGTGTCCTCCCCATAGTTTATGATTTTACAGTAAACTATGATAAAGAGGTAAAAATTTAATTGTAGTAATTTTTGCCATTTAATTTTTGGTACTGGGGATCAAATTAATAATATTAAACTTGCTATACAAGGACTCTGCCACTGAGCTACATCCCAGACATACTTTAAGAATATAATCCTTATTTTAGTAAGATTCAGTTTTCTGATATTTGGCTTAAGAATAATACCAACTTAATGTTTAAAATAATATTTCCAGCCAGGTGCTGGTGGCTCACACTTGTAATCCTAGCTACTCAGGAGGCTAAGATCTGAGAATCGCAGTTCAAAGCCAGCCTGGGCAGAAAAGTCCATGAGACTCCTACCTCCCCCGAAAACTAGAAGTGGCACTGTGGCTCAAGTGGAAACAGCTCAGGGACAGCACCCAAGCCCAGAGTTCAAGTCCCATGACCCCCCTCCTCCAAAAAAATGCAAAGAATTTCTAATATTCTGCAAAATAATGAAATAATTTTGAAATTTCTTCCATGAATTACTGTATCTTTCTAAATGTTGGCATACACCTTTCACTCTTATCTTAGGTTCCAACAGTATTTATTCATAGAAAATTTGAATTATTAAGTATGTTTATAAAAATGTTCACAAATGAAAAAAAAATGATTAGGGCCATTACTTATTTTTCTTCATTTAAAAATGAGAATACTTTCCTAGAACCTTAATTTAAACTTTACCTATCACAAATTTACATTGTTAATTTTGTTAGTTTTAGAAAACCAACTTACAACCTGGTTGCTGTCGGTTGCATATCACTCACTGCACAGTATACTTTTATATATCTCACAGTGCTATTTATATACATTGCTTTTATTAAAATCATACTGATTAAATACAGAAAGTGCTGTCAAATTAAAAATTCACATATATAACACTGACATTACAAGGTAACTTAGACAGCCTTTAAAAAGTAGTGAAGTTTCAACACATACATTTTAACATTTAATGAGTTTAATTGCTTTAGAATTTTACTTTTGTTCTGTTAGTGCCCAACAATCTACACTGTAAAATTTTGTTTTATATTAATATATGCATATATTATACTCTATCTGTTTGAGCATTACGTCTTTTAGATTAATAAGACATACCTTTAACTTTTATATTATTAACACAAAATCACAGTTTTTCTATGTTGGAATAAATTTATTCGTAAGAATTTTACAGCGTAGCAAAAAATAATATGCAGATGGATTATGTATATGCAGTTGATCTGAGTAGTATAAATACAAATTGGGGGTTTCTAGAACTAGGTACATTCTATTTCCATTAAAAGCTCCTCTTAAACATCTAGCACAGTAAACAGATTGTTCTTCAATATCAATCCTTCAGTATTTTTCTTTAAATAAAAGAGAACACATTTAATTTTAACTAGACAAATGGTACCTAAGCTAGATGACTATTTGCCAATATTCATTGCAGTGATAGGTAAAGTGACTAAGATCTAGTCTAAAGCAGATGTATGAAAATGATAGGAGTATCTTAACCCATTTCCTTCTTTTCATGTTCATGCAAGAAACAGACAAGGAGATCATGAGTATTGTTTCTGATAGGAGACAATCAATATAAAGTAGCATTCATATGCTGTGGACCCAATCTTTCTGCAAAGCAAATAATGACAAGGGCTCTTATGTCAGAGAGAGTTTAGCCATCTGTAATTCTAAGCATTGTTGTTTTGGTTATTAACAAAGTTAATTAATCAGTATCTTAACTATTAGGATAACTGAGAATGTACTTATTATTTACTATATAAATAACAATAAACTTGTCAATCAAGCATGTTCTTAGACCAATCAAGTGTGATCTCTGACTTTATCTTCAGTCTAGCCATACCAGCTTTATTAACAAGAGCGTTTCTTTCCGTCTCTATACTCAACCCTGTTTCATTAATATTTTATTCCCTTATTTTTCTTTGACTCGGAAATGACACCAATATATTTCTAAGTACCATATTAATTTCACCTGGACCAAAGAGACCTAAGGATCTCCCATTCTGAATCCTGCCTCTTTTGTTAGGTTTTTCTGTTTTTAATTTTTAAGTAATTGTACAAAGGAGTTATCATTCAACAAATCAGTTTATAAGCACACTGAACCTTGAGTGATGCCACCCTTTCCCTTAGTTTTTCCCATTCCTCTCAACTTCTTCTATACATTTTCTTAATTACAAAGGTTATGCATTGAATATGATTATATTCACCTCTCCCTTCCTGTCTTAGATTATGAGTTTGTTTCTCTAGGACATTGTGCCATATTTATCATACTTTTTTAGAAGCCCTCTCAAGTCATTGCCCAGATTACCTGAGCAATACACAACTGCATAGAGAGCGTAAGTCCGCAATAAGATTTTAAAAGCAAAATGTTCATTACTTTTAATATTCTTCCTTAAAAAGTTATAACCTGTCTGTATGTATGTATGTTTGGGTGTATACACATATGTCTGTGTATAGGTGCATGTACATGGAAAAAGAGTGAGACTAAGATGAGATCAAGCCATATCCTCATTTTGAAGATCTTTATTGTTAGCTGCTTTTCTATTAACTATTCTTAACAAAAGATACTAGATTACTTTCTAGTATTCTTATAAATTTGTTACTTTCATTGCCAATTATCCACAGGAAACATACTGTACTTTTTAAGGATTAATTTCTTTAGGAAAAGTTTGTTCTTGGTAATGTTTTCAAATATAGTTCCTTCATGAGCACAGAGCTTGTTTACCATGCTCAAATCCTGAGTTTCAATACCTGGAAAGGCAAGAAAACAAGACAAAAACAAAAAACAAAAAATAAATGAATAAAAAATACAAATAAAAACAAAATTTTTAAATAAAAGCAAATAAGTAAGCAATTTTTTAAACTATGAGAGTCATTATTAGTTTCAAGATGTGATGTCACTTGGGAAGGGACCAATTTTATCTACTGTCTAAGGACACACAAGATCCTTTACAGCTGTACACATAGCCTTCTATTCCTTTCCTTTCCACATTTCCTATTATTTAATTCTCTGTTTCTTATTTGGTGGTGGTGATGGTGGTGCTGTTGGAATTTACTGACTTGGAACAGTGGGAGAGAAGGAAGAGAAGTAGACAGGATTATAAAGGGTGGCTAGGGAGCTAAGTGCTTACTGGAGGACTCAATAAGGATTGCAGCGGGGTGGGATAACTACCAAAGTTGTGGTATTTCGACTCTCACCATCCAAGTTCCCCTAAAAGCATTTGACAAGACTTCTGTATGTAGATTCCCTGGAAAGCAAGTACCTGACACTATGGGAGATGAGTGAGATATTATTTCTTCAATCTGGTATTTTTGAAAATTCTACTTATTAATACAGTAGAAGCAGGAGATAGTAGGCTGCAAATGTTAGATATTTGGAACTTCCTTTGGTGTGATCTGTGTCTGTGTTTGAACTCAGTGAATAGACACTGTCCATTGAATTTTTCAATCAAGGCTGGCACTCTACCACTTGAGCCTTACCTTCATTTCCAGCTCTTTCTGCTGGTTAATTGGAGATAAGACTTTCAGTTGCTTTCTTGCCTGGGCTGGTTTTGATTGTCAATTCTCAATCCCTTGCTTCCTATTTTCACAAGCTTATCATCTCAATTTTATCTTGAATTGTAAAGGCTTTTTTCTATACTTCTAATTTTTAAAAAATCCTCCTATTACCTCTCACCTCTATTATCTTTTTTACTTTTCTTAGATATACATTTCTTATCTCCTTGAAAATATTAAGGCTTTTGTTAGATTTTCTTTCTCCAATATCTGTTATTTGTTTATTATCTCTTTTTCTGTCTTTTCCTCTGTCTCTGTCTCATTTTTACTTTTATTATCTTTAATTAGTTGTACAAGAAGTTGCCATTTAATGAGTTTATAAATACAGTATCTTCATCAATGTTACCATTTCAACATTCTCACTCATCATATTCAACCCAAACTTTCCTTCATTTTTCTTAATTTTGTAGGATATACATGAATTCTTGACTACATTTTCCCATTCTTCTCCTCTTCATTCATATACCCCATTCCCTTTGACCCCACCCCAACCCTTTCACATGCCTACTTCTTGGTGTTTATTTTGACTTTGACTTTGTTTTCTTAGAAAGTGCAGGATTTGAGTTCCTCTTTGAATCTACCATACTTCAGTTAATACATTTGTAATGCTTGCATACCACCAAATGTATTTATTTTACTACCACATATAGAAAAATATGCATCCTTTTTCTCTCTCTAGGCTTGACTTGTTTCCCTTGATGTTTGTCCAGTTCTTTCCATTTCTTTACAAATGGTACAGTATCATTCTTTCTAATGGATGAGTACAATTCTACTGAGTATATTTACCACATTTTCTTAATCCATTCTTCAATTGGGCTTATGCCATACTTTGACTACGGTGAATAGTATTGCAAGAAACATGGCTGTGTTGGTAGCTTCACCAAATCTTGGTTTGTAATCTTCTAGAAAGTTTTTCAAGAGAAAATAAAACTTCATTGCCAAGAGGTCTAGGAATTATAACTAAGTAATAAACTATAGCAGAACCGCATAGATAATTATTTTAATAACAACTTCTCAGATCAAGGCCTAAGAAACTATGAACAATGTGACACTGAACAAGTTATTTAATCTGTCCCTGTCCAACTTCCTCCCTTAGCAGTAAATATACCAGAATGAATGGCTGTATGCCCTATGTACTGGACATGCATAAATACATTTAAGATAGTTAAATGGTTACTGAGTGTTGAAGATAGTTACATAATTACTGAGACACTGTAAGCATTCTTTGGTGAAAAAAAGTGAGAGAGAAAAAAATGAAAGAAAAAAACAGAAACCAAGAACTTTGCAATGCCAAAAATTATATTTATAAGGAACAAAACTTTACCCTAGTTTAGGGAGTAAACTCTAGTTGTACAATCATTGCACATTTATTATTATGAAAGGATGATTTTTACAAGCTGCAAGTTTTTTTAACATGTATCTTTTTTAAATTTTTTTTAAATTTTATTTTTTATTGTAAGAATACCATACAGAGGAGTTACAGTTACATGGGCAAGATAAGAGTACATTTCTTATCAAGCATTGTTGCCCCCTCTTTGTTTCCCCTTCCCATCCCTTCCCATACTCCTCCCCTCTCCTCACCCGATTCTCCCCCCCCACAAAAGTTGTAAAGTTCACTTTTTGACATAACGACTTGTACATCTCATTGTTGCAATGGGTCCACCTGTATCCCTAGTTAAACGATTTGTTTTTTCCCTTCCCTTCCACAAATTATACCAATATCAAATACAGTGAAAGCATGGGTTACACCGTGGGGGAGGGACATACAAAGCAACATAGAAATCATCTTATAAATATGTTAGAAACAATTGCATGAAAAGAAAAAAAAATTTTTTTTGAATACTTATCTTGCGGTTCATTAGCCTAACATCAACTTATCAGACCTTTTCTGCTTGACTCAGAAATATACTAGTTATTGCAAATAAGGGAAACCATGGGACCTATGTTTCTTTGGGCCTGGCTTTCTTCACTTAATATAATTTTGAAGAAGGGAAACATAAAAGAAATACATAGAAGAAAAGAGTCAATAGGTTTGTGAGGATTCTTTTCTTGTGCTTGGCTCTCAAGGTGACCTTTTGAGAAAATGAATGATATTCATTAACTTACTGGTATGTGATCAGTGTATTCATCATACGCAGACATGTTAGGAAGACTGCCATGGTGCACAGAAATAATCCAAGAAAACAAGTCCAAGTTAGTGATAAAATTGAACTCCCTTTGTGTTTGATTTTCAACTACCTGTATTCAATTATAAATAAGCTTTTAAAGAAACCTAACCATTAGCTGTTAACTCATAATGACTTACGAAAGCAATCCCTATACCGCCATTCACATCTTGCTAACAGATCCCTACTCTGCAACCTTTAGATTAAAATGAAAAGGGAAATGAAATTTCATAACACATACTGCTCCTCATTCTCAGTCTTATCACAAGAAACTCAAATGCACAAAAATCCATTTCAACATAAACAAGCTATAAGATTTGATTATATGTTTAAAAGAGGCAAGAAAATGTTTCTCTTGGACTATGACTTACTGTATCCTAACTAAAAGTGGAGATGATACATTCCAAATTTCTATTTAATTTTGTCAAAGTGAACACTCTTCAAAGGTTTGAAAAAGTTTTCAAAGAGGAAATGTAGAAAAGTTAGAGAAGAAATGTATTCGCTACCTTACTTATGTAACTATAATCCCTCTGTACATGACCTTGACAATAAAATTTAAAAAATCATTGTATAAAAAGGAAAAAAATAGAGCCAAATTGTGCTTTAGCTACTGAGAATTGACATTTTGGTATTAATTTGAGATGAGTGATATTATCTCTTAATTGGATATTTTCTCACAGTACAAACATGAATGACTGAACATTATGAGATCAGGCACATCTATATTAAATCTACTTTGTGATCTCCTAACAATGGGTCCAGAAATATAATGTAAAGCAACTAGGAATCATAGACTTTATGATCAAGGGATTGATGGAAAATTTTTAAAATCTGGATCCTGATTTGAAATAATATCAAATTAAAACTACTATTCACAAATGTGTATACACTTTTCTATGCTCCCATCAATTTTTTAAAAGACGATGAAAAGCCCTATGATATGCTATTTAAAAATAACATGAGAAGAGAAGGTAAGTAGACAAGATAATGGTATGGTACTCAAGGTAGAGTGATTGTTCCAATCATACACTCTACTTACTCACTTCTTAGGCTTTTGAAAGATAAGAAAAGAATAACCCATGAGATTAACATGAGTGTTACAAATCTTCAAGATAATGCCAAAGTGTTCTATATAATAAAGTTTAAAACAGTGAGATCCAGGACCTAGCTCAGCAGTAAGTTCTAAACTTACAAAGCTCTGAGTTGTACAATAACATTTTTGGTCAAACAGTGACTTTAAGGAATCCTTATACAACAAATATCATGCCAATGCTTAAGAACTCATTAAAGCAAATCACTGTGGTTTTTAAACCACTTGTGTCCCTTGGAATTTTTCTTTGCCCTGATTTTAATCTAACAACTCCATTAAATCAAATAACAATTCTATTAACTACTTAATGTTATTTAAGACATTATATTCCTAAAGAAATTGTCTCCAGATATTTGATATTGCCATCACAAAAGGTTTTATAAATTTCTTTTGCCTTCTCTATAACGTACATATGCAAACATATATCTAGTAGCGAAGTACACTTTCCTAAAGTCAGGGTCTTTTTCATTCCTATAAATAACAAAATGGAGTAGCTCCCATCAATCAGGCAGTACACAGTGCCAGTACACTACAATCATTAAATACACTACTGCACCCTCAAAAAGTTCACAGTCCAAAAACTGAAGCTAACTGAGCAATTACTATGAAAAATTATATATATACAAATACATATATATACATACATACAACATACATCTATTTGTGTTGGTCACAGCAAAAAAAGAAAAGATTAGCAAGGAATATAATAAATAGTAAGGTGACAATGAAGTTTAAGAAAATGGGGGAAAAATCACCAAATAAAACTGAGACATTTATCTGTATCAACTACTGAGGGTCTATCAGATTACCAAATTAAGGAAAAGTCATTCCAAGTAAAGAGATACAACATTGGCTAAGCCATAAGCAAAGACCAAAACCACAAATAATCCAATGTGTTACAAATGAAAAAAGAACTTGTTTTATTTTAGCCAGTGCTTTCATTTCCAGTCAGTATTGTGAATTCTGAATAGTGATCAAGCAATATTTTTGTTACATAGTTTGGAAAGCTGAGCTTTAAGGAAATAGAGATGGTCAGTTTGTCATAAAAGTTATAAAGTAGAAGAATAGCATGAACAAAAAGAAGAGTTAGAAAGACATGATCATTCAGGAAAGAAGGAAGAAATATGTTAGGAAGATTAGTCAAAATTTTAGGATAATAGCGAGACTGATGTGAATCAAGTAATTATTAGGAAAAAAAGCTAATTATACAAACAATGTCAGAGTTAACAACAGGATTTTATAAACAACAGTTATGTCAAAACTGAACATGGTCCTCATGATGTAAACAACTATAAATCTAGCTGTCTATAACAAACATTCATCCTAGACAAAGAAAAACAAGGTTTTGTAGGAAATTCTACAAAATAAGCAACAGCAAAAGAACCACATTTATTTACTAAAATTATGATTTATGACAAGTCTGAGTTAACAAGTGGTACAAAGAAACAGGTTAGATATTTATGAGTAACTAACTCAGGAATTACAAAATATTTATAAGCTATAACTCATGATTTAGTGGCTCTCATCTATGAACTTATATGGAACAAAACCTATGTAAGCATGAGGTCATATATGATTCATAATAGTAAATAAAATTTATATTGGTTCAATTACATGTAATGAATTTAAATTACTTTCATCTAGTTATATGTACTATTTCTTTCATTTTTATTATCATATCAGAGTAGAAAATTTAAAAATCAGTTAAGTAGAAAAAGGCTATAAACCAAAAATATAAAAAGCTAATTTTTCTTTGTAAGACTTTTGACCATAAGAAAGATGAGGTGACATTCATGAGGCAGTCAAATGTCTAATTTTTACCAACTGAAAATGAGATCGATTTACCAATTCCACTTGCTATACAAAAGAAATTATTAATATTTGTGAGAAAATCGTGGAGAGGCCCAAGTTCAAAGCCAGCTTGAGCTGTAACAATGGACTATGTCAAAAAAATGGACTGTGTCAAAAACAAAATACAAAAAACAAGCAAACAAAATAGGTCATTAAAGATAAGCATATACAATAAGACAAAACAGGTTAAAGAGAAGCCATTCATTTGTTTAAATGATTAGAGGATTTTAAAATAAGAAATGCTAAATTTAACAGAAAGCAAAAGCAGACATAATTTTTTTTACCTTACATATTTTCCAAGTAAAATTATATCTATCTCTATCTATAGATATATAGATAGATACATATATAGCTATAATTGATTACTATACCCCATATAGAATTAAACAATGCCCTTACAAACCAGCATGGTTTTATATTTTATGTTTCCATTATCAACCTTTGGCAAATTTTTATTAATTGCTTTCCATCAACTCCTTCAAGACCAAATTATAGTGCTTCTTTTCCTGAAAAGTTCCCCAAATTTTCAATCTTTGATAGGCTTACTGTTTTTCTTTGTGCCTCTCCCTAAAACTCTCTTACCCATGGCTTCCTTCTCTGTCATGATCTTTCTTTGGTCGCTTCTTAGCAGAGCAATATTTGGTTAAAATGAAGTGAATCAATTCACTAACAAAAGTTACTTTATCCATTTAGTTAATTCTAATTTTCTACCCGACCCCTCCCCTCAAAAAATATCTCAAAAAACAGGGTATTTCCCCAGAATGCTCAAAAACTTTTTCTTAGGTGGACAACATATGTTCAAAAGACAAGATATATATATATTTTTTAAAGCCTTTTAGAATTTTTTTCTTCACACATGTCTAGGACATACAGTTCAATGCTTAATGCACAAAAAATTAAACACGTGTTAAATGAGATTTATAAAAAGAAGAAGGAAGGGTTTATTTACAACATTAATGTAGAGTACACCCAAAATAGAAAGGAACACTTCCACTTTCTCACACTTCTTGTACACAGACGTACTCTACAGACTGGCAAATGCAGGGCTCTAGAAATTAACACGTTTATTTTGTGTTTCTTAACATTCTAGAGAGCTTGATGGGATGATAACATTTTTAAGAAGGAGGAGAAAAAGAAAAATGAATCAATTAAAATGTTTTCTTCTCTTCTACAGAGGAGAGATCATTTCCTGGTATGTTATTTAGGTTCATTAGCATTCATATTGTATTTTGGAAACACAAAGAATCACCATCTCTCTGGTAAGGAAAAGTGTATCTAATTCTCCCTATGCATTTTCTCACAAATTAGATGTTTCAGGGTATGGAAGGTTGATTAAGTTGAACTATGTAACAAATGATGTTAGCAAAAGATTTTCTGTAGGTCATAGGAAAAAAAATCTTTACCGCAGATATAATATGTAAAAATATTACAAGCAAGAAACAATCAGACTGATCAAAATCTTATAATCACTGTATACGGTAAGAATGTAATGAACCAAATCAAGTCCCAGAATCATGAAATGTTCTTAAAACCAGCAAATAAACTTTATTTGCCTTTCATTTAAGAAAGTTTACTTTGAAGTTTGAATTAAAAAATGACAAACTTTCCTTGAGTTTCTTTTCTCACCCCAGAAATTGCCTACTACATAAAGCAACTGAAAAGTTGCACAAACTATTCATACATATGAACAAAAAAGGTGATAAGGATTCATAAATTAATTCAGAGAAAATGGAAAGTAGTTGGAAGACGAGTTAGGAGAAATGCAAAAACTATAGTCACAAAGGAATGGAATAACCTGAGGAGAATTAGGCAATTGGGCCCAAAACCTTCTCAAAGACTATGATCCTGGTACTACTGAAGATTCTGTGATGAGAGGCTCCACAACATTCTATCCTCTAGCCATATGCAAATACCTCACTCTAAAACATGACTTCCCATCCCCCAACAAACCATCTCCCTTGGTTCAATCCAAGCAAAACATTGAACTAGAAGGCTCCAGACACAGAGTCAGTAAGCACAGAAGATGACTTAAGATCACATGAAATTAAAAAAAAAAAGTGTCTTATCGAAAAGTGGAACGCTAACCCATTTTTACAACTCTTTTTTTGTTATCAATTTTTATTTTTTGAGATGGTGGGGTTTGGACTAAGGGTATTCTACCTCTAGAGTCACAAATGCAGGGCTTTTTTTCCGTGTGTGTGTGTGTGTGTGTGTGTGTGTGTGTGTGTGTGTGTGTGTGTGTGTGTCTGTGTGTGTGTGTGTGTGTGTGTGTGTGTGTGTGTCTGTATGTGTGTGTGTGTGTGTGTGTGCGCGCGCGCGAGCCAAATCTGGGGCTTAAATTCAGGGTTTGGAGACTGTACTTGAGCTTTATATAGTCAGGACTACCACGTAAGCCACAGATCC
Source organism: Dipodomys spectabilis (assembly GCF_019054845.1). Taxonomy (NCBI): domain Eukaryota; kingdom Metazoa; phylum Chordata; class Mammalia; order Rodentia; family Heteromyidae; genus Dipodomys; species Dipodomys spectabilis. Next base: position 14,856,853 of record NW_024870709.1, read on the forward strand.
ACTTCTAGAATTTTTGGTGATTAACTGGAGATAAGAATCCTAATGACTTTCCAGTTAGAGCTGGCTTTGAACCTCTATATGCAAGTATCTGCCTGACAGATGGCATAAGCCATCAGCATAGCTCCTCTGATTATTTTTGAGATAGAATCTCACATTTTGAAATGACTATGATCCTCCTATTTACACTTCCCACAGCGGATGAGATGATTGTAATGCACTATCAGGACAAGCTATTGTTTGAGGTGGTGACTTTGTCACAGGCTGGCCTCAAATTTTGATCTACTTTATCTCTAAGTACCTTTACCTAAGTACCTACAATTATATAAAATGAACCTTTGGCACCCAGATTACTTTCCAATTCTTTTCAAAACATGCCAATAAACAAGTATTAACCTTCTACTTTATGTTTTCCATCTACTTCCTGATCTCTTACAGATGCTTCAAGACTCAGCTATCTATCTAGCTATCTATCTATCTATCTATCTATCTATCTATCTATCTATCTATCATCTATCTATCTATCTATCTATTCATCCCAAGGAGAGGGGGACATATTAGAATTTTTAATATATGTCTAAAAATTTGGAAGATAGAAAAGTAGTCTCCTAAAGAGAATAAAAAGCCAAAACTATGGACATTTTGAGTGGGGAAAAAAGATTTAAAAATATTTTAGGACATCCCATATACAAATATTAGAAATCCTTAAAACTGTGAGGAAAAAAAAAATGAAGAAAAAGAAACTGACAAAGCGCTCTCTCTCTCTCTCTCTCTTTCTCTCTCTCTCACCCACAAATCTATAAAGGATAATGTGTTTATCAAATTCATCATCCTAAGCAAATATTTTATCAATATGATATATCTTGCCCAAAATCTCTCTAAAACATCCTTCTGCCTATCCATCTTACTCCAGCTTTAAACAATGCATTTTCCTTTTTTGAAAAAAAAATCTCCTTTTCCATCCTCTATAATCCAGACTCTTCCACAAAATTTGTCTCCTTTCTATTCTCTAGAAGATTCCTTCAATACTGTTTGCTATTCAGAACCTAAAAACTAAGGATAATACTTTGTAGATCAAGAGGTAAAGGACATGCAATAAAGAAAGTGGTAATGTGAAATCTAGGACATGTCTACTATATTTGAGGCACGTCTCTCACTTCTTTTATTTCTCCCTGCACCTTTAGTGCGGCAATGCAGTGTAATGTATAAAGAGTATTCCATGCTCTGTCAGATATACCTGGATTAAGATTCACCTTGTATTATCTCCTTGATATATGTTCTATTTCTTTGATCTTGGGTAATCCTCCTTTAACAAAAATATAAGTATACCTGTTTTCTTAGTGCTATCATGAAGGGTTAAATTAAATGATTTTTTAATATTTCTTCTACCAATCATGCAATAGCTAAATATATTTTAAAACTAGAAAAGCAATATGACATAATATGGCATAAACTCTATTTGTTTAGAGTCATAAATTGAAGCCCTAAAAGCTAAGGTGACCAGGCCTGGGGGTTGGTAATAAGGTTTGGATGAGGTCATGAAATTGTAATGGGTTTACTGCTTCAGAAGTTTACATAAATACACATGCTTGTTTTCTCTCTCCTTTTCCTTTTTTCTATCTACCATTTGATGACAGAGAAACAATACATTCTAAAAGCCAGGAAGAGAAGACCCTTGGACTGTAAGTGAACTTGGCATCTAGGAATTCCAGCCTCCAAGAACCATGAAAAAATAGATTAATATATTTTTAAAGTCACCCATTCCATACTATTTGTTATGGCAACTTGAGCAGATTCTCACAGGAAACTTTGGAAATATTAAAAGGCTGGCATGAAGAAACCTCTCTTCGCATCCATTTTTCTAAAGGGTAAAGAGATGTTAAAATAACCCAAACATCCTCAACATTAAAAACTAAGACTGCTCTAAAGGTAATAGACTTTTTGGTATTAATTGGAAGGAAGATGGTTGTTAAAGATCTCTTCAAAGATTGTCTCTGGCCAACCTTTCAAGTTTTGTTCGACTACATTTTACTGGTTAAGACAGATGTCATTTTCACCGGGCTCTCCACTCCAGCAGGCTAGCCTATGTTCTATGTGAGTCCTGTTTCCTGGAACTCTGGCTCCCCAGATGGTTTGGCTAATGCCCAAATGTGGTCAGAGAGAAGAGAGAATTACAGATAGATTATTTATTTCCACTACTCCTCTTGCTCCTTCCCTGTAAACTTGCAATGACTTAACTGTGGCTCTCAAGCAAAGAGTAAAGATCCCCTCCATATATCCACTCCCTCTTGCTGGTTACTGATCCTTCCTTCTTGTGGCCTACACAGGGTTAATATTTAGATGCCTTTCCAACTCTATCCTTCTCTGAACTCTCTTGTGGTTTCCTCTGCATGTTCAACTTTGAAAATAGCCTTTTTGAAAATAATACTTATTCGAGCTGTCCTATTTTGAGTATACCATTTGCTTCCTGATGGGACCACGATCAATAGACATTTTTACTCATACAGCACTCAGCTTAAAATACCTTCCTTCCCTCTGTCTCTCCCATCAACTCTAAACATGTTACCAAGCATGTTTGAGTGCCACTTCCCTGCTGTTAGTTTCTCTGTTACCATCAAAGAAAGAATAAACTGTTCATTATATTTTGCTCCAAAAGAATACTATGTTTAAGATAACACACACATACACACATACACATACACACACCCATATACACACACCAAGAGAGTAAGAGAGAGTGCATATACAATACAATGTAGTATAAGAATTATATTCAATAACAGGAACTTATACAGCGTATATATTTAATAACCAATAAACAGCTATAAAAGCATGAAAAGATTTTTTTAAATGATAGCAAAAGCATACACTTTTAAACAATGAACAAAGACATTTTCAAATTTCATAGAGTTTAAAAGATATAGGTATAAAATATTCTTGATGAAAATACTTGTATTGTTTAATTATTTTTGTATCTTGAATGTTTAATTTCTTATTATAGTATTTTATTCTTCAACATTTTGTTTAAAAGCTTATTTAAAAATTTAAAAAACAGAATAACTTGTGCCCTTAAAAGTAAAGGTTCGATTAATCATGTGTTTTACAGATAAACAAAGGCATCAATGGTAGATAATGGTTCTTCCTTGTTAATGTTAAAAGATAATTCATAAAAGAGACATCTTCACATGAGTAATAAAGGTCAATCTAGTGAACTCAAATAAATCTTGAAGTTCAATTTAAATCAAGACTTTTAATTACCAAGAGAGACTAAATAAGTTGAGCCTACTTTAAATTTAAAGGCCAAAAACTTGAAGACAATTGATTTTTATAGAGAATTTACCCCTAACCTCAAGGAAAGAGGTATCACTTTCCATAAGTATATAATTAACTTTATTACCATATTAATATCATAATAGCCTCTAAAGCTTGCCTTAATACATGAAATTTATAAAGGCTTCTACTAAGGATAAAGTTATCAGTTTAGAGTTAATTATCTTCAACAGTTTTTTTAAATAATAATGAAGGAAAAGTAGTTTACCTGATATTTGTTGAATGTTCTTTTGCCAATAAACAGATTTTAAAACCAATATGACAATTTAAAAGCATTTTTTTAACAAGACAGATTTACTTCATTAAGGTAAAAATACTTTTAAGGAAATCATACTCTTGCCAGTAGATGGTGGCTCACGCCTATTATCCTAGCTACTCAGGAGGCTCATATGCAAAGATCATGGTTCAGAACCTAGGGGGACAGGAAAATCTATGGGATTCTCATCTTCCAGTAGTGGTGCTATGGCTTAACGTGATAGAACACTGGCCCTAAGTGAACAAAAGCTCAAGGACAGTTCCCAGGTCCTGAGTTCAAGCCCCAGGACCCACAAAAAAAAAAAAAAAAAAAGAGGAAAAGAAAAGAATTTTTTTTTGTGAGAAAACCTGTCTTTCTTAACAATGTGTATGGCTTAAAGGTTTCTTCTTTGGCCTAGTGCCTGGTGGTTAGGATCTTGTTAAGGAAAAGAGAAACTGTACTGGAATAAGAAAGGATTTGTGAAACATGAGGTTTTTGTTGTTTTATTTTTTACTTAAACTGGTTTCTTTTCAAGACACACACTAGACTATTCAAGAAGTAGCAAAGGGTGTGGGTGGGTATATTTTGAGATCATTTGTGAGCTGTTCATCAGTATTTCAAAATCCCCTTATAGAAATAATTTTATTTTACCCTATTCAAACTAGACAATTCCAAGGAGTTTATGAACCTCAGCTCAACCAATCTGAGCAGAGAAGCAGGGCTTGCTGCATTAGAAATAATGTAGGAGCTGACTGCCTACTCTGTGTGCTTGCTTGCCAGATTTGTGGCCTATGGTGCACCCTTGTACACAGAAGTAAATTTTATTTTCATGTCTTTATTTTCATGTCTATCTTTGTGACTCCAATGGTTCTTAGGGAGCATATTTATAACACTATGATATATACCATAGTAAGAAAAAAAATCACTAAGTTTTCAGAGTAATTGGAGAGGCAACATAATTCTTAGTTTATATCAATAATAATTTATTCCTGACACACATTAAGCACCCTCCTCTAAATGCTTGCAAACAGAAAGTATTTCAAATTTCAGATTTTTTTTTGAGATTTGTACTATTTGTATATACTGAACGATCTTGGAGGTACCTAAATATAAAATCATATATACTATATTCACGTGGCCTGAAGAAAATTTATAGTGCTTTTAGTAATTTTACACATGAAATACAATGTCATGGAATAAAGTTTTCCACTGTTACAACAACGCTCAAAATGTTTCAGGTTCTAGAACATGTAAGATTTCAGATTTAGGGTTTAGGAACACTGTATTCAAATTTAATTATTTTACCACTTATATTAAGATATATTAAAATTTATCATTTTAATATTTAATTGTTTTAAAAAGGTAGTAGGACTTATAAATTGAAACCAGAGAAAAGCTACATTTGTAAGAAGTAGTAAATTCACTTTTTAAAACAAAACATGAACAGAAGCAAAAAAGACTTTTCTCATAATATTCACAAAATTATACCCTATGAACTACAGAAAAATCAAACTTCTTTTTTTTTTTAATGTTGTCTTCCAAAATAAAGTCAAGTAAGGTGAAAGGTGTTTATAATCAATTACAGCAGAAGGATTATAAGCCTCAGGCCAGCCTGGGCTTCTTGGTGAGTTTCAGGCCAGAGTGGGTATGTGTCAAGATCCTTTCTCAAAAAAAAAAAGAACAAAAAAGAAAAAGAAAAGAAAAGAAAGAAAGAGAAAAGAAAAAAAGAAGAAATACTTGAGCATTCAATCAATATTCTTTGAGTATCTTTTCTGCCTGGCACTATTCTTAGATTGAAGATACACCAGGCAAGCAAACAAAAAAGTAAAGGCCCTGTTCTTGGAGAACTTACACAGATATGAAAAAGAGATTATTTATATTGAATTTAAATCCTCTTATTACATATACTGTTGCTACTTTTTCCCATTTTACTAAAGATTAAAAAAGCTGCCATCCCATGTTAAAAATGTCTCTTCCTTCTATAAAATATGCTTTTGTGGGAACTACATTATGTGCAACAAAATTTCAATAATTTTTACTCTTAGAACTTAAACCTGAAGAAGACAAATTCTATGCATTTTGCTTTAATTATGCTTTAATTATAATATAAATACTATTAAATAAAAGAGTCAATAAAGATAATTAAGCCACCAAATCCATCATGATAATTAGCAACAGAAGGGAAAAGGATATAGACATGCAGAACCAGAACATATAATTATATGAGCATGATTAAAATCAAGTAAAAGTGAAAAAAATGAGATAGTTTCTTATCCAAAATGTTAAATCTATACACCAGACATAGGATATACTAACATCCCCTCATGAGAAGTCAGGCATATATGTTCTACTGATGCTGAATTCAGAATCACATTTTCAAAGCAGCAGGAGTGTGAAGGATGATTAAAAGAGCCTAAAACAGCAAAACCCATATCAGAGACCAGAAAGGGAGAGATTAGAAAATGCACTTCCTCCAAATGCAGGAGCTTCCAATACAGTATCCTCTCCTACATTCTGATGGCTTACTGCAGTATTAATTTTATCTTTACAGATTACAAAAAATGTCCTATACACATCTGTTGATTAGGACATGGGTTTCATTTTTATATTGAACTTTCTGTTCACAAAACTAAACTATTGAAATTACTGAAAGTCAATTTTGTTGATATCCTCTCTTAAATTTGCCTCTTTTAAAATATTCAGTAGATGTTTCCCAATATTATCATATATCATTGATTACACATTGCTAACACATTCCAGTATTTGGGATTCTGAAGACAGGATAAAAGAAAATGGTTAAGTTCAAGTAAAAACAAGAGAAAGCACTGGTGGCTCACACCTGTAATTCTAGCTATTCAGGAGGCTGAGATCTGAAGATCATGGTTCAAAGATAGCCCAGGCAGGGAAGTCTGTGAGACTCTTATCTCCAATTAATCACCAGAAAACCAAAAGTGACGCTTTGGTTCCAGTGGTAGAGCACTAGGCTTGAGCTGAAGAGCTGAGGGAGAGCCCCCAGTCCCAGAGTTCAAGTCCCATGACCCACAAAAAAACAAAACCAAAAACAGGAGAAAGAAACATACCTTTAATTTGGATCCATGAGGTATCAGTGGAGATTTATTCTGCTTTGGTGGAATATGCAGCTCCCATTTTCCATATTCCACTTTTTTATATGGGTAGGAAAATGGATTCCAACCATCTAAAAAAAGATAAAATATCAGTTTTAACAGCTTGATAGAATAATAAATTTTAAGCAAAGCATGGTGTATTATTAGTACAAAATCTAGTTATCTGAAAATACGTTATGTGCTAATAAATTAATAAATTTCAACTACCCACTTTGTAAATCTAAATTTGGAAATCATCTGAAAGCCTATTTTTTGCTTCCTAAAATTAAATAAAGACTACAACATTTTCAACTACACTTTCAACTTTAATATATGTATCAACAAATAAAATATAAGTGAATATACAAGATGCAGGGTACCAGAATCAAATACAGGGAAAACAGGGGTTATATCATGGGGGAAGAACATACAAAAGAAACAACAAAAAAAAAAAATCACATAGTTATTATCAGGGCATTAAAAAACAACAGCAACAGAGGAGGAGTTGGGGAGGTGGGAAGTGAAGGGATGGTAGGGGAAAAACAAAGGAGGTAGTAACAATGCTCGATAGGAAATGTACTCATTACCTTACTCATGTAACTGTAACACCTCTGTTCAGTATCTTTACAATAAAAATATACCTTAAATATACACATATATATGAAGGTGCTAGGTAGGCTCTTTTGAAAGAAACACTATCAACAAAACTATGATATGAACAAAATGAAATTCATTCTGGGAAATTTGGTAAGACATGCCCAGGTAGAAAACAAGATTTTTTTTTTTTTAATTAACTGAAATTATATGCATAAGAGAAGAAAGTTCAGTTGAAACCTGAAAGAATTCCTTAAGTAAGAAAGGTAGTTAGATAACTACATGAGGTTAAAAAAAAAAGCTGTATTGTAAATCTACAAAGCTATACTATAGATCTACGTAGTTCAGTTTGCACATGTGAAAACGCCATATAAAATATGGATGCATTGATAATCAGCTTACATTATTTAATAACTGGTGCTGGGATAATCAGCTATCCCTACTTAAAAAATGAAATAAATCTAAATCTAATACTAACCCCAAACATATTTAAATATGTTTAATCAAATATTAAATATTTTCATCAAAATAAAAATTAGTATTTTAATCAAAAACATTAATGCACATTCAAATATCAAAAAACTATACTGTATTTAAGAAGAAAAAGGAGAAAAATATTTGCAATCTTGAGATTCAATGAGAATTTTTAAAGAAGACTCAAAAACATTCTATTAAAATTGAAGTTAAAACTGATGTTGACTACCGCAAATTTCTCTTTAAGGAAAAAGCCACATAGGATGGCAAGACAATTTACTAACTGGATAAACACATTTAGGAAACTGTAAACAAATATACAAAGAACATTGCATGTCTATAAGTTAAAGGAAGGAAATCAATAGAAAAATGAACAAAGATTATATTCAAAGAACAACATTTCTTTATTTAAGGTGAGTGGAGTGTTATATATACGTATGTTAACTGTATTACTCTGTATTTGCTGATGCCCAAAAACTTTAATAATATAAAAACAAAACAAAACAAAACAAAAAAAGCAGTCTGGAGATTCACATTGTGGATATTCACCAACATTTGACTTTCAACCAAGCAAAGAGAGACATAAGAATCATGAAGCTCTTCTCAGCATGATTTCCTCCTTCACAACTAACTCCATTATCCTGGGTATCTAAGCACATTCACTTTATTCTGAACAATAAATGGGGTTTGTCTTTTCTGTGGAGTGAAATGTGTGGAACAGCCTTTGCTGAAATATTGAGAATTATTTCTACTATAACCCGATTTTGTTTTCAGAAATTGAGCAATATCCAGTGATTGCATTGTTTGGGGTTATTTTTAAATTGATTAAAGCTTCCACTAATTATGTCACACTTATTGAATGAATAAAAGGTATTAATCTCTGTTCTTAGATAGAAGAATTCAGATACGGAGATCTGCACAAAATGACTTACCTTTAAATATAAAGAACCATGGAGAATGTCCTAAAGCCGGGCGCCAGTGGCTCACACCTATAATCCTAGCTACTCAGGAGGCTGAGATCTGAGGATCGAGGTTCAAAGCCAGCCCGGGCAGGAAAGTCCCTGAGACTCTTATCTCCAATAAACCACTAGAAAACCGGAAGTGGTGCTGTGGCTCAAGTGGTAGAGCGCTCGCCTTGAGCTGAAGAGCTGAGGGACAGCACCCAGGCCCAGGGTTCAAGCCCCACAACCCAAAAAAAAAAAAAAAAAAAAGAATGTCGTAAAGGCGGTCAGACTACCTCACAATAGAAAACTGCCCTATAAATGTTTATCTGATTTGGAAAAGGGAAGGGGAATAACAAAATAGGGTGAACCAATGCAACAGTGATATTCATAAGACACTATGATGGAAATGAAATTTACAAGCTTGAGGGCGCAGATTGGAAGGGAGTGGGAGAAAACAAGGGAGGAGGTAACAATGTTTGACAAGAACCGAACTCATTACCTTACTTGTGTAACTGTAACCCCTGTATATCACCTTTACAATAAAATTTAATTTAATTTAAAAAAAGAAATATAGCAACAAAGGCAGGATTATCATCTTTTGACCTTACATTTCAAATGCATCTCCCCTTTAAATGCTGATTGGGGGAGGGGGGGGGTCGGTCATGGGGCTTGGGCTTGGGCATTGTCCCTGTGCTCTTCAGCTCAAGGCAAGTGCTCAACTGCTTGAGCCACAGCACCACTTTCGGTTATTTAGTGGTTTATTGGAGATAAGTCTTATGGACTTTCCTGAGATTATTTTTAACAAAATATATTCTAAAACTTGAAATGTGAATTTTGCACTAGATAGCCAGCCAGCAAGCCAGACAGACAGACAGACAGACAGATAGATAAAAATGATATATATATATGAAAAATTATATGGTCCTTCATTTGTTCATTTATTAATTATATACTATGTGCCTTATGTAGGTTCTGCTCAAAGGGAACCTAAAATTCATGTTCAAAATTAACTGTATCTCATGAAGAACAAATTAAACTGTGTAACAATACAACAAAGTAATAAAAATGCATAATTGAGTGCCCACAAAATTGGAACTATGAATATTACTATTAAAAACTTCCAATAGGGGGCTGGGAAGGTGGCTCAGTGGTAGAGCACTTGCCTTGCATGCCTGAGGCCCTGGGTTCAATTCCTCAGCACCACATAAGCAAAAAGCAAAAAGCTGGAAGTGGCACTGTGGCTCAAGTGGTAGAGCGCTAGCCTTGAGCTGACCAGCTGAGGGGCAGAGTTCAGGCCCCAAGACGGGACCCAAAAAACAAAACAAAAACCTCCAATAATATGTGAAATGTATATATGTAGATTTTTTTAAAGCTACTATTAGCATGTGGACACATTTTAAATATCAGTTGAATTATTCCTTTAGCTGGCCATCATTTAAACATTTAGGTCTGCCTAAAAATGATAGTCTGGGTTGGGAATGTGGCTTAGTGGTAGAGTGCTTGCCTAGCATGCCTGAAGCCCTTGGTTCAATTCCTCAGTACCACATAATCAGAAAAAGCTGGAAGTGACACTTTGGCTCAAATGGTAGTGCCTTGAGCCAAAAGAAGCTCAGAGACAGTGCCCAGGCCCTGAGTTCAAACCCCAGAACTAGCAAAAGAGAGACAGAGAAGACAGAGACAGAGATCTAGTCTGTTTAAAGAAAAATACATTTATTACATTCTACCTCATATGGTAGAACACTTGTCTTGAGTGAAAAAGATAATGGAGAGTTTGAGGCTGAGTTCAAGCAACAGTACCACAACAGAGAAAAATAAATAAAGCAAAGGGAAACAACATAAATGTAAATTAAAGAAAAATAAAAGTTGCAAAAGCATATGTCGGTTATTTGAAATTCTACATTAAAAAGATTTCTTTCTTCAAGACTTGGATTTGAGTAACACTTCTACTCCTCATGGATTCACAGGTGTTCACTTGTAGGCCAGCTATCTGGCCCCTTTTTGATGTCCTCTTTGCATACTTTTACTATCTAGGTAACATTCAAATCTATGGATTTTAAAACTGTCACGTTAATTAAACTGTTGAGTCATTGTGAAAGCAACTTTTCACTCAGAGTCAGATGCCTTAAAAAGAGACTACTGCTAACTTCATTTTTGACTATCTAGAGATGTTTTGTATAATAGTCTTATCAATGGGTTTAATTAAAAATATAGGTGATTGATAGTGAATAAAGCATAAAAATTTTTGTCCCAAAACAGTGATAGTAAGGCATTCAAGTATTAATACATCAACTCACATTCCTTTCTCATTTTTTACTAGAATTTAAACATTGCAATGTTTACAGTTAGTACCCCCAAAGCAATGTATACTCACTGTTTTAGTTCAAGTAAGATTTTAAGAATATGTTTCCTGTTTGCATAAATTACTTATTGTAACATTTTATCAAATACTGGATGTTTATCAAGTTAGGATAAAGTACATATTTTAATCCACATAGTTTAATGAGAATTTTCTCATTTACAGACTTTAACTCATCATCATATTTGAAAATGTAAAACACTCATTTATTTACAGGCTCAAAACCATCAGATAAACTTTAAATTAAGATATGGAAAAATATGTAATGCACAGTTTAATATGAACTGTAAACACACATTTGGCACAGGAAGGCCAACATCAACTAAGGTCATTGCCGCAGGCACACAAACTACATTTATCTCATAGCCAACAACCTTTGTTTTCCTAATTAAATCATCTAAACATAAATGTTTAAATGCCAGCCTCCTTCAAATACCTTCAGCCTTTTTTCTCTACCAGTAGAATACTGTTCAGTACTTTTTAGCTACATCATTTCTGTAGTTCTTAAGCCTACTATTAATTTTTCTTACATGCTGTTGAGATAGTTCTAAAGTAAGGACTACAGATGTTGCTCAGTGACAGAATGATTGGGGGGGGGGGGGGGGGCAGTGGATCTATACACCAGCACAGTAAAGGACAAAATGTAAAACAAATCACTAAACACAACCTTCCATTCTCCAATAAAATTTCAACATGCTGAAGAGCCCAGACTGTGCTTGGGCAAATCCCTGCCAAACCCTTTAGGAAGTAAGATTAAATGCTGAAGAAATGAAGCAAACATGAATAATGCAAAGCTAATGCTCCTGGATCACATGGCAGATCCCCAGTCCCCCATCTTATTGCAAGCAAGGAAGATACCATCTTTAAAGCAAATAAATACCCTCACTTAACTTTTAAGTTTATGTAATTATTTTAGGGTTGTATTAGAGAGAAAATATATGAAGAATTATAGTGTAGGCTGTTTGAAAAGATGGAAGATTTTGCTGGGTGCCCGAGGTTCATGCTTATAATCCTAGCCTAATCCTACTTAGGAGGCTGAGATGTGAGGGATGAAGTTCAAAGCCAGCCTGGGCAGGAAAGTCCAGGAGACTCTTATCTGCAATTAATCACAGACAAAGCCAGAAGTGGTACAGTGCCTCCAGTGATAGAGTGCTAGCTAGCCTTAAGCAAAAGAAGCTTAGGGACAGAGCCCAGGCCCAGAATTCAAGGCCTTGAAAGAGGAAGGTTTGATTTTATAATATTTTTTTAAAATATGTATTTTTTATTGTAAAGATACTGTACAGAGGGGTTACAGACATGAGCAAGGTACTCAGTCCATTTCCTATGGAGCACTGTAACTCCCTCCTTCGCTTTTCCCCTACCATCCCTTTCCTCCCCACCTCCCCAACTCCTCCCTTCTCTCCCACCCTTTACCCCCACCCCCTCAAAGGTGTAAAGTTCGTTTTCAACAGTGTCTTGTACATCTCATTTTTACAATGGGTCATCCCACATCCTTATTTCAGCGTTTTGTTATTTCCTTTCCCCTCCTCAAATTAGAAAAATGTATATACAAGATGCAGGACACCGGAATCAAATACAGTGACAAGGGTTGTACCATGGGGGAAGAACATACAAAGAAACAAACAAACAAACAAAATCACATAGTACATTAAAAAGAACAACAAGAAAGATAAAATATCTTGTATCCCTATCTTGGGGTTCATTTCACATAGGTCTCATGTTTCCCTTATCTGCAATAACAAGTATATGTCTAAGACAAGCAGAAGAGTTCAAAATCTATGTACATATGACCATATAACCTGACACTAAGTGAAATGACTTTATAATCTTATCATGCAAGAATCGTTCCAGGAGCTTGTTTCTCAAGCCTTTAGTCCTAGCTATTCAGATACTGAGATCTGAGGATCTCAGTTTAAAGGCAGCATGGGTAAGAAAGTCCTGAGACTTTACTGAACAAAAAGTTGGAAATAAAGTGGTGGCTCAAGTAATAGAGCACTAGCCTTGAGGTTAAAAAAAAAAAATCTAAAGGACAAAACCCAGCCTTGAGCCCAAGGACCAAGATATAAAACAAAAAAACAAAACAAAACAAAACAAAAACAATAAATAGTCATTTAGGACAACAATTTCCTACAGACTTGTCCTTATGTACAATTACGAGAGGAACATCGCATAGTGTTTGAAAGTTAAAATGGTCATTTACAATACAATTCTTACTACTTTTTTGTTTTCCTTTCAGATTACTATTTGCTAAACTGGATCCAAATGGAGTTTTCTTTCTTCATGAATGTCTGATGTACTATGATCTAATTAAGACTCTCAGAGTTGTCTTAGGAAAAACTACTGTAAACATACAATATATTACATATACTTTTCAATAACTCTAGAGTAGCATAATGTTACAAATTCAATCCATGGAAAGTAAATCTATTGCTTTAATGAATTAGGAAATAAAACATCTAGAGCTTCTGTTACTTAACTAATGTTTAAGGAATATTTAAAGATCTCTATGATCAAGATATGCTTAAGTTTAGATGAAAATAACTATGTGTGCTTATTATATGAATTTATAGTATGATAATTTTAATGTAAGAGAGTGATGAATGAATTGTGGCTTAAATTTCAAAAAGCATAAGATATACAAAAAAACTGAATAGAAATCATTATGTTCATAGGAAAGAAAAACACAAATTAGTGGTGAGAGCTCCACCCTATTTTGACTCTAGAACCATAGAATTACAATATTTAGTAAGGCAAAAAAAAGGGAAGAAAATTACTTAACATGAAAACTAAAATAAATGAATCTAATTTCATATCAATAATGTTATATCATGAAAATCTAAAAGTGAAGAACATAAAGTATCACTAATTTTCTTAAGTATAGATATTTTACAGAGTAAAAATCCACCAAAAAAAAAGTATTAATGATAAGATGCAATTAGCCTTAAAATAGTTTAGGGGAAAAATTAACATTCATGGAACAGGAAACTTTGTTGAAGCTGGGTTATATAATCCTAGAATTTCCTCTCAATTGTTACACAATCAGAAAATTTCCATAAAAACGGAAAGCTACAGCCAGTTGCCAGTGGCTCACACCTATAATCCTAGCTACTCAAGAGACTGAGATCCAGTGTTCTCAGTAGTTTGAAGCCAGCCTGGACAGGAAAGTCCATGAGACCCTTATCTCCAATAAACTTCTCAAAACCAAACAAAACCAGAAGTGAAGATGGCTCAAGTAGTAGAGTGCTAGTCTTGAGCAAAAGTTGTTAGGGGACAGTCAGTGCCCAAGGCCCTGAGTTCAAACCCCAAGCTGTCCTGTTCCTTCAGCCCCTACCCCCCATAAAAAAAGAAGAAAACCTAATATTACATGCACAAACACCTGTCCAACTCTCTTTTCCAACAATTATAAAAAGTGATAGTATCAGAAAAAGAGCACAAGAATTTAAAGTGTATATAGCAATAAACAGAATAAGAAATGATTTTCTGGGTGGGCATTTTTTACTCATACCTCCAGCCAGGAACACATGAGAATAGTCAACTACTATATCTTTGGCAGCACTGGGGATTAGCATTTTAGCAACAAGGCATGATTGCTTTAATCAACCAGAAGTCACAAGGAAATTTAACCCATAAAGCCCTGAGGACTCATTATGTGCAAACAATTAAATGGTCTTTAGTGCATCTAGAACAGTGCTTGTTACCAAGTCCCTGGGAGAATTTAATAGAAGTGTATATTATTTTTTTGTATTTTGTGGTTCCTATTCAGAACCAGCATGAGAGAAGTCACCACTCATTATTTTCCTGGTTGGAACTAGTAGCTTTTAATGTTCAGTGTTTTATTTCTTTGTCCAAATGGGCTATAGCTGTAATGGATTATTTTCTTAACTCTATTGTTATTAAGGAGACATTAAGTAGTAGGTATTGCATTTTTTTTAATTTTTCATTAATTTCTAGTTTTCTTTAAATGTTTGAGACTTAGTGCAGTGGCAATAAAACTATTTATTTATTTACCAGCTTATTTGCCTTGAGTAGTCAGAACCATGCAATTATCTCAAAATAGACTTCATGAAGAACTCCAACACAGAAAGAATGGAAAACACGCAAAAGCAGAGTTGCTGTGCGTGGAATGCCACAAAATGGCTGAACCTCCTTCTCATCTCCGAGGCCTTTCTCTGAGTACAACATAGACTTCAGAGCTTAGTTTGATCAATAGGTATGAAGATAGTTACAGAAGAGAACAAACTTACAGGATGTTACAATATTTAAGGGTGACAATAGTTATAGTGCACACTTGGAACAGCTGAAACAAATTATCCAAGTGTATTTATCCAAGTATCTAGAAAAGTGTAACACATTCATGGTACTCAATTAACATACATAATTTTTTACTTTATATATCAATTAGGAAACATTTAAAATTATACATAATATTCCATGCATGACCTTCGTTGCTGTTCCATGGGTCCTTAAAAATATCTACTGTCATTCTATTTAAATTATATTCATATTTTTGAATATTACAAAAGAATAAATGATAACTGAGTCAATTTGATTTTAAACAACTCTTACCACATATTTTGACCAATACTAAACAACTTTACAGATCTAAGGCAGTAACTTATCTTTCCTGTAACTTATACTCCAGTATTCATATCTGAATCTTTTTACCTATTCTTACAAATTGAATTCTGTGTCCCTCAAAACTAATATGTTGGAGTTCTGTCCCCCAACATGACAGAATTAGAAAAGAAGTCATCTGGAAGAAAATTTGGTTGTGATGGTGGGATTAGTGCCCTTATAGGAGAAACTTTGGGGGTGTTATTCATTCTCTGTTGTGAAAGCATACAAAGAAAAGTTAACAGCTGCAGCCCAGAGGAGGGCGTTCACCGTTCCCAACAATACTGGTACTCCGAGATATTCAGTGAAGCAATTAACTTCGGTCCTTTTTCTGACATGAAAAGAATTCAGACAATATTCAATCTCATTGTGGAAGAAATAGAAATGTTCATTAGAAAATAAATGTAGCAGAAGAGATACTATGGTGCCACAGATGTGCCATAAAAAGCCAGCATCTTAGTTTACCATCGCTCATCTTTTTGTCCCTTCTTCAAGGTTAAAGAAATTGACCTTGGCTAACGAGGGAGATTGGGGGCAGGGTTTGAGAAGGCATGAATAGTTAAAACATTCCTAAATCCAAGTAGATTAAGAAGTAGCATCAGCTAGTCTGATTGTTCACTCTCTCAAGAATGATCAGGTAGGTCTTTGTTACAAGTCTTTAACATCTGGCAGGTAGTCCATCTGTTCCTGGATTCCAAGACGGTGCAAAATGACTTCAGAAAAGAACGACCATAGAGCATTAAGTCCTGCCCCAGGATTACACCATAAAACAAAGTCACTGTTGTAAGACTGAGGACGATTTACTGAATTAGACTTGGCATCTAGGGTATGGTTTACTGGTCTATGTAGGTAAGTTAAAGATCTATTGTTTTAGAACTATGTATATTTAGGACAGAAATTTTTACAGAAAAAATTCAATTAGTAATTGCTTAGAGATGAGGAAACTTTAAGAGGACAGTCTGTGTGTCTGTCTGTGTGTGTGTGTGTGTGTGTGTGTGTGTGTGTGTGTGTGTGTGTGTGTGTGTGTGTGTGAATTCAGGCTTTTCACTCATATGTCACTTTCTTGCTCATGGCAAGATACACATTTCTGGCACTGCAGTTGGAGATACAGGCTTGCATAGGCTTGCTCAAACATCAGTCCTCAGATCTTAGTCTCCTGAGTAGCTAGAATTACAGGCATGAGGCACTGGCATGAGGCTTTATGGCTTCCTCTTAGAGCAGGAACAACGCTTTAAACTGTCTGTACTAATGAATGCAGATTCCATTTTTTACACTAAAAATCTGAGAAACTATAAATTTTAAACTAGTGAACTGTATGTTATTTGAGAAAAAAAGCTGTTAATTTTTTTTTTTTATTTGGTAGCTTTTACTCAGTCACTTCTACTGAGATTAGCCCCATCTTAAAGTCAAGTTCTGCCAAATACATTCTAAAAGCAAAGAGCACATGGGAAGAAATATAAAATTGTAATAGTGAGCAGATAGTTTGGTCAATATGTAGAATAAAAAGTTACGTGGATAGATAAAAACATCTTTGAAGAGAAAATGATTAAGAGTTTCAAAGCTTGCTAAGTTAAAACTACTTGACCATATCAGAAAAACAAGTTTTTAAGGAAAAATATGTACACGTTTATTTATTTTCCACTTAATGCCCAAATAAATAGTAGTACTCTCTGTAACTAGTTACTCACATAAGCATACAAAGCTAATGATGTTGATATATAAGAAAAAAAATTATCTAGGTCCCTTTCAGAAACAAAAGACTAAAAAGTATAAAAATATTTTTTCTTCAAATAATTAAAGGCATACTATCTTTAAGTTAATGGTAGAGGAATAAAGAGTTATTGTCATAGAATAAATGAAATCATTACAATAGCAACAGATAGGATGACTTGGTGAAAGCAATTGCAAAAGCAAGGGTTATGGATTGTCCTGAGTGCTTGACATTCAATATCTAATTCAATTATCTCAACAGTCCTATAAACTATTACAGTTTTCATGTGATGGATGATGAAGCAGACTCAAAGAAGGAAAGGAGCATAACCCAAGCCCCAGGGCTATGAAGTAACAGAGGCAGAATTTGAATCATGTTAGTGTGACTCCAGTTTCTTTATGCTCTTCCCCTCTATGACATGCATAAAAACATCTAGATCAAGTTCAGCATGTGTCTGAAGATAACATTTGTCTTAGCTTGGGCTGTGATATCAGATACAAGAATCTGGATCACCTGAGCACCAATATTGATCACTGACAGTTCTGGAGGCTTTAGTACAAGATCAAGTTAGCCACATGGCCAACCTTGAGGAAGGTTATTTTTTATGTTGTATCTTCACATGGAAGAGGAAAAATCAGTTCTCATGGTCTATTCTAACAGTAGTGCTAATTCCCTCATAGAGACTCTTCCCAAAGGCTCCACTACCAAACTGTAACATATATTGCAAATGCAAAAAAGAAAGAGAGAGAAAGAATGAATGAAAGAAAGAAAGAAAGAGAGGAAAGGAAGGAAGGAGGGAAGGAAGAAAAAAAGGGAGGAAGGAAGGGAAGGAGGGAGGGAGAAAGAAGGAAGAAAGAAGGAAGGAAAGAAGGAAGGAAGGAAGGAAGGAAGGAAGGAAGGAAGGAAGGAAGGAAGGAAGGAAGGAAGGAAGGAAGGAAGGAAGGGAGAAAGGAAGGAAGGAAGGAAGGAAGCAAAGAAAGATAGGAAAGAAAGAAAAGAAAGAAAGGAAGAAAGAGAGAAAGAGAGAAAAGGAGAGAGGGAGGGAGGAAGGAAGGGAAGGAGGGAGAGAGGGAAAGGAAAGAAGGAAGGAAAGAAAGAAGGGAGAGAGGGAGGGAGGGAGGGAGGGTGGAAGGAAGGAAGGAAGGAAAAGAAAGAAAAGAAAGAATTTGAGGAGACAGTAGCACATTGTAGGCTCTTAATTAGATTTTATATTTGGTCAATAAATTACTATTACTTTCTAGAACATGTCTAGTAATCTTGAAGAGTAAGGAAAACCTGTCGCAACTACATGAAAAAGAACTGTATAAAATTTGTCAAAACATGTACAAACTCTGAACCACATTGCTAAGACAAGTCAGCCACGCCAGCAAATGTGTGACATAGCACATGAATCAGGCTACTCGCTGGACAGTTAACTTTAATTGTTAGGAATTGTTTCCCTAGTATTTATAATATGCTTAGTACTAACCTTAGAGTATAACTTCTTGGAAGATAGTCACTAAAATAGTGGCAGACAGAGAGACATAGAGAAACAGAAAGACTGAGAGAGGGTTCCCTTACAAGAATAATGGCAAATTTATACTAGCAGTAGAGGGACTTTTTTCCATTACATAGAGAAAACAGTTATGAGAGTAGAATTCCCTCAGCTTTCTGCTTTCAAACCTATAAACTGTATGTATAGGCATTTTTATTTCCCTCTTTCCCTTCATTCTGTGGGGAAGAGATGTTTCTCACTCTCTAAAAGCTAATCACTTGATTCGATTCTTTCTTATTATCAATTTTAAATCATCTAATGTTACATTTTAATCATCTTCAAGCTCTTCATTTTTAGCATTCCAATATGATGAATTGAGGTACTTACAAAAATAAATGTCAGTAACAATGTCTCCCTAGTCATCTTGTGATTAATATCCCAATTTCTTCAGTTCTACTTCCAATTCCTCATATCTGTTTTGCCTAAGATGTTTATGAGATATTCTAGCAAAGATTATAAATAGCATCCAAATTGTTCTTTCCAGACTCCTCTTTTCCAGACATCCTAACCATTCCTCCTAGTACTTCAGGGTAAACCTTCGACAGGTTCTCTTAAGCTGCAACATAGCTTAAGATATTGAAAAGAAAGGAAAAAGAAATGGGAAAGGGAAAGGAAGGAAAGGGAGAGAGGAAGAAAAGGAGAGGGAGGGAAGGGGGTAAAGAGAAAAGACAAAAATTCATTTAAAAGCTATTTCAGAGTTAGAATTGATTTTTAAAAAAGGCTTGTTAGGTTATTAGAGGTTGCAGATAGAGGTAATTTATCACTTGGGTAGTTTGTTAAACAGGACAGATACTATAAAGTAGGAGAGAAGAGAAACTAAAGATCCAGAAAAAGCTTTCTTGGCACCCTACACTACTGTGGTACCCGAGTACATGTAAGAAAAGACATCTAAATTGAGAAGGGAGGAAATTTTTAATAAGTGGTACAAGTAGACAGACTATTCTCTACTACTATTTCTTTGTTTTTATTGGAAAAGAAGTATTAAATATACAGTTTTTATACTATTATACACCAATCCATTTCTCCTCTAGAGTACTGATGCTTTAGTACAACACAGTATGTTATTCTAACAATAGATCTATATACATGTGTTATACAATACGAATTATACTTTATACATAAAGTACAGTTATATTGTTGACTTACAATTTTATAAACTTTCTTATTAGCTACAATACTAGATTATAACATCTCCCATATACTACATACTTATTCGTTACACTAGTTTCCCCAAGTTAGAAAACCATAAAATCCAACCTAATTTCTTGAATGAGAACCAGCAGTGGTTGCACTTTTATAAACTTTTCTAATTTTTGCTATGCACAGATTGAGTAACTATAGTATTCCAGATTGAGTTACTATAGTATTCTAAAAATGTTGTCCAAAATCAAAGAACTGTATTTTTGCTTTATAATTTATTTAAGGTAGAAGAGCTAGACCCAACTCAAAATACAGAGAGAAATCAACAAGAGGCTGACAGGAAAGAGGCAACAGAGACACTTACTAGAGTAAAGAACTCCAAGAATTAAGTGAAATCTATTTCTTCTCATATTTTTTAAGCATAGAGAACAGGTGAATATAAATAAAAAGATCATTTTATGGGAATAGGTTTAGAACTTTGGGGCTGACTTTGGTCATCAGTGACAGTCGTGGCAACTACTATGCAAAAGAAGGGAGGGATTCTGAATGGAGTGATGAAACTGAACTGGCTTCTACAGAGATGGAAGAAAGTAGATTCAGAAGTGTGCAAATGATTTCTGCAGTGTTGATAGCTGTGAATCTGTAAAAGCAACGGTTCACAAAGTTGTTTGATTTTCCTCAGGGTGCTCAGAAACTGTAGGAACACAGACATTAGACAATCTGACATATCCAACATTGCAGATTTAGAAGGCAAGTGTGGTGTTAGGTCAAGGTTCAAAAGAGATGAAACACTCAAGAAGAGAGCAAGAGGTCTGGAGAAGGATCAAAGAGAAGTAACATGTCACAGAACTCTGTGGGCCTGAAGGTCTCAGCAGTGTGGAGTAATTGGCATCATGGAGTTTAGAACAGAAAAATGCTGGTATAGTGATCTGTATACCTTTAAGAAAAATGAAGTTTGATAAGGCTTTTTGACAATCCTACCAATTGCTCGCCAGCAGCTTCATTCCCTCACCAAAACTGTTCCAGTTACTACTCTCTTGCTCAAGATCTCTGAGCACAGCCTCTCTAGCCGACCCACAGACTCATGAATGAAAAATTAATGTTTTCTACTATTGTACAGAGTTTAGAAGTTAGGTGTTAGCATTACTGTGGCAACAGCTGATTCATACAAAGTAAAAGTCATCCTTATCCTTCTGAACTCTCCATAAATGGTTATACCATCTGTACAAATTTGATGTCTCCTCTTTAATTCAGAGATCAAGTTTCATTCTCTTTACACGATATACCTAGTATGGAACTTCCCAGGTTATAAAGTAACAAACTTTCAACTTTTAATGTCAAATTTAAGGTCATAGTATACTAACTCAGCATTTGCAAACTTAGCAAAAAACAGAACTAACCAAAAACCCTCTTAGAGTTTTTGCTTCACATATTATCATAAATAATATTCTCTTAGCATAAAACAATATTTGTGAAGATTTGAAAAATTATCTATTTAGCAAATAATGTTTTAAATAAATAATGTTGTTCTAAAAGCATAAAAAACTAGGTAGTTACTTCTGTGATTCTCTCTCCTATGGACCACTAATAAAATTAATATAGACAAAAAAGCAAAAACTCAGTAATTTTTAATTCAATGTATTTATGCTTTAAGATATTTTATGATCTCTTTTATACTATAAACTCCAAAACTATTATGTAAAATAAACAACTTATTATATATATATTAGGTACACATTATTATGTATGCATATAAATTACATTTTATACATGTTGTACAATATATTAAATATTATCACTTAACAAAAAGACCTGCTAAATTGCTCAATTGGCTGTTTAAAGATTCACAGAGTGCCTAATTAACCAAATCTAAACACTAGTAGAATCTAAAATACACTTTCATGCTTGGTTTCTACATTTAGAACACACATAAGACATAATTCATTAGGCTATGTTCCTTCTTTTCTGAAATCCAGAATCCAAGAAAATTGAACTACTTTTAAATGAACCAATGTGTTTATTAGATCTGCAGGGTGTAAGAAAACTTCAATTGCTACTCTGTGTCATGCTGATATAGGCATAAACTCTCAGGTTAAACTTCTCTCTTTGTAGTACAAGTTTCAATTTGGATTTTAAAAAGCTTGAGGCCATCAATTTTCACATCTGTTCTCACTCCCATTTCAGAAATCAGAGACCCAATTTCAAGAAAATACTGGCAACTTATGTGGAGGCTTAACATGTTCAAGAATAAATCTATCCACTATTAAGGCATATCCATTAAAAATACATTTTAACCATTTGCTACTATCATATTTTCTCTCTTTTAATTTAATCGAGACATTTAAAGTTGAACAACATGAACACTTCTGTTTTCTTAACTATTCTATTTATCAAAGTCATAAGCCATCACCAAAAACATATTTTCACTATCAACTACCTAATTGCCTGCCAGGATCCCTGACTTCTGACCTCACATAGCATTCCTTCACCATCACTGAGCATTCAAGTATATCTGGTTTGGGAGAGGGAGTTGAACAGTCTAAGCATCTTTCATCAGCTTTTCTTGATTAAAAAAATGAATGATTTCCAGTTTGAGTATCCTTTCTCTAAACTGCTTGGAAACAGAAGTGTTTCATAGTTTGAATTTTTTCCTATTGAGGAGTAAGTACACATATAAAAAAGATACTTTGTACACTTAGTACACTTTATTATGTATGTGCATAAATTACACTTATAAGTACATAATTAATTCATCTTTCATAGTCATTGCATATATCATGTGAAGGTTTTTTATAAGTCATCTCAATAGTTTTGTGCATAATACAAAACTTTATGATGAGGAATATTCTATTTACATCATGGTATTTAGAGTTAAGTTATGGACTTTAGAGTATCTCAGATTTCAGATTTTTGGATTAGGGGTGCTCAGCCAATAAATATAATACTCTAAAGAAAATGAACAACATGTTTTCTCTGTGTTGGCCCCGGTTCAACTTAAGACAAAGAAACTTACACAAAAAATGTGCTTGCTGCCTTGATACCGTTGGTCCTAGGACCATGTATATTCAAGCTCTCTAACAGCAAATAGCCACTCAACACCAAAGTCATCCATACATCCTTCAATAATACATACATAGGCAAGCTTCTTCCTAACATTGCCCTTATTATGTTTCCAAGTAGTGAATAAACTATACATTAATGATATATATATATAGATAGGTATACAGATACAGATTACTCAAGACAATAAAAATCAGATATAGAAATATTAACCAAAGAATGAGAAGAAAGAGATCTCTTCCCTTTTACATCAGAAATTCAATAGACATGCATTACTTACTATTTTATATTTACATATATTACATATGTTTAAACTTACAATAGTGAGTTCTTCAACATAGATAATATACTCAGTGTTTTCATTTATTCTTCCAATTATACTTGAACTCATCCTACTAGAGTGAGTATATCCAAACAATAACATCATAGCAACAAATCATAAAATGCCACCTTAATTGGTTAGTAACTATATTTAAAATTAAATTAATTCACTTATGATTTCCTTTTCTAGTTTTCCCTAACAGATATTAGAGTAACTGTCTATAAGCAACATTGAGTCCTATGAACACAAGTCAGTTGGTGTTTCTCCAAGACTGTATCTCCTCCCTGAAATAATCCACTCAAATGTCAAATTGCTCTATTTCATTATCTATCTCAAAGTGTACAATTACATGTACAATGCACAAATACATCTTACTTTATTATATACTAATCCAGTTTGGCATGCCGTCTATATTTAATGTTTATATTTTCAATAAATGACACTCTAGTTGCTGAACTAACATTCCTCTAGTGAATGATTTTCAATCCTAAATCAGATTTCTCAAATCTTCCTTCAAAACTAGTTTCAGAATCACCCTGGAAAGTAAAATTCATGAAATACTAACAATTCAGTGAAGGAGTACACAACAGACATGCATACATAAATATGAATTCAAAAACCAGTAGTTAAGCTAAAAGCAAGTCATGCCTTAATGGGATAAATTTAATTATTTAGCGATCATGAAAACTAAGAATGGAAGGAAATTAAACACATATAATGTCCCTCAACACAGATTTTCAGGCTGCAGACATGAAGCATGTACGTGTTACAGAATCATGCTAGCTTCCACTTGGATTCAAAGGGAAGTGTGAGAAACCACCAGTGTGTGGCAGTGTTAGCAGCTTTACAAGCAGTTCCTAATAAGTTCAAAGTAAAACCAAAGATGCAATGATGCAATGGCAACTCCATGAATGTAGAGCTGCCACATAGTTAAAATATGTCAGGAAAATCATTGGTTGTCAACAATGCCAGACCAAGTAACAGACCATGTGGATAGCAAAAGGCAAGACCACATGAGATATGTCACCCAAGTCTTTAAGGGCCCACATCAATACCATCATGTATACCGGAAAATGGACATGGAGGTAAAACTTGTAATTTGCCTTGCTGCAGATTTAGCTGTCCCTTCTTTAGGCTGATACTTCCATATTATCCTATACTTTCCTTTAGAAATGAGAATAGCATTCAGTGTCATTGTATATTGTAAATACACACCTCATTTTTCACTTTAAATTGGCTGATAGCTAACAGTTGAGACTCAGAAGCTTTGCACTTGGAATCTGAGATTCTGGGGACTCTTAGATATACCCCTATTAGATGGACATGAGTCTTCTGCGTGTGAGAGTAGAATTTATAGATTAGTGAGCTGTCAAGTTCATTAGGGTGTCAAGTTCAGAAGGGAAGGATAAATTGATCTTCACTTATCAATTTTATTGGATTGAGAAGGGCTTAGAAGATTAGTAAACTATTCTTCAGGATATGTCGGTTCTAAGTGTTTCAAGGAAGAATTAAAGTCAGAAGAGCTGCCCTAATTGTGGGTGGTAACATCCTATAAGAAGCTAGGGCTTAGATGGGAAAGAAAGAAGGCCATGAGCAAAGTAATTCTCTCTGAGTGATTCCTGGCGGAATCCTGCCCTTAGCTCTACAATGAACAGAAACCTCTGAAACAATGAACCAAAATAAAATTATGTGAACCCTTGAGATGTCCTTGTAGTTATTATGGCAATGGCTACGGAAACCTAATACAAGCAGGTATAGTTCATTTATTCCACAGAAAAAGATGGTATGAATCCGATGAACAAAAAATTCCAACACATCTAATGTTGTTCCAAGAAAGGGAATATAATAGATAATAAATGTAAATGTGCATATTATACATTTAAACTTTGAGTACAATCAGAAAATAAAAGCAAAAAAAGGAATAGATGAAGTAACATGTAAGCTACTAATATTAGGCACCATACTAAAATCACTCACAGACAAAATTTCATTTGATCTTCCCAGATATTTGGCAATATATACAGAAAATTCTTCCCACAAGGCCGATGATGAAAGTTGGGAAGAAAATAAAGTCCAGATGAGGATAATCCATCTTCGTGCGACAATGAATTCAATTTTCTTATGCCTAACGTGAACACACTTTCTTACTAAGCCTCTGAGAGTGAATGAATCTCGATTTTCATTGAGAAAAGATTAACAACTCTATAATGTTGCAATTACCTTCTGGGTAATGATGGCATATTTACAGCAGATTTCAGTTTATGATTCCTCTCCCTGTGGAGAGGAGGAAAATAGAGAACAAATATAGACTATTTTCTATAGCAGCTTTTCTTTTCAAAATGAAATGAAAATCATGGTGAATAGACTTAGCTTTTGATAGAGTTTGTTTTGATTTAACACGTACAATTAATCGGAGATACTTTTGAGCTAATTAGCATGTCTTGTCCTTAAAAAAATAAAGTTTTACCACCCAAGTTAGATGAAGCACTTACATTACTATTCACTTGAGTAAGTAAAGAAGAAGGTAACTAGTAAACTATAAACTTCAACTTTACAAGAAAGAAGAAAAAAAAACAAAGAAAAATACTGTTGACTGAAAGGAACCATAGCCTGATCACAAATTGGAAGTATAGCAACTGGTATCCATTACCTAACTCTGCTCCTTTGATATTTTTTTTCAATGGGAAGAACTGAGATGGCCCACCAAACCTCAAACTCACCAACTGCCCAGAACAAGGGAGTTTCATGTCCAAACACCAACAAATGGACAGCTAGAGTTGAGAGCACACACATGGAGAGTGGGTAGTTGACTATACACATTTCTGTATACATCCTGCTTTCTTTGAATGCCTTAGATTAAGATTGAAGAATAAAATCAAAGATCCAGTATTGTGTTTTAAGATGAGGAATATCCATTGGAAAGTACTGTGAATAGCAACAACAAAATCAACCCATAAGTTATAAAATTAAAATACTAGGAGCTATAAACATCTGTTAATGAGGTGCTAAGGTATCCTTTTGTTCCGATTTTAGTTTGATTTTTGGTATGTTTGGTTACTTTTGCAACAAGGAGAAAAATAAACCATGCATTCATCATCCAATATAATAAGTAATAAATTCTTTCAAGAACTTCTTTATATGTTCACTGTAATAGTTCAATTAAAAGATACCTTTTCAGGGATAAATTTTCTAAAGAACTCCTATTAAAGGCAAGTTCTGAATATAACTTAAATACAAACCAAGTATAAATTTAATTTAAGATTTAAAATCTGTTTCTAACTTAAAGAAAGGTTAAAGCAATCTACTTTTAATTAAATATACCTATGGCAACTTAATTCCAAACCTCAAGGTTTTGCAACCTAATTTTTATGATAAGAATATTACTAAAACCCATCTGTACTTAATGACAATCTTCCATTCCTCTCAGCTCTCTGAATCCATTATCTCTCTCAGGGGAGTGAATGCTTTGCTGGTGATGAATATGATATATAGAACAAATGATGCACTTTTTCATTTAAAAGACTAAAAAGGAAATTCACTTTAGTCTCCTTTCTACCTAGTTTCATTAAAATTTAAATACAGTTATTGTAAGAGATTTTTTTTCCTCCAGCTCAGTGTAGTTGAACAACAACACAGTGTAAAAGCCCCACATATCACTAAAATCAGTTGTGCATTTTCCAGATATATACCACAAAAGTTTCAGTTCAACATTTTTGTCTGAAAAACAAAGACATGATGGAGCAACAAAACAAATATTCCATATCTTCAGAAACAGTCATCTGAAAAAGCACATTGCTTATAATCATTACTGAATGCCCTAAGCATTTGTTGACTTCCAAGCACAGGAAAACAATTTTACTTATTTCCTGAAATACCTTAATAAAACAATTTAAGTATTATTTTTTAATCAAAAGTCACATAACAGTGGCTAAAAGCATTTCAAATAACATATTCTCACTGCAACTTTAGTACTAGATGTTGCTTATGACAATATCATCCATTTTCCTGGCAAGAGAAGAGTTAATTCGCCTTCTTTTACACTGTACAAGTTTTAAGACTTAATCACAGAGTCAGGCACATAAACAGTAACAACTAACCTGAAAGCAGGAAAGCACAGGAGGAAGGAGAAGTACTTAATTTAAATTTTATATTTGTCCATGTTTTTCTAACTTGAAAAAGCACACTGATTTTGTAAACATATCTTACATACATAGAATTTGTTTCTTTCTCTCAAATATATATATATACACATATATGCATATATACACATGCATACATATATCTATAGTCAAGTATATTTTTAGTGAGTCAGCTGCTAACTACATTATTTAGGGATAGAACTTTAATGAAGTGAGTACTTTAATATGTTCAGAAACTATAAGGGAAAAAAAGAAAAGAAATTTGATACTAATTGACTAAATCTAGATGTCTATATAATCATGTTAATTGTGGGGCTGGGAAGGTGGCTGGCTCAGTGATAGAGCGCTTGCCTTGCATGCCTGAGGCCTTGGATTTGATTCCTCAGCACCACATAAGAAAAAAGAAAAAAGCCAGAAGTGGCGCTGTGGCTCAAGTGGTAGAGCGCTAGCCTTGAGCTGAAGAGCTGAGAGACAGCACCCAGGCCCAGAGTTCAGGCCCCACGACTGGACAAAAAAAAAAAAATCATGTTAATTGCTTATTGCTATTTTAGAAGCCACTGATAAATTAATACAAAGCCAATTATTGATTTTAAAACTAAAACATTTTTTGCAAAACTGAAATCTTTCGCTTCTTAATATTAAATCCCAGGCTCCATGAGGATTAAGAAAAGCAAAGAAATATTGAACTTTTAGAAAAGGTTGGGAGGAAAGGAAGGGAAAAGAAGGGAAGAAGAAGGAAGGTTGGGCAGGTAGAATCTAAGGGTGAATGGAGGAGGTAGGAAGAAAGCAAGGTTAGGAGGGAGAAGAAAGGGGATACAGAAGGGAGACAGAGAAAGAATCATTCACTAAAGTTCTTACTCTGAATAGAAATGTATACATATTACAAGAAGGTGGGATTCACTTACTAAAAAATATACTGTGGCTGACTGTGATGATCTGTGTTCCTTTAATCCATGTTAAGTGAAACCTAGGTAGTGTGCTGATCAGTACCATTTTCCCATGCTAGATAGAACCCTTAAGTCCCTCCAAGTTTCTGAAACTTGCTCAGGACACAAGAGGCTGTATAAGTCTGTTTAATATAATTGTGGCCTCTAAATCCATTTTAAGCCTGAGATAAATTAATTGAAACATTGCTGTACTCAGTTATACTTTGTCTAGTTGAAAACCCTTTGCCTTGTAGTTATTTTGAAATAGAGACATTTGCTTAGAGAGAGAAAAATAAGAACTACAAAGCATTTCAGTGGCCAAGACATATGGCCACTGGTTGGGCCAGGGAGACAATTACCTGGCTTCTCTCTTCTTCCCACTACAGTCTGCTTCCAGTGCTACCTGATCCTCAATCCTCCCACTAAACCAACTCAACATATGCAGAGACAAAAGTTTAAAACTGAAGAGCAGTGCAAAGTAGGTGAAAGGAGAATAACATTGTTATTTTATTTCTAAGGGAAGAAAATGGTACTAGGGTCAAATAAACAAATTATCTAGCATACTTATTTAAATTTGGCAAGAACAATGGCCTAGACAATTATAAGAAATAAAAAACAAATATTTACACAAATGTGCACAAAAAATTTACAGTAGGCAAAAGTAGAAATAACCAATGTACATTAAATAAAATGTGATATGCAAGTTTCATTTTACTCAGCCATTGAAAGGAATGAAGTAATGTATTTTTACATGACACAAAATGAATAAACCTCAAAAATATGATGCTATATAAAAGAAACCAGACACAAAAGTCTCTATGGTATGATTCTAACTATATGAAATGTACAGAATTGGGTGCCGACATGATAGCATACTCCTGAAATTCTAGCATTCAGGGGACTAAAGCAGAAGGTTTGGTAGTTCAAGAGCCAGTTTATACCATACTCACAAACAATATCCAAATTAAGAGAGATAGACATACAGAGAGGGGGGGAGAGAGAGAGAGAGAAGAGAGGGAGGGAGGGAGGGAGGGAGGGAGGGAGGGAGGGAAGGAGGGAGGGAGGTTAGAGGAATAAATAAAGGGATGTCAAGGGACAGAGAAAGAAACCCAGAACTTTCAACTATTAAGAATGGAAGATGCATTGAGATTCCACCTTACCCCAGTTAGAATGGCTATAATCAAGAAATATAATAACAACAGATGCTGGAGGGGATGTAGCCAGAAGGGAACCCTACTGCATTGTTGGTGGGAGTGTAAATTTGTTCAACCACTTTGGAAAGCAGTATGGAGGTTCCTCAAAAGACTCCACCTAGAGCTCCCCTATGACCCAGCAATCCCACTTTTGGGCATTTAACCAAACGATTACAAACAAGGCCATACTAAAGCTACCAGCACAACTATGTTTATCACAGCATTATTCACCATAGCTAAGATATAGAACCAACCCAGATACCCTTCAGTCAATGAATGGATCTAGAAAGTGTGGTATATATACACAATGGAATTCTATGCCTCCATCAGAAAGAATGACATTGCCCCATTTGTTAGGAAATGGAAAGACTTGGAAAAAATTATATTAAGTGAAGTAAGTCAGGCCTAAAGAAACATAGGTCCTATGAGTTCCCTTATTTGCAATAACAAGTATATCTGGGACAAGCAGAAAAGGTCAAAAGCTATGTACATATGACCAGATAACATGATGTTAAGCAAAATGATCCCCAAGATAGGGACACATTTTTTTTTCTTGCTTGCTATTGCTTCTAACTTATTTATAATGTACCATGGTTTTTTTTGTTTGTTTCTTTGTATGTTCCTCCCCTACGGTATAACCCCTGTTTTCACTGTATTTGATGTCAGGGCCCTACATCTTGCATATAATATATACTTCTCTAATTTTTGGGGGGGATGGGGAAAAATGCATAAATAGGAATACAGGTTAATCTATTGTAACAATGAGATGCACAAGACACTATGTTGAAAACAACTTTGGCTGGGGCGGGGGTAGTTGTGGAGGTGGCAGAGCAGGGATGGTAGGGGAAAAACAAAGGAGGAGGCAACAATGCTTGATAGGAAATGTACTCATTACCTTGCTCATGTAACTGTAACCCTTCTGTATGGTATTTTTATAATAAAAAAGTACCAAAAAAAAAAAAGAATGAAAGTCCCCAGGCGCCGGTGGCTCACGCCTGTAATCCTAACTACTCAGGACACTGAGATCTGAGGATCACGGTTCAAAGTCAGCCAGGGCAGCAAAGTCCATGAAACACTTATCTCCAATAAACCACCAGAAAACCCGAAGTGGCACTGTGGCTCAAGTGGTAGAGTGCTCACCTTGAGCTGAAGAGCACAGGACAGGGCTAAGGCCCAGAGTTCAAGCCCCATGACTGACAAAAAAAAAAAAAAAAAGGATGGCAGCTGTAATCTTAGCAGTAAAGTCCACGAAATTGGAAATAGAGCTTATTTCCAATTAACCACCAGGAAACTGGAAGTAGCGCTGTGGCACAAAGTGATAGAGCACTAGCCTTAAACACAACAGCCCAGAGACCATCGCCTAGTTCAAGCCCACAACTAACAAAATAAATAAAATAAAATAATGGAGGTAGAATGAAGCAGGAAAAGGGAAATGTTTTGCAATTAGACAATAATAACTGATAGATAATGTAAGAATATGAAAAAATGTACATTTTAAACTACTTATTTGTGCTGTATGGCTATAGCTCAGCATTAAACATGTTCAATATAAAATAAATACAAAAAATGGGAGAATATTCAAGGCATTCAAGTTTTGATTCAAAACTCTTTTTTTGGAGGGGTGGGGGAAGGGTCTACTGGTACTGTAGCTTGAACTCAAGGCCTCAGACTCTTGCTTGACTTTTTCACTCAAGGCTAGTAATCTACTCCCTGAGCCACACCTCCACTTCTCACAACTCACTTATGTCTCTTTCTGTGGCTGTTGGGTGGTGAATTCTTGCACAACTGCATCAATGTTGAAGGATATTTATTCTTGCTGAGAGAATATGGTCGTGTTTTCGGATCTGTACTTTTTGAATAATATCTTTGGCATGCTTTTGTTACTGTGTTCCAAGCCACTAAAATGGCTCTTTTTTTTTTTTTTTTTTTTTTTGGTTTTCATCATTAGAATTTGGAATCCATCAATCATTAGAGAAAGGATTCTGGCAGCTAAAATTATATAAGACAGTCATAGCTTCACATGAGGAACTACCAAACCACGATACAATTTTAAAATACTTCTAACATTTTCTAACAAGAAGGTGACTGGATGTGAACTGAAAGTATAAAGAATACTTGAACGTATAAGGGAAGAGAGAAATGAGATGAGACGAGATGAAAGATGGAGTCATACCTTGATGCTGCAAGACCAACCACTCAACTCTAACTCTAACTGATATGCTCAGGGGAGCTACCTGGATGAGAACAACAAACAGTGCTCCTCACCTTTAACCCATATACCACATTTCAATAAAACATTCTATAATGCAAAATGATACTCAGGTACGATATCTGTGGCTTCAGAAAGTAAACAGCAGCAAATGAAGCTGGCATTTCCTCAACAATGTATCGTAAGTGATAGCTTCTTAAAATAATGCAGTTTGATCTTAAAATAAAGAGTTGCATTGTGATCAAGACACAGAAGCTAATCATCTGTTATTAATCATAAAACATTGTTGACTAGATGCCATTATTAAAGACTAATACATCACTTCCATTAAGGAAACATTTTAAGTGCATAAGAAAATAAGCACAATATAACTCTGTACAAGTAAATGCTGAACTGCACAGTCATTTTTAATGGGAAAAATAATAACAATTTCAAAACTGCTAAAAAAAAAGCATACAAAATAATTATAAATGCACACACACAAGTAAATACCAAGTTCTATGAATACTTAAATATCAAAACTGATTTCTAACAGAAAATACTTTATTAGCTATCCAACAAAAAATTTTAGCAGGATATTTGTAAAAAGTAATATGAAGCTAGAAAATTACTGCTTCTATAGTACAGTTCCAAATCTACCTTCCAGCATCAAGGTTTCTAACAGCAATCTCATAAAATCCCCTGAATTTAAGATGCTTCCCTATAAACATAATCCTATTAGGCTTTACAACAAAGCTCTCTGATCCAGCAAAATTGGGGTCTGAAATTGCAACATGTATTGAAGGTATTACTTTAAAAAGAGAATGTGAAAGTATACATACGTGTAAGACAGATGAACACACAAGCATAAGAATAAACATCGTTTTAATTTAAAACAGACACAAGAATATACACACTTGCTCATCTTCTGATGTAAGACTAAAATCATACCCTTGAGTTGGATCCTTTATCAGATTTTGAGTCATCATGCTCATATAAACCATTATCTACAAGACCATATTTCCTTTGAATTAAAATGGTATGAAAGCTTAATTGATCCATGTAAAATAATCTGCATGGGAACATTCAGTTAAATTCATATTTCTTAACTCACTGTGCATATTTAAGAAAAACTATTTCTTCCAGGTTGTCTTTTTGAAATATTCCTAATACCCAGTAACTTTTTCGTATCGCTCATAGTTCATCACTATATAATATTGTGCTGCACAAAAACAGGGAGAAGAATTACCATGCAAGGGTCTGGGGAGTGAGGAGCATTTAGCTCATTGTCAAGATTCATGATGGTACTGCTAGTTGCGAATTGTCAGGAGTTTTCATAAACAGTATTCTGATTCCCTGCCTCACTGACATAAATCTAGTCTGTATTATTTGGTAAATGAAATGAGAGATGGGCTGGGAAGGTGGCTCAGTGGTAGAGTGCTTGGCTTGTATGCATGAGGCCCTGGGTTCGATTATTCAGCACCACATAAGCAGAAAAAGACAGAAATGGAACTGTGGCTCAAGTGGTAGAGCACTGACCTTGAGCTAAAGAGCTGAGGGATAGCACCCAGGCCCACAGTTAAGGCCCATGACCAACAAAAAAGAAAGAAAGAAACGAAAGGAACAAAAGGAAGGAAGGAAGGAAGAAGGAATGCAAATACACTGTCATCTGATGTTTTTACAGTCATCCCAGAATTCTTCCATTGTTCTTTTTCTGTTTTCCGAAGATCAGATAGAAGCCTCTCCATTATCTTGGAATCTACCAAGAATCTGACACATGGGGAAGAGTCACAGCTCACAATGAGAACAACATATACAAGAATCCAACATACATAGGAAAGGCATTACTGCCGGGAGCTGGTGGCTCATGCCTGTAATCCTAGCTACTCAGGAGGCTGAGATATGAGGATCATGGCTCAAAGCCAGCCTGAGCAGGAAAGTCCATAAAACACTTATCTCCAATAAACCACCAGAAAACCAGAAGTGACACTGTGGCTCAAGTGGTAGAGCTCTAGCCTTGAGATAAGAGCTCAGGGACAACACCCAGGCTCAGAGTTCAAGCCCCACAACAGATTAAAAAAAAAAAAAAAAAGAGGCATTACTGTCACAACCTGCTAAAATATACTGGAGCAGTTTTTACCAGGCCAGTCACACTACAGTGAAAACTGACCATGCCACTATAAGAAACAAAGAGCATGCAAAAGCAGTTGATACTAGAACTACACTTCCAATCATATTGGTTTATACCAATTACTATGATATCTCATTTTTAGAGCCGTGCTTTTCAATCTACCTATAATAATAAAAAAATTACCTCTTTTAAAACTTAAAATTTGAGCAAGACCAATACTTACACAAAATTATTTGAAAATTCAAATCATTATTAGACTCAAAAACTAGAATAAACAAAATTACTCTACTTTTGACAATGTCTTATAAGCTGATTCCAGTGTCTAAAACCACATATAAAATCCACAGAGCACACTTTAAGTGGCCCTCTTTCAGAACACAGGAGATTAAGAAACAAAGGCTCTATGATACTTCTTTGTCATTTAGTAAATGAAAAAAAAACTTAGAGATGAATTTTGTTCAGAAAACAGAAGTAAAGATTCTTTCAGTGTCATTCCACTTGGAAAAAAAATCAGTGGTTGCCTTTTTCTATTGGATTAAAAATCATGAGTGTATATGTCTATGTGTGTTTTAGTTCAGTCTATCAATGATCGACATTTGGCTTATTTGAAAAGTGGCTAGCTTCTACACTTAGTAATTTTAAATAAAATGTTTTCATTTAAGCAAATAGGAACCCAATTTATTTTATATTGACATATGTAGCTTACTGCCTTTCATTCTTATTATCATCTAGATACTGAAAAGAAGCTAGGTCTCTTCAATTATGCTAGCAGCCTGCAATAAACATGACTTAGTACCAAAACTCCCAGTATATTTTAAATCATAATAATTTTCTGAAGAATGAATCTTTCCAGGACTGCAGATGATTCAAAGTTTTAAAAATTCATTTCAAACCTGGAGTGCAGTTTCTAGTCTTCAGAAAAACACCTTCTGGGTGGTAAGATTCCAATTCTGAGAAATGATATTGCATGTACACTATCTGTTTGGACACTGCAGTGGCTGCTAACTAGCTGTTTAAAATATTGAGTCATTAAAAAAAATGGGAAAGAGACAAATAAATGATTTTCTCCTTTTAAAAAAAAATAAAAATGTACTATATTTTACATGAAGTTGTTTTCAAGCAGTTTTTAAATTATTTGAATAGCAATAGACAGATCTGCCTCTGGATGGGCAAAATAGATGGATGTTATATTTTGGCAAGGTCAATGATAGTTTTAAAATTGTGTGTGTGGTGTGTGTGTGTGTATGTCTTTGTGTGTACATATATACTGAGATTACAGATGTGTACAATCCCTGGCTTGTTTGAGATAAGGGGAGGATTTCATTAACATTTTATCATGGCTGGCCCTGAATTTATCTTCCTAATCTCTTCCTCCCAAGTAGCTAGAAATACAGGTAATAGTAAATTTTAATAAGAAAAAAAGCCTTTTGGAAATGAGAGCATTTTGCCAACTTGCCAATTAACATTAACACAGAACTGAATATGGCATACAAATGTTCATATTCGCAAATTAGTACCCAGAGTAACCTAATTAGATAGGCAAGATAAATAACACTTTTATCCTCACCAAAGCAAATGAAGAAATACACTTAGAAAATTCAAATGTGTTTTCAAACTCTAGATCCTTTTTCATTTTAAACAAGTCATGGATTTTTCCCCCCAAGTCCTGGGGCTTTAACTCTAGGCCTGGGTGCTGTCCCTGAGCTCCTTTTGCTCATTCTACCACTTGAACCAGAGTTCCGTTTTTTTTGGGGGGGGGAAGGAGAGGGTCCAGTCGTGGGGCCTGAACTCTGGGCCTGGGCGCTGTCCCTCAGCTGTTCAGCTCAAGGCGACCGCTCTACTACTTGAGCCACAGCGCCACTTCAGGCTTTTTTTCTTTTTGCTCATGTGGTGCTGGGGAATCAAACCCAGGGCCTCATGCATGCAAGGCAAGAACTCTACCACTGAGCCACCTTCCCAGCCCCTAACACAGCTCCATTTTTAACTTTTTCTGTGATAGGATAAAAGTTTCATGGACATTCCTTCCAGGGCTAGTTTTGAACCATCATCTTCAGATTTTAGCCTACTAAGTAGCAAGGATTACAAGCATGAGCCACCGGTAGCAGGCAGAATTGGTTTTGTGGGGGTTTTTTCTTAAAAGGCATTTATATATTTGACTGTTCCAAGTAGTTGTAAATGAAATATTGTCAGTTTAGTTGATCAAAAATATAAAGGAGTAAACAAGAACATACTCTTTTCATAAATAATATTATATAATTAATCCTATCCGACTACACATTTATGGTATATATGTACATCTTCTTTATATTATATATTCTGGACAGTAACTTATTGTTACATAGACAGTTCAAAATTTTTTCTCTCATTCTGGAGGCTCTTTCCTTTGCTATGCAGAAAGTCTTGTTACTTGATTCAACCTCATTTGTCAATTTTTACTTTTATTTTCTGAGCTTCTGAAGAAAGGTATTGCCGTAAAGGATTTTCTCTAGGTTTTTCTCTAGTAGTTTCAAAGTTTCAGGCTGACATTAAAGCCTTTCATCCATTCTGAATTGATTTTTATACAAAGTGAGAGATAAGAACCTAGCTTCCATCTTCTACAGGTGGATAGCCAGTTTTCCCAGTACTACTTGTGAAATTGGTTATCTTTTCTCCAAAATACATTATTGCAATCTTTGCTGAGAATCAGGTAGCTACAGATGTGTGGGTTTATTTCTGTGTCATGTATTATGTTACACTGGTCTCAAGGTCTGTTTTGCTCCACTAACATGCTGGTTTTGCTCCTATGGCTTAGCAATATAGCTTAAAATATGGTACTCTAGTAACTCAAATGTTGCTTTTTTGCTCAGAATAATTTTGACTATTGTGGACTTCATGCTTCTATATAAATTTGAAGATTGATTTCTCTATTCCTATGAAAAATGACATTAGCATCTTGATAGAAAATGCATTAAATCTACATAATGCATATACAGTCTGATAAAAATTAAAAGAAAGAATAAAATGACAAAGAACTTTTGATAATAGGCTGATTTTAAACAGTTTGGTTATTAACAAACAGGGGTCAAGGCAGAAATAACCATGTTTTCATGTATGGAAATTATAAATAAAATACTAATTTAAGTGAGAATCCTACTATCCTAAAAGTACCTTTCCTAATTATCACTAGATCATACAAATCTGAAATTTCGGGTCTCAGGACATTCATAAATTTTTCTATAAAGTTTTCCAATAACTCTCCTGAAACATAAACATCTGACATTATTTTTTCTTTGTGACTGTATGGGAAAAAAAATTTAAACCTTCATTTTCCTATAAAGAAGCTTGTAGCTACATGTGACTTTTGAGCACTAAAATGAGGTTAAACAATGTAACTGAGAAACAAAAATTTATATTTTGTGTTACTCATTATTTAATAAGTAAAATTAATTTTAAAACTGTAACTTAAGTAACCTATGAGAGAAATTGTAATTAACTGTGGAAAAGTCTTAGTATAAGAGTTTTCTTTTAAACTCAAATATGTGTCATATATGGCCCATAAAAAAATTAGCATTTTCAATAAGACTTCCATAAACCAGATGAAGAGAACACAACACAAAATAGAAAGAAAATACCTTATCAATGATATTTATATATTAACAGTGTTTATATGTATATAAACAAACTTTTAGTAATTTTTGTTAATTTTTTGCTATGTTTTTATTGAATTTTGACATTTGATTTATACCCAGTATAACTCACTCTTATTGCATGATTCTATATATGTTGATTCAGTTGGAAACTACTATCCTAAACAAGACTTAAAACATTATCATCATCCCAAATAGTTTCCTCATGTTCCTTTTTGATCAAGCTCACCTACTGCTTTCAGGACCTGACAGCCATGATCTATTTTCTGTTGCAATAATTTTCCTACCTCCAGCATGTCATAAAAATGCAATAATATGAAACTGTTGAATCTGGTAATGAGTGAAAATAATATTTTACACATTACGTTCCTCTAAAGATTTACAAACAAAAATCCTTTTGGCATTTCTTTTTCCTTTTCAAGAGCATTCTACCAATGCCTGTTTTTTTCAGTTACTTTCCTGTCACCATTAACTTCCTATATTGTCATTTTGTGGCCTTTCTATACCCTTCCAAAATCAAACCTTGCAAATTATATTATAGATCATTATACAGGTCCTTCCTCCCACTATACAGTAAGCAAGGACGCTTAACTTTGTGCTACTAAGAGTTTTATCACCTGCTAGTGTAGCTGAGTGTAGATGGTGATGCTGAGGTGATAGATCCCATTACATTACAGAAAAGGGAAGGGAAAAACAAAAAGTGACTAAGGTTGCCCTCAAGGCCAACGGTGTGCATTTATCAAGGTCTCAGAAACAGGTATGAGACTGTAGAGAATCCTTGCAAAAACTCAGATGCCAACCAGAGTGAGGTGCTCATGCTAGTGGAGATATAGCTCTGCTACAACATTCACTTGCCTTGCTATTTGTTTCATCAGAACTTATCAGCCCAGGTGAATACATTTACAGTAGTCTTCCTACCATGACTTTACTCATACCCGGTTATTTTTCATATAGATACAGAAAATAACATTTTTTTCAGGAACACATCACAGGAGAAACAGCTCTATTACATGAGTATAAATAATAATTTTTGAACAAGCACAGGTAGCTCACGCCTATAATCCTCGCCTCCCAGGAGGCTAAGCCAAAGGACTGCTATTTAAAACTAATGCTAGGCAGAAAATTCCCAGGAGAACATTTGGAGATGTGGTTCTCAAATCATAATTAGCCAAGCCAGGAAAAGGCCCTGATTTCAAATGCAAGTAAAGAAAATAAAATAATAAAAAGAAAGTAAAATAAAATATATGGAAACATTTGAAATATCAGTTATTTGAATCATTAATCATCATGTCCTAATGTTGACAAAATACAGTGTGTGCTTTAAATAGAAGAGGAAAAAACTAATAGCTTCAACTCTTTCTTAATACTCACTAAAGTCTCCAGTAAGAAATACTGCTTCTGCTCCTGGGGCCCATTCTTTGCAGTACAAACCACCATCAGAACATCTGTGGATGCCAAAGGTTTCATAGCCTCTGGAGAACTTATCAATACCACCTTCATTCTCTCCAATGTTGTTCAAAATCTGATGAAACTTCGTATACCTTCAACAAAAAAAATACATTAGAAAATTAAATAGAATTCCCAAAAAGGTGAATTAATATTTCATTAAAAAAGACAACATTGAAGAAGAAAAAGAATGTAAATAATTTTAATTATTGAGATACATGTCCCAGTAAGATACAAGAACAAGCTGTTATATAAAATAAACGATAGTAATCCAACAAACATTTCTTTATAATCTCAAGCATTTTAGTGTAAGAATATGATGGCTGTATTACCAATGAACCATTTACAAGCCTGCATAACTGTAGCTTCCTTATCAAGAGAGTATAATGAAGAGCACACCTATATCTCTTCTGAATTCTAAGGAAATGAAGACAAATTGTCAAAATGTAACAAGAAAAATAAAACTATCTCCAGGAACATGTCATAGACTTTCCCTAAGCATCACCAGCCATATGGTCTCTGTCACGGGTACTCAACTGTGTCTCTGAAGCATGAAAGGGGTCACAGACAATATGTTAGCGAGTGGGTGTAACTGGGTTCCAAAATACCTGTATTTTAAAAAGGAAGAGAAAGAGAGAGAAAAAGAAACGAGTATGTCAGCTATGACCTTTAGGCTGTATTTGCCTAGCCTTGCCCTAAAGCAGATAAGCATGGCAAGAACACACATCACGTCAACTTGTAAAAGTGGCATTGAAAGGAAATGAAGATCCCCAAGTAGAGTCAAGAACAGTACATGGCTGCTCCCAACGTTTTGGTTCTTGTGTACGTACACACACACACACACACACACACACACACACACACACACACACACACACACACACACACACACACACACACACCCCTATTTTCACTAATTTCTCTCTGAATCTAAGGAGAAAGAACTAGATTGTTATGGAATTAGTACACTATGTACACTATGAAGGTGCCAGAACTATACAATGAATAGGACTTCTATGCAGTATTTCTTCAAACCCTAAGAGACAGTGACAATGAAACCCTCTAAAAGATGGAGTATATAGGAAACATACGTAATCTGAGAAGTTGATAATTACAGATAACCTACTTTATTTGACCATACAAAGAACATTTTTTTACAATTACTTCATGCTTCAATTACTTCATTCAAACATGAATTCAATAAAATAAGAGCTAAGAAAATATATGACAAAATAATGAATTAAAAATAAGACTGCATAATTAGGGGAAATTTTCAAATTATTAGAAGTAATGGATGAATCAGAATAGGCAAAAATACTTAAAGGAACAGATAACTGAAAATTAAATTAGAAGGAAAATACAAAAAAATGAATATATTGATGACAAGCTAATTGATATCCAGAAGTGACAACTGCTGAATCAGAAATACAGCTAAATAAAGCTAAATAAAATTTAAAAAAACTAGATAAAAAGGAATATACAATATATAAAGCATAAAACGTTTTAAATAAATTAAGTCATGTCTGCTATGTTTCAAGAAGCTTGGAAAAATATAAATGAAGATAAAGAAATATTCTCACAACTAGGTAGAAGAAAAAAAAACCACACTAAAACAACAAAAGAAAGCTGGGCACCTGTGGCTCACGGCTATAATCCTAGCTACTGAGGAGGGTGAGATCTGAGGATCGTTGCTCGAAACTAGCCCTAGCAGGAAAGTCCATAAGACTTATCTCCAATTCACCAACCATAAAGATTGCAGGGGCACTATAGCTCAATTGGTACCCAGTAATTATTCAAAAATATGAAGAGATGCCACAATTTACTATGAGCTTTTCTTAAACACTGTAATGGTCATAAAATACTTAAAATACTCACCTGAACCAAAAAAAAAAAAAAACCTAGATCTTCAGGTTTATTAGAATATCATTTGCAAACTCTGTTAACCTATAAAAATTACATTTTATTCTGCTCCAAGTATCAATCTTTGCTTTTTGGCACATGGAAAATAATTCATAATAATGGCTAAAGTAGTATCAAGCATCAAAATGACACTATAGAAAAAAAATCAACAAAAAAATCAGGAATTAAGGCAAAAGAAGCACAAAACTAATTATGGATTTTTAAGGCATAAACTTGAAAAGGTTGAGTAAATGTGCCAATATTTATTTGTCAATGTAAGTATAATGCTTTAAAATACATTTTTAGATTTATGTACTTTCATAAGATGTTTCCATATGTTCCATTTGGTAAAAAAATATTTCAATGGAAACAGGATTATAGCATTCTATTACTTTAACTAAATATCTTGACTTCCCTCAAGGTCAGCCCTACAGCTTCTGATACAGGAATACATATTCCACTTTGAAATCGCTTTGGCTCAAAAAAGAAAATGCCTGAGGATACAGCAAGCTCATCATGCAGGTGCCCTCTCCTGCTAAGTCATCTCTCTTAACATTTTGCTATGAATTTATAGGATGTTTAAAAACTAGGTCAAGTTTTTGGCAACCAAGAACATAAAATGGAATTAGTATAGGAACTAGCATTGGGTATAATAAGATTTATAATATTAGATTTTTATCTCTACATACATTAACCCTTTTACAACAAAGGAAAACACTGCAGGTACAGATAGATTCCAAAAGTCAAGAAGGTAAAAATAAAATTGTATCATCATTAATTTAGAAAGGTATACTTAAATGAAATCTCTAATTAACAATCTTCTTTTAAAGAAAGTCCTTTATTTTTGCATGAGTAAAGTTATTAATTTTATAAGTAAGGATGTCAATGTTGTTGGATACTAACGGTTTAGTCTCTAAATCAACAGTGTAAGTTCAAATCCCAGGGCTGTGACATATAACATGTGACATTGAACAAGTCCCTTCACATTCTCTTCTCTTGCTTTTTTTCTCCTGTTAAAGTCACAGGGAACCATGAAATCAAGGTGGAAGCTTTGCCAACAGTAGCCAGAGGTATTCAAGGAAACTTGGTTAACATTTTCCATATGGAAATGACAACATATTAATATATTTTAAATTTACCAATTCTCCTTTTTTTTGTCATGGTGAGATGTAAATATACATGGTAATCATTAGGAAGCATTAATACCCACCCTACAATTCCACAGATATTCCAGAACCCTTCCCATATTTTCCCTTTTTTGAAAAAAAATGTACAAATATTACAGTAATCCATAATATATACTATGTATTCCATATTGATTTTAAATGTATAGATTAGAAAAAAAATCTTAAAGAAAATTAAGTAACTGGCCTATCCAAGAGGGAAAAAGAAATCTTTATTAGCATGAGTTAGGTGTGGGGGAAGCAATGAAACACATTCAGGTCTTTTTTCTCCTCACAGATCACTCAGCCAGGAGCTTCAATGAAGCACTAGTTTCAGTCAAGGCTGTGAACACCAGAGACATATCAGGGAAATGGAACATAGCTTATCTGCAAATGTCTTGTGTGTAGAATCAAGTCTCAAGTACTTCTGATTGGCGAAAGAATGACACTGCTCCATTTGTTAGGAAATGGAAAGACTTGGAAAAAAAATCATATTGTGAAGTAAGCCAGGCCCAAAGAAACATAGGTCCCATGGTTTCCCTTTTTTGCAATAACTAGTATATATCTAGGACAAGCAGAAAAGGTCAAAAGCTATGTGCATATGACTATATAACGTGATGCTAAGCAAAATGAACCCTAAGATAGGGACACAAGAGATTTTATCTTTCTTGTTCTTTTTAATGTACTTATAATGTACTATATGATTTTTTTCTTGTTTCTCTTATATGTTCTTCCCCCATGGTATATAACCCCTGTTGTCACTGTATTCTATTCTGGTACCCTGAATCTTGTAAATATATTTTTATAATTTGAGGAGGGGAAGGGAAATAACAAAATGCTAAAACAAGGATACAAGTTGACTCATTGTAACAATGAGATGTATAAGACACTATGTTGAAAATTAACTTTACAACTTCCGAGGGAGGGGAGTAGAGAGAGGGGAGAAAGGGAGGAATTGGGGAGGTGGGGTGAGAAAAGGATGGTAGGGAAAAAACAAATGAGGAGTTAACAATGCTTGATAGGAAAGGGACTCATTACCTTGCTCATGTAACTGTAACCCCTCTGTACAGTATTTTCACAATAAATAAAACATATATACTTCTGATTGGGCCTAAAATCCAAGAAACTTCTTTGGAAAATTCATGCCTTGCAAGTTCAATTGTGAAGATTTTATTTTCTTGTCTATTTACTAAGGGACAGCATGTTTACAGCCAAGAAAAAGTAGAAAAGGAAAAATTCAGGGGAATTTTTTCATAGCTAAAGATGAGAGAAACAAGGTTCAAGGAAGGGAAATTGAGTGTTAGATTTT
Source organism: Dipodomys spectabilis (assembly GCF_019054845.1). Taxonomy (NCBI): domain Eukaryota; kingdom Metazoa; phylum Chordata; class Mammalia; order Rodentia; family Heteromyidae; genus Dipodomys; species Dipodomys spectabilis. Next base: position 14,900,288 of record NW_024870709.1, read on the forward strand.
ATATTTAAATCAGTTTTTAAAAAGACTTCAGGGATTCAGCACAAACTTTCTTCATGATATGAAAAATACCCAAAATACATAAAATTACTCCTGTGTCAACACCATCACATAATGGTTAGGCATTTGAGAATTTAAGGACATTTTATGTTCTTTCATTAGGGCAAGTATTTAGGAGCAACAAACAAAATCCAACCTATTTATTGAAAAATAAAGATATTTATTGGTCACCAATATTTTGTCACTAGAGAATGTCTTGAACTATTCATCATTCTAATGGTGGGAAAAATAATCTATTCAACTCATGAGCGCATACAGTTGGGATACTTTTGTGAACAGGAAAATGAGCAAGGCAACAAGAAGCACACAGTAGTTCATCTCGGAGAAGAGAAGACTTAAAGGAGTAATTAGCACCTGAGCTGTATTTTGAAAGATGAGTCTTACATTTGGATAGGTAGCAAAAGACAGAAAAAAGCATTTTAAAGATTAGATCTATGTTGTTCATATAACTAGCAATGTATAGTCAAAAAGGTATGTTGAAGAGTCCAACAATCATTAGTATAGAAAAGACAGTTATCATCCAGATAATTAACTAAATAAAGAGGAAATCCCTTTAAAGACCTAACAGAGAAAATAAATGACATGATCTGAGACATGTTTTAAAGGGATCATTTTAAAGGATGAATTTTATAAGAAAAGTCTATAAATTAATAAAAACCTTTATTAGACAAAAAGCATAGGGATTCTTTTGTTATACAAGACTGTGCAGTGAAATTTAAAATTTGACTTGTAAAGAAGTTCAGATAAATTCTTTACCTGCCAGACGCCAATGGCTCATGCCTGAAGTCCTAGCTACTAAGGAGGCTGAGATCTGAAGATTATGATTCAAGCCAGCCCAGGAAGGAAAGTCCTCAAGACACTTATCTCCAATAATCTACCAGAAAACCAGAAGAGGCGCTGTGGCTCAAGTGGTAGAGTGCTAGCCTTGAGCTGAAGAGCTGAGGGGCAGCACCCAGGACCAAAGTTCAAGCCCCACAATGGACAAAAAAATTTATTTATCTGTCCACATTAAATATATATATATATATATATATATAAATACATACTATATATATATGTGTGTATGTATATATTCATACACACACACACACACACACACACACACATTATATGTTGTAATCCTAGCTACTTAGGAGTCTTGAGATTTAAGGATTACAGTTCAAAGCCAGCCCCAGCAGGATGGTTCTTTAGCTTCTTATCTCCAATTAACCACCAAAAAAGACAAAAGTGGAGCCATGGCTCAGATGGTAGAGTGAAAGTCTTGAGCTAAATAATTCTTAGAGACAGGGCCCAGATCCTGAGTTCAAGCTCTAGGACCAGTACAAAATAAAAATAAATTCATCAATGAGGGTGTGCATATAAAGGTGAAATGTACAGATTTCCACAAGTAAATAATGAATCAGAATGGGAGATGATCCTGTGGAGACAGAAACTGCCACCAGCTTCCAAGTGTCCCTCTCAGTAGCCTTGAAACTTAAGATGAATGCCAGGAGTTGAGAGGGATGAGTATACAATTCCTATCAGTTTCATTTCCACTCAACTTGACAGCACTGTGCAAATCTATGGGAGTGTCTGTTCACTTAATTTTTATTAATATTACAATGTGTATGCTTACAAGAGCTGGGACTAGATGTTATTTGAATGAATATTCTAAGACTAATTGCTATATAGCACCTACTTTATAGCAAACATGAAAATTTTATAAGACAGTTCTACTGTTAGCATCATTACCAAATTGCACTTAATCTTTTTTAATTAATGAGCTAGAATCACAAGTCTCTTTCTCTGTCTTCCTCTCTCTGTCTCTCCCTCTATCTCACTATCATCTCTCTGTCTCTCTATCGTTCTCTCTTTTAGCATCTCTCTCTTCCAGTACGAGGGTTTGAAATTAGGCCTTTTCTTTTTTCGGCAATTACACTGCCACATGAATCACACCTCTTTGATTCAAGTTATTATCATTATCTCAATTCATATCATTATCTCATTGGCCCAATGAAACCCAGAATGGTAATCCTATACCTATACCTATACATACCTATACCTCCCACAGGGCTAGAACTATAGATATCCTCCATGTTGCACTGAGGCAGGCCACCATCCCATGTCTCCCCCAAGTAGCTGGGATTACATTCATAAGCTAGGATGACTATCTCAGCTTCATTTATAAAACAAAAAGACAATACCCCTGTGGTCAGGGTTATTGTGCTTATGTATATTGCACCCACAAAAGAAATTATTTAATACAATGTCTCATTTTTCTTTTTTATGAAAAAGAAAAAATAAAGAGATTTCTAGTAGAAACAACAAAAACCTAATTGTACTCATTACCTTACTCATGTAACTGTAACCCCTCTGTACAGCATCTGTACAATAAAATTTGAAAAAGTATTGGAAAAAACCCTAAAGCTGTAAAAAAAACTGAAATATTCCTCCCATGCTAAATAATTGGTCTCTTATTTTCTGATGATATAAACTAAATGCTATCAAGGTAACAATTTTGTTCACAGGTTAAATAAACAATGTCTCAAATTAATATGTAGGTTTCATATATAGATTCCTATGGAAAAATGATTAAAATATTTTGAGGGGAGAAAAACTGTTATTTGTTAGTTGTTTGTTAAAAGTTATTTCCTGACTCTTATAGTAAGTGCCATATGAGATGAGGTCAAGGAAAATTATTGCAGAAATCCTCTAGATCTAAAACTTTATTTTTAATTAGATGTATTCAACGTACAAAATATTCAATGTATTCCATTTAGTGGTACCATTATGTGAGTCAGTATTTCTTTTTACCAACTCGACCTAGATTTCTATAGCTGGAGTACTAGAAATACTATAAAGCTAGAGAAACAAAGAACCTGCTATATAGCCGTGAATGTAAACATACTCTGACTTCTTAACAGATTAATTAATTATGCTAAATTAATAAAATGTAGAGAAATTAATTTTAATCACCATGCCTTGTGTCATGGTTGCAAGCATATTAATAATCTATTGCCCTTACAGTTTACCAATGTATGATTAATAGACAATATTACAATTTCTAAGATCTGGCAAAGTGAAATCTTACCGCTAACTAGCAAAAAGAAAGAAAAAAAAAAAAACACATCTCATCTGAATGCAATAAATCAGAATTACTGAAGGTGAGCCCTGAGAGATATCCCATCTGGTCAGTTCTGGAAGTGTCAAGCACTGTCCCAAGCCCTGGGAGTGCCAGCCTCTTTATCAGGCTCTCTTTCCAGTCACGCTCCTGTTCACGTCTTTGCTACATGCTCTGCTGATTACCTTGGAAAAGGGCACTGCTGTAACTGTTCAACTGACCTTTCAGTTTATTTTCTCTTGTGTAATATGAAACATGAGCTAACACAGTCTTAGTCTACTGATTTCTAGGAAGAATTCAAACTTAATGTTTCAACCATCTTGGCTCAAATAGCAATGTGCTCTTCTGTATTCAAGCTTTTTTTTTTTTTAAATGTCATAGTAAATGCTACAAGTATGGGCTATCGTCAAAAGCTCCAGTCCAGTCCTCTGTTAGGTAGTCCATGATCTGTATAACTGAGTTACTAATGTATGGTTAACCCCTTTGCTGAAAAGCAATACCAACCTTTCAAATCACTATTACAGGTGAAAAATTGAAATATCCCAATGAATAGATTAAACATATATTTTATCTTTTTGTCTTTTGATAGGCATGCCACTGTTATTCAAACACTGCCAAAAACCCAACACTGGGGACAAAAAGCAGAGAGAGAAAGTTTAGAGTGTACACCCTAGATCTGATACTAGACCTAGGACCTTTAGGAAAATAAACACCCAAAACCAAAGCTACAAGTTCTTCTTTCATTAAACAAACAACAACAAAAATAGTAGAATTAAAAGCTGCCATGCAGGTTTAAGAACTTTAACCTTTTTTTAAGTCACTGACTTTATTATATTTTTTACTTTTATTAATTAACTGTATTGTTATTATAGATGTGATATACAGAGAGGTTACATTTACATACTTCAGTAATACATACATTTCCTTTTCCACAGTGTCATCTGTTCCTTCATTCTCTCCCATTCCCTCCCTGCCATCTCCACCCAAGAGTTGTATAATTCACTTTCATTAATGTCCAGTGAGGTCACTGCTGCATTTTTCACACTTTTTCCTCCGATTCTGTGACCTCCCTCTACCCTTATATAGATATGAACATGAATATGTTCTATATAAGGAAAAGAATACAGAATCAACAACAAAAGAAAAAAATTAAGAGTCCTTTGTTTCCATATCTTTGTAGTTCGTTTCGGTATATTATTTTATATAAATATGATGAGGTACTTGGATATTGTACCTCTGTGATTCTCTCCTAAGACTATCCTCTTTTGGTCTCACTGTATGTGAGACCATATTCTAAACGTCTCTGGTTCATAGAGTAGTAAATTCCCCAACCAAGAAACATAAAAAGACAATCCAATTGTGAAGGTATTTTACATATCTGTATACACCAAAAAATATATAGACTACTCTGCACAAAGAATAATTGATTAATTTAACCACACAAAATGATGTGATCTAAGCATCCTTCTGGTAACAGACAGATGTTAATTTATTGACGACATCTTTACAATAAATTGGTGTGGAGGAGGGGTACTGCTATTACTCCCAATGTATAGGCAAGAAAGTTAGTAAAACACTTCTACCCAGGGCCACATAGCTAGTGAGTGATTGTTCTAAAGTATTTCTCCTTCTTTATATCATCATCTAATGTGTTTTATACTTTATGCTTTTACAACTTACTACAATTTCTATGCTAAATTTAAATTATTCATTACATTTTTAACTAGTTTTAATACACTAAACCTTTAAAGAAAAAGTATCCGCCAGAACAATGAGACATATCGTCAAAAATAAATCCACAGAAAATTAACATGAAACATACTAAAATGTATTATTTACATAACTAAGTTCATAAATTATTATAATAATTTCTCTCAGTTTTTGAGGTTCTAACAAAGAGCAGAGGGCATAAATGATTATCTAAACTGCTAAGAATTTTTTTATTCTTTTTTGAACTTGAGCTGAAGCAATATAAACACATAATTTGATATAGTTTGAAGTACAATCTGATAAATAATTTAAAACAGTACCCAAGTTTTAAAAAATATTCTTCATAACAATGGTACATAGTTTCAAGCAATATAGTATTGATCATAAGATTAGAACACAAACACTATTTTTTTTTCACCTAAAAATCATCAAAGATTAGAAGGCTTATAAATACTGGCACTTACCCAATCCCATTTCTCAAATTATTAAATATGGCCAGATAGCCACAAGCTTTGGGAATGATTTTTATACTAGTAAAAATGAATCAATTTTCATTTTGGCAAGATCATGATATTAAAGCCAAAGAAATATCTCGTGTGTTCCTTCTCTCTCCCTTTCCCTCTCCATTTCTCTGTACTCTTCCTCTTCCTCTCCCTCTCCCTCTTTGAACGAACATGTGGGGCTGGGAGTGTGGCTTATAGTAACTTGCCTAGCATGCACGAAGCTCTGGGTTTGATCAGTATCACATAAACAGAAAAAGCCAGAAATGGCCCTGTGGCTCAAGTGGTAGTGATAGCCTTGAGCAAAAAGAAGCCCAGGGACAGTACCAGGCTCTGAGTTCAAGCCTCAGGACTGGCCAAAAAAAAAAAGAAGCATACACACACAAAAAACTATGTTTATATATTGAACAAGATCTTTATTGAAATGAACTCCAAGAAATGGAAAAATAGGGTTATTTTTTTAACTTATTGTTTTGTGTTGTTTTCTTGTTTGTTTGTTGCTGTTTTGGGGGAGGGTAAGGGAAAGTACAGAAATAGTGGAACAAAGGGTGAACAAATGAAGCAGTGATACTCACTAGACACTATGTTGGAAATGAACTGTACAACTTGTGGAGGAAGGGGGTCAGAAGGGAAAAAAAACTGGGAGAAAATGAGGGTGACACTTCAAAAAGATATATACTCATTATCTGAGTTATGTAACTGTAACCCCTTTATATATATCACCTTTACAAAAAATTTTTTAAAAAGAATTTGATGTTATTGAATCAAGCAGCAGTGAAATATCAAAGGTCTATCAAACTTTCTAACAGTTCTTTGTTTTTACTAAGAGACACAAAGGTTTCAAACATCTGATGCAAAACTATAAAGATCAAAGAGCTTTCACAGTGAATGCCAAGATATTAGCAAAATCTCCTTTAATTTGTAAAACTTCAAGTATTACATCTATATTTTTCTTTCTTTACATAAAATTCAGTATATCATAAACATACATACATCTTACATGCATGTGCACACAGATTTCCTCATATATATAATAACTTAAAACACACCAAACAATGTATCTAAAGCAACAGGCAGAGCTTGGCAAGGATAGTGGTCTTCCAATCATTTGCATATCCCAGTTTATTATTTCTCCAAAATTTTGTATATTTTTAAATAATTACCCTAATTGGCATAGAGATAACATGTTCAAATAAATATTATAGAGCTATAGTTCTCCATAGGTTATACAGTTTAGAAATAACATTCATAAATTTCACTTACCCCATTATCAAGAGCTCCTGCACCAAGTTTACTACTTTAATGAAGAACCTAAGTTGTAAATAGATTTGGAAGAAAATTCAAGGTCAAATTACAGCAAGCAAACTAAATTTGCTTACTAATATGCCATAGTTATTCATGATTTAGTGGCCTATCCAACATAGTAAAATAGGAATTTTTAAATTGGGTATAACTATAACACATGAGAACAGTTTTCCCTTTTGTGTCCCCAAGTATACTATGTTAACTGAACTGGTGTTGATAAACAATGGTGTTGATAATTAATAATCAAAATAGGAACCATATAGGCTTATTGTTGCTTGTGGTTAAACTTTTGAAATCTGGGTTAATAAAAATAAATAAAATAAAAATAAATTTAAAAAAACTTTGGCCAACCTTCCAAAATGGAACAATTATACAGTACTGTAAATTTATTTGCTGTCATTTAAAAATTTTTTTCTACTAGGTGTTCTAAAGCCAAAAATCATGTTTACCTTTTTGGTCATAATTGTATATCCTTAACCTTTTGTCAGGCATTCATTAAGACACTGAGAAAAGGTTCTCTAGCATATTGGATCATAACATACTTGTAAGAAAACTTATATACATAGTAATTCATATACCTAGCAGTAAACTCCATGATCTATAAACAATGGCTCACTTAGTTTCTTTCAATTGTGTATGTGAAGAATTGCACAAAGCAGGGCACCACAGTTCAAAGCCAGTCCAGGCAGCAAAGTCCTTAAGACTCTTAATTCCAATAAACTACTCAAAAAGAGCTGGAAGTGCTCACTACAGCTCAAGTAGTAGAGAGCTACCCTTAAGCACAAAGAGGCTCAGGGACAGCGCGCAGGCCCTGAGTTCAAGCCCCAGGACTGGAAAAAAAATTGCACAAATAAGGAAACTAAGGATAAGTCATGTTATTTAACCAAGGTCACGCAGTAAATTATTAGTTGAAACAGAAATCTAAAGGATCTCTTGAGCTTTGTGGGAAAGTCCTTAAAGTCATAATCAGATCATAAAAATGGCTTGTAATTGTGATTAATTAATCTAATTTTCAAATCATTTTTAATAATTCACAAAGTTCTTCTGGGGAAACTTGCTGCTAGGATTAATATTTCTGCATAATATCTTCTAATTATTGAGCACTGTCCAAGCATATCACATGGACAGTGATTTTATTGAATATGAATCTGACATTCATGCATGAAATATTAGGAAAGATTGCATCTATATTCAGTGACAGCAAGAGATTTAATTTTTTTAAAGAATAAGAAAGAAGGTCCTCCAAGTGTACAATCTGAGAAAAAAATCAAGTGTTTTTGTTTTTTATTTAATTACAGATGCATACTAATGTATAGACACATGACCCAAAAAGATTACATATCTGAATGTAACTATGAGTTTTTCATAATGGCATTACTATTTAAAGACAACAGGATATGAAATAAACATAAAAAGTATTGTACTATTGCATTCAAATATATATCTATATTATATTTGATATATCTTATTTTCAGAAATAACTTTAAAGTTTTATGGAAAAAAGAAGCATGGTCTAGTTGTCTTCTTTAATAGAAGAATGGTCAAAACACTATTATAAAATTAGTAACTGTCTTAAATCAATAATATCAAAACTAAGTCACCAATCTGAGCAAATCAAGCACCTGGGGTCCTTAAAGTTCATAGCAGATTGATTCTAACCACAATCACCTCCTTTAGCCCCTTAACTCAGTTACTAATTCATTCAAAATATCTTTAGGCTGCAGAAATGTTCTTAGACACACATATATGCATGTATGTACACATGCATGCATATACATGCATGTATGCAATCATCTACATGCAATTCCAAATCTAACCTGGTATCTAGCCAAAAGTAGGTAGGCAACCTAAATAAACTATATTTGAACTATTTTTTTTCAAAAGATGATAAAAGCTTGAAGCCCCCTCCTTAGGAAATTACTACATTGCTGGGCTTCCTAGTGACATCAGCTTATGCCATCATTTCAGTAAGAATCTAACATATTACAAGCTCCCAAATACATCTTTACTCATTCTCAAAATGTCAACCCTATTCCACAAGGAGGGAAGAAAACTGACACAAATTCTCAGTTTTAAGTAAAAGTAATTTTTAAAGAAGAATGAAATATCAAAGATGGCATATTTAAATAAAAAAACTCCACTGACAGACAACAAAATAAGCTATTCAATTTGTTCACTGTATATTCTTCCTTTAAAAAAAAAGTGCAATACATCTTAAATTATTTCACTCCTTGTTGCTCAGTCCCAGTGATAGATCTATTTTATTATTGTTTGCTTCAATACCTATTTCCCTTCTTTCTTCTGACTTTCAGGCAACATTCTGAAAACCTCTCTTACAAACAATAAATACTAAAAGCAGTGGCACTGAAGCATGACATACTCATTCTCTTCTAAGACTGGTTACCACCAGAGCACAAAAGTCCAACTCTGCACCCTCAAGTGTGACATTATTTCTATTTAAAAACTCCTGGAGAAGACAGAAGCAGTCATGTAATTATGTATCTGCAGCCTATCAACTCTCCTCCAATATGCAATACTATGAAAAGCATTAAGTCATTCAGCCTAACAAATCAACTCCAAATCAAAGCATGGTTTAGAGGCTAGATTTTCTGTTTACTTGTCTTTTTGTTGTTTGGTTTGGTGTACTAACCCTTGAAAAACAAGAAGTTTCAAATTCCCTCCCTTTACCTTACCACTAGAATCAGCACCTAAATAATAATCGTACCCATCAACAGCTGACAGCTCAACAACAACTGAAAAAAGTATGTTTGACATTTTTCTCCACAAGAATCCATTCACAGTTGCTGTACTGTTTCAGTGAACCTACAATTGAGAGCAGCCTGAATGCATAAGAGTCATGCTACAGGAAAAATGTACGTATACCATTAATATACTTTATATAAGTCACTAACACAGAACTAGTCTTATTTCCAAAATTACATTTAAATAATAATTTAGCAACATGTTCTTACCAAAATGCTAAATCGAATACATGAAAATGCTTGAAAGTATGTTAATAAATACATCACACTAAAATACTTCACTCTATTTTCTGCACTTCTTTGATACCGAGATGCACATTAAAATGATGACCATTAACTAAAGTCATCACTATTCAAAGATTTTGTAGTTCTTAACCTCAGGCCAAAAGTACGTATTTTTCTACAGAGAGATTTAAAAAAGCTTCAAACACTTAATTTTTTTTTTTTTAAATCTGTGCCAGTACTAGGGATTCAGGGCCCTGGGAGGTCAATATTTTTTTATTTTTCCCCTATCAGTTGAGCTACAAGGTCCCCTATCAGCTTTTTGCCAGTTAAAAGGAAATAAGTCTCAAGAACTGTTCTGCCCAAGCTGACTTCAAACCTTGGTTCTCAGATCTCAGCAAAACTTCTTTAATGATTTCATCTATAAACATAAAAATGAACCACCTTCCATTGAAGGAAAAAATTATCATTGATCAGAAGCAAAAATTAATTTTCCCTAAATAAAAATGCAAATCTAAAATATGGAAAATGTGAAATGCTTTCATATCCAAAACCAAATGCTAATGTTAATTTTAGATACTCGTCACATACATCCTCCACATCACTGATCACATTTAAATATGTACTATTCTTAAAAAGTATGTCTCTATAAGTCAGTCCTGCATTGGACTCAAATCGAGTGTTTGTCAAAATCACAATCTGAGGTATTCAAACTGAGTGTCTGGACCCTTTTTCTAGAGATGAGGGTCACAAACAGAAATCTAACATCACTAAATATATGCCAAATTGTTAAAAATGTCTACCCACACGTAGATGCATTTCGTCTTTTATTGAATCAAGACTTTTGCTTTTTTTTTTTTTGACTCTGTAATATGAGATTACCTTTTACTTGCTGTTCCAAGTTTGAAAAAATTCAGATATACTTACTTTGTATGCAATCATATTTTTCTTTTCAAGATCACATTTTCTATAATTATATCTGCCTTCAAAATTCCTTCCTTCCTATCTCCTTCCTTCCCTCCTTTCTTCCTTTATTCTTTTTTACTCTTTCTTTTAACTAAAATTCACCTTAGAGAATTTTTTTGAGACACATCAAAATGCATTTTCTCTAGACTAAACCTTTTTTTTTTTGTTAGTTTGCTTTTTAGTTTTTAAATTATATTTGGTAATTCCTGGGCAAAATTTCTGTACAAGAATTATACAAACAATACATGTATAATATGTTCCTAAAGAGACCCATAAGGCTTACCATTAGTTAAGAATAAATTAACCAAACCAAGTGCTAGAGGCTCCCACCTGTAATCCTAGATAAATCAGGAGGCTGAGATGTGAGGATGACAATTTGAAACCAGCCTAGGCAGGAAAATCTGTGAGACTTTGATCTCTAATTAATCATCAAAAAGGCAGAAGTGGAACTGGGGTTCAAGTGGTAGAGCATGATCCTTGAACAAAAACGTAAGGAATAGTGCCTATTCTCTAAGTTCAAGCTCCCATACTGGCATGAAAGTTTAAAAGAACAAATGAACCAGTCATAAATGTCAAATGCCACAAGAGAATCATTAATTTTATGCTGAGTGTTAAAGCATCTTAAGTTGATAGATGGAGTCTGACCAAAGGCATTCCCAAAATGAAACAGTATATTTTAAGAAAGTTAATTTATATTTATGAAATTTCTATATTTAAATTTTATAGGTAAATTATTTTAATCATTTTAAATAAAAATATCTCAAATGCAGCATCTCAAATTTGAAGCTAAAGTACAAAAGAGAATATGAAAGTTAATATAAATGATACTCCAGGCAAAAATAGGGGAAAAAAGTAAGCAGTATATTTTTAAGCTTCCTTTGGAAGATATATTCATGCTGAATAAATTGAAGTGACATTTGGTTTCTCATAATTCCAGGCTGTCCTGATGGCCTCCTAAGTAACAGATTCTTAATGTAGCCTTTTTTTCACTAAAACTGACATCCAGCCAGAATTGTCAAGGCAAAAGATTATTTTTAAAGAGGCTCACATGATTACTTAAAATTATATCGTCTAATTATGTAGAATTCTCAATTAACTCTCCCAATTAATTACTACAGCTAGCAATAAATATTAGAACCGGTAGTATCCATTTATTTGTCTATATGTGAGCTGTTAAATCATAAATACAATAAAGCATTGCAAATGAGGCAGAAGATATAACTACACTGAATGGGAAAGAAGATAATTATCAAACTGTCTGAATTTAAAATACCGCTCTGAAGAAGAATCTAGTTCACACACATATTATAGAAACAAAAACGTCTGTCATCCTCAACACAATTAAATATATTGAAAGTAATTAAAACTTTTTAAAAAAATAGTGATTTCTGAAGTAGATACTGTAACCATAGGTATAAAAAAAGGAATTATATAATGCAAGAGAAACTGATTTATTAGACTTTTATTCATGGCCTTTAATTACCCTGGCCATAAATCTCATCTAACAAAGATAGATAATGAAAATTATATCAAATTACATCAACCATTTTTTCCTCCAAGAGCAGAAAGAAAGTAGACACACCAAATGTAGCCACCAGTAAATAATCATAGTCTAGTACTAATACCTTTAGTTTAGCAATGTATTTTAAAGGGATATCATAAAGAAATGGATTCAAAATACTAGTTATCTGAGAACAAGAGAAGCAATGGAGGGAGTGATGGAAGGGGAGAGGGAATTAAAAAAAGTAGCAAAGAGCTGGAGGAACAGCTCCAGCTCTACAGCACACACCTAGCAAGCAGATAATAGAGACCCTGTCAAGCAAGCTCAAAATTCTGAGTTCAAACCACAAAAAGAAACAACGTTGTCAAAGAAAAAGGTACAACGAGAAGACTACTACTGTGAGATTCTAAATTCTTATCTCATATCAAATAATTCAGATGTCTTCTTATGTAAAAAAAAAAAAGGATAACAAAAAACTATTTGAGTATTTATCACTAAAACTCTTCTAAGTGTTGTCCAGATATGTCAAATTTCTCCCGATTGCTTTTATCACCCTGTTTATTCTCTGCTACTCAAGAAGCTGATGGATGGATGACAGACTTGATAGGTAGATAAATAGAATGTATCAAGAAAGAGTATCCACGCACTTCTATACAGAAAGTTCATTGAAAGCAGCTCTCAGCTTACTAAACAGGTATACTAGAGAATTACTACCTATATATTAAACATTGAATGACTGAGGAAGAGGGCTCAAAATTCTCTAAGTGGCGCACAATGGTGCTCCTGGCTGGAGCTCGGCAAGACCAGAATGCTGAAAGGAGGAAAGACAGTAAAGACTGTGCTCAAGCAACAATGAGATGTACAAGTCGTTATGTCAAAAAACGAACTTTACAACGTGTTTGGGGGGGGTGGGGAGGGGGGCCGGAGGGAGATGGGGAAACAAAGGAGAAGGCAACAATGCTTGATAAGAAATGTACTCATTACCTTGCCCATGTAATTGTAACCCCTCTGTACGGTATTTTCACAATTTAAAAAAAAAGAAAAGATGTTTCAGATGGAAATAAGGATTCCACTGGGAATTTGAGTAGAAGAAATTAATGTTAAATTCTGTCACCTAACTGTTCTCTATTTCATCTCTGTCCTGTGACTTTGTGTAAAACTGAGTTTAAAGGTGATGGCAGAACAGCATTAAGTATGATGTTTGAGTAATGCTTATTTCTCTTTGTTAGATACACAGGAAGAATCTAGAACAAAAGACAGAGCAAAAGGATTTCAAAGACTTACAGTTCAGTCAGAAAAGAGGGGGATTATAGTCATGGCCCAAGAAGTCAAGTTTACAGAAGACATTAGCACCACTTAGAAGCCAGGTGTTTTGCATCCTTTTGTATCACAACAGGAAAAATTGCCTTGAGGGGCTCTCAGGAATTAGCCAGGGCTATGTCAGGCTGAAGGTTATAAAGGTGTAATCTCTGTTGATGAGATTTTTAGAAGAAAATTCCAGGGTACTTAGATTGTCCAGGATCACTTAGGCAAGTGATCCCCCTTCTAGGTGCTCAAAAGATACTGTAACTGTTACTCAAGCAACAATCCTGAAGAGAAACACCACAAAGCACTTCTCACTGAAGAGAAATACCACAAAGCACAGCCAAGAGATCAAGTATAAAATTGTTGCATCTTTTAATCGTTAAAAGTGTTACTGCAAATTTCTGACAAGTAGACAAGAAGGAAGGTGAAAGCAAATGACTTAAGAGTCTTTTCAGAAACATTATGAAAATGATCGTTTAATTGTTGATGTGACAGCCACCTGTATCTCTTCAGTCCAGAGCTAGCTTGGTACTTACCGTCATGTTATGTAAGAAAATCTAAAATGTTCCTAAAAATATCTTTTCTTTCTCACAACTTCCATAAACTTTACATACAAAATAATTTCTTTATAATTCCTTAACCTTTGGGAAACAAATAGTTTCATTATTCCTTCCTATGCTTCCTACTGAATGAATTATATCTGTCTATAATTCATCCTTTCCCTTTCTTCAGAGCAACACAAAAGCATGTAATGGTACTTTTCAATTTGAAATTAGCTAATTTTCTAAGTTTCATACTGCTTCTTTTTCAGGCTTTGACAGCACATAAATGTGGTGATCCCAAACAGCTCCCACTGCCTAATTTCAATCATGCATTCCTTAGCATTCAAGTTCTTCTGTCCTGTGATAATGAGTCTTGTGGAGTCTGTACAAAATTGTAGCATACGTTTACTGTATTACCTACAGTGTCAAAAAACACACATACAAATATGTTAATACGTAAAACCTAATTTTATCCTTGAAAAAATCCATCTTATTTATCTTACACACTAAGATAAAAATAATCTCAGAGAATAAAATAACCAAGCCTGTTAGTAATTTTGAACTGAAGCCAAATTATTTACCCCAAGTAATGTGTGTTTGTCTTTGTCTCTGTCTCAGTCTCTCCTAGTGTCACTGTTTCTCTGTCTTTCTTTCTATTACACACACACACACACACACACACACACACACACACACACACACACACAAGAAATGCCAAATGACTGGATAATTTAATTTTTTAATAAAAAAATTATAGCACGGAGTGAACATATGTCATACAGCCCCCAATCTGCCCATTCATAACTTATTTTAGGTAATATTTAAGAGATGAAACTATTTCTGAGATGCCATATAATATTAAATACTTAAAATTTTAAGGCTAATTACTATATTTACAGCTGGCACTAACACTAATTAATGCAAACATGATTGTAAGTGACATGGACTAACCAGTACTACTATAAGCCTAAGAAGTATTTAGTTCAAGAAAATGTTTGATACTTTCTAAAACCACAGAAAAATTTATAGACCTGGAGTGAGTCACAATGTGACAGAAGCTCAGTTGTGTCTAAAAGTATAAATTCTTGTTCTAAGCTTTCCATTCCACTTGAGAAAGAGCATCGACAAAATTCCCAAATGTCAACACAGATGGAAGTTGAGAGGAACAGCGATGGAATTTAAAATGCAAACTGTAACCCAAAAAAGAATTTCTCCTTACTCCTTCTTAACGCTATGATAATTATCCACAAAGAGAGATAATATCCCATTTTCTACCATGTCTGTTCATAGAAATCAGCACAATGAATGAGAGGACATACAAACTAAAACAACGCCTGATATAGAAGCTAGTTACACACACACAAACACACAAACACACACACACACACACACACACGTGTGCACACCAGATAAAAATATATAACATTTATAATGTACAGAGTTCTAATTTAATCTTAGTTCTTCTCTCCACATATATTTTATAAAATCTCTTAAAGATATTATTTTAATAAATACCTCAAAAGCTACCTCTGTGTAAGCCAGAAGTGTTATAACCATATGTCTTTATCAAACTTGTATGCTTTTATCAGACTTTCTCCAATGGAAAAAAAAAATATTCCCTAATTTCAGACCCAAAGACAAACTACAAGAAATGTACTCATTACATTACTTATATAACTTTAACCCCTCTGTACATTACCTGTACAATAAAATATTTTTTAAAGAGTCAATATAGAATGATAGTTTATCTCATGCCAAATTCAAACCTAACTCATGATCATTTGGGAATGCAATTTAGGAAATTTGTTTACTAGTTTATCAGGTGTCATGTTAAAAAGTAAACCTGCTACCCACTGATTGAACTTGAATATTCTTTTCTAAATCAGAAAATCAGTGTCTTAATCTAGTGTGAATATTGTTTTACAGGAAAATTGTATTCATAACTGCAAAAGTTCAGATGGGAAGTTAAAATTCCATTCATTACAAAAACAAAATATGACATATATAATTGGAAATGAAAACATTTGAAATAAATGACAAAATTAGCCATGTCTTCCCCTAGTCATATTAAAAAGAAATTGAAATTAACGTCAAAATTAGCCATGTCCTTCCTTTAGTCATATTAAAAATAAAATAACGAACAAATAAAAGGCAGAGGCATCCCAGCATTTGCTAAATAAGACAGTCTAGCAAGTCCACAGAGAATTTTAACAGTGAAGGTGAGGAAAGCCAGCAAGGACAGAAATTACTACTGGCCTGGCTGGAAAAAGCTTTGTTGGGCCTGAGGCAAAAAAAAAAAAAAAAAGAAAAAAAGTTTTTAAAATAGGAGAATGTTCTGAAATAGAAATCATGTTAAACAGAATTGCTTGAGGAATGTTAGGAAATGAAAAATTACACTAACTGCATTGGGAACAGCAAAGTGATAAAAGCACAATGCACAAATTACAATCTTCTTCACAAGGAGTATTAGACGGGAAAAAGGTTAAGCTGTATATGTGAGAGGTTTGGCCCACCACAGGCTACTACATGATAGAAGAATTACTTTCAAGCATTCCTAGGGACTCTCCAACAACGATAGTAATAAATATTTCTGGATTTCTTATATTACAGAACATTGCTGGACAGGACCCCCAGTCAATACATATTTGCAAAACACCCCTTGAGTGCAAATCTCTATTCTAAGTTCTACAGAAAGACCAAAAGGCAAAAATGTGTTTCCTAACTATATTCTTCTATTCTTAAATTCAAGACATACATCCAGCATCCCAGGGAGCTCAGTCAATCAGCATGTACCAGACAGCTACATTAACAAAAACACAACCCTAAAGAGAGTAAGAAAAGAGCAACCAGGAAAGACTATGATTGATAGCTGGTGAGACAAAATACTTTTATAAACAGCAATGCTTTCCCTATGATTATGAGGCTAAGTAGTAAATATTCAAGACTAGGTAGTAATACCAAATAAAAAGTGTAAACAATGCAGAAACGCCCTTCAAGAGAAAACGGGGGGAAAAAGCCATGTTATAAAGGACATAAAACAGACTACACACATTTGTGCATGCACTCACCCACAATGTGGTCACTAATTTTAAGTGTGACAGAGAAGATGTCTTTCCAACTCTCTTCATTTCGGGAAGAGATCAACTCTAGAATAATGCAAGTCATAATGAGTCACTGCTCATAAATAAGGTTCTTGGGACAACAAACTTAGGAACAGCTGTGACTTGGGCTGGGTCCAAGGGAAGTTGGCATGTCCAGAAAGGTCTGGGGCTATTACAGATAAAGATAGTCACTTGATCTCACTCACTTCATCAAAATATAAATCTTCATCAGATTTACTTTGCATAGCCCATGACTTTTTTTTTTTACGTTGTCAATGCTTTTACTTTATGCAACAGATGTGATACATTCAACATAACAGTCACTTAAATGAAAAGGGCTATATGGACTAGCTGTGCCAAATAACCTAGAGAAACCTGGCCAACTACAGAGCCACTGGTAACTCCTTGATTACATTTAAGATAATATTCATTTATTTTTCTTTCAATAAAATTTCTCTTTTTTAAATCATAGATGAGTAGATGGGTAGACTCTTTAGCAAAATTGGAAACATAATTAGCACCTATTATGAACAATGAGATGACTGAATCTTTTTTATCTTAATCCTTCCCTACAATCATTTTTCTTTTTTTTATTGTAAATACGATGTATAGAGGAGCTACAGTTACATAAGTCAAGTACCAGGTAAGGTAGGATCAGTAGATGGCACTCCATATTTATTTTCTTTTCTGAAGTTTACTAGCCAAATGGTACTCGTCATAATGTCCTCCACACTCATTCAGGAAACAGACTCTGTAGCTTACTTAGGAATTACCTTCTTGTCTCTAAAAATCGTCCCCTGTGGTTGCTCTCATTAGAAAGATATTGATTATGTGGTAGGATATGATTTACAAACTATTTTATTGTAAGTTTTAGATCTTATATTTGTGGCAATTCTTACACAACACATTTTGGCACTGATCATTTTTGCAAAGAAATGTTCACTTTAAGAAACAAACAGGTACAGGCTACTTAATCAGTTGTTTTAATGAAGATTAATGTCTTAGCTACCACTTTCTTTGAGTCTTTTTCAAAACATCTCTTCGAATTTGACCACAGTCTTATTAAAGACTTATTCCTCCTTTGAGAGAAATATTTGGGAATTGAAGGCAATTCAACTAAACATGTTTGAGCTATTTTCCTTGACTAGACTGAGTATACTTTTGTCATTACTACAGTGAATTTGCCTACTGTAATTGTGTTCACTTATCTAACTGAGTTCCTATCAGGCAGGAAGCATGAAAAAGATAAACTTAGTCTCGCACATGTTGCTAGTAGTATACCAAAGTATCATTGACACAGTAAAAAGAAATAGGGGCTAGGAAGGTGGCTCAGTGGTAGAGCGCTTGCCTGCATGCATGAGGCCCTGGGTTCGATTCCTCAGCACTACATAGCAGAGGAAGTGGTACTGTGGCTCAAGTGGTAGACTGCTAGCCTTGAGCTGAAGAGCTGAGGGACAACGCCCAGGCCCAGAGTTCAGGCCCCTCCACCGGACCCAAAAAGAAAAAAAAAAAAAAATAGTTTGGACACCGCTAACACTAATTAAATATTTACCATAGATCCTAGATATCCTAATCCCAGGCATTTATCTCAGAGAAATAAAATCTGTACAGAAATACTCCCAACACAATTCATTATAATATTTCTGTTAGAGAAAATCTAGAAACAATGTAAATGTTCTTTGGCAGGTAAACGGATAAATGAATGAGACTGATTGTACATATGTACAATAAAACACTATTCATTGACCAAAAGGGACAAACTATTGATAATGTACAACTCACAGAGAACTCCAGGGCATGGTGCTGAGAAACAAAAACAAGTCAATCTCAAAAGTTTATATATTCTATGGCTTGTTAATCTATATAATATTTTCTCAAAGAAAAAACAAATACAAACATGAAAGGAAACCGGGTCAGTGGATAAACATTTATAGAGATGGTGAACAGTGTGGTTTTTTGTTTTGTTTTGATTTTGTTTTTGTTTTTGTTTTTTCACTCTTGGGGCCTGGGCTCTGGGCCTGGGCTCTGGGCCTGGACGCTGTCCCTTAGCTCTAAAGCTCCAGGCAAGAGCTCTACCACTTAAGCCACAGTGCCACTTCTGGTTTTCTGGTGGCTAATTGGATATAACAGCTTCATGAACTTTTCTTCCCGGGCTGGCTTTGAACCATGATCCTCAGATCTCAGCCTCCTGAGTAGCTAGGATTACAGGCATGAGCCACTGGTGCCCCACAACAGTGGTCTTGTGAGTATTATGCATGAGGGGGTTTCTTTGTGGTGATGGAACAATTCTATATCTCCATTGTGATAGCAATTTCATTAAGAAAACATATGAGAAGACTGTGAAGTCCATGTGAAGCAATTAAGGGAATGTGAAGACTAAGAGAATATGAGTATGAATATGGGTACCACTATAAACTTTCTGGTTTCCCTACCACACTGAAGTTATACAGGATATGACCACAGGGACAAGCATGGTCAAGAGTAGATGAGCCTCCTCTTTTTACCACTCATTTTGCGCCTTCCTCTGTGTCTAATCCATTCCTTTAAAATGAAGTGCTATTTAATACAAATTGTAATTCTTTAAGCAATTTTCACTGTATTTTAATTATTGTACTTTAAAGCTACTTTGAATTAAAACCAAATTATAGTTTTCATATCACTTTTCGTTCTGTGTGTTTTCTTATTTTGTGTTTGTGAGTAGATTTTAATACTGTCAATAACAGTACAGAGCTTTTAATAAATGTCCCATTGAGAAGAGAGAGCAAAAAAAAATTTAAAAAGCTGTTATCCTACATTCCTATCACTAGTAAGCACAACTATTAAGCACCACTGCACTGTCAACCAAAATAAAAGAGAATGGAAGACTAACAGGTATAAACAAAACACAAATATGCAAACTACAATGTCTGAGTTTGTTAATACAGAAAAATCAGAATTAAGAGAGAAAGCTACAAAAGTTCAAAATGACAACCATGAACTCATTGGGAAACTTCAGAATCATGGAATGATAGCCACCAACCTTCAAGGGAGAAAAAATGCAATTAAAAACAATAAAACTCAATCACTAGGCACACTCATAATTTCTAAATAACACAGAATAATAATAGATAATAGATCTATAACCTCTCAGGAAAAAAATCAGTAATATGACTTCAGATACATCATTAGTCTTCCATTCTGACACTGAAAAGAAATCACATTCTTCAACAAATTGCCTATTAGTCTTCTTGGCAAACACAAATCACTAGACTTGTCTCTCATAGCCAAACCTTTATCAATATGAAAAGTCTGTGCTATGTATCTTCTGAAAAGTTTTAGTTTTAAATATACATCATAAGCTGTAAAATATATAACATAGAAAGGCCTAAGGGCAAAGTTATAAGAATATGTGAAGTTAGAAAACAAACCAAATTCATGTCTTAAAAGACTGAATAACATTAACATCTTTAAATTAATTTTCTTTTCCTTTCTAATATCACAAATATTCTATTCTCCCAGAAACTTAACATTGGTCATAACATCAAAAGATTATATGTAATTGGGAAACTGATTTTTTAATATTTTCATATATTTCATGTATTCTAGGTTTAAACTATGAAATTAAAAAAATAAAAGATAGTGGAGCTCACAAAAGCATGGTACCAAATAACTACTGAGACAGGTTCAGCTTATAGGGTGACAGAACAAAAAAATAATAATAATCTGTATATTTGTAAATAAGGAGTCTAGAAAAATACAAGTCAAGTTTAGAGAAAGCCAAGACCTATAGCTTAGGATATTAATAGATACAGCTATGGATATTTCTCAAAAAACAAGTGGCAATGCCTAGACTCTGCTCAAAAGAATCTGTCCAGAGACATGATGAGGAAGACAATATGGTGTCATAGCAGATTTTTCTCTGTCAGCCTGATGTAGTCTCCTCTTTAAAGCAAGGAAAAGTTGCTAGAAGGTAGAATAGCTGAGATAAAAGGCCATTTCCCAGGAAGACATGTGTGTGTATCTAAAAATCTTGATGAATCAGGCTCACTTTCAGGTAAGAATCACTTGGGGACACTTTTGATTAATAATTCATCATCAGAAAGAACTCAGTAGAGTTTGTGAGAAAGCTAACATATGTTTGGCTAAATAGACACAGTGAGCTGGCACATGTTTTCTGCTGGAACATGGATGTGGTGCTGAGATGCACCCTGCTCTCTCCTAAGCATAAGGATAGGGATCAAACGCCAAGGATAATAAAACACGATGCCAAAGATAATCAACCAGAAAGATGAGGAAACACAGATCTTTACTAGAGGACAAACTACTCACCTTGACTTATTCATAAGCAAGATACAAACCTCAATTTCTGTAACTCAGATTACAGAATTTTTCTGTAAGAGTTATTAACTTTTCTGTTTTTATTTTATGTTACTTAATTGGATTGGTACTAGAGTTTGATCTCAGGAACTCCTGCTCTTACTGGGCTTTTTCACTCAAGGCTGTTGTTCTAGCACTTGAGCCACACTTCTACTACTGGGTTTTTGATGGGTACATGCAGATGAGAATCTCTCAGATATTTCTGCCAAAGTTGGCTTCAAACCACAGTCCTCAGATCTCAGCCTCTTGAATAGCTAGGATTACAATGAGCATTACAGGAGCCACTGCACTTTGATTGGATTTTCCTACATAGCACATATATATAAATGATACAATTGTGTTTCTCTAACATCATGCTCATCTATACTGCAAAGCTATAAATAACTAAATACAACTTCTGTCTAAGAACTTATGTAGTAACAATAAGTATAAATTATATGATTCTGAATGACATATAACTGGTAAAACAAGTAACTAGCCAAGTGCTGTTGGCTCACACCTGTAGTCCTAGCTACTCAGGAGACTGAAATCTGAGGTTCAGATTGCAGTTCAAGGCCAGTTGGGCAGGAAAGTCCATGAGACTCTTAGCTCCAATTAACCACGAAAAAACAGAAGTGGCACTGTAGCTCAAAGTGTTAGAGCACTAGCCTTGAGCTAAAGAGCTCAAGGACAGCGTCCAGGCCCCAAGTTGAAGCCCTCAAACCAAGTGACCAAAAAAAAAAAAAAGAACAAATTGTTACTTGATAAAATATTTGGAATATCTTAAATGTACCTACACATGAGGTATCTTTATAGAGGTAGATTTTGAGTATTAAATTTTGGATTATATAAGTAAACCCAAACATTATAATTGTTTGTTTAATAAATCTACACAAATACATATGAATATTTTATATATTTGTCTTATTCATACTACAGCAAAGTCAAATATTTGGAAAACAACTCAAATCACTAATTATCAAAAGAAAAAAGAGCAGAAAAGATAAGATATAGAATTTAAATATTTTCTTATTAATGTATCACATAATCATTTGTTTAGACTACACTTATATTTTTTTGTTTGTTTTCAAACAGATTTTCTTTTTGGCACATTACTTTTATTTTCAAAGTTATTCTTGCTACTAGTAAACTCAGTATGATCATTCCTCTATCCATCCTGAGTTCAGGAGGAAGAAAATCCCTGCAGCTGTTTGATGCCCAAAAATATGAACACTTAGCAGTCAGATGAAAGAAGAGAAAAGAGAGAAAGGAAGATCAAGAGAACAGTGATTCTGAATTTCTGCAGGCTAGCATTTACCTCTCTCAATAAAAGCTTTGTGCTCATTATATCCCAGGACTCATCTTGCCTTCAGCTTATAGTAAACTGGTGAATGCCTTATCATTTCCACTCCAAATGAAAGATCAAAGTTTAAACTTATTCTTTCCCTTCTCTATTAGGTTATGATTAAAATTACCACCTGCCTCACCTCATTCACACAATCACTTCAACAAGAAAAAGAAGGAAGCCCCTAAAGTAAAAACACAGTTAACTGCCACAACAAAGAGTTATGAGAATTGCTATGCGAGGTTGCTGATTTTTTTTTATTCAGAATACTGCATTAAAGAAGCTAACAAGAATAAAATCTCTGAAAGCACTATACCAAATACTCAAGTTGGAAAGTAATCTAGCATAGTATCAAAATACTATTTACTAAGCATTTGTATGTATATTTCTAGTCCTCAAGAAAACATATAAAAGCAAGTTCCACCTTCTACTGAATTAAAAAATAATAAGTTCACAAAGGTTGATTAATTTACCCCCGGACTCAACTATTTCCAAGTGAAAATTCAAGTATTACCTTGCTCTGATAAGTGTATTTTATATAAAATGAGACATAAATTTAAAGTCAAAGTTATTCTAATATCAAAAAGCAATTAAGCTTTATAAGTTTTTATAAAGCAAACACTGAAACTGTGTAATAGAATCAATGAATGTAAGTTGTATAACCACTTCTGTTTAATGTGCACTTTTACCTTTGTCAAGATACCAGATTCCTGTTGCCCTAAACATAAAACTAAATGGGGCTTGTTTTTCATATTAAACACAAAAGAACCCCAGATTCAAAATAGTGTTGAGCATATATTGAGCCGACATCACTACAAGAAGTAAAATGATTCTCCAGTAAAAGAAAAGTATGCTGACTTTAGAATAAAAGGGATGTGGTAGCAGCAGTAATTTTCTTGGAAGCACATACTTTCATGTTTTCCTTTAATACCTGTAAATGTATAATCGAAGCTTAATGCATGCTTTCAAGTAAAAGCAGCATGACATACTTATCAGTTTAAAACTATAGCACATTTCCCAAGGACTATATTATCATATCACTGACTAAATAAGGCCCAGTGTGGTAAGAGCTGAAAGAAATCTTCTAAGAAGTTACCACAAAGAGTCATTTCATGGGAGGTGGTACAGCAAGCTCAAGAGCCTAAACTAAACCAAAATATTCCATCAAGTCATTTTCAAGCACTTTGAAAATGAAGAGAAGTCAGAGCCTCCTCACCATTGCCATGGAGAATTCAGGAGTGACTCGAATTAGGACAGATCCCAACTGTAACTGATAAAGGAAATTTCCCATACAGAAGAGCAGGTGAAGTCCATCTCATACGCTTCAAGTTTTTCCCTGGCCTTCTAACCACTGGCAGCTGACTTCTTCCAGAGCAGTTTGGCCATTCAGCTGCCATTGAAATCCTTTAGGCTATGAGAATTAACTGTAGATGCAGCTGCTGACAGAGTACTTTCCAATTCTGATTCAAATCTAAAGTAAAAATTAATTTTATTTTTTAACTAGGTAGAGAGCTTTACTGCTAGTGCATCATAAAACTTCTCCCTCTATTTTAGTCTTCCAAGATGGGAGAAGGCAGGGAAGGAACACAACCTATCTCTAAACTGTATCCTGAAGCACATTTCAGAACGTATAAGATAGAAGCAAAGAATGCATCAAATAAAAGTCACGGCATGTACAATCAGCATAGTGAGACCTGAGGTTGGACCAAAATATGTAGCAAACAGAAGAGGATAATGCATTGGTACACTAAGCTGGTGTTCCTTTTACGTTCGTTAAAGATCTAGTTTATGGGATAAATGAATTCAACCTAATAAAAAACAAATACAGGGAAAGGTTAACTTATTAATTCACTTTTATGAAATTTTGCTTCTGAAAAACAGAAATTATCTCTAATTCTGAACCATCTTGCTTTTTATTCAGTGATTTCTCTAGACCTCCTCCTCCAACTTCTTTCATGCAAAATGCACGTGTGTATGTGTGTGTGTGTGTGTGTGTGTGTGTGTGTGTGTGTGTGTGTGTGTACTACATAGTAAAGAATACAAATCTTAAGTATCTAAGAACAAAGGATTACTGATAGCACATTTCTGATTTATTTCAGTGATACTTATTGCACCTTATAGACATCCCAGTCTCCTCTCCCTCTCAGATCTTCCCAGACAGAAAGGATGGACTAGGGAAGATGCAAAGATGAGGCTGGCAAGGACAACAGGGACCATATAAACATATAAGGTTATATAAGAACCATATAACCATATAAGGTCACCGTGAATATGAGCTGCACCTTAGCAAAAAGATTAATTGACAGGGTTTAAGCAAAAGGATATCATGATTAAATTGGTCTCTCTCTATTGTTTTGTTTCTCATGCTTTTGACTGAACACATTTGGAAAAAGTGGTGTCGGGGGAAACTTGAAAAGTGAGTAACAGGTATGAGGCTGTTTTTATAAACAAGGCTAGATATGTTAATGACTTGAGATACAGTAACAGTAGAAATGGGGAAGGAAACATACTTTTAGAAGGTACAAGTACCTAGACACTCAGATGAAAAAAAAAGAGATAATATTATGCTTTCATTCAAGACTGAACCATTGGTAAATGTAGATAGCATGAACTGAGCTAGTATTTAAAACAACACACAAGTCTGGAACAAACAACAATATGTTAAATTACATATGTCTGAAGGTTTTTTTCTTTGTTTTATTTTTCTGTGCAGGTCCTGGGGCTTGAATTCAGGAACTATGCACTATCTCTAAACATTTTTTTGAGTCATAACTCTACTTCTGGCTTTTTCTCTTTTTTGGGGGGGAAGGGTGAAGAGTTAATTAGAGGTAAGATTCTCACAGACGTTTCTGACTGCGTTGGCTTTGAACCAGGATCTCAGATCTCAACTTCCTAAGTAGCTAGGATTATAGGCATGAGTCACTTGTGCCCAGACATGCTGAGATTTGATTTATGATTGAAATCAAGATACTTAGAATTAGCTCTAAGATCAGTAGAAAGATCTTGGGATAAGCAGATTCCTGTAGCTTCAAGAGATGGATTCTAAAGAATGGTTAAGATTATCTACATGCATTTAAGCAAGAATTATTCAGTATATTCAGTATCAAAAAGAAAGAAAGAAAGAAAAGAAACTGTCAAAACAAAAAGCTAAAGGGAAAAAAAAGATTAGGACTTTAGGGAACCAAGAAGTAGTCTACAATGTACAATACTAAAGAGAAGAAGAGTCAGTCTTTAAACTTTCAGAAAGTTGTTGATGAACTTGTTCATAGTAGTGTCAGTAAAGAAAGATTAATCACAGCTCTAGCACTTATTAGCCATGTGAACCCATACTAACCACTTGATTAAATCTCATTCCGTCCAATTATAAAACAGGAAGAGTGCCCACTCTGTCTATTCCATGCTTTTGCTTTGAAGATGGGCTTGTTATGAGCACAGTTTTGCTAGCAAGATTAAATATCATAATATATAAAAAAGTGTTATATAAACTTGGAGCAGAAGGCACAGAATCAATAAAATTGTGTTGTTTGAACAGTGTTTACAAATGTCAGTAGTCAGTTAACTCACAAGGCACACTGATCTACACTGGCCAACAGAATATGTCAGCACAAAGGGCTCAATGTTAGGCAAACACTGAAGAAAAATGTACACCTCAACAAATTCTCTACTTACCTCTACCATTGTAGGAACATGTTTCTAAATTTCTTCATAAGCCTCCATCCTTCAATGACTACTGACAGGAAAGAATTTTGGCTATTCAAAATGGCATGTTAATATAGGAACAATTAAATTCTTTGCTTTAAAACAGTAATTAAAATGAGCTGCAGCATAAATAACAAATTAAAAAAAAGAAAAGAAAAGAAAAACAGAACCAAAGTGCAAATATCATCCTTAGAGCATTCTATCAGCATGGAGGTCCCACCACAAACCAATGCATTATTTTTATTTTAGAACTTAAGTAACTGACTAAAACCTTCTCACTTGATGCAGAATCATTATAGAATGTGGGGAAAAATAAACATATAAAAGTTTTGAAATGAAGAAGCACTGGTTTGAGACCACCCATTAAGAAGAAGAAAATTGCTTCTGCCTGATCATTCTTATATATTGTTGTTTGTACATCAAATTTCCTTCAGTCCTTAGTAAGCATATATTGTACCAAAATCATTGACTGGTTGTGCATTTGTGTTAGGTCAAGAAAAATAAAACAAACATGTTAGCCTACTTATTACTTAAAACAGGGTAATTTATAAAGGTATTTATTTGTTACAGTATAGAGACTTAGAAGTCCAAAAGCAAGGCACCAGAGGGTTCAGTTGTCTGCAGAAGGATGCACTAGGTGTCATCCAAGATGGCACCTTGTTGCTCCATTCTCCAGACAGGCATGTGGTGTCCTTGCATAGCAGCAAGGCATCAGGGATGAAATAAGCCCTTAACCCCTTCAAAAGGTGTGGTTGGGGGTGGGGTGGGGAGGTACTAGGGGAGAAGTAAGGTTTGATCATATCTTAAAGGTAACTCCACTCTGTATATTACACTGACAACATCTGAATTTTGGAAGTGATATATTCAAACCATGAACCAGTTATTCAGG
Organism: Dipodomys spectabilis; assembly: GCF_019054845.1. Lineage (NCBI taxonomy): Eukaryota > Metazoa > Chordata > Mammalia > Rodentia > Heteromyidae > Dipodomys > Dipodomys spectabilis. Next base: position 14,927,627 of record NW_024870709.1, read on the forward strand.
AAGAAACTTTAATTCTTCAATGGTTAACAAGAAAAGTTACTAATGCCAAATGCCAAACTACTACTTGACATGCTTAAATGGAACACGTATGCTGGAAAATAGCAATGATTCAGAACCAAGGACAGAAGTAGAACCCACGTCAGAGTGAAGAATATAAAGACCTATCTGGAACAGACTTCTCACCAAAAATACTGGATTACACTGCTTCTTTATTCCAGTCTTTTTCCTCCTCCTTAGTTGTGACAAACCATGAAAGATGACAATAATTGGTTCATCCCCAATGAAGTAGAAAGTGATGAACATAAAAGAAACACTGAACAAAAGAGTGCTATCTGATTTGACCATTCAATAAAGGAGGAGTCAGACAAAATATTTCCACAATTTGTCTTTTAGAAATGTCTTATGGATCATTTTACACAGCACACAATAAATTATAGAGTCATTGTTATAACCACATCAAAAAAAAGTCTGGCCACCACCTTTAATCATCTTCTTTTCCACTAAAAATCTTTTGTATTATAAATCAAATCTCAGCCCTTAACTTTGAAGGTGTAATCACCTGGTTTAAGTGATTGTCAGCCCAACCTGGATACCTTAAGGAAGACTCATTTATTGGGCTATGTAAACCCTGGAACTAGAAGCACACAATTTATACCTTTACAGTGTCTAGAGGAGTGTTCTTATGCCTAAAACTTCCTGAAGTGAATACGAGTAATAGCATTCAGTGCTAAAACAAGAAGTTGAATTCTGTGCTTACAAATTCTGAATCAACCCATCTTGATAATTAACTGCCAATGCTGCTTCATGTCATTAACAAGGTACATGTTTTCCATCGCTTTAAAAAAAAAAATGGTATGTATATTGTGTGACCAGGGTAGTCTTCATTTGGAAGTGGCTCTCCTCAAGAGCAGAAACCAGTAAATCACCAAGAACTTACCTCACAAACCAATTGCTCTAAGTCATGTAATAGTTACTCTAATTTTTTTAAACCTACACCTTTTCAGCTGAGCAGATTAGAATTATTAAATTCTACTAATGTGTGGTAATCCGGATATTGAGCTGTGGTAGGAGCTAGATCAAGCTAAAATGAAGCCATTACTGAGTTGATTTCCCCAAGCCTGGATTTCCTTAATTTTCCCTCTTCCAGATGGGCACTGTCAAATATGACACATTTTACTGTGCATTTACGCTCAGTGTTGGGGGAGGGGGAGGGGAGGAGAGCCAGAGGAGCTTCATCTTCCCGGAAACCGTACCAACTTTACGGTACATTCACTTATCAATCTGTGTAGGTTGGGGAAATTGAGAGGAGTTTAATCTTCCCTAGGAGGAAGCACCAAAACTAGAGTATATTGTCTGCCTGAAATAATCCTGTTAGGTTTTTTTTTTTTTTTTAAATTACAGAACCTACTGTTAAATGAGCTGCAAAGGGTCTTTTTTTTAAGGACACCGTAACGTGCCAAGCCCATGTTAAGTCACCGGACCGCAAGGGCGCTTGCACAAGTCAGAGGCGCACCGAGGAGTTGCCTCACTCACCAGCCAGGGACAGGGCAGGGCGGGAGCGGTGTTGGGCCAGTGCGCACGTACCAGATGGCGCAAGACCACTCCCGGGGAGGGACGGGGGGAAAGGTGCAGCCGTGAGTCTATCCCGGGCCTCGGCGCCCACTCGGTGCAGTCAGCCCGCGACTTGTGGATGCCCAGAACTCAAATCCACCACCCAGCCCCCCGAGGCCACGCCCACCAAGGGATCTACGCCGCGGGGACGCGCGGGGGCGCGCAGGGGCGGGGCAAAGCGAGGCCTAGGCGGCAGCGCGGAGTCCGCGTCCCGGAAGGCGAGCGGTGGAGGGCAGGGAAGGGAAGGGGTCCGACCGTACCTGCGCTGGAAGTCCTTGGCGAAGGGCTTCAGGTACGGGTCGCTCTCCAGAAGTCGGGCTAGTTCGGGCACAGCGGCCAGGGCGGCAGCCAGTTCCCCCTCGGAGCCCTGGACCGGAGCCGCCATCTTCCGCCGCAGCCCGCGTAGCCGAGGCCCGAGAGGGTCGAGTGGGGCCCGAGCGGGAAGCGGAGTTCGCGGTCCGTGTGGAGGGCGGAGTCGGCGGCGAGCCTGGGCGAGCCGCCGCGCCCCCGGGCCTTTTATAGCCGGTGAGAAGGGTCCGCGGCCCCTCCTCCCCCCCCCCCCCCCCCCCGCCGGCGGGAGGAGCGGGACGCGGGGTGATCCGCGGATGCACGTCCCGAGTGGATGGCCGGCGCCGCGCTCCCCGCCTCCTCACGCGGCCGGCACCTGGAGGCCGCCGGGCCGGGCCGGGCCGGGCCTGCCTACCCCCCGCCGCCCGCCCTCCGTCCTGCCCTCGCCCGGCCCTGCGCCCTCCCCCATCACACCACCTCCCTGGAGGCCACCCTGGAGGGCGGGCCGGCGGCTGACCTCGCCCTTCCTCCTCCCCGAGCCTCTCCCCTGCGGCCCCCCCTTGGCTTCTCTCCCTAGAAGATGCATCTCAGGCTGAGGCCCCTCTGGGTCCGATGGATGGTCATGGAGATGACTTTCTTGGAAGACACCTTCTAATAAAATAGTTGGGGGGTGGGGGGAGGTGTTGGGACAATGACACAAATGAAGTCAGTTCACAGGGAGGAGGACGGGCCAGTGCAAACAGAGAAGTGCTGTGGACTTCACTGTCACTGCCCTGGGGCAGTGTGCCTCTTTTCAGCTTCTGCTCCTTGTCTGATGAAGTTAACCAAAAGAATATTTTGAATCCCACTGAAACTCCACTGTTAGGGTTCTATTTTCTGAATCCTTGTGAAGAACTTTTGCCATACAGTCAAAAAAGAACCGGGGGGGGGGGGGGGGGGAATGCAGTCCTCTGGTACAGTCTTTGTAAGTTCTGGTGATAATAGAGAAGATTCTCTGCCAGTCACAGGGATAGAGCAACAGGCTTCTTTGCATCTGGGCCAACTTCCTACTTGAGAACTTCCTTGCTTTTAGTTGCATGGTTGTTTTTTGTTTATTTTTGTTTTTTCATACAGAATTGTAGGAAAAGTGAACCCTCCAACTCCCAGCTGGGTAGTGCATAGAAACTGAACATGCTTGAACATAACTCAGTCGCGATGGAGAAATCGTAATTATACCTCATTTCCTATTAAAAAAAATCACCTCCTAATATGAAAAGCACTGTCAAAATGAATAAATAAATAATAAAAAGCACACACACACACACTTCAAACCAAGACACCCACAGATCCTGGATCTAGAAACCTAACCTTTATTTTTTTTTCCAGAATTGCAGGTTTGTATCAGCTCACACTGAATCCCCATTGGTGGCAGAGAAACCTCTATTGGCTGCTGAAATACACACTCTAACACCAGACTGGTCATCCTTTCTGCCATCATGACTCTTAGAGGCCACAATCCCAATGTTTCTCAAATTTTAAATCAAGAAGCAGGAGGATATCGTGTTTCATGTTTTGGGATGATCATCAGATTGCATTTTTAACAAGTTCAGGTAGTGCTGATACTGATAATTGGGTATAATTTTCAATTGGCTCTATCTCAGAGTAAAACAAAACTTTTCATTTCCTGTTAAGGCTTGTAGAATCCATCCACTTTTCACATTCTCTTTTGTCTACATTTGAGTCACTCTTATTCCCAGAACTCAGTGAGCTCTGTGGCCTCATGAGACCATTTGCTTGCTGTACTCTGCTATAAATTCTTTTCCCTGACCTGTAAGAGACTTAGTTCTTTCCCATCCTTAAATCAGATCTCATTACAAATGTCAACTAACTTCAGAATCCTCTGCTATGTTGCCAAGTAGATTCTACAACATCCTCTTATTTCATCTTCTGTGGGATGGATGACAAAACATTAAGGGGGATTCAAGTGTTTATTAAACTGTCCTTCAGAAGGCTATATCCACAAGTTCAGAAATAGTCTGCTATGTTCAACATTGAGCACACATTCAAGTTTTAGTGACGTACCACGTATGTAAGTTCTCATGTGCATGTACTGCAGATAAATGGTGAGTAAGGCAAGTCCTAGTTGTATATAAAGTGTTCATTCTAAATTGGAAGAAGCAAAAGAATTAACATTGGGCAAACATGTCTTTTTTTTTTTTTATTGTGAAAATACCATACAGAGGAGTTACAATCACATGGGCAAAATAATGGGTACATTTCTTATCAAGCATTGTTGCCTCCTCCTTTGTTTCCCCTTCCTATGCCTTTCCATTCTCCCCCTCTGTCCCCTATACCCCCCCCCCACCAAAGTTGTAAAGTTCTTTTGTCGACATAACAACTTGTACATCTCATTGTTGCAATGGGTCCACCTGTATCCCTATTTAAACGATTTGTTTTTTCCCTTCCCCTCCACAAATTATACCAACAGTGAAAACAGGGGTCATACCATGGGGGAGGGACATACAAAGCAACAACATTACTTACCATAGCTAAGCTATGGAACCAACCCAGATGCCCCTCAGTAGAAGAATGGATCAAGAAAATGCGGTATATATACACAATGGAATTCTATTCCTCCATCAGAAAGAATGACATTGCCCCATTTGTTAGGAAATGGAAAGACTTGGAAAAAATTATATTAAGTGAAGTAAGCCAGGCCCATAGAAATATAGGCCCCATGGTTTCCCTTATTTGCAATAACTACTGTATGTCTGAGACAAGCAGAAAAGGTCAGATAAGTTGATGTTAGGTGAAATGAACCCCAAGATAAGTATTCAAATGTTTTTTTCTTTCATGCGATTGGTTCTAACATATTTATAAGATGATTTCTTTGTTGGGTGAAACATGTCTTTAGTGCTCAAGGAAGGCCCTCCTCTGACTCCTCTCCATCTTCTGTCTCTATCCCCACTTGACCATCAATATTACCTTCTTTAAGAACTTAATTGAGGGCTGGGAAGGTGGCTCAGTGGTAGAGCGCTTGCCTTGCATGCCTGAGGCCCTGGGTTCGATTCCTCAGCACCACATAAGCAAAAAGAAAAAAGCCGGAAGTGGCTCTGTGGCTCAAGTGGTAGAGCACTAGCCTTGAGCTGAAGAGCTAAGGGACAGCGCCCAGGCCCAGAGTTCAGGCCCATGACCGGACCAAAAAAAAAAAAAAAAAGAATTTAATTGATTTTCTATTCCTGTACATTCTTCCATGGAAAATCTAAGATAGGTGAAACAATGGCTATACAATTCTATAAATTTCCTCCAAATCATTGAATCATTTAACAGAGATGAATTTCATAGCATGTAAATTATACCTCACAATTTTAAAATATGCGAAATTGCATCCCCTTTTGTATCTCTAAAAACATGAGTCCCCTTAAGAAAGTAGATAAAATACTTATCAGGTGTTGATTGCCCTGTCTACAAACTCAACCCTATTTATTTCTGTATTAAGTACATCAGAGGCAATAGCTAGGGACACATTCCCCATAGCAAATGCCACGCCTTGCAGCCAACACTGGGGAAAGACTTGTCTTTCTGCCTTGAGACCTCTTCACCTTCTAACCTCCCTCCTTAGATGGACATGTGGTAAGTGTCAATGTAATGTGAATATTGCCACCTGGAAACCAGAGTGAGGCAAATAACTTTTCCCTGATACAGTTTTTAAACCACAATGATTTTCAATTACTTTTGTCATAAGTTGAACGAAAACCAGTGACCTTAAGGTGAATGAATCCTCTGAGCAGCTGGTTGTCTCCCTCAGAACCGAAACAATTTCTGTGTGTCTCAAACCTACCCAAGCAAAATGGCAATTTTTATTTCACTCACAAGCTTCCTTAGGCCTTTATGTTATCTCTAGTGATTATTGGATATGTGAAATTTTCAGTAGTCCTAGATTTTTGTTTGAAATTTTTGCAAGCGTTTGAACTACAAAATCATGTGAGACGGATGGGTAACTGAACTTAACAGTACAGACCTAGTACTTCCTGCAGCCCATACATTGTTTCAGCAAATACATTTGTGTGTATTGATGCAATTTATTTTTACTCTTTGTGAAAACTGCACAGAAATAAAGTACTGCATAAAATATTGGAGTTAGTGGGAGGCAGTTAGTATTTGAACCTACTCCAGTGAGGCCTTTTGCATAGTCTGTATGAAATATTTTATACTGTCTTTCAGGAAGATCAACGTGTAGGATAATATAGAGTTTTAATCTTTCAAAGATTTTGAGACATCAGACAGATCAACAAAATGTTAAACACGGTCCCTATTAATCCCTGAGTTAATCCCAAAGATATATATAGATAATGCAGATAGATAGAACATGAATGCAATTGTGAAACTAGATGATGGAAGGAATCTGAGTGTCTTTTTTTTCTACAATTTATATTTTTTTCTTTAAAAAATTCATTATTGATTTGTTTTTCCTCAATGAGAGTCAGTCCTTACACAAATTTTCTTTAAGAAAAGGAAGAAATATGATACTTTTTAAACACTACAGTTAATCAAACTTCTTTTTCTTCTAGTGGAATTAAGTGTAATAGATTTTCTGTGCTTCTTTTAACTGAGTTTACAAGGTTACCACTTAGTAATCTGGAAGCGTAGTGTTCTGAGAAACTTAAAGGAACATGTACATAATCGTGACAAAGTTGAAATAATCTGATTCATTACAAGAACAATGTATGTCTGGCCCTGAACTAGAAATTTCAAATTACAATTTTGTTTTCTGCTGATATGTTGAATTTTTGTGGAAGAAAAAAATAAAGGTCACTGTTTCTAGGTTATATATCAAAAATGTTTAAAACATAAAACAAGAAAAAACAGTAAAGGACCTAGATGTTAAGAATTTCCTATTCTCCTTATGAGATTATATTACTAGGCCGTTTGATTCATGAAACATATTTAAAAGGAACTTCTCATTCTACCTATCTTTCTTACCGGTAATAGCATCTCATTTTAGTAGCTGAATTGACTGCATGACTGAAGTCATTCAACAGTCTGAAATTGCTTTCTTATATGGATCATCCCACTGTTTACGTCTATTTTCATTCATATGTATTTAGTGTATCTGAAGTGTTTCTTATATTTCAGGAATTGCTTAATATTTTATTAACAATTGTAACAACGTGTCCCAAGTTTGAAATAATTCAGTGTTCATAGAATGCAGTGAAACCTAGAAAATTGAACTGAAAACTGAATATTGAAAGGTGTTTCAATTAAGTTTTTGTCTTTATCTAAAACAATCCACAAATAAGCTTAAGATTTGGAAAAGAAATTATGTTAAGTGAAGTAAGTCAGGCCCAGGGGGAAAAAGAATGCAAGTTTTTCTTTACATATGGAAGCTGGGTTTACCTTATCAACATACCACATGTAAACATAAAACACATTGAATGGTATGCAAGTGGTATACAAGTATATAGAAATGGAGTAGCTGAAATACAGTCGATTCAAGGGAGATCTCAAATAGCATAATTCCTTTGAAAGGCAAAGTCAAAGGTTAGCAAAATAAAACATCTGGAAGCAGGTACTTGAAGGGTTGGGATCGGGTCAAGGTGGTGAGGGTACAGGAAGAAAGAGAAGAAGAGTGAGTACACAGTTAAGAATCCATTGTACAGCCTACAAAATTATGAAGAAGGAGGGAAAGGGTACACAGGGGAGAGATGGGTGAGAATGTTGAAAGTGGTGACATTGATCAAGATATATTGTATTCATAAACTGCTATACCAAATAACTTTTGCATAAATTCTTAAAGAGAAGAAAAGATTATAAATATGAATACAAAAAAGGTATCTCTTGATGAAAGACATGTAAATCATACTGTTTAAATAGAGTTCAGTTTTTAGTGTTGAATGGGAGTACTACCTGAAGGTAGGCTTCACCCTAATCCTCAGTTATTTTGCTATTGGAAATTGAGAAAAAAAATGAAGAAGGCATTCCAGAAATTGATTGCTGTTTCCTTAGAAATTAATAAAGATGAGAAATACATTTCACCAATTGTTTGTATGGCATTCCAGAAATTGATTGCTGTTTCCTTAGAAATTAATAAAGATGAGAAATACATTTCACCAATTGTTTGTATGGCAGAGAACTGTACAGAGAATCTCCTACTGACCTGTGTTTTTTGTTGCTAGAATGAGAAAGTTGGAATACAACTCTTGAGTTTTTCATAGACCTATTTGTAATAGACCTATGTTTTCTCCTCAGCATATTTTGTTACTTATTAAAGTGAGCACTTCTCTTGGTAAGGATGGAAGAGGCCTTTGGGTCTGACAACATGCATATGGTTAGGTGTTTCCACATAGCTCATGGCATCTAACCATCTTTTTCTTTTTTTCTTTTTCCCTTTGTGTTATTCCCTGTTGTCACTGTTGGGTTTTTTTTTTTTTTTTGTACCTTTTGTCTTATATATAAATTTACCCAAGTGTTCACAAACAAGACCACACTAAAGCTACCAGCACGACTATGTTTATTGCAGCCTTATTTACCAAAACCAAGATATGGAACCAACCCAGATGCCCTTCAGTAGATGAATGGATCAAGAAAATGTGGTATATATACACAATGGAATTCTATGCCTCCATCAGAAAGAATGACATTGCCCCATTTGTTAGGAAATGGAAAGACTTGGAAAAAACTATATTAAGTGAAGTAAGCCAGGCCCAAAGAAACATAGGTCCCATGGTTTCCCTTATTTTGCAATAACTAGTATATGTCTGAGTAAAGCAGAAAAGGTCAGAGAAGTTGATGTTAGGGAAATGAACCCTAAGATATGTATTCAAATGTTTTTTTTTCTTTCATACGATTGTTTCTAACACATTTATAAGATTATTTCTTTGTTGCTTTGTATGTCCCTCCCCCCACAGTATAACCCCTGCTTTCACTGTATTTGATGTTGGTATAATTAGTGAAGGGGAAGGGCAAAAACAAATCGTTTAAATAGGGATACAGGTGGACCCATTGCAAAAATGAGACGTATAAGTCGTTATGTCGAAAACAAACTTTACAACTTTGGTGAGGGGGGGGGGGAAGGATGGGATTGGAAGGGGAAACAAAGGAGGAGGCTACAATGCTTGATAAGAAATGTACTCATCAGCTTGCCCATGTAATTGTAACCCCTCTGTACAGTATTTTCACAATAAAAAATAAATAAATAAGTAAAATCACAGCTAAAAAATAAATAAATAACTTTATCTGATTTGGAGAAGAGAAACAGGAATTATAGAAATGGTAGTGTGAACCATTTCAATTGTGATACTCACTAGACACTGTTGAAAATGAACTTTGCAACTTGGGAGATTAGGGAGTAGGAGTGGAGAAAGGTAGTGGGAGAAAATGAAGGAGGGGAGCAACACTGTTCAAAAAAAAAAACAACCATACTCATTACCTTATTTGTAACCCCTCTGTACATTATCTTTACTATATATATTTTTTTATTTTATTTTATTTTATTTTATTTTGGTCGGTGGTGGGGCTTGAACTGTGGGTTTGGGAGCTGTCCTTGCGCTATTCAGCTCAAGGCGAGCACTCTACCGCTTGAGCCACAGTGCCACTTCCAGTTTTCTAATGGTTTATTGGAGATAAGAGTCTCACAGACTTACCTGCCCTGGCTGGCTTTGAACCTCGATTCTCAGATCTCAGCCTCCTGAGTAGCTAGGATTACAAGCATGAGCCACCGGCACCTGTCTTCCTTTACAATATTTTTAATTCAATTTTTAGTTATGACTAAATTGTGTAGATTGTCTTAAACATAAGTACTGGTTCTATTTCAATAGAATCTCATGCTCAATTTAATAAGTAACAAAATACACTAAGAAGAAAACAGATTAGAAATAGGCCTATGAGAAACTGAAGAGGTGTATTCCAACTTTCTCTTTCTAGCAACAGAAAACAGGTCAATGAAGATGGTACAGTTCTCTTCAATTAATGAAATATATTTCTCATCTTTTTTAATTTCTACGGAAACAGGAATCAATTTCTGGAATGCCTTCTTCATTTTTTTTCTCAGTCTCCAATAGCAAAATAACTAAGAATTAGGTTGTAACCTGACTTCAGGTATGACACCATGCTTTTTATAAGCTAAATGAATTAATAGCATCTGAATACTCACTGGTTTTAATAAATGTAACACCAATGTTCTGCATTATTTTTATCCTAAATTAAAATAAACACACATGAACCTTAAAAATTTGTATTTAAATTTTTTTTAAGTCAACTAATCCTGCACATATTCTTATGAACCCCACATTCATGTATACCTGTTAAATTAACTCTTGTTTAGTAACACAGAATTTCCTAGGCTAAATTAAATTATTTCATAGATTTATCATTGTCATCCAACTCAATATTCCACTAGTTACACTGTGGGGTTTTGTTGTTGTTGTTTTGTTTTTTGTGAGTCATGGCTTGAACTTGGCCTGAGTGCTGTCCCTGAGCTTCTTCACTCAAGGCTAGAGCTTTATCACTTTGAGCCATAGCACCATTGTGTTTTCATTTTAAAAATGTATTCAACAGAGAAAGCTTGAAGATTTCCTTACCAGGCTAATTAAAAAATTCTTTAAGATCTAAGAATAGATCTATTATAAAAGATTGGAGAGGCTTTAAATTACATGCTTCTGTATAGCTTCAGAACTTATTAAATGAGCAAAGTTCTTGTATTATTCAGGTTTATATTTGTCTCTTTCTTTTTTTAGTGAACACTATTAGGAATTAAAAATCTTGCTCATTAAAATCAGTACTTTACCAACTTAAGGGAATACGGGTTAAACTATTATCTATATAAATTATATGTATCTACAGTAAGAAACTTCATACTTCACTAAAAGCTTTTGTTTGGGGTTTTTTGGTTTGCTTTTGTTTTTTAAAACAAAATCTTATATGCAGCTCACGTTGGCTTCAACTTCTCTATCCTCCTGCCTCCGCCTACAGAGTACATTTGATAATGTTGAGCCTTACCCTAGAAACTCTTTAATTCCTCTTTTTGCTCTGGGCATTTTGAGACAAGAACTCATAATGTAGTTCTCAATGGAGTTGGACTTTCAGTCCAGCCGTTTAAGCCTCCTGTATGTTGGGATTCTTTGCTTTCTTCTTCTTCTTTTTTTTTTTTTTGGCAACAATTTCATCCAGTATTTTTATTTATTTTTATTTTTTTTATTGTGAAAATACGGTACAGAGGGGTTATAATTACATGGGCAAGGTAATGAGTACATTTCTTATCAAGCATTGTGGCCTCCTCCTTTGTTTCCCCTTCCCATCCCTTCCCATCTCCCCCCTCATTGCTTTCTTTAAAAAAAAAAAGAAAGAAGGGCTGGGAAGGTGGCTCAGTGGTAGAGCACTTGCCTTGCATGCCTGAGGCCCTGGGTTCGATTCCTCAGCACCACATAAGCAAAAAAGAAAAAAGCTGGAAGTGGCTCTGTGGCTCAAGTGGTAGAGCGCTAGCCTTGAGCTGAAGAGCTGAGGGACAGCTCCCAGGCCCAGAGTTCAGGCCCCATGACCGGACCCAAACAATTAAAATTAAAATTAAAAAAAAAAGAATTCTGGAATTAGACTCTTAACATTTTATAGGATCTTTCAGGTCATCTCCTCCCTCTCTCTTCATTCTTTACTAATTGATCCTTAAGTGGCAGAGATCCTTTGAAATTTCTTCTTTTTCTGTTTTTAGTTCTCTCATCTTCCTAGTTTAAGAAAGGTTTACTCTTTTACTCCAGAGAGAAATTCCACTCATTTGGCAATCTTTGATTTTTTTTTCCATTACCTAAATAAATCTAATGAATTGTTAAAGTTAGGACATGAAGTATCTCCTCAGGAGGTTCCTGTTTTGAAAGTTGAAGACTTTTGAGAAGTGGTTGGATCTTGTGGATTTTAATATGGTTAATGGATTGATAGATTGGTATTTGAATGAATTAGTACATGGTAGATATTGTGGAAATAGGACCTTATTGGTGGAAATAGTTTGGTAAGAGGTTGCTTTTGGAGAGTGTATTTTATGCCCAGACTCTTCCTCTATCTGCTTCCTGGCTGCCCATGGGATAAACAGGTTTGCCCTGCCAAACACTCCCTACCTACAAGCCTACAAAAACTCCCTCCCTGCTCCAGGCCTGGAGAGAAGGAGTCAAATAACCATAAACTGAAATCTCTAAAAGGATGATCTAAAATAAATCTCCCTTTCTTTTAGCTTGTTTTTGATAGGCATCTTGTCAGGGACAGAAAGTAACTAACTAACACAGTTCTCACTTCCAAATTGCTCTCAGGTTCATTGGCTATTCCCCCTCTACAGCCAACTACCCAATTCCGATTAGCAGTATCATGGTCTCACCTACAATACTGCAAGGAACGTGTGTTCTCTTTGCTACCAAATTTTTTTTTTTTTTTGGGGGGTGGAGGGATCTGGTTATGAGGCCTGAACTCTGGGCCTGGGTGCTGTCCCTCAGCTCTTCAGCTCAAGGCTAGCACTCTATCACTTGAGCCACAGAGCCACTTGCGGCTTTTTTCTTTTTGCTTATGTGGTGCTGAGGAATCGAACCCAGGGCCTCATGAATGCAAGGCAAGCACTCTACCACTGAGCCACCTTCCCAGCCCTGCTAACAAATTCTTTATTCTCTAGCAAACTTGTTTAAAAAGTAACAGTACTTAAAAAAAAAAAAAGACCTTGGATTACTTCTCGCTTATGAATCATTTTAGTAGCTTTCCATTTCTCTTCTAATAAAGTCAAAATATTTGAATGGCTTAAATATTAATGATTTCCTCATATGTGAATGGCCTCACCTGTATCTTCAAGCCCATTTTTTATACACTCCTCTATGTTTTATTTGTTTAGTTTTGTTTGACTTTAATGGCATATAATTGTCTCTTTGGCCTCTGAAGCCTAATATAGATTGAGTTTTCTCCAAGACTGGAAACCCTAACTTATTTCCCACTTCCTCCAAGTTACTGTGGACCCTTCTTTCAGGCACCAAATAAAATGTGGCTTTTGACCCTCACTGAATGACAGAGTAACAAGTAAGATATCTCTTTTACAATACTTATTACATATATAATTATTTAACTCTCCATGTTCTGCAATATTAAAACCACATGAGGGTAGAAATCACATCTGTTTTATTGATAGATTCCTAACAACTAGCCCCAGCCAGACTGATACTAAATATTGAAAGAAAAATTGCTGGGCAGTGGTGGTTCACACTACTAGCTACTCAAGAGGCTGAGATCTTAGGATTGAGATTCAAAGCCAGCCCAGGACAAAAAAAAAAGTCCCTGAGATTCTTATCTCACAGAAAAGCTGGAAGTAGTGCCATAGCTTAAGTGGTAGAGTGCTAGCCTTGATCAAAAAGAGCTTAAGGACAGGACCCAAGCTCAGAGTTTAAGGCCCAGAACTTGCCAAAAATAAATTTTTTTTTTATTTATTTATTTTTTTTTCCCAGTAGTGGAGCTTGAACTCTGGGCCTGGACACTGACTGTCCCTCAGCTCTTCAGCTGAAGGCTAGTGCTCTACCACCTTAGCCACAGCACTACTTCTGCCTTTTTCTGTTTATGTGGTACTTAGGAATCGAATCCAGGGCCTCATGCATGTAAGGCCTACCACTGAGCCACCTTCCCAGCACAACTTTTTAAAAATAAGAATAAAATAAAATCAGGGAATGAATGAATAAATAAATGAAGAGACTTGTCTGTTTTGTAATAATTAGGAATTTTTCCTTGAAAAATACTTGACCTAAATCCAGGCTTCTTCTTGGCATTAATGGGTTAGAAATTTGACTACACTCCTTGATCATATAGAAGACCCAGCAATACAAAACATCTTATCTGACAAGCTATCACAACTCTTCTTGCTATTTGTCAAAAATTCCCTTTTTCCACTGATACGCCCTGGGAATCTCCAATTAAAGGATAGAAATTGTGAATTATTACTTTTCAAAAGACTAAGCATGAATGTATATCACATTTCTGAGAACAAAATTCTGCTTGTCTCTTTTGGACAACTGGAGAATTACATTACCAGATTTACTATTTGATAAATTGCTATATGTGAAGAGATCAGAAAAGAGATGCAGTGCTGTTAATATGAGCTATAAGCTTAACCCAGTCTAACTGAGAAGAAACGTATAAGATTTAAGTTTTGGAATACTAAAAAATTTAAAAATCATGAAAAAGAAGGATGATAGAGAAGGCATATTTTTCTTCTTCACAGTTTTTATAGAACCGGCCCAAATGTCATTGAAACTGATGTACATGTTTGGCATAATTGATGTTGCCTGGGATAATAGTACTGGTGTATTGTGTCACTGGCCAAGTTCCAGCAGAATAAATAAAATTAACTCCCAATTCAGTAAGTGGTGACAAGTTCCATGACAGGGAATAAATTAAAATACAGGCCTTAATCTGTATCTTTAATCAAGGAGGAATAAGAAAAATAAGGAGGTAAATACATGTTTGATAAAAATTGGTATAAAAGACATATCAATGTGTAAGAGTTTACCTCATATCTTAAATTATAGGATCTTCCTTATCTCATTCTTAATGTACAAATATTCAGGAAATACATTGTATAACTGAAATACATTATGTAACTGATTTGTCAAATTTAATTAGAATCACTGTGCATTATTGTATATGGTATAACCAGTGATATCCCATACTATTGAATGTAGTATTTGCTATAAAATACATACCAATACATGTGCTCAATCCACATTTTCAATTCCTGTTAAAATTGACCACTTTATTTTTATGTTCAGCAAACTTTCCACATGACTTATAGCCCAGGACAGGTGACAAACTTATGAGGTGTATTTGTGTGTGTGTATATATACATACATACATATATATATATATATATATATATATATATATACACACACACTCATGTATACATATATATGTGTATGTATATGATGAAGATTTACAGTGTTAAAATTTCTCAGGAGAGCAACAACCCAGAAAAGGACAATAAATTTAGCAGTAATGAGTATCATTTTATGAATTGGTAAAGGTTTTTATTCTGGACAAATAAGTTATTTGAGAGAAAAATAGACATGAAGGGTGAGATGTAGGATGAAAACAGGCAACAAAGACAAGAGAGAAAGCAAGTAAGAGAGGAACATGTAAGAGATGATATGCAGGTATATAAAAGCACAAATATATTCTTTTATTTAAGATGATGGGAATATCTAGGAAGTCAAGGCTTCTTTTTTTCTCCTTAGCTGATGACTTTCTTTTTTAAAGTTTACATTAAGTGATACCGTAATTAGTTGAGTTGAAAAATGCCAAGTGAACATGAAAAAGCTAACACTTGCTGCATATAAATGTCTTCTCTGGAAATTCTTATGGATTCTTTTTTTTTTTTCTCATCAAGTGGTGTATGTTAGTGAGTTATGCCTAAAGAAAGAAGATTATCAAAATGGTGGCACTAAAATAACCAAAAGAGGCTCAATGGAACTCATAAATTTCAGAGAAAGAAGGAAGAGTTTTATGCTATTAAAAAAACATTTAATGGGCAGAAACCAAAAAACTAAATAATAATACTACTAATACTAATAATAATACATCGCCTTCTCAAAGTGTTTTTATCATGAAGCATATCCTTATATAAACCAGCATCAATTAAAAGTCATTCTCATTAAGACATGCTATAACTGATGAAGAGCTTGCTGCAACTACTCCATTAAATATTACTTGTTTACATTTTCTCTATGTTAGCAAGATTGAATATACTTGTTATAAGTTGCAGGAAGCTATAAAGTGATTCAGAACTGCGATCAGGCAAAATAATATGTTTTGAATCAGATCAAAAGAAACATTAACCCTAAACCCTATAAAAGACTTTGACATTCAAGAAACAAAAAGAAATTTGAAGTTCTCTAATGTCATGTTGAATGTGACTCGTGATTGTTGTGCTAGTCACAAGGCTTGGACAAGGAATCCGTTGTATGATGGTTGTTCATTTACTTTTCCTTAAACATTTATTTAAGAGTTGACTTGTCTTGGATGAATTTAATGTCATAACCAGAATGCCAGAATTTGGTATTGATGTTATAACCCGAGTTTTTTTCTTATTAAAACAATGTACTTCTGCAGCAACAATCTTCCAGAATATTTCATGTAAGAAATGGGGAAAATATGGGAGGATTATATCACATTTGTTTGTTAATATTTTTGGTTTTTTGCATCAATTTATCTTGCATAGTAACATGAAGTTTAGTGACTCAGGAAAAAAAATGTAATCAGAATGTGGTAATCAACAAAATGGTTATTTTGTCTTAGATATATATATATATATATATGTGTGTGTGATATATATTATACATATTATGTATCACATATATATGATTTTTGTTCCTATCAATAAGATAATACCAAATAGGAAGTTTTTAGTTCTCTATGTAGATACAAAAATTAAATTTCAAATCTTTTAGTATCCAAAGAGGAATTGAGTATGAAATTATGAAATCTTATAGTGTGATTTCTCAATTGGACAAAAGGAATATGAGTATTCAAAAGCATTTTATTGTAGAATTAACTTTAATTAGAAATGAGACCATATTCATTCATTTAAAATATTTTAATAGAATTATTAGCCAAAAATCTTAGCTAATTGAGAATAAAATTATTGTGACATCACTTTTTGACTTGCCAAGCTCTCACAATAGGGCCAAATTTAACTGCAATCAACTTTTGGAATTTATATTTGACATATCTGGACACCTTCCTAGACTTTTGAGTGTAATACCACCATTGTGTTAGCATCCTGAATTTGTTGACCTGATAAAACAACATATCTGCAATGTAATAGGTTTTTGAGAAGTAATATCTTTTGCTATTACTATATGATATAGACTAATAATTAAACTCTTCATTCTACACCATTATCATAGTCCTTAATAAATTATGCTTTTGATGATTGAAAACAAACATAAATGATAAGATAATGATACACAGAAATCAATTCACTGAATTTGTTGAGTGTACAATGCTGATCATCTTAGATTTCAGCAGGTGGGTGTTCATAATCAGACAATAGAGAACTTTTTCTTAAAGCACTGAAACTCAAATACAGTTTAGTACTGCATTCATTTTAATAGTCATTGATGATTCTTGGGGTTAAAGAGTGCTAACATTCAGTTGTAATTTTCCCAGTAATTTAAAAGAGCTTTATGATTTCTGCTTTTGAACAGAGAAATGTATCAGAGCTGTCACAAATCTTTCATAACCTGATACCCTGCTCCTCCATCCACAGATCTTTTATTAAATTCTACTCTGAAGGAAATGTGAATAGTCATTGAAATGGTTTCACTGCCAGGATTTGAAAGTTGATATACTGAAAAATGTTCCCCGTGTGTGTTAAATGAACACCAAATTCCTTGGCAATGAGAAGACTAATATGAGACTATGATACAGTTAAATTTAGAAACAGGATTAAAACCAGTGCCCTGGTTTTTATTTCAAGGTTATTCACTGACATAGTCTCAATGTCTTCTGGGATTCCATCACAGTTAGATTCAATTCATATATGAGGTAGTCTTTTATCTTCTTGGTCTATGAAGATATATACTAAAGAACGACATTAATATTTACTAAACAAATACTATAGACTCTTTACATTATGGACAATAATATTAAGTATAATAATATTCACCATTTTTTGAATATTTTTAATGAAATACATGTGATGAGTGATTTTCATTTCTTGTTATGATTTTTTTCACCAAAAGATTTTGAGTATTTCAAATGAAGAGACTGATTCTTACAGAGGTTCCTAACTTGGCAAAAATAGCTGCCACTTTTGCTAATCATCACAAAATTTTGTTCTAGATTTTGTCTTAAGAACATTGATAGGGCTGGGAAGGTGGCTCAGTGGTAGAGTGCTTGCCTTGCATGCCTGAGGCCCTGGGTTCGATTCCTCAGCACCACATAAGCAAAAAGAAAAAAAAGCCGGAAGTGGCGCTGTGGCTCAAGTGGTAGAGTGCTAGCCTTGAGCTGAAGAGCTGAGGCACAGGCCCAGGCCCAGAGTTCAGGCTCCACGACCAGACCCCAAAAAAACCCCAAAAAACAAAAAAAAAATTGAGAGACATACAAAGCAACATAGAAATCATCTTATAAATATGTTAGAAACAATTGCATGAAAGGAAAAAAAAAAACAAAAAACATTTGAATACTTACATTGGGGTTCATTCCCCTAATATCAACTATGTTGCTTTGTATGTCCCTCCCCCACGGTATAACCCCTGCTTTCCCTGTATTTGATGTTGGCATAATTTGTGGAGGGGAAGGGGAAAAACAAATCGTTTAACTAGGGATACAGGTGGATCCATTGCAACAATGAGATGTACAAGTCGTTATGTCGAAAAACGAACTTTACAACTTTAGTTTGGGGGGTGAGGGGGAGGATCGGTTGGGGGATGGGAGAGAGTATGGGAAGGGATGGGAAGGGGAAACAAAGAGGAGGCAACAATGCTTGATAAGAAATGTACTCGTTATCTTGCACATGTAATTGTAACTCCTCTGTACGCTATTCTCACAATAAAAAAAAAGAACATTGAGACACATTACATACGTATAGGAAGAAATCACAAGGAAATTTCTTTGTCTAATGAGCCTATGCTAAAAGTTCTAAAACATATATAAAGCATTTACTTTCATTCTAATTTCTAAACACTTAAAAATGTGAAATAGTTACAAAAATATTTAATTTAAATTTTCTGAAATCCATATTATCTTATATCAGAATGCCACAAAAAACTTAGGAAAAACATTTTCATTAAAAGGAAAAGCCTTCAGGCTTTTACCTTTACAATGCTTTATTTTCAAAGTATGTATCATCCATGAGAAAACGAGAAGTTAAGTGAAACTGTGCTGGTAGATGTACTCAGAACTTTAAAGACTATTATAATTTTAATCCATTCTTAAAATACTTTTTTAATATTCTTAATGTACTGGAGAAATTTTTCTGGTACTTAAGACTTCAGTATATTCTTAATTTGTCAGTCATATATTATAGGACAGAAGTCTCAGTAAAGCAATTTGGCAGGACACCTGCCACTAAAATGGCTGAATTTCAATAACTCCTTGATGAAACATCATTTTTACAGCTGAGCTCATTCTATTTAAAACAGTGACAGCAGAATATAGTCTGTATTCCCTTTTGCATATTTTGGTTCTCAATAGCCTAATCTGCTTCCCCCAAACTGACCATGCTTGATGAAATGTTTTTGCAACTAGGGTCACTCAACATCTTCAAATATTAGTTTTAATACCAGCTCACAATAAGTAGAAGACATTGGGAGTGCAAAGAAAGTTTACCAAGGCATTCTGGCTGGAGCTCATTTTTCAGGAAACTTTTTTTTATCCTGAGAATCCTGGAAATGTGTCCTATTCATATGACTTTTAGTGCTGATTGTGTTCAAACAGGTAGACTCTAAATGAGCTGTTCAATCAAGAGTAGTTACCCTTGAAAATATAGTTTACTTTTTAAATAGTAGTTACCTTAAAATGGTAACTTAAAATGGTAATGTTGGCAGCCTACATAAGCATGGTGTTGAAAAATATATGTATATTTACTTATTTATTTATTTGTATTTATATTCAGCTATTAAGATTGAGGCCCTGATTTCCTTTCCCTTAGTTTACTTAGAAATGTCATGTGGCAAATGTGACACATGGATTCATGAATAGAAGTATATGGACCATTTCTGAGCCAGGGCATATAATTATTGGAGTCAGATCCTCATCTCATGAACTATCTTTGATAATGTCATGATGATAGCATCATTCCATAGTGGAGTGCACCATTTTTACAAAAAACAATAAATAGAAATATCATCAAAGTTATCTCTTGGATGTAGAGAGCAAATAATAATACTTTATGCTACTTACTGTACTTATATGTTACTTATGCTACTGCCACACTAATATATAATATAAAAATATGTTATTTACTCATGAAAAAAAGAAAAATTGATACTAATGACAATAATAATAGGAAAAGTTATTTATGTCTGCAATGTTCTCTCTGACAAGGACACTAAATATGGTTCCATCATTGTTATAATTAGAAATATTTTCCATTAACTACATTATCTGCATTATTCCAATTGTCTTCTACCATCCATTACATACATGTCTACCTTTCCTATGAATTGTTTCTGTTTTTATTGTGTGTTACTTCCTAAAGATAATGAGTCACCTAAATTTAGAACTCACTATGAAAAGTAATAAATAGAATATGTTTCTTAATTTTCTTGTGAGCCTTTTCCCCACATTTTTTTTTTTTTTCTTTTGGTTGGTTGTGGGGCTTGGACTCTGGGCTTGGGCGCTGTCCCTGCACTCTTTAGCTCAAGGTGAGTGCTCTACCACTTGATCCACAGTGCTACTTCTGGTTTTCTAGTGGTTTATTGGAGAAAAGAGTCTCACAGGCTTTCCTGCCCGGGCTGGCTTTGAACTGCGATCCTCAGATCTCAGCCTCCTGAGTAGCTAGGATTACAGTTATGATCCACCGACATCCGGCTTTCCCCACATTTTTAATAGCACAATTAATTGTACAAAGAAGTTTCATCTTGGTATGTCCATATATAAAGAGTAATGATCTTTAAAATTCTATAACTACTGCAACCCCAGTTGAGTGTATAAATACCTATCTTGTTTTAATCCTATATTTCACAATTTTTTTTTTAATTTCAGGTTTTATTTTATTTCTCTTTGTTTTATGTAAGGTTTTCCTTGGCTTAAGGTATGAGTAGCTTTAGTAATGAAATTTTGGTTTCCTAATCAATTTGGGCTTCTATAAAAAGACTAGGTGATTTAAAAAAGGAATATTTATTCTTCCCAGTTCTACAGGCTACAATATCCCAAGTGAATGTAAGCACAATAAATAAGAGAGAGAGACAGGAAGAGAGGAAACAGACAAAGATAAAGTGAGAGAGTCTATATTATATCTTTTTTATAACATTTTTATTGTAAAGGTAATGTACAGAGAGGTTACAGTTACATAGGTCAGGTAATGAGCACATTTTTTTTTGACTAGTATCATCTCTTCCCTCATTTTCACCCAATTTCTTCCCTCCTTGAACCCCTGCCCCCCAAGTTGTGTAGATTCATTTTCAACATAGGATCTAGTGAGTATCATTGCTGAATTAATTCACCATTTGTCTAATGATTTCTGTGCTTCCCCTTTCCCTTCCCCAAATAGATAAATTTACATACACAGAAATCAAGAACAGCAAGAAAAGGGATAAAACAAAATTAAACAAAAATTCAAAACAAGTAAAATAAAAAACCTCTTATTTCCATCTCTTGGAGCTCATTTCAATAAACATCATTTTATATAATCATATGCAAATAGCTATTGAGCCTTTGTGATCCTCTCCTAAGAATATCCTCCTTCAGTCTTACTGTGTGAATGTTTAGGGTCCTGTTTAATTAATCATGTCGAAAGGTAACTTTTTGTCTTTTACCATACACTGTGTTTACTTATAGATTTATAGGCACATTCCAATTGCTATAAATGAGGGAAACCATGCAGCCAATGTTTATTTGCGTCTGCCTTACTTCACCTAACATACTTTTTTCAAGTTTTCACATTTCTTTATGAATGGGGCAATATCATTCCTTCTGATGGAAGCATAGAATCCCATTGTGTATCTAAACACATTTTCTTGATCCATTAATCCACTGAGGGGCATCTGGGTTGATTACATATCTTGACTATAGTAAACAATGATGCAATGAACATGGTTGTACTGGTATCTGGTTTGGGGTCAATTGAATAAATGCCCAGGAATGAATTGCTGAGTCATAGGAAAGTCAATATTTTGTCTTTTTAACAAACAATCTCCATGCTGATTTCCAGAGTGGTTGAACAAGTTTACATTCCCACCATCAGTATAGTAGTGTTCCCTTTGGTCACAACCCCGACAGAATCTATTATTGTTAGATTTCTTGATAATGGCCATTCTAACTTGGGTGAGATAGAATCTCAATGTGGTTTCAATTTACATTTTTCTTTTATGGCCAGAGATGTTGATTATCTCTTAATGTATCTATTGGCCATTTTTACTTCTTCTGAGAAGTCTCTCTTTAAGTCTTTAGCCCATTTGTTAATGGGGTGGTTGTTTCTTTGAGGATTTGTCTTTTGGGGATTTAATTTTTTGAGCTCCATGTATATTTTAGCTATGAAACAGTTGTCTGTTGTATAGCTAGCAAAAATCTCCCAATCTGTGGGTTTTCTGTTTGTCTTACTATGTCCCTTGACATTCAGAAGCTCTAGATTTTAATGCAATCCCATTTATCCAGCCTTTCTTTGATTTGTTGTGTTTCTGGATCCTTATTTAGGAAGGTTCTTCCTGTGACAAGAAGTCCTAGTGTATCCCCTAACCCTTCCTGTAATATTACATTGAGGTCTTAAAGCCATTTGGAGTCACTTCTAGTGCAGGGTGATATATAAGAATCCAACTTCAGTTGTCTACATATGTATAGCCAATTCTGCCACCATCATTTGTTGATGAGGCTTTCTTCCAACCTGTGTTTTTGGCTCCCTTGTCAAATATTAGTTGGCTAGAGGTCTGAATTCCTCAATAGAATAAAGGCTATATATGACAAACCTACAGCCAGCATTATACTTAATGGTGAAAAGTTAAAACCATTTCCTTTAAAATCAGGAAAGAGACAGGGATATCCACTATTTTCACTCCTCTTCAATATAGCACTGGAATTCCTAGCAAGAGCGATAAGGCAAGAAAAGTGTAAAGGGCATCCAATTATGAAAAGAAGAAGTAAAACTCTCCCTCTGCATATGTGATGATCCTGTATTTAATGAACCCTATAGATTCCTCTCCCAAGTTGCTTGAGCTGATCCAAAACTTTAGCAAAGTATCAGGTATAAAAATAACCCACAAAAATCAATAACTTTTCTGTGCGCAAACAATGAGATGAGATGAATGAGATTGAGATCAGGCAAGCAATTCAATTTGTAATAATCTCAAGGAAAAAAATATATCTAGGAATTAATGTAACCAAAGTTGTGAAGGATGTCTATGATGAAAACTTTAAAAATTTGAAAAAAGAAATTAAAAAAACTTAAGGAAGTGGAAAAACCTGGATTGAAAGGATTAACATCGTGAAAATGGCAATATTACCCAAAGCTATCTACAAATTCAGTGTGATAACTATGAATATTCCAACACTATTATTCAATGATATAAAAGAAGCAATCTGAAAATTCATATAAAATAATAGGAGATCACAAATAACAAAACAATCTTTAGCAGGAAGAACAGTGCTAGAAGAATATCAACACTAAATGTCAAATTCTATTACAAAGCCATAGTAATAAAAAAAACAGCTTGATACTGGCACAAGAATAGACCTGAGGACCAGTGGATTGTATCTTAAAGGGGCATGAATTCCATTACGAGGTCTCTGTATCCATGACCTAAGACTCTCCAAACCTGACATAATAAACATTTCATTATAGATATTCTTCAACATATAACAATAAGTTTGAGGGGAGTCATTCTGTACCATTTCCCAATACATCCCACCATCATTCTTGTTAGTATCTCAGGTGAGTATCCAACCTTGGGTTATCACATGTACAAATCTAAACAATGGTTTTTTCTAGTTATGTTTGTTTTTGTTAAGTAGTTGTACAGAGGACTAACAGTTCAATAAATCAGTTTACCAGTATAATTCATCTTGATTGATGTCGTTCTTGGCTTTCCTCCAAACTTAAACTTTCACCTTTATTTTCTTAATTTCATAGGATATAATTAAGTATTCTGACTGTATTCTCCTCAGTTTCTGTCTTCATTTGTCTATCCCCTCTCGTTGGCCTTCCTTTCCTAATTTTCAGCTATTAATTTCCTGATGTTCATTTTGTTGGAATGTGAATTAGTATTTCTAATACACTACTTGAATTCTCTTCAACAAATACTGTATTTCAATTAATACATTTGTGTAAATTTGCATACAACCACATCTGCTTGCTTGTACATTTATAAACTAATTCTGGTTTCCACATATGAAGGAAAACATGCATCCTTTGTCTGACTTACTTATTGATATTACAATAATATATGACAGAGAAGTTGCAACATTATTCAACTTACAATATTTCTCTATATAAACTAGAAGACCCTATTAAAGCCTATTTTATATATTGTGTTTATTTTTATTATTTTTGTTGTTGCAGAACAACACAATAGATTCTAGCTAGTTTGATATAGAATAGTGGACAGAAAAAAACCTCAGCAAATGTAGAGAGGGGGAGGAGGAACACAAGTGGAAGAGATGAGCTAAAAGAGCATTCATTTTGTATAGCAAAAAGATATAACTGATTGTCATAGAATAGGCACATGAAACATTTTGTGCAATTGTAATAGTCAATAATGTATTTAGAATTTTCCATCATTATTTTGCATAAAATCAGAGCAATAATATTGAAGCATTATTAGTAATGAGGAAATTGGATTGTCAATGAAACTATCTGACAAGATAATCTGAAACTCATTGGTCAGGAAAGTGTATAGCATTAGTACTGGATTGTCTATTTTTTAAATTGCTTTACCATAATTAAATTACAAAAGTTGTTGACTTACTGCAACACCTTCGTATATGTCATGTTGGAAAAAAAACCAAGTTTTTAATAAAATAAGAATAATATTTCCCATCAAAAATTATAAAAATTAGAATTTGTATCTCTGAAACTGGCACTGTCATATTCCAGCCCTCCGGTAAATATTTTTAGTGAATGAAGAATTTATATATAACATACATAAAGTTCTAGAACTATGTAAATTATTATTTTTTTAGGAAAAGGAAAATGTTTATAAAAATGCTGAACACAATTATGAAAGGATATTCAATGTGAAACAAAGCAGGTACACAATAAAATCACAATTCATTTTCTATATTGAGAAAATTAGCTAATCATTAGGAAACACAAAATTTAAAAAGCAACCAATATAAAGAATAGATGTGGTTTTAATTGTTTATCTCCCCCTCCCCTTTTTCGTTTTGCCATTCCTGGGACTTAAACTCAGGACCTGGGCACTGTCCCTGAGCTTCTTTTGCTCAAGGATAGTACTCTACCACTCGAGCCACAGCACCACTCATTTTTTTTTTCTTTATTTTTATTTTTTTGTCGGTCATGGAGCTTGAACTCTGGGCCTAGGTACTGTCCTTCAACTCTTCAGCTCAAGGTTAGAGCACTACCACTTGAGCCACAGCACCACTTCCGGTTTTCTGGTCATTTATTTATTGGAGATAAGAGTCTCACAGACTTTCCTGCCCAGACTGGCTTTGAACTGCGATCCTCAGATTTCAGCCTCCTGAGTAGCTAGGATTACAAGTATGAGCCACAGGCGCCCTGCAACTCCAGCCTAGGAATTGAACCCAGGGCTTCATGCATGCTAGGTAAGCCCTCTACCACTAAACCACATCCCAGCCCTGTTTACCTCATTTTCAAAAGCTGCCTATTGGTAGTATAAGTAGAAATATTTATATATTACTAAATTTTCTGGAAACATTAAAATTAGAGACAACTTTCAAAGAGTTAATTTTTGAGGGATTAGTGTTTAATTGTGATTGAAGACTTCAACTGAGAGTCTGGTGCAGTCCTTGATAATGTTCCTTTTCTCGGTGTCTTTAAGACATCATAAAAAAAGGCTTTGAAGAACTAAAAAAGAAAACAACAGTAACAAACTACTTCAGAAGTTCACAAATATAATGGCATAACTATACACCTCTGTCCTTTCAATACTTGTGTTTCTATTCTTCTTGTATAGTTTTATTTATGCATTCCCTAAAAAAGTCTGTTTCTTTTTCTCTACTACACATCCCACTCTTTGTCTATTGTTAGGAATTTGAGGCTTTCCCTTAACCAATGGAATAAACTATTGATAAACTATTTAGGCTATTTAGAATGAATCCATGGAGAAATTTTAAACATTTTTTTAGCATAGTTAATTCCTATTGAAGTTTCTTTTTTTTTTTTTATCTTATTGGGTCATATATATATATATATATATATATATATGCTTTATTTATTTTCTTTTTTTATTTAATTTTTTTTTGTGAACATACTGTACAGAGGGGTTACAATTACATGGGCAGGATAATGCATACATTTCTTATCAAGCATTGCAGCCTCCTCCTTTGTTTACCCTTCACATCCCTTCCCTACCTCCCTCCTCCCCCCCCAATCCTCCCCCTTCCCCCCCTCCCCCCACACCAACGTTGTAAAGCTCGACATGACCTTGTTCATCTCATTGTTGCAACAGGTCCACCTGTATCCTTAAACGACTTGTTTTTCCCCATCTCCTCCACAAGTTATACTGACATCAAATATAGTGAAAGCAGGGGTTATACTGTGGGGGAGGGACATACAAAGCAACAAAGAGATAATCTTATAAATGCGTTAGACAATGGAATTCTATGCCTCCATCAGAAAGAATGACACTGCCCCATTTGTTAGGAAATGGAAAAACTTGAAAAAAATTATATTAAGTGAAGTAAGCTAGGCCCAAAGAAACATAGGTCCCATGGTTTCCCTTATTTGCAATATCTAGTATATGTATGAGTCAAGCGGAAAAGGTCAGATAATGTGATGTTAGGAAAATGAACCCTTAGATATGTATTTTAATGCTTTTTTCTTTCATGCATTTGTTTCTAATGCATTTATAAGATTATCTCTTTGTTGCTTTATATGTCCCTCCCCCTATTGAAGTTTCTATGGCATCAGAACTTACTATTTCACTCACCCTCCTTCCTTTAGAATTGAAGAAAACCTGTAGATAATATATTAAGAAAGGGAAAAAGGAATATATTCTTCTTCCTCTTTGTATTCATTCATTTTAATGAGTGATAAAAGCATGCTAATATGTTATTACCTGAATAAGCTATTTGAACTTTTATTTACATCATAACAATTTGTGATTTGCTCAATTATTTTGAATGTGTGCAGCAAGTTAATTGACTATACTTTTCTAATTTTGAGCTTTGAGATGTGATACAATCGTTAAGTTGGGTAAGTGGAACATTTCTACTTTTGCCTGGATGAGAATTAAATCTTTGAAACACAGAGTTTTATTACAGGTATTATAATCCCTATTGTTAAAAATGATGGATATTTGGAAATAAAATCATGCACAAAGAGATTTTGTTATGCTAGACATAAAATGTTTCTGACTAAAAACAGAAATAGGAAGATGAGCAAGCGCATCATTCTGTATAATATTAGGGGAGAATGGGTGAGTCTTAAAGGGCAAGATCAGACTCTTAAAGAGAATTATCAGCTAAAGTAAAGTAGAGTAGTACTTAGGTACAAGGAAAAGGGCATAAAAGCACAAGAGCAAGCACAGATAGGGCAGGAAGTGCACACATTAGAAATAATCTACCAGCTAAAAATAGGTACTTTCCTGAAGCAAATACAGCATTAATCAAAAGAGTGACATATAATTACAGGAAAGTCCTGGGCTAACAAATATAGAGACCAAGAGAAATTTTAAAAATTAACATTTAGTCTGAAAGGGTTAAACTGAGCTATGATTATCTTAGAAATTGAAATGGAAATGTTCTTTCTTGGTCATAATGAATCAACCTTAAAGTCCAACACTGTTAAAGACCAAGGACAAAGCAATTTAATAAAGCGCCATAGATTTTTCTCATCCTACTTGTCTGAGAATCATATGTAATTATAAAGCTGGAAATGAGTTTAAAAATAATTCAGCTCAACTACTTTATTTCCCAGATAAGAAAACTGAGTCATGGGGATATTACTAACTTTTCCACTCACCTGTTAATAAACAGTAAATTTGTACTTAGGATCAAAGCCTCCTGAAATCTGGAAGAGCATGTTCCAAGTCAGACACATGTAAAATCACAAAGAAAAACAGTTTGAGCAGCTGTTTTTTATGTTAAGAAAGTAATTCACAGATGACATGTTCAGTGCATTTCTACAACTTTGGATATATGCTTATGTGTGTGTGCATATTGAAGTTTAATATTTCATAGGCACAAGCAGGACCTCTTCCAACTAGCACACTTTATTCATAAGCAGCAAGATTATTTCAGTCTACTATGTTGCTCCTGATCTTTCTGTATATATTTGCAATGGTTAGAAGGAAACTTTAAAAATTCACAACATCTCTTCAGGCTTTGCTTCCAGCCTGTATCTCCAAAGATCTTTATCATTTTTAGTCCTTCTTTCAATTTCTACTGCCTGACCCTACCATGTACATTTTGGATAAAGTTACTTTTTTAGTACACCTACTCTTGACAAAGATGTCATTTTTAGTTTATATGGAATGCTATTCTTTCTTGAACTACACTCTTTTTGTAATCAAGTTATCATAATTTGGATATGATCTGTAATAAATGGGAACCATGTAAAAATTACACTCAGTTCACATAATCTTTGTCACAGATGGTAATAAACTTAAATAGCATTTTAAAAAAATCCACCATATTCTTAATGACGAGTCTGGAAAAAATCAAGATAACAATATTATGAGGAAGAGACAGGGAAATTTCACTTTTTAAATTTGTTGTGTTCCTTTTACGCTTTTGTTCACATTAAAGAAGTACCATCCCACTATTGTATTTGGGATGGTCTAGTTATTTGTGAGAGAGCAATTTTCACAAATAGGGTATAGAAAATGAATAATAAGTTGTTGGCTCTTTTTTTTTTTCAGGAAAATTAGTATTGTCTAACATCCAGCCTCGTGCTAACTTATCTAGTCTTATCTCTCAGCACCCTGCTTCAAAACCCGAGCACACTCCACATTTGATGCTGGCTACTTTCCCTCATCACTTTCCAACTTTTGCCTCTAGGCCATTTTTTTAAAAATTTAGGTCTTGGATTATCTTTCCCATTTTCTAAAATTTCACCATTTTTAAATGCTTATCTTATTTAACTGAAATCTATTTTACTCTTCTTTGTGATTTTATTCCCAACTGTGGTTGTCTCATAACATGTGTACTCTTTTGTCTATTTATATGCACATTTAATCTCCTGAGCTGTTTTATAAACTACTCTGAAGCAGTATTTAAACCTGCTACCATAGCCACCAGAGTTTTGTATGTGTGGTTGGGAAAAAAAAATCTCTTAAAAGCTCAAGATATTCAGAGCTGTGACAGTCAAGTCAGTTTTAAATAGGAGAGCAATCTTGGACACTGATCAGAAGACAAGGAAAGTCTTTTCATGTCAAAAGCAGATACTACAGAAGGTTGAGCAACTCCAAGTGAAAGTTTGCTTTGTGGGTAAAGCCTAGAAAACAAACCCAATTAATTATGAAACAATACCTTATTAGAGATCTTGAAAAACAAAGGAGGAGGCAACAACGCTCGATAAGAAATGTATTCATTACCTTGCTCATGTAACTGTAACCCCTCTGCACAGTATTTTCACAATAAAAAAACTTATTAATAAAAAAATATTTACTCTCAAAAATAAAAAACAAGAGTTTAAAAATGAATAATGCAGAATGTAAAAAAAATGTCAGTAATCAGAACTAGTTCTAGGCAGTTTAACTTCAGATAGATAGATAGATAGATAGATAGATAGATTTTACTAATTATTTTTATAGGTCTCTTTGCTGCTGCATAAAATTAACAGTTAAGATTCAATGGTTTCTAGTGTCTTCTAGCTTTAAAATTCTATAATCTTAGGGAAATAATGGACTACTCTGTTTTTGATTAATTAGTTGCATATAAAAGTTGTTCTTGAGGAAGTTAGAAGAAGATTAAAGAGGATAAAACACTGAAAATATAAAGTTTTAGCAGCTTTATTATTTCATCTAAGTGAGAAGAATTAACTTACATAGATATATGCAATCATACTAATAAAGTATTCTAGGATAGTGTATCTATATTCTCATTTTTATCAATCTATCCTTAAGTGAATGATGAAACTCTTTGGTATAGAGCCCTCATTGTCTTCAAGGGGTCAGAGTTGTTATGAAAATTCAGACTCACACCATATCATAAAAATGAGGTTCTATCTTTGATTTCAAATGCTGGAAGACAAATAACAGTCTTTTCCTGGCTCAAATAGATCCAATTACCTCTAAAGACCTTAATACAATTTTGAGTGTCTATGATCCAGGTGCTTTTGCTTAAGTCTACAGTCAAATTTTACATCATTTTCTGAGAATTCATGGACAAAATGAATAAAAATTTATGGACTCTTGCTTACATTTTTCTGTTTTTCATGTGAGTATTTACTAAGCACTTACTGTGTACAGTGAAATTATACTATATGGATAAAAGAGCCCTGGATCTGAACGTGCTTAAACATGCAACATAGAAGTAAAAACAACCCCTTAATAAAGAGCATACTCAATAAATGACTGTTGGTAAATCAATTAACTCAAAAGTTATGTTATGACTATACCACTAGGCCTGGGGAGAGAAAACAATGAAGTCTTACCATCTTCACATTATCAGAGGAAAGTGAGGAAAGTAAAATCTGGTCCTTGAAAGCTGGGTACTGATGGCTGACACCTATAATCCTAGCTACGATCTGAAGATCGTGGTTAGAAGCCTGCCAGGAAAGCAGGGGAAGTCCTTAAGACTCATATCTCCTACTAACCACCAGGATATCAGAAGTAAAGCTGTGGCTCAAAGTGGTAAAGCACTAACCTTAAGCAGAAAAGCTGAAGGACTGCACCCAGACCTTGAGTTCAAGCCCTAAGACCACCACCAACAACAACAAAATTTGGTCTTTGAACTTAAGGTATTAATGGGGACGAAAAGTGTAGTATATCAATATGTAAGTTAAATGTTAGATTTCTATTACTAGTTGTTTCTTGCCGTAATGTTGTACTAGAGGAATAGTTATTTCCATACTATCAGGAATACAAGGTATATTCTTCAACAGTGTTATAATTTAATTATTTAATTAGTATTTCAACTTGTTATATTCAAATAGTTTTTCTATTAAATATACTCTAAATATACTCATGTTAAAATTGAATTAAACGCAGTGAAAACAGGGGTTATACAATGAGGGAGGAACATTCAAGGGAACAAAAAATCACATGGCAAGAAAGAAAAAAACACTTGTGTCCCTATCTTGGGGTTCATTTCACTTAACTTCATCTTATCTGGTCATATGTACATTGCTTTTGACCTTTTCTACTTGGAGAGGGTCAGGGAAAAAACAAAATGTTTAAATAGGTAGACAGGTTGGCCCATTGTAACAATGAGATGTACAAGACACTATGTTGAAAAATCAAGCTTTACAATTTAGGTGGGGAGGGTTGGGGTGGGGGAGTGTAGTTGTGGAGGTGGGAGGGAAGGGATGGTAGGGGAAAAACAAAGGAGGAGGCAATAATGCTTGATAAGAAATGTACTCATTACCTTGCTCATGTAACTGTAATCCCTCTGTACAGTATTTTCACAATAAAAAACTTATAAAAATTGAAATAAATGCTCTACTTTTATTTAACCTAAACACATATGAATTGATGCAAGTTTTGGTACAGTTTTCAACTTCATTGTTACAATTGGATTGTTTTTACCTTAATGATTGAGAGAGTAATTCTCAAGGTATGCAAGTAAATTTATGTAATTTAAACTAATAAATGTCTATCATCATATTATGTGGTTATCAGTATTTCCAGTCCTTCATTTCTTCTTTATTATAGCTTGTACACTAGACCTTTTTGCCATGGAACTTTGTACTATCTCCTTCCTGATAGAGTAAGGCAACTGTATTTTCCTATTGATTTTGGGCTTAACCAGGGGACTTGCTTTTACAAGTAAGAAGTTGGTTCATTAACATGGCTTTGAAATGCATCAGAGTGGCTATGGTCTTGAGTTCTACCATGAGAAGACAATTCCATGAGTAGCATCTAATCCCAGAGTTATGAAGACAGATGAAAGCCAAGCCCAGGTCTTGAGTACAATCTTGAGTACAATAATGTCAGGCTAAGGCTCTAGTTAAGATTAGATGCATTGGGCTGGGAAGGTGGCTCAGTGGTAGAGAGCTTGCCTTGTATTCATGAGGCCCTGGGTTCGATTCCTCAGCACCACATAAGCAAAAAGAAAAAAGCCAGAAGTGGCTCTGTGGCTCAAGTGGTAGAGTGCTAGCCTTGAGCTGAAGAGCCAAGGGACAGCAGTCAGGCCCGAGTTCAGGCCCCATGACTGGACCCCCCCACCAAAAAAAAGATTAGATGCATTATAGCTGACCTAGACTAATAAGTGGGAAAATAGTAATGCTTTCCTTTCTAAGTCATTAAAAATTTTTGGGCTGGGAAGGTGGCTCAGTGGTAGAGCACTTGCCTTGCATGCATGAGGCCCTGGGTTCGATTCCTCGGCACTACGTAAGCAAAAAGAAAAAAGCCCGAAGTGGCATTGTGGCTCAAGTGGTAGAGCGCTAGCCTTGAGGTGAAG
The DNA here is from genome assembly GCF_019054845.1 of Dipodomys spectabilis. Classification (NCBI taxonomy): domain Eukaryota; kingdom Metazoa; phylum Chordata; class Mammalia; order Rodentia; family Heteromyidae; genus Dipodomys; species Dipodomys spectabilis. Next base: position 14,959,931 of record NW_024870709.1, read on the forward strand.
AGCTGAGGGACAGTGCCCAGGTCCAGAGTTCAGGCCCCACGACTGGATCCAAAAAAAAAAAAAAAAAATTTGGTGGTGTTTATTATTTATCATACTTGTAATTATCACTGACTAGTACATGTTATTTTTTAATAGATAGATAGTGATAAACTTTCCAAGTAATGATAAGTAATAAATGAATAGAGTTCGATTATAGGATTAAATATAATAAATTAAATTTAATTAGATGTTTGAAGTAAACTCCGTAGTAGGGGAATAATCACACACACCTATAATCCTGTACTCAGGGAGTTGAAGCAGGAGAATTATGAGTTTGAAGTCAGTCTCAGGATCACTCTGAGAGCCTGACTCAAAAAGAAAGAAAGAAACAAAAAGCCCCAGTAATAGCGATTTTACCTTGGTGACTAACCATGTAGTCTTTGTGAGAAACTTTCGGTCTTGTGAAGCTTACAAGAAAGTTCAAATTGAGAAGGATATTAAGCCACACATTTTATTCAGAAAAGCTTTAAATCACATGAAACTTTCTACTCCACAAACTTTTTATGAGTAACTCTTTGTTATCTAAAAGCACAGAATTAAAAACCATATTTCTGTTTAGATCATTCATCACCTGCATACCTAAATCTTAATACACCTTAATACCTAAATTTTTAGGTGGTATTAAGAACCATCAATTACCATTGTTTTACTGTTGACTTATATAGCAGTAAGTGGCCAAATATGCAACTCCATGTATACCGGAGTTCTATAAGTTTAAAACTGTATATATAGATCTCTGCTTTGCAGGAAAATTTCCAGTGTCACTTGAGGATACGCATTTCAGTCATATATTCAATGGAATAAATTCCACAATTTTAACGATGGCCTATGATATTCAAATAGGCTCATCTACATTTATTTTAGCATGAGTATATACACACACATATATAAGAAGTTGTATAATTATACAGTGAATATTTCCATTTCATATGTCAGAAGTATCTTGTCAGAAGCTAAGAACTATGAGTAAGTGGATGAAAATACTTCACTTTATAAACAAGTTGGCCCATTTTATCTGACCTACTTTATCTTAAAGCAATTTCTTTTTATAAGTAAAATAGTGGTTATTAAATAATTTATTGTATAAAATGTTATTTTACAAAAAGATTCAAAGAAATAAGACATGGCCATTATGGAATACTGAACACTAAAACCTACATATTTATTTGTATATTTATTGATTAATACTTACCAAGTTGATGTTTCATTATTATGCAACTCTAATTCCAAGTTCTGTTTCAAGAAGAAAATGTTTTTGAAAATATTTTTAATAAGCTGTTTGTGGAAGGTTTTACTTTTTCTAACGTTAGAGTTTAGGTATTATATAGAGTTGATTTTGTCAAAGCAATTTTTAGCTAGCTGGCTAATTCATAGGTAGAAAATATTTATAAATAGCCACATTTTAAAGTCTGTGATTTTTTTTCTTTCACTTTTGAACTTCAGAGTAGTTCCTTTGTGGTTCTTTTTGGAGCATCATAATAAGCCTCTTTCTTTTATCACCAGTTAAGCCCAACATTTATTTAATATTGAAATTAATCTAATAGTATTTTAAGAAGTAAAACATGTACTTGAAGCATTGTAACTACAGACAAAAAGAATAACTCAATCAATGAATATAGAATTAAAAATAGAATTCAAAACAATTACTATTCTTGCTTTATATGCTACAATACAACCTTTTGTTATTTTCTGCCAACTATCAAGACGGACACAAGCTTTCCCAGGTATTGACAGAACTGCAGAAAGCCCAATTAATGCCTAACTTTACCAACTTCTGTTCTTTCCTGAGAAGTGAGCCTGAACAATTTTTCAACAAGCAGGAAGATATAACTGTTATAAAGGTTTAGGAATGTTTCAGCTTCATTTTGTTTTAGGCTTTGTAAAGATACTCAGAAAATGTCATAAATAACAGCTTTAGACAAAATCTACAGTACATTAGGCCTAGTGCTTTACCCACATTAAAAAGATCAATTGCCAAGGTAATAGACAGGAATTGCACATGCATAATGTCAGAAAAAGAAAGCAGATGAGAAATTGAATATTAAAAATGTAGGAATGTGTATTGAGATTGTATGTGAAGTTAGCATTTAATTTATATGGTATTACATGGTGTCCTATTCAAGGATAATAGTTATCTCCTTAGCTATGGTATAAACTGTTTTATTGTCCCTCTATTCCATAACATAGAGCCAAATCTAGTGCTAAACATTCAATAGATAGTTATTGATTACTTAATTAAGATTATAGGGCTGGGAAGGTGGCTCAGTGGTAGAGTGCTTGCCTTGCATGCATGAGGCCCTGGATTCGATTCCTCAGCACCACATAAGCAAAAAGAAAAAGGCCGGAAGTGGCGCTGTGGCTCAAGTGGTAGAGCGCTAGCCTTGAGCTGAAGAGCTGAGGGACAGTGCCCAGGCCCAGAGTTCAGGCCCCACGACCGGACCCCAAAAAAAAAGATTATAATTCAAGTTAGTTTAGTAATGCAGTGTAAGAGTGTTCTTGAAAACATGATCTTTTAAGTTTTCAGTAGATATGGCATGGATAGGTCTAGGTCACCTTGACATTGTTTATTTTTTCTAATTCTAAGGTTAGCTTACATGCTGTGACACACTGAAATAAAATTTGTTGGATAATTTTGACTGCAGCTAAACATATTTTCCTTTCAAATATGTTCGTTATTTTTATATTTTATTGTCATTTTCTTTATGTTTGCAAAAAAGAAGACGGTAATTACATGCTTTTTCATAATTACTTTCTTTACTTTCAGACACACATCGCAACTCCAAGAAGTCTGTCATTCTAAAAATATTCTTTGTATTCTTACTCTCCAAATAAAGTTTGGGAAGAAAGATGCTATTGAAATTTAATACAGAACTTTAGGAATTACACTTCCTTTCCCATGACATAGGGTAGGTAGGAGGCAAGTAAAAGAAAGTCATGCAATTCCAAAGTTAAGAGCAGGAGAAGACCCATACTACTTCCACAGGCCTAGATTTCGTTGTGAAACAGAAGTATGGCTATAGAAGGACAAGCCTGTGTTTTATGAGGCAAATCATCTAGTCAGGAAAATTCCTAGAAAATTGTTGACTTCAGTTCTGTGGATTTAAAAGTAACAGTTTTGAGTTAGACATAGGTAATTAGATTTGGCTGCAACCCAGCCTATATCTGAATAGTTGGTATTGGAACACAGGTCTCTATAACATATGTGCTATATGTTGAAACAAAGAAGGTGACTAAAGTTATTCTTTCTAGGTTGTGAATTACTTTTATGCAACCCTGGGATAAAGAATGTGAACTTGGTAAAAGGAGTAATTATCTTTTTTTTCTTTTTTCTTTTTTTTTAGTAATTATCTTTTCTAAGCAGAGTATCTGGAGTGCTATTGAAGACAAATAGCTTTAGTGATTGTGTTGTTAGTTGCATTTAGCTATAATTCTGAGGATACTGCTTTCAGAAAACTGTTGGTAATACTCCCTGGACAAAGATTTTCTGTGTCAACGATCATTGAAAAGCTGCCACAATTATAATGTATAGTAGGTGGCATATTAAATAGTATTCTTGTTTATATGTGAATTCCACATGGTTTATCTTTTGGCTCATTGGACACAGGTCAATGAAAATTGAGCATTATTAGCACTAGGGAGTTTTTTGTGCTTTATGTCTCTAAGCCCAATGAATCACTCTAACATACAAGCTGGCATCACACTATTTGTACTGTCTAAGCAGGAATATAATTTCCCAACATCACGCTTGTAGCACAACCACAGCCTTATAATTTAGCATGTATTTATTTTGTCAATGTATTTTGCCTCCCAGTAGGGTCTCATCTATATACTCTAGTGCCATATGTTGCTGGTGGGCTAGAGAGAGCAAATCTCAGAAACAAGAGGAAATAAAAAAGGGTAAAATTATACAGTGACACAAACTGTTGGTTACCTACCAGCAACCAATCTTCTCTGCCTTTTAAAAAAATCCTAATTACACTATAATTTTCTTCAAGTTTTAGAAAAATATGTTCTAGAAAAATGAACTGTAGGCCAAGCCTAATATTGCATGAAACATGAAATATAGTGTCATAGGAAGCTATCAGCAGGGATTCATGTGGAGGTGTATTTGACTTTCAGCCAATAGTACTTGAGAGAAAGTCTGTTGCAGGACTTCTGGGAAAGGTTTCCTTCTGATAAAAGAAATATGCATGAGGAAAAAGCACCTTCTGTCCCCTTTTACTCGCTGTTTTTAGACATCATTATGAGGATTTGATGCACAGAGCTCCTGCTGCCAAGGGTTGAGAAGAAGGAAGATTGATGTCCATGCAGAGAGTGGTAAAGCCCAGGCAGGGTTAGAAAAAGCTTAGGTACTTTAAGGCATTGTTAGGCTGCTGAGCCAGTTCTTAGATCTGCTTCTCTCTGGACTTCTTGCTGAATGTTATAATAAATGTCCTTATTGTTTAAGCCACATTTAGCATGGCCTTCTGTTACTTATAGACAAAAGCATTCCAACTGATAAAAGAAGGTAGTTAAAAAGAAGGCAGAGCATTCCAGTGCAGTTGTATCTCTCACAGGCAAAGGAAAGGCAAAGAAAAGAAAGGACATTACTGGTTTACTAATGAGCTTTCTGGAGATCTGGTAGTTTAGAACTTGAAATTCATTTTCCCTATAGAAATGTTATAAATGGTGTCTGGGTTTCCCATGTAAGCCTGTAAAGCCTATTTAATCCAATAATGCCACAAAACCTGTACAGCCTACTAGAATTGAATCACCTTGAAAAACAATATTTTCTTTGGGACAAAAATGAATTCAGGGGGAAAAATATCAACGTTGTAGTTTGGTGAAATAGAAAATCATCACTGGAAGAGCCATAAAATTGGACTTCTTTCCCCTCCAGAATTAGGCACGGGAGCAGTTATTAATCCACATCCCCAAAGGCAATCGTTTTACTTGTATCTTGAGAGTCACCCAGAGCAGTCACAGGACAGACCAGCTCCAAGCATTTTCCTTCTATTTCTTTAGCACCAAGTACTGTTTCTAATAATAGAAGCTGCTTTTCCAGAAAGCACTAATAACTTGTTGAACATTTATGCAGAGACAGCATTGTTTATGTTAATGTTTCTGCTTACCTCATTCTTTCTCCCAGATCTTCAATGGTCATGGTAAGTTATTGGCCACTGCCTAACTATGAAACTCGTGAAGGGGATTTTTAATCTTTTGTCACTAGTAAACTAATCTTGAAAGACCCCCGAAGACTTGGGGTGTCCTTCAATCAGAAGAGACCCTTCCCCAAGGAACAACGAGACCACTTGTGCGGATGCAATCAGCAAGAGGTTTATTCGGGCATGCCTCGGCTCCCAGGTGCACTTAACCACGAGATCCACAAGGTTCGAGTCAAGTGTCTGAGAACCGGTTACACGGGTACCCGGGGCGACAAAGTCTATCGGGAGACTTGCGCGCCGAGTGCTTGAAAGCACCCTCTTTTTATGGACAGCAGAAGCGAGGTTACAGAAGCGAGATGCGTGGTTACAGGGGGATGATTGGTTAATTTCAAATTACGCTCAGGGTGAGGATTGGTCAGGTTAAGCTAGCCAGATGGGGTAGGTGGGGTTGGGGGGAAAGCTGACGTGTCGGTACTTGCCCGGACAAGTCTGTGCGGGTCGTTATGCACCGAAACTGTTTGTTCCCTAATTTTGACAAGTGATTTATTACATCCTGCCCTACCCTGCCATTAGGGTTAGGTTTTACAGGAAGGGACAGGTGGGTCGGCTATTTTCTAGGAATGTCTGGCTTTAAGGCATGTACTAGGGTCAGGCTAGGGTCTGCAGGCGGTGACTCAGAGGCTCGAGGTTTCGTTTCCTGGTTAGCGGCCTGCACTTATCCTGCCCCACCACCCCCTTAGGTATGCAGGGTAAGGGGCAGCAACTTTCTTGGGGTACCTAGTGGGCAAGCACGGGCTGGGGTCTTTCATTCCCCCATTTCCTTTTGCCTGAATGAAATCCTTCATTCACCCGATGTTTCCTCCGTTAATTTATTAGTGGTCCCATTAGGGAGGATAACAGGGTAGCGAACCATGGGGACTTGTTCCATGATCCTTTGTACCAGCTGTACTTGTAAGCTCCAATTTTAAGACATACTCATACCATTTGCTACATACTTAAACTTTCTGAGGTTTGTCTTCTTTAAAGACAATTCTTACTTTTCAAATCCTTTCTTATCCAAAGTGGATATCAATTTTTTCCCCAATTCCTTTCCCAAGGCTTTCTTTACTACCTTCTTTACAATCCCTTTTCCAAGGCTTTCTTTACCACCCTCTTTCTTTACAATCCCTGAGCATCTTTGTAGCTGTAGTTTAAAACTGCACAATTTTCCTTTTGCTTGCGGAACCTTTATCTTAGAACAGCCTTAAGGCACCACTGTGATGTAGAAGCTTGCTAGATTTTAAGGCTAAGAGTATTACCTCCATTGATAACACACTCAGGTTATTACCATACCAGAGCCAAACTAGGCTGTGACCATAGAGTGGATTTTCAGTCACTATGCACTGGCAAGCAAGCCAGTGATATCCTTGTCCCCAATATCCACTGTGGGAAGAGAGGGTTTTTGGATATCACCCAAAAGAATGTCCCACAAGATCTTAGATTTAGCAGCAGTCAACCAGGAAGCAGACTGAGGTGATGGAATCTTTAGGCAGGAGTTTCTCCAGGTGGCTGTCAGGCAGTCGTTGAACTTTAACCATTAGGGTATGCAGCAGCAGCAGCAGCAGGATCTCTCAGTGGCTCCAAGGGACTGTCACACCTCATGCTGGGCTGTAAATTCCTACACAGACTGGTTAAGGATACATTGCATAGGCTTGGCAGGCTTTGATCCTGCTGGTTTTTAAGATCTTTAAACAATAGCCCAGGACAATTTACCAAAATCACAACATTTTTACTAACCAGATATTTTTGTAAATAGACACAGAAGGTTCAGAAGGCTGTCTTGTAGCCATCTCTGACAGATGCAGTCTCCACACCTTGCATACCTACAACAGTTCAGTGTCTGACTGCAGAGAAAAGAGAGAACAAAGATGGGCCGTTCGGCCCCTTCTATGGAATGGGCACACCCAATCTGACTCTTTAGGGTTAGATGAACTGCGTTTGTGCCAGCTTACCCTCTTTCACCCTGCGTGGACTCTTCCCAGGGCCTGTCCCACCATGCATGGCCAGCTGAACTGCACTTCTGCTTGTTCACCCCTTACCCCTAAAGATAGGTCTTCTGTTGGTTTCTTTTCTCCATCTCTTCTCTTGGTTCTCGAATGAAATACAGTTTTAGAACAGGTAACATCTTTGACAGTGTTAAACTAACCTTTACATTTAAATTTTTAATATTTATCTCCAAATTTTAGCCAAGGGAATTAGATCTCAAACTGCCAATGCATTTTTGTTAAGCCAGATAATTTGATTACAGTATAAACAGTCATGCATTTTAAAACATTAGTCTTTTAAAATACCAGGTTTTCTAATTTGCAAGTTAAAGAATCTTTACAAAGCCATTTAAAACAATGTGAAGATTTTTTAAAATCTTTGGTAATGTCCAAACCTCATAACCTTTTGAATTTTAAATTTAAACTCACCCAATTTTTACAGCATGCTGACAATTTTTATCTTTGAACATGTTCACAGACACACACAAAGCACTCACACAGATCTTAAAGCGCGCCAAAATCAAAATCAGTCGTACGTACTTAAAGTTTTTAAACAAAAATTTAAGACAGTATTTCTTTTTAACTAGGTACCTTTGTTGGGCTTTATTTTCCCAGAGCTTGCTTATCTAGCAAGGCAATTCACTAATTAGTCTTTAGAATCCCTTCTGTAGGAGGAGGGCTGGGGGAGGGGGTCACCTAAAACTAAACTGTCCAGATTTTTACATTGTCAGGACTAGTTGAAAAAGTCCAAACCAGGCACACAGCCTTTTACACCCTCCCTGCTAGCAGCCTGCACAAGGAGAAAAATGCAGCCTGAGGCTTGAAGGGAACCAAACTAGCCCAGTCCATGCCTCACAGGGAGGGTGGGCGTAGCAGGTCTGTGACCCACCCAGCTGGAACTTTTATTCCCCCAGAGATGTTTAAATAAATAACAAAAACACAGATAAACACAAAAACCAAGGATCCACATTTAAAACTGGTACCAATTCTAAAACAGAACTAGACAAGAACTGAAGGCTGAGTTGGGGACTAATGAGCCCCAGTTTATCCCTACTGGAACTCTGTGCTGTTCTCACTCAGCAAGCTGAATCCAGAGTCTGCTGATTGAGCCTGCCACACTCACCCAGAACTTCCCTACCCCAGAAAACATAAAACACACACACTAAAGTTAACAATACAACCAAGTGGCCACAGAGACAAAATGGAGTCTCAGTGAATGGGGCAACTTCTCACCACCATTCACTTACCAGGGGACTCAAACCCCCTATTTACCTCCGGAGGATTTTTTTTTTTTTTTTTTTTTCTTTTTTTCTTTTTTTTTCTCCTGCAGACGTTGACCCAGGGGCCTTCCAAGGCGGAGGAGAATTCCCAGTCATCTGGGGCAAGGGAAAAGAAAAATCCCTAGCGGCCGTCCCCTCAGACTGGCAGGTTCTCCCCCACGCTCAGACCCCCTGAGCCAAGGCCCAAGGCTGAAATCTAACTGGGGCCACTCACAGGTGGTCAGTGGCAATTTCATAATTGACAAACAAGCAAGTTCCTAAAACCTGACAATCTAGGCTCAGGCTGTCCTTCCAGTGCTGTAAAGTAAGGCTAAGGGGGGTTGTGACAGTCTGTCCCATGCTTAGATTTTAACAAACACAAAAACAATACTGACAACACTTAGAACATTTAGCTTCGCTGCGCGTTTTTGCTAACAAACTGAAAGCAAAACCTGATGGAGACTTTATTGAGAGTCCGGATCTCTCGTCTCCCCTGATGAACCACGTGTCTGATTAGACCGGATTCCCTGACGGGCCACTTTTTCAGGCCACCCTGACGAGCCAATATTTCAGGCTCCCTGACGAGCCAATATTTCAGGCTCCCTGATGGGCCACTTTTTCAGGCCACCCTGACGAGCCAATATTTCAGGCTCCCTGACGGGCCACTTTTTCAGGCCACCCTGACGAGCCAATATTTCAGGCTCCCTGACGAGCCACTTTTTCAGGCTCCCTGAAGCCCCCAAGACGTCTCCTGGGGACCGCGGTCGGGAGTACGAGCTCGTCAGCTCCTCCACGGATCCGCCTGATACAGACGAGAACGGCCGAACTCACCAGATTCGCAAGCGCACACACAGATTGACTTAAACAGTACACAGACAACACATAGACAACACATAGACGCTGGCCAGCTTACCTCCCGAAAATGGGTCGGTGGTCCCTGGGTGGGGGTCTCTATCCCGGACGAGCCCCCACATGAAAGACCCCCGAAGACTTGGGGTGTCCTTCAATCAGAAGAGACCCTTCCCCAAGGAACAACGAGACCACTTGTGCGGATGCAATCAGCAAGAGGTTTATTCGGGCATGCCTCGGCTCCCAGGTGCACTTAACCACAAGATCCACAAGGTTCGAGTCAAGTGTCTGAGAACCGGTTACACGGGTACCCGGGGCGACAAAGTCTATCGGGAGACTTGCGCGCCGAGTGCTTGAAAGCACCCTCTTTTTATGGACAGCAGAAGCGAGGTTACAGAAGCGAGATGCGTGGTTACAGGGGGATGATTGGTTAATTTCAAATTACGCTCAGGGTGAGGATTGGTCAGGTTAAGCTAGCCAGATGGGGTAGGTGGGGTTGGGGGGAAAGCTGACGTGTCGGTACTTGCCCGGACAAGTCTGTGCGGGTCGTTATGCACCGAAACTGTTTGTTCCCTAATTTTGACAAGTGATTTATTACATCCTGCCCTACCCTGCCATTAGGGTTAGGTTTTACAGGAAGGGACAGGTGGGTCGGCTATTTTCTAGGAATGTCTGGCTTTAAGGCATGTACTAGGGTCAGGCTAGGGTCTGCAGGCGGTGACTCAGAGGCTCGAGGTTTCGTTTCCTGGTTAGCGGCCTGCACTTATCCTGCCCCACCACCCCCTTAGGTATGCAGGGTAAGGGGCAGCAACTTTCTTGGGGTACCTAGTGGGCAAGCACGGGCTGGGGTCTTTCAATCTAGACTCTATTCACATGAAGTGGAAGATGTATGAGGTCTTGTACCTGGCTTCTTCCTCAAACTTATGAAAGATGTGAGGTTTTGTTTTCTGAGCTGTGAACTCCTATGTGAAGTCTGAGCTGTGAAGTCCTATGGAGTTCTCAATCACCTTGACAGGGCCAAATGCTGGAGATGTTAGAAACTTAGAGAAAAACTCTTAGTCTAGTTTCCTTTGGATCACTTCCCTTTTAAAAAGGCTAAGCTTTAAGAGGTGGAAGAGGATCTCAGTGATGTCTCTGAAAATTAGGAAATAAAAAAATGGATATTATGATGGGGGTTCATATGGAATGACAGAGGTCTGATGCTTGTTCCCATTTTCAGCCTTAGAGATGCTTGTTCCCACAGGGATATTGGGGGGGAGATAATAAATTCTTGTATAGGCAATAAAAAGTTTTGAACTGATAAACTATGGTTAACAACATATAAATTGTGCATAAAGGATATATATATGCTTTTTCAGGGTTTGTTCCTTCTTGCAGCTGTGTGACTAAGTGCTGGCTTATACCCTCAGGGAACAGAAGATACTTCGAGTTCCTAGTCCACCTCTAATTCTTTACCATGGAGACTTCCTCCAACATGAGCTGGTATCTTCAACTCATCACTTAGGCCTTATTAACACAACAAATAAAGTCTTTATCATGAACGTCAGCATCGTGATGCTTTGACCTACCACTCATTTGACTATTTCTATGTGTTTTAACATGTAAAATAGGAAATAAGGAAATAAGGATGGGGCTGAGGATATAGATCAATGATAGAACACTTGCCTATCTTAAAGACCTTGGGTTTGATCTCCAGCACTTAAAATAAAAATTAACAATGGAAGTTAAGTACAGGTGAATCCTCCTTTACCATTTAAATATTGTTTCCTCTATTTAGACTTCCATGTCTGTTCCCTATAACTCTAGAAGCTGTATTTCCATCTGCCTTTCCAAGGGAGTGGTTGGACAATTGTGGCCTTCCCTACTGGATCCCATTGAGTACAGATTGACCATATCCTGTCTTGCTTTCCAGTGAATTCCTTTAAGGGCTCTTGAGTGTTACCAGGATTATCACTCTCTATCAAATAGCTTCTGTTAGTTTCCAATGTCTAGTTAAACTGGTGGAGATTTTCTTCCTCCATGCACTGAGAGTTTGTATGCAAATTGGCATACCCATTTCTAGTCTCTCTGATTATCAAGAGTTAGGTGCAGCCTGCTAAATTGAAGTGATTTGTTCAGTGAGAAGTAACTTTATTCCTTACATTTGCATAAATGTGTAACTGCTCAGAGAAGAGAAGATCTGCTCTGAGATGGCTTTTCTACCTCTGCCTAAAAAGAGAAGCAGCTGGTACACTGCTCAGTAAAACAAATTAAAGTCCTGATGCACCAGGCATTCCAGGCACCCCATTACACTGGTATTTTATGATATGCAGCTTCAAAGCAGTCTTTAAGTGCTGAGTCTTTATCAATTGCATTCAGTGTGAGGTTTTACTCTTCTCCATTATACACTACCAAATGCTGGCTGGAGCTGTGTGATGCTACGGTTCTCTGTCATTTCATCCCTAGAGATCTTTGTCTACACTCTTTATGCATGTTGTGTCTCTGGGAGCAGTGTTTTAAGAGCTCTTTGGTCCAAAGAATCCAGACTGAAAACATCTATCCCACTGGATTGAAACAAGGAGGCCCTGTTCTTTTCGATGTGGCACATTAAAGCCATTCCAGGAAGCAGTGGACGAGGTGTTCACATTGTCTGATATGTGTAGGTTAGGGAAACACATGGACATTTCGGGGGCCTTTAATGGCTATTGAGACAAGGAGACAAGAATTGAAAATTCTATTTAAAAATCCTTTCCTGTTTACAAAATGATAAAAGCTAATTCTATTTGCCCTATCCCTCCCCCAAAGTATACAGATATCTAAAATTTAGATGTATTTTCTCTGTTTAAATCCATGAGCATATAAATGACTTTTAAGTGCCTTTAGATGAATTTATATTTCAGAATAAAACCTGAATGGAACTTTTATAAAAATTTTATTAGAGCAAGGGTCAAAGATCCACTAACTTGAGGTAAAGGGGAAAAAAGGGGTAGAGGGGTAAGACAAGTCTTTGAGTTTGAAACTCCACCTTTCCTAATAAGAACTATGTTCTTAAATTGAAAGGATTGGCTGTGTAGAATTGACACAGTCATTAATCCTGGTCTTCTTGCTGATGTTGACTCTGCAGTCACTGGGTGAATGGGGTGAAAGTTGGAAATAAGAGAGTCACAGAAAATATTAGGAAAGGCAAGAAGTCTTCAATCCACAACAGAGAATGCAGGGGATGAAAGTTCCCATCGTCACTGCCCATCTACTATGACAGATGAGATTTATGCTAACACATAGCAATTTACTTATAAGGTAAGTGTGTTCTAATTGATTTGAGAGTGCTTAGTTATCATTTTGTCTTCAATAACTAGTATAATTCATAGCCATCAGTTTTTAATTTCAAACAACAAAATCTACTCTAGCTATTGAGAGCTGAAAGTGATCTATCAAAAGATAATAGTAGCTTATAAATCATTGGGTGAGCTAGAGAAAGAGACCCAATGATTGAATACTCTAACAACTTTACAAATAGGACCATAGAATGGAGTACCCAAAGAAATACTGCCTCAGCAATAGTCACAAATTTACTGAATCAGGAAGCTGTTTATATAATTACTTGGTCCAAAACTTCCACTCATTCCAGTAACTTACACATATTATGACTTATCAGTATTACATATCAGTATTATACACTTTCTATCTTCTAGATTTGTTCTAAATGAGGAATTTATGCTAGTGTGACACATCAGAAATATGCATCTCATATTTTCTATTTTCCATGTAACTAAGTTATTAACAGAGAGCTGATGCTAGGATACCTAGCTAGCAATATATCATATCTTGAAACTGCTACAAGAAAGATATAGAATATTATTTCCCAATTCTTCCCATTTCTCTATGCTAGGGATGCGTCAATCAAGACATACTACTTTGCTCTGCCACACTAAAAGCAATAAACTACAAGAATATCCTTATTTGAAATGGAAGAAAAATATTGGAGTTAAAAGACACCAAGAAAAACATAACAAAATAAAAACTAAGGGAGACTAAGAATGCAGCCTAACACTGGATTTCTGTCATATTGTTCACCCCCAACAAAGAAGCCCGTTTAATTTTTGTGGGAAAGAAATATATTTCTACTGTGATAACCAATGAGTTCGAAGATTACCTGCCACAACATGTAGCATTGCCCTGATACATACTCATGACAGGCATTTCTCCTGCCAGTCTTATTATTTATTAATGTGTCTTCTGCAATTGAGAAATAGAAATGTTGTTGGTATAGTACAGAAATTCATTCAGACTATTTTCAGAGTCTATTCCTCTAGTCTTATTTCTTTATAATTTCTCCCATATGTGTCCATGCTTCAAAGAATATAGGGATGATAGAAGGATGAGACTGATTCGAATATATTGTAAATGTGTGGAAATATAACAATGAAATATTTGCCTATATAACTAATATATACTTATATTAAAATATACTATGACTGGCTATTCTTACTACTTCTTGCTCCTATATCTTTAAAAATGCACACCATACTTTCAGAAGCCTTCCTTTCTGTTCTTTTTTACTCTTCAACCATAATTTTCTGTCTTATATAGTATTACTTTATTGCTTTCTACTTATTTTTCATGAGTTCTACTATTACTTCCTTAAAGGCAGATTTGTTTTATTAAATATGTTACCTTAGTAGGTGGCATAGAACTAAACACATGATTGGAATACATATATTAGACTGTATATTTAGATTCAACTTCTAGATTACAAGACAAACAGTAAAATTGTAGGAACATTTTATTTATTTATTTTTTGGTCCGGTCGTGGACTACTTCTGGCTTTCTTTTTTTCCTTTTTACTTATGTGGGGTTGAGGAATCGAACCCAGGGGCCTCATGCATGCAAGACAAGCGCTCTACCACTGAGCCACCTTCCCAGCCCCATGTAGGAACATTTTAAAGAAACACTGTATCATTTGTAAAGAAATGGAAAGATGTGGAAAAATTATGTTCAGTGAAGTAAGTAAGATCCAGAGAAACAAAAGATTCATGTAAATCTAGGTCTACCTTGTAAACTTACAAGTAAATATGTTGGGTGATATGAAAGTGTATACAAATGTATAGAATTATACAATTATATACAAGTGCTTACACATGTATATAAATGAAATAAATATGAGTTCAAATTAGAACTCAAATAGTCTAATTCCTTAGAAAGGCAAAGCTCAGCAAAGTAAAACTCTAGAAGTAGATATTTGAAAGTGGTAGGGTTAGGTCAAGGGGAAGGGGATAGACGAAAGAAGAAGAGAGAAAAGGGAAAGAATACAGCCAACACTTAAACATTTATTCCACAAGATTAAGAAGAGTGAGGGAAGAGGTAGGTAGGAGAGAGATGGGTAAGAATGTTGAAAGTGATGACATTGATCACAATACTGTGGATTCATACACTACTTGGTTAAATGGCAACTCTCTGGTTCAAGCTACTTAAAGATAATGAAACATAAAATAAATAGCAGACAAATAAATATTTAAATAAATTTTAAAGTATAAGTATAATAAAAACATGAAATATAAATACACATACAAACATACATGGAATTGAAGAAATTGGGCTCAAAGATGGAACTTATGGTAGCCAAACTTCAAGTTGATCCTGCCTCCCAATCTTCACTTTCTTCTGAATACATCACCTTCATTCTATCAAAACCAATTGGTAAAAATCAGTAGAAATAGAAAATGACATCAGAAATTTTGTCAATGGATATTACTTCTTCCTTTGATCTTTTGGAGTGTTGGTTTAGTAGGAAACAGGCCTCCATGTGTTAAAGTTACATAGCCTTTGGGGAGATCCACCTAGAGAGAATATAACTATATATTATATAACATATATAATATATGCAATATTATATATTATATACAATAAGAAGGCATCTGTTTATCACTTTATGAGATATCTAGAACTACAACATCTGACCAAAGCTTTTGTTAAAATTCCTGGGGAAAAACATGGTGAAAGAAAAAAACATATATTTTAAACAACTAAAATTAGGGGTAATTTGTTACATACCTGTAGATAAATCATACTCATACGGAATTTAGGAAAGCTTCTTCACAGAGATATATTTCATGCAATCAGGATAAGGGACACTAGCTTCTTGATACTCAAGTGTTCCAGCCAGAAGCAGTAGTAATGGCTGGTTCTGGTGTGGCTACAGCTTGGCTTTTCAAGGAAGGTGAGTATAAAATGTATTATGAGATAGAGACATGAGGAAATGAGACAAGTAGGTAGTGGCCAACTTCTTTAGGATATCGTAAGTTGTAGTAAATAATTTAAATTTCTCTAAGTGTAGTGTAAGTTATTAAAATTTTAATCATGTTAGTAATGTAAGGATAGAGTTAGGAGTATAGGCTTCTTGATACATCAGAAGAGTGGAAATTGAGGGTAAAGTAAGTCATTTTTTTTTTTTTAATTCTCCTTGTAGTAACAAGTTATGGTTTTTAAGCTTTTGGAAAGAATCTGAATTTGGGTGTAGTTAATTGCAAAATAAACTAGAAGGGTTTTATCTTTTGATATTTGAACTCAATGTCTTGCACTTTTTAAGCAGATACTCTATCGCTTGAGCTACTCTTCCAGTTTTTGTTGTTAATTTACACTAGGATCTTGTTATTTGAAAAATGCCTCCTTGAGTGTGACATGAACCATGATCCTCCTGCAGATTTATAACCTCTCATATATCTGAGATTGTATACAAATGCATGCCACCAAACCAAACTTGCTAGTTGAAATAGGAGTCTCTCTAGCATGTTTCTTTTCATCTGGACTGGCATTGAACTGTGATCCTAGTGATCTTCTCCTGAGTCGTTGCAATTGCAATCATGAGTCTCCATTTCTGCTTGACAATTACCAAAGCAAAAGGAATGAATTTAGATGTGAAAAAGTTTATTCCTCAGGCAGAACAAAATCGGGCAAGCTAAATATTTGAAGAACATGGTAGGTAGACTATTGAATTTATACAAATGAGGTGACTTTTTCTGATGGTCTCTACTCTCCTCCTAAAATGATTGAGTTGATAGAGAACTAAAGATTGAGGATGTAAAAGATACTTGCTGCATCTTTGAATGTTTTATTTTCTGTTGTTTTCTACTCTTGAAGAAACAGCCACCACTAAAGAAGTAAAAATACTTTGATATGAAGTATTTAGTCTCCCAAAGCATGGATGGCAACATAAAAACACCAAAAAAGGTGAATGGAGTGCGAACTAAAAGAGAAATTCATTCTATTCCCTTGAGAATCCTAGTAATTTTAGAGCTAATGAGATTGGTACTTTTAGACCAAAGCATAGATGTGTGTGTATGTGTGTGTGTGTGTGTGTGTGTGTGTGTGTGTGTGGTTTCTAATTTTTTTGTTGTTGTTGATAGTTGATCCAGGGATTTATATTTATAAAATAAACTGCCAATTTCACTTTTTATCACTAGCAGAAATAATGCAACTATGGTTAGAAACTTGAGACTGTTACCTCAACAATAAATGCTCATGATTAAGTGATAAAATTTACCAAATGACTATAATGTTTGATGTCCTGTTCTAGTTATTGGTAATAGGAAGAAGAAAAAAAAAACAGAAACAGCAGATGAAGAAAGTAAACAGTTTCTTGCTCCTCCTGGAAACTACCGTAACTTTTAAATGAATATATGTAATTCAGTTATTGCCTGTAATACCTGCTACTAAGGGGGAAGGGGTAAGAGGGTCATGGTCCTATGTCAGCCTGGACAGTCAATGGAAGATCATACCTGAAAAAAAAAACAAACTAGAAAGAATTAAAGGTGTGGCTTCAGTGATAGAATGCTTGCCTATCATGTGAATAACTGAATTTAACCCCCAGTATCATAAAAAGGTATCATCAGTTAATATGAATATATATCCTAGGTATACATTGAATCTTTGGGCAATGATGAGTTTAGGAATAATTGATAAACAATGTGATTGACACAACCTCTTTCCTATTCACAAGATCACAATAATTTCTAAAGCAATGTATATGTTCTTATATGTTCAAAATGTCATGGTTTCTTGAGCAAACAAACATTGGTTATGATGTCACTTTTATTGTCCAAAAGCTTATTTTCCACTTATAATTTTAGAATTCTATTATCCAACTTAATGGTAAAAATTCAGTTAGTATTTGAACTAACCCTGTAACGAAAACTAAGCAAACTCCAAATCAACTATTAAATTTATGTTGGTCTACAAAACATATGACCTTCAATGTTTCATCACTGACAGCATCTTTCCAATTACAATAAATAATCATATTCACTCATTTACAGTTCTCACCATTCCTCACTATGATAAACAAGTATAAGTTATTTTTACTTAAGCCTATTATAGATCAATTATTTAGCTTTTTTCACATTTTGCTTTTAAACACAATTGCCTTGAGGAAGAAAGATTAGTTTCTAAAAGCTTCTGAAGAATTTATGCAACAAAGAGAAATTGGTGCTCAAGATGCTTTTCAATTTTTAGAAAGCTTTTTCTCTGTATATTTAAAGACTGCATTATGCAGTCATTCATTCTGTAAATTAAACCTTTTGATTGCTAGTAGCATTATGCAAAGCTAGCATATTGTACCTATTTGCAAATATAATATATTAGTGAATGCTTTCTTTTTCTTTGCCAAAATTGCCAAAGTGTGTCATAGCATTCAAAGGACATCTTAAATGTTACCAAAATAGAAAGGGTTTGTGTCTTCTATGAGCAACACAATTTATGATATCAACATTCCAGGTGCTGGAAAATATGTGATGGGTGATGGGAACAAAAGCACTCTGAAAATGTTAAAAGCACACTACATAAATATCATGGCTAAGTTACTCAGGGATGCCATTCTCAACCCTTTCTTGATCTAAAAGCTACTGTTGTTACTTACCATTCCTTAGGATTATTTAAGGTACACAAAATCTTCTATGAGGAAATAAGGGAAATTTGGAGTTACTTAGGCATCAAGTTTATTTTGGAAAGTGACTAGCTGATAAATTAGCTCTTCCTTCTGGGTCCTCCTCCATTTTGTAGATAGATTTTCATACAGAATCTTCAGTATTAGTTACTGATATGACTGGGCCTGAAGAGAAGACATGGCAATTACACAGCTAAGCTTCTTCTGTATGTCTTTATCTAGTTTCAGACTATGCTCTTTAAGGAACTAGAAAATAGAAATGTAATTTGAAGACAAGGAATACTTATAATACTTATACTCTTTGTGCCTAGGCAGTGGAGCTTTGCAGGGAGCCAAGCAATCAAGAGAAAAAGGAAGCTGAGTGTGGAAAAGCAGAGAATGACCATTCCTTTAAAACTTTAAGAATCTACTGTTGAATATCCCCTCCCCACCCCCCCCCCCCCCACACTTTATATATCCAAGTAGGGTTTATCTTCCTGGGTGGTTTAATCCTCTACTCTCCAGCAGTGTATTTGGTCCCTCTCTTGCAGTTCTCTAACCCTTAACTCTCAAGATAGACTAATAGTCTTCCATTGAGAAAACTGAGAGAGGAAAAAAGTACCTAAACTCAAGATATGAGATTTATATTACATTTGGAAATAGCAAGATAGTAAATTAATGAAGTTAGGTTTAAGATAGACAAAGGTACTTTTAACAGATTGATTTTGTTTGTATATTTAAGTGAGTGTGTAAGACATCTCATTAAGCAAAGTATAACAATGACATTGGACTATTAAATCTATTTAGCCTTTAAAAGTCCATTTTTGAGCACATAAAAAGAAAATATTTTAATGAAAACCAATATTAAAGGTAGTACATGAGTATAAACCTATTTTTTTGCCCATAAGAGATATATATTTTACAAGTTTTTCTAAGATCTATTAGCATTCGTCCAGTGCTAACTGAAGTAAAATTCATAAATCTACACCAGAAAGCTTTTTCCAATGAGGCCTGTTCTAATTGACAGAAGACAGTTGGAACTGACAGAGGGCAAAAGAAAGAAGGAAACATTTTAGTCTTTTGAGGCAGAGCTTGTAGAGATGTTGACCACTGCAGGCCTGTGTATGGCCTTGAAAACCCCTGGGTAGCCAGAGACCAAGCTGTCTTCTTCATTCTGAGAAGTAACTGCTTATCTCAGAGTATAGTACAAATATTTATGACAGGAAAATATTCAGCTAAGGAGTCCTAACTTTCTATGTAGAAAGTTCCTTTGTGTTTCCCTACTTTCTGATTTTTTAATTCAGCATTATTCCTAGGTTGTATCCTCTATGTGTCACCTTCCTCTGCATCTCCATCTTTATTTTTATCTATATATGTGTTATGTGTATTTCTTGAGGATATAAAATATGTCATGCATAGTCCAAAGTGATCCAAATACAATTTTGATGAATGCTGTTCAGTCAAGTAAAATATAAAGTGAAAATGATGTGTGAAAATCCATGCTTAGAATAAACTAATTTCTATATTCGTATTTGATATGAAGTGAATTCCTCTCTCCCTCCCCCAGTTCAATCTTCCAGTCTCTCTTGTGATGGATGTAGGTTGGTTAATTTCCTTGTTCTTCTAAATATAAAGCTTTGTTCATTTCCCATGTCAATAAAGCTGAAACACCCCAACCAGATTATCACTCACACTTCCTATTATTGATTTTAGAGAGGCTCATCATGGTATTTCTAAGGAAACAGCCAAAAGACTCTGGTATTTCTGTTACTGAAGATTCAAAAGCAGTGAAGCAAGCTATTTCCCTTGAATGCCATTATCCATGACAAAGGAGCTAAGTGCTTAATTCCAGAGGTCTGTTATTATTTGTAAACAGGTTCTTAAATAAGGATACTTACAGATGCCTCTTGCTCCAGATGGTACCATTTAACTGCCTGTGTTACTCATGAGTGGTTTTCTGCTTTAGCTTTAAACAAATACTTAACACAGCAATTCTGTTATCAAGAATTCTCTTTCAAAATTGGAACAAAATCCTGAAGTGCTGCTTGAAGTGGCAGCTCAAGCAATTTCCTCCAGCATGGGACACATGGGTTAAAAATAAATGGAGCATGACAGGAGTATTGGTGGGAATAAAAAGAACCAGAGCCAAAGGAGAAAGAAAAAAGTTCTCTGGACTTCATTGGAAGAACTGAATGAAAATCATTATTTTACTACTTCTTAGCCTTAATCTTAGTAGGTCACACACAAACACCGGTGCTGAGGGCATCATCCTTTCAGATTTGTTTGAGGTCTGCAGATAATTAATATTCTCCAACACTATTTCTGATGGATGTTAGGAAACGTTAGCAAAAATGGGACTGTGCTTGGGTTTATTTACAAAATATTAAAGCAGGATATGATTCCTCAGTGAAACATTTCTGTCTATAAAATGCTACTGGTTTGTGACTTTCCAAAGAGGTGTATCTAACTGTGTGATTCTTATACATGTGTAGCCCCCAGTCAGCACTCCTGGAAGGAAGAGGTTCCATTTTTCAAAATGTTTTTCTCAACTCTAAATTACTCAAATGAAAGCTGTCAAAAAATTTAGATGTTGCAGCAAAAAGTGATCTGGGATCTGTACTTTACTGCTTGATTGGTGTTTTGAAATACTTGGATGACCTCTTGCATAATAGATTCTTTTCTTTCTTTGAATTGTGATAGGTACGTTAACTTTCCTTATTTCCTTTTCATTTGAATATATTACCTTGCTTCTTTTTCCTTATCTATAAAACCAAAATTATTTTCCTCTGGAAAAATCAATTCATTGTCTGTTCCATTTTTTTTTTTTTTTGGGTCCGGTCGTGGGGCCTGAACACTGGGCCTGGGCGCTGTCCCTCAGCTCTTCAGCTCAAGGGTAGAGCTCTACCACTTGAGCCACAGAACCACTTCCGGCTTTTTTCTTTTTGCTTATGTGGTGCTGAGGAATCGAACCCAGGGCCTCGAGAATGCAAGGCAAGCGCTCTACCACTGAGCCACCTTCCCAGCCCCTGTCTGTTCCATTTTATAATAAATTAATTGGAAATTATATTTTGTATGCTAACATTTAAAAATAAACATAAGCAAAACAAAACAATAGACATTAGTTTTCACAAGTTCGTTCAGCTTTATAGCAAAGTGTAAGCAGTCATTATTTTGCCTTTTTCAGGAGATTTTTTACTCCAGAATTTTATTAGCATGCTGTAATCTGAAGCTTGTGAAAATTTAATGCTATTTTTGCCTTTTTTTAAGTAACCTGCCAAGTACTAGAGTGTTGTAGAAATGGTGTAAATATTGGCTCAATCTTTGATTCAAATCCTACAGGTTACTACTGACATCCTGACTGGTGCAATTTACTCAGCCTCAGGTTTCTCATCTACCAAGTATGTATAGTAATGACAACTTTTAAATATTTGTGAAACACAGAAATGGAAATCATTAAATGAAAATATTCACATGCATTTGTGACTTCAGATGGAAAATAGAAAATCAAATCTCCAAATATGTCTACCGAAATGTAAATGAAGGCATGATAGAGAGTCTAGGAACTCAATTCTCAGATCCATTTTTATTAAGAACATTCAAATATAAATGAAAATGTGTTGAATACTAAGGTATACTGTATGATGACAATATATGCTCCAGATGTGCGCTCTTACTTTAAATTTCATTTGTAGTGCTTTAAAATTTTTAATCATTCTTATTGTTTGTTTTTATTTTCTGTTTGTGATGGTCCTTAAAATGCTGACTATACTGTTCTCATTTTAATATTATTGTCTGTGTCTTGAATGGACATTTGTTTTCACGTGTAGTATTTGTTTCAATAGTCTGATGGTCATTGGTGGGTATGAACATGATTATGGGGAGATAATGGTATCCTTCAATGATGTAAAAGAATGACGACTTAGAGTTACGATGTTTTAAGGTATAAAGGAGGTTCACTCTGAATGAGAAGTGTATTAACAACTGGAAGCCACTTGGCATATAGCAGCAGCACCCTCTCTTGTCTCCAGCAGTGATACAGTGGCACAGTGCTGCTATAGCTGTTTTGTGGCCCCTTAACTAATTTACACCACCAATTGACCCACATGTACTATTTCTGCTTCTTGGATGAGATTATTCTAGAGTTCTCATGGGAATACTCACTTCAGAGAAAGTCTCACTTTCTGTACTATATTAAAGGTTATTCAGGTCTCTTGTATTTCCGTGTTTGCAACTGTTTAGTATAATCAGAATTATTTTTCCACTTACTCTTATTCAATACTACTATGAATGAATACCAATTTGTTTCTTCTTTCTCTCCTATGGGTTTATTTGGGGTGGGAAGAGGAAATGTCACATACTAGTCATCCATGTTGAACTTATAATGATTTCTTCAATTCTTTTTTTTTTTTCCTGGTTGTGGGGCCTGGGTTCTGGTTCAGGGCCAGGGTTTGATCATTGCACTCTTTTTGCTCAAGGCTAGTGCTCTACCACTTGGAGCCAAGAGTCTTCACAGACTTTTCTAGTTCTAGCTGGTTTTTGGATCATGATCCTCAGATCTCATCCCCCTGAGTAGCTGGGATTATAGGCATGAGCCACCAGTGATTGGCTTCATTTCTTCAATTCTTATAAAATTATTTTTAGTTGACATTTGTCAATTGTGCAATTTGTCAATCTGTGAAATTTTTAAATGAATATACAATGTAAAATTATCAAATCAGAGTAATTAACATATCTACTCAAAACCAGCATTTTTGTATTGAGAATATTTAAAAACTCATATTTTGATTTACACCGCAAATTATGGCTAACTACTGAAATGACTATTATTATTATTACTATTATTAGTCTATTTTATATCCCATTCCTTTCTTTTTTAAAAGACTTCTGTGGGGCGGGGGGCATTTATATTTTTCCTACAGGCATCAGATTGATACAAGAAGGACTTAGCTTTGCCAGTAGTAAAAGCACTGAGGTACATATAGTACTATTTAGTTCACATTTAAGCAGTCCTACTTTCATGGGTAAAAAATAATTTCAAGAATTAATTTAGGAACAATTGATAAAAAATGAAAAATGTGGTAGTTGGAACTTTAGAGATGGAAAGCACCTTATATATCTTATCCTTATTTTGAATTCCTATTAGAAGTTATTAAATATATTCTTAGTCTCAGTAAATACTGTCTCTTTGGATACATTATAAAGTCTGGTCTGGAAAAAGGGATGTGGCTTAGTTGTAGAGTACTTGCTTTAAATGTGTGAGGACCTGAGTTCAATTCCTGGAACCTGAAAACAAATGAACAAACAAAAATGGAAGAAAGAGAATCTGATTTTACAACTGATCCAAAATCTTTTATCCTATATTTGTAGTAATGTCATTATCTGAAATTAAATATTTATCTTTCTTAATGACAAATTTTCAATATTTCAAGGGGTAATATCCTTATTAATTAGTGGTGTATTTGTTCTGGTTTGTTATGCCAGTTTATGAGAGCCAATTTTCAGATTTTCAGGATATTTGCAAGCTGATTTTTTGTTTTTGGGTCAGTTGTGGGGCCTGAACCATGGGCCTGGGTGCTGTCCCTCAGCTCTTCAGCTCAAGGCAAGCACTCTACCACTTGAGCAACAGTGCCACTTTCGTCTTTTTCTGCTTATGTGGTGTTGAGGAATTGAACCCAAGGCCTCAAGGCAAGCACTCTACCACTGAGCCAACTACCCAGCCCACAAGCTGATTCTTAAGCTAGCTATTATTTTCTAGGATAATCTTATCAGACAAGCAGAAAAGTTCAAAAGCTATGTACATATGACTATAAAAGATGATGCTAAGTGTAATGAACCCCGAGATAGGGACACAAAAGGTTTTACCTTTATTGCTGTTGTTTTTAATGTACTGTGTGATTATTTTGTTTCTTTTGTATGTTCTTCCCCCTGGTATAAACCCTGTTTTCATCGAATTTGATTCCAATGCCCTGTATCTTGCATATACATTTTCCTAATTTGGCGAAGGGAAGGGAAATAACAAAATACTGAAACAAGGGTCCAGGTTAACCCATTGTAACAATGAGATGTACAAAACACTACGTTGAAAACAAACTTTACAACTTGGGGGCAAGGAGGGAGGAATTGAGGAGGTAAGGAGGGAAGAGATGGTAGGGGAAAAACAAAAGAAGGGGTAAAAAGCTGGATAGGAAATGTACTTATTACCTTACTCATGTAACCCCTCTGTACAGTATCTTTACAATAAAAAATAAAAAATTACACAAATTTCTGCTAAAGTATACTTAAATATTAGAAAAGATCATTGCTTCTTAATTATATACTTTACTAATGCTGTGAGTCATTTAGTAATTATATCTGAAGAGTAGGAATACTACATATCATTATGTGCTGTAAATTAATGTTCATATCCTTTTAAATTCATAAATTAAAAAAAAAACAAACTAGTACTCCAAAGTGATGAGATTTGGAGCTAGGGTTTTGGGGAACTTGATTGGGTCATGAAGGTAGGGTCCTCAAGAACTTCAGAAAGTTTGTTTGCATGTAGGCAGGGAGACAGTCTTCTCTGAACCAAGAAGCATGTGCTTATCAGATATAAGGGTTAGCAACTTTATTTTGGGCTTACTAAACTCCCAAAGTATGGGGAATATATTTCTGTTAACAGTAAGCCCTAGTTTATGGTGCTTTTCTAACAGACCCTGAAAGGATCAAGGCTATATTATAGTGCTTTCTGACTGAATTCAGTGATAAGTGATAGGTAGCTGGAAATTGGCTGTGATAGGCATGTTTGTACCATAGCAGTTAACAAATGTTAAAATATAGGAATTTTTTTGTCTTTATTTTTTTTTCTTAGCGAGCTAATTGTTGGGGGGGCAGTTATCAGTAAAATACTTATAATCTTTTGTCCAACCATAAAATTTTACACAGTTCTTTTTATCATCTTATATTTTCTCAAAGCCAATTTCTCTGTGATTTTTTGAACAATTCTACATAAGTTGTGTCTGACATTTTCTGAGTTCTGTCAGTATCTATAACATAACACAAAACTAAATTCCCAATCAAAGAATATTTTTACTTGTAAAAATTATTTGGTTGCTATGAATTAAAAATGCCAAAACATAAATTTCCCCACCTATTGATTCTTCAAGGCTCTAGCTACATCAATAAAAAATACAACATTAAAGAAAACTCCAGGGGCTGGG
Organism: Dipodomys spectabilis; assembly: GCF_019054845.1. Taxonomy (NCBI): domain Eukaryota; kingdom Metazoa; phylum Chordata; class Mammalia; order Rodentia; family Heteromyidae; genus Dipodomys; species Dipodomys spectabilis. The sequence goes on from NW_024870709.1 coordinate 14,985,338, forward strand.
AAGGTGGCTCAGTGGTAGAGTGCTTGCCTTGCCGTGCATGAGGACGTGGGTTCAATTCCTCAGCGCCACATAAGCAGAAAAAGCTGGAAGTGGTACTGTGGCTCAAATGGTAGAGCACTAGCCTTGAGCTGAAGAGCTGAGGGACAGCGCCCAGGCCAGAATTCTGACTCCACAACCGATTAAAAAAAAAAAAAAAAAAAGTAAGAAAACTCCCACATTTTCCAACAAACCATAGATGATCATTGAAGTTTCTTTCTTTCCTTCCTTCCCTCCCTCCTTCCTTCCCTCCCTCCCTCCCTCCTTCCTTCCTTCCATTCTTCCTTCCTTCCTTCCTTCCTTCCTTCCTTCCTTCCTTCCTCCCTCTCTCCTTCCCTCCCTCTCTCCCTCCTTCTCTTTCCTTCCTTCCTTCCTTCCTCCCTCCCTCTCTTTCTTTCCTTTATTGTAGGTCTTGGGGCTTGAATCTGGGCCTGGGCGCTGTCCCTCAGCTCTTCAGCTCAAAGGCTAGCGCTCTTCCACTTGAGCCATAGCACCACTTCCAGTTTTCTGGTGGTTAATTGGAGATAAGAGGCTCACTGACTTTCCTGCCGGGGCTGGTTTTAAACTGTGCAATCCTTAGATCTCAGCTTCCTGAGTAGCTAGCATTACAAGAGTGAGCCACTGATATCTGGCCATTAAACTTTCTTAAAAGCAAGTATTTGGTCACAGAAAGTATTATTTTCACTATGTACATTAATGATCAAAATGAATGTCAAACACTATTTTCAGTTTCAGTATTTCATTTTAAAACAACATAGATAACTTTTTCATATCCTATGAAGAGATAGAAATCTTGTTTAGATGTCTTATTCTAATAAAGACAGTTTTCCAACTGTGTTTTGGTAAAATTAATACTAACTTGTCTATATTTTCAAGTGATCTACTAAATTATTGTACAATATTCTACAATTAGACAATATATACATTAATAACTGAGAATAAATTGGTAGTCTACTTTCTCCTAGTTTAAAATTTTTACATAGGTAAAACTTTCTTAAAACTAGGCTAAAGTCCATATTTTAAAATATAATATTTCCTATTTTCAAAGAAAAAAAAGTAGTGAACACCACCAAAAATAATTAGCATGAAAGAAGTCCACAGAAGATATTTTGTGATGTAAGTTTACCTGGAGTAACACATTACCGGACACTGAGACATGGAGCCCATTGGTGGAAATAACAGGACCAAAAGACGTCGTGCTGGGCATGAGGCCACAAATGTCATACAGATTATAAAGAAAATATAAAGGAAATATTTTTTGCAAGCTGTAGGAGGTACTAAAGATTTGCATTTACCAATTGAATGACCTGGATAACCTGAAATATCATTTTAGCAGGGAATACTGGCAGTATTGCAGAGTGCTCAGAAGAGAAAAGCAGAAGGCAATGTGGTCAGTAATGAGAATATTGAGATACAATATTCAGAATTAATTATAGATAAGATTTCTGGGTACCAATAGATGTGCGAAAGAGTAATTCAGGTTTAGCAATGTACATGAAAATGCCAGCTAAAACTACAAAATATGAATGTGGATATAAAAACATAAAAAACGTTCCCAGGGAATAAATATAAAATACCATGGTCAGAATCTGAGAGAAAATGGAAACATTTTTTAAAGAGACTTTTACAATGTTAAATATTAAGAATGAGAAGCCAAAAACCCATATTTTTTTGAATAGCATTCTAAGTTTTTGAGAAATGATATAACATGTGTGTGTGTGTGTGTGTGTGTGTGTGTGTGTGTGTGTGATCCTGGGGCTTGAATTCTGGGCCTGTGTGCTGTCCCTAACCCCTTTCTCCTCCTGGCTAGCACTTTGCCACTTGAGTCACAACTCTATTTCCAAAAGTTTTTTGCTGGTTACTAGAGGTTGGATTTTCCTACCTGGGCTGGTTTCCAACTGTGATCCTCAGGTCTCAGCCTCCTGAGTAGTTAGGATTCCAGGTGTGAACTACCAGTGTCCAGTGACATAGCATTTTAATTAATATTTTGCATTAATTCTTTAAAGTTAATTAAATAATAGCTGATTAGTATAATAGGAAAATAATAAATACTAGGTAATTATAAAATAAAATTCATAATACAAATAAGAGAAACATATCACTGTAAAAATCACTTTGTATACTATCATTGTGTCATGTACTACCCTTTGGGAAATGCAAGTGAAGGAGAATCACTGTTTCTGCACAGTGAGGACATAAAGGAGAGCTCTAAAGAAATGATGAGCTAGTTCCTGGGCAGGGAACTGCTATCTTGATTATGAAGAAAACTACAGAATGGAAGATAAGAGATGTGTCTTCTAAAATCAAGAACTGATGCTCTCTTGATGCTTAAGCATGGAGCTTGAATATCTGCATCAGAACACCTCAAAGATAGTATCTTTGTCTTTTCAAGCATGTTGTAGGGATTTTGCTTTCCATATAGCTGCATCTGTGATATAATTTTCTATCTGGGAAACTTGTTTTTTTCCCAATTGTTTTTCTTCACAGCAAAAGGAATGGGTCTTCGTGGAGAAGATGAAGCAAACCAATCAATAGCATAAAGATACTTATGGCTTCAACAAAACCAGGTTGAATAAATTAGTATTCCATAGATAATGTTAGAGATTGTTAGAGAAGACGTTGGTGTTTTTCTTAAGTCAACTTTTCTGCCTTTTAAAATCCAACTCGCTTTCTGTGGAAGATCGCTGTCCTTTTTTTGCTATTTGTAAAGCTGAAGGAAGAAAGATCTTTTCATGGTGAGAGAACATGCTGTCACATACACATCCTCCCAACTGTTAAAAACTTATTTCCATTTACAGAGAAACTGCTTTTGTATAAAGAAAACCTCTCAGGAAGTCCAACTACTTATTTGTTTGTTCTTTCAAGTAAAACAAATCATCATTAAAAAGGTTCAGCTTCAAATTAAGATCTTTTAGCAGCTTAAAGAGTCTTGATCACAAAAGTTCAAATCCCCAGAAAAATGGCTTATTGCTGTCACAGAGAAAGATAAAAAATAGCTACTGATGAGATTCGAATAGTTTTCTATCTTCTCTTTCATTAATTTCAAACATAATTCATAGGCCATTATGCTCTGGAAATCTAAAGAATTATTCCTTATTGTAGCCCAACATTTTTCATCATTATATACTCACAATGTCTAATTTCACCCCACTCATTCAAAATGATGCTTAACGCAGGCAGGAAAGATTAACTCCAATACTTACATTTGGCTTTAATTCATATATGCATAAAGACATTTACTAATATATATATGTATTTATACAATAGCATATGATGAATCATTTCTAAAATGTAAACATACTCATTTTAAAAATTGCTTAAATATGTATTTCTTCTAGAGACTTTTCTCACAATATTCCTATGAGAATCACATGAAGAACTCTCCAATATTGGAATCAAGATTTGATCAAGAGATGGAGATACCTCTTTAAGTACTCAATATATTTTCATCCCTCATTACCCTGGATGTGCAGCATACAGGCACTGTCCCTCATTTCAAATGAAACATTTTCAACCTATTTTTAAGGTATTAGAGCAAAGTTTCTAGTAAGAAAACATTTGGGAAGATGTTACAGAGAATAATAGTGCTCCATTTTTATGAAGAGAAATTTAACTTAGCAGTTTTTGTTCTTGGTTAGATTCTCATTGTAGTACATCATCACTCTCTCTTTGGTTTTAGTTGGTTGCACACTAAACAGCACTTCAAATCTGGCCAGGAAGTGTATTTCAGTGACAGTGCTTGCATAGCAAATTCAAGGCCTTGAGTTCAATACCTACCAGTGCAAAAACAAAAACAAACCAACTTCAAATCCTATTTTGTGTTGTAGGGAAGCTGCCAATGAATGTGACTTTAGAGCAAGTGTCAATGTAGTCACATATCAGAAGCTTACATCTCTCTCTTAACAAGCACAAGGCCAGGTATGACTCCTGTATGAAAAAACAAAAGTGAAAAATTGCACTGTGTAGGGGTATAGAATGAAGAGAAGTATGGCAGAGTAATAGAGGTTATTTTCAATCTCTATTTATATTAGTAGAGTAGTCTAATCTATTAAACATATTTGAACCTAGATGACCTCCCAGTCTACACTCTTGTACAGTACCATTCTACAGAGCTAATCTTTTTCTTTTCTTTTTTTTTTTTTTTTCCTGGGTAGCACATTTAGAGATAAAGAACTGTGTGAAGGAAGTTTACTGAGGGATTTTCTCAGAGAATGAATGAAGCGAGTTTGGGTAGAGAAAGAAGTTGAATTGGGAGACAGTAAGTAACACAAAGGCCTGTTATAGTTTCTCAGAAGCTCAGAAGCTGGCATCTGCTTTTGGGCCTGTGTTGCTTCAAGTCAGTGTTATGACCAAATACTGCTGCTCAGAGGAGAGAGAGGAGTCAGCATTTAGACTTAATGTGATCATTGGAGCAGAATCTGCTATCAAATGTTGGTTTTTTTCATGAATTGTATCCAAAAATATTTATTTTGTTCTAGAACCTCAGACCTCTGTCCTCTTATCAAGAGGGTGACAGAACTTAGGAATTTTGAAAAAAAAGGTTTATAAGCTAGAGATACTAAGTAAATACCATCTTGATTAAGCTTGAAAACCAGGTATGGTGTTCACACAGCAGATTTACACACAAACCTGGGTTTGCCAGCTCAGCTGATAGGCTAGGTTCTTTTCTCTGTCTTTTATTTTTGGTGGTACTGGAGTTTGAACTTTGTAGCTCATGATTGCTAAGCTCTGCTATTGAAATCATGCATCCAGACTCTCTTCTGCTTCCTGAAGTGATTTCTCAGATACAATCTCCTGTTCATTTTGCTTGTTTGGTTTTGGTGGTGCCAGGGTTTGAACTCAAGGCTTTGGGATTGCTAGGCAGGATTCTGTTATCTCTCATGTGAGTCAGGCCCCTTGTTGTTTTCTACCTTAGTTATTTTTCAGATAGATTCTCACACTTTGAGAGTGGTTGAGATGGGGTCTGACTCTGCTTGTTCATTGGGTTCTAATTCCTGGTATGTTGCTTTAGATGGGCTAATGGGGCATCTCACACTGCCCAGTCTAAGATTGAACTGTGGTCTTCTGAATCTGTGTCTTTGGAGTATATCATTATCTACTGTGCCTGACTTAGGGTCTTCTACTTTTGCTTAGACATTTGACTAAATCCTCCAAACTACATTTCCCACGTAACTAAGATTATAGGCACTAACTACTATTTTATGCTATATATTTAGGTAAAGTCTCATTCACTGTCTAGGGTGGAATAGATCTTCCTGATTGCTGCCTCCAAAGTATCTGGGATTATTAATTTATATCTCCATCTTCAACCTCCTCAACGTAAATGATGACATTGTTGCTTTTTGCAAGAACCAATGATGCCTTGACTATGTCAGACTCTTCTCATTTGGAAATGAATGCATGAGGAAGGGCAGTAAACAATCTCTTTAAAGGTTAAACATATATACTGTTTGTTTCATTAAGCAATCGAATCTATTCTTGTTCTATGTCTTGGCTGGACTTGTGGCCTTCTCCAATCAACAGATGTGGATGAAATGGTGCTGTGACAATTTAGTCCTGAAAACTTCCACTTTTGTGTTCTTGGATCTCTGGACAGCCATGTAGATGTTCACGCCTCTTCAGAGAGAAGTTGATTCCAATCCAGAAGAAATTTGAAAGGAATCATCATCCTGGGGTTCCAGCTCCAGTAAATCCTGTACAGTTTGGTGAGAACTCCAGTCAGTAACACAGTAGAACAGTGAAATAGCCTAGATGATCTTAGCCAACCCATGAGATCATGAAATGCCTCTATTCTAAAGCATTAAGTATGTGGCAATTGGAATACACAGTAATTGATAACTGAAGAGTCTTGTGAGGAAATATGAGGAAACAAGAAAGAGTAAATAGATGATCAAAATAGAAGCCTCTGGAAATGGAGGCAGATTTTATTACCCAGAACATCACTAGATATGTCACCATTTCATCCTTTATCCTGTTCCCAGCTAGCACGTTTTGTGATGCTTTGTATATGTGGTGGCCAATGGACATCAAGGTACATAAACCTGTAAAGGTTCCGCTTCGTATGTGTGTTGAGATAAAAGTGAGGGAGAAATAAAAGAATGTTGTTGGTTTGTCCCTAAAGGTTTAGATCAGAGCCGTTTTCTTTCTTTTTCTTTTATTTTTTTTCTCTTTTCAGGAAAGTCTTATGGCTATGGCTTTGTTTAGTTTTGATTTCTTCATTTTGACCCAATATTGAAGTGACTAAAAAGAAAACAAAAAAAGAAACCGTAAGGGAATGACACAGAAAATAAAACTTTAATATTAGGGAGAAAAAAGTTTTCTAAACCAATAGTTAAAGTCCAAAGATGGGAAACACTACGTGGTTACAAATGGCACAATCGACTGCAATTCAGCAGTCGATTTGAATAAATTTAAAAACAAACTCATAACAAAAAATAGAAACTAAAGTTTATTTGGAAATAGATCAGCTATAGTTAGCTAGGAGTTTGTATTTGAAACTGCTAGCTTCTTTAGTTCTTCTGGGACTACAGAGTTTGCAAATAACAGACATAAGGAAGAAAGGAGGAGGGAGACAGACTTTATTGATACTACTAAAAAAGCAATAATGAGGAATGACTTAACAAAATTCAAAGGTTTCAGATCATTGGAGAGCCTGGAACAACAGATGGCAAATATTGTTCAATTCAGACAAACATTTAAAACATTGCAAGGGAGAACTACAAAACAGGATTGAGGGAATACATTCCAATGGACTAATCACCTAACACACCAGCCAAAAAATATTTAGAAAACTTTTAACTATCAGCTTCATGCAAATACATTGTCTTCTCAAACAAGTTTCAGATTTTGAGTTTCCAATCTTAACTATTGGAGAAAAATGGAAGAGGAAATAAGAAAGCACAAAATGGAAACAAGTGTTGCTGCCTCACACATATAATCCTTGCTACTCAGGAGGTGGCTAAGGTCCAGAGGATTTTAGTTTGAAGCCAATCTGGGCAGAAAGTCCATGAGACTGCCAACACACACACACACACACACACACACACACACACACACACACACACACACACACACACACACACACACACACACACAGAGCAAAACAATGAGCTAGAGGGGGTTGAACCAAGATCCTCACATTCCCATTTGACTTGCTTGCTCATGGCTGGCACTCTACCACTCTACTACTCTACCTCTGGCAGACAAATGGTATAAGATAGATCCTTTATGTGAAGAAGTAGATTCTAGCCGGGCGCTGGTGGCTCACACCTGTAATCCTAGCTACTCAGGAGATCTCAAGATTGCCATTTAAAGCTAGCCTGGGCAGGAAAGTCCATGAAACTCTTATCTCAAATAAACCACTCAGAAAACTTAAAGTGATGCTGTGGCTCAAGTGGTAGAGTGCTTACCTTGAGCTGAAGAGCTGAGGGACAGTGCCCATGCCCAGAGTTCAAGCCCTGCAACCAACCGAGAGAGAGAGAGAGAGAGAGAGAGAGAGCGAGAGAGAGAGAGCGAGAGAGAGAGACAGAGAAAGAGACAGAGAGAGACAGAGAGACAGAGAGAGCGAGAGAGAGAGACAGAGAGAGAGACAGAGAGAGACAGAGAGACAGAGAGAGACAGAGACAGAGAGAGGGGGAGGGAGAGAAAGAGAGAGGGAGAGAGAGAGAGTGGGAGAGAGCGTGAGAGAGAGTGGGAGAGAGCGTGAGAGAGAGTGAGAAGTAGATTCTAAAGCACAAACTCCAGGAAATTTAATTTTCTCTTGGGAAAGTAAAAAATATATTTTGCTGCTAGGTATGCATGACTCATGCTTGCAATCCTAGCTATAATCCTATCATACAGCTTAGATGGTTGGGGGGAGCCTGGGTAGAGAAGTCTGTAACCATTTATATCTAACCATCAAAAATATTATGCTAAAAGTATGGCTCTTCCAATGTAGCATCAGCCATGAGGGTGGAAACGGAGCAAGCTCAAGACCTTCAGTTACAAAATAATTAAAAACAGAAAATAGGAGTTTGTTAGCTTTATACGTGTTATGCTCTGAATATAAACTGTCCTCCTACAGGCTTACGTTTTCAGTGCTGGTACATGGTCTTGAGAGGTTCTACAAACTTTGGGAGGTGAAACCTACTGAAGGGGGTTGGTCACTGTGTATGGATCGTTGAGAGTATCTTATCCCAATCCCTCTCCTCTTCTCTGTTTCCTCTCTGCCTGGAGATAAAGAGCTGTCTTCAGAGAAGTTTCTCTTTAAGTATTTAGCCCACTTATTTATTGGGCAGTTGTTTCTTGGAGGATTTGTTGTTGGGGGATTTAGGTTTTTTTTTTTTTTTTTTTTTTTTTAGTTCTAAGTATATTTTAGATATGAGACCCTTGCCTGTCGTATAGCTAGTGATCTCCCAATTCGTGGGTTTTCTATTGCTGTTGCTAGCTATGTTCTTTGCCATGCAGAACCTGTGCAGTTTCATGCAATCCCATTTGTCCAACCTTTCTTGGATTTGTTGTGTTTTGGGGTCTTTATTAAGAAAATTTCGACCTGTGCCAAGGAACCCTAGAGTTTCCCTTATTCCTTCCTGTAATGTTTTCAGGGTGTCTGCTTTGATCCATTCTAGTGAAGGGTGATATATTGAGATCTAGCTTTAGTTTTCTACAGGTGTTTAACCAATTTTGCCAGCACATGTTTTCACTGTATTTGATGTCAGTGCTCTGTATCTTATATATACATTTTTCTAATTTGGGGAAGGGAAGGGAAATAACAAAATGCTGAAACAAGAGTACAGGGTGACCCATTGTAACAATGAGATATTCAAGGCACTATGTTGAAATGAACTTTACAACTTGGGGGGATGAGAGGGGAGTTGAGGAGGTGAGGAGGGAAAGGATGGTAGGGGAAAAACAAAGGAGGAAGTAACAATGCTTGATAGGAAATGTACTCATACTATACTCATGTAATTACAACCCTTCTTTACACTCATTTTACAATAAAAACATAAAAAAGAAAAAAGAGACATATAGCTAGAATTCATAAAGTTAGAATTTCATAAAGGAAAAAGAAAGAGCTGTCTCTTCCTTATACTCCCACTACTTCAATGCTATGTGATCTTACAGTGGGTCTGGAAACACTAAGCCAAGTGACCATGAACTGGGCTTCTCTAAAATGATGAGCCAAAATGAACAATTCCTCCCCAAAGCTGTATTTTTTTCCTTCCCAGGTACTTTTGTCAGAAAAATAAAAAAAGTAAGCAAGATTTTGTCTCAACTTATTAAAAAAGGTAAATTTTAATATATCATGTCTAAAATTAGGCAAGAAAACTCTCCTCAACTGGAACACATTGTGTAAATTCCCAGTTGCTTGCTGTGATGGGGACATCTGTTTATATATAGTTTTGAATTTAGGTAAGTGGTTCTCATGGATGAGGTACATGGGTCACTCCTAAAATCTCACTAGGCTTTTCTTCCAAATTCTACATTTTACTCAGGGATGCCAAAATGAATCTATCATTTTCACCATGTTATTGAGCTAGCAATCACATTTTAAAGGTGATTTTTTTCAAATAAGTAATTTGGAAGAAAAACAACATCCATGGTCTTATTTTATTTTATTTTTTTATTGTCAAGGTGATGAACAGAGGGGTTACAGTTATGTAACTAAGGCAATAAGTGTGTTTCTTGTCAAACTTGTTACTGCTTCCCTCATTTTTCCTACTTTCCCTCTCCTTCAACACCCCCACCCCCCCAAGTTGTACAGATTATTTCCAACATATTGTCTGTTGTATATGTCTGTTGCATTGGTTCCCGCCTTGTCCTTTGCTTCACCATTCTGTTGTTCTCTTTCCCTACCCAAATTCAAATAAATGTATATACAGTATCAGGGTACCAAATAAAATATAGTGACAACAGGGAATATACCATCAGGGGAAGAACATACAATAGAAACAAAAAAAATCACATAGTACATTATAAGCAACAACAAAGGAAAAACCTCTTATGTCCATGTCTTGGAGTTCACAAACAAGACCATACAAAGATACCAGCACAACTATGTTTATCACAGAATTATTCACCATAGCTAAGATGTGGAACCAACCCAGATGCCCCTCAGTAGATGAATGGATTGAGAAAATATGGTATATATGCACAATGGAATTCTATGCTTCCATCAGAAAGAATGAAATGACACCACCCCATTTTAAGGAAATGGAAAGACCTGGGAAAAAATCATATTAAATAAAGTAAGCCAGACCCAAAGAAACAGGTCCCACGGTTTCCCTTATTTTTATTTTATTTTTGTTGGTTATGGGCCTTGAGCTCAGGGCATGAATGCTGTCCTGGAATTCTTTTGCTCAAGGCTGGTGTTCTACCACTTTGCGCCATAGCACTGCATATGGTTTTCTGGTGATTGAAAAGTCTCATGGACTTTCCTTTCCGGCTTGGCTTTGAACCACAATCTTCAGAACTCAGCCTCCTAGTAGCTAGGATTACAGATGTGAGCCACCAGCTCGCAGCTCATGCTCTTATGTTTAGAAACAATTTTGAATGTAGCAATGTTTATTATGCATTCCTGAAATACCTATGAAGTCATAGTACACTGAGTCAAAAGCACAGAGAAAGAAAATAATTGCAGATTTGTCTATAGGAGTACAAGAGATTTTCAGCCAAGAAAAACTTGAAATGGAGTTTTATAGGAGTATCTATCTAAATAGTTTAGAAAATAATAGTCATCAAAATATGATATAAATGCTTAAAATGGACTTCTATGTTGAGCCCAGGAGTTAAAGATAATGGTCTCTATAGTACTCTTCAAAAATTGATTCCTTTTTATTTTTCTTTGGTAAGAGTTTAATTGCCACTAGAATTATTTTCAAGTTGAAAAGATGAGAGGATTGACTTTTTAAACTTCAAAGTGAACTTCCCCGTGAAGGCTGGCTGTACTTCTCAATATGGGGAATTGTACATTTTCACAATGAAATCATAAACTTTTAGTGTAGTGTGATTTTCTGCTTTATGCCTCACCCATCTGCCATCAAGGAGTGCTCTAGTTAGTATACTGACACTAGTTTTCATTTAGGTATAGTTTTTAACTTTACTGCTTATATATAAACAAACTATATAGAAAAATTTAAAGGTGTCTTTTTTGTGTAATAAAAAAAGGAAGGGCAATAGGAAGTGTAGTTCAATGATAGACTGCTTGCCAGCTATGCACATGGCTCTGAACTCAATCCCCAGCAACATAAAAATGTTTCATCTTCATAACAAGAAACTCAATTTAGGCTGTTTAAACAAGGTATATTTGGATAGATTTTCTTTATATAAAAAATAAAGTCAAACTGAAATTCTTCGTGTGTGTGTGTGTGTGTGTGTGTGTGTGTGTGTTTGTGTGCGTATATGTGTGCACAGGCACTCACATGCCCATGTTTTGGGACTTGAATTTGCCTGCTGGGTGCTGTTTCTGAGCTTCTTTTAGAAATGTTTGTATCTATTATTGTAAAGATGGTTTACAGAGGGGTTACAGTTGCAGGAGTGAGTTAATGAGTATATTTCCTAGCCAGCATTATTACCCCCTCTCCCTAACATCCCTTTCTCATCACCACCCCACTTCTCACTCCCCACCCCAAGTTGTAAAGTTTGTTTTCAACATAGTGTTTTGTACACCTCATTGTTACAATGGGTCAACCTGTATCCTTGTTTCAGCATTTTGTTATTTCCCTTCCCTTCCCCAAATTTGAAAAAATGTATATACAGAATACAGGGCACTGGAACCAAATATAGTTACAACAGGGGAAACAGTTACAACAAGTGGGGAAAGAACAAATAAAAGAAACGAAAATAATCACATAGTACATTATAAGTATATTAAAAACAAAAGCAAGAAAGTTAAAAACCTCTTGTCCCTCTCTTGGGGTCCATTTCACTTAACATCATCTTATTTGGTCATATACACTTACCTTTTGAATTTTAGGCTTGTCTTGGACATATAATAGCTATTGCAGATAATGGAAACCATGGAACCTATGTTTCTTTGGGTCTGACTTACTTCGCTTAATATAATTTTTTTCAAGTCTTTCCATTTTCTAACAAATGGGGCAGTGTATTCTTTCTGATGGAGGCATAGAATTCCAATGTGTGCGTGTGTGTGTGTGTGTGTGTGTGTGTGTGTGTGTGTGTGTGTACCATATTTTCTTGATCCATTCATCTACTGAGGGGCCTCTGGGTTGGTTCCACATGTTAGCTATGATGAATAATTCTGTGATAAACATAATTGTGCTGGTAGCTTTAGTATGGCCTTTGTTTGAGATTGTTTGGGTAAATGCCCAAAAGTAGAATTGCTGGGCCAAAGGGGACCTCTATGTATAGGCTTTTGAGGAACCTCCATACTGCTTTCCAAAGTGGGTGAATAAGTTTATACTCCAACCCACAATGCAGGAGGGTCCCTTTTTGGTCACATCTCCTCCAGCATCTATTGTTATTAGATTTCTTGAGTATAGCCATTCTAACTTGGGTAAGGTGGAATCTCAATGTTGTTTTGATTTCCATTTCTTTTATAACTAGAGAAGTTGAGCATTTCATCATGTGTCTTTTGGCCATTCTTATTTCCTCTTCAGAAAAGTCACTCTTTAAGTCTTTAGCCCACTTATTAATCAGGCGGTTGTTTCATTGAGGATGTGAGATTTAATATTTTCGGGAGATTTAATTTTTTGAGTTAAAAGTATATTTTAGGTATAAGACCCTTGTTTGTTGTATGGATAGTGAATATCTTTTCCAAATCTGTGGGATTTCTATTGATCTTGCTTGCTATGTCCTTTGCCATGCAGAAGCGTTACAGTTTCATGCAATCCCATTTGTACAACCTTTCTTTGATTTGTTGTTTCTGAGTCTTTATTAACAAAATTTCTGCCATTGCTAAGGAGCTCTAGAGTTTCTCCTATTCCTGCCTGTAATGTTTTCAGGGTGTCTGCTTTGACTTTGAGGTCTTTGATCCATTCTGGTGCAGGGTGATATATAAGGATCTAGCTTTAATTTTCTACAGGTGTTTAACCAATTTTGCTAGCACCACTTACTGAAGAGGCTGTCTTGCTTCCATTCTACTTTTTTAAGCTCCTTTATCCAAGATTAGATGGCTATAGGTCTGTGGGTTCATTTCTGGGTCTTCAGTTATTTTCCATTATTACTCAGATCTGTTCTTTTGCCAGTACCAAGCTGTTTTTATTACTATGGCTTTGTAGCAGAGTTTGAAGTTTGGTATTGATATTCCTCCAGCACTGTTTTATCTGCTAAGGATTGTTTTTGCTATTTGGGGTCTTTTATTGCTCCATATGAATTTTTGGGTTGCTTCTTCTATTTCATTGAAGAATGAGGTTGGAATATCAATAGGTATCACATTGAATTTGTACATAGCCTTTGGCAATATTGACATTTTCACGATGTTAATCCTCCCAATCCAGGAAGCATGGGAGGTTTTCCACTTCCTTAGTTCTGCATTAATTTCCTTTTATAGGTTTTTAAAGTTTTCATCATAGTGATCATTCACTTCTTTAGTTAACCCCTAGATATTTATTTTTTGTGGGGCTGTTACAAAAGGAGTTGCTTTCCTGATTTCAGCCATGCTCTTCTTGTTTTTGGCATACAGCAAAGCCATTGATATATTTTTTTTGGTCATGGAGCTTGAACTCTGAGCCTGAATGATGTCCTTCAGCTCTATCAGCTCCAGGCTGGCGTTCTACCACTTGAGCTGCAGCGCCACTTCCAGTTTTCTAAGTTTCACGGACTTTCCTGCCTGGGCTGGCTTTGAACAATGATCTTCAGATCTCATCCTCCTGTGTAGCTAGGATTACAGGCATGAACCATCGCACCCAGCAATCCATTGATTTTTGAATGCTAATTTTATACTCTCTTACTTTGCCAAAGTTTTGGATCAGCTGGAGTAACTTGGGAGTGGAGTCCACAGGATTCTTTAAATACAAGATCATGCAAAGAGGGAGAGTTTTACTTCATCTTTCCCTATTTGGATCCCCTCTAACACTAAATTGAAGAGAAGTGGAGAGAGTGGACATTAAATTAGGTAGAAAAAAGATTTCTTCAATTTTTTTTTTTTTAGGGGGAGGTCCTTGTGTCTCCACTATGTCCAGAACCAGTCTCTTGGTGGAGTCTCTAGCTTGCTTGTGGTGTTTGGTTTTCCTGTGATTTGATTGGTTTCTTAAATCAATTTGTTTGAGCAGGCAGAATGAAGCTCTGCCTTACCAGGAACTTTATGACACTCCTCCCAGGCTAGTTCAGTGGGAGGAGGATCTACTTTGAGTATCACAAAAGTCAGCAATGGTTGTTTTCTATAGCTTGGAGTTGCTGTGAAGGGGCTAGGTTGTGGGTAGAGTTGAGGCTTGTCAACAATCAGTAACTTTTCCCTGAGTGGCTAGTTCCTGAAACACTCATACAACCCAGCCTGGAGCCATTCTCAGAATTTATGTGTACATTTGTTGTCTATACTGCAGAGGGGTGTGGCACCCTTGTCTTTGTTCTCCCAGCGAAGAAAGTCACTCCTCCTTGGAGGAGCTATCTCTGCCTGGGAAGTGCAACTTTCCCCAGGGGTGGAGCTATGCCTTGCTGGTCAGGTTTGTTTGACTTGTTGAATGGCTCCTTTTGTCTTCTTCCAAGGCCTGAGTTTTTTACTAGCTGCTCTGGCCTGGTCTTTGTCAGTATCAAAGATGGAGTTCTTCTCCAGTATTGGGGAAGGGGCTGCTTTCCCACCTCTGCTTTGTGAGACAGAGTGAGGATGTCTTGTGTGGTAACCATGCCTTTCCCTTGGTTTCTGGGTCACCCACAGTCCTTGACTGTCTATGGTCAGCAGGGTGAAGATTTCTGCTCCTTGTCAGTTCTTGCTGCTGCCGAGTAGAATGTGCTCTCACACTGCCTCTGGTGCTTTTGTCCTGGGCTCTCTTTGTTGATATGGCACTGCAGCAGCAGCAGCCACTGCTTTCACTGCCACAGATATCAGTGAGTGCTCGAATCTATATCCTTAAACCAAACTGCCTGTTTCATTTTTCCTCTCTGGCAAACTCTGTGCTATGATGACACACTTGCTGTGACTCTCTAGCCTTGGACTTTTCACTGGAACCCTAAAACTGATTCCTACAGGAGGGCTTGTTTTGCCCTGAGCTTCTCTTCAGCTATCTTTCTTTTTTTGGAGCTTCTTTTGCTCAAGGGTAGCACTCTTCCGCTTGAGCAACATTGGAGAAAAGTGTTTTGTGGACTTTCTGCCTGGGCTGTCTTCAAACCAAGATCTTCATATCTCAGCCTTCTAAATAGCTAGGATTATAGGCATGAGCCCCCAGTGCCTCACCAAAAGAGATGCCTGACTTAAAAAAATAAGTCATTTAAATCGGGGTGTGTGTGAACTTCTCATCAGTTGATATGTAGGTACCAACTAACGTAAACTTTACTTCCCAATAAATAAAATAAAGAAATGATAGTTTCGATTTCACAGAAAACAAGAAAACCAGAGTTCTGTTATTCACTTTTTGAAGTCTGTATCCAGTACAATGTTTCACACAGGAGGCAGTCTCATTAAGAGTTATAGAAGAAATTCAAGGAACTATATCACTTCCCAATGATTTTAAATTATGAAAAAAATCAAATGTATAAATTAAATCAAATGTGGGATCATTCAAACTTTTATTTAACTTTTATGGATATTCAAACTTTATGTGAATAGAAGGAATGCCACAAAAAAAACAACAACAGAAGATTCTAGGCAGCTACAGTTTTGAAAAGATCCACTATCTCTGAACTCAGAGAATAACAGAAAGTTATATTTAGAAGTAGACTGAAAATATGACAGTTCATGACATGATATTTATTAAGAAACACACTTCACACATGGGAGTTGACTTTTTGCTCTAGTGGGCTTGTCTGGCACCTCCTTTATATAGAACAATCAAAAAAATGCTTTTATACATGACATAGTGACTAGACATTCGGTTCAATTCTCTGATGTGGTTATAAAATGACATTGTAAATATGTGTTATTTCAATATTAATACCATGTAAATATAAAGTTAGCATCTGTGGTGCATGACTTCTGGAAACAAATCCTCATTTTCTTATTAGTAATTTGATTATAATACCTACCACCTATCTAATACTTTATGGTCCACTATCTTAGTTTTTAAGGCTCTTATCACCAAATACCATAGACTGAATAACTTTTACAGAACAAAAAATATTTCTTTTAAAAAATATTATATATATTTTTAATTTTTTATGATTTATTTAATGACATTTTGTTTGTTTTTATGTAGTACTTATGCTTGCTAGGCAAGCACTCTACCACTAGGCAGAATCCAGTCCCCTAAATTTTATTTCTTACATTACTATACATAGAAGTCTGTGTCAGGATGCCATAATGGTGAAGATTTAGCTAGGGCTTTATTGGGGATGGCATAGCACTGACTTTTCATGGTATACTCACTTGAAAGAGGGATGGAAAGATCTTTCTGGGGAATCCTTGTTCATGAAAGAACTACTCCTGCTCCTGAGTTCTCCCCACCATCATAACTTAATTAACTCTCAAATATCTTACCTCTAAATATTCTCATACTGGGATTGAGGATTCCGTGTATGAGTAAGGTTAATAGGATATTGCTTCCTTTGAAACCATTATATTCATGTTCTCCTTTCCTATGGCTAGAAGTGACAGATGTTTGATAAAATATGTTATGCTCTTCTCCCATAGTTGATTTGTTGCTGGACATGTAACTTTCCAGTTACAAGCTACATTTCTCACTCTCCCTTCCAGTCAGTTAAGGTCTTGGGGCTATATTTTCATTAATGGAAGGTAAATAGAGGTAACGAAGATATATCTAAGTATGGATCTTAAAATAATGGATATGTGAGTACTTTTATATCCATTTCAGGATAAAATAATGGATATGTGAGTACTTTTATATCCATTTCAGGATAAAATAATGGATATGTGAGTACTTTTATATCCATTTCAGGATATAGCTGTGGTAAAGCAGATGAGGGCAACTTCATGGATAGTGAAATCATAATCTATGGGATTTAAGTCTTTTAATGACCTCATAGGGAAAATATTTTGTCTACTTGGACTGCTTATTTGGATCCATTACATAAAAAATTATACATATTTTTTTCATGTCAATTTGGAAATGTTTACTATAGTAGCTGAAGCTTCACTAAATAATACAGTTGGGAAAGGTAAAACTTTTGACTCCCTCTAGTCCAGGATGAAAACAAATTTAATATTGATCATGGTCTTCCTTCTAATATGTAGATTACTACACTGAATTTTATCTAATCACAGGGCAGTATATCATAGGGGATGGGTTCACATCAGCAGTGAAAATATAAAGACAATATCATAGGTTGTAAAGCTCATGGAGTAGACATTCATGGTAGGTTCAATTTAAAACATTGAAGATCATTAATAATAATGAGTAACATAGAAGAGAAAGAACTAAGCAACCCAAAGACAGTGATCGGAAGGGAGGAATGAGAGGGAAAGAGGAACAGCCTACACTAAGTAAAAGGAAAGAAATGTAAACATCACCTGATGTGGAAGAAATAATTTGTGTTGTCAAAGCTCATAGACTTCACAAAGTGTATAGACCATGATAGTGACAATTTGCCTTATGAAGCTTAACGTGTGTTTGTGACTTGAACTAAGTATCACTATTCCACAATACTGTGAAATATGTGAAATTTATGTAATCACCTAATCTATATTAAAAAGTGAGTGAAGGGATGGGTTAGGAGTTATGGGTGACAATGTTGTCAGACACCTTGTATTCATATATGGTTTTGTAGATTGTGAACTTCTTTATACAACTACTTAAAGATAATAATAAAAAAGTTAAAAATAATAACCAGTACGTGTCTGTAAATAAATTTCTATCTTGCAGTACACTGAAATTTATGATGTAACATAGTGCTGCTTTCAAATAGTGGTATGAAAGGTAAACAAAGAAAAAAAACAAAGAAATTGGTGTTTGTTTTTCATGCATTTACTCCATTTGTCTTGACATTTCAAGAAGTTGCCAATCTTCTCATTCTTGAAATGATCAATTCTAGTGTTTTGTGTGGCTGTATAACATGAAATATTTTAGCCTTATGAACAGGTGGATTTTTAGACGAGTGAATGGACATGTATTTATCGAATTTACAAAAATTCAGACACTGTTCTGATGGCAAAAGATTCAGTAATGAATGAAAAGGATCATTTTACTGTCTCACTGAGCATGCATTTCAGTTAGAAGAGAGAATATTAAAATAAAGAAACTCACAAATAAATGATAAATGTTCAAATAACTAAATTTAAAAACAACTAAAATCTGGGAGCTACTGGCTCACACCTGTAATCCTGGTTGCTCAGGAGGCTGAGATCAAAGTACATGAGACTCTTACATTTAACAACCAGAAAACTGATAATGGTGTGGTGGCTCAAAATGGTACAGTGATAGCTTTGAGCAAAAGCGCTCACCCAGGTCCTGATTTCAAGCTCCAGGACTGAACTGACAATAAGAAAGAAAGAAAGAAAGAAAGAAAGAAAAAAGAAGGAAAGGAAGGAAGGAAGGAAGGAAGGAAGGAAGGAAGGAAAAGAAATTAAAACAAGGACATATAATAGTAACTCAACAGGGAGAAGAAATCTTTAGATATGATGTTACCAAGATCTTTCTGACAAGGTAGTATAATGCTGAGACTGAAGTGATAAATATAAGATAGGCACTTAGGATTGTGAGAGGGATTTAGCCAAAGAACTGGTAATCAATCCCTGGCAATTATCTCTCTCAATAATGTATAGTGATATACACAAAACAATATGTTAGAAATAACATGTAAAACTGAAGTGGGGGGGGGGAAGGAAAGTAAAATAAAATTGAGGGAAGGGGTAACTAGGTTGACAAGAAATGTACCCATTACCTTACTTATGTAACTGAAACCCCTGTGTATATCACCTTAACAATAAAAAAAAGTATGTGTATGTATATATGTAATCTTATTGCTACTTAAGCATAAACAACATAGTAATCCTTTTTTTTTTTTTTTGTCAGTCGTGGGGCTTGAACTCTGGGCCTGGGCGCTGTCCCTCAGCTCTTCAGCTCAAGGCGAGCGCTCTACCACTTGAGCTACAGCGCCACTTCCTAAACAACATAGTAATATATAAAGAATGATAGAATAAATCTAGGATCAAAAGGGCCTGGACTGGCATATTCAGACTTTTATCTTCCCTTCGTTTAATTTCAAATGTTATGAGTACACAGATTTCACTACTGCTGATGGATAATTTTCACCTCAAATGGATTCAAACAAGGAATATTGTTCACATAATAGTGTTAAAAGTTATACCATTTTCAATTAAATCAAAAGTATCACTAAGTGAAATTCTGTATGGTTTTACAAGGGTAGAGAATATCTAACCCATGGGTGGTATAAGGCCTGTGAAATCAGTGGGTACACGACAGAACAACACACACATTTTCGTCATATGCTTTTCCTTAGCTGTCTGTGGCCTGTCTGTCTGTATTGACAGTAACAAATATTGATGTAATAAATATCCATATGACACCTGGCACCAGTGGCTCATGCCTGTAATACTAGCTACTCAGGAGGCTGAGATCTGAGGATTGCAGTTCAAAGCCAGCCCAGGCAGGAAAGGCTGTGAGACTCTTATCTCCAACAAGCCACTAGAAAATGGAAGTAGTGCTGTAGCTCATGTGGTAGAGTGCTTGCCTTGAGCTGACAGAGCTGAGGGAGAGTACCCAGACCCTGAGTTCAAGCCCCATAACCGACCAAAAAAAAATCCATATAGCTTTTAGCAGAAAAAATGTTTCTCAATCCCAAATCTTTCCATTTCCTAACAACTGGGGTGGTGTCATTCTTTCTGATGGAGAAATAAAATTCTATTGTAAATATATACCACGTTTTCTTGATTCATTCATCTATTGAGGGGCATATAGGTTGGAAAAAATATATTAAGTGAAGTAATCCAGGCCCAAAGAAACATAGGTTCCATGATTTCCCTTATTTGCAATAGTTAGTACATCTTTAGGGAAGCAGAAAAGGTCAAAAGCTATGTTCATATGAACATACAAAATGATTCTAAGCAAAATAAACCCCAAGCTAGGGACACAAGAGGTTTTATCTTTGTTGCTATTGTTTTTAATGTACTTATAATATACTATGTGTTTTTTTTGTTTCTTTTGTATTCTAGTGTCCTGCATCTTGTTTATATACTTTTCTAATTTGGGAGAGGGAGGGAAATAAAAAATGCTGAAATAAGGATATAGGTAGCAATGAGATGTACAAGACACTATGTTGAAAACAAACTTTACAACTTGTGGGTGGGGAGGGAGAAGTTGAGGTGGGGAGGGAAGGGGTGGTAGGGGAAAAACAAAGGAGGGGATGACAATGCTGGATAGGAAATGTACTCATTACCTTACTCATGTAACTGTAACCCCTCTGTACAGTATCTTTTTTATTTATTTATTTATTTTTATTGTGAAAATACTGTACAGAGGGGTTACAATTACATGGGCAAGATAATGAGTATATTTCTTACCAAGCATTGTAGCCTCCTCCTTTGTTTCCCCTTCTCATCCCTTCCCATCCTCCCCCTGACCCCCCAACCCTCCCCGCTCCCCCTCCCCCCCAACCAAAGTTGTAAAGTTCGTTTTCGACATAATGACTTGTACATCTCATTGTTGCAATGGGTCCACCTGTATCCCTAGTTAAACGATTTGTTTTTACTCTTCCCCTCCACAAATTATACCGACATCAAATACAGTGAAAGCAGGGGTTATACTGTGGGGGAGGGACATAAAAATCAACAAAGAAATAATCTTATAAATGTGTTAGAAACAATCGCATGAAAGAAAAAACAAACATTTGAATACATATCTTAGGGTTCATTTCCCTAACATCACCTTATCTGACCTTTTCTGCTTGACTCAGACATATACTAGATATTGCAAATAAAGGAAACCATGGGACCTATGTTTCTTTGGGCCTGGCTTACTTCACTTAATATAATTTTTTCCAAGTCTTTCCATTTCCTAACAAATGGGGCAATGTCATTCTTTCTGATGGAGACATAGAATTCCATTGTGTATATATACCACATTTTCTTGATCCATTCATCTACTGAGCGGCATCTGGGTTGGTGCCATAGCTTAGCTATAGTAAATAGTGCTGCAGTAAACATAGTCGTACTGGTAGCTTTAGTGTGGTCTTGTTTGTGATCATTTGGGTAAATGCCCAAAAGTGGTATTGCTGGGTCATAGGGGAGCTCTATGTGGAGTCTTTTGAGGAACCTCCATACTACTTTCCAAAGTGGTTGAATAAGTTTCTATACAATATCTTTACAATAAAAAGATATATTTAATAAAAAAGTTTCTCAATCCCAACAGATATAATTAGGAGATAATTGCCTAATACAAATCATATAACTTACAACATATTGATTTTTAATTTTTTGACAATACTGGGGTTTAAACTCAGAGCCTCCTTTTTGGTATTATTAGAGCCATGCCTACAACTCTGATTTTCATTGGTTATGTAGTCTCATGGACTTTTCTGCCCACACTGACTTTAAACTGCAATCCTCCTGAATAAACCACAATCTCCTGAATAGCTATGATTATCATGCATGAGTCACAGGCACCCAGCTATAACTTTCTTTTAATTGAATATTCAAAAAAGTATGAAATGACTCAACAAAAACAGATTGGAGAGGTCTGATGTTAAGGTTAATAATCTAAGATATAAATATAATTAAATAGCTTATAAAATAACAAAAAAGCAAGGAAATCTGACATTCCCTTGTAAGCAATGTGTATTAAGAGTTCCTGAGACACTGCTGGAAAATGAAGTTGATAAAACATCACCAGAACCCTGAACCCTAACACTTTTGAGAATAAAACCTATTAAATATCATAAGAAATATAATCAGTATCTTGTATATACTAGCAAGAGCAATTTCACTGCTGAGTAGAGTAGCTGTGACCTGGAAAACAATATAAGCATTTAAAAAATGACTCTCAACAGTTCCCTTAATAAGTTCAGGTAAATTGGAAATCAAATATGCAATATGGCTCTTATTTTACCTCCATAGTTTGTCTGCAATGCATGAAAAAATCAAAATGATATTTGCAAAAACACAACATGAGTCAATCTATGAAATTTAATGTCCCAAGGAAGATTCAGCATGCCTGAACAAGAATATGTGGCAGAAAAAGTTACTATAATTATGAAACTTATGACCATTAAGTTATTTATGTTGTATGCATTTGCTACTTCTTTTTGTAAACCTTTAAATAGGCAATCTAAGAAAATAATTTTCCGGGAAATGACTGAGATAACCAGAGATAAGAAATTAAAATGAATTATTTGGCAGTCACTGTATAGTAACATTGAATTCAATTCTACTATCAAAATTGCCTCTGCTTTGTAAGCAGTTAGAAAACACTTTCTCAAATGATCAACATCTATTTCCAAAATTATAGTTATGGATAATACACATAGTTTCAAATGATCATGGACTTTCTTTCCAAGAATCAATCCAGGGGGACGTATTCAGACAAAGAGATATCTTTTAATAAGTCAGCTCCAGCTGTGAACTTGAAGGTAATCATAAGAGATAAACATAAAGAGTCTGGGCATAATGCACACACACAAAAATAAGTCCTATAAAACAAAATTTGCAGGATTTTAAATCTTTAGCAATCCACAGGATGTTCAAAAATGCATTTAGAAGAGGCAGGACTTCCAGAGTTAACATGAAAATCTGACTCATTATCTTTCTGTGTTTCTTCTTATAAGAATTCTAAATAGAGGGTAGCTAGAATAGATGAATTAATCTAAACTTCTTTTCCATCGAAAGTTCATTGCAAGCGCCCTTGGCTCTGTTCTCATCTCCTTCATCCTTGCATATCTCTCCTGCATGACTTCAAAGAGAACTCTCCACACAGGAGATAGGAAAAGGAGGCTAGGGAATGAGAATGGGGCCACCTCTGTTAAAAGAGAGGCTTAATTAAGTACATATTTGAAGAGTGCCTTTGACATAAAAAAGCAAGAAGAAAACTCAGTACAATTGACACTGAACGAATAGTGCTTAGTTCTGGGAGCAAAGCCTTATAGAGATTAAGGGAAAAGTTTATATTCTCCTCCTCTAGGCAAGCATTTTTCAATGGGGCTCTTTATTGATCTGTCATCCTGAGAGAGTCAGTAAGTGTAGCATCTGCATATTGATTCCTAGTTGGTTTAAAAGGAAAGGAAGCAGACAATCGAATATACATCTTTCTCAAAACTAAATAAAGCTACAGCATGCATACTTAAAATGTGCACATATTTCTTTGCAAAAGGACTTATAAAACATGCACGATTCATAGGCAATAGATTATCTGTGCAACAAGAGAATGTTCATTTTCATTAGTTGTTTAGAAGTTTATCTGTCATGTTTTAGCTTTGAATGACCCATATTAATGTAACAGCATGTAAAAAAGTGGAAGTTTAGATTGAAGTACCATGATTCCTAAGATATAAAATCCCCCAAACACAAATCATCTAAGGAAAACAACTGGTTGGAAGTCTTTAATGCCCACAATGAAAGAATTGAGAAAGGAAATAGATTAAGAAGATAACATTTGTGAGTAATAGCTATAGTGCTGATACCAATCCCAGAAGGCAGGAGTGAGAATGAAACAGAGAACACAGCTCCATTGGAAGGATTTGGATAGCTCCAGTTACAATTTTGGGAACTTTCTGGATAGGTATCTCACCAATAGCCTCATTCTCTTCAGGGGAAGGTCATGACTGAGGTGACATGACTGGAAAAAGAGAAGAATTTGCCTGTAAAATAATGATGCTTCCAGCAGTCAATGTGTAAACCGTCATAAGTATTTCTTGTTTGAGTGCATACGACAGAAGGGGAAGAGACGCTGATTTGACCATTTTCATTTGCACCTGGCAGGACTCTAGAAAAACAATAGTAACTCTGCTTGTTGGATCTATGCGTGAAGTGAACAAGTAGGGAAAAAACATTGGACAAACACTCGGAGGAGGTATAGCCGAGACAGTCTAGGGAAAAGGGTTATCTTCTAGGCCAAGTTCCTACCATGACATCGTGTGATAATCCCCACCCAAGAAAAAACTTTTCCTCCCTCATAAGGCCTGTGCTCTTTATCTAAGAACAATATTTATAAGAACAGGTGAGTACTTGGAATGAAGAGTGAAGACTCATTCCCTCTATTTTCTGCCAATCAAAAGGTCAATGTATGCTAAGATCTGCATCTGATAATAGAAGTTCAAGATCATACTTTGGATTTCTTGGGGAGATAAAGCAGTGAAATTACATTTTTGAATTTTAAAGGAAACCTTTAGCCAATGTAGTTGTGCATGATAATTCCACTACTTGGGAATCTAAAGCAGAAGGATCGTAAGTTGAAGGCCAGCTGACCAAATCCCTTTAGTATTATTTTTGATGGTCAAATAAGTACATATGCTATCAGGTGATTTTGGAGATACACAGACACATACAGACACAAACATAAGATAGTACGAGTAAACTAAGCTATGTTCATCACATCAGTTATATATCATTTTTTATAATGAGATGTTTGAAATTAGCTTTTTAGTTATGCACACACATATCATTGGCTATTGTGATCTTTCTGTGCTATACTGCAACACTGATCATTCTTACCTGAAACGTGTCTTTTGATGAGATTATGCCACATTTCTCTTTAAGTGTCTATCTTATTTAACTTAATATAACGTCCTCCAGATTCATCTATGTTGTTTCAGATAATGGGGTGTCCTCCTTTAAAAATTAAATAGTATTCTATTGTGTGCATGTGCATTATTTATGCATTTATCTGTTGATACACACTTTTATATTCTTTCCACCACTTGGCTACAGTGTATAATATTACAATGAATATTAGAGTATAGGCAGCCCTCTGACATATTGATTTCAGTTTCTTTGAATATTTACTGAAGCAAAGGATTGTTGTGTTATATAGTAGTTTTATTTTTAATATTTTTGAGTAACCTTTGTAGTGTAAAACAGTGTTATTTCTGAAACAAGATAGTGTTAATAATATAACCATGGAAAGTTTAACTATCAAAAACTAACAAAAGGATCCTAAGATCATCAAATGTTTGATCCAGTGTTAGGGCAAAACTATTTTCCAAGAGAAGATAAAGTGGTTGCAGAAATAAAGTCTTGTCTTAAGTAAATACACTGTAAAGATCAATAATAAGCCTGCAATAATTTTTTAAAAAAATTCAGCTATGTAATCAAGTTCATTACCATTGAATGCAAAACAAGCATTTTAAAAGTTACAATCTGAACTGCCAACTCAAATAGAGACTAGTTGAACTTAAAAAAATAATAATGAAGTGTAGGAACATTGTAGCAAACAGCTGTCTTTAATCAGTGGGAGGCTGAGTTACAAGGATCACAAGTTTGAGCCCATCTTGCTCAACATAACAAGACCCTATTTCAAAGAGTAAAACAAAATGTATTCAAAAGATTCAGCCTTATAATGATAATATTAACCTAAGAATTAGGCTATTTGTAATTACATTCATAAGTCAAAACGAATACTCAATGTCAAACTAGTGATATAGACAAATCATAACATATGTAAGCCAGGCACCATGGCTTTCACTCATAATCTTAGCTATTTGGGAGGCACAAGTCATGAAGATTATGGTTAGAGTCCAAACTGGGCCAAAAGTTTGTGAGGCTCCATGTCTACCAATTGTTAAGTATAATGGAAATACTTTTTATCTCAGCCTTGGCAGGAAGCATAAATAAGAGAAGCTCAGTCTGGGCTAGTGAAGGCAAAATTCAAGACTTTGTTTTAAGAAATAACAAGAACAATAAATGGATGGACGTGTGGCTCAAGTGGTAAGTAGCCTAATTAGTAGCCTAACTTAGGCAAGTCCTGAGTTCAAGTCCTAGTTCCACCTAAAGAGCAAGCAAGAAATAATCATAACATGTCCATAGTAACTATTTTGTAATCTCCTCATTTTTATTGTCAGTCATGGTGTTTGAACTCTGGGTCAGGATGCTGTCCCTCAGCTCTTCAGATCAAGGCTAGAGCTCTACCACTTGAGCCACAGCACCACTTCCGGTTTTCTGAGTGATTTATTAGAGATAAGAGTCTTATGGACTTTTTTGTCCAGGCTGGCTTTGAACCGTGATCCTTAGATCTCAGCCTCCTGAGTAGCTAGGATTATAGGTGTGAGCCACTCAAATGTCTTAGAAACACAACATTAGCTAGACAAATATAACCTGTTTGATTAAAAAGAGAAATAGCAGTCATATTCTAATAGTTCAAAGAAAAGCCAACTATACTTGTGTAGAAGGTTGACTAGCTAGCTAGTTAAAAAGGCGTCCATTATTTCTATTTATCTGAATCACTAATACAGAGACAAAGTTTTATGAAAACACAAATGTTTATTAATTTAGTCATATTATTTTGATTGTAAACTCTAACAAATTCAATGTGTCAAACAGATCAGTATTTAAAATGAGTTGAATGGATTTAATTTACTTGAAACAACTTGGGCAATAGCATTTTGATTCTACTAGTTAGCTGCTATGCTTTGCTAGTTAGCTACCTTGTGCTTTAGAAAGAAAAGACAACATTATCACAGTGGAAGTAAAGAGACATATGAGGTCTCTACCAGACCTTCTACTATATTTTTAAACACAAACTTGTTAACATTTCTCTTTTATTGGTCATGAAAGAGAACTAAGAAACAAATACCTGAATTGTGTATGTTATGATTCAGGTTTCCAAAATTTGTTCTGAGTATCCTTCAGTTAGTAGAAAAAAAATTTGTGTAAATGTTTTTTATACAATGTACATTCTTTTCTTCTTTTTGAAATTATTTTCAGAATTTTTCAAGACCTTGGAGAAATGACTTACATATGAAGAAGTTTTGAGAGTTTCAGTTTCTGTTCATATTGTCTTCATCAAACCATTTTCAACTAAAATACACACACATACACATATACACATATACACATATACATATGCATATATAAAAATATGACTTTCACTCTTGTTGACTCTATTAGTACACTTTCTATAATGAAAACAAAGTACCTGAGGCAGGTAACTTGAAAAGTCCAAGTTTATTAACTCCCTTTGTTAGAAGCTGAAGGCCAAGTATTATGGCTCTAGATAAGCCGAAGGTCTGTTAAGTTGTGTGATATCATGGTAGATGGTCAGACTGCATGCAAGTGGAAGAGGCTACATGATGATGAGAAGACATTGCTTTAGGAATTTGGCAGCTGTCTTCTCCTCTCTCTTCTCCTTCTCCTCCCCCTCCCCTCTCCTCCTTCTTCTTTGTCTTCTTCATTTTATTTAAAAAACCCTTTTTAAGAACTGACATGCCATCAGGAGAAGTAATTAATTCCTTCAGAGGTCAAAATTCCCAATGATTTTCCACTAGACTTTACTTCTTAAAAGCTACCTTCACCTCTCAACACTGACACATCAGGGACCAGGTTTTCAACATATAAATCTTTCAGAGGGAGTGCAATCCATCAAGCCTTACTGCTCTTTTTTATTTTCTACTGGAATCTTCACTATATATATATATATATATATATATATATGTATATATACACACACACACACATATCACAAACCTATTAACATTTCTTTTATTTGAAATAAATTATCTCCTAAAGGAGTGTTTCTCCACATTGTTTTGGACACATTTGCTGTTTGCTCTGTATTTTCCCACCCTCACTCCCAAAAGCATTTAAAAATGTTGTCTGGGGAATAGATTCTCTATTCAGTGATGCAAATAAGAAACATAAATTCAAAAAGTGGGAAAACATTTAAAATGCCAATGAACATTAGTATCTTGAAGGAGACAGGTGATGGACTTTGACTGTTACCCTTGACAAATTGGTGATAAGCTAGCATGCCATGATTCTATTATTAAAAACCCATTGAGCTATATGAAAAATTCCAGCTTTTAATTTAGATGTCTATGAGTTTTAACTCATTGTTGGTCTTCTTCATGTTTGTCTTTCACAAGTAAATAAGGAAAATGTCACCGGGAGAAGTGACTAATGAATAAATTTCATAGAAGTGACAAATGTATACACTGTAGAACTGGAGAACAATATATTCTGTGGTTTCATAGTTTACCTATGGCTACATTGGGTTTATAAACATTAGGCATTTTCAGAACTTTTGGTAACTAGGCATTTTTACATGTTTGGCCACCCTTCAGTTTACTACTCTCATAGAAGAATAGAATTTAATATATAGAAATATTGTACAGTAAGTCATTAAATTAATCAATAACACAGGAAAATCAGAGCTTTATAGTTTAAATTACATAGTTATGTACATTTTTACTAATATATGCTCTTGAAGAGTGGTACATAATGTAACTACATCTCAGTTATGACTGTACATTTGATTGTTTTATATATTTTAATAAAACATTAAGAATTCTTATACTTATAAGATTTATAGAAAGAAGATTAATTGTTCTACCTGCAGAAATAGTAATTCATCAGACCAAGGAATTGATGAATTACTATCTCTAAGATCATTTATCTTTGAAAGTTCTGTTCTTATGTGAATGAGTAGAATTTTGCATCTATTCTAATGGCAAAGTACTTTTTCAGTCACACAATCAGTAAAGCTACTGTCTCCTGTGTACTAATTTGTAAGTTATGATAAAAATGGCTCACATTCTTAAGTTCCACATACATCTTTTGGATATTGGTTTTCCTTTCTCCGTTTAATTTTCTTTCTGTGCTTCACTCCACAATTATATGTCACCTTGAGGGTACTTTTTATGAAGTTTTCTGTCTTCATAACTAAATTATGGGTCTTTTTATACAGGAAGAAATATGGATTCTATCTCCTGTCTCTCAAATCTCTACCACAGTGCTTTGTGGATGCCAAGGCAAATTTAGTTTAGAGGAAATTAATTTTAGGAAGAAAATTTATGAGACTTTTTTCCCCAAAGTGACCTAGTATCATTATTGACAAATGTTGGACTGCAAACACTGTCCTTTATATTGGGTACATTTTGTGACACTTGCCCTCAGAGAATTTATAATCTATTTAAAGAAACCCTATCCTTAGGCAAGGCTCATTGATTATTCATCTAGATTACTGGCAGAAAAATCAAGTGTTAGAAGAAACCAGAAAAGATGTTACTATTGTAGAAAGTGTTAGTTTGAAACTTTTAGGTACAAATCAGGTGGAACGAAATCCTAGTTTAAAATTAATTTTAATATATAGAATAGGCAGAGTTTTTTTAATGTGACTTCAAAAAAAAGACAATCAGAGCTTGGAGCTTGTGGCTCACACCTATAATCATAGCTACTCAGAAACTTGAGATCTGAGGGCTGTGATTCAAAGCTGGTCCTGGCAGCAAAGTCCATGAGACTCTAATTTCCAATTAACCACCAGAAAACTGGAAGTAGAGCTGTGGCTCAAAGTGGTAGAGAGTTAGTCTTGAGCAAAACAGCTCAGGGACAGTGCCCAGGCCCTGAGTTCAAGCCTCAGGACTGAGAAAAAACAAAACAAGACACCATCCGGATGCATATGTAAAAAGTAAAGGCCTATTTGAACTGATTGTTTAATTGTTCAAGGGTAGGAATCTTTGATGTGTATCATGGTGGGAAACATGGGTATACATGAATGCATCAATATTAGCTTTAAGAACTGAATCCCCCTTTTGCTCACTGAACAAAATATACTATGAAGTAAGAAATTATACATATTTATAATTTCAAGGTTTATGTTTATTAGGAATTTAAGTTAAGGGTATCTATATGCATATATATTGCATTTTTATTGTTTTGAGAGGAGAAGAGTTGTCACAGGAAGAAAAATAGTGGTTATAGCTGATGTTTATAAAATTTGATTAATTAATTCATGTTGGTACACAGTTGTTATCCTGCTATGTAAGAGGCCAAAGGTAGGCAGATCATGGGTTGAGGCTAGCCCTGAGCAAAAACTCAAGACTCTACCTGAAAAATAACTAAAGCATTAAAATGTTAGGGTTGCCAATCAAGCAGTAGAGCTCCTTTCTTATCAAGCTCTTGAGTTTAAATAGTAGTACTGGTAAAAAGATGCTTCTGGTTTTCAAATTTGGCTTTATGAAAACCCAAGGGGTAAGTGAAATTCCGAACACCCATACTAAACATTAGATCACTTGCAGCCTACTTCCAGTCCATTTTCCTTTAAAGTTTATATTCTTTCTACTTTACGAACACTAACAGCAATTGTTATAGTTTGAAAAAATGAAGTTTAGTTTGGATCTACCATATAACTCAAAACCCAAGTTTCCAAACCCTGGTTTATGGTAGATCACAAACTTCTACGAAGTGGTGAAACATTTGGGAGGAAATTCCATCACTGAGATATACCTCTGAAGCAGACACTTGAAGCAGATTGGGTCCTTGCCCGACCACTTCCATTCATCTTTGCTTTCTGCTGCCATAAGCTGAATAGATTTCCTATTCCCTGCACTACTGACATGCAATATTGAGTTGACTCAGGCACAAGACAATGTGACCAAGTGGTACTTGGTCTCTGAAACTGAAAAAAAAAAACAAACAAAAAACAACAAACTTCCTCCTTGTAAATTGTTTTGCTGAGGTATTTTATTACAATACACAAAGCTCACAACCATTATGCAAATATGAACACACACATAGACATCACTGAATTTTAGATTTTTTTTCAAACTGAGGAAATATGCAGGGACCAGAGATTTATGTTAAAAATACACAATGAAGATCCCATTATTAATTCTTTAGATTTCTCTATTCATAAGCATTAGTAAGCCATCAACTATTCTAGGCACTGAGGAACTTTCTAGCCAATTATTGTAAAACTACATAAATACATGCTGCAAGTAACTAAAGTCAAAGTAGTTTTGGGGTTCAGTGAAGAAATAGCAGGGGTGAGTGAGCAATTCATTACATGTGCATTGTAGTAAACTGAAGCCTGAGCTTTCTACAATCTGTTTTATGAGGTTACTGTAAAGAGAAGACAGTCTTATTGCCAGGCCTTTTACCTAAGAGCAGTTTACCAAGGTCTGGGATGGTATCCAGTACTGGACCTGCGCAGTGATGTATATAGTTCTTTCTATTGTGTCTTTCTTTATACCCACATAATTCTGTCTTAGACCCTGAAATGTTTGGGTATTTGTCAGTTCTTTCTTTAAATGTTCTAACCTAACTAGACAAGTACATTTTAAAGTTAATGGTTTTAATCTCCGTCTAACCAAATCCTGAAATACAATCAGATTTATGTATGCTATCTAATGAGCATTTAATGCAGTAAATGAAAGACATATGAAACATTTGACAGTTGATAAATTCTTCGGTAAGGATGGTATATAAGCACATGTTCATGCATGCATACACATGTACAGACACATATGTTCATGTATGTATATGTACAGATAAACAAAAGATTTTATTACTATCATAAAAGTACAGTTACCTAAATTTTAATCTGAATTAATGAATTTTGATTAAATATATATTTTGTATTATTTTTATTATATCTTATTATATATTTTTATTTTTAATAAGTTTTTATTGTGAAAATACTGTACAGAGGGGTTACAGTTACACGAACAAGGTAATGAGGACATTTTTTTTGGGGGGGGGGGTCCAGTTGTAGGGCCTAAACTCTGGGCCTGGGCGCTGTCCCTCAGCTCTTCAGCTCAAGGCTAGCGCTCTACCACTTGAGCCGCAGTACCACTTCTGGCTTTTTTCTTTTTGCTTATGTGGTGCTGAGGAATCAAACCCAGGGCCTCATGCATGCAAGGCAAGTGCTCTACCACTGGGCCACCTTCCCAGCCCATGAGCACATTTCTTATCAAGCATTGTTGCCTCCTCTTTTGTTTTCCCTACCATCCCTTTCTTCCCACCTCCACAGCTACACTCCCCCTGCCTAAATTGTAAAGTTCGTTTTTCAACATTGTGTCTTGTACATCTCATTGTTACAAAGAGAAACCCTAGGTCTCCTTGACACAGGCCAACATTTATTTAATAGACTCCCAGAAACACAACAAATCAAAGAAAGGTGGGAAAATGGGATTGCATGAAGCTGCAGAGCTTCTGCATGGTAAAAGACATAGTAGCAAGATCATTAGAAAGCCAACTGATTGGGAGAAGATCTTCACTAGCCATACAACAGATAAGGGTCTCATATCTAAAATACACTTGAAACTCAAAAAATTCAATCCCCCAACAACAAATCCTCAAAGAAACAACTGCCCAATAAATAAGTGGGCTAAAGACTTAAAAAGAAACTTCTCTGAGGAGTAAATAAGAATGGCCAATAGACACATGAAGAAATGCTCAACCTCCCTAGCCATAAAAGAAATGCAAATCAAAACAACATTGAGATACCACCTCATCCCAGTTAGAATGGCTAGAATCAAGAACTCTAATAACAACAGATGCTGGAGGAGATGTGACCAGAAGGCAACTTTACTGCACTGTTGGTGGGAGTGTAAACTTGTTCAACCACTTTGGAAAGCAGTATGGAGGTTCCTCAAAAGACTACACATAGAGCTCTCGTATTACCCAGCAATCCCACTTTTGGGCATATACCCAAATAATCACAAACAAGACCATACTAAAGCTACCAGCACAACTATGATCATTGCAACATTACTATCATACTTAAGATATGGGACCAACCCAGATGCCCCTCAGGAGATGAATGGATCAAGAATATATATTGGAATTCTATGCCTCCATCAGAAAGAATGACATCTCCTATTTGTTAGGAAATGGAAAGACTTGGAAAAATTATATTAAGGGAAGTAAGCCAGGCCCAAAGAAACATAGGTCTATGGTTTCCTTTATTCACAATAACAAGTATATGTCTTGGACAAGCAGAAAAGGTCAAAACCTATGCACATATAACCAGATAAGATGAAGTTAAGCAAAATGAACCCCAAGATAGAGACACAAGTGGTTTTTTTTCTTGCTATTGTTTCTAACATATTTATAAGGTACCATGTGATTTTTTTGTTGCTTTGTATGTTCCTCCCCCATAGTATAACCTCTGTTTTCACTGTACAACCTCATTATCAAGGAAATCCAAAAATTCATGTGGAACAATAAAAGACCCCAAATAGCAAAAATGATCCTTAACAGAAAGAAAAGTGCTGGAGGAATATCAATACCAAATTTCAAACTCTACTACAAAGTCATGGTACTCAAAACAGCTTGGTACTGGCACAAGAACAGACCTCAGGACCAATGGTATAGAATTGAAAACCCAGAAATGAACCCACAGACCTATAGTCACCTAATCTTCAATAAGGGAGCTTAAAAAAAAGAATGGAAGAAATACAGCCTTTTTGGTAAATGGTGCTGGCAAAATTGGTTAACCACCTGTAGAAGCTTGTCTTTCTTCCATTCTGTTTTTTTTTAGCTCCTTTAAAAATACTCATTACCTTACCCATGTAATTGTAACCCTTCTGTATGGTATTTTCACAATAAAAAATTTAAAAAAAGAAAACTAAAGCTACATCCTTACATTTGACCCTGCACCAGAATCAACTCCAAATGGATCAAAGACCTCGGAGTCAAAGCAGACACCCTGAAAACATTACAGGATGGAATATCTTATTGTATTTTTATTATCTTGGTTGAAGAGTTAACTTAGAACACACCAGTCTACAAATACAATGCATTTTGGTGTCACTCCATTCATCATTCTCCTGAATTATTTAAAAACAATCCTGACATTAATAATTTTAAGAGCATCAGTTCACAAACTACTGTATTTCATTAGCTGAAAAGTCTATACTAGGAAACAAAGTTACTAATCTCCAGGTCAATTCACTTTTATTTAACTATATTAGTAAATGTGCTAACACAGAAAATATGAATATAACCACGTACTTTTTCCTTTTTCCTGGCGTTCCCAGCACACATTTCTAATTGTGTCTATAGTTATCAAAATAAAACTCTTATGCCTATAGGATTTTGCCTAGCTCATTGTACAGATGGTTTCTGAGTACTTTCTCCTTTACGTTGGTGAAAAGTTCATATTGGTTATGCTCACCTATTAGTGGCTGGGGAAGCTGTGAGTTAAATTTCTTTAATTCAAAGAATAAGAGGCATTTCCCTTTTGATGTGGCATTAAAAAATCTGCAAGTCGGAGGTTCATTCAGCACACACTTCTAACATACTTTTAAATCTGTCTTAAAATAGAACTCTGTCTCATTCCTCTGTATCTCTTATAAATAGCTAATGTCAATGTTAAGAATATGTTATTTAGTTTGAACTTTAAGAAGCATTATAGAATGTAAATTCAGAATTATTACATAAGATTCCATGTGGATTAAGTAAATGCTAAGGTTTAATTGTCTTTAATCCGCAAGTATTTTTTATGAGATTCTTGCATTTTATAACTATTCTTTAATTTACTTGTTTTGAGTAAGTGGTGATAGTGACTAAGCATTCAGGATGCCAGATGTAATTTCTGAAAATGAATGTGTATGGTAATAATAGCAGATCTGCTGAGAAATAATAATTACAACTAAAATTATAGAGAGAAGATAAATACGCTATGAACATATGGCTTACCTTTCATACCTGGAAGATTTGTTACACAACCCTCACAAATAGCAAAATGTGAGAAGACTCAAGTCCCTAATATGAATTATTATAACATTTTTAATCTACTTTTGTTCATCCTTGTCTATGCTTTAAATCATCTCTAGGGTACTAATACTATGTAAATGCACAGCATAGAGTTGTTATACAGTATCTTTTAGGAAATAATGACAAGGAAAAAAAAGTCTGTATATGTCCAGTACAGATGCAGTGGTCAAAGCTCATAGTCCAGGATGAGATATGAAATGAAGAGAGATCGGATCTGTAAAAATGACAAGAGACTCTATGGCAAGGTATGCTTTCCTACCACATCATTCATGTGGATTCAGAAGACTGCTCAGCATTCAAGTTGCTTTCTTGGGAATCTGAGGAATTTTTTCCCTAACATAGTTGAGTCACAGATGGTTGAATCCAAGGATACAAAACTCAGAGTTCATTTATGTATTTATTTATATTTTTATAATTATTTATATAAATTTAAAATATTTTATTAGTTTACTCAAAACTTTGATCACATCTATAGTCTTTACCTTGTCACTTCTTTCTTTGTGATATGTAGGCTTAAAAATTATGCTTTTCAGAAATTATTGTTAACAATCAAATCTAACTAGATCTTCAAGTAGCCCACTTTGGTTACAATGGCAAAGAGAATTGTATTTCTGTATATTAGTTTAAGCATGGATGGTGTGCCATTGTTGAAGCTATGAAACTATGGATGTGTTTGGAGTTGTTGGGTAGGTTGGGATTTCTATGCTTATATTTAGCAACACTGACTTGGAGAGCTGGTTCTCTCTGTTCTGAATGTACCTACTCTATGATGATCATTTATTCCACCCCAGTCCCTGCACCACAGCAGGGCCTGTAATACATGTACATGAACAATTTATAAAACACAATTTCTAGGTGTCTCTATTGAATTTTGAAATATGACAATGTTCTTATATTACTTACAAGAACACAGTAATAAACATCTTTTTTTTTTCTCATGATTAGTAAAACAGATAAAAGATTTTTTTATTTTGGTATAAAGACTTGCACAATACTACTGACTACAGTAATAAACATCTTATGGCATGTTTCCCAGAAACTTATTAAAAATTAGAAAACAGAACATGTTTAGTACATTGCTATATAGGAAATTCATGATAAATAAAACCAATAATCATATAAATAGAATAGGAATGCACAAAATACTGGATGCATAATGGAGAGGTAGTGTACTATGTTGTGTTTGAATATTGATACTAACCAGACTGTATCAGTTCAGACCTCAGCTTAGTCAGTCAGTAGTTGAATAATTCAGGACAAGTTATTTGTAATTTATATCAGCACTTATAATGCATTGCTTCTTTTTTTCTGTAAACTAATGATGTTAATAATCTACATGTATTTCAAAGATTTATTTTTAGAATTAAGTAACTTAATATCTGTAATGGTGCCTGGCACATGAATACATATGTAAATGTAGCTGTTATTGCTAATGGCATTTACGAAGAATTAAAAGAATAATAATGTATAAAGTGCTTAGCAGAGTGCCTGTTTCATAGTAACTAGTAAACTATGTCATCATTGCAAGGTTGTTATGCTCTATTTGGAGGAAAGAAAAATCAAACTAAATCAAGTCTGAATGGAAATCAAACTAAATGGAAAACTATGTATACAAGATGATTTAATACTAATATATTCATGCATTCAATTGAAGACATGTTATGTGGTTAAAGCATATGTTTGGAAAGTTCCACAGATACGGAAGAAGGTCTAAGGTACTAATACTTGATTACACTATGCAGGATGAGAAAGACAAGCCTAGAGTGTGTGGAAGATACCAAACTGCTAATGCTTTTATATTCTGACTATGCCTAAAGCCAACTCCAAGTATTAAGCCTCAGGCAGTTGACATATTGGTAAATAACTATATTTATTCAAAAATGACATGAAGGTGAATGCAAAAAAGTGTCTTTAGATTCTAGTACTTGTTTACCTTTCCCAAATAGTTAACAAAACAAATGCCCCATCCTAAGTAAGATTGCATATATTTGTGCATACATCAAAGACTTAAAAGATACACCCCTGATAACTAGCCTGTTGGTCTTGCAATGAAATGGCTTCTGAAAAATGCCAATAGATTTTCATAAACCTAACTGCAATGTCTATCTAATTCTAGTATCTGTTGCCTTTCTGGATACATCCTTTACATAAGAGCAAGAACGGCATAACATCAGATAACTGCTATTAGTTACAGACTTAACCAGTACCTTATTTTAAATACTTGACAGCAAGTTTAAAAATATTTTTGTTTCATCTAGTAAGGTCATCAAACAACACTCCTATTTTCTATACTGTTAGTGCTGTTTGATATGTTTGTTAATCTATTATCTTTTATTCCTTTCTTTGCTGTCTTCAAAGAACTACTATTAGGAGCCAATAAGCTGAGTATTTTTGACACTCCATCCTCCCAAAAAAGAGATGCATATTTAATTAAATACAAGAATAAGGAAGCTTTTTGCCTTAGATCTTTAAAGTGTCGACTGGTAGAAAAATACACAATTCCAATTTATTCTTACTTGAATGGTAATACTCAGCACTATGGCAGTTGACTTACCTTGGGGTCTCTGAATTCTAATCCCTTAGTTAAATAAACAAACAAACAAAATACCACAACGGATTGCCAATTTTTGATTGGTATCTCATTTAGAAATAGTCTGAAAGCAAAGTCATTATTGGCATTTTTATTTGATAAAGAAATGTTTCAATTACTGGGCTAAATTACTGGACTACTGGTACCCATTTAGTAATATTTTTCAGCTTGACAAAATTATTGTGCTTGCAGTAGTGGGATTAATAATAGTGACAATGATACTAGTAATATTTTAGACCATATGAATTTTAAGGTTACATGCCAGGAATGGGTCAATACTTAGTATCACACAATAGACTCTACACTATTATAAGCCTTATTTACAGGTGGGAAGCTGTGGCAAAGAAAAGTCCCTGGTTTGGTGCCTGAAATGGTCAGCTTACAGCTGACATTCAGCATGGTTGGTGAGTCCACAGTTGCAGCTATTAACTACAGCTGTATATGAGGATGATTCTTCATTCCCAGAGGCTCACAAACCTTGAATATAATTATTAGAAACCGATTACAGCTGTTGTGTTTTTGTTTTTTTAATAGGTGAAAATAATTAGTCTGTATCAAAATAAGCGATCTTTGTACTATTAACATACGTCTTTCTCAATAATAATGCATAGTAATGTGGAATGTAAAGTGTTCTTTTGATAAGAATGAAATCATAGAGGCTGTTAATCAGTTTGATTATGTTCATGACATTATTTTGAAAAGCATAATTAATTGTGATTTTTAGTATAATTCTGAAGTTGTGATTTTTAGTTAATTTCCAATATTAACTCCTTTGTATTATACCAAAGACCTGGCTTTAAAGTGTTGCTTCATGATTCAAATATGTTAACGTTCTACTGTCTATGAACTATTTCACACCGGGGACATGCGATCTTTGCTCATCTATTTATCATGTTAAAATATTTAAAATCACTTAAACATTACTTGTTGAGGCTAATACTCTTTCTAGACAATGAGTATAGTAATTTACCTCTTGTTTAAGAAGCATGTACACAGTATTGAAAGGCCACTGGTCCTTTGCCAGAAACAGGAATGAATATTAGTAAGGGAAAGAATTATAGTTCTGTTTATAATTGACTCCACAATGTAATTTTGTTCAAACAAAGCTCTATGCTTTAATCATGAGCTTACTGTATTAAATTGATGGTTGATCTCTAGCTCTATCTGGATATTGTAAGATGTGAAATTCTATCTTTTTGTACATGTGTTCAAATGTTATATCTCGCCATAATGACCAATCATCGATATAATCTCGAGTAATTTTCTTTCTGTATTAAAGCAATATAGAAGGATGAATGTTAAGTCTTCTAATTTGTTCTCTCTCCTGAAGAAGATGATGATGAAACATTTGGTGAAACGTGATTCGTAGATACTGTATGCCTATTTCTGTCTACCTCAATTTACCATTTGTAGAATATATACACTTTCTAAATAGTGTTTAATGTACTGTAAGTGTTCTAAGTTACACCTAGATAAAATTCTCTATGTTTTACTATTGAGTAAGGCTTTGCCAGACTTGTAATTCCCGAAAAAATTAACTCTCCTGTGGTAATTGAGGACTTCCTATTTTACTTGAATCATATTTCTTAGCATTTGTTTTTACCTGAATACATTTGGTGGTGATGAGTTAAACAATGTGACACAATTATGCCATTTCAACTTTCTTTCTTTTTTTTTTTTTTCCAGTCGTGGGGCCTGAACTCTGGGCCTGGGTGCTGTCCCTCAGCTCTTCAGTTTAAGGCTAGCGCTCTACCACTTGAGCCACAGCACCACTTCTGGCTCTTTTCTTTTTGCTTATGTGGTGCTGAGGAATAGAACCCAGGGCCTCATGCATGCAAGGCAAGTGCTCTACCACTGAGCCACCTTCCCAGCCACTTTCAACTTTCTTATGATTCAAAATTTTAATTCCATTCCTACATTGGAAAGCATATATTGCAAGCATATAGTACAAAAATTGGAGATCATTTTTAAAGTTCAAAAGACTTTTCAGAATGATAAAATAAATTATAAACTAAAAAAAAATCAATTTTATTCTGTGTAATTACAGTACGAAAGGAAATTAAAGATGACATATTTTGAAAATTGAAAAGGAAAAGACAAAACTGAAAATTATACTACTTTCACATAAAATATTGACATTGATATAATCCTACAAAGATTGGAATGTATTAAATATTTCTTCTGTATCTTCTTTTATTTTTGTGCAAAATAACATTGGTATAGTGGAACATAGATGGGCACTTAAGTATAACCAAGAACTGCTTTATCTCTGTACTTTGTTTATTTTGGCTGGGCAGAAAATGATCTTCAGTGAGACAAAATACAAGTTAGTGGTATAACACGTAGACATTAGCTTGGATGAAGACTCGTGTAAAAACAATTAAATGGATGAAGGGGAAAATGAAAAAAAAAAAGAAGAACACAAAAATGCCACTCTTGGTTTTGGTTATTTTGTGAGTTTCACAGATGAATTTTTTAAAAATATGTAACACACATAGTTTAATATTAAGTTTGCTTGGGCAGCAAGATCAAGAGAGTAAATTTTCTTGAGTGAGAAAAGATGGTTAGCCTTTGTGAAATTCACAGGCTTGCATCAACTCATTTTTTTTGTTTTCCATTTTTTTCCAGGACTCCCATGAACCAACCATTCCCATATGCTGACATCACCAACATACGCTTTGGAGGAAATAATTTGGAGGAAATAATTGCAACAATTACAAACAGGAAATAATATATGTTATCTATCTATATATAAAGTTTTATTTAAAATGAGAGAAATGATAATGCGAATCATATATGTGTATATATATATATATATGTATACACCATTTTTCTCAGATGGTTTTAGGTTATTTACAGGAAATGCTGATACAAAAATGCCTCCTGATTGCAACATGACTTCCCTTCCCCACTTAAGATTTCAGATTCAGAAGCTTCTGGCAACCCCAGAGGCTGTGCAAGAGCAGACCTTGTAGGTTTATCTGATTATGAGTGTGGGAAAACCAGTTAAACTGACTTAGTTCACTTTCATCTCCCTTAAAACTATGGACACACCACACACACACACACACACACACACACACACACACACACACACACACACACACACACACACACACACACATGCAACCCTCTTTAAACATTACAGGAATATTCTTTTAAGGATTATAGTCATTTATCACCTCCCCTCCAGTATACCTGTTAAGTGTTGTCAGACAAGTTCAACTCAAAGTTCTGTGTAGAGGAAGTTTACCTTGCCTATTAATTTACACATAATTTCCTGAATTTAGGTACGGATATTTCCTTGAATGCTCACTTGATTTTAGTTTGTTTCGTTTCTTTTGAGATGGGGATCTCAGTACTTAGATCAGACTGGCTTCAAACTTTTTATACTCCCCCTTGTACCTCCCAACTGCTGGATAATGGGTGTGTGCCATCGGGGCCCAACATAATTACCTCCATTATCCTTCAAGACAAATTTAATTTTGTTTTATTCTCAAAGTGTCCTTCTTTCCTCTTTCTTCTTCCTAGCACTTGGAGGCCAAGGCAGGAGAATCTAGAATTCAATGCCAGCTGGAATGCATAGCATCAAGACTGTCTTTAAAAAATCAAGACAACAGTAACAACAACAACAAAACAAAACAACAAAATATACACCAGAGCCAGAGTAGTGAAGACAGAAGGGGTATACAACAGGGAGTTTTTTAAATGGTCTAATATTTCAACACAAGTGAAATGGTGGTTGGATAAGTGAATGTTGGGAAATGATTTCTAGTGGATGAGGCGGAGAATGGGGACAGTGAAGTACACTATGCATAGCTTAATAATGGGAACAGTGTTTGAGATATGCATTGTTGGGTGACTTGGCAATGGTGCAAACATCATTCAGGGCAATGACATAAATTGAGATGATTGTGATGCCACTGAGTGAAATATTAATCTTAATGACAATAGGGAACGCCTATTGTCATTCTGGACTTACTGTGTCATTAGGCGCACATGACTATATTTTAAAATTCTTTCTGAAGTGTCCTAGAAATAAGGACTAGAAACAGATCTCTTTATGTGGTCAGGATTTTTTAAATGTAATTAGTAAATAATGATGTCAGATGGGAAGCTCAAGATAGTCAAGATAGTCAAGAAAGTCAAGAAGGTTTCCACTGACTACTGAAAAAAAAAAGAATATATAGCAAGTCAATTATACTGGTACAAATGATAAAACAGTAAAACAGGCATAGTGAATAATCAATATGAAAGAAGATAAAATGAAGTATAATAACCACCAAGTCATTATAAGAAATATAGAATCAAATTCTTTTATTTGAAGGAAAATTAAGAATGTGGTCACCATTCTTGTCTTCAATTCTAGTCATGTAGAATTTACAAACAATTCAAACAAAATAATGAATTATACCAATATAAATGATGACCACTGTGGATAATATCTACATGGACAGCTACTATTTTATGTATTTATTTATTTCTTTTTATTTCCATTTTTTATTTTATTGTGAAAATACTGTACAGAGGGGTTACAATTACATGGGCAAGGTAATGAGTACATTTCTTATCAAGCATTGTATCCTCCTCATTTGTTTCCCCTTCCCATCAATTCCCATCACCCCCCCCCCCCCCACCAAAATTGTAAAGTTCGTTTTTGACATAACAACTTGTACATCTCATTGCTGCAATGAGTCCACCTGTATCCTTATTTAAATGGCTTGTTTTTGCCCTTCCCCTCCACAAATTATACCAACATCAAATACAATGAAAGCAGGAGTTACACTATGGGGGGAGGGACATACAAAGCAACTAAGGAATCATCTTATAAATATGTTACAAACAATCGCAAGAAAGAAAAAAAAAACATTTGAATACACATCTTAGGGTTCATTTCGCCTAACATCAAGTTATCTGACCTTTTCTGCTTGTCTCAGACATATACTAGTTATTGCAAATAAGGGAAACCATGGGACCTATGGTTCTTTGGGCCTGCCTTACTTCACTTAATATAATGTTTTCCAAGTCTTTCCATTTCCTAACAAATGGGGCAATGTCATTTTTTTTCTGATGGAGGCATAGAATTCCATTGTGTATATATACCACATTTTCTTGGTCCATTCATCTACTGAGGGGCATCTGGGTTGGTTCTATATCTTAGCTATAGTAAATAATGCTATGATAAACATAGTTGTGCTGGTAGCTTTAGTATGGTCTTGTTTATGATCATTTGGGTAAATGCCCAAAAGTGGGATTGCTGGGACATAGAGGAGCTCTATGTGGAGTCTTTTGAGGAACCTCCATACTGCTTTCCAAAGTGGTTGAACAAATTTATACTCCCACCAACAATGCAGTAAGGTTCCCTTCTGTCCACATCCCCTCCAGCATCTGTTGTTATTAGAGTTCTTGATTCTAGCCATGCTAACTGGGATGAGGTAGTATCTCAATGTTGTTTTGATTTGCATTTCTTTTATGTCTAGGGAGATTGAGCATTTCTTCATGTGTCTATTGGCCATCCTTCTTTCCTCTTCAGAGAAGTTTCTCTTTAAGTCTTTAGCCCACTTATTTATTGGGCAGTTGTTTCTTTGAGGATTTGTTGTTGAGGGATTGAATTTTTTGAGTTCCAGGTATATTTTAGATATGAGACCCTTGTCTGATGTATGGCTAGTGAAGATCGTCTCCAAATCCGT
Source organism: Dipodomys spectabilis (assembly GCF_019054845.1). Taxonomy (NCBI): domain Eukaryota; kingdom Metazoa; phylum Chordata; class Mammalia; order Rodentia; family Heteromyidae; genus Dipodomys; species Dipodomys spectabilis. Next base: position 15,028,359 of record NW_024870709.1, read on the forward strand.
GGGCTTTCTATTGATCTTGCTATCTATGCCCTTTGACATGCAGAAGCTCTGCAATTTCATGCATTCCCATTTGTCCAACCTTTCTTATCAAGCATTGTTGCCTCCTCCTTTGATTTCCCGCTACCATCCCTGCCCTTCCATCCCCCGCCCCACTAAAGTTATAAAGTTCGTTTTTCAACATAGTGTCTTGTACATCTCATTGTTGCAATGGGTCTACCTGTATCCTTATTTAAACAATTTTTTTCTTTCCCTCCACAAATTATACCAACATCAAATACAGTGAAAACAAGGGTTATACCGTGGGGGAGGGATGTGCAAAGCAGCAAAGAAATCATCATAAATATGTTAGAAACAATAGCAAGAAAGAAAAATCATTTGAGAGTTTCGTAATTCTCACCTGAGAGTTTTCCACTTGCTTGTTTGATTCATTTCTTTATTTTTACTACTTCAAACAAAGACTATTTATTAAATCCCTAACGTTCTCCAGGTGTTGGGGGGAAATGTATAAATTACCAGGGAAATACGGAAATCTCAGTCCTTAAATTCATGAAGTCTGTTTTCTAATGTTAGAGAGAAATAATAGTAAACTCAAAAAAACAAACTCCCTGTTATAATAAGAGTTATGTGAGAAAGTATCAGGTGTCTTCTACAGAGTAACAGGTGACATAATATAGAAAGTGTGATCAGAGAAGGTCACTCTGAAAAACTGACATTTAGCTAAGTTGATTTCAACTTCTGCTAGATAGAAAGTTTGAATTTTCAAATCTGATATTTCACACTCATTCCTCTTTTTCCATCTCAAACTTCACAAAAGATTTAGAGTTATCTGATTTCCCTCTATAAATGAGAATCAATTTATTTTATTAATTTTTGTCTTCTGTCATTTTTATGATTTTTTTTGAGTCTACAGGCTTACTATGGCTCTCCTTAAATAGTTTAGAATCTAATCAGGTTTATTGATGCTTAAGTTTTGAAATAACATCTGAAAATAAATAAAAGGAAAAGAATTCATTTTCTTAACCAGCTTTCTAAAAATAACATTAAAAAACCTCAAGTAATTTGCTAAATAGGATTCATATTCAAAGAGAAATTACCAATTAACCTTCCCCTGCCACCAAGAGGAAAGACAGCTAGGGAGCTGAAAAGTGAGGAATTCCTTCAGAGGGATCTGATCCATTTTGAGGGATGCCCTTGCTAAAGGCAATACTTAACTGGAAAGAAAATCTCAGTCACTGATTCCACTTAAGTTTAGGACCTCTGAAGGGCTGAAAGGAAGAGAGCTCTGTTTGTAGAGAGGAAAAACACACAATCAAAACAAAAAAGAGAACTGGTTAACCAAACCTGCAGAGCATCAAGTCTGTTTTCTGTCAATGGGTTTAGACTTGGCTCTTGATAGGACCAAGATTATTTTATTTTGAGCTTAGGCAGTGGTGAGATAGAATAGTCAAACATTGTCTAAGCTGTATAACCTTTTTTGGCTGATCAAGAGAGAATGTAATATTTGCGTTAGAATCAAATGCCTTCCTGCTATTCACATATTTTGTGCAGTGCCAACTGCTTCTCCTTGGTAGGGTAGGTTGTCCTTACGTCAACTACAGAAGCAGCACATTTTAAGAAAATCTTCCCATGCAAATCAAAAATAGAAAGCAAAGAGCTAGTGTTCTCTTTTCACTGCTCCTGTAATACTGATTCACTGCATCGCTCTCTTCTGCTTTCATGTATAATGAATAAGTTTGAAACTCTTATATGTGTTTGTCTTTAGATTATGAGCTCCTAAAGGGATATTGTTTACTTCTGTAATGTCAGTGCTAGATCTTATCTGACCTACTTAGAAAATGTTAAATCTAAAGCTGTTAGAAATGCTTGGCTAACTTTCTATTTTAAATGCAGGAGCCCACCCTCAAATTTGGATGTGTATCCAATTTTCTCTAATAAAATAAAATTATCATCATGTTTGTCAATGATTTCTATGGCCCCCGGTGACCAGTATTGTACCTATCAGTAGCATTTGGATGGTTAGCTGTTCTCTCCACTTGGAAACCTTTTCTTTGTGTAGCTTCTAGAAGAACAGAAGCCTTTCCCCAGCCTCCTTGTTACTGTCTTTTCTCATGATCAGGACCAGGAGACTCTCCATCACTATTCCTTAAATGATCTATTTCTTCTCTCTCAAGCCTATGAGGGATATCCCCTTTGAACATCAGCATCATTCTTTTTTTTTAATTTAATTTAATTTTTTTTTGTGAACATACTGTACAGAGGGGTTACAATTACATGGGGAGGATAATGCCTACATTTCTTATCAAGCATTGCAGCCTCCTCCTTTGTTTACCCTTCACATCCCTTCCCAGCCTCCCCCCTACCCCCCCACCCAATCCTCCCCCCCCCCACCAACGTTGTAAAGCTCGTTTTGGACATGACAACTTGTACTTCTCATTGTTGCAACACATCTACCTGTATCCTTAAACAACTTGTTTTTCCCTACTCCTCCACAAGTTATACTGACATCAAATATAGTGAAAGCAGAGGTTATACTGTGGGGGAGGGACATACAAAGCAACAAAGAGATAATCTTATAAATGTGTTAGAAACAAATGCATGAAAGGAAAAAAAACATTAAAATACATATCTAAGGGTTCATTTTCCTAACATCACATTATCTGACCTTGTCTGCTTGACTCATACATATACTAGATATTGCAAATAAGGGAAACCATGGGACCTATGTTTCTTTGGGCCTGGCTTACTTCACTTAATATAATTTTTTCCAAGCCTTCCCATTTCCTAACAAATGGGGCAATGTCATTCTTTCTGGTGGAGGCATAGAATTCCATTGTGTATATATACCACATTTTCTTGATCCATTCATCTGCTGAGGGGCATATGGGTTGTTTCCATATCTTAGCTATGGTAAATAATGCTGCAATAAACATCAGCATCATTCTTGTGGGAGTTTTTGCTTGGTAACATAATTGTTACCTCAGTGTCATCCATTGTTAAGGAATCCCAGTTTTTTTCTCAAGTCTTTATCTTTCCCTTCTCAATAACAAACAGCAACACATCCATCTGCATTCCCAGATCCCAAATCTTGAAGTGTGTTTGAGTTCATTGTCTGCTACTACATCATGAGATGAATTTAGTGGAACGTTTTATTTCTTTACATTGAGCAAATAGAAACTGTGTGCTTATAACCGTGAATAAATACCATCCAAATTAGTGTGATTTCTTCTTTGGAACATCACAAAAACTTCCAAATTTCCCCATTCGTACATTTTCTTCCCTGTATTGTATTCTTTCATATTTTTTTTTTTTTTTTTGTCGGTCGTGGGGCTTGAACTCTGGGCCTGGGCGCTGTCCCTCAGCTCTTCAGCTCAAGGCTAGCGCTCTACCACTTGAGCTACAGCGCCACTTCCTGTATTGTATTCTTGGCACAGTTACAGGAGTGTTCTATTAGCTTGGTCCAGATCATCCCGGTCTCCTCACCAGACTCTCCATTGACTTTCATTGGCAGAATAACAATATGCTTAAAATGGCTCATGAAAGGCTGTGTGATTGCATCCCAAACCTCTCTAATCTCACACTTTCACTTGTACACTAAGTCTGTTCTCTAGGCCATTTTTCCTTCCTCTTTAGGTTACCTATGATCCTTGAAATGGATGAAATACTTCCTGGTCCCAAACAACTTCAAGGTTTGTTGCCTTTTCTCTGTGATGTCAAATTTTAATTTTTCAATGAAGACACATTCACTGAAGTGATTGAAATTAAAATAAAATAAAACAAAGCCACCCCATTCCCCTTTCTTTCCTGTCCTTCCTATATCTATTTTTGTGAGTGATACTACTTATCATAATTTATAAAGTTTGCATCTTTATTCTAGTGTATAAATCATGGTAAGTATTCTACCAGAGTATAAAGTCATTATGGAAAAGGATTTTTCTTAATATATATTTTTATTGTAACTGTACTGTACAGAAGAGATACAGTTACATGAGTAATGAGTACATTACCCATAGAGCATTGTTACCCCCTCATTTGTTTTTCCTCTACAAACCCTTCCTTCCTACCTCCCAACTCCTCTCTTAACTCCTCCTTCCCCACCCCCAAGTTGTAAAGTTTGTTTTCAACATAGTGTCTTGTACATCTCATTCTTACAATGGGTCAACCTGTTACAGCATTTTGTTATTTCCTTTCCCCTCCCCAAATTAGAAAAATGTATATACAAGATGCAGGGCACCAGAATCAAATACAACAGGGGTTGTACCATGGGGGGAGAACATACAAAAGAAACAAAAAATCACATAATACATTATAAAGTACATTAAAATCAACAGCAACAAAGATAAAACCTCTTGTGTCCCTATCTTGGAGTTCATTTTGCTTAGCATCATTTTATATGGTCATATGTACACAGTTTTTTTTTAATACCTTTTCTGCTTGTCCTAGACATACACTAGTTATTGCAAGTAAGGGAAATCATGGGACCTATGTTTGTTTGGGCCTGGGTTACTTCACTTAATATAATTTTTCCAAGTCTGAAAAAGGACTTTTTTTGTGTGTTTCTCCATTTTGTGTCCCCAGAACTTAGAACTGTGTTCAGCACATACAGCAGGCATTCAGAAAACACTTCTGTTATGGCTATTTTATTAGAAAAAAAATTGAAGTGGTTTATTTACAAAGTTTAGAACATTTTATTTAATTTGGTTAAATTGCTGAAAAGAATGTACTTTGTCAATATGATATGTAGATTCAGCCTACAAATTCAGGCTCACCATTTAATGGTATCATTAATTAAGTTGCTGGAAATCCAAGAATGGTAGGGAGAGAAATGTGTCAGAATTTAGACGACTCGGGTGGGTGTGGAATTTTATACCTGCAACCCTTGCTCTTAGGAGCCTTCCATGAATTATACAGTCAATTTCTGTCCAGCCTATGTTTTAAATTGAGACCTTCTCTCATAAAAGAGAAGAAAAAGAAAAGCAGAATATAAACAATTCTTTCTCCATTTGTAAGGTAGAAGCTAAAAAACTGGCTCAAACAGTCTGAGTAGAGAGAAAATGACTCTCAGGGGACAGATTTCATTGATTTCAACATTCCAGGTTTTACCTTTCAAAGTTGTTGGTGCAGGCAATTGGTTCTAGGAGAATCAGTGAGCCCTATGGCTGAATCACAGGATAGGAGTACCCCATTCTTCAGGATAGCTGAAGGACCTTAGTATCCATAGGAGCATTTTTTTCCTTCTGAGACTTACTGAGAACAGGTCCTGAAAATAATTGTTTATTATTAAAATAATCTTAGCAGATGAGCAGAATAGCTCAATTGCTATATCCATGTGATCATATAAGCGAAATGAACTCCAAGACATGAACACAAAGATTTTTCTTTGTTGTTATTGTTCTCAATTTTTTCTTTTGTGTCCCCCTCCACCCCATGGTTTATCCACTTCTGTTATAGTATTTGATTTTGTTACCCTATGTGTTTATCCAAACTAGGAAATCGAAGGAGACAACAAAATGGTGACACAAAGGACAAAGAGGGAACCTATGCAATAGCAAAACTCACAAGAGAATATGTTAGAAATGATCTGTACAACTTGTGGGAGGTTATTGGTAGGGAAAAGGAAGAAAAATGAGGGAGGGTAACAAGTTAGACAAGAAATGTAATCACTACCTTACTTATGTAACTGTAGCCCTTCTGTGCATCACCTTGACAATAAAATTAAAATAAAGTAAGTGAAATTTTAATGATTCTGAAAGGAAGAAAGCAAATGAAAATAGGTTTTAGTTCTGGGATGAAATTACCACTGTATTGTAAGACCAACTAGAGACAATAGGGTAGTGCAAGGTGTCGTAATTGTGCTTTCATTACTTAATTCCTCTTAGAATTTACTTAGCATCTAGCATTTTCATTTGTTAGCATATAAGTTAACAAAATGGATACTTGAGAGGTGAAGGGGATCCCAAGGTCGTGTGGTTTAGATATGTACAAGACATAAATGTGAACCGTCAGTGTTTAACTTTGAAGCTTTTGCTCATATCAGTATTTCTTTTTCCTTGTTGACTGTGGCTGCACATTAGAATATCCTGAGAACCTTTTAAGAATATGAGGCCAAGCTGGGTGCCCGCGGCTCATGTGTGTAATCCTAGCTACTCAGGATGAGGAGATCTGAGGATCACGGTTCAAAGGCAGCCGGTGCAGGAAAGTCCATGAGACTCTTATCTCCAATAAACCATGAGAAACCGGAAGTAACGCTGTGGTTCAAGTGGTACAGCGCTCTCTTTGAGCTGAAGAGTGCAAGGACAGCGCCCAAGCTCAGAGTTCAAGCCCCAAGAATTGCTCAGTGTCAAAGCATTTTCCTAGCATAGGTGAGACTATGAATTCAATCCTCTATATACATTTAAAAATAATACCCTTAGTGATCCTGGTATAATATATATACTTTAGGAAACAGTTATAATTATTTGTCTTTTAAGGAAATTTTTTCAAGGGAATTTGTCAACAAATTATGATAGTGAAACTGCTATACAATAGTGAGGGTTAGTAGATAAAATTGTATATTGTAACTTTTATTTTGTTTTGATTTTGCTTTTGTGCCAGTCATGGGGCTTAAGTTCTGAGTCCGAGCTTTTGTGCTCAAAGCTGGTGTTCTACCTTTCCAGCCACAGCTCCACTTCTGGCTCTTTATTTTGGTGATTAATTGGAGATAAGAATCTCCGACATAGCTAGCAAGATCAATAGAAAGCCCACGGATTGGGAGAAGATCTTCACTAGCCATAGAACAGACAAGGGTCTCATAGCTAAAATATATTTGGAACTCAAAAAATTCAATCCCCCAACAACAAATCCTCAAAGCAACAACTGCCCAATAAATAAGTGGGCTAAAGACTTAAAGAGAAACTTCTTTGAAGAAGAAAGAAGGATGGCCAATAGACACATGAAGAAATGCTCAACCTCCCTAGACATAAAAGAAATGCAAATCAAAACAACATTGAGATACCACCTCACTCCAGTTAGAATGGCAAAAATCAAGAACTCTAACAACAACAGATGCTGGAGGGGATGTGGACAGAAGGGAACCTTACTTCATTGTTGGTGGGAATGTAAACTTGTTCAACCACTTTGGAAAGCAGTATGGAGGTTCCTCAAAAGACTTCACATAGAGCTCCCCTATGACCCAGCAATCCCACTTTTGGGCATTTACCCAAATGTTTACAAACAAGACCACACTAAAGCTACCAGCACAACTATGTTTATTGCAGCCTTATTTACCATAGCTAAGATATGGAACCAACCCAGATGCCCCTCAGTAGATGAATGGATCAAGAAAATGTGGTACATATACACAATGGAATTCTATGCCTCCATCAGAAAGAATGACGTTGCCCCATTTGTTAGGAAATGGAAAAACTTGGAAAAAATTATATTAAGTGAAGTAAGCCAGGCCCAAAGAAACATAGGTCCCATGGTTTCCCTTATTTGCAATAGCTAGTATATGTATGAGTCAAGCGGAAAAGGTCAGATAATGTGATGTTAAGAAAATGAACCCTTAGATATGTATTTTAATGTTTTTTTTTTCCTTTCATGCATTTGTTTCTAACACATTTATAAGATTATCTCTTTGTTGCTTTGTATGTTCCTCCCCCACAGTATAACTCCTGCTTTCACTATATTTGATGTCAGTATAACTTGTGGAGGAGATGGGGAAAAACAAGTCGTTTAAGGATACAGGTGGACCTGTTGCAACAATGAGAAGTACAAGTTGTCATGTCCAAAACAGCTTTACAAAGTCGGTGGGGGAGGGGGGGAGGATTGGGATTGGGATTGGGAGGGGGGAGGCTGGGAAGGGAGGAGGCTGCAATGCTTGGTAAGAAATGTAGGCATTATCCTGCCCAGGTAATTGTAACCCCTCTGTACAGTATGTTCACAAATAAAATAAAATAAAATAAAGAATCTCATTGAATTTCCTGCCCAGGCTGGCTTTGAATGGTAATCCTCAGATCTCAGCCACCTGAGTGGCTAGACCTACAGACACAGCTAGTGGTGCCTATCTACAATAGCTTTTTACCATGAGGTACAGGATCAACAATGCAAGTAGTATCTGAGAACTTGGAAGAAATGCCAAAACACTGAATCGGAAACTCCAGAAGAACTTGAAAATCTATTACAACAAACAGTAATTCAGGCTGAAATTTGAGTCCTCTTAATATAGAGATTAAGAGACTTGGCTTTGGGCTTTAAAAGTTCTAGATTTTAACTGGCTTTCAACACTTGTTAGCTACACTAAGTCAAGTAAATTGACATTACTAAGCTACATTTTCCCCAGATATAAAGAAAGAGTAATGTTATTTACTATTCTGGCAAATAATGGGAAACATTTTAAATCACTTGATTTATATCCAATATTCAGTAAGTAGTAAACAATACCAGAGGGTAAATATTCTAGAAAAGGTAAGAAAGAAATGGAGCTTAAAGGTGATCTTATTTTTAAAGATCTGCAGAAGACAATAATGGGAATATACAATATAAAACACAGTTGTATAAACATATGAAGCTTTAGTAGACTTTAGGAGACAGCTAAGATTGAAGGAATAGACAAAATTGTCACACTCAGTAAATTTTAAGTTCTATTTCTGCATAGATTGTAAATAATTAAGATATATATCTGGGTTATTAGTAGGTATAAAATAAATATTAACATTTCTTATTTTTCTATATTATTTAATAAAATTTTACTGACATATAGTTTTACTGGTTTGTAAATAGTCTTTGAATGTTTGGATGAAAGCAGCATTGGTTATAAAAACTCTTAACAACAAAGAAATTCAAGTCTAGAATTAGGCTTAAGTACATTTCATTTTTACCACAACCTTATTCCCGCCTGCTTCCTTAAAGATCCAGTGTCCAAAAGCAAATGAATGTTTCTATAGGAAGAAGGGAGATATTCAGAGAATGGAGGGAGTCCTGGGATATTAAGTTAGATTAACTTGTTTCCACTGGAATTTTTCTTTTGTAGTTTAGTGACAAATTTGCTATGCTATGTGTGTTCATATTTGGGGACATGTATGTGTTTATGGGAGTGTTTAAAGTAAACTTATATGATTACCAAAGATTATTGTTTTCATTAAATTACATAGCATGATATTATTTCATATTTTTACAAATCATAAATTAGTAATAAATGACTTCAGTCTTTTAGAGTGTGTACTATTGTATATAACATTGTGACTGAAATTGTCATATATTTTCAGAAAGGAATTGAGCTCAGGGTGGTTCCTTTGCTCCTGACAATGGTGTATGCAAATGCAATAAAATTCTGGAAAGGCTTGGAAACTTTTAAGAGACAATAAATGTTAACACTTACTTAGATATAGGTAGATAGAAAGTATAAGTTATGATGGAAATATTGATCCAAGAACTAACATAGTTTTAATTTGGAATGTCCCCAGTGAGCTCATAAGCTAACCACTTGATTCCACAGCTGGTGCTTATGTATTATTTCTTTGCAAGTTTTGTAAAACTTAGGAGGTGGGTACAAGCTGGAGGAAGTAGGTGAGTGGGGCAGATTTTGATGCTTCATGTGCCTTCCTTTCTGTCCTCCATAAGATGAAACTTGCTCTGCCCTATGTTTCTGCCTCATAATTTTCCACCCAGGGACATAATAGAATCAAGTGATCATGGATGTAACTTTCTGAGAGCATGAGCCCCAATTTTTCCTTCTCTGAGCTATTTTGTCACTAGGAAAATAGAAGTGCCTAACAGATGAATATTTGCACAAAACATGAGAGCAGAGAATATTTCATGTGTATCCTTACACATACATTTTAAAAAAGGTTCTTAAGAACATATTAGAATACTTGAGAGAATAATACCAGAACAATTTATGCATTGAACTAAAAGATTAATTTATGGCTTCACATTCCTGAAGTACATAGAACAAAATGGTATATCTTGTTATCTGGCTTGTCAGAATTCAACTATGATGTTATCTATGCTGCATTAAAATATTTGGTGGATCAAATGATATTCTGTAGCATAGAAAAGTTTGACTTGGGGTTCTGGTATCAATCTCAATACAATTCTATTTGTTTAATGAAAAAGTTCCATAGGCATATATGCATCTGGATAACAAAATAGGAGAACCTCAGTTTATGCTTTTTTTTTGCAGGGGTGGGGGGATCTGGTCATGGGGCCTGAACTCTGGGCCTGGGCGCTGTCCCTCAGCTCTTCAGCTCAAGGCTAGCGCTCTACCACTTGAGCCACATCACCACTTCCGGCTTTTTTCTTTTTGCTCATGTGGTGCTGAGGAATCGAACCCAGGGCCTCAGGCATGCAAGGCAAGCGCTCTACCACTGAGCCACCTTCCTAGCCCCTCAGTTTATGCTCTTAAGCAATTTTCAGCAATAAATCACAGTAAGACCATAATATCATGAGTTCTATATTAGTACTCTGAATGTGTCAATTTTCTTGTATATATTTGTTAAAATGAGAGTTTTATTGTTTAATTTTTGTCCTGGTTGTCTTTAATTTGTCAACAGTGTATGAAACACTTGTAAGTCTAACTTATCCTGGTAATTAAAAATAATGAGATAACCATAGTTACTAGTGTATCTTGAATACTCTTAGCTGAGTTAGAATATGCTCTAATCCCCAAGATCAGGCTAAGGTTCTCTCTCTCTCTCTCTCTCTCTGTCTCTGTCCCTCTCTCTTCCACTCTCTCCCTCTCCTTCCCTCTCTCTTTCTCTCATTCTCTCTCACTCTCTTTCTCTATCTCTTTTCTGTAAAATATCTATTAAAATGGTTTCATGCCTAGTTGTAAGGCTTGAGTCACTTATACATCAACCAAAATTCTGTGGGCATGAAGATCTATTTAGTACTTGGTCCACAATATGTTCCCAATAAATATTGTATTAAATAATTACGTGTTTCCTAAAACTGTTGTTTCAAAATAACACATATTGGGTGGCTGAAAAGAAAATCATTTTTAGAATTCTCTTCTGGAGACTAAACACCTAAAAAAAGCTGTTGGCAACCAACTGGAGTTCTGAGGAAGATTCTGTTTCATTGCTTCTTTCTTGTGCCCTGTGGTTAGTAGCAACCCTTGGAATTCCTTGGTTGAAATGTACATAGGTCATTCTTGTTTGCTTGTTTCTGCATTTGATGGTCTCTTTTGTGCATATGTCTTTTCTTATAAGTTATTAATTATTCTTGATAAAGGCATGCCCTGTGACTTCATCATAATATGATTACATCTGTATACTCTATTTTCAAATAAAGTCAGATTTACAGGTATGAGGCATTTGCATTTCCACGTGTCTAATACTGAACAGTATTCAACCTGCAACAGTAGTTCTCCAGTGAAGTGTTCTTCTAGGGCTGTGTTGATATGAAATACATTCTTAAACATGGGCAAATTACTTGCAGATATCTAACTAGCTCAATATTTAGCCTTCAAACCAAAAAATGGTCATAGAATGACCATAGAATGACTTGTCTGACTGTTTTTTAAAACACACTTACTTTAAAGCGCCCCCCCCCCATTTGATCCATCAAATGTAGTTTGTTATATGGGCACAGCTTCAATTCTAGAAAGGATAAATCCATCTATAGCAACTTCTGAAAATATTATGCCCAAATAGATGTATTGAATTATGGGTTGCTGATTTATATATAACTCAAAGAATGATACTTGTAATTTGGGTCATTTTTATTTGGAATCCAAGGAGGTAGCAAAAACTTATTACTTGGCAGTTAGCAATGGTTGATTAACATGTAAATTTCATTCTAGGTTACGCAAAATATGCATCTATTATGTTTTGGTTAATAAAATTGAGCTTTTTTAATTTTAATAAGATGCAACAATAATTGAGTGATTTAAAATGTGCAATTTAATAGTTAAGTAGTTTGTCATTAAATGAGGTTCCAAATATTCCCTCTAATGCGAGGTTTAGCAGAGGATGGGACCTGGAAACGAGACATGTTGGCACAAGCTTTTGTGTGTGTATATGCAGTATGTACCTCTGTGTGTATGTGTTGTATGTGTATGTGTGTTTGTCTATATGTTGCGAATACCCTTAGTTCATATGTTTTGGATCAAATTGGGTATGAAAATCCTTTATTCTATGCATTTGGTGAATACAGTGATGTTGAGACAAGTAGATATTTTTTAACTATCAAAAGATAGGTCTACTAGCTGTCCAAATTAATGGTACTTTAGTGTTTGCAATTTAAGAGCCTAACAAGGGGTTTTACTATTTTTATTATTCTGCTACACCAGTAGGGGGAGGTCACACATTACATTTTGGTGGTCTTCAAAAATATTTCTTTGGACATTTTCTTAAGAAGATCTATCTTCTTGTTAAGAAAATCAACTAATTTAAGAGAGAATACTTGTGGTCATGATTCTCCTAAGCACACTAGCATTAGTTCATAAAAATCCTTGAACTTTTTCTAATTAAGGCATATGTGAAAGACATCAAATATTCCCGGTAAAGTTGTTGTTGTTTTTTTTAATGGTATGTATGATTTCAAAATGCTAAGTCAATTTGTGACATCAGAAACATGATTACTTTGAATACTATTGCAAAATGTATAGAATAACTCTTGGTTATTAAAAGTAAGTTATTTTATGTTTGCTACCATCTGCTTGGTGTTTGAAAACATCTGAAGAAGAAAGAAAACATTTTAAATTTAAGATAACCCCTAAAATAGCTCCTTCCCAACAGAAAACACAATATGGGGAGTGTGTGGCTATTGTTTCTGAGTATGAGAGCTGATTGGTTCACATAGCATGTGCTCTGTAGGAAATTACTCTGATGCTTAGAAGGCTGGTAATGGGACTATTTGTGTTTGTATATTGTGCAGTTTTGAGTGATAGAGAGGCATAACAAATTATTCTTTAAGTTTTACTTTTCGCTGCTGAGTTAATCATGTTCCCTGTTCCATCAACAATTGTTTTCCTCTCATTTTTGTAAAAGTTGAGCATCTTCACTTAGTGTTATTGTGTCGTTCTGTTTACTACATCTGGTAGCAATACACTCAAACGATCATTCCACAGCAACACATAAAAGGTCACAAAAATAAACATTCAAAATAGAAAGATCTTACTTGTAACAAGTATACAAATTGAGTTAGATGTCTGAAGTAATGACAGTTGGAATGAGTTCATCTTATTCTCTGTGAACTCATCTATTTGAAATTTGTTTTCTGTATTTTTAAAGTAAGTGGTTAGATAATATTCGTGTTTGACATCATAGTCTCTGAAGCATGATTGGTTTATTGCCAATTACATTTGAATGTTAAAAATTACAGAGAAGGGGCTGGGAAGGTGGCTCAGTGGTAGAGAGCTTGCCTTGCATGCATGAGGCCTTGGGTTTGATTCCTCAGCACCATATAAGCAAAAAGAAAAAAGCCAGAAGTGGCGCTATGGCTCAAGTGGTAGAGCACTAGCCTTGAGCTGAAGAGTTGAGGGACAGCGCCCAGGCCCAGAGTTCAGGCCCACGACTGGACCCCCCAAAAAAAATTACAGAGAAAATGAATCAAAATAATGATAAAATATTTAGCAAACATATCAAATTAAAAATAAAGAATTAAGATTTTAATCAACAAATAGAACAAGATCTGGGTGTTGATGTCTCATGTCTATAATCTTAGCTAAATAAAAGGCTGAGATTTGAAGATCACAGTTCAAACACAACCCCAGTAGAAAAGTTCAGATGACACTTATATCCAATAAACTTCCAAAATCAAATTGAAAAGGGATTCATTGCCCAAGTTGTAGAGCAGTAGCTTTGAGCAAAAAACAACCCTGAAGAATAGCTCCCAGGTCCTGATTCAAACCCAGGACCAGCACCAAATGAAATGAGACATGGAGTTTTAAAATTTCACTTTGCATACCAAATCTGTGTAATTTATAAATGGCGTATTTTGTAAATTCTTACTTATTTTATACATACCTACACACAGATCTGAATTTTGGAGAACATAGAGTTTAGGTATTTCCAAATACCTGTGTTTCCAAATTGTAAAGTGTTAAACAGATGTGTACCAGCCAAGCAAATGACCCTCCAAATAATATTCCAAAGCTATATTGAATTGATCCCAAGTGATTGATAAAATATGAATGACATTAATATTTTATATCATTTGGCAAACTTCTCTTGATAAGGGTTAAATTTTTCAACATTCTGTCCCGAAAAGAATGTACTTTTCTTTCAAATTCTTGTTCAGCAACTAACTTTTAAAGATGTTGAGATATTAAAAATATTCCAACCTGATGCAGGTTAATTTTATTCATTTATGAAAAATAATAAAAAATTATATTTAGATATTTTCAAAAAGATACATAGAATAAATAACAATTAATTATTAAGAATCATCCAAACCATAAAATCATGTTGAAAATGTGGAGTAAGCAGAGAAATTACCAAAATGTAGTCATATTCTATTAGCTTCTATGTTCTTGAATAGCCAGGTTAAAATTCTGTTTTCTCATTGGTCTTCTAAGAATAACTTCCCTTTAATAGCAGCTAAATTAATGTTTCTGATTAAACAGGTTTCCATTTAATTAAGACAAAGGCTTAATCTGAAAATTAATCACAAAAAAAATCACCAGATTTTTAGCTTTGCTGATTGGAAGTCAGTGCTGATATTATAATAAAGATGGCATGATACATTATAAACTGAAATTCATGAGTCTTTTTTTTTTTAAATAATTTTTTTTCTTTGGTTGGTCGTGGGGCCTGAGCTTTGGGCCTGGGCACTGTCCCTCAGCTCTTCAGCTCAAGGCTAGTGCTCTACCGCTTGAGCTACAGTTCCACCTCTGGCTTTTTCTGCTTATGTGGTGCTGAGGAATTGAACCCAGGGCTTCATGCACTCAAGGCAAGCACTCTATCACTGAGCCACCTTCCCAGCCCAATTCAGGAGTCTCATATTCCCAAGAATCATCTGAATTTCTTGTCATTTTAGATTATAAGTTCTCATATGCTCATGTTACCATGCCTTGTTGTAACTTAGAAGCATTAATATACTCTTACCAGACCAAGTCAAAACAAAACAAACCAAACCACGTACCCTAAATATACTGGGGCTCTCAGCTAAAATGTTCATTATCATTTAATATTACAGAAATGTATATGTTGGGATTAAGTGGCCTGAAATTGAAAGACATAAGATAAAATAGAATAATATAACCTACTACAATCATATTGTGCCAATATGCAGGCAGGGCACAGAGAAAATATACAACAGGTTTTGAAACCAACCAAATTAATCACAGCATAAGCTAGAAAAGAAAGAAGGAAGATTGCTACTCATTGGGTCATGCTGTGATGATGAAGGAAACAGATCTGATCATTTGATTACTAGCCCATAGGTACAGAATTGCAAACTCTTTCTAACTGACTATCTTTCAGTAATATAGTTTAGGAGTTTGTGTGGAATATATAATATATACACAATTCACAGTTTATTTTACAGTGAAGCCCAAAACCCAATCAAGATCATACAAATGTGAAATAAACTCTGAAATATTTCATGATACACAGAATACAATAATAAAAATGATAGTAGTGCAAAATTAGAAAACAATGTAGTAAAAAAGAAAAAAAAGAAGAGAAAAGAAAACAATGTAGTAGCTCTTAACAAACGCACTGATAGCCGGGTTTTTCTTTTTTTTCTTTTTATCTTTTTTTGTCGGTCCTGGGGCTTGAACTCTGGGCTTGGGCACTATCCCTCAGCTCTTCAGCTCAAGGTGAGTGCTCTACTGCTTGAGCCACAGCACCACTTCCACTTTTCTAGTGGTTTATTGAAGATAAGAGTCTCAGGAACTTTTCCTGCCCAGACTGGCTTTGAACCACTATCCTCAGATCTCAGCCTCCTGAGTAGCTAGGATTTCAGGTGTGAGCCACCGGCTCCCAGCTTGATACCCGGATTTTATGAAATATATAAATGGTAATTTATTGAGAGGTAGTAAGACAGAGTAGTTCTTTGAAATCAGAGTGATTTTGAATTAAACTTTATATCTAGCATTTTCTTGTTGATATCATACAATTTATTCTCTTTATCTCAGTTTCCTTATTTATATCATCAACTTCATCTGACTTCTGTAAAAACAAAATGAAATGATAAATGGATTACTGGAATGGGTTGATGGATAGATAGCACTAAATTAGACATAGTGCTTTCTATAACTAGAACATTATTTTCACTACTTGAAATCTTCATATTTAAAAATGAATATTTTCTTTAAATGGCTATTAATGCATTAAATTTCCATATTTTTTATTCTACAATTATGATATAAAGCAAGTTACCATTAAAAGAATATTGGTATTTCACTAAGTTTTCAATAGTCTGTACAGTCTGTATATTTTGGAACACCCCATTACGTGATCCAAGACAGAAACTTCTGCAGTTTTATGAGATATTGATAGCATGACTTCTGAATGCCATGATGTGTTGTCATAGTTTTGATTACTGTAAAAGCCAAAGAAGAAATTAATAGTCAAAACAATGCATTGATATTACCTGACTAAATGAACTATAGTCCCTCTGTATATCCCCTTTATAATAATAACAAAGTAAATTAATTAAAAGAAGACTGCACTGAAAAAAAAGATATTTGAATAATTTTGTTCCTGGCTCTTTGCTAGTCATTAGAACAAAGAATGAAAGAAGAACTTATAGACCAAAACTAACACCTTACATAATTGTTTCTTTTCTTCCTTTCTTAAATATCCCCTTTTTATCAGAAAGAACTAAATAATCTACAGATTAATTTTGTTCTCTCACAAAAACATCCACTGATGTCTTAAATTCCAGTGTCTCAGAGTGTAAATTTGGTTAAAAATACTGTAATTACATAGGAGAGGTTTTACTAGGGGTGGTCCATAAACTACCACACTTGTGTCCTTATTTTTAAAAAAAGTTTAGACACAATGATTCATACAAGGAAAACACTATGTAGGTCTGAAGAATTAGATTGGGATGATGCAGTTGTAGGACTAAGAATAATAAACATTACGAGCAAATCACAGAAACTATGAAAAGAGCATAAAACTTTCTCAAAGTCTTTAGAAGTAATCAATCCTGATGAAGTCTTAATTTGAATTTTAGTCTGTAGGACCGGGACCTAGTAACATTCTGTTGTTTGAGTCACCAGTCTGAAGTTCTTTTTCATAGTAGCCCCAGCAAACTAACAGACTATCCTTATTAACTAAAATGTAAATTCTGAGCAGTTGTATAGAAGCATGTATTAGGATTCCATGGTTGTGAGTAAAGTACCTCAGTTTGACAGCTGAATACAGTACACATCTGTAACATATCTTCTATAGGTGAAGAGTCTAGGTCTACGATAGCTGGTCCTCTGCTCATTTTTCTCACAATGCTGCAATCAAAGTAGTAGCCAGGGTAGTTTCTCATGTGAAGAATTTACTGGGGCAGAATCCACTTCCAAGGACATCAGATTGCTGACAAGATGTTTTCCTTTGTGCCTTTTTACTGAGGTATTCTTTTTTTTTTTTTTTAATATAGCTACAAGTTTGCTAGGGGCTCTTCTCAGCAACTTTAGGGTATCTACTGATCCGTATTTGCTACACCCATGCTCACAGGTTCATATCATGCTGTTTGTCTTTCCAAGCCTAGCAAGAAAATCTTTTCCACTCCACTTTATGACAACAGAGCCTTATGTGTCAGATAATCATGTTAACATCAACTGTGCCATATTTTATTACTTAGATTTGCAGGTTCTACCCAAACTTTGGTGAGAGCAATTATACACAGATGTAACTCAGTGGGGCAACTTCAGGGAGGGTGATCATACTATCTAGTGCATATCTCATACTAACAGAAAACACAATTGTCATTCACTTACACATGAATACACATTCATGAGGAAGATCAGCTGTTCAACTAGAGAAAAAAAAAAAAAAACATTGCAGAGCCTTACAGAATCTACAACTCTGGTATGGCTTATTTTAATCTGGAGAAGATCAGTACACACCTAGGAAAGGAATACTGAACTGTCATTGTACTATGGTTTTTCCAAATTTTCTCATGCTATGATTGAACTTGTTATTTATGAGAAAGACATATTGAAACATTTCTGTAGTACAGCAGAAAGGTAAAACATTTCTATGTATAAGAAAAATAAATGAGAATATTTTAAATTAGAAGAGTCAGAAGAAGGAAAATAAAATTGACTAAAATATTGATGGATTTTAATTATTTTTCAACAAGAGATATGTATAAATGTAGCTATAAGCGAAAGATACTAGTATTCTAGATGAATTTTGAAAATTTTAATTAGATACAACTGGCAAATAAATCTCAACGCTTAAAGCTATTTATCTTGGAGATATTTAGATATTATGATTCAGTTATAACATACTTGTGCTAAATGACAAAACTGCACTTCAGTTTGTACACTTTTATGTACACATTCAATAAATTAAAGGATAAGATACTTTAAAACGTACAACCTTATATGTGATCTAATTCTGAAATGTAATGGTCTACACTCTCCACATTTCATATTTATTAGTTTGTAAAACCTTTTCTGAATTTGTATATTGTTTAGAACAAATAGACATTTTATTCTGCAGAGTGAAAATTAAAATGTACATACCATAAAAGAGGGTCAGTCAGCAAGGATTGCTTTCTAAATTTTATGTCCCCAGACAGCCATTAGGCAGCCAGCAGAAAAATGCATTTTGAAGCCATGGAGTCTCCAGTTTTTATCTCTGACATTATGTTGAGAGTCGACAGATGGAAGCCCAGCAGCAGACATGCAAAGTGGATGCCAAATGAGGCACATATACATAGCAGAGTGGTGCCCTGCCCAGGTGGTCATCTTCTCCTTCCCAGAACCTTTAACATGGCTCACTCCAAACTTGACTGTGCTGTAGCGATATTGACATGTTCTTCAGTCATTGGTGAATGTCAGTGGGCTCTTGGCTCTCTGCATCAGGAACTTTAGTATGCTCTCTGCTCTGTACATATGTCCAAGTTGGCAGCCAGTTGGCATGGCTGTTGATGTGTCTCTATCTGTCAGATCTTCTCATCACCTTTGGGACAGAAATAGACGATATGAGTATGTCAGCAAGAACGTTATCATTGGCTGTGGATAGATATCTAGGGAAATTAAATTTTGGAGTTATTTTAGGAGTAACTTCACAAATTATCATCTCAACCAAGGAGTGATCTGTGTTTTGGAAGGAGGGAAAAAATCTTATTGAAATAGGAAAACCTTCATGATAACTTTAGCTAAGACTTCCATCATTGTTAATCATTATAGAGTGAACCACACCTTGAACAATTGATCTGAAGAGAGTACATATAAATCATGCTTATAGAACACTGAAACACCTTTTCTATAAACCATTATGCAGGAAATTAAAACAGATAAAAATGAAATTAAAACATAGATAATGTTATGAAACAGAATCATGCAGATGTTCTAAATACCCACTGCCGCCAGTGTTCACAGCATTTTTAAGAGGATAAGATTGCTTTCATACTCACATGCAGATATTTACATTTATTTCACATTGGTCCAGTTACCTAGCTAATAGAAGACACCCAAGTTATTTTTGCCTCAAATTTATCATTTGACCTTGAAATAATTGGGTGAACTAGTTCTAATTTAAATTAACTTCTCCATTATCTGCTCATATCAATGATGTTATCTTTAATTGTTATATTCATTCATCCATTGAGTCACACAATAATATTTACTGAACCTTTTATCTTCTGTCCAATGTTTTAAGTACATCCCCTAATTATGCTCCATAATTTATTGCATGAAATTATGATCTATTCATTCAAGGAAAATACTTCAGAAATATTCTTGAATTTTTCTTGAAGTTATCCCTCACATATAATCAGTTCTTAAGGTATCAGTTTTTAAGGGTATTTCTTAACATCACAGATCAGTTATTCTATTTCCAAAGTCTACCTCTTTTATGTATTGAAGAGTACTGAATGATTCCAATTTTAGGCTATAGACCAGTGTCACCATATATTACCATTTTCAGTCCTGGAGAGATTAATTATGGTATTGTAAGAATAGGAATGTATTTTCATTTTGCATTAGGCAAAAGGTTGAATGTATTTCATACTTACATATGGAGAAAATATACTTTAGAACTAAATGTATTGTTTGGCTGATAACTTCTATACCAGAAATTGAAATCTTAAACCTGAACTTTTCTTCATTGGTCATGACAGAATGGAAAAACAGAAGAGAGATGAATTGTGTTTCTTGAACAACCTAAATCTAGAATATCATTTCTACGATATACATCATGGAGATTTATATCTGAGTCCCAGTTTGATGGGAAGGATAAAAAAATCTACCCTTAATGAGTAATGAAATGTACAGTTTATCACTTAAAGTTAGGAATTTATCATTACCTGAGCCCCATCTCAAGCAAAAATGGCACTTGGACACTGAAAGACCTTCTGTAGTGACAGAGACTCATTGACAGTCTCCAAATTAGCCTACATTTCTGTGCCTTTGTGTATGATGCATTATTACAAACGTTTTTCCTCTTTCTTTCTCTCCATTCATTTACCAAATATATATCTGCACTTTAAGTTCTGGAAATTTGTGTGAATTAATTAATTCTGAATCATTTATATTTTATGTGAAGCATTACCAAAGTTTGTCTTTATTATTATTATAATAAAATGATAATAGTCTCCAGGAATATAATATTTGTTGTGAAAAGCACCCTGGTACCAGAATAAATTCTTTATATGTATTTTCTCTAAACAATCATCAGAGTAGAAATGTATTTTATGAATCTTTAAGATAGAGAAACTGGAGCTCAGGGGTGATAAATTATTTACTGGGGCTCGCATAGTTTTGAGTAGTTGAAACTGAATTCAAGTTCAGATTGATCTGTAGCCAAGCCCATCTATTCATCAAACTGATCTCTCCTCTTATTGAAAGAGGTAACACAGGTAATTTTAATTAATCTATCATCTCCCACTTATCTTCATCCTGAAGATTAATTTTATTATTTATTTGCTCTTGCTTGTAGATTTCTTGTCTGGATTCCATACATGGTATAATGTACAGTAAATTTTCAGTGAATGAATCACTGAATCTTGATCAGTTCAATAACCTTGTGAACACTAAACACTTTCTTCTGGTTGAAAAGCATGCTTTACAAGATTTCTGTTTTTAAATATGGGAGTCTGGTATTCATACCTCTGTTAACTACTTATTAAGGTTCTGGAAGCTTGAAACTAATAATGAGTGAAACATTTGATAAAATATCAAGCAAACTTATATACTAGGAGGTGGTGGGCCATGAAATTAAACCAGTCACCATATATTGCAGCAGAAATTTTAGGTCAAGTTTACTTCTATTGCTTTGTTTAAGAACGCCCTAGAAATATACTTTTAAAGCAGTTAGCAAAAGTAATAAGGAAAGGGAAATTTTGATTAAAAAAATAGAGCAAGGAGAAATGAGAGGTAATTTGGGAGCATAAGGCTACAGGGAGGAGGCCAGATCTTAATGGGATTTTGAAGCAGGGGACTTTGGATAGCTAGACAGCAATATGGCGGGAGTGACAGTAGGATGGCGCTGGAATTCTGGTGATTTGAAAAAGGAATATCAGCCCATGAAAGCAAAGCAATGTTACACAGAAGTATTTAGTCCTGTGAAAACCTAGAGGCAAATAAGCCTGCCATTTGACTCTTGTATTCCTGTCAGCTATGGGCTGACTTCTGCAGTCACAGATGGGATTCCTCACAAATGTGCGTCCATGTACTCTACAAAGAAAATGTGTTTGGGAGTACTTTATGACAGGATCCCAGCATGCAGACACAGCTTGGAAATATAAATCAGTAACCTTTAATATTTTAGCTTTAAAATGTTAAGCCCTGACTTACTGTACTATTTTGGTATAATCCTCCCAGTTTTTGTTTCTACTTTAGATTTATATATCTATTTTACAGTGGTTGAGATCATGCAATGATGTAAGACAGAGACAAACCTAGAATATCAGAGCTAGAGGTGCCCTACAGATGACCTAATGCAGTGATTCATTTCAAAGATGAGAAAATAGAAGAAAGAGAAATGATAGGGTGTGTTCCATGTTTCTAAACTAGATTGCAATAAATTGGTCCAGGATTCTGGTTTCTAGATTTAAGGTTCAATTTTCTTTCTCTTGCCATATATAGTTTCTAAGAGAATTGTGTGATCACCATACTGATCTTTCTTCATTTATAAATATCTGATATAAATGATAACAAATATAATTGAATATTTTAGAAATCCATGAAAATAGGGAAGCCAACAGCTTTCTGATGGGGAGGGGTAGCTGAGAGAGTTTATATACAGCAATAAAAATATGAAGTCTTGTTAACTTTATTACTGGTAAGTAGAAATATGGAGGACTAAAAATTTGATTCATTTAAGAAAAATTGTTTTATGACAAGAGCCCTACATTGCAACCTTTCAATACAGAAACTTTTTTCCAGTGTGTTTTGGCAGTATTACTGGCATCACTTAGGAGTTCATTCTAAATTCAGATTTCACATCCACAGATCCACTGGATCAGAATTTATATTCCATAAAAGCCCCAAGAGAGCTATATACATATCACATTTTTGAAAGGCACTGTTATACAGCCCTTATTTCTTTCTTAGGATTACTTCTGCTGTTTGAATATATCTAATTAAACTCTTATGAGGCTGTAAATACAAGGTAGTTAAGATCAGAGTAGAAGACTTTTATGATTTCATCCCAACAAAATAACGGTTGGTCCGTGAAGAAACTAAATATAAACTGGAATTATATCATTGGTTTTCTTCTCCACTGATTTTGAGCAAAATATATAAACAGTTTCTCACCTGTTAGATATGATGGTAGTTATTGTTCAGAAGTAGAGGTGAGATGAGGCTAGTAGGTATCCCATTATGCTGAGTATCAACCATCTTGCTTGCTAGCCCCTCCCTAATTCTGCTCCTATTCTACCTACATTATAACATTTATATGGAAAACTAATGAGGAACGTAAGGGAGTGCCATTTATTCCTTTCTTTTTTCAAAAACTAGGACCCATTCATCATCTTTGATACCTGAAACCTGAAGTTATCAGTTCTTCCATTATTGTCCATGCAAGCACAAGGAAATCTCTTGGGCTTCTTTTATCTTTTAAAAAGGAGAAGAAGAGAAAGAAAACAATGTGTTTTAAGTGAGACTATTGGGCAGAACAGTCTCAAATATAATTTGAGTTTGAAAACTTAATTATTTCAAAATAATTTAAAAATGCTGAAAGAGCATGAAATTTGGGAGTCAGTCAGATTTGAGAACGAACAGGTTTTGCAAGTACCAATAGACAAACATGGAGACAGCGTACAGTCTAACCATAGCAGGCTCTCTTTCTGTCTCTGTCTCTGTCTCTCTCTCTCCATTTGTGAAAAATGGAATCCTAGCACTGATCTTGCAGACTCCTCTATGACCATCCACGAAGATCCCATGTGAAGCTGGCAACTCCTCACCAGGTGCATGGGAAGTCACAGTAAATGAGGGTTGTTATTAGGACATTTTCACAGGCTGAGGAAAATTCATTTCCAAGGAGAGTCATGCCAAATGGAATGCTCAAGTTACCGTTTGCATTTTTCACCCGTGAAGGTGTCCATGAATTGAAATTAGCACTGTGTGCGTGAGCCTCATGGGATTCCAATGTTGCTAAGGCAACCTCTAATTTCCAAATCAGGGTAAATAGTTTCACAGAATGTACAGTTTCCTTTAACAAATTGAATTCCCACGAAGGGCACACCTTTCCTTCCCCTGCTGCTCTGTACCCAAGTTAAGGTTGTGCACCTGCAGCTCTGCCCCTGAGTGCCAGGGGCTACTGGCATCTTCTGCCAATGACACTCTGAAGGTAACAGCCAGCAAGGGAGATCCCTAAGGTCTGTCAGCATTACCCAGACTTTACCTTTTGTACTTTGTCAAGTTGAAGTCACATTTCTTGACTCACACAGTAGGCCACTGAAACAACTCCTTGGCTCATTCATGTAATGGGAAAGAGCCATGTGGTTTACAGACACCCTGAGCTGCCTTGCCTTCACCACCCTGCAACAATCCTTATTTCCCCTACTCACTCATAGAAATTCCTGCCGAGAATGAACCTATTATTAAACCAGCATTGCCTCTCCTGCTACATTCTTATGTTAAATTAGTCCTCTTCATTGTTGCAAATAATAGGCAACCACTTATATACCAATGAAAATTCAATACACTGCTGTGGGATTATTTCAGTCCTCGATAAACTACACATTCCTGCTATTGTTTATGGGGAGCGATTTTAAGTCTCTCATGCTTCTTTTTCAAGCTTTTCTTCTGGAAGGAATGACATATCTCCCTCATACACTTAGCATATTTTCTCCTTGAACCCTTTTGCATGGTAACAGTAGTATCTTTTTTATTGTTTAGCAATAATTCTTAGTGCTAGCTCTTGCTTTTGAATATGCCAGTGGCAAAGCATGAATTCAACGCTAAAATCTCACGGAAGCATGTTAATTATCTTTGTTGCAAATATGAAAAAAATAGAATTATTTCATCTTTTATAGTGAGGTTCTGAAATCAGAAGTAGATATAGTAGCTTTGTTACAGCTTAGTAAGAAAAAGACTTCCTCATCTAATTTTCTTGAGGGTCCATTGTGTGTGAAGCAAAAGTCTGGGCCTCTCATGCATTCTGCTGTCCCCCGAGCTTAATATAACTTAAAAAGCAGACCGTATTATTTCCACTTTACTCATCTGGATTGACTAGTTGGAATGTTGAAACATCTTATATTCTGCAATATTTAATTTGGAAAGTCTAGATATCACTGCAGTATATCAAAATTACTGATAGAATGGACAAAGGCAAACATTTCTTCCCATACCAGGAGGGGAGTAAATTTCTTCAAAAAGTGCTAAGTGTGTCATTCATAAAAGACGGTAGACACAATGTACATGTTGGTAGGGATAATGATAAAATGGGTATTTCTGTACCCTGCATTTGTTTCCTAGTGTGCCTGTCTTGGGCTTTTTGGCCCTCATCTCCAGGAGAGATGTGTACTGTAGAATGAATTACCTGTGTATTCAGGCACCTGTGTTTGGCCTATGAGAATCAGGGAAGATGGCCGAAAGGCCGAAAGAGGATTGAAGTCAGAATATTTCTTTCCCACCATCTCTCACTGGAGACTTCCCATCTCATGGCTGTCTGTCTATTGGTGCCAGTCAGGACTCTGATAATGCCATTTTTTCTCCTTTGTCCTTTGACGAAGATATTAATGGATTCTTGCCTTTCTGACTCCCATTTGTTTTGTTAGCTAGTACACCAACTAAATCAATCAGTTATCATTACATCTTCTATAATACACATATCCATAATGCTTTCTTCCTTTCTAATTTTTATATTTTGATCATAATAGAAATTTTAAGCCTTTGTACTCCACCTTGGTTATACCTATCACCCCACCCTTGAAGTCGCCACTTTTTGGTATTTTGACTTTAGTATTTATTTCTTGTTGGTGGCAGTTTTTAAAATTTTTCTTTATCAATTATATAACCTCAAACACTACATATTTGATTTTTACTGGTTTTCCATTTTATATAACAGGAATCACTCCGTATGTTGTCTTCTGTAACTTTCTTTTATGCAATAGCATTTTTTATATTTATGCACATCAATAAAGGCAGCAGTTTATTCATCTTCTTTGCTGTATTATATTATATTCTGTGAAACAACATGAGTTATTATTCATTCTACTTCTGATAGATTATTTTATTCCAAATTTTCTTATGAACATACTCCTATGAATATTGCAGTATTTGTCTCCAGGTGCATATACGTATGAGTTTCTCCAGAATGTATGTCTAGTCAAAGCTGTATGTCATCTAATTCCTCAGGTTTATGTATTAACATTAAACTGTTTACCAAAGTAATTGCATTGATTTACAGTTACCACAGTTAGCAATGGACAAGTATCCTAGCATTTAGATTCATTGAGTAGGTATTAAAGATTTAACTTAAGGAAAAAAAACCCAACTACAGACTATATCTAAAGCTGTTTTGTATATTTTTCCTGTGGTGAGGATTTCCTGTGTTGACCTATTCCTCTCATACAAGCAAATTAAAACATTTCTATTGTCTGCTGATAACACTTGCATTTTTTTTGGTTGTTGTTGATGAGAGCACTCTCAAGTCAATCATTTCATTTTCTGGAGGTTAAGTAGCTTGCTAAAGGTGGCTCATTACAGAGTAAGAGGAGATAAACAAAGGTAATTCTTTGGTGTTCATATTGAACTGAGGCTCCAAGATGAAAACAAAGAAGCAACGAGAGGCAACTCATTCTAAAATGAGAAATTATTACCCACTTTGCCATTTCATGTGGAAATATCCCTAATGGGTTTTTATAACTTTGAGGCTAGATGAAATAAAATGTTGAGATTTAAGAGACTAAAAAAAAATTCTGTGGAGAAAATTTTCATATTCAGGTAACATTCACCATCCAGAGGATTAAAAAAAATGTTTTCTCTCATTGCAAGCTTAATGATTGAACATCAGAAGAATGTTTCCAAAAACCTGACTTAAATTACCTTAGGCCCAAAGAATTCCAGCTCTCACTTCTATAAAGTGCTAAAGGCGAATACTTTGTCTAGCCAGATGCTTCTACAATAGAAGTTATCTGCAACTCCATGTGGCTTGCCAGTCCAAATGATCTACAGGATGTAATGGGTCTGAGACAGGTTTTATGCTACAAGATTCGGTTGGGAGAACAATGGGGACACAACTATGGAAATGTGCAAGGTGGATCGCTCCAGATTGAGGAGAAAAATGTAAGTATTATGGAGAGAGTCACTGTTGTGTCAGGTGAGCTAAGTGGATGTCTCTAAGGTGTGACGATAAGAATCAGGGAGATGCTTTCCAAACATTGTGCTAGGAAATCTACAAAGGAAAGATTGCCCTTTGCACATAGAAGTTTAGAATGTACTACATCAGATGGCTCAAGCACTAATTCCACTCATTTCTACTGTCTTCCTCTCTCTCCATCACCCTGATTTCTATTGGAGCTGAGAGGTGAATGTTGAGAAGAGGCACAGAGTGAAGACAAGCCTATCCACAGTCCACTCACTGTGAAATCCAGCACAAAGAATGCCAGAACTGAGAGGACAACTGAACATTATATTCACTTCTGAATTTTGCTATTGCTTGTACTAGGCAACTTAATTAGCCAAGTGAAAAGGTTTTGTAAGAATAAAAATGATGTATAAAAAAAAGAATAGAAAGGATGAGAAACATTTTAAGCAAAAATGAAACAAAAAGTAGTTCCCATACAAGCAATATTTACCAGGACTTTCTGAAAGTTTTGTGTGTGTGTGTAGAGAGAGAGAAAGAGAGACAGAGAGAGAGAAGAGAAAGTGTGTGTGAGAGAGAAGGTATAAGTCCACTGGGACAAAGAGAAAGGAGAGGAGGTAATAGCAGATCCATCAGCAAAAGCTTTAGGAGGTGGAAAGCAGCAGGACAAGAGGTAACAGACAAAGCAAAGCCAAGAAGTCTGAATTCTACACAGTGGGAATGCAGACAATCAATTCAGTTTCATTAGAGAATTACTAAGAGGCTCAGAAGTTGGCTAGAAATAGAGTCCTGTACAAGTAGAGGTGAAGTTGGGCCAAGCAGGCTAGTCTACAGTCTGTTTAAAAGCCGTTTGAGTCCTTAGATCCCTTTCAGATTGCTCTTGTACATCCCATGATATTTCCAAATAATGTTTTAGATCTCCATTTGCATTTTATTTTACCTTCAGGTATTACCTTTTGTCTTCTGGGTAGTTACTTTTTCATATGTGTATGTGTGTGTGTGTGTGTGTGTGTGTGTGTGTATTTCTATCCTTGATAGTTTCACTGCTAACCTTCTCTCCTTTCATACAACACAGTTTCGCTGCTATTGTAGATGATTAATATGATATATTTACATTATTGTGATTATGTAAATGTTATTTACTGCTGAGTCATTTAGGATAGTTAATTATTTTTCTCAAAAATGTTTTTCTCTTTTATGACATTAATTAGTGCCTTTTAAAAACATTTTGATTAATTATACACATATATACACAGAGAGAGAGAGTGAAAGAGAATATAATTACACTGGAGAGTTGTACAGGTTGTCCAGTAGTATAGAAATAACCTTATTCATAATAACAAGGAAATGAAAAGATTTAAGGGAACATGAATCTGGAGGTGAAGCAAGAAAATCAGAGTAGTTATGTTGACTGGAAGGGTTGTCAGTGTAGTTTAATTAGTGTAATATCCTAATATTAATAAAAGATTTATTATTAGTCCATTATTATTTTTAGCCTAAGTTGTTATTGTTGTGACATTTTCATATGTTTATTAAATCAGATTCACTTCCTCCAGCTTTTTCTCTCATCTCTCTGTTCCTTTTCTTAAGATAATTTCAACAGGTCATTTTCTATTAGGAATTTATAATATAGCCACTTTTCTTTTTAATATGATTGCTTCCTTACCTGTTGTATCCAGAAGAGGATAAGAGGGATACTGATGTGAGAGCTAATTCGAATTAATAGGACATAGTTACTGTGTGCACATAACAGATGCAGAGGAGTCTTTTGATTCCTTGGTGATTTTATTTTGGTTTGCTAGATGGTCACACCATTCAGTGAGATATAAACAAAGGAAGCCCAGTTTGGGAGTGATGAAGCAGGCTAGCACTGTGAGGTGTAAGTGGTATCTCAATCTTATTTTCCTGGAGCCAGTTCTTCCCTCATCTAGCCGGTAAAGGTACTCCATTCTTACTGCCACCATCGAAGACATAATCTAAATAAAACTGAACACATAAGTTAGTTCTTAACTTTGATTTGTTACAGAAATATTTTTTAAAAGACATGCATTATGAAAACAAGAAAGGATAAAATGCTACTTTCCAGTACTTTCTGGAAGTGAAATGAAATAAATGAATGGAGTAAAATGGAATCTAAATGAAAGGAAGAAAGGTGCTTCGTGTAAGTCCACAGTCTAGAGATCTGGAAAATTGCAGTGTTTTCTCACAACAACCAAGTATAAGTATGGGAATCTTTGATTACATCTAGAAAAGACTGTCCACAGAGAACTTTTACTATTTCCTCACAAACATTAGTGATTTAGGGTCGAGGCTGTTTCCAAGATAATAACCTCAAATATAGCCTACCTGGGTAAAGAGGGTTGAATTTGTGGCTTGATGAAAAAAAAAAAATACAAACCAGGAACTGGCACATCTTAGTAAATGAGAGTGTATCTGTCACCAGATTGTCCCCCAAATGTAACATGTAGTATAATTTAAGAGCAATATTGAAGAGCAGGTTGACTTCGTCAGTGATTGAAATTGTTTGATTATCATAAAAACAGAACTCAAGTTCAATTATTAGAAATATAGAAGAGATTCTATCTGGCTTTGTGAAATGCAATTTGTACTTGTTATGTACAATGTGCAATTGAATATGCCTCTCTGAGATACATGTTTTAAAGCGTAGCTGGTAGCATTGGCTTGGAAGTCATCAATGTGTCTGTGGGAACTGGGAGCTTAGTAAAGGTCAGTGCATCCACACCATATAGAAAAACAAAGAAAAACGCTGAGGGCAAAATAATTCCAAAATCACAAAATGCAAACAGGGGAAGAAGACAGTTTCTTAAGGACTATTGAGGAAATATTTGTAGGTATCCTTTAGCTGAAGGCTTCATTTTTGTGGGCATATGCATTCCAATTGACTCTCTATGTCTAGACCTTATGCAAAATATTATGCATTTCTAAAGCAAAATCTTTCTTGATCATCATTATTTTGTTTGCATAAGTAGACAAACAATTTCTTTGTTTAATATTAACTTTGGCTTCAAGCAGAAAGAAGCATTAGAGCACTAGGACATATAAATATTTCAATGAGCATTCATTAAAAACACAAATGTCTACACAAAAGAAGGGGCAGAGAAATACAAATAATGTGCATGAAGTCACAGAAAGCTATAATTCCTTGTAAATAGTTGTATTACAGAGTAGCCAGAAAATTAGAAGTCTAGAACATGGGCAATTATTGAGTTTCTATTCATGTTTCAATTATCTTAAAATATACTTATAGTAATAAATTTCCTCTGGTGTGTAGGTTGGTATTCTTGAGCACTTTAGAGATGTAGACTCTTATTTAAGATGAAACTGAGGGGCTGCCAACACTTCATATGTCAGCCTTGGTAAAAAGTGATGTTCATGTGTTTCTGTCAGTTGTCACCTGGGATAGATTTCAGTTGCCATTGTGAATATAAAAAGCTCACTACCCCATTATTAATTCCCATGAGTTATTTAGTCCTGTCTTTCTTTTTTCTAAAGGTTAAACTCTTATCTTTCTGCTAAAAGTTAGATAATTAACATTCTCACTTACAATGCTTCTATAACATCTGTAGATTATGCACCATTAATCAAATTCCTCTGCAGGCATGATTGACTTTTTGCAAAGAAACTTGGGGAATAAATCTTTTCTCTTTAGTAATAAATGTGTTGTTATTATGGTTTAAAAAAATCTCCTTTTGAGAAACTCAATTTGGAGTAATGGTCTTTAACTACTTAAAATGGGTATCGTAAAACCTTATAACAGAAATACGAACAAATGACATGTTTTTGAAACCTTAAAAGTGCTGACATATCTTTGCATTCAAAAGAAAACCCTTAGAATTTGTGATTTCCAAAGCATTGCATATTTATAAAATCATTTGTATTGACATTTAAATTCTCCATTTCTAAATGACAGAACCAAAGAGTAAGGATATATACTTCATCAGCCTTTTGACTTGAATTTAAAATTCATTTGTGTGGAAAGGATATAACAAAAATCAGATTTTTAACTTTCTAAAATTTCTCTTCCTGAATTGTCAAGTATACCTGGCACAATGCAATTGCTAGACATTTATAGGAAATTTGTCCTAGAAATGATTTGCTCATGGAAAAAATCTGTTTTATATCTTTGATACTTCCTTGACATTTTCTTTCTGCTGTAGGTTTCTTATAATGCCTCCTTGATCTGTCTGAGAAGATAGATTGCAAAAGATTTTTTGGAAGCTTTAGAGATCTATTAAACATTAAAAAAACTCTCCTATTATAAGACCTTGTTTCCAATCCTTTTTCTCCTGTTTCTTTCTTCCTTCTTTCTATTTCATTTATGAAAGTGATAGTAAGTAGTAATGCACATTGCAGGAAATAAATTAATATGAGGTTTTTTGTTAGAAAATAAACATAAACTGGGCAATAAAATTCAACATAAATATTACCTATCAAAATAAACAACCTAAATTATTCTTCCTTCAGATTCTGAGTAAAATGAAAACTTACTGATAACAGATTAGTAAACACCACATAGAGACATGTATACTTTTTAATACCTCATTAGTAGTTATAGAGGTAATACTTTGGGCAGAAGATCCAGAGTTTTAGAGGTGAGAAATTCTTACAGAAAGAAAGCAGGTTGAGGCCAACAAGTCATATTTAGGGAGGATTACTGTTTTTATTATTGAGTTTGGGTTAACTAAAAAACAAGAAACAAACAAACAAAAAAAAACCCAAAAACTGTAGTATTCAAGATCTCAAGTGTCAGAAAGGTGGTATACAGAATAATCTTCATGTAACTTGTTTTCTGATTATTAATCCATTTGCTGTTTTTTTGTGTGTGTCTTTTCTTTCTCTAGCCTGTGGTCTTGAAAAGGACCAAATCTCACCCATTATAGTTCCAATAATGAGCTCAGTGGCTGACAGAGTTTAAAAACACATGTAATAGTATTGAACTTAACATTTGTTTAAATTAAGAGTCCATTTCTAGATCCCTGACACACTACTTACTTCTTCAGTTATGCAGTCTTTGGTGAATTATGTAAGACAGAATCAAGTGTGAAAAAATGATTGCAGTTGAAGATAAAGATTCAAACTATAGAATTCAGACATTTTGAACAAAAATAATGACAAAAATATTCTGCAAACTTGCACTTAAACCATCATATAAGAAAAGGGGGAAGAATTCATAACATTTAGGAAGTGAGAAAATAATAATGTACAATAATATATAATAATAATGTATAATAATATATAATAAATGTATATTGACCTCACTTGAACTTTAGAAACTATAAAATAAAGTATAAAAATAAATTTTAAGACTATCATGAGTTCATGCCTGCAATCCTAGGTATTCAGGAGGTTGAGATCCAAAGGGTTGTGGTTCTAACCCACCATAAGAAAAAATAATCCTTAAGTCTTCAACTCCAAAATAATCAGAAAAACAAAAACAAAAACAGAAATAAAAAACCCCACATCATATTGGAAGTGTCACTCAAGTGCTAGATGTTCAGATGTTCAAAGCAAGCTGAGCAAGTGCTAAGTGTCAAGTTTGAGTTCAAGCCCTATTCCCAGAAATATCTATGATCAATTTGTACTCAATGACTAATTAGCACAAAAAGTGCATTTATTCCATGACTTCAGCTCATGTAGATTCTACTTGCATTCACACTTTAAAATTTCAAATGCTTATATCCTTTTATTCTTAAGTATAACGAGAGGAAAGTTGACCATGCAATGAGAATTGTTTTTCTAATGTTGCTCTTCACACAAAATTAGTCACAAAATTCAAGTTCTTTCTCTCTTTCTCCCTCTCCCTTGCTCTCTCTCTGTCCCTATTCTTATTCACAGACTATTTTGTAGCTAGGAGTAGTTAGGTAGCTAGACATTCTCTACTATATGTGCTGCAATCAATTTAAGCAAGCACACTTTCTGCCAAAATTTTTTATTCTGTTCTCAGTGTAGTACTTAATAAACATAAACTAATTACAAGCTTCTGTGATTTAGGCAGTTTTGGTTTCTATCCTCAAAGTACAGAGGTCAAGTTGATGTATTTGTTGGCAACCATATTTCTTGCAACACATGAGCTTGAACTTTGATTGTAATATAATAAGACATACTTTCTACAAGATGTAATTATAAACATTGTCAACAAGATAGAAATCATGTATTTATTGAGCTATTTGCTGAGGTTCCCTTACAAAGAAAATAGTTAGCTTTAACAACAGCATATACAATTTATGGGTTCCCGATAATCTTAGTATTTTAGGGCTCAAAATTTTAGTTTATTAAGTCATTCTTTTTGTATTTTAGATGAGGAAATCAGATGTAGAAAATTTACATATAAACTCATAGTCCCCAGAAGAGAATCCGTGACTTTCTCCTTAGTCAATGCCTGTTTTGGAATGCTGCTATTGTTCAGTGCACTCCCTAAGAAAATGAAATCCAAAGCTAATCAAATGTTAGATGAATTTAGTCATTAATAAAACTGAGAATGAAATATCTCAAGGTAAGTGATTCAAATAAATTAGGGCAGGAAGTCATGTTTTACTTGATAGAAAACTCCAGCTTCTGAATAATGCAAATATTGTGAAGCTTTCCATTGTGTGGAAATTTTGGTAACTTCATAGTTGGTGACAAGTCCTTGGCAGTATGATAGACCATGATCTGTATTGAAGTGAATTTTATTCACCAAATTCTTTTGCTTTTTCAGTCAGATTTTTATTTGCTGTTTGTCATTATCTTTAAGTATAATAGGAATCCCTATTTCTGAATATTGGGCGATTTTGCCAACTCAACTGACTGGAAGATTCTGGGATGCTGATGTAGAATGTAATCTTTGGATGTTGTAGGTAATTCTTCAAAGCACCTCAGTTTTTGAAAAATGATATGCGAATCAATAAATAATTAAAATAATGATACTGATAACAAGAAATCTTTTAGGGAAAATAATGTCTACTTGAATCATTGAATTAGTCTTTCAATCTTTCAGGGTATCAACCAGAAAATAAAAACAGACAATGAAATGTACACTAATTAATATCTTGGTCAGGTGGATAAGTTTTTTTTTTAAATCCTTTAATAGAACTGAAAGTGTAGCTATTGATTTCTTAGGAGATAGGATTGCTAAAGGCTGAATTGCTTTTATGATTAAATCACAAGCTTCAGCTCTGGCATCAGTGTTTCCTTGAGTCAAAAATCACAGAGGATATCTGCAGATCCCTAGAGCTGTTTCTCTGAGTAAACTAGCAAAACATAAATATTTCCCTGAGGGGTTTTGATCCAGTGCTAGATTAGCTGCCTGAAGTTGATCATTTCAGTTTTTCTTGGAGAGATCTATACAAGCTAGTTACCGACTTGACTTGCCCTCTGTTCCTGAGAATTAAAATGGATAATGGTGTAAACCTCTGCACTTATTTAGTGCACTTCAGGGCAAGATAGAAATGCCAGGTTCCTAATGTATCAGTGTTTTGCAGTATATATTATTGTTCTTGGAGTTTGAATAAGTTAAGAAGGCAAGTTAAATATTTAAAGTTCAGAGTTTATCACCAATTAATTCTCAGGAGTCAGGTAAACTCACCATTAAAAAAAAACTCTTACAAAATGAAGTTCACACACAATCCAAAATGCAACTTAAAACAATGAAATATTTAAGGGCAAGTGGTGTGAAATGGCAAGTTAGGTGCATAGTCAAATAATTTATTGAACAATCTCATATGTTGTTATACAAACTTCCAAGTTAGTTTTATTTTCTCCATTTTCTTCAACCATGCTTCATTGATTTCCTTTTCCTGGTCCTTAATGACATCCTGGGAGATCCCATAGCTTTCCTGCCACTTTCTGTTATTAAAAAGTGCAATCTGGTCTTGTCCAATTTAAAACTTCAATTTCATCACTCCTCATCTCCCAGAGCTGACCAAGACCTGCACTTTCACTCAGCTACTTTGCTCTTTCTCCCTCCCCTTGGAGTGACTGTTCTACTGGCATTAGAAGAAAAAGGTATCACAGAAATAGACAATAGTCTTTTAACCTCCCTGGTGCAGTTTCACTACAAGGAGTGCTAATGTGCATCAAAACTTCCAGCCATGGATGCTCTCTTTCTGGCAGGCTTCAAATGTTGCTCCTCTGTAACACTGGTGTGAGTCTGAAGATAACAAGGTTGTCCTTCCCATTTCACAATTCCATAGGCAAGATAATTTCTGGCTTCTTTCCTTGCTTTTACTCCACCCTACACCCCACATCAGGGTTCAAGCTATGTTCTTACTCTATCTCGCTACATTATAAAATGCCAATAGAAATTGACTCATGAATCATGGAAATTCAGGCCACAGTTACATTGTTTCAAGTCTCTTCACCCTGTCTTTGCTAGATAATTTTTTTATTTCTGCCCACTAAAATAGGCACCAAGGGAAGATTAATTTGTTTTGTGATATAAACTGAGTTTCATTTGAAAAAGGTGATTTCAGTCTCCCCAAGCCAAGTAAAAGGCTACAGGGTAGGGTGATTATATATTTCATTATCTAATTGCAATCACTTGTGAAAATTAAAAGGCAATGCATACCTAATGTATTTATTTTCAGGGAAAGCATAGGGCTGGAGAATTGATGGTATGGATATGTAAGGCAGAATTGCTTTCAGATTGCTCCAGATATCTGGTTACCACTTATTTAGGCTTCAGCCTAAAATATTAGATTATTAAGTATTTTATACTGTTTTTCTTTCATTGCAATCCTTTATTATCACTTATATGGTAGGAGAAAATAAATGTAATCAATTTATCTGCTGTATATAAATTTAATTGTATGAAAGTCGAAAATCCAGTGTTTCCGGAATCATGTTTTAGCGTAAGACTAATCTAACACTGTGTGTTTTAAAATAGCTATGTGGTAAGGAACATGCTATTTTACTAAAGATCCTTAATAATCCAAGATTATTAACTTCTCAATATTTTATCCCATGGATATGTCTTTGATCTCAAGTATCAATGATTTTGCCATATCTACTGGATAATAATTCTAAGCATATAGGTATATTGTGCTTATATTACTTTTTAACTTTTGTGCTAGCTACTACACTATTTCTCTACTCTTTATTTCAAACTTCTCAAAAATTATCAATATAAAATTTCTTTGATTTTTGAAATATGTTTTCAAACTTACTGTTTTCATTTTCTTCTTAAATTTTCATGCTTACCCCCCCCCTCCCCAGTTTCCTGCACTAATTTCTCTTGGCATAAATACTTGTAAAACTAAATTCCATGGTTGTTTTTGCATTGAACTCAGTCAAATTTAATAGTGTTGAATTTTCTTTCAAAAAGCCTTCCTTGATTTGTGCTCTAGTTTATTTCATTCATTGAACTGTAGTTCTCTTCTATATATTTATTTACTAGGTGAATCTGACCTGTAGCACAAGGTGTGATTAATGTAAACAATTTTTACATGTATTATTTTTAATACTGAACTCTCCAGTTTGTATAGTTCTTCTTAATATGTCAACTTATTGTATCATAAACATTTTGACCAAGATAAAATTCTTGGTCAATCTCTTAACCACTCAGTATTGCTCATATCAAATATGACTCTTTCATATGCTCATATCAAATATCTGACTCTTTTTTTTGTTTTTGTTGGTCATGGCTTGAACTCTGGGCCTGGGCGTTGTCCCTCAGCTCTTCAGCTCAAGGCTAGCATTTTACCACTTGAGCCACAGAGCCACTTCTGAAATCACAAACATCTGAATAAAAAATTTTATCCATAATCTTAATTCTTCTTTTGCTTCTATTTCCTATATCAATCCAGTATCTTAGTGCAATAATTTATTCCGAAATTTATTAGCTGCCCACATTCCTTGGATGCCAAATTCCAGATATTGGAAGCAGTCTCTAGCTAGATTATAACTTGACATTGCTGGTGATCTTAACAGAAGTAAAGTCATTTTAGTAAGTAAATGAATTTAAGTAATTCATCTTCTCTGACATAAAACTAAGGATGATTAAGGGCTTTTTTGTCTTTGCTCAATTTGTTCTCTCCAATTTGAATCATACTTGCAGCTTTACTTAGTGTTCTATTTTTTTCTTTTTTCTTTTTCTTTTTTTTTTTTTTTGAGATAGGATGTTTCAGAATTTTCTGCCTGGACTGCCTTCAATACTCTGGATCTCAGCCCCCTGTGTAGCTAAGATTACAGGCCTGAGCCACTGGTACCTGGATACAAGGATCATTCAAAGCTCTTTAGTATGATCTTGATTTTTTTATTTTCCACATGTTTCCAAAACATATTTATTATTTACTCTGTAGAGGAAAGTAAATAAGACCTACAAGCAAAAATCCAAAACTTCCTAGATACAGTTTTAAGATTTAAAAATCTTTAAAGAAAACAATCACTAATTTTCATCAAGATACTAGTATATTAACTACACTTTAGTTTTTAAGATTTTAAGACTCTTTTTGATGTTTAAATGGTATGAACTTATTACTTTTCTCACCTAACTGTGTCTTTTCCTTCTTAGTCTTACTCAGATTCAAATGAGTATGATGGAGGCAAAGCTTTTGAATATGAATGGGTGCAAGATATGAACCAAAAGAAGAGAGTATAATGCTCACTTGGTTGTTTTTTAAGTCCATTATTTTGCCTTAGTAACTCTCTATAGTTTTGAGAAGCCTAAGTACTTTGTTGGTAGCTGGGTTCATTCCTGCACTTGGACTTGTGTTAAGTGACTTAACGTTAGTGCATAAGCAAAGACACATCTTTAAGGCATGTATTCACATGTACTTACATTTGAGCTAAGGACATGAGTAGAGAATCAGTGAGAAACATTTGGGAGTTAAGCTGACTATGTTCTGAGAGAATATTTCTAAATCATTCTCTTGGTTCCTGCCATCTTGGACTAGAAGCAGATAGTCCTGAGAATTTGTTTGATCCATCTTGTGTTGAGTAAATTGGCGTTAGGGTAAAGCAGAAATTCTGGGAGGCAAAGTTATGATAGAGAAAAGCAAAATACCTACATTATTGATAAGACCATTCCACTGTATATTGAATAACAGCAAATGTGATCCTTACTTTTAGATCTTCCCACTAGCAAAATGAACAGATCTTTTCATTGTTTTGACCATTTTCCATTGTTCAGTTGGTTCCATTTGTGTACATCCTAAAAGGAAGGGTGAATTAGAAAAAAAGGCTGGTAACTCTGTTTCTTTTAGTGCTCCTAACAATGCAAGAAATGAAAATGTACTCCTGAAGGATAAGAGAACAGGAAGTATGAAAAAATCAAAATAAATTCCTTTGAAGTTGGAATGCTTTCACTCTTGCCTTAATGTTGTATGAAAAGTGAGTCATTAGAAATCTGTGTTCAGGGTGGAAGGTATGGCTCAAGTGGTAGAGAGTCCTGTGGTTTAATTTCTAATGTCACAAAACAAAAACAAGCAACAAAGAGCCCTTAAAATTTTTCATTAATATGCTAGCACCAGTTCTGTATTTAAAAAACCCAGAAAACAGATCAGAAATTATAATAAATCACATCTAAAGTTATTTTCAAAGAAACAAGTAATTTGAGTGCAGAGTAAAAAGATAATTTGCTAATATAATAAAAAGTTAAGATTATTAAAAGCACACTGTATCAAACTTCCATGTTTACTGATTTTATTTAAGGGTGAGGTGCTTCAAAGAGTCATACAAGGCAATATCTATTTCAACTTGCTTCATTGCCACCTTTCTTCTATAACCTGTTTAAAATAGATATAGTTAGGAAAATTTTTTTTTCATGTGTGCTATAAATTTTAATTTTTGAGCCATTTGGGGGCTGAAAAAATTTTAGCATGAAAACCAGTTTATGGAATCAAACTTTGGGGATTTCAAAGTTGTCATCTTTCTTTCTTTCTTTCTTTTTGTCAGTTGTGGGGCTTGAACTCTAGGCCTGGGTGCTGTCCCTGAGTTCTTCAGCTCAGGGCAAGCGTTTGAGCCACAGCACCACTTCAGCTTTCTGAATGGTTTATTGGAGATGAGTCTCATGGACTTTCCTGCCCAGGCTGGCTTTGAACCATGTTTTTTGTCATGGGGCTTGAACTCTGGGCCTTGGCGCTGTCTCTCAGCTCTTCAGCTCACGGCGAATGCTCCATCATGTGAGCCAGAGAGCCACTTCCGGTTTTCTGGTGGTTTATTGGAGATAAGAGTCTCATGGACTTTCCTGCCCAGGGCTGGCTTTGAACCGAGATCCTCAGATCTCAGCCTCCTGAGTAGCTAGGATTACAGGCGTGAGCCACTGGCGCCTGGCTGTCATCTTTCTTTTGATTAAGAATCTAGTTTGACAGTCAAGCATTAGAGTATAATACTTGATTTTCTTGGTTTAAAGCTTCCTTCCTTGAAGGAAAAGCAAACAAATGAACAATCCCTTCAAAGCAGGGTGGGGGGAGTTTTGGAATTACTTTTTCAAGATAGTATTCAACATTGGGCACTGACTAGGGAAATCAGAGATTTTTCATGTACCCCTCTTTACCATGTGTGTATATGAGTGTATGTAATGGTGCTGTGAATGTATACTTCTCCTTTCTAGTATGTATTTAAGCATTTTAGCTTCTTATGTCCTTCCTAGAACTTTCTTTTGTGGCTCTAGATGTCTCCACAGATTCTCTTGGGAAGTCTTTTGATGCTGTTGATTAGCACTTGTGCTTGCAAGTGATCATCATTTTGGAGACAAATAACTTACTGCTGCAAATTCTGAGAATAAATGCATTGATGTATTACTCCTCGGCCACTTCCCCCACCACCCTTCCCCATCCCCTGTTTGGCATGCTATGATATAACCTCCAAAAGACTGATGTTCTAAAATGCAGGTATATGTGGTCGATTTCATAAAGAAATTACAACACCAAATGGAGAAAGAGCCAATTTTCACTTCATCATAAACCCACTGCCTGAGGATTTTACTGCTATAACTTAAGAACAGCCATTTCCATATATTTGCTTCTGTTTTCAACTTAGGCTTGTTGTTTATGTTCTTTATCTACTTGAAGTTCCTTTCTGCAATTTGACTCAATCATCCTCCTGACATGCTTACCTACCTGCCAGGCTTAGCTCACACGGCCCATGTCCTGCCCTAATCCCACAGTCTCAGCGGCCTTCTCTCCCTTGGCTAGGTAAATGTATGTGTCAGCAACTTGCCAGTCTCCCAGGCTCTATTTCTGGAGAAGGTTAAACCACTTGTTCAATGTTTTTTTTGTTTCTGTTCGCTCTTGATGCTGTTAATTTCATTGTTAGAGGAATTGTTAAGAAGTTTCAGAATCGGCGAGAGTTCTCAAGATGGCGACGGGGCAGTAGGGAAACGCCACAGCTCTCTCCAACCAAAAAGAGAGTTCGAGTTCCAACCTTTAATCTCCCCAAGAGACCGACAACAACAAAAAGACGAACACTCAGAGAAAAACCAGAGGTGGAAAATAACAAAAAAAGAAAGAGAGGAAAAGAAGAATTTCAGAACAGAGAAGAGCGAAGACCCCTCCCCCAACCTTTACTGGCCGCACGGCAGTGCGCCAAGCCGCCGGCCAGCCGGCCCGGCGGGGGCTGCCGGAGCCACAGAGACACAGGGGGCTGCTTGCAGATCACCAGGTA
The DNA here is from genome assembly GCF_019054845.1 of Dipodomys spectabilis. Classification (NCBI taxonomy): domain Eukaryota; kingdom Metazoa; phylum Chordata; class Mammalia; order Rodentia; family Heteromyidae; genus Dipodomys; species Dipodomys spectabilis. The sequence goes on from NW_024870709.1 coordinate 15,068,813, forward strand.
CCGGATTGCAGAACAGCGGATCGCCAGGAACAGAGAAACCTACCAGCCGGGAGTCTCCAGGAGGATCCCACCCCACCCATCACTCTCCACCGGAGCGGAGAGGCTCCATCCCGCCAAAGCCGCCCGGCACCAGCAGCGCCACAAAGGGACCTGTCCGCAGACCACCTGCCCAATCGCGATCGCAACGACCCGGCGGGGGGCCGCCCAACCCAGCCCGCAACCACCCCAACTGAACTCGGACTGCAACAACAACTGACGGACTGCAACAACAACTGACGACCTACAGGGTGAGTACCCATCAGGGGACAGGGAATCCATCAAGGGAGACCAGAGCTGGAGGGAATCCCCAGACCCTGACCTAGACTCCCTACCCCAACACCCGGACCACAGGACCCACTAAAACTGGGAACTGTTCGAGAGCTCCACCAGCCGGTGGAGCACACTCTGCTGGCCAGGCCAGAGCAAGAGCGCCCCTGGAAGGGAGCTTAAATGCTCAAGCCAGGAACAGTGCCCCTGGGTCAAGACTACCAACAGTAGAAGAAATTTGAACTGTGTCCTCCAGGCTGCATAACCAAGGTGGTATACACATTAGCACAGGCCTAACGAGCGCGCTCCAGGCTGGGGCAGGAACCAGGCCAGGGGACCGGCGCCTGAACAAAGCAAAAAGGGTCAGAAGTGGGGCTGTGGCTCAAATGGTAGGGTGCCAGCCCTGAGCTGAAGAGCTGAGGGACAGCACCCAAACCTAGAGTTCAAGCCCACAACCAGCCCAAAACAAACAAACAAAAACACATCAGGAGCCCATAGCAGACTCCAGTATTTGGGAGAGTGCATCCAGAGCATCTGATCTTCCCAAGAGCACCCGCAAGAGCAAACACAAGCAGTCTAGGCTGCTCAACCCTTCCAAAGGCGGGAATTGCTACAGCAGAAAGCTGAGAATCCTAAGTGAATAGCAGCTGGAAATAGGCTCCCAACAGAATCCAGATCAGGCACAGACTCTCTCTACCAATACAGAATCAGCAACCAAGCAAAGACAGACACACCAAAACAAGATTGAAGAGCAGTCTCCTGAACCCCCATGCGAAAATCACAGAGAAAAATCACAAGGTTTACCACTACCCAGGACAGCAAGCTCACCTCAAAAGCCAGCAGCCACGCAGGGGAGAGCCCCAGTGGGAGCAAAGCAGGAATGGAAGACAAAAACTACATCCAAGGGTTGCTGGAGGCAATGACTCAAGAAATAAAGCGAGAAATGGATCAGAAATTGAAAGAGCACAAGGATGAACTATCAAAAGATATACAGGATATCAAACAAAAATTGGATGCAAAAATAGAAGCTGCACAAACCTCAGTAAGAAGTGAGATAAACGCCAAATTAGAGGTAATGCATACTGATATCACCTCATTGAGAGGTGAGATCAGTACTCTGAGAACCAACATTGAATCCATAAAGGGATCCATTTCCACCATGCAAACCACAATAGAAGCCACGGTCAACAGAGTGAATGAAATGGAAGGTAGAGTGTCAGATACAGAAGACAGAATACACCAACTGGACCAAAAAGTGACAGATATGGAAAAATCACTCAAATTAAACCAAAGGGAAATTCAAGAGCAAGCAGATAATGCTAAAAAATTTAACCTTCGCATAATCGGAGTGGACGAAGGTGAGGAATTCCAGAGCAAGGGAATGCAACACCTATTTAACAAGATAGTCAATGAAAATTTTCCCCACCTCAAAAATGACCATCTTAACTACATCACAAAAGCTTATCGAACACCCAACAAGCAAGATCCCAGGAGAAACACTTCTAGGCACATAATAGTAACAATGATGGATCTGAATAATAAGGAAACAATCCTGCATGCAGCAAAAATGAAGAAGGAGCTATACTACAACGGGAAAAAAATTAGAATCACTGCAGATCTCTCCACACAAACAATGAATGCAAGAAAAGCCTGGGAAAGCACCATACGAGCCCTGAGAGCCAATAACTGCCAACCCAGACTGATATACCCGGCAAAGCTAGCATTCACATTCGATGGAGAACTGAAAACTTTTAATAGCAAAGAAAAACTAAATGAATACATAAACATTAAGCCAGCATTACAAAGAATTCTAAGAGGGGGGACACAACCTGAAGAAAGCAACCAGGAACTGGGACCTGCCCCAAACAGGCATTACTCAAAGTCTAACTGAGCAAGCACAGGAGGAAAGGAAAGAAGAAAAACTTAGGAAAACGGAATGGCAGGGACAACAATGCATCTCTCTATACTTTCTCTTAATATAAATGGGCTGAATTCGCCAATTAAAAGAAAACGAACTGAGGACTGGATCAGAAAACAAGACCCATCCATCTGTTGCCTTCAGGAGACCCACCTCTCAGCCAAACATACAAACAAACTCAGAGTGAAGGGGTGGAAAAGGATCTACCAATCAAATTCCCCCAATAAGAAAGCAGGTGTAGCTATCCTGATATCTGACAAAATAAACTTTTCATTAAAATCAGTACAGAAAGACAAGGACGGACACTACATATTAATAAAGGGAACAATCCAAGAGGAGGATATAACCATCATCAACTTATATGCCCCAAATATCGGTGCACCCAGATATGTTAAACAAATGCTCTCAAACTTACAGAATAAAATAGATCCCAATACGATAATACTAGGAGACTTTAACACGCCACTCTCACCAAAGGACAGGTCTACCAACCAGAGGATTGGCAAAGAAGCTACCGAATTAAGTGAGGCCATACTTCAAGCGGAATTAACTGACATCTACCGAGTATTTCACCCTAAAACAACACAGTACACATTCTTCTCAGCAGCTCATGGAACTTTCTCCAAAATAGACCATATCATAGTTCATTCAAGGAACTTAAGCAAATACAAAGGGATCGACATAATCCCCTGTATCCTATCTGACCACAGTGGAATCAAGCTAGCTCTCAATAACAAAGCATACCGCAGAAATTTCTCTAATACATGGAAATTGAACAGCACACTCCTTAACAAGGCCTGGGTAACAGAAGAGATCAGAGAAGAAATAAAGCAGTTCCTAGAACTCAATGAAAATGAAAACACCTCACAAAGAAACTTGTGGGACACAGCAAAAGCAGTCCTGAGGGGCAAATTTATTGCCCTCAGTGCCCACATCAAGAGAATGGAGACAGACCAAGTAAATAATCTCATGTTGCAACTAAAACAGCTAGAAAAACAGGAAAAAATGGGACCTAAAGCTACTAGACGAAGCCAGATAACCAAATTGAGAGCAGAGATTAACCAATTAGAAAATCAGAAAACCATAACCAAAATAAACCAAACAAAAAGCTGGTTCTTTGAAAAAATAAACAAAATTGATGGCCCGTTGGCAAGATTAATTAAAAAAAGAAGAGAGGAAACCCATATTAATAGGATTAGGGATGCCACGGGAAACATCACAACACGTACCCAAGATATCCAAACAATTCTAACAGACTACTTTCAAAAGCTATACTCTCTAAAGGAAGAAAATCTGGCGGAAATGGATGCATTTTTAGAGAAATACAAGTTACCCAAACTGAGCAAAGAAGAAGTTAACCAATTAAATAAGCCAATATCCTATAATGAGATACAGGAAGCTATCAAAAGTCTTCCAACAAAAAAAAGCCCAGGACCAGATGGATTCACAGCAGAATTCTATAAGACCTTTAAAGAAGAACTAATACCCATACTCCTCAAGCTCTTCAGAGAAACAGAGAAGGAGGGAGCTATCCCAAACTCATTCTACGAAGCCAATATCACACTCATCCCCAAACCAGGCAAAGACCCAACCAAAAAGGAGAATTACAGGCCAATCTCCTTGATGAACACAGATGCAAAGATCCTTAACAAGATTCTAGCTAACAGAATCCAGAAACACATAAAAAAAATAATACACTATGATCAGGTAGGCTTCATCCCAGAGACACAGGGATGGTTTAACATACGTAAGTCAATAAATGTAATCCAGCATATCAACAGAGCCAAGGTCAAGAATCACATGATTATCGCCACAGATGCAGAAAAGGCCTTTGATAAAATTCAACATTCATTCATGCTAAAAGCTCTGGAGAAAATAGGAATAGAAGGAACATTTCTAAAAACAATAAAAGCCATTTATGACAGACCAATAGCCAATATTATACTTAATGGGGAAAAGCTACAACCAATCCTCCTAAAAACAGGAACAAGGCAAGGATGTCCACTGTCTCCACTCCTCTTCAACATAGTCCTAGAACCCTTAGCCAGGGCAATAAGGCAAGAAAAAGACATTAAAGGGATCCGCATAGGGAAAGAAGAAGTGAAACTATCCCTTTTTGCAGACGACATGATACTATACCTCCACGATCCCAAAAACTCCATCCCCAAACTTTTAGAAATCATAAGTCACTTCGGCAAAATAGCAGGATACAAAATAAACCCACAAAAATCAGTTGCCTTCCTATACACTGATAACGCACAGGAAGAGAGGGAAATAAAGGGAGCAACCCCATTCACAATAACCTCCCAAAAAATAAAATATTTAGGAATTAACCTAACCAAAGATGTAAAAGAACTATTTAATATATATATAAAAAGTTAAAGAAAGAAATTGCAGAAGACACTAGGAAATGGAAAGACCTCCCATGCTCCTGGATAGGCCGACTTAATATAGTAAAGATGGTGATACTTCCAAAATTAATATACAAATTCAATGCAATTCCTATTAAAATCCCAATGACGTACATCACTGAAATACAGAAAACAGTCCAAAAATTTATATGGAACAACAAAAGACCTAGAATAGCCAAAACAATTCTAGGGGATAAAGACAATATGGGAGGGCTATCCATGCCGAACTTCAAACTCTACTACAGAGCTATAATCACAAAGACAGCATGGTACTGGCACAAAAACAGACCCGAAGACCAATGGAACAGAATAGAAGATCCAGATATAAATCCACAGGCCTACAGCCAGCTGATATTCGACAAAGGAGCCAAAGACATACAATGGAAGAAACACAGCCTCTTCAACCGCTGGTGCTGGGAAAACTGGGCAGCCACATGCAGAAAACTAAAAGTGGACCCCAGCCTATCACCATGCACCAACATCAACTCAAAATGGATTAAAGACCTTAACATTAAACCTGAATCTCTGAAACTACTGCAGGACAGAGTAGGAGAGACACTTGAACTAATAGGCACAGGAAGGAACTTCCTGAACAGAGTCCCAGGGTCACAACAAGTTGGAGAGAGACTCGACAAATGGGACTACCTTAAAATAAAAAGCTTCTGCACAGCTAAATCTATCGCAACTAAGCTAGAAAGACAACCAACTAATTGGGAAAAAATATCTACCAGCAATATATCAGACAAGGGGTTAACATCCTGTATATACAGGGAACTCAAGAAACTAATCCCTCCCAAACCTAACAAACCAATTACTAAATGGGCAAGGGAACTAAAGAGGGACTTCTCAAATGAAGAAATAAAAATGGCAAAGAAACACATGAGGAAATGTTCATCATCCCTGGTGGTGAAGGAAATGCAAATAAAGACAACCCTGAGATACCACCTTACCCCAGTCAGAATGTCCCACATCTACAAATCAGCCAACGACAAATGCTGGAGGGGATGTGGAGAAAGAGGAACCCTATTACACTGCTGGTGGGAATGTACACTTATACAACCACTTTGGAAAGCAGTCTGGAGGGTCCTTAGAAAGCTAAAGATTGACCTCCCTTACGACCCAGTCATACCACTTCTAGGCATCTACCCTGAACAACAGGAACCAATATACAAGGACACGTGCACCTCCATGTTTATTGCAGCACTGTTCGCAATAGCTAGGATATGGAAACAACCTAGGTGCCCCACCACAGATGAATGGATCCAAAAATTGTGGTATCTATACACAATGGAATATTATGCAGCCATTAGAAATGACAAAATAATGGCATTTGCAGGGAAATGGATGGAGCTAGAAGGAATCATGTTGAGCGAGGTAAGCCAAGAACGAAGAGACAAACGGTACATGGTCTCCCTCATAAGTGGATGCTAAATCCAAAAGGTTAGTGATACGACAAAACTAACAGGACTTAAGAAACAAAGAACTCCCGCTCATCTGGTTGAACCACTACTAAATATCCTCATGCTGCTGATCACAAATATGGTATATAACATGTGAACACTGTTATATATTACAGACTGTGGTAGACAATTTGCTCCAGGGAAGTTAGAATGAACTTGTGACTTTGAAATTATGTAATCATTTAATCACAATCAAAAAAAAAAAAAAGAACCTCGGGGAAGGGAGGGAGGGAGGGGATGGTAGGGGGAAAACAATGGAGGGGGTAACAATGTTCAAGAGGAAGTGTACTCATAACCTCACTCATGTAACTGTAACCCTCTGTATAGTAGCTTTACAATAAAAAAAAAAAAATACATTCTAAAGAAAAAAAAAAAAAAAAAGAAGTTTCAGAATCAAACGTTATTTAAAAATAAATTCTGTTTTATACGTATAAAGTTTATAGTGTGGTGGTATTGAGTATATAGTCAATGACATGGTTGCTATAGTGAAGAAAATTATCGTAATTCTCATCTCACACAATCCACTTTGTGTATGTATGTAGGACAGCTAAACTCTACTCATTTAGCAAAACCATATAATACATTAGATTTTTTTTTTTATCAATTATAGTCCTCATGTTGTCCATGATATTTTTCCATACTTTCCTATCTTGAAGATGACATGATTTAAACCTAAGTTGAAGACAGAATACTTCTTTTATTAGAGAAGCTGTGTACTGCCAGTGGTTGTGTAGTATTGTGCAATGGAGCACTTGGGGTCTGGCACTGACACAAAGAACCACAGTAGCTTTTAATGGTTGCTTTCTCTGCTGGATGGGGAATAGCTTGAATCTCAAATTAATTCCTGGGATTCAGATTCTCCTCTGATATGAAGAGAAGGAGTTGCAAAATCCTGTCACCACAGCTAAGTGGGGATTCCTTTAAAGTTAAGCCAAATGTTCATTAAATTTTAAAAATTTGTCTTTGCTTTTGTTTCAAGTTAAAAGGGTTTTGACCTTAGTAAAGTTCTATAACTTTGAAAACTTGCTTTTACAATTTAGAAAATGGCAATTATAGACAATAGCTGTTGTTCAAACATTGGGAGTCTTTTTTTTTTATAATATATAGCATTTTGATTGTACCTTTAACTTCACCTTTACCTCATTCTACCTCATAGGAAGTTAACCATATGCTAAAGATCTTTTAGAAGGCAAAAATGAAACATATTATACTACTAATTATCAGGAAGGAATAAAAGAAACATGTGAATATGCACGAGTATTTGAGTATATTTACATTTTCTCCCTTGTGTTATGTGGTATTATCCTTTAAAACAAAACAAAACAAAACAGGCTTTTTTATTGCAGTTTTTCCCATGACATGAAGCAAAAACTTTCACCAGTGGCGACATCAAAAGATAATTCAGAAATTAGCCACAAGTACAGAGGATTTGCAAATCATTTTTGTAAAATTTGCAAGGTTATTACTGAAGTCCGTATCACAGTACACTGACCTTTCTTTCAAAAATGATCAGACAGTAGTTCGGATCTTTGACTCCTGTGGTCTAATCATAGATCTCGACATTTAACCTGGAACAGAGATTAGTGTGGTTTTTTTCATCATAGCTTGTTGTTGTAATCGGGCTGCAAAGTCATTACTTCTGATCAATCAGAATTTTCTCTTCTTAGGACCTGTAGGTGAGAGTTGTTTTCTCTAAAAGAAGTGCTCATAATTTCTTTAGTGTGTTCATCTCTGTTTCTTTGTCTGGTATGATATTTTCTAGACTGTGGATGCTTAACAAATATTACATAGTAATTCTTTATTGACCTTACTGGTTTTTGTAACCTTTGAAATTTTCAAAGAAGCATTAAATATTTTGCAATCTTTATGATTTTAAAATAGAATTATAATAACCTTTCCAAAGGAAGAAAGCAGAAACTCGCTCTAATCTGAAGTCTAAGCAACTAAAACTGATATTTGTCTTTTTTTTTTCACTCACTAATTGTATCTGAGCAGTAACAAAGAGCTGAAAGTTTTGTTAAATCTGATTTGTACTATGTTCTGGAGATGGTATAATAAAATACTCCATGTCCTACATAGCAAAAAAAGTGGAGATATGCTGTATAGGGAACTGGGGTAGATAACACAGATATCTCCCATATCCTCAGTAGTAGTGTTGATACCATTTGATAACTTCATTTTGCCAAGACCATAGGAAAATTGATGCTGTGAATAGCTACACTACATATATTCCTAATGCTGCTGTAAAAACTGCTCCAATTGTCCTGATTGGAGATCAGTTTATTATCCTACAGTTCTGGAAATTAGATGTTCTAGTCAAACAAATGTTACTGGGCTAAAATCAAAGTGCTACCAGAGTCTGCCAAAGTCAGCAGTGTTCTGGAAGCTCTAGGAAAGACTTCCCTGGTCTTGTCCAGTTTCGAGAGACAACCTATATTTCCTTGGTCCAGGAACCCATTCCTCAAACTTCAGAGCTCACAATGTAACATCTTTATATCTCTCCTATTCTGCCCTTCTACCTCTCTCTTCCATGAACTCTAAGGACTACTGGACCTATTCTGAGACCTACTTGGACAACTAGTATAAATTTCCTATCTTAATAACTTTAAGCCAATTCAAAAAGCAAGGCTCTTTTTCCACATACAGTAAAATATTCCTGAGGTTCAGGGATTGAGATATCATTATATATATTATCATAAGTATGATTGTATTACTTAACATACACTAAAACATTTACACTTTAAGATACAATAGGAGATTATTTTTTCAATATCAAGAAAAGAAAATAATGACAAAGAAGATATGGTGATTCATGTTATGGAACAACTGAAATGCCAATTATCCTAGCCCTAACCATATCAGTGCTGTGAATGCAGTGTAACTTTTTTTAACCTTCAACTTTGTTACAAGAATAATGAGTGAAACTCAGGATTTTTTTGAAGAGCTGTATGTTATTTATTTGTATTTAAATCTAATATTATAATTTCCCATCTTCAAATCCATTAATATTAAAGGAGAGGTAAATTTCAATACCTACCTATGAATACATTTGTGATATGTTATCAGCTATTCATTAAATGAAACTCTGAATAACTTGGAATATACTTGGTGTGGCTTCGAGAAGAAAGATGATGGATCTTCTAGTGCATGACTACTCGACTTACTGGAGTAGATGAGGGGAAAAAATCTTTCCATTTGTCTAATTCCTCTACTTGCTGGAGAGTTCTTGCTTCAAAAACAGTTTCTGAAGGAAATGTAAAGCCAAGTGCTTAATATCAGAGAGTATCAAATCTATAATTTCACTGGTTATGGACTGGAAAATTTTATACTAATGTATTCAATCCAACAGATTATTTAAGTAAAACAAGTAAAAAAAAAAAATATATATATATATAGTCAGATAATAGATTGTTGTTATACCTAAAGGAAAATAAGTGAAAATCAAAGTCAACATGGTAACACCTTTAGTTTTAACTTTAAGACAGATTAACAAGTATTCACTTTCAAGAATTCTTTTATATGTAACTGTGTTCTAGTATTCCGGCCTGTAATCTAAGCTAGTAAGCAGACTTATATCAGAAGACTGCAACTGAAAACCAGTTTAGGCAGAAAAATCTACAGGATTCTTAATTAATCAGCAGAAAGTACAGCTGGAGCTGTGACTAAAATGTCAGAGTGCCAGAAGAGCAATCAAGCCTCAAGGCCCTGAGTTCAAGCCCTGTTACCAATACAAAAACAGCTTTTTAATCCATTTTTTTTCATTTTATTGGTGTTCATTTGGAGTCTAAAGCTCTGATCTAATGTACAAATCATTATGTTGAAAACGAACTTAACTTCTGCAGTGGGGCGGGGGTAGTTGTGGAGGTAGGAGGAAAGGGATGGTAGGGGGAAAACAAAGGAGGAGGCAACAGTGCTCAATAGGAAATGTACTCATTACCTTGCTCATGTAACTGTAATGCCTCTGTACAGCATTTTTACAATAAGAAATGTACAAAAAAAAGGTACTAGAATGAATACATTGAAAAATAGGCACAGTTTGGAAGACTTCTTTATGTATTTTTTTAGCTAAGAAATTTATATTTTTCAATATTTTAGGCTAGTTATGACATGTCAAGGTAAAATAGGTTGCAATTGGAGAAATCTATGAACTCTATTTGCAATTTTAATATTGCATAAAATCTTACATTTTACGAGATTTGATTTAGCACATCCCAGAAGAGATCATTCTATATGATACATTTTGGTTTTGTTACCACATAAGTTAAATGGAAGTATTATTATTTCACATCTTGAATATATTTATGTAAGTGTGCTATAAAATAACTAACAGCTTATAAAGATAACATTAACCTCTTTCTAGAAAGATATTGAAGCCAATGAACCAAAAATTCTGAGTTCTTCTAAGTGGCACTTGTAGTTGGGGAATGTCACATTTTTGAATTCAGATATCATAAATTGAATATCTTGATATACTCGAGTAAGCTGGAAATGAGCCTTATATTTGCAACTGATTCATAAAAGTGATCCTAAGGTAGAGGACAAGGATCAAGAGGGTAAGAATGAATAATAAATGTACTTGAAAATAACATGTAGGGAAGACAAAAATTTTGTCTAGTATTCTGAAAAATCTGCTTCTTTTTCTTTCACTATCCTTCCTAGAGAAAGATTCATGACTGATTGTCTTAACTTTGTTAAAAAGTATTTATTTAAAAAGTGAAGGCTTAAGAGGTACTCTCTGCTTTAGCAATATAGTCAAATGGCTACAGACCCAATGGAGAAATCTATATTTTTCCCTAAGGCTTTCTTTCAGTTATTTATAAAGTCAATTCATTACCCCCCCCCAAAATTGCAGAAATTAACATTGTGAGCTTGACATTGAGATTGATGATTTTAATTGCAAATAAGGGAGGAACAAATCAGAAGTATATTTCATAGGATGAAGATTTCCTCATAACTTTAGCTTCTTTTTTTAGGTTTAAATTTTTTCTTTCATTTTTTAAAAAAGAATTCTGAAAAATTCCAGCCTCCCCACTGTTGCATCTTACATAGATTTGTGTTGAATATGTATTTCCCAGCATCTAGAGATGCTGATTCAGTGTACTTGGTGACAGGTGTCTCAATGACAAAGGCAGGAGGCCTTTAAAACCTTCAGTTTGGGAGTTCCAGGATGGGTATGACATAGGCCCATGCTGACAATCTAAAATGAAGGCTCTTGGCATAATTACTTTTCATTCAAAAGTTAAGAAATGCAGCTGCGTCCTCTTCACCTCCAATTCCTACAATCTCTACATAGAATGGAGAATTGCTTTCTTCATTTCAGAATTTCTGTTTTCCTCCTTTGTTAAAGTAACTAAAGATCAATGAACAGTGCTATTCCAGTGCTCAGTAAACTTAGTTGGCCAACATAACCCATTTAGTTGGGGAAAAGAATCTAAGGTAAAGAGAAGACATTGTACTTGTGTTTATAATTGAGTGAGTATCTCTTTCCTTTCAATGATAGAGGCTCACAGGCACTTCAACACATCCCCAGGCAAAACAGGAACAGAGAAAAGCAGAGAGAGAACACTTACCTCTCACCAGAAAGGATTCACAATATTTATTCATATGATAAGTGAATAAATTAGTGAATACATTTATAGGAATCTATTATGTCTTGGGCATGTGTGATAGGTTAATTGAAATAGGACGCTATTTTTATCTTTGAATGGTTTCTAGATTTGTGTGGCAAAATGTGCACTATATACATTAAACAAGTGAATCTAAGTAAAATGACATAAGTCTGCAATGGGCTAAATGAGTATCACAAATGTAATATGTTTTCCTTCACATAAATTAAAAATTTGCATTATTTCTGACTGAAGATAATTTCCCATGGGTCTAACTCCTCTTACTTTATGATTTGGTAAGAAATCTTTTGTCACAATACTTCCTACCCAACACTAAATCAATGAGTTAAAAATATCCATGAATGAACATTATTATACTATAAGATTCCTGAGTGCTTTGAGAAGTGTCTTACCTATAGCTCTTAAAGACCGTAGCAATCATTTCACCTGCATATATTCAGTGTTATATTTCTTCTGAAATTTTGGACTGGTACAAACAAATTATAGGTAGGTAGATACCAATTCTGACATGAAAGTATACTAAAACGGCCTAATAAAATTTAAAGGAAGACAACATTTGACTCTTGCTAAATAAAGATTGCCCAACTTTCTTTCTTTTCTTCTTCTTCTTCTTCTTCTTCTTCTTCTTCTTCTTCTTCTTCTTCTTCTTCTTCTTCTTCTTCTTCTTCTTCTTCTCCTCCTCCTCCTCCTCCTCCTCCTCCTCCTCCTCCTCCTCCTCCTCCTCCTCCTCCTCCTCCTCCTCCTCCTCCTCCTCCTCCTCCTCCTCCTCCTCCTCCTCTTCCTCCTTCTTCTTCTTCTTTCTCCTTCCCTCTCTCTCTCCATATATATATATACATATATATACATATATATACATATATATATATGGTTATGCAGAAAGATAAGTAGAGAGCTAGGAATGTGTTGGGTTAGTGGTGAGTTTAGTGTACATTATGTAACAACAACAAAAAAGCTATCTTTATGTGGACATTTGAATGGTCAACCAAAAAATGTCATCCTTGAAGATTATTTGTAGTCTCCTTCCCTTCCCTTCTCCCTTCCCTTCCTCTCTCTTCTCCCTTTCTCTCCCTTCTCCTTTCCCTTCCCTTCCCTTCCCTTCCCTGCCCTTCCCTGCCCTGCCCTCCCCTGCCCTGCCCTGCCCTGCCCTGCCCTGTCTTGCCTTGTTCTACCTTGCCCTTCCATTACCTTCCCTGACCTCTCTACTCTTCCTTTACTTTCATTTCTATTTCCTTTTCTCCTTCCTTCCTTCCTTCCTTTTTTCTTTTCTTCTTCCCTTTCTTGATTTATATGAAGCAGGTAATTATGATAATATAAGTATTAAGAATGGCTATAACACATTTGGTTGCTTATGGAAGCATTTAGTTTTTTTATATCAGACAGTTGGAGAGAAGTGTATCTCATACAGTAAGATGAACAGTGTGTTTGTTTATGAAACAACCAAGTCTGGACCTGTTTATTGAAGTAGAATTTACAGATCTTTGGTTTAATAGATTCTGAGAAATTATAATGCACTGACCTCTGTGATTGTAAACTAAAAGTCCCTGGAAGAGTCCCTTGATTATTGAAAATAAGCTTTTCTCTTGGCAAATGTACTTTCCTATTTAAAAATACCCTAAGTAGTTCTAATTAAAATGTAATAATGTCATTCAAAATGAACTAAGCCATAGGTCACATGGTTTGTTCAGAGAGTCTGTCTTATAATTCCAGAGGTCAAGTTTTTAGCTCTCTTCAAAGTGTGAATTCCCATGGACTATGACATTTAAGGACTGATTTTTTACCCCATTTTTTTTTTTTTTTTGCATACCAGCTGTGGAGAGATTAGTGAATCATTTTAGGACATTACATACTAATTGCTAAAATAATTAAGGCTATTTCATTTCCTATACTGAATCCCTTAACCCATCATTATCCACTTTCACAATTTAAACACAGATCATCTATATTTTGATTCAGTAACATGTTCATTTAGTTGAAGATCAATTTTGTTTCTGAGAGATTAGTATAAGTCTTCCCTAATTTTGTTTGACTGAGATAGGAAATCATCATCCTTTTCCCATTGGAAAGGGAGAGGAATGGGTGAGAAAGAAAATGAGAAGATGGAAGGAGAGAGCAAAGAACAGTTTTGAGTGGAGGGAAAGGGAGAGGAAGATAAATTTGCTTACTCTGGACTTGGAGATAAAATGTCTATCACACCTAGTTCATTGAAAGCTAACCACACAAAGCTGTTGGTGGTTTTCTTCCTCACCAAGGATAAACTTCACAGCAATTTTACACAAAGCAACACCCCAGAAAAATGGAACAAGAAAATGGTTTATTTTTATAAAAACCATTTGAGAGCCTCATTTTGTTGCAAGCAGTGAATTTTGCACAAAGCATCTTCAGAATCTATCAGTATGTTCACACAACCCTGATAATATCTTTATTCATCTCTGGAGATAAGAAAATGCTACTGCACTCTAGAGTGCAAAAAGGAAAAAAAAAAGTTCTGACTGATAAAATAGTCAAACAAGGCTTGATAACAATTTATTTCTGACCTTTTAATGCCTTCTGTTCTTAATGATTTTCTGTCATTTCTGTCTAGTCCAGACTTGAAACTCAGTCTCACAGGTGCTTAGCTTTATGTTGCCACTTAACTTTCAACTTCCATTTTCAGCCTGGAAAGGTAAATCAGTAATTGTCACTCTGGTTTCTCAAGGTTTGTCAGGCACCCAAATGGGATTATGACATAGATCTGAAAAGTGTTTCGTGTGACTTTTACTTCAATTTTGACATAATTGTGGGAATGCCTTAGGACTGCAGGAACTTAATTATCTTGAAAGTTAGCTTCGTCTCTTTCCTTCTTTGCTTAGTTTTTTTTTGTGTGTGTGTGTGTGTGGTTTTTGTTTTTTGTTTTTTTCTTTTTCTCTTGGTGCATTGGTACATTGGTCTTTTCTCTGCCCTGACTTGTCAGGATGTAGGTATGAAGAAAAGAAGAAAGAAAAGAGAGAGCATTTGCAGAGATATATGTTTGTAGCTGATACATGTCTCTTTCTATTCCCTTTTCTGTTTTACTTCTTTTGTATTTTAGTTCTAAGGGAATGTCGTGTGCATTTTTCTTAGTTTGACCTCATGGCATTGTTGCAAAACTATGGGTATTGCCCTGTGCAAAGCTACAGCCTTGTCCTTGATTTCTAAATGTTGTTCAATCTTATTTTTGTCATATCAAAAGATATTGAGTGAGACCTGAACCCACCTGCATATCCTTTTTAAAAGAAAAGGCGAAACAGAAAAAGACGGCTTAAGTAACCATCTATGGAGAATTTCTGTCCTATGGAGATTGAAAATACATTTTCTAGTACACTTATTCAGATAGATTGATTTGTAGGTCTATGAAGATAGACTTATGGCTTTGCTGTTCAAAGTTGCCTCCCTTAGAAGTGAAAGAGCTGAATTCAAACTAGCTTAGGCCTCCATAAGTTAGGCTGGATTCAGGATCTTAAACAGTTTGCTTAGTTCCTACTTCTTTTCAGTTTCATCTCGTTATTCTCTTTGTGTAGAAAGATGTTCTTTTTGCATGTGTTACTCCTATTCTCTCCTGCTGAATACTTGCCTCTCTTCATGAAACATGACTAGGGCTACATTGATTTGAACAGAAAAGAGACCCTCTCTTCTCAGCAATCATATAGGTTCCTCAGAAGAGGCGATTGGTTTGGCCTTGAAAGAGTTTCTAGGTTGCCTCTGTTTTAGCAATGCAAATATAGAGTGTTGACAACTTGGATGAAGGGACTATCTCAGGTTGGTAGCTGAATTCTATGACTGACTATCTTCATTAATTAGATGAGGGAAGGGCTAACTAGAAAGGAAGATTGATATGCTTCTATAATTAGGGCTATAAGAAAGCATGTTGGGAAAGTCCTATTACCCCAACATAGATCTCTATGTATTAGTTTCTATACAGTAAGAGTAAATAATCCCAAATAATATGCCTACCTAATGGGACCTTTCATTAAAAAAAAAAACTTAGCAAAACATTCATAGAAGTTACTTTGTGGTTCTTTTCTCATAGCAAACATAGTGGTTGTATTCTTTGCCATAGATTAAAGGAAAATTGAACTAGCTACTATATTAATTGTTGTTCAGATAAGGAAACCATTTATTTAATAACTCATTTAGATGTAAAATGATCCTGTGCCCTATTTACTTTTTACCATAACAAGTAATTAGAATATTTTATGTTTTCATTGTGATTTTATATCTATGATACAAGAAATTTCCAGCTGATGTATTCACTTAAAATCATGTTGTGAAGGACTTAGGCAACTTTTTGTGTTCATTTGTGCTGTTTTATTATAGTTTCAAACAGTTATTTATAATAAAAATCATGAAATTTTTAAAGTGTATATTATATATGAATATGCATGTATGAAACATATTTATATATTGAGGTTTTAAATTTTATGTTCATATCTATCTATCATTACAGATGATAGAGAAACAAGTTAAGATCATTTTACTGAGAAATTTTTGCACTTGACATATCTAGACCTCATTATACATTCTTAAAACTTAGATACCAAACAATTATTGGTCTTTGTGAGATGCTAAGAATAGATTTAGAGTTGAGAAACATACTTTTCTGGGATGGCAAATATCAAAATAATGAATAAGTATCTCTATCTATCATCTATCCAGCGCATCTATCAACTCTATGTATCTATTAGTTATCTATCATCTTCTGTCATCCATATGTAAGCCCTAAAATATCTGTATATACCTAAAATCCAAAATTATATAAAAGATGCTTGAAATTTTGTTTCTTTCCAAAGATTTCCACAGGGAACAGAGCTGATATTACTGGCTCTGCACCACATGGCGAGCTGCGGTTGTAACAGGGACAGCAGGCTTCTATACCTCTTTTTAATAGAAGGCTCGGTACCAGCAGAGATTTTCTTACTCTGCATTTAAAAATCCCCCCTCCCCACAGGACAGCTATTATTACTTCTTAAACCCACTTGAGTATTAGCACTAAATCAAGTGAAATAGTTTCATTTGAGTAATTGAAGAGGCTGACTGATGCTGTCACATTTGGCCATAATAAATAATATTCTTAATTTCAGCAATGAGAGGAGGCTTGGAATATTGTGATTTTTACTTCCTTTCAACTGAAAAGTATTTTGAAAAGGATTAAAGTAGCAGATTTCCCTCCTCTGGGGTTGACTCCCCATGAGTCCCACCTCTGGTGCTTGCACAGAAGCCCCACCCTTTGTGTAGGGCCCTGAGTCCCTGCCCCTGCAGAGCAGCTTCCTGTGGTGGGAGGGTTTAGTCTTCTGGAACAAGTTTATTGATCAGCAGGGTTTGTTCACTCAAGTGTAAGGACATTTTGATTCTTTCCTTTGGGTTTCCGTTTCTTTGCTTTTCTTTTTCTGACAAAACCCTTATGAAAAATTCTTTCACCCCCCCTTTTATTTTGCTCCCAATCAATCTTTCATTTGATATGATATAAAAAAATATAAGGGTGAAAAAGACATCTTAAGGCTTATCATGAAGGAAGAACTCTCTATGTCTAGTAGTGACTCTTGTTTACCTGATCTGTATTTTATTTGTGCTCACAAGGTAGTATCTTAATCCAATTTTTTTAAACAAAAAGTGCATTTATTTGCTTTCTTCTGTCCTCTCAGCAAACACTCAAATAATACTACAGTGTTCACAATTCTGATCATGAAAATTAATTGAAAAGATAGGTCTGCATGTTCTTGTTTGAAACATGGAAAAATAATTTCAAGCTGAGGATGGCTATTCAAAGGTATCTCTAGGTGACTTTCCTATTTTTGACAAGTTCAATGAGAGTTTTTGTATTTGATATTTCCTTTTTTTATTGTGAAAATACAGTACAGAGGAGTTACAATTACATGAGCAAGGTAATGAGTACATTTCTTATCAAGCATTGTTGCCTCCTCCTTTGTTTCAGCTTACCATCTCTGCCTTCCCGTAGACTCCGTCCACCCTCCACTGTCCCCCTGCCCTGCCAAAGTTGTAAAGTTCGTTTTTCGACATAATCTCTGTACATCTCATTGTTGCAATGGGTCCACCTGTATCCCTAGTTAAACAATTTGTTTATGTCCTTTTCCCTACACAAATTATAGCAACATAAAATACAGTGAAAACAAGGGTTATACCGCGGGGGAGGGACATACAAAGTAACAAAGAAATAATCTTATAAATATGTTAGAAACAATAGCAAGAAAGAATAACCATTTGAGTCCTTATCTTGGGGTTCATTTCACCTAACATCAACTTATCTGACTGTTTCTGCTTGTCTCAGACATATACTAGTTATTACAAATAAGGGAAACCATGGGACCCATGTTTCTTTGGGCCTGGCTTACTTCACTTAATATAATTTTTTCCAAGTCTTTCCATTTCCTAACAAATGGGCAATGTCATTCTTTCTGATGGAGGCATAGAATTCCATTGTGTATATGATATTTTCAAGTGAAAACCTGCAATTGTTACTATTTATTCTCCTTTCTAATGTTTTGGGCTTCAGAACTACCATTGTCATCTCAACTGGATTCTTTCGTTGCAGAACTGAAGTTGCTCAGATATAATCAGATAAGATCTCTGCTCATATATAATCTCTGAGGTGAGCCTTTATTACTCAGTGATGGCATAAAAGAGATGAGTGAAAAAGTAGGACCAGAAGAGCAATTGTTACAATAGAGCTCATCTAGCACTCAGAATGAGGACCAACAGGCTTTGATAAATGTGTAATGAAAAATTTACTTGCAGAGGAAACAATTGGAGAAATGGCTGCAAGCCAAGAACATCTGTGTTCTTGGTATCCCAAATGTGTGGAAGGAGCAGATGTAACTGAATATATAACAGAAAACCTGGCACAATTCTTAACAATGTGGAGAAGGGCTCTGGTTCTGTACAGAAGTTCTTCTGAATTTTCAAAAATTGAAGAAGAAAAAAAAAAAAAAAGCTGGGATCTCCCAACTTCTATTATCAGCTATCTTCAGAATAGGATTAAAATGCTCATCAGAATGAGACAGGTATTTAAACGAGGGGGAAGAAAGTTACCTATTGTGCACAATTGAGAAGACAACAAAAGGCATCTATTGTGTACAAATACAACACTACAATTCCATCTAAACATAAATATGTAAATATAGCCTGTAAAGCAAAATAGTCTTTTTTCTGTATTACCTGCTTCTTATCTTTCATATAAAATTATAAGCAATTTCAAGGCCAGAACATAATCATAGCTTCATTAAATAGACCTTCCTATTTTACAAAAGGTCAGCCAATAGTTATAAGAATGACTGGGCAGCAGTACCTGTAAAATATAATATAAAATATAACATCTAATTATGGAAAAGCTAAATGATAGCAACTGCTGTTTGCTTATTCCATTCTATCATGAACATTTATTTTAAGTTTTTAAAAATGAGTGTGTGGGTAGCCCACAGTAGTTGGCACAATTTTAATATTCCGTATGCAATAAGGGTAAACATACTATCTAAATATATATACTACACACACACACACACACACACACATACATATAGCTAGCCTTTTCCTTTGATGTATTTCAGCTAGGACTGTCCACGTAACACAATTCTAGTCAATAATAGATATACAAGTACAATTATCTTGTGCCAGGTTTGCAGACTTGTTTGACCAATTTCTGGTCTGGATTCCATGCAGGAGCCAGGTTGTGACTTTTAGTTGATAATCATGAGGATGAAGGCACATAATCTCAAGATGACAGAGTGGAAGGATCTGTTCCTTCCCTGATGACCACTGTAGTGCTACAGGGCTATTATTGTTGGGCCTTTTCTTATTTATATGAAAAAAGCTAAAACTAATTATTTAAGCAACACGTTTAGATATTTACTAACTACTTGTACAAGGTATTATTTTCTACTTGGGAAAATGTTATTGGTGACACGAATATAGTCATGTTCTTTTCTCAGTATTCGAAAATAGTGTCAAACATAACATGAAAATCAAACCCATCAAAATGGGTTTGAAAACTAATGAACTTTACAACTTGGAGGGGGATATTTGGGAAGGAGGAAAAGTGGGAGAAAAATAAGGGAGCAAGTAACAATGTTTGACAAGAAATATACTCATTAACTTACGTGTGTAACTGTAACTCCTCTGTACATCACCTTGACAATAAAAGAAAATTAAAAAGAAAGAAATCAGAAGAAAAATAACAACAAATGATCTCTTTATGGGCCACATTTAAGGAAATGCAACTGTGTTGGTGAAGTTAGGATAATGATTCCTCTGTTGCATCATAGATTTCCTAGGTACCCCAATGAAATGATTTCTAGGTACCCCAATGAAATGATTTCTAATAAAAAAGAATCAAGATTAGAATGGCAAGGGCCTTGCAAAACATTTTAAAATGCAAATAACTATCATATATTGGAAAAGTCCAACATTTGAAAAAGCAAAAATAGAATACTTAGATACCATGACATTATCATTTTAAAATACTTAAAATGGTTTAAAGAGAAGGGAAATAAATTAATATGTAAACCAAATGGTAGTATTATAGGCAAATATAAGGAGGATTTCTGCCTGTTGAAAAAAATTACTGACTGATGAAAAGAAGTATTTCCTTAGATTTAAACAACCTAATAACTAATGTTTTAAAGATATATAGGTCATTGGGCACATATATATATATTGTAAGGAAAGAGTGAGGTAAAAGTGTACTGTTATTTATCTTTAAAGATTAGAATTTTAGGACATGGAAGCTTCTTAATAATAGTTATATAATAATGAAAATATTCTAATATGATAAAATATCTTTCAAATACAAATCTTTATGTATTTGTGCTATATGTTCATCAGCTATGAAATTTCCACTTCTATTTCCAAGGTGTGTGTTGGGGTAGGTGAGTAGGAGGTAGGGTTCTGGGACTTGCTGTCCCTGAGTATTTTTTGCTCAAAGCTAACATTCTACCATGTGAGCCAGGGCCCCAATCCCAGCTTTTTGGTAATTAATTAGCAATAAGACTGACATATAACTGTAACCCCTCTGTACGTCATCTTTACAATAACAATTTAAAAATGCATAGAAAAATTTAAAAATAAAAGTAAGGAAAGGGGTGGATCAAAAGGGGATGAGAATATTGAAAGGGTATCACTGATCAAGATGCACTGATCACTGCATTGTATTTACAAACTGCTTTGTTAAATGCCACCTCCTTTATTCAACTACTTAAAGAAAAAAGTTTAAAAAAGTCTCATGAGTATTGTTGTTCATGGTTCACCCTTTGTTCTTTGTCTTATCTTTTTGTTGTTCCCTTTCCCTTCCCCAATTCAGATAAATTTGTACACAAGACACAGGTAACCAAAATTAAGTACAGTGACAACAGGGGATACTCACAAGACAATACGTTGGAAATAAACTTTACAACATGGGGTGGAGGGAGGGAAAGTGGGGGGAAAATGAGGGAGTGGGGTAACAATGTTCAACAACAGAAAGGTACCCATTACCTTACACATGCAACTGTAACTCCTCTGGACATCTCCTTGAAATTAAAATTAAAAATCAAAACAAACAAACACCTCCCTCCCCTAAAAAAAACTGTCTCAGGGACTTTTCTGCCCAGGCTGTCTTTGAACAGTGATTCTCAGATCTTAGACTTTTGAGTAGCTATTATGACAGGTGTGAGCCTCCAACACATTGGTATTTCCAAATTTTATTGTCTTACCTGTATATGGAGAGTAAATTACCTAGCTGAGTAAGGGAAGAAATATATGCTAGCTACTGAATAAGAACCAATACATATACCCATCCTTGTAAGGCAGATCAAGGGCTAAAAATATATAGTACAAGTATATAATGATTACTCAACTTCAAAAGACATTTAATCTCTTTGGGTCCAGTATTTTCTGACTGTATCGTGGAGATTATAGCTCATGAACAGCATAGTGAGAATTATTTTTTCTTCTACTATTTGTTGGGTATGAAACACAAGCTTAGGTTTGTGCATTTCATCTTAGAAATTGATTCAAAGGGTTACTTACACTTTGAAGACATAATCCTCTGAAACAGTTCTAGCATCAGTTTTTGCTATTGTGAGCTGTCTATTATTTGGTTTTCTGTCAACCAGACAAGATGTCAAGTCATGTTTCCTTGCTTCAAATTGCTGCATATTATCTATCCCTGGTGAACTTCTTTTCTACATGTTCATATTTAAGCAGGAATACAGGTGAATATATAAAGTTGAATGCCTGAATTGGTTTTAAAAGACCAATTCCGAATATTTTTAAGAAGTATTTTACTGTGTCAAATGTGAATTGACACACAGTATTTTGCTCACAGCAAGCTAAAAAATCTTTGGTATATGAACTTTTTATCTGACTTAGTAACTAACAATTCAAAAATGTAAACCTGACTGTTTTGTAATGAATGTTTTTGGAAAAACATTTGAAATCTATTCTTTACCCAACAAGCTTAGAAATGAACATTTTGGGCATTATCTTTTCTTCACTTGGTAAGCATATCTGCAGATAACATTTCTACTTGTACAAAGAGTTTCTTTGTTGATAAAAACTTCTCTCTTTTATTTATTTTTCTTTAAGTGAAAGAGTGTGCTTTTTTAAAAGAAACCCTAAGAAGGTTTTAAACTGTTTTGTTACAATGCTGCAATTTGTCATTAATCCTCATTATCTGCCTATTTGCTAAGAAGTCTGTTATATTGGTATAAAAGTCTCATTTTATTCAGATATTAGCCTTAACACCTATTTAAGAAGAGCCTATTCTCAACATAATGGAGAAAAGCCAAGTCATGGATTATCCAAGTAATGTATTTTAATATGTAGATTAGGTGGTTACAGTAATTAACATATTCATGATTCAAAGTAGAAACTAAGGATTTCTGCAATTTTTTTCCTCTATAACTGGAAAGTGCTGAAATTTCAAGTATGTTTATAACCATCACTATTATATACAAACAAAATATTTCTCAAAAGAATCCAAAAGAAATGATGAAAACAATTGCTTTCTATTCTTTGTTTTCTACACAGCTGCTGTTGGTTTTTGGCAGGTATAGAAGTAAGGGGCAGAAGGCATCATTATTATTGGAACACATTTTAATTGTGGATGAGGGAACATAGAGTAAGATAGTTCCATAAATAGATATAAAAGGAATGAATAGATTGAGGAACAAAAGAAGTCATAGGAGAGACTATACACAAAAGAAGAAATTTATGGTCATTGAGTCACCTGCTATAAAATAACCTGCCAACAGTATTTGATATTTTATGGTGATAACTTCATTTCATGTCAACAGCATCCCTTTGGTAGTATTGTCATGAGTTTGGAGAGAAGAAAATCTAGTCTCAGAAGCAAGTGAGAACAGATGAGGATTATAAAAATCCTAGTAGAAAATTAAGATTCGTTTTAATGCCTATGAAATATAGAAAAACACTTTGGTAAGCTTTTGTTTGTATATGGTCAGCAATTAGATGATGATAGATGAACGTATAGAAGTTTGGAAGAGCTAGAGAAACAAATTAATTACATCATGTATCTTGAGATCTCCAAAAGCAAGAATAAAAACAGAGAAGAAACTATGAACTAAATCTCGTTTCAAAAATGGCTAAGAAATTCTGTATAAAAAGTAATATTTATTTGACTGCTTGATTCTATTTTTTATTTCTACTTTTTTGTAGGTCTTGGGGATTGAACTCAAGGTCTGGGTACTGACACTAAACTCTTGTACTTAGAGCTAGTGCTTTACCATGTTGAGCCACAACTATACTTCCAGTTTTCTGGTGGTTAATTAGGGACTTTCCTGCCTAGACTGGCTTTGAACTGCAATCCTCAGATCTCAGCTTCCTGAGTAGCTAATAAAGACGTGAGAGTAAAGAGATAGAAGATTTCATTTTAAGGGGCATCTACTCCCTTTTCTTCCTTCCTCACAATTAGGGAAATACAAGGGAAGCAAATTACATTTGAGACGAGCTTGTGTCTGACAGAGTGAAATGGCAGTGGGCAGAGGATTCCAGAGTGTAATAGAGCATAAATGTTGATGTGATAACACAGGTCATGGTGCATTGTACAGATAAACCACTTGTTAAATGGCGAAATTTAATACATGACCAAAAATTAACTTAAATAAGGGAAGGAGTGTGTTGGAAGGGGATGGATGAGAATATTGAAAGAAGTGACACTTACCAAGATGCATTATTTTATAAACCGCTTTGGTGAATGACAACTCTTTTGTACAACTACTTAAAGATACTAAAAGTATTTAAATGAGCATGAAAATAAAAACTTGTTTTTATTAATGACATAGGAGGTACAAAAGTATAACAGAAATTGAGTTAAAGCAAATGAATGGAAGAACAAAAAAAAATGACAGAACAAAGTAGTATTTTAACCAAGCAAAATATATGTTAAAAGACTACTGAATGAAGATTAGATATAAATAATTAACTTGCTGATTAAGAGAGAAGAATCCTTAAAATGCTGTGTAGTCCTAGTCAGAAAAAGGCAAATCAGGATTTACACTAGTTCTTTTCAGTTGGAATGAGACGCTTTTAAAGCAGTGTCTTCTGGTCCAATCTTTTGTTGTTTTTGTTGTTGTTGGTCGTGGGGCTTGAACTCTGGGCTTGGACACTATCCCTCAACTCTTCAGCTCCAGGTGAGTGCTCTACCACTTGAGCTATAGAGCCACTTCCCATTTTCTAGTGGTTTATTGGAGATAAGACTTCTTGGGCTAGTTTTGAACTGTGATACTTGGATCTCAGCCTCCTGAGTAGCGAGGATTATAGGTGTAAGCCACCAGCACCCGGCCAATTTTTTTTTAAACATTGAATAAATTGAAAAGTAATGGAGGAAATAGAAAAACTTGATATTTTATAACAGAGGACAATGGCAAATAATGTGTCTGAAGGTGTAAATTCTAGAAAGGTATTAAGAAATATTTTTCCATATTATCAATCATATACTTCACTTTCTTGAAGCTAGAGTCACATTTAAAGAAGTAGATTATTTATAGGTCTTGAGTGCTTCCAGTGGGCCATATTACATAGAATTGTTTCTTTCTGTCCTTGGTCATATCACCATTTGGGATTCCTTTCCCTCAGGGTTTCTCTTTTGTCTGTTCCTTCATTTTGTGTCAGGGTGCTATGTATACTGGCTGTCAACTAATATCACCTAAGAAACGAATTCTTAGGTTATATTGAGAATATTTTAGGACCTGTATTTTATATTTACTTATTTTATTTAGATCCTGTGTATTTTAGATACTGACTCTTTCTAATTTTCTCCATCTCAAATTTTCTTTTTTAGTACAAAGAAAGAGAGCAGTATTCTCTCTACACTATAGCTCTAGGATTATCCCAACTTTAAGATGAGATTGTGGTATTCCTTTCACTGTGAACTTTTCTACAGCAATTTGTCATTAGTATAGAAGATGTCTGACTTCTGCTGGCCAGGGCTAAAATGAAAGGTTTTCTGAGAAAAGTACCAAGGGAAAAAGTAAAGACTGTCAGAGATATTCTAAAGGGATTCTTATGTGCAGGTCAAGCATAACATAGTGTCATCTTTTACTGTTTTTCTTCTTCTTTTTTTTTTTCTTCAGAATTACCCATTCTGCTTCCTCAGGGCCCCTCTTTCATCTCTACTTTCTTCCTAGTGCAGCTGATCTCATGGAGATTCCCTCTCTAAATCTATGAAAAGTATTGTTCTGGGTTGCATTTAAGATTCTTGTACAAGTCTATTGTCCATAATACCGAGAGAATTTCCTAGACTAGGTTCTTAACCATGTTAGTTAGATTTCTGGCCCTGAAAATTTTGATTCCTTCTCAAAGTCTACAAAGTCACAACTTCATACCAAGACAGTTGGTACTTCACCAATCTTTACCCTTAACCCATAATTCCAACCCTACTGCAATCTTTATCTATCTAGCAGGAGTGGAATATGCCAAAACCTTTTCAACCACTCTTTCTTTGCTGATAGTTTCTCTTCTAAGTGGATTATTAGCACTTGCTCCCACATTTCTTGTCTACATACTCCAAATCTCAACACAACTTTCTTCCTTTTGGAACAGTTTTCCATGTAGATTAATATTTCATAATATTTTATATATCTATATTGTAGAATATGGCACAATCTTTATTTTACAGTTTGTACTTGAGTCTCCAGGGAAAGTGCTTAAGATGTTTGTCCCTCTATGAATTCCTCCAAAATACCTTCTCCAGCTAGATACTTAATAAGTATTTTTTAAATTGAATTATCCTGACAAATAAAGGAGATAGCAAGAAAAAGTGAGTTGATTGATTAGTGTGATGTTAATGGTCCTAGAAAGTAAAATGCAGTTTATATGGGACATGGGGACACAATGGAACATTTGAAAGTGAGAAACAGTAACATGAGAAATGTCCTGACTAGTAGCAAATGGCTATAAACTGAACATAGAATTCACTGTAGGTAAAAGAAATTAATCAGAACTTTAGATGTCAAGCATGAAGACAAGTATAAAGTGGCTTGTTAAGTATAAAAAAGATGAGTTAAAGTATGGCTAAGAAGAGACTAGGGAATGAGATATTAACCATATAAATATCTGAGGAAACTAGTGTACCTTTCACAGAATCTGAAAGAAAGCTAATGTGCTCCAAGCAGGATTTTCATATTTTAGAATTTCTTTGCTATTGATATACTAACTGGACATCAGGATTATATCTTCTAATTCTCAAATATCCTTTTCACAAATGTACCTTGGTTTCCTTATGATAAAAAAATGTGTTTAAAAAGTCAGAATTGCAGGACAACTTTTTCTTGCCTTAGATTCTATGTGAGCAAAATAGACATAACTCTACTTTAATAAAGAACCTCGGAGGAAAGGTACTTATTAGTCTCATATTTCAAAAATAGAAGTGAATCACAAAGCATGCTAAGAGTAAAGGATGTGGTACCGTGATATTCTGATCACCCCTGGCAATGAAAATGTTGGCTTACCATTAAGTAAGTTCATTAACCAGTTATGTTCTTCAACAGTTACCATACACATATTACCTTAGTTTTCTCTTTTGAAAAATGGAGAAAATAATGTAATCCATATTATGTATTGTGCTTAAATGGCTCATTACATTTTAGTTATCCAAATCTGTACACTGGGGAATTAATAAACCCCAGACCTTTATTTCTCATAATACTAGAGGCTGCAAAGAAAATTCAGGAACAAAGTCCCAACATAATCAGTATTTAGTTCAGGCCAATTTCTTTTTATTTCCTAGAGAAAAATTCCTTGCTGAGCTGACACAGGTGGAAGGGGCAAAGGACATTTCTCAGGCCTCTTTTATATGAGGTCCCTGATCTTATTTAAAATGTCTATGTCTTCATTCCTTTATGTATGTTATAGCCCCATGTATATCTTCAGCAGGGTGGGGGAGAGGGTGCAGAACTGAACAGAACTGAAGGAAAAAGGGGTGAAAAAGTGCAGCAGTGCCGCTCACTGGACACTGGCAAATGTGAACGATACAACTTGTGGGTGGAAATGGGCGCGGGGGGGGGGGGGGGGGGGGGGGGGGGGGGAGGGGGGAACTAGTAGAGAATGAGGGAACAGAAGATACTGACAAAAGGAAATGTCTTATTACTTGACTCATGTAATTTGAATCATTCTATATATCATATTTATAATAACAGTAAAATAAATAATACTTACAAATAAAAATAAACAAGAGGGACATGACTTATGTCTTCCAAAGGGCCAACTCGCTAATAGTGTCACTTTGAGGGTAAACATTACAGCTTACAAATCCTGGTGGGACATAAACATCCAAACTGTACACATGTCAGTTAGCATATTAGTACTTTTGTAATTATTCCTATAGTGAACCAGAACTCTACTCCTAATGATTATTCTCAGTAATTAAACAGACTTATTTTTTTTTCTCATGCTTTTTTTGAGCAATTTCTGTGGTTTGGCGCCACACAAAAATATTAAATGAAGGATGTAAATCTTGAATGAACAATTTGATCCATTAATTTTCTTATTATTTCCTATTTAACAAAAAAATGAGAGAGAGATTTCTATCATCCAGTTTCACTCTCACATTCATCCTTTTACCTAACCATATTATCAAACCTCTGAGAAAATCTTAGAGCTATGTGCTGGAGAAATGAAAAGATAAAAGCATCAATCCTGTTCTATCTCCCCGTCTAGTAAGGCTGACAGGCAAATATACACAGCTGCAGTGTAGCAAGAAATGTTGCATAATTGAGAGCTATACCAAGTACAGCTTAGGCACAAGGGACCAGTTCCAGTCAAGCTAGGAAATGAAGGCAAATGACAGGCAGTAGAAAAAGTACTCCTGTCCTGTTTTTCTCTTACACATGTAGATTACAAAAAAAAAAAATAAAGGCCAATCACATTATCATTCATATTACACAAGTATACTACTGACAGTTCTGAAAATTTCTGTGTATTATGTGTTTTTAATCATATTGCAATTTTATTCAGGCATAAATATAAATATACTATGACAAAACCAGGCTTTGGTGGCATGCTTGTAAATCAAGCTGCACCAGATGCTGAGATTTGAGAATCATAGCTCAAAGTCAGC
Source organism: Dipodomys spectabilis (assembly GCF_019054845.1). Taxonomy (NCBI): domain Eukaryota; kingdom Metazoa; phylum Chordata; class Mammalia; order Rodentia; family Heteromyidae; genus Dipodomys; species Dipodomys spectabilis. The sequence continues at coordinate 15,097,117 of NW_024870709.1, forward strand.
CTAGGGAGGAAAATCTGTGAGCCTCTTATCTCCAATTAACCATACAAAAGCCAGAAGCAGAGCTGTAGCTCAAGTGGTAGAATGCTAGCCTTGAGCATAGAAACTAAGGAAACAACCCCAGGGGCTGAGCATGCGTGCACACACACACAGATACACACACACACACACACACACACACACACACACACACACAGATACACACACACACACACACACACAGATACACACACACACACACAGATACACACACACACACACACACAGATACACACACACACACACAGACACACACACACACACACACAGACACACACACACACACACACAGACACACACACACACACACACACACACACTCTTACCAAACTTTTAAGATTGACTACAGCAATCATATATAATGATTTTTGGCAAGTTATATAATGCCATTCATTTAGTTTAATAGTATGACTTTCCTATCAAGTCAAAGAAACTGGTGAAACATTCATGACCTCTGATTAAGGTTTCACATACATCACATATTTACATGCTATTTTATGCAAGCCACTCTCTTGCTGTTTATTATATTATTAGTTTCCCCTTTCACCTTTTGCTGGCAATTTCAGGGTAATTTCTCTTATTCTTTGCTAATTTTTGACAAAGCACAGAAGAATACTCATTTTTAAAACATTAAAATTATAAAGCACAGGAATTTGAAGGAACGACCATGAGATAATTCACTCTAAAAAGGTATGCAATTGACAATTACAAATATACATTACAGGAAGGAAGAGAGAGAAATATATTAGCAGCAATGCTTTGAGAGCAGATCAAGAATGAGTTAGGTAGGTTCTGAAATTTATTTTCTTTTACACACATTTTGTAAAATTTTTGCCTGTGTAAAATGAATTGACAAAAGGAAGTTAATATTTGTCAGTTGATGAAGAGCTAGGTTTCACCAGTGCAGATTTGTTTATCAGATTTATTTGTGAATACAAAAGATAGGTAAGGAGAGGAATAAAATGATTGAGTTTGAAAGTTTCATTATCTGGTGGGAAAAGATAAAAATTGTTGTAAGTCAGAGATTGGATAAGGGCAATACAAAGTAGGTGGTAATATGGAGAATATAAGGGAATAGATTTGGAAAGAAAAATATAAAGCTATGAACAGTATACTCTACAGTGTAGCATATGATTTATTAAATTTGAATGGGTGGAAAGGATGACTATGCTAATATCTTCTATTTCAAGAAGCTGAACAATGAAAAAAGTAGAGAAAACAATGATGGCTTGTGTCTTTCTCTGACATAAGAAGCTACTAGTTAAAGTTACTATAAATGTCTATGGCAGTAATAAAATAACATTCTGGAAAAAGTCTGCAGAAGAGCAGAGAATCTTTTTGCTAAAAGTCATGGAAAAAGTCTTTCAGAAGTGAAGAAAATGCTGAGAGGGAAATGTGTGGGACTTTTCTTTTTTAAAAAAAAATCACTTCAAAAGGAAGAGAATGGAGTTAAAGGGAAAAGAGAAGAGAAGACAAGAAATATACTCAGGGAAGCACAAAATTCTGTTTTATGTTTTTTGTATTTGCAAAGAAATGCCAGGAGAACAAAAGAAACAAAAAGGAAGGAGCAGAGTCAGAAGGTGTGGAGGAGATCTGTATATCACAATATCACAATGGCTTGATTTCCAGTGCAGCCCACAGACATTCCTTCCCGGGGCTCCCACTATGTAAAGCTGGTAGAAGCTGGCTCAGATTCAGCATGGCAGCTGAGTGAGTCTTGATATGGAATTCACGTAGCATTTGTGCGGAATGTAAATATGGAAAGCGTAGGAAGACCTTATAAAATGGAAATGTTTGTAGAAAACCCCGGAAGATTATAAGAAAAAAGATCCTGAAGGCTATACATTAAAGAACCATTTGTTGCAACAATTAAGAAATGGAAATGGAGGTCTTGGACAAAGAGGTCTTTCAGTTATTACTTTTATGAGTTTTGGTTTAACTTTTACAAATTATGTTATATTTTGGAAATTTGACAGATATGATAAAAGTTTCAGAGCTGAAAGGGGACTAGTATGCCATTTGCTAATCATTTAGTTAAAAACTGTCACAGCTGGGGGAATGAATAACTGGTTGACTAACAAATGAATATATCCTCCATCTCCAGTTTCAAGTGCAGAAAGTGAAGGATTAGAATAAACCAGATGAACGATGGATTTTCTTTTCTTTCTTGTTGTTTTTTTTTAAAAATGAAAACAGAAGGTAGAAAATTGGAAATTTGCACTCCTTCTCTCTCCCACCTGCTCTCCCTTGTTGTTGCTGTTGGTTCTCTGTTATATGTCCCAAGAACACTGGTTGAAATGGAGATACTTTCTATTTCTTTTCAAATAGGCTTGAATGCATTTGGAGAATGTAAAATTTTATATCAATAGTAAAACTCATACAATGGCTTAAAGATTCAGCACCAGGAAAGATAAGAAATGCCTTCTTTCATTCCTACTAATAATTTTATATGAGGAACAGGAAAATTTAGCTTTATGTATAATAACTCAATTGAAGAATTTAGTTCACTAATTATTAGCATTGAACTATTATCCCATTGGTCCACCATTGTGCTGGCATGGCAGCCATGGACTATAGCATGACTAAATGCCCTCAATAACATTGATGAAAAAAATGTCAGTAAAATACATCATGGACTAATTTCCCTACAGTGAAATGTTGTGGAAAAAGATAGTCTTACAATGATCAACAAAACATCATTTAAAAAATGAGTACACAGACAGATGCACACACTCGCACGCATGTACACACACACATACACAAAAAATAAAGGGTATAGATTTGGGCTGCTTAATTACTTTCAATCTAATTTTTACTGATGCTAACTCATTTCACTTTTTAAATCAGAGAGTGGTGGCATACTTAAATGCCATAAAGGTTTTATATTTTCCCCTTTTTTCCTTTCTGGGACACTGCAGGTGGTCCTTGAAGTCTCTGTGCTTCACTCTCTGCCTAATGTTGCAGAGCTGGAGATCCTGGCATCTCTGAGTCAGGAGAGGGAGTTCAATCGCCTGCTTTGCGTTCCCCACCTCTCCCACCTCCTTCCCAGTTGGAACAGTAAGTTCTCTGTGAAAGCTTCTGCAAATGATGACAAGAAGGAGAGTTCTCAGGGAAAGCAACTGAGCTTTAATGCCAGAAAAAACTGTTCCAAATGTAAAACACATTTGAAAATCTAAATGTGTGCCCCCCGAAACCACATCAATGGAACCTTTAATGATCTTCAGAACCAGACTTTTTTCTTCCAGTCAGTAGGAAGATTGTTTCAAATCTGTTTGTGCCTGAAGCACTTTTGATTGTGACAGTCTTCTCATTCATGGGCTAAACATGGCGTCCCACTGGAAGTGCCATCCAGTTCACAGCAATACAGTATGATATGAAAGTATAAACAGAAGTCAGAGCTGCATTTCTCCTCTGAGATAACAAGTGCAACTAGATTTTCAGACCACCTATTATGCTATAAAAAAATGAAAGGGAAAGGAAAATAAGACCTATTCTAAGTCAGTTGCTTGATTTGTGGGAAATGAAGCTTACTAGGCTAATATGGAGCCCTTTAAATGATTTCTATATGGACCGTATCTCGATCCTTTCTGCAGACCAATAATTAATAATTTTCTTAAGATAAATAGCTATTAACAGCAAACTAACAGTCTTCCCAATATTTGTGATTTGGTTAATTGTATTGTTTAAATTATACAGTGTTTCTTGTTTGGTTTAATTTTACTCTTGTTGTAAGCCTATGCCCCCAACCAAAACATTTTATCAGTGGTAATGATTGGGATCTCCACACAGACACTCACACACATGCTCTAACCCTAGTTTTTATAGTAATGAGCTGGCTAGATAAAAAAGTCTGGTTGTCTGTATAGACAGATATACTCCACCCTCATTATAGAACTCTTTTCAAAAGCCAAGGATATTGAAAGTTATAACAGTAATGTCAGCCTTCATGATTAAATCATGAGGCACATGAGTTTTTCGTTTAAATTTGATGTTCTCATGATCTCAATATTTTTCATGCAAATCTTGTTATTTCTGCATCCTTTCACACTCCAGCTTAAATTGCTTGTCAATCGCCGTGCTTTTCTTGAGTGCAGCACTTCTGAGCTTCTCCAATACGATTTTATACATCTATTTATATCTACTTCTTTAGTATATTTTCCCGTAAAGAAGACACTGGTACAGCATTTCAAATCACATTTAATGAAGTCTTTTGAATTGGGGACAGTGACTTTAGAGGCCAAAGGATATGAAGCAAGAGGATTAATTTGGTAGCAGAGAGGTGTGAGGAGGAATTAATGTTACATTAAGAGAGAATAAAGTCTTTCTATATTTTTAATATTTGTAACATTTTTTACCTTTATAATTAGAGTGGTCACACTAGGGGTGATGAGAGCAGCACCTCAGACCAGCATAGAGAGACTCCAAGAAATTGAAAATGCATTAGAAATTTAGTCATCAAAAAGGACGTTTGAAAGCACGCTCACAAAATAACCCTTGACATCTCAAATCTTGCAAGAGAATTCATTTTGTTTTTCATTTTGGAAATTACAAGTCCCAGACAGTTAATGTTTTACCCAAGTGTATTAGTTTACTTTTTGGTGAATAGCATTTCTGATTTCAGTAACATCGTCTTCTCTACTTTAGTGAGCTAACGGTCAAAGAACAGAGATAAATATTCTTTAGTCATATCAATGTTTCTACTTTTCCCAAAACTTGAAAGATGTATATGTAAAATTGCACAGGGAAGTATCAGATCCTTGTTGCACCCATAATTGTCCCCCTTGTTCTTATACGCTGGGGAGCATATCACAGTAAACATCTTGTAAAATCAATTACTGTATTTACATGGAGTTTGAAAATCACTGGTATAAAAACACATGCAATGATACATACTCATGTAGTTGAAGACATATCTAATTGATTGTACATTTATTTGCTACACCATTATTCTCTTTAGAGTGTTGCTTAAGAAAAACACTGTTTGAATAATGAAATACTGCTTTAAGGATTCCTGATGTTTGCTAATGAATACACTACCAAGCTTTATTTTCCAAATGTGCCCTCAAATATGTAACCTACTTATTGCTTTTTCCATGCATTTTTATATTCCAGAGGATCCTCTAGTGACAGTACATTTTCAATCATTATTTCTCCTTCGTGGAATCAATTACCTCCTGATAGATTCTCTTTCCAAGTTTAAAATTACATTTAAAAACTCATCTCTTTTCTGAATTCTAATTGGGAGTACTTTGAACTCAAGGTTCTTTAGTGAATATTTGTTTTTGAATCTTTCTATGATTTAAAGGGCTCACCCAACACAAGTAAGGTCTGACTGTAATATGGAGCAAATAATATTTAATGCCTTTGGGAAATTACATTTATTAAGCCAAGTTTTTATTTACTCTCAAAGGAAAGGCTAAAACATAATTCTGACAAAGTTAAAGTTGAGAAGTAATTATACAGCTGAAACATTTTGCTTACATGGTTTTCTTTTTTTAAAGACACATTTTAGGTTATGAAAATAAAGTTGGCAGCAATTCTTCCTTCCTTATAAACAGAAACAAAAATAATAGGTCATTAATATTCCTTATATGAAAATCAGTCTAGGGCTGGGAAGGTGGCTCAGTGGTAGAGCACTTGCGTTGCATGCATGAGGCCCTGGGCTCGATTCCTCAGCACCACATAAGCAAAAAGAAAAAAAGCTGGAAGTGGCGCTGTGGCTCAAGTGGTAGAGTGCTAGCCTTGAGGCTGAAGAGCTGAGGGACCCCACGACTGGACACCCCCCCCCTAAAAAAAGGAAATCAGTCTACAGCTTTTTTCAGTGGTCATTATTCAGAATATTTTCCAACTTCTAATATAAACAAGAACTGAGAAAGTAAGTAAAATACCTATGTAAGTAATTACATGTACACAAAAGATCTTTGTTTAAAATGTGCCATTTTAGAAATAGAGTAAATAGAAATATGAGGTGTTCACCTAGATAAATTATCATTTGGGAATGGGAGTTAGTAAGAAAATAAAGGAATGGTGAATATGGTTGAAGGACTTCATACACACATATTAAAATAGAATATTGAAATACGTCAAAACTTGCTTACAAAGAGAAAGGAGGAATGTAAAAAAGTATCAGAAAAAAATGTATCCAAGTGCATCAAAGAAATCACAATTAACACCTTTGTATAATGAATAGACCCTACTAAAAATAAGGTTTAAACCTTCCTGCTTGCTTAACAGATTTTTTAAAAGTCTTTAATATGAGATGCTGAATAGAAAGCAGATGGAAGGAAGAAATAAATGTTAATTCAGATCTGGCAACCTCTCATCATAAGAGCACTCAGAAGACACACAATGCCATTTCTTGAAAATAATGCAAGATCTTATTCTCTGCTCCAACATTCTGGAGGAATTGCACTAATATTCATAGTGTAAAATATGACCTCAGAAACCATTCTGTAAAAGCTCAAACAAAATAAAACTCCTTCTTATTTTAGTGAGTGAAACATCAATCATTTAAACTGGACTCCCCAAATCTTACCATTTTATTTCACTTATTTTACTTGATAGGACTGTGTCTTTAAAAAATTAAAATAGAATTTGAATAGATTTTCAAATATTTGCTCCAGTCATAGCCGCCATCATACATTTCAGTCTTACCTAAGCTTATGTGGCTCATATATATGAACTTCTTGAGGTTTAAGTTTGTAATTTTAGCTCTGACATGACATGTAAAAAAAAAACACCACTGCTTTATCTTGTTTAGTTCTACTTATTTTAAGTATTCAACAGGATTGAGGTTACAATGAATTTGTTTTACCCTATTTGACCCTAGAGGTAAGATAGTTCCAAAACCTCATTAATCAGAATACATACTATTTTAATGAAGTATGTTTCTAAAAATATAAACGGAAAAATATTATACATAGCCTTGGCTAATATATCTAATCTTTTCAACAGAGAAAATTCATTCTTCTTGTTCTTATGAATGATCTTGAATCCAAGGCCATCTTTCTTACTTGGTAATTTTCTTTTGTCTTGCCTCCTCTTCTAGTCTGAAACCACTGGGTAGCATCAATCTCTTCTGATTAGAAGAGAGGATCTCAAGTAGTATGCCCACCTGATTCGATTAAAAATATGAGATTACAGAAATATCCCTCGATAAAGCTTTCTGTGCAGGTAATGCTTTTATCTTTGTTTTATTTTTTTGTTGGTGTGGGGCTTGAACTCTGGGCCTGGGCTCTGTCCCACAGCTCTTCAGCTCAAGGTGAGCCCTCTACCACTTGAGCTTCAGCACCTTTTCCAGTTTTTCTGGTGGTTTATTGGAGATAAGAGTCTCACAGAATTTTATGTGTGGGCTTGGTTTTGAACCATGATCCTCAGATCTCAGCCTCCTGAGTAGCTAGGATTACAGGCATGAGCCACTGGCTCCTGGCTCAAGTTAATGCTTTTAAAAAACAATAATATCCAATGAACAATTATAGTTAGGCACTTTATTTAATTACTTTTACTAATTCCTGAAAACAATCTTATGTGATAGATATTATTAAAACAACGTACCCATTTACAAACTTATACATGAACCTAAAGTATTTCTCCTAAACTAATGTATGATAGAATAAAGTTAAAATGACTTTATAATTACAGAATATACATTCCTACATAAGTCACTAAAATTGGTCCTAATTGATAAATAAGAAGCTAACATTTTAAATTAAGAGGTGAGGAAATGTTATGCTTAGAGAACTTGCTTAGAAGACAGATTGATGTACTGTGAGAATATTTGGAAAATTTTAATCCCTTTGTTTTTTCTTATACATTATTATTATTATTTATTATTAGAACAATTACATTGCAACTCTCTATTTGGGATCAGATAAACTTAATTCCTGATGAGTAGAGACGTAATTTAGGAGACAACAAAATAATTTTTTTCTTTTAAATTTCAAGATTGATCTTAAAAATTGCCCACTATACTCACTAGATGTTATGCCGAAAATGAATTATGCAGTTTCTGAGTGCTCTGGGAGGGAAAAACTGTGAGGGAGCAAGGAAAGGGTTGACATTGTTCAAAAAGAAATGCAATCTTTACCTAACTTATGTCATTGTAACACCTTTTCACATCACCTTGATAATACCACTACTACTAATTTTAACAATAATAGAACAAAAAGAAATTCCCCCATAGAAACTGTAAAAATGTCCACTTTTTCAGTCTTTTTGATCAATATTTGATATATTATCAATCATTTTTATTTCCAAATAAAAGGTTGAAAATGTCTATAGCCTAGAAGACTTAGTTCAAGTACAGCATAAGCCAGAGTGAGGATAACTAGATGATGAAGCAAGAGTTATGGCACAGAATGGTTGAACAAGTTCACACTCCCACCAACAGTGTAGTAACCTTCCCTTTTGGCCATATCCCCTCCAGCATCTGTTGTTACTAGATTTCTTGATAATGGCCATTCTAACTGGGATGAAGTGAAATGTCAATGTTGTTTTTATTTCTTTTATGGCCAGAGATGTTGAGCATTTCTTCATGTGTCTATTGGTCATTTTATTTCCCTTCAGAGAAGTCTCTATTTAAGTCTTTAGCCCACTTATTAATGAAGCTCTTATTTCTTTGAGGATTTGTTTTGGGGGATTTAATCTTTGGAATTCTATATATATTTTAGACCTGAGTCCCTTGTCTGTTGTATGGCTTGTGAAGATCTTCTCCCACTCTGTTGGCTTTCTATTGATCTTGATAGCTATTTCTTTTACCATGCAGAACTCCACAGTTTCATGCGATCCCATTTGTTCAACCTTTCTTTGATTTGTTGTGCTTCTGGGTCTTTATTTAAAAAAATTCTTGTTCAACAACTCTGGAAAGCAGTATGGAAGTTCCTCAAAAGACTAAACATAGAGCTCCCCTCTGACCCAGCATTCCTACTTCTGAGCATTTACTCAAATAACCTCAAACAAGGCCATACTAAAGCTACTAGCACAACTATGTTCTTTATAGCATTACATTTGGAAACAATCCAGATACCTCTCAATAGATGACTGGATCAAGAAAATGTAATAAATAAACAAATACCTATGCATACATATGTATATAATGGAATTCTATGCTCCCATCAGAAAGAATGACACCACCCCATTTGTAAGGAAATGGAAAGACAAACACTTGGAAAACATCATATTAAGTGGAGTAAGCCAGACCTAAAGAAATATAGGTGTCAAAAAATATATAGGTGTCATGGTTTCCTTCATTTGTAATAATTAGTATATGTCTAGGATAATCCTAGCAGATGTGCAGTAAATCTCAATAGCTATGTACATATGATCATATAAGCAAAATAAGCTCCAAGACATGGACACAAGAGGTTTTCCTTTGTGGTTGTTGTTTTTAATGTACTATGTGATTTCTTGTTTCTTTCGTATTTTTCCCCTTATGGTTGATCCCCTGTTGTTACTGTATTCAATTTTGGTGCCCTGGGGTATTTTATATACATTTATCTGAATTAGGGAAGGGAAGGGGAGCAACAAAATACTAAGACCAAGGACAAAGGGTGAACCAAGGCAACAGTGATACTCACAAGACAATATGTTGGAAACAATCTGTACAACTGGGTGGGAGTTGTGGCAGAAGGAAAGTGGGAGAAAAATGAGGGGGGGGGTAACAAGTTCAACAAGAAATGTACTCAGTACCTTACTTATGCAATTGCAATCCCTCTGAATATCACCTTGACAATAGAATTTTTTTAAAAAATAGAAAGAGAGTTATGTCACAGGTAAATGTTAACCAGCAAAAATGATGAGGCTAGTGGAGATGTGGCTAGTGTTAGGGGTACTGGCTTTCTGACTGTAGAAAAACAGCAATTACTACAGAGATGCTCCTCTCTGCCCACTACAACATGATGCCTAAAGAATCTGTCAGCACTGATTGGGTCTGAGAATGTTATTACATGCTATTGGTACTGCATGTCTCAGGTTTTCAAGGACACAGCTACGACTATTGAAATGGATACCTTTAGTCTAAAGAAAAAGCAAATTAAGAATATAATTTAAAAACAAAGACCATGACCTTACCTCACACATTTCCAGAGGATAAATGAAAATCAAATAAACTCCAGACCCCATAGATGATGGAAATGACCATTAACTTCTAACATATTTTTTTTAAATTTCTCTACTTAGCTTTCCTTCCATACTGTGTGATTACATCCATGTACCACAAAGAATCATTAAGGTAGTGGAAAATGACAAAGAGGACAGAAAACTGAATTGATCATATGGCAATATCAAACAGTTTAAGAAATAAATTGAGAATAATTGTGTCTAATCTATAATTTGCTAGAACTGAAATTTTCTTTTATTTCCAGTTATTTTTATATGTTTTTATTGTAAAAATACTGTACAGAGGGCTTACAATTAGATGAGTAAGGTAATGAGTACATTTCCTATCGAGCAATGTTACCTCCTCCTTTGTAGAACTGGAATTTTCTTAAGCTTCAAAAAAGGTAGATAGAAAAAACAAAGATTATGTACAGAGAAATAGTAGAAGACCAACTTTTAAATATCTGGATTTGGTCATTTAGTTTTAACATTCTAAAGATATTTATACAGGTTTCATGTTTATAAGATTGCTATGTATTGGGATTTAGTGATACAAGATTCTACCTTTTTTTGGGGGGTCCGGTTGTGGGGCTTGAACTCTGGGCCTGGGCACTGTCCCTCAGCTCTTCAGCTCAAGGCTAGGGCTCTACCACTTGAGCCACACTTCCAGCTTTTTTCTTTTTGCTTATGTGGTACTGAGGAATCGAACCCAGGGCCTCAGTCATGCAAGGCAAGTGCTCTACCACTGAGCCACCTTCTTAGCCCCCAAGATTTTATTTTTATGATCACACATCAGCACTAATCTACCATTGTTTCCCTCCTATTTTTCAGGCTAAGAAATTAAGTTTGATGATTTTACTCATGAGTTCAGATTCATTTTCTGTATTAAAAACTCTTATGGTACATTATACTGGGGTTTAGTATATATCTCATTTGAATTTAAAGTTTTAGTAGCATACAAGTTCTCAGATGGGAAATGAAAAAAAATCAAAACTAGAATTAAGACAAGGTCTGGTAGAGAGAAGAAAAGCTATTCTTTTTTATTCCTCTTGTAAATCTTAAAGATTTATGCACGTTACGACAGCAAGCATTGTGCTTCTTTTAGAGACAAACTCTAGGTAGAAGGATGTTCATGTATATCCTCCGAGGATTCATGCCATCAGCTAGAGAGTCATCAAGCATTCTCATAAAACAAGAGAAGAAATTTGAAAATTTTATGGAACCCCCAAAATAAATTGGCAGAGATTTCAGACAATACGATTGTGTTTTTGTCTATTGAAAATTTTTAAACCAATATGTTAAAAGAAAGCTAAACTTAAGCGTAGAAAGATATGAAAGCTATAGAAATCAGAATTCAGCAAGCATTTTCCCTTTCTGAAATCAAAGTTTACTACCTAGGAAACCTTAATCTATCAATAAGGACTTTTGTAATCCATATACTTAAAAAAATTACAGGTAATTAAAAAGTTAAATTATATGCTTTCTTATTTTGATTTAACTATTATGTTACCAGCTTCCTAGACCAGAGGTTTAAGTCTGAGGATTTCAATATGTCAGATCTTTCTGAAAGCAATGACTAATAAAAATGAAAAGGCCAAAGGTATTTCATTCAACATAGCTATGTAATGAAGGCAAATGTATTAAGCAACTAAACACATTTTGTGGGTATGGACATAAGCTTTACTATGTTTAAATAGAAGAAGAACTGGAGCAAAGGGTAATAATTAAGCAATCTTTTTCTAAGTGAGTTTAGGTTGAGCATTTTCTCAGTGCTGGCTCTTCAAGGTAATTTCAAAAAGTCTTTGCTATGTGAGGTGACAACCTAGTTCCCATAAGATGATTTGTCCTTCTTGGAGGTCATCATATTGTTTTGTAACATATCTGAGAAGCTCTGTTGTTCTGGAATTTTAAGGTGGCTGGAGACTTTTCAGTTGTTTTTATGAGTGTGTAATGGGACAGTTATCCCTTTTTCGTTGTGCCAGGCATGAAGGGGGATGAGATAGACTAGGTGTTACTAATTTGTACACAAACAATTAATATGTTCAGAGTTAAATGAATTCAGATCCAATACAAAGGAGGCAATACAAAACAAAATTAAGGATGCTGGGCTTTTCTTCTGCTTTTAAATGACTTGTTGGCCCATATGGAAAGAAAGTTATTTGTAGCAAAGGCAATACTTTTTATAAACATGTTCTTTTACCTTTGAACAGTAGACATGCATCCCTCCTGTCCTATATATTTGAGAACATCATCTATTATCTGATAGAATGATTATTGCTATTTTGATGTCTAGATTAAAAGCAAATGGAGGGTGTAATTCAAGGACAGGTTTCTGGGAAGAAGGCCAGAGGAAATTGGAGTTAGAAATGTAAAAAGGTGTGCTAAAGTTTGTCTATGGAAAAGCAAAACCACTATGTTTGGAAAAGGTTGAAATCTCATTATTTTGCAAGACGCTACATTAGCAACTGCAAAAGCTTCAGGAATTCCTGGTAATCAAGAGTCTTAGAAGCTCACTGAGCCAGCGTGCTACTTCCCATGAGTGCCGCCTCTATAAAGCAGATTTTCATTTTCACATTAATAGCATGGTTGAGAAGCTCTTGATAGACTAGCTTCTGGGAGAATGGAATTTTTCTGAAGAAGAAATAAGCCTGGAAAAGCTACAGTAGCCATAACTAAAGACTGAGATTTACTTTCCTACCAAGGCCTTTTTTTTTTTTTTTGAGAGATGGGGTAGGAACACTCCTTTTTTTTATTAATACTTTTTTTATTGCGAAAATACCATACAGAGGGGTTACAATTACATGAGCAAGGTAATGAGTGCATTTCTTATCAAGCATTGTTGCCTCCTCCTTGGTTTCCCCTTCCCATTCCTGTGCTCCTATATTCCCTCCCCTTTTGCGCCCCCCCCACGCCAAAATTGTAAAGTTTGTTCTTCAACATATTGTTAGACTCAAACTCGAGACCTCCAAGCAACCCCCAGAAGCCACCACCAATGCAAACAGCAAAAGAGTCGTTTATTTGCAAGCTCGAGCTTGGTCCTCCCTGCACTCCGTATACTGTGATGCTAAGAGGCCTGAGCAGAATCAGCACAGCTTTTATAGTATTAAACAAACAAGTTTAGGGGGTTTCCACACAAATAGTTACATGATTGGTTTACATTTACAGAAGTGGTTTTGTCAGTGTCCCATTGGCCCACGTACTGTGGTTTGAATGCAGCTTGACCATGCTACTTAAAAAAAAAAAAAAAAAAAAAAAAAACTTTTGTGTTTTCGATTGTTTCTCAACCCTTGTCGAATTGGCGGTTGCTAGGGATATAATTGCAGTTTTGATTGTGGACTTTCAGAGAACCTTCCAAGAACTGGTTTTTCTAATAACTGTTTTGTCCCTTAAGTTCAACCTGAGGTCAGTTTTACAGGAAATGATGGCTTGCTTTTAGAATGGAGTTAGCTTAGTCCTTCATTCCCTCCTCTTCTAAACACTCAGGGGCCAATCATGGTCCCTGGCCCTCAACCCCAGATGGTTTTCCCATCTCTTCAGAGTATAAGGGTTGATATTGACTCCTCAGTACCATTAGTTGGATTGAATTTACCCTGTACTTTACAAAAGCTATGAGTCTATTTATCACCCAGGGGCCTATGGTAAGCACAGGTAAAAGTACAATAAGTGGGCCTAATAGAGTAAAAATTAAGGTTGTTAACCTTGGGGGGAATAGTTAAACCATGATTCAAACAATCCTTCTTGCTGTTCCCTTTCCTTCTGTCTTAGCTAACCCTTCCCTCACTCTAGTTAATGACTCCTTAATTACTCCCAAATGGTTAGTTAGCATAGAAGCAGCATTCTTCTCCTAATGCGGTGCACAGCCCTCCTTGTAGGAATATCAGGTCTAGCCCCCTTCTATTTTGCAACAGGACTTCATCTAAGGAGTCATGGGATTTCTGGAGAAAGGCTATCGAGTTTTATTTTTTTATTTTCTTTTTTTATTGTGAAAATACTGTACAGAGGGGTTACAATTACATGGGCAAGATAATGAGTACATTTCTTATCAAGCATTGTAGCCTCCTCCTTTGTTTCCCCTTCTCATCCCTTCCCATCCTCCCCCCATCCCCCCTACCCAACCCTCCTCTCCTGCCCACTAAAGTTGTAAAGTTCGTTTTCGACATAACGACTTGTACATCTCATCGTTGCAATGGGTCCACCTGTATCCCTATTTAAATAATTTGTTTTTCCCCTTCCCCTCCACAAATTATACCAACATCAAATACAGTGAAAGCAGGGTTTATATGGTGGGGAAGGGACATACAAAGCAACAAAGAAATAATCTTATAAATGTGTTAGAAACAATCTCATGAAAGAAAAAAAAAACATTTGAATACATATCTTGTTATACCGGAATTCGGGGACCCCCAGAAGACCGCCAGAGACCACAATCAATGTAAGCAACAAAAAGCTGGTTTATTGCAAGCTCGAGCTTGGTCCTCTGCACACATGGTAACCGGTGACGCTAAGAGGCCCTGAGCATAGAATCAGCACAGTTTTTATAGTATTGAACAAACAACTTTACGGAACTTTTACATAAGAAATTACATGATTGGTTAACATTTACATTTAAAGCAAGCTAAGCTGGGCAAATAATGACTGGTTGACCTTTACAGAAAAATGTCCTTGGTCCATAGCTTGACTGAAAATGGTTATGAGTCACACCCAGACCAACAGAATGTATGGCATGTCTCGCCCTGGGCTCTGAAGTACCGGTTGGTCAGAAACTTAGTCCTAGGTGGCTGGGGGGCAACACCACTTGGGGGCTAACACCTGCCTTAAGCAAACGCCATCTATGGCTTCAAGAATTGTGCATGGCTTTCTGTCATAAATTCCTAGTTTTGGGGCTAAAGTGGATCATGTGTCAAGTCACAGAACTGAGATGGAGTGTTAAACAAAAATGGAGTTGCTTATGTTTCTTAAAATATTATATTTCTTCCCTAGGGCCTCCGGGAGAGGCGTTGCAGCTGTGGGGATAATTCTGAGGACTTTGCGCCCTTGGTCAGAGCTGTAAACCCTTTGAAGTCTTTCACTAAGCAATTCTAGGCTCCCAGGCTGACATTCCACTACTGAGTAACTAAAACCAGTCACAGTTAAAATCATACAAAAACCATAAAATCATCTAGCACAAAGCAATTCATACAGAAGCAAAAATGAGCAGTTAGTAATCATAACTTCTAATTTCTATTACATTAAGCATTAATGTTACTCCATGCCTTTTAATAAATTCACTCAGGGGTTGCTTGCCTTCTCTGAGGGCAGTCCAGTTTTCTGCCCCTTTCACTCCACTCAAGGTTTTAGCAGATTTTTTAGCAAGCAAAGGTACAGAAGTGAAAATGGCTGTCAGGTGCTGTCTATATTGTTAGGTTTTTAAAAAGAGGTAGCCGAGTAAGAACTGCACCATGCATGTGGTATTCAGGTAAGGGGTAGGTTTATTCAGTAGACCTGCTGGGACCAGGCAAGCTTGGCACTCCATGTGGCTGGGAAAGGCCTGGGAAAGAGAGAGAGAGAAAAGAGCTAGAAAAGAGCAGAGAGCAGAGAGAACTAGAAAAGAGCAGCAAGAGAGAGCAAGGAGAGCTAGAAAAGAACAGAGAGAGAGCCAAGAGAGCTAGAAAAGAGCAGCGAGAGAGAGCCTCTGGGCCTGGGCTAGGCCTTATCTAGGGTATGGGCGGAGAAAGGTGTGGCCACATCAAATTCAGATGTGACCTCTTCCAGGTGTCCCAGTTGCCTAGGTAACACAGGTACTGGGTGGAGACTTTGCTGTGAGGAGGGTGGAGTCTGCTAGCCATCCAGGAGCGGACCTTACATATATATTTTTATGTTCTTCAATCTTAGGGTTCATTTCCCTAACATCAACTTATCTTACCTTTTCTGCTTGACTCAGACATATACTAGTTATTGCAAATAAGGGAAACCATGGGACCTATGTTTCTTTGGGCCTGGCTTACTTCACTTAATATAATTTTTTCCAAGTCTTTCCATTTCCTAACAAATAGGGCAATGCCATTCTTTCTGATGGAGGCATAGAATTCCATTGTGTATATATACCACATTTTCTTGATCCATTCATCTACTGAGGGGCATCTGGGTTGGTTCCATATCTTAGCTATGATAAATAATGCTGTAATAAACATAGTTGTGCTGGTAGCTTTAGTGTGGTCTTGTTTGTGAACATTTGGGTAAATATCCAAAAGGGGGATTGCTGGGTCATAGGGGAGCTCTATGTGGAGTCTTTTCAGGAACCTCCATACTGCTTTCCAAAGTGGTTGAACAAGTTTACACTCCCACCAACAATACAGTAAGGTTCCCTTCTGTCCACATCCCTTCCGCCATCTGTTGTTATTAGAGTTCTTGATTATAGCCACTCTAAATGGGGTTAGGTGGTATCTCAATGTTGTTTTGATTTGCATTTCTTTTATGGCTAGGGAGGTTGAGCATTTCTTCATGTGTCTATTGGCCATCCTTCTTTCCTCTTCAGAGAAGTTTCTGTTTAAGTCTTTAGCCCATTTATTTATTGGACAGTTGTTTCTTTGAAGATTTGTTGTTGGGGGATTTAATTTTTTGAGTTCCAAGCTATGGAGTTTTCTAGGTCCTTGATATCGTCATCTATAGCTGCCTGGAGGTTTGCATAGGATGCTTTGTGCATGCCCAATGAGGCTACTCCAGTTTCTAGTCCAGCCAGTCTCAACATGGCCCCAATGGTAACAAGGGCAGTAATAGCTTCTCTCTTTATCCTATGAGGTGGTCGAGCCCCTGACACTCGCAGTAGTACCTCTTCCTCTCGCAGTAGTACCTCTTCCTCTGAGTGATAGATTAGCCGTGGGACCAGCAGTATAAGTACACAGAAACCATCCGTATGGTTTAAGACCCCGACTGTACACAGGGAGTTAATCCTGTTGAACAGGCCCACCATTCATTTTCTGGAGGAATTACATATTCCTTCTGCTTCTGTCCCAGTGCATAGGTATTGTTACACAAATGAGACTATTGGGAGGGTACCCTTCCTAAACAAAGCCCATTTCCAGCAACCCACTGGACAGTTAACTTTACATTCCTTTTTTGTTGCCACCGACATTTGTTAACATCTGAAGTGGTGGAGAAGTTATCTGTGACTGCTGTGCCTTCATAAAAGGGGAACCAAATGTCATAACACATCCAGCAAGATCCTGTGATATCAGGACCATGTTGGTATTAACTAATAACTTCCATAAGGGGCCCCCCAAGTGTTGGTCTTGCTCGCTTTCCTGCTCTGGCCCATGTGTCCGGGCCTGTTTGGGCTGTTTGGGCATGGATGTTAATTTGTTGTCACCTGGGGGTTGTGGGTAGGCAGGATGGCCTTATTTCCAGGTTTCCTATCTGAGGCGGGTCTCAATACTATATTAGGACCCACCACTGCTGGAGGATGATTTGGCCAGACAATCAATTTTACTGTGAACAATAGACCTTGATCTATCCACTCGGATACAGTCTTAGTCCCCAGGTCCGGCCTGCTTCCTAGCCAACATACCTTTTCTCCCTCTTCAGTGAATTAGATCACTACTGGGTTGCACATGAGGAACAAGACCCGATCAAAGGTCCGCGCAACCCAGACGGGTCCTTAGGAGTGCTGCCTCCGGTGACAGTGATCAGATCCTTTTCCTGGGCAATCCAGTAGCCAGTCCCTGTAGTTTCACAACCGCATGACCTGCAGTAAAACTCTTCCTCCCCTCCCCCAATTTTGGACCTGATTTCTATTTCTTCCTCCTCCTTGGCAGACGTAAAAGGGAGTCCGTTTGAGGGCAGCTCTATTTATAACATGCCCGGATCCAGGTCCTCTCCCTTTTTCCGGTGGGGATAGTGCAGCCAGCTTCCCAGTCCCGCATGCAGGTCTGCCTCTGGACTCGGTGGACCAATCCCCTCTATCCCAGCTGCCTGCAGCCAGCCGACATTTGTCAAAGTATAGATGGGGCCCCTCGTCCTTTTGGAGAAACCACGGAAATAGAGTTGACTATTTCTGATCCTTTCTGTATTATTACACAGGTTAAGTTATAAGGTTGGTGGACACTTCCACCAGCCCCATCTTGCATACCCATATAGGCCAGGCTAGTTCGATACAGAATCATCATCTTTGCAATTCACGGTACAACTTAAGCTTGAGGGGGTTTGCAGTCTTTTCTACTTGCCACTCGGGCTCAGTCTCGGCAAAAGAGTTTTCCACTACTGCACAGGGGTCCGCGAGCTTGGCATGCGCGTAATGAATCCAGGCGGCTATCCCCTTGACTTTGGGAGCATTCGGAGTTGTGAGGATCACCACGGAGGGCCCTTTCCAGAGGGGCTCCAGCGACTCCTGTCGGTGGTGTCTTTTCACGTAGACCCAGTCTCCTGGCTCGTAGTGATGAGGGTCCGGAGGAAGTCCTGTCTCATACACTGCTTTCAGGAGAGGCCACACCTCCTGGTGTGTCCACTGTAAGGCTTGAAGGGAGACTGAAAGTTCACAATCAGCCTCTGTAAGTAAAAGCTCAGACAGGTTTGGAATAATAGGCGGAGAAGTTCCAAACATAATTTCATCAGGGGTCAGTTCTATTTTATAAGAGGAATTACGAGCCCTATAGAGGGTGAAGGGGAGCAGAGTCACCCAGTCCCCGCCAGTCTCCATGGTTAATTTGGCTAGGGTCTCTTTCAGAGTTGTATTCATCATTTCTACCTGTCCTGAACTCTGGGGCCTGTAAGCACAATGTAATTTCCAATTCGCCCCAAGCTTGGACGCTCATCCCTGAGTTACCTTGGCCAGGAATGCTGGTCCTTATCTGACCTTATCATGGCTGGGGGCCATACCTGGGCAAGATGTCTTCCAGTAGCTTCTTAGTTACCACTTGTACCATCTTGTGCTTGGTAGGGAAGACCTCCACCCAACCTGAGAAGGTGTCTATAAAGACTAACAAATACTTGTAACCATACTTGCCCGGTTTTACCTCCATGAAGTCCATTTCCCAAGAGGTTCCTGGTCACTCTCCCCTCATCCTGGTTCCAGGTGGGTTACTAGTCAGGTGGCATTGGTCAGTTGGCAAGTTTTGCAGCTGGTTACAATCTGTTCAATCTTCGGACTTGCTCCTTGGATTCTTAGGCTGGCTTGGTGTAGTAAATCTCCCATCTTTTTAGCCCCCATATGGGTTGACCGATGTATTTGGAGCAAAACTTGGATTCCCGATTTTTCGGGTAAGATTACCTTGCATTTTGAGTCCCTCCACCACCCGTTCAGTAACTGGGTCATGGGCAGCGACTTGATCTACTGCAAGTCTTGTTCCCAGGAGTTTGGTATTTGTGAGAGGTCTCAAGGGCCTGGGTCTGGTAATCTTGTTACCATAATCTGACCCACCTGGAGGGCAACCTCTCCCGCTGTTTGGTCTGCTAGGTTGTTTCCCGGGGCCACCGGGTTTTTGGATTTCTGATATCCAGGACAATGGACTATAGCTAGTTGTTTCGGGAGCCACAGGGCTGCCAGCAAGGCTAAAATTTCTTCTTTATTTCTTCTGCTGTCAGTAAGCCCCGCTCTCTATATATGGCTGTGTGCATGTGTGCCGTGACAAAAGTATTGAAGTACCCCATTTTTGGATGCCCCCTCACAGACCACCAGAGATCACGATCAATGCAAACAGCAAAGAGTCGTTAATTGCAAGCTCCAGCTTGGTCCTCCACACACTCGGCATCCAGTGACGCTAAGAGGCCCCAAGCATAGAATCAGCACAGTTTTTATAGTATTGAACAAACAACTTTAAGGAACTTTTACATAAGAAATTACATGATTGGTTAACATTTAGAGCAAGCTAAGGTGGGCAAATATGACTGGTTGACCTCTACAGAAAAATATCCTTGGTCCATAGCTTGACCACAAACGGTTATGAGTCACACCTTGACCAACAGGATGTATGGCATGTTTTGCCCTGGGCTCTGAAGAACCAGTTGGTCAGAACATTATATGGTTTTAACTGAAACTCTTAGCCCATGGTCACTCAGGCAAAGTCACTCGGGAGCTAACACCTGCCTTAAGCAGATGCCATCTATGGCTCCAAGAATTGTTTGTGCATGGCTTTCTGTCATAAATTCCTAGCATTGGGGCTAAAGTCGGCCATGAGATAAGTTGAAGAACTGAGATAGGGTCTTAAGTAAAATGGAGTTGCTTAGGTTTCTCAGTATAGGGGCTGTCAGTGTACACAGTCAATCTTTTGTCTTTACCCAGTGTTAATGCTTGGGTCAGTGCCACTATTTCAGCCTGTTGGGCAGATGTCCCAGTTGGCAAGAGCTCGGCCCACACCACATTTTCTCTGTCTACTACTTCTGCCCCAGCATACCTTTTTTCTTCCTGTATGAACCTGCTTCCTCAGTGTACCAGACATAGTCCGAGTCCCCCAGGAACTGGTCCTGTAGATCTTTTCGCACACCATGAAGGGTGGCTAGGATTTCCATACAATCATGAAGCAGAGTCCCCAAGTCAGGATCAGGTAATAGGGTAGCTGGGTTTAGGGCAGATGGAGCCTGAAATGTGAGTCTAGGTGGATTAATCAAGAGGCTTTTGTAATGGGTGAGCCAGGCATTGCTGAGCCACTGGTCTGGGGGTTGTTTTAAGACCCCTTCAATCGCATGGGGTGTGGTCACTGTTAGTTCTTATCCCAAAGTTATTTTGTCAGGATCCGTAACCAACAAGGCTGTGGCTGTTATCATTCACAGACAAGGTGGCCAACCAGCCACTACAGAGTCTAATCTCTTAGACAGGTATGCCACAGGATGGCACCATGGCCCTAGATACTGAGTCAATATCCTTTTAGCACTCCTTTTCTCTCGTCCACGTACAAGTGGAAGGGTTTGGTGACATCAGGCAGTCCTAAGGATGGGGCTGTTAACAGGGCCTTTTTGATTTGTTGAAAGGTGCTCCCCATTTCCAATGTCAGGTTCTTTGTCTTTAGTGGCCTCGTATAGGGGCTTAGCCATTTCTATGAACCCTGGGATCCACAGTCTACAAAATCCCACAGATCTTAGAAATTCTTGAACCTGGTGGTGATTCTGGGGTGATGGTATTCTGAGTACTGTTTCTTTCCTGGCTTCTGATAGCCACCTCTGTCCCCCTTTCGGGTATATCCCAGATAACTTACTTCCTGTTTGCAGATCTGGGCTTTCTTTGTAGAAGCTGGATATCCCAGTTCTCCCCCGGTTTGAAGCCATGCCTTGGTTCCCTGTAGACAGCTTTCTTCATCTGAGGCAGCAACCAGGAGATCTTCCACATACTGTAGAATGGTTAACTCAGGATGGTTAGGGCAGAACTCACCCAGGTCCTCATGGAGGGCTTCATTGAAGATCGTGGGGGAGTTCTTAAATCCGTGTGGCAATCTGGTCCAGGTCAGCTGGCCTCTGATTCCCTCCTCTAGGTGGTTCCATTCAAAGGCAAACAAATCCTGGCTCTTAGGGGCCAGGGGGGGAGAAAAAGAAGGCATCTTTCAAGTCCAATACCATATACCATTGCTTTTGGGGTGAAAGAGAGCTAAGAAGTGTGTATGAGTTTGGAACAGTAGGATTACTCTTTTGTTTACCTCTTGCAGGTCTTGGAGTGAGGCTTTCAAATGGGCAAAGGGGAGTATTCCATGCCGACTGACAAGGTCTCATTATCTCTAACTCTCGGAGTCATTGGATGTGAGGGGTTATTCTCATCCACGCCTCCCGAGTCATGGGGTACTGTTGAATCCTTACAGGGTCAGCTCCAGGCTTTAACCCAACATAGATTGCTGGTCTATGTTTTGCTAACCCCATCTGGCCAGTCTCTGCCCAAGCCTCAGGAAATTCCTGTAACCATTGGTATAGGTCACTGGTGGAAGTTGGAAGTTGCTGCTGTAGTAAGTACTCGTCCTCTAACATGAGGGTTAGTACCTGGATTGGGTGTCCTTTGGAATCCATTACTGCAGCCCCATCAGATTGAAAGTGTATCTGGGCTCCGACTTTAGTGAGGAGAGCTCTGCATAACTGCAGGTAGGCGCAGTCGGGGATGACTAAGAACGAGTGGGATACCCGGCCCACACCGAGGTCCACTGTTCTTCGGGTTGTCCATTGGCACTTGTTCATCCCAGTGGCGTCCTGTACCCAGGAGGCTTTCTCTGAGAGTTTGCCGAAGGGTTTGAGAAGCACAGAGTGTTGGGCACTGGTATCTACCAGGAAGTCCACCGAGGTCCCCTCCACCTTTAGAGTTACCTGGGGCTCCGGGAGGGGGGCCAACCCTGACGTCCCTATTCCTGGTCTGAGTCTTTGACTGCCAGGACAGGAGACAGCTAATGTTGAGAACCACCCTTCCTGGGGTCCCTCCTCCTCTTCTTCGGATATTCTTTCACCCAATGTCCTTTTTCCTTGCAATAGGCACATTGATCTTTTAGTCACTCGTGGATTGCGCGGTCTACTTTCAGGTCCTGGCCCACTGGTTGTGGTAACCAATACTCATGCTAGAGCCTTTGCGTGCCTTTCCTCTGGGGGATCTCGATTATTAAACACCCGGTGAGCCAGCGCAGTAGCCAGGGATGGTCTGTCCCTCTAAATCCTCCAGTTTTTGTAGCCTTTTCTTAATATCTGGTGCTGCCTGATTAACAAAGGCCATAACTACAGCTGCCTGAGATTCTGGTGCTTTCAGGCTCATTGGAGTAAATTGTCTAAAAGCCTCCATTAACCTCTCGTAGATAAGCTGCAGGGGATTCCTCCTTTCCCTGTAACACTTCATAAACCTTAGTCAAATTAGTAGGCTTTTGGGCCGCAGCCCTGAGACTCGCCCTTAGAGTCTGGCGGTAGACCCGGAGCCTCTCCCTACCTACCTTCAGGGGTGTTGTAGTTCCATTGGTCATCTGGTGGCCTTTCCACGGGGAAGGCGGCATTAATCAGGGCAGGGTTGATTGTGGGGCACCCGTCTTCCCCGGGGACCAACTTTCTGGCCTCTGCTTGGATCCTCTCTCTCTCTCTTCAGTGGTGAAGAGGATGCAGAGCAACTGCTGACAGTCATCCCAATTGGGCTGGTGAGTGAACATAACGTTATCCGAAAGTACAATCAAGACTTTGGGGTTTTCAGAGAACTGAGCATGGTTTTTCCAGTTATATAAATTGCTAGTAGCAAAAGGCCAATACTGAAGTCTTGGTAGTCCTGTCTCAGGGGGCCGGTATTCCTGGAGCGGTAGCGCCATGGTGGTATGGGGCAGGTGTGGACTCATGGCGCGTGTCCTCCCTAGGGTCCCTCCAGCTGGTCCCGCTAGATTGGGTCCTCTCACTGGTCCTTCCTCTGGTGCCTCTGGGGCTTACGGGGCCTCTGGGGCCTCTGGGACAATAGGGGGCGGCAGCTAAGGAGGATGATCAGAGAGTAGAAGGTCATCCACTGATTCTAGCTGGAGGACTGGGTAAAGAGGGGCCAAGGGAGACTGGGCAGAAGGGTCAGGGAATTTAGCCTTCTCCTTGACTGCTAGGATCTTAGTCATGCCATCCAAGGGGGGCAAAAAGGGGGCTAACCAAGAAGGAGGGCCCTCTACCAGACTTCACTGAGCTACTGTATTTGTGATAATCTGTAATCTCTTACTCAGTCTTCCATTACTCTTTTAGTCACTATGGGACTCCTGGGGTAAAGCAATTTCTGGTCCTTCTTTCTTAGATTCTGCTTTTTAGTTCCTCTCCTAGATCACTGCTTCCCTTCCTACCTGGGTAAGCTGTCTACCGAGATTGTTCTTCATTGGATCCTTTCAAATACAGATTGCCCTGCTGTGAAATGTACTAGGATATTAAAAAAAACAAAACAGCAGAATTTGATATTGATGTAAGTAGCCTACACAATTCAGAGGATTTCTTAAGCAGAATAAAGAAAACTCCCAAAGAAAAGAAATGGGAAAGGTCAAGTACATGTGAAATAAAGCAAAAGAGACTATCAAAGCATTGCTTTATTTTCTTCCAATTTACAAATCATTACTTTCCTGGAGAGTTTACTCGGTAAGTATGCAAGAAAAGATTTATATGTAAAGGAGTGTTTAATCTTAAAGGAGTAAGAACCTTTCCTTGGAAGATTGGAAGAATATTAAATTTGATTAAATTCCTCTTATTTGATATTATACCCTGTGTTGAAGTCTATCAATATTTGTAAATAAGTAAAGGCATTTAAGTCTTGAAGGAGAAATGCTGAATCTAACAAGAGCCACCTTGGTCACACTGTGGATGATAAGGTATTGTGTTTAACTAGCGCCATCTTGTCTACATGGTAGAAGCAGGAAAGTCTTACATCCCAAGTGATGGGTGTGCCTAAAGTCCTAGAGGTAGAGGCAAGGACTTGGACAATAGGCTACTGGACCTGACACTCTTGGGTTGTGAACTCTCAAGCTGACCCTGCCCTTTAACCTTACCCTATTTAGGCCTCAACCAGCTCAGGCTTCAGTGTGGCATGGCACACACATGTCTCTTGACTCTCCTCCAGTCAAAGTGGTGTCCACCTCAGCTCCCCATTGGAGTTGATCTGGTTTGTTTGTATTGTATTTATTCTCTTTTTTTTTCCCTCTTGAGCTGTCATGGCTCAGTGTTCTAACAGTGTTAGTGTATTTGCTGGGTTGCAGTTCTTTTTGACAAGACTCCATCTGCACAGCACCAACACCCGATAAAGGCTCCCATTTCAACCTCTCAAATGGGGCTCCTCTGTTTTCTTGATGCACAACACTTTGTTCTCTTTCTTGACATCACAAGTTGCAGCTTCTTGATACCCATTTTTTAAAGTTGTAAGTTGTTCAAAGGAGTTGCTCCTTTGAAATCCTTCCCTTCAAATACCATACTTTAGTTGATATAATTGTGATGTTTGTATATCCACCTGTCTATATTTACCTTACATATTTATAATTTAGATCTAAATTTCCTGTATGAATGAGACCATACTGTTAGGTCCACCCAGGAAAATGGCCCCTTCCTTGGTTTTCCCTCTGTGCGTATGTGGCCCCTTTCTTAGAAGTCCCTGCCCAGAACCTGTGTAACCAGGTAAAGGGGCACCTGGGGGCAGTGGAGGTCCCCCAGGCTCTGAGATCATCACTATGGTCACACCTTCTTCCCTGCCCTCTCCCTATATAGTCAATTTCCATCATATTAGTTCTACCCCTTGCCCCTTGCTCCTTGAAGCCTTTGCCTTCCCTTTTCCTTCCCCTACATCCCTTTCACGTCCTGCAAGTTCCATCTTGTGCAGGCCAGCAGTATTCTCTTCCTCCAATAAACTCTTTTCTGTCCCAATCATGTGGCAGTCTGTGAAACTGTCCATGAACCTTAAGTCATGCCAGACAGATACTAGTAGCTCAAGTCTGGAATTCCAGCTATTCAGGAGGTTGAGATCTGAGGATCATGGTTCAAAGTCAGCCAGGGCAGGAAAGTCTGTGAGACTCTTCTTTCTGATTCATTACCAGAAAACCAGAAGTGACAGTGTGACTTGAAGTGATAGAGCACTTGCTCTGAGCGAAAGAGCTCACTCAGGGATGGCGCCTAGGTCCAAGTTCAAGCCCCATGACAGGAGGAAAAAAAAAGAAACATAGTTATACAAATGACTTTACTGCATTCTGAATGTGACCTTTTGTATATATGCTCAAAAGTGGTATTGCTGGGTCATAGGGTAGATTTATGTTTTTTTTTTATTCTGAAAATACCGTACAGAGAGGTTACAAATACACGGGCAAGATAATGAGTACTTTTCTTATCAAGCATTGTTGCCTCCTCCTTTGTTTCCCCTTCCCATCCCTTCCTATCTCCCACTCACCCCCCCCCCTACCCCCCCATGTTTAATTCTTTTAAGGCATCTCCAAACTGCTTTTCACAGTAGTTGCACCAGTTCACATTTTTATCAACATGTTCATTATTTGCTAAATTTGTGCCATCTGTTGATGGTTGTATTCTTGATGATAACCAATCTTAATGGTGCAAGATGAAATCTCAGTGTTGCTTAGATTTTCATTCCCTTTATGGCAAAAGATGTTGAATTCATATGTCTATTGGTTATTTTTGCTTCTGATAAGTTTTTATCTCGCTCCTTTGTCCATTTAATAGCATGATTGTTGATTCTTTGGATATTTGGATATTTTTCCCCTGTCCGATGTATTGATGGCAAAGATTTTATCCTGTTCTGTAGGCTATCTTTTTAGCTTAGAAACGGTGTCCTCTACTGTGTAGAAAATTTATGTCTTGATGAAATCTCAGTTCTCTCTATGAGTTGCTGAGCCCAAGGGACTCTACTCAAAATGTTCCTGCTTGTGCCCATGGTTTCTAATGTTTCTCCTATTCTTTCTTATCATAGTTTTGAGGTTTCAGGTCTTACTTCCAGGTCTTTAATCCATCTTAAACTAATTAGCACAAGGTGACAGACAAGAATCCAGTTGCAGTTTAAATGTGAGAGACTCATCGAACTCTGAGAATTATTCAAAATGTCTATATCTTTATATGATCTGCTAATAAGAAAATATTACAAAGTCCAGACATTGATAACTTATATTACACATGTGTCATGAATGATTCTCATGAAATGTTTACTTCATCTCCCTTAATTTTATGGGTGAGTAACAGAAACAAAATTGGCATACCTAATGCTGCCATTACCTGCAAGTATGCCTGGAATAATATGGAATGGACCAGCAGTCAAATCTATTCCGTTGCACATGAATAATATAATACAGCCTGAGCATATTTTATACTGAGATCTCAGTGAAGAATGTTTAAGTTTTTTTGTATAAAATATGTGTAAACTCCTACATTGGAATTATTATTTTAAAACATGCTAAATTCCACTACTGAAATTATTTTGAAGGAATTGGCATCTTTTAGAATGAAGGAAAAAAATAAGACTGTCTTTGGTCTGCAATAGGGGAGGGATAAGTTGAAAATGAATAGATCTAAGCTTTTTTTTTTTTTGAAGAAGATCCAAGATATGCAAAGAGGCTGTAATGAGAGAGGATGCTGATGGGGACTTAAGTGGGAGAGTGCCAAAACAAACTTGGCTGTTTCACAAGTTTATCTAGTACTCTCAGTGAGGAGGATCACTATCTCATAATGCCATGAGTGCCCATCAATGTATGGTTGAATCTGACTAAGCTGGTTATTTTCCTCCTTTATTATTAGCAGTGCTTATGGAATTTAGCAGTAATCCTATGATATTGTAGGCAGCAGAGCATCTAGCAGTTAAGTAATGCTGTTTTCTCTGTGTTATTGCAAAATACAAACTATGTACAATAAGGGACTTTCTCTAACTCAATCGAGTATTATATTTACTGTGATTATTGTATCTTAAGGATATAATTCTCGATTGTCTTCTGACACTGTAGTTCATCATCATCTACCTTAAGGATTCTGAAAGGTTTAAAATCTCTTGTCTCTCAGGGGCAGATAGAATCACATCTCACTTGCTCCCCTAAAAGGCACAAAATCAAATTACACCAAAAAGCTCCTTAGAGTACAGCTCTTTGCCAATTACTTGAATTATTTTCAGCCACTTTGGCACATTTCCCCTCCAGATGAAATGAAAATCTTTTAGTCTGCACCAGTGAAGGATTTCATATTTCTTACTGCTTCCGCATATACAGGGTAATAAGAATAAAAGCTTCTCAGTCTCACAGATCTTTCCTACAGTGCCATAATGCAGGCAAAATAACATCCATTTCTGACACATGAAGTCACATATTTTCTAAAGAAGAAGAGACAGACATTAACATTACACAAGAAAACTATTTGCTCTTTGCTTTAAAATTCCAAATTTGAGCGCACCAGAGATTTCATACTTCAAAACTCCATACATCTGTGCTGAGACATAGACCCTCTAAGGTGCTTCATTACTGGCACTTAAAGCTGGTTTCCTGCAACACCTGGTCTGAGTAAGCAATGTGATCAGAGAGTGTCAGCAGGGTAGACAGATTTTAAATGGAAGGCTGTTACTTACCCAAAAGCCAGTTTGAAGCTAGAAAATAAGCAGTATCAGCACACCAGTAACAATAATAAAAATATCCCCAAGTACATTATTAACACATCCAGCTCTTGAAAGACCAGATGACTTCTTTCAAAACTTTTTACATCTCAAGAGAACAAATTGTTTCTCTGCATTAATCTTCTTATAAGAATATTAATTTTTATTGATTGCTGTGCTTTTTCTTTGCCATTCCCATTTGTCTCTATTTTTCTTTCTGAGTTGGGTGATTTCCATGTTCATAGTGCTGCCTACAGCAGTTAGCTCACTGAAATCACTACCCCATTGCTCAGTATTCTTTCCTTTCCTCAATATCAGAGCTCTTAGGATTGAGTCCTTTGCCTAGAGCATTAAGGAATGGAGGAAAAATCACTACTCATTGCTTTGCTTGCAGTTCTCATTTGGACTAGTTCTTGCAGAAATTGAACTGAACTTCTTTCCCTGATACTGCATCTGTAAGGTAATTGCCTAAACTTGTGGAGCCAATAGGAATTGCTGTTCTTGAATTTTGCAAAACTAAGGAATCCGATGAAGTAATTTGTAAGGCACACATGGTACAACCTTCTTTTCCTATTTAGTAAACCTGCTATCTCTAAGAATGTGTGTGACCATTCTGAAACATTACCCACTAAAATGTTACTTTAAAACTTCAAACATTATAGAATTCTTTTAATTGCATAATTCTTATGAAAAAGCTTGAGAGTCTTCAGAGATAATTAAATGTGTTGGATAACTCAAAGCAATGTAATTTTGAAACTTAGAAAATACATACTCATATACAAACATGGCTATAAGAAATATAAGAAAAATTACCTCACATCTGTATACAAAACAAGTTCACTGTAGATATTTAGATATGTCCGTTTAGAATTACTTGGATGAGTCAAATGGAGACAGAATGAGAGAGAAAGAATTTATACTTTCAGAAACCAAAACCAAACCAAACAATAAAAGACATAGGAATTAACATGATTTGATCCCTTCTTTTGAGACATATCAAATCTCTTTATGTACTAGACTGCATTCCTATTCTTGATGTAAAATTTAAAGTATTTTGGCAGAAAGAAAGGTATTGCTCTAACCCAGTTGATTCTCCACTGAATATTTAACTACCTAAATAATTCCCTTCCTATTTGATGTCATGCTTGTCATTTTCTCTTCAAAGACAGAATTACTAAAAGTACTTCAATTTTTAAAAATGTTAAAACATTTTCCTCTTTGGCAGAGTAGTCATTAGAGAGATAAGGTAGTCAGTTATACTCATTGTACCACAGATTTTGTTACAGGTGTTTACCTTGCTATCTCATTATTATTTTTATTTTTTTAAAGTCACATTATTCAAAAGTGCAAGATGCTATGTTGAAAACAAACTTTACAATTCAGGTGGGGAGGGAGAAGGGAGGGGTGTAGCTGAGGAGGTGGGAGGGAAGGGATGGTAAGGGAAAAACAAAGGAGGAGGCAACAATGCTTGATAAGAAATGTACTCATTGCCTTGCTCATGTAACTGTAACCCTTCTGTGCAGTATTTTCATAATAAAAAAACTTACTTAAAAAAGTACTGGGTTTACTGCACCAGAATCAACTCCAAATGGATCAAAGACCTTGAACTCAAAGCAGACACTCTGAAAACATTACAGGATGGAATAGGAGAAACCCTGGGTCTCCTTGGCTCAGGGCGAAATTTTCTGAATAGAGACCCGGAAACACAACAAATCAAAGAAAGGCTGGACAAATGGGATTGTATAAGGTTGCAGAGCTTCTGCAGGGCAAATGACATAGCTAGCAAGATCAATAGAAAGCCCACGGACTGGGAGAAGATCTTTACTAGCCATACAACGGACAAGGGTCTCATATCTAAAATATACTTGGAACTCAAAAAATTAAACCACCCAACAACAAATCCTCAAAGAAACAACTGCCCAATAAGTAAGTGGGCGAAAGACTTAAAGAGAAGCTTCTCTGAAGAAGAAAGAAGGATGGCCAATAGACACATGAAGAAATGTTCAACATCCCTAGCCATAAAAGAAATGCAAATCAAAACAACATTGAGATATCACCTCACTCCAGTTAGAACAGCAAAAATCAAGAACTCTAACAACAACAGATGCTGGAGGGGATGTGGACAGAAAGGAACCTTACTTCATTGTTGGTGGGAATGTAAACTTGTTCAACCACTTTGGAAAGCAGTATGGAGGTTCCTCAAAAGACTCCACATAGAGCTCCCCAACGACCCAGCAATCCCACTTTTGGGCATTTACCCAAATGATCACAAACAAGGCCACACTAAAGCTACCAGCACAACTATGTTTATTGCAGCATTATTTACCATAGCTAAGACATGGAACCAACCCAGATGCCCCTCAGTAGATGAATGGATCAAGAAGATGTGGTATATATACACAATGGAATTCTATGCCTCCATCAGAAAGAATGACATTGCCCCATTTGTTAGGAAATGGAAAGGCTTGGAAAAAATTATATTAAGTGAAGTAAGCCAGGCCCAAAGAAACATAGGTCCCATGGTTTCCCTTATTTGCAATATCTAGTATAGGTATGAGTCAAGCGGAAAAAGTCAGATAATGTGATGTTAGGAAAACAAAACCTCAAATATGTATTTTAATGTTTTTGTTTCTTTCATGCATGTGTTTCTAATGCATTTATAAGATTATTTCTTTGTTGCTTTGTATGTCCCTCCCCCACAGTGTAACCCCTGCTTTCACTATATTTGATGTCAGTATAACATGTGGAGGAGACGGGGACAAACAAGTCGTTTAAGGATTCAGGTGGACCTGTTGCAACAATGAGAAGTACAAAATGTCATGTCAAAACCAGCTTTACAATGTCGGTGAGGGGGGGGGGAGGGGGGGTATGATTGGGTGGGAGGGAGGGGGGAGGCTGGGAAGGGAGGTGAAGGGTAAACAAAGGAGGAGGATGCAATGCTTGGTAAGAAATGTATGCATTATCCTGCCCATGTAATTGTAAAAAAAAAAAAAAAAAAAAAAAAAAGTACTGGGTTTAGTAGGAAAAAAACAAAAGAGGAGGTAACAATGCTTGACAAGAAATGTACTCATTACCTTACTCATGTAACTGTAACCCCTCATCTCTACAATTTAAAAAAAAGTGAAAAAAATACTGGATTTATGCTCTGATGTGGCTGAGTGAAACAATATGTTGGGACTAAAGGTGCTAAGAAATTAAAGAGCTTCAGACATTGAGAGTGATTGTAATCACAATATGGTAATGATTGAATGTTTCAGAAACTTTACGAGGAGTGGGGTAGAGCTTATTTTATTGTCATCTGGTAACAAGCAGTCTCGGGCATTTTGTGTAATACAGTTTCAGAATTCTGCACTTCTATTGAAATAATTCACTTCTATTGATAGGCTACATAGCAATGACGGATAGGCCAATTATTTCAGAGCCCCAGATTTTGACAGGCGCTAAGTACTTGAGTTTATGAAGGTTATAAGGAAAATTGGGGGTAAAATAACCACAGATATATATTGCCTAAGATGAATCACATCAATCCTTTCTACTTACTTCACTCGACATTATTCTAAGTTAATTTCCACAATATCAGAAGTTTATCCCTTGTTTTCATTAAAGTCACATTGCAAAGAGCATGAGAATAATTGAGTTATAGGGTATTCACAAACCATTGATTGAAGAAGAAAATATATGTACATGTACAAGTGTCAAATATAATTAGTGAAAATACTTGAATGAACACACACATGCTGGTGAAACAGGTACTATTAGTTAAGGAACTGAGTTTTAAAAGTCAGTAAAGGTTTCCAATAAAAGAGGAAAACTGTTTCCAAATATGATGGATGGAAGAGTGGCTACTTGGAGGATATTGAACATTTTGAGAAGAATCTTAAAAGTACTCAACAGAGAAAAGTGGATGGGTAATTCATGTGAACACTAAGTTATGTTAGGAAGAGTAGAAAAAATTAATAAGGGATTTGAAAATCCAGCCAAGAATTCTTGATGTCAAAATTCAGGAAATTGAAGGCCTTTTAGAGATTGGAAGACACGGAATGAAGGCATGCTTACAGAGGATAAAGCTGCCCATCAGAATGCCCTAAATATGATGGCACAAAATTGAAAAGTAATTAAGGGCATAAAAATTGGTATAGATTTCTTCCACAAAATCACTTTATCTATAATTGGAAGATTCTCAATCCTAGCTAAGGAGACTTTAATGCTAATTAGATTATTGCAGTGACAAGATCTTATTTTTTTCACATAAACATACCTCTTTCCCCATTGACTACAAAAATATTTTCCTTGTACTTTGTTATAGTAGCTCATTTTGATTATGCTCAGACCTCAGTGCATCACCTACACCTACCCAGCTAATCTGTGTAATTAAAGAAAAATGATGCATGATGCATTTATAGTTAAGTGAAATGAATATAAATCTCACACAACAGCTGGATTCCTATACTTGGCAACATGGCATGGTTTGAGGAAAGCAATCATCTTCCTTTCCTGTTGGCAAAACACTTCAGTGGTCTCTCCAATTTAAGTCCTCTTCAGGATTTAGTGTCTTCTCTCTGTAATGCACAGAACACTACTTCCAGATGGACAGCCTTGTCATCTGCTATTTTTATGCTGCACTTTAGAATTTCAAAGTGAGAGCAGTTATTCACCAAACATGAAATGTATCACTTATTGCATGCATTGGACCAGCTTTTCAAATCAGTGTGCTCAGCCAGCTGCTGATGAGCTGAGTATACTCAGAGAGAGAAAGCAGGCTAAGCCACTCAGTACGCATTTTTATATTCTCGTGTAGAGAGTTGATATGGAATGAAGGCAATATAAAAGAAGGGAAGGGGAGATTTTTGTCCTGAGATGTTCCATATCTAGCCTGAAGAGTAAAATAAGACATAGATACTTGAGAAGAACTTGAAAACATATATAATATTCTGGCAAATGTGTTATGCAAGTCACTCTCTTACACACGCATGTGCACACACACACACATACACACAAAGAGATCATCTAAATTTGGCTGCCATTTTGAAAAAGGCCTCCAGAGGTAGAGGAATTTTTATTAAATTTCAAATGAGATTATCTTAGGTCAATGGGTCAAGTTTTTATTTGTGGTATGATGAGGTGTTACTTGGAAATAAATAGCAAATACTGTATAGAGTTCCACATAATCTTAATTTGAGTAAAGAAAATGAGTAAAAACATTTCAGAATGTTGTAAGATGAGAAAACGGAGATGCCACACTTTGAGAGGGTGAATCTTGGGGTCTTTGTTAAAAGGCCGGTGACTGAATGTGGACTCCTGTCTCAAAGGCCAACAGCCAGCATATGCACTTAACACTGTTAGGAAACTGAGCCATGAAGACCAGAGAGAAAAGAACAAAATCAATACCAATCAATATCATGGTGACCATAGAAGAGCCAGGAGACAGGAGATGAACTCGACGACACGTGGATGGCATAATGGCCTCTGAGCTAGTTTCAGCCGATCTAGGGTCAGGTCAGGGGGCAGGGCCATAAGAAACTCCCAGTCCCAGGCACTGGACTGACAGCTTTAGTAACTTATCAGCCAAGTACCCACCCCTGCCTCCAGGGATTCGGGCGTGACCATCACCTGGCAGGTGGGGTTTCACCTTCCCCCCACTATGAAGACAAGATGCCAAACCTTACCACCCATCCACAATGTGGCCAAGATGGTGCCTGCCAGACCCAAACTCTGTATTTCAAGAACAGGATAGACATTTAGGTATTTGAGTCTGATATAGGGAACCTCTAGAAAAGATGGAGAATATGAAGTAGAATTTAAAGAAGACTATTTTGATAACTAGTCACAAAGATCTGAGACAGTAGTTACATCATCTATGAATTTCAACCATTAAAAGAATAAGGGCACCTAGTGTAGTGGTGCACATACGTAATCTTAACACTCAGCAGAGTGTTAAATTCAAGGTCAGCCTATACTATGTAGGGAAAGAGTGAAATCCGATTAAAAAAAAACAAAACCAAAAATGAACCTGTTCTTGTAAGCTGACTATAGGGGGAAAAAAAGGTAGGAAGTGGTTGGTAAATTCATCATTAAATTGTAATTCTCTGTATAATTTTTTTCATATAAATTCAGCATTTTCGTGATATGATCAGGCACTGCCTATATTAAGCAAATTCAACAGAGACTTTGCTGACTTTATGTCTGAGGGTTGTGATGTACAAAATGGCTTACTGTGATAATCGTATGCCAACTTTGGGGAAGCATCTCAATGAAAATCAAAGGAAATATTTTGGTGTATTCCTTTCTAGGTTATCATGCTCTCAGAATGATCACAAAGTAGGTATCCCTTATACATGCAAATGAGAATAACAATGTATACAGATATCTAGATTGCATTCGCTTAACATTTGCATTGCAATTTACTAACCAATCTGTGCCTCAGATTGCTGTCAGCTACATGAGGGCATAATACTAAGCATCTCGAATAATTTTTATGTTAATTAAATAACAAACTAGGAATTTCTTGAGGTGTTAATTAAATAACAAACTAGGAATTTCTTGAGGTGTATTTTGTATAGTGCTATATCTGAGACTACTTTTCCTGAACATTCATTTTAGAATTAAATAACTCATATAATAGCATGTGTGGATGAAGACTGATATAGAGATGAGCTACAGTTCAAGAAATTCTAAGACTACTAAGTTTAAATAACAATACTCATGCTCACAGTCTATTGGCTGTAGTCCAATAGACTGCAGTGTGGATTCTATTGGCTTCTACAATCAATACAGATCATCACAGGATGGAAAGAGCAGTAGTGATCTGTATTGATGACGAAACCTGACAGAGACAACCCTCAAGGTTCATTCTGACACTACTCTGCTGGATTTATTGCTTGTACACAGATGTGATTTAGGTGGTGCTTCTGTCTTGTCCATCAGTGCCATTGCCCTACGCTTACTGGGATCACAGCATTGTTCTTTACTCAGGAAGAGAGCATTGTAGAATGGCAAATGTGCTCTTATTTATTTTTTCTTTCTTGGATTCATGTTAGTGAATGACTTTCTACAGGACACTGATCTGACTACTCCTCCTTTCTTTTTCTTTAGAATGCTGTTAACATCTGCCAAACATCACATTATTGAACATACCCTTCTGTCATTTCTTTTTGTTGCTTCTTTATTTCTAATCAAAGTGAGGCTTTATTTTCTTAACCATTGAATTTAAGAATTTTAGAAAGGAAAGAAACTTTATTCTCACATAGAGACCAATCAATTCAACATAAGTAAGGATTTGATGGGGCTGGGAAGGTGGCTCAGTGGTAGAGCACTTGCCTTGCATGCCTGAGGCCCTGGGTTCGATTCCTTAGCACCACATAAGCAAAAAGAAAAAAGCCAGAAGTGGCGCTGTGGCTCAAGTGGTAGAGCACTAGCCTTGAGCTGAAGAGCTGAGGGACAGCGCCTAGGCCCAGAGTTCAGGCCCCATGACCAGACCAAAAAAAAAAAAAAAAAAAAAGAAAGGATTTGAGAAAATTTATGTAGATATTAATGCCAGACATTTAATGTTCTCACACATTTAATGTTCTCAGTGTTATAGACTTTCTTATGGGGGAAATTTCAAAATACTACGCAAGTTTGAGCTTAAACTAGTGAATTTCTAAGAACCCATTATACGGGAATGTGGATAAGGTTCCCCTTTCATGGTATTCAGTGGTTAGCTGTTCTTTTCACTAAACATAGGCTGACCGCTTGTCTTGGTTCAAACCAATACATTGTTGTTCATCTATAATAGCCCTCTGTTTATGTCTCAAGTAAGGTTTAGTTTAAAAATGACATTTATGGCTACATGTATATGCACTACCAACCCTTCTACTTTCCTCAATTGGCTATTTTGAAGTATCTCAGAATTTGTATCATTTCTTTAAATATTTTTATATTCATAAGAAATTTTAGCTTACCTACTTCCCATTAAAATTCAAAACCACATATAATTAATAAAAATACCTGAAAGTAAAAAACACTAGAGCTGTGTTATATAACTTGTCTTTCCTTTTTCTCCACCACCACTGTGTTAATTTGAGGTATACGTGTGTGTGTGTGTGTGTGTGTGTTTCCAGATGGACTATTTTGGCTAAATTGCCTGATCAATGTCAACCTGTGTGACTCAGTGTGGCACACAATGCCTGCTCATTTAGTGGTCTGCTCAAATCCACTGATAGCTCTGACATTTTCAAGTAAACTTCAGTTGCTAAATATATGATATTGTTTCTTAGAGCTAAGAGATATTCCTTCAATATGGCTACTGTTTGTAAGATTCAATCCATAATGAAAAAACCCTTCAGTTCTTCATACATTTTGAAAAGCTTTAGAAATTGTCATTTTCTTCCATTGCGTAAAATATTTACTGAACAAAGCTATATTTGGCTGAATAATAGTTGAAATGTGAGAGGTTTATACTGTTCAATTTAAGCTTTTATATAGTATCTTTTTTGTAGTTTAGGAAAAAGTTTTTTATATACATAGCACAGCATAGTATATAAAATAATTTAAATATGACCATTTTTGATTTTTTTTAACTCCATCCTTTCCTTCTTTCCTTCTTCTTACTTCCTTCTTTCATTTTTTTCCTTCATGCCTCCATGCCTTCCTGCCTTTCTGCCTCCCTTCTTCTCTTCCTCTCTTCCTCTCTTCCTTCTAAGAGAAAACCAATTTAGTTAATTCCTAGCTAATAA
Source organism: Dipodomys spectabilis (assembly GCF_019054845.1). Taxonomy (NCBI): domain Eukaryota; kingdom Metazoa; phylum Chordata; class Mammalia; order Rodentia; family Heteromyidae; genus Dipodomys; species Dipodomys spectabilis. The sequence goes on from NW_024870709.1 coordinate 15,133,951, forward strand.
TTAGCTTAGCTAAAAGCAATGGTACGTTCTCCATAATCATACAGTAAACCTTTGCTCTAAGAATTTTCTTCCTAATAATCCAACTTGAACAACTGCAGACTACAATCACTTGGGAATATTCCATTCAATATAAACCTATCAAGTCCAAGTATATTTCCAGCTGAGCCATTTTGAGCAAATTGTATGCCAAATTTTGCATGTTTTGCAAAAGTCCCAGTACTTTAAAAAAGATCTGAAGCTTTTATTTCCTTTGAAAAGAAAAAAAAAATCAAGACAATCCAGTGTGTGGGTGTGTTGTTGTATCTGACGTAATCATATATTTATATACTGTTATAAACACTTTAATTTCAGGTTTCTCTACATAGCAGAACAGAAGTTTTAAAATTAAGCTATCATTTCTTTCTGATGAATGCTTTGAAGCAATTGAACTACCAGTGAAATATTTTACATTAAAATCTTAGGATATCTATTCATTTTTTAGGTCAGTAAAACAGAACCCAATCTAGTGCCATCATGAGTATGATTTGTGTCACAATTGGAGATATTAGGATTCATATTTAGTCTTGATTCATTTCTTGATTAGTTTCTCTTTCTTTCTCTCAAGGATTTTAGTTTCTTTCGAGGTCTCTACCTTTGAGGTATAACAGCTATAAAAGTCTGTGTTAGGAGTTACAATGCAATTCACTTTACTTGGCCCTGCATTTATGACATGATTGGTATCTGCAAGCAGGTGAGGAATTGGAAAGCCATTCCATCTGACTGTGGATGTGGCATCTTGTGATTACAACCCAGACCATGAGACAGATTTCTGTGCTTGAATCCTAGGAACATCCTATGGCTCCTGTACCGACACTAGGAATCGTTCTGTCTTTTTAACCTTCTCCAGAAATCAGATTATTTCTAGTTCTGGGCCTTGACAATAACTCTAGTGCATTATCAATTGTCAAAGTATACTCTCCATAATCTTAATACATCTTGACAGTCACTGTAGTAAATGATTCTCTGCCATGATCTTAAGAAATTCCCATCTTTGCCACAATTTGCACAATATTTCACATACACATGGAGTAATGAAAAGAGGTTAAGCCTGAAACTTATTAGTTTAATTGTGCACAAGGTCAAGGGAGCAGAGTCATATAGCTGAATTTTGTACTGCAGGGATGTAAGTTTTCTTATACTTGAGCGTTAAACCTTCGGAGGCTGGTATGCATAAATAAGAAGATAAGGGAATTGGATTTGTTTCATGAAAATAGAACTGAACACTTAGAAAAGGACCTTCGTTAAAACAGACAGAAATGTGTTAATCTCTATGAGCCCCCCCATCCCACCAAACAAGGCAAAGGTCTACTAGTTTTAAAAAGATGGAGTTAAAAAAAGCTGGAAAAAGCTTAAATGGTATGACTTTTCTTCTGCATTTGCATCCTCTTCATGATTCTGATTTCCCTCTAAGGGACCATTTCAGAAAGCAAATCAAGAAATATACCTGAGTGTTAGAAGGTGAATCATCCCAGAAGCCACATTTTGAAATATAGAATATTGGAGTCTTTATTACAGTTAGCAGGCTGCAGACAGCCAGTTGTTACAAAGGCCTGCAGCCCCCAAATACACATAACACAGCTAGGAAACAGGCTAAAGAGGAAAGAAAGAACAAAAACAATACCAGCGATACCAACAATCCAATTCAGCTCCAATGGAGTGCTGAATTGGACGTCATGATGACTGGAGATGAGCCAGGAGTCGGAGACAGGAGATGACCGCGGAGATACAAGTGGCATGACGACATAATGGCAGTTGGCTGGTCTGGGCCTATATAGGGCCCAAGCAGGGGGTGGATCCACCGGAAATTCCAAGTCCCAGGCACTGAATTGACAGGTTCAGTAACCTATCAGCCAAGTGCCTGCTCCTGCCTCCAGGGTCCCATGCACACCCATCACCTGGAGGCAGGTGATGGTGGGGGCATTTCCCTCCCCCAGAATGATGACAAGATGACAGACCCTACCATCCAACCATGTGGCCAATATGGCGCCGGCCAGACCTGGCCTCCTTACTTCAGGGAATTTAAAATATGCTGGATGAACTACAGAGTGAAGATGTTTCGAAAATGAGGAAAAAAATCTCTGTCAATGCTTCTTTTCTAAATGATCGTCCTGCCCTAACTGGTACTCTATAGCTAAACGTAATATAAATTTTGGAAGGAGGTTTTCAATATCTGCACGTTGCTTTTGGCAATGTCAAGGTGTCTTCTGGACTGGAAATACCTTTGTTAGTTTCAAGGGATCAGACAGTTTTACATGCAAAATACCTTTCTGGAGGGGAAAAAAAAGCATTTCATTAGGCAGCTGCATGGAAATGTTAAGAGATGCTAATTGCTTGGCAGACTGAGAGGAGCAGGGAGCACAGAGGGATGCTCTTGTTACCCCAATTCATAAAAAGCAGAAAGAGATACCACACGGAGTCTCAGGAATCCATCTTGTTTGTGATGTTACTTTTTTGCTTAAAAAAAAAAAATAGATAGATAGATAGATAGATATTACTTGTATTGATTGTGCTAAGAAATTACCATTACTATTAAATTCTCAAATATAACCAATTAAGTTTTACCACAATGATCATTTATCAGTACAGGTAATTACTAATTTGATTTCTATGAGAAAATTCAATAGATAGCTATGTGCACTTTATGAATAATAAGTTGCTAATTTAAATTTCACAACCATCAGATCAGGGAGGTGTTATTGTTAACATCATCCTTACTTTAACAAGAAAGACCATGGACACAGAATATAAGTAACTTTCCAAGAATCATACACTCCAGAGATGATTAAAGATTTAAACCCAGTTGGTCTGAATCAACCATCTATATTTTAAATACTATATCAATTGTTCTCAAACTTTGGTTTGCAAACTCAGAACTTGTGAAAATTCAGGCTGATCCAGTATGTATGAGTGAGGTATCAGTTTGTAAGAGGTCTTCAAAGAGGTGCTTGGGCTGAGGTCATGCATGTGCTAAACTCAGGAGAAAAGCTTTGCATACCTGCTCTCCTTTTGTATGTGTCTTGGCGTTAAGCCATACTCTTTGCAGGCAGTTTGCCATACCCTGGGAATCAGAAAAGGACAGGAGTTATCACTGCTCAGTAACATCTTCATGGGCACTGAAACTATAAGAAGAAATGGTAGAACTTCAGGACAGCTTGCATACCAGGCAAGGGTGATTTGTTTATGCTCAAAAGTGAAGAAAGCTGTAACAACTTCTTGGAACCACTCCCAAAATAAGGGCTGACTTACCGGTCAACCAGGATGACTATGAAGATAGAATTTAACATACAAAAATTACACTCTAGCAGGGACTGTTGTTTACCCAAAATTAGTTTTCTTCTTTCTATAACACTGTTAACTCATGCTTTCAAAGAACACCACCATTTTGGTGGTGATGGGGCTACATTAACCATATTCTAGTTTGACGCTATGACCTGAAACTGTCTAGCCTCAGAGTCTCTGATTTTACACTGTCCCTTTCCTCTCTGTCTTCTTTCTTTCTTGTCGTGCAGGATAGGGCTTTTCCTGAAGCTCCCTTATCTACTTAAAGAGAAATGGATAGACAGGATCTAACAAAGGGGAATAGAATTGCTTTCAATCTTCTTGTTGGAACGCTATTAACCGAGAAAGATTTAACTTATAACACTGAAGGAGATTGAAATCAAATTTTAAATTTTCTACCTCCCACTTCCTCTATGAGGTATTTGTGGTTATTGGTTTTTAGTGGTAACAAAATATGAACTCAGGGCCTTCCTTTTCCAGACAAATGTTCTAACCAGTTGAGCCTGGGGGTGGCCCCCCAGGCTTTTCTCTTTAGTATTTTTCTGATAGAGTCTTTAAAAAAAAAGAAAAGAAAAGAAAAAATAAGCCAGCGCCAGTGGCTCACACATGTATTCCTAGCTACTCAGGAGGTTGAGATCTGAAGATCACAGCTCAAAGCCAGGCCGGGCAGGAAAATCCGTGAAACTCTTACCTCCAATAAACCACTAGAAAACCGGAAGTGGCACTGTGGTTCAAGTGGTAGAGCGCTAGTCTTGAGAGCTGAAGAGCTGAGGGACAGCGCCCAGCCCAGAGTTCAAGCCCCATAACTGACCAAAAAATAAATAAAGAATAAATAAATAAATAATATATGTTTTATTTTATTTTATTGCAATTTTTTATTGTGATCAAGTGATTACATAAATTTCACAAATTTCACAGTATTGTGGGATAGTATACTTAGTTAAAGTTACAAACACATTCTAACCTTTATGGGGCAAATTGTCTTTATTATGGTCTATAAAGTTTATGAGTTCTATGAACTTTGACAGTACAGTTATTTCTTCTACATGGGGTGATATATACATTTCTTTCATTTTGCTTAGTGTCAGCTGTAAGACTCAGAGAGTCTTACATGGCTTGTGTGGGGCCAGCCTCCTACTGTGATCTTTCTGTCCACTCCTTCAACATAGCTTGGATTCTAGACAAGTACCATCGTGCTTAGCTTATATATTGAGATTAAATTCCTGCAAAATTTTTGCCTGGGCTGGTCTCAAACTGTGATCCTTCCAATTTCCATCTCTAAAATAGGTGGTATTACAGGCATGAGCCACTAATTCCCAGCCTAAGTAAGTACACTAAGCCTCAATTATCTGACACTCCTTTGATACACACACACACACACACACAACACACACACACACACACACACACACACACACACACACACACACGAGGACATTAACAAACCTGTTTTCTTTTCATCCTGTTTTTTCTATTGTCAACTTATTTCCACAGACTTTATACTGAACCTTCATAGAGAAAGCTTAAAATTTCCTACAGTAGGAAATTGATCACCAAAGAACAACTAGGTGTCTGTCTCAGCTAATATGTAGAATAGACTTTAACTTGTCTGACTACTCCTTAAGTTTGTTTGTGACAGAGTTGTGCCTTTAACATTTAACTAAGTTGGATTTTTTTTTAATGATTAGAATTTTTTTCAATATTGTCATACCTGATGTCATGGTAATTTTTACTATCTAGCTGTATTATCAAGATCAGACATATTTAAAACAGTGCTTTGCCCATTTTTGTGTATTAGTTAGAATAAGAAAAGGTTTATCTTCTTTACCTTTAAAAAAGAGGTGGAAGAACGTGAACATGTGAAAGAGTTAGAAGTAAAATGCTATGTTGTTAGAGTTCAGTATTTCAACGCCCACTTCAGTGCTTTCTATGTGCTACGAGTTGCTGCTTCATTGAATTACAAATAATAGAACTGACAGATTCTGTTCATTTGTATTAAACAGTTTTGTTATCGTATTGCAGAAAAGTTTTCACGTTTTCAAAATCACCTATTCATTGTATGTCTTAAGAAGACCATTTGTTGCAACCCTTAATTTAAAACTATATTCCTTTTTATCAGTCATATCTGGTACCTCGCTCCCCCCCAGGCCTTTATTTTGGCAGGAAATGAGTGATATCAAAAGAGGAAAGGCTTCAACTGCTCATACAGCTCAGGAGCTCACTTTTCTAATCCAACTCGAGTATCTGTGATGGTGGTGCCTTTATGCTTATGCTTTCCCTAATACCATTTCTAAATGAAAGACTCTTTCACCTTCAATCCACAGATTCTTTGAGAAACAAAATAGAACCGACAATAATGATCATAGTTTAGAACATTTCCTTCCTTCTATCCAATTAGGCAGATCATATTTTCCATGCATAAGATGTCTCACTTTCCTTGAAAATGTCTCCTTCCCTCTGGCTACTTTAGGTCCCTTTGTTCTTGTTGAACACGATGGACTATTGCTGAGAACGAGGACGGAGAGGATCTAAGTGTGCCTGAGAACAGCTCAATGACAACTGCGATGGTTATGGTTGGTGCAGAACTGTACTCACACATTTGTTAGGAATTTTTAGGCACACCTTTTGCATTGTAAATTATAATCCTTCAGGTGCCTTTATATTTTAATGGTACTTTATCAAAGGTTGTTCATACTAAGACTCCATGCTTTTAGGCTTCAACATGTAGAGATGTTAATATGCTTAGAAACTAGATAATAAACATTGAAAAAAATCACTTTAAGCCATTAGCTGGCCTGAATTAAGAGCAATGATTTATTATTATCATCAATAAAATAATTTTATCTCTACAATGAAATATAGTTTAAATGTTTGCCAAGAAGAATCACAATAGAAATTCTATTTTTAAAAACAGTTACAGTTTTTACCCCCTGGTTCTGAATCATCAGTCACCTCCAAAAACCTGTGGTTTATGATATAATCCCATTTGTAACACAGACTCTTTACATCTGTGAGGAAGAACTGGATAGTGTCTGAAACTCTGAGTAGTTAATTGCATGAGTCTGTTATTGAACAAACATCTATTCAGTGCTTGCAAAAACTTGTGCATGTTTCTATATATTGAAGATAAAGCAGTAAGGCAAATCAGGTCTATACATTAATGGAAGGCAAAGCAGGTCTATACATTAATGGAGTTTATAGTCTAATGCAGGGAGATAACAATATAAAAATACATTCATTATTTAGTTTCATTGATGGTACCTATATGACAAATACTATAGCAAAACAAATACAAGGTAAGGGAATAGAAAGAATGTACAGTGTTAGAACTTCAATATATGCTATTTCATAATAATGGATAGATATCTATTGGCTGAATGAATTAATGAATGACTGAAACTCCACTTTATCTGTGGACTCCAATGACTACTACTGTTGCAAAAGGCTCATTATGGATTTGGATTAAAAGATGAAAGATTTTAATCTCAGGAGAAGAAAGTATTTGTGATGGAAATGGTTGTTCTGTGAAGCAAACTGGTTAAGAAGCTCTCTCAAGCATGGGGTATCACAACATAAAAAAGTTGTGATTAAGCTTCTGTATCTATCCACTGAGAACACCGGTGTCCCAAATAACTGATGATCATTGTACTAAAAGCTGTGACTTCCATGTTATCTCATATCAGTGAGGGGAGAGGAAGAAGAGAAATACATATTTGGAGAAATGCATAACACTTTCTCTGAATACAAAAGTCAAGGTGCTTCCCTTGTTTTGGGTAACAGTAAATAAATAAGATTGAAAAAGACTTAATCCTTTACTGTAAAAAATGCACTTTACAAAAAGATGTATTAGAGAGCTTTAGTATACAAATAACAGTACACCAAGAGATCAATGTCGAATGCCATCTCCCCTCACATGTTCTTTAACAAATACAGTCTGCTGCTACGTGGAAGGGATAAATGGATTTACAATCTTTGTCTTCTAGTCATCATTGCACCGAAATGTTCTCAAAGCCATTGTATGGTTCAGAAACTCCAAAACATATGTAATTTACTTGTATATGTGTCAAAACTTAATATATAACATTATTCAGGTGACATTTTATTTTGTATGAAGACTAAGATTGTCAAATTGAAAACAAAGGATTTTAATGAAGCTTAGAAGCACAAACAGGGAGAAAGGTGTGTTCAGGAGGTTCCTAATCATTAGCAGTGCAGAACTCTTCTAATGCTTGGAATGCAAACAAGGTTTCAGATTTTTGTCAGTCTTATTCAAATTTTCTTTTTTCTTTTTTTTTTTTGGGTCCGGTCATGGGGCCTGAACTCTGGGCCTGGGCACTGTCCCCTTCAGCTCTTCAGCTCAAGGCTAATGCTCTACCACTTGAGCCACAGCGCCACTTCCGGCTTTTTTTTCTTTTTGCTTATGTGGTGCTGAGGAATCGAACCCAGAGCCTCAGGCATGCAAGGCAAGCGCTCTACCACTGAGCCACCTTCCCAGTCCCCATCAAATTTTCTTTTTTCTACATCTTGATATTTATATGCTATGTACTTGCTATTCACAGGTAAGGCTACACTTGTACCTCATGTATTCACACATATGCGAAGAGAAAGAAACAACACAGAAATATTTAAAAAAAAGCTCTAATTTTTTTCAATATTCACATGTTCTTATTCTGCCTGCATTCCATTGTTAGCCTTTTATTTATTCGTTCACTTTTGTAATTCTTCTTCCTAGTAGTAACTGAGGGTACTACAAATTATTGAAGGAAACTTTTATTCCTTAAAGAGCTTTTCTGTTGAACGAACCAGAAGATAAAAACCAAGGCACTTTTAAAATGTATCTCTATCATTTTTTTTCTCAGCATGTTGCTCTAGACCTTGAGTTTAAACTAGTACAGAATCAATCAGCTCAACTCAGAAATAGAATGAAAGTGAGAACACAGGAAAACATATATTTTTAAACAACCTCCCGTTACTTGTGTCTTCTATGGAATCGATCACTGTCTCACATAGGATCAGGGAACAGAGTAAGGTGCTTGAAAGGCAAATGTTCAGGTCTAATAGTCCTTATGGTCACATACAGTGTGAAGTGATTTGAGGGTCATTAGGTGAGATAGTAAAGCAAAGGAGTACAACCTAAATTGTTATTTCATAAAAGTGAAATAGCATCTGGTGTTCATGAATTCTTATGTAGAGTATAATACTAGGTAGACAGAATATCTGAATAGACATCAGGAAAGCAGTCAATTTACAATTTCCTAATTTAAGGAAATAATATAAAATAAGAGTGAAGGCTGGGCGCCCAGCGAACTCATGCCCATGATCCTAGCAACTCAGGGGGCTGAGATGCGGAGGATTGAGGTTTGAGGCCTGCCAGGGAAGAAAAGTATGTTTAAAAAAAAAAACAGTAAAATGGTGGTGGAGGTATAGGTTATATGATAGAGCACCAGTCTAGAGGATTGTGAGGCCCTAAATTCAACTCCTAGTACCACCAATCTAAAAAAACAAAATGAATGGAAACTCCTTGAGGAAAGGGAGAATGATCTGTACTTTGTATTGGAGGATATATGCAGTCAGAGTCACACAGCTGCATAGTAAATTCTTTAGCTTTCAGCTATTAAGTTTTGTAAAGCTCATTTGATCAGAATGATAAGAATAGATGAGCTTTTTTTTTTACATTTTAGCATAAATTAGTTGTAGGAAAAGATTTCATTTTGATATGACAATATATGCACACAAAAGACCACAAGTAGACTCAACTGCATCATTCTCCCTTATTCGACCTTCCCTCTTTCCAGACTAATCGCACGCGACAAGTTCCAATGTTTTATTTTCAAAGATGTCCATATTCACCCTCCATCAACTTCTGTGTTCATTCTTCTCCTCCCAAGATTACTTATGCCCAGGATAGGAGTTGTTTTACATTTCTGTCATTTACCTCTTTAAGCATGTGTTAATCATCCCAAGGGGGTTCAATGTGGAATTTCACAGACATACATTGTACTTTAATCAGACCAGCCCTGTTGCTATTATCATTATATAAGATTGTATAAGATTCTTAGATTTGAGTTTAATTTCATTCAGAAAATAATAAATTGGGGTACATTTAATGTTACCCCCCATAGTGTTTTGATGTGTGGGAATGATGCAAGACTAGTCTCTCCATTCTTATGTCCCTTATCTTTCTACTTTTCATTTCTTCCCCAGGGCAAATTATAAAGAGGTAAATTCATCCATCTTCAAAGATGGGTCATAGAAATTAGAATCCCTTCTCCTTAAGACTTGGAAAAAATTATATTAAGTGAAGTAAGCCAGGACCAAAGAAACACAGGTCCCATGGTTTCTCTTATTTGCAATAACTAGTATATGTCTGAGTCAAGCAGAAAAGGTCAGATAAGTTGATGTTAGGGGAATGAACCCCAAGATAAGTATTCAAATGTTTTTTTGTTTTTTTTTTCCATTCATGCAATTGTTTCTAACATATTTATGAGATGATTTCTTTGTTGCTTTGTATGTCCCTCCCCCATGGTATAACCCATGCTTTCACTGTATTTGGTGTTGGTATAATTTGTGGAGGGGAAGGGAAAAAACATATCATTTAACTAGGGATACAGGTGGACCCATTGCAACAATGAGATGTACACACTGTTATGTTGAAAAATAAACTTTACAACTTTGGTGGGGGGTGGGGGGAGGATGGGTTGGGAGGAGGGGGGAAGTATGGGAAGGGATGGGAAGAGGAAACAAAGAGGAGGCAACAATGCTTGATAAGAAATGTACTTGTTGCCGGGCGCTGGTGGCTCACGCCTGTAATCCTAGCTACTCAGGAGGCTGAGACCTGAGGATCTCAGTTCAAAGCCAGCCCCGGGCAGGAAAGTCCATGAGACTCTTATCTCCAATAAACCACCAGAAAACCGGAAGTGGCTCTCTGGCTCACATGGTGGAGCATTCGCCTTGAGCTGAAGAGCTGAGAAACAGCACCAAGGCCCAGAGTTCAAGCCCCATGACCGACAAAAAAAAAAAAAAAAAGAAATGTACTTGTTATCTTGCCCATGTAATTTTAACTCCTTTGTACGGTATTCTCACAATTAAAAAAAAAAAAAAAAGGTCCACAGCACTTAGAAACATCATCCTAATTTTCCCTGCCTTTTTTTTTTTTTTTTAAATCATGGGACTTGAACTCTGGTCCTGAGTGCTGTCCCTCAGCTCTTCAGCTTATGGCTAGTGCTCTACCACTTGAGCTACAGCACCACTATCGGTTTTCTGGTGGTTTATTGGAGATAAGAGTTTCACAGACTTTCCTGCCCGAGCTAGCTTTAAACCATGATCCTCAGCTCTCAGACTCCTTAGTAGCTAGGATTACAGGCATGAGCTACCAGCACCCAGCTTCTCTGCCTTTCTACAAGATCTGGTCATAAAGAAATTCCTCTTGACTTCTTTGAGTGATCATAAGACAAGCATTCCACAAGGGTCCTGACATACTCTCAGGAAAAGAATGCTACACCAAGAGCAAAAGAAGAATTCTGTCAGCCAACTGAGTTGCTCATTTGTTTCTATTATCACTACATCAATAAAATATCTCTACATGGCTGTCTATTCATTAAAGTAAGACTAAAAAGTGGACAGTTTTTGCTTTGTCTTTAAATTTACATTCTGAAGGCTTTAGTGTCATGAAAATTTTTCATTAAACAAATGTTCTTTTTCCCCGCTCTTGCTTAAGCTCTCTTGTTAAAAGATAGAAGTGCTGGTTATGATCTTAAAGATAGGTAAGGAAAGGTGTCATTTATTTTCACATGAACAGTTCCTCACAATTATTATTATTACTAAGTGGAAAATATATAGTGAAGAACTGCTACTTCTAACATAGAAAATGAATATGAAGAGAAGGGATTAAAAAAGAATTCCTAGGAGACCAAACCTGTTTACTTAGTACACTGGTAGAGGCTTTAGGATTAAAGGATTAATGCTGTGACAGGATCATCCATTAGCTAACAGGCTCTCCTGCTTCTAGTAACCACAAAGACAAAGGAAAGCCTTTACTTCAAGGAAAGACAAATTGACTGGGTACATACATTACCATTAACTCAGACAGCGCATTTTCTTCCAGTTTCTCTTTTCTGACTAGCCATCCTTAAATTTTTCTTTCTCTTTTGTTAACCTCAGGTTTTTGGATACCCAGAAAATATTGGTTATTGATTTTACAGTTGTCATAAAGTTGATCAATGTGCAAAACATTTGCAGTAGGACAACCTTAGCAATAATAAACGCTACTAGAAGAAAGTACTGATATCCACATTTATTTCTGTTATATACATTCATACTATAATGATGAATCTTTGTCAGTAAAGCTTCTTGTACTTATTCATTAACTCAGCTGTTTATGACCTGGAAGTACATATCTACCATGTGTCCCAGGCATTGTGTTTGAGGCTGGAGATAAAATGTTGTATATGTTTTATTCTATAGTCTGTCATTCTTCCTCTTCAGAAAAACTAAATAAGACCCAAGTGACAATAACATATTCATAAATGTTATGGCACAGGCTTATAGAGAAGAAAACTGATATAGATATATACATATATATGATAAATATATGATATATATATTTTTATTTATATTTTTAAGGTCATATCTAACTTGAGTCTTGAATTCTAAGTAGAATTAGCCTGAGAAAAAGAGTCTTCCAAGTCAACTAGGGTTCAAACATATGTCTGAGTGGACCATTTTGTTGTCACTATCTGCAGTCCATCTTAGTGTAGGCCCTCAGTAGAGTAGTTGATAGAAATTTACTTATATAAGATAATAAAGTCACAAAAATATCTCTAAAATATTTGTCTATAAAAAGTTTATTTTTATGGAGATAATACAGTGGCTACTCAGGAGAATATTATTATTTTTGTTTTTGGAATTACAGTGTTCTGTTGGTACTGTATTCTCATTCCTATGTCTCTTTAAGAAGAATAACGTCATGAATTTCTTACACTAAAAAATAAAAAGTGAGTGAAGAAGAAGACACTGTATGGAAGGAAACGTACTCATTACCTGACTCTCATAATTGAACTCCTTCTGGATACCTTCTTTATAATAACAATAAATTTAAAAAGAAAAAGATAAAGCATTCAAGTATTGGAAGGGGCCATGTACAAATCCATCAATTGGGAGGTGGAAGCAGAGGGATTTTGAGTTTGAGATCAGCCTGGATTATGCAGCAAGATTGTATCTCAAAGGAAAAAAATATACAATTAAACAATTACTACTATTTAAAAACAAATTTCAGATCCTTCAATTGCGGAAGACATTTTGGGAAGTGGTTTATGCAAACTCAGTATTTAGTAGTAAATTCAGTATCCAATTCATGCTATTATTTGTATAAAATTAATCTTTCAGACCAAATCTAACATGTCTAGTCATGAAGAGGGCACATTTTTTACTGTCATATTATTTCGTAACTTTAATAGGGATAGGGAAATAGCGTTAGCAACAGCTATATTAAACATTACAAAGGTGATTCCTTTTTTTTTTTTTGTGGTTTATGGGGCTTGAACTCAGGGCCTGGATGCTGTCCCTGAGCATTCAAGGCTAGCTCTTTACTACTTTGACCGACAGCTCCACTTCCAGTTTTCTGGAGTCTCAAAGACTTTCCTGACTAGGCTGGCTTTGAGCTGTGATTCTCAGAGCTCAGCTTCCTGAATAACTAACACTACAGGCATGAACCACCAACTCTCAGCTACAAAAGTGATTTCTTGAAGGAATATCAGCCACAGAACTTTATTTTTTTCTTAGTGCATATTAACTTTATGAAGGAGTTTCATTGTGGTATTTCACTTATGCATATATTGTACATTAATCAGGTTAACTTTCTCTATTGCTCTCTCTTTTCTCTGTCTATCCTCCTTCCCATTTTACTTCAGTGGTTTACCTTATGCAATACACAGACACATGTATTTGTGTAGTATTTCATTTTTTAAATGCTTCTCTAGTTTTGGTAGGATGCAAAATATATTCTCTGTGCTTTAGTTGAGGATTTTGAATTTTCCATCTGTTTTAACAGAATGCATGATGTTTTAATTCTACACATTGTAATCAATAATAATAAAATGAATCACATAATGACTATTTTCCTCATCTGATTGGATCTTAGATGGAAATATTGATAACAAGAAGAAAGAAATATCTTTAGCTTTGAGAGCCTTGGGAGGTGTCTACCAGTTGTATGTTTTGTTCTAAATGGACAGACATCTTTTATTATTTAATAAGTACCTGGCATTGTTTAGAGATTAATTTCAATTAATAAGTGTGGTCTATTTCTCTCTACAATGTTTAAAGATGCTTTTGGAAACCATGCCGCACATGCACAATGTTTTGGATGAGTAGCTTCAATAATCCCCACAATAATTCTGTGAGATATGTTAAATATTTTCATTTTATAAATGTGGAAATTTGAGGCTGATAACTAGGTAATCTATCAAAGATATAAAGTTAATGTGTTGAAACACTTAAAAAATAAATCCAATGTTCTTAATCATTACATTGTATTACATCACGTTTCTTTTTTTTTGTTTTTGTTTTTTTTTTGGGTCCAGTCGTGGGGCCTGAACTCTGGGCCTGGAAGCTGTCCCTCAGCTCTTCAGCTCAAGGCTAGCACTCTACCACTTGAGCCACAGCGCCACTTGCGGCTTTTTTCTTTTTGCTTATGTGGTGCTGAGGAATCGAACCCAGGGCCTCAGGCATGCAAAGCAAGCACCCTACCACTGAGCCACCTTCCCAGCCCCTTATTTTTATTATTTATAATCTGGTAATAAACTTTTGTGTGTGTGCAGAAGAAAATACAGTTAAATATAGACCCCCCCCCCCCCCACAAGCTAGGTGGAGGTGCTACTCAATCACATAACTTGATAGACATCTAAACTATTTCCATAGATGATGAATTCAATGCTGGAAATTCCTCTAAGATGCTTTGCTTCTTATGCATGTATCTACATTTCTCAACTGGATTTTAGCAAAAATTGTAATTAGCTGGGCTTGAAAGAAATCTAATACTTTGCCAGTGACTTTCAGGAAAGGATGAGTGCACATAGTGTAAAAATCTTCTAAATTAAATTTGCAAAATAAACTCATCATTTCTATTTGTCTATGTTTCACATAAACTCAAGGGGTGCTTATGCAATTGTTCTCTGAGGGCTTTCTATACAGTGTGACAGGCTGAAGAACTGCGGCAGGAAAGAGTCGGCAACAGCTGAGACTAGTCGTACAAGTCACCTCTTGTCTCACCTAGTTAATAGCAGCAGAGTATAAGAAGGTCTGACACCTGTATGTGATTCAGGGAATTAGGATCAAAGAGATTCTTCCATGAGCTGACTTTGGTTTGCACTCCCAAGTGTACCTTGTTCTTGCAAATCTATTTTTCATTTTCACCATCTGAAAAAACAAAAAAGAGGCTTGCTGCTTTAACTAGAAGCAATAAAACATTGGAGGTAGAATCAATAAGTCATAAATTAGTGATTCAAAGATTCGTTAAATGTGATCTAGAGTGGATATCTGTGTAGAGCATGACATTATTAGAAGTGGTCAGTGGTTGTGTTTGTAGATTTAGTTGTCACTACAGTTCATGTTATGAAACATAAACAAATCCATTAAAAGAGTTACCCCAGTAAACCTTGCAAATCCACCTTGTCTAACTGAGATAGCATTTCTGTCTTTGAGATGTAGAACTGAAGTAAAATTACTACTCTTTGTTGCAGGTAGTCCATGGCTGCCTGCCAAACGATTCTAACTCAGTGAATGACATCTGAGAGACCAGGAGAGCTAAAATGCATGGTGATACATGAAAGAAATAAATTACTGAGGCAGAGTTTTAGGAGAGGAAAGCTATTAGGACAAAATATTATTAAGTGTTTAGATAGCACTTTGCTTTTAAAATGCTTTATAATCACCTTTATTTGAATTCTTACAGGCTTTCACTAGCAATGAGCAATGTCAATTCCATGTAATTTTTCTCTCTGACAGTTAGGCTGAATATTTTTGCTTTAATATATTGGAGGATCTTGCTGACATCAACTTGCCTTTGAAGAAGAGCATCAAAAACTCTCAATAGTCAAACTAAAGAAATTAGTTATGACCTTTCAGCTTGACAGATATAAACTGGTTAATTGTTTTTCTTTCATTAGAAGTTTTAAAACTATTGTCACCCATTTTGCTTGTTTAACAGTAATGCTAGGGTTTTAACTCAGATTTCTGCACTTTGTAGGTATGCCTTTTATACTCGAATCAGGCCCGTAGCCCTATGGTGGTTAAGCTATTTTTCAAGTGTAGTTTCATATTTTAGCTGACTATAGCCTTAGATCATGATTTGGTTACCTGTGATCTCCCACAGAGCTGGGATCAGAGACAAATACTTCTATACATGGCTTTCCATTTTATAAGTTTGTTAAATGATTATGCCTGTAACCCCAGGTACTTGGAAGGCAGAAATGAGATGATTGCAGTTGAAGGCCAACTTGAGCAAAAAGTTAGCAAGATCCTACGTCAAAGAACAAGAAAAATATGGTGGTACATATATAGAATTTCAGCTATGTGGGGAGGGAGGTGTAGCTAAGAGAATTACAGAGGAAGGCCAGCTCCAGCTAAAATGGAAATCCTCAAAAAGAATTAAAACATGTATAGATGAAGCATGACTCGAACTCTAGAATCCTTGCCTAACACACGAAAAGGCTCTGAGTTCAATGTCTCTTCAATGTCACCAAAAATCAATAAATAAATAAAACTTAGAAGTTTATAAAATGAAATTCCTATCATTCTCTTTTGCAGGTTAACACAATGAATAACTTAAGAAAATAAACGTCAGTGACATGTTAAGAAATATCATTATTTTTACCTCCATTTGTAGAGCTCCTTTCCAGTTGTTAGTACTCATTTTTTTTGCATACCCAATTATGTTCTTATGTTTGGATCATAAGGACAATGGAAAATGAGATTTAAAGACTGTTATATAACTTCTGGAATGTGTGAGATGTTGGACAATCCATTTCTAGAAACAAGTCAGAAATATCTCATAATCATTCAGAAACTCTATGTATGTGTGTTTCATAAACAAGATTTAACTCTTTATTTTGTGACCCATTCTGTAGTCCAACTAGCATGTACAATTTATAATTGTCCATGTAGAGATGATAAGCTATATAGTCCATTGGCTAAATTCTACCTTCCAATAGTTTATGTAAATATAGAATGAAAGTACAGAACTACTCATGCTCTTTTCCATATAGGTTGCATTAATGTGTTTTATTCAGGTTATAATGGCACAGCTTGTATAACCTTTAGAAATAACACATATAAAATCTAGGTAAAAAGTTAAAAATGTGCAGCAGAAATGACTTACAGTAAACATATATATATATATATGTATGAGAAACCATGAACCTAACATTTATTGAACTTATATTTGATGTGAGGTAAAATCTTTAATGCCTCTACATAAATTAAAATTTAAGATTAAGGAAATACCTTATCAAAAGTTTCTCATAGATCAACTTTTTATTAGCATGTTTCTTAGCAACCTAGAAAGTTGCCAACTTTCTAGGAAGTGAGGAAGTGGAGAAGTATTAGGTCAGAAAAGATAGATTCAATTCCATCTCAATTACTTACAGGAAGCTGGTCTTTGCATCTGCGCATCAGCCATCCTAAAGTATTTAATGTGAAACATGTATTACTGTTCTCAGAATTCATTGATCAACCAAGTTTCAGCAATCAAATAAGATTAAGGGAGGAAATTTCCTATCCTGTATTCCATGTTATGCAATGTGCCAAATCAAGGGAAATTGTAGCAGTATTAAAGTTCCGTAGTTATAAATTCAACATAATTTTTTTTTTTTTACAAAATGCTCATGTATTTAATGCTATATCTTCACAAGTTGCTTATTCATGGTGTCTCTCATGGTTAAAAAAAGTTAGATGGTTCCAAGTTAAAAAAAAATAAGTATTAAATCTTCTAGCAGTATTATAATGACTCAACATATTCAACAAACTTCCCCTTTAGGGAGTAAAATAAAGATTTTTCTGAATGTCATGTTTATTTTTTTATTTAAAAATAAGTTGTGTTTATGTTGAAAACTGGACTACTCATGAAGACTTTGTTAAAATAACCAACTTGCTAAAAAAAAAAGAAATAAAACTAAGAAACCATAATTCATTTGGGGGTTGTTACTGCAGCAAATGTATGCATTTTTGACTCTAACAATCACCAATCTGACTACTCTATAGATTAATTTGGAACCAGGAGAAATTCTAGACTTTAAAAGTATTTATAAAGCACAATATGACAAGTTATATTTTATATATTTTTATTTTAGCAGTTTTCTGTAAAGTTTTACTGACTGTCTGCTTTAGTTTCACTCAGACATAGGAAAACATAAGTTTAGATTCACAGAATATAAGGACACATGTTTTACCATAGTTTTCTTTTGATTCATTTTTTCTTTTAGGCCTAATCTAACAAAATTAGTAAGAATAGAATCAGACAAATAATGAAATAGGGTTGAGTTATAAGCATAGTAGGAATGGCTCCTTGATCTCTACCAGATTTCATCCATGACTAGTCAGTAGTAAAATTACGTTCAAGTAAATGTAATAATTACAGTCATACCTAATATATACAAATAAAAATTACCAATTCTCACATTCTTCCCCTTCAAGACCCCTATTTTTCTAATTGTTACCTCACTTAACAATCTTGCACTTTCCTTTTCCTTTTCTTTTAAATTTACATTTCTTTATATCTGCTTTACACTATCTAATTTGTTAACTATTCTCTCATAACATAAACACTGAAAAGATTGAATTTTGTCTGTAAGTAGGAATTCATAATATATTCAGAGTAGAAAAGAAGAAATATAGGAAGGGAGAAAGAAAGGAAGAAAGGAAAGAAGAAAGTAAGGAAGTGGAAAAGTGAGGGATGTAGAAGAAAGGGAAGAAGGGAAGTTGAAAGGGAGGGAGGGAGCAAAGAATAGGTAACATATGAAAGAATTATTAAGATGAATGAATCTAAATTATAAAATAAATTAATGTTGTAAGGAATAGACTTAATAAAACCTTAAGAAGTGCTTAATGTAACCATTTCTTCCTTTCCACCAAGGTTACATTTTTTCCTAAGAATAAGAATTGGCTGAGAACTGGTAGGAACTAAAATTCATTCCACACTCCACTTGCTAAATCCTGAACCCTGATGTGTCTTGCTTTCTCCCAGACAAAAAGCATTTTACCAATTAACACAGAGGCCTAGTGCGAGCAGCTAGAGTCTTTGCATCTCCATGTCATTTGCTATGATCTGAATTCTGACTGATGCTCTATCAAAACAAAAGTTTTCCTTATTCCTGCTGATAATTTGCCCTAAATTTAGTAAGTTTTTCTCCCCCTAAGTAAATTTGCTATGTTTTTCTTTCTTTTCTTTTTTAAGTGAAAGAAATACTTCACCTTTAAGAAAGAGATGTTCCCACATTACGCCTCACTTCAGAAAGCTGTGATATGAAATAGTCTATGAATGAACATCCCTTACGTACTAGATATAAAGACTTTTCTGAGATAGAAATCAAATTTATTAGAATGACTGATCATGATTCTTCATCCCTTCTAGCAATGTTTTACCTGGATATAAGTATTTATTTTCCCCTGGTAAAAGCTACAAGCTTCCCACTTTTAGTTTAAAACTTCATTTAGTCAATCACATATTGTTGGAAGTGATATTGTTTTTAAACAATAGAATAAAAAATAAAAATTCTACATGAATCTAAATATATGCAGAATTCCCTAGTCTACATTTAACGTGCCAGAAATAGAAAAAATTGATATAGAAAGAATATTTAAATTATAAAAGCTTTTATGTGAGAAGCTCATAACTGATATCATACCCAACTTGTAGAGCTAAAACTTTTTGTATAAATTCAAATATTAGACAACATACTGTCTTCCCCTTTGTTATAATAATGAGCTCCTTAAAATAGAATATTTTGACGGGTAAAGAAACGATTATTTTACAGTTTTAGAGGCCTAGGGACATGCCCCTGGGATTGGTTTCTGGTGAGGGCCTCTTGGTCTATAGCAGCACATGGTAGGAACATGTGTAAGACAGAGAAATTATCAGAAAGGAAGCAGCTAAGCTGAGGCAGCATACTTGCTTATAACAACAACTCTATCTCATGAGAAATAATCTACTCTAGCCAGATATAGCCCATTCCAAATGGCCAGTACCAGTCTCTCTACAAAGTGACCCAAATCACTTCCCACTAGACCCACTGCTTAAATGTCCCATTCTCTATACACATTTTTACAACTTTAGAGATCAGACTTCCAACATCTCCAACGCTATGATAGCCCAAACCCAAACTACAGCAACAACTCTTGTTATTTCCATTCAATAAGTTACTGAATCTGAAGCCAAAGCATTTGGTCAAGAAAAGAAATATAAAGCATACAAATTTGAAAGGAAGATATAGATTTATCTTTATATGTAGGTGACATACTTTTATAAGTAGAAAATCTCAATGACCCCACCAAAAATTGCTAGAATCAATAAAATCAATAAAATGACAAGATAAAAAATTGAAGTATAAACATCAATGATTTTTTTTATACATCAGCAATGGACATCAGAAAAAAATCGCATTTAGAATAGCATCAAAAATTCTGTATTTTCACAATTAAAAACATATTAATAATAAAAAAGAAAGAAAAAATAATAAGACCCTTAGTAGTAAATCTTACCAAACACATGTAGATGAACTTGGGGGACATTGTACTAAGTGGGATAAATGAGGAAAGAAACATAGATGATGCATAATCTTACCTACTGTTGGAATCCAAAAAAAAATGAAATTTATTAGTGTGCCCATGGCTCAGTCTTGTACTTTTAGCTACTAAGGGTGCTGAAAACTGAGAATTACAGTTTGAAGCCAGCCCAGGCAGACAAAATCAGAAAGACTCTAATCTCCAATTAACTATCAAAAACCCAAAGTGGAGGTGAGATTCCAGTGGTAGTGTTCCAGTTGTGATTCAAAAGCAGAGTAGGAGAACTGGGCCTTTGGTTCAAGTCCCACTACTGGCACACAGAAAAGTAAAAATCATTGATATAGTAAGTAGAATGATGGTTATCTAATTTTTGAAGGTAGAGGAAATGGAGGGATATTGGTCAAAATTTATGAGGCTTCATATTATAAAGATGAGTAAAGGTGACTATACCACATTGACTATTGTTAACAGTATTGTGTAGTATACTTACAACTCTAAAGAAGAGTAGACCTACTATCTTGCCACATTATAGTAAAAGATAGTTATGTGAAGTGAAAGGTGCATTAATTTATTTGATAAGGACAGTATTATCACAATATTTAACATAACAAAACATACGTATAGCATATCTCTGCTTGAAAAACATACAATCCCAATACTCAGTCAATTATACTTTAATAAAGCTGGAAAAATATCCTTGTACATTGTACTTGCTTTTTTTGACATCTCTGAATTTTCACAAATAAATATGGTTCAGATGGCCAGATAATAAAAACAGGATGGAGGACATGTGTCAGAGAATCATTCCATTTGGCTCCATGAATTTCAGTATGGAGCTGATGAGCCTACTAGCATCAACAGGAGTAAAGTAGAGCCACCAGCCAAGCCTGTGCGTACTTACCCATCACTCAGCTAATCTACACATTCATAAGAATAATCTATTTTGTTGCAATCCTTTGAGTTTCCTGTTGGCTTGTTTTGGAACATTTTGGGATAATGACTAATTGAAATAAGGGTTAATGCTTTCTTTTATGAACATCTGAAAAGCAAAGGGTGAAAATAATTCCTAAGACATCCAACACAAAGGCAAGTGATTCTAGGACTTTTTTCCTTATCATTGTTACGTATGCACTCCTGTTCTAACTTCTGACATGTTGACATGTACAATTTGGAATGAAGGCTATCTTGTCTTCTTTCTGTTCTATTTGTTCTTTAGTATTTCTGAAATAATTTTGTTCTTTTTATTTAGTATAGATCCATATAGTACTTGTATGTCTTTGTGTCTTAGTCTTTATTATTGAAGAATCTTTATTAATTAGGTTTTTTATCAGCATATTGCATTAAAATAGAGATTCCTAAGGGGAATATTTGGTAGAATTGACTTAATTATTCAGAGTCCAATTATGCAGTTCTAGACTATTCACATTGTTTTTATTTCCTCTCTTCCCTCTACATTTGAATATTTCTCAGTCCATTAACAGTCCATTTTGCTTCTCATTAACACTTCTGGTAAGAGGTGTGCTAAGAGAAGTAATTGAGGCTCTTGGAAATGATGAAACTTTTGAATTAAAGAAATTCTGCCCTTAATGAGACAAATAGCCAATCTTACTATGTTTTTTATCGGTAAACAGACTAAGAAAGGCTTTTAATATTTTGATGTCTTTTAGCTATATAAATATATTAAGTGGTCATAAGATATAACATTCCATAAAACTACAAAATAAAATTATTGTTTCTAATAAACCCATATAATATACTCTAGTCCTCAAGTTCAAGGTTAGTTTGTAGAAGCAGTTTATATATTTATTTACAATTTATTTATTTTTATCCAACAGAAAACAATTGCACAAATGTAGAGAACACAACATGTTTTTAAATATGCATGTTTTACAGAATGACTAAATCAAGCTTTTATATCATCTTTCCTACTGATCAATTTTTGATGGAGACAACAATTGAAATCAATTCCCTGGGAGATTTGCAAGTATTTACTGCATTATTATCAACTAGAATCAATATGTTATGCAATCATTCTCTTGAAATTAATTTTCCTAACCAGAATTTGTATCTTTTACCAACACCTCCTCATTACCCTCTTTCCTCTGTAGCCTCTAGTGAGTAATTCTATGTATGAGATCACATTTTATTCATTTTCCTGTGCCTTTTTTCCCGATTAGCATAATATTGTCCAGATTTATCAATGACTTTTGTCACTAATGACAGGATTTCCTTCTTTGATATTTAAGAGCAAAATATATGTATTTATATGCACACACTTTATTGTTTCATTGAATTAATTCTAGAGCTTGATCATTATGGATAATATTTCAGTAACTATGAAAACTCAGATATGTCTTTGGGGCAGACATCCTTTCTTGTGGATATTTATATCCAGAGATGTTATTGTTGGCCCATATTAGTACTTTCCATAATGGTAATACTGATTTTCATCTCTTATAATTATTAACTATTATATTTCAGTTCTGTAATAATGGAGGCAATTTATTCTTGAGAGAGATGTGTGTGTGTGCCTGTGTGTGTGTGTGTGTGTGTGTGTTCTGCTTGGTGGAAAGAAGTCTCTGGACAAGGAAAAATAGTATTTGGAGGGAAAATAAAGCCTTTACTTTTTCCAGGAGTCTCATGCTCTTGGTAACTTAGTCTTAAACATAGCTCCTGACTTATGAATAAGCTATTTGTTCCATTTTCTTTCTTGCTCCACCATTCATATAATCATCCGCATTGCATATCGTCGGAGAATCAGGCAATAACCTCTGTCTCTTGCCCTTCTGTTTAACAAGGTATGTCCTCTGAGATCTGGAGATAACAACGGTAGTCAGGGCTTAAAGTTGTGAATCACAGTCTCTCCATGTCTCATGTCCAGTGTTTTTTTTTAAATAAAACTGAGCTATCCTGGCATTTAATTTCAATTATTCTTATCATATAACTCTTTATAAGCTATCCATATTATCTGGTGAGCTAATATTGAGGAAGGCTGTATCTTAAGGCAAGTCTTCGACTTGTTTTATTTTCCTTCTTCCTCAGCTCATAACTTGCCATTGAAGTGCTTATCTTACATACCATTATAGAAAATTCCCCCAGGTCTCATACTATGACCATTAGGCATCTATTTCACACCATTTGTACCTAACACATTTTGCGTGTCCATTGACTTAGTCATGTCAGGTGGTTCATTTCCTCGGTTCCTCTCATCAGACACTGCGACCTAATTGTCATGCTTCTGATTCCTTTCACTTGTTTCCCTCCCACATGTCGTCATTATTTGGCTCATTTCTATCCTGAGGGAACAATGTAACATCCTCATCCTCATCAGCCACTTGATGAGACTGAACAATGTCAATGTCAGCCTGACTCTCACTTGTGTTTTCATTATCTGCCTCTGACTTGGCAAAATTCCCTCCCACTAGAGTTGATTAGAGGCTTTTACATTAGGCCTATTAGTTTTAAGTAAGGGGACGCCTTTGCCAGTTCTGGTCTACTTCACTGGTGCTTCGTTTCCTCGCAGCATTGCAGCAGTCATTATTAACTTATGACACAACACTGTGTAATAGAATCTGCAATTAGTGCTGAGAAATGGCTTAGATGCAGTGTCTATGTGTCTTGATTTGGCATTCTCCGTGCTGCTTCAGAAAATCTGATTCCTTTACCTAGGTCAAGCCAGCCATAAGGCTAATTGGCTCCTATGTTCCAAAATTTCTTTACACTTCTATCACTATAACTATCTACAGCGTTGTCATTAAAGCAAACAGTGACCTCTTTCCAACCCCCACATCTATAATACTGAAATTTGGTACTAGCTGCAATATTTGTAGGTAAAATGATTTATTCTCCCAGTTTTCTTTTTCCTTCTACACTATCCTGATGAAGGATAATGTTTTGCATATCTCAAGAAAGTTTCTCTCAAAGCTTTAGCTTCACAGTATTATGCATGTCAAATGTCAATGTACACTTGCCATTTAGTTTCCATGCATATAAAGCACATGGTAGCTGTATTGAATAGAAATTGTTGTTGTTGCATGCTATTTTCAAGCACTCACCCCCATCTCTTTGGAAAAGAGAAATAACCAAAGGAAATAACCAAAGTGAATTGCAAAGGAATTGACTTGAAAACTCAGGAAAATGTAAAAGAGTATATATGCATGCTCCCACCTGCAATTTTCTTTTCTCTTTCTGCCTTGGTTTGTCTGTCTCTCTTTCTTCAGACACTTTTAATGAGGTCTCACTTTCACACCTGCTGTCATGAATGATTGAATGTTACCAAAATGTGAGGCAGTTTTAAAAAAGGGGTGGGGGGAATCTTATTTTAGTAACAGAAATGCAAATTATAGTCATTTCTCCTGGAGAAGATCTTCTTTCTTCTTTGTCCAAGGTTGATTAGTCTGGTAATATATACAAATTTATAATAATTTTGATATTGTTTTAGGGAAAAGTCTTGAGAGTAGTGAGTAATGGGAGAAACAGAGTGAAATTATGAATCCAGAAGTAATTCTATCTCAGAAAATTGAATGAAGTGTAGTTTATATGTGTGCGCATATATATATATATATATACATACACATATACACACTATGTATGTATGTATGTATCTATTTATCTATCTATCCTCTTTTAAGGTGTTTCATGCAGTAAAATGTTTTAGGGTGTGTTATATCAATTTACCAATAATTTACACATTATTTTATCAAGCGTTCAATAGTAACAGGTTCTAATAGCCAGAGCTTGGGTTCAAGATAATTCATGGACACTGCTACACTTTTTCATAATTGTAAACTTAGGCAAAAATGTACTTTTTCTTTGCCTTGTACCATGTGAACCAGATGGAACATATCGAGAAAATAATGCTACAAATTCTGGAAAATGAGAAGCAGTAGCTTTTGTTTGAACTGTGCAGCATATGGTATCATACTATTTCACCTGAAAGTCCCTTTGTCCTTTTGACAAGTAATAATAATTAAACCACACATTACTTCAATTTTTGGAAGCTCAACAACAGCTTTGAATATTAATTCTGCCATGTCTGCACCTATGGCTCACATAAAAATCTCCATAAAGTAACCTATCCATGAAGAATTAAAGTTATTTCTTATTTCTTTATGCAGATTGAACTGAGTTGCAACTTTTACAAGTCATATTTGTGCTGCAGACTTACATAAATACTCTTACTATAAAAAATAACCATATCTATCTTAGAGCTCAATAAGTTAAATATTTATCTAATAAAGAACAACCCCATGATGCAACTATTGTTATTCTGTATTGAGTGATAAAGAGACCTAAATTTTTGTAGAAGGAGCTACATGTAGGCAATAGAGAAAATGTTCAAAGAGTACTGAAATATGAGCACTGATAGATGATGGTATTCATATATTTAATAATGCTATGCAGTATTAACATGAAGAAAGCATCAATACAGGTAGCTACAAACATAATTCAACAAAACATTATGGTAAGGCTATATATCATTTAGGGAAACACCATTTTTGGTAAAATTCTAAAGAGGATAAGTAAGTAATCCCTTGGTGTGGGGAAAGAGATTTAGAAAAGGACAGGTAAGACACTTGATGAAGTCCGGCTTCACACAGTGAAATTTTATTATTGCTTTATGCTGGTCACATTCGTTATACATATTGCGTTTTATGAATGATGTTGAAAAAGGACAAGCAAACAGACATAGTAATCAATTTGTAATACTCTAAATTTAACACTATGATGCTACATTGGGCATGATTAACGTCTAAAATTACATGTATTTTTCTGCAAATAAATGAGAATATTTGTTAAGACTCTAAAGAAGAGAGACAGAAAGTTGCATATAAGAAACAGTATATTACATTAAAGTGCTCAGAAGAAACTTAGATTTTATTTTTAATCTTTCCCTCTTATGTTCCTTTATTTTGTTTCCACTTAGCTCCATTTTCTTATAGATATGATGTATTAAATAGTGTCCTTGAAGCATTAGCAATCAAATGAAGAACTAAATGATCAGCCAAGAAATACTGTATAACTTACTATAGTCCCTTAGCCTTTCATAACTAAATTGTCATGATAAAGACTGAACATTGGAGATAAATTAGGGTCTAATAAAATTGTAAGACAGAAATCCCCAAACATATCATAGCAGGATAAGCATAATTTTAATTTCTAACTTTAGAAAATCATACAGAGGTTAGGAATAAAATATGTATAATTCTTTTTACATTGTTCCTGGCAGAGTGTTATGATGCAATTTTTTTCGAGTTTTTTTTTTAAATAGCACTCTGGAAAATATTTTAAAGGCAGAGAAGATTATATATTATTTTAATAGCTT
The DNA here is from genome assembly GCF_019054845.1 of Dipodomys spectabilis. NCBI lineage: Eukaryota > Metazoa > Chordata > Mammalia > Rodentia > Heteromyidae > Dipodomys > Dipodomys spectabilis. Next base: position 15,160,370 of record NW_024870709.1, read on the forward strand.
TGGGACATCTATGGATGAGCTGTGATTGTTGATATTAAGTGAAGCTATGGTGATAAAATCAAGTTGTCTTGAAATACTTGTAGAAGAATATTGGACTGAGAATCATCATATTTATTGTTTAGTCTCTGTGTTAGATATTTGCTGTAGGGCCCATGATTTAATTGTGTCATCACTGGTAAAATTTTAAATAATAGAGTTTTTCCAGATTAGCATTTAATCTCACACACTGATCTTTTCTCCAAATCATGCCACACTTAAGAGATGACCCCTATTTCCAATTTTAACCTGGGAGGATTTGTGGCCACCACAGATTAAAATTTTTCCTGCTTGGTTTTGAATATTGTCAACTAGCTCTTTGCTTCCTATAATGGGTATAGGCAGGTGTCCTCAGCTCTTTCCTATTGTGATTGGCTAGGAGCCTGGATCCAGAAACTGGCCAATACCTCTGTTCCTACAAAGCTGCTGGGCTGTCTCTGATTTGCAGCTGCCTGACTTGAATGCCAAATTCTGCTAGCTAGTGGTCACTGACCACCTGGCCAAGGCCATGCAGCCAGCTGCTACTTAGTAGTTGGAGCTAAAATATAAGCATTCTGATACCTAACCTTAGGTCTATTTGAACTCATTTCTCCCAACTCATTTTTCCCTATAAGACTTAATTGGGGTCAGATTCGTCTTTCTTTATTAATTTCTTTATTGACTTCTTTTTCATTCTAAACAAATCAAATATTCATAAATTTTTGCTTATTAGATATTGTGTGTGGAGAGAGCCCATGGTTTATGCAGATATGTGAGCAATGGTATTTTGTATACAAGAGAAAAGGAAATAAAATGATCTAAACCTTAAAGAAAGAGAATGAGAGAGACAGATGAAGGAAAAAAATCCCATTTCTTCCTCCATTGCTAATAGAATTTCTTTCCTTCACCTTTTCTGAAGTCACTTGCTCTCTAATGCTGCTTAGTCGATTTAAACACTGTTCAAAAATCCCAGATGCCAATCGTTAGCTGAGTCTGTTTCTGACATAGCTCATATCTCTCAGGATTTTGTTGTTGTTGTTGTTTTGGTTTGGTTTGGTTTACAGGCAGTTCTATGTAGCCAACAGTTAACCTAATATATTTCTGAAATTCTCTTGGGTGCCTTTTTGCAGCTAAACACTATTCCATGTTGTTTTTTTAATGAGAATTTGGGTCCAACACCGAGTGGCAGTAGCAGGTCAAACCTTAGATTTAACCCCCACAGCATTTCCTCTTTGCTTTTAAAAGCTCTTTGGGCTAAAGCCAAGGAAGCAGTTAGAAACCAGAAGAACCCAGGGGGAGAGATTTATAAATGCCTGGTGAGCTCATATTATCAGTTCCTATTTTGGTGTTTCAAAATCTCCCCTGGTGTTTGAGAACATCTTGATAATTGAAAGAAAATACTGCCTCCTAAAAATTGCATTTTCATTTAAAAGTAAAATTAAAACAAAACAATAAACTTATTTTATAGAGCTTTTCTCTCTTGCCCTCTTCCCTTGCTTTTTCCTTGTATCCCTCCTTCTCTTCCTCCTTCCATCTCTCCTTCCCTCATTCTTCCTTCCATAGGTAATAAAGATGATTGATAGATCCATGAATAATTATATAAGAAATTCTTAGAAAATCAGTCATTGCATTTGATCTTTTTTTCTTTTTTCCTTTTTTTATTGTGAAAATACTGTACAGAGGGGTTACAATTACATGGGCAAGATAATGAGTATGTTTCTTATCAAGCATTGTAGCCTCCTCCTTTGTTTCCCCTTCCCATCCCTTCCCATCCTCCTCCTGCCCCCCCACTCAATCCTCCCTGCTACCCCCCCCCCCACCAAAGTTGTAAAGTTCTTTTTCAACATAACGACTTGTACATCTCATTGTTGCAATGGGTCTTTTTTCATAATTAAGAAACATATACTTTATGTTGGAATCAAATACCTCACATGGATTCATACTGACTTTGATATCATAGGTCACAGATTTAGTAAGCCACCAAAATATACTTTGGGATTGGCACCAGAAGCTTTGTAAAATGAGAAATAAACACACATTTTCAACAGATGAAAATGCTCTCTTGAATTAATCCTTATATGAAGAAACAATTTTGTTAATATATGGGTTTGGTGATTGTAGCAATGTATGTGCTGTAATGAGATAATATATATTAAGTTATGATAAGATCATGTTTTTCTTACCTTTACATTCTCACAATGGCATCAACTTTAGAACTAATGGTTCCATTGGAGCACAGGGGCTTTTACAGTACATACAAAAATTGTTCCTTTTTAACCTGATGCAGTAGAGATATGGAAATGTACATATGCACATCTGATTGTTGTCTCATTTCTGTTAATAAAAGAACATTGCCTTGCCATATAGTTTTGTGACATACTGGGGGAAGGATCTGGCTTTCTCACACAAATGAGTATCATGGGTCTGCTTCAGATTTTTGATTTCTTGCCAAATAGTGAATAATCTTATAATCAAATGTGCAGCAATAACAGGCCCAGCTGGGAGGATTAAGGAATAAGTATCTATTGGGCTGCCTGATCTCTTTGTTCTTTGGGTTTAGAGTAGGATAAATGAAAAGGAGGAGGCCAAGAGGGAGTGGTTTAATATAGAATAAATTGTCTAAAAGGGATCAGTGAAAGCAGGATTATTGATGAGTGGGAGAGTGAGCTAGCTGACTTTTTATTTTAAAACTAAGGCAGAATAGAGGTAGGGGGATAAAGTAGGAAATCAGATAAGAAAAACAAAGGATGCAGGCATATTGGCCTTAAGTAGTCTTTTTCTGTTTCTGAGATTTCTTATGTTCTTGTGCTCTAAGCCAAGATCAATTGAGATTAATCAGTTGTATAGAAAGCATTGTGATCTCATTGCAGGCTTTTAAAGTTTAAATTTGTTTATTGAGCACAATTTGGTTAGCATCAGGTGCTGAAGTTATAGACACCAACACTAGCATAGAAATTACTTTATTTAGCTCCCAGTTGTAAGTTTCTATAGCAACTGCGCCCTATACCAGAAAGCTGAGATTCTCTAGCTCAAATGATTTAGTCAGAGATGGCAATATCATATATGGGGGGCATTTGCTTCCTTTTCTCCTCTTTTCGTTTTTCTTGCATCATATTTTCTGTCTTGTGAGAAGTCTCCTCAATGTGTCTGTCTGCTTAGTCATGTATTTAATTATACTTTTTGTACTAAACTTTCTCCTTTTGGAAGCACTCTAAATATTTATTTTAGTTGTGTTTTCATTTCCATTGACTCGCTGGTATTGATGCAAATGGGATTTGTTTTAAACACAACTGAAGATTGTGAGTTGTGAGGAAAGTGGTCATGATGCCACTCCAGGCAGAAATTAGGATGCTAATTTAAAAAGGAAACCCAGTTTAATTTCTATATTATGCTTGCATTCAGTTCATAATGTCATGATCTTTTCAGAAATGTCAATTGTCCCTTATACTATGTTCTTTAAAAGTTTTCAACAAACATATACTAAGAAGGAAAATAATTTTACTTTTTGTGTTTTATAAATGAGTATTTTTAGTGTAACAAATAAAAATGTTCGAGAAAGCCTGGTGATTGTGAGATAATATTTTGTAATCGCAGTTTAGCCAATATGGCAGAAAATCTTAGGAAAAAAATTAATTATATTTGAGTTTGAATTGTGAGAATAATCACTATATTTAAGAAAGAAACAGACATAGTAGCTTTCTTGATGCGAAGGATTTTGAATGTGTTCTGATCCAAGGTACATATAACACAAACATATAAATGACAAATTATAAAAATTAGCTGGGAAAGTGGCTCAGTGGGTAGAGTGCTTGCCTTGCATGCATGAGGCCCTGAGTTCGATTCCTCAGCACCACATAAGCAAAAAGAAAAAAGCCGGAAGTGGTGCTGTAGCTCAAGTGGTAGAGTGCTAGCCTTGAGCTGAAGAGCTGAGGGACAGAGCCCAGGCCCAGAGTTCAGGCCCCACGACCGGACCCAAAAAAAAAAAAAAATTAATGGCAAATCAACTTTACATAAAACAGATACATAGAAAAATACACATATTCAGTAATGCCATAGTATCCATGAAATTCTATGATTTTTAAGAACTGGCTCTGGATATCTGAGATAATCATGAGTGAACTGATTTTAAAGACCAATGTTCAGGGGAAAGCTTATAGCACAATGTATAGCATTATTTGTTAGTCTGGGAAGTGATGAGAATCTACCCTAAAAAAGAGTTCTTTGTCTGCCCTGATGAAACAAAACAAAGCAAAACAAAAGATTTCTATTTAATGTTCACATTTATTGCTAACTTGGGGTCTATTAACATTTGGAAAACACATTCTACAAAGCAGCTGCTAGAGATTGGCCAATTAAAATTTCACAATTCAAAGGCAAAATCTTATTTGACTCTAAAATTCTGTGCTTATTTTCGCCTTTCATGAATTTTCACCCAGCCAAAATTTTGTGTGAGAGGAAGCCTAAAGCAGAACAGCTTCCTGGTTGTCTGTAAAAATGAGTCACCTCAGATGAACTTGATTCTCTTTGTGTTTAAGAAGGAATTTTCTTTTACAGCAGATATAATTATAACAAAGGTAACTCAGTGGGTGATTAGCTCTATTTGTACTTAGTTCTATGAGGACTCTTTAAATATCAGCAGTCCTGTCCTTGAGCATCTTTGTGTCATTGTTTCAGTATGTCTATGGTACCATGATTTTCCAAAGTCATATGAGACCAACTTTTACTCTCCCAGGCATGCAGCTTCCAGAGTTCTGTTAAAATTCTGAAAAGATAATTGTTGCTTTAACGAACATGTGTAGACAAAGCATCCAATGAATAAAGAAGTATTATTAACATATACTTACATTTTTGATTATCAGGGTTTGGAACTATTATAAAATGGATTCTGACATGGTGATAGGCTGGTTTTTTTCTCCAGATACCTCTATGAATCAATTTTTTCCCCACATAACTTATATTATTTAGTTTAAAAAACACTGGGTCATCTAGGGCAGTAACTTGATTAAAAGAAATGGAAAAAAAAAACATACAACTACATTAAATCTAGAAGTTGGAAGCTACAAGTTGAATTTCTCACTATTCCATTGCAGATATTAATATAACAAGTGTTTGGAATAGATTAATAATTTTTACAATTTAGTTTTTTAAAAATATATCAAAAGTACCATTTATAGTATATTTTAACATAATTCATTTTTAGATTCAGACTCAATTAAAATATATGTGTATGTATGTGTGTTAATGTGCTTGTGTGTGTGTGTGTGTGTGTGTGTGTGTGTGTGTGTGTGTGTGTTGTTGTTGACACTGGGGTTTGTAGTCAGGGCTTTTTACTTTCTAGGCAGGTGCTCTACCACTTGAATAATGACTCAAGTTCCAAATATAGCTAATTTAAATTAATATATTATTAGTTCAATTGGGCTATCAAATAATTGGACTATTTAAAGATCTTTTACACTACATTAATATAGTACATTAGTGGCTGCTCTCTTCAGAAAACATGTTTGTAGATTTGGTCATTAAATGTTGTTTGACATCTACTGAATATTTTTCTGACTGGTAAGCTACTTTTGCAGAGTCTAGACTGGTTGTCTAAACAGTGTCATTTTAAATAACATATGCTTTCCATTTCTGAGACTCACTCTGGTACTTGTTAGCGAAAATGCTGTGTGCCTAGACTGTAAATAAATCTCCCAGATAAGGAGTTTAAAATGGCTTACCTATGGCAAAACACTCAACATGTTAGTGTCCTTTCTTTTAAGAAAACAGAGGTAGTATGTTGAACATGCCTGCCATGTAAAGTAGGGGAAAGGTAATTCCAAAGATTTCTCCTGTTTTCAGTAGATAAGGGTTGGTATTTCTGATTTAGCTATGTCTTTACTATATCTTCAATGTGTAGATGTCAGTGCAAATACAAACAAGTCTCGTGACTCATTTTGGTAAATCCCCATAGATTATAGCTATTTTGGTTGAGTTCATTATGTGGGGGTTTGAAAGAAGTCCCAAATTGAGTCATGAAATGGATTATGTGGGAATTAATATCTACTGCATAGATCAACATTTCAACAAATATGTGATGGCACATGTTGTTTACCAACTCCTTATTAAAATTCTGAGAATAATCTAAAGTAATGGGAAAGGTGGTGTTAGCTGTTAAAATAATGAGAAAAGATAATGAGATGGGAAATATTGGCATAATTGATATCAATTGAACTAATGTTTGGCTTGTATGTAATTCTAATAGAATGTGAGTGTCTGTTTTGATCACTTCTCAAACAAAGTAGAGGTCATATAGGAGATGTTAGTCTATGAGTGAACTAATAATAGTATAAGATTGATGCTGGATTGAGGTGAAACTAAAATCACCCTTCAAAGTGCATAAACAAGGCTCCACTGATACTTGGGTAAAATCCATATATGCCGTGTGGTGTCTTGCAAATAACTTAAAAGTAATTTTGGACACTAGTATTAATCTTGTTTAATGGAAACAAACACAACTCCTTCTCCAAAACTGTTTCCACACTAAGGCTGAAACATGCAATCACCAAGCTATGAACCACATAAAAAGCAAAAATTCATGAGAATTAACCACATAAAATCTTAACCATATATAAAGCAAAAACCCACGAGAATTGGCCAGTTGAAGAAATAAACATACAACAACGAGATGGACAAAAATTCTTCATGGAGATTGGAGGAGGATGGCAGAGATGTAGCTGGGCTCTATGTGAGCTTCCCCCAAGAAACCAGTTTTTGAAGTTTAGGGAAAAACTCACTACAGGAAAATCATACCTAGTGAGCCGTACTAGTACAGAGATTCTGCCTAACAGGAAAAATGCAGGCAGTTTTCACCAGAAGACAGATTTGAGCACAAGCGGCTGCCACAACTGCCAGCAGCTGCTGTGGGACTGGCCAAAGAGCAAGGGTGCATAACTCTTCACCCACCTCCAGCGCGGACTGGACGATCAGGAGTGGAATTCCACATGGTGCTGGCTACTGTTGGGTGCAGATCAGACGGGTCGAAAAGCCAAAGGAAACTCTATCCCTACTCCTTCCAACAGAACAGTTCAATGTACCATATTTGACGCTGGCATAGACTCCGCCATAATAGCTAGCAGATAACTCGGGCCCCAAAAGCAGCAGGAGGCACCATTTTTGTCCAGGGCAAGGATTTGGACCTGTGAGAGCTGGCTGCCCAGCAGAAGGCTGCCGGGCTCAGGAGGAGGGAAGTCCTCACAGGGCTAGGATAGATCGACCTACACTACCTACTGAGCCCAGAGAGGCGGCCAGGCCCCCTGCAGGCAACAAAGGAATTCCACCCATACAGCAGCTGAACTGGCAGCGCAGCCAGCTACAGGAGCCTCACTAAAATTCATTAAAAATAAATAAATAAAAACTGGACAGGTTATCAAAGCCGAGAGAGGATCCAAGTTAGAGGCCTAAGGGCTCTCCACTTTGGGAAAAGACCGCTGACTCCAGACATAGGTCAAAACCCCAACCATGCCCAAGATTAGTCCCAGCAGCAACAAACTGCAGTCTCCAGCAACCTCCTCCCCGCAGCACAAGGAAAAAAAAAAAAAAAGCACATCCTGCAATGTCCCCAAGCCTGTAAAGCAGAACTATTTTCTGCGCACCCAAACAATCTGATTTGAGAAACCAACCAAGCAACAGGGAAAACCGACCTCTACAAGCGAATCAAAGATGCCAACAAGGGACTTCAGGGGAGACATAAGAGCCCCCAAACAAATAGAAATACTTTTTTCTCTTTCCATTTTCCCCAATTATATTTTTATTTTTTTTCTTTATTCTTTTTAAGTTCTTAATTTTTTTTCCCCCTTGAAACACAGTGCCACTTCTGGCTTTTTTTCTGCTTATGTGGTGCTGAGGAATGGAACCCAGGTCTCATGCTTGCAAGGAGCACTCTACCACTGAGCCACCTTCCCAATCTTTCGTTTTTTTTCCTTCTTTCCTTCCTTCCTTCCTTCCTTCCTTCCTTCCTTCCTTCCTTCCTTCCTTCCTTCCTTCCTTCCTTCCTTCCTTCCTTCCTTCCTTCCTTCCTTCCCTCCCTCCCTCCCTCCCTCCTTTCTTCCTTCCTTCCTTCCCTCCCTCCCTCCCTCCTTTCTTCCTTCCTTCCTTCCTTCCCTCCCTCCCTCCCTCCTTCCTTCCTTCCTTTCTTTCTTTCTTTCATTTGTTTTGTTTGTTTAAATTTTTCTTCTCTCTTTCTTACTTAGACGTTAGATCATGCCTGGCGCCGGTTGCTCACACCTATAATCCTAGCTACTCAGGAGGCTGAGATCTGAGGATCGCGGTTCAAAGCCAGCCCAGGCAGGAAAAGTCCGTGAGACTCTTATCTCCAATAAACCACTAGAAAACCGGAAGTGGCACTGTGGCTCAAATGGTAGAGTGCTCTCCTTGAGCTGAAGAGCTGAGAGACAGCACCCAGGCCCAGAGTTCAAGCCCTACGAATGACAAAAAAAAAAAAAAGAAGTTAGGTTATATATTTCCTCCCTCTTTTCCTTTTCTTTGCTGCAGCCCTCTAATCTGATTTTTCTCCTCCTCTATTTCATTGTATTTCTTAATATTTCCTTTAACTACACCACAACCCATTTACAATTATTTCTATTCCTTCATTTCTTCTTTGATTTCTTTACTCTGTTGATCCCCAAGTGTGAAACATTGAGCTAGACTATATGGGTGGTCAATAAGACAGTGCCAAAGTGACTCAGAGTGTTATCCCTTCAACCCAAACTTCTAAACCTCATAACATAGCTACTCACTGATTACAGATGCTTAGAATCCCTACTTCTGAAGCACAATACCCCTCCCCTGTCAAAGATAAGCAGAGATAAATAAGGGAGCACCTATCTATAATTGGGAATCTCTAAAATCAGTGCAAAGATACCAACTGGGTGTGTACTTTGTCTTAAAATTGTGCTTAGTGGTGGTATTAGGCCTACTTACATATCCAACAGAGAGATAGTGTGAAATACATATTTGGATTGTGTACCTCCAAAGTCTATACAACCCCAGGGCTTTGAGTTGGTGCTTATCTTAAAATGGTGTTCTGGTGAGGGACTGGATATACTTTCATCTCCAAAAAAGGAGAGATATAGTGAAAACAGCTATCTTTGAGTAAGAACCTCCAAAATCTGTGAAACTACAGGGCTTTGGGTTGAAGCTTACCATAAAATGTTTTTCTGGTGGGGAAGTAGAGATATTTTCAATACAAAAGAGGAGAAAATAAAGTGAAAATACCTATTTTGAATGTGAACCTAAAATTCCTGTGTAACCACAGGCCTCTACGTGGGGGCTTGTCTTAGCATTGGGATTTAGTGTGTAACTGATACGCTCTCACTCCCCCAAAAGGTGAAATACTGTGAAAACTCCCGTTCTTGATTGTGAACACTCAATGTCTGTGCTATTACAGTGCTCTGGGTAAATGCTAGTCTTAGATGTGTGTTCTGGTGTGTAATAGGATTTAATCTCACTCCCAAAAAGGTGAGATAAGAGTGAAAATATCCATCATTGATTGTAAACTCCCAGTCTGTGCAACTACAGGGCTCTGGGTAGGTGATTGTCATAGAATTGTGTTCTGGTGTGTAATTGGATATACACTCACTCCCCAAAAAGGTGAGATAGAGTGAAAATACCCATTATTAATTGTAAATTTCCAAAATTTGTGCAACCATAGGGCTTAAAGATGTCTTACACATAGAGAACCAACTAGAACATGAAGGCAGAGAAACAGCCCACAAAAAAAAAATCTGATAAATGTAGGCAGAACCAAGGTGACACAGCCCCTAAGAAGGTGGATAATATGACAGGAATTACCAAACACCTCTCGATCCTGTCAATATCAAAGGACTTAACTGTCCAATCAAATGACAGAATCTTTAGTTGGATCAAAAAACAGGATCTGTCTATCTGCTGTCTTCAAGAGACACACCATCCCTACAAAAACAAAAGTGAAAAGCTGGAATAAAATCTACCAAGCAAATGGCCCCCACAAAGAGGTTGGAATAGAAATTCTAATATCAGATAAAATAGACTTCCAACTAAATTAATGAGAAGAGATAAAGAAGGACACTGCATACTAAATAAAAAGATCTCTCCTACAGGAGGATATAACAATTCTAAATATCTATTCACCAAATAACAGAGCACTGAAATTTATTCAAGAAACACTTCTTTCTCTAAAATCACACAAAAATCCAAAGACATTGATTGTCAGTGATTTAACACACCATTTCCCCCCCTGTATAGATCCACTCGGCAATACCTCAGCAGAGAAACAGCAAAGCTAAACAACTGCCTAGACCAATTAGACTTAACAGATATCTATAGAATATTTCACCCATCAGCAATAGAATATAATTCTCAGCAGCACATGGAACACTTTCCAAAATAGACCACATTTTAGGCCACAAAGCAAATCTGTCCAAATACATAAACGTTGAAATTATGCTATGCATTCTCTCAGACCACAAGGGAATAAAATTAGAATTCAACACCAAATGTCACTAAAGAAAAACCTGTAACACATGGAGTTTCAAAAACACACTCTTGAAACATGAGTGGGTCATGGAAGAGATTAGAAAGGAAATTCAAATGTTCATGATATTTAACAAAAATGAACACACAAACAACCAGCTCCTCTGGGACACAGAAAAGGCGGTACTTAGAGGAAAATTCATAGTTCTGAGTTCTTAAATCAACATATGGGAGGGATCTCGAACCAACAATTAAATGATGTACCTAAAGCTCCTTGAAAAAGAGCAAACAAGGCAAACCACAATCCAATATACGTAAACAAATAAGTAAAATTAAATCAGAATGATATGAATTAGAGTCCAAAAAACCACAGAAAGAATCAACAAAACAGAGTTGGTTCTTCGAAAAAATTAACAAAATTGACGGACCCTCAGCAAAAATTACCAGAAAAGAGAATATATTCAAATAAACAAATTCTCAGATGAGAATGGAAATATCACCACAGAAACAACCAAGATTCAGAACATTATAAGGGAATACTTTTCAAACCTTTATGCTAATAAGTTTGAGAATCTGGAAGAAATGGATGAATTTCTAGCAAATATTGACATGCCTAAACTAAACCAAGATGAGTTAAACTCACTTAATAGACCCATATCAAGCACTGAAATAGAAACAGCAATAAGATACCTCCCATCCAAGAAAAACCCAGGACTAGAAGAGTTCAGTGTTGAATTCTACAAGGCCTTCAAAGAAGAACTCACACCAATACTCCTCCAACTCTTCAATGAAATTGAAAATGAAAGTTCACTACCAAACTCCTTCTATGAAGCCATCATAACCATCATTCCCATACCAGGAAGGAACTCATCAAAGAAAGAGAACTATAAACCCATTTCTTTGATGAACATCCATGCAAAACTTCTCAACAAAATTTTGGCCAGTCGACTTCAACAGCCTATCAAAAATATCATACACTATGAACAAACAGGATTCATTCCAGGGATGCAAAGTTGGTTCAATATATGCAAATCAATTAATGTAATATGTCACACCAAAAAGATCAAGGATAAGAACCACGTGATTATCTCAATTGACTCAGGAAAAGAATTTGACAAGATCCAATACCCCTTTGTGATGAAAGTCTGGAGAAGCTAGTAATCCAGGGAATATTACTCAATATCATAAAGGCTGTGTATGACAAACCTACAGCCAATATTTTACTTAATGTCAAAAAGCTAAAACTATTTCCTGTAAACTCAGGAACAAGATCAGAATGTCCACTCTGTACTCTTCTTCAATTTAGTATTAGAATGCCTAGCTTCAGCAATAAGACAAGTTGCAACATAAAGGGAAAGATGAAGTAAAACTCTCCCTCTTTCCTGGTGACACGATCTTGTATTTAAAGAACCCCATGGACTCCACTCCCAAGTTACTTGAGCTGATTCAAAACTTTGGCAAAGTAGCAGGGTATAAAATTAACCCTCAAAAATCAATGGCTTAGAGCCAGGCCCTGGTAGCTCACGCTATTCAGGAGGTTGAGATCTGAGGATCATGGTTCAAAGCCAGCCTGGGCAGGAAAGTCCATGAGACTCTTCTCCAATAAACCACTAGAAAACCGGGAGTGGCACTGTGTCTGTATAGCTCTCACCTCGAGCTGAAGAGCTGAGAGACAGCACCTAAGCCCAGAGTTCAAGCCCCATGATCTTCCCCCCCTCAAAAAAAAGGCTTTTCTGTATGCCAATAATGAGAAGAGCATGGCTAAAAATAGGAAACTAATTCCTTTTGTAATAGCCCCACAAAAAAGAAAACACCTAAAGAAGTGAAGGACCTCTATGATGAAAACATTAAAAACCTGAAAAAGGAAATTAAAGCAGAACTAAGGAAGTGAAAATATCTCCCATGCTCCTGGATAGGGAGAATTAACATCATGAAAATGGCAATACTGCCAAAGGCTATCTACAAATTCGATGCAATACCCATCAATATCCCAATCTCATTGTTCAATGAAATAGAAGAAGCAATCTAAAAATTCATATGGAACAATAAAAGACCCTGAATAGCAAAAACAGTCCTTAGCAGAAAGAACAGTTGTAGAATAACTATACCAGACTTCAAATTCTACTACAAGGCCATCATAATCAAAACAGCATGGTATTAGCACAAGAACAGACTTGAAGACCAATGGAATAGAATGGAATACCCATAAATGAACCCACAGACTTACAGACACCTAATCTTCCATAAGGGAGCTAAAAAAAATAGAATGGAAGACAGACAACCTCTTCAGTAAATGGTGCTGGCAAAATTGGTTAAACACTTGTAGAAAACTAAGGCTAGATCCTTTTATATCACCCCACACCAGAATCAACTGCAAATGGATCAAAGACCTTGAAGTAAAAGCAGACACCCTGAAAACATTACAGGAAGGAATAATAGAAACTCTAGGGCTCCTTGGCACAGGCTGAAATTTTTTAAATTAAGGCTCAGAAACACAACACATCAATGAAAGGTTGGACAAATAGGAGTTCATGAAACTGCATAGCTTCTGCATGGCAAAGGACATAGTTAGTAAGAACAATAGAAAGCCCATGTATTGGGAGAAGATTTTCACTAGCTATACAACAGACAAGGGCCTCATATCTAAAATATACTTAGAACTCAAAAAATTTAAATGCCAAAAAACAAATCCTCAAGGAAACAACCACTCAGTCAACAAGTGGGCTAAAGACTTAGAGACTTCTCTGAAGAGGAAATAAGAATGTCCAATAGACATAAAGAAATGCTCAACTTCTCTAGCTGTAAAAGAAATGCAAATCAAAACAACATTAAGATTCCTCCTCACCCCAGTTAGAATGGTTATAATCAAAAATCTAATAACAACAGATGCTGGAGGGGATGTGGCCAAAAAGGAATCCTACTGCACTGTTGGTGAGAATGTAAACTTGTTCAACCACTTTGGAAAGCAGTATGGAGGTTCCTCAAAAGACTTCACATAGAGCTCCCCTATGACCCAGCAATCCTTCTTTAAGGCATTTACACAAACGATCACAAACAAGGCCATACCAAAGCTACCAGCTCAACTATGTTTATCACAGCATTATTCACCAGAGGTAAGATATGGAACCAACCCAGATGCCCCTCAGCAGATGAATGGATCAAGAAAATGTGGTATACATATATGTATATATATATACATATATGTATATATGTGTATAATAAAATTCTATGCCTCCACCAGAAAGAATGACACCTCCCCATTTGTTAGAAAATGGAAAGATTTGGACAAATTATATTAAGTGAAGTAAGTCAGACTCAAAGAAACATAGGTCCCATGGTTTCCCTTATCGGCTATAACTAGTATATGTCTAGGACAAGCAGAAGAGGTCAAAGGCAATGTACATAAGACCATATAACCTGATGCTAAGCGAAATGAACCCCAAGATAGACACAAGAGGTTTGATCTTTGTTGCTGTTCTTTTTAATGTACTTATAATGTACTATGTGATTTTTTTTGTTTCTTTGTATGTTCTTCCCCCATGATACAACCCCCATTGTCATTGTATTTGATTTTAGCACCCTGAATCTTGTATATACATTGTCTAATCTGAGATGGGGAAGGAGAATAATAAAACGATGAAACAAGGACACAGGATGACCCATTGCAACAATGATACCCACAGGACAGTACATTGGAAATGAATTTTAAAACTTTGGGCAGGAGGGGGGGTTGAGTAGGGAGGAATGTGTGAGGTGGGGGAGGGGAGGGATAATACCAAGGCAGGGGGCAACAATGCTCCACAAGAAATCTGCTCATTGCCTCCCTCATGTAACTATAACCCCTCTGCATAGCATCTTTATAATAAAATAAAATAAAAAAATATTCATAAGTGTCTCTTAACTTCAGTGGTGTACTATGTAAATTCTTTTAAATGGTTAAAGGATCATAATGACCAAGCAAAAATCTGATAAGAGAAATGCATGGATAATAGAGGATACTAGGTGTAAAAGATACTAGGTGCTAGAGTGAGTAGGGGATGGGAAGAGAGAGGGGAAAGTGGAAATGAGCATGATTGAACTACAAGTACACAAGTGTGAAAACTGAAAAATGAACCGTGCTAAAATTAGTTTACAAAGAGCAGAACATGAGATTAGAAAGAGTGAAGAAAAAACAAAAAGCCTTTAGTTTAAGGTATTGAAGATATTACCTACAAGGATATGAAAACAAAAATATAAATGGAAATACAGTTAAAATTACACACAGGTGGACCTGTTGCAACAATGAGAAGTACAAGGTCATGTCGAAAATGAGCTTTACAACGTTGGTGGGGGGAGGGCGGGGGAGGATTGGGTGGTGGGGTGGTAGGAGGGAGGTAGGGAAGGGATGTGAAGGGTAAACAAAGGAGGAGGCTGAAATGCTTGATAAGAAATGTATGCATTATCTTGCCCATGTATCCCCTCTGTACAGTATGTTCACAAAAAAATAAAATTAAATTAAAAAAAAATTACACATCGGAATTATTTTTAAATGAGAAGGTCACGCTATGATTCCAGGAGGAAGTCAAGATCATGACAAGTTATTTAAAGCTGAGCACTTTTAAGGAAAAAAGAATCTGAAAATGACAGTGCACTCCAGAATGAAACTCCAACTTCAGGCTCAGTTTCAGGATGAGGAGAGACAGAACAACTAAAGAGGGTTCTACAGAAAGCAATCTTTAGGAAGAATTGTGGGAACTATCCAGAGAGTACACTGAGATATTAGATTTTGCCATAGAAAGATGCTAAGTTCTTCAAGGTACAATGGGAGGACTTACCAATGGGGTAGTTAGGGGAACTGGGAAGAGAACAGATGACATACAAAGCCACCTTGGCGACCTGCAATCACCTAGCTAGATTGCCATGTTGGGAAAAATATTTGAGAGAAACAGTTCATTTTCTCTGCTAGTTTTTGGAGATTTCTGTCTCCATTGTTCTGTGGCCTGTGTCAAGGCAGTATTTCACGGAAGGAAATGTGTAGCTGAACAATGCTCTTTACCTCATTTTGGCCATGAAGCAAAGGGGAGAAATAGGAAGATGATAGAGTTACAATATCTCTACAAAGGGCATGCTCCCAATGATGTAACTTCCACAATACTTCATCTACCAAATAATGACACAGGCTTCAGGCAAAGGTGTAATACATATGCTTTTAATGGTATACTGGGAGTGTTCCTTAATGTTAATCATAAGTAGGTAAAAAAGATACAATAGGGTTAGTGCTGATGGTCTCAAGGTAAATGATGATGGCAAGACCATAAGGGAAAGAGAACTAGGAGAAGATGATAGAGAATCTCTTTTAACCCTTATACAAGTTCATCCAGAAGCAAGGCTAATGGGATTCTTATTCTAAGGCATGGAATTTTCTGTTGACCTGGAAGATGGATACTAGGTCTGAAGAGGTTGGTTATCTTTCGGTGTTTAGCTAGGAAGGCTCATTCATGACATCTGCTAGATGATTGCAGTTGCTTTATTCAAAATGTGAGACGTTTGCTCTCAATCCCTCTGTAGTCTTAGGATACTTTAGGAGACAAGAAGTAAAGTGTATAACTGTAATTTAAGCCTGACTCCAATTTTATTTATGAGATTGAATATACTTGCATGTAAATGTATGCAATTTATTTAAGAGACTTGAAATGTAGATATCAAAATACTTGAAATGATGTTTTTTGGGGTGAACTTATTATGGGTTATACATATGCTCTTACTTACTGTTACATATTTTTTTCTAAAATGTGCACACATAATTGGAAAAACAACTTTATACTAGAAAAGTTATTTGAGACAATATATTTGTTGTTTAGGAGGCTCTATATTTAACAAATGCTTAGTGATTACATTGTATTTGCTAACAGTATTCCTTAATTTGAAGAAACCAGACTATATTTCTCATTATTAGCAATACCTGTAAACAGTTCCTTGAGAAATGAAGAGGATTTTGTTTTAAGGAACACAAAGGATGGGTAGTGTTCTCACAGCTGGTTTTCAGATAAAATTTTAGAATGTGTAATTTAACTAGAAGAGAGCAATTTTAAATTTACTTGAGTGGTTTAAATAATTACATGGAGACAAGGCAAGTATTCGTCTGTTGGAGAAATGTATGCTATTAGACAACAGAGATGATTTAAGGAAATTTCCCAAGTCCGTGTTAGAGAATTTAAATCAACATTTCAATAATTGAGGAGGATTTAATGTAAAATAGGGAGCCATTCTGAAGTAAGCAATCAAAATAATTCATTAAAGCAGCAATCACTAGTAAGCCTGGCTGTTGCTCTACTTGATATGTAAACAAAATAGGTAAATATTGTTGAAATAACACCTTCAGTACTTCAACTTCCTTTATCACTGAGAGGGAAAACAGTTCATTATTACTCTGAATTTTTATCTTCCCACATGGGAATGAAAAGAGAAAATTTAACTAAATAAATAGTAGATAAGATTATAGACACAAATTGAATAATTTCTTGAGCTATGATACAAACAGGACCTCACAAACTTACTAGGACCAACTTGTAAACACACTAAAGATTAACAAAGTGATGCTGATAGTTGCAATAAAATTATATGACTTATTAATGAATTTCATATACATATTTCATGGAATACAATGAATATGAAAATTTTACAACATTCTTGATTCTCTGTTATTTCAAGTCCCACCTTTCCTTCACATTCCCAAAGGTTATATTTTTTGAAAAGATTAAACTTTATGTTTTAGAAGAGAAAGTACTCATTCTTTCATGTAATTTTGACCTACTTTCTCTCCTTTAAGGAAACCTTTGAGCCCTTTTGCCCTGTTTTTTAGTTTATTTATTTTTACTTCTAGGTTGGTATTGGCAGTTGGACTGAGGGCTTTGCTCTCTCCTTTGGCTTCTTCACTGATGGTTACACTTCTTCCACCTGATCCAGGCATTCATGATTGGCCTTTTGTTACTTAATTGGATACAAGAGTCTCATGGATTTGTCTTCCTTAGC
This sequence comes from Dipodomys spectabilis, assembly GCF_019054845.1. Classification (NCBI taxonomy): domain Eukaryota; kingdom Metazoa; phylum Chordata; class Mammalia; order Rodentia; family Heteromyidae; genus Dipodomys; species Dipodomys spectabilis. The sequence goes on from NW_024870709.1 coordinate 15,177,884, forward strand.
AGTCTCAAAACTATGATTTTCAGACCTTATTGTACTCAGTAGTAGGGATTATAGGTGTGGGCCACTATTGTCTGATACCTGTATTGTTTATTCAAGATTCACTTTGTGAAGTATCACTTCTCTTAGATGGTAACAAATTGAAATTTTTTTATAATTTTTTTCACACATGAACTATATGTACTTTTAATGTACATAATAAAATGTTTTGTTTACTTCAAACATTAAATCTTTTGTTCTTATGAGAAGAATTACTAAGATATGCTATGAAAACCATACATTAAAAGCAGAAAAATGTACTGGCATGTTTTATGTTTAGCTGTAGCTGGACACTAGAAACATCTTTTAGAAGAGAATGAAAAACTGCTTTGTGAATCTATTGTGCCTAATTAATAAGGAGAGAAGTGTTGATTTGCCACTGGAAACTCAGGTGACTTAGGGTTGAACTAAGCTCTTTCCTAGAATAGTGACACACATTGAAATGTTTTAAATGTGTGATAGGACATTTATTCCAATTTTTTCACTTATTTGCTCACTGGCTGACAGTCTAATTGCATAACAGCTTGATATTTTGTCACCATTTTGAAGGTCAAAGTACTATCTATCTAGAATTTGGATCAGATACAGTAGGGTGTCTCCCTGAAATCTGAAAGCTGTAACTCCAAACTTCTAAGTAAAACACATAATTTATCCTCAGTCACACTTCTTAAAGTAGTATTAGACTTACAAGTTATAGATAGTATTGGACTGAATACTACTTTTGAGTTTCAAAGAAACTTGGAGCAGGTCTGAGCAGGTTCCTCCTTTTGTTAGAAGTTTTTAATCTAAGAACAGAAAGATGATGTGAGTTTGGGACTTGGTGAGACATGGAAAAATTGTTTTTAGTGGAGAAGACAAAGGAATATGTTAGAATTAGGATTCTCAATGTGCAAATTCATTTCGATCCAGAAATTGGTTCAGGTTCAACTATCAGAAGCAAGAACAGAGATAAAAACTCAGGTATCTGAAGAACCTGAAGGTATAAATTAGGTGCAACATGGTAGAGAACTAACTCCTACAACACAATGGCAGAAAAAGAATTGTGCTAAAATTATTATAATGGGCATTACATTAAAATGACTGGACTCAAGAATCAGGGATGAGTAAAGCATGAGGATACCAAGAGGAGTTCAGATGTGATTATTAATGGAGTGATGTTCACTAATTTAATCTTTTAGAAATAAATGCATAATTTTGGAAAAAATCTGAATAAGCAATAAGGAAAACAACATGACAACATGTTTTTAATTCCAGATTTACATTCAAATCCGCCTGGGGCTTCCTTCCTTTAATTATGATTTTCATGGGAGAATACTCTGTAATCATTATTTTTCTATCAGTATCTAGAGTACATTACTGAGAGAGTTGGAAGATGCCTTCTGCTATAGAGATTAATGCTGAAAGAACATTCTTTCTTTTTAAGAACCAAATGCTAATGGGAAAAATCAATCCATGAATAGTCATGTGTATTTTCCTTTCAGGAAGTGTGTATAACTATTAGGAATAATTAGAAAAGCTATCATGTTTACTCATAAATGTTGAGAGCTCTCTAAACATCTCCCAACACACTTACACTGAATTTAAGTGCTTTAATAATTCTTTTCCTTACCTGATGGGAATGATAAACTGTCACTTTATTGCATTGATCAAACCATTATTTATCTGTTAACAAATAATGACTGAGTTATTTTTCAAGAACTGCACTGGAGGTACCGTGGATGCAAATCTTAATATGACATGATCTTTTTCTCAGGTTGCATATAAATACTGAGAAAATCACACAAAAAGTAACATTTACAAACCATGAGCTCAGTATAGATAAATTTTTTGAAAGTTCTAATCCAGGCAACGGTGGCTTGTGCTTGTATCTTAGCTTCTCAGGAGACTGAGATTTGAGGATTGTAGTTAGAAGCTATCCTAGGCAGGAAAGTCCATGATACTCTTATTTCCAATTAAAGATCAATCCCCCATCCCCAACAAAAGCCAAAACATACCTACAAACAAACAAACAAAAATACCTCCAGAAAAGGAGCTGTGAATCAAGTCCCAGAGTGCTCCTTTTGAGCTAAAATGCTTAGAGATAGTGTCCAGCCCCTGAGTTCAAGCTCTAGGACTGGGAAAGAAATCTAAAAAATTCTTTGGTTGCCAAAGTAAAGGACACACATCCATCATTGAGTGGAATTATCAGGGTGAACATGAGAAGGGTTTTTGAGACAAAACTTAAATAATGAATTGGAGAAGTCCACAAGAGCACTAACAATGGTAAGAAAATAAGCTAGGTTGGTGAATGTAGAGAACTACGAGCAGTTTGAGGTGATTGATTATTTAAGTCACTTCATATAGAAAATAAATATGTGACACTCAGGAGCAAAGGGGTTAGAGAACTCTTCCAGCTTAGGCATTCTGGAAGTGACTGGATTAAGCCTTCCTCTGCTTCTTTTTTGTTTTCCAGATACTCAACAGCCTGACTACAACTCTCCTCATCCTGAGGAAGACCATTTGCTTACTCAGTCTACCAAATCAAGTGATAATATCCTCCATAAATAAATCTACAAGTATTCTTTTTAATCCTGGATATCTCTTGGTTCAGTAAAGCTGACACACCAAATAATATGCATTTAAATGTCTTGCAGGTCTTTTCCTGGCTTAGTAAATTATTTCTTTTTAGTGCTGAAAAATATTCCATTGGTGTGGATATAATATATTTTATTTATCCAGTAACCAAGGGAAAGATATCTTGTTTGCATCAAGGTTTTGCCAACTAAGAACAAAGCTGCTATAAACATCCACATACAGGTTTTTGGAAATGTAAGTTTTTAATTTGTCTGGATAAATACCAAGACTGTGGGACAAATATTATACTTAGATCTGTACAAATTTGCCAAGTGATATTTTTTAAGTTGAGTGGTATGTGGATGTAGCTTTACTGGTAGTCATGCGTTAAGAACGTTTGCTCTTCATTCTTACCAGAATTTTGTATCAGAATTTTGAAATATAGTGATTATAATAGATATGCAGTGATATCTCATTATTCACAAATTCTGGCATAATGTTGAACATCTATTCATGTGATTACTTGTCAACCATTTATCTCCCCTGGTAAATGTCTGTTTAGGTCTTCTGTCCATTTTTAAAATGGGTTATTTTCTTATCATTGAGTTTTAAGAATGTTTTATATGTCAAGATAGCAATTATTTATCAAATGTTAGTAGGCATACAATCTATGCCTTTTTCTTCTTTAATAATAAATTTTTAAATGAAGCATGCTTCAAGAACTTTTTTCTTATCTTCTGTTTGTTTTTTCCTTCCTCTTGTTTCTTCCTCATTCCTCTCCATTCCTCATTTTCTTCTTTCTCATTGAGTATCCATTGCCTCTAAATTCAGATTATCATTGCATTTAAATCATCTGCTCAATGTTAAATATTAAATATTTATAATAATCAAAGCTGAATGTTGTAAGAATACTTATGTCTATTACTTGTGGTACTATAGATAAATAATCATAATGAAATATAATATTAGCATTTTTTTATCATAGACTTTCAACCAGAGAATGAGATAGAACAAAACATAGACAACCATGCTGATTGATAAAAATTAATAAAATGAATAAATCCAGCAGAGATACTTTTTGTGTCTTCCTGAAAAACAAAGGAAGCATTCTAGGACAATGAAACAGCAGCCATTTTGATGATTCATCATTATCTTTCTCAACTTATGACATCGCTTTCACCATTTAAAAGTGTAAATCATTGTATTGGGGAAAACCAACTTGTCAAGAAAGAAAAAGGCAGTTTATAAAATCCTTACCACAGAAATAAAAAAGAAAAAAAATGAAAACAAAAAAATAAATCCAAAAAGATCAACAGTTACAACAAGAGGCACAGTCAAACTGCTCTAAAGATATATGTATATACACACACACACAAGGAATTCTATGCCTCCTTCCGAAAGAATGACATTGCTCCAGTTGTTAGGAATTGGAAAGACTTAGACAAAATTATATTAAGTGAAGTAAGCCAGGCCCAAAGAAACATAGGTCCCATGGTTTCCCTTATTTGCAATCACTAGTATATGTCTGAGACAAGCAGAAAAGGTCTGATAAGTTCATATTAGGGGAAATGAACCCCAAGATAAGGACTCAAATGATTTTTCTTTCTTGCTATTGTTTCTAACATACTTATAAGGTGATTTTTTTGTTGCTTTGTATGTCCCTCCCCCACGGTATAACCCCTGTTTTCACTGTATTGGATGTTGGTATAATTTGTGGAGGGGAAGGGATAAAACAAATGGTTTAAGTAGGGATCCATTGCAACAATGAAATGTACAAGACACTATGTTAAAAACTGAACTTTACAACTTTGGAGGGGGATAAGGGGGATGGTAAGGGAAAAACAAAGGAAGAGGCAACAATGCTTGATAAGAAATGTACTCATTACCTTGCTCATGTAATTGTAACCCCTCTGTACAGTATTTTCACAATAAAAAACATTAATAATAAAAAACAAAACAAAACAATTTTTTGAAGTTTCTTAATTGTGTTTTCACCTGATGATCTTAAGTACTTTGTTAATCATTCTAAAATAAAAATTCAGTGAAAATAAATTGAAGCCAGTGTCTCTCTCCTTTACAGGGAAGAACTACTCAAGAGGCTTCAATCTAGGGATGGCTGTTTGAAGCCAGCCTGGGCAGGAAACCCATGAGATTCTTATCTCCAATAAACTGCTCAGAAAAAGTTGTAAGTAGTGCTTTGGCTCAAGTGGTAGAGAGCTAGTCCTGAGCACAAAGAAGCTCAGGAACAGTACCCAGGCCCTGAGTTCAAGCCCCAGGTACAGGAAAATTACTTTTTCAATCACAACCTACTTCTATCTTCTTTAGCTGCTCAAAATATATTCCTTACAATATAGATGAACTTGTATAGTTGAAAAGTAATAATATTTTACAAAAGCAACTTAAGCTTTTCACGTAAGTGTGGTGCAATTTTAACTATTTTTAATCACATAGAAAATTCTTAATAGTACATATTTTTCACCTATTTTATGAGCTTCCTTGTGGTATAAATGTTCACTTCAATATGACAATAAATATTAGACTCAGTCATCCACTTGGCATATGATATTTTATTTTATTTATTTATTTATTTATTTATTTATTTGGGTCTGGTCGTGGAGTCTGAACTCTGGGCCTGGGCTCTGTCCCTCAGCTCTTCAGCTCAAGGCTAGTGCTCTACCACTTGAGCCACATTGCCACTTAAGGCTTTTTCTTTTTGCTTATGTGGTGCTGAGGAATCGAACTTAGGGCCTCATGCATACAAGGCAAGCGCTCTACCACTGGCCACCTTCCCAGCCCCATATGATATTTTAAACCAAATATAAAAATTATTTTTTTGAGAATTTGTCATTACAACAGTGATGTTTTTTTCCAACTGAGGTAATATGAAGTCATTGTGCTCTCTGTGGATTAGTCAGAGGGGAAAGTATTTCTTTGATCTTGAAACTCTTTCCCTTTTTGTATGATTGAACATATTCTTTTATGTGAAAAGAGCACTTGCCTCGTGATTGACTTACAGAAGCATGATCAGTTTTGAAGCACTTGCTTATGAGAACTAAGCTGAATGGATATTTGTTTAGAATGAGGAATATCCTTTCCTAGTAACAGGAGAAATCTGTGTCTCTCTGCCACCTAAGCCAAGGTTTCCTTTTCCAACGATACCAGTGAACTTGAACTAATAAGTTCTATAACTGAGGAAATTCTTTAAGAGCAAAGATACTCAGGTGATCTTGAGAAATATTTTATCTGGGTTGGGAAGATGAATTATCCACATTAGATCATTGTACTGTACAATGACCATCATTATCTTTTGACGTTGGTCAGCACTGACTCACTCTTAATGTATTAACTACCTTTTCAGATAACAGATTTACTGATTTGAAATAAGAATATTATCTCATATACACTATTCAAAACACACACACACACACACACACACACACACACACACACACACACACACCTCAGTTGTTTAAACTTTTCCAGGAAGCTTAAGCAAGGTTGATCCCTTGATTGGATTATATAGAATGCCTTTGTTCTTTGGGCATTTGGAGGTACCTTCAATATAAATTGGGCTGTTTTTCAAATTTATTAGATTATTGCCTCTATTTACCAGAAATAATTCATACTAATCCTGTAATACCATATATTGTTGTCTCTGGGGCATTGGTTTTTACAAGGTATTGGATGATGAAGAGAATTGATGCTCACTGAATTTTCTTCTTTTGATATTTTTAGAATTAAGAGAGAAATAGCAGTTGATTGTTTATGGACATCATTTACATAATAACTATATCATTATGTTTATAATCAGTAGGTGTGTTGTGATTATAATATCCCATATGGAAATTAATTAAACAGAAAATTAACGAAACCACGCCAACTGAAATAGTATTTATAGAGGGGAAATATCTCAATGGTTTACATTTCTTTGTTCTATATAATTTCTATTTATCTAGATAATTTCTATTATGTAGATATCTATCATATATAAATAGGTATCTAGATGATTTATTTAGATAATTTCTATTTCTATTTAGAAACCATACTTACGTTTCATAAGACATTTCTTCCTTAATTTCTTTATTTCCCCTTTTGTACTTGAGCACACTTGAGATATCTATGTCACTTACATTTAACATATCTCAGTAAATAATAATAGAATCCACCAGTGAGATAATCAATATGAGTATAGACGTATATTATATGTATGTACTTAAAATATGTAATTAAATTGGATATGGAAATATAATCTCTACACATTTCAGATGTAGAAAGGAACATGTATTTGATGTTTTATCCTCAAATGCTAGATAGAAATCTTTATTGTAGTTAATCAGGGACTTTCTGTAATGATATTGAAGATGGGCTTTTAACATATGATTACATACAATTATCTGCCTTATTTCACAAGGCAAAATATTGAAACATTTTCTTCTAAGAAACAAAGCAATAAGTCATACTTACATCAAATGAATTGTTACTGAATTTATACAAGCAAATAAAATACTTCTTATGTGGCTAAAAATACTGTTTTTAACTATGATTGTAGCTTGTATTTGATATGTTAATCTCATAGAAAAAAGTGCAAAGGTGCAAAACATCATGGCAGTTTTGTGTTGAAAGTATTCAATGGGTAAAATCTGAAAATAGTGTATGCTGCTTCCTGGGAATAATGTTTATTTTATACTTATAAATTTCTACTTTAACATTTTTTAACTTATGCAAAACTGTTTTCCAGTTTTGGTTCTTATGAGCTATACCTCTTAGGAAGTATCCTTTTTTATATGTAACATATTTACTTTTTTAATTTTTCATATAAATTTAAATGTATATTAAGTGGGGAAACTTGGTTTAGATCTGTTTGGCAATTATAGTGAGGTGCTAATCCCCTTTAATTGCAGTATTGATTAAAGAAGGTATTACAGAACCTAGGTCTTAATACAAACACACTGTAAGCCTTCAGAAAGAATACTTTGGAAGTAAGCGATTCAGTTACTATTTATCTTATGACCCCCTGAAAGTTAAAATGTGCTATCAAAAATGACATGTCAAAGATTTTGATGTCTTTGGCATAGGTTCTAAAAGGTAAGAAAATTCTGTGATTTTATACTCTTGAAATGTCACCATGTTTCCCCCCCCTGGAGAATTTTAGTGTTTTTTTTGAGGTCAGCAAGGTCAGATGAAAAGCAATGTTTTTTGTGTTTTTTAATCTCTGCTAGTTGCTGATTGATCATTTTGTTTTAGATGACAGTTTATTGGAAATTCCAAGAACTCATAATTTAATAAGGGAAGTAAGTCCCAGATATACCCTGTGGCAGCTGATCATCTATAGACATGTATCTGAGATTGAGGCAATGGGGGAGAATAAGTTACAAAGTAATCATAGGAGATTAATGCATCTGATTTGGGGATATTTTTTTAGCTTTGTCCTTGCTGTTTTCCTAGAGCAATAAACACAACCTATACTGAGAGTTATATGCCCTCATTTTCTTCATCTGAAAATTTAGAGTATGAGTAGTATTTGCTTTGATAGTATCTAATGATAATAGTGAACAGAAATCTTTCAAGGGCAAGTGACAAAGTATGAATAGAAAATAATGATTCAAGAAATATAAATAAATAATAAGGCTCATAGAACAGAAAAGGATAACTTTCACCTGGTGTCAAGGAAGTCAGGAATAAAGTGAAAGAACATAATTGAAGAATGAAGTTAGTTTCTCAGGGCAAGATGGTAGGAAATACTTCTTAATTGATAGATGTCAGAAATGTGAAATATCATCAAAGAAAGGCAGATAAACTGTCTTGAGGCATGACTAAATACATGTGTACTAGTTTGTCTTAAGTTTTTGCACCCAGAAACTAGGGCATAAGAAATTGGATCTGGGGAACACTCCCAAGATTTCTTATACCAAAGCCATAATAAAGATAATAAATGTTATTTTTCCATATTAGAGAAAAATACTGTATTTTAGTTGAAAACAATTTTATATGTATTAATATGCATTTGCTATTCATGAATTTTCTTTTTAAAATTTATTTTATTGTAAAGATGCTGTATAGAGGGGTTACAGTTGCATGAATAAGGTAATGAGTATATTTCTTGTTGAACAATGTTACCCTTTCCTTTGTTTTTCTCTTCATAAATTTTCCTCTGTTCACATTTTATCATAAAGACTAACTTTTGGGTATAGTAAATTATATTCATTATCTTGATAAGCAGTATTACTTTGGGAAACATTTTAAACGTTTTTTTTTAAGATTTATGGAATTTGGGTATAACTTGACTTTGTAAAAAGCTTTCATTTTTTGATATTCATTAACAGATAGTAGTTTTATCCAATCAAGGAATAAAGAAAACAAACTGTTGTTTGGCAAAAAAAAACAACCACCACAAAAACAAAAACAAAAACAGAGAAGCCACATTTTGAGAGGTCAAATTAGGAGTATTTATTGGAGAGCTGGCAACTGCAGATGAACTCCTGTCTCAAAGACCTGCAGCTGGGAACAAAGCTCCACACCTGGCTACTAAAGACAAAATCTGTGTGCTTGGGGTGGAGGCACTCAAGCCTTAACAAATATAGATCATATTTGGGCATACTCAGGTACAAGTTCAGCTATCAGCAGAACTTTTCCATCTAGGAAAGACACTCCTCAAACTTCCATGTAGAGAAAATCTTAGAGGCTACTAGAAGTGATTCAAGCCATTCAGGAAGATAATCAAGGCAGAATCAGACCATTCTCTATGCAAAGCTTTGCTGAGATTATGACATCTGCATTTCTCTGAAGCAGAGTTCTCCTAGATCACCTTCAGCTAGGTATCTTCATTCAGTGAATGGCCTCTCTCACCACTAGGCTTTTCAGCACTGAGTGGAGAATTTTCTCCACCCACCAAGAAGCACCAGTATGGCTATAAGAAGTTTGTGTCTTAGTGGTAGAGTTCTTGCCTAGCATGCATGAAGCCCTGGGTTTGATTCCCCAGCACCACATACACAGAAAAAGCCAGAAGTGGCACTGTGGCTCAAGTGGTAGAATGCTAGCCTTGAGAAAAAACAAAGTTATTTAGATTCAGTCTCCTCACTTCAAAACAAATTCCACCCAAACAAGTATTCTAATCAACATAAATTCTATATTTTAACCTTCAATTAAAAACTTTAGAATATAGAATTTTAATTCTTAATTTTTCTGGGAAAGGATAGTTGATCCCTAGAAAAACAAAATAAGATTATCATTAAATTTAGTAATATATATATACACAGATATGTGTATATATATATAGGCTTATGTATTTAATATATGTATTATAGGTATATACATATATATGTATTATATATATAGTAATATATATATATATTTAAATATTTTATTATCTTAAGAATTGCGCAAAGATGTTGCTATTCAACAAAGCAAGTTATGAATACAGTGTGTCTTGATCAATGTCACCCCTTTCAACATTCTCACCTTCCTCTCACCCCACCCCTCCTCTCACTCTTAATTTTTGGTATGTATTGATTTTTTTGCCTTTTAACAAAGCAGTTTATGTGTAAAGTGCATTGATCTATGTCATCTCTTCAACATCTTCACTTTCCTTCCACCTACCCCTTCCTGCATTTTTCTCAAATTGACCATATATACATTGCATTCTTTCCTGCATTCTACTTTTTGTTCTCCTTTATTCTTCAACTCCACTCCCTTCTCTTCTCTCATAAAAGTACCCATTTCCTGTTACTTGTTTTGTTTGGTTTGACTTAGTCTTTCTAAATAATTATACTATTGGAGCTCTCTATAGAGTCTATTATACTTCAGTTAATTTGTTTGTAATGGCTTGCATACCACCCAGTGTACTTACTTTATAGGCACCTTTTGGATAGTAAATATGAGGGACACCAAGCAACCTGTGTTTCTCTGGGTCTGGTTTACACTTTGCAGTATAGGAATGATAAACCATTGTACTTGGCTGCATAAATCATATTCTATAGAGTCATCAAACAACTCTCCAGGGCTGGGAAGGTGGCTCAGTGGTAGAGCGCTTGCCTTGCATGCCTGAGGCCCTGGGTTCCATTCCTCAGCACCACAGAAGCAAAAAGAAAAAATCCGAAAGTGGAGCTGTGGCTCAAGTGGTAGAACGCTAGACTTGAGCTGAAGAGCTGAGAGACAGCGCCCAGGCCCAGAGTTCAGGCCCCATGACCGGACCCCCCCCCCCTGCAAAAAATAAAAACAACTCTCCAGACTAAATCATTTTTACAAAAGTAGCAATCTTGCTTTCTCTTTTGAAGAAAAAAAAGTGTGTCCATAATAGAAGACTCAACAAATACTCCCCTCCCCCCCCTCCCCCCCCCCCCCCCCCCACTCAGGAAGAGAGCATTAAGCTAGTAATAGTCCTAGGGATTGTCCTTGAGGGAAGAAATTGGGAAAATCTGCACAAACAAGAAAATGAGAAAAATGTGATAATAGTGTTTATCATAGAGGATCTCAATATTAGTCCAATCAACAAAAGTCAAGATGATTAAAATAAAAAATTATCATGAAAATGTTAAGAATCAAGAATTAAAGGTCAAGTAATAACTTTAGATATTGGCTACTACTGATGGCTATCTTACAAGAGAATATTTTGAAGGGACTTGTTTAAGCAGGATCTATTGTGATGGGTCAAGTGGCCAAAAGAATTAAGAAATAGACAACAATGCTTGATAAAAAATGAACTCATTATCTTGCCCATGTAATTGTAACTCCTTTGTACAGTATTTTCACAATAAAAAAGAGTAAAAAAAGAATTAAGGAAAAGAAAATAGTAAATCTAGACTCCTTTTGAATTAAGTTTTGTGAGGAGGGTTAAAGCAATGGATAGAAGAGTAGTAGGATGTGTGTTAAGAAAAATTTAACAGGAAATAAGCATTATCTAAAATTTAAATGTTGTAAAAGTTTCAATTTGAGTATTTAAGTATCATACTTGAGAAAGGCAGATTTAAAAGACTGTTAAAATCTTCAATAAGAAACTACAATGTGAGTCTTTTTCTATTGGGTCTTAAAGCAGATTTTCTTGAGCCTGGACAAGATTGTATGTGAAGTGTTAATTTAAGACCACACATTGTCTTTCACTGATGGAGAAGTTAGATAAAAGTGTTTCTTTGGAGAAAACCCACTGCTTAGAAAAGTATTTCCATACTCAAGTAGTAGGTTTCAAATGACAATACTGTATGTATAAATACATAGATGTGTGTGTGTGTGTGTGTGTGTGTGTGTGTGTAATTTTTATGAAGTCACATTCAAGTAATGACTATTAATAGGGAGTGATGATTCCCAAGAGAATGTTTTTTAACATGTGGAGATACTTTGTGTTATCATATCTGGGTATGTACTTCTATCCTCTAGTGGGTAAGGTCAGGAATACCAAGTATTTTTTAACACATATGGCACATACACCTATGACATAGAATGATTTAGCTCAAAATATTAATGGGGTAATGAACAAGTTCTGTTAAAAGATAAGGAAGTACAAGAAAGGGAAGATGTTTCCTCACATCTACCAGCCTAAGCTGGAAAGTCTAGGGTTTTAGGATGAGAGGATAGTGGAGTTCTGTCTTACATCAAGTTTGAGTTGTTGTTACACCTCCCAAAATATCACATTATATTGGAATATAATATCATACAAAGAGTGTGATAAGTGATGAAGTGATCTGGACATAAGAGAAACCCTAGATCATTATTGCTGCACCCTCCAATTTCACTAGAGCAACATGTGACCCATCTAGGAAATACTTGAAGATAGGATGAAAGAGAAGTTCAGGTGTTTGCATAACTAAATGTACCATGGATAGAGAACAACAAGAGCTCCGCCATGTGGTTAGTGCAAAACTTCCAGGTAAGCATGTGAGGGTACAGAATGCCCTGTGCTCTCTCAGGGAATAACAAAACCAGAATTCTTGGCAATTTGCAGCCAGTCTAGAGACTGTCAGGTGTAGCTTAGGGCAGAGAGGAGTCATGCCTGGTCTCCAGTCACTGACAGTTCACACATAACTGAGTGAGCTCTTAGGATAGTGAAGTTAGGTCCCAAGTAAGGCAAGTAAGGGAATAAGATGAAATTTAAATAAGATAGTGAAGGCTTTAAAGAACATAGTGAGAACGGCTCAAATGGAGTCCAGGCTCAAATGATGCTTGTATGAGCTCAGGAGTGGCAGGGGTGGGGAACTCTGAAGCCTGGATTGAGTTGAAAAATTTAGTTTCTGAACATTTGAATTTTATTGACTAATATTATTGATACTTCAAGTCCACCACCACACATTTTAAAATTAGTATTGTATATTCAATTGCTACATTTCCTTATTGAAGGACTGACCCTCATTTCTTTTGTTTACAGGATTCAAAAATTATACATGAAACATTTACATTTAAATTGTTCTCATGCTGATATTTGCGATACTTTTCTTATACATGTTGTAATTTACTGTCATAATAAATTTAGTGATTAAACTCTTCTATGATTATTTCTTGACATTTTGTTCCAATAGTATTTGTCTTTGAACGTTTTTCCAATAATATAGACAATGCGTAATTTAAAGGAAGATATAAAAATATGAAGAATCTACAAAGGACAGATCGTTGGGCCATCTTAATTTTACAAAGGTTATATCTGAGAGCACAATGCTAATAACGAAGAAAATATAGCCCTATTTTATGGAGAACTGGTAAATAAAACAAAATTTGTTTTAAAGCCATCTATAAAATGTTTTTGTCTACAATAACCACCTTAAAAGCTTAGAAGGAAATCATGTTGTTTAGATAAATCCAGAGAGAAAAACCTACTGGAAAAAAAAAGTTTTAATCTCCACTTTAAAAAATTCCATTTAGGGGCTGGGAAGGTGGCTCAGTGGTAGAGCGCTTGCCTTGCATGCCTGAGGCCCTGAGTTCGATTCCTCAGCACCACATAAGCAAAAAGAAAAAAAAAAGCCGGAAGTGGCGCTGTGGCTCAAGTGGTAGAGCGCTAGCCTTGAGCTGAAGAGCTGAGTGACAGCACCCAGGCCCAGAGTTCAGGTCCCATGACCGGACTCAAAAAATTCCATTTAGGAAATCCTATGTTCATATATTTCTCATATACAATGATTTTCTGGGTACATTCAAATGATCTTCTCAGCTTTCTTATCTTTCTTGGCCAAAAAAGTTTTCTTTCTCATTTTTTGGTCCCCATATTAGTTACTAATACATTTATCTTAATTGCCTTAGCCTCTCCGTGTGTACGTTTCTCTATTCTTTATCTCTTCACTTAAGCTTTTCCTCATTACTATTTTTCAGCAGTTTACCTGCCTTAATCATTTTTTGTGGTCATCGCAAAGACTTGACACTAGGTAAGAGGCTAGATGAAGGAGAACATTTGTTGACTCTTGGAAGTCAGGTGGCTGTACTGGGGAAGGCTTGTGCTACTTTGAGTCATTCCACAAAGCAGGTGAGAAGGGCAAATAGTTGTGTTAATAAAAGACAAAAAAACCAAGAGTTAGCCCCCATTTTTGACAGTTTGCTCTCATTATTACTAACTCAGTCCTGTGAGAATCAACCCAGATCCAGAAAGCCATTAATTTGTCTTAATGTCCTAATCATCCTTGATAACTCTATTGCCATTCTTATACTAGAAGCCAGGTTTTAAACTGGGTTTTAGATGAGAGTACCATAGTCAAACCATTGCAGCACCTGGCTGTCAAAATTCTACTGTAGTGCAGACAAAGGCTGCAAAACAGTTAAAGAGTTCAGGAAATGTGGGATAGAGACCAATAATACAGTTATGATTTTTGAATTGACATCCTAGTTGCAATCTTAAATGTGTTTCTCCCCTGGACCTCAGCTTATTCCAGGAAAAAAAAAAAAAAGAAATGATTCTTTAACTTAACTATAGAAAATTCCAGGGTTTCATTCTGTGGCTTGAGCCAAGAATTTTGAGGTTTGGGCTCGTACACATTGTTTCTCTTTAAATTATCCAGTGCCATTAGAAGCATCTGTTCACCCTGTAGTTCTTGAAAGACTCATTCCTGGCATACTGTTTGATGACAGTTGCTCAGTTTCCCAATGCCTTCAATGGGCTCTTTGTTCCAGATTACTGTAGGTGAAATATGAATGAATGGTAGATGTGCTGCTTCATGCTGAGTGTTGAAATTCACCTAGTGGAAAAGGAGATGGATTTTGCTTGTTTGTTTACAGCCCTAATTAAGCAATATGAGCAATTTTAGATTCTTTCTTATTTACCAAAGTTGTTAATGTTAGAACACTTGAGGCATAACTCTAAATCCCAAATTTACCCTGGTAGCCATTCCAATGTCATCTGCATATCTCACTCTTTGTATCATATTTTTGAATTGAAAATCACTCTTTTCTACTCTAAAAACCACAAATATACTGGTGAATTTAAGCTGAAAGAATGTATTTCAAATAAACACACATATAATACACACACACACACACACACACACACACACACACACACGAAAACTAGAGAATTGGGTTTGGAAAATGTAACTGGGTATGTGCAGAGACAAGGTCATCTAAGGTGACCTTTGCTATGTAGATAGCCAATGCTGTGTCTACTGAATGTTAGATTCTACCACTAGTTCTTCCAACCCCAGATTCTAGAGGTTACTGCTAGCACTATTCTTATTGCTTCTTCCAGGAAGCAAGAATTAACTCTAATATTACCCTACTTCCCTCTCCTGGGCACAAAACTGAGAAAACACCGCTTCCTAGAATTGAAGACAGAAAATATATAACTGTTTCAGCTTTTTTATTGGACAATAGTTCCTAAATTATGCCGAATCAATACATTGGTGAATTCTACTACAAAAATGGGATGAGCTGAAATTGTTAACATCTATTTTTTCAAATCCATTCCTCCTCTGTTTGCATCCTGCTCAATGCCCTGAGTTTCTGAGCACTGTCTCTTGAACAAAATCCATTGGTCCATCCCTTTATTGTCTGTTTCAGCTAACACTGGCCAAAAGAAAACTCAGGTGGCAGGTCAGTGGGGGAGGAGAGTAAGAAAGATGAAGGTAGCTATTCCCTTGTCTCTGTCCCTGCAGGGTCTCTATGAACTGGCTTTATCCCTTGACTGAAGAGCTGGCTTCTGTGGGAGGTCTTTCCTTTCCAGCTCTCTAGGCCCCTGGCATCCTGTAACTCCTCTCTTTCTTCACTCCTTCAAGTCTATGGGTGGTAATAATGTGAGATGCAAAACTATCCCTTGTGGTTTCTTTATACACTACCCTCATTTTTGTAAATTGCCCCTTAATTAAATCCGTCTCAAATTATCCTAATTCAAATAAACCATCTGTTTCTGGCTGGAACCCTGAATGATACAGGCAGACTTAAAAGTGGCAAACACCCCCTTTAGAGACTTTTCTCCATAAGACCTGAAGTAGAGCTGTCCTATGCTCAACACCACATGACTCTTTTGCCTTTCCTTGTGTGAGAAGACAAGTGTTCAAGAAAAAAAAAAGATGAAAAATTCAGAACTATTTAATTTTAGCACTACATAAAATAACTTTAAGAGATTCCCAGAAGAATATGGTATAAAATATGAAAGATACTTATTTTTCACTATTAAACCTCTCAAGAAAGGCACAAATTGAACTTATTAAAGTACAAATTAAAATATTACTTCTAGCATTCATACTAGGGTATGGATTCAGGCTCTGCAGGTTAGAGTGAGAAGAAAGGACTTTAGATGAGAGTATTGGCCATCGCTTACTCCAGAGCATTAATTTAAACTGCATTGTGAACCACTTAATACGTGCTGTAGGCTATTATGCTGGAATGGGTCACATAGCTAGTGAGTGAACTTAACAGCTTCATGGACATCTATATCTAAAATAACTTTTTTTTTCATTTATAGACTTAGAAAGAACTCCATATATTAAGCATTTAAAGAGATATTGTGGCTTTTGTGATTCAATGTCAAAATCTTCAGTTTGTAGTTAAACTAAAAGTAGCATTTTATACTTTTGTGGATTATATTCATTTTGTGATTCAATGATGTAATGCATATTTTTATTATAGGAATAAATTACTCTCTAACATAGGCTATCAATATTTTAGGCAAAGGAATAAAAAAATTGGAAAGGGGGCAATTCCAGATACTAGAACATTGAGATAGTAGATCACTAGAGGGTGTCATTTTGGGGCACTTTTCATCACACTGTGTATACAGTTAGTTGCCTGTTTTGTCCAGGCATATGTGGCCAGAGGAAGATGTATGGTTTAACAATACTCTCACAGTCTTTTTTTTTTTGTTTGATCAGTCATGGAGCTTTAACTCTGGGCCTGGGCACTGTCCCTCAGCTCTTCAGCTCAAGGCTGGTGCTCTACTACTTGAGCCACAACGCCCACTTCCAGTTTTTTCTGTTTATGAAGTGCTGAGGAATCAAACCCAGGGCCTGATGCAAGTGAAGCAAGCACTCTACCACTGAGCCCCCTTCCCAGCCCCTCTCACTCTTATCAGGAAAAAAAAAGATGATTCATGCTGAATAGAAAAAGCAGAAAAAACAAAAGAGTCATTCTATGTTCTTTTTATGGACACATGTGTTCCTTGAAGTCTACTAATGTGCACAATTGTGGCTCTGCTTGATGCTTTAATCTAGCTGCAGAACCATGCTGGCTTTATGTATGTGGCAAGCTGGAAGGTCCAGAAAATTGATTTTCTAAACAATGATACTATGAGAAAGTGGATAAATATCTCCTCTTTGTCAGCCATTCAAAGGGTTGATACCATCCCCACATCCGCCTTAATGAAATTGAGGCTATTTGTTCCTGGGGGAAGCTGACTTGGTATCTTAAATTTTGATGATTTCCTTTCTTCTCATATATCTCCTTGCTCTTTTAGCTGCACTTACTTCCTTGTCTTAGCAGGTGGTTCTGGGAAAATCCAAGCAAAGACAACTGATGCCAAAAGAGGCTGTAGGAGTCAAATCAAAGCAAGCTTCTGGAACTGGATCAGTCACTTGCCATATGGAAACAAGGACACCATTATTGGTAGTAAATTGTGCGTTTGTAATTTCTGCTGTGCAAGGACTCTCACCTGTGTTGAAATAGGGTGAAAACATCCCTTAGTTCAGGCAAAAAACAACAATAAAAAAGCCCCTTAAAACTTGGAAAATATTAAGCAATACTAATTGTAAAAATATGGTATCAATATGATAACTGCATTAAAAGCCTTATGAGATAAAAGCATGGAGCCTGAAGGAGATGATTATCAACTCAGAGATGGCATGGTGGCTTTAACATAACTTATGGCCACATTTCCAAAGACTTCATCAACAGTAGAATAACAATGGGAGTTATCCTGGCAAGGCTCCCATGCTCACTTCAAGGTTCAAACAGAGAGAATGGACCGTATAACTAGGAATGAAAATTATTTTGTGGACATGAATAGAAGTAAAGGAATTATTTTCTATGTTATGGAATTTCTTTTCACTCAGAATTGGAAGAACATGCTTAAAACTAAATATTAAATTTTCTAGGGATAAGGCAATGTAAGGAGGAGTATATCGATATATAAAACTCCCGAGGTCCAGAATTAAAGTGCTATGAGAAACTAGTCCTCACATTCTGTTAGAATGGCTTCATTGCACTTGGAAATAAATGATCACCCATGGTAAATGAATAGATTAGCCAGAGCTTCCTTGGAAAATATTAATTAATGATTAATGATGTTGGCATTAATGTGAATGTTAGAATGCTTGTAATACTAAAAAATCAACTAGGTGATTGTGTTTTCCAGTAGATCTTAAAGCTTACTCCCCTAACTAAGAGGAAGACGATAAGACGATAGCAATGAAAATACAGATGCTGTTGACAAATATGAGCTATCTAATTATAGGCTATGTGTCACAGAAGTATGCTATCTAATAAAATAATGATGATATTCTGTCATTTTATAGGTCATATAACAGAACTTAATTATCAAAGTGGTAAATATAATTATTGTAATGGGACATCAGGATTAGATTATAGATATCAAAGTAGTCAGTATAATTATGAGGTCGTAATCTTCAGGAAAACCAGATTATCAAGTCCGTCAGAGGCCAAAGTTACAAGGAAGAAAACATGAATTCTGAAGAATATGAATGGAAGTAATTAAAACACCCTCAATAAAATACCATGCACAGCCAGGCATGAGTGGCTCACGCCTGTAATCCTAGCTACTCAGGAGGCTGAGATCTGAGGATCATGGTCCAAAGCCAGCCTGGGCAGGAAAGTCCATGAGACTTTTATCTCCAATTAACCATCTACCAGAAAACCCAAAGTGGTGCTGTCGCTCAAGTGGTAGAGTACTAGCCTTGAGCTGAAGAGCTAAGGGACAGCACCTAGGCCCAGAGTTCAAGCCCCACGACTGACCAAAAAAAAATATACCACTTGAAGCACAGCACCATTTCCAGCTGTTTTCTGCTTATGTGGCACTGAGGAATTGAACCCAGGGCCTCATACATGCAAGGCAAGCACTCTACCACTGAGCTAACTTCCCAGCCCAGAAGAACATTATTTTAAGACACTATTTTAAGACAGTATCCAATGAGAAAAAGTAGAAGTGATATATCCACTGTGCCAAATTACCTTGAAATCTCTTCAACTTTAGGTTTTGTTCAACTAGATGTTGCAGTTTCAGGACTGCAGAAGGTAGGCTTATATTAAGTAACATTTTTTCACTAGTCCTCAATTTTTAACTGCTACCTGGTATATTTTCTTTTTCCTTTGTTTTTGTCAGTAGCTATGCTTAACCACTAGTCATTAGGCTTTCTAGGCAATTGTTCTACTTCCAGCCCTTTTTCCTCTAATTATTTTTGAGATATATTCCTGCTTTGTGCTACTTCCAGCCTGGACTGTAATCCTCTTATTTATGCCTCCTGGTATAGCTGGGTGATGACAGGCATGCACTGTTACATCGAACTTCTATTTTTCATTTTATTTTATTTCTGTGGAGATGTGGGCTTGTGAACATTTTGCCTGGGATGGTCTTGATCTTTGATTTTCTTTTCTCAGATCCCTAAGTGGTTAGAACTACAGGCATAAGCCATCCATCACACCCTTGTGATAGTAGATTAATAGATAAGAAAGAAAGACACTAGACTACATGTAAAATTGTTACTTGCTATAATTGTTAACGACCTCTCGTATAATAGATATAGGGAAGGATCCAAATATTTAGAAAATGCACAAGTCCCTCCTGCCTGAACTTTGGATACTTTCCTTAGTGTTAATGGTAAATGGTCAATTTTCAGAAAGATAACCTTCAAAATGAAGGTGTGACTTGTGATATGGGCCAAAGAGCAAAGGTGAGGAAAATTGGAGTCAATAATAGAAGGAAATTATGACTATCAAGTATATTCTTAGTAGCAAGTAGAGCTGTGTAGCTACATATTTTCTTCCAAGTTTCTCATCACATACTTTATTATACTTATTGTTGTAGTAATTCTGATGGTTGGCTTAAGGTCTTTACATTTGCTAGACATGTGAGTCATGGCTTTAGTTATTTTTTGCTTTAGTTACACAAGAGGTTTGTCTGTGTTGTTTTTAGATTTTTATTGTTTTTGGTCAAATTCTATCTGTGTGAGTAGCTAGAATAATTGCCACAAGACACCCATTTTTGTCCTTTACTTACTTTATTAGGCAGGGGCTGATACTATCTTGAAAAATGACAGCCAAATTTAGAGGGCATTATCTTGGGCTTGAGTTTTGGAGAAATATAAATGATGGACTATGTTGGAAAATGAACTATACAAGTTGTGAGGAGGAGCAATGGGAGGGGAAAACTGGGAAAATGGAGAGGGGGTTACACCGTTCACAAATAAAAGTACTCATTACCTTACTTATATAACTGTAACCCCTCTGTATACTACCTTTACATTAAAATAAAAAAAAAAACTGATGAACTGTGTTGGATTTTGTTGCTGTCTTGTCCACATATACATGCTACTAATGTCTTCATTGGTAGGCTTTGTAAAGATGTCAGTACCATGTAATTATGAACTAGACTTTTTTATGGCCACAGGAGTAAGGTAATCCCAGAAGCAATTAGTACAAAGGAGCCACAAATCAGTGCTCAAAATAATATTCTTAGATAGCACAGTAGTGAACACTTACTCTAGCTCTGTCTCTTAGTATACATAACTCAGGGACAAATTCACACTGATTTTAGGGTTCTCTAGTGGGTCTACTTTCGAATTATGTACTTCCACCTTCTGAGTGATAGCTCTTCCTGGGCTTTCTTTACTTCTTTATGCTGTATTCCTGTCTAACGAACGAGGTTTCTTAGCAGTACAACAGAAATAAAGTACTGGCACTTCAATTCTTGTTCCAGATTGTCACTTGTGGAATCCCAAATCAAGTAGCATATGTCACTCAAAGATAGAGAACATGATGATACATGACCTCTGTCAATTATGTATTCTCTGCATCATACCTGATAGATATTTCTTATGTCTGCTCCAGGATTATGGTGGACAAGATTTCTTCTCTCCCTGTGCCTCTGTCCTACATAGATTACTCACTCAAATTGCTCAATCTGTTCCACAAAACAAGATATCAATTGCTCTTTTGTTGGACCATAAAAGAAATGATATCATAAATCTTTGCTGCAACCTTTGTATTCTACCTTTTCTCTTAATAACAAGAAAATCACCAAAATCTATTTCTCTGATTCTTAGCAACTTCTATTATGTCCAAGTTCAAAAATATCCAAAAACTTGAAAATAGCCCAGTTTAGTTCACTAAAAAAACTCCTAAAAAGAGTAGGGGAGTTAAGGAGAGAAGTAGATGGAGGAAGAAAGGGTAATATAGATCAAGTGACTTTGATCAAAGTTCTTTATATACGTGAATGTAAATATCTCAATGAAATAACATGTTACATTAAGTTATTATCAAAACTCCAAACTTTGAAATTTGTAACAGTTCTTAATATGAGAATACTGGGAAGGAGGATAAGCTTGTTATTTTCCGTAGCCTTGAGTTATTGGCAACATTTACTCCCATTTTATTTTTATTTTGCTATCACTTGTATCCATTCCCGTGTTCCACATTCGTGTTTTCTATTAAAGTGCTTCAGATGAGGACTGACAATTAAAATACAAACACTGAATTATACTTTTATTTTTTTGTGGCAGCAAATGAATTTTTCTCTGCCAGTTTTGTCTGTTAGGCTAACGGTCTTACATATTTTTTAATTGCTGTTTCTATTTGCACATATTTTCCAACTGCTTACAAGTAATATAACAGCACGGTTTTTATAATCACAACTGGTAGACACCTGGGTCACTTGCTGTATGTGTAGAACATTCAGGGAAATATTTCCAGTTGTCATAAAGCTTTTCTATCTACTCTTCATTCTCTAGCTTCTCCAAAGACTTGTGTCTATTAAAAAATTGGGAGAGATATATTATTTTTAAACATAAAATTTTGAAACCAAAATAAAATTGTATTGTTAATACTATATAACTTTACAATGAATTTTATTGCTCATAGCAGTTTTTGTACACATAAAATAATTTCTTTAGGATATATATTATGATTAAAACAAACGTATGATTTCTAGAAATTTGACCAAGTCATAATAATTTCCAGTACTAAAATTTTGAAGTGACTGCATCCTTGATTTTAAAGTGATATTACAGAAATAAATTCATGCATTAATAGAAAACACTGCTCATAGTAATAGTTATCATGAACATGTTATAGTAGCTAAAACTGGTGGCTTCATCTTTCTTGGAACTAAAACTTGACTTTCTTTTTAAGTACATAGGAACTCAAATGTTTCCATAATTTGTTAAATTCATAAAGACTGATGTGCATAGACTGAACTAATAGATCAGAATATATAAACCAGAAAATGAAGTGCAAAAATGTATTAAATTTAAAAGAGGAGGATTTAACCAGTCATGGTGGCACATACCTGTAATTGTAGAACTTAGGCTGAGCCAGGATGTAAGTAAAATTGAGACCAGTCTGGATGACATAATGAGTTCAAGGCAACCCTGGGAATGTGTTTCAAGAGATTAATAACATTAAAGATCAGACTATTGATACATATTAAGAGAACATGTATAAAATATTCATGTTCTATTCATATATATATATATATATATATATTTCTCTTGTCTACAATTAAATCCTTCCTGGTGTTTTTTAATGTAACACAAGATTGTGTTTTATGAATGAAATCTTTAATTTTGTTGTCCTTTATGTATGGGTTTTACCTCCCTTAACTCACAGTATTTCATTTGAAGCAAGTGCCAGCATTTGTCAACCTCATGAAATTCCCTGGCATAATCATGCAGGATTGTTGTATATGAATAATTTATCCTTTTTCAGACTATTTTATGCTTATGTGGGTATACAGATTTTATGCCCAGAGCTGCTCTAATAGTTAAAAGTTTCACTTCTTATTATGGAATAGGACAAAATTTAGTGACAGAATTCATTACTGAGTCTGGTCAGGTTAAGAGCATTGGCCTCAAGCAACCTGCCTTTGCGTTGTCAAGTACAGACCTAATGTAGAAGACAGGGATTAATCTGGTTGGGTGTCTTCTCTCTTGAACATTACAAGGATGTACGAGAACATTTTTTGTTTCTCTTTTTAGTCAATGAAAACTAAACCAAAAAAGAAAAAAAGAAAAAGAACAGAAGTGAATACATTATTTTTAGAGATTTAAATATTACCCACATAGATACTTTTTTTATTGTAAAGGTGATGTACAGAGGGATTACAGTTACATAAGATAATGAGTAAAATTCTGTGGAACATTGTTCCTCCCTTATTTTCTCCTGCTTTCCCTCTCTCCGGACTCCCCTCCCGCCCAAGTTGTAAAGTTCATTTCCAACAGAGTGACTGTTGCATTGGTTCACCCTTTGTCGTTGTCTCTCCATTTCTATGATTCCCTTTCCCATCCCCAAATCAGATAAACTTATATACAAGACAAAGGGTACTGAAATAAAAAACACGGTAAAAGGGGGATAAACCAAAGAAATAAAATGAAAGAAAAAAGAAATATCTGCATACAGCACACTAAAAATAACCCCCAAGCCCCAAACCGAACCAAAACAAAACAAAAAACCCTCTTGTTTCCATATCTTGTAGTTCATTTCGATTAGCATCATTTTATAACATCATAGATACATTGCTATTGAGTTACTGTGATCCTCTGCTAGAACTAGCCTAGACATATACTAATTAATACAAATGAGGGAAACTATGGAACCCATGTTTCTTTGGGTCTGATTTACTTCACTTAATATGATTTTTTCCAAGTCTTTCCATTGCATGAAGCTAATCTTTTTACCTAGGAAGTCAAAGATCTACAGGACCACAGTTCAAAT
The DNA here is from genome assembly GCF_019054845.1 of Dipodomys spectabilis. NCBI lineage: Eukaryota > Metazoa > Chordata > Mammalia > Rodentia > Heteromyidae > Dipodomys > Dipodomys spectabilis. The sequence goes on from NW_024870709.1 coordinate 15,201,809, forward strand.
CTAGTTGGTTAGAATCTGTTTCAATCAAGAAGCCTGGTATGGTGATATTTACCTGAGATTCCAACCATGTGAGACACATAAATAAGAGGGTCACAAACTAGCCCAGCCTTGAGAAAACTGGAAAATAACTAAAATAAAAGAAATAAATAGAAAGGGATGAAGAAATGGTTCAAATATAAAGTGCATTCCTTTTGTCACACTTGAGTTCAAGTAATAATACTATCAAAAATACTTGTTGATAATACATATCTTTAATTATGAAGTGAAGCTATAGGTTTGTAACTTAAAAATATTACTTCTATGGTTAAGGGGAACATCTTGTTATTACCTAAATGTCCAAAGTGCATATAAATTTCATTAATTTTTTAATGTGTTTGGCTTAAACTTTAACAAAATCTATCTTCTCCTTTCCCATAAAGAAAAATTACAATGAGTCATTTTTATAATGTTGGGAAAATGAACAGGAAGTTGAAGAAAATTCTACTCTGCCCACATTTGAAGTGTTCCTGTGTCTCTTCTGAGAGGCAAACATGAGGGCCAATAGTCAAACAAGAAGTGATACATTTTGAATAAATTCTATAAAAATAAGTATATTATTTCTTTCGCATTCATAGACATTTGTGTTAAATTTAGTTCTCCACTTCATTTGACCAGATAAATCTCTTTTTTTAAATAAGTTTTTTTTTAATTGTGAAAATACTGTACAGATGGGTTACATGAGCAAGGTAATGAGTACATTTCTTATCAAGCATTGTTGCCTCCTCTTTTGTTTTTCCCCAACCATCAATTCTCTCCTACCTCCACAACTACCCCCCTCTCCCCTGGCCTAAATTGTAATGTAAAGTTCGTTTTTCAACATAGTGTCCTGTACATCTCATTGTTACAATGGGTCAACCTGTATTCCTATCTAAATAGTTTCTTTTTTCCCTTCCTCTCCCCAAATTATACCAACATCAAATACAATGAAAACAGGGGTTATACTGTGGGGGGGGAGGAACATACAAAGTAACAAAAAAAATCACATGGTACCTTATAAATATGTTAGAAACAATAGCAAAAAAGAAAAAACCATTCATGTCCCTATCTTGGGGATCCTAACTTATCTGGTCATATGTACATAGCTTTTGACCTTTTCTATTTGTCCCAGATAAATACTAGTTATTGCAAATAAGGGAAACCGTAGGACCTATGTTTCTTTGGGCCTAGCTTACTTCACTTAATGTAATTTTTTCCAAGTCTTTCCATTTCCTAACAAGTGGAACAATGTCATTCTTTCTGATGGAGGCAGCTGGATCTCTTAACATCTTCAATTTAGGAAGTTTGAATATCTGAATTCCATAGATTTTCATTTATTGATATGTCATATTTTTAAAAATGTTTCTCAGAATATTTTTAGGGAACACAATTGTATACCTCTTGATAGGTAGGAACGATCTATATCCTCTACTATACAAATTGACTTCTGAAAGTCTATAATCTTACATAAATTTTCCAAAGTCCAGCTATATACTATGTTTGAAGTGAATATTAAGTTATTTTTTTCTCAACAATGTACACATATGTATATGAAAATGCAAATAAACAATTGTGGAGTAATGCATGTAAAATTATATACATGAAAACAAAATTATATAAACTATATTTTGGTTTAAATGGCAAATGAATCACTGTTTAATATGGAACAAACGATTTCAGAGATTTTGTTTCTAGGGAGAAAACTAATACTTTTTCAATCATCTCAGAGTGTGTTTGAGGCTGTGGTGTTCTTTCAAACGTGAAGAACACACAAAACACACAAATCAGTCACATTATTAGCCAAGGAATTTCCTAATGCTTGAACTGCCCTAGGAATTAACCTATTGTCAATGTAAACACATCAGCACAATCTAACTGAAATTTTCACCTGAGTTAGTTGATTAGCACTTGTTAAATTAGTGCATCTGTTTCATTTGTGTTGGCAGAGATGTTTTCCTACTACGCCATGTGATTGACAGACTTGCCTGATGGGACAAGAAGAAATCACTCCTCTTAGCATTGCTCTAGTTAGTGAGGTTGCCTCAGTTTCTATCTACAGGCATTTCATTTATTTAGTATTATTTAGTTGTCTTTTGCACTTCCCTAAAACATTCCTCCTGTTTACTAATAACTCTGAGGAAAACTTGGAACTCTCTGTGACCTTCAAGGGGCTCTATAATGATTTACACGCGTTGTGTTTATAAGGATTGGATGAAAGAGGAGAGAGGGAAGGACTCCTTTGTTTTCTAAATCACTATCAGCAAGTTAATTCCCCTCTCACCAGCATAGAATAAAGCAGCTTTTGAGGAAGGAGAAAGTTGTGTTGTATAGCGCCTGATAAATTATGCTCAATAACCAGGACTATAAATCGTAGCTAATCAGGTTATTTTAAAAGTATTGTTGTGCTTTTGGAAAAGACCTCCTAAGTGCTAACAATCCTTAAATACTACTCAACATTGGAGAGTTACAACTAGAAGACCAACTTCCATCATCCTTTTGTACATACAAAGAGAGAAACTGCACCAAGTAGAAGGCTTTCACATATCAATTATACTTCTGTGCTTGACTTGCTGTTTGAGAATTTGGAAAGACCAGGAGAGGAAGAAATGTGGTCTATGTAATTTCTGTTGGATTTCAGGAGTAGCTACATAGGTTGCATCTAAATCAACTTCCAGTTGGCAGCTATGAAGACCAGCAAGTGATTGTCTTTTTTCAGACCCATAGGTCACTTTATGACAATAAAATTATAGTATAACATATGCCAGGTATCAAATAGGATCTTACTTGAAAGTAAAAAAAGAAGAGATACAACCCTCTATGATATGCCTGAAAGTATTTACAGATGACTTGAATTAGAACAGATGATTATTTTCCTCCCATAAAATGGAGACACTGCTATATTGCTATGTTGTATAAAATTTTACAATCTTCAAAAGAGTTAATGTCCAATGGCTGATTGGTTTTAGACTTTTGCTGGCTACTTCATATTTTTTAAAGCCTAGTGGTTTTCAGGGGAAGTTGCTAAGATTTCAAAGTATAAAATATTTTAAGATAGGAACAGAAAGATAAAGATCAAATAAAAGTCCCCCCCCCAATACATACATTGTCTTTTTGATGAGAGACATCAAATAATAGTGACATAAAAGAAAAAAAAGTTCTTGTATTTCTAGAATAGATAATCATCATATTACATCTAATTCCTTTCCCCTGATGAGGGAATATTAGCAATGATCTAGTCAATAAGTTATTGAAAGACTTTTTTTTTTTAAATCTGGTTCAGCTTCTGAGGTAGCAGATAAGGCTTTGCTCTGTTTTGAGAGGTATATGAGATAGTCCCAAGGATGTTGATTTCAGCAAGGAACATGCTCCCAAGTTCTTCCAAAATAATCAATGTGCCATATATTTCCTGTTTCCAAAAAAAAAAAGACATAAAAACTCCCGCTAAAGACCCTTCTACTTCAACAACCTAACATTCAACAAATTACACTGCTATAAAAAGAATGACTAATTATGCTTCCACCAGGTACTATAAAGTGTCCAATTATGGGTTTAATTAGAAGGGAAGGGCATAAAATAATGAATCTTTATTTAGAAATATTGTTATTCTCAGAACACTCTTTAAAGTGGTTTCTGTGTATTGTTTTATGTATTACATTTATTCTACCTTTCTGCAACTTGCCTAGATTTATCTCAATAGGACAAACATCTGTCACATCTTGCAGAGTGCTTTAATTTGATTGTCCCTGACCCCTTAGGCAAACACAGACAGGTGGAAAACATACTGGCTATTTCACACAACATCTGTAGTCACTTTAGCCAGTTTTTTTTTTTTTTTTTTTTTTTTTTTTGGGTATGGCTCCTCACAGCATGGGAGGGCTGCAGCAACTCTACAGCTTCTCTCAAATTGTAACAAGGAGAGAGAACCAGGTGGAATTCCGCCCTCTGTTTGCTTGAAGAACTCTATGCTACTTAGCATTTGCAAATGGAGGCTAGGGAAAACAGCTGCCTTGATGCTAGACCAGTCTTTGAGATTTGGGAGAAAAGGAAAAAAAAAGTCAACATGGACAGGGCTCCATTAATTCATTGTCTTTATGCTGTAGCTCTGAAGGAGTTTAATAAATGACTACACACACAAACACATATTCATGCACACACTCACACACACATTTATATACACAGTGTCGTTAGCAGTGATTTGATGTGATTAATGAGACTGCTTTTGCACATCTTTGGCATAGCATATTAGTCACAGTTAATGACTCTTACATAGCCTATCAAAGAGCAATATATCCTTATTAAATGTTTCTATCATGGAATTAGAAGGGATCTCAAAGTATTCTACTGTCCATGACCCTACTTTCAATATTGGTGAAGGAAGATGCTAAAATAGCCATGATTGCAGATTTTCTTTAACAAATTTATTATTATTTTTACTATTATTAAGATGACAGGAATAACAATCAGAGTATAGATTCTTCAAAAAGTCCTTCATCACAGTAGAAGCCTAAAGTCACTTTTAAAACCAGGACATAGTTCCTTGTTAATGAGTCTTTTACATTACTTCAAGTCAATTTTCCCTGGTATCATCAATGGAAATAAAAAGAAATTGCTCATATATATATATATATATATATATATGAGAAAATATATGTATGTAGTGTATACATGCATTATATATATGTGAATGTACACAAATACACACAAGATAATTAGCAAGAATCTACAAATGTATATATATATTTATATATACAAATGTATATATGTTAAGTCATTATTTTTCCTAATTGTCACAAAGTAAGGCTAATTCCTTTTATCTTTTTAAAAAGATTTTTTAAAATATCTTTATCTGGAATTGATTTTCACCATATAAAGTGATTCTTTACTTTTTGTTTCTATTTTTTTGATCCTCTAGTTATTCGTTTTTGTATTGTGGGAAAAAGACTACATCAATATCTATAATGCTAATTACTTCAAGTACTCTTAAACATGAAGATCCTTGGGTACCTTATATACTTAATCAGAGCCACTGTTACTGGGGCCCAGAATATTTTAGCAGAATTCCTAACTGGTGCTCATTTACCGTTTAATCTTTAGTTTATTTGTAACGAAAACATCTAGAAATATGTTCTGTCAGTACCAAAATACATGATCTCTAGTCCCCTTTTCTGTCCCATCCTGTCACCTCACTACACATCTCAGTTCAGTCAAAGGTTAAACATTGGCCTCTTCAATCTATTTATAACCCCTCAAGCTCTTCAATTGTCTATCATCTTCCCTTCTTAAAGTACTTCACTTCTTTCTAGTATGTCATCCTAATTTGATTGCAAGGTTCTATTAATGCTTCCCTTTTACTATTATAGGAGACATGTCTAGGCCTTTGCCTCCACTCATACTTTTGATACATTTGGAATTAATGTTTGTTTGTTTGTTTTGTTTTATCCACATCTAAGTTACCAGAGCAGTTTCAAGACAAATCCATTTTGTACCACGAGACCTTCTTCTTTTTCTTCATCTTCTTTTTTTTTTTTTTTGGTCAGTTGTGGTGGGCCCTGTCCCACCACAGGTGGTAGAACACTAGTCTTGAGCAATTCCACAGCACCATTTCTGGCTTTTTCTGCTTATGTGGTGCTGAGGAATTGAATCCAGGGCCTCATGTATGCAAGGCATCACTCTACCACTGAGCCACCTCCCCAGCTCCCATGAAACAGACCTTCTTAAACTGCACCAGCCAACAAATTGGTGTGTATTTAATGGACTCATCATCACATTTCCATTGAAATACAAGTATGTTTAACTGATAGTTTAAAAATAAATTTAAATTTTAATTAACAAATAATCGTTGTGAATATTAATATTAGTACATTGTGGCTTGAATGCTTTCTTTAACACATGCCTAAGTTTGTCTCCACATCACAATTTGATTTCCTCCTATGTATTTTGCAAGGATTTCAAACCAGTTTCCTATGGAGGGAATTTATGTTCATTGAAGAACCTGCATAGTTATTTCTCATACAGTATGTGATCCTTACCTGTACAGATCATCCAGATTATGCAAAAGAACGTATTCTGAAAAATTATCAATTAAATCAGCCTATGTCTTTGTAGATTAAAGCACAATTTTATACTACAGGTTCAAAACATGTCATCTATATTGATTTCTTTCTGCTTCTTTGGGATCATTTCTACTTTCTTTTTTTAAATTTTTATTTATTTTTTTTTATTGTGAACATACTGTACAGAGGGGTTACAATTACATGGGCAAGATAATGAGTACATTTCTTATCAAGCATTGCACCTCCTCCTTTGTTTACCCTTCATCATTTCTACTTTCTTGACTGCTGCACTCGCTCCACACACTGCAGTTATATGGCATCCCAAACCTAAAATTTGGTCCTCATTCATTCTCAACTTCTTTTTAGTATTTGTCGTTGTTGAGCAGTATCTCTTTAAAAGTCCCTTCACTCTGGGAATGCTTTATTCTTACCTTCATGTAACTCGTAACTCGTATATTTGCTTTCTTTCTTTTCAATATCTGATCCTGTGAGTTTATGTAAATTTCAGTTAATCTTCCATAATAATAATAATAATCTTAATATGCTGCCTTTATTTTCTTGGAAAAATGATTTTTTTCTTGTAATTCTCATGGATATTTATTAAACAAAAATTCCAAGTGTTTTCTCCAGTTTTTCAACTTTTCATTTCTAGTACCATCTTGTAATTCTCTTATTTCTCTATTTTCTGGTAGGCTTGCTTCTTTGTTGGCACCAAGTAGCTAAAGAGCCTATTCCCCACACAAAGCTACAAGTCAAATTTTTATTTTGTTAAAGTCTTAGATCGAAATTTGAATTTGCCACTTTTATCCTAATTTCAAGAGCTATCAGATGCTATTGCTTCCTCCCACCATACTTGAGTGGATTTTTCATGTTGCCTAAATTGACTGGGAAGTTGACAATCCATGCAACAAACACTTCTGCAATAATTTACCAATATTTATGCAGTGATATTAGGGAATAAATGATTTGGAATTAATTTAAAAGTGTACACATGGAGAGAGTCTTTTAAAATTTCTTCTTGCTGCCCTAAGAACATAGGTCTGTGGGAAAAAAATGACTAGTACATTGTTGTACAAACTTTAGCTGGCTACTTTATAAACTATACATTACCTTGGAAACCTTATTAAAAAGTGTGAAACATAGAAATAAAATAGTTTTTAAGGCTGGATCACACATGATTTGTTTTCAGAAAATCACCAACTTGGAGCAACTCTAAAAAATTTCAATGTATGTATGTCACCATACTTCATGTTGCTCTTGTGCTTCCTCAAGTGAATTTGAATGTTTAAAAAAAACATAGGTTTCTGTATGTTTGATGAGATGGAATCAGTTTTCATTCTGTTAATTCAATGGTACTTCTATGGAAGGGCTTGTTTGGCTTACCAATTAATACGTCTTTGCTTCTGCATACCTTATCTTCTTAGAAACCACTTTCCACCTAATCATAGGATCTCAATTATCTTCTTCAAATTTGCTTCTTAATCTGGACTTTATGTAAAAAAAATCTCCTTTCATTTTATCACTAAAAGTTAAATCTCTATCTTATTGCTTTTCAAACACAGTTGTGTTAATTTCAACACCTGGTCTTTATTTGTGTTTCTCTCTCTGTTGGAATATCAACAAATATTTAAAGAGCAAATCATTAAGAATATGGCCTTTGAATCTAGAAAGAGCAAGGATAAGATCCCATTCTATTAAATCAGAGCAGTTTGACCTTGTATTAGAAATTCAACCACTCTAAACTTCATTTTTCTCTCCTATAGCTTAAAAATAATAATTCATCTCTGCTCACTAACAGATAAGAGAGTTAGGTGATGGACCATACTTCTTGCAGTTATTGGAAAATTATTTATACTACCATGTGCTTAATAATTCTTAGCTCTTTATCACTGGTAGCAAGAATTGGGAAATCATGAGCATATGTGAGAGAGTATGCTGCACAAAAGAAATGCAGCAAAAAAATATGAAAGATGCTTTTCTCCCCTCTCTGCGAAGCTCCAACATGGAGAAAGAGAATCAAAGAAAAATTAATCCTGTACTTACAGTGAAGATTGTACTATACAGTTGCACAGAAGGGGAGCCTAAACTAGATTAGTTATATTAAGAGGCTTTCCTGATGGAATAAGAAAGATAAGAATATATAAGAAATAATCACAGTGATGGGGAGGAAAGGAAGCAGGATGCTCAGACAAAAGGTGTACATGTATGAGGACCTAGAAGCAGAGGAAATCAGGGGAAAGGTAAATAATTCCTGTTCTCTGAAGTGTGGCAAACTGTGAAAGTGAAATTTTCAAGAGATTAAGTCAGAGTTAGGAAGGATCCGGATCACATGGGGCCCTTTAGGTTTTATAAGAAGATGTGTACTCTAGCTAAGAAGATTATTAAAGAAGAATATTGAGCTACTGCGTATGTTTTTGCATATTGTATTAGATTCCTAAGGATGCTCTATGAGATAACTGTAGAGCAGGAGATCCAGCAAAACAGAAATGCATTTTTACAGTTCTGGAGGTGAGAAGTTTAAAATCAAGATGTGTTAGTTAGCTTTCCTTTATTGTAACGAACACCTGAGTAAAATAAACTTATAAAGGGGATTCACAGTTTTAGAGGTTTCAGTTTCTGATGGATTTGCTCCATTGCCTGGGCAATGATCTTAGATTACAGTTTGAGTGTGTGGCAGAGCGGAGCCGTTCCTCTCATGCCTATGACACAAGGGTGAATCAAAGAGGAAGAGCCTGGGGTCCCGTTATCTCCTTCAATATTATGCCACCAATTATAAGATACACTCCTCCTATATCTCACCTCTCAATAGTGCTAATAGATTGGAAACAAGCATTTAACACATATGAGTATTTTGGGATATTTTAAGATTTAAGCTATTGAATTGGATGTTAGAAGGGAGGATTATGCTGTTTCTGGAGGTAATATATAAATATGTTTGTTTTCTTCTTGCTGCTTTCTAGATACTTTCTAGCTTCTATCAGTATGTGACAATCACTGTTTATCTCTATTTTGAAATCCAATCACTTCTTAGAAGGAAGTAAGTCTTGGAGTTAGGACCCATTATAATCCAGTATAAATTTATATTAACTTAATTATGTCCACATATGTTCACATTCACAGATACTAGTAGGTAGGACGGAATTAATTTTTGAGATACATAATTCAACCCATAATACTTAATAATATGGTTCTAATTTGGAGAATTTATTTCATGAGAATAATGAAAAACAGAGGAAATAATCAGAAAAAATAGCAGCAATATAAATGAATAATAGCAGCTCATGAATTACCACTATTTTAATGAGAGGGTGGCATACATATATCAATTCACAACATTAAATTCTAGAAGTAGACTTAGTAAATGTTGACTTTTGGCATACAAATTATAGGAAGCTGATGGAAGGAGAAGCTGATGTTTCATAATTTTCTATTTTGGCAAATGAGTGAAAGATATTCTGAAGAGTGAATTTTGTTTTTTAACTTTTTATAGCACCAATTAGTTGTACAGTGAGGTTACAGTTTGACAGGGATTCAATGCATAAAAAAAGAAATATTGAAGAGAAATTGGTAAATGCTGTAAATGAATGATTTATTGATTTAATCTTTTCTCTCTTGATAGCATGCTTGTGGATACAGCAGTGATTTGGCCTCATGGAGCTCATGACTCTTGACTACCACACAGAATTTGACTTCTAGTTTAATAAGAATTCCGGGAATTTTAGCGTGTAAACAAGAATCTGCTGAAGTCGTCAATACTTAGTAAAATTGTTGTTGAATCTTCTCTCTGATTTGTTCCAGGTCTTGTATTTATTAGTGACTGTTTCTGCTGAAGAGTTTTATGAGCAAATGGCCACTTAATCTTTCAATAAAGTTATTTCCAAATTATAATTCATCTACCTATAAAATTTCCCTTTTAAAAATTGCTTGACTTTTACCATCTAAACCTACTATAGTATATTTTTTCTCATCTGGTTTTCTCTCCTGTCTTCCCAATTGTCTGTTTGCTTGTAATAAAAATCCGATATGACCTGTGCAAATTTGTCCAACCTTTTATTCCCAAACATGTGATCTTGTCTCAGCATTTGGCTTCGTAGGCCCTCTTCAGTTTGCTAGTGTTATTTATAGGATCTAGGGTACTGCATGCCTTGGTAACTTTAGGAATTTTTCTTAGGTTTGGTGTCTTACTGAACTTGATCTTCATTATGTATTTCTATATTTTTTTAGGATTCTGTATTTTTCAAATCATTGATTTATCCATTTTACCATTTTAATTTGTATACTCATTCAGTCCTTAGACATTGAACTATTACTTCATCACAGATAATAAATAAAAGTGATCCTAAGATGAAAATCAGGAAAAAGAAAGCAGCAAATATATGCATCCATAGCTAAGAATAAACTAGTACAAATATGTGTTGTGTGTGCAGTCATAAAGGAGAGGAGAGAATAAAGACCTGACATGTAAGTAAGCCCAGAGCAAGATGTTTTTGCTTGTCTCATAAATCTCATGAAAAGGATGAAACAAAATCATGATGCTTCTACCTTCCTCAACTATTCCCCAAATTCGCTTATGCAATTTCCTTCCATAAATGTTTATTCACATATGTAACTAGATCTGTGTTGGCTTATGTCAGGTTGTAGTGGCTTCAGAATGCTGCTTTCCATGCTGAAAAGCCTGAGAGATATTTGGTGGATTAAATAAGTTGTGTTTTGGGAGAAGTTTAAATGACAGCTCCACAGCTTTGCTTTAGAAAGTTGACAGAGTGAAATATTAACTAGTGATGGTTGAAGTCAGAGGGCACAGTCTGATTGCCAACCATTGATTGAGGAGATAGACTGGTTGAAGTTCAATATGTGGTAACTGAGATAATGGATGCTGTTAGTAGATTTTTGTGTTTAGGTTGATGTCTATGCTTACAATGGTTGTGCCTCAAAGTAAGAATTATGATGGTGGTGATGATTATAAAGTGTAGTTGAGTGGATGGAATAAATGAAGACAAGTGAAACACTCCTAAAATTGTAATGAAAATATTGGGCAATAATATATAATTATTCAATACATACAAATAGCCATTGAAGTTCCTTTATTACATTATCAAAATAGAGAAACATCCATCGTGGTAAATCAGTGAGTCCTTTAAGAATAAATCTTTCAAAGCAATAGTTCTAGTCTCTGTCATGTATAACTGGCATGTTAAAATAGCTTCTAGTTTTCACTTATGTTAGTTTAACAAAATACCAAAAACTTGATGGGTAGCAATAGAAATGCATTCTCTAACTTCTAGAATATTTAAAGTTCAAAATAAAGGTGTCAACAGAACCATCATCCCTCTGAAACCTGGGAGGGAATGATGCTTCTTTGCTGTTTTCAGGTTCTTTAGATCCACATGGTTTTTGGTTTGTGACACCATTACTCTACTATTCATATATCCTTTTCCTCATGACTCATTCCATAGTAGTCCTCCATTGATGTTTATGGCTAGCTCAACAAGCTCCTATACTAAAAGATTACCTGTCATATTGGATGATTCCCATATTAATGACTCATCTTCCACTTGATTACATCTACAAAGGCTGTTGTCTGGTCATTAGAGACCAGGACTTCTTTAGAAGTGAGACTGTTGAACTTATAACATCACTTATTCAATTATAATAACATAGTAGTGCTTCTAAAATTCTGCCATGGAGTTTTAAATTCAGTAAATAAGCAGCATTGCTTCAGACTGAAATTCACAAGATGTGATATTTTCCATATTATTCAAAGACCTTGAATTAGTAAAGAGTTCAAGATATGTTTTAAATAAGAAAGTACTCAAATAAATTAATGAGCTCATTTTATTTTATTTATAAGAGAATTTGGTTTGACCTATTATTCAAATATAAGTGAAACCAGAATACTTCTATGTGATCAAAATGTCAATTGGTACAAGTTTAAAAATAATTTTGAAGACATTATAATAGAAAAAATTTGAACCTGAAAAGGGTATCAGAATTTTTAATAACAACTTGAACTTTTAGATAATAAACATTATAAGCTGCATTACTATCAGAAACATATTTACATTTAATTACATTTAACACACTAGGGGAGTTGTTGTACATACACCACTTTTTTACACACATATACACACATACACACATGGTATTTATACATTCCAACATAACTTTTACATTTACTTTTGTTGTTGAGAACTAGAGGAAGAAAATGGTAGCTGGAAATTGGAATAATAAACTTATGATGCTATGTAACACTAACATACTGGCTTAGGAAAATATGTCACTTTTTAATTTGGAAAGTATATGGAATAAGAAGGGAAGTAATTGTGTTAGCTACGTATTAGATCATGCAAATTATTAATAATGAAGTTATTGAAAAATAATTTAGAAAAAGGGAGTAGAAATATTAAGGATTAAAAAAGTAATAAACGACTTTTATTTTTCTGGTCCCACACAACAGTCACATTATTTTGATTTTATATTTTACATATAGGTCAAAGAAAGATAAGTTGAGAATGAAAATACTGACAATTTTAAGAGATAAGGACTCAATATTACTTCATATAAAATAAGCAAACAAGAGCAAAAAGTGGCCTATAAATAATCAGCAGAACAAGATATTTGACAAGCTATGAAAATTAATGTTGAGGATTATCTGAAGAATGGTTGCAAAAATTGCAAGTAGTATTTTATAAGAAGAACTAAACGTAAGACTGATGAGGAAGTACTATTAGTCTTGTTCCTTCAAATAAAAAGTATTATGAGCAAAATATGTAATTCAAAAGGTGAAGACTTTAGGAAAATTTTTCACTGAAATTTTAAATATTGGCTCCCACTAAATAGATCTGATTCAATAAAATATTGTTACATAAAGAACGAATAAGAGGAAGAGATATGATAACAAAAGCTTAATAGTTATCTATTAGATGAGGTCCTTTATAACTCTTATCCTACTGAACCTTTCTGAGAATTATTCTTCCCATCTGATGAATGAAGTAATACAGGTATGAAAGGTAGCCTGTCCTTCATTACATAACACATGAGGAGGAAACTAGACTTCAAATACATCTTTAAAGTCCACATGTTTCTCACTATGACATAAAGAATCTCAATTTAAAGAAAAGAAGCTCAAGAAATGTTTTTTTTTTTTTTTTCCTAAAACTGATAGTAATAGTGTCACTTTTGTTTTCTTTTTGGTCATGTGGCTAGAACACTGGGCCTGGGCACTGTCTCTGAGCTCTTCAGCTCAAGGCAAGTACTCTACCACTTGAGCCACAGTGCCACTTCCAGTTTTTTGATGGTTAATTGGAGATAAGAGTCTCACAGACTTTTCTTGGCCAGGCTGGCTTTGAACTGCAATCTCAGCCTCGCGAGTAGCTAGGATTAGAGGCGTGAACCACCAGTGCCTGGCTTAGTGTCGCATTTTTATGCAGTTAAATATATGAAGGCTTAGTTGTTTTGACAACAATTTCACAAGGCAGCGTTTCCTGTTATTATATAACTATATTATTATTTATTATTTTTGAGAAAATACTGGTCCATGCCTTTGGAGAAAATTAGCATAGCAAATGGTATAGAATAAGACATTTTACTTGATGATACTCATGAAAATGTACAACTAGAATATATCAACATTGACTTCTGAACATATTAGTAAAATAGAAAGTGTACAAACATCACCATGACTCTGAGCTTTGCCATGCAACTATGTCCAGTCTCTGCATTTGTGCCTATTGAACTAATCATGGTTGAACAGCCATTCAGGATTTCCTGTCTATCAGGATGGTAAAATTTAAGTTTCTTACTAAATCATGTTTTTCTGCTGTTTTGTTAATCTGACTCTCATAACTTAACTTTTCCTCTTGCTCTTTGTTCTGATTTTTTTTCCTTTATTTGAATTTGCTTTACTTTTATATGAAATTAGCCTTTGAGTTTTGCCTCCCTCATTCAGAGTTTAATCAGAAACAATTGAAGTAAAGCACTTTCAAAGAAATGACCTTACTTGCACTCAAATAATTCCAATGAAGGTATTTATGGTTTTATTATTTAATTTGTGTCAAATGTAAATTTACTTGAGTAAAATAAACGAGAGAAGCAGAATACAAATGGTTTATTTCCCTAATCCTAGTGATTTAGGTGGCTGAGATCCAAAGGGTTGCCAGCCCTGGCAGAAAAGTTTAAAAGACGCCATCTCCAATCAACCATCAAAATACTGTACTAGAAGCTTGACTCAAGTAGAGTACCAGCTAAGCAAGCAAGTTCAAGAAGCACAAAGGCTCTAAATTTAACACCCCCAGTATTATAAACAAATAGACAAACTAGCAAACAGCAAATGAATGAATGAAAAATGAATACAAACAGAAATGGATACATTAAATGTGATTAGAATGTTACTGTAATACTATGAACCCAAAACTTCAGGAGAAACTTTTAAGATTATATGCCTTGAACATCAAAGTTACATGAGTAACTTTTCCTAGAACTCATGCCAAATGCTTTTTCCATCAGAGTGCAAAAAATAAAATCACCTACATGATTTTAATTGTTTTATTTTGTTTTGCCAATCCTGTGGCTGTAACTCAGGACCTGGGTGCTCTCCCTGAGATTTGTACTCAGGGTTAGTGCTCTAACATTTGAGCCTCAGCTCCAGTTCTGGCTTTTTGGGGTACTTAATCAGAGATAAGAATCTCATAGACTTCCTGCTGATACTCTGATCTCAGCCTCCTAAGTTGTTATTGGTACCAGGCAACCTCTATGATTTTTATATTATGATATTATACACAAAATTGCTTTGGTGACCAGTCTCCAACATGACCCATTTATCTGATAGTTCATATTATTTACAGCATTGACAAGTTTGATTGACTAATAGAATTCTGCAGAAAGATGGTGAATAAATCTCTCAGTTGGGTTATAGAATACATTATGGCTTCCTTCATAGTTTCTTCTGGCTCACACTAGGATGAACTGACTGTTCTATGGTCAAGTCTCCATTGTAGCCCAGGTAGAGAGGAACCACTCTGGGAGTCTTGAGAATAAAACTTCTTTGAAATGGATTTGCCAGTTCCAGACAAGTCTTCAGAAGACAGTTGCCCAACTAACATCAGACTGTAAATGCAGAGACCCTGGTATACTTTTGCAATACCTGACTTGCAGAACCTATTAGAGCTTGAGAGATAAGAATTATATAAACTCTTTAAGATTGGGGTGATATGTTATGCAGAAATAGACAAGCTAATAAAACTTAAAAATATACCTCAATTCATCACTTTTCCCCAAAGTAATGTTTTAAATAATTAATGATGATTTGGGCCAAGAAAAAAAATCAGCATTTAATGAGATCACATGAGAAATATAATATTATGTGTTTTTATTTTAACGTGTATTTTAATTGAAGGGAGAATGACATGAACTGAAAGTGTTTTGGAGTGAATATTTCACTTTCTGTAACTGGTTATGGGATGGTAGACTCTTTGATAGAGGTTAGTCAATAATTAGTTTGATAATCATTATTTTGTATCTTATGGATAGGTAGTCAATATATTCCTCTTAAATAGAGGTTAATATATGTTACTATATATGTATATATATCTTTCTTCACTATCAGAGAAAATATAATTATAATAGATTTCTGATCTGGTTGTGTTTTTAATCATGTATATAAATGCTCTGTGTGATTGAATATAGATACAATTCAATCACAAATTAAATTATCTGGAAAGTATTGGTTAAAATGATATTATTTCCTGCCATTTCCCTTTTTTGAAAACATTTTTCCAACATCATTTAAAACAATTTAAACCAAAACAAAATAATAATTCTCAATTTATTCCAGAGTTAGAGTTAATTAACAATTTCAGTAAAATGATTTATTAGCTGTTTCACTGAAGTGAGTGCTTTAGGCAAATATTAAAGTTGAATTGCATTCAAAGTGGAGAGATTTTAAGAAATTCTGTGTAAGGTATCATTTGCTTTCCTAGAAACCCTGAAATTGTTACTTTTCTGCAAAGTGAACCTAATGACATGGTTTTTCTTTCCCTTGTGGCTTCCTCTAACTTAATTAGCTCATTCAGGTCAACTACTTGGTTCATCAGTTTTTGAACATCTGTGACGTGGTCTTAAATTCCCTTTTGAGAAATGAATTCCCATCACAAAGGCCTCATGGGTGTGTATGTGTGGGAAAATAATTTTGAGCAATTACGAATTAATGATGACCTTGTAGGGGAGAGAAAAGGGCATAATCATAAGAACTGAGCATACCTCACTGAGAGTGAGTAATATACTACCGTTAGCATAATTCTCTCGCATGGACATGGAAGTATCTATAGTTTTTAATGCTCAGAAGATTCTGGAGGAAATGAAGAGTATTGGAAGACAAAACTCGGGACATAACTTTTGAAAATTCACAGGTAATAATTTTTAATTATGTAAATGAATTCTGTACAATGGGAATCTGGGAAAAATTTTAATGAGATAAAAATATAAAATATCTTAGTAGAAGTAGCAAAATCAGAATGGGAACCCAGGAATACACTAGATGCTTACTTATTTTATTTCAGTTTAGGTTTTTGAATTGGGATTTTGCTCTGTTTTCCAGGCTCATCTCTTACTCATGATTTTCCTGCTTCATTCTCTTTCATTTTCTTCACTTTCTTCATTATCACTGAATTCTGGAGAACTTTATATTTAGATATCAATGAAAATAGGAGATAGGGTACACTTCTACCTCTGAACTCTGCCCCTAGAAAAGTTGTTTGTACAGCCAAGTGTACAGTACACAATAGAAATGTCTAAGATTTCATAGAATTGCCATGTAGTTTAAGTGGGGCTGAGTAGCTACTTGTTCTCTTTCTAGTTCTATGTAATAAGTCATGCAAACATGTTGGCTTCAAGGGAGTATTTGGGAGGTTATTACTGCTAGGTGCATTGTCTGATCTTGGCTGAATAGTTATCATTTAGATTCTCGTGGAGCTGTAGTCAGATGTTGTCTGTGACTTATACCTTTCTAAGGTAGCTCATATTGCTGAATTTCCCAGATAACTCACTGGTATTATTGGTAGGTAATGCTCAGACTGGGTGTTGACCATGTCCATATGCCTGGGGTAAGATAAGCACTATCCTTCATAGTATTCAAGCAGTACCAAATGCAAAATCTCATTTAAAATTATTAAGGTCAAGATGTTGGCATCAAAGGTTGGAACTCTGTCAGATTTTAGGTTTAGACTTTATTTACATTTAGACAATACAATATGTGCATTTTGATCATGAAGCAAGGATAAACATTCTCAGAGGTCCAGGATCTGATATGTCACAATTCCAGCTTTCAAAAGGATCTCTCAAAAACATCTCAGACTGAGAAAAGACCCTGTCTTAGAGAAAGACTTAATGGCAGCCATACTTGATATTGAAATTTTATTACAATTAGTAGAGAGAGATAACTGACATTATATAATCATCAGAGAGCCTATCCTGTTAAAATGCTTCTATAACAATAGATTTTTTTTTAATCTCAGATATTGAACTTAGGCAGAGAAGACCCAATATGCTATGGATTTGTTTCTAGTATAAACTGTGTTAAAAGTGCTTATTTTATCAGATTTTATCTCCATTTTTCTAGTAAATACATTGTATAAAAATGTAAAAACCAGAAGTTATTGCTATAATTTTGTTGTGACTGATGAATACACTTGTAATTATTGGTGAGTTTAATTGTTATTCTCAATGACAATAGGCTCTCTCTTTTACCTGAAGGTATTTGATTAGAGTGCATACTTTAGCCTTGACTTTTCTATTAAATAACCATCTGCCACCTGTAGTCTACTGTCTTGTAGCATTTATCACAGATGAGTGCAGAACAGAAAAAATGAAAATAAATTGCTTTAATATAGTGCCAATTCCTCACACTTCAACCATAAAATGTCCTCTTCTTTGAATGTGTTTTAGCTAGTGTGTAACTTGGGATTCCAGGTTATAAAAGCTTTTTTATAATCCGTAGTCATTTAACACTATCTACACCTTATTTAATGGCTGCCTTTTCTGTTTTTGCCAAAAGCAATAGAATTTTTCAATTAAGGAGCAAACATGTTTTTTAAAATGAGATGCAATTTCTGACATCCAAATTTTGTTTATGGGCACCAGCAATATTATAGAAAACCTGTGTATAAAGATAATTATAAGTGAAAAGAACTGTATCATCCAGCATACCATAGAATAGTTTATTCTGCTGTGATAGAGACAACAGAGTATGGTCATTTAGAAAACTATGTTTATTCTATTGTGTAAGGTGGTTGAAATGCACTGGGAATTGCTTTACAGTTCATTAGTGCTCAATATCAAACAGGTTGAAAGACTGTGGAGCTAAATTTAAGCATATCTATTAGTGCAGTTTTGAAGAGTTTATATTGAAAATAATGTTCAATTTATAGGGGTTCATGCTTTCTGAACTTAAACCCTTATTTACACTTGCTTCCTAGATGTATGTATGTATGTATGCTTGCATCTATTTAGATGTATTACTTTTCTAATATATGATTTCAAAGATGCCTATGTACCATATGTGTCAAATACATAATTTGGTGGGAAGACTTCTCACATTCTCAACAATTTTTCTAACACTTGAACTATACCCCTACGCCTTTTCTGCCTTAGCAATTTTCTAATAGTGTCTCACTTTGTTTTTTCCTGATGTCCTGGACCAGTTTCATATTTGTAACTCCTACATAGCTATGATGGTAGGTACCAGCTATTATGACAAACTTCATTGGTTGATAACTGGTCTTATTAACGTTATGCCCTATTAGATTAGAACCATGTCACTCACCATCTCTGTCTCCTAAGTAGCTAGAATCACAGATGTGAGACACTGCAACCATCTATATTAACTACTTTTAGTTGAAAATAATATACATAAATTTTATATACTGTAAGTAAAACTTCACATGTGAACTTTTGAATACTTCTGGCTTCTTTGTATCTAGTACCTAGCAGTTTATTAACCAGAGTCTTTCTTAGGACTAATTTATGTGATCCCACCACACATAAAGCCTGTTTTGATATCTACCAATTATTTTAGATTTTCTTGTTTGTATATTTCATATAAATGGATTCAAATAGCATTGATTTTTTTATGAACTTGGGGTTTTACCTATGTCTTGTAATTATTAAGCAAATGGTCTACCATTTTAGCCACACTCCTATCTTTTATCTTTAATTTTATTTTTCAAGGTAGAATGTGGAGTTTTTGATTGGGCTAGCCTTGAGCTGCAATTCTCTTAACTCTGCTTCCCAAGTAGTTGGGGTTATAGGTATATGCCACCATACCTGGATTTTTTTTTGAGTGAAGGTCTTTCTTTCTCCTGAGTATTCATAGAATCACTGTGCTCTTATCTGTCCTCTTTTCTCCTCCTCCTTTCCTCTCTTCATCTCCTCTTTCTCCCATTCCTTTCATCTCCTTACACTTCCCTTCCCTCCTTTGCCTTTTAAACAATGATTATTTATTTTCTCTTCTATTTTCCCCCATCTTAGTAACACACTCTCTGGGCAAACAGAGGGAATAGAGGTACAAAAAATTCTTATTACAAATATTTAACTTGAGGTACTTGAACAAACATCTGATAAAGATGTCTGGAGAGAAATTAAATAGTCTGAGGCTCAGGAGATAATTGTGGGTCAAAGACTAAAGAAAAAAATACAAAAGTTTTAAAAAGGATTGGAGAGCTTTTAAAATTGCCTTTAAGTAGTTGTACAAATGAGTTACCATTTAATGAAGTAGTTTATGAATATATTGTGTCTTAATTAATGTCATCCCTTTCAAAATTCTTACCCATCCTCCTGCTACATATTCCTTTTAATTTTCTTAATTTTGTAGGATATGCATTGAGTTCTTTTTTTTATTGTGAGAATACTGTACAGAGGAGTTACAATTACATGGGCAAGATAACGAGTACATTTCTTATCAAGCATTGTTGCCTCTTTGTTTCCCCTTCCCATCCCTTCCCATATTCCCCCTACCTCCCTCCACCTGACCCCCCCCCCCCACCAAAGTTGTAAAGTTCGTTTTTCAACATAACAACGTGTACATCTCATTGTTGCAATGGGTCCACCTGTATCCTTAGTTAAATGATTTGTTTTTTCCATTCCCCCCCCCACAAATTATACCAACATCAAATACAGTGAAAGCAGGGACATACAAAGCAACATAGAAATCATCTTATAAGTATGTTAGAAACAATTTCATGAAAGAAAAAAGACATTTGATATATTTACTGTAAAGATACTGTACAGAGGGGTTACAGTTATATGAGATAATGAGTAATGAGTAATCAGGTAATGAGTACATTTCCTATTGAGCATTCCAGAGCACTGGAATCAAATACAGTGAAAGCAGGGGTTATACCTTGGGGGAAGAACATACAAAAGAAAGAAACAAATGAACAAAAACACCACACAGCACATTATAAATACTATAAAATCAACAGCAACAAAGATAAAACCTCTTGTGTCCATATCTTGGGGTTCATTTTGCTTAGCATCATCTTATATGGTCATATGCACATAGCTTTTGATCTTTTCTGCTGTCTTAGACATATACTAGTTAATGTAAATAAGGGAAATCATGGGCTTACTGCACTTAATATAATTTTTTTCAAGTCTTTCCAGTGCCTAACAAATGGCGCGGTGTCATTCTTTCTGATGGAGGCATAGAATTCCAGTGTGTGTGTGTGTGTGTGTGTGTGTGTGTGTGTGTTTGTGTGTGTGTGTGTGTGTGTGTGTGTGTGTGTGTTGTGTGCAACATTTTCTGATCCATTCTGCACTGAGTTCTTGACTGCATTCCTCCCCTCTTCTCCTATGTATTTCTCCACCTCTTTCTCTTTAAGCCAATCCCACCCCTTTTGTGTTCCTATTTCCTGGTGTTTTATTTGGTTGAATGTTAACCCAAGTTATGGAATCAGCACAGATACAAAAGGTTTTGAAATCAAAGATGTAAGAAATTCACCCAGAATGGGATATTAGAACAAGACAAAGAGATATAGGATGAAGTCATGAACAGTCCGGCATAGGTCAGACATTGGGCAGACCAAACAGAGCTTTGCAACTGAGAAAGGTCTGATTATAACTGGGGGAGAGGGGGAATGGGGTGGGCTACAAGTTTCCAAGACAACACTGTTATTCAAAGTATCCTAGAGAAATGATCGAGCTGTGCAATAAATCAATGTAGTACTCTGCATAGTTCATCCAACTGTTGCTTTTATTTTTGTTGTGTAACCAAACTTCTTGTTTGTCAAGGCAGCAATATGTGGGTTTGCATTCTTCCCGGGCTTCCTACCGTAGACCCACTTAGCAGTTTCCTCATTAGTCTTAGGGCAGCATAGGTGTACACCAAACTCTCCTTGTTGTGGATCATTTCATAACATAATGAGATCAGTTGATATCACATGAAAGATGGAGTACAGACACCAATCAATGTGAATTATAGAGTGAAATAAGGATGGAGCATCATTACAAGTATCATGACAAGTATCATCTAAACACTGACAGGCAATGGGTAATGAAAGCATTTTCTAATTATTCTCAAATTGTTTCTCTTAGCAGTAATTTAAATGAAAACAAACCTGGTTTGTACCTTAGCTGTTTAAACCGTGGTCAGAGCTGTGAGGGGAAGGAGATGAAGGGTCGGGGTGGGAGGGGCAGGCTGCGCCTGCTGGGGCGCTTCTGTGCTCCTCCTTTAGGCTCCACAAAGAACCGTGGTGCTCTGAATCTCAGAGTTTGAAAGGCACTGGAGCTTGACTGACAATGAAAAGCGCCTAGCTTTGAATTCCGTGTTGACTCTTACATTCTAGCTTTGTGACCTGAAGAAAGTTACTTCGCTCCTCGACGTTCAGTGTTCTAATCTATAAAAGGGGGATCGCAATAGTGACTTTAAAAAGTGGCTTTGATGAACTCATCATTCAATGTAAGCGAATGTGCCTTGCACAGTTTTAAGGACTTGGCTAAGTAACGGGGAAGGTTAACCTGTCGCTGGGAGGGCGCCTCTCCGTTCCTACTGACAGACCGCAGGGAACTTTGACTGGGAAAATTGTGCTTTCTCATCAGTGCTTGATGGCTCAAGTGTAATAGCTGCCCAAGCTGGTTGTTTCCAGGCATGTGAATGCATAGAATCAAATGAAGACCACTTGCAAGGTGGTTTAACTGTGAGCCGGGATATGCCACCCTGTGCAGTGGTCAGAGAACATGCATATTAACAGCACTATCAAGAGAACGACCTATCAATCTTAAACTCTAGCATTTAACAAAAGGGGATTTCTTCCTTCCCTTCTTTTTTTTCTTTCCAGACGTTTTATTCAGAATTGGAGATTTGACACTCATTTTCTCCCTTATTCTTTTATTGAGTTTCTCTTTTCTCTTCACACCCAACATATTTTATTAACGTTAATTCAAGTGGTTTTGCAAGGGGATTTCATTTTGATGCATCCATATTGCATGCAATGTACCTTGATTAGGCATACTCCCTCCATGATTCTCCCTCATATCCCCTTTGCAAACCCAGTTCAACAAGGCTTATTATTCCATTTTTACAATCCACATAAAGTATTTTGACCATATTCACCCTCCTTCACATTCTCTGTTCAATTTCCTTCTTCCCACTAGTATCCACACGCCAGACAGGACCTGTTTCTGGTTCCTGTTCTTCATTATTTTGAAAGCCTACATTAATTGCTCAAAGGAGTTTCATGATGGTATTTCACTCATGCATCAGACTGACTCCCTCCCTAACTCTTACTTTTCCTTTTCCCTAGCTCCATTACTTAACAGCACTCAGTGAGTTTCATTTTGCAATATTCATTCATTGAGGTAATATATTTACATACTATTCTTCTTATAATATTCCCATTTCCTTTACTCCCAGGTTACCTTCTCAAGCATTTTCATAATTATAATTATTCCTACACACACACACACACACACACAAACACACACACACATACACACATGCACACACACATGTATATTCATTAATTAATGTTCTTTGTTTCCCTTCCTTTATCTTTTCCTCTGTTTCTACTTTTCCTTATCAGTGTTCCCACACTTCATTTGATAAATGTGTTCGAAGGAACGTTGGAACACCTGCAATAATGTACTTTCCTTTTTTCATATAGAAACTATACACACAGATTTCCTTATTTGCCATGCATCTGGTTTGATTCAAGTGATATTACCAACTTACTTTTGTTTTTACTTCCTTCATTGTCTTTTTTCCAATCAACACTATTTCAAAGGAAAAACAAACCAGTTCAGCTTTTTAAAACTGAAGACATAACATTCCCAAGAAAATACAGAGCACACACCTCATTTTTCAAAATCAACCTTCAAAGAAAAGTTGCAAAATGCTTTGAGTAATGACAATATAATGAAGTACTAAGTCCAGAAGCCATCATTAAATTACACATTTAAGCATGTGTTAAAAGGTGAAGTAAGCCAGGTCCAAAGAAACATAGGTCCTATGGTTTCCCTTATTTGCAATAACTAGTATAAATCTGGGACAAGCAGAAAAGGTCAAAAGCTATGTACATTTGACGAGATAAGATGATATTAAGCCAAATGAACCCCAAGATAGGGACACAAGTATTTTTTTTCTTTCTTGCTATTGTTCCTAACGTATTTAT
Organism: Dipodomys spectabilis; assembly: GCF_019054845.1. NCBI lineage: Eukaryota > Metazoa > Chordata > Mammalia > Rodentia > Heteromyidae > Dipodomys > Dipodomys spectabilis. Next base: position 15,225,537 of record NW_024870709.1, read on the forward strand.
AATGTACCATTTGATTTTTTTTGTTTTTTTTGTATGTTCCTCCCCCACGGTATAACTCATTTTCACTTTATTTGATGTCGGTGCCCTGCATCTGGTGTAAACACTTCTCTAGCTTGGGGAGTGGAAGGGAAAAAACAGAATGCTTATATAGGGATACAGGTTGACCCATTGTAACAATGAGGTGTACAAGACACTATGTTGAAAAATGAATTTTACAATTTAGGCAGGGTGGGTGAGGGAGGGGGGAATGTAGTTGTGGAGGTGGGAGGGAAGGGATGGTAGGGAAAAAAAAGGAGTAGGTAACAATGCTTGATATGAAATGTGCTCATTACTTTGCTCATGTAACTGCAACCCCTCTATACAGTATTTTTTACAGTAAAAAATGTATTTAAAAATTGTCCCAGGTCTTTTATATCTATTAAATCCTAATTTTCAAAACAACTATATGAAGGAACTGATTCTGTCATGTTCAGTTTACTGCTGAGGAAAGAAATGCATAGAAAGACTGAATGATGTACTCGGAGTGACAGAGCCAGGAAATGAGGAGGTAGAATTACAACCATGGCTATCTCACTACACAGACCTGTTTTTCACCATCTAGAAGTTGGTAGTCTTCAAGACACTGACTTGCTAGATAATTTGTATTATTCCTCCTATCTAAAGAAAAAAAAAAGATATAATTAAAAGTTTACACTGTTCTAACTTCTGCTACTTTTGTGAGAGTGTATATAGAATGGAGAGTATAATTTTATTAATTGATATACCTTTAGATTCTCCATAGTTTTGGAAGACCTACCAGGTTACTTTCTAATCATTCAGATCTGGACAGTTTCTCATGAATAAAACTTTGTAATGCTTCCACACAGTTTCCAGATTGGCATCTCGAGGTGCTAGCGATTCCTTTTGGAGCATGCCACTTAAGATGAGCCTTAATGCATGCAGCATCTTAGTTTTAATTAAAATACTTAGTTCAGGGAGTATTTATTAATAATTCTAACAGCAACAGATGGTCTGCTTATGTGTTGTAACAATCTTTATCCCAAATCAGTCAAAATAATTAACAAAATGTAAATTATTAAGCACTTAAATATGTATTATGTATCATTCCCTTTCCCATACCATATTTTAATCTTTTATGAGAAAAAACCCATGATGATTACACAGTAATATATAGAATATCATATTCCAAATGTTTAGCACACTAAAATATCTTGTTTTCATATATTAAAGGTATAATTTGTACCTGCAGTATTTCTTTTTAGTATTACTACTGCCAGAAATGGAGTTGAAGTGGAGCTGAGTAAACAAAATTGCCTTTTAGTAATAACATAAAATATCCAAACAAAGTGCTTTGCAAATGAATTACATTGACTATTAGATAGGAACCTTGGAATCTAGGTCTTTGCTGGGACTCTGGGAACAGCTTCTGTTCTTTCCATTCATCTGCAACTTAATGGGGTTGGTTGAACTTTGCCAGTTTCTGCAGGGATTTTAGAAGAAACAGCCATTGGTGTGTGAAGGTTTGTCCCCTGACTCCTTAGTCTCTGCCTCACTTTTTTCATACATTTTGTACTACATCTGCAGCTAATTCTTTGACTTTCCAAATGTTCAGTATTATTTTATCTTCATGGTCTTGGGTCAGCTAAGGCAGATGCTTCTTGGGAGCTCTGTGTCTTGGTGACCATTGAACACGTAGTAGTTAAGACTACTAAATAGGTAATGACATTTCACTACATCTACATTCAGAACTAGTATGTAAGACATCATTTTTGTGGTTGGGGGTGAATATCATTTCTATACTGAGAATTACAGAAATAATTTCAAAATCTAAAAAAGATTTGCTTTGGAAACATGTTATTTTTAATTCAAATTGTATCTTCATTAAGCTTTCATTCAAATACTGAAATTCAGCATTTAAATTTCAATTGCATGTACATAAAATTGTGACATAATGGCAGAGGTAAAGAGAAATGAAAATTTTTTTCTAACAGTGCGATTTCAAAATTTGTCATCAACTAAATTTGTTTCAATTATCTAAGCTATCTCAGAAGTTCAGAATGGGAATAGTGCCTACCTGATAGATTTTTGGGGAGTATTACAGACATTAATTAATGTAGATCCATAGTCTAGTGCCCACCATATGGCAGTAAGCCATTTTATCTATCCTCTTTCTTAGAAGTACTAATGAAGTTAAGTTCAAAAGTCTAATTCATTCTTATTTTCTAGGATTACTGAAGAAGTAGATATGTCAGAAAAAGAAATGACATCATCCATTCTAGATCCAAGTTTATTTAGTTAGTCACACTTGTCTCTTAATTTTAGATTATAATTGGCTAGAAATCACATTTTTTTCTACTGGCAGAACAGTATAAGTAAATTAAATTTAGAAAGTGTTCATTAGTTGCATTTTTCACTTATTTCCTTTAATTTGTTCCCATTGTTTAAAAAAAGTCTGATTCATAACCTCTTTTTCATTCAGATCTAACATTTTAAATGTTATATGGTAAATAGCATTTTCATAAATTTAATTTGACTAATCATGTTCAATTCTGTTGCACTATTTTAAACTTATTTTAAGAGTTTTAAAAATAGATATATGTTTGTGCTGGCCAGTGGTAATTATAGATAACTGGAGGTTTTAGCTGAGCACTGGCACCTATACATTTCAATCCTACCTACTCAGGAAGCTGAAATCTGAGGATATGATCAAAAGCATACTTGGAGACAACTCTAGTAGACTGTTATTTCCAAATAACCACCAAAAAGCCAGAAATGTGGACATGACTCAAGTAGTAGAGAGAAGGCCATGAGTAGAAAACTACATGAAAGCAGAATGCCCTAAGTAGGAATATCAGCATGTACACACACACACACATTATTATAAGTCTCTTCACTAGGATGTATACAAGTCTAGGAAAATTACATGTAAGGAACATAAGAAATAGAAATTACCAAGAACACAATGGGCAAAAACTTTCCAGTCTGTGTCATGAGTGTTGCATTGGTGTTTTTCTGTTATTATATTCCATTAGCCACAGAGGAAACAAATTAAAACTCTGTTAAAAGTACATATAAATAAGATTGGCATCTTCCATTTTAGTAGAGCTCACTCAAAGACAAGAGGAGTGAGTGATAGATCACGTAAAGACGTACAGAGTAGTCCAAACCCCTTACTGGAAAGTATGTCAAAATAATCTCAACTTATACTAAAATTACATGAAAAACTCATTTTATAAATGCTGTTCATTGTTTGCTAAAAAAAATTCCCTTAAATCTCTTTGGGAAACACAATTTCATTTAGGATGATATATCAAGTAAACGATTCTTCCATTGAGTTACAGCAGGTTTGGCCTAGCTTGGGTTACACATATGTAGCTGTTTTGTTTTAATGTAGGGGAAATCTACAAAATACTTTTAAAGAAAATATATCTTCATTGATAGAAAATTCTTTTTTGCCTATCTATTTTTCTTTGATCTTAGAAATAGTAAGCAAATCTTTACAAAGGAGTTCAAAAACTTCTACAATGAAAACTATAAAATGAAGAAAAAATAAATTTAAGAAGACATTGGAAGATGGAAAGATTTGTCATAAAGTCACAAAACAATTAGTCTTGTAGATGTTACTGCAAGATTTTTACAGTCACCGAAATCACAGTGACAGTTTTACTAGCATTCTTCCCAGAAATAGAGAAAGCAGTCCTAAAATTTATTTGGAATGACAAAAAGATCTGAATAGCAAAAGCAATCCTGAGTGAAAGGACCAGTGCTTGAAATATCTCAATGCCTAATTCTAATTATATTAAAGGACCATACTAGCAAAAACAGTATGGCACTGTTACCGCATTAGTCAATTTGGGGAAATACTTACTGACTCCTCTTTGCTTTTTTTTTTTTTTTTTTTTTTGTCATGATTGTTGATTTAAGGAGACTGTGCTTTTTCTTTCATTCCTCTGGAGAGTTTGCCTATTTATTGAGCTGAGTGTAATTGACCCATTCTTGATCCTCATTGTTTATCCTTCTCATAGAATTTGTGGCTATCTTTCTTCTACACATTTATGTAGGATTTCTTAGGTATCTTCTTTAAAGGTTATGGATTTCTTTAGTTTTTGATTATCTTGGAAAGTATTTCATAATAAATTAAAAAAATAAATTAGCTTGATATGCTGATCTTTTTGGTATTTGTATGATCTCAAAGTTTAAAATATAATATTACATGTTTTCCTTGTTTTTAAAAAGGTGTTTGCTGAAAGATCTCGTACTCCTGATGAGTTTGCTATTGAAAATAAATTAGCATTTTTCTTCCTTGGATTTTTATATTTTATTTTTCTTCTTTGTTTGCTTAGCATTTTAACTGGAGAGAAAGTGTGTGTGTGTGTGTGTGTGTGTGTGTGTGTGTGTGTGTTCTTTCTTCCTGGTCATGTTTTGTGGTTCAAGATGACTCTTATTAATATGTTTTTCTTAGTTTAAAAAATGTTGCTATTATTTAATTGAGTGAGTCTTCTAACCTTATATATTCAGCTCTTTCTTCTCCATGGATATTAAAGATTTGACTCTTGATCTTGTCCCAGAGTTATTGAAAGTTGTTCCCATGCTTATTTATTTATTTGTTTGTTTGTTTATCTTTAATGCTCTTTTGATTTCCTTCTTCTACACATATAGTGCTTTTCATCCAAGTAGATCTTTGTCCAGGAATCAAAATTCACATCACACCTAACTTCCTGGGTCTACACAGAATCTGGGGATGCTGGCTTGCTTAATCCATAGGAGGGCGCCAGCCTTTGCAGTTAGTCTGCTCTTTCCAACTGGGAGATTTTCACTTTGCTATTTCCTCTCTACTGTACCAGTGAATAAGCTACCAAGTACAGGGAGAGACCTGGTCTGGCATGTGCTGGCTGCACAATGTATAAATATCCATCTTAAATTTTTTGGAGGGGAATGGGTAGTTATTTCCAGCCTATGTATCTGTGAGAATTCTCCTAGGTTTCTTTTCCATTTATTTTTCTTCCAACTTATTGTGAGAATCAATAACCTATCTACATGTGAACCACTCACATTAGTCCATCACATTATTTGCAGGCAAATATAGTTTTAGTAATACCACTTGGTTACCATTAAAGATATTTTTACATGATTGACAAAGCACATTTTAAGTAACAATGCCATGTAAGTGAGTACACATTTTGTATCTACGCATAGAGTCAGGGAATTGCAATTTAATATACCTCATATTATAGAACCCATTGATCCTAAATTAACTAATTTTTGCTTGAAGAAATAAAATGCACTCTATATTATATAAACCATATAAGCGACATAATAACCATACACATAGGAATATGTACTTGATCTTATACACTTGGAATATGAATTACCTTGGAGATGAATTATAGCTAAATAAATTCAATTTATGATACCCTACAATATCTAATCAAGTAAAAGTAATTCATGTAAAAATCATACATGTATTTGTATATATAAATACTGGAAAATCATGATAAACCATTTTGGATCTTCAACTGTTTCTTTAAGTACAAAATTTACCAATTAACAAGTTAAATATAGCTTTTATATACCAATTAACATGTTAAATATAGCTTTAATGGGATAAAACAACACTTTTTGGATATTCCTTCTACCAACAAGAATCATCATCTCTTGAATATAGGATGATTCTGTGACTATTTTAAATATATTGCATTAGTGACGCCATTTCTGGAACTTAATCATTTTTTTTATTGTGAAAATACTGTACAGAGGAGTTACAATTACACGGGCAAGATAATGAGTACATTTCTTATCAAGCATTGTAGCCTCCTCCTTTGTTTCCCCCTCCCATCCTTTCCCAACCTTCCCCCACCGACTTCTCCTTCCCCCCCACCACCAAAGTTGTAAAGTTCATTTTCAACATAACGACTGGTACATCTCATTGTTGCAATGGGTCCACCTGTATCCCTATTTAAAAGATTTGTTTTCTTCTAAATCTTTTCATGAAAAAAAAGTTCATTTTCTTTGAACATGAAGATGAAGTCTACCTACCTACAGGGAAAGGCAGAATGAAAATAGAATGAAATGCTCATTAATCCCTAGTGTTTTCATCCCTCCTGGTCTATGTTTTAGACATATGAATAGATAAGCATTGAAATAACTTTAGCTCCAGCCATTATCTGACTGCAAACATATGGTAGACCCCAAGTAGAGATCACCCAGCTGACCCAAGCAGTTCTCAGAAAAGAATGAGGAATAATAAATTATGTGTTGGGTTGGTTTGTTATATACATAGAGACTACTATGAAACAATGTTACATTCATAGGAACAAATTTCTACAATTGTGAGAAAACCTGAAGGGTGAAATATTTAACTTAATTGAATTGAACACATTGAATTTTTTACTTTCTTCTGCTCTGTCTCTATGCATGAACTCACACAAAAAGAAAAGGTTCATCTCATGATTAACAATACAAGCGAAGATATTCAATGTGAGTGCAAATGTTAAATGGAGAGTTATGCTTTATCATCCCATGTATTTAGATATATTTTATTCTTGATTTTAGAGTAGTTTGTTTTCCTATAGTCTTGATGTGTGATGTAACCAGAAACCTGAACACTGGTATTAAGATCTCCTTTTTCTCCTCCAGGAAGTTCTTGCCTTTGAGCCTGATTCAGTAGAAGACTGCAATATTTGAAGCAGTCATCTAGCAGTTGTTTAACATGGTTGACTGTGCCCTGCAGTCTTATACAGAAGTATATAGAGCAGACTGTCAATTATTTCCTCACTCAAGGCTATGGACTAACAATATGCTTGAGCGAGGAAAAGGTTACATATCAGCTGCAACTCCCCAGGGATTCCAAACCTGCCATTAATGGTAGGAAGCTGAGTTTTAACACAGTTGGGCTTTCTTGGTTGTGAGTTCCCAATGCTGCCAACTTATGCCAGTATATAAAGGATTTATGTTAAGATACACCAATGCATCAGTTAGAAGATGAACAATTAAGGCATAACTGTAGCATGTCATCAGATTATAATTCAAACTCCAAGGTCTATGGGTTGTCAGGCTTCATGACTTTGAGATCTGTATCTTGCTGGCAGTAAAAACAATCTGAAAGCCCCACAGATATTGTTTCTTCTGAAATAAAGTTGTAGCACAAACTTACTTTATGTTGGTCTTGAAATATAGCCATTTTTGTAATGTTTCAGCTACAGAAATACAAAAATAAAATGCCTTTTTTATATTTCTCATAGCTTTAAGTGATAGTTTTTTTATTTATTATTAATGTAATGGTGATGCACAAAGGGGATTATGGTTATACAATTCAGATATAGAGTTCATTTCTTTTGGAACTATGTCACCCCTTCCCTAGTTCTCTCCCAGTTTTTCTGTCCTACAAGTTGTATAGTTTATTTTCAACGTAGTGTCTGGTGAGTATCACTAACACATATTTGAACTTCTAATGTCTATTTATACATAATTTGGGCCACACCTGCTTAAACAGATATAAAATCTGTTACTTTTTTTCTTGGAAGCAGAAAGCTGGTCTTAGAAATTTCAAGGTTAAATTGGTTTTTGACCCAAGACCTATTAACATAGCCTCCAATATAAGTCTATTTCTCCAAAGATCATTTGTTTATTTATTCAGATAAGGTCTCTTCTTCATTGCAACTGCTATGGCCTCTAACAGTCTATTGGAGTGACCATCTCAGTCCACTCATGGTGTGAGAAACTTCAGTCTTGGCATTCACGTGTTTGCTTTAAACCCTTTTGTGGTCCATGGGGAAAGATTCAGTTTTCTCCTGCACACATCTCTCCATATGTAGAGATAGATCTGGGAAATAATAAAGAGAAGTACTTTTACTTTCAGATCTGACAAAGTATTTATTATTTCTCTGTCGTAAGGCACAACTCAGTGGACCAAGTCAGAATGTTGAACAATATCCTAAACTTTCACTTCTCCATTCTTTTTATATTTGCCCTTTTACTCACTATACTCAAAGTGTTAACTAATATCCATTGTTTAATCTCCATCAACAATCTCTTACTCACTCTATTTCCTGGTTAAATCCTAAAAAAAAATAGGGAAAAATAGAGTTGATGAATGGAAATAAATTAATTCAACGTCTTTTATGGGAAAATATTTTAAGTGCCTTCAAGTGGGCCTGACATATTGACTTTATAGGTTGAATAGTATATAATTCTCCATGGCATCATTATGTACTTTATTCTCTAATGTTACCTTCTAATAAGTTTCAGTGTGATAGTTTTGGTTTCATTGACTTACCTTGAAGTAGTGAAAATGTGGCGCTTTAAGTCACATTGGGTGTCAGCTCTCTTTTGTCTTTAGACACTGGATACTTGCTGGTTGATTGTGTCTCCACCTATGCATAAAAGTTATTTCATAGTCACTCAGGTCCTTTAGAATATTATTGAGTGTATGTACTGGTCAAATTATAGAAAATGAAAGATAAACTTTACTTATGAGGGGTTGCTGTGATTGAGGTTAAATGGTTATAGTTTTAACACACAGTCTCCTCACACATGAGGAGACTGAAATGTGTTGTTTGGGAGAAGAAAGATCAAAGGAGGAAGGGACAGACAAATGAAGAAAGTGTGTGAATACAGTCATAATATTGATGGTACATATAAGAAAGTAAACCTAGACCAACCCAGATGCCCCTCAGTAGATGAATGGATCAAGAAACTGTGGTATATATACACAATGGAATTCTATGCCTCCATCAGAAAAAAAGACATTGCCCCATTTGTTAGGAAATGGAAAGACTTGGAAAACATTATATTAAGTGAAGTAAGCCAGGCCCAAAGAAACATAGGTCCCATGGTTTCCCTCATTTGCAATATCTGGTATATGTCTGAGTCAAGCAGAAAAGGTCAGATAAGGTGATGTTAGGGAAATGAACCCTAAGATATGTATTCAAATGTTTTTTTTTATGCGATTGTTTCTAACACATTTATAAGATTATTTCTTTGTTGCTTTGTATGTCCCTCCCCCACAGTATAACTCCTGCTTTCACTGTATTTGATGTTGGTATAATTTGTGGATGGGAAGGGGAAAAACAAATCGTTTAAATAGGGATATAGGTGGATCCATTGCAACAATGAGATGTACAAGTCTTTATGTCGAAAAACGAACTTTACAACTTTGGCGGGGGGGGGGGGGGGGGGGGGGGGTGGGGGGGGGGTGGGGGGGTGGGTGGGGGGTGGGGTGGGGGGGGGGTGGGGGGGGGGGATGGGGGTGGGGGGGGTGGTTGGGGGGGCGGGGAGGATTGAGTGGGGGGAGGGATTGGGGGGGATGATGGGAAGGGATGGGAAGGGGAAACAAAGGAGGAGGCTACAATGCTTGATAAGAAATGTACTCATTATCTTGCTCATGTAATTGTAACCCCTCTGTACAGTATTTTCACAATAAAATAAAAAAAAAAGAAAGTAAACCTAGATAACTTGAAAGAGTGAGGTTGGGAAAGATGAGGGAGAATGACAATTGGGGTGACAGATCAAGGTATAATGTACTCAAATTGAGTACAGTGAACTGAAAATCCTCTGTATAAGTACTTAAGGATCATATACTGGAAATGGAAATTATATTTCTAGTTCTAGAAATAGGAAACAATACAAGTCATAGAAAAGGGGATGAGAGACTAACCACTGCTGCAGGAAAATGTGTTTCTGGACTCTTTTCAGGATTACCTTGTTTTTAGAGCTGATAAATAGTATTTACCAGTAGAATATGAGACTGTTGTGTCAGTATATTTTTGTTATTTCCATGTTTTACTTCCTGTATTTCTTCCCAATTGTGATTAGTTTACTTCACAAGATTCAGGAAGAATCCCATAATCCTGCTAAATTACTTTTTATAAACATGCAACTTAGGGCCTTATAATGACATGACAATATCTTTGTCAGGTCTTTAGGAGACATTTTACTTAAAATGTTAAAATAATATATGAAAGCACACTATCAGATGATGTGAGAAGCACTCATCTGGCCAAAATAACTACAAGGCTCTGGAGCTTTTACATTTGATCTAACCGCTGTCAATGCTGCAGTGTCAGATCACCCAGTAGCACATGTGTGACCTGGGGTTTGCTGTCTTCTTGAGAAGCAGGCACCATTTCGCTATGTCCAGTCCTTTTCTCCATCTGCCTGCTGACCCATGTGACTGTTTTAACATCCACCTCAGTGGAAGACTCATACCTGCTTGGCCAGCAGAAAGTAACACAATGACAGCAGTTACTGTGGGACTGAAGGGCGGGGAGAGTAAACCTTGGAAATCCTGTTTTTTTCTGGACAGCTAAAATTAAGACAGAGGACAGCTCCAGGAAAAGTCGTGCCCTGGAATTTTCAATCAGTGTGCATGGGCTTAGAGAGTGGGTGAATAAATGGGCAATCTATTTCAGGGCAGTTCCCCTTCTGGAAGAAGGGGCAATTTGTTTTAGGGTCACATGCTGGGTAACACTCTGCATAAGAATCTCTTGCACATACCATTCACCAGAGAATCTGGTGACGACTTTCTCACGAAGGTTAGTCTGTAATGAATCTAAGACTGTCAACACACTTATCAAGATTGTGTTCATCTCAGTAGTCACAGAAAGTATATTTGGGGTGGTAATTGCTTCCTTTGAGAGTATACAAACTTACTTACAGGCTGATTTTCATCTGAATTTCTTCCAGCCTTCCAGACATGACATTTAACTAGTATAATTTCTTTTCAAATAATCATGTAGACAAGGCCAAAATGCTTGCTTACCAAATCATCATCTAAAGCAAAATAAAAGAAATTTCAAGTTGTAAAATATGTAGTTTTAAACCTATCTCTCCTTAAAAAATGGTCCTCTTCCTTGCAGATTAAATGCAAATAAATAAAATTTTCTCATTGAAATGGAGTCATCATGTATAATTAGCTTGGTCTCAGCAGATGCTGATATATTAATATCATCTTAATGCATTAAAAAGTCATTTGGGGAGTATCCCTGATATAAATAAAATGCATGGTTAATTTTTTAAAGTACATTAGCTGATAGTCATGTAAAATAGCTGATGAATGTGTATAAGGTGAAATTGCATTAGAGCCTATGGCCATTTCTCCAAACTTTCCTGTGGTTGATAGAAATGATTTTCAGGCTTTTAATTTATTGGAAACCCAAATTCATAATGAAGGTGTAGTACACACAAACTTCTGTATCGCATAATCCTAAGACTTCACACAAGAACACTTGTGACGAGACTATGTCATACTCCCTGAGAGATGTCATCAAGTCTCTACCCATGTACCATCCAGTAATTTTGTTGGGGGTTTCTTAGTGAGTGTATGTAACTCAAGAAATTTTTTCTGATGTATTTTGGAGAGCACAGCTTTGCCTAGCTGATCAGACAATGCTTCCATGGCTTGCTGAGATTATCAGCTAGCTATTGAAATGCTAACTCTATTAAAACAAAAACTTTCTAATTTCTTAAATAGTTTTGGCCCCCAAAAGAAGTTTCTTCATGTATATTCCAAGACCATTGCAACAATATGGTGTTGATCTAAGGTCATCAAAGACATCTTGGAGAAAATTCACACTTTGAGACAGTGACTACTTTGCTCAATAATAGCAATCTCTCTAATCTCAGTTAGATCAATAATGAAGAACTTACTGTGGATGCTTCCACAAGGATTTGAAGACAAATCTTTAGAAAGTATTGATAATTTCAGGCTAACCTGAGCCATCCTTATAAGATATGACAATTCACAGATTGAACAATGCTTCTGATACATATTTGTGGACCATAAATAATAAAGTACTATGCTAAGAGGTTTCATATAAAATTACTTCAGGATAAAAACATGAGAGAGCAGAAATTGAGGAAGAAAAGAAATAATAGATTTTGGAATAAAAATAGGAAAATTAGAACATAATAAATGATATCAAATTTGAAGAGCCTATAAAACTTTGTATTTTTTAAAAATGTGTTATTTTATCAACATATGGTTTATACATTTTATTTTATGTTTTCTTAACTACCATTTAACTAGTGTTTCCCTTCTATATTAATATATATTAATAGGCTTCAGATATTCTGGAACAAATATTATAAGATTTTATACACCTTGTTAAGTTCAACTGGTAATTTATTCAATAATTAAATTTCTAGAAACATTCATTGCTAAGAACAGTGATAGGCAAGTTTTGACTGTAATGCTGTGTAAATTATTGATGTGTATCTTCAGAAAACAAGTTTAATGGTTAGTTGAAAGAAAAGACAGAAACAGTTACTCACATAAATTGTCTTGTAACACTTCACAGACAATTGCACAAATTATCCAAAAGCACCCATGACATGAACTCCACTCCATAGATAAGATGAAATTCTTGATATGGCCCATTGCTTGCAGGGCCATATCTAAATTATTTTAAATAGAAAACTTTAACAAATACACTCAATTAGATTCCAGTTTTAATCAATTGCAACCTGGCCTAGGTAATGTCACATTTTAAAGAAGCAAAAGCTCCCTTCAATGATAGGACTTGACAGAAATTGTATACAGAGGATTAAGCTATAATTCGAGAATGCTGAAAGTCCCTCAGAAGACATTTTTCATGGTAAAAGTACCTATGCAGCATATAAATGTGAAGAAAAATACTCAGGAAAACTCTTCTTTATTAACATTGACCACTGGAAAAAAGTTGTTATTATTAACTTAAATTTCATTTTAAGGTTCAAAATGCATGATTATGACAAATTATTGCACACAGATATTTTAGTACATTCATTCCTGATCAGGAAGACTAATTGTTTATAATTGGTAGAGGTTCAAGATAAAAAATTAATATTTCATGGAATTTTAAGAGATTGAATTATAGTTCTGAATTAATTTGCACAGGAAATCATGTGTAGATAGTAATGTGAGTAAGATTATATCCATCTGAATTAATTTTTATAATTACAATAAAACTTAGTCAAAGATATTTGCCAGATGTTGAAAAATCCATATTTTACATTATAAAGTCAATTAATTTAAGTAATCACTTCAAAATATGTAAAAAATCCTCTTCCTCAAAATAAGATCTTTCTATATGCACAACATTATGTTGAACAATTAAGGATATACATCAGTTTTTTGGGACTATAATGTTGGATACCTTAATAATTTAATGTCCTTTTTTAACCAGATTCTCATTTGCAGTAAATGCATTATTATAAAATGTTGTAAATACATTCTACAATTATTAAAATACCTGTGATTTCAAAATAGGAGTAAATTTCATTGTCCAGGGGAATTTTATTCATAGTATTTATGTATAGGTAAAGCTCAAATAAAATTGACACCAACAATAGAAAACTGGGAAATTGATTTATAAGAGCAAGATAAAACAAAAATATTATCAGTGTGAATTGGGAGGAGAGTGAGAATTGAAAGAGCTTAATGGTCAGAGTATAATAGTAGCTGGAAATGTTTATAAAAATAGATAATACAAAGTGGATATGAATGCCATTAATTGTGATAAATTATATATTATACACCATTGCTAAACTGAGTCTAGCTTTTATCCTTCAAAAATTTCTGTAGTAAAAAAATAAATTACAGCTTGAAGTGTCAAGGGCTCTAAAAAAAACAGAATTAATCACCAACTTTCAAGTGTTCTCTCTCTTCTGTGACATAAAATGGCCAATAGGTATATGAGGAAAAGCTCAAGATCACTAAGCATCTAGGAAATGTAAATTAAAACCATAGTGCAATATTGCATTACATCTGTTAGGATAGTTATTACTGCAATTAAATGCTAGTGTGAATATGAAAGTAGGAAATCCTTGTAATCGCTGGGTGAAAACATAAGTTGATATGGAATTGAGTATGAAGGTTTGAAAAAACTTAAAAACAGAATTACCACAAAACACAGAAATCTTTTTCTTAATTGTGAAAATACCATACAGAGGAGTTACAATTACATGGGCAAGGTAATGAGTACATTTCTTATCAAGCATTGTTGCCTCCTTTGTTTCCCCTTCCTATCCCTACCCCCGCCCCCTGCCAAAGTTGTAAAGTTCGTTTTTTTTTTTTATTTTTTTTTTATTTTTTTTTATTTTATTTTTTTATTGTAAAGCTACTATACAGAGGGTCACAGTTACATGAGTGAGGTTATGAGTACACTTCCTCTTGAACATTGTTACCCCCTCCATTGTTTTCCCCCTACCATCCCCTCCCTCCCTCCTAAAGTTCGTTTTTTGATGTAACGATTTGTACATCTCATCGTTGCATTGAGTCCACTTGTATTCCAATTTAAATGATTTATTTTTTCCCTTCCCCTCCACAAATTATACCAACATCAAATACAGTGAAAGCAGGGGCTATACAGGGGGGGAGGGACATACAAAGCAACAAAGAAATATCTTATAAATATGTTAGAAACAATTGCATGAAAGCAAAAGCATTTGAATCCTTATCTTGGGGTTCATTTCACCTAACATCAACTTCTCTGACCTTTTCTGCTTGTCTCAGACATATACTAATTATTGCAAATAAGGGAAACCATGGGACCTATGATTCTTTGGGCCTGGTTTACTTCACTTAATATAATTTTTTCCAAGTCTTTCCATTTCATAACAAATGGGGCAATGTCATTCTTTCTGATGGAGGCATAGAATTCCATTGGTTATATATACCACATTTTCTTGATCCATTCATCTACTGAGGGTTCCATATCTTAGCTATGGTAAAAAATGCAGCGATAAACATAGTTGTGCTGGTAGTCTTGTTTGTGATCATTTGAGTAAATGCCCAAAACTGGATTGCTGGGTCATAGGGGAGCTCTAAACACAGCAATCTTGTTACTGGGCATAGTCTGAAAGCTAAAGGAAATCACCACCCAAAAAGGTATCTGTAATGCCATGTTTATTCCAACATTATTCATAGTAGCCAAAAAATAGCAATAACTTAATTGTCCACCCATGGAAGACTGGATAAAGAAACTGTGTGTATGCCTATATTTTTAGCAAAAAAAGGTTACATAATTCTCCACAATATGAATTGGAACTAAAAGATTGTATGCTTAATACAATGAGCCAGCTCCATATAGTGGAAACTATTGTATAATCTAAAAATCACATAACAAAAAGTTAAATATATAGAAATAGAGAATGAAGCAGAGAGTGTGCAGAAAGAAAGACAGCAATATAAAATCATGTATATATTCATAATTTTTGCTAAATGAAGCAATTATAGCTACTTATATCACAGGAGAAAAATTATAGAAAAAGATAGATGTTATTTCCTTTCTTCTATAGTCACCACTTTACCATGTATGTAACTTGTTTTTAAAATATGTACACACTTCAAAAAAAAATGTACTCATTACCTGAATTATATAATTGCAACCCCTCTGTACATCATGTTTACAACAAAAATATTAAGAAAATAAAATATATACAGAAAGTACGTTTACATTTAAATGAATATGAAAATCAAATTACTTTAATATTTGTGTTTTCCTTTGTTCTGTTATAAAAAGAAGTAAACAATTTAAATTATGTGTACTTTAAATTAAATATTGGATTTTTATTATCTATCATCTATGTGTTTATTATCTAATCATAAATAAATTTCTCTTTCCTATTATGCATACCGGAATATTTTTCAAGAATAAATCATGTTTGTCATGGAACTTTTTTTAAGAAGACTATATTGATTCACATTGTATAAAAAGCAGCATGTATTTATCCTTTTTAGAATAAATGTAATACAGTGTTGTTTATGTGATAATTATGTTAGTAATGAGAAGCTAAATCCTGAACCTGTGTGGTCTAAAGGTTCTTTGTGGGGGGGCGATTTTTACTACAGTTTTCTGTTCAGTTATAGGACTTTTGTGAAGAACAACTCCCGCCTCCCTCCCTCTCCCGCAGTCCTGGGGCTTGAATTCTGAGCCTGGGAGCTATCCTTGACCTTCTCTTGCTCCAGGCTAGTGTTCTACCACTTTAGCCACAGCACCACTTCTGGGATTGTTTTTGTTTTGGGGGTTTCTTTTTAGTAGTTTTTTGGAGATAAGGGTCTCACAGACTTCCAGGCACCTGGGCTGTCTTCGAACTGTCATCTTCAGATCTCAGCCTCCTTAATAAACAGGATGACAGGCATGAGCCACCAGCACCCTAATGAACTTTTCATATAATATAAAGTAAACCATTTTTGAAATATACCCAAACTTCTTTCTCTTTAGGAAATTTATGCCAATATGCTCTCATTCTGAATACAATTTTACAAAATTCTTTTTCCTTTGTAGATATCTGTCTAAACCAAATAACCTTCTAGATTGATCCAGAGCATTAGAAAATACAAGAGGATATCATGAAATTTCACAGTCAAGGTTTGATTCCATATTTATGACCCATATTGAACCTGAAGACCGGCAATTTTTTTATCCCAGGTTTCACTTTATTGAACACTCCTATGAACTAGCTTCAGAAGTCTTTGAACATGAAGCAGGTGCAGGGATTGCTTAAAGACTGAGATAGAGCCTTGGATCAAGTGTTTTTCAAGCTAAAACCAAAAGGACAAATTGCATTTCTATGGCAATTAAAGTCTTCCACATGTGGAAAGGAACCATAATGAGTTGTCATTCGAACACGTGGAATTTCTATAATTAGGTACTTTCTTTGTGATGAAACCCTGCCTTTTGATTTTGAATAGAAGATAGAATATCAGTTCATATGCCAACAATAGGTCTCCAAAGCTATATGTTCTTGAAAAGCCAATTTCAATTGTGAGTACTATGTAACACATTTGAGTTAGTCTGAGATTGAGAATAATGAAAAACTCAAGAATTCAACTCTAACAGAGGATTGAAGCAATCATATATCTACACAACCACCAGCACTCTACTTTTGGAAATGACTTCTGTTTGGCTGAGAGCCCCTTCCTGTACTTTTCTCTCCAGAGATCTTCATAACATTATATATTCCTGTAAATCTTCCAGTAAACGTTCACTTCCAAGAACCACACAGAGATGTATTTGCAGTTGTGTGAGATTCCCTTTTGTAATGCACTTTGATGTCTACAATTTGGAGCTCAGGGCAGTTAGAATATCACCCATCAGATTTCCTGGAAGCACAGAGAATGTTCTGTGGGGTTAAAGTCTATAACTATGACCATGACTGCTGTCAATAATCCTACACCTGGGCAGACTTAAATTGAATTTTAGCCATCCTGTGCACATGTTTAGCTCTGGAGAGGAAGTTAATTTTTTTTTCCTCTCCCACATGGAAAATGTAGGCAGAGACACTGGGTGGAATGGTATCTATTGAAACAAATGCCTGGTGTGTTGATGGAATTTAAAATTGGGCTTCCTCTTTTCTCCAGTTTTTGCTTTAGAGATGTGTAATGTGGGAGGCAGGTGTCTTGTAAATAAAAAATGTGACTCAGCTGTAAAACATGGAATGGTGGGAATAAAGAGCTTCACTGTTCATTTTTTAAAACGAAGAACAGGAGTCTGTGTAACATAAGCAGTTTTGGCAGCTACCAGAAATTGGCCTTTGTGCAGCCAATCCAAATATCATGATACATCTTTGGTTAAAGTGTTCACTAAATTTTTATGAAAGGGTTGGAATAATTTCACTAGATAAATTGTAATTGTCAGTTTTAGTAGCCATTTTGATTTTATTTACTAAGACTTCCTTAGCAATAACATTTTTAAAGCAGTATAAATAAGGGAAGATAAATATCTCCCAGAGACCCTTTGGTAAATAAGGCATATTTGTCATGTGACAAATTTACACAATATCTGACCCATTTTATCTCACTTCAAATGTAGAAATGTAAGTCCAGTGCTCTAGACTTATGCCTGTAATCCTACTTAGTCAGGAGGCTGAAATCTGAGGATCATGGTTCAAAGCAAGCCTGGTGAGGAGTCCATAATGCCAATTAAATACTAAAAAAGCCAGAGTGGAAGTGTGGCTCAAGTGATAGAGAACTGGCCTTGAGCAGAAAAACTCAGAGACGGTGCCCAGGCCCAGCACACACACACACACACACACACACACACACACACACACACACACACACACACACACACACACACAAATGTAGTAATGTATCTTCTACCAAACAATTTGAAAAACTTATTTCCTATGTTTTCTTAAACTACATTATTTGAGAGAGAAAAAGCTAAGGCAGCCAACCACTGTAGGAATTGACTTTATACTACTATAGCATAACAGATCTGAACACACTATTTTCAGTAGGTATTAGAGTTTCTTTACTTTAGTTTTTCTATCAGAATCATACACTAAAATCCGATATTCTCCTTTCAAATAAAGCAAATTCCCTGTTGCCATGAAAAAAAATTGTTCATAGCCACCTTGAATTTAAAGAGGAAAACTCCAACAGCAGTCAACAAATAAGAAACACACAGGTTTCTTAAAAATTCCCTCTTGGGCATTGTCCAAGAGACTCTAGGGACTTGGGGAAATAGAGTATTTTAAGAGAAACAAAAGCATACTTCAAAGAAAGAGGTATTGGATTTCTTCTTCAATGTTTTTATGTCTAGGCTCTGTTGAACTAGGGTGTAGGGATTTTAACAACCTATATCTTCTTTTCATGGTAGATCTTGGTTGCACAGCCATAAAATAAAAATTACAGAAATATTGGGTATTCTATTTGATTCTTTAAAAAATAACACCATGACAAAAATAAAAGTTGAAGGTTGATAGGGTAAATTGTTGGGTAGAAATTAAATTCCTTGTAGAAAGCACATCAGATATAATATACAGCTAAAGATAAACATGTTCTATGGATGGTGTGCTTTCTTTATATTTTGTATTGACAAGTTTCTCATATAGATATAGATATTTCAAGTCTGTACTAATATGCAAGTATGCTGTAGTATACTACAAAGGAAAATTAGGGGAATTTTAATGTGAATAAGTATAAATTCAAGTGGTAAGGTTAGTGGAGAGAAATCACTTTGTTCAAAAAAAACTAGGCATGTTACTGTATCAATAATAGAACCAGAAAGTATGAGAATAGAGATTTGCAGAAGTATTATGCAAGGTTACACAAGCAGTATATTCACTGTAAGAATTTTCTTACAGAAAATCTTGAGTACAGTTATATATGAGTGTTAAATATTTTAGCATTATTTTTCATTTCAGTGTATTTTCATGAATGAAATATTAAGATATGGCCTGCCCATCTTTATTTATCATATGATTCTTCGATTCCTTCAAAGAATTGAATACCCTCTGCCCTGAAAATAAAAGTTATATACAACTTAAAAAATCCTGTAACTGAAGTGCAAAGTGGATTTTGAAATGTATTATAATCCTGGGAACAAAGCTTTTTTTGCAGCTACTAGCATTCAGTAAGACAAAATAAGATTCCAGGTTTCAAGGGACCAGTCTGGATGACTTAAAGTGTGAGTTTATAACATGTACTACAGAATAATTCTCTTAAGAACTCCTTCTCTTTCAGACTGACATAGTAAAAGTGATTTGCAGGGGTTGGGCATCAGAGTCATTACCATACAACAGAGACATTGTTACTGCTGTCTTTCAGCCTTAAATGTCTGGATGTGAGTTTCATAGAACTTTAAGCCTTAGGCTTTCCAAGATTGTGCAGTGGAGACTATAGAGTCATGAAAGCTTCATATACAATCATGAACCTGATTACTGAATGAGCTGTGCTGTAGAAGTGTTTTTGAGGAAAGTATGGAAGACTCTTGGATTGTACAGGTAAAACAACAGTGGCTCTGAGCCCCTAGCTTACATTAATATATGTGAATCTATCAACAGGTAGAAAATTGGGTAGACTCAAAGCATAATATTATGAGATCAAAAGCTTTGATGGTATCCTGAGCAGGAATAGAAGATATAATAGATACAGTGGCTACTAGAAAATACTCAAACTAGACCAGAAAAGTTAATAGGATGGAGGATAGTTGCTACGGAAACTTAGGTCATGTCGGAAAGAAAATTAGGGAATTGTGCTCTAATTGAAATAAAATAAATAAAATAATAAAGTAAAATAAATAAAATAATAAACAGATCAACAGAAGAATTTTATCATTTGAATTTTTTTCTTTTGCTTCCTACTTGAAACGAGGACTTAGGAGTTAGATTTCTATTTCTAAGTTGGTTTTAATTTTAAGCAAATGAAAATTGTTTGACATTCCCATTTTATTATTTATTTACTGATTTTCTGTTGTTGACATTTAGATTACTTTTTATTATAAGTAATTAACTTTTAATATTTTGTGTGTCAGTATGTGCCACTGATGGTTATAATGATAATTTTTATTATATCAGAAGACTATGCATTATATACTTTAATTTTTCCTTCAGAACAAACTATCAATTTGTTCTTTAATTAGTGGTATCCAAGATTTTCTGTTACTTCTAGCTTAACCATGGAAAGTAACAGTTAAAATTATCTGACCATTTGAAAGGTCAAGGTACTACAATTTTAATTCTTATTTATTTACTTGATTTGATTGCTAGACTATGACAAAGGCCCCCAAATACTTGGACATTTTCCACAGTTTCTTCAAGTAAATGAAACAATTAAACATTTCCTTCGTTGTGTTCATGTGCCTGTCTGATTTCCAAATATGTAAAGGAAAACTTGTGTTCAGAAATGGAATTAAAACTGGCTCAAAGCTATGTGAAGAGACCACTAAGATTTGCCAGGATCTTAATTTAGTATCTTAAAGTTGAATTGCTTGAGTGAATTCAGGAAGAAGCTTTAGAATGAGGTAGCTACCTTGCATGAATCTTGTGAAAAATTGTGTTTCCATATTTCTCTTTCACTTTATTTTTTGAAAAATAACGAAGCTGGTTACTCCATTTCCTAATGGCTATTTTGAGGTAAAAGGAAAAATCTTCATCTCATGGATTTAAAACCCTATTGGAATCAAAGTGTCTATCTGTTAGGTGTTTTCCTTGAAAGCATTTTCCAGTTTATGTTCTCAGGAGCAATTCACAAAAAATAAATGGCTATGTCTTCCAACTTCAGACATTATAATGTTCAATGCAATAAGGTAATCTTTTTTGTTAGTATCCTATAAATTTGGATTTCATTGAATAAGTGTGTTTAAATTTTCATATAATTATTTTTATTTTTATAGAGGTAGAGTTTGGATGTTGTCTGGGAAAGTTGTCTACTGAAGGTTTGTTGATTGTGACTGGTTGGTCTACTTTAAACATGGCTTCCTCGTATGACTGTTGATAGAGATAATTAATGTCTTTTGTCATTATTTGTGGGGAAGGGAAAGGATAGTAGGAGAAGAACAAGGGAGGGGGTAATTGCTCAACCAAAAAATGTATTCCTTGCCTTACTCATCTGACTGTAACCCCTCTGTACAGCATCTTTACAATAAAACAAAATTAAAAAAAAAAGCTCTAGTTCCTTTCAACATAGACTTCTCCATTGGATTGCTTAAGTGTCCTCACAATATCAAAGTTGATTTGTCCCACAGAAAGTAAGATAGAGGCTTAAAATCTTTTATCACCTAGCTTCAGATACCATTCTGCATCATCTCCAGATATTCATTCGTAACTTAAGTTAGTCCTTATCATTGTGAACAAATAAATCCTAAAAGCTTTGGATACTAAAATAACCCCAAAGAGTTTCATATTAACTTTTTCCCACATGGATACTACTATCACAATTTGTCTTGAGTTGTGATACCCTACACCTAGCTTTCATCCAATTCACCTTCTTATCTCCATATGTTTTATTGCACTTTGCCATGTTCTACCTCTGACAAGATTCTTTCTTATTAGACTGTGAAACCTAAGTCATTCTTGCCCTATGTGTTTACTCTCCTCACTAATGTGGAGCTCAACAACCCATTTGGGATCACTTTACCAACTCTTTCCTACTTCACGAGGGAACACTTACTTCCTTTGTTCAGTCCCCCAATAGGAGAAACAACTTATGGGTGGAGATAGGAGAGAAGGACTGGGAAAGAATCAGGGAATGGAAAACACTCCTGAAAGGAAATATACTCATTACCTGACTCATGAAATTGTAATCCGTTTGGACATCACCTCTATAAATAATAAAATAAATTGATTTAAAAACATAAGCCAGATGTGGTAGAATGTATTTGTAACCTTAAGAGGTAGAGGTCAGTGGATCTTGGTCCAAGTCCAACTCCATGAAAACACAAGACCTTGTCTTAGGAAAAAATTAAAAGCAAAATACTTAAAGCTTTGCTTAAATGGAAGAACATCTGTCTATCAAGAAGGAGCTCTGAGTTCAGTCCCCAGTACCACAAAACAAAACGCAACATAAAACAAAACAAAACCAAAAAGAAAATAGGAAGATTTTTATGATTGGAAAAATTCTGACTCACACTGAGGTATACACGGAAAGAAGAAAGAATATTCAATCTAGCATTCATTTATTTTCTCATTTGTACCAGTAAATTCGAACTAATTCAATGAAAACATCATTAATATTTTAATACTAACATAGTTTTAAGTATTAATTCTAAGATGTAACTTATAGAAGCAAATGTTAACATTAACCTAGTTAGTCTTAAAGCATAGAGAAAGGAGGGTTGCCTTTTTTAATGTCTGTTTCAAAGCTATTTACAAATCTAATGCCATAGAACATTAGACAGAATGGATTAATGGTCCCAGCTGAATAGCAGAGAAGCCAGAAATATATGGATCCAATTAAAAATGAAGTTCAAACATTAAAATGTTCCAAATTGAAGAATGTCTTTCAAAATGTTTTTTTTTAATGGTAACAATCACAGACACAATCTATAAAATTGCTTCCATTAAAATTAAGAGTTTTTGAATGTGGGCAGTAGTTCAATGGTGAAACACTTATCTAACATTTGCAAGGTTCTGTGTTTGGAACCAGACCCAGAAAAACAAAACAAAAATTGTTTTCCCATTATAGTAGTAGAAAGACAAGCTATACTAGTACAAAATATGTGAAATGTAAGTATCTGACAAAAATCATATGACAATATATAAATCGCTGAGAAGAAAAATACCAAGTATATTAACTTCTATTACTTGCAAGAGACATTTTCAAGCCTTTGACCTTAGACAGCTTGAAATTAGAGACAGTATTGTGCTCTATATACTTTTAAAATACTTATGATGAACCTAACTCCACATATTAGTCATAAGCAGAAATTAAAAATTATTACTGATTGAATAATCATAACAGGGAACTCAAATAAAATCACAAATAATTCTCTCAGTCATTATTATGCAAAATAATGATTTACTTTAATAAAATCTGTGATATTTTAACAGTAACTTGATAACAGAGATAACTGGTGATTAATGATTAGGTTATATATGTGTCATTGCTAGACTGGACAAAAATGGCAATTTCTATCACAGCCAAAAAGAAGAGAATGAAATGAAAATTAAACATTCTAATCAGAGCAATATAGAAGTGAAAAGTGATGAATTGCCCATTTTTGAATATTTTATTATTTTTAGACTATTATGATTGGAAATTAGTAACTGAAATCGCTAGAGAAAATGCATGAGCAAGGCATAGGCAAACAAAATAAACACATGGGAAATGTTTGTTAGGGTGGCCCCCATATATACTCTGACTCCTGGTTCATGTATTATGTAATCTGGTTTCTTGGAGTTTTGGTGACATTACAAACGTCAGTCCAGTTTTACTAGGATTATTCCTGCAGTGGTTGCAACTTGGGAAGATTCTGATATGAGGCCAACTCAAGCAAGAAGCTCAAGTAAGCCCATCTCAACCAAACATAAATAAATAAATAAATAAAGCTGCATGTAGTGACACATATCTCACACATATCTCATATTTGTGATTTTAGTTGTATAGAAAGTATGATAGATCAGATTCTGGGCAAGCCAGGGTCTAAATATGAGAATCTATTACAACAAAACAACCAACAGTGGAAGTAAAAAGGCTAGGAATGTGACCCAAGTGGTAACAACCTTACTACCAATCTAGCAAAAGGGCCTGTTTTTTTTTATTTTTTGTTTTTGTTTTTTTACTCTAATGACATAAAAAATGCTGGCAATTGTGACAGAATGACACTTTCAAGACTATGGTGTATTATAGCAAGAGTTTTGTCTAACAAAATTATTTTGGAAACATATTGATGATGTAGGTTACTATTTTGAGGGAATCCTCAGACATAGAATTGTTTTGAACCTCTAAGAGATAGATAGAAATCAAGTCTATCTTTCTGCTGATAGAAATTAAGAGGTCCAGGCCATCAATCCTAACAACAAAATAAAGTTGACTAATAGATTGAGATCATATGAATTCTTTACAATTCAGTGTCTAAGTGAAACTTTACTGTACACAGTCTTGTGAGACTCAAAAGGTAAAGACCCTACTAAGCCCTTTCTAAATTTCTGACTTACTCACTGAGATGATAATTAAGTTTATGAAAAGTTGTTTTATAATAACAGGTAATTAACCAACAGGTAGTTCATAAAAATGGGAAGATGTATGACCATGCAAACATTCATGATCTCCTAAAGTATTAGACAATAGAATCAGTACCAGAGTTGGATATCTTTTTACTATCCAAAATGTTTGAAGAAAATGAAAAATAGGAAAACAATACAAGTTGATAGAAGGATTAAAAAAAATGAAAGTATGAATTGGTCAATTAATTCTGCCAAAAAGTTTAGAATTACCTTGGGAATTTGAACTCTGAACTTGTTCCCAGGTTAGGATTATCCAAAGGCTGAAACTGGTAAGGAATATATATGGAAATGAAAATTCATGCTTATATTCTTATTTTTATTCTGGGCATGGAAATTAGTAGGAGTTTATGTTGTTATACTTTATAAATTAGTTGTGTATAATAACTTTTTGAATACATTTATATTATATGGTGAAAATAATAAAGCAAAACATAAAAAGATACATTTGAAACTATTTCCAAATAGATGGAAGAACAAACGCAATGATGATATTTGGTGTACACTAGCTGGAAAATGAACTGCGCAACTTGTGGTCAGGGCTGTGGGGAAAGCAAAGGAAGGGGTAACATTGTCCAAAAGAAGTGTGTTTATTTCCTGATATATGAAATGGTAAAGACTCTGTACAAAGCCTTTACAATAAAAATAAAATTTTGTTAAAAATGTAAATAAGAAACTAGAAGGAAGAGATAACAGACAAACTTTGCTTTTGGGAAAATATAAAAACCAGAGATGGGTTCTTCTGTCAATGTGAGTATGAATAAAATATTCGCCTACCCCCATGCAAAGATTTATGTGTTAAAATCTAATCACTTAGATTATTTTGATCTCCTCATGGATAATATTCTTTCCAATAACTAGAAGCAGATTTTTGTTAGTTCTTTCCATTTCAACACAAGGTTGCAATAATATTCATCTGAGGAAAAATACCTGAATTTACCTGAAAAAAAATTAAGCCTCTTTTTGATAGCTTTTAAGAAATAATAATTTATTTGAGTCTTGCAGGTAATGTTTAATCATCTTAAGGAATGAATTTTAAAAATCTTATTATGAGTATTATTAAATTATTATGACATATAATGTGACTAAAAATTGTATATTTACTTTTTCATTATTTCTTTCTACAGATTTTCATGAGAACTCTCAAAATCCTGAAAATTAGTTTAGTGTACATTACCATTACAATTTGACCACACTAATGTTAAATTTTGAGTTGGATACATTATGAATAAAAAAATGTTGTTTAGAATTAACTGCTTTGATCTAGCATCTATTTATTTATTCATTTACCCTAACAATTAAAAATGGTAGCATTTCATTAAAGGTTTCATAAAGAATGGCAGGGAATTTTTGCTGCCTCATATTTGGCTTAGTTCTCCAATGTAACATACATAAACAGAAATCTAATTTTATAAGAAAATATAAAGTATTAAAATATGTATATGACTATACAAATTTCCTATTTTCCAATTTTAAACAATGTATGAGTACTAAAGTTGGCAATAGTAACCATTTTAAACTATAAAAATAAAAGCAAACTAGAAATGTCCTTGTGAAACTTCAAGATTGGTTTGACTTTCAGGTAAAATCAAAAGACTTTTCTACAGTTGATTCCCATTTTTGTATGCAGCTGATTTTAGCCTCAGTAGTTCTATGATACACTGTTCTCAGTGAAATAAGAAACAAGTAACATGGATAGTTTAATAGGGATTTTGACTTTGAATTTATTTCCTATTTAAGTTTCAAGAAAAATTTTTACAACTGAAATGTTTTGGACTATTTTTAAAAGAACAAACAGAATTCTCCCAGCTCACACACTATCTACAGACTAAAAAGCACTCTAGCAGCTAAACTAAAATAAAACAAAATAAAATGAAATAAAGAAAAAAATCCACTTTCCTTTGAGATGTATAAATGGACTCCCATGTACAGCACTTCCTCTAGCGCAATGTCACTGAATGCTTCTACATCCTTTGTCTTTTCAAAACTAACTTTGAAAATGAAAAAGTTAAAAATATGCATATCACAAAAATGTTATTAAACAAAAATGTGCATATGATATAATAGAATTTTTTGTGTCTTCCTTTATAATTACAGTATATTTTATGATGGAAACATGGTATTGTAGGCATAGTTCTTTTCTTTGAGTTTGAGCATGGAACTAGGTTATTCTTTGCTCTTTCATGTATTTACAAATCCATTATCAAGTATCTTTATGATTATTTTATTTTATTTATTGTCTTCATCTAGACATATATAAGCTTGTGCACTAGATATTCATGATGTCTTTATTACAAAACAAAATCAATTACTCAGGGAAGTATTTTTTAAGATTTTCTTTTTCACATTACAGCAAAAAACAGAAAATGTTGTATGGCAATGAACTCCTGAAAATTTTATAACAGTATGGTTGAAATGTTTATTAACCAAATTTTATTATCTATTTTTAGTGCTCATAGCTTTTCAAATATAAATTCATTAAAATATCTATTTTTGCTCATTCCCAAATGTAACATTTCACAAGCCTGAAAAATGTTGTATAAGCATTTTTCAAATATATTTCAAGTGGCAGTTTAACCATGGTTGTAGTCCTCCTATAAAATTGGACTGCAGTTACAGTGGAAAATGTTGTATTAAAAATGTGTATTTGGTGCTGGTATACTTTGTGGAGGGGAAGGGAAAAAACAAATTGTTTAAATAGGGATACAGGTGGATCCATAGCAACAATGAGATATACAAGACTTTATGTCGAAAAACGAACTTTACAATTTTGGCGGGGGAGGCTGGGAGATTGGCAGGGGGCAGGGCGGGGTGGGGAGAGGAAGGGTGAAGCATGGCGCAGGTGGTGGGAGGGAAGATGGGAAGGGATGGGAAGGGATGGGAAGGGAGACAAAGGAGAAGGCAACAATGCTTGATAAGAAATGTACTCATTATCTTGCCCATATAATTGTAACCCCTCTGTACAGTATTTTCACAATTAAAAAAAATGTCCTTACAATTCTCCCATTTAAAAAATGAAGAACTTAATTTCTTAAAAAATTCAAAATGGTACGACTAGTAATATGAATTTTCTTTAAAAAGATTTTACTTTATTGTTTAATAAATATGGTGTTTTTAATAACTATATTATTGTTTAATACTATGATGTTGGAAAGTCTCGTTTTAAAATTTTTAGTATCAAAGTAGCAAGCAGAAGAAAACCTTGGAGCCATTTTGCCGTTATATTTTATACTTAAATCCCTGGATAATGTACTACTACACAAGGGAACTGTTCAACTGAGGCTTGGCATCTGTAACTAAAAATTAATTTTAATTCAAGACTTACATGTTATATTGCCAATTTTGGAGAAGGTACTTATACAAATAGCACATCTCTTGCAGCACATTTTATTTTATTTTATTTATCTAAGAGGCCAATCCACCTGAACAATGGCTACAAAAGCAAAAATAAGTTGTTAAGGTGTAACAGGTATGTGTTCTGGGTTTGAAAAAAACATTAAGGTATCAGTTTGAGATAAAGCTTAGGTGGGAAACAAACAGGATTAGTTTTTAATGACTCAATACCACATCTCATTTACCATTCTAAATAGCAAATGTCCTAATTCTGAGGATAGATACAATTTTATTATAGATTAAAGTGATTTTTAAAGAATTGTCCATAGCTTGACACATGTAAATTTATTTCATAAAGATAATATATCACTATTTGAAATTTCATGGAACATTAAATACAGCAAGAAATAACACAGTGTAATTTGTATTCTGTCTTGCTAGACAGAAGATATAACTGAACTGAAATGAAAGATAAAAGATTTCCCTTGGACCAAGGACAATTTAGAATGACAAAAAAATGAGAATCTGATATGGATTAAGATTTGATAGGCTGAAAGTAATTGTATTTGTTTTGTTGTTTGTGAGTTCATTATGGACTGCATTAGCTTTCAAGTATCACTTGTAGTTATAAATCTGAAATCTCAATCTGTATTAGTTTTGTTCCTTATGATTACCTTCACATGTAGCATACTCATATCTGTTTCAAAGTGTTTCTGGGGGTGATCAGTATCCCCCAGGGCTAAGAAGCTATTTTTACTTGATTTTAATTGAATTGATAGTTGAAATAATGGCAGATGTTTTTGGTCTTTGGTTGCATACTAAATGAAATATATCGCTAATAATGAGTTGATATAGAATGTTTCAATCAATTACAAGTCCCTTGTTGATTAACTGTTGCTAAAGTTGGATGCAGCTGTAATCACAGCTACCTAGAGACATTTTTAGCATTATATACATACATTGATTAATAAATTGAAAATACTATTCAACACTAAGTTGATAACATTAGATTGCTTTTAATGAGTGATTTAAAACTTAGTTGACTACTTTTATAACAGTAACAAACAGAATAAAATATTACATTCCCCAAGCACTTCTCAAAAGAAATTAATGAGGCAATAAGAGCTATGTGAAGCTGGTAATCGCTTACTAATCGATCTGTTTTTAGGATTACATTAAACCTACAGTTATGTATTTATGTCCAGATTTCTTTGAAGTACACAAAATAGTCATCCCTTCCTGAAAAAATCTTCAGTCTGTTGCTTAGGAAACCATTAAGCTATTTACTACAATGGGGAAATTGGTTGACAGATCATTAGTGAAATAAATATACGATCTCCATGAACTCATAACTATCAACATGCACTAAATGATCTTGTTATGTGAGAATATATCACAGCCCTCAACAGGCATTGCTCCAAAGCATTTGATGGGAAGAGTGGTATGCGGTGGAAAATAAATGCAAGGGAACATCACCACCTTGTGAGAATTAATTTTCAGTGATGTTATTTTAAAATTCCTAGATATATTCAGCAGTATTCCTTAATGAAGCCTACTTGTGAGCATATTAGTAGGATACAGATTATCTCACTTTCAACAATGTTTTATTGGCATCCTTCAAACAATGAGAACCATTATAATCCATTATGATGCTTTTACCCTTTTCTGCACACCACCTCCATATTTCAGCTCTAACTTTTTTTTGAAAAACAATTTATTTTTAGGTAGCTCAATTATAATTGATGCATACTCAATTATACTTCAATATAACTTATTTCCTCTCATATTACCTGAAATATTGAAATTCTTTCTTCTTAATTCTGCACTTGAAATCTGAATTGCCTATCTAAGATACATCTGTTTTTCAAATACGTATCCAAATAATTTCCCCTATGATTAAAAAAAATCTTTATTGCATTTTATAGTTTGAATAATCTACTAGATCTGACCTGTCCAAATCAGGCATGCAATTTTGTTCCACCCTAACAAACAAGAGCATATTAATCATGTAATGAACCAATAAAGATGAATGCCTGATTAACTCCCTGGCCAGAATTAATTACCACAGGAGCAGTTGTTCTTACAACTGAAATTAGAGCTTGTAAATGATATGGGTAATCAATGAATCACTCTGCTTCTAATATGATGATCAAGAATATGCATGAGATGAACCTTTTCACACCAGTAAGTTTTGCTGTTTAGAAGTGATAAGATTCCAACTTATCTGTAGTTATACTAGCCATTTTAATTAGTGGAAAGGGAATTAGAGTTATGGGTTTTCATTTTACTTCCTATGGGTAAGCTAGCTACATTATTAGTTCTAAGTGGGTTGCTTTTTCTTCTCAAGTACTTTATGAGAGTTTAGGATTGTTGGTGTATCATCAGACTAAACACAGTCACAGGGGATTATAGGGTTTCACATGTCACGAAATATGAGGTACAAGTCATTTTTTATTATTATATTTTCATGGTCCCATAATTCTCCTTTTATTTTACATTTTAGTGGATTCTACTGTATATTTATTATTATCATTATTATCATTATTTTTTCAAATAAGGGAGTCATTTTTACTGCTTGATATTTATCATTATATTCCCTTACGAAATAAGTAAAATATGCCACTGGTTCTTATATTTATGAAACTCTAGTTTCTTATGATTGATTTGTTGTGTTATTGTACCAATTTTATGAGTGTCCCCACAGTCAAAAACAACTACATATTTTCCCTGTAACATATTTCTGGCAATATGCAATGAAATTTTCTTGATATTTTATTCCTACAAGGTTTTTCCTTGTGTATTATATATATGTATATATATTATTTGATTGATGTATGTGTCTAAAGGTGATTTATACTGTAATATGACCAATGTGGGTTTTGGTGGTTTCTGTTTTATTGTATGATTTTTTTTCTAACTTTAAAACTACAGTTAAAATAATATCTGTTGACTTTCTGGCAATTACTTTGAAATTCAAGGAGAAATTATTCAATTAGTTCTTTGTATCCCTACATTATGTACATTAAAACTTTTTATTTAAAACTTTGAAGAACTTTTTAAATAATATTTTCTTATAAAGATGATGTACAGAGGGATTATATTTACATCAGTAAGATATTGAGTACATTTCTTGCTAAATAGCGTGAACCCATCCCTCTTTTTCTCCTGCTTTCCTTCCCCCTTGACTTTCTTGTCCTACAAGTTGTAAAGTTCATTTTCAATGTAGTGTCTTGTATCACTGTTGCATTGGCTTACTGTCCATTGTCTTACTGTTTTGTTAGTCCTCTTCCCTTCCCCAAATCAGATAAACATACATATATGACACAGGGTACCAAAATAAAAACAAACAGTGGCCACAGGGGATAAGCCAAAAGAAAAATAAGAAAAAAATATATAACTTCATATAATATATTATAAAACCAAACCAAACAAAAAACCCTTCTTGCCCTTCTTGTTTCCATATCTTAGAGTTCATATCCATTAGCATCATTTTATATGATCATATGCACATATTTATTGGGCTACTGTGATCCTCTGTTAGGGTATCTTAGGCATATACTAACTACCATGGTTAAGATATGGAAGCAACCCATATGTCCCTCTGATGCATGGATCGGGAAAATGTGTACATATTCACAATGGAATTCTATGCTTCCATCAGAAAGAATGACATGACCCCATTCATAAGAAAATAGGAGAACTTGGAAAACATCATATTAAGTGAAATAAGTCAGACCCAGAGAAACATAAGCTCCGTGGTTTCCCTCATTTGTAATAATTAGTATATGCTTTGAAAAATTTAAAAATACTGGTAATTAATATTTAAGATTTATGTTAGCTAGTGTAGTTGTGAATTATAATGCTCCATACAGTTATACCCACTTGTTTTCAAATTCTTCTGGTGATAGGAGAATTAGTTAAACCAAATACCAACCAAGAACAATTAGTAAATTAGTTGCAACTTGTATTTTAACAATATTTTGAAGGAGTAGTAGATAACTGCTGAATAAAAAAAAAATCCCATTTAATGGCTTAAAATAACAATTATTTAAAAATTCACCTTCTGAAATTAGGTGTATCATGCTGGTGTGAGGCATGTTTAGCTGATCACAGCTGAGATCTCATATGTATATAAAAATGACAATACATGACATGATATATATATATCATGTCATGTATTATCTGAAGGGGCTTTGCTTAGAATTAACTCATTAGAAATGTCTGGGTTTTGATGGGCACTGGTGACTCATGTCTGTAATCCTAGCCAACTCAGGAGGCCAAAATCTGAGCATTGTGGTTTATGGCCAGCCTGGACAATAAAATCCATGAGACTTTTTTTTTAATTGTGAAAGTACCTTACAGAGAGATTACAATTACATGATCAAGGTAATGAGTACATTTCTTATCAAGCATTCTTGCCTCCTCCTTTGTTTCCTCTTCCATCTCTTCCCTTCTCCCCTGCCTCCCCTCTCTCCCACAGTGCCAAAGTTGTAAAGCTCTCTTGTACATCTCACTGTTGCAACGGGTCCACCTTTATCCCTACTTAAACAATTTGTTTTTTCCCTTCCCCTCCCCAAATTATACCAACATCAAATATGGTGAAAACAGGGGTTATGCCATGGGGCAGGGACATACAAAGAAAGAAAAAAAATCTTATAAATATGTTAGAAACAATAACAAGCAAGAAAAAAAAAACATTTGAGTCTTTATCTTGGGGTTATCTCCAGTCAACCACCAAAGAAACTGGAAGTGGTGCTCTGGTTCGAAGTGGTAGAGTGCTAGCCTTGAGTGAAAGAGCTCAGGGACAACACTCAAGCCCTGAGTTCAAGCCTTACAACTGACAGAAAAAAAAGAAAGAAAGAATGGGAGAGAGTGGTGGGGAGGGAGGGAGGGAGAGAGGAAGGAAAGAAGGAAGGAAGGAAAGAAAGAAAGAGAAAGATGGGGCTGGGAAGGTGGTTCAGTGGTAGAGAGCTTGCCTTGCATGCTCAAGGCCCTGGGTTCAATTCCTCAGCACCACATAAGCAAAAAGAAAAAAGCCGGAAGTGGCGCTGTGGCTCAAGTGGTAAAGCACTAGCCTTGAGCTGAAGAGCTGAGGGACAGTGCCCAGGCCCAGAGTTCAGGTCCCACGACCGGACCCAAAAAAAAAAAAAAGAAAGAGAAAGAGAAAGAAATAGAAAGAAAGAAGAAAGAAAGAGAGAAAGAGAGAAAGAAAGAGAGCTGGGTGCCGGTGGCTCACTCTTGTAATCCTAGCTACTCAGGAGGCTGAGATCAGAGGATCACGGTTAAAAGCCGCCGGGGCAGAAGAGTCCGTGAGACTCTTATCTCCAATAAACCACTAAAAAATCGGAAGTGGTGCTGTGACTCAAGCGGTGGAGTGCTGGCCTTGAGCTGAAGAGCTGAGGGACAGCACCCAAGCCCAGAGTTCAAACCCCACGACAGACCAAAAAAAAAAAAAAAAAGAAAGAAAGGAAGAAATGACTGAGATTGAGCACACATTGATGGCTATTTCTTCAATGAATACTAAACTCAAACACACTATAGAAACCTTTCTCACGAATGCCATCAATACTTCCTTAAATATAGAGATTGTTACTGTTATCTTTTAGTAGTTCTACAAAGGGGTTTCAACTCAATGTATCAATATATATGGACAATGCATCTGGTTTGGTTTCATATCTTAGCTATGGTGAATAAAATGCTGGGATAAACAGTTGTGCTGGTAGCTTTAGTATGGCTTTATTTGTGATCATTTGGGTAAATGCCCAGAAGTGGGATTGCTGAGTCAGAGGGGAGCTCTATGTGGAGTCTTTTGAGGAACCTCCCCATCAGCAGATGAATGAATCAAGAAAATGTGATACTTATTTATCCTATGTATGTATGTATGTACCTATCTATCTATCTACACAGTAGGATTCTATTCTTTCCATCAGAAAGAATGACACCACCCCTTTGTAAGGAAACGGAAAAATTTGGGAAAAAAATCATATTAAGTGAAGTAAGCCATACCCAAAGAAACATAGGTCCCATGGTCTCTCTTATTTGCAATCATTAGTATAAGTATGGTATAATCTTAGATGAGCAGAATAGTCAAATTGCTATGTTTATAATATTATCATATAAGATGATGCTAAGAAAAATGAACTAGAAGACATGTACACAAGAGGTTTTCCTTTGTTGCTGTTTTTTTAAACATCTATTTTGTGATTTCTTGTTTCTTTTGTGTGTTCTTCCCTCTACAGTTTATCTGGTTTTCACTGTAGTTGATTTGGTACCCTGGTATTGTGCATACATTTAAATGAATTAGGGAAGGGCAGAGGAGCAACAAAATGGTGAGACCAAGGACAAGGGGGAAAGCAATGCAATGGTGATACTTACAAGACTGTATGTTGGAAATGATCTATTCAACTTGGAGGTGGGATTAGGGTGGAGGGAGAGTGAGAGAAAAATGAGGGTGGGGTAACAGCTTCAACAAGAAATGTACTTTTTACCTTACCTGTGTAACTGTAACCCCTCTGCACATCACCTTGACAATGATAAAAATCTAAAAAATCAAAAGCATCTTAATCAAAAGCATTCTTCTATCCTTCTCTCCCATAAAGTATGGTTTAAGCTATAACGTTAAGATTTTAAAATATATTTTTCAGACATTTTCACTCCATTTACATGGAGATATCGAATGTATAAGTAATTTTTATATAATTTATAAGAAAATGTGAGCATTTTGTCCAATAGAAATATTTGTTGTTTTGACTTCATTTGCTGAAGACTACTCATTTCCTACCATTGAATTATCTCAGTAACTGGTTGTCAAAGTGAGTCAATTTATAGACCTTTAGTTGGTTTCTTCAGGTCTATTAAACTCTGTGTTTAATGTAGTTTGATGATAGCAATGTGAGATTTTTAACTCTGTTCTTTCTTTTAGCAAATTTTATTTTTGCTAATTCTATTTCTTCTCACTATAATTGCTGGGATAGATTTGTCAATATCTTTAAAAAGTAAAAAAAATTCAACCTTCTGCAGGTCAAAAATCTACTCATTAGAGTCTGGACCTAGAGCTGATATTCTGTAATCATGAGGAAGTTTGGAACAAAGTTGAGCCATATCTGTGCAAGAGTGCAAATATCTGGACAGAGATCACACTCAAGTGACATCTATTGAGCTTTTGAATCAATCACTGTTTTGATTTTCATTTGTCTGATATAATAAATTCTATTTTTGAAATAAGCCAACTTAACTTACTTTTCTTTGCTCTTACCAAAATATGTTCAAAATTTCATAAATCATTCTAGTTAAAAAAAATCTTCCCTGTGTCAAAGATCCACACAACTCTTCTTTTCCAAGGTATGATATCAGACTACCTTAAAAAGCTCTTCATCACCTATTGAAAAATCCTAAATTTTTAACCGTGAGATTTAAGATTGTTAGTTATTGAGCCTTGCCACTTTATAACTCCTTTTTATCATGCTTTACTTCATCTCATACAATTTTGATATGACGTTATCATTTTTAATTCATTTTTTTCTTTAAGACACAATGAAAAAATTTTTGACTGCTTCTAATTTGAGAGCGTATGCTTTTTATTTTTTGTAGGTTGAGGGGGCTGAACTCTGGGCCTGGGAGCTGTCTCTCAGCTCTTCAGCTCAAGGCTAGCATCCTACTATTTGAGCCACAGTGCCACTTTGGCTTTGTTCTTCTTATGTGGTACTGAGAAATTGAACCCATTGCCTCACGCATTCTAGGCAAGCACTCTATCATTGAGCCACATTCTCAGCCTTATACAACTTTACTTGACAACTGAAATCCTAGATGTACTGAATGTTCATTGTATCTACAGGTCTTATAAAATCTTATAATTAGAATAAATTTCTGTATCATTTATTCCCACAGTGATTAAAGGACTTCAAGTTTCTGTGATAATAGTTATCATGGCCATGTTTTGTTATTTTTTAACATATCCTTCTGCCTCTAAAATATGAATTCACAAAGAAAAAAGTCAAGTGGTATTTAAAGTACCTGGGAAAAGTTAGGCAAAGTATTTATTAAACGACTTCTGAAACGAACCTAAACATAAACTTTTACTTAAAAACGGTTTCTAATAACTTCAAACTGAATAATCTATTAGGTGAACAGTAATGTCATAATTTATAAATGCAGTTTAAATAATTAAATAATTATATTTAAAACAAGTAGCATACTCATCATTTTGAATGATTAACATAAGTGCTTCAAAAATGACTACTTTTGTATCTGTCTAATAACTTATAAATTATGAACTTGAAAATTGTTGTAAAAATTCTAGGTCTTTACCGTTTAAACAGAAGTTTTGTTCTCATTTCTAGTTTTTAAATTCTAACTTGTCTGTTATGCAGAGTTTCCCTCTTTTACCATCATAGGAACAAATGTGTATTTGCATATAAACAAAGCTATTAAATTTAAACTTACTCGTAATATCAATATACAAGTTTAGATATATTAATATGTGGGTACACACCTAATACATAATTTATTTTTCTTTTTAATAGCGAATGTAGGCATCAACAACACAAATATGATTTGCCTATAGGATCACATATGTAGAAAATGCATCTTTGAATATGTAACATATATCATAACCAGACCCAAAGTTCTTGAAAGACAGCTATTTCCCTCAAATCTTCATTTTAGTACAAGATGTCAGCTAACAGTTGCCAGTCAAGGTCTACAGAATTCAGGTATGTTCAGATATAAATTTCTGTATCTACAAAAATTCTTCAGTCCTGGAATTTAAGGGTAAGAAAGCTGGAATGGATAGAATCCTATGTATATACGAAACTATTGATTTTATGCTACATTGAAATATTAATGCAAATAAGTCAAAACTCTTTAGTACATTTTTCTCATCTTATTTCTTTTTCTTTTAAATTTATTTCTTTTTTTCTTATTCATTTATATATTTATTTATTTATCTGTCGTAGAGCTTGAACTCTGGTCCTAGGTACTGTTCCTCAGTAATTCAGCTCAAGACAAGCACTCTACCACTTTGAGCCACAGAACCACTTCCAGTTTTCTGGTGGTTAATTGGAGATGAGTCTCAATAAGTGGGCTAAAGACTTAAAGAGAAACTTCTCTGAAGAGGAAAGAAGGATGGCCAATAGACACATGAAGAAATGCTCAACCTCCCTAGCCATAAAAGAAATGCAAATCAAAACAACACTGAGATAACACCTAACCCCAGTTAGAATGGCTATAATCAAGAACTCTAATAACAACAGAAGCTGGAGGGGATGTGGACAGAAGGGAACCTTACTGCATTTTTGGTGGGAGTGTAAACTTGTTCAAACACTTTGGAAAGTAGTATGGAAGTTCCTCAAAAGACTCCACATAGAGCTCCCCTATGACCCAGCAATCCCACTTTTGGGCATTTACCCAAATGATCACAAACAAGACCATACTAAAGCTACCAGCACAACTATGTTTATTGCAGCATTATTTACCATAGCTAAGATATGGAACCAACCCAGATGCCCCTCAGTAGATGAATGGATCAAGAAAATGTGGTATATATACACAATGGAATTCTATGCCTCCATCAGAAAGAATGACATTGCCCCATTTGTTAGGAAATGGAAAGACTTGGAAAAAATTATATTAAGTGAAGTAAGCCAGGCCCAAAGAAACATAGGTCCCATGGTTTCCCTTATTTTCAATAACTAGTATATGTCTGAGACAAGCAGAAACGGTCAGGTAAGTCGTTGTTAGGCGAAATGAACCCCAAGATAAAGATTGAAATGGTTTTTCTTTCTTGCAATTGTTTCTAACATATTTATAAGATGATTTCTTTGTTGCTTTGTATGTCCCTCCCCCACAGTATAACCATGTTTTCACTGTATTTGATGTTGGTATAATTTGTCGAGGGGAAGGGAAAAACAAATTTTTAAATAGGGATATAGGTTGACCCATTGCAACAATGAGATGTACAAGACGTTATGTCAAAAAACAACTTTATAACTTTGGTGTGGGGAGGGGGTAGAGGGGAGGGGGGAAGGGAGAGGCAGGAGGAGGCAACAATGCTTGATAAGAAATGTACTCATTACCTTGCCCATGTAATTGTAACCCCTCTGTATGGTATTTTCACAATTAAAAAAAACGTATCTCACAGACTTTGTTGCCTGGTCAGACTTTGAACCATAATGCTCAGATCTCAGCCTCCTGAGTAGCTAGTATTACAGGTGTGAAACACTAGCTTTCTATTGCCTTTTTAAAAATTTGAGATAGGGTTTAACTATGTTTATCCTAGTTTAGTCTCAAAGTTGTGATCCTTCTGCTTAGCTTTTAGATTTTGGGGATTAGAAGCGTGTGCCAACACATTCAGGTTCCTGTTTTTGAGACTAAGAAAATGTTTATTTTTCTGAGTTTAAGAAGGGATGATAAACATCCTTATCCAACTGTGGACAAGATAAAACACACTATCTCTATCATACTTTTCACTGCCATTATATATATAAATATATATATATATATTTTAATTTTATTTTTTTGGGGGGGGTCCAGTCATGGGGCCTGAACTCTGGGCCTGGGCCTCAGCTTTTCAGTTCAAGGCTAGCTCTCTACCACTTGAGCCACAGCACCACTTCTGGCTTTCTTCTTTTTTGCTTATGTGGTGCTGAGGAATCGAACCCAGGGCCTCATGCATGCAAGGCAAGCACTCTACCACTGAGCCACCTTCCCAGCCCCTGGCATTTTATATTTGCACTAGTGGCATGACAGAATTGTTTTTAAACATGTAGGAAATTAGTGAGTCAGCTATTAGAACACGAGAGGTTTTGTAATGGACCTACTGTAGGTATTCACACCTATATAATTGCAAATGCTATCTATCCTTCCAGAATGCTAGTTTACCAACTTAAAAAAAAAAACTCATAGTAATAATGTATCCTCTTATTTTTGGTTCCTGGCTTTATTGTTTTAGAGAGGGCTATCTCTAAATCCGCTTCCTTAAATATTGGAGATTTCACTTCAAACAAGTATCTAAGACTTTTTCAATGTTATTATGCTTTTGGTGGCAAAGAGTTCCTTATTCCGTACAGTAGGTATTCAAGAAGTCCTCTTTTGAGTTTGCATTTGACCAGGAGAAGTAGTGAGCTATAATTTAACTAGCATTAAGCAAAATATGACATATGTGATGTGGTTTGTTACTGAACTATGTAGTTAAGCACTGAGGTATTGCTTCATAGGGTCATAACAGACTCACTGACAGACTGAGTTTTCTTATGCTCTTGGCAGAACAATAGTTCTTTCAAAGTTGCCCTTGTAAAGGCATTTGTTATCAAACAACAGCAGCTCATTCTTTATTTTAACCATCTTGGCCTCCATTTTTATTCAAACGTCTTCCTTTTTTGGAACTTCAAAATAAAAGTTGACATGGG
Organism: Dipodomys spectabilis; assembly: GCF_019054845.1. Classification (NCBI taxonomy): domain Eukaryota; kingdom Metazoa; phylum Chordata; class Mammalia; order Rodentia; family Heteromyidae; genus Dipodomys; species Dipodomys spectabilis. The sequence goes on from NW_024870709.1 coordinate 15,264,704, forward strand.
CTCTTCCATATTTGTTTGTACTGAATTATTATCATTTCATTTTCTCTCTAATACCTAGCCCTTTCCTAAAACAATATGATGAATATTAATTATCTGGGAATTCTCTCTTAACTCTGCAACTTAGAGGTTCTCAATGTCTCAACCAATATTTAGCTGCCACTGAACTAAAATTTGCTGATAATAAGATACAGTAAGTGATGAAACTGAAGCTCTGTGCCAGGGTATAAATATACCCAGTGGTCCTCACCAGGAGACAGGATTTTTCTACCTTTGCTGTCTTTGTGGTCAGAAAGAACAGTGAGGGATATGTAGGAGGAACACTGTAGAGAATCTCAAACTTAGTTAGACTGGGGGCTGTTTAGGCTGGGATAGGGTGGTCTGCTCATTAATTCTTATATAATACTCAATATACAGGCCATAAACATAGCAGTTGATGGGTTCTCTGTTTCTCTTGTTTTTCCATTTTTACTTAGATATTCTCATTTCAATATCACTAGTATATAAGTAGTTTTGAAATTCATCAGTAGAGAAGCTTTCTTTATCAAACTGGAAGAAGAGGAAGTTTTGCATACAGTAGTAAATAGAATATATTAAAAATGGAAAGGAAAATATTTTCTTTTCTTTTTTTGGTATTTTACAATTTATGATAGGTTTTAAGCATCCCAGTTCAAATCAGGGGCTAGGAATGGATATTTCTTTTTCATGGAAACCTTAGACTAAATCCTGAAAAGGAAAATTTCTGCAAAGATAACTCACTCAGAGAGATTCTGGATCCTTAACTGGGCAACTCATAAAAAGACACAATACCTATATCATTAACTTAATATTAACAAAACTTTTCTATGAATGAGAAACATACTTTTCCTGTTCTTACCTTTTTAATTAGCTTTGCTCATCCCTCATTGTCCATTTTTTAATATATATTTTTATTGTAAAGATACAGTGCACAGGGGTACAGTTACATGAATAAGGTAATGAGTACATTTTCTATTGAGCAGTTACCCGCTCCTTTGTTGTTTTTCCCCTATCATCACTTTCCTCCCCACCTCACCAACTACCCCCTCCCCACCCCAGCCTGAAGTTGTAAAGTTCATTTTCAATATAGTGTCTTGTACATCTCATTGTTACAATGGGTTAACCTGTATCTCTATTTAAGCATTTTCTTAGAAATGTTTTTCATACAAAGAGGAAGTGTTAGAGAAAAAAAAAAATTTGTTGGTCTGGGAAAGTGGCTCAGTGGTAGAGTGCTTGCCTTGCATGCATGAGGCTCTGGGTTCGATTCCTCAGCACCACATAAGCAAAAAGAAAAAACCTGGAAGTGGCGTTGTGACTCAAGTGGTAGAGTGCTAGCCTTGAGCTGAAGAGCTGAGGGATAGCACTAGGCCCAGAGTTCAGGCCCCACGACTGGACCCTCCCCCCCCCAAAAAAAAATCAATTTTGTTATATATATCATTGTTATGTTCTTTTGTAGATATATTTAAAAATCTAAATAAAAATACTTCCCACCAAATTTGCTCATATGTTTGTATAAATGGGTAAAAACATGTTGGATAGCAAAGGGATTCTTAGATGTATACACATTTCCTTGAGAATTATTACTAACTTCTGTCCTTTGATTATTCCTATTTACTAAAAAATGTTCAAAAATCTTTTTTTATTAAATTAATGATCTCATGATTATTGCAATTATCATTACTGTATATAATATTTGTACATTTTTCTCTAGGTGTTGAATTAACTTAAATAACAGTATATGTATCTTTTTAATATTAATAAGTTTCTTATTGTGAAAATGCTGTACATAGGGGTTACAATTACATGAGCAAGGAGGAAGGTAATGAGTACATTTCTTATCAAGCATTGTTGCCTCCCTCTTCGTTTCCCCTTACCATCCCTGCCCTCCCCCCCGACTCTGCCAAAGTTGTAAAGTTCGTTTTTCAACATAACGTCTTGTACATTTCATTGTTGCAATGGGTCCACCTGTTTCCCTGTTTAAACAATTTGTTTTTTCCCTTCCCCTCCCCAAATTATACCAACATCAAATACAGTACATGTATCTTAAACTATTTTTTTTCTTCTGTCCGAACTCAAGACCTGACCACTGTTCTTGAAATTCCTTTTCTCAAGGCTAGCGTTCAACCACTTGAGCAACAGTGCCACTTCCAGATTTTTCTGATTTTATTGTAGATAAGAGGCTCACAGACTTTCCTGCTTAGGCTGTCTTCCATCTATGATCCTATGATCTCAGCCCCCTGAACAGCCATGATTACAGGCATAAGACATCAGTGCCAGGCTATAAAATATTTTTGAATTCATAAAAGGGATCACTTCTAATTTATAATATAACTAAGCTTTCCCTGAAATTGGGTGTATATTTTGTTCCAATATAATTGTATTTCTTTTTTTTTATTGTGAAAATACCGTAAAGAAGGGCTACAATTACATGGGCAAGGTAATGAGTACATTTCTTATCTAGCATTGTTGCCTCCTAATTTGTTTCCCCTTCCCATCCCCGCCCCTATCCCCCTTCTCCTCCTTTCCCCCCAAAGTTGTAAAGTTCGTTTTTAAACATAACGTCTTGTACATCTCATTGTTGCAATGGGTCCTCCTGTATCCTAATTTAAACAATTTGTTTTTTCCCTTCCCTTCCACAAATTATACCAACATCAAATACAGTGAAAACAGGAGTTATACCGTGGGGGGAGGGACATACAAAGCAACAAAGAAATATTTTATAAATATGTTAGAAACAATCCCAAGAAAGAAAAAAAACATTTGAGTCCTTATCTTGGGGCTCTATTCTTTTGTTGATTTCTCATTTTTTTAAACTTCTGTTTCTACCAAGCAAATAATTAATTGTGTAAGATACTAGTCCTAGATTCTTCGAGTAAGAAATAAAAATTTAATGTGGCAAATGTAGGAAACATTTTGGGAGAGGACAAGATAGTAGAGTAGAAATAGCCACCACATACCTGCATCTTCACAAACTTCAAAACTTCCAGGGCATGTACAAATTTGAAGATGTGGAAAGAATATTATCAACTAATAAGTACAGCATGGATGATAAGAGACCTGATTCTGAAAGAGAGAAGAGTTTCCAACAAAGCCTGGCATGAGAAATTTTGGGACAAGTGCACAAAGAAATATAATATCTGCAAGGTATTTTACTTGCTTGTTGAAGATATGCTTCCAAAAACCCAGAAAAAAAAGAAAATTTAAATAGGGAGGACTTGCAGGTGGGAAGAGCAAAGGTGTGGGAACTTTCTCCCTTCCATCGGTTGTCATCCACCAACTATTTATCTTCTTACTGCAAAATAACTTACTCTATCCAATAAATTCTAAAGAGAAGATTTTCGTCCTCACCTTAACTAATCATCAACTGCCTACTTTATTTGTTTGCTTATTAACTGTAATTTTTATCACTCAAATCTGTATATAGAAATCATGTGACTATATTTTTAAATGTACTTGCTCATCTCATTCTATTCCAAATGTAGTATAGACACATTTTTCTTATCAATAGTAAAACATATAGCAATTGTTTCAACCTCATTTTACCAATTATATAAAGATAAAGGTAGAATTAATTTAAACAAGAAACCATATTAATGAAACACATTAAAGTGTTAAAAGGGTGACAATCAAAGGTAATAGAGAAGGTAATTATAATAAAAAAGACATTATGGGTATGTATGGAAATAATGCAACCAACCACACTGCACCGGTAGTAGACACTAATAAAAGTACTACCTGGAGCCAGGCATCATTGGCTCATGCCAGCAATCCTAACTACTCAGGAGGCTGAGATCTGAGGTTCACAATTCAAAGCCATCCTGGGCAGGAAAGTCCTTAAGGTTCTTATCTCAGAAAAAGACTGAAGTGGATCTGTGGCTCAAGTGGTAGAACACTTGCCTTGAGTACAAAGTGGTGGCTCAGGAACAGTGCCTATGCCCCTTGAGTTCTAGCGCCAGTACTGGCAAAAACAAAGAAACAAAAATAGAAAACAAAATGTACTGCTTATTTGCAAAAGTGCAGCAAAATGATATTTGTTAGGATTTGAGGGAAATTGATGGAAATAGATTTACAAAAAAGCTTTTTGATACTAATCATCCGCTAACCAGATGGTTCATTTTATCCTATTAAGAGATAAATTAATTGCTATTATTTCTTAGTGTCTTGTAGTTTATAATACCAATAAAAGAAAATGCCCAGGCAAAGTTAGAAATTCAAGGTGCCCTTAAACTGCCATAAATGTATGTCAATGGTGAATGTTTATTGCTGCACTTGATCAATTTACTGGAGAAAGAATTTAAAAAAGCATGTATGATTAATCTGCTATTTAAAGAGCAATATGAAAACTAGAGAAGCTCTTTAGCAGAGTATGAAAATTTTCATTTCCTACAACCAAAAATAAAAAGCTGAGGATTAGATGCAAGTCTTATTGATCAGGTAGCAGAGGCCTAAAGAAAACTGAATTATCAGCCTTAGCAAATACGCTATGTAAAGGTCAGAATTCCAATTCAAAAGTGATTAAGACAATGTAGATCTTTGTGTAAAAAGACAGCCTTTATCCTATGTTCTCCAGATGTACTCATCCTGATGTCTTTGCCAAAGACTGGAAACTTGCAATAAGTCATAGTAAATGTATTCAGATATTTGTTTGAACTCCCTAGAGACAAAATGAGCTACATTCAGAAAGAGCTATGAGACTGAGCTTACAAGTACTGCCAGGAGTCATGAACATGTAGGAATAGATCTTGAGGATCTTGGTCAATAATCAGATCAGACACATTCTGACAAGAGTGACAGAGAATTATGTTTATTTTCAGGTTGGGTTTTTGAAAGAGGAGAGGAAATGGTGGCTTTTTTGAATGTAATACAATCACCAAAATCTAAGTTGGCAAATAGTGTAATAAAAGAAATACTTAGAGAAGTCAGGCTATGAGAGTGGATAAATTTCTTAAGGCCCACAAACATGTGAGTAGACTGAATTTTGTGGTAGCCTAGATGGATTTCATTTTGTTTTCCACAGCAATAAGGCGAGAAGACATTCATTTTGCTGTTCAGGTCAGTGGTTACTATCCTCCATAGAAAAATTTTTTCAGTAGAAGAGGTTGTTTCATAAAATTGGAAGGAAGACAGAGCTAACCCTGATATCTGGGGACCTGAAACGTCCCTGATGAAATGGGAAATATATAATCCTGAAGTAATATAGGGTGGAGGTAGGTCAGCAAGGTCAAAGTGACAGCTGTGGAGAGCTGACTCACATAGAATAAGTACATATTTGACTATGGCAAGTCTGAGAATAACACCTTGAGAGCTGGCAAGAATGTTGTTAGTTTCTAAAAACAAAGAGGTTAATGATGGAGGATAGGGGCTGAAGTTTTCTTATTACATCCCATAAAATAGTAAAATCTCTGTATATTTTTTCATTTATTTTCATTAATTTCTATCCTAATTTAATTTTTTCCATCTCCTGGGTTTGGCTTGTTTGTATATGTGTATACATATATATACATATGTGTATATATATCAGCATATGTATATATATGTGTGTATGTGTTTGTGTTTATTTTCATTGGATTCTAGAAACTTTCTTTTCTTACTTCTTCAATGATTGATTTGCCTTTCAGTATAGTTCAATCTCCATGTTCAGTCTCCATGAACCCGAATATTTTCTGTAAGTATTTTTTCTGTTATCCTCCAATTTTCTTCCATCATAAAATATTAAAGGATTTATGCTCTAGAATATTATCGATTTTGGAAAGATTCTCATAGTTTGCTGAGAAAAAAATGTGTATTTTGTAGTTGCTGGGTGAAATTTTGGCAGATAGTTGTTAGGTACAACTGTTTCATGTTATATTTTAAATTCGAAGGTTCTTGGTTGAGGTTTTTGCCTGGATAACCTATATGTTGATGAGAGGAGGGTATTGAATTCTTAAAAAAATATGGTGTTTTTACTTCATCTATGTGTGTTTTTAAGTTTGATAGTGTTTGTATAACAAAGATATGTACCCCTATATTTGGTCGATAGCTGTTAGCTATTGTCTTCTTTACTAACAGTAAGTAATTTGTTTGTCTCTTTTGATTAATTTTGATTTGAAATCTACCTTTTTAGTTACAAGTATAGCTATTCTAATCTATCTTAAGTCTGTTTGGAAGATCTTTTCCCAGTTTTTTTGTGATGCAAAAGTTTGCTATTGTCAATATAGATACAATTCTTGCTGACAAGAGATGCTTGGGTCTTATTTTTTTTTATGTTTTCTTTAATTGTGAAAATACTGTACAGAGGGGTTACAATTACATGAGTAAGGTAATGAGTACATTTCTTATCAAGCATTGTTGCCTCCTCCTTTGTTTTTCCCCCACCATCCCTTCCCTCCCACCTCCACAATTACCCTGCTTAAATTGTAAAGTTCATTGTTCAACAGTGTCTTGTACATCTCATTGTTGCAATGGGTCAACCTGTATCTCTATTTAAGCATTTTGTTTTTTCCCTTCCCCTCCCCAAATTATACCGACATCAAATACAGTGAAAACAGCGGTTATACTGTGGGGGAGGAGACATACAAAGCAACAACAAAAAAATCACATGGTACCTTATAAATATGTTAGAAACAATAGCAGTAGAGCGCTCGCCTGGAGCTGAAGAGCGCAGGGACAGTGCCCAAGCTGAGAGAGCTCAAGCCCCACGACCAACCAAAAACAAACAAACAAACAAAACCAAAAGAAAAAAAAAGAAAACCACTTTTGTCCCTATCTTGGAGTTCATTTCACTTAACACACCTCGTCTGGTCATATGTATATAGCTTTTGACCTTTTCTGCTTGTCCCAGACATATATTCGTTATTACAAATAAGGGAAACCATAGGACTTATGTTTCTTTGGGCCTGGCTTACTTCACTTAATATAATTTTTTTCCTGATCTTTATTTTTGGTTGTTCTTTTAGCTTCTCTTTTTTAATATTTGAAAAAAACTTATGATATTACTGTTGAATATATTATATATATATATATATATATATTTGTGTGTGTAGCTATCATGTTTTATCATTCATCAATGCCCATATCTTGTTTGGTCTTTTATATTGAATCCTGAATTATTTGTAACTGTATTTCTTTGATATCTTCCTCTACCCTTTCTATTATTTCTAATATACCTTTAAGTCCTGTAGTTCATTCTGCTCTGTCAGAAGGCCTTTCTACTTTTTAATTGAGAATATTCATAAAGAAACTGGATGAATTTAAAACCATTTACTATCTTTGGATTCATTCGTTAGATAATTATGAACTTTAATTTTGCTACAGGAGTTTGAACTCAGCGCCTTGCACTTTTCCTTTTTTTTTTTCTCACAAGGCTGATTCTGTATCACTTGAGTGATACCTCTACTTCTGGCATTTTGCTGGTTAACTGGAGATGAGTCAGAATTTTCTGCATTGGTTGATTTTGAACATACATTCTCAGATCTCAGATTCCTGAGTACCTAGAGCTACAGGTGTGAGGTACTTGTGTCCAATCTGTTAGGAACAGTAAAAAAGTTACTTACTTTATTTTTATTATAAAGATGATATAAAGAAGGATTACAATTTCATAAATTAGGTAATAAGTACATTTCTTTTCATACAGTATCTTCCTTTCCTTCACTCTCCCCACCCCCTCTTTCCTGTTTCCATCCATGAGTGTTCAGTAAACTCCATTGTTGTACTTTATACCTTTTTCCCTTGAGTTCTGCATACTCTTCCTACCCTCCTGAAGATATAGACAGGAATAAATCATACATAGGAACTTATGAGAAGTCATATAGCTCTGTTGTATTCTACTTCTTATATCTCTAATTTGCACATAAACATATATTGAGATTGACATATTTTCCTGCTTTATATAATGCCTTGTTTAATAATCAGCATTTTCCTGAGGCCTCAATTCACACTCTGAGGAAAGTCTATTTTAATAACTCCAGAAATAATATATATAAGACATATATACATACATGCTAAATATATAGATACTAAAAAAATGGAAGTTATCTCAAATTAATAGATGAAGACAAGAGCTAATATAACTATAGGAAAACTCCAAAATTTTAAAACTAGTATAGACAAAAAATACCAAAAATAAACAAATAAAATATGGAGCCTCGGGAAGAAAGAGATAATGAGGAAGAGGAAAATATGAGATGAAAGTATAAGTAATATTGAGAATATATTGAAGTAAGATTGAGAATATAGAAACAAATACAGAAAAAATAGAACAATCTAAAAAAATAGAACAATCTAAAAAATAAAATTTTATCTAATTACTTCTTCCTATCTGAAAAGATGGAAATGTTTCACTTTTCTACAAGCTTTCCTATTTTCCATTTTATTTGACATGATAAGGGCTAAGAGGGACATGTGAAGCAACTACTTGAGAATAAAGCTACTGTCAGATGTTCCTGCAAGCTGACTCTGAGGACACTTTGCACTGGAAGCACTCTTCCACTATGCACATTTATAGAAAATGATGGAAAAATACCAGTGCTTCTATCTAAAGGCTTAAAGGCTTCTATAGTATAGTTAGACATTCTTCTTTATATCATGAATGGGATTAATAGCATGCATTTCCATTCATGCAACAGATCTTGTTCCTGCTGGGGCCAAAAGATACAAAGTATATATGACCATGAAGTACTCAGTCTTTATCAAACTATCTTCCCTTGAGCATCGCGTTCCTACTTTGGGAGTCATCATTTCTAGATCTAGAAGTCAAAAGCTGTTGAAGTAAAAAGTACACATTTTCCAAGTGGAAACAGAGGATTGATTACTTGAAATAATATTTTGTGGGGACATTATTTTCAGTCCTTGCTTTACAAATTTGTAATACTGGGGCTGGGAAGGTGGCTCAATGGTAGAGCGCTTGCCTTGCATGCATGAGGTCCTGGGTTTGATTCCTCAGCACCACATAAGCAAAAAGAAAAAAGCCGAAAGTGGCGCTGTGGCTCAAGTGGTAGAGCGCTAGCCTTGAGCTGAACAGCTGAGGGACAGCGCCCAGGCCCAGAGTTCATGCCCCACAACCGGACCCCCCCCCCCTCAAAAAAAAAAACAAACCAAATTTGTAACTTTGTAAAAAAAAAAAAAAGGGATAATCAATCAACTTGTAGTGGTTGTTGAGTCAAAATTCTCACTTCATTTGGAAAGCTGCAGTTTCGGTAGGGAGGATAACATGCTAGTGCTTCAGATATAACTGCAAATAGCCATTCCACTGATTAGCTGGGTGGCAGTTGTTCGAGAGGTGTGGTGCATGATAAAGATATACGACCAATTTATTATATTGCCATAGCCATCACGCTCTAAAATGTAAGATGGGTCCCTGGGTTCAAACAGGGAGTAAAGAGAATTCTGATTAGTTAGAGGAAATACTCCATACCTATAACTTTAGATAAATTCCTATGGACAGAGCATATCCTCACTTTTGAGGGATATATCAAGATGAGTCAAGATTAATTTCTGCCTTTTTCTTAGCACTGAGAATCTGGTGGAATCATATTATTTGCAAATAATTTGTTTGTATCATGAAAAATAATAAGGGGCTTGGTTCATTTCCTGATCTCTCTACTAACTAGTCCTTTAGACTTGGACAAATTAATCTTTCTTGGGTCAAAACTGAATTTATTTCTTAATTGAAGACAGTATCATAAGTGAATAATTTTTATGTTATTGTGTAATTATAAAAGTTATGTACTTCCCTTTTTGTCAAGTCATTTTCATTAGTGATCAGAACTCAAAATTGCTATCTGACACATTAGGTTCTTTGACAGGAACACTACAATCTGACCCATGTCTCCAACCTCTGTCAAACTTTACATGGAAATCTCAGCAATCGAAGCTAGAGAGACTATGGATATAAAGCAAAAACACTAGACATTTTAAATCCTAAGCAATCCGGTACTGAACATTATAAAAATAAGCATAAGTTCTATAAACAGTGTTTCCCAAAGCAAAGATATTGGGAATGAGACAAAGCCAGGCTTCTCCATGATTTGTAACAGGCCATGTAACAGTAATGCAGAAAAAGGTAGAGTGCATGAATGGGCAAATGCAGTCTTATTATTCAATGTACATATGTGAAAATGGAATGAGATAACATAATAGAATGGATGTAGTTGGGAGAGATGAGAAATAATGATGGAAGTGAAGACATTGGTCAAAATTAATTGTAATCATAAATTGATATTGAAATCCCTTTGTACAAGTTTTTTTTTTTGGGGGGGGGGTGTCCGGTTGTGGGGCCTGAACTCTGGGCCTGGGCACTGTCCCTCAGCTCTTCAGCTCAAGGCTAGCCACCCTTCCATTTGAGCCACAGCGCCACTTCCGGCTTTTTTCCTTTTGCATATGTGGTGCTGAGGAATCTAACCCAGGGCCTCAGGCATGCAAGGCAAGCGCTCTACCACTGAGCCACCTTCCCAGCCCCCTTTGTACAAGTTTTTAAAGGTACTAAAATACTAAAAAGGAATGTAAATAATTCATTAATTTTTCAAACATCTGTAGTATTTGTGACATATTTGTGGAAATGATTGAATTTGTGATTCTTTCATACAGCAGTTACTCATTGAATGTATATTTTGTTCCCAAAGTAATATCTGAAATCTTGAGTGAGTGAGATAGGCATGTACACCACTATTAAAAAGCAAAGATTCCCACTTTTGGGCATTTACCCAAATGATCACAAACAAGGCCACACTAAAGCTACCAGCACAACTATGTTTATTGCAGCATTATTTACCATAGCTAAGACATGGAACCAACCCAGATGCCCCTCAGTAGATGAATGGATCAAGAAGATGTGGTATATATACACAATGGAATTCTATGCCTCCATCAGAAAGAATGACATTTCCCCATTTGTTAGGAAATGGAAAGGCTTGGAAAAAATTATATTAAGTGAAGTAAGCCAGGCCCAAAGAAACATAGGTCCCATGGTTTCCCTTATTTGCAATATCTAGTATAGGTATGAGTCAAGCGGAAAAAGTCAGATAATGTGATGTTAGGAAAACGAAACCTCAAATATGTATTTTAATGTTTTTGTTTCTTTCATGCATGTGTTTCTAACGCATTTATAATATTATCTCTTTGTTGCTTTGTATGTCCCTCCCCCACAGTGTAACCCCCGCTTTCACTATATTTGATGTCAGTATAACATGTGGAGGAGATGGGGACAAACAAGTCGTTTAAGGATTCAGGTGGACCTGTTGCAACAATGAGAAGTACAAAATGTCATGTCAAAACCAGCTTTACAATGTCGGGGGGGGGGGCAGGGGGGGTATGATTGGGTGGGAGGGAGGGGGGAGGCTGGGAAGGGAGGTGAAGGGTAAACAAAGGAGGAGGCTGCAATGCTTGGTAAGAAATGTATGCATTATCCTGCCCATGTAATTGTAACCCCTCTGTACAGTATGTTCTCAAATAAAATAAAATTAAATTTAAAAAAAAAAAAAAAAAAAAAAGCAAAGATATGCTATACTAGAGTATAAACAAATTGCTACTGATGAATTTCATAAGAATATTATGAGGACAGGACACATTTCTTCTACAAGATTTAACTGTCAATCAATTTGAGTATGTCTGCATGTTAACAAAGGCTTTCAAATCACTCGATCATTATGTCTGCAAGACATCTCCTTGCAAACACCACTTGTAGTTATTCACAGAAACTCAGCAGTTCTTTCACCACTGTAATCCTTTTTCACAAGCAGACGTTATCCAGCTTCTATTTCAGCTCACATATTATCAAATAAGTCAATTGAAGGAACTCTGGGGAAGCACTACTAATTGAAAATAGCATTTCTTAGACATGAATTATGATTCCAATCTGAGGAACTCTCCTTAGGCAATTTTAGGTAGCAGAAAGAAAATATCCTGACATAAAGAGAAAGAGAAAAGTTTACACAAAGACTAGTTACAACACAGGAATTATTTTGTAACTAGAGAGAAATAACATGCTATGTAAGATGATAGCTTGTACAACATTGTTCATTTCCTCATTCCTCAAACTCATATACAATTACTTCTTAGTAAGTTGGTAAAAAGCAAAAATTGCTTGAAGCCAATTCTTTCTACATGTTCTGAATTTGAATCTCTGTTATCCCAATAGTTGGTTACCTGAAATTGCTGGGACCATCAGGTCTCATTACATGATGGGGGAAGGGAAGATTGTGGTAAATTGGTGAGTTCTGAAGTTGAACTAAGAAGGAGAGAATTTTGTCTTGAACTAGAGGGTAAGAGAAAGCAATGAGTCCTAGAGTAGCATATATATGTGCATATATACATATATATTATACACACATATATATGGAACTAGATAACTCGAGGGGATGGATGTAGTTGGGAGAAATGAGGAATAAGGATGGAAGTGGTAACATTGGCCAAGATGAATTGTACTCACTAATTGATATGATGAATTGAAATCTCTTTGTACAACTTTTTAAAGATAATAAAATACTTATATAATATATAATGTATCAATATATATTAATAGATATTTATATATTAAGTTATCTAAACTAAGCCAAAGTATTATCTTTAAGTGATTATAAAAATGAGTTGCCATTCAGCAAAGCAGTTTATGACTACAAATATCAATATCTTTCTTTGAACATTCTCATCCCCTTTTACCAAATCCTTTCCCTCAGTTCTTTTAATTGTACACAGTTTTGTTGTTGGTGGTGGTGGTTGTGGGGCTTGAATTTAGGACCTGGTGCTGTCCCTGAGCCTCTTTGTGCTCAAGACTAGCACTCTACCATTTGAACCACAGCTTCACTTCCAGTTTTTGAGTAGTTAACTGGAGGTAAGAGTTTCATGGGGACATTTCTCCTCAGGCTGGCTTCGAACTGTGATCCTCAGATCTCAGCCTTCTGAGTAGCTAGGATTGGGTATGATCCACCTGTGCTTAGCATTTAAAAAATATTTGTTTATTTTTTTTAATGCTGACCCTGGTGCTTGAACTTGAGGCCTTATAGTGTCCCTAAGCTTTCTTGCTCAAAGCTAGCATTTTACTACTTAAGCAACAGCTCCACTTAGCTTTCTTTCTTTATTTTTTTTGTGTGATTAATTGGCAATAAGAGTCTATGGATATTAAGTGAAGTAAGCCAGGCCCAAAGAAACATAGGTCCTACGGTTTCCCTTATTTGCAATAACTAGTATATGTCTGAGTCAAGCAGAAAAGGTCAGATAAGTTGATGTTAGGGAAATGAACCCTAAGATATGTATTCAAATGTTTTTTTTCTTTCATGCGATTGTTTCTAACATATTTATAAGATTATTTCTTTGTTGCTTTGTATGTCCCTCCCCCACGGTATAACCCCAGCTTTCACTGTATTTGATGTTGGTATAATTTGTGAAGGGGAAGGGAATAAACAAATCATTTAAATAGGGATACAGGTGGACCCATTGCAACAATGAGATGTACAAGTCATTATGTCAAAAACGAACATTACAACTTTGGTGGGGGGGGGGGAGGATGGGAAGGGATGGGAAGAGGAAACAAAGGAGGAGGCAACAATGCTTGATAAGAAATGTACTCATTACTTTGCTCATGTAATTGTAACCCCTCTGTACAGTATTTTCACAATAATAAAAAAAGAGTCTATGGACTTTCTTGACAAAGCTGTCTTTGAGCCCTTATCCTCAGCTCTCTGCCTCCCGTGTAACTAGGGCTATAAGCATGGGCCACCAGTGCCCATTTTCCCCTTTCTCCTCTTCATTCATCTACTCCCTTCCATTTAACCATACCCTACCCTTTCAAGTTCCTATTTCCTGATGTTTATTTTGTTGTCCTTTGATGTAGCCTTTCTAAGAAAGTATACTAATTGTGTTCTCCTCAGCTAATGCTTTTGTGTACATTTGCATGCATCCCAAATTATTTACTTATGTATTTATAAACTAATTCTAGCTTCCATATAGGAAAAAAAAGTGTAACCTTTTTCTCTGAGCCTGATTCACTAAACATATTTTTCTAGGTTCTTCCATTTCTTTGCAAATGATGCAACAAAGGTAGGATTAAGTAGTTAAATTTTAACACATGCTTTGAAATATTTATTTTATGGTATTTAGTAGTTAAAATTAACTCATGCTTTGAAGTATTAATTTATGGATTGACTAACTGGCTTCATTTTTAAATGTTTTTTTCAATAGCTGTATAAAGGGTTTTCCAGTTTACATATCACCAAATGTTTATAAAGCAACATGATCAGAGTAATCTCTTCCATTATTGACCTTCCTCCATCTATTCTGTACCCACGTATCTCCTCAAGTCCTCTAGTTCATTTTTCATTGTATACACTATGATTATGTATATATATCAGGAACAATTATATTATGATATTTGCAGGGAAATAGACAGATTGGGGGGGGGAATCATATTGGGTGAAGGAATCCAGACTCAGAGAAAAAGGTTGAACATTTTCTCATATGTGAAATTTGGACTTAAAATATTACCATAGTTAAAAACACATACAGGACCATGAACTAACTGGTTTCTTAATATCATTAACTGGCTCTTAAATACAGTAATTTAAAATTATATATAAAATGATTTATTAAATATAAAATAATATACACCAACAACTGGGCATGCCTATGATCCTAGCAGTTCAGACAGAAAGATCATGAATTTATGGTCAATCTGACCAAAATAGTGAAACTTTGCATTGCACACACATTGTATGTGTGGTGTGTACTAAAGGAAATATTTAAAGATTATTTTTACTTTGTTGGTTTCAGTCCTTCAAGCTTTTATGGTGTTTAATTGGAGAGAAAAGTCTCACAAACTCTGTTGCCCAGGCTGGCTTCAAATCATGATCATCAGATCTCAGCCTCACAATTGCTAGAATTAAAAGTGTGAGCCAAATGCCACCAGGCTAATATTTAAAGTTTTAGTGAATATTAGAATATTAAACTACTCAGGTTACTTATTCTTGTATATATGGTATATCAACACTCTGATAAATCTGTCTCCAATCAATTTATTTTCATTTTTCTGAAAATATATATTCAATAATATTTTAATTAATTAATCAAAATTGTTTGTAGTTGTGCCTTCAATAATTTCTCTCTAAACCATGAGGGTGTTAAGATAAAGTGGTCCATTTGGGCTAAAGACCAACCTGCAAATGGGGGCTATTCTCAATTGTGATTTACATATTGAAATGCATAATTGTTTTATAAGTACTTCTTTTAGTCTTCAATGAATTTACTTTGAAATATAAGTCATATCAAATTCAGGTTTCACTATTTATAATTCATCTAAATGCTTTGTAAAGTTCACATCTATGATATTTCAGGGAAAGTCAGTTTTATTCTACTTTTATTGAAGATCTCAGTTTTTAAATTAAAAACAAGTTTCAATAAAAATCCTTTCAATAATTGATATAATGAAGTTTTAAAACAATATTTTCAAAATTAAACTTGACGTGCCGTTTGTGTATTTTTAGTAAGTACAGTCCTTCTTACTACTTTTATAGGGATACAATGTTCTTTTTCCTTTTTTGTTTTATTTTCTCAAGTGTTTTTATTATCTTTAGTTGCATAAAGGATTTACCTTTAACCGAAGCAATTTATGAACATAGGATGTCTCGACCAATGTCAGCCCTTTCAACATTCTCACCACTCCTTCTAACTCAACTTTCCTTGATTTAAGGTTATGTATTGATTTTTTGCCATTAAACAAAGTAGTTTATGTGTACAATGCATCTTGATTTGTGCCATCACTTCAACATCTTCACCCATTTCTTAATTCTGTTGTACATACAATGAGTTCTTGCCTACATTCTCACCCCTTTCTCCTTTCATTCTTCTTCCTTTCTTTCCTTAGCTCCTCTTTCCCCTCTTACTAGTACCAATATCCTGGTACACATTTTGTTGGATTTTGCCTTTGTCTTTTTAAAGAACAGTACTATTTACGCTTTGTGTAGAGTATTGCACTGCAGTTCATTTATTTGCAGCCCTTTGCTTACTATCTAGTTTGTTTTCTTATAGATTTTTAAGTACATGCTAGTTACCAGAAATGAGGGAAAACATGCAAATTACGCTTTTCTGGGTGTGGCTTACTTCACTTAATGTATTTTTTCCCAAGTCTTTCCATTGCCTTATGAATTTTTGGCAGTGTGGAATTTGAGTGCAAGATCATCTGCTTGCTAGACCGATTAACACTTGAACTATATTTTCAACCTCTTTCTGTTTTTTGTACAATAATTTTAGTCTGTTATTTGTTGCAAAAATAAGAAATTTGCTAGTGATTTGCTTATTTAATTATTAAGATTTTTGCCAATTAACTTTAAAAAAATACAACATTAAATTTAGAAGTTGTACTTAACTACATTTAATGCTATTGCAAGAAATTAACCAATATCAATATAGTTGTTCAAGTGTTCATTCTTCTAAAATCTGGTTGGTATCCAATAGAAAAGAGAAAATCCAGTCTTTCTACATCCATTTCTGCTCCCTTGGCTTCATTACTTAGGAATAACTTTTCTCCAGTAATTCATGTTCATTCCAAGTTTGAATTCATATAACCACAAAACCACTAAGTAAATCTTTAGTTTTAGACTGTAAAAAGAAATGTCATAGTAAAATAGTATAGCATCTTCACTATTGACTGAATATCCAAAGATGCTCAGCTGCTCTTCCCCACTCATGGAGATGATGCTCTGTCTTCAGACCTTGGGTATGAGATTCCCAGAGTTCAACTGTCTGTCCCAGTTCAACAACTGTCCCAGTGTCAGTGTCTACTAAATTGCTATATTCTGTAACTTCAATGTGGTAATTTGAAATTATTCATAGTGGAATTACACACACTACAGAAATGGACAAATGGTATAAGATATATTTTTCTACTGTTTCCTCATACATTAGAGTTCCTTATTAGATATTTACCAGCATGCACCTGCAAAGAAGCATTTATTCTTCCTAGACAAGACATGCAGCTACTCCTTTCTTAGGACTCATACTTAAGAATATTCAGCAATAGAATAATTTATGATGGGAACAAACCACATATTCTAGTCTATATACTAAAATATCAGTGCATGAATTATAAATAAGTACAGTAAAAATAGTTAGGCTGGGTTTGAAAGAACTTCACATTTTTGTTCTAACTCCTATCATGATCATGCCTAATGATACCATTAAAATGTAGATGCTGTGATCAGGATTATATCTTAATGTATATTAAATTTAATACGACCAGGCAATACCCTGGTCATATTAACCATAATCAAATTCACATCTCTATTTCACGCAGAGTACACTGTTTTCCAACGTGTCTGGTCACACAAGAATGTGTTTTAATTCAGCTAACTTTACCATGGTATGGGAAGTGGCAGAAGCCACATGCTACACAGATGCACCTGCTGGAGAGTTAATTTAATAGTGCCCCATGACACCAAAAGTGAAGCAGGGTACAGACAGCATCACTACCTTTAAGTTCTAACAAATTATTCCAGTAGAAATAAAAGTGTGCTTTTTCCAGCCAAACTGGTCTGAAACTCATCTTTTAAGTGAATTCATGACAGTAGTGTTTGCATCCCAGGTCCAGTGTTAGGTAAAAATTATAGTTATTCAATCTATAGGGAAACATGCTTAAATCTCATTACCTTTAGGGAAATAGTATGTATGCTTATGAAATACCTAGAGGTCACTATGACCATAGTAACATTGATTTGTTAAAGTTTATGTAGACAAAAAAGTAGTTAGTTTTTTTCTAGAAGTACAAACTAAAGTGTACTCATTTTTTTAAATTGTAAAACTACTGTACAGAAGGGTTACAGTTACATGAGCAAGGTAATGAGTACATTTCTTATCAAGCACTGCTGCTTCCTCCTTCATTTTCCCCCTACCATCCCTTCCTTCCCACTTCCACTTTTACTTCCACAACTACACACTCTTCCTCCCCCTTACTCCTAAATTGTAAAGTTGGTTTTTCAACATAGTGTCTTCTACAATGAGATATAGAAGACACAGTGTGCTCATTTTATTATGGCTACTGTAACACCACCCAGTGACTAAAAATAATTTAAATACTATCTTTCAATTTTTAAGGCAGAAGTTCTGACAGGATTCAGTGGATTCAAACCAAAGTGTGAGCATCACATTGTTACTTTGTTGAGGCTCCAGGAAAAAACTTTCCTTGACTTTTCCACAGGGTGTTCACATTTTCTGACTCCTGCTAGTCTTCCCTCAAGCTTCAAAGACAGCAGTCTTGCAAATCTGGCTTTGTAAAAATGGTATCTTAAAAAAAAATCATTCCAAGCCCTTTTAATCTTGATAGTTCAATTTGATAACAATAATTATATTTTTGGAGATTAGAATTGATCAAATGTCATGTTTTTATATCTTTATTTTTCATATTTTTTATTTTATGTAGATATGTAAAGGAGATTACCACTTGATGTATATATTAAACCTCTGCCTTTCTCTGACCACACTCCATAAAGCGATTCTGATTTTAAAGATTCATTTTGAAGTCAAATCTAAATAATTCAGGGTAATCTACTCACTCAATTCTCTAACTTAATCACATCTGCAAGATACTCTTGCCATGTGACATTTTCTTTCTTTCTTTCTTTCTTTTTTGGTCAGTCATGGGGTTTGAACTCTGGGTCTGGACGCTGTCCCTGAGCTGTTCCGCTCAAGGCTAGCACTCCACCACTTGAGCCACAGTGTCACCTCTGGTTTTCTGGTGGTTTATTAGATATAAGAGTCTCACAGACTTTCTTGCCCTGGCTGGCTTTTAACCGTAATCCTCAGATCTCAGCCTCCTGAGTAGCTAGGCGTGAGCTACCAGCGCCCGCTTTGTGACAGGATTTTTACAGATTCATAGCTTTAGGATGAAAATGTCTTTATGGTGCTATTTTTCTATCTACCACACACATTAAGCTGCTCTGTGTGTGTGTCTGTGTGTATACTTATACACACACACACACACACACACACACACACACACACACACACACACACACACACATATATATTTCTTATGAGAGTAGCTGTATATCTCAATTTTCTACCCCTGCTTAAAAAAGATAAATGTGGTCAAATTTGGAATAATGTTTAGAATACTAAATACCAATATGTACCTATAATTTTAAAATGTATCAGCTACTACTTTCCCCCACTACATCAAGATGAAATGTCAACTGAGATTCAATATTTTACAAAGCATAATTTCTTATTGTATTTCCTTGATTTTTTTGTTCATGGTAACCAGATGTCTATCATTTGGCTATGAATTAATTCTACAATTGTTTTAAAAGCAAAAAAACCCCCAAAACAACAAAAACCCCCAAAAAACAGTTATCCAAGGCTATATGTGTGGCTCAGGTACATTTTAACAGCTCTATTGTTAGTTTCCCTAATTAATGCCAGGATTTCTGGATACACATCTACAAGCTCCCTAAAGCTGAATGCCCACTCTACTAAATGAAAGAAATAATCACCAAATGGAATTCCCTTATATATCAGCCAAATATTGTGTAATTTTCTTCACCTATTCACTGCAAAGACAAATAAATTGGCATATATGTGTGTGTGTGTGTGTGTGAGTGTGATACAATTTTATTAAAAGTTTTAATAAAATACTTTAGTCAAATGTTAAGTTAGATGAATCTGATGGATCATTTACACATCTAAAATGTTTCTATTAAATAGTTATGTGGTATGTGTACAATTTTAGAACAGGTTTCTCAAATGTGAAATTTATTAAATTATCTTGCACTATAAAAGTAATAACTTTTGGAAATATACAGTCTTGGTAATGGAAATATATAAACAATGCAGGATAATGGAGCACAATAGAATGATAATTAATAATAAAGGGAAGAAACTTTAAAAAATACAAATTTATGGAAGGAAAATAATCTATACATTTATGATTAAATGGAATCAGGTAAACTTGAGGGGATGGGACACATAGTGGAAAATGAAAAAAAATATATATATAAAGCACTGTCAAGAACATCATAAAGACTGTCAAACTAACTTATAATAGAAAACAGCCCTATTGCGAAATAAAGGAGGAGGAGGAGGAGGAGGAGGAGGAGGAGGAGGAGGAGGAGGAGGAGGAGGCGGCAGCGGCGGTGGCGAAGGCAGGCGTGGCATACTCCCAAGCATAGAATTTTTCTTTCCTTTACCATCCCGCAAGAAAAGATGTATTGTATTTATAAATGGATGAATTGAATGGAATCTCCTTTATACACTGCTTAAGATAATAAAAATATGCATAAAGATACAAAAAGCATGACATACTAATCAATTCTACTGTCTAAAATACAATTATTATCAAATTGAAATATCAATATATAAAAAGGCTTGAAATGATAAAATGCCAATACTGCAACTACTTAATGATAATACAAATCTAGTATTAAAGGAAATTGATGCTGCAGAAATATACTCACAAACCAAACTTTATGAAGAATTTCAGAGAAAGAAAAGCCAATCAAACTTCTGACCTTTTTTGAGCATTTAACATTGTGTTGAAAAAAATGTATTCATCATTTTAATTGTGTTTGCTTCTATTAATACACAAAGTGTATTTTCTTTAAGCTGCCATGAGTTTATTTTGGCTCCTATCTTCATCCTAGTATGGTTCCCATGACTCAATGATGAGATAGAAACTCCATTTCTAATTTCCCTATGCACATTATGCAGTTAGACAAGCTCATTGACGTCCAGTAGGGTTGCCATAGATAACATATAGTATGTTGAAAACATTTTAAGTAAAAAAAATTTAACAGACAATACATTTAATGCACTTTAACATATTAAATACTAGCTTACCAACACAGGACCCTGTAGAATCGTAGGTACATAACTGTTTGGGGGCTGTGACTTCCTGTCACTTCTCAGTACTTAGTGAGAGAATTGACCCTTCTGTTTATGCCTAGCCTGAGAAAAGACCATAATTTAAAATGTAAAGTGTATTTTGTACCAAATGCACATAAATCTCACACTATCATAAAGTTGAAAAAAACCTGACATATAACCATCGGAAGTCAAAGATAATTTGTATTTTCTTTCTAACATTTTGATACTTACCTACAGTTTTGTCATAAAGTGGTACTCAGTTAATGTGGAACACGACTGTTGTGTTCATTTTTAGGGTACTTGTGGTGATTTTTCTATTTTGTAATGATGTATGACTTAGAAACTATGTGTGAAAATGAACTAGCATGGGGTTGGTAGTTTCTTTTATATATTTTCAGAATCTGCAGAAGTCTTGTCTACTTTTGTGTGACACTGATTCCTCCAAAGTGTTCAAGGACTTTTGAGTTACATTTACTAACTCCTGTGACCCTGGATCATAGTAGGAAAAGAATGGCACACCATTACTGAAGTGATGAAAAGTTGTAGAGTTCTTCATGTTTTCAGAATAACACAAATATAATCACATTCCTACTGAACTTTGCATTTCAGGAAGAGTTTGTTTTGAAAAAAATATTAAAAGGCAAAAGATATTTTTAAAGTTAAAAACTCATATCAGACTATCTTGGTTATGTTCATTTTTTTCAGTTAGCTTCAATCATCTCACTGGAAAAGAGAGTGAGAAGACAGACAGACAGACAGTATGAGAGTGAAATAGACCATATAAAATAGTGTATAATAATTTGAAAACAACCAGACAGCTTAAGAAACCCCATGGGAGATGAAAGCTATTTGGTTTCTTGACTAATTATATGCACCAATACATTTCCATCAGACCCTCTGGTTTTTAAGGGTTTATTTAATTGTTGTATCAAATCAGACACATTAAAAAGCACTTCCTGTGGATAGGTTATATATATAAACAACCAATTTTGGAATCAGAAAAATTGAGTTCAGGCTCTTCCACTATCTAGTTCCCATTGAGTACACTGAATCTCAGCTTTAATAGCAGCAAGAGAGAGATAATAATTTAATACTCCTCCAAACAAAAATTCTGAAAAGTACTGCAAAGGTGTAAGCATAAGTATACAGATTTTTTGTTCAGTTTTGTTTTATTGTACTGACATAGGAACTTACTGTAAGGAAACCCTCACCTCACAGGCCTAATCGCTGCCTTTTATGGCAGCACCTGCGCAGTAGGTGAGGCACCTCTCAGTTCCGGCCTCCGATAAAAAAGAGGCCTCCAAAGATCCAGACGGCACCATTTTCTCCCTTTCTTCCTGAGAACTTGACCTTGTCAGCTCTGCTGGCAATAAATTTTTCCTTCTACTTGACTTCTGTCCGTGTAGCTTTTGGGTTACTTTCTTTGGCCTTCTTCCTACCCAGGTTTACATTTTTCTCCTTCATTTTGGTGGCCCGTATGGGGATAGGCTCCCCTCAGTGACTGGGAGGGTCCTGCCAGCAACCCCGGGACCTAAGCCACGATTCTAGGCAGACCCAAAAGTCAGCCCAGCTGGTTTCCTACTGACTGAACGCATCCTATATGTCCAGCAGCGCTGATCAATTTGGACCCCCTAGGTAATTGAAGTCTAGAGGCTTAGATTTCACTGGGCAGGCTCCATGCCTCTCTCAGGGAGCTTCAGGGCCCCCACCCCTGAAAAACTTGGCCAAGTATCTAAGCCGCATTTCTGAGGGCTTCCATGGCCCAGGAAGCCGTGGAGAAACATGATATTTCCCACTGGTTTTTTCCCACTTTTTGAGGCAAATTGCATTGCATAGGATGCTTCACAGCAGCTTTTGGTTCCAGATTACTTACCTTGGGCGGGACACAATTTAATGTTTCTGGTATTCCTCAGGACTCCCCCTTGGGCTTTCTCCTAAATAATTTAGAAATGCTTAACCTTGAATCTGACCTTGATTCACAGGAGTTCATACATTTCTGTACTGAGAGCTGGCCCGACTATCCACTGGACAATCAGCCCACGTGGCCCATTCATGGGACACTGGATCTTGATATTATACAGAATCTATCTAACTTATGCATGCGGTCGGGCAAGTTAAAGGAAACTAGCTAGGTAGATGCCTTCTCTTTCTTTCTCTCCTTCCTCCAATCTAAACTTCTTCCTGAGTCCAACTTCTGCTCTGCCCAACTCCTCCTGGCCACAAGGCCACCACTTCATAACCCAGACTCTATTCCAGATCCAGCGGATGAGTTGCCACCATTTTGAACACGTGGGGCACCAGCCTGTCCCATTGCACCAGAGGAGGTGGGACTTCCATTAAAGGACGTGGGACTCCCATTAAAGGATGTGGGACTTCTGCCAAAGGAGGTGGGACTTCCTCCAGAGGAGGTGGGACTTCCACTGAAGGTGGCAGCCCTCTCCCCCACCATTGATCTGGCAGCCCCTAAACCAATGGTCACCTGTTCTCTCACCCTCCACTACCACATATTGGCATCCCTTCCTCCCCCACAGGACAAAAGCACACCTGGCCTGGCCACTGCAAACCAGCTGTCTCAGCTGAAAGATGTCCTGGAGGTTGTTGTACACTTTACAGAAACATTGAATACCATCCTTACCCAGGCCCAAGAGCCTGCTACAGATCAGAGTTCTACCTCAACCCATGTTCTCCCATTACATGAGGTGACAGGGGCTGATGGTATAGTCGCAGTGCACATGCTGTTCTGATTAAATGATCTAGCACAAATTGAGACATGCCTGGGATCTTTCTCCATCAATCCCACTGCCTACATCAAGGAACTGCTCTATCGTAGGAGGTAACCTGGAGTGATGGATATGAATCTTGAGTCCAGGGTAACAGCGGGATGTTTGAGAAAAGGCCCGCCACTATGCAGATAAGACCCACCGGACCACCCCCAATCGCCCAATTGGGACTGAGGCAGAGCCGACCTGGACCCTCACTGGAATTATAAATCCCTGGGTGGTTTCCAAGGTGAAACCAATTTATTGTCTGTATAATGGAGGGTCTCAAACATGCAGGCTGCAAAGCCATCAACTATGACAAAATGGCCATGGTCATACAAGACAGAAATGAAAACCCATCTGCCTTTTGGGCCAGACTGTGTCAGACCTTCCTTTAATATACTAATCTAGATTCTGAATCTGTGAACAAACTACACTGTTTAATGCCTCAGTTTATTAATCAATTTGCTTTAGACATCTGGGATAAATTTTTTAAAAAAAACTAGATAGGGGACCCCTAATACCCACTAGTGAAGGGTGACCAGGTCAGTTCACATAAAGGCAAAAAGATCCTGGGAGGAGGGGGCTAAAGGGATAGTAAAAAAAAAAAAAAGGCATCTTTTAAATCCAATACTAAATAAAAGGCACCCGTCACTGGAATTGTGGAAAGCAGAATATAGGGGTTGCGTACAACAGGTTGTAGGGGGATAACAATAACATTTATAAGGCAAAGGTCCTGTACCAGGAGGAATGAACCATTAGTTTTGGATATTTCTAAGATGGGGGTATTATAGGGAGAGTTAGTGGGGCATACAGCCCTTTTCTTAGTAAGGTTTTTATAATTGGTTGCAGTCCCAGAAGACTGCGGCAAGGGAAGGGGTACTGGGATTGTAAAGGGAAGCATTGAGGGGTCCCTCAGAGAGATATGAATAGAAGGGTGGTGTTTAGCAATAAAGGAGTATGGGTATCCCACACCTTGGGATCCACATCAGAGGGTGGAAAAAGAAAATCTGAGGCGTCACTAGGTGACCCTACTAACACCATCAACAAGGAGATTGCAGGGGAGGCCAAATCAATATCACATTGTGCCAATTGGGAGGGGCATAGAGTAATAGAGGCTCCAAATTTGGCCAAAAATCTCTTCCCAAAAGTGAAACTGGGCAGTGGGGAACAAGGAAGGAGTGACAGAAGAACACTCCTGGGAGCGGTCGGGGTTTATAAGGTTTTCCCTCTACCCCGACTATGGAGGTATCGGCTAGGTAGGTCTGGCCATGCAACTCAGTGAGCACCAAATACATAGCACCTGTGTCCACCAAAATGAAAGTCATCCTACCTGCAACCATGATTGTCACCCTGGGCTCCTGCTGGTGATGGGAGTAGTCAAGGCCAAGAGTCCAGAGCCGCCTCAGTCTTCTCTGGCTGCCAATCCCAGAGTGCCAGGAGGGGGTGATGGGGCCTTAGTGGAAGGCCGTAGTCCCCAAGATGATGATGGACAGTCCATGGCCCAATTCCCTGAACCTTTGAACCTGGGGCATGGTCGGGTTGGCTCATGTGGCTGTGGGCAGGCTGGGCCCCTACGGACTGGCTGGCCACATCTGGGTAACAGAGCTTCTTCAGGGGGCAGGTTTCCATCTAGGGCCTCTTTTGAAAACAGATATAGCAGGGTTCAGGTGGACCCTGTTGGAAAGGGGTTCATTGCAAGGCTGGAGGCTGGTAGATTTTGGCTAGCATCTGGTACTTGAGCTGTTTGGGCTTTTCCTCCCTGCCATGATACACCTTAAAGGTTGCCTCAGCTCAGCTCACCTGAAAGCAGGGGTTATACTGTGGGGGAGGGACATACAAAGCAACAAAGAAATAATCTTAATTTTATAAGTGTGTTAGAAACAATCACATGAAAGAAAAAAAACATTTGAATACATATCTTAGGGTTCGTTTCCCTAACATCACCTTATCTGACCTTTTCTGCTTGACTCAGATATATACTAGATATTGCAAATAAGGGAAACCATGGAGCCTATGTTTCTTTGGGCCTGACTTACTTCACTCAATATAATTTTTTCCAAACCTTTCCATTTCCTAACAAATGGGGCAATGCCATTCTTTCTGATGGAGGCATAGAATTCCATTGTGTATATATACCACATTTTCAAGTAATATTCTTAATCTGAATTTACTTCAGGTTCAGAGTAATCACCTTACTTTAGATTTCTATTCCTGGCAAATAGATTTTTACTACTACTCACACAATACTATTTCCTTTCCCATTAAAAATATAAGGATATTTTTATTACATAACTATTTTTAAGTTGGTGCATGCAAAAGGACCTGTTTCATAGATAACCCTTAATAAATATACTTAAGTATACTTAATAAATTAAGTATACTTAATAAATCCTTATTTAAAAATGAATAAAATTTAATGCAGAACTTCTAAAGCAGTAAATATCTTTTCTTCTTTGTCCTATAGCCACATTTAGTTAAGAATTTCCATTAAAGGACATGGGCTGTGTCTTAGTTCTAGAATGGTTTCCAAAGATATGTGGACCTCTGAGTTCTATCCTGATAATTAGGAGGAAATACAGAAGTATTACAGTTACACAAAATGCAACTTTCTTGGTAACTTCATTTGAGTCTTATTATCTTAATTACCTTAGCAATTCAGAAATGATGAGAGTACATGACATTTGATTATGTTTGATTTATATAAAATGTTAATATAAATTTATTTGCATTTGTCTGTTTTTTCCACCATTAGAGAAATTTATGCAAGGCAAGACCATGGTTTCTACCATTGTAATTATAAAAGACTGATAATTAAAAAGAATCCATATGAGGGAACTCTGCACATGGTGCATAATGGTTGAGTAACCTGCCTTTTGTACTCTATAAAAACATTCAAAAGCACTATATTAAATTGAATTATGATGGGAAACAAGGTGACAAACTTGATAATATACAAATGAAGTCAGAATTAAAAACAGGTCAGTCTGTGCTTATCCACACATTTCTGAGAGTGTTCCATTCCCATTTTATGTACTTAATTTCCATACTGATGGAAACCTGTGATTAAGTGATACAAATACAAATTTAGCATTTAACATAATAAAGTATGTACCATGTTTCAGTGGAAATCACCTGAAACATAAATGCCCATTTGCCTAGGTAAGTGGTTGGTATTCAATACTTTTTTCCTCATCATCTCTATGATCTTAGTTAAAATACTATTGTTCCCTATAGAAAAATAGGAGGTTCTCATGCAAATTTGTAACTAGTATGGCTAGTGAGTTCATAATGAACTACATTATTGGAAGCAGCATTTTCTTGTTATGGAACATGGTTTTTACTTGCACGCATATTTCTGTTCATTAACACAATGAACACATAATAATGAATAAAACATTGTCATGCCATTTATTATGCCTACTACTAAGGTTCTAAAAGGGACCATAAATTGAATTCACAATCTCCTGCAGTGATGTCAAAATCCACAAAAATTATTGAGAAAACAAAAAGGTTAGATTTCCCTGAGGCTAATGGTATCTGTATATCTTTCAGAAATGTAAACATTATTCATTTTAGAAGTTAGAATAAAGCCACAGATGGAAGTTGACCTTTGGTGGCATATGGATAAAATAAATCTAATTTACTGAATTTTAAATATCATTCTGTAATTATAAAAACACAGTTTGTTCAGGAATGAAAATCAATAGAAAAGATTCATAAAGGTACAAGGAACTTTTTTCATTCTAAGATCTCAAGTTGTAAACCAGAGGAAGATGTCAGAGGAGAAGCTGGAGGCTAAACATGTAGAAAGTAGTTTTAGTGTTCCAGTGAACAGTCCTAGGCTAGAGAATCACACCAAACGTGTCATCAATGTACAGAGAGATTGGCCAGAGAGGGAAAATCCAGGCAGTTGGTCAAGGAGACAGATCTGAGCACTTGGTGGTGTTTGCCTGATGGCGGTGGTGGCAGCTGCCATATCAACAGAGAGAGACTGGGGACAAAGGTGCTGGGCGCAGTGTGTGAGTGGATTCTACTCACCACCAGCAAGAACTGACAAGGAACACAAATTTTCATCCTGCTGATCGCAGACCAGGGAAGGCCCAGGAACCAAGAGCATGAGTACCCACAAGACATCCTCACCCCTACTCATGGAGCAATGGTGGGAAGGTAGCCCCTCCCCCACTACCAGAGAAGATCTCCATCTTTGATATTGACAAAGGCCAGGCCAGAGCAGCTAGCTCCAACTCAGGCCTTGGAAGAAAAAAATAGGAGACATTCCATAGGTCACAAGAACCT
This sequence comes from Dipodomys spectabilis, assembly GCF_019054845.1. Lineage (NCBI taxonomy): Eukaryota > Metazoa > Chordata > Mammalia > Rodentia > Heteromyidae > Dipodomys > Dipodomys spectabilis. The sequence continues at coordinate 15,292,597 of NW_024870709.1, forward strand.
GACCTGACCTGACCTGCTGGGCTAAGCTCCACCCAAGGTGAGCATGATGAGGCTAACAAAAACTTAATACAGGAATCTTGTGAGCTTGAGGAAGCTAATCAAAGATTAATACAGGAATTGCATGAGCAGGCTGAGAACAGTCAAAGAGTAATACAGGAATTGCATGAGTGGGAAGAGAATAGACAAAGAGGCATTCATGGAATCCATAAACAGACAGCTGAAGGAATCCAGGAACACCACAAAGGAAAAGCTGAATAGACCCCCATCAGAAGGAAAGGGAAGCTGGGTGCTGGTGGCTGACCCCTATAATCCTAGCTACTCAGGAGGCTGAGATCTTAGGATCGCAGTTCAAAGGCAGCCCAGGCAGGAAAGTCCATGAGACTCTTATCTCCAATAAACCACTGGAAAACGGGAAGTAGCGCAGTGGCTCAAGCGTTAGAGCGCTCACCTTGAGCACAGTTCCCAAGCACAGAGTTCAAGCCCCATGACTGACCAAAAAAAAAAAAAAAAAAGGAAAAGGAGCACAAGGAAACCATAACCAATCAACTAAGTGATTTGAGAATAAACACTGAACACCAAATTAAGGAAGTAAAGAAATCCATACAAGATCTAAAACAAAGCTCCAACAAAAAATTTGAAGCCATCAAAGGTGACCAATTAGAAGGAAAGGAAAGTTAAAAAAAAAAAAAAAAAAAAAAGTAGAAAGTCTTGACAGTAGGTTAGACCATGCAGAAGATCAAATCTCCGGGATTGAAGACAGCCTAGATATTATAGAGAAAGAACACACAACTATCCAAGACAAATCCAAGAAATATGATAGATCTATTCAACATCTGGAAGACACCATCAAAAGGCCTAGTCTGAGGATAATGGGTGTAGAGGAGCACCTAGAGACAGAAGTTAATGGTATAGGAAATTTATTTAACAGGATCCTAGCAGAACTTCCCAAACATGCAAAAAGCTAGGCCTATTCAGATACAAGAAGCTTTTAGAACCCCAAATAGATCAGACCCGAACAGGACATCCCACTGTCAAATTTTAATCCGTACAGGATCAATTCAGACCAAGGAAAGGATCCTTAAAGCTGTCAGGGAGAAAAGATCAATTGCCTATAAAGTGAAACCAATTAGAATCACCTCAGATTTCTCAGCAGAGACAATTTAGGCAAGATGAGCCTGGAATGATGTATGTCATGCCCTAAAGACAAACAACTATCTACCAAGAATACTCTCCTTCAAAACAGAAGGTCCTTCCATAGCAAGGAAAATAAAAACCTTCCATAGCAAGGAAAACCTGAAACAATATACTTCCACCAAACCAGCCTTATAAAAGATACTTAGAGATGTCCTACACATAGAAAACCAATAAGACCACAAAAAAGGACAAGACACCACACCAAGCTGAGAATCTAAGAACCATAGGAAGAGCTCAGTTGTCACAACCCCCAAAAAGGCGGATAACATGTCAGGAACTACCAAACACCTCTCAGTCCTAACTCTCAACATTAATAGACTTAACTCTTCAATTAAGCGACATCGACAGTCTAGTTGGATGAAAAAGCAAGATCCTTCTATCTTCTGACTTCAAGAGTCACATCTTGCCAATAAAAAAACCCCATATTTTGAAAGTGAAAGGCTGGAATAAAATCTACCAATCCAATGGCCCCCATATACAAGAGGGAATTGTACTCCTAATATCAGATAAAATAGATGTCAAATTAAAATTAGTGAGAAGAGATAAAAAAGGTCAGTACATATTAATTAATAGATCTCTCCTTCAGGAGGATATTACAATTCTAAATATCTATTCACCAAACAACGGAACACCCAAATTTATCCAAGAAATACTACTTTCCCTCAAATCTCAGATCCAAAGACATTAATTGTTAGGGACTTTATCACATCACTATCACCACTACACTGATCAACCAAGCAAAAACTCAACAGAAAAACCACAGATCTAAACAACTGCAAAGATCAACTAGACTTAACAGACATCTACCAAATATTTCACTCAGTAGCATCAGAATACATGTTTTTCTCAGCAGCACAATGAACATTTTCCAAAATATACCACATTTTAACTCGCAAAGAAAACTTATCCAAATTCAGAAACATTGAAATTATCCCCTGCATTCTCTCAGACCACAAAGGAATAAAATTAGAACTCAACACTGAAAGCCACCAAAGAAAGTCCTGTACCAGATGGAGTCTGAACAACACACTGTTGAATCATCAGTGGGTCATGGAAGAAATTAGAAAGGAAATTCAAATGTTCATGATATTCAACAAAAATGAACACACAAATTACCAGTTCTTCTGAGACAGAAGAAAGGCAGTACTCAGAGGCAAGTTTATAGCTCTGAGTTCCTACATCAACAAATTGGAGAGATCTGAAATCAACAATTTAATGAGACATCTGAACCTCCTTGAAAAAGAGCAGCAGGCTAAACCCCAAACATGTAGACAGAAATAAATAAATGAAATTGAATCAGAATAAAGTGAATCAGAATTCAAAAAAGTAGCAAGAATCACCAAAATAAAGAGTTTTTTTCCAAAAAATTGAAAAAATTGACAGACCCTTAGCAAATCTTATCAGAAATAGAAGAGAATACACCCAAATAAACAAACCCAGAGATGAGAATGGAAATATCACCACAGAAACAACCAAGATTCAGAACATTAAAAGGGAATACTTCTCAAAACTTTATGCTACTAAGTTTGAGACTCTGGAAGAAATGGACGATTTCCTAGCAAATATTGACATCCCCAAACTAAACCAAGATGAGCTAAACCAACATGAAAGACCCATATCAAGCATTGAAATAGAAACAACAATAAGAGACCTCTAATCTAAGAAAAGCCCAGAACCAGATGGATTTATAGTAGAATTCTACAAGGTCTTCAAAGCAGAACTCATACCAATACTCCTCCAACTCTTCAATGAAATTGAAAGAGAAAGTTTACTACAGAACTCTTTCTTTTTTTTTTTAATTTTATTTTATTTTATTTGAGAACATACTGTACAGAGGGGTTACAATTACATGGGCAGGATAATGCATACATTTCTTACCAAGCATTGCAGCCTCCTCCTTTGTTTACCCTTCACCTCCCTTCCCACCCTCCCCCCTTCCCCCCACCCAATCATACCCCCCTCCCTCCCCCCACTCCGACATTGTAAAGCTGGTTTTGACATGACATTTTGTACTTCTCATTGTTGCAACAGGTCCACCTGAATCCTTAAACGACTTGTTTGTCCCCGTCTCCTTACAGAACTCTTTCTATGAAGCCATCATAACCCTCATCCCAAAATCAGGCAGGGACTCATAAAGAAAGAGAACTATAGACCCATTTCTTTGATGGACATTGATGCAAAAGTTCTCAACAAAATTTTGGCCAATCGACTTCAACAATACATCCAAAAAATCGTACACCCGATCAAATAGGATTAATTTCGGGGATGTAAAGCTGGTTCAATATATGCAAATCAATTAATAGAAATCATCCATCAACAAGAACAAGGATAAGAATCACATGGTTATCTCAATAGATGCAGAAAAAGCATTTGACAAGATCCAACACTCTTTATGATCAAGATTTTGGAATGATTAGGAATCCATGGAACATTCTTCAATACAATAAAGGCTGTATATGACAAACCTACAGCCAGCATTATACTTAATGGTGAAAAACTAAAGCCATTTCCTCTTAAATCAGGAACCAGTCAAGGATGTCCACTCTCTCCACTTCTCTTAGTTTAGTATTAGAATGCCTACCTACAGCAATAAGACAAAATGCAAACATAAAAGGGATCCAAATAGTGAAAGATGAAGTAAAACTTTCCCTCTTTGCAGATGACATGATCTTGTATTTAAAGAATCCCACAGACTCCACTACCAAATTACTTGAGGTGATTCAAAACTTTGGCAAAGTAGCAGATATAAAATTAACCCTCAAAAATCAATGGCTTTTCTGTATGCCAACAATGAGAAGAGTGTGGCTGAAATCAGGAAAGCAACTCCTTTTGTAATAGCCCCACAAAAAATAATATACCTAGGAATTAACTAAAGAAGTTAAGGACTTATGATGAAAACTTTAAAAACCGCAAAAAAGAAAATCAAAACAGAACTTAGAAAGTGGAAAACCTCCCATGTACCTGGATGAGAAAGATCAACATCGTGAAAATGGTAATACTTCCCAAGGCTATCTACAAATTCAATGTGATATCTATTACTATTCTTACCTCATTCTTCCAGGAAATAGAAGAGGCAATCTACAAATTCATATGGAACATAAAAGACTCTGAATAGCAAAAATGATCCTTAACAGAAAGAACAGTGTTGGAAGAATATCAATACCAAATTTCAAACTCTACTATAAAGCCAGAGTAATCAAAACAGCTTGGTACTGACACACGAGTAGACCTCAGGACCAATGGAATAGAATTGAAAACCCAGAAATGAACCCACAGACCTATAGCCACTTAATCTTTGATAAGGGAGCTAAAAAAATAGAATAGAAGAAAGACAGCCTCTTTAGTAAATGGTGCTGGCAAAATTGGTTAACTACTTGTAGAAAACTAAAGCTAGATCCTTATAGCTCACCGTGCACCAGAATCAACTCTAAATGGATCAAAGACCTTGGAGTCAAAGCAGATACCCTGAAAATATTACAGGGGAATAGGAGAATCCCCAGGTCTCCTAGGGACAGGCCAAAATTTTCTTTATAGAGACCTAGAAATACAACAATTCAAAGAAATGTTGGACAAATGGGATTGCATGAAATTGCAGAGCTTCTGTATGGCAAAGGACATAGCTAGCAAGATCAACAGAAAGTCCATGGATTGGGAGAAATCTTCACTAGCCTTATAATGGATAAGGGTCTCATATCTAAAATATACTTGGAACTCAAAAAATTAAATCCCCCAACAACAAATCCTCAAAGAAACAACTGCCCAATAAATAAGTGGGCTAAAGATTTAAAGAGAAACTTCTCTGAAGAGGAAATAAGAATGGCTAATAGACACATGAAGAAATGCTCAATCTCTCTAGCCATAAAAGAACTGCAAATCAAAACAGCACTGAGATTCCACCTCACCCCAGTATGAATGGCAATAATCAAGAACTCTAATAACAACAGATGTTGGAGGGGATGTGGACAAAAGGGAACCTTACTGCATTGTTGGTGGGAGTGTAAACTTATTCAACCACTTTGGAAAATAGAATGGAAGTTCTTCAAAAGACTCCACATAGAGCTCCTCTATGACCCAGCAATCCCACTTTTGGGCATTTACCCAAATGATCACAAACAAGACCATACTAAAGGTACCAACACACTATATTTATTGCAGCATTATTTACCATAGCTAAGATATGGAACCAACCCAGATGCCCCTCAGTAGATGAATGGATCAAGAAAATATACATATATATATATTTCCAGTGGAATTCTATGCCTCCATCAGAAAGAATGACATAGCCCCATTTGTTAGGAAATGGAAGTGGAAAAATTATATTATGTGAAGTAATTCATGTCCAAAGAAACATAGATACTATGGTCTCCCTTATTTGCAATAGGTAGTGTATGTCTGGGACAAGCAGAAAAGATCAAAAGCTATGTATATGTATGTATGACCAGATAAGAAGATGTTAAGCTAAATGATCCCAAAGATAGGGACACAAATGGTTTCTTCCTTCTTTCTATTTTTTCTAATATATCTATAAGGTACAATGTGATTTATTTTTGCTTTCACTGTATTTGATGTCAGTATAATTTGGGGAGGGGAAGGGAAAAAATGCTTAAAAAGGGACACAGGTTTATCCATTGTAACAATGAGATGTACAAGACAATGTTGAACAATGAACTTTACAATTTAGTCTGGGTGGGGGAAGGGATGGTAGGGGAAAAACAAAGAAGGATGCAACAATGCTTGATAAGAAATGTACTCATTTCCTTGCTCTTGTAACTGTAACCCCTCTGTTTTGTTTTTCCACAATAAACAACTTATAAAACAACTTATAAAAAGAAAAGAAAAGAAATCTCAAGTTGTGTAGAATAACAAGTACATATGCTAACATGCATAGTATATTATTGATCTGATTACACAATGTTTAAGGAATTACACATTAATAATTTCTCAAGTCACATGTTATGTATTTAAACATTATTTAAAAATGTTAACTATGTTTTGAAATTCTGAAGTATATGATGTTTAGCTTAGAATAATAATGCTTGTTTTATTTTATACTACCAAACACAAAAAAACAAAATGAATAACTTAAATCTTTAGAATACAAAAATTATCAAGAATCCCCAAATACTCAATATATGAAAATATAAATAAAATATTGAAAAATAAGAAGAATCTTATCAAACTTGACATTTTTGACATAGGATTTTAATAGAATAGAACCATCAAGATCCTTAGAATTCTCTTAGATTTGGGCATTTGCATGGATGAAAGCAAGATAGGAAGATGTGCATTATTACAAATTTATTTCAGTGTTAATTATATCCACTGACTTGCCCGTATGCATTATCTCATGGAAAAATGAGTGTTGAGGGGAAAGTTAGTATGATAGCAATGCTGAAAGAGGAAAGCAGAGAGCAATAGCATATGTTCTCAAGTATCTCCAAGGGACTTGGAAGATTACTCCTGAAAGTTATTCATAATGACTTCACAAAAGTTAACCTGTGGTTTAAAGCATCATCATCATCATTACCATCAGTAATACTTAGGAAAGTGCTGGTAAAATTCCTGTTAAATGCCTATTAAGTTGATTAAAGGTGGTCTAGAAAGTTTTACTAATTAGTTGAAATTTAACTATATGGCATAGGAAAGAACTTAGAGAAAGAAGGCAGGAAGTGTTCTTTGCCTGTATGTTGCTAATGAATGAATGTCCTTTTCTATATGGGAGAATGTGTGCATTCATTTCTCAAAAATGAATAAGGGTGGGACTGGGAAGGTGGCTCAGTGGTAGAGCTCTTGCTTTGCATGCCTGAGGCCCTGGGTTCAATTCCTCAGCACCACATAAGCAAAAAGAAAAAAGCCAGAAGTGGCGCTGTGGCTCAAGTGGTAGAGCACTAGCCTTGAGCTGAAGAGCTGAGGGACAGCACCCAGGCCCAGAGTTCAGGCTCCACGACCGGACTCCAAAAAAAAACAACAAAAAACAAAAAAACAAAAAATAAAATAAAAAAACAAAAACCAAAAAAACAAAAAAAATATAAAAGCAAAAATGAATAAGGGTATGCTGATTTAGAATTGAGTTGAGTAGAAATACTGCATTTACAGAACTATTAATTCAATATCTCAACTGCTATATCCTGTGTACTTCATTACCACACCTGTCTCAGTACCGAACACCAGTCATTAAAATGGCAAATGTGGTGACATAAACTACAGGGGTGGTGTGGGGAACCATAGTAATTTTGTGCCTTTAAAATGGTTACTTGCTTTTGGTGATAGACTACATGGATTTGGGTAGGGTTATGAATAATTACTTTTGGCATTTTATGAACAGTAGAGTTTTAAATCATATTATTTCAATAAAATAATACCTTTCAAAGTTTGGATTACAATAGTATTACTTATTTATTGTGTAGGTTAGGGGCTTGAATTTAGAAACTCATGTTCTTACTCAGCTTTCTTGCTCATTGATCATGATTGTGCCTCTATTGCAGTCTTTTGGTGGTTAATTGGAGATAGAATCTCATGGATTTTTCCACTTGGGCTAGTTCAGAACCTCAATTCTTTGATCTCAGTCTGATCTCAGAGTCGCTAGTTACTTATTTATTGGTGGTACTGGGGATTGCAGTCAAGGTCTCAAATTTGTGAGGCAAAGCTTCTCCCACTTGAACTTTGCCCTTTCTGCCTCAGTTATTTTTCAGGTAGTGTCTTATGCTAGACTTTATTGTGATTCTACCAGCATCTCCTGTGTAGAGTTTTCTAAATGCATAATCACCATACAGAGTTTATTTGGGCAGGGCTCAAACCATGATCCTCTCAGTTTCTGCCTTTGGAGTAGTTGAAATTACATGCTTTCCTCATGGTACATAGTCTCTCTCTCTCTCTCTCACTATATATATATATATATTTCCCAGGTACATAGGTATTCTTATTCATTCTTTCCCCCTCATTTAAAAGTCTCTGGTGGAGTTTTTGTTGTGTATATGTGTATCTTTGTGTGGTAGCAGAGTTTGAACTCAAGGCCTCAGGATTACTAGATGAGTTTGTAGGGTGAAACTTAAGATAAACCTATCGCAGAACTAAAGTATATTTTAAAATATTACAAAAATCTTCATTTTCTCTTCTTGGGTAATGAGAAATTGTTTCTTTACTGACAAAATGAGGGTAATCATTAATATATTTCTCCTGTTTTTATTTTTATGTTCTAAGTTGTGTATCTTTATATACTTTTAGATGTGAGATATTGAGAGAGAATTCATTTGAAATTCATGTGCATTTAAAGTTATTAGCATTTTGTCTGATTCAGAGATCAATAAAAGTAATCTACAAATACTATTCAGTGTTTGTTACAGGGTAATAATGAATTCTATTCCTCTTATTAGGTCTATGGTACAGTTGAAAACCTGGAAAAAAATGGATTCAGTTCTTTCCAAATATGCTATGATTACTCCCTATTTTCTTTAGACCATAAATTCTAGCTCCTCTAGAAATCCATTCCAAATTATATCAATGCTTTATAAGTTAGTACTTACTCCGTTTCAGAATTCTTCTTGTCTTGGTAGTATGACAAAGTCATTTTATTTCAACAATTTTGTGTCTTCCTATAAGATATTTGAAAGAAGAGTCTATACTGGTTGCTTACATAAATAACTGTTTTCTTCTCAGTGAGGGGATTGTCAACATTTCTATACAGTTGCATGAACTTAAGCCTGTCCAAACAAAGTTTTTAAAAATTATTATTACAAAACTTTCAGAAAATGCTGTATATTTGTATCAGTAGGAAACAGTGGAACATTTAGTATATCTGAAGATGGTTCTGGTGAGGGGTTCTATCTTATGATCTGATTGACATACACAGGTACCATCATAAGATGCTGAGGACAGTGAAAATACTTTGGGCATCTTTTCTCTCATGGTCACTGAAAAGTACTGGAGTTGTATTAATGGGTGTACATATACACATATTAGTATTTTATGCAAAATTCTTTTTTTTTTTGGGTCCAGTCGTGAGGCCTGAACTCTGGGCCTGGGCGCTGTCCCTCAGCTCTTCAGCTCAAGGCTAGAGCTCTACCACTTGAGCCACAGCGCCACTTCTGGCTTTTTTTCTTTTTGCTTATGTGGTGCTGAGGAAGCGAACCCAGGGCCTCATGCATGCAAGGCAAGAGCTCTACCACTGAGCCACCTTCCCAGCCCTGCAGAATTCTTCTAAATCTATGTGGGTATGGGTATATTGTTAAAAAATTCAAAAAAACAATTCAAAACACAAGCCTTACATTAATCAAACTGATTTTTGAAGTCAGGAAAAAGAATATTTATTAGTCAATGTTGCAAGGCTTTCACGCATCACAGTCTGATTCCTCATCAGGATACTGACATTAGTGAATAAGCTATATTATAAGGCCTAGAGTAGAAGTCAGAGTGGGGCCAGAGGGAAAGATGACAAGTTAGGATATGATCGACAGCTAGCAGAGTGATTCCGGGAACATCTATTACTGGATCAGTAACCAATGGAGGGAGGATTCTCCAAAAAGAAGGAGGCCTCTTCCTGGCCCTTGAGTACTGAGTTCACAATTTCATTAAAACAATAAATCTGAGGATACACCAAGGTAGTTAGCAAGAAAGTTTATTAGTAATGCAACATAACATGAAGATACTGCAAAACCAACACTTGGGTATGGATGAGTACATCTGATCTTAGGTGCCACAAATGCTTTCACATCACAGGGAGGTACTTACGATGAAAAAAGTTGAGCTTTTGGTTCAAAGTTTTCTGGAAAAGTGCTTGCCTTTTCTCTGATGTTGGGTAAACTCTATCATTCTTGCTGTGCATCTGTTTAATCAAATGGGTTCATAGACTTCAAGTTTGTCTTTCTCACTCAACTTGGATCATTGATGGCTGGACATTTCTTCAAATGAAGCATGAATTGCCACATGCTTCCTTCAAGACTGGTGTCCATCTTTGAGATAAGTAGTTTTAAACAAAATTTGTGCCCAAAGTAGTTTAAATTTCTTACTTTCAGGTATTCTTGCTCAGTTCCAGAGCACACTAATTATTTGGACAATTAGTCAAGGTCAGAGGAGTGAACCTATTCTTTCTCACTTTTTTTTCCCCTTTTTACTACCATTGCAGCAGATGAGGGAGTGTAAGGCTTAAAACAAAAATAGACTTGGTGAGCTTTTAATCAAGCTTAGTGCAAAATGTTTGTCTTGAATTCAGCACTAGTGTCTCCCTATGCCTCATTTCCCCTGATATATCTTACCTCAAACCTGACTCAGTACTGAGAAACCAGGGATAATTAAATACCTTGCATTTAATTCAGGAAAGTAGGCTTTACTTTCCTATTAAGATACCAAAATTTATTAGTGAGAGAAAAAAAACCTGTCTTCACAGGAGGTAGAGCATATAAAAGCTGCAGAGATTTCACACTGAGTGGGCAGATAGATAGTTCACCCTTCAGGTCTCTGACAAAAGGGATTACAACTTGCTCCACTTATCCTATGGCTTCTATGTTTTTCAGTAAGTTTGTTCTTCTTTGCTGGCTTCCACAGACTTTTACGAACATGGCCACATTCCATTCTTGCTCTCACAAATTGTCCCATATCCAGTTCTTCTGAGTGAGATACTGATCATGTTTAACACAAGTCTCACAAAATTGAGATGCAAGAGCCTATACCTGATCTTGAATGCTGAGAATATTTTCTTACAGTCTGGTAGATAGCATATAAATTGATTGAATATATATATGTATATATATATATATATACATATATATATATGGCAATTTGAAAACTAGGACAGAAGTAGCTAATATTTTAGAAAAAAAATCTTAGATGAAACAAATTACATTTAATCACAAATAATTCTAGTAAATTGAAAATGTAATTACCAGGTGGGTGATGGAACGAAATGTGGTGGTTTGGCTCCAATCAGGCAGTTAAATTTTTTCCAGTTAATAAATAAAATTGTGAAATTAAAACAAAAAAATCTTCATAAGGATTGGGAGATGTTAGTAGATGGTAATATTTAAATTTGTAATCAGTAGAGGGCTGAAAAAATCAAAGGGCCATTCAATCATTATTAAAGGAGTAGTTTCTGAATACATTATAAACTAATCTCATTTTCATTTCTGATTGGTAGTTGAAGGGAAGTCACACATAATAAATATAAATGTGAGCAATGCATTTAACATAGTAATCCATGAGTATTTGCAAGATTGCCCTCTTCTGAGGAATACACATACAACTCTGGAGGACCCAGTGGAAAGTAACAAGGGGGAGGCAGTATCTGTAGAAACTCTTAGTGCCACATCACTGATTCTGGTAACAGATAGGGTGATTGCAAGTTGACAGTAGTTCCAGCTCTGACATGATATCTTTGTGGATAAGAAGCAGAAACACACTGGCTGCTGGAAAAGACAATGAATTGAGGGACAGGTGGTTGCTGATTATTCAATCACGGTCTATGATGATGATAAGATCTCACACATATTTCAGAGCACTGTGCTTTAAAACTGTTCCACCCATCAGTTTTATCAATATATTTTAATAACACACAGTACTCACGATCATTTTATATGTAGGAAATATGAATGTAAGTTGGTGGTAAGTGGATTGGAAGCAAAATGTATATTCTAAAATTCTTGCCAAGATAAGGAATGGCCTGAATCAAACAAAACATAATCAGTGCATAATTCAAAGCTCAGTACACATCCTAAAATATTTATATGTAAAAAAACAATAAAAATAAGAGAACCAATGAATTAGTGTAACTGCATCAAAAATTATTTTAAGGCACTAGAGAACTATGAGATCAGCCCAAATTACTATGGTTTATGACTACCACAAGTGAATTTAGGGTATCTTGATACAGATATAATGTAGAGAATGAAATTAGACTGTACTGTGATAAGCACTAATTCTTCTGGGGAACATTCCTGGACAGGAATACCAGACAAAGAAGCAAATGAGTCACATGATAAGGAATGACTGACAATGCAACCATTAGTGAAAACGATGACAGAAGGGTGCAAAGGAAAACACCCAAATGACTTTGGAATGGAAGCACAGAATAATCAGGTATGGGGAGGGTGGGTAGGTGCCGAGGGGCAGGGATGAAAGTTAGAGAGAAGGATTTAGCTAATAAGGCACTAGGGTTAATGTACCAGAGGATGCCAGGAGGAAACACTGTGTATTTGAAATCCATGCTCATAAAATGACAACTTTTCTCAGGAAATGCATTTTAGTCACAGATGTTATCAGTTGAGACTAGACTGCCCCCAGGGAACAACATAATAAAAGTGACAATAGGTGAATTGCTGCTGGGAAGTCAAGTATCATCAATAACTTGCCTTAAATGTCAGAAATGATTTTTCTGACAGTAGCTAACTTTAGTAGATTGCATATTATTCTCAATTATCAGAAAAAATCATCTCTGACATTTAAGGTACATCTCTCACAGGAAGGCAATGCTGTCCTATGGCAATTGACAGAGCTATGTAATCTTGCAGGAGGAGCTACACAATTTTCAGTGTTTCCTTTTGAAAGACTATCCTTTCCTTAGGCTGGGCTGTTTCATCCAATGGGATACAAAGGGATGTGATAGTTAGAGCTTAGAAAGAAGATTTAGGAGATGTTAGGAGGCTGGATGAGGTAGCTCACTCCTATAATACTAGCTGCTCAAGAGGTAAAAGTCAGGAGAAGCATGGTTTTGAGGTTCACATAGTGAAATATTACCTAGTACCCATCGAAACAAAGAAGACAGGTGCTGTCCGTAATCTGAGTCTGTTAACACACGTTATATTTCAACCACTGGTAGGCAGACTGAAGTCAAAGGCCAGCCCTGGAGTGAAAAGAAAATTTAAAAAAAAAATAAAAAAGGGCCAGAAGTGTAACTCCTGTGGTAGAGTAACTGTTACACAGCATGCAACCCTGAATTCATGCCAGAATACTAGGAAAAAAGGGGTGGGAGCAGGGCCTAGAACAGTGGGTTTCTATGAGCATACACTTTCTGGTCTTATGAGAATGAAAGAGGAAATAGGTGGAGAAATATATGGAAGTTAGCTGAAGACTTCCTTTTTGTGGCCAACTGAAGTTAAATGTGAGGACTAAATCTTCTTGTGGGCCACCAAAATCTAGGGGTTGTTTATTACTGAAATCTTGCTAGAAAAAAAAGAAAGAAAGGAAATATCTGGTTGGTGAAATAATTCAGATATTTATACTCTAAAATTATTAAAACTTGATAATAGTGTTAAATACAAAGAAATGATTACTCACCACGGTAACACAATTTAGGATTTTGTTTTCTCCATTATGAGGTGATTTTTACCAAGCTCTGTCAAACTATAATCCTTAGGTAGTGCAATTTCTTTTATATCTTTAAGATTTCCTTAAGGGAAAAAGCGATTATTTAGTCATTGCAGTTAGCTAACCAGTTCAATTTTATAGGGACAAATAATCCCATCACGAGGATTATGAGCTATGCTGTTATGACTTAAATCATTTTTTGAAGGCAGGCCTCACCTCTTAATAGCATCATCTTGGGTTAGGATTTCAACATAGGCAGTTTAGTTGGACAGAAACTTGCAGATCATAGCAAATATTCATCAACAATGATGTACTCTTTTTTCTTAATCTGGTACAGGTTTGTGTGTCATAAGTGCTTTACTTTCCATAGATGTGGCAAACTACCTGGAACAATAAAATTGTACTCAGAGTTTCCAAGGTTTTCCTTCATGGTCAGTTGGCATCATTTTTGTGTCTGTGATAAGGCAGATCATCATGGTGGAGAGCTTAGGGTAGAACAAAACTTTTTATATCATAGCTGGTGGAGAAGCAACAAGAGAGAAAAAGGAGATACAGTCCTAATACTGCCTTCAAAGGACTGTCTCCAATAACTTAAGCTTGTTCCATGAAGTCCTACTCCTAAAAGTTTCACCAGTTCATAATAATGTCACAAGCAGATAATTGAGCCTTTAATGCATGGCAACTGAAGGACATTGACAATTTAGACTGTAATACATGTCCAACATTTTTTTCTAGACTTTATCTTATTTCCATTTCCACCTTTCCATGTTACTAATTGCCTTATCTTCCCTCATCAAATTCTAAATTTCAAGAAATTGTTTAAGTAACTTGATACTCTGCAATAAATATAACCAATGGTAATGGCATTGGGAAATTAGAGATTTGTCAATGAATTCATGAAAAGATATCAGAAAATGTAACAAAATAAAATGAGTTATTGATGATAGTTAAGACCAACTGATGTCAAGTAAGTCCTTTAAATACATTTTAAGTATAAAATTATCCTAAATTTAGATAATAATTTTGTAGATCTCTTTCATCATCCCTTAAGAAGTGATATATTACAAAATTAAGTACTACAATTAGAAAAACCTCTTTAAATTCTTTCCTCCTTTTTCAGAACACTACATGGGAAATAATTTTTCACTCTTGTTCTTCTCTAACCTGTGCAGTTCTTTCTGAAAAATTCTAAATGCCATGTATTTTCATGGAATGAGTAAGTAACAGTTTATAAATTTGAGGTTGGGAATATATACTTTTCATGAGGAATATACCATTTGAAGAAAAGAGTGTTTAATAAGCAAACTAACAAATGTGCTTGAAATCTTGTAAATGTACTCATATTGTGAGAGAGAGAAAGAAAAAAGTTTAAAAACAATGGTTTCTTTTTCCCCTTCTTCCTTCTATTTACTGTATATTGTCAAAATGGTTGTGTGGTACTGTAATAAATGTAACCAATTTCTTGAAGCTAATAACTAATCCTGAGTGAATCTGAACCAATGCTATAGTCCATTAAGTTTTGAACTATGGTTGTAATTTTCTTTTAACAGGCCCAGATACAGGCTATATTTTTCTATTATCATAAAGCTGAAGAGGAGACTTCAAGTGAAAAAAGAGTGGTTTACATAGCTCACACAAAGGCTCTTGTGGAAGGCAAGAAGCAGTGGATTAGAAAGTCTAAACATGATTTAGGATTCTGATACTCTACCTGATTATTAAATGTGTGGAACTCTCAGACATACGGCATTTATGGAAATAAGTCAGAGGAAACAGGACTCAACAGGGTACAAGCGACAGAAAATAAATGGTCTTTAAAGTCAATAAATGCACATGTACCACTACTAACTAGATTATGTGAAACGGAACAGAAGGTACCCCTACTCAAGCAAAATATTTTGATTTAATATCAAGCCACACATAAAAAAGCACATCTCTAGTGTTAAGCTATACCTTAAGCATTACTATTTAAAAATATTATTTGGATTGCTGCTGCATTTAAAAGAAAAACCAATATAAATCAAATGCCCTTTCTTTTCCATTGCACAGCTTATAGAAATATGTTTATTTTGCATCCTTGTATTTGCATACATACCACTCTTCTTGTTTCTTTGATAAAAGTTTTATAGGCAATAAATTATAAATCATGCTTATGTATAATTTATCCCTTTAAATACATATTTTATTTTTTGGCTTTTTAAATGAAAACTGTCTTTAGCTTTGTATTTTTAAGAGATTCAAATTCAATACTTTTTGAAATTCATGAATAAAGCATGTTTCAACCTTAATTTGCATTTTTATAGTGTCTGCTGTAGAACAGTATAGATTTTGCTTTCTGAGTGTACTCTTTCAAGCAGACACGATTCCCTTAAGAATAAGCCTTGAGAAAATTCACTTGCCCTTCATAAAACATACATTTCATTATCTTCCTATAAATTGGACACTTCCCTAACATGGTTGTGCATTTGTATGTTCTCCCTGAATACTGTAATATCCGTTAGTTCCCATATACACACGATACAAACAGAAAATGGCCATTTTATTGTGCTGAAATGAATGGAAAGTGACCTGACATGAATCCAAAAACATACCTCCAGGAAGATAAGAAATTATACAATCTTTTAAATAAGAAAATCATATGGAGGTTCATTTTCCTTAGCTATCCTCATGTGAAACCCGATTAAATATGCTAATGTATTGCTTTACATAGCTATCAGTTTAGCGTATATTCTGAATATATTTTGAAGTTTTTAAGATTTTTTTGTTGATTAACTACAAGGGAAAATGTTTTTCATACTCTCATAAAACAAATCCAAGAATCATAGTTTATCTAGATGGGCTAATCTAGACGCAGATACTAGCATATAACATAGAGAATATCTTTACACTTTCTCTGTTTTTTTTGTTGTTATTTTCCCCATGGCAATTTCTTAGCAATCACTGCAATTTATGGAACTTCTGTTCTGTAATTAGGAGAGGAAATGCATTTCCCTTGAGGCTAAGGCTTTGGATAAAAACAAAAATATGGGCATTTCTGGGTAGACACTATCCTAGTTTGTGACTGAAGTTAGAATCATTTACCAAGTTCTTTCAATCTTCCTCTCTCCCTTTTTCTCACCCTTCCTCCCTTTATCCCTTTCTCCCATTATCTCTTTTTCTCTCCCTTCCTTTCTCCCTTCATTCCTTTCTCCTTTTCTATGTCAAAATACCCAAGAGTTCTGTTGTGGAATTTTATTAAGCCACTTGTGGGTAAAACAATTTACTGAGACAAAGGAAGAGGAGAAACAAATATTTATTATGATACTGGCACAAGACAGACATTTTGCAGAGATATTAGTCAGCTAGGAAAGGAAAATAACACTGCTATTGCTGGTGCTATTTCTGTTGCTGCTGCTGCTATTGCTGCTGCTGATCTTGTTACTCCTGCTCCTGCTGCTGCACAGGCTTTGGTGGGTTACATGGGGATTTTGCTGATTGGCTATCCCACTTTTCACATATCCTGTAGATTGACTCCTCTCTCTCTCTCTCTCTCTCTCTCTCTCTCTCTCTCTCTCTCTCTCTTTCTCTCTCTCACCTTGGTTTGAAATGCTTCCACTGGAACATCCATCTTTAGACTCAGTTTCTACACACACACACACACACACACACACACACACACACACACAATTTTCCATCTAGCCACTTCACTGTGCTTGGCTTACCTCACTGCACTCAATTAGACTTTAGTATTTCTCCACTATCCACTATGTCTCATTTAATTGGGGACTTCCTCTACAAATGCCAGACATCTTTCAAAAGCTTTTTCCTTTTTATTATTAAATATGCTTTTTATCCACCGAATTGTGTCTTCTAAAAACGGATATGTTGAGATCCTACATCTTAGCACCTAGAAATGTGGCTGTTGGATGGTTCTCACCTGTAGGCCTTAGCAATGCAATGTGGATCAGTAGAAAACAAACCTTGCTTGCTTCTTACTATCTTTTGCCTGCCCCTTTATTCTTTGGTTTGTGAAAGTGTAACTTCAAGATCTGTTTTTCTCTTCTTCTGTCTCTCTGCCTTGTGTCTCTGCGTATTTCACCATCTTCCTTTCTCATATCATGTCAACTGCTGGTGGATTTGTAGGATATAGTAAATCTAGGCTGATCTAATTTTGAGATTTTTTAAACCTAATTGCATCTGTTTCATACTCAATTATTACATTTTCTCCCTTCCCCCCAAACATGATGTACATATGAGCATGGAAGTGAACATAATTTTTAGGAGACCACTAATGCATAATGAGGTGAGGACAATTAAATTAATTTCATGAGACTATGGAACTGCAAATATATACTAAGCTATTTTGGAGTCTAGGGAAAAGTGAACAGTGTGGTAGGTAGTAGAGTTCAGGTTAAATTTTTACAGCTACATGTGATCCAGTAGTCTTGTAGGCCCTACGGGATTCACAGATACAAGGAGATACCTATTTTCCTATGGACATTTGTGCCCTTCCAGTGGCAGCAGCTGAAAACTTTTGATGCTCTTGACAGTAGCTTCACTGGACAAAATTGTTTGATAAGAGAAGGAAGTTGGGTGATGGACTTTTGAAGATGCTGTGGACAAGAAAGATTTCTGGAGAATTTCTGAAATGATAGGTGACACCTTAAAGGGAGAAAGGGGTGAGACTGAAGAAGGGGATAAATATCAAGGTGAGACTATTTTTATCTATAACCTAGAAAGGCCAGATGACATTTAGGTTACAACTATAATTCATATAAAACTGAAATACTTCATTATTATATAAAATAAAAGGCATTTTAATTAATCACATTAATGCGAGAAAGAGGAGATGAATAGTTGAAGTTCACAGTATTTCTACTTAATTTTAGCATTAAATGCATCATTTTATCCCTCATTAACATTGCTATAAAACAAAATTAATGATCTCTCTCTCTCTTGTTCCCTCACTCCTCCTTCTGTATAAAATCTAGTGAATCTAATTAGAAGTAACAATATTAAAAAGTATAATCAGGATCGTATTTAGGTTGAGTAACTCCTTTGGCCTAACTACTAGAATAGTAGAGTGTTTTAAATAAACCAAATTAAAATACAAAATTTCATTGTAAAGTATTGTATCATCTCAATCATTTATTTGTGTTATAAATTATTTTCTGATAGCATCTAAAATAATAACATTCTAAGCCATTGGTCTTCTGTGTACGTGGCTTATGTTAGTATACTAGATTGGGAGAGTAACACAAAAAGAAAATATGGAATCAGGATTTCCCATCTGAGAGGTAAATAGTCACATAAACAGATAAAAATGTTTTTTGCTATAATCTTGTTCTAAGACGTTGTAATTCTAAAGAGGATATAAATGAGTTTCTAGATTGGGAAATTGTGACTTTCTATATGCATTTCTCTGCTTCTCTAAGTTAATAGGCAACCTATTGCTTTGTGAACCTTTGTCTCTTTCTCTCTCATGGTAGACAGACAGATAAATAGAGAGATAGACAAACATACTTTAAGAAGAGTTAATAGTCCCTTCCTTCCCTCCCTCCCTTCCTCTCTGCCTCCCTCCCTCCCTCCCTTCCTTCCTTCCTTCCTTCTTTCCTTCCCTCCTTCCTTCCTTTCTTCCTTCTTTCCTTCCTTCCTTCTTTCCTTCCTTCATTTTTTTCCTTTCTATCATAGGAAACAATGCTCTCAATCTTGAAGGTAGATTTGGTTCGTGACTGATCTCCATATTACAGGTGAGTATTTGTTACAACTCACTTATAACATGTATTTCAATTTCACCTCAGTGATGCATACTCCATCCTAGGTGAAAAGAAAATAAAAGTAACAGAAAAATAATTATTTTTTTCAACCAACGAGCAGCTTAATAAATTAATTGATTTTTTTTTACACATACCTGAAAATGAAGTTACACTACATGGATTATTTACAACTGTGCAGTGAGGTACTGCAAGATAAATTATCTGGAAAACAGCAAAAATAATTTCATAGAAAGAATTCAAAAATAGAAAGTTTAGCACTCCTTTTCATGATCTATCTAAGTAGTAAAATAAAGTTCTTACACATGACCATATGATCATATAACCTGATGCTAAACAAAATATACCCTACATCTTGTATATACATTTTTTCTAATTTGGGGAGGGGAAGGGAAATAATAAAATGTTGAAACAAGGATACAGGTTTACCCATTGTAACAATGAGACATATAATACATTATGTTGAAAACAAATTTTACAACTTTGTGGGGGGAGGAGTTGGGGAGGTGGGAAGAGAAGGGATGGTAAAGGAAAAACAAAGGAGGGTGTAACAATGGACTTATTACCTTGTTCATGTAATTGTAACCCCTCTGTACAGAATCTTTACAATTAAAATATATATTAAGAAAAAAGGATCGTTTCTATCAATGTTAGCTATCAAAATGAGTTCTCTGCTTTAAAACATAATCTTAAGTAATTCATATTCTCTCATATTTTAAAAAGTTCAACCATAAATGATGATCAATATATTATGATTATCTCTATTTACTTGTGAAATATGGAAAAATTATTTTAAACATAAAATCCTAGGTCTGGAAGGTTTTAGCAGAGAAGAAATGAGAACACATCTAGTGTACAAGCACATATGGCAAGGTAGCAATAATACTTGTATATTTAGGGTACCTTTGGAATTTATACATATATATGTATGTTAGATTTGTGGAAAACTAAGCTTGGAGTGAAAAATAATATTTTACAATAAGACCAAAAATGGACATATTTAGCTGTATCTGAAAGAAAAATTCAAAAGAAAGATTGACATGACTAGATGTTGACTAAAGGTTTTTCTTTGGCCATTTCCTTCAGTATTGGCCACTTTAATAATTCTTGTTCTATTCTACACTGCAGATTTGCAAATAGGAGCTTGGAAGTTATTATTCTATCTTAGCAACAAGTTAAAAAGTCAATCAATTTCAAAATTAATAATTCTTCATAGGGATATCATGCAATGGAAGTCAGCAATCATAAGCCATAAATTTAGGGAGATAGGTAAATTTACATGAGAGATCACAATTGCACAATATAGAATTCCTAAGTAGATACTTGCACAAGAACCAGTGGTAGAAAGTAAACTTAAACTGTAGCTCATCTAGTATTGGTGATTTCTTATGGGTAATTAGCCATTTTTAAATATGTAAAATGCCATCTCTTCTTCTTAAGAACATCTGAAGAAAAACTATCTCACCAGAACTTAACCTACTGGTGTTTTTATCTGAGTCTACTCAACTTGAAGAAGAGATGTACCCAAGTGTAGTCATTTCTTGACATTTTATAGGAAAGAAATTTGAGAAGCACTTGTGATAGTCCTTGTGAAGGACATAGTGTATTGACCCAGATTCATCAAAGTACTGAGACTTGCTGGGTTCTAGACACTCAGGCCTATAGTTCTAACTGCTCGGTCAGCTGAGGATAATCTAGAGGATAATTGTTGGGCAGAAAAATCCAAAAGACAAAATTTCCTCTCCAAAACAACCAGCCAGAAGCTGTATAGGAGCCACGGCTCAAATGGTAGAGCACCAGCCACACTAGCAAGCTGAGCAAATGTGGGACACTGAATTTAAATGCTATAGTGTAGAAGAAAACAAAAGAAAATCATCAAAAACCAAACAACAGATCTAGATAGCATTTCCTCTTCCACCACACTTCCTCCACCATATGACTGTAGGCCAATTCACCACAGGGTATTTCACCTAATGCATTATTTTCAAACTTCATATAAAACTTATACTAAAATACATCATCTCCAATCCCTAGTTTGAAGTTTGAATAAACAAAGCCAGCATCAGAATCAGACTGAAATGAGGTGGGATGCAGGTAAATAAATTTTTAACAGAAAATGAAAGAAAGCTTTAAGAAATGTTTGAGGTCTGAGTCAAGCTTTGTAACATAAATATGTTCTGTATTTGTGTATAATGAAAAGAACGATACTCATATGCCTGGTAGTGTTTATTTCTTTGAAGTTGTTCTGGTTTGCCAAGGTTTCTCTTTATTTGTGAATACTACAGAAATGTTGATGTCTTAATTTTCTGTTTGTAATAATATAATGCCATCAACTGGGAAAATTTAAAAGAAAAGCTAATTATTTTGATTCTTCTTTCTGTGTTTAATGAAGAGCTTGTGTTGACAGAAGTCTGTGAAGGGACAAATCATCATGTGGCAGTATATATGTGGGTTTTGTTCTTATCTCAATTCTTACAAAGCCACCAGGATTCTTGCATGAGGGTTCTACCAAAATGACTGCAATCCTACTTGTTTCTCAAAAGCCCTACCTTGAAATACTAGAGTCTAGTCAGTTCCTCACCTCTTACTTCCTCACAATGGGGTTATGGAGGAATTTTGATGGAACTGTATCCCAGTATTGCAAAACCTACATAGTTCATTTAATGAACAGTTAAAATCACTTTGAAGATAACAGAGAACAGACTTAGAACACAAGTCATATAATAGTAAGCAAGACTAACATCAATTCAAAGTGGATCAAAGACCTCTATATCAGCCCTGAAACTTTGTAACTACTGCAAGAGGGAGTAGCAGAAACTTCTTGAATAGAGTCCCAAGGGCATACAAGATAAGAGAGAGACTTGACAAATGGGACTACATCAAAATCAAAAGTGTCTGTACAGCAAAGTACATAGTTACAAAACTAGAAAGATAGTCAGCAAACTGGGAAAAGATCTTAACCAGCAAGATATCAAAGGCTTAATAGCCAATGTATACAAGGAGCTCAAGAAACTAACCTCTCCCAAATCTATTAAACCAATCACTAAATGGACAAAGGAGCTAAGAGGAGATGAAGGGCAAAAAAACACATGAGGAAATGCTCATCATCCCTGGTCATAAAGGAAATATGAATCAAAGCAACTCTGAGATTCCATCTTATCTCATTAATATTGGTTAATATTGTGAATTTGAACAAGTGTTGGTGGGGATATGGGGACAAAGGAACCCTACTTCACTGTAGGAGGGAATGTAAATTAGTACAACCACTCTGGTCAGCAGTCTGGAGGTTCTCAAAAAAACTAAATATAGATCATCCCCCCATGTCTCAGACATATTGTACCAGTCCTGGGCATCTATCCTGAGTATCATGAACCAGGATATGATAAAGACACCTGCACATCCATGTTCATTGCCACACTATTCCTAAAAGATACAGAAACAGCCAGATGTCCCACAATAGTGTGTGGACCCAACCAATGTGGTACCTATACACAATGGAATTTTACACAGCCATTAGAAAGACTACAATAATGTCATTTGCAGGGAAATGGATGGAATTAGAACAAATCATGTTAAGTGAGGTAAGCCAAGCTCAGCGAGACAAAAGGAGCATGTTCTCACTAATATGTGAAAATTAGAACTCAAATGAACTGGGTTATGACAAATTTTACAGGATTCTAGATACTCATACATAAGGAGATCACAGGAGAATACTCTTACAAGAGACACACAAAGGCACAATGCTTATGTGCTTCTTCATATTTATATAAAATAATATATACATTAAAACAAACCCCAAGGTCTGGAAACAAGAGAGTTCTTTTTTCTTCTCCCTTTCTTTTTTTCTTTTCATTTTTTAGTAATTATTTTTTGATGATTCTTTGTTCTTTAATTCATGTATTATGTATTCAAATGTATGTCTTCAGAAAGGTGTTGGGAAAGGTTAACAACTTGAGAGAAAAAGAGTGAAAAAGTGCAGCAGTAGAGCTCACTAGATACTAATGAAAACTATACAACTTGTGGGTGGAGATGAGAAGAATGGACTGGAAGAGAATGAGGGAAGAGAAGACATTGTACAATAAGAAAAGCACTTATTACCTGACTCAGGTAATTGTAATTCCTCTGTACATCACTTTATAATAACAATAAAGTAAATTAATAAAAAATGGTAAGTAAATTCAGAAGAGTTATTGAGTACTCTGTATTCATTAAGCATTGTGTAAATGAGTAAAAAGAACACATTTCAGTATTTACATTATTTACATTTTCTACAAATTCATGCTTGAGGATTTATAATGAATAAGAAATTTATTGTCTATAACTAAATATCTTGCGATTCACATCATCATCTAATAAAACTGATGATTGTTGCCATCTGAAATCTCTTTTTTATGTAGTAGCTAGTAAAATAGGCTTAACTTTTCCTGTATATTCTTTCCTTCCAAGATTTTATATTTCTTATGTCTCAAAAATGTACATCATCCAGGTAGACAAATAATAGATATAGAGAGACAAAGGTTTTTATTTTTATTTCTTTGAACTTGTCACCTTGGAAGAGAAAATGACTCCTTATTTTGCAACTCAAACAGGAAGCAAACAGCACATGGCATTGCTGACTGAGCTGCAAAATCAAAACTGACAAATCCTGGAGTAGAAACTTCCTTGTGCAAAGTCAGGCAAAACTGTGCACACTGCTGGGCTTTCCTGGTGCCCTCTTACTACTGCTGAGAAGTCCCCTTGGATAGCTTCTCAGAAATGTCTAAAAGGAAAAATAATTTTATCATATGGATATAAAATATTGACATAGGACACCAGCTGCTCTTGCTGCTCTTGTTAAGATGAAGAGTCAGAGAGAGAGGGTGATGCCAAAAACTCAGCAGGGGCAATGAAAAAGGAGGAAAATTTGAATATCTGTTTACTACCAATCTCCTTAAAAGTACACATCTTCCACAAGTTAAAAACAAGGACTTGCTAAAAGTAAAGAGGCTGTTAAAATGTGTTCACACATCACTGGGGACACTAAAATTCAGTACAAATGTCTTGGAAAGCAGTTAAGAGTTATACGTATACTCATGTACTTTGATATGCATGCAATTCTGTTGACACACATACAAATACTCACATTGGTGTCATATTCTGGAAAACTAAAATTAACCAGTCATATACTGATTTGGAATTATTCATTCAATGGTTAATAAAATGTCACTTTCTGCTGGTGTGATTACTAAATGCACTACTTCATGCATGATGCAATGATTAATATATAGCTAATTAACTTGATAGGCTTTATGAAATATGTAATAAGAACATTTTTACAGTATAGATAGGGACATCAACAATACTTGGGAAATGACAATTTGTACAAAAATGTATGTGTAATTTTATACAGTGACTAAAATGTTATGAGAAATGAGTAAATTGAAAGGAAATGAACAAACTAATACAAATATCAGTCTAATTTTCTATTTTTAAGCTTAGCTTTCATAATGGAATACATTTTATTATAAAAATATATGTATGCACTCATCTACTGAGGAGCATCTGGGTTGGTTCCATATCTTAGCTATGGTAAATAATGCTGCAATAAACATAGTTGTGCTGGTAGCTTTAGTATGGTCTTGTTTGTGATCATTTGGGTAAATGCCAGAAAGTGGGATTGCTGGGTCATAGGGAAGCTCTATGTGGAGTCTTTTGAGGAACCTCCATACTACATTCCAAAGTGGTTGAACAACTTTACACTCCCACCAACAATGCGGTAAGTTTCCCTTCTGTCCACATCCCCTCCAGCCTCTGTTGTTATTAGAATTCTTGATTATAGCCATTCTAACTGGAGTGAGGTGGTATCTCAATGTTGTTTTGATTTGCATTTATTTTATGGCCAGAGGACTTGAGCATTTCTTCATGTGTATATTGGCCATTCTTATTTCCTCTTCAGAGAAGTTTCTCTTTAAGTCTTTAGCCCACTTATTTATCGGGCAGTTGTTTCTCTGAGAATTTGTTGGGAGATTTAATTTTTTGAGTTCCAAGTATATTTTAGATATGAGTCTAGTGAAGATGGCTAGTGAAGATCTTCTCCCAATCCGTGGACTTTCTATTATCTTGCTAGTAATGTCCTTTTCCATACAGAAGCTCTGCACCTTCATGCAATCCCATTTGTCCAACTTTTCTTTGATTTGTTGTGTTTCTGGGTCTCTATTAAGAAAATGTTGGCCTGTGCCTAGGAGATCTAGCATTTCTCCTATTCCATCCTGTAATGTTTTCAGGGTGTCTGCTTTGACTCTGAGGCCTTTGATCCATTTGGAGTTGATTCTGGTGCAGGATATATAAGGATCTAGGTTTAGCTTTCTACAGGTGATTAACCAATTTTGCCAGCATCATTTACTGAAGAGGTGTTATATATATAATCGCCCCCATTTGTTAGGAAATGGAAAAACTTGGAAAAATTATATAAAGTGAAGTAAGCCAGGCCCAAAGAAACATAGGTCCCATGGTTTCCCTTATTTGTAATAATTAGTATATGTCTGGGACAAGCAGAAGAGGTCCAAAGCTATGTACATATGACCAGATAAGATGATGTTAAGCAAAATCAACCCCAAGATAGAAACACAAGTGGTTTTTTCTTTCTTGGTATTGTTTCTAACGTATTTATAATGTACCATGTGATTTTTTGTTGCTTGTATGTTCCCCCCCACACACACAATATAGCCCCTGTTTTCACTGTATTTGATGTCGGTGCCCTGCATCTCTAATTTGGGGAGGGGGTGGGAAAAAACAAATGTTTAACTAGGGATACAGGTTGACCCATTGTAACAATGTGAAAGACACTATGTTGAAAAATGAACTTTACAATTTAGGTGGGGGGAGGGGCAATATAAAGGTGGGGGGAGTGTAGTGCAGTTGTGGAGGTGGGAGGGAAGGGATGGTAGGGGAAAAACAAGGCAACAAGGCTTGATAGGAAATGTACTCATTACCTTGCTCATGTAACTATAACCCCTCTGTACAGTATTTTTACAATAAAAAGCTTTAAAAAAGTTAAATTATTGCAGAAAGGTTTTTCATAAGAATTATCACCTATAGATATAATAAAATGTTTGCTTTACACATTTAGAAATGTATTTCATATTGTTAGTTGAAACAATAAAAATCATTTTGCAAAAGCATATATCATTATTGTGATCATGAATTTGCCAAGAATGATTGAAGCTGCTTGCATTATATCAAGTAAAATTAGCTATTTACTTTTCTATCTGGAATGACAAATTTATACTTATAAACCAGAAAAATAAATCTGATGATTTTTCCCTTATACTAAAGAAGTATTACTTTTTTTATTTTGTAATGTCATTAAATTATATGTATCAGCATTTTATGATAAAACATTTTGTAAAATAAAAAAGATATATGTATGATTGAATAGTACTTAGTGTTGTTAGGTGTGAAATCTTCAGAAGGGCTATGATAAATGACCCATCTTGACATTTTATTTTGTAAATTATACAATGATCATTATTTAGTAAATATGCATATCATTACTTATACACTAAATTTTTTGTTATTTGTGTATCAGGTATAGATATTAACTATATGGAGACATGAAATAAATAGTCTTCTAACTGGGATGTTTCTTAAGATTTCTCGATGTAGCAAGAAACATAAATGGGAAAAAAATTGAAATTCATGAATGCATGGACTAGTCCATGGTAGATGATAGATTAAGAACACAGAATTGGGAGGAAGCTCCTTTTGCCAGGATTGCTACTAGTTCCTCACTAGATGTTGTGTGGTATGAAGATTAATACTTTAGTACATCTGAAATTGCTATTGAAAAGCTCTCTCTTTGAAGCATGACTCTGAGAGAAGGTGCATACAGGAGAAAAGTAAGTATGTTTGTGCTTATAAATGTGTATAAGATAGTGAAAGGGAGGTAGAAGAAATGGAGAAGTTACATGTACTGGAATTGAGTAAATGAAGCTTCAGAGAGGGTTATAGTTTTGCTGCATTCCCTTATTCTCTAAATTAGATTTCCTTTTTGGTGAAAAGAGTCCTTGTCATTATGCTCAAAGAAATCCCTGCAAGTTTCCATAATCTTTCCTCTGTCAGTTATAGCAAAAAACCATCAGTCTCTAGTTATTCAAGTAACATTTAGACAAAATCTCTTTATTCTCTTTTTAATTCAGAATAAATTAATTTCTAATTAAAAGTTTTCAAGTTGCATTTCAAATATAGTCATAGATGAGTTTATGATCCTTAGCTTATTACTAAACATTGATTGGAAGAAAATATATTCTAGGAGTGCTTTAAATGTTAGAAAGAACACTAACTAGCCTCATTTGAAACAGCATAAAGAAAGAATAGTTATCCAAGAACAGTTTTGTTCAGTGTTTTGTTTCAGTGTTTTAGTTTATTTCCATGACAAGTGATAAAAAATTTTACTTACACTCTGGTCCATGTTTGTTTAGATATTCGCCCATTTTAAAATTATTTTAAATTGTTGCACAAAGGAGTTGCCATTTAACAAAACAGTTTATGAATTTAATGCATCTTGATCAATGTCACTCATTTCAACATTCTCACCCATTCCCTACCCAGTCCTTTAATTACTTTTTAAACTTTTGTAGTATATTGAATTCTATAGTAGTGTCTGGCCTACAAATATTTCAACTTCTTGTTATTCATTACATCACATAAAAAGAGAATACTGGTGAGTATATGAGAAAATGCATTAATTTTATATAGTTAAAGTACCAACAGGTCCTCTTTGTCCTCTCAACATTTTAAGATTTGACAACGAAATTAAAAACAATAATTAAGTTGCATAAAATGTATTAAAACTTAATAGATGCTGAGAAATTTATTGACTCATATTGTTAATTTTCTTCAGATCTGAGACTGATATAGTAGTTTTGCAGCCTTTCTTATACTAGTCAGTTAGAAATGAGATTTCTATGGACCTCTTATGATAATTTTCAACTTATTTTCTGTGGGGTGAATGTCTCAGCAACTTTGCATATTTAATTCAATATTCATTTTATATGAAATTATACTTATAACTTTACAAAATTACATTTATATTCAGTTTTATGAAAAATTCAATATTACTGTAAAATGTTTTCCAATCGCCAACACAGAAACTACTGTTGTATTTTTTTCTGTATTGAGTTATCTGTTATCTTTACCTTATTGCAAAAAATGCCTATGACTATTAAATATATTGTAAAAAATAATAATTAGGGTCAACTGATAGTCCTCGATTAAAAAATTTAAAAAGTCCTATATAATTATATTACAATCAGATGTCCAGTTGATTATATCAATGTAACTGACCTCTAATTACACATATTCACTAGAAGAACTCACTGTTCTTGTTGAGTAAATTGATAATAAACATGTGTCAAATTTGAATTCCTGGATCTTATTTTAGCAACAAAATACTGTTTTAATCTTTTTTAATGACATAAAAAGTTATTGTAAATTTTAAAAATATGAATGATTCTTTTAGCACACTTCACAAGTGATACAAAACCACATTTTAAAAATAGGTATGTATAAACTAGACTGTATGTAAAATTATGTATTTTAAATAAAAATCAAAGAATACTGGAAACTTATCATTCTCCCCAACCACAATTTATAAATATAAGATGTTTTCTAATGCATACAACAAGGCATATATTTTTTACTTGATAGTATTGTGGTCTTAATGCTTACATGTTAGTAACAAATGAACAATGCTAATCCAACATTATATGTCATGCTTCTCTTAATTTGCACACACATTGTATGTTTAAAGGACATTATTGGCTTTATTTTCAATGATGTTTGGCTTTCTATAATATTTGGCCTCCTGCAACATTTTGTTTTACAGTTATACTCATGTGATCAGATACAGAAAAAAAAAGATAAAAAAAGATGTATGTGGTGAGAGAGTGAGGAAAATACCTTCGTGTTAACTAATATGCATGCAAGTGTGTATGTATTTATGAGTATGTAACTATGTTGGTTTACAAGTGTACAAAATATCTACATTATTGATCACAATATAAAATGATGTTTTAACTTTCTCTGATGTGGCTAATGATTTGAAAGGGAAATTATTTGTCCTACTATAAAATGTTACTCTTGAAGTGTGGCATTTTTCTGCTCTCATACACTTATTGGAAAGCTGTTAAAATCAAACCATGTCAGATATAAATATTTATAAAGCAAAATCACATCATGATTTTAAAACTACATGTCACTTTCCCACTCCTCTGTAACAGTGATTAATAGAAATGAAGTGGAAGCTGTCATTTTACTGATTCTTCAATTTAATTATTTATGATTAGAAGTGAACCCAGATCAAGATGTGCCCTTAAAAGTAATTCCTCTCATAGAACACTTGGGTCTGTTACTTAAATTGTGTTTAAGTTACCTCTATTCTTAATGCTTGCTTCACTACAATTCAGATTATGAAATTATCATTAAAGTAACTCTTCTTCAAAGAAATGGAAACAATCAGAATATTCACTATTACTCCCTGAAAACACTGGAGTCATGCAATAGCAAAGGCAAATTCGGGATTCCTATTTGTAAATCAACAGGCAAAGCTTCTTATGCTGAGAAATCAGATGGGAATTTAGGTGGAAAGAGGCAATATCAAATTAGACTGAAAGACTGACAGCAGAAGACTGGTCCCACTTTACTTGCTGTTTTGTCAATCCTTTTAGAAGTGCCCTTGCCTTTGAAAAGGAAGAAACTGAATTAAAGCCTCAGGCTGTTTCTCAAATTAATGGAGAAACTTCCCCCTCCTATTTCTTCTACCATTTTGAACTTTCCTTAGAGGCCCACTCTGAGGTATGCCCTCATTCAGTGGAACTAAACTATGAATTAAAAAGTCATAGTCATCTAAGCTCACCTTCCAGTGTGAAAATTAATTAGCAGTGCCCTAGTACAGCAGAAACAGAGATCTCATTTTAGCAGTATTTGGGAAAATTGCAATCATTTACCATGATTGACCTTTGCTTAGTGTTTCAATTAGCAGTTGTCAACTTGTCCTTGCTGGTAATTCCTCAATTTTCTTCACTGTGCTCATTGGTTAATAGTGCATTCTGTGATTAAATTTCCCTTTTTTAAAGAGATTTTCTCATCATGACCCTGAAATATTATCGCTTAAGGAATAGAGTTTGTGTACTACTTATATTTAAACTGTGAGTTTGAGGCTGAAAATAATTCTAGGGACTCTGATTATTGAACTCATTAGGGTTTCTCTCATATCCTGCTTTAGTGATTGGGAACTGTACAACATCTCATTGTTCACAGAATCCTGAAGCTGTGGGGAGCTCTTTGAACATAAATAAGATTACAACTTTTCCATCAGGCACTCAAAACAGATGTACAAAAATAAGAAATTAATTTCTATTAGAGAAAAGTTAAAGGAATATTATTTCATAAAAGCTGATTTTGTGGGCGAAGTGTCCAGACATTAATAAATTAATGTGAAACTTGTATAATTCGATGATTTCTTCATTTACCAATCAGTAATATTTGCTTAATGAAATCCACAGAGGTAAACATAATCGTGAACTTGAGCATAATCATAAGAAAAAGGTAGCAACAGGTAAGTTGTATAATTTCAGTTACTAATTTGGAGAATTATTACAATGGAGTGACTGGTCACTGGATGATAGGGAATTGATTTTATATCAGACTTTGGTCATAACCAAATTAGGCATTAAACTGACATTTTGACATTCCTTTGGGAACATAGTAACATTTTTTCTCTTTGTAGAATGGGATCAGAATAAGGAGAGTGAATATTCCAATGTGTAAATGTTTAAGAGGGTGCTCACTTTTAGTGTTATCCAAGTACTTACCTTCACATTTGAGTGGTTCAGAGATGGGGCTTGCTTTTAAAATTAGGCAGACATATTAATATTTAGCAATAGAACATCAAATTCACAGAAACAGGTCACTGTGGTACTGTTCCATCTTTCTCAATTAACATTTGTGTTTCTTATGAGTTGCTATTTGGCTGCAATATTGGCTTAAATTAATGGAAATTGGCCAATATAGATTTTTCAGAAAATTAGTATTTGAAAATTTACTCATTCTTTGAATTTTTTTTTCTAATTAAACCTAAGAGAAAATTTGAAAAGGATAAAATCTGTTTTAAAGAAAACACAGCTCACATCTTTTTTTAATTAAGTTTTTTTATTGTGAAAATACTGTACGAAGGGGTTACAATGGCATGAGCAAGGTAATGAGTACATTTCTTATCCAGCATTGTTGCCTTCTCCTTTGTTTTTCCCCTGCAATCCCTTCCTCCTACCTCCTCAGCTATATCCCTACCATCCCTTTCTCCCCCACCCTGAATTGTAAAGTTTGTTTTTTGACAGATGTGTAGTGTTTAAGTCACAGAGATGGCCCTGAAGCCTGGAACATCTCTGATGCTCAATATTACTGAGTGTTCTGAATTAGACAATTCTGGGATAACAGACTTGCTGTAGAATGCATGAAATCTGAGAAATTAATTCTGCCTATAAAAATATAAAATATACCAGTGCTGGTGGCTCACACCAATAATCTTAGCTACTCAGGAGGCTGAGATCTAAGGATCATAGTTTAAAGCCAGCTCAGGCAGAAAAGTCTGTGAGACTCTTATTTTCAATAAACTATTTAGCAAAAGCCCTAAATGACACTGTGGGTCAAGTGACAGAAAAATAGCTTTGACCAAAAGAAGCTCAGGGTCTGAGTTCAAGCCCCAAGACCGGACAAACAGCAGCAGGGGCAGCAATAACAACAAAAAATCATAAAATAGTCTAATCATTGATGATTCGTAACTGTAATCCTACTTATTAAATGGGCTGAGATCTGAAGATCACAGTTCAAAGTCTGTGAGATTCCTATTTCCACTAAACTACCGAAAAAGCTGGAAGTAGAATTGTGGCTCATTTGAGGCAGAGCGCTAGCCTTGAGCAAAAGAAGCTCAAGGATCGAGCACAGGCCCTGAATTCAAGCCCCAGGACTGACATCAAACAAAAAAGAAACTTAAACAAAAAAATCCACATGAAAAAGATCACATAGCTTGAGTTGATGAGTCATTAAAAACAACGCTCTGAAGCCGGGCGCCAGTGGCTCACGCTTGTAATTCTAGCCACTCAGGAGGCTGAGTTCTGAGGATTGTGGTTCAAAGCCAGCCCGGGCAGGAAAGTGCATGAGACTCTTATCTCCAATAAACTACTAGAAAACCGGAAGGGTCGCTGTGGCTTAAGTGGTACAGTGCTTGCCTTGGGCTGAAGAGCACAGGGACAGTGCCCAAGCGGAGAGTTCAAGCCCCGTGACCAACAAAAAAACAAACAAACAAAAACTCTGTAAGGATATATATACATACATGAATGTATTTCTCACACATGTGCACATACATGTATATATACAAATACATATATGAACACACATGTAGATACATGTGTATGCATGTGTATACATATATGCACACATATACATATACATACACATATGCATATATATATACAAGTCAAGGCAAAGAAGCTGCCAGAGAAGTTTAAATAAAGGATAAATACCTCCTGGCTCTAGATTTTATGTGTTTTTGGTCATATATGGAAAAATTATAATTTAAGATTGGTAATTGTTTCCTCTTGGGTTTGTTTGGATAATATTTTTTAATTAATAAGTTTTTTTAACTGAATACCATACAGAGGGGTTACAATTACATGAGCAAGGTAATGAGTACATTTTTTATCAAGCATTTTGCCTCCTCCTTTGTTTCCCCTTCCCATCCTGCCTTCCCATCTCCCTCCACCCCAAAGTTGTACAGTTAGTTAATATTATAAATATTTAGAGTGAAGCTATTTCAGTTTTACAATTACAGAATCTCTACTTTTTGAAAGTTTATGTATCTTTTATTTTATACATCTTAAAGTGGTAAGAAATATTTTTATTTGTAAAAATTGGTTTACATATTACTAATTGAAAATCAATAATTTCTTCAACAAATCTTAAATTTGTTGTTTATTTCACATTCCTCTTGAACTAACAGAATGCCATCCATCTATCAAAGTAAGGAAAAAATTCTCTGACATAATGCATAATTTGGGTATAAATACACATAATTTTGTCATTCCAGTATTTTATTGTTTCATCAACAAATATACTCACTCGTTATATATAACATGAAAACTTATATTAACAGTCTTTAGAGTAGAAGTCTAGTGATCAGAAAGATCTTCTGTAGTTTCTTAAAGTGTATTATTTATTCATGAGAGATAGCTTAGACGGTGGAAGAATTTAGTCCCTAAGTCTGTTGCTTTATTTTACTGGGTGAGTAAAGAGTATGGCTGTGTTCCTTCTTTCTTCAGTTCAAATTTGCTCAAGGACATACAAAACAGAAATATTTAGTATTCTGGTACAGTGCCCTCTGCTCAGTTAATCCTTTTTTATGCTGAGAAGCTGGAATGTGCAAAGGTTGTAAAACAAGGAAACAAACTCAAATGTTTATTTCTTATTTCAATTTAATTCCATTATAACAGCACCAGTGAGCATGGGGTAAGATAAAAAGAGCATGAACCACCCTATTTGTGTCTGAAATTAACTACGACATCAGTTTTAATTTGCAGCAAGTGAATAGTATTTACAAAGCATAAAACAAAAATAAATAGAATTCACAGAAGTATGACGTTCATTCCTTTTTGTGACCATAGTCTTTGTTTAATTGAGCCTTGATTGTTTTAAGAATTTTTACCTTGGAGTAAAATCAATTAGAGAGAAATTGAATTCTAGGACTTGAAATTTCCTCACTGAGAAATCAGTCAGCTGAAAGGAAGGAGAAAAATAAACTTCATAATTGAAAGAAATTAAAATCTTTCCTGTAAATGAAGTTATGCACAGATTGAAACTATAGACAAACAACTAAAATGAAAATGTACGTCAACAGAAAACAGGACATGTTGCTGGACAAATTGTACCTCCAGTATAGATAAAATCAATTTCATGCACAATTTATTAGTTGTTGTCACGGATGGTCTGTCCTAAGACAGAATCTAGGTGAATTGAATTATTTCACTAATAACTAGTGGAGCTGTGTTTCTGAAACTTCCTTGTTCTCTGGAACACTAAAATGCAGATTACATTGCCATACCAAAAATCAACTAAGAATTTAAGCATCTGCCATCTATTGTTCCTTAGGTTTGGAAAAGCACCATTGTTTTTGTGAGGAGACTTCTCATATCGGAGTGACACCAGAGCTTTTTCAGGAACAAGCTAGATTGAATTGGATTTTGTCTAAATTAAGCTCTAAAGTTATATTCTCTCAGAGTGGGTGGAAAAATGTTCTTAAATTTTTGCTTATCTCCTTTAAAATGGCCAATATGAAGAAAATTTGATGTTTGATTTACTTATTATCTTAATTCAGTAGAAAACTTTAATAATAAGTAGCTCAGCAAATTCACATTGAATGATTTCAGGATATATTCTTATTAATACAATGTTACAAAGAGGACTTTCATTTAATTTGAAAGTTATTAATTCAACTTAATTTGAAGTTATACCAAAGCACTTTGGGTTGGCCATTGGAGCATTTTGTATACATAGCTTGTCCGGGAACTTTTTGTTTGCAAGAAGAAGGATTATATTTTATAGCAAGGTTTCCTTTTTTTTTTTTTTTCCAGCGGTACTTTAGGTTCAGAGGGACTTAGCAGTTTGCTTGGAAGCACACATCAGTCAATGTAAGTCAGGAGTAAATGATGTATTCCTCCTCACTGACCAGCAGCCTCTATGGAAACGTGCTTGTAGCTACTGCTCTTTCTCAGACAATTTAGCCCAAGAGAATCCACCGTTTTTGCAATGTTGGTCCACAGCAACTCCTACTTTTCAGCAATGGTGTCAAAATTGCCTTTGAGGATGATTAGTCAAAATAAATGCTTTTGCCTTCACGTTTTAATCTTTGTGGAGTTTTCTGCAGGGGGCAGCTGCTCCCTTGCATGTGCATCAACCTTTCCACCTCCCGTGACCACCTGCTTCCTGCCTCAGCACTTGCATTTGCCTCCCAGTCCAGCTGCTTCCTCCTTGGCAAGCCCCAGGGCTCCCTCAGTCATGGCACAAGTGCTGTGCTAGGAGCGACCCTCGCGGCTCCCCTGTCATCGTCCAGCTGCCTTCAGCCTGAGCCCTGACTTGCACAGATTCCTCTCACATTTCTGCTGTCAGTCTGACGCCACACGTCACGGCTCCTCTGGTCCGTTTTGCTTGTCTCCTGTCTCTGTGAGGAGCCATGGAGATGCTTTAATAAACCCATTCTGCCCAGCCATGCCTCGCAGTTGAACCGCTTAAGGAGTCAGAGATGCTCACCTCCTTGCATTCTGCCCGCTTCCATCTCCAGGGAGAAGTCCAGTCTATTCTACCAAGAGGTCGTGATGTTTCTGCCTTTCCTTACATACATTTGGCAGTGTAATTAATTTCAACTTTGTGGAAATAAGCATTAAACAATGTGCCTACATCATACTAAATTCAGATGCAAAGGTTACCTCTTATCAGGCCTAGTAGACAAAAGATATGTAGCATAATTGCATCATATATATATATATATATATATATTATATTCACCACAATAAAGCCCCAAATGTATGAAATCCTAGATTTCAGGAAGTCTCTTTGTTCAACAATGTCTGAATTGTGTGAGGAATAGATTATAAATTGTCACATTTAATCTGCCTAAGGACTAAAATCTTAGCTATGCAAAATATAAGTAATTTATTTCAAATGTGAGATAAAAATAGTTAATGTTTGCCAAAATTTAACAATTCTTTTGGAAAGATAGCATTATTTTGGTAGTGCTGACAGAACAGTAATGTTTTGAAATTATATAACCTGAGAAGTCTCCTTTAATAAGATTATTGACAATTTTAAGTATTTCTTTTTATGAGTATAATACAGTTCTTTGACATAGACTACTGTATGTAAGTATTTCATATTATGGTACATTAAAACTTTCTAGATTAAAGTTTTCAAAACTAAAGCACTTCTAACTTACTATAATACTCCTTTACTGATCTCTCCTGTTTTCCTATTTCTTGCTTTCATATGCACAAAATAATGTACTTTTATTCCTTTAGATTTTTTTACTAATGCTTCCAATAATAATTTATAATTTATAATACAAGTTAAATTTTATTATACAATAACTTTCAATTTTATTCTTCATGTTCTTTAAGTGATTATACTATAATTTACTAACAGTTATATTTTGACTCATATTTCTCATTATATAAATAAAATATAATTTAGCATATATTTATTAAGTATAGTCTCAGTATTGTCAAACTAATTTTCTATATAGTTTCTCATCTGATGAGAATGTATTTATATCTTTCTTAAGTCTCTTAAACTGTTAAATAAAATACTTTCCAAATTTGTAAGCTAACAAGATGAAAATAACGTCTCTAAAACTCAGGGTAATGGGGAAAAAAGGCATCCACAATAAAAGAAACTAAATGAAGTGTGGACTTCAATATGTAAAATTTTTACACATTTACTAAAGATATACATCAATTTGGACTTTGAATTTGTAGCAGGTAATTGCAGGAAAGAAGAATTCATTAGAATAGAAATATATTTATTCACATAGCTCATGGTGTTTTCAAGTCAAATTAAATTCCCAGGAAATTCATGGCTTTTTGAGAGCGAGATCTCATGCAATTAGGAGGCTGGACTTCAAGCTTTTAGTATAAATTTTAATTATGACCTCTTACTTTTGCCTTTGTAATCATTTTAAATGAAAAGAAAAACATATACAAATTTGAGCTCCTAAATACAGCGTTAGGCTTTGCTGTGTAAGTGTTTCAATGCAAAAAGCAAAAATAGTTTCTGTCAAGCCCTTTTTGTCACACGAATTCTCATTTCTTTGATTTTAGTAAGACTTTATTTTTCCTCATTGTTTTTCTCTTTAGTTGTATTTACAAGTTTATAAATTGTCCAGTTCCTTTTGTTCCAAGAGTTTGTTGCAAGGCCGTACATGGGAAGTTTGACCAATGGAGCTCTGTCATAGACTGCCATAAGCAAATATTTCTTATTTTGGTACAATTTTCTAGATTAAAGTTTTCAAAACTGAAGCACTTATCTGTTATTACAATACTCTTGATCATTGCAGGGACTAATCCAACTTTTTATATGGAAATATCATTCTGAATAGTAGTGTACTCTTGGTTTTAATGCATCATTTAATGATGAGGGGAAAGAGAATAGATAAGACGATACGACAGGGACCACACGTATACTCACCTTATTTATGGACAGATCGTCCTACTCTAAACCTGAAATTATAGAAAGAGCTTACATTGTATATTAGATTCAATATTTTAGTAATTGGAATTTCTGTAACTGAGATACAACTTTTCACTCATCCTATGACAATCTTTGCTTTAGCTCACTACATAAGAACTGATATCTAATTCTCATGGTATTTTTGACTCCTACAAAAGCTTTTAGGAACAATATTAGATGTATAATTTAAGGACTCAACCACATTGGGATACTTATTAACTGCTTGTATGTGTTATGTTGTGTCTAAAAGAGTTTAAATTGTCAGGAGAAGAAAGGACAGTGATTGTTAAAGTTTGGTTATAAGTAAAACTAACAGGAGTAATACTAAAATTTATTTAAAAAGTAAATTTGTCTGTTTTCAAATGCATCACTTAGATAATCATTGTATCCTGTGGCCTATTTAACCTAATCATCTATTCAGATACATTCCTGAATGTTCTGAAGAAATCTAGGAAACAATTCTCTCACAGAACAGAACCTGTTACTCTTCTTCGATCACTGTGGCTGTACCAGCCACATGTATGTGAACTTGGCCTGCTGGAATCAGGAAAAAAATCACTGCTGTCACATGTCATGATACTTTCTTTGGAGACTAGCACTGTAATAATTTCTGCTAGTGCCAAACACAAGGGACTATTGGTAAAGAAAAACAAGTCCCTGACTCTAAGCATGATCTAGCCCTTTCAAAAACTGGCTCCTCCTTTCTTTCTTTCTTCTTTTCTCCTTCCTTTCTTTCTTTCTTTCTTTCTTTCTTTCTTTCTTTCTTTCTTTCTTTCTTTCTTTCTTTCTTTCTTTCTTTCTTTCTTTCTTTCTTCCTTCTTTCCTTCCTCTTTCCTTCCTTCCTTCCTTCCTTCCTTCCTTCCTTCCTTCCTTCCTTCCTTCCTTCCTTTCTTCCTCCCTTCCTCCTTCCTTCCTCTCCCCTCTTTCTTTCTTTCATTCTTCTTTTGATTTTATTGTTAAGGTGATGTACAGAGGGGTTACAGTTACATAAGCAAGGTAATGATTACATTCCTTGTTTAACTTGTTATCCCTTTCCTCATTTTTCTCCCTCTTTCCCTCCCTTTCTAATCCTGCCCCCCCCACCAGCAAGTTATACAGATCATTCCCAACATACTGTCTTGTGAGTATAGCTGTTGCATTGGTTCCCTCCTTGTTCTTTGTCTCACCATTTTGCTTTTGGCCTTCCTTTCCCTAGTTCAGATAAACATATATACAATATCCAGGGTACAAAAATCAAATGCAGTGACAACAGGGGATGAACCACAGAGGAAGAACACACAGAAACAAGAAACCACATAGTATATTATAAACAACAACAAAGAAAAATCCCTGCGTTCATGTCTTGGAGTTCATTTCACTTAGCATCATCATATGTGGTCAGAATTCAATGAATGAGAAAAGCCTGGGGGACACAGGAAAAAACAACAAAGAAAAGAATTTGAGTTCTTCAATCTGAAGTAAAGGTTGGAAGGCTAAAGACTGTCTTATGAATGAAATTCAAGTTATATAGGAGATTTTGTAATTGAGAAAAAATGAATTAACCCTTTCAAAGGCAATTTTGATCTCTCAGGATTTTAAGAGCAGATTGGGGAATGATGGAGTTATGTAGACAGGATGATAGAATGTTTATTAGCATGGGTAACTTTCTCTGGAATGGGATTTCCTTTTATCTTTCCCAAAGACAGGGCTTTTGGGATCATTCGGTCTATACTTTTTCCTGCTCTTTTCTATCTCTCCTTTTACCAATTTTCCACCAAAATGAAGAATTGTCCTTACAAATCTGCTTGAAATACACTGCTGCGGTGATATATAAAGATTGAAACAAACACTTTAATCAATTTAATTAATTAATTATTAATTAATTATTATCAAGGTGATGTACAGTGAGGTTACCATTATATACCTAATGAGTACAGTTCTTGTTGAACTTGTTACCCACACCTCATTTTTCTACTACTTTCCCTTCCCCATAGCCTCTCCCTCCCCAAGTTGTACAGTTCATTTCCAACATATTGTGTTTTGAGTAATCGCTGTTACTTTGGTTTGCCCTGCCTTCTTGATGGTGGAGTCCAATGTTAGAGAGAACATCAACTTGTCAGAAAACATAGCATATAGTTTTGGCATAAAGCAGACATTGTTTTATAGTGTGATGATTGTTAATGACAGTATAATTGTTACAGAAGAGACCTGTATATCCTTCTCCATAAGAGTGGTAGTTAGCCTTTGCCAGTTCAAGGTTGTCTTGAAAAGTAAGAGAAACATCCAAATCACTTGTTAAGCAGTAAATCCTAATGCATCATATCAGAACATATAAATATGATGTCTTTAAATTCTAAGCTATTTTTCACCTTTTTTATTCTAGAAAAATATTATTCTACTATTCATGTTTTTCATCAGTTCTTGTTTTTGGTTTTCCATTTTAGTTTAAAATCTACTAGAGAAGCTTACAGCAATGGTGCCCACTGTGAATCTAGCACTAAGATTGAAGCAGGATTCAAGGAGAACAAGGAGAGAATAAAGACAGAGGGAGGCTAAGCCTGGTAACTCAGGCCTATAATCCTGGCTATGTGGAGGATCCTTGTTCAGGCCAGCGCAGGCAAAACTGTGAGACATGTCTAGAAAAACAAAAACACAAAAGAAAAGAAAAACAAAAACACCATAAAGCAAAAGAGTTAGGAAAATTGTTCAAGTAAAAGAGCACCTGTTTAGTTCTTGGTTCTCAAATTTTGGGGTAAAACTAAAGTTCATCTCAATACACACTCACACACACACACACACACACACACACACACACACACACACACATTTAGCATTGTAGTGGGATTTTTCTTTTTTTTAATTTTTTTATTGTAAAGATACTGTACAGAAGAATTACAGTTACATGAGTAAAGTTATGAGTACATTTCTTAGCCAGCATTGTTACCCCTCCTTTGTTTTTCCCTACCATCCCTTTCCTCCCGCCTCCCAAACTCCTCCCACCCTTGCCCCTGAAAGTTGTAAGGTTCATTTTCAACCTAGTGTCTCCTAGTCTCATTGTTACAATGGGTCAAACTGTATCCTTGTTTCAGCATTTTGTTATTTACCTTCCCCTCCCCAAATTAGAAAAATGTATATACAAGATGCAGGGTAATGGAACCAAATACAATGACAGCAGGGGTTGTACCATGGGGGAAGAACATACAAAGAAACAAAAAAAATCACATAGTACATTAAAAACAACAGTGACAAAGGAAAAAAAAATCTCTTGTGTTCCTATCTTGGGGTTCATTTTGCTTAGCATCCTCTCATATGGTCATATGTACATAGCTTTTGACCTTTTCTGCTTGTCTGAAAAGATTATTTTAGTCGTATACTAATTGCAAATAAGGGAAACCATGGGACCTGTGTTTCTTTGGCTCTGGCTTATTTTGCTTAATATAAATTTTCCCAAGTCTTTCCATTTCCTAACAAATGGGACTCAATATATTTTTGAGATTCTATTTACACTGTAGAGAGTAATTTGTGGGACATCTTAGGCTCCATAAGCATGTTAACAATTCCTTCAAATAGATGTTTTCTATGTACACATGTATATATACACACGTGTGTGTATATACATATACACACATAGTCTAGACAGATATGATATTTATACTTCTTTGGATATAAACTGGAAGAAGTTTGATTAATTATGTAGGGAAATGTGTTAATTTTCAACATCTCTAAACTTGTAAAGCTAGCCACTTGATGTGCATATATACACATATACACTACTATTTTTCCATGTGGTTGAGAATCCTTAAGTAATAAAATTATTATAAAAATGTTTTTTTCAAGAAAAATCTAAGCTTTTTGGGTAGGATTGAGATGACAAAGATTTTGACAAAATGTTCGCAGTGTCTCCAAATGGAGAATGGGAGTCATGTATTTATGGGCAGGGCTGAGAGAGCCAGTCTCTGAAGGTACAGAAATTACAGAAATTAGTTGTAGTCATAGCATATTACTTCAGCAATATTATATTCATCAAGAAGAAGTAATTTATTCAGCTGGGCTCTGGTGGCTCATGCCTGTAATTCTAGCTACTCACAAGGCTGAGATCTGAGGATCATGGTTCAAAGCCAGCCCTGGCAGGAAAGGCCTTGAGACTTATTTCCAATAAACCATTAGAAAACCAGAAGTGGCACTGCGGCTCAAGAGGTAGAGCACTCGCCTTGAACTGAAGGGCAGAGGGACAGCGCCCAGGCCCCGACAAAAAAAAAAAAAAAGCAATTTATTCTTAGTGTCAGACAACTCTTTTCTTAGTAGAATCTTATAATAACAAATATTTTAAGGAATACACAAATCACCTATTTTGCTCGGTACAACATTGTTTAACATGAAAACAGATGGAAATACCAGCCCCAAGATAAACATAAAAGAAGAAAATAAGTAAGTTTTAACTTCTTGATTGCATGTTAATGTTTTAAATCAGCTGTAAGGAAAGACATGACTAAAAGTCTTAATTCACAAATATTCAGCAAAAATTCAGGCAAACACAACTTCTGTTATTCACAATAAAACATTTATTTTCATACTACTCTTATCTAACCATAGTGGTGTGACTGAGATTTCCAGCTAATACTACATTTTACATTAAGATGTGGAGATGGGAGGGAGGGACTGAGAGAGTAAGGGAACAGGAGACACTATAAGAAAGTAAATGTACTCATTACCTGACTCATGTAGTTGTAATCTCTCTGTACATTACATTTGTAATAACAATAAAGTAAATTTACTTAAAAATATGTAATACTTAATAATGCATTATTTGCTTAATTGTGTAAACTCCAATGTCTAACCTTTTTGAGGTTTGTTATATCCAATTTGATTCTGAAGAATATCTATTAAGACTATGCTTAAAGCAATGTATATAGTAAGTATACAATTAGACAAAACACTTTTCTAATGCATTACATACTGAAAAAAGATTCTTATTAAAATATATTCATATGTTATCCCAAAGAGGTCAGAATATAAAATAAGTTCTTAAGTCTGAAATGTTGGTTTTTTAACTGAAATTTTACTTATATAAACCATCAACCACATACATCTTGAATCAATAAACTATATGAATATTAATAAAGAGAAAGACCCTAAATGTCTGTTCAATAATAAAATTCATAAATGAATGATTAATCGGATAGAGCCATTATAATCACGTTCATGAACACTTTTTGAATTACAGAAAATCACTTATAAGATAATTCAAGTGTAATAAAACCAGTAAATAATCATACTTGCTGCATGCATAATTTTGTAGCAGACATGATCAGTTGCCTAACAAATGTCTGGTTCATTCTATTTTATTCATAGTGATTTTGTAGGAAATGCCCAGCTTAGCACTATCATCCTCTAAATCACTTTAAGGGAGTGATGTCCTAGAGAGTGTGCTATGGATTTGCAGGGAGCCTGCTTTATTGTGTGAGCTCTGCACCATCCTCTTTCATACCTCCTACTTCTTTCTGCATGAGGTGCAGACAGCACCCAGTATGAGGTGGCTGTGATATGAGTACTGGAAGGATTACAACAATCTTGGGCTTTCTCTATCTTGCTTGATCTATCAAAAGAAAGCAGTAACAAAAATTTTTAGAAAATCCTGGGGAAGCATGTTTCATTTCACCAACCCACTGTAATCAGTTATCAACG
Source organism: Dipodomys spectabilis (assembly GCF_019054845.1). Classification (NCBI taxonomy): domain Eukaryota; kingdom Metazoa; phylum Chordata; class Mammalia; order Rodentia; family Heteromyidae; genus Dipodomys; species Dipodomys spectabilis. The sequence goes on from NW_024870709.1 coordinate 15,335,808, forward strand.
CATGCTGCTGAACAACAATCTTCAAGCGACAGAGATACATTTCCACAAATAAAACAAATAAATAAGAAAACAAACAAGCAAATGCAGAAACAAATTAATGATTAATTGCAGTAATGTCTGGATGTTGTAACCCTGGGTACTTTACACCAAGTTTTTTTTTTTCTGTTTGCTATACATTGTCATGCATGTATAATGATCATGTTCTTTATGAAAAATAAGACACTATTGTACTTAAGTACAGTGAACATTTTTATTTTAAAATATATATTTATAGAAAAAAACATCAAGTATCTATAAATTCTTGGTATGAAGATACCCCATGCATATAAGAAAGAAAGAATATTTTGTATACAAAAGAAAATCATATTAGGAAATGGTTATGCCTTTTGGGGATATTGAAAGTGAGCCCAGACAAGTCTAGAAAATACTTGATAAAGAAAATGAAAATTACTTAAGCAAATAAGCTATAAATGTTCTCACTTCTTTTATAGTTTGTTTTTTTCAAACTTAAATTATTTAGAGAGGCTTATAGCACATTATTATTTAGCAATATCTGGTGAAACTAAGTGTCCTTCTGTCTCTGTAGGTCCCAACAATCATAAATTCTCCTACAAGTGACTTAGTATGTTGTCAGGGTGAACATGGTGGGAGGGTTATGATTATTGTACCTCATAGTCAGAAAGGTCTCAACTAATCATCAAAAGCATTGCTAGTGGGTATTTCTTTACTTTTTTTTTTAGTGTTTTCACTTTTTCTTTATTTGTTACTGAAGAGCAGTTCCATATGCCTGAAATATATTTTTAAAGGCTTTCCTCAATCTTAAGATGTATTTCTAGACATCTGTATTAAAAATGCCAAGGTAGATTATTAATATATTAGTATACCATTAATCACTACATCCTAGCAACATAAAAGTGTATGTTTGATCTCATTTAACGTTCTTGTGAAAAGGACTCATCCAACAAATACTTCACAGGGCAATCTCTTACATTTCCCTTTGTCTTCTCAAACCATGCAAACCATGTGTATTTGAAAGTCATGGATTAGATTTTCAGGGGTGCTGTAGTGGGTGCTGTAGTAAAGTGTATGGAGGGTACTTTATTTTCTCACAAGTATAAAGGCTAAAATTCACTAAGCTAAATGAACTCCAAGATATGGAAACAAAAATTTTTCTTGTTGTTTTTTTTAATGTACTATGTGAAGTTCTTTCTTTTTCTTGCAATTTTTTCTCTTTTTTTCCCCTATGGTTTATCTCTTGTCACTGTATTTGATTTTGGTACTCTGTGTATTGTATATACATTTATCTGGATTAGGGAAGGGAAGAGGAACAACAAAATGGTGAGACAAAGGACAAAGGGGAAACCTATGCAACAGCAATATTCACAAAACAACAAATTGGAAATGAACTTTGTAAGTTGGCAGGGGTGGGGAGGAGGAAGGTAGAAAAATGTTGGAGGGGGTAGCAATGTTTGACAAGAAATGTACTCACTACCTTACGTATGTAACTGTAACCCCTCTGTACATTACCTTGACAATACAATTAAGTTTAGAAAAGAAGAAAGAAGGGACCTCTCTCTCCCTCTCCCTCTTTCCTACCGCCTTCCTTTCTTCATTTTTCTTTTCTCTCCCAGAGGCCTTACATCTTGGCTTCTGTTTTTTCCTCATATGGCTTTTTCTCTATGTACAGACAATGCCGGGTGTCACTTGTAATCTAGTTCTTATGAGGACGTCTATTGAGTTACATCAGGACATATCCCATTAGGTTAATTTTAACTTCAACACCTCTTTATGGCCTCTTCTCCAAATGAACATTCTAAGGCACTCAGAGTTAGAAATATGAGAGTATTAATGGAACAAAATTCAACCTATAAAACCCACTTTGATTCTAGATAATGCAATAGTAGAACCCACAGAAATGTTTAAGGAGGAAAGCTGACCCTTTCTGTGGCTGAGCAGACAGAAATGAAATAGAAGTAGCTGGCAGATGAGATACTTGTAGACCAATGGAAAGGCAGACAGAGCAGACATTCTCTTCAGCAAGTTTTTTACAAGATATATGTATCTATGCTGCCTTGAAATAAAATTAAAAAAAGATTATTTAGAAACAAATACTTTTTTCATTGATTTGGATCTTATCCTAGTACCAGATTCTGTTAGATATCTGTAGGGAATTGGTTTTAGGATCCTTCACCAATATCAAACTCTGCATTTACCCTTGTTCCTTATATAAAACAGTGTATTTGCATATAACTTATTCATATGTGATCAAATACATGAAATCACTTCTTGATTGCTTCATTACATAACATACTGTAAATGCCATTCAAATAGCTGTGATACCGTACTGCTTAAAGACACTGACAATTTGTTTCAAATATGTTTTGACGCACAGTGGATTGAATTCAACACCCAGGTTTGGAGGCTGATTCTGCATGGTAAACTGCAAGGTCAAAGAGAGCATCTTTTTATGGAGTTCTGCACTTGTTTGCTGATGCTTCTAGTTGCTTACTTTCTGTACTTTTCTAGGCATTTGCCTAATGGATTTGGGATATTGACAGTCGTAGAGCCATGGATTTGTGCAGTACAGAGTAAATACCTAAATGTTTGTTTGTTTAGGGCACACACTAAGAAAGTAAATGTGAGTGTCTTTTAAAACCATGAACAACTGCAATAGAGCAACTGGGTTCAATCAGCATCTAAATCATTTTTTAAAATAGCAGAGCAAATAGGAACAGGGCTTACTGGTGCTTGGCCATTTTGAAGATGACTTCTACCACGTAATTCCTCAAATATTGCTCCTTCAATGTGCACTGGCAACAGATCTTCCTTCTCATCCTGGAAGCAACGTAAGCATTAAGATTGAACACAATGGATAAATTTATGATCATTTGTGTTTGTAAATATGTTTTATTGCTCATTTCTCACTCTCTGAGGATGCTATATAATACACAGAGCTAAAGGATTTTCTTTCTATTTCTTTCTTTTTAATATTTTTAGATTGTGACTCATTAAATCATGGTGTAGGAGAAAGTGACATAATAAACACATACAAAGATGTATTCAAAACTCACAAGGAATAAAAGATGAGATGGTAATTATTAAAAGACTGTGAAAGTAATAACAAGTACAATAGGGAAGGTGGGAAAACAAGTGAAGACAAAGGTGATCATATTACTGGGAATCTTTCTTTGTCATTCCTGCCACTGTAAAGTACCTGGCTGAAAGGGTACCTATATATTTGAGAAAATATGCATGCATGAATGTATCATTCAGCCTTAATTCCTGCTTTTTTATTTAATGAGGAATTTAAGAAAAATACTTTTACCGGTACCCAGAAATTTATGTTGCATCACACCAACGGCATTAACTTTAAAAATAAATCCTATCTACCTCACTGAAAAATACTATTAGGATGAGTTTGAAAGAATCCTCCAGTTTTAGTAAGGACATTTTTCATTCAGAAGTGTTTTTGACTTTGTGCTTTATGTCAATATTATTTGGCCAAAGTAATTAATTATTTAATAAACTAACAGTACACATTTGTATTTCTATTAGCATTGATACACAATTTCACGCAGAAGTACAAATATCATCTGGAGTTCTGAAGACATGAGTTTTTCAGCTGCAAAAAATTGATTTTGTCAAGTGCAAAAATGCCATGTTATCCAAAATTTTAAGCTGAATAGGTAGTAAATATTTAACATGTATTAATTCATAATTTAGTTCTTTATTATTACTTGATAAATCAGGTCACTATAGCATTTCCCTAGATACTATCTCTCTCTCTCTCTCTCTCTCTATCTATCTATGTAACTATTTAACTATCATATATAACTAATAAGTATTCTGTCAGTTTTCTATATATTCATAGAATACATATTCTAGTTAAATCAAATTTTTATTCAAGTATTGAAGTTCCTGAATAATTGTTTTTCTTGCTGGCTATTACTTCAAAAATATCCATTAGGAACTTTAAACTATGTTGTGCTATTTTAAGCCTTTATGTTATTATTAATAATATTTTTAAGTATTCAAGAAGCACGTTCTCATGGAGTAGTTTTAAAATGCTTGACAGCGGTTAGAGATGAAAACACCATATCTTCCCTTCAGAAGGAATCCTGAGCACTAGGGATACATCTCCTACTGCTGAGAATCTATTGGTGATTTAAGTAGCCTGCCATCACAGGAAAAAGCTGACATTGTTGGAGTAGTGGCCCTTGCGGCCTCTTTCATTTATTAAAAAAAAAATCTTTGACAAGTAACGTTAAGAGCTCTTTCTTTTGTTCTAAGAAAAGTCTTGATTCCTTCTCTTTGCTTCTGCTTCACAAAGATCATTTTCTTGACAAAGATTAAAATTTAAAAGAAACATTTTATATTAAATTTCCTTTGGAGATGCAATTATTTGCAGTATACTTAGACATTCATATATCCTATAAACAATAAGCATAATACATCCTAATTATCAGTCTAATTAGATTGGAAATTATGCTATTTTTCATAAGGGAAACAGAAATAGTAACAATTAAAAAGCTAGTTTACTTGAGTTTTTAATTTTTTATTGTTATTACAGTATAAAGCTGATGTACAGAGGGGTGACAGTTACATAACTCAGTTAGAGAGTACATTTCTTTTTAGATACGTCAACCATTCCCCCCACTCTCTCCCAGAATTTCCCTCCCATCCCATTAGTTTACTCAGTTTTAAATATACAATATGGGAGCAATTGCATAAAATTTAGGTTGCATAAAATTTAGGTTTCTGTAGTTGGTGATCTACGCTTCCAGTCTCAATATTTCCCTTGTTATTTGCATATGGGATCTCCTAGTCTTTTCTGCCTGGACTGGCTTTCAACTGTGATTCTCCAGGTGTCTCCCTCTAAAGTACTTAGGATTACAGGCATAAGCCACTGGTGTGGGTGTCTGATTGTTTCCTAAAGCTATGAATCAGGACTCTCAAACACAAACAGATTCTTTAGTCATTTTATTGTGAGCCAAGGATAACCTTAGGAACCATGAAAATCTACTTGAATATACAACTCACAGAAGGTAATTGATCATTTTCCTATCTTTCTAAATATAGGAATTGCCTAAATTTCTGCTAACAAGCCAAGTCATTTCTCTCCTTACTCTGTCTCTTTGTATTAGTCCAATCCACTCCCATATATACATGACTGCTACAAACTTTCATAGTACTTGGGACATTCTGCTCCTGTAGTTTGTCTCTGAGATAGGCAGTATTTCTGAATCTACTGAGCAGAATACATTGAGGTATATTCATACTTCAATAAGTTGATTTGTGTAATCACATGTCTGGCCACAAACATGTGCTCAGTACGGAGAAGATACTAGAAAGTTGTCATTGTCACTCTCATAAAATGTCCTGTTATTTATTTATGTACCTCTAGTGACAGTAAAAATAATAAACATCCCCAAACCTCGTAACAATGTTTATTCCTGACAGATATTGTTATATAAGTTCAAACATTAGGAAGATGGAACCACCCTTAAAGAGAAAAGGGAATAGGGCTTTATAGATGATTTCAAGAGAGATCAGCAAACCAAACCCTCATTAATTGAAAAGAAATCAAGGCTGGTTCTCAACCATGGTCTTCCTGAAATCTAGGTTCTGTATCAGAAATGGTGATTAACCTTATACCTTGGTCCTCAGCAAACTTCAATTCTAAATAAATCCCAGAAACCCAATGCCTTATAAAATAGATGACCTGACCACAATCACAGTAACATCACAGAACACTTCTCCCTCATTTACTGATTAATATAGTGCAATATAAAATTAGAACTTATCCTTATCTTAATCAGTTAAAGCCAAGCTTCCTTAAACAGCAGGGAGTTAACCAAGAAATATAATTAAGATATATAAGTAAGGCATTTCACTGTTTGGAAAAAAATGTAGTTAACGGAGGGAAAAGATGAGAAGACTAGGTGTGAGAGGCTTACTAAAAGTAAAGTAAATCCTAGTTTGTGACTTTGTGCTGTGTGTTTGGGCTGTTGTTGGATGTTGTAAATTATTAATTTGTTGCAATACCATCTTCTATCCCACATATCCTTCATATGTGTAGTTTGACACTCCTCAGAGAGAACTGAGGTCTATATTTTCTTCCCGTCCATATGGATGATGGGTGATAGTTGATTTGGTCAATATAACACAGCAGGAATACTGTTACGTGCTTTGAAGGTGGTTAATAAAAACAAGACCCTTATGACTTTCTCTTAGGTAACTTGCCATGAGAATTAAGTTAAAATCCAGGGAGGATGGCCAAATTTTGCCCAAAATAGAGAGCACAAGAGATTCTGAGTGTACTGCCAATTTCTATTGGCCATCGAAAATATTTGAGTGAATAAAGTAAAAATTATGCCAGACCCAAGGATTTGAGCCATCCATTTGAAGCCCCAGGCATGATGGAGTAATGAGAAGCCATCATTGCTAAAAGTTGTCTGAATTCCTGCATCTAATGATTTGTAGGTATGAGATATTTCTACATCAATGTATACCTGAAATATTTGTTATATAGCATAGTAATTGAATATTCTATTTGGTTATGTCATTTCATGCTAAGACTAAAGAATTATATATATATATATATATATAATTTCTTTGGTGACATCTATACATTTATACAAAAAGAGATAAAAATCCAAGTCTACTATTTGCATTATCATTTTTATATATGTGTGCATGTGTGTGTGTGTGTATGTGATTTTTTGTGATCAATTCTTAGCCAAACTGTGTGCAATTCAGAATCTCTTTGTCCAGATCACACGTTTTATCCATTCTTAATATAGCTATTAATTTATATGGAAAAGAATTCAGCTTCCCCCTCCACTTACTTAAGCTCTGTGGGCACTGTGTGGGCAACTATTTCTAGGAAACACAAGCCTTGAGACTCCCTCACTCTCCACTTGGCTGTGGTCAAGAAGATTTTAAGACTGGACACATGTTCAAGTCTTAAAAAGTATTATGTACATTTCACTACAGGAAATAATTAAGTAAAAATACTTAAAATGCTTCATTTGTTCAAATAAAAAATTGTGCCAGGTAGATATTCACTTTTGGAAAACTGAGAAAATATACATCAATTATACACAGGATATAAATTTAGGACAGGAAAGTAAAATAGAATATAGATACAAATTCTAGAATTATTGATTTGCATTTTGAACAAATGCTTGTATGTAATTTAAGATGAATTCTGTAATTAATTCCAAAAGATTATAAGTTTTCTCTGCAATATATTTCCCTTTATGACTGCATTATTGAGAATCTCTCTTTTAATGATGTGTCATATATCAACTACAATAAGTGCTCCCTTTGTTTGATAAAAGAGAGATTTGTGCTATCATTTTTACCTAAATGTCTTAATATTTTTCTGTCATCATTTCTGAAACATCGTATCATCAAAAGAATAATAATGAAATAAGCACTAAGTTCAAAGACATTCTGCATATTACTTACACATAATCATGAATGTAAATGTTCTGAAGATAATGAATGAATGGTATTATCATCAGGAATGAGCAGAAATTATGCTTAATAACCAATTTTCCAAAACCAACGTTCTTTGGAAATGATGCATTAAAACCTACTTTATTCAGAAAAGTGATAGAACATTTCAGGTAATTTTTAAAACTTCAACTTGAGATAACATTAAACCATGTTGAAAAGTTTGAAAGCATCAACTTACAGAATCCCACACAGTTATATATACACACACTATTTCCAATGGTGTCAAATATTTTTCACCAGTTTTTAACAATATGCCAAAGGGTAGCACTCTTAAGAGCTTTGTAAGAGCTTGCCTATTTTTCCGGTTTATAATAAACACAGATGCACTTATTTTGATGATTTGATATTTTAATAAATGCATGCAATTAACTTGTTTGAATTTGTGATTATTCATTCAAAAGTTCTGAAAACATGTATTATATGAAAACACAACCCATCTGATTTATATTTTTTAATTCAACAAACAATTTCTGAGCAGAGACTTTGCTCATGTGACTGAATTATCATTTAAACAGAAACCCGTTTTTTTTCTATAAGTAAATTGGCCTCTTCATTGATGTAAGAAAGTACATCTTTTCCATCCAGCTTTTTGTGTTTTATCTTTATTCCTATTTATTTGTTTTACTTATTCTATTTTATTTATATATTTTTCATTCCCCTCCACAAATTATACCAACATCAAATACAGTGAAAGCAGGGATTATATCATGGGGAAGGGACATACAAAGCAACAAAGAAATCATCTTATAAATATGTTAGAAACAATCGCATGAAAGAAAAAAAATTGAATACTTATCTTGGGGTTCATTTCACCTAACATCAACTTATCTCATTCTATTTTAAAAGAAAAAATATATAGAATATATTTTATATCCTTGTGATTATATATAAGTTGATAAATTCCAAAAAGTCAATTATTTTCAAATCTGATACTATTAGAGATGAATGAAATAACTAAGAAATAAATAGTACCAAATTTCTTGCATGTACTTGGTCTTAACTTTTTGCAGGAATTTCTTGAACAATCTAATTTATGCTATTATTCTTGCTGCTTATGTTGACCTAAATCAGTGCAATGGTAACATAGGAAAGAACAAAGAGATATGGAGTAGAAGAGAGCAATGCAGATTGGAATTTGGGAAATTACCTGATATACCAAATGATGCGCCAGCACCTATGGACCTTCTCAACTTCTGTCAATTTGATGATACGAATGGTATCCTCATCAACAAAGCTACATGAAGATTTGGTCCAGAAAGTGTAGGAGATTGATGGAGAAATTGCTGAAAGAGCTGGCAAAGCTACAACCTGATCATGGTTCCAGGGCAATAGTGTGAGCCAGCACCAGAAATCACTGTACTATTTATCAACAACAACATCAATTGGCTCTACTCATTTGCTATCATTTCCAAAAAGACAAAAAACAAACAGCAAAAAACCCACTTTTTTTTAGAGAATGGAAAAGGTAATCTTAAGTATAATAATTTTCAGTCCTCCAAAGTTTTCTGTAGAAAATCTAGTGTATTACTATATAATTTCATTGAGTGGGAAGGGAAATTAAAAAAAATAAAAAACAATAATAAAAAAAAATAACGTCTCCAGAAAACCTTACATTTGGGATGTTTCACTTCCAAATTTTATGTGATTTATTTTGTACCAAATGGTCTTGATTTGATAGTGAAAAAAACTACAGTTATATTATGCACTGTGAAACTTTATATTTATATATTTCTATTCCAAAGTAGAAATATCATTTGGATACTTAATTTTAACTCTACATCTACACTCTGTTCTGTTTTCTGATATGGGATTGTGATAAGATGCCACACCAGAAATCATCTGTAATAGAGTTTACTCTAAATCAAGGTGCCTAATGCTTACAGGCAAATTATTTACTACACATTGTATAAAATCAAATATGGCCCTTAAATTGCACTTGCTTTTTTTCTGAATGTATCCATTACAACATGTAGGTGTGAATACATACTCACGATAGCATTCATTAAAAGATTGTGCCTTGGGCTGGGAAGGTGCCTCAGTGGTAGAGCGCTTGCCTTGCATGCATGAGGCCCTGGGTTCGATTCCTCAGCACCACATAAGCAAAAAGAAAAAAGCCAGAAAGTGGCGCTGTGGCTCAAGTGGTAGAGCACTAGCATTGAGCTGAAGAGCTGAGGGACAGCGCCCAGGCCCAGAGTTCAGGCCCCACGATTGTATCCCCCCATAAAAATAAAGATTGGGCCTTGGACTGGGAGTAGGCAAACTGATATTGTGCCTAACTAATAAATGTAAGGCCCTGAGTGCAAATTCTAGTTTCAGAAAAAAAGAAAAAAAACCTGGAATTTTAAAGAAGTGCTTAAGTCATAAAAATTACACCACTCAATAATGGAGTTATAACCCTTGTAAAAAGAGGCCTTTAGCAGTGGTTGACCAGATTGCCTGCTGCTTTCTGCCTTGAGAAGACTCAAGTCTTCCTTCCTTCTGAGGACACAGCAATAAAGCAGTAGTGTGTTGGAAACAGAGGCCAGTGCTCACTAGACATAGCCTTCTAGAATCCTGATTGTGGTCTTCTCAAGTTCCAGAAGTGTGAGAAATGGTTTTCTGGCCTTTATAAATCAACTGCGCTGTGACATTCTACTGTAGTAGCACTAAATGGAATAAAATAATGTTTAAATGTTAGAAAAATAAATGTTGACATTTCTACATTGTTCTAGTTTAACATAATTTTTAAACTTTGTTGTTGCAGAAACTTATCATCTAAACTGGTTAAGTTGCTGAGGGTTGCATTCAAATTAAATTTTAGGCATTAAAGATCTCAAGTCTTTTTTTTTATTCTTTCATTTATTTATTTTTGCCAGACATGGGGCTTGAGTTCGGGTCCTGAGTGCCGTCCCTGAACTTTCTTTGCTCAAGATTAGTGCTCTACCATTTTAAGACACAGTTTCACTTCCAGTTTTCTAGTTAATTGAGAGTCATGGATTACTCTGGTGCAGGCTGACTTCAAACCATGATATTCAGATCTCAGTCTCTGAGTAGCTAGAATTACAGGTGTGAGCCATCAGCATTTGGTTCCCATGTCTGTTTTGAAAAATAATTTATCACCATAAGAGGATGAATAACAGTTTTTGAAAAATTAAGCTAAAGTTTTTCTTCTTTAGTATTTTGAGGGAATAATTTAATTGGCTACAGATAAATAGGGAGAACATGCAGATGGCTTGGCTAATTTGGAGTTTGTTTTTTTTCTTTCACCCAGGATTCACAGCTCATTGACACTAACCTCTCTCCAGTCACAGGCCCTGTTTAACATTCAGATCACTAATGTACAATGTATTTGACATAGTGAGATGAGGACACATTTAAGACAGGGTATGAGACATGAACAAGTACCTACCTTTCTTGTTTTAACCCCTGGAGTGTTTTAACATCAACTTATTAATGGCAGCACAACAAATTTGATGACAACTTCAGGAGCTTTAAAGTTGCTTTAAAGAAGTTATAATATGCAAAAAGTCATATTCTCTGTGAATTTTCTTAATTCTAGAGATATAACTGCTAAATTCAGAAAGGCAATAGTGCAAGACATTTGAAAGCCAGTGGAGCATGAACCTGGACAAGCGATGCATTGTTATGTGAACTGCTGGCTGTGGAGGATATCAGATGAGGAAGTATTATTCAAGCTGAACAATGTATACAATATAGCATTGTATTATCTCGAGAATTCCTTGCTGAAGTAGATTTTGTTACAGGACATGAAAAAAATATCACTACCTTCTGGTAAAAGTGGAACTTTTATACAATCTTTCTTAGTGATCAGGAACTCTCTAAAAGGGTCCTATAGAATAAAAGACATTTGTTAAGATTTTATTTAGATTTCTCAGAGGATATTATATTATATTCATATTTATTGTATTCCTTAATGGTGGTGATAACTTCTTTTGCTTACATTAGCACAGTTATCAGAGAGTTGAAAGAGATTCCCTGATTTAGTAGCATCTAAATCTAAATATGTCACAAATTTCCTAAATCGCATTCTTCAACTTCTGATACAGGGGTATAACATTTCATTTATAGACTCTAATATGTTCTAAATCCACAGATGAGTATCAAGGGAATTATTTACTGTTATGTTTTAATATTCATAGCAGCTTTGTTGCAATTATTATCTGATTTATATATATATGTATGTATATATATGTATAAAGATACTGAGGATTGAGGAAGCAATTTTATTTTTTTCTATCACTTTATAAAAGGTGGCAAGCCCAGAAATGTTTGATTTCAAGCTGTAATCATTTATCCTTAATGCCCTGCTCATTTCTAAAGCTCTTTCAAACTCATATAAGATTATTTTTTGGATTTTTTCCCTTTATCAGAGTAAAAGTTTTAGTTTAGTGGTTAGAAGCATTATTTTTCCTGTGTCTTTCTCCTTTCTTGTTGTCAGCATTCAAAATCATTCTTGAATACTATGAAGTATGTGAATTTCATGTTCAGATAATATTAATGTCCATAATCTCCATTTGCTAGATCATTTTTATACTATCTGTTACCTTGACTATCTGTAATAACTTGTTAATTTTTCCCTAAATTGTTACCTGAAATAGGATTTTCCTGAGTTGCTAATTTTTTAATAAACAACACATTATTGTTAATTATTTCATTAAAATAAGTTGAGCTAGGTTTGTGAGCTAGTCCTCAGATTCTCCCAGCTTTGGCTAATTATATCAATAAAAAACACTAAGCAATATAAGAAAAACTACCTAATAATCTCACTATAGATTTATGAACCTCTTGCTATTAATTTTAATGTTTAGTGTTACTTTTTGTTTTATTATATTCCATGTTTATCATTTAGTGTCAAGTAGTTTGAAAGTAAATTTGTAAAATATAAGGGGTGGGGCTAAGAAAAAAGGGAAGGCAAATGAAAAAGAAAAGAAGGGGGAAATGCAGTCAAGAATTCAATGTATATCCTACAAAATTAAGAAGAGTGAGGGATGGGCTGGGAAAGGAAGGGATGGGCTACAATACTGAAAGGAGTGACATTGTTCAAGATATATTGTACTTATAAACTACTTTGTTAAATGACCACTCTTTTGTACAACTACTTAATGGTAATAACAATATGTACAACTTAAGGGGATTTTATGACAAATTGAATTCTACAAAATGCATCTGAACATCTATGAGCCAATATTAGGTTCAGATGACAACTAGAAAGCCAAACAAAAACAAACAAAAGAAAAATGAAAAAAATTTCCAATAAATTTAAATGAATAATCAAATAAATAACTGGTAGCAGAATGTTCCATCTATTCCTAGTTTCTCCAGAATCTTTTAAAAGAATGTTGGATTTTGTCAAAGGATTTTTCTTTACTTGTTAAGGTGATCATATGAGTCTTGTCTTTCGCTCTGCTAATGTGTTGTATTACATTTATTGATTTACATATATTGAACCAGCCTCAAATCCCTAGGAGAAATTGTTGAACTTTGCTGGCAATTATTAAATTTGCATCTATCTTCATCAAAGAGATATGTTATGCCTATATTTCTCTTTATTGTATCTGTCTGTTTTTAGATTTAAGTGTAATGCTGTCTTCATAGAGTGAATTTTATAGTGATTCCTACCTTTCTGTTTCATGGGAGAGTTTGAGGAATATAGTTTAGTTTTCCTTTAAAGTCTTCTAAAATTCATCTGAATTTTTCATTGAGAGATTTTTAATTATCATTTCTATTCCATTGCTTGTTATAAATCTGTTTAGGTTGTTTATATCATCGTAACTCAAACATTTGTGGATAAAAAACAATAAAAATAAGAAAAGTAAATATGTAAAATTATAAAAAAATGTAGCTCTGGTTATTTCTTAAGGTGCTGATATAATACATGAATTTGAAAAGGTTGTGACTATTCATATCTGTGAAGCATGATATTTCATTTAGTCAAAAGGCTGTCCTAAATTAGTTTTGCTACATTCTGATGCCAAGTTTCTCACAAAAAGTGAAGCTATAATTATTATTAGGCAGACTCCATTAGCAGCAGAAAAGTATTGAAAAGAGTTTACTTCACTGTTACTCAAAGTTTCAAGAGCATGTCAGTCATTTCCTATCAAAACTGCAGCAGTAATAGACTCACATTCTCCCAGCCAAGACAACCTGAATAGGGAGCATATTTGAATTTATTCATCCTCAGATCTGTTTCTATTCATGCAGAAATGGAGCATCATTCTAAACGGGTTTGGGCCAGGGTCTGAACATGGCACTTGTATAAGAGGTAGACAATTCATGCCCAATTCAAAACTTCTTTATTAGGCAAACTTTGTTGTGGCAACCTCCATTGGGTTAAATAAGACAATCTCAGAGTCATATGGAAGACTACAGCTTCTTCCGCTCAGGTGTGCTTCTTCACCACTTGACCTTCAAAGTTATCAAGTATGTTGAAGGCTCTCTTCCCTTTTTTTGCTCTCTGCTTACCATATTTCACTGGTTTTTCAACAGTTTCCTTGTATACATATTCTATTTCAGCTAGTGTAAAGACTTGAACTGATACAGAAGAAAAATACACAATCAAAATAGATATCATAGTTGTCAAATAAATAATTTTTATACATGTAAAGTAAGTGAGCCACAAAATACTTGTGAGAAGCTTATTTTTTAAATTGGAAGTTACTGGATCAATTATATTATGTATTTACAGATATTAATGCAATAATAGAAGCATTTTGTATAATTAATGGAAACTAACAAGATAAAAAAAATCTGAAAAAGGGTGATACGAATTGTAGTGTAGCTGTACTTACATAGAATACTTAACAAAAAAGGAAGAATTATCTTAAATCCAAATCTAATTCTGTGAGAGAATACAAGATTTTCCATTTGATACTCACAAAATGTTTGCAAATTCTGTCTTTAAAACATACATTCTGATTTATAGTATTTCAGCTTATGGAAAAGTGTTTTTTATAATTTGTATTTAATGAATAAATTTATGTTCTGCAAAAATATGGAATAATGTTGAGATGTCCTATAAATTTTCCCAAATAAGTAACAACAGATCAAAATGTTTTGTATGTGTTCCTGGTACTTGAACTTGATTTCAGAGTCTGAGCAATGTCCCTTAGCTATTTTGCTCAAGACTGACAGCATCACTTGAGTCACAGCTTCATTTCCAGTGTTTTGATGGTTCATTGGAAATAATGGGTAACAGACTTTCTTGCCATGCTGGCTTCAAATCACAACATCTAGATCTCAGCCTCCTGAGTAGGTTAAAAATAAAAAATAATTTATTTGAAATTTTTTTTTTTTTTGGGTCCGGTCATGGGGCCTGAACTCTGGGCCTGGGCACTGTCCCTCAGCTCTTCAGCTCAAGGCTAGCACGATACCACTTGAGCCATAGCGCCACTTGCGGCTTTTTTCTTTTTATTATGTGGTGCTGAGGAATCAAACCCAGGGCCTCGAGCATGCAAGGCAAGCGCTCTACCACTGAGCCACCTTCCCAGCCCTGAAAATTGTTTTCTTATGTAAATAATTGCCAAAGTATTATTTTTACTAGAATGGCAAAGATGATATCTATGCAAGTAGACATATGTATACATGTAATCATGAACATTACCAGAAAAACATTTTACATTTAATTGAATTTTCTCTGAGCTCTCTATGTACTATGATGATTGAATTTAGTTTAATAAAAAGCATTGAAGATGATGAAATAATTTTGAAATATTACTTTTTCCAGTTATATGCAGTATCATAATAAACTATAATTGAGAAATTATTTACTGTTTGTGGTTTTTATTTATAATTTATTAGATATTAATCTTAGAATCAAGCTGAACATGCATTTTACCCATCTAGATTATCTTGTCAGGTCAGTATCAGTAAATTTTTAAGGTATTATACATTGCAAACATCTTAGCCTTACATACATTATTGAATTTTTATGTAGATTGGTGAAGTAAATTCCCAACTGGTGTTATAACTTGCAGCCTCTAACCATTTCAACAAGTTTCAGCCCAAGCCTTTAAAAATTTACATCTAATTGTTTTCAACTCTATTCTCAAACATTACAATGGCTTTTCATATGAGAATAAAAACCTTAGCTCTTGCACAGGCCTTGTAAAATCTTCAGGCCCCATTCTTACATCACCTTTTCCTACTCACTGACCTTCCAACACACTGAACTGTCATTACAGTTTTATTAACCCTCAAATCTATGTGTATATTCTTTTGTAGCTTAAAATATAGTCCCTCTGGATATATAGCTGCATTGCTTCACGTCTGCATCTCTCTCTTCTCTTGTACCCTATTTTTCCCTGTTTTTCTTTTTCTTTTCTTTTTTTGGGGGGGTCCGGTCGTGGGGCCTGAACTCTGGGCCTGGGCACCTGAACTCTGGGCCTGGGCACCGTCCCTCAGCTCTTCAGCTCAAGGCTAGCGCTTTACCACATGAGCCACAGCGCCACTTCCGCCTTTTTTCTTTTTGCTTATGTGGTGCTGAGGAATCGAACCCAGGGTCTCATGCATGCAAGGCAAGCACTCTACCACTGAGCTATCTTCCCAGCCCCCCCCCCCCCCCCCCCGGCCCCAGTTTTTTTTTCTTATGGATTCGATCATAGTCTAACCTACATATGAGCAATCTTAATTAAACATGGAAGATGGATTCCAGGACTCACTAAGAATCTCCCTCCCCCCTCCCCCCAATTTGTGGATTCTTAAGCTTTACACATAGATATATTCAGACAAACCTACTTCATATGATAATTTTTCTTTATGCCTGTTTTAGTACGCTACGAGTACAAATAAATGGTGATTATTTTCCATAGAGTCAATGGTTACTTTTCTTGAGGATTAAGTTTCCATGGATGAATATTAATCTAGGTTCTTGGAAGACAGAAGCTAAATTCCTAAGGCAGAATAGATTTATGTCTTGATAGAGTAATAAAGGTGGTACATTTATGACAAACTCCAGAAAGGCTGTCAAGTAATAACTACCATTGCTTTCTAATCTCAGACTATGCCTTCTTTATCATAAAACATTGGAAAATTGCCTTGGAACTTCCTTGTTTTGCTCTGGGAGTTTGGATTTTTTTTCAAAAACTTGTACAAGTATTTATTCTCTGATTCTTGCAGTTATTATATGAATAACAAAGTTCTTGTTCTATTTTCCAAATGTCTTCTTAACACATCCCTGAAACATTGGCAGGCTTACAAATCAATTAAAATGTCTGATGTCTCACAGTTTTTGTTAAATAGGCTAAGGTTCTTAATAACTACAACTGGATTATATTTTAGGATTATTAAAATGTATCCCTAGGTATTTGAGTACAGCAAGAATAAACACATTCATGTACTAATCATTAAAGATCTACATATAAGCTGTAGGATCTCTTGGTAAATACTAAGTTGACAATAATCAATGACGGCAATGGATTCAAATCAAAATATAGAAGCAGTAGGATTGGAGTAATGAATGAAGAATGAAGAGAAAGAGAACAGGTATACATAGCAAAGTTTGTTACACTCAAACAGAAGTTAAAGAAAGTATTGAATAGGAGGAAAATGAGGATGGTCAGCTCTACCAGTCCAGGATCCCAAGATCTTGGGTCTTAGCAACATTTATGGGCGGTAGAGAATTTGAAATGAAATTTTATGTGTATATTTTCTTGCTTCCTAAGGGGGGAAATAGTGGTTTAGGAAGGAAACAAACAACTTTTCAAGACTTATCTATCCAGAACAAAAATGGCAACTTGTATGGCAGTATATTCAAACTAGTTACGTGTTCATGAGGTCTTTGCCTGAACTCTGCAGAATTCCTGCACAAAAAATTTTCAGGATAGGCAATTCACAGAGGTAGCAGAAAACAGAATGTGTTAGAGTCTGTAAAACTATGGTGAGAAAACTAGAAGGGCAATGTTAGCTTATTACTATCCTGTTGATCTACTAGTATCTTATGCTATTGCTTTTTATTGATATATAGCTGCTACTACTACTGCTGGGCCCTACCATAACTCCTTGCCTAAGACTCCTCACCATGCCACCAGAGGGAATATATATCACACAAAGACATATGCACACAAACATTTCCATATGTTCAGCAACAGTGGAAAGTTTGTGGCTGAAAAATGGACAAAAGGAATTCTCCAATGTTAACAAGAGAAAGAGAAAGATAAAGTTGTTCTATTATACTCCCAACAGAATGGAGAATAAGCAGTCTTCTTACTTCACTACAGCTGAGAGTACAGATTGAGGATCCTTGAGAATCTATAGAGGAGTTGAATCAGAAAGACATGTTTTTAAGTTAGAAGTCAGAGTTATATTGTAAATGATGCTACTGTGCTTTCTCTAGAGTTAGAATTGTGCACTAAAATTTTATGAAGTATTGCTTTCAGGTTTATGTGTACATTTGTTTTTCTCCAGAAATGTTATTTTCATTTTCTTTTTTAATATGTAGAGGTGGTAAAATTAGAAGTGCATGCATGTGATATGGCTCAAATTTCAGAAGGATGAAATACTAACAACTCAGTTTGATTCAGCTTAATAAATGTGGATGATCTATCAGTGTTTGCTTTAAGACTTACACATGGTTAGTTGAGTATTTGTCTATAGTATTTATAAGTAATGCTTTTTCTATATGTTGTAGTGCTTATATATTCATATATTTTCATATATATACATGCTACAAGGGGATTCTGGATTAATCTGATAGATTGAACACATGCATTTAACTTTTCACTATTTTAATTCCTAAAACAGAAACCTATTTTACACAATTAATTCCAAAGGACAATTATATGGGCAACAGGAAAATATCAAAGCTGATTAGAGATTTTAAGTGAATGGCAGCAAGTGGGGTAGAGATTTGGAAAAGCTGCCACAACAGCATCAAAATGTATTTATTATTTGAAATGAAGAAAAGCTTTTAAAAGCAAATGGATCCCTGCCTCTGTGTCTAGTAAGAAGAATGGGTTAAGAAAGAAAGGAGCATGGAGGAAAGTGAAGAGCTGGTGAAAGAACTTCGTAAGGAACTGGTAGAGTGTTGGCTTCCCACAATATGTGTAAAGGCAGGAAACAATCCTTCACTCACACTCTTCAAGGGCAAGTCACTCTCTTCAATAGTGGAGGCCCAGGGATTAAGGAAAGATCAAGGCTCAGTTGATGTGGTGGAAAATTGATATTTTGATGAACTTGATAGAAGAAGTGGAAATCTACATGAACAGTAATAAATCCATATTTTTTTCTCCTGGGAGCTTCAAGGTCTCATGTGCAGTTACTTGTTTTCTGTATAATCATCACATGCCTGGCACACAGTATCATGCTCAGTTCTTTCAAAGACCCTTTTTAAAACACGAAAAGTAATTCAGGAATCACTTAGAAACACTGAGAAAATTTTCCATGAACCAAGAAGTCAGAAATAAATATTTTATATAATTTCTAATGTTATCTATTTAGATTGGCAAATCTGGGGTTTGAACTGAGGGCCTCATGTTTCATAGGGAAGTTTGTACCACTTAATTCAGGCCCCCTCATTGTTTTCTTTGCTTTTGTTAATTTTCACATAGGGTTTTACAGTTGTTGCTTCATCTGACCTCGGACTATCAGTCTTATACTTAAGTCTGCAGTATAGCTGGGATTATGGCTATGTGTCAGCATGCCTTGCTTGTATGTTGAGGTAGAGTTTCACTA
Organism: Dipodomys spectabilis; assembly: GCF_019054845.1. Classification (NCBI taxonomy): domain Eukaryota; kingdom Metazoa; phylum Chordata; class Mammalia; order Rodentia; family Heteromyidae; genus Dipodomys; species Dipodomys spectabilis. Next base: position 15,354,999 of record NW_024870709.1, read on the forward strand.
ACTTCTTACAAATAGACTCAAACTGCACTCTTCTTGATGTCTACATCTCAAGCAATCTCAAGCAGCCAGGATTAGGAGCATATATATATTCTATATATAATATATATGCATTTTTTTCTGCTTGTTTCATCAGGGTGTAGAGATGATGACTGAAGATATCTTAGAAGCAGATTCATGGATGTTTAAAATATTTAATATATGTATGTGAATTTGACTACTAAAATATTTTAAATATTTTTCAAACGTTTAAAAATATTTTAAGTAGTTGTTGTGAGGACTTACCATCTAGCAAATCAATGTATAGTATAGACCATATTGATTGATGTCATCCCTATCGGGATTTGCCTCCATACCTTCCACCCCAATTAAAAATACATTTAAAACGTTGTATAGTATAATATTTAAATACATACATAAAAATGTATAATGATTAGATAATAGGAATTGGCATATCATTAGAGAAAATATCCCATTTTTTGTGCTTGGATTTTGAAAAACCCACCCTAGTAGGTATATAAATAGTACGATAGAACATCAGAAGAGAACAAGTGAAGGACTGACATGGTTCAAGAAAGCAATCTACTCATTACCTGATGTGTGTAACTCTACCCTCTCTGAACACAACCTCTACAATGACAATAAATATACTATTTTTGGGCTGGGAAGTTGGCTCAGTGGTAGAGCGCTTGCCTTGCACACATAAGGCCCTGGGTTCGATTCCTCAGCACCACATAAGCAGAAAAAAAAAACTGGAAGTGGTGCGGTGGCTCAAGTGGTAGAGCGCTAGCCTTGAGCTGTAGAGCTGAGGGACAGCGCCCAGGCCCAGAGTTCAGGCCCCACGACCGGACCCAAAAAAATAAAAATAAAGTATACTATTTTTAAAAAGTAGAAAGAAGTTATTCTTTCTATCCTGTCATTACTATCCTTTTTTCTTATCTTTATTCTTCTCCAACTCTTCAGTATCTTGAATTCTGTAACAAATCTTTGTAATTTCATGCAATAATTGTACTCCCGTGTCTTATTCACTTAATATCATTCAGTCTCATTCATATTGCTGCAATGATAGGATTTCATTCATTTATAGTTGAATAATATTTTATTATGTATACATATGTCACATTTTGTGTACCAACAATCCATAGGTAGACATTTAGGCAAATAACATTCTTGGTTACTGTGAATACTATTGCAGTAAACGTATAGTACAAATGTCATTTGGATATAAGCTTTCTTTCATTTGCATATGTACCTAGAAATTGAATTCCTGAATCATAGGAAAATTCTGTACAGCTTTCTGAGGATCCATCATGCTCTTTCTTATAATGACTACATTAAGAGCACTAAGTTATATGGGAGGGGAAAAACTTAGAATGAAAGTCCTATCAACTACTGTACAAAAATTCCTTCTAGCCAGGTGCTGGTGGCTCACGTCTGTAATCCTAGCTACTCAGGAGGCTGAGATCTGAGGATTGTGGTTCAAAGCCAGCCCGGGCAGGAAACTCCGTGAGACTCTTATCTCCAACAAACCACCAGAAAAACCAGAAGTGGTGTTGTGGCTCAAGTGGTAGAGCACTCTCCTTGAACTGAAGAGCTGAGGGACAGTGCTCAGGCCAATAGTTCAAGCCCCATGACTGACCAAAAAAAAAAAAATTCCTACTAGTAATATTAGGACTTTCAAATAATCAGCTAAAAGGTAAGGCTAATTACGTCAAATAAACTATGGTAGCCATTTTAAGATTTTGTTTTTATATCAGAGTTTCGATTCTTTGAGTAGTTTCTTTGTTGATGTTCATGGCCAGTAATGGACATTCTAGAAAATGGATGTGTTATGTTGTTAATTATCTGAACATTCAAAATTTAGAAGCCACTTTATTTTCACTGTAGTGATTAAAAAGGTATTGGGAAATAGTACTAGTCAGAAATGTTTGTCCTGCTTAAGAGGGATATCATATAACCCTTATTTGAAGTCATAGAGACTGTCTCTGACACATGTTCATGTTCTATATACTTCTCAAAACCAAGTGCTTCTAACCGAAATACGTTACTTTCCAAGATGCATTGAACTTTCTGAACACATCATATATAAACTTGCCTCTCTTTTCAGAGTAAACAAACAACAATGTAAATTTTTGTGTTTTGTATTTCTGTACTTTAGGGAAGAATTGTTAATCTAAGTTATAGAATAAAAATTAAGTTGATACACATAAAGAGTTTAGTTAAGGGATAGAATATATTTCCCTAGGAGTTGCACATTTGTCATTTACTCAGCATAAGAATATATTTGGTGTGAATAATGAAGTATTTTAACACTTTTCCACATTCTCTACAAATATGAATCCTCTGTTACAGTTTAGATTATAGACTGATAAAAATAGTTAAACATAGTTTTATTATTTTTTGACTTTTGTGGGAAAGTTTTTCTTCCTCTGGACTTTCTATATCTAATATGAACTTAAACTTAAAGCACAGGAATGATTACTAAATTGTCTAAACTTCAACCACTACACTTATAACTAGAGGTATTTAAGATTTTCATATTAAATTATATCATATTTTTAGATTATGGATGCCAAATCTGTATGTATAAAACAACTTATAATTAATGGCATAATGATTAAGAAAACTTAGTTCTTTGAAGAAATTCCCATGATATTATAATGTAGGAATTTTGATAGTGGTATGATTTTATAATGTAATATAATTTTAAAGATCAAAAGCATCAAAATATAAAGTGTAATATTTAACATTCAAAAGTATATCTGCCTCATAAACAAAGCATACACACTTAAAAATTAAAAGGTATTTATTCATACATTAAATATTCTCAAATATTTTAGTAGCTCATATTTATATAACCACATACATTAAATCATAAAGGTATAGAAATTGTAGGCTGAATTACCTCTGACTTCATGTTTGTAGAGAATAAATATATTCAAAAGTCACAGAATTATGTATATCAGCTTGGATAGTGAAAGAAATCAAATGTTATACATACCTAATTCAGATCACAATATGATGTGGGGAAGAAGTAAGCAAAGTTTATTGTGAAGGGTTAGAGTGTAACTATTTTTGGTATTTGTATCATAAACTCCCTGGAAAAACGCAACAGAGCTGCCCAATGAAGCCATAGACAATAAACACTTTCAAAATATTGTTTTTAATAGAAAGAAACAGCAAGCAGAATTTGGCCTGCAGACTATGGTTTGACAACCTCTGGTCTAAGATATCCCTGTGTTCCATAAGCTCAACAGTAGGATGGCGTCTGTCCATTGAGATACAGCAGATATAGCACCTTGGAGACAGAGTGGTTGTACTATATCTTAATGTAACTTTATCATACATAACACCTACCAGCATGTAGCAAACACTTGACAGATATTTACTGAATGAATGAACTATTTGGGCAAGGAAAATTTTAGTAATGTCTAATTCACATACACCACTGCTGATATCTCTCTTGATAATAACATTGACCCTCAAGCACTGTAGGTTCACATTCTCTTGAATATATAAACTTTACTTTCTGCTCCAATAGTCAAAGGTTAACTATCAAATCAACTATTTATAATTGGAAACTTGGACAAGTTATGTAGCTATACTCAGTCATACATTTTGCATTTTTCAAAGAGGAATTGATAATAATATGTTGATGAACAAAGGAAATTTTGTTAAAATACATGATAGAATAAGTATAGGAAATAATAATTTTCATCCTTTAGTTAGTTGAATATCAAAACCTTTTCTAAATCATAACCAGATTGGGCAAAATACTTAAAAAACAGAAAAGAGTCACAATTTAAACAACCCAACACTTAGGGATTCTATGAATAGAATATTACTCAATTGGTCACTAATCAATTGTGTAATATAGAACCTTATTAGATGAGTTTCAAATGAGAACATCTTTTATTGTCATTTTTGTACAAGTCCAGTCCATAATAATGTGACAGAGCTTAGATCATTGTGACAGATCTTTCTGTATTGCTCGTTATTTTAATATTATTTGATCATACAGGTCCTTCTGTATACATACAAAGAACCCTAACATAAGTGGAAACTAAGCTCCTTTCAAATGACTCTATTTGTCTACTCTTTTTCATCAGAGCTTCCATCCACCCCTTCCCTTCTCCAAGGCACAGCTGCAAGTCTAAGTAGGCAGGCAAACTATAATCAGCCACTTAGAGCCACTGCTGAATCACAGTTGTGTCCAATTTGCCTGTTTAACTTTTCTCTTGCTTGACTGAATTGGTTTTCTCTTCTCCATATATTCATGTTGACAAGATCACATGATAGATTTTTAAATTGAAGATTTTTAGATTTAGTCACACAACACAGTGACCAATACAAAGCAAAATAGTAAGTTCATATGAATCTATATATTTTCATGTTGAAAATTAATCATACACATTTCATTATTTTTAGCATCTGAACTCAATTTGATGAATACAGTGGGTTTATTGACTTACTTGAGGAAAGTATGTACACTATATATACATATATATAAACCCTGATCACCCATACTGTATGTGTATTATACATAAAGTAAATATGTAAGTTTGAAAAACCATGAAATTGTCTTATTTTCTTTTGCATTATAAAATAAGGAGAACCAGAATAAAAGTAAAAGAAGCAACTGAAAGAAACAACAAACAATCTAGACATTTTCTTCTCTCTCTATATATGTGTATTCTTAAGGTGGTGAAGTGGGGGTTTACAGTTACATAAGCAAGGTAATGAGTAGATTTCTTTTTAAACATTCTTAGTTCCTCCCTCATTTTCTCCCATTTACCATTCCCTATGCCTCTCCTCCTCCAAGTTGTAAAGTTAATTTCCAACATAGTATCTAGTGAATATCATTGTTGCATTAGTTCATCAAATGGTGATTTGTGATCCCCTTTCCTTTCCATGAATCAAATAAACATATACAATACAAAGGGTAGAGAAAACTAAAACAGAAAAAAACACACAACTATATAAGACCACATACAGTACATATTAAGAAACTCTTGTTTCCAACTCATAGAGTTCATTTTGATATGATTCATTATATATGGTCCTATGTACTTGACCATAGGGCTATTGTGAACTCCTGTTAAGAATATCATAGGCATATTCTAGTTACTACAAATGTGAAACCATGCAACTTACATTTCATTGGGCTTGGCTTGCTTTGAAACTTCCTTAATAAAGAGCTAGAAACACAACAAATCAAAGAAATGTTGGATAAATTGGATTGCAGTAGACTTTAGAGCTTCTGCATAACAAAGAACATAGATAGCAAGATAAATAGAGAGCCCACAGATTGGAAGGAGATCTTCAATAGCCATAAAACAGACAAGAACCTCATATCTAAAATATACTTAGATCTGGATGCCAATGAATCATACTGGTAATCCTATTTACTCAGGAGCCTGAGATCTGAGGATCACTGTTGGAAGTAAGCTCTGGCAGGAAACTCCAAGGGACTCATCTCTAATAAACTATTCAGAAAAAACAGAAGTGGCACTGTTGACTCAAGTAGTAGAGTGCTAGCCTTGAGCATAGAAAAGCTTAGGGACAGCACCCAGGCCCTGAGTTCAAGCCTCATGACTGGTCAAAATATATGTATATATATGTATAATATATGTTTATATTTCTTATGTATCTATATGCAAAAATTAAATTTCCCCAAAACAAATCCTCAAAGAAAAAAACCACCCCATTAACAAGTGGATTAAAGATTTAAAGAAAGACTTTTCTCATGAGGAAATAAAAATGGCCAGTAGATACATGAAGAAATGCTCAACATCTCTGGCCATAAACAAAATGCAAATATAAATAGCATGGAGATTCCATTTAACCCCCGTTAGAATGGCCATTATCAAGAAATCTAAGAAAGCCCATGGATTGGGAGAAGATCTTCATTAGCAATACAACAGACAAGGGTCTCATATCTAAAATAAACATGAAACTTAAAAAATTAAATCCCCCGAAAACAAATCTTCAAAGAAACAACTGCCAAATAAATAAGTGGGCTAAAGACTTAAAGAGAAACATCTCTGAAGAGGAAAGAAGGATGGCCAATAGACACATGAAGAAATGCTCAACCTCTCTAACCATAAAAGAAATGCAAATCAAAACAACATTGAGATATCACCTCACCCCAGTAAGAATGGCTAAAATCAAGAACTCTAATAACAACAGATGCTGGAGGGGATGTGGACAGAAGGGAACCTTACTGCATTGTTGGTGGGAGTGTAAACTTGTTCAACCACTTTGGAAAGCAGTATGGAGGTTCCTCAAAAGACTCCACATAGAGCTCCCCTATGACTCGGCAATCCCATTTTTGGGCATTTACCCAAATGATTACAAACAAGACCACACTAAAGCTACCAGCACGACTATGTTTATTGCAGCCTTATTTATCATAGCTAAATATGGAAGCAACCCAGATGCCCCTCAGTAGATGAATGGATCAAGAAAATGTGGTATATATACACAATGGAATTCTATGCCTCCATCAAAAAGAATGACATTCCCCCATTTGTTAGGAAATGGAAAGGTTTGGAAAAAAAATTTTTTTTTATATTAAGTGAAGTAAGGCAAGCCCAAAGAAGGTTAGGCCCCATGGTTTCCCTTATTTGCAATAACTAGTATATGTCTGAGTCAAGCAGAAAAGGTCAGATAAGTTGATGTTAGTGGAATGAACCCCAAGATAAGTATTCAAATATTTTTTCCCTTTCATGCAATTATTTCTATCATGTTTCTAAGATGATTTCTATGTTGCTTTGTATGTCCCTCCCCCACAGTATAACCCATACTTTGACTGTATTTGATGTTGGTATAATTTGTGGAGGGGAAGGGAAAAAAACAAATTGTTTAACTAGGGATACAGGTGGACCCATTGCAACAATGAGATGTATAAGTCATTATGTCGAAAATGAACTTTACAACTTTGATTGGGGGGGGAGAGGATCGGGTGCGGGGAGGGGAGGAGTATGGGAAGGGATGGGAAGGGGAAACAATGAGTAGGCAGCAATGCTTGATAAGAAATGTACTTGTTATCTTGCCCATGTAATTGTAACTCCTCTGTACCGTATTCTCACAATTATATATATATATATGATATATATATATATACAACTTAAATAAAATATATAAATCCTAATAGAAAAAAAGAAATCTAATAACAACAAGTGCTGGTGGGATGTGGTCAAAGGGAATGATACTACACTGTTTGTAGAAGTGTAAACTTGTTCAGCCACTCTGAAAAGCAATATGGAGGTTCCTCAAAAAAGGCCAAAAGCTATGTACATATGATGATATAAGGTGATGTTAAATGAAATGAACCCCAAGATAGGGACACAACATTTTTTTTCTTTCTTGCTATTACATATCTAAAATGTACTATGTGATTTTTTTCTTTCCCCACGGTATAACCCCTGTTTTTATTATATTTGATGTCGGTGCCCTGCATCTTGTATTTACTTTTTTCTAATTTGGGGAGGGAAATAACAAAATGCTGAAACAAGGATACAGGTTGACCCACTGTAACAAGGAGATGTACAAGACACTATGTCGAAAATGAACTGTACAACTTTGGGGGGGGGGGGAGTTGAGGAGGTGGGAGGAAAGGGATAGTAGGGGAAATAAAAAGGAGGAGGTAACAATGCTCGATAGGAAATGTACTCATTACCTTACTCATGTAATTGTAACCCTTGTGTACACTAATTTTACAATAAAAAACAAAAAAGACTAAACATAGAGCTCCCCTACAGAGCAATTCCACTCCTGAACATTTTCCCCAAATGACCACAAACATGGTCATATTAAAACTACAATCATGTTCATTGCAGCATTATTTACCCAGTTGCTCCCCAGATAAATGGATTAAGAAAATTATATATATATATATATATATATATATATATATATTATGGAATTCTGTTTCCATCAGAAATAATGATGTTGCCCCATTCGTAGGGAAATGGAAAGACCTGGAAAAAATACATTAAACCAACTATTTTCATAGGACAATTTGAATTTCCAGGAAAATGACAAAGAATTTTCATTCATTAGTAGTAAAAATAGTAACTCTAACCCATTTTCACCTCCATCTGCATATCTACAGAGTTGAAAAACGTTAGTACATTAAGTTGTAATATGTCAGTACTGACAGAAGAGAAGAAAAATGCTTATGATAGATATAGCTACAAAAACCATATAGCACTTCTCAATTTATGGCTTCTTAAAAAGACATCAAATTTTAATGTCATAGAAGGATAGATGTTAAATCATATAAGGTAGAGATCAGGTAAACATGGAGATTTAGTGTTCTGATCACAAATGTCCTTTCTAGTGGGGTGTGTGTGTGTGTGTCTGTGTGTGTGTGTGTGTGTGTGTGTGTGTGTGTGTTAGAGAGAGACAGAGAAAGACAGAGAGAGACAAGGACAGAGAAAACCAGAGACAGAGAGAGAACCAGAGTAAAAGAAAAAGAACTTCTTTTCTACTTTTCTTTGTTTTACTAAAGATACTTCATTTATATCTTTTAATCATAGAGCCTAACCTATTTTAATGTTTATTTTAATGAGATAAAATATAAGTTTAATATATCATACTTGGCATAAATTCTAGATATTTTTCTGTGATTTTGTTTTGTTTGAACACTTGTTCCATAGGTGTGATACTGAGGATCAAACCAAGGGCTACCTGGGTATTAGACAGGTGCTTTACTACTAAGCTCTACTCACAGTTCTGGCACTGAAGTTTAAGTTAATTTTTATTCTTGTAAGAGTTCTTAATAACCATTCTAAGGAAAACAATGATGAAAAAGATGGTAGTTTGATGCCCACCAGGTAAAAAGTTAGTCAGAGTTCCATATTAAATAATTAAAAGTTGGTGTGCTGACATGCGCCTGTCCACTCTGATACTCAAAGAACATATATGGGAAGAGGGCTGTTCATAAATGTGAAACCATATTAGAAAAATAACAAAAGTAAAGAGGGCTGAAGGTTCAGTTCCAGTAGTGGAGAGTCTGTCTAGCAAACGGGGGTGGGGGGGCAGAGTTCATCCATCAGTATCATCAAACTAAAATTAATAAGGTGTAGATTCTAATTGAGGTTATCTGAAGTGGTGTCTATAATTCTAAGTCTCTAACCAAGTTCAGGCATGTTGATGTACATAGTCCAGGAGAAAACTTTGACATGAAGGTTTATAAAATTCTTCATTCAAGAAAAGTCACAGCTAACATAAAACTTGATTATCAGGTCTATAAGAAGAAATATTCCTTGACTTTTGTCTATGTAGAGCACGCTTTCCTAATTTTATCATTGTCAAATTTATGAACTAATATTATGGGTCATTTGTTTAACATTGCCTTCTTTTGCCTGGCCTCTGGTAACTATGCTATATTGTAAGACTTGCAGATAGAGGAATATCTCTGAAAGCTTTTTGAGAAAAGGTATACTAGGAAAGAGATAAAATATTTTTAAACTGAAATCAAATTATCTGGAATGTCAACAAACCGAAATTTAAAAATCCTATTTGCATCTCAAAGCCAAATTTCATAATCTGTGAATAAAAACCACGAAGTGAAGGGATTAGTATACCCAGTTATAAATTAGTATGAAGTCTAAATACATTTTTGTGGTTATAAACAATTCTCACTGCAGATTCTATGGAGAAGATGAGCTCCGGTATGAAAACTAAGCAGATTGAAATCTACTAAGGGATTCTGGAAAGATGATTAGCTAAAAGAACATACATTGTAAATTGCCTTCATAAATTCCATGCAGAAAGGATGAAAAAGAATTTTAGCCCTGTAACTTCTCGGTTTCTTATTCCTAAATTATCAGGTGTTAATGGATATCAGAAGTAGGAATGTCAAGCATTTCAAAACTAATTTTAAATAAATTAAATCACTGTTCAAGAACACATGTAATTTTTTTTTTTGCTTGCTGGAGACGAACAAAACGTCATAGATGAAGTTTTAGCAACAGATATATATTGCTTATAGTTCTAGAGATTAGAAGTCAAGAAAGGATGTTACTAGATCTGATGTTTTTTGAGGTCTGACCTTGGGCCAGATGCATGATTTTAGTTTTCATTTTGCTTTGTTGAAGGAATAATAGAGACTGAACTCCAGGCCCTGTGCTTGCTAAGCAGGTATTTTAGCACACTTGTGTCATACCTCCAACCTTTCCATATTTGGCTATGTTTCAGGCTCTTGGGCTTTTTTCCAAGGCTGGACTCATACTGTGATTTTTCTATCTGATCCTCATGTGTAGCTGCACATCTTCTCTTGTTTTGCCCACACTGACTTTGAATAGTAGTAAGTCTTCTCCTCTCTGCTTCCAAAGTAGAAGTACTAAAGCATGAGTTACTGTATCTGGCTCACTAAGTGCTTTTCTTTTCTTTTCTTTTTTCTTTTTTTATTGTGAAAATACCGTACAGAGAGGTTACAATTACATGGGCAAGGTAATGAGTATGTTTCTTATCAAGCTTTATTGCTTCCTCCTTTGTTTCCCCTTCCCATCCCTTCCCCCCTCTGCCCCGCCCTGTGCTTTTTCTATGTCTGCACATGTCAGTTAGCTCTTTGTCTAATTTAAATGTGCTTAGAACATTTTTTATTAATCTACAATTGGAGAAAATAACACACACCCTATTTTGTAATGAAATGCTGAAAAAAACAAGTGAGTTATTGAACATAGTACCCTGTAGCCTATGGTTGGTTTTCCACTGGACCATGTTGCTGATGGGGAGTTATGACTCACTCACTTTGTCTAGCATCATGAGAAAGTGTGATAGCAACTGCTGTCTGTTGACACAGGAAAACTCTGACATACATTCAAGCTTTAAAGCATAGCTTCACTGAATGCCTACCCTTTTTCTACTTTCTAAGGTTGAAAATCTATTAAATTCAATGACATTAATCAAGTACTATTTATATTTATAGGAGGCCTTTCATCAACACTCTTGTTCAGCCGCTGTGGTTTTTCAGAGAATTCAATGTCTGATTTAAGATCACAAAAATAGTAGCAAGAGCATAGAATTAACCATAGACATCTGAGATTTCCTGACTGGTTGCTTGATTTGTTTCAACTTTACCACACAATTAAAACAAACTTACAAATACTGTGTGAAGGGTTAAAGTACTTGAGGCAGTGACCATTTGTTGCTTGTTTCAGAGCAGAGCAACACGTGGTGCTAAACCACCTGGTTGTGTGCCTTTATAAGACCTGGAAATCCTTAGCTTGGGGCTCTCCTCCTAGGCTCCACTGTGTCGGAGTGTAGGACGAGGCCCGGGCTGCAGCTCGTTTAAATAAAACCTTAAAACAGCTGTAGAGTCTGACTCTCAGTGGTCTTCTTGGTGGGGGTCCTGCGACCTAGGCACAGCACAGTGCTTGAAGAATGAATAGACATCGTATGTTGGAGACAGAATTTATATCTACTATTGCTTTCTCTAATACAGCTCTTCTAGTTGGGTAAGCTTTATTAGGGCCTGAAATAGTCTCAGGTGAAAAACAAGTATGGATTAGCACAACCACAGCCTGAGTCTGAAATGATTGTTGCAGTAATTATTTCCAACTTATTAACATGAAAATAATCCCAGAATTCCTGAGGGTTAATTGTTTTTCTCTTTCAGGTACAGTTGATGGAACCAAAGGTCTTGCACATGCTAGACAAACACCCTACAAATGAGTTACAATCCCAGCCCCAAGATTTAACTTTCCAATACTGTAAATGGGTCATCTTTAACAAGATGGCTGTATGCGTACTTGTGAGATTTATTTTACCTTATTTTGTTTCCTCTTTTCTTCTTCCTCCTCCTCCTCCTCCTTCTTCCTCTTCTCCCTCTCCTCCTTCTCCTCCTCCCCCCACCTCCTCTTCCTTCTCCTTCTCCTCCTCCTCTCCTCCTCTTCCCCTTCCTCCTTTTCTCCCTCCTCCCTCTCTTACTTTTCTTCCTCCTCCTCTTCCCCCTTCCTCCTCCTCCCCCTCCTCCTCCTCTTCCCTCTTCATCCTCCTCCTTCTCCCCTCCCCCCCCTCCTCCTCCTCCTTCTTCTTGCTGGTACTTGGGCACAATTTCTTTCCCAGGGTAGCTTTGAATCACAATCCTCAGATCTTAACCTCCTGAATAGCTAGGATAGGATTGCAGACCTGGGTTACCGGTGCCCAGCTGAACTTTCTACTTGTATGATTGTGCTAAACATATGTTAGTCCCTACATCAATGTTTTTGGGTTATATTTATCTTTCAGTAAACCAGAATGCAAAGATTTGCTACATGTAGATTGCTGCCGAGGCAGAACAGTTCAAGACATAAATACAAAACATTTGCCTGCTAATGTTGTCATGTACCTGTTTGTAGTCTTAATAAAGTTCCCATCAATAGAAAAAGATATTAGACCTCTTTGACTCTTAATTAGCTAGTAAGATTGAGATAAAACATGATTTTCTTTTAGATCATCTCAAAATTTTTCTATAAAGTCATCTACTTTTTTTTTTTTTTTAGCAATTTAGATTAAATAAAAATTTGGTCTTTCCAATCATCTTATCTTTCTCTAATACATTCTCAAAAGCATGCTATATCATAATTTATCATACACATAACTAGATACATAGGAAAACAACCCTTCCCAAGATCCCTTAAACAACCATTGTAATATCTCTCTCCTTTACTACTTTAGAATTTTGTTAAGAGATTGGTTTTCTTTTCTTTCTTTTGTTTTTTTCTTTTTTTGGGTTCGGTCGTGGGGCCTGAACTCTGGGTCTGGGCGCTGTCCCTCAGCTCTTCAGCTCAAGGCTAGCCCTCTACCACTTGAGCCACAGCGCCACTTCTGGCTTTTATCTTTTTTGCTTATGTGGTGCTGAGGAATTGAACCTAAGGCCTCAGGCATGCAAGGCAAGCGCTCTACCACTGAGCCACCTTCCCAGCCCCAGAGATTGGTTTTCTGTAAAGGCTCTTTAGGCCTTTATATTGAGATTGACGTAATTGAGATTGTAATATTATCTGTTTAGCTATTTAAATTTAAATATTCAAAGAAATAATTATACAAAGCAAAAGTATTTTCTCTTAAAACATGATTAGCCATCCCTGAAAATAAGAGTCTAGTCCATGGATATAAAATGTCAGAAGTTCAACCCCTAGGTTGCATATTTGTTCTCATCTAGCATTCTCAGCCTTAAGCACTTCACTAAATGAAAGATAAGTCTCAATAACTTGGTCATACAACAAGAAGAAAATAAATGTGTTTTACGAAGTGGTAGAAAGTCATCACCATTTCTGGACTCTTAGATTCGATTACAAATTCACATTAAATTAATAGTGTTCTCTTTTTTTGGTTAGCAGTAGCGTATTTCATCAATATTACAAGTTTTTACTAGGAAAAAAATCTAAATTGTTTATTTTGGATAGGAAGATGCTAGTTTTCAGCCTTAATATTGCCTTATCAGCCTCATTATCATTTTCTGAGATCTTATTGCTACCTGCCATAATTATCACAAAGCCTCATGGAGAGTTTCCCTCTAGACACTCTGCTCCTGATCCAATCTCTTTTCATTGGCATGTTTATAAGATAGTTTGTTATCATTTTTCTGTCTTTGATAACTTGTTATGTTCAAATTTTTTAACTTTGTTCACGGATGCTTATAGATATGCCCCTCTTACTGGTTAGTTGTATTTACTCTCATGCTCCATTGACTCTAGGATAACAGTCAGTTTCAACATGTGCTAATAGTTTTTTTCCCTTGGCATGCACCCTTTCTCATTAAGAACTCTATTGTAGTTTTCTTGTAAACCTTATTCTTTTTTTAGTTTATTTTTTGATTATGAAAATACTGTACAGAGGAGTTACAATTACATGGGCAAGATAATAGTACATTTCTTATCAAACATTGTTGCCTCCTCCTGTTTCCCCTTCCTATTCCTTCCCAACTCCTCCCGCTAGCCCCCAGTCTCCCCCCCCCAAGTTGTAAAGTACGTTTTTCGACATAATGACTTGTACATCTCATTGCTGCAATGAGTCCACCTGTATCCCTATTTAAACAATTTGTTTTTTCCCTTCACCTCCACAAATTATACCAACATCAAATACAGTAAAGCCGGGGTTATATCGTGGAGGAGGGACATACAAAGCAACAAAGAAATCATCTTATAAATACGTTAGAAACAATTGCATGAAAGAAAAACAATTTTGAATACTTATCTTGGGGTTCATTTCACCTAACATCAACTTATCTGACCTTTTCTGCTTGTCTCAGACATACTAGTTATTACAAATAAGGGAAACCATGGGGCCTATGTTTCTTTGGGCCTGGCTTACTTCACTTAATATAATTTTTTCCAAGTCTTTCCATTTCCTAACAAATGGGGCAATGTCATTCTTTCTGATGGAGGCATAGAATTCCATTGTGTATATATACCACATTTTTTTGATCCATTCATCTACTGAGGGGCATCTGGGTTGGTTCCAGATCTTAGCTATGGTAAATAATGCTGCAATAAACATAGTTGTGCTGGTAGCTTTAGTGTGGTCTTGTTTGTAAACATTTGGGTAAATGCCCAAAAGTGGGATTGCTGGGTCATAGGGGAGCTCTATGTGGAGTCTTTTGAGGAACCTTCATACTACTTTCCAAAGTGGTTGAACAAGTTTACACTCCCACCAACAATGCAGTAAGGTGAATTTCTAACAGTATCATAAGAATAGGGTTTACCCTATTAGAAATTCTTTATTCTACTTTCAGCTCAAGGAACAGCAACACAAACTTCCAAAATAAACTTGTTGACTTTGTTATGGGTTCCCATGAACTTTATAAACTTTTCTTACAACACTTAACAAACTTGCTTATATCTTACACTAGGCTATAAATTTATGGAGGACAAGCACCACATCTTGTTTGATTTGGTCTCCTTACTTAGTGGTAAAATGATGAGCTTTCAGTAGGCAAGCCATAAATATTTTTTGAGATAGTATTTATCATTGTTTTCCAGAGTATACCGAGACAAGGAAATCCCAGTTATTCACCTGTGAAACTGCAAATATTTCTAGATATGCACTCAATAGATATGTTCTTTTTAGGCAATTTTAATTTAACTATATTTGCCACTTCTATTTTATTTAAACTGCCTTGCTGTTATACAAATTTCTCTCGTGTATCCACAAATTCCCTCAACCTCAGTGACAGAGATGGCTGTATATCTTCTGTAGAAATCATAAAATAAAACGTTTTATTCTTTTACCATGAATAGCTATGTGCAGATTAATGATAAATGATTTAGAACATACTTATAGATGCTTATTTTCTACCTGTGTTACCCTTGGCAAACTATCTGCTCAGATATCTTGTACTTTTTCTATTCTACTTCTTTTTTCTTTTAATTGAGTTGTGTATTATAATACATAGCTATAATTTCAAATAGCAGGCTAGAAGAAATTTCTCCTGTCTTATTTGTTTCCATGGCAGTATTTTGAAAACCATAGGTTTTTAATTCAGTTAAATTCAGTTTAATACATAAGTTTTATCTTGTAATGATCACTTAATTATTTATTTTATTAATTAATTATTGTAATTTATTGCAATGGTGGGGTTTGAACTCAGGGCCTTATGCATGCTTAGGCAAGTGTTCTACCACTGTGCTACACCCTTAAATCTAATTCTTGCTTTTTTGTTATATTGAAGCAATATTTTTGAAAATAAAGGATATATAAATTTCTCCTGTTTTTGCCCATATTTTTCACTATGATTTTGGGATGTTTAGAGTTAATTCCATCATTTCTCCATTATTTCTACATTGTTATTTGCTGATTTAATTTATTTTTAGTCACACTGAAGATAGATCTTGGTCTAGGAAGATACCCTAGGAGGCACATCCCCAGTCCTCTCCATTTACTCTTTATTTTTTCTTTCCTTTGTCTCCTTAAAAAGTTGTATTGGCGCCGGGTGGGGAGGGGGAGATGTGAAGGGATGGTAAGAGAAAACAAAGGAGGAGGCAACAGTACTTGATAAGAAATGTACTCATTAACTTGCTCATGTAATTGTAACCCCTCTGTATGGTATTTTCACAATTAAAAAAGAACTAATATTGTTATTTTACACATTTAATATAATTCAATTTATTTTGCATCATTTCCGGATCAATACCAACTTTATCTCCATATCTCATATGATCTAGTTATTTTAAACTCACATTTTTATTTTGTGACAGTAAAATTTTCTTCATTTATATATATATTTAAAATTTAGCTTTAATATAGTTGATACATAAAAAACTTAACATATTTAATGTGCATGATTTGATGAGTATGGGCAAACTAATCAATCATTCATGTTTGCCAACACCTATGGAACCATCACTATCATCAATATAATGAATATATTCAACACCTCCAAACTCACCTTTTATTCCCCCTTTCAGTGCACTTAACATAGCATCAAACGTTGAAATGTATATTGTTGTACTGTGAATTATAGCTACTACAATGTGCAATAAGTTTCTAGAACTTATTCATCTAGCATGAGTGAAACTTTATCTTCAACCAACAGCAATCCTCAATTTATTCTACCTAGCCACCATTCTTTAGAAACCATTATTTTACTTTCTATTTTTATAAGTCTGATGTTGGTATACTTTGTGGAGGGGAAGGGAAAAATCAAGTTGTTTAAATAGGGAATAGGGATACAGGTGGATCCATTGCAACAATGAGAAGTACAAGATGCTATGTTGAAAAATGAACTTTACAACTTTGGTGTGTGGGAGAAGCTGGGGAAGGAAGGAGGAGTAACAATGCTTGATAAGAAATGTACTCATTACCTTGCCTATGTAATTGTAACCTCTCTGTATGGTATTTTCAATATATATATATATGCCTGACTAATATAGTTTCTTTATATAAATGGAATCATGCAGCTTTGGTTCTTCACTTACTGGCTTAATTTATTTAGTAAAATGTCTTATAGATCATCCACAATGTCAAATATAATAAATTTCCTATTTTATACAGTTTAATAATGTTCTACTGAATGTTTATGTGGCATTTAAAAATTGTTGTAGGGTTACTGGACATGATTTGTTTCTACATCTTGGCTATGTGAGTATTAATACATAAATATAGAATGCAGAGATATGCTTAAAAATTGTGACTTCAATTCACTTCAATAAAGTACCCAAGATGGGATGTTAAGTTAAATAATAGGTATATTCTTATTTTTTGAGAAGACTACATATTATTTTTAATAGCTACTGTACTCATCCTGAACAATAGTGTTCAAGAAACACCATAAAGTGATTTGAAAACTATCATCATGTCAACACTTCTTTCAATCTATATTAGATAGGACTAGATTAGCTTTACTTCAAAGATTTACTTTCTTATCAATAGAATTATTTCTTATTGATAGAATCCCTGTGCATTTCAGTAATTTTTTCACTTATACTACTAGGTATAAAATTACTCAGCTTGTGTTATTTGTGCCATTGCTAATTCCGTTATTTTTTTCTCACAAACTTACTAATTCATCCTAAATTGAAGACTCGGGGGCATCTATTGTATATCTCTAAGCACGTCTCTCCTATCTGGTTGGCTTTCTTGAGAAATCTAACTAAAAATCTAACAAAAGTTTTAAATGGATACTCATCTCTACAATGTCATTCTACAGAGACTACAGGTCTAGTTGTGTTCCCTAACCTCTCTTCTCCACTACACATTTTAGTTGCCAGTACCAGGATTTGAATTTAGGGCCTCAATTTTTTCTAACCTACAGCTGCTGTTTGAGTCCTATAGTCCAGATTTGGGTGGTTAATTGGAAATGCAATCATGCAGATGCAAAGACTGGTTTAAACTGATTCTTAGATCTCAGCTTCCTGAGTAGCTAGTATTGCAGAGTTGAGTACCAGCACCTGGCTCTCCACTTTCTGTTTCTTTGGCTAAAAAATTCTCTCCAGGAAAATGGGAAATGTAATCATAGCATGCACTTGGCTTTTGTTCTCTCTGAAACTATTGTTTTGAACTACCGAAACTTTTAAAAATATGTTTTATGCTGGATCCAATTTTTACTTTGTTTCATGAGAGGGAGCAAATTCATTATATGTAGATTCCTCTTATCCAAAATTAGAAATTATTTAAAAGGGGAATAAGAAACTTAACCTTAACTTAAAAAAGTTTAGGGCATGTAATCTTGAGTTACTTCTGAATATTATAAATTATAAAAATGGCTATCTGGAGTATTTCAACACCCTACACTTCATGGTATGATTTTTTTCAGACTCTATCCCTCCCAATATGGAATGCAAAAAAAACGTCCCTACCATTTTTGTTGCCTGTCTGCCCATAGCAAAGGATTTCCAGAAAGAATTCTGTAAGCCAGATCATAGTTGATCTTAACACACCTGCAACTACAGAAAAGTTGCTTTTCTTCTGAAGATATCATGAGGGAACTCCTCACTAGAAGCTCTCACAATAATATAAAATATAGTATACATAGTATAAAATATGAAGACAAATTTCATTTGCACATTTCATTTGATATAGAGTGGAGAAGTTGACAATAGAACAATCTGGCACAATTCATACTTTTGCTAAAGAATTGAAGCACAATAGTTGGCATGTAGTAGATATTTCATAGAACAAATGAATGAAAAACTGAAATACAGGCATCAGTTAGATGTAGACTGTTTTTAACAAACACAATATTTGTTATTTTACTTACTGATTTGTTTGTTTTTTATTTGTGCGTGAATTTTTTTGTTAATATATAGGAGACACTTTTATGATAGGGAAATTACTGAATGTGTGCTGCAATTTGACTAGAGATGGGAGAAAAAGAACACTAATTCTAATATACAGCTAATTTTAATGCTTATTATGACTTTCTGAAATAAAGAACACACTAATGGGGCTGGGAAGGTGGCTCAGTGGTAGAGTGCTTGCCTTGCATGCATGAGGCCCTGGGGTTTGATTCCTCAGCACCACAAAAGCAGAAAAAGCCAGAAGTGGCACTCTGGCTCGAGTGATAGAGCTCTAGCTTTGAGCTGAAGAGCTGAGAGACAGCACCAAGGCCAAGAATTCAGGCCCCATGACCAAAAAAAAAAAAAAGTTAAAAAAAAAGAACAAACTTATATTAAAATTTGGAGTAACTTTATCCTGAAAAGTGTAAAACTACGTAGTTTAGAAAATATTCCAATAATGCTAAATGAGGGTTTTTTATTTTGATAGTTTGTAAAATTAAAATAACATAGTCATAATTATTTAAAAGACCTAGGTTTAACTTTTGAGGAAATTTTAAAATTGATATTTTTGAATAGGCTCATTGTATACATAGTTCATACATGGTGATATTGATGCAAATTAATTGCTTTCTATCTTTTTTGAGTAAAATTCAGAATATGTAATAAAATCTCTCAAAACTTCAGTGATTTAGAATCAGAAAAGCCCCAACATCTCATAAAAATGTTTAATATAGAAAATGTCCATGAATCAGGCTGTACTTATTAACCATTATTATTATTTTGGATTATTTCAAGTGGCTAAGATAAAATATGTTCACTGAAAGTGCCTAATGTAGCTAGATTGTCTTTATTAACAAGGTCATGTAAAGTGGTTTCAGCTGTAATAGCATTTGAGCTCCATTAAGGTTTGAAGTGATTTAAAAATTCAAATTATTTTTACAAATTAGATGTCAGGATGGTGGATAATTAGTAAATACTAGGTTGAAGTTGCAAATTCATAACTTAGTATTAGACTTGAATAGAAATATTGGTTGTTGTTGAGCCACAAACAAAATTAAAAAAAAAAACAGTTTGAAAGCCACTTGTTCAATGGCACATTCAATAACAATTATTAAACATTTCAAAATATCATGTTTCTTTTAGTAAGATACAAGAACCATAAAAAAAAAAACTAACATTGTTTTTCCAAGGACATAGAAGATGACAAGTATTTTCGTTGTTTGTCTACCTATGGAAGCTGATAATTATTTTACTAAATAATTTCACCATTAAACTCTTAAAGGATTATGTAATATAAAAATAATGCTCATATCAAAATAAGAACTCTGACATTCTCTTTTGGAATTAATTAGTAATTAGAATTTTGAACTAATATTAAGAAGGGAAGATATCTCAAGGCTTATTAAAACAAAGGCAAATAAAAAGGCTGGAATTGAGTATACGGTTTATTGATTTTTATAATCTTTCATATTTTGCATGTGTTTTAATATATTTATACAGATGGAACTATTTTATATTTAAACATAATTAAATATTTATGGTATAGTTTAATAAAATATACTAGATATAAATATATATTTATATATGATATATATAATTATGTATATACAAATAAATATTATATATAATATACCCAACTTATACAACTTTGTAGTGTACACTTAAAAATTAAATAAAAAGCCAGGTGCTGGTACCTCATGCTTCTAATCCTTGCTATTCAGGTGGCTAAGATCTGTCACAGTTCAAAGCCAGCCTAGTCAGGAAAGTCCATGAGATTCTTATTCTCAATTAATCACCAGAAAACCAGAAGTGGCACTGAGGCTGAAAGTGGTAGAGCACTAGCCTTGAGTGACAAATCTCAGGGACAGTACCCAGGTCCTGAGTTCAAGCTTTATCACCAACAATAAATGAATGAAAGTATTAATGAATAAAGATATTTAATATGTTTCAAAAATAATGATATATTAAAGTAAATATGATAAAGACATGGAAGATGACTATATTTAAAACTTTAAATTCAAGGGCACAAATTAGGGAAATAAATAAATGGAGATATAGTTCATATCAATGTATTAAGGATTTGATAGTTTTAAATAATCTATTTTTCCAAATTAGTGTTTAGACTCATAACAATATAAATCAAAATCCCAGCAGGCATTCTTTTAGAACTGACACATAGATTCTAATTTTTATAAGAAAATGCAAATTCAAGACTTAGAGATAAAAGTTTCCCGAAACAAATAATAATAATTTGTGAAGG
Organism: Dipodomys spectabilis; assembly: GCF_019054845.1. Taxonomy (NCBI): domain Eukaryota; kingdom Metazoa; phylum Chordata; class Mammalia; order Rodentia; family Heteromyidae; genus Dipodomys; species Dipodomys spectabilis. The sequence goes on from NW_024870709.1 coordinate 15,375,963, forward strand.
CTTATTTAAACTAATTTCAAGAATCATTGAAAGGTGGGAACAGCAAGAATGTGTCTTCTTAAAGATAGCAATTATGTGACTGACAGAATAGAGGGATCAAATACAGATTGAAAATAATATTTTTGGAAAATGATTTCAGTGTACATCCATATTTCAGCCGGTGTTGAAGCATCCTACCATCCAGGTGCTGAGAATATGTGTACTTTCCATACATTTCCCTGCAAATTATATATTTTCCTTCATGAATGGTGAATAAAATTTCATTGTACACTATTTCTTGATCGATTCTTCTATTGTAGGGCATCTATGCTGTTTGCATGACTTCACTATTGTTTTAGGTTCTTCACATTCTAATGATTATAAATGTCTAAGCAAAATTAGCACATCATAGAACCTATAAATCTGCCACTGCCATTCCATTTCCACCTCCGCATCAATACTGCTTTACTTGCCTTGTCACACTTTAGGCAGACTTTTGAATTTCCTTTTAGGAACTTTTGTGAACTTCCCTCTAAAATCCTAGTTTGGTAATAAAATCTGCCAATTTTGGTCCAATTTTAGTTTTGGAAAAACTAAAAATATGTATACTTTGTGGCCCTCTTCTACCATTCTTGATCATACAGAAAGAAGTGGAAATAAGATATGAGATATTTGATTATAACTCATTGCAGCTCTATCCACAATATCCAAGTTGTAGAATCCCCAGTAACTAATGATTCACAATAACTGGTTCACAGGAACTGATGAATGAATGAATACAATGTAATAAAAATACAGAATTGAATGTTATTTAGCTGTAAAAATAAACCAATTCAGCAGTGGTACTCACTAGAAACAATATTGAAAACATACTATACAACCTGGGGGAAAAGAGGGTTAGGAGGGAAAAAAAACTGAGAGAAAATGAGGGAGAGAGTGAGAGAGTGAGACTATTCAAAAAATGTAAGTCAAGCAGGGCACGACTGTAATACTAGCTACTCAGGAGGCTGAGAGCTGAGGATCATGATTCAAAGCTAGCTCGGGCAGGAAGGTCTGTGAGACTCTTATCTTCAATAAAGCACTTGAAAACCTGAAGTGGTGATGTGGCTCAAGCGCTAGAGTGCTCACCTTAAGTTGAAGAGCACAGGGATGGCGCCCAAGCCCAGAGTTCAAGCCCCACAATCGACCAAAAAAAAAAAAAAATCAAGTCAGATAAAGAGTATATTGCTTTTTGAACAAAGTCACCATTTCTCTTACTCTCTTCCAGTTTTTCCCTCCTGTCACCCGCCAACTTTTATAGCTCATTTTCCACACAGTATCTGGGGAGTACCAGTGCTGTATTTGTTCATCCTTTCCCACACCTTTTCTGTGCCCAGAATTGCTAAAGGAGTTCTTTAGACTTCTAAATTTTATTGTATTGCATGCAGATCATTTTCTATTCTAATTTGTTATGGCTATAAAGTAATTAACAAACAGCTTACACGTGGATTTATTTTCTATGCCATTCTTCTTTGCCTAGAAGTAATTTCCATTCTCCTTTTATTCACAAAACTTCAATGATCACTCCTGCTAATTATCCTTAATTAACTCATTACACTTTGATCTCATCTTAATTTCAAAAGCACAAAGTATTTTTCTAGATACTGAGGTATTTATTGTGATGAAGGTTTGTGAGCTTCTAAATAGTTTCTGAATTCTCTGGAAAATATGAAAAATGGTCTAAGAAAGGCAGAAAAGGGAAAGAAGCTGAGTAAAAAGAAAATTGCGATCAAAATCTAGAGGGGAAATACAAACTTCATTTACTTTAAAGAGAAACATTTCCTATTTAGAGGATGGAATATGACATAAAGAAGAAAACAAGCATCAGTAACTCCCACATATATTTAGATTTAGCTTCAGAATAAAGGAAAAAAGGACATTCTTATTATATATCACAAAATGATTTTACATGTTTATTTTCTGTGTTCAAATAATGCCAATGATATATTATTTCCTGTATCTAGAGAATACAATGTAAGTTTGTTAAGCACAGAAAAATATACTAAGGTGTAATATGTTCTTGTTTATTAACAACTGCACTGGAGGTCAAGTTCATTACATACCAGCTTCAAGCTTCAGACTTCTTTTAATATTTGGATTATTGAAAGGGAATTTCATAGTATATGAAATAATTTATTTCTCTTATTTATAATGTAGCTATATTTTATTCCATTCAAACTCCATTTACATAGATTTATGATAAAAATTTGAAATCAAGGTGTATTCAATAACTAATTTTATTTTAGCATTACTGAGAGCATACTACAAATTCTCCTAGAATCCTGACTCCTTTCATTCCTCAAACTGAAACATTATGTGAGGCAAATATCTTACTTGTAGGCCATTCTTTGAAAAAATTATAACTAGAAAAAGTAGAAAAGGATAAAGGAATGTACAAGAGGGAAGAAAGAAAATCTTTTAAAGGTAGATATTGAGCTATTTACTATGGTGGATAATTGAGATTCAATCCCGTTAGGATGTTTTGAGGAGCTCTGCATAATAGCTCAGAAGAGTCTGTCTAAGAGAAGAGAAATTTAAGAATGCTATTGATGGAGAACAACTCTGTACCTTCAGATAAAATCAGTGTATTCGTGGTAAGAGACTTGTGTTTGCATTGAGAAAAAGCTTAAGGCCAAAAAGATTCCTAATGCTTTCAAGACAATAAGACAGTTGTGTGTAGAAAGTTGTGCAGTATAGCTGTGCTAAATTCAAGTCAACTAATAAGGTTTTTATTACCTATAATGTAGAGTTGAGAACTCTTTTCTAGACTTAAAAGAACTGATGAGAATTCTGCGATGTGATTCAGTGTGAATTGGCAAATTTAGGATTCCAACTCCTTTTCATTTGGTTCCAAATGAGCTTTCCAGCAACACAGACAGTAAGATATGGAGGTACTAGTCCAGAAGGACCTTAAACATTTAAAGGAAATAATGACTTTCCAAAGTACTTTAGATGTGCCTTTATAATCGGAAATACAGTGCATGGAATGCAATAAAGGAGTTCCTATAATAATAGTGCTTGAGAGCACACACACAGACACCAGGTTGGTGGTTTTAAGTCAGAGTTCATCTGCAAGAATTGACCAACTGTATTTGCATGTACAATTACTTGATTGTATTTCCCATTTTCCTTTTTACAGTTGTGGACAAATAAGTTTTACGTGCAATTTTTAGGTCATATGTTTATATGATAATTAATGAGCTTAAATAAGTAAAACACTTTAGTTTGAGGATGCTCAGTAGTATCTCTCAGTTTTTCTCTGAAGTAGTATTGTCTGTCATATTCTGATTTTAATTTGGAATAGGATGATCTTGTTAGTATTTGGGGGGGTTGGAAGGAAGGAAACATAATTTTCTAATTAGGTCTGAAATAAAAATAGTTGATTTTTCACATTTTCTAAAACCATATTCCCCATATAATCCTTGGGTAGCGAGACTAAGGAAGCCTTGTAAGTCTCAAGGGAGTTTCTATTTAACCATTTCCCTTCAGATATAAAATAGGTTTCACTTAGTCTGAGTTAGTACTTAATACATATTTGGCAAATAAATTATGAATGTGGCTAAATAATTTATTCCCATATTTAGTAGAAACTTGCTGGTGAAAAATATATACTCAAATAGCAGTAGTTTGCTATGTAAAATATATTAAGTAGTCTATTCCAAATATACAGAAAATTAGATATTTTAGGCCAGTTGATTTGGGTTATGATTTTAATCATAGCTATACTAGAAAGTGGAGGAAATTAGTTCAAAATCATTAGTTCAAAAATGAGCAAGACCTATTAGGCAGTAATGGTTGACATCTCTAATCCCAGCTATGCTGCAAGCATAGGTAAGAAAATATTTGTCTAGGATTATATATGAGACCCTGCACATTAAATAACTGAATCTAAAAGGACTGGTAATATGATTCAAGTGGTAGAGTGGCCTTAAGTTCAAACCTCAGTAGTTAAAAAAGAACATATATAGAAAATTTATACTATATAAAACAAATACATCCATCATATTTTACCTTTCTTCATATCACATTTTTGTTATTATGTAATAAATGTAGCAGTAGTAATGAGATCAATATAAAAGTTTAATTAGTGTGCCAATACAGAGACATTTAAAATGGTATATTTCTAAATCATTTGATTTTCTTTTTTCTCTTGGCTGACTTCATAATGGATTTATTATCAACACTGAATTCTTTAGGCAATTATACTGAGTTTAGTATTTCTCAGGTTAGTCTATTATTCCAACCTATTATGTCACTGAAAATTTCTGCCAACTTCCATCCTCCAACCAGACATTCGCAGACTTTTTCATAAAGCAGCAGCCAGCCTCCAAGTGGAGGTTCATGCTTTTATTCCTATATAGTATATTGGTCAAAGCCAGTCACAAATGTAAGATATATTCCAGGAAAAGGAAAATATATTCTATTTATGAAAGAGTTTGAATTTACAGAGGAAAAGGCTCAGATTCAAATAGAATGTATTGAGGTAGATTTTATAATTAACCTATTATCATATGATAACAAAATACGTTGAGACTATAGTTTTATAATCAGAGCTTTATCTTTCTAAGGGGAGAAAGCTAGCAATAACACATTTACTTGCCTTTACACTTATGTATTACTTTTGTTGTCTCTAGTTCTTGACATTTCATAATTAATTTCCTAGGATTATAACCTGTTCATACATTTCATAATTAATTTCCTAGGATTATAACCTGTCTATAACCCATCTATTGATATAAAACTGAATGTTGTTATTTATACATATTCTCTTCAAATTGAGATTTGGGAAAGGATGCCTTCAAATGGTATGAATATATATTTTTGTAAACAATAGGAAATGTACTCATTACCTTACTTGTGTAATTGTTACCTCTCTGTACTGTATCTTTACAATAAAAAATTAAAAAGTAAGTGTGCAAGGGGAGGTTTAAGAAGACAATTTTTCCAAACATACTTTGACAGGCAAAGAAGAGAATGTCTCTATGAAGAAATTATGAATAATTGAAAAATAACAAGATATTGTATATGAATTTGGAATCTTTCTCTTTTTGAAGAAGGCTAAATTTGAGGCACTCTCATAAGAACTGGTTATGGAAAAGTGGAAATATTCTGTAGAAGACATAGGCTTAAGTGATTTTTCAGTTTATCATACAGATGTTGGAATAATAACAATATTTGTGGTCCCAGGCAGTAGCAAAAGAATTGAATTTGTTTACAACTTATCTTGTTCTACTATAATACATCTTACAATATTTTACCTTGTTCATTTTTTAGGTACATACCAAAAGCTAATTTTCTCCAATGTCTAAGTAAGTATGTCGATTCACAAAACAATGCTTAATCGATTTATCCAGGGTCAAATTCTTGCAAAAGTTTCTAAGCTTTAACAATGTATTTTGACCATTAGTCTAATTTCTATTATATTTCAAAATTACTTCTAAGTCCTATTGAGTTGCACTTAAGTGGGGCTGAAATTACCGATAACAAGACAAATGAAAAGAATAGTTTAAAAAAATCTAGATAGAAAGCCAAGGAAGAAATGATAAAGGAGAGAAAAATGAATAATTCATTGTAAAATCTGAATGAATATGTTTAAACCAGTGTTGTATGACTTAGAACATTGAATCCTTATCAATTATAAAACTCTAAGTATAAAATTTCAATTATAAAATGAATTGAAGTAACATGAGAAATTAGTAATTGTTTGAGTAATATTGAGACTATGGAATTTTACGCAATTAAAATCACATTTGTTTCCTAAATTGTGAGTAACTTTTCTTTAATTTTGACAAATTCAAATATTTTATTTATTTTGCAAGCATTGTGCTATTTCCATACTATACATAATCCACAGACATATTTTAGTATGCTAGAACATTTCTTAGAAAAATATGTTCAGATGCAAAGATTTTATTTGACTTAATTTATCAGAAAGCCATCAAATATTCGTACACAACAGTATTTTATTTACTTTGATAGTGTAAGCTTTCTTGCTTATTGCAAATGCTTATGGTGAAATAAATTGCCTTTCTTCTACATATGTATCATTCTATAAAAGTATATTAAGTGGCGATCACAGTACTAGCTGAAAGTGACTGAAATCAGACACATACCATGGTGCAAGCCAAATACTTTCCTTTTTTGTTTCTTTTAAAACAATTTGCTCACAGACTAAATAATATTTTACCCTTGAGGGGTTTTTCTTTCTTTCACTTGTGGAAAGACCATGTGGGTCTCATAGGTCATTCACAACTATGAAAGAAACAAAAAAAAAAGTCACTTCAGAGGTGATAATTCCTTTATTTTTTCACTAGAAAACAAATTACTTGCTTGGATGGAAACCTTTTGTATAGCAGTGTAATTGCTGCTATCTGTGGGGTGTCTTGGAAAATGAGATGTTCTCTCTCAAGGAGTTATAACTTATCCTTGTGTGTAAAATCTGAATAAGAAAAATGAACCAGTCTTGGAAGCTGTTTGTAGAGGAGATATATAAAATAAGCCTGAGACATTAGAAGTAAAATCTCAAATGATAATAAGAGAATATTATCACTTAACAGTAGGATTAATCTGAATATTTTATATAATTTCTTATTCTCTATGTATGTATATATACATATCTTAAATATACATATGTTAAATTTATTGTATGTCCAAAAGAGCAAATGATGTGAATTTTACAAAATTAAATGCTGAATATATTTATATTCTCCAGCTTTTTAAAATCTACTTAACAATATTTTGTTATTCACTCATGAATTCCGTTGCAAGATTGTTATCAAAAGCCTACTATGAATCAAGCATTGTTATTGACAATGTATGTAGGACATTGAACAACACAAATGAAATGTTTTATCATGAAGGTATAAATCATCGAAATAAAAAGAATACAGAGAAGTAGACACATAATATGTTACTTTGTGATAAAATCTATGGAAAATATGAAATTATAATGTATTTTTAACTGGATTCACAAATATATCTTGTATAATCACTGTAGATGTTCTATGTATCGTCTTAAATACATCGATAAATGGTTGATGATATAAAAGACAATTTAAATATGGTAACATATTTTATAATATATTTAGTTTTATTCCAGTTAAATGATTTCAATTAATATGCATTATATCCCAACAACAGAATAATGTTAGTGTAACGTTCCTACTTGTTTCATTGCTACTTCCTTAAAATGAAAGTGATAAAATCACCTGTAGTATTTCTTTCTACTCATTTGTAAACTAGTCACATTTCAAACCAACATATATTTTTATTTTTAATCTTGTATAATATTTATAACTTCTATTACCAGTATCATATTGCAATATAGTTATAATAATCTAATATTGGAACTTACATGAAATAAAAGCAAATTTACTTTAAGCTCATTCTTTGAATGTTTCCAAGAAAATATGTATCATCAAAATGCTAGTCTAAAAATCCAATTAGGAAATGTTCTTCTATTCCAGACTCCATCTAACAAACTTACCTCACTGTTTTAGCCATGTATTTGAGTGGTACAAGTTGGGAGGATTACAATTTCAACCTACCTCAAGCAAAAACAATAGTGAAAACCTATGCCCCCCCACAAAAGCTGGGTGTGATGATACATTCCTATTATTGCAGATATGTAGGAGGTCTATGGTATGATATGATGATTGTAGTCCAGACCAACAAAGCAGAAAATAACTAAAAGGAAATTAGCTGAAATATACAACTAAAAGCAGAAAACAACAACAACAACAAACACAAAAGGTTTAAGTTATGGCTCAAAGAGTAGAGCACCTGCCTAGCAACTTCAAGGATCTGAATTCAAACTCCAGTAACACAACAATCTTAGTTGTTCAGAATTTACACTCTTTTCTGGCTACCTGGTTAGCCCTCATACTAACATAACATTATATTAATTTGATTCTCCCCATAGTAATTTAACAACAAGTTTAGCAATGCCCTTAAGTGTTTGTTTTTAAATGAACAATTAATAAGATATTACAGAATGATAATAGTATAATACAGAGCACTGACAGTGGATAAATTTTGATTAGTTAATCTCTCTGCTAATCAACTTATCTACAAAACCCAATTAAGTTTCCTTAGGATGTTTTATTCCTTGTGTAAATCAAGTGAGGTGGCAGTTAGAATAAAATATCCATCAAATGACATTTCAAATTTTAGAAAAATACAATCTTTTGCATCATAATGTATGCATGTATTTCCTTATTTTCTGTTACATGTAATTGTGTGTATTACATACTATCACTCATTTCTTCCCTGTGAATACATAGAAATATATAAACCTTCAAGTATCTGGCAAGTACTTTGTTTTTTTTTTTCTTTTTTCTTTTTTTTGTTTGGGTTTTTTTAATTTTAATTTTTATTTTTTGTGAACATACTGTACAGAGGGGTTACAATTACATGGGCAGGATAATGCGTACATTTCTTATCAAGCATTGCAGCCTCCTCCTTTGTTTACCCTTCGCATCCCTTCCCTGCCTCCCCTCCTACCCCCCCCACCCAATCCCCCCGCCCCCCCCAACGTTGTAAAGCTTGTTTTCGACATGACAACTTGTACTTCTCATTGTTACAACAGGTCCACCTGTTCATTTTTCTAACATCACATTATCTGACCTTTTCTGCTTGACTCATACATATACTAGATATTGCAAATAAAGGAAACCATGGGACCTATGTTTCTTTGGGCCTGGCTTACTTCACTTAATATAATTTTTTCCAAGTCTTTCCATTTCCTAACATATGGGGCAATGTCATTCTTTCTGATGGAGGCATAGAAATCCATTGTGTATATATACCACATTTTCTTGATCCATTCATCTACTGAGGGGCATCTGGGTTGGTTCCATATCTTAGCTATGGGAAATAATGCTGCAATTAACATGTTGTTGTTTTTTTTTCTGGTAAGGCGTAGGTTTATTTAGAAGACCAGCTGGGACCAGGCAAGGTTGGCACTCCACGCGGCTGGCAAAGGCCTGGGAAAGAGAGCTGGGAAAGAGAGAGAGCTGGGAAAAAGAGATAGCTGGGAAAGAGAGAGAGTGTGTGCTGGGAAAGAGAGAGAGCTGGGAAAGGGAGAGAGCTGGGAAAGAGAGAGAGCTGGGAAAGAGCTAAGAGAGCTAGAAAAGAGCTAGAAAAGAAGAGAGAGCTGGGAAAGAGAGAGCTGACAAAGAGAGAGAGCTGGGAAAGAGAGCAGGGAAAAAGAGAGAGCTGGGAAAAAGCTAAGAGAGCTGGGAAAGAGCTGAGAAGGAAAGAGCTGACTGAGAAAACCTAACAAGTACTTTCTGAAGTTTTAGGAGTGACTACTTACCATCTCTCATTTAATAAAATAACTTGTGATATTAAACTTTGATTTTAAATTATTGATAATTAATCATTTTTGTGCAATGTTCTGTATATTTTGACCAGTTTTGATTTCAGAGTTTATTACTTATGACATTAATTATTTCTTTTATTATTATTATTATTCTGGAAATACCATACAGAGGGGTTACAATTACATGAGCAAGATAGTGAGTACATTTCTTATCAAGTATTGTTGTCTTCTCCTTTGTTTCCCATTACCATCCCTTCCCCTCTCCAACCCTCACCCCCCACCCCACTACCAACACCCTCCAAACCCCACTCCCCACCCCGCCAAAGTTGTAAAGTTCGTTTTTTGACATAAAGTCTTGTACATCTCATTGTTGTAATGGGTCCACCTGTATCCCTATTTAAACAGTTTGTTTTTCCCTTCCCCTCCACAAATTATATCAACATCAAATACAGTGAATTATACCCTGGGGGAGGTACATACAAAGCAACAAAGACATCATCTTATAAATATGTTGGAAACAATCACAAAAAAGAAAATAAAACATTTGAATCCTTATCTTGGGGTTCATTTCGCCCAACATCAACTTGTCTGACAGTTTCTAGGATCATTTACCAAAGTAACTCTCAAATAATTAATCAATATCCTAATCCTAGACCCAGAACATTAATGTATCTTCAAAATTACTTTACTTACTGGATACAATTTACAAAAATAATCTTGTCTTCCTCTGATCACATAAAGCTAATATCCTTAATCTTAGAGCAAATTGATTTATCAATAGCAGAAGAATTATTCTGCTTCCAGTCAGAGTTAAAAGACTACTGTTAGAATTTATTTAAATTTTTACAGGATCTAACAGTGCACCAGTAAGCTAAAATGACACATCCTTGCAGTCATACCAGCAATTATGCTGGTTAAACTAGTTTTGTTACAAATATGCCAAAGCCCAATTTTTTAAAACATGGATAACTTCATTTTACTTACTTCAAACTCAAAGTCATAGAGGACATCAGGCAAATATAATAGCTAGCTTTAAAAAGTTTGCTTGTTTCCTAGCTATCTATGACAAGCTTCAAAAACTTGAAAAGGAAGACTGCTGACAAAGCAAGGGAATGTGAGTACACTTCTTTTCAAACAATAACCCATCAATGAAAGAAGAAACTAAAAAATTCAACCAGAAATAAAACTCTGATTGTTCTCTTGTCAGTCTGTCACCTATATGAAACAGCTGCTAATGCAAAGACAGCTGTTGCTGCTAAAAGCATTCATACTAAGGGTTTTCACAAAGACTTATTTTCATTACTATGAAACTGTGCTGACATGTTCTATCAATTCAGTGACACTGCCAGTCTCAATTAGTATTCCACAACATCCACACTAGTGTTGTAGTTTGGTGCAGGAAGGTTATTTTTAATGTAATGGAACTTAAACCATTTCCCATCCCTTACATATTGTTTAGCATATTTGTGAAGAACATTTATAAAATCTTGACAATGGGCTGTATTTTGAGTCAAAAGGGCAATTTCCCTATACTCTTTTTATTGATAGTCCCTTATAAAACGACTTCAGGGGTATCTATTTTTCTTTTTGATTAGAAGTTTCAAAGAAAGATTGGGATTAGTTCTTCAAAAATCATACTGAAAATATCCAGTCATATTTTTCTTTGTTAAGTAGTTTCTGTTTCTTTTCCTCCTCCTCTACACTTTTCTCTTTTTCCCCTTCCTGTTTCCTCTTCCTGTGTCTTCTCTTCTTCCTTTTTCTTTCCATGTCTTCTCCTTGTCCATCTTCTTTTACAATTAAAACTATAAACATTTTTTCATTAATATTTTCCCCTAGTTTTTGGACCTCATGTTAGATTGTACATGATAATAATTGTTGTGCTTTCTCTGTCTCTACCAGGCTGTGAGAGTTTCTCTGAATCAAGCTCCTTTTGATTACCTTGACAACTTAAAAATGCTTGGCCAATGGTATTTTTCATTCTCTCTCTATTGGGGTCTGTTGGACTACATGATGTTGTGAGTTCTGGGGTGCACAAGTCAAAATATCTTCCCTTCATATCACATCAAGTGAAGATATATTTCTTATTGCATTATGGTAGCATTCCACCCTTTATGAATATTGAAGAACATATATTTTTCATTTTGTTTCATATCCTTAATAAGCATCAATAAGTTGCACAAAGGGTTTCATTTTGATATGTCAATATATGTAATTAACTTACTGGATATGTAACTCAGAAACTGTTAAAGGATGAAAAATATGGAAATATATCACATCTGCTTTTAAAAATGGGAAAAAAACCAAGAGTCATTAAAAGCTTATTCCTTCTTGATTTAGTTACAGTACATTGTCTATTTCTAGAATTCACTGGTATTGTTCATGACATTCACAATGATCATTTGCTTTTTTATTTCTAAGACATGTGCCTTAAAAACTCCTTTTCTACTTTGCATTTTGATTTAAAAAATCTAAATAGAATCTACAAACCCTCATTCAGGCTGAAAAAAAGTGGTAGTGGGCAGACATATGCTTGCATTATCTATGTGTATTGGAATTTTTATATGCTAACAAATACACATTGTCATAATTTCAGCATATCTGTATGAAGGGAAAACAAAATTTATTCCACGTGACTCAATTTGTCACAAACTTTCTTTTTTCCCAAGTTACAACATAATTCTTGCTGAATGAGGTTTGTTACTATAATTCTTTCTATGTTTGGAAGAAATTATTATTATTACATTTATAACAAAGGCAAGTACTATAGGAATACCACCATTATATTTTGTCATTATATAAGAAGATTGTTTGATTCCACTTACAGAAGAAGTTTAACATGTAAAACTTATTATAAATGTGAAATTATTAATGAAGTTAGAGTTGAAATTGTTTAATGCTTAGAGAGAATAAAAACACAACAAGAAACACAAACAAAGTAAGTAATGATTACAGATGAAAGAAAGGAAATTTTATAAAATTCTTATCTGGTAGTAGATTTGAATGACAGATGAAAAATTAGTAAATTTAGATGGAACTAAAAATACAGTGATTTCTCATGTGTATTTTTCCTGTGTCTTTAATCACAACTGAAATTTGAACTTGAGATGTAGCTCAACTTACTATGTACCCCCTTTGTTAAAAATTATTACCATTGAATGAATTAGACTCTGAGTTCAAACTCTGATGCCAGCACAAGAATGAAAAAAGAAAATCAAAATTTAAAAAATGAAATAGAAACCTGCAAATCAAATGTACAAAACAAAAGAATAGAGAAATGAATGAAAAAGAGAAACATATACAAATGTTCAGAAGCTAGATTAAACATGTTGGGCACTGATGTTATGAATAATTAAATACAAGGCACTGGACATTATGGTAAGACTTATATTTAGTATACAAATAGTACACAAATACACAGTTATATTTGTGCTTAACTAAAATATGAGTACTTTCTTGTAGAGAAATATAATAGAAAAAATTTTAAAGTTAAAACCCTCTGTTAAGCAAAAAAAATCCATGGAATATATAAGAAAATAACACTGGAAATGAGTTTCATAATAGTAAGAGTTTTGGGTTTGTCTCACATAATATACTCATCCATATTTTTGGAAAATGCAAACTCAAAACTAATTGTAGAGAGAATCTGTAAGTGACTTTTCTGAAACATCATTATCAGTAGTTCAGGTTGAGAACAGAAGACATAATAAGAAATACTCTACAGAGACTTGACCCAGTTTTGTGTAACATTCTCATTCATGACCTAGATAACAACATGGATAATGTACTTTTTCAAATAACTAAGGACAGGTTTAGCATTCTAATCTCTGGTTAAAATGGTTTAATAAAATTATTTCTTTTACATAAGCCAATATTTCATCAATTAAAAATATGTTCATATTAATATTTAAGTACTTGCTGTTTTAGTCAAATGTAAGTTGAAGGTATATGACTCTTTGATCTCAGTTTTAAGAACCAGTGATATATTTCTTGCAATAATATTTGTTGATATATGAAACACTCAGACTCATTCAGCATAGGCATATATATGTTATACACATACATACACACACATGGATATGCTTATATTCGTTTGTGATAGGAAACCCAAGGATTACTTTATGAAAACACTGTTCATATATTTCTAGCTACTTTGATAGTGAGAATATAATAAAGTGGAGTTTATTGAAAGAGTTAATCCTATAAGAGCGCTATAATATAGGCATTTGAGATAAAGTTTGGTTTATTCAGTCTGGAAAGGTTTACACTTGAATTGCTTGCATTTATTTTGAGGCTAGAATGTATCTTGAAATCGCTTCCATCTTATAGCCCAGGACAGTTGTTTTTTTTGACTAAATACTTGCAGACAAAATATTGGCCTTTATTACCTAGTCTGCCTCTCTTGTTAAATATAATTAGATAGGAATAATTCTAAAATTACTCACTTCTGTGAGTGAAATCCTTATACCATTTTCATTCTAGGAATATGGACCAATAAAATGTGTCAAGGGGAGAAAAGGATTGAATAAATATACTAAAGTTCTAAATCATCTGATAAAATGGTAATTAACCATGGTTTCCCTTATTTGCAATAACTAGTATATGTCTGAGACAAGCAGAAAAGGTCATTTAAGTTGATGTTAGGTGAAATGAACCTCAACATAAGGATTCAAATGTTTTTTCTTTCTTGCGATTGTTTCTAAGATGATTTCATCCATTCATCCATTTCCTCAATCTTCTTCATTATGTAGGATATACATTGGAATTTATTCCATTTTCCCCATTTTCTTCTCTCCGTTTATGAACTCCTTTACCCTTGACCCTAACCCTTTCAAATACCTGCTTTCGTGTTTTTATTTTGCTGAACTTTGTCTTTCTATGAAATTACAATATTTGAGTTTTCCTTTAAATCTACTATATTTCAGTTAATAAATTTGCATACACTTTTATACCACTGAATATATTTACTTCTAAGTTCATAAATTAAATCCAGCTTCTACATTTAAGGAAAACATGCATCGTTTTTCCCTTGGTCCTTTACTTAACATAATTTTTTCCCCAGATCTTTCCATTTGATGTTCCATTTTTTCTTTTTTTAATTTTTATTTATTTATTAATTTTAATTTTTTGGGGGGTCCGGTCGTGGGGCCTGAACTCTTGGCGTGGGTACTGTCCCTCAGCTCTTCAGCTCAAGGCTAGCACTCTACCACTTGAGCCACAGCGCCACTTCCGGCTTTTTTTTTTCTCTGCTTATGTGGTGCTGAGGAATTAAACCCAGGGCCTTAAGCATGCAAGGCGAGCACTCTACCACTGAGCCAACTTCCCAGCCCCCATTTTTTTCTTAATTCTTTATAATGTTTTAGATTTTTCAGCACTATACCTTTAACTTACATGGAAGCCATAATTTTCTTACTATCTTATGTTTATTTCTTTAATATGTTTTGATGATAAAGATACTGTACAGAGGGGTGACAGTTACATGAATAAGGTAATGAGTACATTCCCTATCGAGCATTGTTACCCCTTCCTTTGTTTTTCCACTATTATCCCTACCCTCTTTACCTCCTCAACTGCTCCCCCTCCCAAGTTATAAAGTTCTTTTTCAGCATAGTGTCTTGTACATCTTTGTTACAATGGGTCAACCTGTATCCTTGCTTCAGAGTTTTGTTATTTCCCTTTCCCTCCCCAAATTAGAAAATTCTATATACAAGATGCAGGGCACCAGAATCAAATACAGTGAAAACAGGAATTATACAATGGGGGAAGAACATACAAAAGAAACAAAAAAAATTACATAGTATAAGTACATTAAAACCAACAGCAACAAAGATAAAAACTTCTTGTGTAACTATCTTGGGGTTTGTTTCGCTTATCATCATCTTATATGGTCACATGTCATAGCTTTTGACCTTTTCTACTTATCTGGTAAGATTATCCTAGACATATACTATTTATTGCAAATAAGTGAAATCATGGGACCTATGTTTCTTTGAGCCTGGCTTACTTAACTTTTAAAGAAACAATATCTAACAATATTCTATAAATGATTCTACAAACTAATTTCATAAGTAACATGTTTTTTGTATATAAAGATCTTTAGATTATATCATATATTCAAAGGGATATTGAAAAATATACAGAATAGAAATATAATAATTAGGAATTGCATAAATATGTCACTGGCTGAGTTAGGGTAGTGGATAACATATAAAAGCTAAACTAGATATCATTTAAAAGCTAAAGATTCATAATACTTGACATATTTTTGCTTATAGCATATTATAATGTTCAAAGAAATATTGTGATATTAACAAAAATAGGCAAAGTTATAAAAGACATAGATGGATAAGAACTCTGGTATAAATGTTAAAAGAAAGAATGAATCTTTAACATTCATATTTCTAGATTGAATAACCAAATTAATTATGTGTTCACTTGCCAAGAAACAAAAGATTCAGGGAAGGGAGACATTTATGAAAATCTAGTTAATGAACCAAATGATAGTTACTTGGATTAAATAATTATTAGTTTAGGAGAGTGAAGAGTATGCAAGACGTCACCATATTGTTTGTAACTGTGACTATATATAAAGTATACAAAATGACAGGATAGAGATAAATCACAGAATCTGAGGAAATATCAACTTTCCTGGGTCATTTTGCAGAAAAGAATACCACAGAAAATACAAAGGAAGCATGATAACAGAAGATAAACATGCATGAAAAAAATAATAAAAATAAAAGGAAATGTATTAATGCAAATCTTGTAGACAACTTGCAAATTTCAAGAAAGAAGGTAAATTATGTATTTTACATAGCTGTTTGTCATCATAGCAAAATGTGTTTATGTACATGTGTTAAAGACTTGTTAAAATTAAAGAATTGAAACTGAAATGAGAAGAGTTATAAGACATATAAAAGCAAGGCTGGGAAGGTAGCTCAGTGGTAGAGGGCTTGCCTTGTATGTATGAGGCCCTGGGTTCGATTCCTCAGCACCACATAAGCAGAAAAAGCTGGAAGTGGCACTGTGGCTCAAGTGGTGCTAGAGTGCTAGCTTTGAGCTAAAGAGCTGAGGGACAGCACCCAGGCCAGAGTTCAGGCTCATGCCTGGCAAAAAGAAAAAAGAAAAAAAAAGAAATATAGAAGCTTCACTTGTTTGAAAGGAATGAGTTGAAGCCAGAAAGTCATATTAACTTCAGAGATAGTTTGAGTTTATTAAACATGGACATAAGATCAATGAGTTCTATTTTCAATCTAAGTAGACTTCTTCATTTTTTTTTTCTGATTGGACTCCATGAATTCTTTGAGTTCTATGTTATGGACAGAAATTAACCTGAACTTTCAGGTTTCTTTTTTCCATCTTCTTGCTCATTTAAATAAGTTATCCAGTACTTGTGATATAATGCTACTAATTCCTTATCTTGGAAAAAATAATAGCAAGAGACCAACATGACAACAAATTCTTTTTGTTAGTAATGTTCTCCTCTGAGTTGGATTTTATTTTAGAAATATAAACATAGCCTGTAAGCCATGTTGCAACATAAGGCTCTTGTCTACTTGTAACTGGTTTACTGACCTCAGTAGGTATGTGTCTCTACATCCTTCCAAATTGATGGGCAGATATATCTTGATTCCATTGAGAAGAACACAGAGAAGAACAATTAAAACAATGGTATTTTTAAAATTACTTAAGAAATATTGGAAGTGACATTGTTTTCCTTGCTTCCAGACAGCTATGACCACCTCTAATTTTTTAACTTTATTTTTGAGTGCTTTTGTTACTTTTATCTTACAAACTAATTTTAACATATTTCTTTCTGAAGGTCCATTTGTTTAATGCTCATTTTCTAAACAAATGTTCAGTTTGAGAAACAAAGTTTATAAAATAAAATAAGCACACTATACTCCTAAACTGAAGTGAGACATTTTCACACGAATAGCTACTATTTCTGTTTTCAGTAATAAGCATTATGCCATGAATTCAGGTTTCTGGCCTTGTCTTTGATGGTATTCTGTGCTTTTTTTCCCTATTAGGTTAAGAAAATCTGTTTCAAGGGATTAAATATAGCATAACTAATTTGACGTATGTGTTTCACTTTGATATTTCTATTACACATTTTAAAAAATGGTTGAAGATAAATCAACTATTAACTTTACATTTTCTGGCATTGCAGGACCTAAAAAATGGAATTATTTGAAATACAGAGAAAGAAAATGGATTCTTTATGAGAAATATCTGCACTGAATATAAACTGAACAACTTGGATGGTGACTTTAACTGTCATATAGACTAGTTCTGAAAAGTTTTATCTAAATTCCATCATTTTATCATTGTGATTTCTTTACTTTAGAAATTTTGTTGCTATGATACTGATGGCTAAGGATATACATCTTTTAACCTATATTTAGTGTCCAAATTTTTCATTAAAAAAGCTACTTATATTCACAATAGTTAAATGTTCAATCTAAGTATTTGAAGCAATTTGTAAGAAAAGAGGCATGCCATTATTCTGCAAGAAGTAAACGATATTTCTGAAAAATCTATTGAATAGAGGACTAAAGAAGCTCATCACATTCTATCCACTGCAACGTTTACTGGATAAGATGTTCTCCACCACAGTATTCAAGGAACAATAGACAAAATTACCTTCCTCCATTCTATATAGAGTAGTTGTAAACCAGATGCTGGTGGCTCACGCTGACAATCCTAGCTTCTTAGGAAGCTGATATTTGAGGATCTTGGTTCAAAGCCAGTCTGGGCAGGAAAGTCTGTGAGACATGTATCTCCAATATGCCACAAAAAGCAGGAAGTGGAGCTGTGGTTTACCTTAAGCAAAAAGAAGTTCCGGGACAGCTGCCAGAGCCCTGAGTTCAAGCCTCAGAACCAACATCAAAACAAAAGATAAAACAAGAATAGTTTTGATTTGTTTCAAATATTGAGTTGCAGGTAGAAATACTGTTGAGAAATTAAAAACCTATTCTTATGGTATACAGAGGTACAGTGTGAGAGAGAAATAGTTATCATGTAAAATACATAAAAGGAAAACTAGAGGTAAACCATTACCAAAATAGTATACTTTTATAGTTTATTTATAATACTTGTATTGAAATCATTACTTATAAACATATATGCAGTTGAAATTTTTATTCAAATTGAATTTTAGCTATAAAGCATATAATAAAATGCATTTGGCATTTTACTAAAGGAAACAGCTAGAAAAAATGTCTAAAAAGCTTTAGCTGGTAATGTAATCTCTCATTTACATAGAAAATGTACCACTTAGTGTCACTTAGGAAATATAATTATACAGTAGCTAAAACAATAACCAATGTAAAAATAAATCATATAAGAAAGAATTATAATAGATGTGCTAAATTTTTGTAAAACCCACACATTAACTTTAATTTGGCTAATAAATACGGTTGTTCAATGGAAGGGAAAATTTAAGTTTGTTGGACACTCTGAACTAATAAAAAACATGGTTCAAAACTAAGATAAAATAAAAGGGCCAATTTAAGGTGTCAAATTCTTAATATTTATTTAGTATAAAATAATAAGATGTTTATACTTTGTTTTGAAATATAAACTATAGCTAGGTTAGAGTAGAAATAGCATATTTCCATTTGATGTAGCACTCACATTTTATGTAAAAAAACCTATAATTTTTAGTGTGAAACAGAATATTTAGGAAGAAATATTTGTTTTAATGTCTAGAAATAATTTATATAAATAAATATAAATATATTAAAATATTTGCTACATAAACAACACGCCTCTTATTTTTCGGATAGCTAATAATGTTTTGAATATAATACGTCATATTTGAAGAAATAATTTATTGCTTTATTTGGTGCTGAAAAAATTGTATTTTTAACCTTTTCTCAGAAATTATGGTGTCTTCTTTTATGAGACAAAGGTGCTTTACTGCATACTTTGAAATTGATTAATTTAAACAAGAGAAACAAGACCGCCATATTTATATGAGTACATTATATATTCATTTTTAAATAAAAATTAGCATAAAGACCTCTGAAAACATCTTCAAAGAGATTTTTTTCTATTGTATGCATGTCTAAGCTTCTATAAAATAAGAAAATTAAACTTTGAAGTCTAATATGATAATTCTGTACTTGTTGATAGTTCTGTACTTGTTGGTTTGTTTTAAAAAATCAATGCTTATAAATTATTTTTTTTTTCTAAAGAATTGTTTATTTCTTAATTTTTTTTTTTTTTTTTTTTTTTTTTGTCGGTCGTGAGGCTTGAACTCTGGGTCTGGGCACTGTCCCTCAGCTCTTCAGCTCAAGGCGAGCGCTCTACCACTTGAGCTACAGCGCCACTTCCTTATAAATTATTTTTATAGTGATTCGATCCCATATAAGGTATTAGTTGTCAATTCAATAATTTCTGTTAAATAGTATTAAAATATAGTTTTTACACTTTTAATTCTCTTTTATACTATACCACTAACTGATAGAATGTATCTGCATTTTCTTTTGTTGTTGTTGTTGTTCATTTTGGCATTTCAACTCTGGGCACTGTCCCTCAGCTCTTCAGCTCAAGGCTAGCACTCTACCACTTAGCCATAGCGCCACTTCCTGTATCTGCATTTTCTACCAACTAGTTATGCTCTGTCAATCTACAGTTTGAAACAGGAGATATAGAAATGGATGCACCTTTATTGTATGCCTGTTATATTCTATTGTATACAAAGTAATTAAATAATTTCACAAAATTTTTAAGTTAAATGGCATTGATTTTGAAAATCATCATGCTTGTATTAATTAAGTACATTATATTAAAATTTTAAGCCTATTTTCCAGATCTGATTTAGTTGCTAATAGTCCTGATTAAATATATAAGCAAAAAATATGTCTGCCCTTCCTGTGATTTTAAAATGATCAGTTTGTGTACTTGGTAATATTTTTCATCTACCTTTCACTCTTTTTTTTTTTTTGGTGTTGTTGTTGGTCGTGGGGCTTGAACTCTGGGCTTGGGTGCTGTCCCTGAGCTCTTCAGCTCAAGGTGAGTGCTCTACCACTTGAGCCACAGAGCCACTTACGTTTTTCTAGTGGTTTATTGGAGATAAGAGTCTCATGTACTTTCCTGCTCAGGCTGGCTTTGAACCATGATCTCAGTCTCCTGAGTATCTAGGATTACAGGCGTGAGCCACCGGCGCCGGGCTGTCTTGCACTCTTTAGGGTGCTATGGAGAATGTCTGCTTGTGTTCTATATTTTGAGCAAAGACAATATGAAACTGAATTTGAAAAGTATGTAGAGAAAGATAAGCCTAATCTTTATAGAGAGATTCATTGTCTTCAAGATTTAAGATAACCAATACTACTATATGCACACAGACTTTTCATTGGTTTACTAACATCTAACCTGGAAATAAATCTTACTAAAATGATGATAAATGTTCCTTAGGAAAGAGAATATAAGGAATTAAATGAAAAAGATCATGGTGTTTAAATCCGTATTCATGGTGTTTGCTACTTTATTTTTAAACTTGAACATTTTTTTCTAGCCTGTGATTTTCAATGTCTAATCATTGTTATAAATAACTTTATTTCTTTTCTCACCAGCTCTTTAACTATCAAACAGCATAGAAATCTTTTGTACTACTATTTTTCTTTTATGTTTTATAATGATAATAACCTACTAGGACAATCATTTAAGTTATTGTCCCTAAATATATAACACAATTTAGCATTCTTTTACACTCTGCAAGTATTTGCCTCAAAAACACAATCTAACTCCAATAATGTCATGCATGTGAAATTTACTGACAATTAACTGAGTATTCATGCTATCTGGATTCTAGCTTATAGTATTTTTTTTCTCTGCCTATCAAATATACCTATACTGTTGAACTTAGTTTGATATTTGGGATTTTATTATAATATAGAAACAGTGTGCCAATCCAGATCTTTGAAATAGTTCTCTGGTATTCATTTTTATGAGATGATACAATATTCGAATTATTATAATGGTCATTCTTCCGCTGCAATTGTCTACATGGCCATTTCATGTGCTATCAAAGTGAATACACAGCTATGATTTATATAAAAATTTCATGTCAGTTCCTTGTTCTTTAAATATTTAGAGGATTTGGAAAGTGAAAATTTCACTTTTTGAAATCAAGCTAAAGATACAATTTAACCAGACACTTGTGTTTTGTGCTTATAATCCTCCCTTCATACTTGATATCCAGAATTCAAAAGTCTGAGATCTGAGAATTATGGTTTAGAGAAACTTTGGGGGTAACAAATCTGGAATTTCTACCTTCTATCCCCAACCATCCAGTAGAAAGCCTAATATGAAGTTATGGCTCAGGTGGTAGAACACCAGCTTTGAGAAAAAAAGAAAAGTTTAGTAAGAGAGCAAGGTCCTGAGTTAGAGGTCCAGTACCAGCATACACATATACACACACAAACACACAGGATTGAACCCAAGTTATAAAGGACAAGCATGTGTCTAGTCATACAATTATTAAATATATTTTAAAGTTCTGCTACTGCAAATTCATGTTCGCCTTCTGTATGGGTTTGCTTGATCACTTGATTCACTTCTACTTGAGCCATGTCTCCAGATTCTATTACTTGAAATTTAACAAATTAGTTGAAATAGAACTTTATTTGAGCCGGGCGCCAATGGCTCAGGCCTGTAATCCTAGCTACTCAGGAGGCTGAGATCTGAGGATCACGGTTCAAAGCCAGCCCGGACAGGAAAGTCCCTGAGACTTTTATCTCCAATAAACCACTAGAAAGCCGGAAGTGGTGCTGTGGCTCAAGCGGTAGAGCACTCGCCTTGAGTTGAAGAGCGCAGGGACAGCGGCCAAGCTCAGAGTTCAAGCCCCACGATCAGCAAAAAAGAAAACAAAAAGAACTTTATTTGGACTAGCGCTCTTGAATACTCAGTACCTTAATTTATAGACTTGTGATTATATCAATTAAAAAAGAAAATTATAAATAAGTAAACAATCTATTGCCATCTTTTCATCATTATGCCTAAAAATTGAAGGATGAATCAAAATTACTGTAATTTAGTAATTATTTACCTTGAAGGTAAAATAATTGTGATTTTTTTTTCATTAAAAATTTTTTTTTGTTGGTCATGGGGCTTGAACTCTGGCTTGGGAGCTGTCTTACTCGCTTCAGCTCAAGGCAAGCTCTCTACCACCTGAGCTACAGCGCCACTTCCGGTTTTCTAGTGGTTTATTGGAGATAAAGGTCTCATGGACTTTCCTGCCTGGGCTGGCTTTGAACCATGATCCTCAGATCTGAGCCTCCTGAGTAGCTAGGATTACAAGCATGAGCCATCAGCACTGGGCTAATTGTGACTTCTTATATCTCATATTAATACAATGCAATGTAATACAATATAATACATAGTGGTATAATATAATAGCTCTATTCTATACTACATACTTCGAGAGTGTTTATATTGTTGATGGGCATAATCAATAGAAATTAAGAAACTGAGTAAAGTAGTGTAGGCTTGGAATTCCAGCATTTGGAAGACAAAGGAAAAAGGATCAAAAGGCACATATCAGCCTCAAAACTAGATTACAATTAAAAATAAAGAAAAATGCTTGAGTGTACTTAGACTATTTGATTTGTTATGAAGATCTCTACCTGTTCTTAACCCATTTGAGCTATAATAAGAAAATAGAGTCATGGAGAATCTTAGACAATAGAAATTTATTTGTCATAGTTTGAGAGCTGCGAATTCAACATCATGTCACAAGCAGATTGGATTTCATGGTGTCTTATGAGGGTTTACTCCTCTTGTTTACAGATAACACCTTTACCACCAAGTGTCCTTGTATTTTGGAAGGACAATAATCTCCCTTAAGCTAGTTTATAAGCATACTGATCCTTTTAATAAGATCCTTTTATTATAACCCAGTTCCTTCAAAAGACTCCACCTTTAAATGCCATTTCATTGGAGTTTGTGCTACAACATATAAATTTGTAGATGGGTACAAAAATGGACATTCTAACGCTCTGTGTTTTTAAAAAAATAATATTTCATATCATCATTTCATTTCTCATGCGTAAGCTAAAAGTAATAATATGTATACGTTTATTTGTGAAAGGAAAAACCAACTGCAGGAAACCTTTTATCCATGCACTAAACATTCCCTGTGGATATTAGAAATTATTAATGTGTTTGGGAAACATGTATGTGTAGACTCAACATTTACTTATTCCCACAGATAAAGGAGGGATAAGAGAAACTAAAAAAAAATGCAATAGAAAAGTGCCTAATGTTGAAGTAGCATAATGGAGGGAGGAAATTTTGTAAACCTTCAAAGAGGAGATAAAGCTTTGAGTAATAGGAGGATCTTCATAGTAAAGATAAACTAAAACAGATTATTACATGTTGATACAATGTAGAAAGAAGATAATGAAAGATATGAAAGATGATATAGTATGGAATGAAGTAGTAAGAACCATCAAGGAGTCCAGACAGATGGGATGGTAAAGAGAGATAGAGAGAGAGAGAAACAGAGACAGAGAGAAACAGAGACTGAGAGACAGAGACACAGAGAGACACAGAGAGATATATAGAGAGAGTGGAAGAGAGAGAGAGAGAGATCCATCCATATATGTGAAGATAAAGGAAGTTTCATTTTCCTTTAAGGAAAGATGATTTCTGTCCCCTACAGCTCTCTGATAGCTGTCAAAGGCTCATTACCTAGCCAAACATCACTTAGAGAAGCAGACATTAAGTTATGGGAATATAAAAGAATAGTAAATAAATAATGGCTTCCTATTCATAAGTCCAGTTGGAAGAGGAAATATAAATAATTGAAGCATGATATAGTAGTGTTTTCTTTTCTTTTTGTTTTGTCAGTCATGGGGCTTGAACTCTGGGCCTGGGCGCTGTCCCTCAGCTCTTCAGCTCAAGGCAAGCTCTCTACCACTTGAGCTACAGCGCCACTTCTGGTTTTCTGGTGGTTTATTGCAGATAGGAGTCTCACGGTCTCTCCTGCCTGGGCTGGCTTTGAACCGCGATCCTCAGATCTCAGCCTCCTGAGTAGCTAGGATTACAGGTGTGAGCCACCAGCGCCTGGCTAGTAGTGTTTTCTTAATGGAGGCATATCACTGATACTATGGAAAAATTCAAATCTGCCTGTGATGTAGATATTATCAGATTTTTTTCTCCTACTAAGAAAATATGGGGTTAGAATGTTGGAGTGTTAAAAACTGCTCATGAGAAATCATCAAGGAAGAGGTGGAAAAGACTAGTATTCAATACACCACATTTCTGAGAAAATAAAACTATGTTGGGTTGATCTGAATTTTCTGCAGTCTTTTCATTTCAAATCTTTTATTGACTTCAAGAGAAAGAAAAGACAGACTAAAACCCCAAGTATCTTTTAGAAGGAAGCAGAAAATTCATGGAATTGAGGCTTTAAAGGTAGCTAGGTTATGAAGGGTCAATATTTAGTATATAGTACAGGGCTTTTGGAAGAAGGATTCCAAGAAACCTGTCCAAAAGTAGTCCTTAGATGCCTCAAAATGAAGTAGAGACTATAAGTGTTTTAACCATGTTAGTTCTGGAAAAACACCTAATCTATAAGGGAATATTAGAATCCTGGAAAGTGCACCAGCATTCACTGGAACCTTTTGTTTATTCCTATTGTTAAGTAGTAATACTTAATTTAAACATACTTAATTGTCATTCTCCATGATCTGAAAATCAATGGTACAGATACTAAGCATTTTATCACACAGGATGTGTTGGATCTCTGTACCTGTGAGTATATAACTTATGACGATTGCTTTGCTCATTTTCAAAAACTCCTTCCTTTATTTATCCATCTGTCTAACAATGCACTAGCCATCTACCTGATTTTTTGTTCTTTCACTCTCTAAAAGAGACTGCTCAAAGCCTATAAATGAGTACCTAAAAGGTCTCTGATATCTCATGTTCCTTGTAATTCTAATAATACTTAGATATTTCTTGTTCTTATAAATTCAGTAGATTCCAAATGGCATTCTTGCATCTAGGCACTTTTCAGTACAGTCATGTTCCTGATTCAAGTGCATTCATGGTTGTTCACAATCTTATTTCCTATTACCTTCTCCATGGGATTTCTGATCCTAGATCCCCTATGCATTTTTTGGGGAGGGAGGTCCGGTCATGAGGCCTGAACTCTGGGCCTGGGCGCTGTCCCCCAGCTTTTCAGCTCAAGGCTAGCGCTCTATCACTTGAGCCACAGTGCCACTTCCAGCTTTTTTCATTTTGCTTGTGGTGCTGAGGAATCGAACCCAGGGCCTCATGCATGCAAGGCAAGCGCTCTACCACTGAGCCACCTTCCCAGCCCCCCCCCCATGCATTTTTATGTGCTTACTTATATTCTATCTCCTAACTTATCCTTCCTACACTTCTAGACCTGAAAAATGGTGGTCTCTTTTCAAGGCAGAGTGTAAATAGTATACTAGCTCTCAAGTCAATGATCAGGTTGTTTTCATCAAGAGGCCCATTTCTTTCTCTGCATCTTTATAAATACTCAAAGTCAGAGTGCTACATTAATAATTACATTGTATTATTGTGATGGGCCCATACACATGTCTTCCTAATGTCTCCATCTCTGTTATGTTGGGAACACACAAATTGCTAAGTTTTATTTATTTATATTTCAATATTGTACTTCAGGGAGGTAAATAGTAGATTGAATTAGTTTTATTCTCCAAGCATCATTTTATTTCTGATAAAATTCCATCTACAGAAAGATTGAACTTATAAAAATTAATAATTATACGTACATACATACAAACATACATACAAACATATATACATACATAATTTCTCAGTTGTGGGGCATGAACTCTGGGGCTGGGTACTATCCCTGAGCTCTTCAGCTCAAGGTGAGCACTCTGACTGTTGAGCCACAGTGGTTTTTGTCTCACAGAATTTCCTGCCTGGGCTGGCTTTGAACCGCAAGATTAAGATCTCAGCCTCCTGAGTATTATAGGCGTGAGCCACCAGTGCCTGGCTCATAATTATATCCTTATGTCCTCTTAAGTAGTAAAAAGTTTTAGAGCAAAAAGGAATTGGAACGTGACATACAAAAAACTAGTATCCTAAAATGAAATTGCTTTAAATGTGATACAGTATCTCCTAAAGAATGAGATATTTAACTGAAATAAAAGTGTAATAGTGTAATTTTGAATTGGATTTACTTATAATCTTACGTTTTCCTGGGAATTCTTACACATCTAGATTTACATATCTTAAGTATATTTTCATCTTTCTGAATTAATTAAAAAAATAGAATTAAGAACTACATAATCCCTATACTTTCAAATACAAATAAGTCATGTAATTGAATTATATGAATACTTTTCCTCATCTATCTATCTATCTATCTATGTATCTATGTATCTATCTATCTATCTATCTATCTATCTATTTCTACCTATTACCTATCTATACTGTGTTTATGTGTGTGTGTGTGTGTGTGTGTGTTTATGTGTATGTGTGTGGTGCTGGTGTTAGAACTCTACGTATGGCAAGTACTCTATCAGTGAACTATATTCTTATCTCTTACACATAAAAAAATAAGTTTAAATAAAAGTTTAGGAATAGCTTGAATGGTAACATAGTCATCCTTACAGGGGAAATTCTCTTTCTTTTTTTTTTTTTTAAAGAATTGTATAGCAAGTACTTGTGGTGTTTCCTGTTTTATTTGTTCAGTATTTTACTCATTATTTTCTTTTCAAGGATGTCCTATATATAATCTATTTTTATAAAAGAAAGAGATATAAGATTAGATAGGTAATTTTGATTGTCTAATATGTTAAGGCAGATATTCACCCTTGAATACATATTTTGGTAGAGTAGTACATTATCTTCTAATACTTTATGCTTTGTACTGGTTTTCCATAGGATGTACAGATCTGAAATATCTTTTCCAGAACCACAATTTTCAATGAGGACAATCTACTTCTAATTTAATATAATATAGATTTAGCTATCTGGGGAAATGTACTGGTAAGTAATAAAGATGTCATTATAGTTTTTGTTCAATAATTTAATATTAATGATGGCCAATGAGAGAATAGTTTTCCCACTGGCATTTTACATCAAATTAAAAGATAATCAATGAATACATAATTATATTTCCATGTCCAAATAAACACTTATATGTATAATTTCATAGCTGTTCTTACATATTCTTAGCCAAGTCAGAGATTTTCCAATGAGAGATATTATTGGGAATAGACAAATTTAAAAAGAAAGATAAGTGTAACTTAAATTGTTTAACAATCTCCTACTATCAGAGTCTGGGGAAAGATGGCAGAGAAGCTGGAGGATAAACAAGCTTTCACATAGAAAGCAGTTTTAGTGTCCCAGGGAACAGTTCTAGGCTAGAGAATCACACCAAATGTGCCATCACAGTACAGAGAGTTAGGCCAGAGAGGAAAAATCCAGGCAATTTGGTCAAGGAGACAGATCTGAGTACTTGCCAGTGTCAGCAGGGGCAGCAGCAGCTGCTGCCACAGCCACCATATCAATAGAAAGAGCCCAGGACAAAGATGCCAGATGTACTGTACAAGCAGATTCTACTCACCACCAGTAAGAGCTGACAAGAACACAAATCTTCATCCTGCTGATAGCAGACCATGGATGGCTCAGAAACTAAGAGGCTGGCATGAGTATACCCAAAATATCCTCACTACTTCTCACGGAGCAGCAGTGGGGATATAGCCCCTCTCCCACCACTGGAGAAGGTCTCCATCTTTGATACTGACAAAGGCCTTGCCAAAAAGCTAGCTCCAACTCAGGCCATGGAAGAAAACAATAGGAGACATTCCAAAGGTCATAGGAACTTGATATGACCTGCCGGGCTCAGCTCCACCCAAGTGAATGTCACCCTTTCCACTCAGGGAAAGCTCTGCCCCAAGAGGAGTGATTTTCTTCACTGGGTAAACAGAGCCAGAGGCTACCCTCCCCACTACAACCTAGGCAGCACACCCAGCAGCAGGAGAGGTAAAAATACAATGGAAACTCAGTATACATAAATGCTGAGATGGCTCCAGGCTGGGCTCTGTGTCTCAGGAGCTAGCCCCTCATGGGAAAGCTACTGATTGCTGTAGACCTCAACTCTACCCAGAATCTAGCCTCATCACAACTCCAAGCTAGAGGAAACAAACATCTCCCTCTTTTGTGATACTCAAAGCAGATCTCTTTCCCACTGAACTAGCCTGGGAGAGGGTCACAAAGTCCTGGGTAAGGCAGAGCTTTTTAATTCCTGCTTAAAAAAAAACTGACTTAAGAAACCAATCAAGCCACAGGAAAACCAAACACCACAAGCAGACCGGAGACAGGAACAAGAGACTGGTTATAGACACAGAAGAGATACAAGATCTCCCCTCCCCCCCAAAAAAATCAAATATTTTTTTCATTTAAAAAAAGTTTTCTTTTTTTCATTCATAACTTTTATTTTAGGTGTGTGTGTGAGTGTGTGTATGTGTGTGTGTGTGTGTGTTATTTTTTAAATCTCTTTTAACCTTTTAGTACTTTTTTTGGCGTGACTTAATTGCTGTTCTGCTCATCCCCAGATATATACCCATTATCAATCACCAGACCTTATCCTTTATTGAGTACATATTAATTCAGATATTGATTACTCAATTCACAACCTCTTAGGCTTAGCTTCTTTAATAGTAGTATCATTTATTTATATTTATATAATTTTTAAGTATTCCATTTTTAAATTTTTTTGCACCTTTCCTTTTTATCTCTCTCCTCCTCTCATCCTATCTTTTTCTTCTATCAGTATTATTTCTTTATACTTACATAATTTTTAAGTGTTTCATTATTTAAAATTTAAATTCTGTTTTTTATTCCATTTTTTCTTGTTTATCCATCTCCTTTCATTCTGTTCTGTCCATTTCCTCTCAGATATTAGAACTCAGTTAAATTTACTCTTTCCTTTGACCTCTCCACATCCCTCTAATGTTATTTATCCCCACAATTCTCACTAAACATTAATTTCTTGTCTGCTGAATCCCTCTTTGATGTTCTTAGCCATTAATTCGTAGTTGTTTGATATTGAATAGATTGTATCTGTTGAACCAAATTGTATCTGCAGTAATTTTGACTGTAAAACTACATGACTAGTTAATACTTGCCTTACAATAGAGTTTTATCATGAAATTGATATTACTTTCTTACCAAATAGGCAGAAAAAGTCAGAGAAACACAAGAAAAATGGCAAGTCCAGGCATCTCAACTCCCAGATGACAAAACAGTTAATGAATAATCCAGAGGAGAGTTCCTAAAAAGCTCTACAAACATTACTGGTAAACATGGTGAAAGAAAAGATGGAAAACCTGCAAAGGATTCTGTGTGAGCGTGATATGAGTGAGACAAAGTTAACTAAAGATTAATGACAGAACTTTGCAAGCATGATGAGGCTAACCACAAGGGAATAAAATTAGAAATCAATACCAAAAGCCACCAAAAAGTCCTGTAACACATAAAGGCTGAATCATGAGAGGGTCTTGGAAGAGATTAGAAAGGAAATTCAAATGTTCATGATATTCAACAAAAATGAACACACAAATTACTAGCTCCTCTGGGACACAGCAAAGGCAGTACTCAGAGGCAAATTTATAGCTCTAAGTTCCTACATCAACAAATTGGAGAGATCTGAAACCAACAATTTAATGAGATACCTGAACCTCCTTAAAAAAGCGAAACAAACTAAACCTCAATACAGTAGATGGAAAGAAATAATTAAAATTAAATCAGAATTAAATGAATTAGAAAAAAACATAGAAAAAATGAACAAAACAAAGAGCTGATTTTTGGAAAAAATTGAAAATATTGACAGACACTTAGCAAATCTTATCCGAAAAAGAAAGAACATGCCCAAATAAGCAAACTCAGAGGTAAGAATGGAAACATCACCACAGAAACAACCAAGATTCAGAACATTATAAGGAAATACTTCTCAAACTTTTATGCTAACAAGTTTGAGAATCTGGAAGAGCAAATATCGACATGCCAAAACTAAACAAAGATGAGTTAAACCAACATATCCAGCATGAAAATAGAAAGAGCAGTAAGAAACCTCCCATCTAAGAAAAGCCCAGGACTGGATGGATTTACATCGAAATTCTACAAGGCCTTCAAAGCAGAACGCACACCAATACTCCTCCAGCTTTTCAATGAAATTGAAAGAGAAAGTTCACTACCGACTTCTTTCTATGAAGTCATTGTAACCCTCATCCCAAAACTAGGCAGGGACTCATCAAAGAAAGAGAAATATAGACCCGTTTTCCTGATGCACATCAAGGCAAAACTTGTCAACAAAATTTTGGTGAATCAACTTCAACAATTCATCAAGAAAACATATAGTATGATCAAACAGGATTCATTTCAGGGATGCAAATCTGGTTTAATATACGCAAATCAATAAATATAATTCATCACATCAACAAGAGCAAGGATAAGAACCACATGATTGTCTCAATTGATTCCAAAAAAGCATTTGACAAGATCCAACAAACCTTTATGATGAAGACTCTGGAAAAATTAGGAAACCATGAAACATTCCTCCATACAATAAAACTTTAAAAACTTGAAAAAAGAAATCAAAGTGTAACTTAAGAAGTGGAAAAACTTCCCATGCTCCTGGATCGGAAGGATCAACATCATAAAAATGGCAATACTTCCCAAGGCTATCTACAAATTCAGTGTGATACTTATCAATATTCCAACCTCATTTTTCAATGACATAGAAAAAGCAATCCAAAAATTCATATGGAACAATAAAAGATCCCGAATACAAAAATGATACTTAACAAAAAGAATAGTGCTTGAGGAATATCAATACCAAATTTTAAACTCTACTACAAAGCCATAGTAATCTAAACAGCTTGGTACTGGCAAAAGAACAGACCTGAGGACCAATGGAATAGAATCAAAAACCTTGAAATGAATCCACAGACCTAAAACCACCTACTCTTCGATAAGGGATTTAAAAACTTAGAATGGAAGAAAGACTAGCTCTTTAGTAAATGTCAAAATTGGTTCATCACCTGTAGAAAACTACAGCTAGATCCTCATAGATCACCCTGAACCAGAACCAACTCCAAATGGATCAGACTTTGGAGTCAAAGTAGACACCCTGAAAACAGGAAATATGAGGGGAAACCCTAGGTCTCTTTGGCACAGGCCGAAATTTTCTTAATAGAGACCCAGAAATAACAAATCAAATAAAGGTTGGACAAATGGGATTGCATGAAGCTGTAGAGCTTCTGCATGGCAAAGGACATACAGAGATCAATTGGAACCCCACAGATCGGGAGAAAATCTTCACTAGCCATAAAACAGATGAGGGACTCATATCCAAAATATACTTGAAACTCAAAAAATTAAATCCCCAACCACAAATCCTCAGAGAAACAACTGCCCGATAAATAAGTGGGCTAAAGAATTAATGAGAAACTTCTCTGAAAAGGAAATAAGAATGGCCGATAGACATATGAAAAAATACTCAACTTCTCCAACCATAAAAGAAATGCAAATCAAAATAACATTGGGATTCCATCTCACCCCAGTTAGAATGGCTATACTCAGAGCTCTAATAACAACAGATGCTGGAGAAGATGTGGATAGAAGGGAACCCTACTGTATTGTTGGTGGGAGTGTAAACTTGTTCAACCACTTTGGAAAGTAGTATGGAGGTTCCTCAAAAGGCTCCACATAGAGCTCCCCTATGACCCAGCAATCCCACTTTTGGACATTTACCCAAATGATCACAAACAAGACCATAGTAAAACTACCAGCACAACTATGTTTATTGCAGCATTATTTACCATAGCTAAGATATGGAACTAACCCAGATGCCCCTCAATAGATGAATGGATCAAGAAAATATGGTATATATACACAATGGAATTCTATACCTCCATCAGAAAAAAATGGCATTACCCTATTTGTTAGGAAATGGAAAGACTTGGAAAAAATTATATTAAGTGAAGTAAGCCAGGCCCAAAGAAACATAGGTCCCATTGTTTCCCTTATTTGCAATAACTAGTATATATGTCTTGGACAAGCAGAAAAGATCAAAAGCTATGTACATATGACTAGATAAGATGATGTTAAGTGAAATGAACCCCTAGATAGGAACAGAAGTGTTTTTTTTTTGTTTTTATTTGTTTTTTTGTTTTCTTTGCTTGCTATTGTTTATAATATTTTTGTGTGTTACTAAAGGTATTTTTTATTTTTATTGTGAAAATACTGTTGTTTATAATATTTTTAAAACGTACCATGTGATGTTTTTGTCGTTTTGTATGTTCCTCACCCACGGTATAACCCCTGTTCTCACTGTATTTGATGTTGGTGCTCTGCATCTTGTATATACACTTCCCTAATTTGGGGAGGGAAAGAAAAAAATGCTTAAATAGGGATACAGTTGACCCAATGTAGCAATGAGATGTACAAAACACTATGTTGAAAAACGAACTTTACAATTTAGGGGTGGTGGTGGTAGAGTGTAGTTGTGGAGGTGAGAGGGAAGGGATGGTGGGGAAAAACAAAGGAGGAGACAACAATGCTGGATAGGACACGTACTCATTATCTTGTTCATGTAACTGCAACCCCTCTGCACAGTATTTTTACAACAAAATGTATTAAAAATTTAAAAAAATCTCCTACTACCCGTTCTGTTCTCCACTTCTCTCCTCTCTCCCTGCTTCTGAAGTTTTAAAGTTTATTTCCAACATAATGAACATACTGTATTTTGAGTATCACTGTTCCTTTGTTTCTCCCTTTGTCTTTGTTTCACCATTTTGATATTCCCCTTTCTTTCCTCCAAGGAGACAAATGTATATACAGCAGGCAGGGTTACAAAATCAACAACAGCAAATATTGGACATAAACCAAAGGGAAAAAAAGATAAAGAAAAAGAAAGAACTTGATACTTTTCCCTCAGTTTGTTTTTTTTAAAATATTTTATTGTAAAGATGCTGTACAGAGGTATTAGAGTTTCATGAGAAAGGCAATGAGTACATTTGTTGTGGAGCATTGTTCCCCTTCCCTTGTTGTTCTTCCACTATCCATTCCCTCCACCACCTCCCTCACTCCCCCTCCATCGAGTTGTAACATTAATTTCCAATATAGTATCTTGTGGGTATCATTATTGCAATGGGCCATTCTTTGTCTTTTTTCCTCATTTTGTTATCCCCTTTTCCTTCCCAAATTAGACAAATGTATATACTAGATACAGGGTACCAAAATCAAGTACAGTGACAACAGGGTATATACTATGGGAGGAAGAATGTACAAAGGAAACAAAAAAAAATCACATAGTACATTTAAAACAACAATAACAAAGAGAGACCTCTTGTGTCCATGTCTTGGGGTTCATTTCACTTAGCATCATCTTATATGATCATATGCACAAAGCTTTTGATCTTTTCTGCTCATCTAATAAAATTCTCCTAGACATATACTAATTATTTCAAATGAGGGAACACATGGGACCTATATTTATTTGGGTCTGGCTTACTTCATTTAATGTGATTTTTTCCCAAGCCTTTCCATTTCCTTACAAATGGTGAGATGTCATTCTTTCTGATAGAAGCATAGAATTCCATTGTGTATATATACCACATTTTCTTGATCCAGTCATCTACTGAGGGGCATCTGGGTTGGTTCCATATCTTAGCTATGGTGAATAATGCTGCAATAAACATCTTCAAAGCAATAACTCCTCTATTAATAAGTGGGCTAAAGACTTAAAGACAAACTTCTCTGAAGAAGAAATAAGAATGGCCAATAGACACATGAAGAAATGCTCAACTTCTCTGGTCATAAAAGAAATGCACATCAAAACAACATTGAGTTTCCACATCACCCAGTTAGAATACCTATAATCAAGAAATCTATAACAACAGATTCTGGAAGGCATTTGGCCAAAAGGGAATCCTACTGCACTGTTGGTGGGAGTGTAAACATTTTCAACCACTTTGGAAAGCAGTATAGAGGTTCCTCAAAAAACTCCACTTAGAGCTCCCCTATGACCCAGCAATCCCACTTTTGGGCATTTACCGAAATGATCACAAACAAGGCCATAATAAAGCCACCAGTACTACTACATTTAGTTTGTTTTCTTTTGTCACTGTACCCTTTGTCTTGTATATGAGTTGATCTGATTTGGGAAGGGAAAAAAGAAGCACAGAAATGGTCAGATAAAAGGTAAACAACGCAGCAGTGATATTCACTAGACATTATGTTGGAAATGTATTATACAACTTTAGGGAGGGTAGAGATGGGAGGGGCAAAACTGGGAGAAATATCAGAGTAAGAGACACTGTTGAAAAGAAAATGCACTTATTGCCTGGCTTATGTAACTATAACCACTCTGTCCATCATCTTACATCAATTTTTTTTAAAAAATATACACATACATCTACATACATATAAGATGGAAGTGAAGATAACATAAAATTGATTAAAAGTTTCTATTAGCTCTAATTAATTTTGTTTGATAATTATAAGAAAATTCAAAGATAAAATGTCTTAAAGGAAATGTTAATTTGACCTGAACTAGATATGTATCCCAAATCTACATTGAAAATAACTTGTATGATTTTCTTTAAAAAATGATAAACTTTTTTTTTTTTGGGTCCGGTTGTGAGGCCTGAACTCTGGGCCTGGGCGCTGTCCCTCAGCTCTTCAGCTCAAGGCTAGCGCTCTACCACTTGAGCCACAGCGCCACTTCCGGCTTTTTTCTTTTTGCTTATGTGGTGCTGAGGAATCGAACCCAGGGCCTCATGCATGCAAGGCAAGAGCTCTACCACTGAGCCACCTTCCCAGCCCAAAAAATGATAAACTTTTTACAAGAACTTTGAGAGCAAATAAAGGTAAGGAAGAAACTATCTTTATCTTTGTATTTTCCTTAGGGTATATTTCCTTGTATTTATCTCCAAATCTTTTCAATCTAATGAGGGAAATATTTGCTTTCATATTGTTTCTGTGATTCTTAATTGCCCTGAATTCTTAATAAGTAATTTAAAACAACAAACACAACATGAGTCAATATTTTCCCATGTTGTTAACAAAATCAATGAAACCATAAAATGTTAAGCTACTTGTTTAAATCTGAATTAAGGTGATATATGCTATGATAGCTTCTATCTAGTCCTCTGAAGATAGTCTATGCTGCTGTACCAGTGAAGAAATAAGACTGTTTTGGTTGTTGGGTGAGGATATTTAAATAACAGATTTCTATTTTCTGGAAAAAAACATCAATATCTATTTGGATTTAGGCATATTCACAATTTGTGTGTGTGTGTGTGTGTGTGTGTGTGTGTGTTTCTGAATATAAAGTAGATAATTTAAGAGGCAAAATGAACAGATTACTAATCTCTTCCTATAATTCCTTCTTCAAAGAATTTCTACACTATATATAGTAGCACCATGAAACTACTTAAGGGCTTTTTAAAATTAAGTTTTAACATCACTTTATGGTAGCTATTTATTAAACACATTTAAAATTCTAGATTGTTTTGGCACGTGATACAGTGGAGGGATTGACAGTGTGAAAACATCAAGGAAATTGGAAATCATTACTAATTGCTAATGCTCTAGCAATGATTACAAATATCTATGAAAGCATTTCTGAGCTAAAAATAATGAACAGGAAATTCATAGAAAAGGAAATTCCAATCACTTAATACACTTATGAAGCAGTTTTAACCTTGCAAGTTGCCATAGAATTGCTAATTAAGACATCAATGGGATACTGATTTCATCCATTAAATTAGTAAACAATTAAAGCATGATGACTGCAAGTACCTACAGGGAAGTGAGTCCATAGTAATCAACCATCTCATTTGAAAGGAGAAGCGCTTTAAGGATGATTTGGCAAAATACAATATGACATTCCATATGTATTATCCATGATGCATATATTCCACTCCACACTAAAAATTTGGACTACAAGAAACATCATTTGTAATACAGAAAAACAAGGCAAATAAACATCAGTCAGTAGGTCCAAGTTAGCAGTAATATGTGAAGATTATAATGTGCATTACTTTACTAAGAAATGCCTTTCTATCTCCTCAAACTCTATCTCCCTAACCTCTAACTTGTCCAGGTCTTCATTAAAATGTGTTGTTTTAAAGATAATACATTATTTTTTTCCTAAAAAATACCATTAGAACAATTATGCTACTTTGATAAAGAAGATTGGTTACTTTGGTGATGTCATTCATATCTCTATCACATCTTTGGAAAGGAACTACAATAAATATTAATCTCTTATTGAAAGATAAAGAAAAAGAAATGCTATTTTCTAAGTATTTATTTTCATGAGTATTTTGTTTCTCTCTTTAAACAGTACCAGACATTTTCCCTGATAAAATCTGTTTGGTTTACAATGGGAATTCTGGGAGGTACACAATATTCAACAACTACTAAGAGGCCTAGAATAACAGTGATGTGAAACCTTAGTTGTATTGATTTGATTACATGTACAATATTTAAAGATTTTTGAGATGAAATTGTTCAAATATTAATTGCACAATTAATTTTGATAACCCAGTAACATCCTTGGCCTAATACTTTTCATTTGTTAAAATTTAGCTTTTGTCTTTATTGTAATGTAACCACTTCCATCTCTATATCACAGAATTATTTATCTTAATTAATCAAGTTATGTCTCATGCTAAATCATATCTTCAAATGTATGCACACAATGTTTAGTCTGAATATGGTGCTGATGCTTGAACAATGCATCCTATGAAGTGATTTAAGACATTTTGATATTCATACTACTTAGAGTATATTGTTGTGTTGTTGCTGTTGTAGGATGCTAATCTCACAGAATTTTGAAGTAGGTAAAGATTAAGTCTACCTTTATGGGCTTACTATTTGGAAGTACATCTTTGAAGGCTTTAGTTAAACTGGCTGGCTCCACATTCAGTCCTGTTCTCAGCTTCTAGAGGAGTTAGGATTTCAGATGTGAGCCTCTGGAATTCCACTTCTTTTTTGATATAAACTGCTTTTCTCACTTAACAAGTACACCATTTCTTCATTTCTTTATTAACTTCTTTCTTCTATTACTCTAGTAGCCAAGTATCTTGGTTAGATGAACACAAATAAGCTCAAAATGATTTAAATAAAAGTACACATTTCTAAAGAGAAGTGATTTTGTTAACTACTTTTACTTGGGACTTCTTAAAGAGTCTGTTCTCTCCTTGTAGCAGTTCTTCCTCAACTTTCATATCATAACAAAATGATTCTATTTCATTCTTCCAAGATATTATCCTGGATGGTGCTGGCACTCATCCTAGAAGTTTGAATAAAAATTCTTGGCTTCTACTACATTTGCTAAAATTAAACAGATTTTCCTCTCAAGAGAAATTACTGTGGCCACCGAATGGGTCATGGTGACTGACATTGTATACGTCACAGTTTTCACACTGTGTCTACCTAACCTGAAATACAGGAGTTAAGGAAGGAAAGATTTGTTTTGATGCATACTTGGTGTCAGGAGTTGCAGTCTATTTTCTTCTTCTATTAGGCAGAGGCAACTAATAAGTGTAATAACCTGATGGCAATAAAAAAGTGTAATAACCTGAAGCAAAAAGAGATAGTAAGAAAAGATTCAAAGACACAACTATCAAAAACAGTCTTCCAGTGACCTGACCTTCTTTCTCAAAGTAGCCCATAGAACTATCAGCTCATCAACTATTAAATCAATTGCTAATATTAGCACTCATGTGAAACATTTGCCTCTTAATAGTGCCCCCAGCTGGAAATTAAGTCTCCAATACATGACAGAAGAGAAAGAATCAAGGATACTTGCTTAATTTGTTATAAAGAAGGTCATTTTTTTACAATAGTCCCAAGAAATTATGAGGAAATCATAAAGAATACTGAGTAAGGATATGTGCTAAGAGGGAAATAACATACATTCACTGTGATTATTAACCTTTTACCTTTTGTCTCCTTATGAAACTAAACTTGCAAACCCTCTAATTTAAAAAATGTGAAGACAGGACTAAATATATTAAATGCATTTTTCTTGTCCTTCTGTACTGAATTCATACATCATAAAACTATAATTTTAAGTATCAATCAGATATGCAACTATATTAAACGGGAAAAAATGAAGCAGTGGAGCTCACTGAACTATACAACTCTTGAGTAGAGAATTGAAAAAAAATTAAAAAGGATTATAAATATTCTCTTTAACCATCTGATTCTGAAGTATTAAAATACCCAGAAGATTGTTTTTATTTATGCTAGAATTAGTTTAAAAAATCCATACAACATATAGACATTTTCACCCAGTTTCTCTACCACACTATTTTCAAAGTTAAGATAGAGGCAATTTAGGAAGGAAAACCTATTTTAGGTAGTCTCTGGATTTTTTCTGATACTACTACCATTACAAGAACTGAACATTTTAGTGTTTGTGAACTTTATTATTTTCATCATGAGATCATCACTCCCTGCCACTCCACGTAAAAAAAAAAAATTCCAGGCCCCTCAAATAGAATACTCTTGTAATTTGTCCATTAATTTGATTAAGGTAATTCACACTAACCAAGCATAAACTCCACCATTGCAAAAAGGAACAGAGGCTAATAATAGGCCTAGTCACATTTAATTACTAGCATTAATGTAAAGATTTTGTAATTACTTCCCATAAAGCTTTTTATTTATTTATTTTTAAATTCAATGAATCAGTTCAGAAAAGCAGCTATTTTTAGAAATGCTGTGGCTGCTTGCCAAGGGTTTCAGCAACCAATGGATAGCCAGTGTCATTGGCTCTCGGAAAATCCAAGGGTGCCTGCTAGTTGTAGGTTTTAATGACACCATTAGGCACTTTCCATTTAACTTGGTACTTAGAAACAGCCAGTAGGAGTTTTCAACTAACGTTTAAAACAATGTATTATTGAACACCATGGGTAAACATTGACTTAAGTTTTCAGATCCGTTCAGGAACTCTTCTTGAATATATTCATAAAACTTCATTTCTACTGTAAGAAGTGAGTACTATGGTAATAAGTAGAACTGAATTCAACGGTTTTCATGGACAGCTTTTCCCTATGTTCCTGTATTGTTGTAATTTTGAAATCATGTAGCATTTTCTTCCTTTTCTTTTTTCTTTTTCTTTAGGACAAGGTCTGGCTATGTAGCTGAAGCTGGTTTCAAACTCATTATCCCTTTGCCACAGCCTCTCAAGTGCTGGAAATATAGTTGTACACTATGACATCCAGCTTTGGACAGAATATAGAAATCTGCTAATAACCATCCTAGTAAAGAACATTTCTGAGAGTTGGAAACTTCTTTAGCATCCGTACCTAATTTACAATGTGGCAGTAATTTTTGCCTATGTGACAGGCAGCAAATCTTACATTTTGAGGTTTTCCCTTAGT
The DNA here is from genome assembly GCF_019054845.1 of Dipodomys spectabilis. NCBI lineage: Eukaryota > Metazoa > Chordata > Mammalia > Rodentia > Heteromyidae > Dipodomys > Dipodomys spectabilis. The sequence goes on from NW_024870709.1 coordinate 15,415,725, forward strand.
GTCACTTGTGAATCCATCTTCATTCAATGTATGTCTACCAAATATGTTTTGCTGATCAGGACATAAATGGGCTGTGAATGTTAACTACAGATGGCTCCTAAATATACTTTATAGTGAGCAAATTTTGAATGACTTAAAGAAAAAAATGACAGAAATACTACAAGAAGAAATTACATATCACTTCCATAACTAGAGGAATAAACTAAAATCAAAATAATAGCTTGTTACTCAACCAAAAAAAAATCACAACTATCCAACAAATACTAAAATGAGGATAGACATTACAAGTAAAGCACATAAGATTTTTTCATTCTTCAGTTGTAGAGGATTTTCTGGCTAGCTACTGGGCTGGCAAGATATGAGGGGCCATGTGCTCTCCGAAGTGATCCACAGTAGGGAAGGTCAGTGTGTGAAATTGAGCCAAAGACCGTGAGATGAGCCAGGATCTTGCTGAATAACCCTATATAAATGCCAACTCCAGAGGGAAGCAGCTAGTTGGTGAACAAGCAGCAATGTTCTGTTTGGAAACCAGATTGTGGCTAAGGCAGATTGTGAAGAAGCGAATAGACACATAGCCCAATGTGATCCAAAGGCATTCAGTTGCAGAATATTAATAACAATGACTTAGAAAACTGGGTAACTCATTTAACTGTTGCTAAAAGTTCTTTCTTATGATAAGTTCATAATTTCCACATAACCATTTCAAAATTTTCTCCAAGAAAATTAAGAAATTCCTTGAGTCTAACTTTATCTGTTTTTCTGCTATTGTTGTTGACCTTGTATTTTAAATATTTTGTAATGATGTATCTAGATTTAAATATCTTTTACCTGCTTTTCTTGTTACTTAATATTCTGTTTCAATGTGGCAGAACCTTCCAATATTGGGGGATGTTTCTCTGATGGTAATCTCTCTGTTTGCTCTTTTCAGTGTTTTAGTGAGCCTAATACATAGCCTTTGGATAAAGTTCTTGTTTGGGGAGAAAAAAACTCTTTTCCATATTATTTTTCCTTTTATTTTATGCTGGCACAACTATATTTAATTAATTTAATGGAAAATGATGTTTTTAATACTTGTGAATAAATTTTCTATTCTCTAGAAATTCTTACAATTTTTATTTATACTTGTTATTCTAAATACTTTAATAAATGTCTATAAAATACAAATTTAACTATGTAAGTCTCTCTTCAGTTTTTTCTTTTTTATACATAGCCATTCTCTTTAAAGATCTAGCTACCTTGGTTGTTTTGTTAATATTTCAGAATAAAATGCTACTTTAGATTGCAACTTCTACTTGAATTGATTTCTTAATGTGTATATCTGCCTGATTTTTAATTTGTCAGAAACATTTTAACAGTGTGAACATGAATATTGGTGAAACATTTTAATAGTGTGAACATGAATATTGGTGAAGTTATGGGAGTGTTTACCCTATGTAATGAAGGTAATCTTGTTTAAATGCTTTTGTATTTTGAGATAAGGCCAAATGGTAACTGAAATTGCATGGGAAATCTTTGAGATTTGCAGAGAGGATTTGGTGAGTATATGCAGAGATCAGAGGCAAGCTGCTGCCTTCAGCCCTCTTCTGCTTCATCTAAAATGAGATGAAGTAACTCTGAAAGCAAAACTTTATTTCCCTTAAGAATTATGTTTCTGGAAACAGAGCTGTAATTTCTGTCTTTTGAGAACCATCAGTTACAACCACCACATATATTGGGTTTAGGAATGGGGTATATAGTGGGACAGTTGCCCAAATAATTTTTACTTCATTTTGCTTTGTTTGTTCATTTTGTGTTTTTTTAAAAGTTTTTTATTGTAAAATACTGTACAGAGGGGTTACAGTTACATGAGCAAGGTAATGAGTACATTTCCTATCATTTTGTGTTTTTTTAAAAGTTTTTTATTGTAAAATACTGTACAGAGGGGTTACAGTTACATGAGCAAGGTAATGAGTACATTTCCTATCAAGAGGCATTGTTGCCTCTTCCTTTGTTTTTCCCCTACCATCCCTTCCCTCTCACCTCCACAACTACACTCCCCCCCCACCCCCAGCCTAAATGGCAAAGTTCGTTTTTCAACATAGTGTTTTGTACATTTCACTGTTACAATGGGTCAACCTGTATCCCTATTTAAACATTTTGTTTTTTCACTTCCCCTCTCCAAATTAGAGAAATGTATATACAAGATGCAGGGCACCAGCACCAAATACAGTACAAACAGGGATTATACTGTGGGGGAGGAACATATAAAGCAACAAAACAAATCACACGGTACATTATAAATACGTTAGAAACAATAGAAAAAAGAAAAAAAAATCTCTTGTGTCCCTATCTTGGCGTTGATTCCGCTTAACTTGGAAAAAATTATATAAAGTGGAGTAAGCCAGGCTATGGTTTCCCTTATTTTCAATAACTAGTATATGTCTGAGACAAGCAGAAAAGGTCAAAAGCTATGTACATATGACCAGATAAGATGATGTTAAGCAAAATCATTTTGTGGATTTTGTTTTAAAACAGGAAACCTTTCAATTAACTTCTTTTTATCCTTTTATTTACTCTTACTCTCAAAATTTACCTAATTACAATTTTGAGGTTTTGAAAAACATCTTCCTACCTTTTTCCCTGAGTTTGTATTGGTTGAAACCTTTTCCATTCTGTTTATTTCTTGATATGTGCTTCTTAATATTTCAACCTGTTAGAAATATTATGTGATCTGCAGATCAATGATTAACCCTTGCTATGGATACCATATTCTTGACTCTTCTAGACTTTGACATTTTACACTTCATTAAAATATGATTTATAGGACAAAAGGAAGATGATGAATTTATATCCTTCTGAAAGTATGAATGAAATTCTTTTAGCCTAAATTTTTTTCCTCAGTGACTCACTGATTATATCAATGTCCTTTAGTTGCTATAATAAATTACCACAAAGTTAGTGGTACACAATAATACCACAAGTGGTATCTTCTAATTTGAAGTTAAACAGTATGAAAATTGGCTTTATGAGTTTTCCATTTAGTTGTTGGGACAGCTGCATTCCTTATTGATGTTCAAGGAGAGATATTTCTTGCCTTCAGGCCTCTTAGAAGGTTTCATGGTCCTGGCACATGGCTGAATCATTCTAAATTCTGCTTTCTTGTCATACTAATTCTTCTGGATCTTGATCCAGAAGATCTTGATCCTTGATCCAGATCCTGATCCTGATCCCACATGGATAAGCCAGTGGTAGATGCTAGGTCTTTAATACTGTCTCCAAAGTTCTTGTTACCACATAGGGTAAGATAGTTAATGATTTATACAGTAGAACATAGATTTTTTTTTTTCAGAAATCACTTATCTAAATTTAGTTGGGGTGGTGGTATAGTTGAGGAGGTGGGAGGGACAGGATGGTAGGGGAAAAATAAAGGAGGAGGCAACAATGCTGGATAAGAAATGTACTCACTGCCTTGCTCATGTAACTGTAACCCCTTTGTACACTATTTTCACAATAAAAAAACTTATTAAAAAAAAAGACATCACTTATCTGCCCCAAATCATCATGTACATGGTTCTTATCAAATCTTTACCTAGTGATACTTAAAAATATTGTCTGATTACTTGTATGGAATCTGACATAGTGCTGGGCACATATTGAATGTGAGACAGATATAAAAAGTCACTCCAAAAGTTTATTTTGTTATATTCATAATGCAGCTCTAAATGTGAATTCCTTTGATCAATTAATATTTTTTTTCCTTTTAGTTGTGGGGCCTGAACTCTGGGCCTGGGGACTGTCCCTCAACTCTTTAACTCAAGGCTGGCACTCTACCACAAGCCAATGCACCACTTCCAGATTTCTCTGCTTATGTGGTGCTGAGGAGTTGAACCCAGGACCTCATGCATGCGAAGCTAGCACTCTACCGCCATCTTCCCAGACTCTCATTTAAATCTTAAAATTGTAAAGAATAAAGAAAACCAAGACTGAGTTTGCCTTGTTTTTAAGTCTTTTGCAACTGTGTATGTATGTATGTATATGTATATATATAGATATATGTATATATTTATATATACATATATCTATATATATACATGTATATATACATATGTATAGATATATGTTTTTTTGGGGGGGGTTGGTTCGTGGGGCCTGAACTCTAGGCCTGGGCATTGTCCCTCAGCTCTTCAGCTCAAGGCTAATGCTCTACCACTTGAGCCACAGTGCCACTTCCAGCTTTTTTCTTTTTGCATATGTGATGCTGAGGAATCGAACCCAGGGCCTTGAGCATGCAAGGCAAGCGCTCTACCACTGAGCCACCTTCCCAGCATGTATAGATATATGTATATACATATACATATATCCTGTAACATATATAAATTGTTATTTTAAGAGGAGATTTGGCCGGGTTCCTGGGACGACGGAGACCTACAGGCCGCCCGGCTGTGCCTGGGGTGAAGGCCGAGGCCTCTCGGAGGCTCCCAGTAGAGGCAAGAGAGCCGCGCTGAGCCATGGACAGTACAGTGGTAGCAGTTGGGCTGACCATTGCTACTGCAGGATTTGCGGGCCATTAGGTTTTACAAGCCATGAAGCATATGGAGCTTCTAGTAAAACGAGTTTTTCAAAGCCTACCAAAATCTGCCTTCAGCAGTGGCTATTACAGAGGTGGATTTGAACCCAAAATGACAAAACGGGAAGCAGCATTAATACTAGGTGTAAGCCCTAATGCCAATAGAGGTAAGATAAGAGAGGCTCATGGACGAATTATGCTCTTAAGTCACCCAGACAAAGGAGGATCGCCTTACATAGCAGCCAAAATCAAAAAAGTTCATATAAATTTATGAGTACCAACTTTTTATAATAAAATGCCTCAAATAAAGTATTTAAAATGATTCAGCACAAAAAAAGAGATTTATGAAATACTTAGAAGATTTTATGTATGTGTAATTGGTGTATACCATTCTTGAAATTCTTATTTGTATAGGTGATGAAGGGAAGGGAGATACTTATAGATTACTTGAGAGCCATGGCAAAAACTGATATTCTTCTTATATTTTCTATCGTTAGTAAGTTTTTGTTTTTTTTTTTTTTGTTTGTTTTTTTTTTTTGTCTGCGAATGCTCTAAGACTTGACCACAATTCCATTTCCGGTTTTCTGGTGGTTATTGGAAATAAGAGTCTCATGGACTTTCCTGCCCAGGCTGGCCTGGAACCTCAATCCTCAGGTCTCATTCCCCTGAGTAGCTAGGATAACAGTTATGAGCTACCAGTGTCCAGATATCTTTAGTTTTGTGTTTGTAGAAGAACAATAAAAATACTGATAGATTATTGAAGCTATCAGAAGCAGTAGATAAAGTGGTTATGAAGCTGAACATAGGACTCACCACCTTAGGTTACAGGGCCAGATTCTAACAGGATTCCATACTATCAGAGCATGTTACCAGCAGTTACTCCTACAATTCAGCCCCTAAGCATGAAAAAAAAAGCTTTAAGTTTACTAGACTTCATTGAAACACAAATAGCTCTGTGAATAAAGACAAGACAGATTAAACTATTCTATGAAGCTATGTAAAGCAAAATATGCATTATAGTCACTGGTGGTTGACACTGAAATACTAACATATGTATTAAATTATAATAAAAATACTTGTTTTCACAACTAGAATCTTCGTGCAAAATATGTTCAAAAATGACACTTCAAATAACATTTGACAGACATATATCATCTACAGGTTTCTTTGGAAATTAAGATAATTTCCATATTGAACAACCCCCAACACTTGCTAATCATATTTACCAGTAATGTCTGTTTCTGAATTAAAGAATTGTGATACAGAACTGCAAAAGTGTATCATTGAAACACCGAATTTAAAAGTAGAAGACTTTGAAACCCTGGGGTGCTACAAGTAGCAACCCAATGTGCTGTGAAAATGCATTAACTTTGGAGGGAACTGCTCCACATCATCATTTGATCCCAAAATAGAAAAGAAAAAAATGAAGAAGAAAAAGAAAATAAAACAAAACCCGGCAGCAGTGCAGAATGTTTCATCTTTGTGCTTTACAACAAAGATGACACGCTCAAGAGTGCCAGGCACTGAAGAGAATAAAATGCCTGCAAACTTAAAGCAAGGGACCAGGAGCAGTGGAAGGGATCAGCCCTCCACAGTAGGGGTTTTGTCATCCCACATAGCTAAGTTTTCTTGTTTTGACGATGAAATATTAATGCCATTTGAAATTTAAATTATAATTTTAAAAGAATTTTTGTTTGATTTATTTCCAGATTTGGTCTTCCTTTCCTTCCTTTCTTTTTTCCTTTATTCCTTTCTCCTTTTTTCTTTTCTCTTTCTCTCATTCTTTTTCTCTTTCTCTCAATCTCTTTCACTCTCATTATTCCTTTTTTCTGTTTCCTTCCTTCCTTCCTTCCTTCCTTCCTTCCTTCCTTCCTTCCTTCCTTCCCTCCTCCCTCCCTCCCTCTTTCTTTCTTTCTTTCTTTCTTTCTTTCTTTCTTTCTTTCTTTCTTTCTTTCTTTCTTTCTTTCTTTCTTTCTTTCTTTCTTTCTTTTCCTCTTTCTTTCTTTCTTTCTTTCTTTCTTTCTTTTCCTCTTTCTCTTTCTTTCCTTCCATCCCTACCTCCCTTCCCCTCTTACTCTTTTTTTCTTTTCTTTTCTTTTACTTCTTTTCTTTTCTTTCTTTGCCAATTCTGGGGCCTAAGAATTGTCCATGAGCACTTATGCTCAAGGATACTGCTCTACCACTTAGTCACAGCTCCATTTCAAGTTTTTTGAAGGCTGATTGGAGATAAGGCTCTCAAAGAATTTCCTGCTTAGTATAGCTTTGAACTATTTCCTTGCATCTTAGTCTACTAAAGAGCTAGTATTATAATCATGAATCACCAATGATCAGCTTTATGTTGTTTTTTTAACTTTAATCATGAAATTTTATTTTATGTAATTTTTATAGCTTAAGTTCCCCCATATTTTGGTATTTCTGTTGATAGCAGTGGAATTGAAGATAGGCTCATCATTTGTGTATAATCCTGAAAATATTCCCACTCCAGAAAATTTATGAAAAAAGGTAAATCATCTATTTGTTTTATTTTGGTATCATTCCAATATCTAAGGAAGGGCTCCATACTAAACAAATCATGGCAAGGAGCTTTAGGGCTACAAACTATGTTATGTTTAATTTATACAGCATCTTTATGCTACCTATGGTATTACCACCTTTATCTCTCTTTTACTAATGGGCCTAATGAATTTCTCAGGCAGTCAATCTTATAAGACCCTACCCTAAGTGAAGGATAGATGTCTTGTTCTTCTAAGTGAAGGATAGATGTCACTGTAAGTGACAACAGGACAGACTTCTATCCTGTTGTAACAAGACTTGAGACAGGGTATTTTATAATAAATAGAAAGGAAGCAGAAAAGGAGCTAGGCCAGAGTGATTCAAATCAAGATACATTATAACCATAAGGTCACAATGAAAAAAAGTCACAATGAAATACCTTTGTTTAATAATAAATGCCAATAAAATACTTAATAAAAAGAAATTTCTTTTTCAAGCTCTGGAGGCTTGAAGTCCAAGATAAAAATATAATCAGACCCAGCTTTTCTGTATTTGTAATATTTTTTACCTATTAGTCATAGGTACTTTTGCTCAAATTACAAAATGACTAAGCTCTTAAGGCCTTTAGTAAATGTTATAGTTCTGAACTCTAAGTGCCAATGAGACTAGTTCCTTACTCTCCTCTCTTCTCCTCTCCTCCCTTCCCCTCACTCGTTTTCCTTCCCTTCTCTTCTCTCCCGGACCTCAGCAGCTAGTGTTAATAGCTCTCTCTCTGTTCTTGGCCATTGTCCTAGCTGCTTTTAGTAGCTTGAAGCTCGCAGTAGCTCTTCAGTAGCTCTCCCAGCAGATATAGGCAGCTCTCCTGTAGCTCTCTTGCCACTCTCAGCTACTCTCCACAGCTCTCAGCTAAAGCTCGGAGTATCTCTTGGGTTGCTAGCTGTTCTCACGGCTAGTAGTCCATACTGGTACTAGTTCCTAGTTCAACAAGCTCAGCTAGCACAATTTGAGACCAAAAACTCAAAAGGCAAAACAAAACCATACAAATGGCATTGTTGGACTCGTGGTACAGTGAAAGGGAGAGAGAATACAGGGACAGATTTCTCATATGTGGGTCTGTGCATGAATGCATAGTTCCCTGCCTGCTAATCACAGATTTCCTGTATAATGGTGCCATTCTCCAGGAGAGCCACCTGGCCGAGCTGTCATGGCTGGAAAAGATATTCTTCTAAGGTGGAGCCCCTGAAGTCTTTCTGGTGAGGTAATTATACTGAAGTTGACACAGCACATGGTTCAGTGGTGTTGCAACACTGACAACAGCGATGGTGGCTGTGGCAGCTGAAGAGGTGACAGTGGCAGAGCTCAGGATGGCAGCCTGGTTGGGTTCCTCAGGCTGTGGCTGTGAAACAAGAAAACTACACAGCTAAGACAGAGGTCTGGCATCTCAGATAGCGTGGCCTAATTCACGTTGGTTTCTTGTCTCTAAGTGATCCAAGAGGACTAGCATAACCTCTTGACTACGCACCAAGATGACCGAAGACGGAACTCACTAAGTATGGGGGATGGGCAGGACACTTGCAAGACAAGCAGCAGGAATGATGGTGCCATCATCATCCTGGCTCCTGACAGCTTTGGCCTTTCTAAATGACAAAAAGTTTGTGTCAGTGATGACTCAGATGCAAAGAACGTTGCTTGTCTTTTACCACACACAGTGAATGAGAACCTTGATATATTAGAGAAACAAAGATCCATAATAAAGTCTGCATCAAATGAGCCAATGTTTTGTTAAATAGAAAGGAAAAGAACCCTTTGGGAAGAGTTAGGCTTTTCCGTTCTGAAGCCGTAGGATTCCTGGCTGCTTCTTCCAAAGGCTACTTCTGCCCTTTCATATGGCAGAAGTCAGAAATTTTCCTTTATCCTTTAGCTCTTTATAAAACTACATATCCCAACTTAATCACTCACAAAAACAACACCTATCAGTATGGTCACTTTGATTATTTTCAACATTAATTTAGAGATGACCCTTGTCATTTACAGGGAAAGTGATTTATTTACAAAAGTCTAACACCAGAAAGAAAGAGCCCCAAGGAGTTTTGTGCAGGCAATGTTGATTTTATATATATATATATATATATATATATATATATATATATATATATACATATATATATATATACATATATATATAATGTATGTTGAGGACATGTTTACCTGGAAAAGCATATAATCCATCTATATTTTAATCTGACATCATTATAATTAGCAAAGCATTATTACACAGGGAAACAAAATAGAGTTAATGTTACTGGAGACAAGGAGATACCTAGGGTTAGAGACAAAATGGGTTTGTCTAGGAAGAGCTAGAACCATTATTGGCCAGAGAAGGCTCTTACAATTGAAATGATCAGATAAGGAACCCAACAGAAGGAATGGGAGTCCAAGGAAACCATAACCAAGCAACTAAGTGATTTGAGAATGAACACTGAAATGATCAGATAAGTATCCTGAACTTTGACTTCAGGACCTTTAATTTCCCAGGCAGTAGTTCATTGATAAATCCCAAAGAGATTCCAACAAACTTATAGTGCTTTTGGGAAGGCTAAACCAGACAAAACCCAGTTTCTTATAATAAGTGAAAGGAAAAGGATTTATATGAGGACAATTGGACTATTTTTTTTTACTCTGGTCTAGGAAAGATCTCCTGTGTAACATCATTTTCAAATGAGCCATGCCTGGATAATCTTATATCTAGAACTGCAAAAAAGTAAAAATATATCTGACATTATTCATGTCATAGGACTATGGCTTTGCAGAATTTGTCAGTACTGAAACCATGTGGAAATTCTTGCATCCCTATTTCCCTAATATTATTAAATGGTGCTGTTATTTAAATGCTTCATGTTGGATTGTTCATTTTGTTGCCATGAATATTGGCTTCCAAAAATTCTCTCAAAGACTGTCATTGTGCATTGATTGTAAACACAGAGTGTACAGTGAAATATGAAAAATAAATAAGAATTAATTTTGTCTTGTCAATTGGATCATTAAATTTGATGGTATTATTAATGTGGAATGACATCTTTAAAAATATCTCCTCTAAAATTCTTTAATTTGGCATTAATATAATACATGTAGACTGTGATAGCTTTCAAGCTTGACTGCACTTGTATCTTTAATCAGAAGACAGAAGAGGCAAAAATATCTGTCCTTTGTCCAGAGGGCTTAAGATCCATTTAATAGAGGTTAAAAATCACCACATTGATTGAATGGGTTCATTATGATAATCAACCATCTCTTATATTCTCAGAGGCAACTCTGTGTGTGTTTGTTTCTGTGTGTGTGTGTGTGTGTGTGTGTGTGTGTGTGTTTACGGCCATAACAATGTTGCACCCTAGGTATCTTAAGAGAAATCTCTTTTTCTCATGGTTTCGCTTGTATTCTTTCTTCTAGATTCTGTTGCCTTACTGGCAAACTTTGGTATCTCTAGATTTGTAACAATATTCCTTAGGTTTCTGCTAGTGCATGCAAGTTTTCAAGTGTAAAAGGAAACAACAGTATATCAATGTTCAGCATACTGATCTTGATTTTCGGAATAACTCTTGTTTCTAAATAAATTCACAATCAAAAGTATTGGTGATAGGATGTCTAGAGGCGTCAAGTACTATTAGTATGATCCTGTGTGGTGTACAGAGTAAAAGTATCTATGTCTATTCCCACATCATTGAGTGTTGTATGAAAGAGATGGCTACATGATTGAGCTCAGATCAAAGAAAAACACATAAGCCCACATATATGTCTTAAAGCCAGGAGTTCACAATGTGCTATTTTAGAACATTAGTTCTGAACTAGCCCTATATCAGACATACGGAAGTTTACCTGAAACTCACATTAACATCAATCTGGGTATATTAGTTGTACAGATCATGTGAGAGAGTGCAATTTCTTCCATCGCTTTGACATTGTAGGAACAATTTCAAATTTTTAATTTTCTTATTTTATGTTGTCCTGTTTCCTTACAAGTGAACATCTGTGCTTAGACATAACTAAGAGCAATATACCATATCATTTCATTCAGAAATTAAAAATGAAAAAAATTTATGCCAATATTTTTGATGATGTTATATATAAACCAGTGCTATATAAGCACAAAACTCTTTCATCAGCTTTGGATTGTACTGAAATCTTTATCATTAAGCAGAAACTTAATTTATAAATTGGATTAAAAAACAAAAATAATCACTGTTATTAAATATACTATTCTTTTATTTTTTCATGATGACATTTGCAAAAATGAACTCTTAAGAATATATAGATAGACACTGATTTATAATTGAATCCATGGAAGTAGTTGACAAAAGAAAGAAGCTGTTAATTATCAATTGTGTTAATTTGTCTCTCATTGAAAAAAGTTTAAATGGAGAAATACTTTACAATCTCTGACTTGAAATATGTTAAAATATATTTTAAAAGCTTACTCTCAGAAGATAAGATTTCTTTTCCCCATTAGGACAAAAATCATTGAAACAATGTTCTACTCTAAATGTGTTAAATTTTAAATTCTAAGGAGAATAGAAGTACAATGTAGTAATTATCTATTATTAGTAGCTTTGAGAAAAAATTTCTTTGTTTGAATGGAGAATTGTTTCAGGTCTATTATGCATTGGCTAAGTTTAGTTTTTAATTTAGTAATAATTTAGCTTTACAATTTTGGGTCTTATCATATTCTGGATGGAAGAATGGATAAGTAAAATACCTATCCCCAACTCTTGTTACTTCATGACTTCATGACACATTATTAACATAAGTACAGAATCTTGTACTGAACATTTCTAAATTTGAGTATTGATTTCATTAATTCATCTAGGGATTTTCATATGTTAATCTAAACCCAGAAATCAATTTTATAGCTGCATATGGAGATATTAAAGTGTGTAATCATAGTCTTCTTTTATATAATACTTCAAAACATCTGTGGTTTCTTGCATTCAAAAACTTTAATCAGATATTTTTCTTGGCATGTAAAAACCTTCCTGTCAATATTTTTCTATATGTGCATGTTATTTCCTTCCTTTTTCCTCTATATTCTAGGAATATTTTCAGCTTTGTATTTACCTCCTTTTAAGCATTAGATACATTGTTTTCCTTCAATTAGATTGTTTTTCTGCTGTTTTGAGATGTTTAAATCTTTTCAGGGATAGCTCATGTTACTCTCGTGATAAATCCTTGTGCTTTCAAGTGCCCTATAACATTTCTTTCTGTATGTTGTACTTAATGTATCTTTTTTCTTAGATTTTTATTTAGCCTCAGATTTTACTCTTTAAAGTCAGCAAATAATGTATCAATATAATATCACTACTTTATGCAAAATCTTTCTTAATATTTTCTCAAAAATATGATTAAGAATACTAATGGTAATAGAAATGGAGGTAAATTCAATATTTATATTAGTTAATGTTTTCTAAAATTATGAAAAAAATCTGACTGAAAGAATTTGGAGGGATTTTATGAGCAGAATTTATAGAATATGCCAGTTTGATTACACCCTGCACACCAGAAAAAAAAATTTACCATTCAGCTATAAATACTTGCCTTTATCATTCTCTAATTTCCAAGAAATAATATCTGATCCTAGGACCATAAGTAAATGTACAATTAATGCCAATCTCAAATTCTAGATTTATGGCTCACTTTATCTGCCTACCAGACTTCAGGCATAGCTTAGGGTTCTGTTGACATTACATAGAAGAAATAACAATTAATTAGGTCACAGTTTATCTTACATTGGCTTTATTTTAGTCTCTTTAATGAGATTTGAGAAGTACCCTTGTGTAATCATTTTCACATTTAGAAACCATCTGTTAGAATGGGTCACTTCTGCAGATGGCTAAACTCATTAATTTATGTTGAATCTTTCCAACATTGATATTAGAGTGAAATTTTCCTAGGAGTTTCCATTCTTTGGAGAAACACTATATTTGGAGTTTTCAGCCATCTATGATCTGGAGAAGGAACAAAATTTACCTTGCTTGATACACAAATCATACTTCCAAGATAAAGACTCACACCATATAAAGTATAAGTCAAATTGACTCCACAATTACACAGTTTATTGTTTCTCCCTATGGAGAACCAGCATGCCACTTAGAAAGGTGGCAATTTGAGCCTTAATTAGTATTTACTCAAATGGTGACTCATAAAATCTCTGTTTCTCCAGAAATGACATATGATAAATCCTATTGAATTCTTACTCACCTTCACTCAATGTTAAATACTAGGAATAGTGTAGTCACTGTAAGAGGATATGTCCACTACTGTCTAAAAAGAAAAATATTTGCAAATGCCTACTCAGATATGTTGAATTTCTATGCTTGTTGAACAACAGCAGTATAAAAAGCATATTATTATATATTTCATATACATAGAAAGGAACAATCACACACATAGACTAAGTAAACCAGAACATGGAAGGGCCTGAGAAAAGATGGAATAAATTTAATTAATCAGAACAAGATTATAAAACATATTCTGCTAATAAAAGTAGAAAATGACTGCCATAAATGAAAACAGCATTTTAGAGAGAGATCACTAAATGTTAGAATAGAAAGGATCTTAGAGATCCTCTCAAACACTTCACTTTTCAATAGGAACATAAATATAAAGAGCTATTATGACGTGCCCCTGACCAAGTAACTCATTAGTTAAAGAAATAATTCTAGGCCAGGCGCCGGTGTCTCAATACTGTAATCCTATCTACTCAGGAGGCTAAGATCTGTGGATCACAGCTCAAAGCCAGCTCAGGCAGGAAAGTTTGTGAAATTCTTATCTCCAATAAACCACCAGGAAGTAGTGCTGTAGCTCAAGTGGTAGAGCCTTAGCTTTGAGCTGCAGAGCAGAGGGACAGCACCCAGGCCCAGAGTTAAAGCCCCAGGACCGAGCTCCCTCGCAACCTTCCGCCCTCCCCCCCCCTCAGCCCCCCACCCCCGCCTCCGGAAAAAAAAAAATTCTAGGCAACACTTGTTGAAAGCTCACTAACGCTCTCTGTTCTTTGTATTATTTTTGTTTTAGAAAAGCTTTTGCTAGGGTTACCCTCATATATTTACCTGAGTCTCCGAGGGCTCCGATTATCTATGATTTTTTATGTTACAGAGAGCTTGTGATTCTTTAAATGTATGACATAGACAGTGAAACCTTGGTTTCCTATCTAGGAATAATTGTTTATCAGTTCTAGGGTTTTTTTTCCTTCTCTTGATCTCACCTTGTTATACAATAACTAATTGAACAGCAATACTGAACTGTACCTCTGCTTTTTATTCCAACATATAAATAGAGAATGAGAAAGATATTAGAACAAAGAGACTATCTTTATTGCTATGTTTAATTGCATTCAGTGAATAGGAGGGAGCAATAACTTTATTTAGAGTTTAGATCTACTCTATGAGAGACATAATAAACTTGGAAACAAATTGCAGAGGACAATCATAGGAATACATTCACGTTGTCTAGTTCACTATGAAATGATGATGCATTTTTCTGTCCATATGGTTTTGGCTAAATCAAACCAGAGATAATCTTGATTTTTAATAAACAAACAAGAAATTTATCTCAATTTAGTTGCTCATCACATCAAGTCAGAGGCCCATATTAGACAAGTAAGGTAGGAAATCACACTGTACAAAAAGTAAGGAAAGTAGTATTTGAGAACAATTATAAATTCAATATCGGAACCTAGAAATGTAATATATTTAAAATGTCCTATATAAGTAGTTGATGACAGGAGTTAAAACTTTTTAACTCTGAGAATTTTTTTCTTAACTAGTAACAAGAAACAATAGCTCTTGATTCAAATACCATTTTACTGATCTGATATTTGAAGATACTTGGTACTTTATTTTAAAAATTGTACTTGAAGCCGGGCACCGGTGGCTCACGCCTGTAATCTTAGCTACTCAGGAGGAGGAGCCAGCCGGGGCAGGAAAGTCCATGAGACTCTTATCTCCAACAAACCACTAGAAAACCGGAAGTAGTGCTGTGGCTCAAGCGGTAGAGCGCTCGCCTTGAGCTGAAGAGCACAGAGACAGCGCCCAAGCCCAGAGTTCAAGACCTACGACCAACCAAAAAATAAATTTATATTATAAATAAAATAAAATAAATTAACATTGTACTTGAATAATGGTGAAAATGAGAAAATAAGAGAAGAAGGAGTGAAAAGAAGAAAGGAAGGAGGGATGAGAATGGAGCACAGAGAAAAGGATCAGGAGAAGAAAGAAGAGAATAAACTTTACATAAATATTGTAAGGTGAACAAGTCTTCTGATTTTTTATTATTTTTTATTTTTAATGTCATTTATTGCATAGTTTTACACTTTAGTTTTTTTCTAGTTAAATTTTTATTTTTTTAAAATTTTATTGTGAAAATACCATACAGAGGGGTTACAATTACATAGGAAAGATAATGAGTACGTTTCTTATCAAGCATTTTTGCCTCCTCCTTTGTTTCCCCTTCCCATCACTTTCCATCTCCCCTCATCCCTTTCTCTCCCTCTCCTCTCCCCCTCCCCCTTGCAAAGTTGTAAAGTTCCTTTTGCAACATAATGTCTTGCACATCTCATTGTTGCAATGGGTCCACCTGTATCCCTATTTAAACAATTTGTTTTTTTCTTCTCCTCCCCAAATTATACCAACATCAAATACAGTGAAAACAGGGGTTATGCATATCTTATAAATATGTTAGAAACAATAGCAAGAAAGAAAAAAAACATTTAAGTCCTTATCTTGGGGTTCATTCATTTCGCTTAATATCAACTTATCTGACTGCTTCTGTTTGTCTCAGACTTGGAAAATATTATATTAAGTGAAGTAAGCCAGGCCCAAAGAAACATAGGTCCCATGATTTCCCTTATTTGATTTCTTTTCTTTTTTTTGGAGGGGGGGGTCTGGTCTTGGGACCTGAACGCTGTCCTTCAGCTCTTCAGCTCAAGGCTAGCACTCTACCACTTGAGCCACAGCGCCACTTCCAGCTTTTTTTCTTTTTGCTTATGTGGTGTGCTGGGGAATCGAACCCAGGGCCTCATGCATGCAAGGCAAGCGCTCTACCACTGAGCCACCTTCCCAGCCCCTCCCTTATTTGATTTCTTAAACAGTGAGATGTCTTATTAGGTTGAGAAGTTTTAGACTTTCCAATTCAGAAAATGAAGACTAATTGGGATGGATAGTAACTATGTTTGTACTTGCTTTGATGAAGAAATAATTTGCATACAGAATTAACATTGAGAGATAATACAAGTGCAAACCACTCACTGTTCCTTACTTGTTAAGACATAATGTTGTGATTGAGATAAAGGCTATTCAGTGAATAGACAACAGTGCTGACATTTTCTTTTGCTCTTTCCCAGACTCACATTCCATACCAATGTATAACAATACCAATATCTACAAGGAAGCAGTCTCAGTTGACTGGCAAGGGATTGTATACTCCATGGGACATTTGACAGTATCTTGAGAAATTTTGTTGTCACAACTTGCTTAGTATCTGGAGAAATTTCTAGTTGCTATAACCTACTGGGTAGGGAAAAGAAATACTACAAACCACTCTATAGTGCACAGAATGGCCTCTTGAAACAAAGAATTATATATCCAAAGTGTGAAGAGAATCAAAGCTATAAAGCATCACCCAAAGTTCTGTATAAGATTTAAACACTTCTAATTAAGTGCAAAGGAACTATTTATTATAATTATGTCTCAGGCATGCTTCTCATTATTTGCAATATTTCCTATTGCTT
The DNA here is from genome assembly GCF_019054845.1 of Dipodomys spectabilis. Lineage (NCBI taxonomy): Eukaryota > Metazoa > Chordata > Mammalia > Rodentia > Heteromyidae > Dipodomys > Dipodomys spectabilis. The sequence goes on from NW_024870709.1 coordinate 15,432,539, forward strand.
CTTCCATTCTTTGTTATAATTTGAGAGAATGTTATTGTACCATTTGAGGAACACCTCTGCAATAATTTTAAACATGAGAGAATAGTGTTGTAGATTTCTTTTAGTGAAAATGTTGACCAGTGAATAATATGAAAAATTACCTGTTATATAGAATTGATTTAAAATAGACAAGGATATAAACTATCACATATTTGACCATTAAAATTCTTTTCACCACATTCTTTCTTTATTATATTCATTTTTGTAAGACTAAGTACTAAGACTGAGTCAGGAAGAAGTTCATGAGGTACTAAATCTCAGCTACTTTTTACATATTTAAAATAAGTTTGAAATAGCCCTGAATTCAAATAAATCAAGGACTAGCCTTTTTATTTATTTGCCACATGAGATGCTTTATGATCTGCTTTGTATATGTTGACACTTTAATCGGTAAATGCTTCTCAGTGTATCATATTTTAGCATGAAACATCAAAATCTTTAAAATGTATTCAATTCAGCACATATTTTGGTAGTAAGTAACAGAAGAGCTATTATTATTGGCAGATAAATTCATAAATACTTTATTCAATCATAGAAAGTTTTATCAATGGTCACATTGTCTAGGCTGCTATATTGTCTACTCTAAGTTTCTGTCCTAGTGGAATTGTGAGAAAATAACGTTCAGAGTGTTAACATATTAAGGCAACCATCTAATTGCTGTTTCTGCACTTGTAGCAATAAGGCTTCCTTTGAATCTGACATTTCATCTGTTAATCTTGAAATTTCAGATAAACAAACAGAAGGAAATCAATCCCAATTCTACAACATGCTCTTTAAATTTCAGGGATTTCTAAGAGTCTACAAAATTGAGTGTGATCAGAAATCTAACTTTGCACACCAAGTACAAGTTAGGAAAAGAATAGAAATAATATGAATTACAACTATTTAAACAGATAGAGGAAACTTTGTGAATGAATATCAAACTCTTAGGCCATTATATTTAACTTTCTGAAATGATGTTAACATTTTAGGGGGTACAATCGATGCTGTTAAGAGCCTGCGCTAGCTTCCAGGTCTAGGGTTCCACTTTTCCTTTAACAGTTGTGAATACTGTCTATTACTAACTCTCAGCTTCTTCTTAAGGTACTCAGTTGTCCTTGCTTCGGGAGATACTCTGTAGCATAGTTTATGTCAAGGTGAGAATCAATCTATTGTTTAGTATGAATCACATTTTTGCTGTGCTCTCCCTTTTATTCTACTTCTTTCATTTTCTTCTCTTGAGAATATTCCTCCAATTTCTCTCTTTATCCATACTATCTATCTCAGGCTACTCTCTTAAGACCAGTCCTAAGACTTCATCATATCTACTCTTAGAAACAGGATGTTTCTACTTATAACAGGAGCTTATTTTATTGTTGGTATTTTTACCTGTCATTAAGGAAATTACAATAGTTTGTAAGGCATCAAGGCATCCATTTAAATGGATGATCCAAACTATTTAAATACATCATTTAAATATTACACCCAGCTGGGCACCAGTGGCTCATGCTTGTAACCTTGGCTACAAAGGAGACCGAGATCTGAGGATCTTAGTATAAAGTTAGTCCAGATAGAAAAGTTGGTAAGATCTTACCAATAATGTGCTAGAAATCTGGAAGTAGGGCTGTCATTCAAGTGGGCGAGCATAAGTCATGAGCATTGAGGTTTGAAGATAGTGTCTAGGCCCTAAGTTTAAGCTTCAGGATAGGCATAAAAACAAACCAACAAATCAACAAATAAATACATAGTTCCTAGAAAGTATATTATATTTGCTAAAAATGTTTCCTAGTTTATAGCTAAATAAGCTGAGGCCAACAGAAACCAATTAACTTGCAGAATTAACAAATAATTAAATAATGTAATGGTTTTTATTTCACATGCAGTCTAGAAAATAATTTTATGTATAATACTCAGTATAATTAACTGAGTTTTAAATCAATACTTAAATAGTTTTTATTAAGATATCACTTACAATGATAGGATAAATGATAAGTACTATTAAGGAAAATAAAAGAAAGGAGGTAAGACTACGTGGATGTCTGCATGGATATGTCTGTATGTTTGCATGTTAACTGGTAGTGGTGAGTATTTTTATTATTAAAAAGCACAAGGGCTGAGACATGAGATACTTTATACAGAGGGTACATTATACAGATATCTTGATGGAGAGATACATTGTGAGATGGAATTTGCCAGAAGAGATCAAACTCTAGACATAACTTGAATCAAATATTTGTATAAGGAGTTACTTAGCTGCCTTGTTAGGATAGAGTCTTAATAATCTTTACTGGGCCGTTTGTGATATGTGTATTTCAGGTAATGGCTGACTGCCAGGATTCCATGCAAAAAGAATAGAAACTAAAGAGAGAATTAGTACCAGAGATAGGACTTTGTAAAAGAGACAGGGTTTTGGAGGAGGGAGCCAGATGATTAAATTAAGAGTGTTAGATCGGGAAGTTGTCTTCACTGATTCCAAAATTTTCAGTGTTCCTCCAGCATTCCTGAGGTGATCGAATTTCTTGTGGAGAGACAGCTGTTTCAAGCTAGGCTGACGCAGGGAGGAAGCTGCGGCAACATCCGGGGCTATTCAGTAGGGTGGCCTCTAGCAGCCTCTGGGTTATTATGAAACTTAGTGGACTGAGATCATTACTCACTTCGTTGGATTATGTACCACCAAATCCCACACAAATCCATTCAGGATATGTGCCTATGGTTCCATAATTATTATCATAGAAAAGATTCATTTTTCTAGTGGGCATTTACAGCTGGGTGGTATGAGTTCTAATCTTTCTAAATTCGGCTTCATAGTGTGTATACTACACCATCACTCGCTCTTCTCCATCCCCATTTTTCAGCCCCCGAAAGGATTTGAAGAACCAGTGGGGAAGGAGATTCCCGATTGCCTCTTTCCTATAGTTGAATGAACTACATATAGAACAAAGTTGTGATGGAGGAGCAAATTCAGACTGCAACCTAATCTCGTTCCACAAAATGTACTGATAAGAATCAGGCAAGGTGGTTTCATACTAAACCTTCCGAGTACTAGGTATAGAAATTTGTACACTATTTATAAAAATTTAATACTGCATTAGATCATTCATTTTAAACGTCTGATTAAGAGGCAACAGCTGGTTAATGTAGTAGTTGTCAGTGTCTACAACAAACTGCATATTTGTAGCCCTTTAAAGAGATAATTGATATATGTGAAACAATTTTGTTGTGTAGACCCTTTTAAATGTATGCAAGTATAGACAGAAACAAATTGAACAAAAGACAATTACAAATCTAGTTGATTTTCACCTGTGATTTGCTATCATGGCACATGAATGAATTTAATCGATTATAATTTACAACAATATATATTTTATATAATCTGGTTTATGTATAACTATTACAATACATACTGATTTGGGAGAAGAAAGGACATTTTAAGCTATTTAATAAAAGTTTTCAAAGTACTTGATATTTGTTTGCTTTTTACAATGAAACTATATTGTAAGGGAAATTTTTATTTCTATGACATTTGAAGAACAGCAGGCATATAGAGTATGCATAAATTGCAGTTGTGTTTATGTTGATTTTCTCAGTGCAATCCAATATTACCATCACATCATCAAATAATGAGATTCAAGAAGGCATTATTGTTGAAACAGGTAGCACAGTGGGATAAAAATAAGTGTAAAATAATGCAACTATTGTTTTCCAATAATGGCAAGAATGTCACAAATAATGTTGACAGGTGGACAGAATATTACACTTTGTAAAGGCTTTTAATTTAAAATAATAAAAATGCATATTCCTTATTGCACTTATGATGATGATATATCATATTTTGAAAGACACAGTGGTAGGTTGAAATATTTCAAAAGAGTAATACCATTTCTGAGTTTATTCATAAGAGGAACATGAAGACTCAAAGTTTCAGTGGTTCTAAGCACTCTAAATTACTTTCCAACAAGATACAATTTAATGCTTTTCCATTAGCAAAAATCGTTTAAGTGAATGTCTCTATTTATATGCACAGTTATAGTTGCTGTCAGTAAAAAAAAAACCAGAATTTAGTTTTATTATACATCTACTGGAGAACAGAAGTAAGAACATAAAAAATTCTTACCTTCACTTAAGAATTTCTTCTTCGGTGTACAACACAGTAGGCATTAGGTGACTTAATATTTGAACTTACTAATTTTTCATATAGATTTTCCCATTCACTATTTCTTACAATCATCAAAATGTAAAATTTTAAATATACTAATCAACTTCATTTAATAAATATGGAGAATTATTATCAGTGAATCACATGTTAGACACTGGTTTTCTTTTGTTAATAACAGTTACATTTTCTGATGGTTTGATAATATGATCGTTGGACTTACACATGCCATTATGTTTGCTAAAAAGCAGAAATGTTATTAATTGCACTTTATGTCCATTAAACAAAATAACAGAGAATACTGAATAATACATTTAAATTTTTCTGAGTTTATTTCTTTAGAAATTCTACTTTTATATAATGTATATAATAATATATATCCATTACAAACATTTAATTTTATCTATCTACCTTCCTGCTATCTATGAATCTATGTATATATCTAATACATATACATAATCTATGATCAATAAAGCTTTAATCATTGTACAATTATTTTTAGTAATACAAGTTTCAGTGCCATGGGATTTTAATTATAGAGATCTAAAAGAAGAGAGCCTCAAATTCTTATATTTTATTAAGTTTTTATATTATAACTACAAACAATCTTTGATACATTTACTGAAGTTAATGAAGGAAATCAGAAAGGTTTTAAAGACTAATGAGAAAAAGGCAAAAAAATAAATTTTGTTTTGTAAACAGGAATCTATTATACCTAGTTACAAATATATTTTCTGCTTTCATGCCAGAAACAAATGATTACTTTATATATTAACAAGTTGAAAATATCTTTCTGTAAATATTAAAAAAACTGAATTGAATCATATTATCCCAACTATGACCTATTTTTATTTTCCATTGCAGTTCACATCACATAATGTGCATTGTTTCCTAAGTGCAGAGAGCATACAGGTAGATGGTAAAAGAAAATTAAAAAAGAAAAAAAGCATGGAAAACAGAAAAGTCCAGGAAATACATGTTATTTTTCTGTATGCATCAATGGTACAGGATCCTCATTTCTTAGCTAATTGTTCACTAGTGCGGAGAAACATATTGCAAAATATAAAAATTAAAAACAAACCCATATTTCAATTCAGTGCTAGCATATCTATCTAAAACATAGGCTTTGCAGTGTTCTGTGCTTGCTATTCACCCATGTCTTGGTATCCAAATATGTAACCATAGGTTTGCAGTATTCTCATTCTCTAGTTTCCTCCTGAATATGCCAGCATCACAAAATTCTTTTTTCAGGGTTATGTAACTGTTCTCTCAGCCTTTTAATGTATCATGCTGTATGGGTGACAAGGAACAAGCAATGTGGCCTGAAAAGAGTTTTCTGAATGTCCAATTTATGAAATAGAAAAGACAATGATTTGTTGCTTCAGCATTTCATAGTGAGCAAAATGCTAAGACATTAAGGGTTGTTGATAGCAATCAGTAATGTAACTGTGATTTCTGATTCCTCTACATTGTCTCTACTAGTTCTCTCCATTTCCTCCTCATGATATATAGCCACTGACCAGTATTACATTCTGTAATAATGAACACCTTTCAAACCCCAAGCATTTAAGATATTAAGCTCACAATAACAAGTTTTACATTCATTTTATAATTACTATTTCCCAAAGTTGATGTTAGTATCATTCAATACTTTTAAAGTTAGAAGGAATTTTGGAATCTATAGTACACAGGATTAATATGCTTTAAGAAATTATGTTTTAAAAATTATTAGCAAGAGCTGGGTGCCGGTGGCTCATACCTGTAATCCTAGCTACTCAGGAGGCTGAGATCTCAGGATCATGGTTCAAAGCCAGCCCAGGCAGGAAAATCTGTGAGACTCTTATCTCTAATAAACCACTAGAAAATCGGAAGTGGTGCTGTGTCTCAAGTAGTAGAGCACTTGCCTAGAGCTCAGTGACAGTGCCCAAGCCCAGAGTTCAAGTCCATGACTGACCAAAAAAAAAAGTATATATATATATATATATATATATATATATATATATAAGCAAGACTTATTTTGTCATTGTGTGTAGTGTGTTTTTTCATAATGCTCCACTTTATCAAAATAATGACAGCTATGTAGTTGTACCACCTAAATATTAGATTTAATAACAATAAATTAATTGAATGTAGATATATTTTGATTTCTGCTATTGTCCAGATTTGAAAACCTATTTTAACTATCTTTACCAAGAAAGATACCATATTAACTCAACTAATCTCACATGTTGTTCATTTTCTGCAATGGTCTGTCTACTTACTTTTATTAGACAAAATGATTATTCTTTATTATAACCTGTTAAAATCATTGTTTTTGAATATTTATGTATTTTTCAGATATGTGTATATCCAAGTTATCTACCAATTTATCTATCTTCATCATCAAATATTTAATGATTCTCGTTGTGTGTCATGCCATGTGAAATTACAAATTATGCATTAGATTTTGTGGTACTATTAGTAAAATATTTTAATTTGGAAAGTAATCATAAGAATGTTTTTCACGGTGATATTTCTGTATAGGTGCATGCTGTACTGTGATTAGTTTCACTGAATTTTACTGTCTTATTCTTCACTTGTTTTTACCTTTTTGTCTGTTTGTGTGTATCAGTACTAGCACGAGTTCAAGGCACATACTCTCCTTTATTTTTTTTTGTTTTTTTTTTTTTCACTCAAGGCTATTGCTTTACTGTTTGAGGTATGCAAATATGTCTGGCTTTTTGCTGGTTATTTGGAGACAAGAATATCTTAGATTTGTCTGCTAGGGCTTGCTTTGAATCTCAGTTCTCAAACCTCAGCCACCTGACTAGTTAGGATTATAGACTGAGTCACTAGTGCCCAGCTTGGTTTACAACTATTTTAGTGGCTTTCCTCATTCTACTTGTATACATGTATACAAAGTATTTCAATGAAAAATAATTTTGAGTTATTACTTGATTTATTCTCTACCTTTTTATTCTCCTCAACAGTTAGAGCACACTAATGACCTAGGCAAAAACTACAGAAATCCTCTAAGCATTATTTCAACAAGAGATTGACATTGTTGAGAACAGTGTCAAATAGAATCTTGAAAATTGTACAATCAACAAGATTCATAGTTCTATAACCCCAAGTGCCAAAGAATTACAAAGACCAAATTTTTCACTGTGAAATTCCTGAATAGGAAATAATGTTGAATTATATAAGGGTTACCTGGTCAAGATTCAGGAGAAGCCCTATAGGCCAAGTGCTTTGAGTAATTAAAATGATAAGATTATAGGCTTAATTTTGCAACTAGCTCAAAGAGTCAGTGTCTTTGAGTTTCTGTTATTATCAGATGAGAGGCTAGAAAAAAATAGGAGAATAAAGTCTTGCATGGAATGAATTCAACACATGGAAACTTCAGCAAGATGTGATCAAATAGATTATCAATTGTCAATATTATCTTTGCAATCAATAAATAGTATTTGAACACAGTTAAATTGTTATACATGTATTTTAGATCTCTAACCACCACCTAAGAATTACATTCTGAAACAGAATAGATAAAGTCAAGCAGGGACCTGATCTCATCTCCTTATAAAGTCTCATAAAAATAATTTACTAATAGCTTGGCGCAGGTGCCTCACACTTGTAATCCTAGCTATTCAGGAAGCTGAGATCTGAGGATCACAGTTCAAAGCCAGCCCAGGCAGAAAAGTCCATGAGACTCTTATTTCCAATAAACCACTAGGAAACTGGAAGTGGAGCTGTGGCTCAAGCAGTAAGAGCGCTCGCCTTGAGCTGAAGAGTGCAGGGACAGCGCCCAAGCCCTGAGTTCAAGCCCCGGTACTGACCAAAAAAACAATAAATAAATAAACAACTTCACTGGGGTGGGAGGTAGTTGTGGAGGGAAGGGATCTTAGGGAGAAAACAAAAGAGGAGGTAACAGTGCTTGGTAAGAAATGTACTCATTACCTTGCTCGTGTAACTCCAATCCCTCTGTACAACATTTTTACAATAAAAAGATGTTTTAAAAGAAAGGATTTGAAATTTCTAAAAAAAAAAAAAAAGGTAGGCAGGTATCAGTTTATCAGGTAGTATAAAATTCTAAAAAATGAGAACAATATTTGAATGAGAACTCTATCAGGTGTCAATAGTAAGCTTTAAGATACTTTTCAAGATATTGGACTTGATTTACCTTCTAAATTTGTAAGTAAATACGTTGGTTGATATGCACGTGTATACAAATATATTAACTGAAATACAGTGGATTCAAAGGAGAGCTGGAAACAGTGTAATTCCATAGAAAGTCAAAGTTCAGCAAAATAAACAATGGGTAGCAATACACAGAAGGAGTGGAGTGGGGCAAGGCAAGAGATGGGCAAATGAAGAGGTGAAGAAGGGTAGGATGCAGTTAGGCATACAATGTATATCCTATGATATTAAGAAGAGTGAGGGAAGGGTTGGGTGGGGGAAGGATGGGCGAGCATGTTGAAAGCAGGGACATTGCTCAAGATATATCACGTTCATAAAATGCTTTGTTGAAGGAAAGCTCTATTGTACAACTACTTAAAAGTAGTACTTTTAAAATATATTTGGAAAATGCAATAAAAATACTGGAAAACATTTACATACACAATGGGAAATAGAAAAACACTAAGCATTTAGAATTATATTTATAACAAGGTTATATTATCCATCTTCCAATCATCATATTATTCTTTATAACAATATCATTATTATTAATAATATTTATTCATCTCCAAATCAAATCATATGAACTGAATCTCTCTTAAAGGCTTATTTTTCCTTTTATTTGTGAGTTACTTTGCCAATGGAACTTAGGCGAATTAATCACTGGACTATTCACTTATACCAACTTGTCAGTGGTTGAAGCAAGAAACATGTTAAATCCAATTATTTTGATCAAATAGGATAAAAATAGTCTGAGCTTAAAGTAGTATGACTGAATTTGAGTTTCCCTGAGCCAACATTTATGTTATAAGGATGGGCAAGTACAGGACTAGAAAGTTAGCTCAAGCAGAAAACTTGCCAAACATACATGCAATTCCTAGTACCACAAATACACACACACACACACACACACACACACACACACACACACACACACACACACACACACACACACACACACGCTCCAAATTTTACCTTGAAGATACTAAGTTTCAGGGAATCTGCTTAAAATTACGGATAAATTTAATTGTCTTGGTAATAATAGTAACTACATTTAAGTTTGTTGCCTACACAAGGCATGTAAAGTTTTTACAAAAAGAGAAGCCAATAAAGCTTGAAAATGTTGTGCTTTATTAGAATATAAGTCAAATCATCATGGCATGATGAGGTCAAAGTTAATTTGATACTTTCTGTCCCTTCTATCATGCTGAGTTCTATTCTTTGAAACAAAAAAAAAACCCTCAAATGTATTGAGTGTGCTGTCCTTACACTGTGTGAACACCACATAGGTTAATTTGCATTCATGCACAATATCACATAAAATAAGAGCATTTCTTATTTTTCAGGCTGTCTCCTGAGTTACGTTGAGAAAGCAGAAGGTTAAGAGAAAGAATGCCATTTATGAAATTTTCCTCAGTTTCCACAATATTATTCTACAAAAAAATCTTAAAGAAAGAGGCAATTACCTATTTATCTGTACAATAAAGATAAATCATTCAGTAGGATGAGTGATAGTAACCAGGGAGGTAAATGGGTTGTCAAACTCTGTCACCTTATCATGGAGGATTTCCTACATAAAAATGACAGGGAGGATATGGGATGGCCTTAGACTTAAATGATAGTGGAGCAAAAATAGAAAAGGATAATCACCTCTGTACACTGAATTTGATTTATTCCTCTGTGTGAGAAGGTGAGCTGTCTTACTGTTGCCCAGAGTATGTATTGTTAAAGCTGAGCACATTTGTATGTTGTATTGGTGGAGGATGATCATTATATATTTTTTCCAGAAGAAGCTTCAGACCCTGGGGTAAGCGGCTACTCATGTGCTTCTCTGTGTTAAGGGGAATTGAGTCAGTTCAAGAGAGAGTGGTTTTGCCTTAACTTTCTGTCACACTGTGAATTCCTCTACACGAAGGCACTGAAACTCAAATAATAATGTTGGCAGCCAGTCTAATAGCAATTAGTCTGTTTATAAGTTTGTTATGGATTACTTACTTATAAAGCTTGCTTACAAGAGGCTGAATTCAAAGTAACATAAGTAGAGGAAAGCATAAGAATATGAAACAAATATGAGATAGGGACGAGTCTTGGAGAGAGTAGTGGTATGTAGAAGGAAGATTCCTATAAAAATGTACATGCGTGTGTGCCTCCTAAGTTATTTATTTTCTGTAAAGCAAGTTGCAAAGGTTTACAAATAAATTAAAAATCACAGCGTGACAATATTGTTATAGACTTGCTAGCACTGCCTGATTAAATTTTTGTAGGGACAATTGTAAAATAGTGTTAAGTGGATCGTGTATGTAGCTTACCTATATAAAGAAAATAGACATACTCATTTTTTCTATGTCCCGGAATTTACCTTTTACTATTCCTTCTAATATAATGATTTATTACATGTGTTCTGAGGAAAGGATTAAAGACAAACAAAATTAAATATCAAAAGTAATAAGTGATTTATTACTCTAGCAACATGCTATTCTTTATTAGCAACTTTAAGTCATGTTAGGCTGCCTAAATTGAGTCAACTAAAGTAAGTAGGACAATGCATGAAATTGTATAAATTTTATGACAAAGCTTTTCATATCTTCTCACACTGAATATCTGGAGTATCAGAAACATATTACTTAGACCATTGAGGATGCCTCACATTTAACCGTGGTGAACAGCAAGAGCTGTGGCTGGAAGGCTGGAAGGAAGCTTAGAGGACAATGCAACATGACTCTAACTTACTTCTGATTCAAAGTGCATAACTGTCTTGAGAACAGCAAACTGATTTTCCAGGTTACTAAGTGCATTTCCACTCTCAGTGCCTTTCATTTCATTGTTTAAATATTCATTTTGCAATCCTAATTATCATAAACGAGACAGGTGGCTTGGTGGAAGTGGAAGGCAAGTAGCAAGGTGCATTCAGAGTTGTGAATAGAAAGGCACGGGTCAGGGGCAGACACAACAGAGGTGTTCTTTGTGGCTCACATATCACGAAAGAACTAGAGACAACAAGAAAACTAATTTTTCCATCACAATTGGTGAAAAAGCTATTAATATACCAAGGAGTTTTCCATCAGATCAGAAGTCACAGAAAAATTTACCACATACCAGAAATCTGACGATACTGATAGCCATCCATGTAACAATAATTGGTTTTTGTTTTGTTTGTTCTGATTTGCTTTGCTTTGCTTTAGTTTTTGTTTGGTTTGGCTTAAGCTTAGGATTTTTTGTGGTTATTGTGGTTGAAATGTTGTGAAATACACATGATATAAAATATTTAATCAATTTTAAATGCATTAAAAGGAAGGTAATTTTCAGAACCATTTAGTTCGTGGGTTTATGAACTTCTCAAACTGAAACTCCACACAGAATAAACAAGAATGCATCAATTGTTTCTCCTACATTAGTCCTTGAAAAATGCCATTTCCTGTCAATCTGTGCAATTTGACTGCGCTTTATAATTTTATTTATTTATTTACTTATTTATTGTGGTTGGTAGTGAGGCTTGAACTCTGGGCCTGCAGGCTATCCCTGAGATCTTCAGCTCAAGCTCTACCACTTGAGCCACAGTGCCACTTCCGATTTTCTGGCTATTAATTGGAGATAAGAGTCTCACAGACTTTCCTGCTCAGGCTGTCTTTGAACTGAGATCCTCAGATCTCAGCCTCCTGAGTAGCTACCAGACCCCAGCCTACTTTTTGTAATTTTTATTTGCAATAACTAGTATGTGTCTGGGACAAGTAGAAAAGGTCAAAAGCTATATACATATGCCCAAATAAGATAAAGTTAAGTGAAATTAACTCCAAGATAGGGACACAAGTGGTTTTTCTTTCTTACTAATATTTCTAATGTATTTATAAGGTACCATGTGATTTTTTTGTTGCTTTGTATGTCCCTTCCCTATGATATAACCCCTGTTTTCACTGTATTTGATGTTGGTATAATTTGGAGAGGGGAAGGGAAAAAACAAAATGTCTAAATAGGGAAACAGGTGGACCCATTGCAACAGTGAGATGTAGAAGACACTGTTGAAAAACGAACTTTACAATTCAGGTGGGAGGGAGAGGTCTTTGAGTGGGGGAGTATAGTTGTGGAGGTGGGAGTAGGGAAGGGATGGTAGGGGAAAAACAAAGGAGGAGGCAACAATGCTTGATAAGTAATGTATCCATTACCTTGCTCATGTAACTGTACCCTCTCTGTACAGTATTTTCACAATACAAAACTTATTAAAAAACAGAACATTCTTCAAAAATTAAAAAAATAGTTTTATTATCTTAATTAGTTGTGCAAAGGAGTTGCCTTTCACCGAAACGTTAATGAATGCAACACATCTTTATTGATGTAGCCCCTTTCAAAATTTTCACCCATCCCTCCCAATCCACACAATGTTGCACATATACCCAATGGAATTCTACTCATCCATCAGAAATAATGATATTGTACCATTTATAAGCAAATGGAAAGTCTTGGGAAATTACATTCAGTGAAGTAAACTAGACTCATTGAAAAAGCAGGATGGGAAGGGATGGGAAGTAGAAACAAAGGAGGAGGCAACAATGTTTGATAAGAAATGTGCTCATTACCTTGCCCATGTAATTGTAACCCCTCTGTACAGTATTTTCACAATAAAAAATTAAAAAAAAGAAAAAAAACAGGTTGCATATTTTCTCTCATTTTTGGTACCTTGAATGTGCCTATAAATCTATGTGAACACACTGCATGGTATTTAAGAGGTTACAAATTAATTAACTGAAATATAATAGATTATATAGAGAGTGCAAACAGCATATTCTTTAAAAAGATTGTCAAAGAACAGTGAAATAAGCACCAGGAAATGGGTATGTTCAAAAGGGGAGGGTGGAGCCAAAGGAATAGGGGTAGGAGAATGAAGAAGGGAAGGAATAAGAACATAGGCAAGAATTCATTGCATGTAGCACAAAATTGAGAAATGTAAGGGAAGGAGTGGGTCAAAGAGTGTTGAAGATGTTGAAGGGATATCACTGATTAACATGCATTGTATACATAAACTGCTTTGCTAAATGGCAAAACAATTCAATATATAATCTACATACTTTCTATAAGAGAAACAATACTTTACCCTTTTATGGATGGCTTCTTTTGCATTACATAATGTTCTCAGAATTTGTCTTTGTTGTAACCTGTATCAGAATTCCTTTTCTTTTTAAGGAATATTATAATAATATTTTTTATCTATAAATCTACAAATGAACACCAGAATTGACTCCACGTGTTGGGTATTGTGAAAAATTCCTCTTTGATCAATAATTTTAAGGTTAGATGTAGAAATAATTGAATATAATCAAATTTGATATCAAGACAATTGGTCTTCACTACAATAAATACATAGCCAAGGTAATTTATAGTGTAAGCTCCTGTTAGAATAGTAAGTTACTCAGATGAAAGCTAGAAAAAGTGACATTAGACAGAAAGTATATATATGATTAAGTTGCAAATTTTTGCTACTCATGGTGAAGTTATTTAATAAATGGTGTCTAGATATTATATAAATTAAAAAAGATATACTTAAAATAGTGTGTACAAAATATGTAAATTCATTTTAGCATAAAGGAAGGGCAACAGAAAATGAGCAGGTAGACAAATCCATATTTGATTAATCTTGCTTCCGTGGCATAGATTTTCTTTCATGTATTAGCTTCATGGATGTTTTCCTTACATTATTAAGGACACAACATTTTCAAAAATATATTTCCTTTTATCATGTCTATTATAAAGGAAATAATTATCCAGTTCTATGATATAGAAAGAGCTTTTGGTCAGCTTTTGCAGATTAATGTATTAGTCTCAAGATCATGCTAACTCTACTCCACCAAGATTCCACGTGTCCTGGGAGATGAAAACTGATTGATCATGTGCTTAAAAAGAAACAGTAGGGGGCACATTAGGACAAGATGCCAGGAAGGACATCAGCAGAAAAAGCCTAAATAGCTACCTAATTGCATATGCATTATCTAACTTCAACTTTGAGTACTTTAAAAAGTATTTTTATTATTGATTTAAGAAGCAAAATATTTCGAGCTGTTAAGAAGCAAAGTATTTCAAGTTAAAATGAAATGAAATTTTGATAGTTTAAAAGTTGTAATAATGAAGATAAAGCTGCCAGATGTTGGTTTATTAAGCTGTATTTCTGTGTATTTCATGAAAGTTATCTAGGGTCTTTGTATAGTTATAGAACATCAGAGTTACGAGTGAAAGAATAAAACAGTACAAAGACAAAAATAAAGAAATATTTCCTTATAAATTTATTTAATCTAATATTACATCTCTACCATAAAGTTAGAAGACCAATTTAAATTAGAATAGCTAAAACATAGCTGACTAATGTGTTCTAGCCTTAGTATAATAGCTTTTCATATAATTAAAAGAAAGAACAAATTCTGTGATTGAAATTCAGTACATAACTTCAAAACATTTCTTAGCAGATGAGGATATGCAAAATCTAGTAGGCCTATTTATATTTTATATGCTCTCCTTGAAATTATAATACTAATTCATGACCAACAAAGTCTTAAAAGAAGCATAAGAAAATGAACTATAAATAAAAATTTGAATGAATATTTTAGGGCTTTCATCTTGACTTTTGAAAAACAAATATTTTGCAATGGGTTTGCAAAGGACTAAAAAAATCCCCATCTCACATTATGTCTTTTTTTATTTGGAAGGGATGTGATATCTGCTGCTTAATAGTTATTAAATTACAGGTTAAAAATGAAAACACCACTGAAAAAATGGTCAAAAGGCCAGGGATATTGTTTGTTCATTTTTGTTTTTTTCCAATTGACTTGCTTTCTTAAGTGAGCAACAACAACAACAACAACAAAACACCCTGGAAAACAAACCAGAAGCTCTAAGCTGTAGTTCTGGTATGACCCTGTGGATGAGCTCTATGTTTTCACTGAATCTACCCTTACAAGAAAAACAGGGGGAAAAATAGAAAGAAGAGAAATGAAAAAGAAAAAAAAAGGGAAATAGTTTAAATACTTCAAATTTTGGAACTTGTTATATATTGGCAACCCTGTCTAACAAAATGTTATTGAGCTGTCTTTTCATTTCTTTTTTTCACTCAGCACCAAACAGTGCTCAAAGCTAGAATCTTAACCTGTGTTTATGAGAATTGGAAGTCCTGTCCTAGACTGTGTTTATAATGAACTCTGATTGCTATATTGAATTACTACCTGGCACAAACTTAGAAAGGTGTCCTTGAATATCTTGGAATTTATAATGAAGTTAATTAAAAATTTGTTCACTGATCAGGAAAATATTTTGCATATGCTTTATGATGGTGATTCAAATCAATTTTATTCAAATATGTCCTAAGCATAGATATTTTCAAATACTCAAGCAATTGTCATGTCATTAAAGAAACATGATATAAACTAAGTCAAATAAAGAAAAAAAACCTCTTTAATTTCTGCTGGATTTTTATTGTTTTGCAAGCATATGGCTAAACAATGATCCTCACATTTTGAAAGTTATTGTAATGTAAACAATAATGTAAACAATTTAAATATTTTTCTATTAATTTTCCTGGCAAATAAGTTTCTGTTTTAACAGAGTAACATCATTCAATTAGCACTGATGTTTGGGAGTTTGGGATAAAATTTCTATGTTCTATATTTGTAAGCTATGTTTTTTGGGGAGGTTCCTATCATTTGTTTCAGTTAGCACACAGTTTATATATATATATATATATATATATATATATATATGTATATATATATATACATATGTGTATATACACATACATATATACATATATGCATACATACAATTGAATTCTGTGCTTCCATCAGAAAGAATGATACCACCCCATTTGTTAGGAAATGGAAGGACTTGGAAAAAATCATATTAAGTAAAGCAAGCCACTCCCAAAGAAATACAGGTCCCATGGTTTCCCTCATTTACACTAATTAGTATATGTCTAGGAGAATTTTATCAGATGAACAGAAAAGCTCACAAGCTATGCAAATATGGCCATATAAACAATGCTAAGTGTAATGAACCCCAAGATAAGGGACACAATAGGTCTTTGTTCTTGTTACTTTTAATGTACTCTGTGATTTTTTTTTTGTTTCCTTTGTATTTTATCTTACCTATTGCTATACCCCCTGTTGTCACTGTACTTGATTTTGGTTCCTGCATCTTGTATATATATTTGCTAATTTGGGGAGGGGAAGGAGAATTTAAAAAATGCTGAAATAAGGACTAGGATACTCATTGCAACAATGATACTCAACAGACAGTGTATTGGAAATGAACTTTACAACTTTGGTGGGGGAGGGGGGTGAGGAGTGTCCTAGGTGGAGAGGGAAGGGATAGTGGGAGAGCAACAGGGAGGGGGTAACAATGCTTGACAAAAAATGTCGTCATTGCCTTACTCATGTAACTGTAACCCCTCTGTAGAGCATCTTTACAGTAAAATAAAATTAAAAAAATTACCAACACACCAATAGTACAACATTAAACAGCATTATAAGTTATTCCCTCCTCAGCAAAATAAAACATATTATTATTGTCAAGGCTAGATGTCAGTCTAAGATTTAGACCAGAGGAAGAATGTTAACCTAAATATAGTATTCCAATGAAAATATGATAGGTGATATGGCACATGCACTTTAAAGCATTAACATTGATATGAAAGAAGAGCAGAGAGGGCTGGGAAGGTGGCTCAGTGGTAGAGCACTTGCCTTGCATGCCTGAGGCCGTAGGTTCAATTCCTCAACAACACATAAGCAGAAAAAGCTGGAAGTGGCGCTGTGGCTCAAGTGGTAATAGGGTGCTAGCCTTGAGCTGAAGAGCTGAAGGACAGCGCCCAGGCCCAGAGTTCAAGCCCCACAACCCACATAAAAAAACAAACAAACAAAAAACAAAAAACAAGAAGAGCAGAGAGCAGTAATTGAAAAGCAAAATGCAATTCAACTTCAATATACTTCCTTGTAAAACTAAATCAATTGTCATTCTTATATAAAAATACATACCATTATCTAGAATTATATAAATAATGAGTTAAACAGAAAAATATTAAAAGCCATGCCCTTTTGTATTGATAATTGCTGTAAAAACAGTCCACTATATTTAACTTATAAAGAGAAAATATTTAAAACAAAATAAATGGCTTGAGCACTTCTTATTTTTATTCAGTTATTTATGTGTATTCTATGATATTTCCTCCTTGTAACTAAACTGTAAAACCAAGCATTAGGTTTACATTGCCTAATGACCCATATTTAAACCAATTTGAACTTTGCATATACATACGGGAGTAACTACCTTGTGAATCCATCTGCAAATAATCTAATTGTTGCCTACTGTTATTATCCATTTTCGTAATCTACTGAAAACCTAATGAAAGTGAACATAGAGCCAGTCCTTAACATGGGGCAAGGGTAATAGGAGTTGCTTTGAGCCTCTTTAAATTCAGAGATTTAGAGTTATTTTCACATTAACCTCTCTACAGAGAATGGTAGCAACAGGATGAAAGCTCTTCATATCTCTAGCAACATATTTCTTTATTTAAAAAAAAGTACATGGGCTAATCTTACCAGACAATCAGAAAAGGTCATAAGCTATGTATATATGAGCATATAAGATGATGCTAAGCAAAATGAACCCCAGGATAGGAACACAAGAGGTTTTATCTTTGTCGCTTTTGTTTTTAATGTACTATGTGATTTTTTTTTTTTTTTTTTGCTTCTTTTGTATGTTCTTCCTCAGGGTATAATCCCTGTTGTCACTGTATTTGATTCTGGTGCCTGAATCTTGTATATACATTTTTCTAATTTGAGGAGAGGAAGGGAACTAACAAAATGCTGAAACAAGGATACAGGATGATTCATTGTAACAATGACATGTACAAGACACTATGTTGAAAATGTACTTTACAATTTGGGAGGGGAGGGAGAAGTTGGGGAAGTAGGGAAGAAAGGGATGGTAGGGGAAAAACAAAGGAGGGTGCAATGCAACAATGCTTGATAGGTAATGTACTTGTTACCTTAATCCTGTATCATAACCCCTCTGTACAGTATCTTTACAATGAAAAATATCTATTAAAAAGGGGGGAACAGAACAAAACAAACAAAAATAGGCACATAAGAACATGGACTTTCTAAAGATAGATCATAGCAAATCTAAAGACAACACTCCCCATCCCTTCTATAAATGATGCACTTAGAATCTCTGCATTAGGTGGTTCCTTGGTATTCACTTGGTGGTGGGAAGGAGTGCAGAATAAATGCATAAAACTGTTGGAAATTATAATTATATAATTATAATATAATAAAAACTGTTAGCAAAAAATACATAGGCTTTCTTTTGGAGCTTCTTAATGTGGCCGTCGGCTGAACTCTGTGCCACAGTTCAGATCTACTGAGTAACCATGGGCATTACAGGTATCATTTGTAAGTGGAAAAAAGCCATTTGCTAACAGTATGAAACCAATATAGCTTGCTAACGACACAGACAGATTTGAAATGAAGCTTTATCTGCACTTCAATTAACGGCTATGAACAGATTTTTAATATTTTAACAAATAATGAGCTTAATAAATAATAGCTGTATGGCAATATAGTCCAGGTTGACTTTATATGTGGCGATATGTCTTCTTTCAGAATTTTTCAATTTCCATTTTTTCTCATGGCATTTTTTTCTGTAAAAGTCTCAAGGCAAACTTGTCCACTATACCCATCTGATAAATATACATACATTCTTAGTTTGTCTTAAGAGTCACGTGTAGGGTTATATTCATAGAGAAGGAAATATCCCTCATCTTGCATTTTTTGCAGGTGAAATTATTTTGTAACTTTTTACCTCCCTAAATAGAAAGCACAAAAAATTATTTTACCCTACAGGTAACATGTGACAATGTCTACCATCTATTCATCTTTACAATGAGTAGGATTTTTAAGAGAATGTAGAATTTAAAATACCATAGATAATATTAAAATATAAGATCAGAATTGGAATTATTCTGTACCTTTTTTTGGGGAAATTATGCTCAGTGCTCCTGGGTCTGGACTACTTACAGCTGAATTCCTTTTAGAAATATACCAAAGTAGGTGGTGAGAGTGACAGAGGGGATCAATAACAACAAGAGCCACAATAACAATAATGTAACAACTATTCTTTATTTCAATAAAAAAAATAAAATGGCATTAAAGAATAAATAGGTCACCGGGCACTGGTGGCTCACATTTATAATACTAGCAACTTAGGAAGCTGAGATCTGAGGATAACGGTTCAAAGCCATGCCGGGCACGAAAGTCTATGAGACTCTGATCTCCAGTAAACCATAGAAAACTGGAAGCGGTGCTGTGGCTCAAGTGGTAGAGCACTAACCTTGAGCTGAAGCACTGAGGGACAGCGCTCAGGCCCAGAGTTCAAGTCCCACAACTAACCAAAAACAACAACAACAACAAAACCAAAAAAGGAATGAATCAGTAGGTCATCTTTAATAAATGAAATGACATTGTACAGATAGCTAAATATACTTCTCAAGAAATGTTTCAGTCTAAACAAAACCAAACCACAAAGCTAAAGTACAAACACCATAAATGTATAAAGATAAAATTGGGATGATTACATGGCTAGGTGAGAGATGGGTGAGAATATTGAAAGGAGTAACATTGATCAAGATATATTATAATTGAAAACTGTTTTGTTGAATGGCAACTGCTTTGTACAATTACTTAACAATAGTACTAATAAAATGAAAGCTAAAACTTTTGTTTCAGTTGATGATATTTATGAAATTTATTAGTCATTCTACTCAAATCCGGCCCCTTCCTTAAATAAGTAGAAGATTCACCCAGAAGTTACATTGGATGTTTTTGCTATAGTTATTTATTTAATTCACTATTCCTAGAGGAAAACTATATGAAGGGTAACAGAAGACAAGATACCAAAGATATTATTATTATTCACATTTGCTTTAAAAAGGGACCTTTGGCCTAAATCCCCAGGAGTGGAATGAATAGATAATAGGGTAGTTTTGTGGTTAATTTCTTTGATGTAAAATGATTGCCTCTTGATGGATGAAGAGATCAAGGAAATGTGGTGTATATACATGATACAATTTTACTCATCCGTAGGAAAGAATGGTATTGTACTATTCTCAAAGAAATGAAAGAATGTGGAAAAAAAGTGAAATATGTCAGGGCAAGAAAGACAAAGGTTGCATGTTTTCTCTCATAAGCAGAGGCCAGAATTAGTTTATAAATATGTACACAAAGACATTAGGTGGTATGCAAGTTTTTACAGATATATTAACTGAAATACACAGTAGATTCAGGGGAGAACTCAATAACATAACTTTCCCCAAAGACAAAGTCCAACAAAATAAACACCAAGAAGTGGGTGCTTGAAAGAGGTAGGATGGGGTAAAGGAGAGAGGGGTCAAGGACTGAAGAAGAGAGTGGGGGATGAACGCAATCACAAATGCAATGCATATTCTACCAAAAAAAAGTGAGAGAAGTGTAGATTGGGAAAGATGGGTCAGAATTCTATGAGCATGGTACTGATCAAGATGCATTGTATTCATGAACTGCTTTCTTAAATGGTAACTCTTGTTCAACTACTTAAATATAATAAAATGGAAACTTCTTTGTAAGTATAAGCTGGCAGGATATATCTCATTAGGATTTTGCAATCACTGATGAAGGTATATAAAATAACTATTCATGAGTTCCATGTCCACTTTTCTGAGATATATAACAAAAGTTCTAACATTAAGGAAACAGAAGGAACAGCAGAATAGATCTTCACTAGATTTTTGCAAATGGAAGCAAAATATGAGAATGCTAAGGCTTAAATATTTTCAGAAGAGACCAGCTAACAGAAAGAATAAATGGATTAGAGTTGAAATGACAAAATCTGTGCACATAAAATTGCTTTCACCAGTAACTTACCTTTATTACTTGTTCCATGAACTGAAAACAACTTCAGGATCCTCTCTGAGGGAGAAATTTAGAAGATAGAAGAAATAACTAACATTTAATTATTCTAATAAGTGCCATCAATCATTAAATCTCTCATTTCTTTTAGAATGAAATTTTGTCACTTAAGTAGCAGTCAAGGCATTTGTTCTTGCTCAGAAATTTTAGAAATGTTTCTATTTCATTTCATTGTATGTGGATATTAAGTGTGGGAAATATTTACTGAATATTTAGAATAGTAAAATGTAAAGACAGTGTTAGTGGAAAGTATAAAGACACATCACTTGATCTTGGGATACATTAGAAAAGTGTGTCTCTTTCAGACTGACCCATTGCAACAATGAGATGCTATGTCTAAAAACAAACTTTACAATTTAGGCAGATGGGTGGGGAGTGGAGGGTGGGCTGGGGTTAGCTGAGGAGTTATGAAGGAAGGGATGGTGGGGGAAAAACAAAGGAGGTGGCAACAATGCTGGATAAGAAATGTACTCATTACCTTGTTCATGTAACTGTAACCCCTCTGTACAGTATTTTCACAATAAAAAACTTCAATTAAAAAAAGAGAAAAGTGTGTCTCTGGCAATTTCATTGCTCTTTGGGGCATCTTAGTATAGACTTTTACAAGTATTACTAAGGCAAATATAAGGAAAATAATGCAATCAAGACCCATGACTAGGAAATATGTGAGTATGATCTGAACCTCACATGTCATTAAGCTTTACATTAAGCTTTTATATATTAAGAAATGCTTTCTAAACAACAATTAAATATATAGTACAGTAAACAATAACGATAATTTGTCATCACAGTACAAAATATGTACTTTAATTACTTAAAAACTTATATGTGATAGTTTTATGCTGTCAGTTACTAAGTGTCTTTACATTAGAATCAAAAGATAGTGTGTGTGCGTGTGTGTGTGTGAGAGAGAGAGAATGAAAGAGAGAGAAAGAGAGAGAGAGAGAGAGAGAGAGAGAGAGAGAGAGAGAAATAGTATTGGAATTTGAACTCAATGCCTTATACTTCCTAGATGAATGCTTTGTAATTTGAACCATGCCACAAGTCCTATTTGTTTTAGATTTTTCAATAAATAAACTTTTGCACTATTTTTCTCTGACTGGCTTTGGACTGTGGCTTTTCTGCATAAGCTTCCTGTGTAAGATTATAGATCAGTATTATACCCTAGGGATTATTTTTTGATAAAATATCTTCCTAACCTTTTGCCAGGGATTACCTTGTAGAACTGTAATTCTAGTATTTGCCTCTCAAATTGCTGAGACTTTTAGGTTTATTTCTACCCAGGTCTTTGAATACTTTTTATGGTAACATCTGTAAGGGTCATAAAAACACTAGACAACACGAATTGTTCAACACCATCATGATCTTGTAGGACCATTGTTGTCTATGTTTTCTGTCATTGACCATAGCATTATTATTATCTAGTATATGACTCTACAGAAAGTGAAAAGTCCTTTAAAGGAATGAGAATTTGAATGCAAAGGTTTCAGATTTATACCAGAATCAAATTGAGCACTCAATTCTTTTTCAATTTTTTGAAGAAAAATAAAAAACAAAGTAGAAAGTTTTGACAGTAGGTTAGACCATGCAGAAGATCGAATCTCAAGGATTGAAGACAGACTAGATATTAAAGAGAAAGAACATACAACTATCCAAGACAAATCCAAGAAATATGATAGATCTATTCAACATTTGGAAGATACCATCAGAAGGCCTAATCTGAGGATAGGGTGAAGAGAAGGACCTAGAGACAGAAGTTAATGGTCTAGGAAATTTGTTTAACAGGATCCTAGTAGGGAACTTCCCAAACATGCAAAAAGATAGGCCTATTCAGATACAAGAAGCTTTTAGAACCCCAAATAGACCAGACAAAAACAGGATATCCCACCATCACATTATAATCTGCACAGGATCAATTCAGACCAAGGAAAAGATCTTTAAAGCTGTCAAGGAGAAAAGATCAATCACCTATAATGGGAAACCAATTAGAATAACCTCAGATTTCTCAGCAGAGACAATTAAAGCAAGAAGAGTCTGAAATGATGTATGCCACACCCTAAAGACAAACAACTATCAACCAAGAATACTGTACCCAGCTAAACTGTCCTTCATAACCAAAGGTCAAATAAAAACCTTCCATAGCAAAGAAAAACTGAAACAATATATCCCCACCAAACCAGCCCTACAAAGATACTTAAAGATGTCCTACACATAGAAAACCAGCAAGACCAAAATAAAGGTCAATTTTTGTAAACATGATCTTCTTTGCATTGGAGACTGTGCTGTCTTCATGCTTCTACTCTAAGTTAAGAAGAAACCACTCCAGATAATTTCCTGTTACAATGGTGTACACTAATTAAGGGAAGCAATTATGATTTTTTTTTTACTATATTGAGGTTTTCTGATCTTGCAGAAAACAATCAAACTTGACTAGAGAGTGGCCAGACCATCACATCAAATAAATTCTAACCACATTTTCATTAAAATTGCAATTATATACCTACATACAGATGTCCCTGTATAGAAAAAACAACAGAATTTGAAATGATGATTCTGGTTTTATTTACTTGCCCCTAGATATGGGTACACTAGTTAGCATCACTTTCTGAACCTCAGTGTCTACTAACCAGATTGAGAAGCCATTTACAGCATCTTTTAGAGAACTTCACTGTGTATCGTTGTTTCTCTGTAAGTCTGTTTATTGATCTATCTATTATTTATCTCAGCATCTTTCTACGTTTGACAGAGGGTTAAACATATGAAGATCATTTTGCCCTAATAATTTTCAGAGAAATTGCTAAAAATGGTAGAAATCAGGATGGAAGGAGAAAAAGTAAGAAAGGTAATGGATATCATTCTCATTAGATTATCCATCTCCTAAAACATCTATTTTTGGCTGGGTTGTTAGTGATTATGAGTTTCAATAACATTATGCAAAAATCTTTGTAATGCTATTAGTCTAAAAGAGGTATAAAATGAAATACTAATAAATGGATATATGAAAAGAATTGATCCTTAGACAGTCTAAGGACCTTTATAGGAAGTGACATCTGTAAAAGAAATCTATAACACTAAAGAAGAAAAACAAGAGCCGATGCTTTACTCTAATAAAGAAATAAAATGGCTTAATTACAAATATTTGTATACAGATCTTCATAAAGTCCAACAGTGTTTTAATTCAGAGGCTTTCATTTAAATGGCGAAAAAATTCTTGGAAGTAAGATGTTGTTTGTGCCTCAGGAAGCTGAGACAGGATGATTGTGAGTTTGAAGTTAGTCTGTCTTACATAATTATTACATAAGTTACTACATGAATTAAGTCATACTCCATTTCAGTCTTTAATTCAACACTCCCTGAGTGAGATGTTTGTAATGATGAAAATTGCTGCTCAGGGTACAATATGAAGATGATTTACAGAGGGGTTACAGTTACATAAGTCAGGTAATGAGTGTATTTCCTTTTGAACAGTGTCACCCTCTCTCTCCTCTTTCCCAGTGTTTCCCTCCCGACTACTCTCCCATCCAAGGTTGTATAGTTCATTTCCAATATAGTGTCTAGTGGATTTCACTGCTGAACAGCAGCTAATGTCATGGAGGTTCTACTTTCAATTTTCTTTGGTCTTATTTTACATTGGCGTTTACATTTCTAGGTGTATTTACTGCCTTCATTGCTTTTACAGAGCACAACATGGGAAGCTGGACTCCACAATTCATAAATCCGATGAACAAATATCTGTATTATAGAGCAAATTACTCAACAAATTTTCTAATAAACCAATTCCAAACCATGTGTTGCTTTTCCAAGGTGTTTGAAGGGATATCATGATGTAAAACACGCCCCTATCTGATCTAGGATCTGACAAAAGGAGTTCCATAGTTGTCCCCCTCTGGGTTAGCCAGCATCTGGTATGTGGATGCAGCCAGAGGGTAACCAGGTGTCCTACCACCTGTCCTTGATAGTGCACACTTTGTGTCATTGCTCCCCATAATGACTGATCTCAGGGATGATCGGGGTTTCTGTGGAAAAGTGCGCCGTGAAAGCTGCCAGTGCCCACTGAAGGGAGCTGTTTAGGAATGGATATAAGACATGCACTCATGTGTGCCAGCCTCACCATTATGCACGTAATGATGGCTCACCACAGCTGTGCTGTGTCTGGCTCAGCAACATTGTGCAAGCAGTAGAGAACGAATCTGGCTGTTGGGGCGATAGGCACTGTCCTGTCTATATAGGCTCAAGAGATGAAGGTTTGACATTTATTTAGCACTTCAGGTATTCTTAGGAAATCAGGTTGTCATGTAAATAAACCACTTGAGAAATCCACACAGCACTGTAATGTGCTGAATATGTTTATTAATAGGAAGGAAAATAGTGCGTTTATCCAGTTGAAACAACACCTTTTTGCTTTCTGTCTGTATCACTTCTGTTTAGTTGATTTATTGATACACTTTGATCTTTCCTGTTGTCGTTTAACATCTGTTCCATTATCATATTCTTAACATGAATTTCCTTGGCACGTTATTCTCTGCTCCGTCGTCCCTTTGTTCTCTTGGATGAATTGATTGATGTTGATTTCATTTGGGATGTGCAATATTAAAGGTTAAGTGGAGATTATGCAAGTGAAATAAGCCATTGGGATAGAATTGAAGAGGTTCAAAGGCAAAATAATGGGGGGAAATGTGTGCAGCTGAAACAAAAAGAAACAGTGAGATAGTAAAAGAAAGATACATATTCCCTAACAGAATATTTATGATTTTTGATCACCCTAGTTAATATTTCATCAGCTTTTACTATTCCAACATTAATATGGAAAATATATCACTTTGATTATAAAATAATAAAATATTTTGAATAATTAATGGTATTAAAGTATTGATATGAGATATAGGGCATTTTCCTTTCTCTTTTTTTATTATCCCCCTTCAAGTTTCTATGAATGATTTAAATTTTCAGTTATCTCTTAATATGTTGGACTTCTTTTTCATATGTTCTCAATAAAAATTGACACTGTGTTTTGATGTTGAAAAATTTCTCAAGGTTTCTAGTATTGTTCTTTTTAATTGTACTTGCCATGTTTTCCATGTTTTTATTATGCTTTATTTTCTGTCAAATCTTTAAACAAATACCCACATGATAAAGATAAAGATAAAGAATTACAATAAACTTCACTGTGTGTTATTTTTCCCTCTCTCAGTTTGAGAAATGACTTTCAAGATAATATTGAGCATAAGGTAGATATTATTTATCAATATCAATTAGTCTCTTGAAATAATATGTGTAACTGTTACACAGCATTCCAAGGCTCTATGCAAACACACATGATCAAATACTTCAATGTAATATTTATTGATCACTTTTACAATGAAATAAATTTATTTACAGCTCATGTTTTTTTCTTAATTTATTCTCAGTTAATATTTAATGTTATAAAGTTGTGAAATATGTGTTATTTCTTAATACAGTTTTGTAGGTTCTTTAAAAAATATGTAAAAGGGGAGTTATAATGTTGCAAAGACATTTGGATGAAATCAGTTTCATTATCTTGAAATGTAAAGATCCAACAGCAGAAATTTGAGGTTTATTTATTTATCATTAAGTTTGCTTCATTTTGGTTATTTGTAGCTCTGGGGATTGGACTCATTGTCTTCCTTGTACCAATTAGTGACCTACCACTAAACTTATCACAAGTATAAGTTGTTTTTGTTATTTACTTATTTATTTATTTTTGAGGGTCGTGGGGCCTGAACTCTGGGCCTGGGCACTGTCCCTGAGCTCTTCAGCTCAAGGCTAGAGCTCTACCACTTCAGTCACAGAACCACTTCCGGCTTTCTTTTTCTGCTTATGTGGTGCTGAGAAATCGAACCCAGGGCCTCATGTATGCAAGGCAAGCACTCTACCACTGAGCCACCTTCCCAGTCCCACAAGTATAAGTTTTGTTTCATTATTTAATTATTTAAATACAACTAATTACAAAACAGTAGAAATAAAGATAAAAAGAGATAGTGGCAAGAGAATCACTTAATATTTAAATGTAACTATGAAAACTATTTTCATGACCAGAATTTAGTTTGCTGCTTATTATATTATAAATGACATACATTCTAGTGCTTGGATTTTACTCTTCAGAAACAGATTTTGGTTTCCTCAATTAACCTTAACTTTTTCATAAATTTTCAGAACTGTTTTTCTTATCAGAGAAAATACAAGTCAAATGTGGGTATAAAAATATCAATTAGAAGCATGTTAAAAACAACACAGTTTATATTTTTTCTCTTTTTATTACATATGAGAAAGATGACCTTTAGCTACCTAGATATAATACAAACAATAGCATATCTCTGTCTCTGTCTGTCTGTCTGTCTCTGTCTCTGTCTCTTTCTATGCATCCCACATACCCATACATTTTTATCACAACAGTACTTCTCTCTACATTATTATCATTTAAAATTCTCCTGTGATTTTAATGGGCTTTGTAGCACATCACATTAAATAAGAAATGGGTCAGGAAGTATTTCCATATGTAGTTCCAACCTCTGAATACCTGGTGTAATTAGGATGGAGAGAGGGAAGGTTATAATGGATCAAGCTATCCTATTTTAACTGCACTGATTATGGTTCACAGTGGTTACATGGGCCTCTTGTGGATTCCATGAATTAATATGCTTCCAGAAAGGAACAGCTTCACCCTACGCAAAGACTGGAGTTAGCTTTTGTATTGTACACCCTCACTTTATAACGTAACTATTGAAAATTAATTCTGTGATTTTGTATAGCTCAGGCAAATCCTATGAGTAAAGCTGAGCTAAAAATAACAGCTAACAATATGCTTCTCATGAAGATTTAGTTTACCTATACTTTCAAAACAACCTCAATTTGAGAATACTATTAGGCACTGAGACGTGTGTATATGTGTGCGCGCTCACGTGTGTGTGTGTTTATAGAATCTCACTGAAATACCTACCCATACATCCCTGTACTACCTGAAACACTCATTCACTGATTCATTGAAAGTAATATATATATATATATGTATACATACATATGTTGAAATAATACATTGACAATCATTACATATGTTATTTTTTAAATTTTTTTTTCCTGAAGAGAAATGGCTTTAATGTATGTCTGCCCCTTTGGTCCATATAAATCCTGTCTTTCAATGGTGATTAACAATACAAATAGGCTAAATTATGCTGGTAATATTTAACTGATGGGATTATTATAAACAAGGACCACTCTTATAACATATTAACACAGTTAGAAAAATATTTAGTAAAAGTATTTCCAAATATTTGGACAAAGATTTGATATTCAAATTCAATATATAATATACATGAGCCGGGCACCATTGGCTCATGCCAATAATCCTAGCTACTCAGGAGGCTGAGATCTGAGGATTGCAGTTCAAAGCCAACTCAGGCAGAAAGTCTGTGAGACTCTTATCTCCAATTAACCACCAAAAAAAAAAAAAAAAAAGAAGTGGGGCTGTGGCTCAAGTGGTATAGCGCTTGCCTGGAGCTGAAGACCTCATAGATAGTGCCCAGGACCAGAATTCCTGCAGCATGAGCATCAAAAAAAAACCCACTATCTATATATACATATATATATGTATATATGAAATGATTGTATATTAGTACATGTAATATATTTCTTCAAGAGTTGGTCTTGAAATGTAATGAAAAATGTGTTCTTGAAGTTTTTGATAAAAAATGTTTTATAAATGTCAAGGATTTATTTTTTTTTCTGACATCACTGCACCTAATAACAAGCCTTTTCTAATATTTGTAAAATGTTTTGGCCATATGCTGGTATCTCAGGCCTATAAGCCTAGCTACTTGGAGCTGAGAATTCAAGATTGCAATTTGTGGCTAGGCTGGGTAGAACGGTCAAAGAGAGCCCTTCTTACCCTGTCCCTGAGCACAGTGAAACATGCCTATCATCTTAAACTCCATAGAAGGCTAACATTAAGAGGATCACAAATCTGGGCCAGTCTGGACAAAGAAAAAATTTATGGGGACTACATCTCTATTTTGTTAGCTTATAAAATAGGAGCAAGAGAATACTGAATGAATTACTTTTTCAGCATTACATTTCTTCAACCAAAATTGATAAAATAGTGAAATGTTATATATTATACACTGGTGTAAGTATAGTGCATGCACTAGTAAAAAGCATATTATTGCTCTACTAAAGATTTTTACAAATTTGCACAGAAGAGATATAACAAAAATTATAAGAGAACATAGTTTATTTCATGCTGATGTGTATAAAGTAGATATAAAAGTCTTAGAGAACAGAAATTAATCAAGCTGGGCATGCTGATGTATGCCTATAATCTCAGATACTGAAGAAGTCAATGCAGGAGAATTAGGAATTGAAGGTAGCCTAGGAATAGTTAGGCAACCCTTACTTTTAAAAGTAAAACAACAACAATAATAATAATGATGGGGATGATGAAAGTCAGAACAAAAAGACTGCAGATATGCTTCAGGTGGTAGAATGTTTATAGGCTCTTTGTTTAATCTCTTGTACCAAAATTTGGAAAAAAAAGTTGTACGTGGTAAAATATTACCTAGAAATAACAGTGTATGTTTCAATTTTGGCAATTAGCAATGAGTATTATAGAGGTCATTATATGATAGGTTATAATAAAAGCACAGACATAATACTTCTTAAAAAAATTAAGCACATAGCATTTGTAATGCTTGCAGAAGGTGAGTTTCAAGAGCTCATAAGGAACCCTGAATAGTTTTTATCATGTTCATTATCAGTTTTCCTAAATTGGATATGAATAAGCCCAACTCTTATAGTTATTTTTTTAGGTTTTTGTTTGTATCTTTGAATTTAGAGTTTTAAATACAATTTTAAATCTTCCCTTTCAATATTTACAACTTAAGAGTTTGAAATACCATCTTTTGCTGATTCTAATCTGAAAAAATGATATTGTTTACGTGATGGAAGGTACTTGGGGAGTTATAAAGCTTAAGCAAAGAGAGAAATACTTAAAAGGTCCATGGCAAGGCAAAACTTTGTTTTGTTTTCTATTGTATGTAGTTCATTAAATCATTGTCTAACATATTAACACACATATATTATTAAATCAAAAGTCATTACCCTACCATACAATTTCTATGTAAGAATGTCATTGCTGCTGAAAAAAAATTGTAAGTTACTTGATGTTCAGGAAGTAATATAATAATTGATCACATGGCTTTGGCTAGATAAGACAGAAAAATAGTGGAGTATCAGGTACAATTCACTTTCCCCATGAGCTTATAGATGAATGGTAGAGCCACACAAGGAGAATACATTTCAGGCATTCTTCAAATGTTCTCAAAGCTAATTCACTAATGGGTATGTATTATGTGATGTTCCATATTATGTGAAGATAGAGGCAGGAGGATGATGAATCGAACACAGATCAGAAAAATACAACATGGATTCTACCTCAAAATATGGCATACACAAAAGAGTTGAGTGTGTCCCAAGTAGAGAATTTGCTCAGCTGAAATAGGTCTGTTGTTCAGTTTTAGTACTAAAAATATATATAAAGAGTTTAAAGATAAAATATCACATCACTCAGATTGTTTGTGAATCCCATAAATTGAGACACATTTTCACTAAAATTACTACCTTCTGAAAAGTTATATATACATTATTCCTCATGTATTTTGCTTATACTTTGATTT
The DNA here is from genome assembly GCF_019054845.1 of Dipodomys spectabilis. Lineage (NCBI taxonomy): Eukaryota > Metazoa > Chordata > Mammalia > Rodentia > Heteromyidae > Dipodomys > Dipodomys spectabilis. The sequence goes on from NW_024870709.1 coordinate 15,463,525, forward strand.
AAATAGCACATTTCCAACTGAATTTAATTCTTCTTGACAGAAAATAATAAAGCACAAGGAAGGCTTAGTATAGTAAAAAGACTATTGATGACATGGAATCCATGTAGAAACTTTGAGCAAAACCATTTCTTGATCTTTCATGCTGCAATTTCTTAATCACCATGTTTTCTCATATCTTTTTCTGATGCTAGTCTTCATGATCTATTGATAACTTGCTAAGACCTTGGTATTGGGGAGAAAGGAAGACATGTTGAAGATTAACATGAAAGTACTGGGAGTAAATGGGTAAAAGGAGATGAAAAGGGAGGGCTAGTCAAAGAAAGTAGCTCTCTTTTGTGGAAGAGTTGAGGTCTGGGTTCGAAAATAAAGAAACAGAAGAGAGTTTGAGGTTGTTTTAGTTGTATTTATCCACGCTATTTGTACAGATATCCATGGATAGAGGAAATATGTTACTTTTCAACTAATAAAAAGCAAAAACAGATCTTCTATAGAATAGAGTTCCTTAGAGTCTTCCAAATGGTTTGTGCAAATTCTGTGGAGGGAAAAAATAATTTTGTTGCCAGGTCAGTAACTTCACTCTCTACTTGCACCTCTGTGTATATTAAGTAGCAAACAACTTGCTCCTCTATGTTGAAATGTCCCAAGGATGCTCTTTCTGGATGTTACTCCAAAATTAAAGGACTATGTGCTACATTCCCTCACCCCCGGAGTTTTGGGCAGGCTTTCTGCTCTCTGTTTTAGTTGTACCTGAGTTGACATAATGTTTTTCACCAAGCTCATGTGTTGCTTTTAAAATAACTTAATTCAAGTCTTGTAGACAAAAAAGAAACATTTCCTTTGTGTGGTCATTCAGGATGAGATGGCACACCAGAGGTCTCGGTGACAATGCTTCAGGGAAATATGTGCAGGATCTGACACATTGAGCACAGAGAAAGAAGATGAAAAACTGGCCTTTTTCTGAAAACGTGATAAAAGCAACATCACACCAGAAGAAAACTAACAGCAAATGGAGGTAGATCCACCTAGGAGACCTGGAGGTCAACACATATTCAAGTGTAGATCAGAGAAAGAGCTTCCCCGAAGAGGAAGCAGGAGATCTGAAAGGAAAAAAGAAAAAAAAAACTTTTCATAGAAAAGAAGCGCTCTATTTAATGGAACTTCACTTCACTATCAGTCAATTCAGGCAGCTCTCCATAGAGAAGAACATCTTGGTCAGGTGTCCAGACCTAGCCAAAACTTCCTGGATCCCAGAGCAAACATTTCAGGAGGTCATTTGCTTGTCTGTACAACATAAACAATCCCAAAAGAAAAATTCTTGCCCTGCAGGGAAATTAGATTTATTATACATATTTAAAAAAACACAACAAATGAAACCCCATTATAAAACAAAGAGTAAGGGAATGTCTCCTGAAGATCACGATGATTTATGCTGGACACAGAGCATATTCTAATAATAGAAGGTCACTTTGAACATGCAGATGATGGTTCATGCAATGAAAATTCAGCACTGCTTTGATAAGTAGGCCAAAATCCTAAGGTAAAATCTTAGGGAAGCAAACAGACAAACAGATTGTGAAGCAACTGCATGAGTGAGAAGAATGTATAATCTAAAGCAAATATTCTGGTGAAGTTCTGTAGAATAAGTTTGAAACTACTTGAACTGCTCATAGTTCCATAATTAAAGTTAGTAGTGTAACACTTAAGCATACTATATTGTTATATAATTAAATAGATCTTACAAAAAATGATTTAAGCACTAAAACATGTAATTTTTTCTTTCACAAATTTATGAAATAGGATGTTAACCATAAGAATTTGTAAATGGATATTTGACTAAAAAATACCACTGTTTGTTTATATATTTTTCTTTCCAGTTTTTATTATAAACATGCTGTCCAGAGGGGTTATAATTACATGAGTAAGGTAATGAGTATGTTTCTTGTCAAACATTGCTACTCACTCCTTTGTTGTTCTCCCACTATCCCTTCCCTTCCCTACTCCCCTGAAGTTGTAAAGTTAATTTCCCACAGTGTCTCATGAGTATCATTGTTACAATGGGCCAGCTTTTGTCCTTCCTTCAGCATTTTGTCATTCCTCTTCCCTTCCCCAATCCAGATAAATGTATATAAAAGGTGGAGGGTACCAAACTCAAAGACAATGATTTTCATTCCAGACAATTTACTTTCACTGTATTAAAAAAGATTGCAAGGTTTATCTTATATTTTCCCTAAACGTTAGTAGTTTTTTTTTTAATACAGTTTAAATATAATTTAAGTGTTCCTTGTACACTTTGGCACAGGACAGGGAATTTAACGTAGATATTATCTTCTCTCCTATGGATATGAAAAAAAATATATTTAAGTTAATAAAGAAGAACACAGGCCATAAAATAATTCTAAATTTTTTTGAAATGGAAATTTCAAAATGATCATTCATGAAATGTTATATTATTCTAATGTCAAGCATATTTATAAAACAGAATTGTTTTGTGAATCATACTAGGTAAGTTTGGTAACTGCTTACACCATCAAGAAAGATATGGAGGATATGCTGGATAATTGAGTCTAGAAAAAACAAGTTTAATAGAAATAAATGTAGTATTGGATTATTGTCCAAAAATCCCATCGGTACAATAGTGTACATGAGATCCACTGCACATACATAGAAATACACTGGCATACTATCTGACTGTGAAGTACATGGGAACCCGTACTGAGACCTGCTTGCCAAAGGAACACAAGCTTTGACTTCATTATAAGCAATAACTGGCGAGAAGTGGTAGTCCCATTTTGCTCATCCAATCTGTTGTCAGACCTCAAATAGAGCTGTCCTCAGTATTATTGCAATTTCAGAGACAGAACAAAAACATGCATATTCAGAGGAAGTAACCTGTGCCTGGGGTTAACGTGTACCAATAGAAAACAAGAAATGTGTAAAAGAGACAGAAACACTTTACATGAAGATTGGAAAATTACAGAGTGGAAATAGGTGCATGTAAGGAACCTTAAGAGTGTTGAAACACTGTTTAGAGGCCCATGTCTCATAAGTGATTCTGAACGTTATAGGAAAAGAATAAAACTGATGTGTAAGATGTTGCAAATGGTATGGCTTTTCTACTATGATAACAATGATAACTGTGATTTTTGCCAAATCCTCTTTGGATTATTTCATATACTATAATCAATTTTTCCCATTAACAAATTTTGTGATCCTTTTATGAGAGGTAAAATCTGAAGCACAGATCTTAGAACATTCGGAGATAGATTCTCAAAGGAAGAACACCTTCCAATTACTATTAGGAGTACTTAAATTCTAAAGACTACATATTTGGCTTCCAAATATTCAACAGGTATTTGAATGAGAAGATGGCCATGGTTTCTTTTAAAACTCTAGTTAATATTTGTCACATTAGTTTATATATATATATACATATTCTATTACATAAATATTTCCAGATCAAATACAACTAAGATAAATTAGATTAATACTTGGTAGTTTCTCTGTTTAACTAATGTTTTTACTTAAATTGAAATTATAAAGCCAACTTTTCAATTTTTATTAACCTCACTGTAGTACTCTTGCATTTCTATGACATTTTACATTTATAAAGATCATTAAGGGGCTGGGAAGGTGGCTCAGTGGTAGAGTGCTTGCCTTGCATGCATGAAGACCTGGGTTCGATTCCTTAGCACCACATAAACAAAAAGAAAAAAGTTGGAAGTGGTGTTGTGGCTCAAGTGGTAGAGCGCTAGCCTTGAGCTGAAGAGCTGAGGGACAGCGCCCAGGCCCAGAGTTCAGGCCCCACAACCGGACCCCCCAAAAAAAACAACCAAAAAAGATCATTGATAGAGAGTATAATGCAAGGTGTATCTTCAGCATATAAAATATAAGATATACATATATGTATATATACACAGGGTATATGTATTTAACATGTTATATATTTATATGTATAAATGTATAGATTTATGTATATATGTATAGATTTATGTATACATTTAACACATATATACACATATACGCATGTAGATATACATAGGTGTGTATATATACGTATATATACACATCTACATATATATATAGGTATATACACACACACAGATATATATTCTGAGTTTAGCACTCAGGGTATTCCACTTGATATTTTGGCATTCTAATACTTTAGCCATGCTTTCTGCGTAGATTTTATTTTAAAGATAATTCTTGTAGATTTTTTTTTGTTTGCTTGTTTTTGTTTTTTGGGTTTTTTGAGGGGAACTAGGTTAGCCTCAAACAATAATCTTACAGATCTAAGCCTGCTGAATAGTTAAGGTTTGGGGCATGAGCCAAAAACATTCTGAAGGTCTATAATTTCTATTTGTGACTCTGTGCTTTAGAGAGTGCTTTCTTTATAATAAGGGTAAGTGAGCCTAACTTTTATCTAAAATTGACACTATTTCATCTTCAAAGTCTATAAGCAAATTTTTCTTTTGTTCTGAAAACAGAAGAAACCTCCATCTTCCAGGACTATTTTCCATATTACATCCTTAATAAACAGTACAAAACAAAGTGTAGGTAGTTTCCTGCCTTCAAGATATACAGGGAAGAAGAGTCTTAAAAGAATTTCACAACTAATCTTTCAAAAAGCTTAACAGTTTAGAGTTTTACTTGTAGATTTATGCGTATTTCACGTTGCATACAATATGAGATAGGCATCTTGATTCTGTTTTGTTTTAATACATCTATATTCAGTTGTTGCAACTTTATGATCTTCATTTCCTACTTTTCTTTCCTCTTCTCCCCCCTCCATTCCTCTCCTTTCTTTTCTCCCTCCCTCCCTCCCTTCCTTCCTCCTTTCCTTTCTCCCTTACTTCTTTCCTTTTTCTTCTTTGCTTTTTAACAAAGGATCTTGGTATGTAGTTCAGGTGGCCTCAAACTCACAATCCTCCTAATTTAATGTCTTGAATACCTCAATAATATAGTTTATTTACTTTTTATTGAGCTTATTTAATCCATTTTCTCTAAAATTAACTAAATTGAATGAACTCTACATTTATATATTGCATATTTATTATTCATATGTATATGACTTATATGTAAATAATATATTTTAATTCATATATACAGAGTACTGTTACATTTAACTGTTCATGCCAAATTACCAAAATTCATGGTTGTAAAATAAGATTTTTGTTAGGCCTGCCCAGGAGAATAGCCTCTCCCTGCTTCCTCTTCACCTGACTGAAACTAGTAATCACCTGACTGTCAATCACCTGCCTGTGATTTAGCAAAGGATACCAAGCTCTGTGGTCACTTCCTTATCCACAGAGGTCATTTCCTGAACTTCTCTGGTCACGCTTCCCTCAGACAGTGAGAGGTTCTCCAGGCCTCCTTTCTGCATCCACTCTGGTCCCACCTCCTGCCTTTCCCTATGTAATCTGGCTCAATATGAGTCTCCCTCTCATTCCTTCCTTTCCTAACTGTCTCTGCATGCCGCCATCTCTTTCAGGCCTGCAGTTTGCTCTCCCCCAGTAAACTCTTTTTTTTTACCTGAACCATGTGGTGGTTTCCTTTCTATAGAACCTTACAATTTTCATGAAGTAGGTACTGCTTAGACTAATTCACTGTTATGAAATTAAATTAAATTTTAATAACATTAAAAATCACATTGTGTTGGATGATCTGTTTTTCTGCATTTCCCCTTATCCTCATGGAATGCATTTCTCACAAATATACCAAAATGACCCTTTACAATGAATATTAGACCATATTACTTCTGCACTAACCCTCATAGTGACTCAGAGTTAACTCATAATCTTTCCCAATAAATGTATAAGGTCTTTTTATTTCTGGAGCCTTAATTTCTCTCTAGCTTCATATGCTGGTTTTTGTTTGTTTGTTTTTCATTTGTTTTGCTCCTCTGAGTTCTGTCCTGAGCTTTTGAGTTGGCAGCTTGTTCACATCTTAGGTCCCTCTGAATGGTGAAAGCCCGCACTATCCTTACATCTCTGCCCAAATATTGTCTTTTTATTGTCTTTTTTTATGAAGGCTTCCAAAAGACACTATTAAACTTGGAATGTTGCTCAACTATCCTACAGTGTCTATTCTTTTTGTTTTTATATTTACTCCTAAAATTCATCATCATTTGACATGTAGTTTTTACTGTTTATATTTACTTCTACTGTAATGCAATGTAAGGGCCCATATTTGTCTCATTCTTTGCTAGACTTATATGGCTCATGTAAGCCCAAGAATGCTGTAAGTGCTCGAAAATGTATGTGGAGTAATTTCATGCATTATATCACATACTACCTGTTCATAATATCCAGCTATTTTATTTTGAACCATTTATTTCTTAATTGTATTGCAGCACAGCAGGCTATATTGTGTCCCTCAAAGTGGAGAATATCCAGTACCATAGTAATACATTGCATCCCATTACACCAAACTATATTACCAATAGATACACCTATGCCTTGACTACTTAACCTGATATATTTTTGTCTCTTTCAACATGGAAATATCTTCTATAATAATTAGATTTTTTCATTCCAGTGAAAACCATCTACTAAATACCCTTCCCATTTTATGCTATCCATAATAGGTTTTTAATCACATATTTTGCAGATACCCCCAGAAAACATCAGTAGTTTCACACATATGCCATTTCCCGTTGCCTATCACATCACTCTTGCTAGTATAAAGCCACTAATTGAACCAGATATTGAACCTGAAATTTTTGACAGGGTAAATGCAGGGCTGTCATCTTAAATTTTGGCACCCTATTCAGCAAAGTATTTAAGCTATGTAAACCACATAGCAAAAGTCACACACAGCATAAGTCCCTTAGCTCTGGGAGATGAGATGTGATTGAGTCCAAGTTAATAGCCCTCAGGAAATGCCTACATTTTCTTCCTAGTTAGGATTAATACTCTTTTCCAGTGTGATCAATGCCTCCTTTGCTCAGTAAATGACATATCTTTTTTAAAAATAGTTATGTGATAGTAAAAATAAACTAGCACATAGTCAAACTCATAATGATCACTGTTGTAATTGATTATCTTGTGGAAAAATTTAGAATACTTTTACCCAGAAGAATTATGCTATTACTTATCCTCTTGAATCCTCTTATGTTGTTCTTGTATCATTAGGTCAGAATGTTTTCTTTTTTTATTTAAGATATGCCTTTATTAATTTTATATTTAGCCACATACGCTATCTGTGGATTGTGTAACAATTGAAATATTACCAGTGTACAAAAATTATATCATCACTTCTTTTTTGTAATTCTTAAAACCTATTTATTTCAGGTCTATTTAAGAGTATTTTAGTGTAGGTGTGTCCCTAGGATAACTCCTAACAAATGACATTCACTTTAAACAAAGATAGGGATTTTGACAGTGCTGAAGTTTATGTGAATCTTGTGCACATGGAAAGTAAAACTGGTTGAGAAATATCTCAGTCCATTGAAGTGTAAGAACATTCTAATGCCCAAGAACTCCTTAGCATACAATAAGAATCACACACATCTGCACCTTATGTAACTCTTCTTTGTGTCTGCCACACTATATTTTCCTTTTGCTTGCCTCCACCTTTTACCTACCTCTATAAAACCCTAGGTTCCATTCTTTTATTGTGATGTTTCTTACCAATAAACATTCTCCCTGGTGTAATAGCTTGAATAAAATCATCTCCTTTAATTGCTGTGTGCATTTTTGTTCTTATTAACCCCACATAAGAAACAGTTAGAACAAAATATGAAAGCTTAAAAATAAAACTGAAAAAATGAGACCACAGAAAGTTGCAAAAATGATTCTATGAACTCAATTCATATCCATTTTTAAGTGTAAAGGCTCTGTACTTTTCTCTCCATGAAACAAAATGGTGTTAGAAGAAAAGTAAATAACTTATATTAATTCCCAACAGCTTGACTCAGGTGGCCATATAGACTGTGGAAATTATCTTGAATTCAACTGAAGACTATAGGACAAAGCAAGAATTTGCTTTTTTACTACACAATAATTTTAAAAACCATTAAACAGTCACAAGTCACAATGATTTAACAATATCAATAACAAAAGTTATGTGACATGAAACAACACCCTGTTTCAGAATTATCTTCTGAAATTTTTGAGAACATTGAGACTTTTGATATGATCAATGATTAGATATTTTTAGCAGAAAGAGCAGAGTGAAGAGGCAAACAGCAACAGCTTTACAAACTATGAGTTTAACTACTGTTTTTGTGAAGTATGCTATTTTGGGAAAAGTAATGTTATTGAAATTGTATGTTCAAAACAGTTTGATATGTATAGTGCTCTGTAATCCTTAATTTGATTTTCTGTGCTTTCAATGCCACTTGGTCACTCACAGTCCAAAAATATTTCTATATTGCAATGAAGAAGCAAATTAATTTGAGGAAGATAGACTACATTTACAGGAGTTTTATAAGAATATATTATAATGATAGATGCCATTATATTTTATGTTTGTTGCTCTCTTACTTTGCTAATCTGTAAGCTAAACTTTAGCATTGGTATACATGTGTAGAAAAATAGTTTATATGAGTAGCTCTCAGTATTATTTATTTCAGGGATTTATTGGTAGATTGAGAAATTCCTTCAAATATGTTTATATTTAGTTTTTGTGATAAAAAACATGACAATTTTGATTTAAGTATTTATTTGATCTCATGCTTTAAGTTGTGGATATTGTCTTCACTGAGACACCTAGCTGTGTTAAAAGAATTGAGATAAAATCAATATGTATACTAATCTTATGATATTGAATTTCATGCAATATTGTAGTCACACAATTTTCACAGACAGATACAAACTGAATTGATCTTTTAATAATATATATGACCTTTGAATAAGATGTAGAGTTCTATGCACCGAGGGTGGTGAGAAGTAGTGTACATAGAGCATTAGGAAATGAATGTTCAGGGTCAACAGTATTAATAACAGAGAGAAAAGCTTGACCTCAGTTTTTCAAGTACTGTAGCATTTACACCTCCAATCCAAGATTTTATATTAATATGGAGGCCAGATTGCTTCTCTACCCCATCCTCCCAAAAAATTCACTTGAAGTAAATAATAGCTCTAATAAATTCCTAAATGTTCTAGTATATCTTCTTGTAGTACTATGGTTGAAGTTAATGCCTTTTAAGCACTCTACCACATGATGAAGGCCCCAGCTGGCCTTTAACCAACTGGATCCTTAGAGGTCTGCCAGACCTAGCTCAAAGTATGCTTTCTTAGGATAGCAAATCGCCTATGATCTAAGATTGTTTAGGTAAATATACTTTTAACTTTCAGCAACCCTAACTGTAAACTTAAAATAGATTGGTTTCTTAGTAGATAAATATCTTACCATTATATCTACTGCTTGAAATATTTTAGTAATGTTTATTGAACACTTAACAATAGTACATTAGTTTCTCAGTAAGTAAAAGTCCTACAATTACACCTATACTGCTTCTGATGTTTTAACAAGAATTTTGTTACATCACTGGGTGTTCCTGCTTAGGAATATCATAGGCCATATTCTTCTTCCACTGAGGATTCGCATGCTTAAGTACAAGGCATCAGGTAGGTTGCCTGCTTGCTTAACACATCTGAATGCTAGCAGGTAATGAATTTGTGTGTACAGCATAAAAATGATAGCTATGAGACTGGATTCACATCCCTAAATAAGACAAATACACACTGAGCATCTAGACAGGGTATTAACTTGAATGTTAATTATATAAGTGGGAATTCATGTTCTCTAATGCTTTTCTTCCTATTTTCAGGGAAATAGTATGTGTGTGTGTGTGTGTGTGTGTGTGTATTAGACAGAGAGAGAGAGCAGGAAGAGGGAGAGAAAGAGTGATCCCTTGTTGTCACTGTATTTGATTTTGGTACCCTGTGTATTATATATACATTTATCTGAATTAAGGAAGGGACAGGGAACAACAGAATGGTGAGACAAAGGACAAAGGGGGAACCAATGCAACAGAAACACACACACACACACACACACACACACACTCACACACACACACACACACACTCTCTCACACACACACAGGACAAAGGGCGAACCAATGCAACAGCAATACTCACAAGACAACATGTTAGAAAAGAACTTTATAACTTGGTGGGGACTCACTGCGGGTGGGGGAGTTACTAACTACCTTATGTATGTAACAGAAACACCTCTATACACCACCTTGACAACCAAATTAAATTTAAAAAGACAAACCATAAATATTGCTAATAATGCAGAGAACAGAAAACCCTTGTATATTGGTGGGAGGAGTGTTAGTCTGGTACAATCATTATGGAAATGAGTATGGAAGTTTTTAAAGAAAGGAAATACACAATTTCTCATATAATCCAACAATCTTTCCTCTGGATGACTCAAAAAATGAAGTAATCTTATGTAAAGATGTTTGCATTCCCTCATGGTTCTCAGCTTCCTTCTCAGTAACTAAGATTTGGAAACAATGTAAAAGAGCAGGTGAATGGATAAAGAAACTCATCTATACAGTGGACTCTTAATCCCTGAGAAATACCAAGATCTCTGCAAGGGCAAGTTGGGAAGACATCATGCTAAGTGAAACAGGCCAGGTACAGGAAGAAAAATACTGTAGTATCTCAGTAATATGTGAATGAAACAGAATTACTATGGGTACTGCAGAAGGAGGCCTGGAGGCCAGAGAAGTCAAATCAGCAGCTATTCAGAATGACCAAGTCTAGAGATCCAATATACAGCACAGTAAATGTGGTAAAATGAATTGTACCAGGTATGTGATTCATCCTCAATAAATGGATTTTTGCTGTTCTTGCTACATAATGAGTAACTATGTTATGTTTCAACATTAAAACATTTTTCACATGTAGCCCGTAACATCATGCATGCTTTAAGAATTGACAATGAAGTATACTTACGGAAAGACTTTTTGCAGTTACTGGGAACTAAGTTGTATATAAAAACAAACAGTTTTAGAATTCATAACATTGCAGTATTCTCCAGGAAATAATACACATTTTACTTTAAGCCTTTAAAACAATCTTAGTAAAGATTTATAATTGTTTATATATATATGTATGTATATGGAGAGAGAGTAAAGAGAAAGAGAAAGAGAGTGTCAGGTAATAAGCCAACAGATACTAAATATAAGACTTGGAACACTTGCCTTCAGAAGACACAGGGCACACTTGCATTATTATAAGAAGCAAAAATGCACCACCTAATACAAATGAAGTTTCTAAATTCCAATTTGATAACTATGAAAAGTCTTCAACAAATATATTACAATCAAGCAGAGTGGGCTAAATATTTTTCACATCATTTACCAGTGATTGCTGTAAATGTACTTCCACCTTAATTAATAAAAGATGATTTCGAAATGAATAAATCACAAAGGGTTTCCTTCCAGTATTTGGCCTAATGATGAATAAATGAAGACAAGAGAATTCCATTGACACACAAAGACAGTTTTTCCTCATAAAGGTGAGCTAAATGGCTTTTAAAAAATACAAAGAAAATGTGATTTACTGAAAAGAAAATCTCCATTCACTCTATTTGGAATTAAAGCTAAGGGAAATCTGTAAAAATAACGTCTCTTCAAATACCTCTTTATATGTAGGCATACTGATTAACTGATTGAGAAGAGGACAATAATATTTTTTCCTCATCAGATTAAAAAATAAAGTTAAAAATAAATGCAGTTAATACAACTGTAATAAAAGTCAGTGAAGTGTAATGATCAATGTTATAGAACAGCAAGATAGTAATATTCATAACAAAGGAAGTTTTAAAATAAAGAAAGAAATAGAAAAAGCAGTTTTGAATTTACTGTTTTTTTAGGGGAGGGTGGCATTTTATATGCTTAAGAAGGAAATTGTCTCAGAGTATATTGTATATTGTGTATTTCCAGGCTGAAGGCAGTTACTTAGTTAAAGCACATGTTTTGTGGGTCTGAAATAGTCTTGGGTACTTGTGAGTAGTCACTGCTATGATAAACTGAAGTAGAGAGACCTATACTAGCAATAGTCAGTCTCTTGTCTGTGCACTTTAATACTTTGCCTAAGAGTTTGATGTTGGTCAAGTCATTTATACCCAGAAGCTTTACATTCAGTTTCTGGTATGGGAAAAAAGAACATTTAAAGGGCCAATTACCAGAACTACACATAGGAGTATTTTCATACTTGACAAGTCATGTGGCAATGCTGGGTATGTACTTTCAGCATGTGGGGGCACATACAGGATGATGGAGATTTCAGGGTCAAACAGGGCTCTATATGTAGCAAGTTCCAGTTTGATCTGAGTTCCATGGCGATATACCATGGTATAATATGATATCACAAGGGAACAAATGGAAGCTTATTAACAATGAAAAAAGACCAGACCCATCTAAATATGATGTGTTTAATGTGTCATCCACTTACACAGATGTATGAATTTGTAGTACCCGATGTGGTGATGTCAGGAACTGGGTCCTTGGGGCTTTTACAAAGGATTATGGTGAGCTCATTAGCTCTTTCTCCAGGGAAGAACAGAAAAAGATGCCATCTTGGAGTCCAGAGGAAGATGGTGGAGCAAGCTCTTGCATAGAAAGCAGTTTGAGTATTCCAGTGAACAGTCCTAGGCTAGAGAATCACACCAAGTGTGCCAGCACAGTACAGAGAGTTTGGCCAGAGAGGGAAAATCCAGGCAGCTTGGTCAAGGAGACAGATCTGAGCACTTAGCAGTAGCCAAGGCACCATACCAACAGAGAAAGTCCAGAATAAAGGCGCCAGATGCAGCTTGTGAGCAGATCCTACTCACCACCAGCAAGAACTGAAAAAGGATCATAGACTAAGGATGGCCCAGGAAGGAAGAGTCACTGGTGTGAGTAGAACCCTGACATCCTCACTCCTTCTCACAGAGCAGTGGTGAATAGATAGACCCTCCCCCATCACCAGAGAAGATCTCCATCTTTGATAGTGACAAAGGCTGGGCCCAGCATCTAGCTCCAATTCAGGCCTTGGAAGAATACAGTTGGAGGCATTCACCAGGTCACAGGAACAATCTTTAACAGGAAGAACAGTGCTGGAGGAATATAAATACCAAATTTCAAACTCTACTATAAAGCAATAGTAATCAAAAACATCTTGGTACTGACACAAGAACAGACCGCAGGACCAATGGAATAGTATTGAAAACTCAGAAATGAACCCATAGACCTATAGCCACCTAATCTTTGATGAGCGAGCTAAAAAATAGAATGGCAGAAAGACAGCCTCTTCAGTAAATGGTGCTGGCAAAAGTGGTTAATCACTTGAAGAAAACTAAAGTTAGATCCTTATATATCACCCTGCACCAGAATCAACTCCAAATGGATCAGACTTTGGAGTCAAAGCAGACACCCTGAAAACAATACAAGACAGAATAGGAGAAACCCTAGGTTTCCTTGGCACAAGCCAAAATTTTCTTCACAGAGATCCAGAAACACAACAAATCAAAGAAAGGTTGGACAAATGGGATTGCATGAAGCTGCAGATCTTTTGCATGGCAAAGGACATAGTTAGAAAGATCAACACAAAGCCCATGGATTGGGAGAAGAGCTACACTAGCCATACAACAGACAAGGGTCTCATATCTAAAACGTACTTGGAACTCAAAAAATTAAATCCCCCAACAACAACTGCCCAATAAATAAGTGGGCTAAAGACTTAAAAAGAAACTTCTCTCAATAGGAAATAAAAATGGCCAAGAGACACATGAAGAAATGCTCAACCTCTCTAGCCATAAAAGAAATGCAAATCAAAACAACATTGACATACCACCCCACCTCAGTTAGAACGGCTATAATCAAAAACCTAATAACAACAGATACTAGAGGGGATGTGGACAGAAGAGAACCCTACTGCATTGTTGGTGGGAGTGTAAACTTGTTCAGTCACTTTGGAAAGCAATATGGAGGTTCCTCAAAAGACTCCACATAGAGCTCCCCTATGTCCCAGCAATCCCACTTTTGGGCATTTACCCAAATGATCACAAACAAGACCATACTAAAGCTACCAGCACAACTACGTTTATTGCAGCATTATTTACCATAGCTAAGATACCATAGCTAAGATATTTACCATAGCTAAGATGCCCCTCAGTAGATGAATGGGTCAAGAAAATGTGGCATATATACGCAATGGAATTCTATGCCTCCATCAGAAAAAATGACATTGCCCCCATTTGTTAGAAATGGAAAGACTTGGAAAACATTATATTAAGTGATGTAAGCCAGGCCCAAAGAAGCATACGTCCCATGGTTTCGCTTATTTACAATAACTATTATATGTCTGTGACAAGTAGAAAAGGTCAGATAATATGATGTTAAGTGAAATGAACCCCAAGATAAGGACACAAGTGTATTTTTCTTTCTTGTTATTGTTTTTAACGTATTTATAATATACCACGTGATGTTTTTGTTGCTTTGTATGTTCTTCTCCCATGGTATAACCCCTGTTTTCACTGTATTTGGTGTTGGTATAATTTGGAGAATGGAAAGGAAAAAATAAATTGTTTAAACAGGGATACATGTTGACCCATTGCAACAATGAGATGTACAAGACACTATGTTGAAAAATGAACTTTACAATTTAGGTGGGTGGGAGATGTGCAAGGAGGGAGTGTAGTTGTAGACATGGGAGGAAAAAGATGGTAGTGGAAAATCAAAGGAGGAGAAAGCAATGCTTGATAAGAAATGTATTCATTCCCTTGCTCATGTAACTGTAACACCTCCTCTGTACAGTATTCTCACAATAAAAAACCAATTTTTAAAAAAATGCCATCTTTGAGAGAATGGATGCTTACCAGTTACTGAATCTGCTAACATCTTTGTCTTGAACTTTTCAATCTTCAGAACCTAGAGAGATACATTTTTATTGTTTATAATACAGATTTCAATGAGTACATGAAAGTTGTCAAACAATTGTCTACATTTTTAAAAATAGAAATGAGAAAAAAAGAAATTCATTAGAGAGTTTCCATTATATTTTGCTGAGGTAGTTTTAAATAGAAATTAGGGAGAAAGAAGCTGACTTGAAAAGACCTGCTGATAAAATACTATCGTGTAATGTATGATGAACTATCACAAAAGGAAACACAACTCAGTATCAAAGTCACACGAACTAAAACTGGATATCATATTCAAATTATCTAATGACATTTTGCAAAGAATAGAAAACATTATAAATTAGAACATAGAACTCATATTTCACCAGGAATGGATTGAAAACCCTTTTAAAGGTTAATTAGCTACTTTATCTTTCTCTATTTCAGTGACAATAATTCCTCACAAAAATAGAAGATTCATTGTATTTAGAAAGTAAAGCACAATTTTCTGAATTTGGAACAACTTAGCTGGCTAGCTGCACACATAAAATTAAACTACTTAGATATGTAAACGGAATCTTAAGATACCACTCTTCTTCATATGGTGGATTATAATAGTTCTTTTTCATAAAATGTAAATTTTGAAGTCTTTTTTTAGAGATTCTTCCTTTTCTTCACTCTAAAATGTAAGCTAAGTAAGTGTACTGAGATATTAAGGTAAGTTGTTGAAAACTGCTAGAGTTTAGATTTGGTTGACCAATTCAAGAAGAGCTTGACATATTGTAGTAAAACCTGCAGAAAGCTTTAGTAACTAGAAATTCAACCAATGATTCAGGCTATGGAAAAGTCAGTAATTTTAGGGCTGGGAAGGTGGCTCAGTGGTAGAGCGCTTGCCTTGCATGCTCGAGGCCCTGGGTTCGATTCCTCAGCACCACATAAGCAAAAGGAAAAAAGCCAGAAGTGGTGCTGTGGCTCAAGTGGTACAGCGCTAGCCTTGAGCTGAAGAGCTGAGGGACAGCGCCCAGGCCCAGAGTTCAGGCCCCACGACTGGACCCAAAAAAATAAAAAAGTCAGTAATTTTAATATGTCTTATACATTTACTATTTAAAACTATAAGGAAACTGGATGATGGTGGCTCGTGCCTGTGATCCTAGCTACTCAGAAGACTCACTGAGGCTACTCTGAGGATCCTTGTTTGAAGCCAGCCTTAGCAGGAAACCCTGTGAGACTCTAATTTCCATTTAACTAGGAAACAAAACAAAACAAAATCCATAAGCTGTGGCTTAAGTAGGCAGAATACTAGATGTGAATGGAAAAAGTTCATGGACAGTGTCTAGGCCCTGATATCAAACACTCTGACCTGTGATGCACGTAAACACTCTCTCTCTCTCTCTCTCTCTCTCTCTCTCTCTCTCACACACACACACACACACACACACACACACAAATATAAGGGAAAGTATGTCTTAACTTCTAACGTATTCAACCAAATATTATACTGCATGTCACCAGTATGCAAGTTCCATACAAGTACGCACTTTAATTTTTTACAGGAGATTTATCCCTGTTGTAGCATTTAAATTAAAGATGTCCAATAAATATCCTCAAAATAAATTAATTGATATGTTGATTCATTTCCTTATTTCTTGAGACTTATTGATTATTGGGGATAACAAAGGGAATAATTTGCTCACTTAGGTAACTTTTTAGGTAATTTTTTAAACCAAATATCAAGGTAAAATGTTAAGTCATTTCCAAATCACTAATTAGATTCTTCTTATATGACAGTGAATAAATGTTATCAAGACTAAGTGACAGACAACATCTAGAAGGGTTTTCCTTTAATATGCTCTTATACTTTATGCACAGTAAATCTACCTATTAATCAGTGGTGTCTTAATTAGTTACTGTTTCTTTGGTTTGAAAAGTAATGGTGACACTTCTCATTCCAATTCTCTTTCAGAGCGATAAACAGAATGCGCCCATTCAGGATCAGAATCTGAGTTTAGGATGATTTGTTTCACAAAAATGTATCCCAGCCGGGCGCTGGTGGCTCACGCCTGTAATCCTAGCTACTCAGGAGGCTGAGATCTGAGGATCGCGGTTCAAAGCCAGCCCGGGCAGGAGAGACCGTGAGACTCCTATCTCCAATAAACCACCAGAAAACTGGAAGTGGCTCTGTAGCTCAAGTGGTAGAGCGCTCGCCTTGAGCTGAATTGCTGAGGGACAGTGCCCAGGGCCAGAGTTCAAGCCCCAGGACCGACCAAAAAAAAAAAAAAATGTATCCCAACCTGATATAATTGCCATGTAATAATATTTTTTTCTATTTGAATACTATCATAGGATAATTAAATTATACTTAAAATAGCAATTTTGAATCCATTTTCATGATATAGTTAAGATACAGAAATGTCTCTTTTCTTTCAGTTATTGGGACTTTAATATATTATCTCATGAGGATTGATTGACTTGTCATCATGGTTTCCTTTAGTAAGTTCCATGTGTTGCCAGCTAAATTAAACATTGACAAATGGGATTTTCATGTCATCCTTAGCAACAAAATGTTTGGGGAGGTACCACAGGTGTAATAGGTTTTGCCCCAGGGTTCTATTTTGATTTTTCAAATGATAGAAAATGCTACACAATTCTAACTTTGAATAATGATTCTTTAGCAAACACTCAGCCAATCTGATTTAAGAAAGTCATAAAATTATGTGACCTTGTATCAATAATAGGGAGAGCCATGTGATCTTATGAAGTAGTAGCATGCTTAACTGATTGCTTCCTGGTAATGAACTACAGAACATTGCTTTGCATATTCCTTATGGTCTTTCTAAAGCCAGTAACATATTTCCTTTGTTGTCATGTATCCACTTAAAAACTGCTTATGAGCTGGGTGTGTATGGATCTTGCTTGTAATCCTAGCTACTCAGGAGAGATCAGCGAATCACGGTTCAAAGTCAGCCAGTGTGAGCAGGGAAATCTGTGAGACTCTTATCTCCACTCAGCTACCAGAAAACTGTTATTGGTGCTGTGGCTCAAAGTGGTAGAGTGCTAACCTTGAGCAAAAGTACTAGAGGAAGAGCCCAAGCCCGGAGTTCAAATCCTATGGCTAGAAAACAACAAACAAAGAAACAAACGAGCAAACAAAAACAAAACACAACAACAAACAACCTGTCTGTTATTCCTTTAAACCAACTGTATTAGAAATATGACTAGAAGTTCTGTTAGCACATTGTTGTATATGAGCCAATAAAAACAAATGAAACACTTTTTATTCATTGATGTTGCATCATTTAGGGTTTGGATATAAAAAGCCAATTTAATCTATAGTCAAAATATTGATCAGAGTGTTATTTGGCTAGCTTTGCCTAGCATTGGATTACACTTACAAGAAAAAAAATGGGGCCACTAAGGTGTCTACTAGCAATGTGATTTTACAGCTCTTCATAGAGATGTAAAGTGAGTTTATAATTAGTTAACCAAGTCATCCTAATGCAGGAATCCTATCTACTTAGAGGAAAAACAAAACAAAATGAGCAAAGTCACAACCCATTTCCACAGATTGTGTATAATTTAAGACTTTGAAAGACCTGTGTTCGCTTTTCTTCAATGAGATTACTTATAGGATTTGGTCTTTCTGTAGATGAATAGCTCCAGCTGTACCCCATTATGGTAAAATAATTTTAATTATTATTTATAAATGTTTACCTCTGATTTATTCTCAGAAAAAATATTTGATTACACACATGATTTTTATGAATTATATTAAGTTGACCCTATTGCAACTAATGGACACAATGACATATACTTTTTTTATTTTTTACAGCATTGGGCTATGCGCCTACCAGCTCATTAGAACATCTGTAGGTGATGGAGATAAGATTACAGTGTGTCCAGAAGCTCAGTAAGGCAATTATAGAACTGAACTTCCTAGGCTGCACTTTATTGTTTCAGCTATCCACTAAAACACATCAAGATCATCGATATGCATTTCTAATTTAGTGAAAAAAGTTAATAATGGGAGAACTATGTTTATCGATGATATAGCTCTGTGTGAAGAAATAGTTTAGTAAGAATTGATTATAAATTTTAAGCTTAACTTTTGTTCTATGATTTTTAGGAACATTACATTTATTTGGCTTATTTCTGCTCTACAATAAAGGGTAAAAAGTAACCCATACATTCATACTGAGGATAAATTGATCACTGTATAATTGAGCTCAATGTAGAATATGTTTTCTATTTCTGATTCTATTTCATTATAGGCTTATTACATGATTACTCTGTGTTCATGAAACCTGAGTCTTCACTTGTACTGATCCAAATTTTTAATGCTGTCATACATAATGAAAATTACACTGTGTAGCAAATTGATCAGAAAAAAATTAGAAAATACCATAAGCAGATTGGCTGGGTCAGTAAAAATTAATCATTCGTATGGTATGCACTTAGCATCACCTTTTACCTCATATAAACATGTAAATTTTTCACATACCAATAACATTTTATTTTTGAATCTCTTTTTGATATTTGAAAATTAAATACCATGCCTCAACATGGTAAGAAATTTAAAGATCATGACAGTAATGATGTATATTTTTCAATATTGTGCATATGTGTAAGCATGTTAATATTTTAGTCAGAGACATTTTTATGAAACCACTATATTAAACAGAATTTACTAGCATTATAATTCATCTAGAAATGAACTTAATGAGTTGGGCAAAGTGTCATCTAAGCTAGAACACTCAATATCTTTTTCTACCTGAAGGAGAAACAATTTAAGTGACCTAGTGAATTATTCTGGTTATCAATTCTCATCACTAAAAACCTGAACATCATATTTTACTTATATTGACATACAAATAGGAGATGTATGGGCTCCAAAAATCATGCACCCACCACACCAATCATGGCTATTTATCCTCAAAAGAGTTCCAAAACAATAGGGAGAAATGCCACAGATTAAAAAAAAAGAAAGACAGAAAAAAGATATACTAGGTCTTTACAGATTTTTTTGTACAAGGCATGATGAGTTCCTACTGAATTTCTTAATGCCCTCCATAATGTTATATAGTGATAAGACTTTAGTAATCCTTTTTTCCATTTATTCTTTTCTTTTAAATTTATGAGAAAACTATGAAACAAGAAAAACCAAGTAAGCTAGTCAAGGTCAAGGTTATAAAGTAAATTAGAGAAGGCTCAGAGAGAACCTTTATGTGCTAAATCTCTTAGTCAAAATAATTGGAATACTTTGAAAAAAATCACTAGAGTACTCTAAAAGTGTTGCTGCTGTCTCTATAAATCTGTGGGAAACTTGTAATTAAAAACAACTATTGTGTTACTTTTGTGAATCATTTAAAATACTAATAAATTTTAAAATAGAATCGTAGGCTAAATATTAATAGAAAATATTATCATGATAACATTTACCATTTAAGCAAAATAAAAGATGTGCAAGTATATTAGTCCATTTTTGTAGCTGTGAGGAAATACTTAGCTTAGGCTACTTTACAAAGAATGGGAATTTTCTAACATTTTAGGAGGCTGAAAGTCCTCAAGACTTGGTAATTACTGATGTGTTAGGCACCTGATGACAGCTGAATTGTGAGGTCATGATAATGGCAGAAGTTTGTACATAAAGATGAAATCATATAACCACAGAGTGACTTTGGTAAGGTATGGCTTGTATAATTTTTTCCAAGAGAACCCATTGCAGAAGCCCAGCATTTCCTCCCCAGCATAGTACAACTGTTGACCTCTGGACTTCTGATTATGTCCAATCTTTGTATGCATTACTCCTCATGTCTTTATAGCAAGGGTGAAGCATCCAACACATGAAATTATGGGAGACAAGTTCTAAGTCAGAGCAAGCACAGTTACACTGTAGTTTGCTTCATTTTCCTCTGAATGCCATAAACATACACCTTCACTCTCCATTCTTTGTTTCTCTGAGAACCATAAAGCGTCTTTAATTAATCTGTCTTATAATCTTTTATTACACTTACTCGAATGTTATTGATTTAGGAAAATTATCATGATAGGTAATTTAGGAATATTCTGTTTCAAAATGGAGTTAAGTTTTGTTTCTGAGAGGTTTGAAAAATTAGACAGTGTTGGTGAATCTGCAAGTTTGAGCTACAAAATTACACCCCTTATGCAATCAGAGCTAGTCAATAGCAATTCTTCCTTATTCCAACTTATGTAAGCACCATTGATAGAAAAACAGAGTTCCATCCATTTCACATCTACTTTGTTTTCAGGCAATATTTTCCTTATAATACTCTTATTGGTTCAAAACAGAAGATATTATTTTTTCTTTTTTATTAATTCCTCACAAATTTATATTCATATCTTCTCTTTTGTCAGTTCAAATAATCTAGGCCATCATTCAAAGACAATAAGGCCATCATTCATCAAAAGTGTAAATTTTATATGTAAGGAAATTATTCCATGCAGTGCACCTCTAAAAAAGTTGCTGTATACTAGTAAGCACAAAATAGCTGCTTATCAGATAATACAGAAATTAAAAGAATATATATTCACTGTCCATATATGCACTGTAATTTCATAAATTTATATTTAATTTGGAAGTATGTATTTCAATTAGAAGTATGCATCTGTGTGTAAGCAATTCTTTTGACCTATAGATAAATACTACACAGATAGATAGGTAGGTAGAGAGAAACCAGAATTTTGTATAAAATTATTATAATGCTTTTATTTTTCCTGTGTTGTAAGTTAGTTTCCTGTATGTTGGGAAGAGTATCCTCGGTCTATATTCGGAAAGTGTCAATCCCTTAAAATGCCTGTTTATATTTACTGTCTCCTCATTAGAATTATATCTGGCATTTTTATCATGCATGAATCTACTTTCTACTGTTATAGTTCCAGACTTATTCTAAATATCCTGATTATTTGTTTTTCCTCTTTTACTGATTATTTTTCCTAGCTTGACACGTTGAATTCTATGTATTTTTAGAAGATGCTTTTGTTTCCAATCTGTCACTGATTTTTTTCTACTGCCTTGCTTTAACTTTACTCCCTTGAATATATTTTCTGAAACATGGTTTAAATTATATATAAAAATATTACTGGTAAAGTTCTTAGTGCATTCTGCCTTTAAATAAGATTACATTGAAATCTATATCTGAAAATTTTAAATCCCATTACGACAATTCCTCCAGCCAAAATCCTAACAATATATTTTTACATATAAAACATTTTGGATCCATTCACATAAAATAAGATACATTTATTTCTAGTGAGACTATAATAAATTCTCTCAAGACTAGAACTGGTTCTCTGATTTTTCCACTTACAAAACAGAGAGGATGCAAAGCCTCTAAATTCTTGAAATCTATCTCTTCCAAATCATATTTGCTATTTATTTGAGATGTGTTGCTACCCATCAGATTTATTTGTTTACCTTGAAATGAAAACAGAAAAGGTACACAATACAGATAAAACATTTATTTGATATTTTCCTTTGGTTCATAGCCAACATGGTAATTGTTCTCATTTTCACAATATTGTCATGATGTAAGGACTAACTTTAAAAGAATAAGAATGTCTTTATTATCTGTTCTTATGCTGTTACTGTGTTTTAAGCCATCAGAATAAGACTTTGAAGTGTTACAGGCTTCAAAAATTATGTATATATACATATATGCATATGTATATACACACACATATATGACTGGAGATCAGGGAAAGGCAGTCCTGGGATTTTAACTCAGGGCCTAGAAGCTGTTGTTTTCAAGGCTGATGCTCTACCATCTTGAGCCACAGCTCCACTTTTGGCTGTTTGTTCATTAATTGGAGAAAAGTGTCTCATGACTTCTTGCATTGGTCTGGCTTTGAATCATAGTTTGAAATTATGTATATATAATAGTTAAGGCTGTATGCTTTGCTTTTGTCTTAATAAAAATTATAAGTACTGTGATTCTGTTTAATGTCTTAACTATTCAGAATAATTTAGCTTACACCCACTGAGTTGCAGTCACAAAATATTTTATTCAGCGTCCTAACCATGATTTTAATTGATAAATTTCTAGAAACAATAAAAAAGTTCTAATCTACAACAATCTCTAGAAATAATATTATTCTCCTTCAATACCTGAAAATGTACCATGTGACTGATTCATTAGCATTGAAACATATAATGATCTCAATGATAAAGCACATAGTTTTTTTTTTCTATGTTTTAATATGCAGCACCCAGAGCTATGTCCGA
This sequence comes from Dipodomys spectabilis, assembly GCF_019054845.1. NCBI lineage: Eukaryota > Metazoa > Chordata > Mammalia > Rodentia > Heteromyidae > Dipodomys > Dipodomys spectabilis. The sequence continues at coordinate 15,486,605 of NW_024870709.1, forward strand.
TAACATACTATTTTGCGTACGCTGTCTCAATGGGGAGAGTATAGAAGACCGAAGATGGCTGTCATGGCAAGGCATGTATGTGGTCATGTAAGTTAGATTTCTAGGCAGTTTCAGAATTCTTTCGATAAAGATCGAGGGTATTGTTTTTGTTCTTGAATTTTGCAAGAATGGAGATATCAGCTTATGCTAAGTATTACCTTTCCTTTTTTGTCTCTGGTGATTTGTATTCATTTTCCCAATTACAATTTCCTTATTTGCGGTTTTATTCTGAACTTTGCAAAGTAACTGCCAGGAAATTTGATAAGTTAAGAAACATTTCTAATCGCTTCTTTAATACAACTGTTACCATTTCTTTTTCCATGTTTGAGGATTTCATGTAGACTGACACTAGGGAAAAAGAACATTTTATTTTTCAGATTAGAATTTCTAGATCAAAGTAGATATTAAGTAACAAATTAGAGGATAGAGGACTTTTTTGTTCTTCCACTCTTCCTTATCTCTGTCATTTATCTTCTTTCGTCCTTGCTAATGCCTATAATTATTATCTTATTGAAATGACTAGGTGTTTTCTTTTTAATATAATGGTCATTATCACCTCTTTTTACCATTGCAACAATGTCTAACATAGTAAAAACTTCATAGTTTTAAATGTTACATAAAAGAATCTTTGTTGCAAGAATGTGGATGTGTTTGGGTATTTTATACTTCTTAGCAATGTTAAGTGTACAATCTTTTAATGTTAGAATATTATATAATGTGAGTTAGAATTAAAAGAACAAGACATATATTAGTAAGGAAAAAGAATAGTTTCAAAAAGGAGCCCTTGAAAACTACCTTGAAGAGCTTCATGTATTTAGCAGTAAATACATGTTCTGGATAACCAAAACTATTGCCAACTGCTAGGAAAAAAGTCATATTCTTCTTTTTTAAAACTCCACAAATTCTTCTAACCATGTTATTATGAAATCTTGAACATTCCTAATGAAATTTGTTTCACTAAAGTCCTACCTACTTACACTGCTGTATATATTTCTGTTGGTCCCACAGATACTTGTGTGATATACTGGTTTAAAAACCAAATTGTAGCAAAATAGCACAATTGATTTTTATTAGCCTGGGACCTTAGAAGACTTAATGCAAAAGAAACTATTGTAAGTGACATTGTAACAGGTGGGTTTTTCAGCATAATTTTTACTTAAAAAATCCCAGTGAAAGAATTGTAAAACTCAACAACACCAAAACAGAATTTTCCTTTATGAAACACTTAAAATAATCCCTGAATCCCAGAAGTTTCTTTATTAAAATTCTGAATGGAAACTCATAACTCATTAGTTTCTACCATTTATCCCTTATTTTCTGGGCAAGCACTGTAATCAAAATTAAATTTACTTTGAAAAGCTTTAGTAATGCAATAATACATCACAAGGGCAAATTCTTCATAGCATACTTCCTCACAATCTGCAAACTCCTAGCATACAATACATGTCTCAAGTGCTTAATAATTGTATGTGGTTTCATGCAAAAAGGATAGGGAGCCAGATACTCTTCTTCAATCATTTGTTCCTTTATCCATTTATTAAATAAGTAGACATTAAGTGTACATGATGAGTCGATTAATGAGTATAGTATATTCAATGTCATCAAGGAACAATTAAATACCTCTGATTTTTTTCCTTCAGGGATTTCAACAATATTTAAACCAATGTGCTGCTTTGGTAATTCATATACATATATTGAAATTGAATGTACATGTAAGTTCTGACTTGTTCTAAAAAGTCATACATCTTCATAGCACATAAAATTACAGATTATAGATATAATATACAAATGTATGTAATATATGTACTATTCATATGTATGTAATTAAATATGTATGATTGTTATATGCCATTTGGCTTACTAAGCTTTTCTGTAGATACAATGTATCTTGGGTTGCTTTTGCTTTGTCTTGCCTTCATGCCATCTTCAAATCTTTACCCCTCTCTAGCTGTATATTCTATTTTTGATGGGTTTATATATTATCTCAAGCTATTAGTGATTTTATGTAGCTTGGGTCAGATTGATGTGGGTTTCTGAGTATTCAAATTTGCAATTTTACTAGCCAACATACTCATTCATATACTAAGCAGCTCACCAAGCATCTCCTCCCTGTTATGGCTCAGTCATCCCATGTATTTCTCTGGTATAGTGTTTCTATATCCACAGGTGCTCTTGTTATTACAGCATGACAGAATGTGAAGAGAGTTCTGGAGGGTTGTGATTGGCAATCAAATGATCTGGCTTGGAATTAACTCAAGATACTCCCTGTTCCAGAAGACTGGCCATGTGGAATCCAATGACTGCTATACTATGAGGAAGTAAAACATTCATTCCTCTGTGAGCAATAAAAGAGAGACCAGGTGCAAGTGAGTGCTTGAAATCTGAACTATAGCTGGTGAAACTTATAGGAAAGGTTTACCAGAAATAGTTAACAGAATGTGTTAAAATCACTGCAGGATTGGGTAAAATGTATAATGATTTTAAGTGATAATTTGAGGTTGCTGTTATTGTTATGGGTTTAAGGTAAATAAAAGCTACAGAGATTTTAATAAGACATAATCTGCAAAACAAAGAAAATCAATTAATGAGTCTGGCAATGATGACCCACTCCTGTAATTCAAGCTACTCAGGAGGCCAAGACCTGAAGATCAAGGTTCAAAGCAAACCTGGGCAGGAAAATGCTCAATTAACCATCAAAACAGTGGGAAACTAAGCTGTGAATCAAGTGGTAGAGCACCAACCTTGAGCAAAGAAAGCTGGGGGACAACATCCAGGGCCTGAGTCCTAGCTCCAGGAATAGCAATAAAAAAGACAAAAAAGAAACCAAGAAATGATTAAGATCAAATGAAAGAAATTATTCTCTATAGATAATTTTGAGACTGCAATGTAATATATTTGGAATAGAAGTCACAGAATTTTGACCTGGGTTATTTCCAACAATTGTTGTAGGAGATCTTATTTAGAACATGTATGTTAATAAATATCACAGATAAGTTTTGTAAGTTTTCTTCATTAAAATATGGATTTAATGTATCTACCTTCAATTGTATATGGTTTGTTTTCATTTAAAACCTGTGTGATTCTGCAAGCTCTCAATGGTGATGCTACAGGAAGTTATCCATATTTTCCTTCATTATTCTTTTGGTACATTTTCATTTTAGTTGCACAGTTCTATGCCATTTTTTTTCCTAAGAAGATATAATTTTCAGCTTTCTAAAGTACTTTAATTTCAGTGACAATTATTTCTTCTAAATTATTCTCTAGATGGAGGTCTTAAAAGGACAAGTTAATGATGGTAGAGGTGTATTTCAAGAAAATAATTGGCATCACAGGGTTGCAAGCTTTGTTGCTTTTCATTCTGTTTCACATCTGCCTCATAAACAACTATAAACTCTCCAGAGTTATCTACCATTAGTTAATCATGTAAGAGATTAGTGCTATGAATTAGGATCATTGCTCTGCCTTCTTGAGAGGAGTTAAATTAAAAGAAATTATACCTCTAAGTTTCTCCTTCAATATTTCCTCTTTTTCCTCAAGAATATTTCTTGGAAAAATGCCATAACTGCCTTCAACTATTTAACTCAATGATGAGCCTATTATTTTATCAAAAAACTCAGTGTTTATTCATCTCATAATAGTATAGTAATTACCTATTTGTTTATCTGAGTTCAAAATACCACCTGTTACAAATTTAGCCATCTTATAACACAGTGACTCCTAGAATTGCTTTGGCCAGTTTTCACATTATTAAAGGATTTTTAAAACATAAACAACAAATCATATGATTGCTCTGTTTCATAGATTACCATGTTTAAAATTAAAATAACATTAACTGCGAGAAACAAGCAACAACCCTGATATATTTGGATGAATTTAAAAACCCAGCTGTATTATTACATAATATTTATATAATGAGAAATTTATTCTATAGTGTGCTGAAATTAAGCTTTAAAAGTGTGTGAATATGAATAATGGACTATTGAAAGGCCTTTGAAATGAATGCTATATTGTTAAAATCTAATGATGGTAGGTATATTGACTGAACTGTTCAATTAAAACGTACACACATACATATCCACATAGTATTTGCATACTATTCAAACCAATATGAAAGCTGGGTGCCGGTGGCTCACGCCTTTAATCCTAGCTACTCAGGAGGCTGAGGATCACAGGTCAAAGCCATCCGAGGCAGAAAAGTCTGTGAGACTCATCTCCAATAAACTACTAGAAAACTGGAAGTGGCGCTGTGGCTCAAGCGGTAGAGCACTCGCCATGAGCTGAAGAGCACAGGGACAGCGGCCCAGCCCAGAGTTCAAGCACCACGACCAAAAAACAAAAAACAAAACAAAAAAGTATGAAATCATGCCATAATAGTAAAATGTTAACATTAGTTTTATTTTGATTGTGGAAGTTACATATTATATTTTATTACATTTCTTAAATTTAAAGATATTTTAAATCACCATATGTTATTCATATAACAATTTTTAAGACCAAGCGTTTAATATGTTTTTCTGGTTCATAACATCCAATTTAATTTGTACATATTTATAGAAAGTTTTTTAGTATGACGTAGGTTAATAATTTTTTTAATTTGTATTTTATTGTAAAGATGCTGTACAGAGGGGTTATAGTTACATGTGTAAGGCAATTAGTACATTTCTTATCAAACATTGTTACCACTTCTTTGTTTTTCTCCCACTATCCTTCCCCTCCCCCAATCCTCCCCGCCCCCAAGTTATCAAGTTCATTTCCAGCATAGTGTCCTTTGGGTATTGTTTCATTCATCCTTTGTCCTTGTTTCAACATTTTGTTATTCCCCTTTCCTTCCCCAAATCAAACCAAAGTAAACACAATACACAGGGTACCAGAATCAAAGACAGTCATTACCAGGGATAGACTAATGGCAAAAGCAAAATGAAATAAAGTAAAAAGAAAGAACTAGATACAGTATATTGATGACAACAAGGTCAACCATCACAAGAAGGACCTGTGTTTCAATGTCTTGGAGTTCATTTCAATTTTCATCATTTTATATGGCCATATATACATAGTTTTTGAGCTATTATGGTCCTCTGCTAGGAATACTAATTATTACAAGTGAGGGAAAACATTATGTTTCTTTGGGTCTGGTTTACTTCACTTACATGAGTATTTTTCCAAGTCTTTCCCTTTCCTCACAAAAGTAACAATATCACTCTTTCTGATAGATGTATACAATTCCATTGTGTATATATGAATTTTTTTCTTCAAATAAGACTCAATATTCTGTAGTTGTTTCCACATTTACAAAGGCCTAGCTAGCTATTTATAGTTAAGTTATTCTCTCTAGTTTTATTGCAGGAAAATATTATTCACACCATAGTAAAAAACTATCTATTTATAATACTTCTGATCTAGAAATGAAACAGACTGGTAACAATCCAGTGGGTGAGGTTTACAAAAGATCAAGCAAACGTTTAAATAAAATCTAAATATTTAAATCCAAGTTTGCATACATAGAAGCAACTGAATATTTTTTTCTTTTTTTCTTTCTTAAGGAAAGAAAAAACAAAAAAGCTTTATATTTTATGTAGGTACTTGCTTTAAGACAGCTTTATTGTGATCTATACTTTTATATTACAGTTGACAAAAAAGCAGATAATGTAATGTTTAAATTACTAATGAGGAATTAATGAAATATATTAAACGCCTTCAACAGTAAAAACACACATTCAAACTCAAATATTTTATGTTGTATTCTTTTGAATTATAATTACTAATTCTGTTTGTTTATATTAGACTTTTATAACCTAAAACTTAGAGCTACATATGTCATCTCTCCGTCAGATACATGGTAAAAATATCAAAAACAGCAATTGTTTTATATCTTGGATAACCAAAGTCCATCATTGTACCTGTCTAGTAACATTCTTAGAAATGTAGAAATCATTCATTTGATATAATAGAAATTGAATCATTTAAATTATATTTAATTAAATATAATTCATTTAAATTATATTTAATGTATAATTTGTAAAAAGTCAACTTTATAACTTGGAAGTAGGAGTGATTAAATGGAGAACAAATCAAGGAGTGACTGACTAGGAAGCATTGTAATAATCTGAGTTAGAATTGTAACTCTGTGCACAACTACTTAATAAGAACATTTTTAAAAGGGGATTATTAATCTATACTTCTCCTAAATTAGAGAAGGCAAAAGTCTAAGTTATAAGTAATTAGTATAATCAAAAGGACAGAATAAACACTTATAAAAGTATAGCAGCTAGGGAATAAGATGAGGGATCAGTCAGTGGGCAAATTGAAGATTAACTGAAGAGGCTTTAATAGCTCAAATGGTGAGTACTGATAGCTGGGAGAAAACAAAAAGAAAAAGAATGAAGGATATGGATATTTATTCATTATAAAACTCTTCTATGGTAAGGAGTGGGTCATTCTGCCTGTTAAGAAATAAATGAATTTTATGTACCAGTTAATTACATGAAAACACCAACACAATTAAAATTATGGCACTAGACATGTAAGACTGTACAGGAACAACAAAAGAAAAATGTATTGATTGTGCATGAAATATGCAAATTATTTAGTGTGAATTATTTCTTGAGTAAGATAAATATGATAAAGGATTATGTAGACAAAAGGTTAAATATAATTGGAAACTGGGGAGACTAGATGACATCTTTTGTTACTTTTTCCTCAAAGCCAGCATTCTTACTTTGTCCACATTATGATTTAAATTCCTGCTACACATCATCCACTAGGCATCAAGTATTTTGACTTAATCTAAAAATAGTGTAGGAAACATTTAAACAAAAGTGGACTTTACTCTGGAAACACTGTGTGCACATGTAAAATTGTGAATCTTCTATGGTGAAATGCCTCATGTGTAAGTGATGAAAAGAATTAGAGATGTTTGAAAAATGCTTTGACTACAAATAATTAAAATTTTCTTCCTCTGAGTTGTTGATCTGGCCATACATGTATAATAGATGCATCAAACTCTTTCATATCAATAGAAATAGTTCATTAAATCATACATGTAAGTATACATTCAAATTAGAATAATATGTTCATAAAAATCCAGAAGAATATTTTTGTGAAATATCTAGATATTAACTTTAAAGCATCATTTAAAAATATTCTAATAAAAGTAAGAATACATTAAATTTTACATAGGAAAACCATGAAGTATATTTGAAAATCTAACCCTTTTTCCAGTATGGGTAAAGCTTTTATTTAAAGAGCTTATTACAAAAGCTTACTTTTTGTATTTTAGATATCTCCATTTCAAGTTAAAATTCTACATGCTATGCTGGTGAATTAGCATGTGTTATTATTCAATCACCCGAATATATTTAAATTATTCATAACTCATAATATATTTCCATAGATTTTATCAGAAAATTTATTTCAACTTATTTAAATTCAGAATATCTAATTTTTATTAAAATGTTACAACATGTAACTTTTTCTGTCATTTAGTTTCTCCTCTCTTATGTAGGGAAATGAGGTATGCCACTTTCTGCTTCAAAATAAAAGACTTGTTGATGGTAGATACTTTCAAAGGGTTTTTATGTCCCTGGAAACAACTCACTATGATCGTGAATACAGAATTATAAAAAAAGATTATCAGTATGTGATCACATTTTTAGTTTTGATGATGACTATATAAAATTATCTCTTTAATTAAAACTGTTATGATTTAGTCACCATTGAGCTGATTTCTCCATCAAACAAGACTACAACATTAAATAATCTCTAACTGTATTTTTTTTTTTTTTGGTCCTAAGGCTTTAACTCTGGGCCTGGTCACTGTCTCTATGCTTCTTCTGAGTAGTTTATTGGAGTTAAGAGTCTCACAGAGTTTACTGACCTGTCTGGCTTCTAACCATGATCATCAGATCTCAACTTCCTGAGTAGCTAGAATTACAGGTATGAGTGAGCCACTGGGTCTAGCTCATATCTTTCGTTGTAAATTTGTTTATATGTGTGTAGGGAGTACTAAGTGGATGGTAATACTACAGGACTCCTGGCATGACTTCTGTTTCATGTGTTCATGTCTTTTTTTTTTTTTTTTTTTTTTTGTGCTTAGGCAGGTACCATGCAGTTTCTGTTCCTATGACTCCAAAGTAGAATTTGACTTCTGGGGTTGTAATAACCTCGTTATTGCTTATTTTTTTCTTTGGATTATTTTGGTTAACACAGGTTGTTTTTGTTTCCATATAAAATTCAGAATTAAGTTTTACTTATGTTAAGAATATCATTAGAATTTTGATGAGAATTACATTCCACTTTTAGATACTTTCGGTTGAATGGTCATTTTCATGATATTAATTCTGTCAATCCATGAATACAGGAAGTCTTTCTACCACTTGGGGTCTTCTTCAATTTCTGTCTTCTAAGTTTTTTTTAAAAATTTCCTTATTGAATTAATTCCTAGGAAATTTTTCAGGTTTTGAGACTACTAAAAATGATTAAAGATTGTAATATTTTTCTGATTATCTAATTTCTTCCTAGCCTGGTTTTTATTGTTCTAAATAAAAACTACATATCTCTGTATGTCCGTTTTATATCCTGCTACTTTGTTAATTTTTTTAAATCATAATTAAAAGAATTTCTTTTGGTAAAGTTTAGGAGATCCTATAATTATTGCAGAATAATATTACGTGCAATTGGGGATGTTTTGAGTTTCTTTCTACTTTTATTTCATTTTCCCCCTAAGTACTCTATTATATATCTACAAGTATACATCTTCATAATGTGACTATATTATTTATTTCTTCTGTATACATTAATACACATAACAGTTTATTATTCCTTAAAAATGTGAATTATGTCTTCATTCTGAGTCAAAATGAAAAAAAATGTATACACAATAATGAATACATTCAAATTTTCTTCCTTTATTGCTGAAGAATAAGAAAGGCATGTCATGGTTGGTTTGCCATACTTTCTTTTTTTCTTATAAAGACCACCTTATAAAGCATTGACAAATAACTAAATATGGTTTTCTAGAATGAACAATCTTTCTGGAAAGCTTACAGTAGTCAAATACTCTGGGGACTTCTATGAAATCCATATGTAAAATAATTTGTTGTATAATCTAAGCATAAAAAAAATCACTGAGCTGGGTGCCAGTGGCCATGTCTGTAATCCTAGCTACTCAGGAGGCTGAGATCTGAAGATAGTGGTTCAAAGCCAGCCTGGGCAGGAAAGTTCATGAGACTCTTATCTCCAATAAACTACTAGAAAACCAGAAGTGGCACTGTGGCTCAAGTGGTAGAGCACTTGCCTTGACTGAAGAGCACAGGAACAGCGTCCAAGCCCAGAGTTCAATCACTGATATTCAATATGTTTTTAATTTTCAACATGATGAACTAACTTTATTTTACATTAAGAGACTGAGCAATACGAACCAACCCCTTTTAAAATTAAGGAAGATTGTATGAATCATTAGAAATTACTCCTGAAAGAAAAGGCTATAGAATAGAATACTGAATATGCATAGGTCCACAATTCAGAAATGGACAGAAATCCAAAGGTATTAATTTAGGTAGAAGTAATTTTGACTTTGAAGAATTGCCGATATTCTAAATACTTTTAAAATTGTATATTGCCTTTCACAGTGTTCAGAGCCCAGAGAAACCACTAATGAATATCAAGAAAATCTGATAGAAAATTCTCATCACCTTGGAATGGGATCTGAAAAATCAATATGTGAACAAAAAGCAGGATTTAAGAAAGAAATTCAAATCTACTGGAATTCATCAATGAGTAATTAGGGTGACCTAGATATTTTCAAACCTTGGCAAAGATCATATTGTTAATACCTTTAGGAATATGTTAAAAGCAAATGAAATTCATTTCATACTAGATTCATGGTGTTCTTATAGTTTCTTCAAGCACAATATCCCTCACACAATCAATGGGTCTAGATATTGGAGTTATCTATTAATTTCACAATAACAACAGATTTTTTTATTCAGGAGCATTTCAGTTGAGAATTATGAATCATAAATAATAGTAGCTTCAACAAAGCAATTCACAGACTTTCTAGGCCTTCACATCCAATTAAAAATTAAAGTATCTCTGGGTATGATAAATAGTATATTGGTTAAAAAAATAAACTTATAGCAAGTAAGCAAAGAGAATTTTAGAAATCTTTTATATTCTACAGCATCAAAATACAGTTTTGAAATGTTCGTATGAATTGGAAAAGATAACAATTGAGTTTTGAAGTGTGTAAAATATAATCTTAAAGAAGAAATAATTGTCTGAGCACCGGGGCTCACTCCTGTAATTCTAGCTACTTAAGAAGATGAGATCTCAAGATGGTGTTGCAAAACCAACTCAGGCACAAATCTTTGAGATTTATCTCCAATTAACTAATTGGATTACTGAGTTCATACCTCACTACCTGCACAAAAATAAATAGCTAAATAAACTAGCAGGAATATCTAATAAAATAATTGTATCTAAAATAATTAAGTTTAATGCAATAGTCATTTCCTTTGAAAAATATTTTCAAAATTTATGCTTCTACCCTTTGGTAGGCTGGTGAGAACAAAATTGTAGTTCTTTGAAATTCAAATAAGGCATTATGATTTACCCCTGTTGAAAATAGAAAAGTACATCTTTTGGTCATAGTTTCCACAAATATCAGTATCAAGTCTTGTTTCTTAACTCAACTATTAATATCAGTAAAACTTTACTTGATTTCAGTCATTCTGAAAACATCAAACATACTTTATTTTCAGGGTCTCCACCTCAGTAAAAAGGACATTAGGACTAAATAAGTAGGAAATCAAAATGAGATTTTAGGGGAATCTCTTAATCAAAATTTCATGAAAAGAAAGTGTGTTAAGCTTTATTAAAATTATATAAGAATAATTTTAATGCATACAACTTTCATTCCAGCTTTTATTGTAGTGACTCACATGACTGCATAATGGATACCTCATCAAAATCTCAAGTGCATTCTGACATGTCCTCTATGTCATTCTTGAGTTTCTTTATGTGATCATACCTACCTCCTTCCATCCAGAATAATACTGAAAAGTATATGATCTTGTAGATAATAGTATATATTTCCTAAATTTTATACTCTATATAAATAAAGGAATATAAGTAATAAAATTGACAAACATTGGTTTAAAAAGTTAAACATTTTAGCTAGATAGTTGAAGTTTCAAGTGGAAATCCAGCTAATCAGGAAACTGACATCAGGATGAATTTGGGTTGAGATCATCTCATATATCAACTTCTGTGAAACTTCATCACATCTGAAAAATCTGGGCAGTATAGCACGCACATTGTCTCAGCTAAAATTAGATGGGTAAGTATGAAGTCTGCAGGGTACAAAAAGCAAGACTTTATTACCCTCTCAAGAAAAATAAGTAGACAAAAAGAGCTACAGGCATGTATCAAGCAGTAATGTATTTGCTTTGCAGATGCCAGTTTGATTTGAGTTCAAACCCCAGTATTTCGAGCACCCAGAAAATCTTTAGCTGATTTATACATTTAAAAAATTCACAGAAAATTTGTTATGTTAATAAGTACATTCATAAAATATTGGTGAAATGCACTCAGATTAAATATAGAAGATAAGGCTAAGAAAAAATACTGTAACTGTGACTATCTGGGGTTTGCTAGGATATATTATCGTTTCATCAGGGATTTTGGAGAAATAGAAAGGCTTTGAAAGATTTGAGGCCATAATGTGGGTATTTTGACTTTGGTTGCAGTATAAAAATTAATTTAGATGTGGAGGAATTACAAAAGAGATTTCTACCAATAAATTCTTTGGATCCTTAAGAGTGGCACTAATTTCTGCCAAACTCTGTTGTTTAGAATATAATAGTGATTTACCATTCTGGTGATATGTGAGTAGTTGAAAGGGGTTTCTGTTTAATTTTGCCTATTAGTCTAGCCTATGTCCTACAAAGAATCCAGTGTATGTATCATGCCAACTGTTATGTCAACTCTGATTATTTATTCAGAGATCAGGAAAATGACCACCAGATGTCTTTGCGAGCTAAAGAGATAAACTATAGGATTGGTCAGGAGGCTATTTATTCCCCCAGTTGCATGTAACCTCTCTTTAAGCTTTTTCTCAGAATTTTCCAGAACTTAGGTTATTAATGCTCTTTCAGATCCAGGGTCTATATTATATTAGGTTCCACATGTCTGAGTATTTCCTCTTGTCTCATTGCATGTTTATCTGAGTAAATGATCATATATTCTTATTAGGAGATTTCTAGAAGAATTATTACCACTTATACCTCTCATATTGCAGCCAAGTCTTTCTTCCTAAGTACCTCTTAAGTTGATGGATTCCATGATCTTGAAATATCTCAGTGGTGCAAATCAACAAATTATCATTCACAACGTTTTTACTGTAAGACAATTCTCATCACAAAATTATTCATTATTGATTTTCTGGCTCAGTATTACTCTTTTTTCTGCTTACCTATTTTGCTTCAAGGAATACTATATTTATCAAACACCCTCATGACTCTGAATAAGAACTTCTGTGTTCCATTATTACCTTGTAGGCTGTTGCAATCATTTTAACCCATCTTCAAACCCTGAGCTTCTAGAAATTAAATGCTTGGCTTCTATTGTCACAGGGCTCTGTCCTTTCTGTGATATCCCTTTATATTCTATTACATCTTTAGTATTGAATCAGATGGCAAGTAGTCCAAGGTTTTCAAAAACTTCAAGTTTATTAAGATTTTTAGTATTAAAATCAGACTGCTGATCATTGAGTTGGCTACCAGCCCTTGATAAAATTGCCACAACAAATTATATAATTCACACTGTTGTTTCTCTTCTAATCCATTTTTTCATGGCCTGTGTCTTTTCATTGTATTAGATCTGCCTGTAGATAACACTTATATAGTTGTCTCTGACTGTGTTCATTTTATGTTTTTTGCTCCCTGAGGTTTGAATTCCCATCCTTTAGAGCTTTCCATTGTACTCCTGGTATTTCAATTCCATCAGTGAAATGATATATTTCTTCCACATCTAAGAACCACCTTTCTGCTAGGCACTGGTGGTTCACACCGACAATCCTAGCTACTCAAGAGGCTGAGATCTGAGGATTACAATTCAATGCCAGCATAGGCAGTAAAGTCCAGGAGACACTTATCTCCAATAAACTACTCAGAAAAAGATGGAAGTGGCTCAACCGGTAGAGCATTACCTTCAGCACAGAAAGGCTCAGAGACAATGTCCAGGCCCTGTGTACAATTCCCAGGACTGGCAAAAAACCAAACCAAACCAAAACACAAAACATTGCCATTGAATTACAGCATGGCTTTCCTGTGATACAGAAAATGGTTTCCTTGTACAGGAGTGGCCTTTGTTTTACACACTTGGCCTTTATTACCTGGTTACCCTCACTTCCTAATAATCATGGAAGACTATTGGCAGGGCTCAGCAAAAGCCACTCAATCTTATAATGTCACTCTGTCTTTCAGTACAAAATGCATCCTATGAGCAAATGAACTAGCTTCCACAGGAATAGGCACCCATTGCTGATGTATATGTTAAAACCTGAACTACCACACTGTGTCAGTAGCTGCCTGGGTTTTCTCTATCACCAGTCACATGCTCTTCATAATCAACCACAGTTGTGAAATGGCATTAAAATAGTAAAGTGCCTAGCTCTAAAACATCTTTCACCTGGTTTCTTAGACCACCCCTGGTATAAACTGCTGTGAGTTGAGTACACTAGAAGTGAGATTCATACATTGTATACAAATAGTGTAAATTAATACAAGGGACTGGAGCAGCCAAGGATTTTATAATCTTAGAAACCTTGATGTTAATGTTGTAGAGATATTGAGGGAAGGGCAGTATAGTATTTCCACTCTGATCGTGATATATTCAAGCTGAACATAAAGAAAGAGTATTGGTTGGAAGCTTAGTCTAATGTTACTGGTTCACAATAAAAAGCATAGGCCAATTTGAACAGAATAAAAGAATCCTAAAAAACTTTAAAAAATTAGATATATGTATATATATATATATATATACATATATGTGTTTATATGTATATGTGTCTATATATGTGTATTTCCATATATAGACATGTAGATATATTGTATCTATGTAAATATAAATATATAGAGAGACAGAGAGAAACATTGGTATAAATGGGTAGATGTGTGTTTCTCATGTCATAAGCAATTGGGCAATAGGTATTATAAGAGGGTGAATTGCTGCTCAAATTTCCAGTCTCTTTTCATAGTTCTTCCCCTACTATTCTTAGCCTGTATCTTTCATTCCCGTGGTTATGGGACGGTACCTACACTGTAGGCATCAAGTCTTGTATCAGAAATGAAAAAGGGAAAGGGTAAATGGCAAAGATTATTGATGACTCCTTTCCTTTTAGCAGAGGGAAAAATGCCTTTCTAAAGAAATTTTTGCTCACATCTCAGTGCTTAGAACTAGATCACATGGCTCCCACTCCCTGCCAGGATGCCTAGAAATATACTTTGCTACCTGAACACATTGCCATCCCAAACTGTCAGGATTTTTTATAAAAGAAATGTTGGATGAAGCCAGCAGTGTTTTGCCACAGGGTATGTTTAATTTTTTAAATGGTTATCCACTGACTCTTAATATCCTAGAAACAAACTTTAGAGAGAAATTTGATATGTTTAGCCTTATATAGAGAATTGCGTGCTAGGCTTAGTGTCTTATATTTATAACTTGAATCTAGTTTTAAGAAAATATTGTTCCTTGAAACTCTCTTGCTTATAAATAATAAATGAATGCCACGTATACCTGTATAAATTGGCCTTCTAAATTTGAAAATACTCTTCCAAGATAAGACATAAATGATTTTTTCCTTTTGCAGCTACAATAGTGATAAATAAATTTTGATCCCAGATATTATTAAATATTATTTAAAGTTTTCATTTTCTTTTAGCATACAGAAATATTGGATAAATTATTTAAAAATAAAAGACACTAAAATAAGATAACATCATTAATCTATTAGAATTTAGACAGCAACTCAACAAGGTGGTTAATGCCTGAGGCTAGTTGGACTGCATGACCTGAGGCAGGGAACAGTGGCCAAGAGGTCACATTCTAGGGCATTATTGGCAAGTAAAGTGCTCCTCCTGAGATTATGGTAACTAAAGTTGGTTTCAACACATAAAACTACCCTGAGAGTTTGGATCTCGGTCCACGTAAGGTAGATATAAAATAGCTAAGGGCCATCATTGCTTGAGGCTTCAATTTCTATCAACTGTCTATCTGAGTTTCCAAGAGGAAGTAGTCTGAGTCTCAGAGCCAGAAGTTTAGGCAAGTTTCCTTCTAACTTAATGAATTATCTCTGTATAATCCATTTATCTGTGGGAAGAAGCTCTAAACAATCTCTGTTTCCACAATATGGAATCCCAGAAGCTAATAAGAGATAAGAGAAAATAAAATAATAAAGCACTGGACATAAATATGTGAGTACAAGTGTCTTCTACTACTCTAGCTTCTTTGAAAGCCTTTCTTAATCTTATCCTAAACATTTTTTCCAGCAACTGTCCCTCTTCAGTTAGTTGTCTGAATCCCACACTTTGAAAAGTACTGATCTCAGAGAGTTTAATAACCTAACATAAGGAGAGCATCATTTTATAGTGTTTTTTTGTTAAAGTTGTTTGCTACTGTGTGTTACAGTGTATCTTCTGAGGCTATTTCCTTTTTCAAACATATGCCTCCCTCCCATAGAGACACATAAATGAAGTCAGCTTCACAAAATCAACTATTGCAGACTATTTCTTCTACTGAAAATATAGTATACTAAATTAGCATCATCCTCCAAATATCATGACAAATAGATCACTTAGTCCTATTCGTTTCCTGCATAAATATTTAAAGCAAAAGAAAACAAGCATCGAACATAGCAGGTTTCAGCATCATCTGAATGAGTATAGGCTGTGAGGATGTAGAAGAAACAAGACGGATGGTTATACAAACAGAAATTGATTGATGAAATACATGGAATTCCCCAAATTATATATTTGTATGAATCCTCAAGAAATTCCTGAAATATTTCAGTTACATTTCAGGACTCTCAAAAGGATTTATTATTTATTTAATATATATTTATTTAATATATATTTAATATATTTCCTTTACTTTCTCTTAATTTGTAGCATCTCTATGTATGCATATATGTCTAGATATGTATGTATGTATGTATGTATGTATCCATCCATCCATCCATCTATCTACCTATCTAACATGTCTGTATATAATATCTGTCCATAAAAAAATGTGATTCCTAATTCAAATACTCCCAACTTGCAATGAGCTCTTATATTTTTCTATTTCCTGTAAAACTGAGTCACAATAGGTATTTTCATGATTTGTTCTACGTATTAGTAATTAGTGTCAGAAATTTAAACAATCATTTTCAACTGGGCAAACAATTCTCTTCTAATTTTAGAATAGGAAAGAAAATGATGGAATTCATTTTACTTTGTCTCCCAAAATTGACTCTAAATTATAGTACAGATTATTTACTTGCTAAATATAGTAAGACATAAGACAATATATATTTGCTTATATATGTATGTATCTAAATACATGTATACATGCATATATATTGATGTGTGTATCAGATAAAGTACATATGTATATGTATAGATTTCATTGGCAGTGGTTCAAATTTTGTGAAAAATTTATGAATGGAATTACAGTTAAACATAGGTATTGATTGATTGCTTAATACATACTCTCAGTGTTAAAGCATTAAAATTTTTGTGTTGGATACAAAAATAAAACCCTGGTCTTTTCAGGGACAGAGATGATTTCTGCAAAGCACTTCAGCAGACTCCTGTGTGGATTTGATCAGAGCTTAAAGAGATTTTTACTGTCACCAATCTGACAGAATTGCAATAGGACCCATTGATGAGTTGGTGAGGAATGTTTGGGTTAAACTAAAAGCTATATAAATACATTTGATTATTTTTTCTCATTAGGTTCAGCCATGGAAGTCTTTTTGATGCTGAATTTAATTTCTCTCTGCTTTCTCTGTCTTTCTGTCTCTGCCT
The DNA here is from genome assembly GCF_019054845.1 of Dipodomys spectabilis. Taxonomy (NCBI): domain Eukaryota; kingdom Metazoa; phylum Chordata; class Mammalia; order Rodentia; family Heteromyidae; genus Dipodomys; species Dipodomys spectabilis. The sequence continues at coordinate 15,503,707 of NW_024870709.1, forward strand.
GTGTCTTTCTCTGTCCCTTTTTCTCTCTGTCCTTTGCTTACTGTATATCAAACTAGTTTATGACTCATCTCAACTGATCAGAATTATATATAACAGATTTCTACACTACTAGATGTTTTACCTTGCATTTATCATATGAGAAAAAAACATTCAAAAAACTCAACAACTAACACCAATACTTAAATCTATATTAGCAGCTTTTCTTGAAAGCAATTAGAAACTCAAGCATGGTTAACTCTGTATTCCCACATGACACTAATTGTCAGGGCTGAATAGCAGCTGCCCCTTTAGAAAGGTCAGATGGTCTCCAGTTCACAGAGGCTCCACTAGGCTCTCAACACAATGCTTGGATTTCGATTCTCTCATTTATGTTAACAGTAAGGCCCCTATAGGCTGCTGAGTTGTGACCCCTATTATATAACTTTCTCAATTGTCAGCTAAGCCCAATTAACATGTTTATTGTTAAGACAATATATCCCGCCAGCACATATTAATAAGAAATACTTGAAAGGCTCCAATCTTAAACCTTTCACCATTTTAAGGAAATACATTTTTAAAAAGGAAGTTAAAGAGAATATGTGCCTATGTAGTAATCTCTGAAGAATTTTATTTAAAATTTCATAAACATAGAACACAACAAAATGTTTTTTATTATCTATAAGTCTTGTGCAAAGGACTTTCAATTCAGCCTGTCAGCTAAGAAATACAACACATCATGATCAGTGTCATCCCTTTTGTAATTCTCTGCCATCTCTCCCAAACACACAAATCCCTTGTTTCTAGTTCCATCTTCACATATCTACAATGAATATGAATGTCTGATTTTACCCACATTTTCTTTTTGTATTCATCTCCCCCAGTCTGGTCTTCACTCACACCCTGACTACTCAAGTTACTTCCTGTTACTCAATTTGTTAAACTGTAGGTTGGCTGTTTAAAGAAGTTACACTATTGGAATTCTCCCTTGTGTATAACAGACGTCTGTGTACATATGTATATAATCCTGCGTATGTTCACATGTATATTTAAAAATAAATCCTACTTCCTCACAGGAGAGAAATTATTTGTCCGTTGGTCTTTTGAGCCTGATTTAGCATCATTTTCTATAACTTTTTCCAGATTCATCTCTATGTGTAAATGGAACAATATCATTCTTCCTGATAGATAAGTTAAATTCATAGATTATGCATCCTTCATATATGCACATGCATGTATACATACACATATCCATATATATGTACATATATGTATATGTTTGTGTGTGTATAATTTTCTTGATCCATTTGGCCACTGAAGAACATCTGGATTATTCCCATAACTTGGCTTATTACATTTGTAACCACTGAGGCTACAAATGTAACCATTGAGTCTACATGTGAAATACTAGACACTATGTTGGAAATGAACTATTCAACTTGGAGGAGGAAGGGGCAGGCAAAAGGAAAAAAAAAAAAACCTGGGAGAAAATGAGGGAGGGAGTGACACAGTTTGAAAAGAAATATAGCAAGCCAAATTCAAAGAAACATAGGCTCCATGATTTCCCTTATTTGTAATAATTAGTGTATGTCAAGGATAGTCCTAGCAGAGCATCACAATAGCTCAATAGCTATGTACATATGACCATATAAAATGATGCTAATTGAAATGAACTCCAAGATATGAAAACAAGAGTATTATTTTTTGTTTTTTTTTTAATGTGCTGTGTAAAGTTATTTTTTTTTCTCTCATTTTTCTTTTTTCTACGGTTTATCCCATTGTCTCTGTTTTTGATTTTGGTACCTTGTGTCTTGTATACACATTTATCTGATTTGGGAAGAGAAAGGGAATAAAATGGTGAGACAAAGGATATAAGGTAAACTAATGCAGCAGTGATACTCACAAGACAAGATGTTGCAAATGAACTTTACAACTTAGGAGTGGAGAGTCAGTGGGGAGAGGGAAAGTGGGAGAAAAGCAAGGGAGAAGGTAACAATATTCAACAAGAAATGTACTCACTATCTTACCTATGTAACTATAACCCCTCTGTACATCACCTTGACAATAAAAATTTTTTTTATTAAAAAATAAGTTTTTTTAAATGTTAAGAGCATGAATTTTAAGTCTTCTTTTTTTCATTTCACTATTTGAATGCTCACATGACTTCTTTTCTTCTTGGTCTCTGATCTTTCAACGCTCAGATGAATATGTTTTTATGGAAGACAATGCGTAGCCTCATTTCTATGTAGGTAGAACTCTTTTGTTGTCTGAGATGTTTTATGTTTGCCTTTATTAGAACCACCATTACACTAAGTTATGCTATTCTTTTTGTTTTCACATGTAATGGGATGAACTCTCTCTATAAAACAGCATATGCTTTCTTCATGATCTCTAAACTTCTTCAATTGGCTCATTGGTTCTAAGGCATCCAGCCGAAGGACAAATTCTACACTAGACTTTTTAAGTAGGCTCTTTTTCTCTCATGATAGATGATTCCCAGAAAATCAAAAAGATGCAAGAACCGCCAAGTGAATGTAGTCACTAGAGACATTGTCTCAGAGAAAGGTCCTACTGGCTCTGAAGAAAGTGGACAAGGGATGCTTTGTCTGAAGTTAAGACTAGAAACTAAAATTCAATCTTTTCAACAGTTCATTTTGCCCTGATTACCTGAAATATTACATGGACAATTTTCTAGAAATTACTGAAACTACACAGCCATCCTTTCTCTCCTGCCTTAAAAACATCATTTTCTTCAAATTGATACATTGCTATTACTTCTAAACTTTCCCAGTTTCATCTTCAATGAAATGAAGATGAATGAATCAATGAATCCCACATATCCCATGTTTTTTCAAAGCTTTAAAGTTTTAGATTCCTTTTAATTTTGTGAAACAATGATTTTATTGTCAGCCAACTGAGGTGAGAGATAGCAAATAAAAAAGGATAGAAATGTGCAGTTACAGTGTACAGTTGGCTCCTCAGGATTTCTACCCTTTGGAAGAGGCACATTGTATAATTCTCTTCCTCTCAAGGCGGGTGTGATTGAGCTGAGTAGGTAAAACTTAATGAAGCTACTACCTAAGACAGGTTATGGAGTTCAAAAGCAGGAAATCAAGAAAATGTAAGAATATTTTAAATGTTCTACTTCAAAGTCTGAGTGGGAAAAACTCTTATGTTAAAGAAACATCCCGAAGCGGGCAACTAGGGAGTCTCTAGAATCAAAACTGAAAGCTGGCAGCTGGCTAGAAAGCAAGAACTTCCCACCCAACAGAATCAAGGTGTGACCTTACCAAAGAAGCTTGGAAAATGACCCTGAAATCCAATGAGAGGATGCTCACTTAACCCTTTCATTTTAGACCTGTGAAATTCGATCCAGAAAATTCAGGAACACTGTATCTAAATTTCCGATCTCCAGAATATCTGTTTTAAAATAAATCTTCCAAATCAATGCATTTGTGTAACTTGAGATTTCAATTTCTTAGAAACATTTATGCATAACGTAAAGTACGAAGTTTCTTTAAGCTTCTAAAGTATTAAGGAATACACAGAGGGACATATAAACATTTACACGCACATACACACACACACACACACACACATACAGTATGAACTATCTGAAAACTACTGTCCCTGAAAATACTACCTTTGAAGTAAGGTATGTGTGAACACGGGTGGCATTACAATGTAATGTTTTACAGCAACAAAATCTAATACAATTTGAGACTTCATACAGAGAGCAATCATATCAGGGAGTATGAAGGTAATAGTTCCTCTTTACTAAGTTCTGGGAATATATTTCACGTTCAGTCTCAGGGAATCTGACAACTGAAGAGTAAAAGAAAAAGCAATTTATCTGTTAGAAATAGGTGGAGAAGAGATCCAGAGAGTAGGATGTTAGAAGAATTGAGACATTTGGGGGAAATAAGAAAATAACTTATACCATCTAATTGACCCAAATCATGTGGAGTAGGTGAAATTTTCTCCAGTTACATAAAGAGGGGAGTCATAGAAGATGCTGAAGGAATTACCAGGGCAGTGATTCCCAAAGGTTACCTTGAAAAAAATGTCTGTAGGAATCTGAATGGACTCCGGAAAGCAATTCAATCTTAAATTTTCTTCTCCCTGATGATCGTTCCTCTCACTTTGCACTCTCTGTCCTGTTATCTCACATTTTCATAATGTCCAGGGACTTTTACTTTCTTTTTTTTTTTTTTTTTTTTAGAAACTGTAAGCTATTTCATATAGAAATACTTCTAAGTTATGTTATAGTGTTTATTAAGCAAAATATGAGTGCTAATTTCTAGAGGAAATTACTGAATATACATATTAATTAATAGAATGTTATCTTGTTACTCTGGTACAACATGAATATTGTTGAAACGTACCACATTTTTATTTAGTTGAGTTTAAAGAAATCTAGAAATGTACTCACTTCCTTATGTATGTAACTGTAATCATAAAATAAAATTTGAAAAAGAAATCTAAGATATATGATTATATAAAATTGATAGAAGACAGAGCCTTAATTCTAAAATAATCCAAAATCCTAAAACAAATAAATTGGTACATTTTGATATACTGCTACATTCTTTTCAGAGCCATAAGTTTCTCGTAACAATTGCAATATTTATCTTATAGTTAGATTTCTATCTAGTTTTCTCTTGCTTTTAGTCTAAATAAAAAAAAAACCAGTGCTCATTAGAATAACCTAAAATTTAAATAGGTCTTAGAGAGGGTAAAATGCTTTTTAAAAATTTCAAGTATTTCCTTCATGCTGTTTCATCTAATTGATGGTGCACTTGTTTTATATATGCATCTTTAATGAGGTTATGATTATATCTTTCCTGAAGGTGGTGAACCTACTTAATAGAGGCTAGCGCTGGTGAGGGTCCTTCAGGTTTTTGTGTGATGGATTTTGTGCAGTGAAATCTAGAGATAGAACAGGATGCTTCATGTTGATGCCCTGCATGGCTTCTTCCTCCTCTTCTCCTCCTCTCCTTACATCTCCAGTGTTTGAAAGGAGCAATAGATAAAAGAAGTTACCCACTTCCTTTGGACCTTTAGCACTAGGAGTTGTCACCATTGTGTCTATAGTGACTCGTGTCAGAGAAGTGTGAGGAATTGAATTGCAATCTTTCAAGAAAAGAAGAATTTGCCTGCTACAAGAAGGCTAAATGTTAACTGTCAACTACTCTTACTGAGCAATTGTGTTTCTGCTCAACAAGCAAGCAAAGGCTTTTAAAACAGTATTCCCTATGTGACAAATTTTTTAAGTCTTGTTTTTTTTTAATGCTTTTTATTGTGAAAATACTGTATAGAGGGTTTACAGCAAGGTAATGAGTACATTTCTTATCAAGCATTGTTGCCTCCTCCTTTGTTTTTCGGTGAAAACTAGGTCAATGTGATACCTTAGGACCATTCACAGTATGTAATTGCATACTGTTCATACAAGTTGTAAAAAAAAAGTACAAACGTAAAGGATTACAATTAAAATGAGCCAAGATAATTAGTACTTAATGAGCAATTTTCAAACTCACAGACATGTTTCAAACAATTGGAGAAATACATATGGAATCATACAGTTTCTCCATAATTACAGATAACTGTACTATTTCAAAGCTGAAAGCAGGTAAGAAATCAGGTTCCATAGAAAAGTGCAAGAATTCCATTAAAAATTATGTGCATCTAAAATTCAGAGAAAATTTATTTATTAAATCAGTCTCACTTCAACAAAAATATACAGTTCTGGATTTAAGAAGATTGTTCAATCTCTTTCAGTTCCATCATCCACACCTTGCTTCTTGTCTATTGCTGAGAGAAGTGGAGGAGGAGAAAAATATTCCCCATACCATCAATATTGCTTTGTGGGGTTTCTTCATTGTTTGCAATAAATACTCTTTTCTTCCTCAGAAACTGTCAAACATTGAATCTTGGGAGTGCTGAGCCTTTTGTATTTTTGCCTTTCGTCTCCAAAGTGATAGTTTGTGTGTTAGTCTCTGGTTGAGTGTGGCATATTGAGATTCTCATAGTGCTCTTTGCAAGTATATGTTCTCAGGCCCTGATGGTTGCTTTGGAGCTGTGACTGCATCACCTATCCCCAATGGGAGGATGTCACATGGGTCCCTCACATGGGTTAAATTTCCACTGATTCCCAGACCCTGGTATCATCCATCTTCCATGCTACTAACTCAGAGGGGAAAATATCAAGTCCATTTTCCTTTGTTATTTAAGAAAAGAATCAACAGTTTCATTTATTGTTTCTCTGCTAAACTACAGAACACTGTAATTCGTCTAGAGTGCTCTTTTTGCTAAAATAGAAGAGACCATCTATACTGCATGTGAATATATATTTAACTGGAATGAGATATTGTTCATTGCTTTAGAAATCTGAGATCTCTCACATTTCAGATTTTTCTTACTGTTAAATTCCCTGTGTTTGACAAGAAGAACCAGTTGATGTTATCCTCAATTTCCTTAAGAAAAGGAGGATCTAGAATGATCTTTCATATATGTTGTACTCTTTCCAAGTTAGGCATTTGAATCTTGTAGAAATACTTTTATTGAATATTATGCCCTTATGTAGTAATATAGTCCATAAATTCAAACTGAGTAACCCCCTCAGTAGAAAGTTCAGATGCATGACAAAATGTCTAAACCATTGAGTTATTCATGCGAATTCATTCATACAGATCCGAACTCAAATTACTTTATCATTTTAAATTATATGTTTTCGAGATAATTCTAAAAGCTAGATTTCTAAATTTTTCAGAAAAACATTTACATAATAACACTTTACACAATTGCATAGTTTTTTCCACACTGCACATTTATGTACACATATACCTATATAAATATGTATCTATATGTTGGTTATTAGCTAAGACATTTTTGAATATCTACATTTATTCCTAAAGAAAGAGATGAAACATAATTTTTCATGTATATTAAACTGACATTCATGGAAGATTTATTCCTAAATTTATAGCAATAGTTTTTAAAGTATTTCTACAGTTTTCTATTAAAAATATGTAGTTTGCTTAGGTAAAATACTTTTGTTTTTTGCATGAATTAACATTTTAACAACATGTCTAGGTGATTGATAATTCGTTGGCACTTTCTAAGATAAACATGTATATGTTGGAGCCATAAGTAGAATATAAGACTTTTAAGGTCAGTATAAAACCTATACTATTTAAAAGACAGCAACCTAAATTTAGTATTTATAAGACCTCTATTACATACCTTCTTGATTTTTCAAGAGAAATATGGGTCAATCTGGGGGACACCATGCCTTACAGCATGTGCTATATGTGGGTTTTTTTCGGGGGATGGTATAATTTCCTTTATTTAATATAATTGCTCTGATTTGATAATTGCACATTGTCTATATATATTAAAATATCATACTGGATTCCTCAAATATGTGCAATTATTATGCCTGTCATATTTATTTTTTATGTTTTTTTATTGTAAAAAATAGTATGCAGAGGGTTTACAGTTACATGAGTAAGGAATGAGTACATTTCCTATCGAGCGTTCTTATCTCCTCCTTTGTTTTTCCCCTACCATCCCTTTCCTTTCCTCCTCCCCAACTCCCCTCTCCCCCTCCCAAGTTGTAAATTTCATTGTCAACATAGTGTCCTGTACATGTCATTGTTACAATAGGTCAACCTGCATCCTTGTTTCAGCTTTTTGTTATTTCCCTTCCCCTCTCCAAATTAGAAAAATGTATATTCAAGATGCAGGGCACTGATGTCAAATACAGCGAAAACAAGGGTTATACCGTGGGGGAAGAATAAACAAGAGAAACAAAGAAAATGACATAGTACATTTTAGATATGTTAAAAACAATAGCAAGAAAGAAAAAAAAAACAAGTTGTGTCCCTATCTTGGGGTTCATTTCACTTAACATCATTTTATATGGTCATATGTACAAAGCTTTTGACCTTTTCTGCTTGTCCTAAGTTTATACCAGTTATTGCAAATAAGAGAAAATCGTGCGACCTATGTTTCTTTGGGCCTGGCTTACTTCACTTAATATAAATTTTTCCAAGTCTTTCCGTTTCCTAACAAATGGGGCAGTGTCATTCTTTCTGATGGAGGCATAGAATTCCATTCACTAAGTCGAAAAACTAACTTTACAATTAAGGGAAGGGGGAGAAGTGAGAGTGTAGTTGAGTATGTGGGAGGGCAGGGATGGTAGGGGAAAAACAAAGGAGGAGGCAACAACGCTTGATGAGAAATGTACTCATTACCTTGCTCATGTAACTGTAACCCCTCTGTACAGTAATTTCACAATGAAAAAAAAGAATTCCATTTTGTACATGTACCACATTTTCTTGATCCATTCATCTACTGAGGGGATCGAGGTTGTTTCCATATCTTAGTGTGTTTTTTTTCTTTCTGTGTATTTGTCCTTCATTTCCCTTGTTTCTTTAGTCAATGCATCAATTCTCAACTATGTTTTTGAACTTTATATTATTTTTTCATATTCATTAGCGTTGTTTTGCAAAGATAAAATCAACTATGATGTTCTTGCCTCTTTCAAGTACACTTACATAATGATGGCTAGAGATTTTATGAAAGTATATGATTTAATATTATTAGTAAATAAAAGAAAGGTAACATCTGCTCTGAAGCAGTTTAAATGTAAGACTTTTCTAGATGATATTATGCTGCCAATATTGTATGCATTTTCAAACTGAATAATACCGTGATAACTAGGGCTATGGTATACATTTTCCAGAGGAAAAAGTCACATAGAAAAATGACAATATATGCAGAAAATGCTAGCCATTCTGCTTGTTCTCCAGAGTCATCTAGGAATAATAAAGTCATAAGACTATTCATTATAATCTCCATCTTCAGGCTTCTTAGGCTTTAAGAAAAACCTAAGAAGTCTGAGTGGCTTTTAATAAATATCTTAATTTTAGGAAATTTGGCAGAGTGTTTAATTACCAGAAGGATATCCTACTATTAATCAGATTTGGAATTGCTACTGTTACAAATAAATGATTGTAGGCAAATTGAGAATTTAATTACTTCCTTCAGATACAACATTCTGTTTGCTTCTCTTTGAAATCTTCTCCAAGTGACGATGGCACAATAACTTTGTGAAGGAAGTACAGATAAAGCCCATTTAATTTGCTTCCATCCACTTTAAGTTTCTACTCCTATTAAAAAGAAATAGTTTGTTGATAAGAAAGCGGTCTAGTATTATGACAGATTAACTCTCCCCAAAACTACTCATTCCAGTTTGGCATCAATGAAATATTATTTCCTGCTATTGTATTTATTTTTTTCTTTCTGGATTTCATGTAGCTTAAACCACATAGTTGTGTCAAAACATTAAAAGAATAAAAAGGTCAGAGAACTTTCAGAAATCTTATTAATTCTGTAATGCAGGTATAGCTTACCACAGGTTTTTGTTCCCTAAAGCTACTGCTTTGAGCAAATCTGAGGGGATTTCTTTCTTGTCGCTGCAAAGAAAGAAGGCTTTCTCTGATATGCTGTGCATGAAATAACAAATGTGGAATCTGCAGATGTGTTAAAAAAAGTTTTACTGTGTTAACTATGATTTTTGATATGCATACATATGTGTATATACACATGTTTGCTTTAATAATGAAAATAATGAACAAATTATAGAACAACAGAATAATTTAAATAAAAATAGATTTCAATATGACTTGAATTTGTAATAATCTATGTTAAGATCTACTATGATAATAATAATGAAAAACTTAGATAAATTTAGTCTTTTTCAAATTAAGCTGTTTTTTGCATTTATGTGTTATGAGCAGAAGCCTATCTTTATTATTAGAAAGAATAGGTTTGCTACAAAATCCTTGTTTTTGAAAATATATGATATTTTTACAATTTAATTTTTGAATTAATAATAAATGAATTCCAATTTTTTTTGGATAGAGCAATGCTTTAAAAATAAGTATTCTCCTGAATATCTGCAAATAAGATATAATTAAAACTCTCTGGTTTCATTTGTGCTGCACTAACATTATTTCTGTGCACTATAGCAAGGTCTACTTTTATGGTCAAAAAGATCTGATCAGTTTGAAGTACGGAAAGAAGATGGCATCTTACCATGTACTCTCTTATATCTGTGACTTTCTTTTGATGCATATATATTTCTATCGAAGACTGGTCTTTTCTAGAAATTAGATGGTAAATGTAGTGTGTAAACTACATTTGGTGCAGTGACACAAGCCATGCCTGGGCTCACTTGAGTTGTGGATTCAGTGATCATAGCTCACTTTACCAGAAAGCATAAGGCAGAATCCTTAACCAGATATGGGCAGCCAATTCTGGGAAAGCCCAGTTCATTGTTCTTAAATATGAACTTCCATGAAGTTCAAGCACATGGCACAATGAAACCAGCTTCTTCCCAGCTGTATAACAAGGGTGACCTCTACAATGTTCTAATAGAGCTCTCATTTCCATCTGAGACTATTTCTCTCCTCCTTTTACTTCTAAGCCCTCACTCTGGCCTCATATAAAACATTCCAGACTTTTTCTAGCTCATTCCATTAAGCTTTTCCAAACTTCTCTCTGCTACACAATGCCAAAGCCATTTCTGTATTTTTGGGATGTTGTTTTGGCAACAGATCTGGAACAAATTTGTGATAGTCATTCATGGTTTTTGTTGATATAAGAAAATATTTGACTCTGCCCACTATATAAAAAAGATGTTTGGGGGATGGGTCAGGTGGCTCAATGGTACAGTGCTTGCCTTGTAGACATGAGGCCCTGGGTTCAAGTCCTCAGCACCACATAAGCAGAAAAAGCCAGAAATGGTGCTGTGGCTCAAGTGGTAGAGCATTGGACTTGAGCTGAAGAGCTGAGAGACAGTGGCCAGGCCCAAAATTCAGGCCCCACGACTGGCAAAAAAAAAAAAAAAAGAAGAGAAAAAGGGAAAAAAGATATTTGTTTCATTATTTTGTGAGGTAGAAGTCCAGGATCATGTGATCTCACACATGTGTTTCGTTATTTTGTTTCATTATTTTGTAAGGTAGAAGTTCAAGATCATGCAATCTCATACATGTGGCCTCCATTTAGGACTTCAGGTTGTGATGTTCCAGAGGAACAGGAAGAAAAATGAGAACATGTCAAAAAAATTGCAATGTGGACTAGCATTTCAACAGCCTAGAATGAGTTCACTACATACTACATGAAACCAAAATGAATTCCTTCAAAAGAAAGTACCCTCACTAACTTAACTGTCTTCCATTAGACTTGAGCATTTACTGATTCAAGTATCTGTTATCGTACCATCCTAGGAGACATGGGTCTAGCACATGATCTTGGAAGATATAGTCAAATAATTTTCAAATAATAACTAGAGTGAAAAAAGAAAACCTCCATAATTATTTATCTGTAACATTTAAATTTACTTAGAATGCAATACTTAGTTTGCTGATGATTTCTAAGATAATTCATTACTGTAATTGGTTTAATTAGACACCTTCATATTTTGTTAGTAGTGTAGCATTTTTTCCAATTTCAAATGTTAAATGCTATATTTCATATATGCATTTACATAGATATTAGCATTAAATAAAGCAGATATATTCTTGAAAATGTTAAATTTGGCAGAAATAGAACAAAAAAGAAACTAACCACAAATTTTTCTAGAAACCTAAAAGTGGATTCTTTTTACATGGAAACATAAAATAGTTCAACTACAATAATTATGTACATGGCAAAGTTCCATGTAAGTTTTATATTATATGATTAGGAGAGACTTTTGGAATTCCATGTGATTTCTTTATCATGTATAGTGTTTAACACACTTCTATAAGTATATCATCTCCACAGTTGTAATTATTCTTGTTTTGTGATTTCTTTGATAGAAAATGATATAATGTATTTTAAATACAAAATCCATGTTGACTATTACAATGTTTACATTATACTGTTCTTTAGAAAACAAAATGAGATTTCTACTAAAGATCTACATGTTATTCCTGAGATAGTAGGATTAGAATACTGCCAAATGGATTTGTTAAAATAGTGAGAAGGTTTGTACTTTGTCTTTGTTGTTGTTCGAGATAAGTTACCATTATGTAAACCAGTATGGCTTCAAACTCTTGATCATCCTGACTCACTTTCCCAAGTGTTGTGATTGTAGGTATGAACTACCATGCCTGGCTCAGTGTTTTGCACAGGGCTTCTCTATGGCTCCTGGGGCATAGAGTAAGAATATTAAAGAATCATTTTATTAATGAAGGATTTAAAAGTTGTGAAATATATTCTGAGTTTAAACTCTGTAGAATATGTTCTGAATTACTGAATATGTTGTTTATCTATTTAGGAAACTCAACCGAAGGCAAGCCAAGGAAAACAGATACTGAAAACATTTGTAAAATATTCTAAAAGCATGTAGGTGTTTTGAGTAGGTGAATAATTTGAAAACAATATGTCTAAGTTATGGGAATAAGATGAAGAATATTATTAAACGCTGAATACATTTTAGAACCTTTGGTTCCTTAATCCTCTCATTTTTCATTAGGAAAAAAAGAGATAGGAATAGATGGGAAAAAATGTAATGAAGAAGCACAGAGAAAAAGAACTAATCACACTGATAGTAAGAACAGAAGATTATTGCTGGTAGCCTGTTTACATTGAACAGGGAAGTAATATCCATCCAGTAAAGTAAAAGAAAGATATCATTCAGGATATTTATGCAATAATAAAACTATCTTCAGCACTCTAGATTCCATACCTAATAAAATCTTTAGTTATTCAAGAAATAAATATAGACTATTTACCATGTACTATCACCATTGTGTGAAGGAGATTTTAAAAATGTAACAAAAATGTACACCCTGCCCTCCAAACAGAGAACTGAAAATGAACAATTTAGCCTCCTAAAATGTATAGTATACTATAAATTCTATAAAAGAAATATGTATCATTGAATCAGTTCATAGAATATTAGTAAAGATGGCAAATACGTATTCACTTAGATTGTGATATATGTTAGTGCATAAAATATATATTCACTTACATGTTGATAAATGCCATGTGCATTTGGGTTAATTTTATTTTGGTGGTTATGGAAGGTATTACAGAGAAAGTGTTTTGAGTAAAGAGGGATTTGTTATGTGGCATGTGGTATAGAAAACCATTCTTTGTGGGAGGAGGAAACAAGTGAAAGGACTTTTGAATGAACTGATGTGCTTTAAGATGTGTCTGGGTGTACATTAAATGGAATCAGAGATAATGTTAGGGAGAAGTGAGTGAGATAATGTTAGAGAGGAAGAGTGCTTGGTTAAAATATAAACTAAAGATAATGAGTCAAAATCATCTCATGCTTCATAATCCAGTGAAAGAACTGCTATTACTATGTGTGAATAGAAAAGCATAGGAAGAATAGGATCTTAATTTTAAAAAAAGATCCTTAATGATCACACACACACACACACACACACACACACACACACACACACACACACACATTGGAGTTCTTGTCAAAAAAAAGACGTGTGGTTCTTTCTTTCCCCCATCAAATTGGCTTCAATGCAAATTCTCTAGCTGAAGCAATGAAGATAGTATATCACAGCCAAGGCAAAGGCAAGCAGTATCTGTCTGAGGCACCAGTATGTCACACATATTATCTTTGTAGCATGTGACAGGTCTACTATAATCCATTTCTTCCAAGTAGCAGCCCAACTGACATTTAAATTCATGCCTCTCAAAATCTTGCTTGGGAGCCCATTGACTCTATTCTCATCACTTTACCTCACTGATTTTCTCTCACATATGTAACATATACTTTCACTAACATTGGTGCTTTGTTGGTTCTTAAACATAATAGGTAAAGTCCATAGACTCTTACAGACTTGATGTCCTGTCTGCTTTTCTTTGTATGACTTCATTCTCAATTTTCTCAAACTTTATTTAACATCACTTTCTGAACAATATACTTAATTAGTTAAATTTTTTCTCTGCATGTGATTGTTCTCCTTTCCTATACTATTTAGAACCAGCTAAAACACCATGTGATCTGCTCATTTATCATTTTATTTATTTTGCCTACTTTGTCCTAAGAGTTTATGCTACAGGAAGATAATAATTAGTTAATTAATCATACATGCCAAATAACAGAAATAGTGTCTATTGAATACTATGTGCTCAATAAACCTGTATTGAAAATCACTAAAGGATGTAATGCTTCGTATAAAAAAATATAGAGGGATCACCTAATAGCCTTGAAAGTTTGCATGCTTTAGAGTTGGTAAAATCTATCAGCAAAAATCTCAAATGTGAGTGATCACTTTAAAAGCTAGGCAAAGGCAATTCTGGCCTTAGAGGTCAAACGTAAGGAATATACTTACCATAACTAAATAAGGTAGAAAAGCTTACAGCTGGGGTTAAAATATTTTAAATGAATGTCAAAAGGATACTTCATAGTTTAAAATACCAACCACTATTCTAAATATGCTTTAGAAAGAAATGTTCAAATTTTGAAATCCCAGTTACATTTAAAAATGTACCAAGAACAATTAAATACTTGGTCTCTTCCAGCAGTACAAAATATAATTAGGAGTTTCCTCTCTTTAGTGCTCTTTGTAATAGAGCTAAGTATATGTCTGTTAAAAGAAGTCTGTTATATCCATGCATAGCTCTTAAGTTAATCATAATAATAAACTATATGTGATTTTATAATAGAATAATGTTTCTAGTTTTCTAGCAGACAAAGACACAAATGAACAAAGAAAGATGTTTGTCATAAAAATTATCTATTACATAAGCATCTCTACCTCCCCAATTCCATCCCTCTTTCTCTTATATTTTTGATAATAAATTAAACATAAAGTTTAAATCACTGGAAAGATTTTTTCATATAACTAAGAAGCTATGCATAGTATAATCTATTCTGAAATTCATGAGAAAATCTTTTAAAATGTCAGACAACAGTTAAAACATTCTATGATTAGGGCATATTTTAATTTTCTTAATGTCAAAACTCTGCTGTGGGAGAAGCTTATGCACACGCATTTGATATTCACATGAGCAGATATTAAAATGGAGCAACACTTTTAGAACTATCAATATCAGGGATTGAGAATGCTTTTAAAAAGAGACCAGTCTGACTTTCAGAAAAGACAGTACAGAGCGGGATGAACCATAAAGAAAATCATTTTGAAACAATAAATAACATAATTTCTTATAAAAGGAATTGAATGAGGGCTCTTATTTTTCTTCAGGAATGTAGCTCATTAAGCCTATTCACATTTAGTAACCAACATTGATCTGGGAACGGTATTAGTAAGAATTGAGTAAGATGTGTAAGGTGTTGCTGTCCTTTCAAATAAAACAAAAAGGACAAGGTCACCACCATGTAAATATTGCTCAAACCTAGAAGCAGAAAATTTATATTTTTTACTTTCAATCAGTATTTCTTATGAACATGAAACATGCTAACCAATAGGCTTATTATTTCTGTACCATAGTTTTCATGAATATCTTGTGAAAATAAGATATACTGGACACTCTAATGTATATTTATCACAGCAAAAACTCTTGCCTTTGGTAGTTACATTTAAGTGAGAAAGAAAATAATAGTGTTAGTTGGTGTTTAACAACAAGCAATAAACAGTACTTTAAAAGAAACTCAAGTATACCCATGGCAGAAAAATAAAACATATTTGAGGATATTTCTAGCAGTATTTTTCTAATTGTAACTTTGTGTGTGTGTGTGTGTGTGTGTGTGTGTGTGTGTGTGTACCAACCTGGTGCTTGAATTCAGAGCCTGGGTCCTGTCCTTGAGCTTTTCTGCTCAATGCTAGTGCTCTACTACCTGAGCCACAGCTCCACTTCCATATTATAGACTTTCCAGCCAGGACTGGCTTGGACCTGTGACACTCAACTCTCAGACTTCTGAGTAGTTAGAATGGCAGGAGTGAGCCCCTGGCGCCTGGTTTTCTAAGTGAATGTTTTTATTTCATGTATGTGGATATATTCTGAACTGTATGCTCTTTACACAGTCGTTAGCTATCAAGGTAGACACATTTAATATTTACTTTATATCCCTTTTACTAGGAATGATTATTAGACTCCATGAAAGTAAGAACTACAGTGGTATTGCTAAGCAATGTGTTTCCAGTTCCTTGAAGAACATAGAGAGATTGAGAATAAATGAAGAGATACTAATTCCAAGTATATCTGCAGCCCACCTATTTTACTGATTTATTTATTTAGAAATGTTTAGCAATTTAATTGCTACTAATAATATCAGTATATTGCTAAAAGACTGTTTCACACTATAATTGCCAAACATTGTACATCTTAATATTTCCCTGTTAATTTAGTAGCTAAACATATTGTCTGATTTTGGCTTGAATATTCATTTCTTTGATTGCTAAGTGAACTTCGAAAGGTATTTTAACATGTGTTCATTGGACAATCCACCTTTTTACATTTTCCTGGCTACCACTATAACAGCATTGTCAAATATATGGAGGAAAAAGTGTTAGTAGGAAATGAATTGGGCTCTGTGATTTGTAATGGGCATGTGTAAATGTTCACTCCACTCAGTGTGTTTTAAGATACTTCCACATTGATTCTCCTCTGCCATCAAAAGTAAGCCAGAAACTTCTCTCCTGTTTAAAAAGAGGGATTCTCCTTTGTTCAGTGATTCTGTATTGGCATCTTTCGTTGTCAATATTCTGGGTGGAAATCATTCTTTCTTGCTCCCTTAACATCTTTGTTAATCCTGAAAATACGAGAGCATTGCCTACAAGATACAGTAGGGCATCCAGTAGTCAAATCTCATTCAGGAATAAGACTTATATTTTAAAAGTGGCATTTTCACAATCAGAAAATGATAACTTTGAATAAATTCAGATGGTGAAATAAAAAAATAAAGAAAAGATTTCTTAGATATAGGAAACAAATATAAAGTTTGGAGGGATGTAAAAGGCAAATAATTTGCTTGTTGAGAATTAAAAGTCCAGGTTTGTGGACAATTTATCTAGGCAAGTAAGATGAGGAATAAAGAGTTAGGAATGATGAAGAATGCAGATAGGAAAGCCCAACATAAATGTATGCAGATAAACTCCCCTCTGATGGAAGCAGTAGCTTTAGCACCATTCAAACCTTCCAAGGAGATTTGATACGAACTGCAAATTTTGAGTACCAGCAGCACAAAATGGATCTATTGTTTCTAACTCTTTTTCTTCAAGGGTTACTTATTGGGAGCTCACTAACTCCCTTACACTTTTAAGTTTGTTCATGCATGAGTCAAAATGGTTTCCTTAGGCAACCCAACACTACTACTTCCAAGAAAATGGTTTGTCTCTTCTCTTACCTCTTTAGATTTCCTGACATTCTGATTCCCTTCCTAGCAGGTTGAAGGAGATAGGAGAGAAACATTGATTTCTGTCTTTGTTTCATTTTCAGGAATGCTTTTTTAAATGTGTGCAGTATTCACTTAGTTGAATTTTTCTTCAGTGAAAAATTAATCCAGAAGCTGTTAGAGTAAAATATACTTAGAAATGCATTTCAGTTTGAATATAAAACTGGTAATTAGAGAACTTTGCATATAAAAAAACCAGAAAACTCTTCACCTGAAATAACCCAGTGCCTGCTGTTCATTTGCATATTCTCACTTTAACTGATTCAAGCAGTTAGAATATGCTAATAGTTGCACCCATTTCATTTCCTAATGCAGGAAATCCAGTAGCTCAATGATCAGCATATATGTGCCTTACAAAGAATCTCTAAAACTACTTGGGAAAGCAAAAACATTTCTTGAGTTCTACACAGGGAGCCCCTTTAGGAGTGCTAGTAAGTGGTCTGTCAGTGTGCGTTTGAAACTGCAAAAATGGAAGCTTCCTACCACAGGCAGTATGTAAGCTGAATTTTAATCAACTTCTTTTCATAAATATGTCTAATCTTTATCTGTTCTCAAGCAGCTGATCAATTTAGCTCTACTTTATAAAGAAATCTGTTGCCTAAGTTCTGTTCTAATGTAGGAGAGAAAATCTGTGGTGGCTAATGTACTGTTCTTTGTTCAAATAAGGAAGTAGAAAATTTAAACTTAGTTGCATAACCTCATTTGACTCTCTGCTATTACACAAAATCTGCAATTAGTATCATAGTCCACATACACAGAGTTTTTGTTCAGAGCGCATGTCCTTCCTTTACATGTATACCCAGATAAGTAATTGAGTCAATTCAGATGTTTTTTGTTTGTTTGTTTGTTAAACAATTTTACCTAGGGAAGTCTAATCTCGGCTTGAAAATTTCCACTTCATGCTGTTTGTTTCCCAAAATATAAACCACTATGATTTTTAGAATAGCTCTTAATATGATATTATATGTATGAGTTTTTACAGCTTGCCCATATAGTAAATTTAAATCAAATATTCTAATGAGTTATGATTCCATTTTCCAAACAGACAGCATGAGAATAAATATAGTGACAGCCAATTGTGTATTAGAACCTGGTAGCTCGTCTCCAAAAATAGCTGCCCAATATCTAACACCTGCATGGTTATTTGGAGCAGTATATCTTGAAAGCAGTATAAAAAATTTTTAGTAGACCAAAGGTGAATAATGGCAATTAATTAAGATCTTCCATACGTACCTTGTAGGAGTAATTTTCCAGTTGATTGTAGCCTTAGTAGGTATATTTGTGTTCAATTATATTTATATGTGATTAACCCAACTGTGGGTTTTGTTTTATTTGTTGAATATTTTTTCCATGTGTAGTTCCTGAATATAGAGAGGATTTAGTACATGTTTATAGTTGAATGGATTCTGTTCATAAATAGATGTTGAGGAACTACAATATTTACCTGACTTACTCAAACTCAAACAGTACATGTCTTTTGCTCTCTTATTTCGTGTGTCATAACCATTTGTATTAGAAGCCAATTTTGATGCAGTTGGTGGCAGTATTTCAAAATGAAGATCCCTGCTCAGTGAGATAGTTTTAACACCTCATTTCTTGAAAGATATTTTGGAAAACTTCCCAGTTCTACAGTGAAAGCAGGTGGGACTGCGCAAAGATGTGTGTGTCAACAGGGCTCTCTTACTATTTCAGTTTCTGTCAAGTAGTCCATTGGCACATTTCCCTTCCTCCTTAGCTATTCAGTATCCAGCACCCGCCTGTTGGCTGATGTATTGCTTACAGCCAGTGAGAAGAGCAGACCAGGTAGAACACATCTATCTATCTCAGGGCCCAAGAGGGAAATGTACCCTGCAAGCCTCAGTGTAAGTAGAATAATTAGCAGGACTCTTTAAAAGTGTCAAACAGTCTAAATGAAAGTAAAATGAGCACCCCATTGAGTTTGAATTCACAATGTAAACTCAAGTTCACTTTTTTTTTTTTAAAAAAAAGAATGTCTTACCAGTGTATAGTTGAAGTTGCTTTGATGAGGTAGAACACAAGCCTGGCACGTTATGACCAATGTGTCAAATACTCAGAACTCACTCCCTGGGCTGATTCAGAGAACTAAATAAGCTACTGTACACATATCAGCCTTTCAGTGTGAATTCAACAAAAAGTGTCTATGACTGGACACTTGAGTAAAAGGATACTTCTTTCTTTAGATTCACAATGCATTGTATTGAGAACACTGGATTGGGTATTTATGAACAATAAAGCCTTTGTTTTACTTGAGTTTATTACCCTGGATCTTGTATATTCATTTGTCCAATTTGGGAAGGGGAAGGGGAATAAGAAAGCGCTGAAACAAGGACACAGGATGACCCATTATAACAATGATGCCCACAAGATACTCCATTGGAAATGAACTTTGCAACTTCAGTGGGAGGGAGCGAGGCAGGTGGGAGAGGGAAGAGTAGTGGGAGAACAACAAAGGAGGGGGTAACAATGCTTGACAAGAAATGTGCTCATTATCTTACTCACATAGCTGTAATCTCTTTGTACAGCATCTTTACAATAAAACAAAATTTACAAAAAAGAAATAGAATGAGGAAGGATGCATGTGGTCTGCACTTGTTGGCACAGCGGGTCTTAGAAAAATATGATGCAAGGGGCTGGGAAGGTGGCTCAGTGGTAGACCGCTTGCCTTGCATGCTTGAGGCCCTAGGTTCGATTCCTCAGCACCACATAAGCAAAAAGAAAAAACTGGAAGTGGTGCTGTGGCTCAAGTGGTAGAGCACTAGCCTTGAGCTGAAGAGCTGAGGGACAGTGCCCAGACCCAGAGTTCAGGCCCCACAACCAGACCCACCCCAAAAAAGAAAAGAAAAATCTGATGCAAGCATTTGACACATATAGAAACTCTATATAGCTAAGGCTGTTGCTGGAATAAACAGTTGTATCATCAAAAAGAAAAAAAAGGACTTGCTTTAAATAGAATTTGAAAAATAATTGTAACACCATTTGAGAGATTATCTTTGCAGATTTTTTCAAAGAAAGACATATTTATTCACTTCTATCATTTTGGGGTCCTTACATCTCATTGTGTGTGTGTGTGTGTGTGTGTGTGTGTGTGTGTGTGTGTGTGTTGTGCCTGTTTGCCTGTGTGTATGTATTTGTGTGTATTCCATGAAATGTATCTGACTTTAAACTATAACAAAACTTGAAGTATAGATTTGATAATGATTGTGATTTCCTCAAAAGACATTATTTAACACAAAGCATGGTATTCATTTTGGAGAAAATTGATTCAGAATTCACAAATTACATTATAAATCAGTTTCTGGACAATATTAAAAATTGTTTTAAAAAGCAATTAAGTTTTAGCAGTGAATTTTAACATTGTTCACTCAAAGTAAAATTCTATTTTTCTTAAAATTATGCTTTAAATAACTTAAAATAATTGCAAATTATTTGCATTTGGCATGAGCATTCATGTTAAAGATTTTAATAACCCCTAAGAAAATGATCAAGCCATATAGAATTACTATACATTTTTAATTTAAATTAATTGAATCCTTTAATTCTGAAATATTCTAAGAAAATAAGTTGGAGTAAAGTGTAAAGGGAAATACTTTAAACAAATACTAAGATATAATATCACTTACTACTCAATACTTGCATAATGTTGACATTAAAAGTGGTTGTTACCTGTAAAAAGTCAGATCCTTCTGAAATAATTAATGTATACCACTGAAATTTGGGTTTTATGTTAATAAAATTTATCATTCCAGGTATAAGACAGAGCCGGGCCCCAGTGGATCTCAGGAGGCTGAGATCTGAGGATTGAAGTTCAAAGCCAGTCCAGGCTGGAAAAATCCATGAGACTCGAAGTGGCACTGTGGCTCAAGTGGTAAAGCACTCGCCTTGAACTGAAGAGTGCTCAGGCCCAGAGTTCAAGCCCCATGACCAAAAAAAAAAAAAAACCCAGACAGAAATATGAAAAAGAAACTCCTGAAATTTCTAAAAGAGCTGAAAAAACAAGAATCATTCTCTCAATTAAGCATTTGTGTTGTTATTTTATCAACAATATGATCAAATAGCTATTATTTCATGTAATAAATGGCATGAGAAACTTAAACTTTCCCCCAAAAAAACATGTCTATAAAACTATATTGTACACTTTGCCCAGATGATAGTCATAGCTATTTTTCATGTTCCTTTACTTGAGGGCAGAGCTTTAGCCTTTGTCTGTCAACTGCGCCCATACATTAACAATGAAGTTTTTGTAGAATCTACTATCCAGTTGAGAGTAATTGGTAGCTGGGTTTGATTGAATCTGCTATCAAGTACCTGCATTTTGCAGCAACTCTGCTGATGTTGGAATATTATTTTTCAAGCACATAGTGAGATAAGGAATCTGTAGATGCTATTTTTCCATGCCACAAAAATTAGAGCAGATATGCTGAAAAGATAATACACTGTACAGCTGGGTCAATCTTCTAGGCCAAAATGGAATGTCAAAATGTCAGTTGTGATAATTATAAGATACATTATGATTAAATGGACTTCCATCTGGAGCTCTGGCAGGAGAATTACGCCTTGAGAAATTAGGCCTGGAGACATATAACTCAAAGGGCTGATGGCACTTGGTAGTGAGTAACCCCTGCAGACGTGGAACTGGCTGCATAGCAGAATTCAGATTGATGGTCACTCTCCAGATACCTGTGGCACTTTGCCGAAATTTTTCTATGAAAAACATATTCTAACCAATTGTTTACAAAATCACTGAGGTTCTAATGATGTTAATAACGAAGAGAATTGCCAACTTGAATATATCTATATAGATACATACATACATACACATACATATATATATATATATATATACTTTATTACTTAATGTACTTTTAAACAAATTATGTTTTTACAGTCTCAATTACAGTCGCAACTACATATATTCAAAGCACTGGTTAGACTCCTCAACAAGGATCATCTTAATTAATTTTAACAGTTTTTTCCCAACAAATAACCATTTGTATCTCTTGTATTGACATGGTCTTTGTATGATCGTTAGGTACATGTGCCTCTCAAACAAATTAAATGACATTAATAAAATAGGTACCTGGTGTATAACACAATGCTTAGTTAATGCATAAACATCAGGTAACTAATAATATTTAAATACTTTTTCATTTTTTTTTTTACATTGTCATTTTTTTTTTAATTTAATTTAAAAAAAAATACTTTTTCAGTTGTAAAATATAAATGGAAGTGGTACCAAATAGAGCAGTCCTGTCAATACTAATATTTTAAACATCATTTTCAGAGTAGTTGGAAATATACAGCATTTGTGTTTGAAAGCAATATTTAAATGATTTCAGGAATTGATATATGCAAAGGTATATATAGTTTGAAATTATAGTATTCAATATATATGGAATATTTTCCTCATTAGCTCATTGAGAGGCATATAAAGAATGAAATAATAAATACGAGCCTAAATTCTATAGATTAGCCATGCTTTTTCCATCTGAATATTACTATGACATATAATTTGGAGGGCTGGCTGGCTTAAATAGATTATTAATTTTCAAAGACATTGTTTCTAATGATAACTTGAGTAAAAACTTAAGAACCTTGGACTTAGCTACTTTTTAAAATGACCATGACACACTACAAAAATACTTATTTATCTTTATAATAAGTTAAGAGGGACGTTAGTATGCATCAGTATTTTTATTCTAAGAAAAATATGAATAATTGATATACTTGACTGTATCTCTCTTTCTGAACTCTTGATACATATTTCATGCACAATTATGTCAAATATATTAAAATCAAAGAGTGCAGCCTACTACCTCATTAAAATAATTTAAAATCCTATTTTAATAAAAGTAAATATTTGTGACTAATTTGAGTTTTAGGTATTCATGCATTTGTTTCTATTCATTCCTTTATTAACTAAATGAAAGAATAAGTGTTGCTTTTGTTGTTGATTCATGATGTCTTACTTTTTTCTTTCTCATGTATATTTTATCCCACTTGAAGCATGTGGAATATTTCAAGGCAACTGAAAATTATATAAAGCACATTAAAAGATTGGCATATTCTTTCATAGTTCTTAAGGAATCTATTTTCTCACTCCTCTCTTAAATGTATGCTGTCCCCTTAGCAAATACAAGTATTCCTTATGCATATTTCCCTTATCCTCTATTTTAAAATTTCACCTCGTTATTTTGAATTTAGCTCTCTTTTCTTTCTTGATTTTCTACAGTGTGTAAGGAATACTGGCAGTATGCAAATGAGATCTGGCAGAGGATGTTGAGCTCTCCTGCTATTCAAAGAGATATAAAATAGAGAAGGCCATGAAACTAAATGTCCTTCTGGGTATTGGCAATTGTAGTGTAACTTTTACTTCAGCTAAAACAGTTTAGCCCTAAGTATAAAGATTATTTCCTGGTTCATACAGCTGTTCCAACAGATTGTCTTCTTGAATGAAGTACAAGACGAGATCAGAAGTGGGTGTTTGTAACCTAAATCTAACTTTAATTTTTTCTTAATTAAGAAAATGTTGTTCAGTGATACCAAAGCACAAAGGAAGAGCCTGGGATCAAATTGTTAAAGATAATGAAAAAGAAAAGTAATATAACTTTAAACAAAATGTTGAAAGAACATGCCAGGAAAGATAAAGAGCAATGAAAGATTTGAGGAGAAACCTGACAGAAGATAAGTTATACCAGGTACAAAACTCATCATTTTGTGTTATTGCTTTTCTGACATTAATTATAAATGACAGGTGACCTGTCAACCAAGTGTAATGTTCTCATGGAGGATGACAAAGTTTTAGAACCTTTAGTAACTCAATTGGGAACAAAGCAGGAAGATTTCAGGTTAATTTTGGCAAAACTGTTATAACTAATAGTATTATCACTGATCAACTATTTGAAACATTTTAGAAAACGTTGTTAATTAATCCTTTCACTGTTGATAAATAATGCTTTAATTTATCAAGACTTTGCTGTTTTCTCTGAGGTCTCTAAATTTCAGGCAGTATGGAAGCCTTATATTTCTGCTCTATCTTGTGTCTTCATACAAGTAAAACACTCATATGTTTAGATTTCAAAAATTGTGAAACTATGCTATTCTCAGTGTAAGAAATTGTGTAATCATGGGAGTAAAGCCTTTGGTCTACAATATTTCAAATCTTTTGTCCATACTATTACTTCCCATCCACCTTATCTTACCCCCAGATGACTGAATACAACTTAGATTATTTATTATATGATTAATTCACATCCCAACCATTTCTCCCTAAAAAATATATAAATCTTTAACTTTGTTTTATATGTTTCATCTTCCAGAATATTTTGTGGTAATTGCTTCTCTTATTTATTAAACAACAAAATGCAGGAGGAAAAGACTGTGTTTATTTTGTCCAGCAGCTTGTAGGTTATCAATAAATACTCAATTTCATTGGTTATCAAGAAAGATACACAGAATACAAGCAAATAATAGTCAATATTATGCAGGAATCCATGCACCATGTCTATTTTGCTCTTATAATAGTAGGATAATTAACAAAATCTTAAATAAAATTTATGTAAAGATGTCCATTGAAGTTTGGACAAGTAAGTGAGATAAAAGTTCCTCAAATACTTGTGTTAAAAGGTCAAATAAAAAGACAGTTCTTCTAAGAAAGAAAACAAGTATGCCCTTCCAGTACTTAAAATTCATCTTCACCAAGAATTAATACATAATTTGATTCATTACTAATGTATCATAGCCCTCATTTCTCAGGAAGAACAAATAGTGTGGATTCACAATAATTTCCACATGACAGACATTATCGTCAGAACTTTCTTATCCACTAGAAGAACATTTTTAAGTTTTATTCCTGTGAGGACTTCTTTTGTTCACTCCAAAGATGTCTACAAGAGTGATGTAAGTATTCCCTCAGTAACAACATTTCCTCGGGGGTTGTGAAGATGGCTCAGTGGTAGAGTGCTTGTCTTGCATGCATGAGGCTCTGGGTTTGATTCCTCAGCAACACATAAGAGAAAAAGCCGGAAGTGACATTGTGGCTCAAGTGGTAGACTGCTAGCCTTTAGCTGAAGACCTAAGGGACAGCACCTAAGCCTAGAGTTCACTACCCACGACTGACAAAACAAAACAAAAAACAAATAAACAAAAATTTCCTCAGTCCCATATTTAGCTCATTTTCCCTAAAAAGTGAAATTGTTGTGGTTATTGTCATTTTTGTTGTTGGGTGGGTGTTTATATGTGTTTGTGTGTATAGGTTTATGTGTATTCATCTTTTTGTATTGCCTTATGACAGAGATACCATGTTCAGGTTTTCTAAAGAACTTCTAATGGACCATTTAACCAGACAACCCTCTAATTACTTTCTTTTTTTTTTTTAAAAAAAGTACTTTTATTAACATATTTCAGTTTCACAGGGGAGTTTTGTGGTGACATTTTAATACAAGAATATAATTTACTGCATCAACCTCACTCAATCATTCTTCCTCACCCACTACCCTGCCTAAAATAATGTAACCTATTTTATTACACTGTTTTATAAATACATTTTTATTGTAAAAATACTGTACTGAGGGATTACAGTTACATGAGCAAGATAATGAATACATTTCTTATCAAGCATTTTTGCCTCTACCTTTGTTTTTCCCCTATCATCCCTTTTCTCCCACCTCCACAACTACACCCTCCCACCTCCCCACCCCCACCTAAATTGTTAAATTCGTTTTTCAACATAGTGTTTTGTGCATCTCGTTGTTACAATGGGTCAACCTGTATACCTATTTTAGCATTTTGTTTTTTTTTTCTTCTCCTCCACAAATTAGAGAAGTATATATACAAGATGCAGTGTACCAACATCAAATACAGTGAAAACAGAGGTTATACCGTGGGGGAGGAACATACAAAGAAACAAAATTCACATAGTACATTATAAATACATTAGAAACAATAGCAAGAAAGAGAGAGAGAAAAAGGAGGAGAAAGGAGGAAGATGGTGGAGGAGAAGCTGGAGGCTAAACACTCTCACATAGAAACTAGTTTTAGTGTTCCAGTGAACAGTTCTAGGCTAGAGTTCTAGGCTAGAGAATCACACCAAGTGTGCCATCACAGTACAGATAGTTTGTCCAGGAGGGAAAATCCAGGCAGCTTGGTGAAGGAGACAGATCTGAGCACTTGCCAGTAGCTGCGGTTGTGGCATCTATGGCAGTGGCAGCACCCACCATACAAACAGAGAAAGTCAGGGACAAGGGCACCAGATGTGGCTAGTGAGCGGATTCTACTAACTACCAGCAAGAACTGAGAAAGAGCAGAAATCATCATATTGCTGATTGCAGACCAGGGACAGCCCAGGAACCAAGAGTCTGACATGAATAGAGCCCTGACATCCTCACTCCTTCTCAAGAGGCCACAGTGGGAAGGAAGTTTCTCCCCCACCACCGGAGAAGAACTCCATCATTGATACTAACAAAGGTTTGGTCCAAGCAGCTAGCTCAAACCCAGGCTTTGGAAGAAAACAATTGGAGCCATTAGCAGTTCACAGGAAGCTGACCAGATCTGCAAAGTGCAGCCCCGCCCATGAAGAGGAAGCTCCACCCCTGGAGGAGTGACTTTCTTCACTGTGTAAACAAACCCAGAGGCTGCCCCTCCCCATTGCAGCCTAGACAAACAATTGAAACTCAGTAAACATAAACTCTGAGAATGGCTCCAGGCTGGGCTCTGTGAGTGTCTCAGGAGCTATCCCCTCAGGGAAAAGCTACTGATTGCTGATAGGCCTCAACCCTCCCCAGAACCTAGCTTAATCACAGAAACTCCAAGGTAGAAGAAAGAGCAATCTCCCTCTGTTGTGATACTCAAAGCAGATCTTCATCCCACTGAACTAGCCTGGGAGGAGGATCACAAAGTCCTGGGTAAGGCAGAGCTGTCTGCCTGCTCAAACTGACTTGGTTTCCAATCAAGCTACTGGAAAATCAAACACTACAAGCAGACCAGATACTACACTAAGAGACTGGTTACAGATAAAGGGGAGATACAAGTTCTTCTCCTCCCTCTCCCCAAAAAATCAAAGAATTATTTTTTCTACCTATTTATTATTTTTTAATGTTTTCTATTTTTTAATTGTTTTCTTCTTTCCTTTCATAATTTTTATTTTAGGATTATATGTGTGTGTCCTTTTTTTTTTTTTTAAATCTTTTTTGACCTTTTGGTCCCTTTTTTGTTTTTCTTTCTTTTTGTTTCTTTTCTCTTTCTTTTTTGCTTGACTTAATTGGTGTCCTGCTCATCTCCAGATATATAACCATCTTTGATTATTAGACCTTAACCCTCATTGTGTGCATACTTTTCCAGAAACTTATTACTCAATTCACAACCTCTTAGGCTTAACTTCTTTAATAGTAATATTATTTTTTATACCTATATACTTTTCAAGTATTCCAATTTTAAGAATTTTTTTTCATTTTTTCGTTTTATATTTCTCCTCCTCTCATCCTATCCTTTTCTTCTCCCAATATCATTTCTTTATACTTACATAATTTTTGAGTATTTCATTATTTAAATTTGAATGTTTGTTTTTCCATTTTTTCTTTTTCTTTTTTAAATCTCTGTCCTATCATTCTGTCCTATCCATTTCCCTTTCTGAGATTTAGAGTTAAATTCACTCTCCTATCACTTCTCCAAATGCCTCTACTCCTATTTTTCCCCACAATTCTCCCTAAACATAATAATTTCTGGTTTCCTGAATCCCTTTGATGTTCTTAGCCCATGAATCCATAGTTGTTTGATGTTGAATAGCTTGTATTTATTGAACTACATTGTATCTGCAGCCATTTTCACTGCGCAACTACAGGTCTTTGCTTGATGCTGGCCTTAATATACTGTGATAGCACTAAATTGATATTACTTTCATACCAACTGGGCAGAACAATCTGGAGAACCAAAAGGAAAATGACAAATTCAGGTATCTCAGCTCCTACTCAGGATAATCAGGTGACAGAACAGTTAATGAATAATCCAGATGAGAGTTCCCAAACAGCTCTAAAAAAACTACTGGTAAACATGGTGAATGTAAAGGTTGAAAACCTGCAAAGGACTCAGTGTGAGCATGATAGGGAGCAAGACAAGGCAAACTGAAGATTAATATAGGAACTTCACAAGCATGTTGAGGCCAACCAAAAATTCCTACAGGAATCTCGTATGAGGAAGCTACTCAAAGATTAACACAGGAATTGTGTGAGAAGGCTGAGAACAGTCAAAGAGAAATATACAAATTGCATGAACAGGCTGAGAACTGTCAAAAATAAAGACAGGAATTGCATGAGCATGTTGAGAACAGTCAATGAGAACTACAGGAATTGTGTGAGCTTGAGGAAGCTAATCAAAGTGTAATACTGGAATTGCTTGAGCAGGATGAGAATAAAAAAAGATCAATAGAAGCATTAATGAAGTCCATATAAAGACAACTGAAGGAATCCAGGGAGACCACAAAGGGAATGCTGAATGGAGCCCATGAGAAGGAAAGGGAGTCCAAGAAAACCATAGCCAATAAACTAAGGGATTTGAGAATAAACACTGAACACCAAATTAAGAATGTAAAGAAATTCATACAAGATCTAAAACAAAGCTCCAACAAAGAAATTGAAGCCATCAATGCTGACCAATTAGAAGGAAAGGAAATAAAAAAAAACAAACTAGAAAGTCTTCACAATAGGTTAGACCATGCAGAACGTGGAATCTCTGGATTGAAGATAATGTAGATATTATAGAGAAAGAAAACACACTATCCAAGACAAATCCCAGAAATATGATAGATCTATTCAAGATTTGGAAGACACCATCAGAAAGCCTAATCTGAGGATAATGGGTGAGAGTAGAACATAGAGACAGAAGTTAATGGTATAGGAAATTTATTTATTAGTATCCTAGAAGAAAACTTCCCAAACTTGCAAAAAGATAGACCTATTCTGATACAAGAAACTTTTAGAGCCCCAAATAGACAGGACTCCCCACCATCACATTAAAATCCACACAGAATCAATTCAGACCAACGAGGGGATCCTTAAAGCTGTCAAGGAGAAAAGATCAATCACCTATAAAGGGAAAAAAAATTAGAATCAACTCAGATTTCTCAGCAGAGGAAATTAAAGCAAGAAGGCCTGGAATGATGTATGCCCCACCGTAAAGACAAACAACTATCAACCAAGAATACTGAACCCAGATAAACTCTCCTTCATAAAAGAAGGTCAAATAAAAACTTCCATAGGAAAGAAAAACTGAAACAATATATCTCCACCAAACCAGCCCTACAAAAGATACTTAAATATGTCCTATACATAGAAAACCAACAAGACCACAATAAAGGCCAAGAAACTACACCCAAACTAAGAATCCAAGAACCATAGGGAGAACCCAGTTGTCACAGCCCCCAAAAAGGTGTATAACATGGAGGAACTACCAAATATCTCTCAATCTTAACTCTCAATATCAAAGGACTTAACTCTCCAATTAAGCAACATAGACTGTCTAGTTGTATTAAAAAGCAAGATCCTTCTATCTGCTGCCTTCAAGAGTCACACCTGGCCCATAAAAACAAATATATTCTTAAAGTGAAAGGCTGGATTAAAATCTACCGAGGAAATAGCCCCATAAACAGGCAGGAGTTACAATCCTAATATCAGATAAAATAGAATTCAAATTAAAGTTAGTGAGAAGAGATGAAGAAGGTTGCTACATAGTAATTAAGGGATCTCTCTTTCAAGAGGATATTACAATACTAAATATCTATTCACCAAACAACTCAGCACCCAAATTCATCCAAGAAACACTACTTATCCTCATATCTCATATAGATCCAAAGACATTAATTGTTGGGGACTGTATTTAACACACCACTACCCCACTGGATAGATCAACTCGGCAAAATCTCAACAGAGAAATTGCAGATCTAAACAACTGCATAGAAGCACTAGATTTAACAGACATCTACTGAATATTTCACCCAGCAGCATCAGAATACACATTTTTCTCAGTAGCACATGGAACATTTTACAAAATAGACCACATTTTAAATCACAAAGCAAACTTGGCCAAATTCAGAAACATTGAAGTTATGCCCTGAATTCTCTCAGACCACAAGGGAAAAAAAAATTGAACTCAACCTCAAAAGCCAACAAAGAAAGTCCTGTAACACGTGGAGGCTGAACAACACACTGTTGAATCACCCTTGGGTCATGGAAGAGATTAGAAGATAAATTCAAATGCTCATGATATTCAACAAAACTGAACATACAAATTACCACCTCCTCTGGGACAGAGAAAAGGTAATACTCAGAGGCAAGTTTATAGCATTGATTTCCTACAACAACAAATTGGAGAGATCTGAAACCAACAATTTAATGAGACACCTGAACCTCCATGAAAAATAGCAGCAAGCTAAACCCCAATCCATTAGACAAAAAGAAATAATTAAAATTAAATCAGAATTAAATGAATTAGAATAAAAAATAACATTGAAAGAATCCACAAAACAAAGAATTGGTTCTTAATTGAAAAAATTAACAAAATTGACAGACCCTTACCAAATCTTATCAGAAAAAGAAGAGAACACACTCAAACAAATAAACTCAGAGATAAGAATGGAAACACCACCACAGAAAAATCTAAGATTCAGAACATTATAAGGGAATACTTCTCAAACTTTTAATGTACTAAGTTTAAGAATCTGGAAGAAACGAACAACATCCCTAGCCAGAAATGTAAATGAAATGTAAAAGAAATGTAAATGAAAACAACATTGAGATACCACCTCACCCCAGTTAGAATGGCTATAATCAAGGACTCTAATAACAACAGATGCTGGAGGGGATGTGGACAGAAGGGCATCCTACTGCATTGTTGGTGGGAATGTAAACTTGTCCAACCACTTTGGAAAGCATTATGGAGGTTCCTCAAAAGACTCCACATAGAGCTCCCCTTAACCCAGCAATCCCACTTTCGGGCATTTACCCAGATGATCACAAACAAGACCATACTAAAGCTACCAACAGAACTATATTTATTGCAGCATTATTTACCATAGCTAAGATATGGAACGAACCCAGATTCCCCTCAGTAGATGAGTCGATCAAGAAAATGTGATATATATACACATTGGAATTCTATGCCTCCATCAGAAAAAATGACATTGCCCCATTTGTTAAGAAATGGAAAGACTTGGAAAAAAATATATTAAGTGAAGTAAACCATGCCCAAAGAAACATATGTACCATGGTTTTCCTTATTTGCAGTAACTACTATATATCTGAGACAAGTAGAAAAGGTCAAATAAGATGATGTTAAGTGAAATGAACCCCAAGATAAGTTCACAAGTGGTTTTTTTCTTTCTTGCTATTGTTTCTAGCATATCTATCAGGTACCATGTGCTTTTTTTGCTGCTTTGTATGTCCCTCCCCCATGGTATAACTTCTGCTTTCACTGTGTATGATATTGGTATAATTTGGGGAGGGGAAGAGAAAAAACAAAATCTTTAAATAGTGAAGCATTTTGACCCATGGCAACAATGAGATGTACAAGACGCTATGTCAAAAAACGAACTTTACAATTTAGATGGGGGAGGGAGGTGGCGGAGGGAGTATAATTGTGGAGATGGGAGGGAAGGGATGGTAGGGGAAAAACAAAGGAGGAGGCAACAATGCTTGATAAGAAATGTACTCATTACATTGTTCATGTAATTGTAACCCCACTGTACAGTATTTTCACAATAAAAAAAACTTATTTTAAAAAAAGTGAACCTAGAAAAAAAAAACACTATTGTCCCTATCTCGGGGTTCATTTTGCTTAACATTATCTTATCTTGTCATATGTGTATAGCTTTTGACCTTTTCTGCTTGTCCCAGTCATATACTAGCTACTGCAAATAAGAGAAACCAAGGGACCTTTGTTTCTTTGGACTGGCTTAATTTCTGAAAGGCCACAGCATCACTTCGGCTGATGATCATGAGGCCTTTACCAATCCTTTGAGGAAATCTTTGGAAAGAAAGAGCTTCTTATGTTAAAATGAATCTAAACATGGTTGTTTCAGGTTAATTTTAAGTATTTCCTTTTTAAACTATGTCAACAGATACTAAATTCTTGTTCATCAGGTCTATAGTTCTTTCAACACATACTTTTATTGTTGTTGTTTTCTTTAATTATGAAACTTTATGAGTAGTGTAAAGAATATATGTTGTCAACTACTACAGAAGTTACTGCCTTCTCCAGCTCTTTCTGTATTTAATTGGAGATGAGAGCCTCATAGAATTTTCTGCTTGGGCTGGCATCAAATCATAATCCTCAGATCTCAGTTTCCTGGGTAACTAGAATTTTAGGTATGGCCTGTAAAATTTTATATGTAAGGAACACTTTCGAAAATCAAAGTTAATCTGGAAGTTGGTTTCAAGAAAATATTTTTGTTCTATCATAAATAATTTCTCAAATTTAAATACAGAAAACATGTTTTCAAATTTCCATATTTGTTAGTCTTTTCAAGAAGTATGTATTAATTAATTTGTTAAATATCCAGATGAAAGATAAAGTTAAAATTCCCACTCTTGAGAATCTCACAGACTGGTAATAAATATAGAAATGCTTAAAAAATACTACCAAAATGTGGTAAATGCTATGAGGTATGTATAAGTCAATGATTCAATTAGAAATCTAATGCAATATCAAGACAGAAGTGATCCATTTATTACAGTATCAAGAATCAACATTATTATGGCTGCCAAAAATATTACTAACTGAATTATAGCCTGCATTTGTGTATGCTTATCAGTCCAAACAAATAAATAAACTTCTAAGATCTGGGATTGATATCTGGGATCTTTTATATTTTTATCTATCAAAGAATGAATGAAAGAAAGAAAGAAAGAAAGAGAGAGAGAGAAAGGAAGGAAGAGTGCACTTGAGTGGAAAATGGCCTATCTGATTTGGTGTAACTCTCTGAGTGAGAAGATCCATTAGTGACTCCATAATGTTTTCATGGCACATCTTTCTTTTCTCCTCTCCTTTCCTCTCCTCTCCTCTCCTCTCCTTCCTTCCTTCCTTCCTTCCTTCCTTCCTTCCTTCCTTCCTTCCTTCCTTCCTTCCTTCCTTCCTTCTTTCCTTCCTTCCTTCCTATCCCTGCTATGCTTTCTGTTCTTCCTCCTCCACAATATTTTTTGTCTTTCTCTTTCCTTTATCTTGATTCATTTATCCATTGAGGGGCATCTAGGCTGATATAGGCACCATGGTTACGGTGAATAGCACTTGAATGAACAGACTATATAAATGGCTTTACTTTATCCTGATTTGTTATCTTTGGATAAATGCCCAAGAGTGAAATTTAGACCATACATTAAGTTTTTTGAGGAATCTTCATACGGTTTCCCAGAGTGGTTAAAAACATGAATATTCTCTCCAACACTGTATTAGGTCTCCTTTTATCCCCATGAGCACCAGCATCTGTTACTATTTGTATTCTTGGTGATAGTAATTCTGATTAGGGCACGATGGAATCTCAGTGTTGTTTTTATTTTCATTTTCTTGTGGCCACAGATATTCACCATTGTTTCATATCAGACTTCTGAGAAGTCAGGTTGTTGATACGTTTAGGGTTTTATTTGTTGTTCTCTGTATATTCTAGATATTAAGTTTGTCTGATGTATAGCTGGGGAAAAAAATTCTGTAGGTTGTCTTCCCATTCTGTAGGCTGTCTTCATAGCTTTTTCTTTTTTAAATACATTTTTATTGTAAAAATACTGTACAGAGGGGTTACAGTTACATGAGTAAGGAAATGAGTACATTTCCTATCAAGCATTGTTACCTCTTCCTTTGTTTTTCCCCACCATCCCTTATTTCCCTATTCCCCCAAACTACTCCCCCCCACACCTCTTCAACTGTCCCTTTGCTATAGCTTAATACAGTTGATTTATCAGTTCTTTCTTTGATTTGCTGTGCTTCTGGATCTTTACTCACTTTTATATTTTCTTATGTTAAGATTTATTTTATTTTTGTAAATAGAGTTATTGGTACTAAGTTAATCATAATAATATACTATCATCAGTTCCAAACACAGCAGATGTTAATGTCCTCAGCTATATGATTATCATTTTTATCTGTGTTTATTGTCACTATAATTAACTTTTGAATAAAACTTAATTTTTAGTTTTACCTTTTCCTGGCATTTTATGAGAGCATGTTGAGATTTTTATTCAGGATAGCAGTATTATTCTTTTCAATTTTTTAAGCTTCCACCTATTTCAATGTCATATCTTTATTTGTGGCTTCTGCTTCTTAAATAATTTGTACAGATTGAAATTGTTCAAAGCGTTTTGCTATATTATTTATAGGCTGATATACTGGGAACCATTCTCATGGGCATAATCAATTCAGAGGAAATGCACCAGGGACATGAGTAATACAGAAAATCTGGCTCAACTAAGAAGTACTCTCTGGACTCAAGCTTGTGCAATGTATCCTAAAGGAAATCATGCTTGAAGTAAAACAAAATCTTATAAAGGTCATATTCACTTAATATTTTTTTATTTAAAATGCTCAAAAAATGCTCATGATAAGGAAATTACACAAGTGGCAATTTGATATTTTCCAAAAGATTTTATACACATTTTTTTAATTAAGTGAATTTGTAAAGGTAGTTGTCTAAGAAAACTATCATATATTAATAATTGCATAGTTGAGTTACATATGATGAATCATAAAACATTTCTTAAAGGACTGTTCCATGTAATCATTAATTGACTTTTAATGAATAAGTATTAGGAATTATTGGGATGATAACTCATTTTTTTCTTAGCTTGTTTTGGCATTTCTTTGATTATAGGTCTTTATAAAAATCTCTTCTAGAAAAAAAATATATTACCATCAGTTCCATCTTTGACTGTATAAGATAATCTAACATTTCATTGGAAACACCTACAGTAGTTGGAAATAATTAAAAATAAATCAGGTTCTCACAATTTTGACAATAATTGCAAGAATTGCTTACTTAGTCTTTCTAATCATAAGCAGGATATGCTATTATATAGCATATCTAGTTATAGCTATGAAAAAAGGAATATGAGAATACCTATCCTATGAGAGGATAGGTAGCACAGGGAAAAACAAAACAGACTGACAAAGCAATTACGTACCTTGCTGACAAAATGTCTCTGGGGCTAATTGTTATTTTAAACAATAAATATTTATAGCCATGCTGCCAGCCCACAAACTATGGAGCAGAGTCAAGTAGAGGGTCTTGCCAAAACCCAAAGTTTTTGATTTCTTAAAATTTAATTTTTGTTAAAGTGATACACAGAGGGGTTACAGTTACATATGTAAGGTAGGAAGTACGTTTCTTGCCTAACTTATTACTCCCTCTCTCATTTTTCTCCCACTTCCCCATCCCTGCCATGTTTTACAGTTCATTTTCAACATATTGTCTTGTAAGTATCGCTGCTACATTGGTTCACCCTATATACTTTGTCTCACCATTTTATTGTCCCCCTTCCCTACCCTAATTCAGATAAATGTATGAACAATACTCAGAGTACCAAAATCAAATACAGTGACAACAGAGAGTAAACCATGGGACGGGGGGAAACAAAAAATGAAATAATAAAATGCATTAAAAACATTAACAAAGAAAAACCTCTTTTTTCGGTGTCTTGGAGTTCATTTCACTTAGCATCTTCTTAAATGGTACATAGCTCTTGAGCTGTTCTGTTCATCTGCTAAGACTATCCTAGACATATACTAATTATTACAATTTGGGGAAACCATGGGATCTATGTTTCTTTGTCTTGCTTACTTGACTTAATATGATATTTTCCAAATCTTTCCATTTCTTTATAAATAGGGTGATGCCATTCTTTCTGATGTAAGCATAGGATTCCATTTTGTGTATACATCACATTTTCTTGATCCATTCCTCTACTGAAAGGCATGTGGGTTGGTGCCATATATTAGCTATAGTAAATAATGCTGCAATAAATATTGTTGTGCTGGTGACTTTAGTACGGCATTGTTTGTGGACATTTGGGTAAATGCTCAGAATTGTGATGGCTGGGTCATAGGAAAGCTCTATGTTATTGTAATAAATACAGCATGGTACTGGCACCAGAACAGCTCTGAGGACCAATGGAATAGAACTGAAGACCCCGAAATGAATCTGCAGACCTATGGCCACCTAAGCTTTGATAAGAGAGTCAAAATATAGGATAGAAGAAAGATAGTCTCTTCATCAAATGGTGCTGGAAAATTGGTTAATCACCTGTACATACTAAAGTTAGTTCCTTATATATCACCCTGCATTAGAATCAACTCCAAAATGATCAAAGACCTCAAGGTAGAAGCAGATGCCCTGAAAACAGTATAGGAAGGAATAGAAGAAACACTGGGACTCCTTGGCACAGGTCAAAGTTTTCTTAATAAAGACCCAGAAACACAACATATCAAGGAAAAGTTGGACAAATGGGATTGCATTAAACTGCAGAGCTTCTGCATGGTAAAGGACATAGATAGCAAGATAAACAGAAAGCCCACAGATTGGGAGAGATCTTCACTAGCTATACAACAGACATGGGTCTCATATCTAAAATATACTTAAAACTCAAAAATGAAATCCCTCAAGACAAATTCTTCAATAAACAACTACCCCATTAATATGTTGGCTAAATACTTAAAGAGAGACTTCTCTGAAGAGGAAATAAGATTGGTCAATTGACAAATGAAGAAATGTTCAACATCTCTGGCCATAAAAGAAATGCAAATCAAAACAACATTGAGATTTCACCTTACCCCAATAAAAATGGCTATAATCAAGAAATCTAATAACAACAGATGCTGGTGGGGTTGTGGCCAAAAGGGAACCCTACTGCATTGTTGGTAGGAATGTAAACTTGTTCTACTCTGAAAAGAAGTGTGGAGGTTCCTCAAAAATTACTTTTCTTTTAATAACACTTTAACCTTAATAGTTAAATGATACCATTTTACCCTTTTATTTATCTGTTTTCTTTCTGTATCACTTATTAAAATACCAGTAGAATAATTATACTTGTGATAATCTCAGATACAATGGGTCAAGGTGTAATCATAAGCAACATCTCTCTTTCCCTAGCTACTTCCTTTAAAATATATTTGAGTATACTATGAAAAAGTTTCTATTTCAATTTTAAATATCATTAAGTTTAAAGTTCAACTTGATCTTATTTTAATTATCTTTGTGTAATAGGATTTTCTTTTATTATCATTTTTTTAAAAATGAATATATGTACTTCAAAGTCAAGAACTTTGCCCAATTTTGAAATAAATATTGTTAGAAAAAGGCAAGTGAAAGAATGTCTTTGTTGAAAGTAAATATAATAGTTAACAAATATAGGCTCAGATTCTATATCTCTGAGTATTCCTCTCATGTCTACTTTATGTAGACATACAGGCAGTGAAGAGGTAGAGGTTTCACATTTAGAAGCTGTGATTTTTAAGGCTACTATGTTTATCTTCACTCTAATTAACAGAAACAAAATGAAAACTCTGAGTTTTTAAGGGAAATTCTTAGATACCACACATGAAGGAAGATAACCCCTTCCCCTTCCCTCCCCCCCTGCAACTCGGAATGACTAACAAGTCAATTTGCTAAGGTCTGTTCTGACTTTAGCAATGAGCATCTTATGTACTGGCAATTCTTTCCATTAAAGATAAAGAGCAATGGCTGGTCACCCAATTTCTATGTCAATTCCTCTTTCAAAGACTTAGCTTGCTACTTGAAACTGTGGGGATGGAATCTCCACTATAACCTACCTGTAGGGTTCAGAGAGAGAGAGAGGCATAAAGATTTGATGGATTGTAGCAATGTTCCCCACAAGGAACTCTATTATTGCTTAATCAAGTCTAGAGTTTGTTTTATGTTTCAGAACAAGAAGTAAATAAATTATAGCAAAATGAAACTAATGACACAAAAATTGTATTGGTCCTTTTCACTTAAATAAATGAACAGATATATTGCTTTGTGTCATATAACTGTAGCAAAATTCTTTACTCAAATATAATGATTTGATGTTAATAATGAAGTTAGCTTTTTTCTCAATCAGTTTTCTTTTCAACAAAGTGAAATGAAAACAAAACATATTTCCGTTTTTAAGCCGTGAAATTATATTTAGTCACTCATTCATTTTTGTCCTTGATAGCTCACCCTATAGGCAGATTATGTAAGATTTAATTGACAGGTACACAGAAGAAGAAGGTTAGTGGATTCAAGAGCTCTATATGGTATCCCTGAGGAGCTAAATGGATTTTAAAATGTCACTTAAACACCCTGGACCTAAATTTATTACCTTTCTGATTTGAATATTAATACTTGTCCTAAATATTTCAAAGAGTAATGTTGAAGATAAAATTCTATATTGTAAACAGAGTAATTATGCAAGGCAAAGTGTTATGAGAACATTCAGTCACTGTAACCAT
This sequence comes from Dipodomys spectabilis, assembly GCF_019054845.1. NCBI lineage: Eukaryota > Metazoa > Chordata > Mammalia > Rodentia > Heteromyidae > Dipodomys > Dipodomys spectabilis. Next base: position 15,542,540 of record NW_024870709.1, read on the forward strand.
GATGTAAACTTATTGTGCTCATAAAACATGTCATTAACAATTCAAAATGCTAACAGAATGCACATAGCAAGTATTCTATACATTGGTGCTTTCATCTTCTTGTAGGTAAAAATGATGTGTGGAAGATCGTGCTATTCAGGACTTTTTTTCTAACCTATGGATACCTCAGAATGGAGGGACATAGTTACTTCTAGTATTGGAAAAACATTACTATTACACAAAGAGGGAGTGCATGTTAAGAGGATTCAGGATTTGATTCTAGACAAAAACCATGCTTAACTCTTCTAAGATTGTGATATGTCATGGAAAAGGAAAAGTGCTATTTTAATTCATATAAATTAAAATTATTTGTCCTTGGTGAGTGTTAAAGAAACACAACACACGTATAATATATATATATATATATATATATATATATATACACTCATAAATATATACACTCATATATGTATATATAATTGCTAGTCTTAAAGTCATTACCAGATTTGGAAGTTAATCTGACACTCTCTTGAGAGATCAGTTATTTTATAAGTTTAATAAATGCTATAGACTTTGTATAGTATAATATTCTTTTGAAATATCATTATTTACTTGTGTCTCATAAGGATTCTGGAACCTTATCCCTTCCTTCTTAAGAAGATCAAAAGAAGTATTCTGTATGCTCTGTTCATGAAGCAGGGTTGTAACATGGAAATGGACAGATAAGTGTCTCTTTCCACAGAAGAGTTCAAATTCTTTAGAGCAAAAGGTGAAGGTAAAAATCAGGCACTGTTGGATATGAAGGGTTCTCTCTGTAGAGAAGTACTGGAAATGTACTTCCTCACCAAGATGACATGAACACATCTAAGGAAGTATAAACTAAATGACCAATTTTATTTCTTAAGATAGCACAGAAAATCATGAGAGTTTCAAGAAACTCTTCACAGTTTAATAAGCAGGTATCATATGAAGAAAGTACTGAATTAAAGCTCATGAAATATGCAGATGTATAGTTATATGAGTATACCAGAGTTCTCTAGAGATACTAGATGTAAATCTAAAATTATGCTATAGTAAGGATTAGGCAGATACCAGTGAGGCAGAGTATAGAATCTAAAGGAGCAAAGAGCCCAGAAAAATAATTATAGTGGATAATTATCATGGTCATCATTTGTTGAGAAACATTTTCAGAAATAGCATGGTTGTGAAATTCTAATGAACTGTGGTCCACTACTCTGAACAAATTAAAATTACTTAAATTAGCTAAAGTAACTAAACATATATCATTCCATCTGTAGAGCCAATTAAAGTTATACTAATTTGTAGGTTAAGTTAAAAGAGCAAAAATAAAAATGTAGACATCTGCATATGTGAGACAGTCAGAAATATGGTTATGTAAATAATAAAAAGGGCAATTACTGTAATGATGCAAAATAAGGTGATAGGGAAAATGTAAATAGATCATAGTTAACATATCTTATTAAGGATAACGTATATATGCATATCTATCTATCTATCTATATATCTTACTTAAGGATGCCTTATCAGAAAACTCATTGAGAAATGTGACCCAGATTAAGAGTTGGGTTTATCCAAAAACTGGATGAAGAGCAATGCATAGAAAGTTAAATGGAGGTGTTAACTTCAATAAACAGAAGATCAGTTGCTTTAGGCTGTCCCTGCACTATGGGTTCTTCCACTTTCCTGCTTTGCTTTTGTACTGGAATGTAAAAGCTCATGGTTCACATTGGTGAGCTGGGCTTCCTGAGCATCCCAAGTTTCAGGATGCTGACTGATTCATAAATTGTTCTTTACTCAAATGAAATATTAAATATTAATTTGCCTCAAATTCAAGTCTTGAATGTTCATTCACAAGATTGTAAAGACAATGTTTGGAGAGATATTCATGTTCCTTTGCTTTTAGAAAAATTGGGACTTTTTTTTTATTAAAGCTCTTAGCCTGGGCTTGGAAATATACTTGGTCCTAGTCTACATATAGTCTCTGTTGTAATTATGCAGCCTTGTCATTTTAGTGTGAATACAGCCATACACAATATGCAGTGTGGCTAATTTCTAATAAAATTTAAGTCACAAAAATAGTCAGGATCTAAATTGGCCTGCAAGATACTTTTTTTCCCCTATTTCTAGTTAACAGCAGTATCTTCATTGGTATACAAAATTTTTTGTTTTGGCTATTTCTCATCATACTACAAAAGAACAAAGAAAATGGGTTTATGCCTGACTTAATTTATGAGTGACTACCCATCAATGCTGGATAACATTATTACTTTATCATGTATGCAAGTATGTCTTAAAATTGAGATATTTCAGGAAATAAGTAAAGACTGTTAATAATTTTAACAAGTTAGTTTTTTTCTTCTATTTTTCTCAGAGCACTTGCCACTGCTGTGAATTTTTAAGTGTTAATGCCTTTGATCTTTTGATAAAAAATGTTATCTTTTCCTTTGAATATGATTAAATAGGAGACCAATTTTAAGCTTGACCAAGGGGATCTCAAAGTCAACCTCTATTACACTTAGCTAGAGGTGTTTCTTATAGTTACTTTTCCAGACTTTCTATTTGACCTCAAAGCTCTGGAAATACTAATGTGGTAACTGTGTGATGCAAATAGTGTGGTGGAAAATTGAACCTGCTAAATTAATGCTTGAGTACTGCACTAGTTATTGTCTATTTGAGAAGCACTGAGAATCTCATTCCAATACATTGCAGAAAAATATTAAAAAATGTATTTTTGTAACAGCATTTGTTTTCTTGAAAGGTGTAGGCTAAACAGGTTGACAATAACTTCAAAGTTAGATACAGCATAATGACAGATAACAAACTTAAGGTATGGTCTTGATTTCAAATTATTTCAGAGAATGCAGTGACTTTTCATTTGATGTTTAGTAGAATATCTTCCACTCTATATGTTCAACTCATTGAGCCAATTGTAACAGAGAAGAAAGACAATAAATATAATATTATGTTCACCAATATTGATCAGTTCAGTTTGAAAGATTTGGTTCAAAGATATCAGAGTTTAAGTTGATTTTCCTTTTTGTTGAATGAACACATCAGTGCTGAAATTGTCTTCATATTCTCGATTTGATATAAAGAAGATGAAGGAGCAGGCACCAGTTGTGAACTGTAGAAGTTATTTCCTTCTGATGGAAAAGTGTTTCAGGAAGATGGAAGGTCACATGCAAAGGCTCTGCACTAAGAATATGTTTAGTGTTAAAAGGAAATGTCAGTGTGACTGAAGTAGTCAAGGGCAAATGACACATAAACCTAGAAATACATGAAATGGAGACCTAAGATCTTATATCATCTCCCTAGACTCTAGCATTTACTCTAACATGGATAACATTTTAGATTTTTGGACAGAAATGACAGAAATGGGAATAGCACCACTGAGTCAAGTGTCAGAGGAATAGATCAGATAGATTTTAGATGCCATGAAACTAAAAAAAAAGTAGTAATATTATCCCTATTATTATATTATTTAGATATTATATAATATATTATGTGACATATTACATATTATACGATATATATTTTATTATTATTATTATAATAAGTTTCCATCATTGTGGCATGGTACTTGAGATCAATAACTTGTAGGAGAAAAGATTTATCTTGGTTTGCGGTGGCAGAATAGTCTACGGCTGCTGTAACTCATGACCTTTAGAGCAATATAAGGCAGAACAACATGGCAGGACTATGGCGGGCCAGGAAACAAGTCAAGCTATGGGGCCAGGGTGTGGTTATGTAATAGAGCACTCTTCTCACACATAGGATTCTCTGGATTCAATTCTCAGCAATACAAAATAAGAAAAGCAAAAGCAACAACCAGTACAAAATGCCATAAGCTCCTGTCACTGTTTTTGGTGTTTTGCCCTTTCTCAAGGGTTCACTACTCAGCTCCTTATGATTTGAAAGCCATGTTATTGCTTCCTCTCACAGAAAGGCAAGAAACTTCACAAAGCGCAACTAAGTAAGGTCACAGAAATTATTATAAGAACTTCCTCATAACCTTTATAGCATCTTTCTACTTCTATCTGCCTCCAAATGACATATAGGAAATTGCAACCTCAAATACCTGGTTCTACCTTCCTTGATTGTTCTATCAATTATTCCTTGACAGCTTTCTATAAGTAACTATCATATAATATTTATTAATACTCACTCTTTTGTATATTTTATTTGCAATTGTGTCATTCTTACCTCAAATTCATATATGCATACATTGTAAATGCTTCCATAACACATTTGTTGCCCCTCTTCAGTTTATTTTGTTCTTGTCAATTTCAGTGACCTAAGTAATTTATTTAATTGGACAATCAACATATGTTAGATGAATAGACACTGGTATGAAAAAGAATAGTGAGGGGCTGGGAAGGTGGCTCAGTGGTAGAGCACTTGCCTTGCATGCATGAGGCCCTGGGTTCGATTCCTCAGCACCACATAACAAAAAGAAAAAAGCCGGAAATGGCACTGTGGCTCAAGTGGTAGAGTGCTAGCCTTGAGCTGAAGAGCTGAAGGACAGCGCCCAGGCCCAGAGTTCAGGCCCCAAGACCAGACCCCTCCCCCCAAAAAAGAAAAAGAATAGTAAAACATTCAGCATGATTGAATATATGGCATATTATAAGAATGTAACCTGTATGAAAGTAGGATTTATGAAATCTAGAAAAGTCTACATTAGAGATACACGCAGAGGCAGGGATAGCAAGAGATATTCATTAGCTACTGAAAGAAAGAAATAACTTCAATATATGTCCTCTATTTCCCCTTATCCAGGGTTGGCACACAGGCTAGAATATTCCTTTCATCAATTTCTGGAAAATGTTCAACTATTATAAATAATCTCCCTAACCCTTACTTCAAGTTGAACATTGCTTATAATCATAAATCATGTTTGTTCCAGCTTGATAAAGAAATATGAGCTTTTAGTCTCTATTATTCAAATAAACTTAAGCGAAGGCCAAAGCATTCAAGTAGTTCCATTTAGGTAGTTTTTCAAGTTGGATCACTTAGGTCAAATACAAATGTTTTTCAATATTGCAGAGGTTTTTCTACTTCGATTTAATTTCCTCATCATTCCTTTCATATTGCCAATGTAAATTAAGCTGTCGCGTTGTAAACCACAGTTTCTCCTTGTCTATCTCCTCAGTAACAGCTTTAAAGTACTAAAAAGCTGAAATAGCTACAAAAGAACAATTAATTTGTGCAAAATCACAGAGGCGCGGTAGGTATTAAAAACACTACAATGAAGCTTTTATCAGTGAGAGAAACTGCACAGCATTAAGCTAAAAACTAATAGGGCTGAACATGTGGCACAAAGATCTGATGATAAAGGAATGTCAAGGACATGCAGAGATTTGGGGTAGAATATTTAGAAATTATACACTTTTTTTTCAAATAAGCATGCATAGAAGTATCTAGGAAAAGTATTGGTCTACTAGGAAAGTAAAGAAACATTTTTATGGAAATTATTTTCAAAAATTCTTCGGGTGCATTCTGAAATCATTTGATGTGCTGTTGATCAGGTATGGGCTGACAGTGTTGTATTTGAAAACTTAAATTTCTGAAAAGTAAAATAAACAAATAAATAAATATATCCCTGAATAAGTGGATGGTATATTATATTTTAAAATTCCCCTAGTGGATAACATTAAAACATAATAGGGAGTGCCATTGCACCTTGTGTTTGAATAGCAATTGAAACAATTGCCTTAATCATCGATTGTTTATTTAATGGCTAGTCTTAGCCCCAAACTATATTAGGTGCTATGGAGTGGAAAGGAAGCTAAACTATTGCTGTAATTTCTAAGCAAACATATTAAATGCTTCCAGAACGAGATAGAGAATAATGAATTTCTAATTGTGGAGTAAACACAATTGATGGAATAAAGCATACAAGCTAGAAGATTTTGCATTCAAGAAATTGTAGCAAATACAAGTATTTATTTCAGTTTTGGATAAATATATCCAGACTTAATTTGCAGACTCTCTATCAAACATATTGTATAATTTGTCTACTGGCATTCATTCTCTTTGAGCCTCAATTTTCTAATCTGAGAAACACATTTTACTCTGGAGAGTAAAGTAGACCTCACAGAGCTGTCCTGAAAATACATTAAAATAATGACAGTGTTTTAATACATTGTAGACATTTAGGGATTTATTCTTGGTTACTTGTAATACAAAGGACAACATAGCATCCGCTCAATGACTATAGTGTGTCCCATATTTTCTAGCATTATTAAATCTATTAGAGAGGAAATTTCCCTTTAAATAATCATTTGGTATTACATCTTAAATTTACAAAGGAAAAATATTGAGATTTAACCCTTGATATTTGAAGTTTTTTCTAAAAATATTAGCCATATGCAGTGTACCCTACAAAACAACACATGAAGTAATTTGAAATACAAAAGGATGCTTTTTTTGGAAAATTATATCCTATCCTCTAAACATTAGAGACTAACACCAGTCTGTTACTTTAGTCACTCCTTCTTATTCCAATGTCATACTTCAAGGAAATATGATTTATTTATTACCTGCATTTGCAAGCTTTCATTGTAATGTGGTCACACATCAAATATCCATCTGCATAAAATAATGCATAACTTAATATAAATGAGAGACTCACAAATTTATTTAAGCTGACTTGCATAAAACACAGTAGGGAATTCTGAAAAGTGATTTGTCTAACAGCAGCTTCTCAGATATGAGAAAAGAATATTAACTAAATAAAGGTAGTCATAACATTTTCAGAAAGACTGTTTGAGACAAACGTGTTATGCCAATGCAATGTGTTTTACTAGAAACTTCAGTGGTACATTTTATTAATAAATTCTGTGATATGTAATCAGTTAGGAGATATTTAAAAGTGACAGTAGTATTCATTTCCACACATTATTTTAGACACTAGCTTTTGCTTTGCTTCCTGACTTTTCAGTTTATCTCCCAACACGTTAGTCTATAGAGGGGAAAGAGGCTGAGGGAGAGGAAGACAGATGGGATGGCAAGAGAGTCAGATCAAACAACAATAAGGAGACATAGGAATGGCAGAGAGAAAATCATTCATTTACATAACTACTATCAATGAGTACTTCTAATGAAAAGTCCACAACCTAGTAAAAACATTCTCTAAGAGAGTATAAATTTATACTTGCATTCCCACTCATTTTTCCTCTTTCTCTAGTGCTCTCTTTAATTTATTAGTGAACCAACTAAAATAATTACAAATATCTTGACTTCATTCCTAAGTCTGTAAATTATATTTCCCTTGAAATCATACCTAGGAAATTTATCAATGGTATAATGAATTATCTAATAAAATAATCATAATTAAATTATCTCTGACACTGTTTTATAACCCATATAGAAATGTTTTGCTCTGTATCAAACTTCTTCCCAAATGTCAGTATTATTAGTATAAAAATTATAGGCTTTTGCTAAAAATGTTTACTTAGAATTTATCACTCTAATGTGCACTAAAATACAGAGTTTACCAATGTACAAAAGCAGAATTGAGGAAGCATAGAGAAAAGTCAAATATATATGCATAATTAATGTGTAAAATGACAAATAAAATACAAAATATAATGGTAACCTAAGAGAAGACCCTAAAATGGTTAATTAGTATTAAATGTATGTTTAATGGGCTATAAATTTTAAAATAACTGATTCCTTCAGTTGATAGCTTGAATATCTTGGTTGAATAGTGGATGATCTCCTGGAACACTAATTCTTCAGCTATAAATCATATATATTTGATCTACTAAGTTTCTTAGAAGTTTTTAGTACACCTGCTGTACTAAACAAAATAGAAACATTTTTATACTAAAAATTGATATTTTATTTTATTTTATTTTTAATTTTTATTTATTTTTTATTGTGAAAATACTGTACAGAGGGGTTACAATTACGTGGGCAAGATAATGAGTACATTTCTTATCAAGCATTGTAGCCTCATCCTTTGTTTCCCCTGTCCATCCCTTCCCATCCTTGCCCCCCCCCCACAACCCAACCCTCCCCGCCCCCCCCACCACCAAAGTTGTAAAGTTCCTTTTCTACATAACAACTTGTACTTCTCATTGTTGCAGCAGGTCCACCTGTATCCTTATTTAAACGACTTATTTTTCCCCTTTCCCTCCACAAATTATACCGACATCAAATACAGTGAAAGCAGAGGTTTTAATACATAAATTATGTCAGTTGTAGATGATACAAAGAAGATAATTATGGATTAGACTAAGTTCTTGTTCTCAAGACCACAACATTTCATAAGATCAAGAAAATCACAGCTCAAAATCCATTAAATAAATAAGAGAGATCATGAGAACAAATATCTTCAGTTGGTTAGGGACATCTTCATCATGATAGAACAACAAATACTCAGTATTATAGGTCCAAAGAGTGCTAACTTCCCTAAGAAAATTGTTTTTCAGAAGTAATATATACTTTCTAAGTAGATATTGAATAACACACACGTATAAATATTGTTAGTAATAATTAATTACTATTTTCAAATATGTATTTTCTGAATTCTGCAATTAATACAGAAAATTAATCTCATTATATTGGTTTCAAAAATACATATTGGGCTTCATAAAGTAACAGAGGGAGGTGGTTTAAAAGAATACAAAACTAAATACTGAAACTGAATTCTGATCTCAGTGAACACTAATATTGATGCCCAAAATTGAATGAAGATGAGACTCAAATTTTTATACTAAGGAAATTGTAAACCATTAACATCTGCTTAGGATCTTAGAAGAGTTCTCAGACTTATACTCATAAAAATCAAAGGATACACATCAATTGTATTCTGTAGTAACTGTCCTACAATAAGTAGATAACATTAATTTGATGAGGTTGATTTTAAATGTTATAGTAAGTCTTCTTATCTCCAGGGAATTGTTTGTAGTAATGTAAATGTTGAAGAACAACTGTATGTTCTTGTATTTATAGACACAAAGTTTTCAAAAAGATGGAAGTGAAAAGAAACAAACATTATTCAGAATATCAAAAATAATAAATAATATGAATGAAAATATTTAACACACCTTCTGAAGCTTCTCAGAAAAAACTGAAAAAAAAGGTTATAGTACTATAGGATCATTGTCTCTTATTTTCCATTTATATCCTGTCATTTTCTGGCTTACTATCGTACCTTTTATTTAGTGTTCAGAACTCTACACCATGAGGGAACAGCAGCACTGAGCTAAAAAGGCAGTGAAGGGAAAATAGACTTAACAGAGAAGGAACAAAGAAAGATTAAATGTATTTTGGATGCTACACAACTAGTGATTTATGATCTGGCTACTGCACAATCCAGAGAAAATTACGTTGTTTCTACCTTCATTTTTATAAAGCAAATTTATTTTGATCATCATATCATTCATTTTCCTGCTGCTAAGGACACCAGAGGTGTTTTCTCCCAGACACTTTGAAATGAGTGATAATGCTCTGTTCAACTTAGTGGACATTAACTAACAAGAGGGTACTGGTGATAATCACACTGTTCTGGGTCTTAGTGTGAGAGTTTTAATCTCTTAGGGCACAATGGCAACTGCAATTTTTAATTAAAAAACACAATACCCATATATTCCTGTGGTGTGTTACTGAACCAGTCACAGGGCTGTTGAAATGAACATAGATAAATGACAATTAGAAAGAAAGAAAATCTTTGAGAAGGATAAATGGCATTGTATGAAAATACAACAAAATAATTTTTTCTTAAATGAGAGAAAAAATAATTTTATATTGAAGAACCACTAACATTATATGTTTGTACCCTTTTTATGTTTTTATCTTTATTTTTTTATTTTGTCATGGGGGTTTCAACTCTGGGCCTGGACACTGGCACTGTCCCTCAGCTCTTTAGCTCAAGGCTTGCACTTTACCACTGGAGCCACAGTGCCACTTCCAGTTTTCTGGTGGTTAATCAGAGATAAGAGTCTTTTTTTTTTTATTGTGAAAATACTGTACTGAGTGGTTACAATTACATGGCCAAGATAGTGAGTACATTTCTTATCAAGCATTGTAGCCTCCTCCTTTGTTTACCCTTCCCATCCCTTCACATCCCCCCTCCTCCCTACCCCATCCTCCCCCCTCCCAAGTTGTAAAGTTTGTTTCGACGTGACAACTTGTACTTCTCATTGTTGCAACAGGTCCACCTGTATCCTTATTTAAATGACTTGTTTTTCCCCTTCCCCTCCACAAATTATACCAACATCAAATACAGTGAAAGCAGGGGTTATACTGTGGGGGAGGGACATACAAAGCAACAAAGAAATAATCTTATAATTGCGTTAGAAACAAATGCATGAAAGAAAAAAAACATTTAAAATACATATCTTAGGGTTCATTTTCCTAACATCACCTTATCTGACCTTTTTTGTTTGACTCATACATATACTAGATATTGCAAATAAGGGAAACCATGGGACCTATGTTTCTTTGGGCTTGGCTTACTTTACTTAATATAATTTTTTCCAGGGCTTTCCATTTTCTAACAAATGGGGCAATGTCATTCTTTCTGATGGAGGCATAGAATTCCATTGTGTATATATACTACATTTTCTTGTTCCATTCAAGAGATAAGAGTCTTATGAACTTTCCTACCTAATCGGGTTTTGAACTGAGATTCTCAGATCTCAGACTCTTGAGTAACTAGTAAATGCCTGGCTGTTTCTGGTACTTTTTATTTTAGTCCAGATAAAAATAAACCAGTTAAGTTCAATCCTAATATAGATTCTGTTTGAAAAGGTGTTGACTGCTTTAAAATGAAAAAAAAATCAGAAAAGGGAAAACATCTCCATGGAAGGTGTTATGGGAGTTAGGGTCAAGGTTGATGATGATCATCTTTCCTTCTCTAATAATCTAACCTAAGTATATGTGCCCACAGGCTTCAAAAATGCCACAAACTAAGAGAAAGCTTATTTACTTAGGTGTAAAAATTAAATATATATATCAATTATCATGTTTATTTTGAATGAATAATGCTATTCAAAAATTATTTTTCCTTGTGAATAACGACAAAAAAATGTAGTTGTAGTTAATCAAAGTTTGAGTTCAGATCTCAGCTTTCTTACCTAGCAGTTTGACAATAGAACTTTTCTTAGCATTCATTTTCTCTTATCTAAAACTAGGGAAATATGATGGGAATATATTTTCAGATATAAGCAACCCAGTATTATGTTTAGCATAATGAAGTTCAGGATATTTTAGTTTCCTTCATTCTTAATTATCATAAACTTAGCCTAGAGTACATGTTTATTCCAAAAACAGACTCATTTTTGGATGATAAGAAATATGGATTCTATAAAGGGATGGAAACTCTAGAAAGAAAAGATAATAATTCACATAACACTTGATGTTAATAGAAAACATTCAAGTTTAAGACTAAATTTATGTTTTATGAAAGGAAAATATATAACTGTTGAAATACAGTCTGTTCAAAGATCACAAATTAGTATGTTGCTCAAGTAGCAAGATACATAGTACAATTTGATAAAATAAAAAGGGAGATTAATGATCAATATAATAGCAAGGGGATAGTGAAGAAAAACAGTTTAAAGATGAGAAATGATAGGGCTTAACTGGTAGAAGTACATATATTTTTGAATAATCTGATAAAATTATATATGCCAATATCAAAGACTGATACAAAGGAAGTATTAGCTATGTGACATGTCATGGCCTTTCAGAACTATTTATCTGTCTTTTACTCAAATAATATGGCCAATAATCATTTCAGACTAACTATAATAATAATAATCAGATTTCTTATCAGTAACCATATAATTTTCAAAAACATCACTAATGGCTTCTAGTGTAGTTTTTCCTAAGTATGCATTTTCTTTTTTGTATGTGTTTTTTTTTTTTTTTTTTTGTGAAAATGCTGTACAAAAAGGATACAGTTACATGACCAAGGTAATGAGGACATTTCGTATTGAGCGTTGTTATTTCCGCCTTTGTTTTCCCTTAATCCCTTCCTTCCCACCTCCACAGATAGTCCCACCTACCCCCCACTGCTGCCGCCATAGTGTTTTGTACATAGTGTCATCGTTGCAATTGGTCAACCTGTAATTTAAGAATTTTGTTTTTTCCCTTCTCCTCCCCGAATTAGAGAAGTATATACAAGATGCAGAGACCGACATCAAATACAGTGAAAACAGGGGTTATACCATGGGGGAGGAACATACAAACCAACAAAAAAAAATCAAATAGTACATTATAAATGAGTTAGAAACAATAGCAAGAAAGAAAAAAGATATTTGTGTGGCTATCTTGGGGTTCATTTTGCTTAACATCAACTTTATTGGGTATATGTATGTAGCTTTTGGCATTGTCTGCTTGTCCTATACATGTACTAGTTATTGCAAATAAGGGAAAACATGGGACATGTTTCTTTGGGCCTGACTTACTTCACTTAACATAATTTTTACCAAATCTTTTCATTTCCTAACAAATGGGGCAATGTCACTCTTTCTGATGGAGGCACAGAATTCATATGTATGTATATATAAAAAATATATATGTATAATATATGTATATATATACATATATATTTCTTGTTCCATTCATCAACTGAGGGGCATCAGAGTTGGTTCCATATCTTAGCTATAGTAAATAATGTTGCAATAAACATAGTTGTGCTGGTAGCCTTAGTGTGGCCTTGTTTGTGATCATTTGGGTAAATGCCCAAAAGTGGGATTGCTGGGTCATAGGGGAGCTCTATGTAGATTCTTTTGAGGAAACTCCATACTGCTTTCCAAGTTTACACTACCACCAACAATGCAGTAGGGTTCCCTTCTGGCCACATCCCCTCCAGCATCTATTGTTATTAGATTTCTTGATTATAGCCATTCTAACTGGGGTGAGGTGGAATCTCAATCTTGTTTTGATTGCATTTCTTTTATGGATAGAGAAGTTGAGCATTTCTTCATATGTCTATTGGCCATTCTTTTCCTCTTTAGAGAAGTTTCTCTTTAAGTCTTTAACCCCCTGATTTATCGGGCAATTGTTTCTTTGAGGATTTGTTGTTGGGGATTTAGATCTAAGACTTTTATCTGTGTATGGTTAATGAAGATCTTCTCCCAATCCCTGGGCTTTCTATTGATCTTGCTAGCTATGTCCTTTGTCATGCAGAAGCTCTGCAGCTTCATGCAATCCCATTTGTCCAACCTTTCTTTGATTTGTTGTGTTTCTGGGTCTCTATTGAGAAAATTTCAGCCTGTATCAAGGAGACCTAGGGTTTCTCCTATCCTTTTCTGTAACATTTTCAGGGTGTCTGCTTTGACTTCGAGTCTTTGATCCATTTGGTGTGTATTCTTGTGCAGAGTGATATATAAGGATCTTACTTTAGTTTTCTACAGTTTAATCAATTTTGCCACCACCATTCACTGAACAGGTTGTCTTTCTTCCACTGTATTTTTTTAGCTCACTTTTCAAAGATTAGGTAGCTATGAATCTGTGGGTTCATTTCTGCATTTTCAATTCTATTCCATTGGTCCTCAGGTCTGTTATTGTGCCAGTTTCAAGCTGTTTTGATTACTATGGCTTTGCAGTTAAGTTTGAAATTTGGTATTGATATTCCTCCAGCACTGTTCTATTAAGGATCATTTTTGTTATTCAGGTCTTTTATTATTCCATATGAATTTTTGGATTGCCTCTTTTCTTTCCTGGAAGAATGAGGTTGGAATATTGATAGTTATCACACTGAATTTGTAGATAGCCTTGGGAAGTATTGTCATTTTCACAATGTTGAGCGTTCCAATCCAGGAGAATGGGAAGTTGTTCCACTTCCTAAGTTCTTCTATGATTTCTTCAGGTTTTTAAAGTTTTCATCGTAGAGGTCCTTCACTTATTTAGTTAATTCCTAGGTATTTTATTTTTTGTGGGGCTATTACAAATGGAGTTACTTTCCTGATTTCAGCTGCATTCTTCTCGTTGGCATACAGAAAAGCAATTGATTTTTGAGTGCTAATTTTACACCCTGCTACTTTACCAAAGTTTTGAATCAGCTCGAGTAATTTGGGAGTGGAATCTGTGGGATTCTTTAAATACAAGATAATATCATCTGCAAAGAAGGAGAGTTTTCTTCATCTTTCCCTATTTAGATCCCCTTTATATTTGTACCTTGTCTTATTGCTGTAGCTAGGCATTCTAATACTAGATTGAAGAGAAGTGGAGAGAGTGGACATTGTTGTCTCATTCCTGATGTAATAGGAAATGGCTTTAGCATAATGGTTTTAAGTATAATGCTGACTGGAAGTTTGTTATATACAGCCTTTTTTAAATTGAGGAATGTTCCATGGATTCCTAGTTTTTCCATCATAAACAGGTATTGGTTCTCGTCAAATGATTTTTATGCATCTGTTGAGATAACCATGTGGTTCTTGTCCTTGCTCTCATTGTTGTGATGAATTAATTAATTGATTTGCATATATTGAACCAGTTTTGGATCCCTGAAATGAATCCTGTTTGATCATAGTGTATGGTTTTTTGGATGAATTGTTGAAGTCAATTAGCCAAAATTTTGTTGTTTTGCATTGATCATCAAATAAATGGGTCTATAGTTCTCTTTTTTTGATGAGTCCCTGCCTGGTTTGGGGATGAATATTATGATGGCTTCATAGAAAGAGTTCCTTTTGTGAACTTTCTCTGTCAATTTCATTGAAGATTTGGAGGAGTATTGGTGTGAGATCTGCTTTGAAGCCTTGAAGAATTCCACTGTAAATCCACCTGGTCCTGGGCTTTTCTTAGATGGGTGGTTTCTTATTGTTGTATTTATTTTAATGCTTGATATGAGTTTGTTAAGTTGGTTTAACTCATCTTGGTTTAGTTTTGGGATGTCGATATATGCTAAAAAAATCATCCATTTCTTCCAGATTCTCAAACTTAGTAGTATAAAAGTTTGAGAAGTATTCCCTTACAATATTCTGAATCTTGGTTGTTTCTGTGGTGATGTTTCCATTCTCATCTGTGAGTTTATTTGGGTGTGTTCTTTTCTTTTTCTGATAAGATTTGCTAAGGGTTTGTCAATTTTGTTAATTTTTTCAAAAAACCAACTCTTCATTTTTTTTATTCTCTATTTTTTTGGATTCTAATTCATTCAATTCTGATTTAATTTTAATTATTTCTTTTTTTGATGACTGGATTGGGGTTTTGGCTGATGCTCTTTTTCATGGAGGTTCAAATGTCTCCTTAAATTGTTGGTTTCAGATCTTTCCAATTTGTTGATGTACTGCCTTTGCTGTGTCCCAGAGGAGCTGGTAATTTGTGTATTCATTTTTACTGAATATCATGAACATTTGAATTTCCTTTCTAATCTCTTCCATGACCCATTGATAATTCAACAGTGTGTTGTTCAGCCTCCATGTATTACAGGATTTTCTTTGGCGGCTTTTGGTGTTGAGTTCTAATTTTATTCCCTGTGGTCTGAGAGAATGTAGGGTATAACTTCAATGTTTCTGAATTTAGACAAGTTTGCTTTGTGACATAAAATGTTGTCAATTTTGGAAAATGTTCCATGTGTGCTGAGAAAACTATGTATTCTGATGCTTCTGGGTGAAATATTCAGTAGATGTCTGTTAAATCTAGTGGCTCTATGCAGTTGTTTAGATCTGTGGTCTCTCTGTTGAGATTTTGCCAAGCTGACTTTGTTAAAGTCCCCAACACTTAATGTCTTTGGATCTATGTGAGATTTGAGGATAAGGAGTGTTTCTTGGATAAATTTGGGTGCTTCCTTGTTTGGTGACTAGGTATTTAGAATGGTAATATCCTCTTGAAGGAGAGATCCCTTCATTAGTATGCAGTGGCTCTCTTTGTCTCTTCTCACTAATTTTAATTTGGAAACTATTTTATTTGATATTAGGATTTCAACTCCCTGTTAATGGGGCCTTTTCCTTGGTAGATTTTATTCCAGCCTTTCACTTTCAGAATATATTTGTTCTTATGGGCAAGGTGTGAGTCTTGAAGACAGCAGATAGAAGGATCTGGCTTTTTAATCCAACTAGACAGTCTATGTTGCTTAATTGGAAAGTTAAATCCATTAATGTTGAGAGTTAGGACTGAGAGGCATTTGGTAGTTCCTGCCATGTTATCCACCTTTTTGGGGGCTGTGACAACTGGATTCTTCCTATGGGTCTTGGATTCTCAGTTTGGGTGTAGTTTCTTGGTCTTTATTGTGGTCTTGTTGGTTTTCAATGTAGAGGACATATTTAAGTATCTTTTGTAGGGCTGGTTTGGTGGAGATATATTGTTTCAGTTTTTCTTTCCTATGGAAGTTTTTTATTTGACCTTCTGGTATGAAGCAGAATTTAGCTGGGTACAGTATTCTAGGCTGAGGGTGTGGCATACATCATTCCAGGTTCTTCTTGCTTTAATTGTCTCTGCTGAGAAATCTGAGTTGATTTTAATTTGTTTCCCTTGACAGGTTTAAGGATCCTTTCCTTGGTCTGAATGGATTCTCTGTGGATTTTAATGCGATGGTGGGGTGTCCTGTCTATTTAGTGTTCTAAAAGCTTTTTGTATATAGATAGGCCTATCTTTTTGCATGTTTTGGAAGTTCTCTTCTAGGATCCTGTTAAATAAATTTCCCAGACCATTAACTTCTGTCTATAGGTGGTCTTCTATACAGATTATTCTCAGAATAGGCCTTCTGATGATATCTTCTAAATGTTGAATAGATCTATCATATTTTTTGGATTTGTCTTGGACATTTGTATATTCTTTTTCTATAATAACTAGGCTGTCTTCAATCCCACAGATTCGATATTCTGAATGGTCTAACCTACTGTCAAGACTTTCTACTTTGTTTTTCCTTTCCTTTCCTTCTAATTGGTCAGCTTTGATGGTTTCAAATTGTTTGTTCAAGCTTTGTTTTAGATCTTTTATGGGCTTACTTACTATCTTAATTTGATTCTCAGTATTCATTCTCAAATCCCTTAGTTGATTGATTATGGTTTCTTTGTACTCCCTTTTCTTCTGACAAGCTCCATTCAGCATTCCCTTTGATGCCTCCCTGGATTCCTTCAGCTCAATTTATGGATTCCATGAATGCTCCCATTGACCTTTGTCTATTCTCATCCCGCTCATGCAATTCCTTGTATTACTCTTTGATTAGCTTTCTCATGCTCACACAATTCTTGTATTACTGCTTGACTATTCTCAGCCTGCTCTCACAATTCCTACATTTCCCCTTGACTGTTCTCAGCCTGCTCCCACAATTCCTGTATTTCCCTTTGACTGTTCTTACACACTTCCTGTATTAATCTTTGATTAGCTTCCTTAGGCTCAGGAGATTCCTGTATTAATTTTTGGTTAGCCTCATTATGCTTGCAAGTTCCTATATTAATCTTTGGTTAGTCTTGTCTCACTCCCTCTCAGGCTCACACTTAGTCCTTTGCAGGCTTTCAATCTTTTCATTCACCAGGTTTACCAGTACTGTTTGTAGATCTTTTTGGGAACTCTCCTCTGGATTATTCATTAAATGTTCTGTCACCTGATTACCATGAGTGGGGGTTGGGATACCTGGACTTGCCATTTTTCTTGTGTTTCTCTGGCTTTTTCTGCCTATTTGGTATGAAAGTAACACCAATTTCATGGCAGAATACTATTTTAAGGCAAGCATCACCCAGGGTGCTGTAGCTACACAGATTGATTGATGAAGTCAAAATGGCTGCAGATATAATCTATTTTAACACCTACAATCTAATTCGAAATCAAACAACTGTGGTTTAATAGGCTAAGAACATCAAAGAAGTATTCAGCAGACCAGAAATTAGTAGGTTTAAGGATGAATTGTGGGAAAAATAGGATTTAAGGGATTCGGAGAGGATAAAAAGGATAGAGTGAATTTAACCAAGACTTAATTTCAGAGAGGAAATGGATATAACAGAATGAAAGGAGGAGAGTGATAAAGAAAGAAGAAATAATGAAAAAACTACAATGTAAATTTAAAAAATGAAATGCAAAAATCATGTAAGTATAAAGAAATAATACTGATAGAAGAAAAGGATAGAAGATAAAAAGGAAAATTGGAAAAAAAGAATAAAAAAATTTAAAAATGGAATATTTAGAAATTATATAAATATAAAGAAATAATACTACTATTAAAGGACTTAAGCCTAAGAGTTTGTGAATTGAGTAGCCAATTTCTCAATTAATTATACACACAATCAAGGATAATGTCTAATAATCGACCACAGGTATATATCAGAAAATGAGCTGAACAAAAATTAAGTTGTGCAAAAAAAAAGGGGGGTCCCAAAAAGGCTAGAAGAGATTTAAAGAACAAAAGCAAACACCAACACAAGCACACACATACACACACACAAACACACACACACACACACCACACCTAAAGTACAAATTATGAAAGAAAAAAAATACAATTTTTTAAATTAAAAAATTAGGTAGAAAAAAGGGTTCTTTGTTTTTGTTTTTGGAGGGGAGGTCTTGTACCTTCCCTGTGTCTGTAACCAGTCTCTTGGTGGAGTCTCTGGTTTGCTTGTGGTATTTGGTTTTCCTGTGGCTTGATTGGTTTCTTAAATCAGTTTGGTTGAGCAGACAGAAATCTTTGCCTTACCCAGGACTTTGTCATACTCCTCCCAGGCTAGTTCAGTGGGAGGGAGATCTGCTTTGAGTATCACAAAAGAGGGAGATGGCTGTTTCCTCTACCTTGAAGTTACTGTGATGAGGCTAGGTTGTGGGTAGGGTTGAAACCTATCAGCAATCAGTAGTTTTTCCCTGAGGGGCTAGCTTCTGAGATACTGAGCCCAGCCTGAAGCCATTCTCAGGATTTATGTTTAATGAGTTCCAGTTGTTTTTCTTTTACCCCTCCTGCTGCTGAGTCTGCCTGGCTGAAGCTGGGGTGGGGGAGGGGCACCCTCTGGCTCTGTTTACCTAGTGAGGAAAGTCACTCCTCTGGGGGCAGAACTGCCTTTACTTGGGAATGTCAACTTTCCCCTGGTGTAAGTGAGGAGGGAAAGTCAGGTTTCTGTGACCTGTTGAATGGACCTTATTGTTTCCTTCCAAGGCCTGAGTTGGAGCTAGCTGCTTGGACCAAGCTTCTGTCAGTATCAAAGATGGAGTTCTTCCCTATGGGTGGGGGAGGGGCTACCTTCCCACTGCTGCTCTGTAGAAGGAATGAGTCTTGGGGTTACTCATGCCAGTCTGTTAGTTTCTGGGCTGTCCATGATCTGTGATAAGCAGGATGAAGATTTCTGCTCCTTGTCAGTTCTTGCTGGAAATGGGTAGAATCTGCTTGCACGGAACATGTGGCACCTTTGTCACGGGCTCTCTCTGTTGTTATGGTGGCCATGGCAGGAGCCACTGCCCCTGTGGACACTGGCAAGTGATCAGATCTGTCTCCTTAACCAAGTAGCTTGAATTTTCCCTCTCTGGCCAAACTGTCTGTACTGTGATAGCATACTTGGTGTGATTCTTTAGCCTAGGACTGTTCACTGGAACACTAAAACTGCTTTCTGTGCAAGAGCTTGTTTGGTCTTCAGCTTGTCCTCCACCATCTCAAGTATGAATTACATGTCATCATATATTTTGGTGTTTCCACTTTCTCTAGAAGAGCATTAACATGGTGTAAGTTTAAGGGAAAAAACACAGAGAAGTGTTTCATATATATAAGGTACATTGGAGGAACATGTGAAAATGGTATAATAAAGGACCTTGTACAGATAAAATGTGAAAATAAAAGTCTTAAAAACATCTCAGGTAGGAATTTCCCTCAAACATATTATAATATAAAACATATTATGTTAGAAAATCGGACTATCTTTTAGTAATGTATACTTTTGTTTATTCATCTACATTTTAAGCTAAGGTGATTCAAGCTGAGAAATTGATATCAATTCTAAAAAATTAATAAGGGTTGTTTTCTTTTGTTGTTGTTGTTGTTGTTATTGCTGCTTTAGTTTTCTTTTCCTTTTGTCTTGTTTGTTCATTTATATATCTTTGCAGAGTATGAAAGCACAGAAATGGTGAAACAAAAGGTGAACAATTGTAGCAGTTATACTCATTAGATGCTATGTTGAAAATGAGCTATACAATTTGTGGCGGAAATGGGAGGGGAAAACTTGGAGAAAGTGAGGTAAGGGAGGATATTGCTCAAAAAGAAATATATTCTTTATCTGACTTATATAAGTGTATCCCTCCATCTATTATCTTTAAAATAATGATACAAAATTAAAAACATCTTTGAAAATGAAATTTTTTCATTTAAGATATTTCATTTTCACCCATAGCTTATATGACAATAACTGTTCAGAAAACAGTCAGTAATTGCCTATGTTTCTATTGTTATCATCTTCAGAACAATTAATTATGTGTTTTCATTTCTTTGATGCCTCAGTTATTCTATGTTTAATGACTATGCCTAAAGTACATTCTTATATTTTCATTAGAAATATTGATACTTTCCAGGATTTCTGGAAATAATTAAATGTCTAAAGATGTTTATCTAATGAATTTCCTAATCAAGAATCAACCCTTTCTCCAAAGATTTATTTTCCTAGAAGCGATCACATTCTTAAACCTCTTTGTCTCATTATATTAGTTTTTCATGGCATTAAAATGCCTAGGCTATCTTTACTATAATAAAATTGAAACAAAAAGCATGTACTTATATTTTTTTCTGATATCCTTATTTTATTTCAGTTTCTTTTGCTTATGTACAAACTTATGTGCTGAAAATCTGTATTTTCTCTTTATTTGCTTAGTCTTACGTACTTATTTAATATTTTCAACAGCATTGTTATTTAATTGTCTAATTATTCTGTTTAAGATTTTTTTTTTGACTTTTGCACTTATAAAGCTCCATTGGGAATATTAAGGGTCACTTGAAATAATTACTTTGTTTTACATATATTCAATTTGTTTCACTTCTAGTTATTCAGAAAAATAGAATTCTTCAGGTCCCTTCTCTACTGATTGATGAATGGTTTTCTCTATCAGATCAGATATTTATTCCCAATACAAATATTTACTTGTGCTTCTTTTGTTCAGCTTCAGCATGCAGAGAGGTAAAGAAATGTCTTATTCATAAATATATTGTTATACACATAATGTCTTATTCATAAATATATTGTTATACACATCATTACCTCAGGTTAACTACATGGTTTACAGTCTCCTTATGGCTAAGCAAAAGCAGTTCACTAGTCCTACCACAAGCTCTATTGAAGAGAAGTATGTATCTTATTATATGGTAGTACAGGGTTTAGTGAATGGTTTGTGAAGGAAACAGAGGGAAAAATAACTCTTAAATGTCTAGACTTTAGCCTCAAATCAATATCCAGAATTCAGTCATTCCCACTGAACTCTAGGTTGTGGCTTTATCATTTCTTTACTTTCTTCTGCATTCCTGTAGATTTTACAGATCTTGATACAATAACTGGCTTCGAAAAGGGGGATTGTAATTTGAAGTAATGGGCATATTATGTCATTCAGGTTATTGAAATATTTGTAAATATTTTCATTTTAATTGCTCTATTTTATTGACTTGATTGACCAGATGAATGATCATTATTGTACAACCACTTTAATTCACAATACGATTAGATCCTTTCTTTTTATAATACCCATAGGAGAAAATCAGTTAAAGGTTTATAAGACTTAACTTTCAACTTCTGTGATTTGTTTGAGTAATTTATCCTCTATCTACTAAAGCATTTCGGTTACCTTTTCTGAATACAAGAGACAATCATGCTTACCACAGAGTATAAAAGTTAAGGTATGGCTAATGAGATGTGTGAGCATAATTCTGAGGCATAAGACATTGATTCTTTCTCTCCCATGTGATTTTGTGATTTATCTGCAATAATATGATAATAAAATCACCTAAGAAACACTTTCTTTTTTTTTATACTGACATTAAAATTTCTGAAGAAGAGTATTTTCTAATGTCCAAAGATATTGAAAGAATTAATTTGATTTATTTATTTTCAATAAAATGCTTACCAAATGTAGATTGTCCAATAGCAGTTCCATCAGAAAAATCTGGCAGTTAGCCATTAGAACTACTAACCACATTGTCTAGAGAGATTGATTTTGTTAAAACGATTGATCGGCTCCCCCTCTTTCCCCCTCAGAGGAATGCTGAATTTGTCATATCAGGCTAATGCAGTATAAAATAGTCACCGACCAAAAGATCCAAGTGTATTTGTAAGAGTAACATAGATTTTGAGCCGACATATTAGCTACTATACTTTAAAATATAATTCTTTGAAAGAGAGGGCAGTGCTACATGTTTTGTATCTCTCCTAACATATTGCAAGAGTTCAATAAATATTAAACGAACACATTGTGTTTCCACAGAACTAGACACGAATTCATAAAGTGACAATCCTAGCACCAAGCAAAATATCTCATTTGGAAGTACCTGTATAAAGAGGTAATAGGGAACAGATTAAAGGACACAGCTGTCTCGTCCCACAAGTTTAGCTAGAAAATAGCCCGGAGAATATGGGAATATGTGACTGTGGATTCTCCCTCCACACCCATCCTTTCTGGACTCCACTGGGCTTTGCAGTAGCACCTTTTATTATCACTATGGTTTTATGATGCTCACACATTGAAAACAGCAAGTGAAATCACTTACTGATCTAAAATTTTAGTGTGATACTTGTTCCCTTGATGAGTTATGTAGATTCAGATGAAAAAAAAAAAAAAACACCTTATACAGTTAATTCAGTTGCACACTACCTTTGGTTATCTGTATTCAAGACCATAGCAGGGTAGTAACAGTAAATACAAATTACTGTAATCTATGTTTCCTTTAAAGCATTTTTACAGATCCTTTATCTACTAAAGGTGCACCTTAAATCTTGAATTAGATTTGAGACTTATAAATCTCACTTAACAGATATTATACACTAAGCTGTATATTTAAGAATTATTAGATATTCTTTGGTTGTGCTTATATAATATGATTTGTGCTTTCAAAAACTCTATAAAATATAAATAAAAGTATTGTAACAAGGACTGTTTTATCTCCCACTCTTGAGTACAAAGTTGTGCCATGGAGGTTTTGCAATTTGCAGATGTTCAGGGGCTAGCAAGTGTAAGAGGCCAGGTAAAACCACATACTTCTACCTCCTGTTTTGTGCAATAATTCAAATGCACATTGAACTGGTATATTCATTGGTAATAAATATATTGACCTATTATCCACCTATTATATGTTAAGAAGAGTTATCTGGTTATTATTTCTTTGCTTTTATAGTCTCATAAATTCAATACATTCAAAATTAAGATAAACAAAAATATAGTGCTATAAAATAATACTTTGGTATAATGTAGGGTTGGGATGACATGTTAGTGATACAAGATAGGCTGAAAAGATAAAAAAACTGGTTGACAGCAGTTAAATCTTAATACTAGATAATGGACACATTTTCTATATGCATACCAATGTAATAACAAAAAACATCATATGTCATGCCATATATTTGACATGTTATATATTTGACATATATGTCATATATTTGATATATGTCATGTCATATATTTGATGCCAAATATTTGACATATATGACATGTATTTTATTTGACCACCTTACCTAAAAGGTGGCATTTGCCATATAACTGGAATGCAATGAAATAATAGCTATGCAGGGATCTAGACAAAGAACACCCAATAAAGGAAAAGATAATGGTATCAATGCAGAAAGATCTTGTGAAGTCTAAAATTTCGTATGTGTAGGCAATAATGGTTCATTTTGACACGTGCAAAAGCCAAGACTGAATAAGATTCATTTTTCTAGACTTTGGACTGCATGCTTAATAGATTAAATAACTCATAAAAGGGTAAAACCTTGAAAGATATTATCTGATTTATAGTTTAAGTATATATCTTTACTCTTGTATACAAGAAGAAAAAACTGTAGAATAGAGCAAAGATTGAAGCAAGGAGTGGAATTATGTGGCTATTTATTAATCCTAAAATGAGGAAACCTTGGCCTGGATTCAGAGTTGGTAAAAGGCTTATAGCAAAGGGAATGAGAATTAAATGGACATTTCAGATGGAACCTAGGTAACTTGGTATAAGAAATGGCTCTACACAGTTCCCGTAGATGAAATTTTTGGCTCTGTTTTCTTTCTTCCTATTTCATAGAAGTAAATTTGGTAAATCACATGGCTGAAAAAGTCAATATCCATGCTATATTTACCATATTTTCAGCCTTTGTAATTTCAACCATAAGTCTATAATTATTAAAGCAGCTTATGCAATCTTCAATACAAAATATAATTCTTTGTTTTGTTTAGAGTATATACTAGGATTTACTGGCACACACACACAGATACATAGATAGGTAGCTAGAGAGAGAGAGAGAGAGACAGACAGACAGACAGAGACAGACAGAAAGACAGAGAAACAGAGACAGAGAGAGATGCGATATTGATTCATTGATTATAAAATTTACCATTATATACAAATACACTTTTCAGAATGATCAAAATATATCCTTTAAACTTTATCATTCTCATTATACTGCAAACAAAAACAAGAAAAACAAGCAAAAATGGTCTAACAATTTCCTTAATATTGAGTTCATAGCAGCATATTTTATATATCAATCAGACTTCCCAAGAGCTAAGAGTAGCTCTTTTTATCTTTATATATATATGTGTGTGTGTGTGTGTGTGTGTGTATGCTTTATTGTTTGTAGTCAATTAACAATGTTATAGATTTCACAGGGAAGTGCTTTGTTAAAAAAAATCTTATTTTTTTCCATAATGCTTCATTGGAAAAAGTTTCCTAGAGAAATTAGTAAAAATAATATCTATATACTCAAGCCCTTAAAAAGATTCTTTGCTTGGTATTGTGCTTTGTCACCATCTCACTATGTTCAAAAAACTAATGGCATTACAGGGAAAAAAGAACAATTGTAACAATTCAAATAGGCTTTACACTTCTCTGTAAAAAAATCAAGTAAATTCATAAAAAATTTGAAACAGTGACATAATTATTATGAAGCATATATGACATAATTACATCTGTGGTTATTCAAGTAAAATAAATTAAAGAACTGCAACTCCATCAAGGTATCTTAAATTGAATACCTCTGCCATTGGAATAAATTTCAGATCAGAGTATCAATATTTTTAAAAGATGGAAAGCATTTGGTTTGGGTTAAAGCTAAATAGAATTATGCTTTCCTATGCTTTAATAGTACTAGTTACAATTGTACTAGTTACAATTTTCTCACTCAGCATTCAATACGTAATGTAACCAATACAATATTAATATTAAGGTAAATTGTGTTCCCGCCAGGTGCCGGTGGCTTACGCCTGTAATCCTGACTACTCAGGAAGCGGAGATCTGAGGATCATGGTTCAAAGCCAGTCCGGGCAGGAAAGTCCGTGAGACTCTTATCTCCAATAAATCACTAGAAAACCGAAAATGGTGCTGTGGCTCAAGCGGTAGAGTGCTAGCCTTGAGCTGAAGAGCTGAGGGACAGTGCCCAAGCCCAGAGTTCAAGCCCCACGACCAACAGAAAAAAAAAAAAAAAGTAAATTATGTTCCCCATTTTGATATAAGGGACTGACTGGGAAAGTTTATTAAACATTCTTGAAGGTGTAAGATGCATACAGACCTATATCAACATTTTGTAAAAGTAATATTCCACTCCCCCATAGTATAACCCCTGCTTTCACTGTATTTGATGTCGGTATAATTTGTGGAGGGGAAAGGGAAAACCAAATCGTTTAAATAGGGATACAGGTGGACCCATTGCAACAATGAGATGTACAAGTCGTTATGTCGAAAAATGAACTTTACAACTTTGGTGTGGGGGCAGGAGGGGGGTGGGTAGTGGGGAGGATTTGATGGGGTGGCAGGGGGAGGATGGGAAGGGTTGGGAAGGGGAAACAAAGGAGGAGGCTACAATGCTTGATAAGAAATGTACTCATTATCTTGCCTATGTAATTGTAGCCTCTTTGTACAGTATTTTCACAACAAAAAAATAAAAAATTAAATTAAAAAAAATTTTTAAATAAAAATAAATAAATAAATAAATATTCCAGACAGTAATATGGAAAGCTATTTTTAAGAGCAAAGTATATCCTGTTTTTTATTTTCCTAAAATTATATCTTAATAATTATATCTTAACAATTTCAATTTTTGTTGTTTACTGAAGAGAATACGTGAAGTATGAACACTTTGTATCTAGCATTCTTACTATTGACTTCAAATTAACTTCTTTCCTCTGAAGTAGCTCTTGGTAAATCCAATGCCGTACTAACCAATTATTACAGGTATTCAACTTTTTTGCCTTCATCTGAATCTCCATAAATATATTCTCTACTGATTATTCTGATAATAATCAATATTATGCCTAGTAAAATATTGATTTCTTATTCTTTATTGGTTATTATTATTTATTAATTAGACAATTTTTGACAATGTACGAAAATATTTTCAAATGTGTTAGGATCAAAACTTACTGGTAGGTTTTTACTGGTATCATTGGGTAGAGGTATTTGAAACATGCAGCCAGCATTTGAAATTCTTCACAGATGAAAGTTGAGGTTTCTTAAATCTCTGGAAAGTATTTATGGATTTGCTTAAGATCACTTTTCTCTGTCTCTCTGTGTCTGTCTCCTCTCTCCAGTTCACTTTCTCTCTCATAATTTTTAACATACTTTAATTGTTCATAGAAATTTATCATTTGGTGTTTATAGACATTCATTTATTTTATTTTGATCAAATAATTCTTTCTCATTATTATTTTTTATTTCTTCCTTGTCTACCCTTTCTTTACCATTTCATTGGGTTTCATAATGCTATTTTTATACATAGGTAGACACTTGCAAATTCAGATCCAACAATATTTGCACTGTAAGTTTTTCTTTTTTCATTTCTGGTTGTGAATGACTTTAGTTTCTTACCTTTTTATTTGTTTGTAATAATTCCCTTTCCTGCTTTCATTTTTTCTGACACTCTATTATTTATAAACTATACAAGATTCAAATTTTCTTTTTTCTGAAATTCTATATATCTTCTTATTCCTTGTCTTATGTATGATGCCATTATTGCAACATGTTGCATTATTTATAGTTACTTATACTTAGTATTATTCATTTTGTTTAAAAAGCCATTTTTGAATATTTAATACCATTTACTTCTGAGTGGTCTGTTCATTAAAATTGTTAATATCTTGTTAGAAAAGTAAACTCTAAGATTAAAACTTATCATAGCTGTATGTTATATTATTCAGAAATACCACTGGAATTAAAGAACAGCCTGTAGAACAGCATAGTTGTACAAATATAACGTGAAAATATAAGAAAAGAGGCTGGGAAGGTGGCTAAGTGGTAGAGTGCTTGACTTGAATACATGAGGCCCTGGGCTGGATTCCTCAGCACCACATAAGCAAAAAGAAAAAAAAGCCAGAAGTGGTGCTGTGGCTCAAGTGGTAGAGTGATAACCTTGAGCTGAAGAGCTGAGGGACAGTGCCCAGGCCCAGAGTTCAGGCCCCATGACTGGACCCCCCCCACCAAAAAAAAAATACAACAAGAAAATTCTCTGTGTATGTTCCATCTCCAAAAGGAAAAAGCCATTTAGTGTTATCCATAAAAGATTAGGAAACCAAGAGAAGTAGCACTTTTGTTTGTAAGTGTGTCTCATGGTGAAATGGATATGATTTGAGTTACATTTTTTTTTTTCAGTGCTGGACCTGGGGCTTAAATTCAAGGCCTAAGAGTCAGTTCACGTCCTTGAATTTTTGTGCTCAGGACCAAAACTCTACTTATGGCTTTTTAAAATAATTAATTGGGAATAAAAGTCTCCCAGACTTTCCTGTGGGGTTGGTTTTGAAAAGTGATTCTCAGATCTCAGCCTCCTGAGATTCTAGGATTTCAGGTGTGAATTACCAGCACCAAGCATGTGCAAAAATTTTAAATAAACATAAAATGCCCTAGGAAATTCCATGTGGTTGGCAGAGAAGGGCGTATGCTGGTATAATGGCACTGGTAAATTAGAATTAAGGCCATGCTATGTAGTCTCCACTTTTGCATAGAGAATTTGGGAGTGAAATGCAAAGAAACCAATTCAGTCATATCCATGCTTCCAGTTATATATCTGTATTCACTTTCATTATAATTTGCCATAGAGATTGACTGCAGTAGAAATAAAGACCAAATATAGGCCAAATAATTTAAGGTGGGGGAATTCTTATCTTAAACTGAATGACTTGTTATTAAGGGACAAATTATGAAAGTGAGATTATACTAAACTGTTTTAGATTAAATCAAACCAATCCAGACAGCAAGTCATATAGTAGTTTAAGAACAAATAATCAAATGAGTTGAGAATTCATTGCAATTTGAAAAGAATGCCTGAAGGTGTAATATGACTTTTAAATATTTTATACATAAACAACTGGGCAAATGCATAGAAAGCCTTTCATTGACATTTGATAAGGTTAATTTAGCTATTAATTCTTTATGTTCTTTGCATTTTATATTTCTACAAAATATGTATTATAGAGAAATAGTTTTATTTTAGATATTTTTCTTATGTTTTGTTTTATTGTGAAAGAAAGTACATGGATGAAATACAATTACCTTGCACAACCGAAGAATATGCAATACTCTAGCCCTGTAAATTTGGAAAGGTGATTATTTTGTGATAAACTGAGTATGTGAACACTCTTCATTGTATATACAAAGAAGATAACTCTTGTTTCAGGACATTTTGAAATAAAATCTCAATGAGGATACGTTGTTATGAGCTTTCTGTAACCACTTCTCAATACCCAGTGATCAGATACTTAACAATTTAGAAAAAGCTGGATAATTATATTGCATACTATTGAGTATAGGATAATATCGGGTTTCCTAAATAAAAATCACAGAAGCAAGTCTAATTGCCTCCTTTCCTTGCTAAAAGTATGCACATATTTTATTTTTACCACTGAAATCTTTACAAATCTATCACTTGTTTGATTGTAAAAATTAAAACAGTTATAAAGTCTTTTATCTGCCTTATTTTTTATGCTCATTAGGTTGAACATTTTTTTCTGAGTATATAAATTCATGACAATGTTAAAAAGTATTGGTGTATTAATATGTGTGCGAGAGTGTGGGGAGAAAAATTTTGTTAAGAATATCTGAATGCATTGAGATTTAGAGAAAAAGAATACCAAAAAACCCAACCAAACAAACAACAAAAACAACAACACTGGTCTGGGAAGGTGGTTCAGTGGTAGAGTGCTTGCCTCGCATGCACTGGGTTTGATTCCTCAGCACCACATAAACAGAAAAAACCTGAAGTGGCGCTGTGGCTCAAGTGGTAGAGTGTAGCCTTGAGTTGAAGAGCTGAGGGACAGCACCCAGGCCCAGAGTTCAAGGCCCATGACCAAAGGAAAACAAAACAAAGACAAAAACAAAAAAACAAAAAAAACAAAAAATGAAAACAGCTGTGAAAACATATAAAGGATGGTCATTAAATATCCAAACTAGACTTTGTGTCTTTTTCTTTTTTTTTGTATTTTTTATTGTAAAAATGCTTTATAGAGGGGTTACAATTACGTGAGCAAGGTAATGAATACATTTCCTATTGAGCATTGTTGCCTCCTCCTTTGTTTTCCAGCTACCATTCCTCCTTTCCTCCCACTTCAACAAATACCCTACCCCCCATCCCTGCTGAAATTGTAAAGTTCATTTTCAACATAGTGTTTTGTACATATTGTTACAATGAGTCGACCTGTATCCCTATTTAAGCATTTTGTTTTTTCCCTTTCCTTCCCCGAATTAGAGAAGTGTATATACAAGAGGCAGGGCACCGACATCAAATACAGTGAAAACAGGAGTTATATCGTGGGGGAGGAACATACAAAGAAACAAAAAAGTCACATGGTACATTATATATAAGTTAGAAACAATAGCAAGAAAGAAAAAAGCTAGAGCTTGATAAAGATGCTTATTTAAACAATCAACTGGGAGTTGCTTATTCTCACCATACATTGATCTACACAATTGTCCTCCTTTCTTGGTGATACATCTCTTGAAAGGTAGCAGATTAAACACAAAGAAACAATGTAGAGGCGAAAACTTGTACTTTCTTTAATGAGTTCCAAGGGAAACAGTCTCTGCAAATGGTGCTCAAGCAATTTAGAATATTTCAAATAATTATATTCTTTAGTTTATTAGACAATTACGTATTTTAAGGGAGTGAATCAAATGTTCTTAACCTATACAGGTTAATTCCTTCAGTAAAATACATTGCTACATACTATTATATTACAAATAGAAGTGACATGATACATACACAAAAAAATGCACTCATTCATGTGAGGTATTTATCCTTATTAATAATTGCTTTGGAAAATATAGGTATTTCTATGATACATTGTTCACATTAGTTTTCAAATTGGCTTTGAAGGTTTTATTAGAAGTTATCCCAATATTCTTTTTATTTACATATTTCAATGATGACTTTTCATTTTGCAAAACAGATTAAGATTCTAATAGAAATCAACAACCTTCTGGATCTAAAAATCTCAAGTTGACATTATTTGTAGATCGGAATTTTTTTCTACTTGATGACGATCTTAAAACCTTTAGTTGTGATGTTGTCATCACAAAAGAAATCTGAGTTAAATTATTATTTAGTCATGTAGATCTTTGTGTGAAAATGTATCAAATTATGTTTATAATGTTTGCCAAAAATATATTTGTATTCAAAAATGCATATGAACTTTATATCAGTAAAAATGGTCAACATGCATAATATTTAGAATCACCACAGAAGTTCTATTATTTTATAACTTTAAAACAGCATGCATAAATTATTTCTACAAGAAAAGGAGAAACAAATATTCATAAGTTATTATAACTTTCTTAAAGATAATGAATAAAAAAATGATTTCATTGAACAAAATGTACAAGGTAAAAAACGTGTAATCATTAAAATGCTTAACATATATGTTAATATATATTAAAATTACTTAGAGTCACAAAAAAGGTATATACAATATAATTATACCAACATATTTATACATAGATTTACAGACATCATTTATTTCTTTTGATATTCTTTAAGTATTTATTCAGCATTTATTTGGTTGAGGGAAAAGAAAACACAGTTTTTCTTTAATACAAATTGCAAACTTAAGGACATAGCTACGAAGATAAATTGAAAGCCCATGGATTGGGAGAAGATCTTCACTAGCCATACAACGGACAAGGGTCTCATATCTAAAACATACTTGGAACTCAAAAAATTAAATCCCCCAAAAACAAATCCTCAAAGAAACAACTGCCCCATAAATAAGTGGGCTAAAGACTTAAAAAGAAACTTCTCTGAAGAGGAAAGAAGGATGGGCAATAGACACATGAAGAAATGCTCAACCTCTCTAGCCATAAAAGAAATGCAAATCAGAACAACATTGAGATACCACCTCACCCCAGTTAGAATGGCTATAATCAAGAACTCTAATAACAACAGATGCTGGAGGAGATGTGGACAGAAGAGAACCTTACTTCATTGTTGGTGGGAGTGTAAACTTGTTCATCCACTTTGGAAAGCTGTTTGGAGGTTCCTCAAAAGACTCCACATAGAGCTCCCCTATGACCCAGCAATCCCACTTCTGGGCATTTACCCAAATGTTCACAAACAAGACCGTACTAAAGCTACCAGCATGACTATGTTTATTGCATCATTATTTATCATAGCTAACTTATGGAACCAACCCAGAAGTCCCTCAGTAGATGAATGGATCAAGAAAATGTATATATATACACGATGGAATTCTATGCCTCCATCAGAAAGAATGATATTGCCCCATTTGTTAGGAAATGGAAAGACTTGGAAAAAATTATATTAAGTGAAGTAAGCCAGGCCCAAAGAAACATAGGTCCCATGGTTTCCCTTATTTGCAATATCTAGTATATGTCTTAGTCAAGCAGAAAAGGTCAGATAAGTTGATGTTAGGGAAATGAACCCTAAGATGTGTATTCAAATGTTTTTTTTTTCTTTCATGCGATTGTTTCTAACACATTTATAAGATTATTTCTTTGTTGCTTTGTATGTCCCTTCCCCAAGGTATAACCCCTGCTTTCACTGTATTTGATGTTGGTATAATTTATGGAGGGAAAGGGAAAAACCATATCGTTTAAATAGGGATACAGGTGGACCCATTGCAACAATGCGATGTACAAGTCGTTATGTCGAAAACGAACTTTACAACTTTGGTGGGGGGGGGGGGGAAGAGGATTGGATGGGGAGAAGGGGGAGGATGGGAAGAGATGGGAAGGGCAAACAAAGGAGGAGGCTACAATGCTTGATAAGAAATGTACTCATTACCTTGCTCATGTAACTGTAACCCCTCTGTACAGTATTTTCGCAATAAAAAAATTGCAAACTTTTTTAGGTGTCCAAAATGAAGAAAATATTATATGCACTGAACTTAACATAATATTTTAGCTTATTTAGAACTGCCTTTCATTTCTGAATTTTTACATTGCTTGCAATTAGTTACTCCCATCACTAAGAATGGAATAACTGTACATGGAAGGAAAGACAGGATGTGTCTTGTATAAATATATTTGAAAGATTTTTTTTATTATATATTTTCATTGTAAACATACTGTACAGAGGGGTACAGTTACATGAGTGAGTTAATGACTCCATGTTTTATTAAGCATTGTTACTCCTCTTTTGTTTTTAGAGACATAATTTAAAATGACTTTCTGTCTTTGCAAAGGGAAAAGATTTTGAGTGATATTGTTTTGGTCATCATAATATAATATGTATAGTTTTGGCTTCTGTATTACTCTATTATTCCCTCCTTTTTGTTCCTACAATTTGTAAAAGTTTTCATTACTCTCTTATTGCATGTATGGAAGAGGTACAATATATATGTATTCCCTTCATACCAATAGTGAAGACATTACAACTGTGATTAAAGGAAACTTCAGTCAATTGCAAACAAGAAATTGAGACAAAATGGACTCAATGAGTTTGAAACTTTGTCCTCTAAAAATCTCCTATATGATGCCAGGAAATTTTTGAGAAATGTAACTGTAGATAATTCTTACTCTATGGGCTCTCGAAACTTTTTGTTGTATAAAATAGGTAACTATCACTCTATTACCCTTTGGTCCAATTTATTGAACTTTTCCATTTCTTAACCAAGTTCATGACTTAAAATACCTACAAGGGTTACTTGTGTGACAGAGTATTTATTTGCTATTACAATAAATTATTTTGGGGGGAAATTTAATAATTTTATAAATGAAACATTGATTTCTTACTTATAAGATGTATTCCCTAATTAACAGAGAAAGTTCTAGTTGAAGTAATCTTTCTTTGGTATACTAAATTACCTACCTCCCTTTAGTTTCTAAAAATGAAAAAAGGTGAATCAAATTAAGTAAAATGACCATATAATAGTTTTTCTGTATATATTTCCTTAATAAAATAAATATACTTTGTTATTAAAAATAATTCCATTTGCTAGTCAATGTCCTAAACATCCTTACCTCCATTTGCTCTGACCTAAATACGTATTAATTACAGCAATTAAATTAATTATTTATTTAAATTACATTTTAAAAATTTATACAAAAGAATTCACATTCTGAGGCATAAAAATCTATATAAAATTCATGCTAATCATTACATAAAATGAGCACTAATATGAAATTAAATTATAACCATGTAATAAACTTATGTCTGGAAAATCTAAAGTCACTTTCATGTGTTTTCCACATCTTATCCATGTTCCTATATAATAAATGTCATATCCTCAGTTGCCTTCATAGTATTCTTGATTTTCATTTTCATTGAGACCTATCTGACTTGCTAAATCTGAATGTATACTGTTCTTTTTGGTATGTTTATTACTAGAGTCATTGTCTGATCTCTGGATTTGTGGTTTTATATCTCTCATTACTATTATAATCTCTTAACCTTATTTTTTTATTTCTGTTTTCTTGAATTCTTGAATTTAATTTAGATGGATGTTATATTATTTGATGTTCCCCATGTCTCACTTCTTTTTTCATTTTAAAAACTTTTGTTGAACAGACTTCAAGACCCTAATGGCCCCTCCCCCCTCCCACTTTTCATCAGTACTCCTGATAAAAGGATTTTAATAATTACTAACTCTTCATTCGTTTCTAGAATGTTTTTGACTACTTATCAGGATTTCTCTGCTGAAAGTCTTCATTAGAACATGATCATGGACCACAAAAAGGAACTCTCCAGTTTCCCTACTTCCACAGATCCCTTTCACAATAGACTATGAAGAGAAATAAACAGCATTCCATATCCCAATAAGAAATGATTTTTTTGCAGCCTTGTTTATGAGATCCAAGATGCCCCTCAATGGACGAATGGAATGTGGTATGTATACACAATGAAATTCTGAGCTTCCATCAGAAGATATCGTACCATTCATAAGGAAATGGAAAGACTTGCAAAAATTATATTAAGATCCAAGAAAATATAGGTTTCATGGTTTCCCTCGTTTCTTGTAACTAAAATGTGTCTATAAATCTACAAGTAAAAATACACTTGGACACAATAAATTATATAGCATTAAAGACATTCATGCAAGGAAACCAAAGGATGATATTCTTAGGAGAGGACCACATAGGTCTTTTTGTTTTCGTTTTCCTCCTTTGTCTTTGCTGGCATTTTCTGTACCCTTTGTCTTGTATTGGGGAGGTATTTGGGGAGCACAGAAATGGTGGGACAAGGGGTGAACAAATGCCATAGTGATACCCACTATACATTATGTGATAAAGGAACTATATGACTTGTGGAAAGAGACTGGGAGGGAAAAACTAGGAGAAAATGAAGGAATAGGTGACACTGTTTGAATAGAAATCTATTCATTATCTGACTTATATAACTGTAACCCTCTGTACATCAACTTCCAATAACAATAAAAATACATTAATGAAAATGACATTTTCATTAACCACTCTCTCATTGAATGCTAAGGATTTATGCTTGTGCACTCAGAATGAGTACATAAACAAAACCAAAAAGAAAGTAAAGATCAGAATGCAATATATAGTCCAGAGTCAAAATCAGCAGTCCTGGACAACTAGCAAGAAAATTTGTATATTGATCTTACTACCAATAGAGAAATCTTGGTAATCTGGTAAATTATCTTTATTTGGACTTCAAAACAATGTCCTGTAGGTTATGTAGCTTAAAAATAGCATTCTTATCAAGCATTGCAGTCTCCTCCTTTGTTTACCCTTCACATCCCTTTCCAGCCTCCCCCCCCCCCACTACCAAAGTTGTAAAGTTCGTTTTCCACATGACAACTTGCACTTCTCATTGTTGCAATGGGTCCACCTGTATCCTTAAACGACTTGTTTTTCCCCTTCTCCTCCACAGATTATACCGACATCAAATATAGTGAAAGCAGGGGTTATACTGTTGGGGAGGGACATACAAAGCAACAAAGAACTAATCTTATAAATGTGTTAGAAACAAATGCATGAAAGAAAAAAACATTAAAATACATATCTAAGGGTTCATTTTCCTAACATCACATTAAAAAAAAAGAGGGGAGAAATATATGTAACTTGAAGTATAAAATAAATTAAAATTGAAGCCACCAAAAAAAAATAGCATTCTCTCTAAAAAAAAAAAACATACAAAAATAGCATTCTCTTCAACAAATGGTTCTGGGAAAATAAATAAATAAATAAATATAACATATATATATATATATATATGTTATGTGTGTAGTAGAAACTGAAAGTGGATTTCTCTCTATTATCTTCCCCCATATTAATTCAAAATGTATCAATGACTCAAAGCAAGACCTGAAGCCATGGAAACATTACATGAAGGAGTAGGAGAAATATTAGGATATCTTGGAACAGGCAAGATCTAGAAGCACAGCAAATCAAATAATTTGATAAATAGGATTGTAACAAACTACAAATGTTTCTGTACGGCAAAGGGCATAGCTAACAAGCAGAAACGGCAGCTAACAGAATGGGAAATGTTCTCACCAGCTTTATGTCAGACAATTGTCTGAAATCCAGAATATACAGAGTTTTTAAAACTCTGTATTGAATGAATCAACAACCCAATTGATAAATGAGATAATGGATTAAATAGAGACTTCTCAGAAAAAAATAAAAATGGCCCACAGACACATGAAGACATGGCCAACATCTCTGATGAAATGTAAATCAAAACAAGACTGAGATTCTACTCTTTAGAATGGCCATCAAGAATACTAACAATAACAAATGCTGCTAGGTTTACAACTTTGGTGTGGGAGCGGGAAGGAGGATAGGGTGGGGGTCAGGGGTAGGATGGGAAGGGATGGGAAGGGGAAACAAAGGAGGAGGCTACATTGCTTGATAAGAAATGTACTCATTATCTTGCCCATGTAATTGTAACCCCTCTGTACAGTATTTTCACAATAAAAAAATGCTGCTAGGAATGTGGGCAAAAGGGAACCCTAATGCAGTACTGGTAGGAAAGTATTCTTGTTCAGCCACGTGGATAAGCAGTATAGAGATCCCTCAAGAAACTAAGCATACAACTACTCTATGATCCAGCAATTCCACTTTGGGGCATTTTTCGCAAAGATTAAAATCCAGTAGAGCCACCATCACAGCATGTTTATCACAGCATTATTCATCACGACCAAGGTGTATAGCTACCCCAGATGTCCCTTAAAGAACAAATGGATCAAAAAATATGGTTTATACACAATATAATTTTAATCATTCATTAGAAAGAAGGATATTGTACCATTTGCAAAAGAAATGGAAAGAGCTGGAAAATACTAAGTAAATTCCATATGTGGAAGCTAGAATTGGTTGTTAAGTATATAAGGCTTTTTTATGTATTGCCAAGTTGGGTGACAAGTATGTATATATAATTGTCTTAATGGGAATGTGAAAGGTTTAGGGGGACAACTCAAATAGTACAATTCCTTAGGCAAAATCATAGTTCAACAAAATACAGAAACAGTTACATGAAAGGGTTGGAGTAGGGTCAAGAACAGAGGGGTAGACGAATGAAGAGGAGGGAGAATGCAATAAAAAATCAAGTATGCTCTATAAAATTTAAGGAAAGTGAGAGGAGTGGGTTTGGGAGGGATGAGTAAAAGTGTTGAAAGGGGTGATGTTGATCAAGACATATTTATAAATTTTTGTTGAATGGTAACTATACAGCTACTTAAAGTTAATAAAATATTTCTTAAAACAATAATTTGCTTCATAGGTATACGCAGGCAAGGAGTCTCAGAAAAGCTCCTGAACGGTTGGATCTTGGTGACGATAATTGTCCATCTTTCTGATTTTTGATAATTCCTTGTATCATTACATCAAGAAAGAAAATCTCTGAGGGAACTCTTTTATTGTGCACCAATCCCATTTACAAGAGTTCTCTTTTAGGATTTAAATATCCCCATCATTCCTAACCATGTATTATCAGCATATTAAGACTTAGGAGTTCAAACAAAGGAATTATTTGGGAGGTGACATTAGTCTATTTCATAATTTTTCCCAGTAAGAGCTAAAAAGAATACACAACACAAATGATTCTAATGGAATCCCATCTTTGAAATGGAGATCGAATGAAGTGTAAGGATAGTTGTCTTTCACTGAAGGTATATGTGTCAGAACAATCCGAGAGGCAACAATGAATGGCAATTCTTTATTAGTTGGAACTATTTAATCAGGAGATTGAGAAGGTAAAAATAAAGCCTATTTATTAAAACATTATTGGAAATAAAAATCAGAATAAAGAGTTACTCAGATCATCATAGTGAATACCTCTGCCAAAATGTATCATTTAATTAAGCTGATTACTTTGTGCTATAGGGTGAATATATGTGCTATAGTCTGAAAATATGAGCATTTGTTTTCACAGTAGAAAAATTAAGAAATAGCAATTAGGCAGGTAAAAAAGAGATAAATATCTTTATAAAAGCGAGTCTCTTAGGAAGTGTCTTTGTTCCTTCCCCTACATGAGGTTGAAGCAAGAAGATAACATCTGCACAACAGAAAACAGCCTCTACTAAGCATCAAATTGTCCACAAAAATTGAACATCATGGACTTCCCAGGCTTGGAAACTGTTAAAAATCATTTCCTATTGCTTATAATACATGAGATAGTTGCTAAGCATGCTAACATATTTTGGTGGCTTTATACTGACAGTAATCACAAAGGAAAATTAATAGTGATGATTAAAAGCAGCACATTTAATTGAGTTGGTACATGTTCAATAACATTGTTAGTATTTTTTATATACCATTTTGTTCAGTGATGAAACACTGCTTGAAGTAAATTGTTTTCTTAACTTAGGATGTTAAGTAATACTAATAGTTCTTTCATTGATCCCATTAAACATTTTAATTGAGTTTAATTTTGTCTGCTAGATTTTCTTTGATTTTATACTGTGTGAACTTCATAAATCCATATTATTTTTATCTTTCCCTTTCTCTTCTTTTTTATTAGCAAAATTAATAGCATGAAGATGTTTTAAGTTTTACATTTGGACACACATACACACATATATATATATATACATATATGCATAATGCATACATAATGTACTTTGATCAAATTCACTCTTCTTTGTTGTACTTTACCCAACCTCCATCCTCTCCTGTCCTCCTTTTTAAAATATTTTAGTGGACTGACTATGCTGTAGTCTTTATGATTTATTAGGACATCATAAGTTTGTACACATCACCTGTACGAACACATGCATACTTGACCACAGAGATAAAACTATAGGGGCTCTTATAGTTCATGAATCACATGAGTTGGATCTGAATAACAACAACCATCTTTACTAGGTTTGCACTATTGTTTGATTATTTAAACAATCAGAATCATATATGATTGACAATTACGTACATTTCCTATAATTTGGGTGTGTTAATTCACATTAATTGTGATTACAATGCTTGTGATTTGTGATTTTAAAATTTCTATAAGGTGAATATTATCTGTTTATACCAATATTATACCAATAAAATTTTTAAACAAATTTCATATATTTCAAAGTATGAATTATTTTCAAAGTAAATATATATTATTTTAATATTGTTTTAGGTGCTGAGGATAGAACACAAACCTTTCAAATGCTTTATCACTGAGCTACAGTCCCAGTCTTAAAAATGGCATTTGCAAACTATGGTCTTGCTCCCAATATTAATTCATTTAAATAAGTATATAATTTTTATGTAGCATTTCTTTTAACATAACGATATTATTATAATTTTCCATAGAAGCTGTCCTGATACTTTCAAGATTCATGTAGTCAGAATGGATTTTCAGTTGACCAGTGTGTAGAAAGTCATAAGAGAAAAGCAAGGATGAAAACAGAATTTTATTTACTCCAATTGGCGAGAACTCCTTATCCCTCATGATTTCTTCAGCATAGTAACAAATGCTTATCTGATATTCCTTTAATTACTTTCAGGGTCTATGAAATATTGGTGTCCTGGTCTGGGAAGGTGGGTCAGTGGTAGAGGGCTTGCCTTGCATGCTTGAGGCAAGGCCCTGGGTTTGATTCCTCAGCACCACATGAGCAGAAAAAAAAAGCCGGAAGTGGCGCTGTGGCTCAAGTGATAGAGTGCTAGCCTTGAGCTGAAGAGCTGAGGGACAATGCCCAGGCCCAGAGTTCAGGCCCCATGACCGGACTCCCCCGCCCCCCAAAAAAGAGAAATATTGTTGCATGATTTGAATTCTATTAATTTGTACAGGAGGTACTTTTCATTTCAAGATGGTTTTCATTCCATGATTTTAGTAACATGCTTCTAGCAACATCAAAACCTTTATTGTTTTAATACTATTATTAGTGTCCTCATTTTAGTCCTAATGAATGTCAGGTGCTTGAAGAAGTAGGGTACTGGACAATATTATTTCTGTGAAATGTTTGTTACAAATATCTACTGTTTTCTGGTCTTTATATACTTAAATCTACATGCCAATTTTAAGTAATCAGTTATCTGGGCTTGTAGAATTTATTTATGATTTATAAATAGTATTTTTTTCATTGATGATCAATTATTGAGCCTCTAGGTGTACTTTCACATTCAGTGAAATTACTCATCAAAATAAATTTTCAGTCAAAATATTCTAAATTTTTAAAAAATTTTTTATTGTGAAAATACAGTACAGAGTGGTTGCAATTACATGGGCAAGGTAATGAGTACATTTGAGTACATTTCCTATCAAGCATTGCCTCCTCCTTTTGATTCCTTCCGATCCTCCTCCCCCCCCCCCCACACAAAGTTGTAAAGTTCGTTTTCCGACATGATGACTTGTACATCTCATTGTTGCAATGGGTCCACTTGTGTCCATATTTAAACGGTTTGTTTTTGCCTTTCCCCTCCACAAATTATACCAACATCAAATACAATGAAAGCAGGGGTTATACCATGGAAGAAGGACATACAAAGCAACCAAGAAATCATCTTGTAAATATGTTAGAAACAATCTCAAGAAACAAAAAAAATAACATCTGAATACTTATCTTGGGGTTCATTTCACCTAATTTGCAATAACTAGTATATGTCTGAGATAAGCAGAAAAGGTCAGATAAGTTATGTTAGGTGAATTTTTTTTTTTTGATCAGTCCTGGGGCTTAAACTCTGGGCCTGGACATTGGCATTCAGCTCTTCAGCTCAAGACAAGCACTCTACCACTGGAGCCACAGTGCCACTTGCAGTTTTCTGAGTGTTTTATTGGAGATAAGAGTTTCATGGAATTGTAAAGTTTGTTTTCAACATAGTGTCTTGTACATCTCATTGTTACAATGGGTTAACCTGTATCCTTGTTTCAGCATTTTGTTATTTCCTTTCTCCTCTCTAAATTAGAAAAATGTGTATACAAGATGCAGGGTTCTGGAATCAAATACAGTGACAACAGGGGTTAAAAACAACAGCAACAAAGATAAAATCACTTGTGTCCCTATTTTGAGGTTCATTTCGCTTAACGTCATCTTATATGGTCATAGTACATAGTTTTTGATCTTTACTGCTTTTCCTAGATATATATGTTACTGCAAATAAGGGAAACCATGGAACCTATGTTTCTTAGGGCCTGGCTTACTTCAATTAATATAACAAATGGGATGGTGTCATTCTTTCTGATGGAAGCATAGAATTCCATTTTATGTATAGATATATATTATATAGTATATATAATATATCCATTATATATGTATGTATTTATAATGGAATTCTATGCCTCCATATATACATATATTTATTTATTCATTTTATTGATCCATTCACCTACTTAGGGGCTTCTGGGTTGGTTCCATATTTTAGCTATGGTGAATAATGCTGTGATAAACATAGTTGTACTGGTAGCTTTAGTATGGCCTTGTTTGTAACTGCTATGTACAGTATCTTTACAATAGAAATTATATATTTAAAAAAAGAGTCTTACAGACTTTTCTGCCTGGGCTGGCTTTGAACCGAGATCCTCAGATCTCAGACTCCTGAGTAGTTAGGATTACAGGTTTGAGTCACCGGTGTCTGGCTACAATATTCTTTATTATTTTCATGCTATAATTTTGCCCAAAAATTAGCCCCAGAATTTTATCAGAAAAAATATTTTCCTGGGATGAAAGATTTGAGTTTGGAAAACAGAAGATATGAGCTTAATTAGTCTATTTTTGACCCAGGAACACATTCAATCATCCTACTTTTCTGTTTCAAAAGGTGAGGAACATGACTAAAAATCTTTTTAAAGACTGCCTTACAAAGAAAAATGCACATGCAAACATTTACAGACCACAATGCTGTAGGCAAGTGTGTTATATTCCTATTTAAAATGCGTTACACAAAGTGCAAATAAGGGAAAAACACTCTTAGAGGAACTGAGCAAAGTGTTGAGATAAGGTCTTCCAAACTTTATAGCCATTCCTGTATCATTTACATGTATCCTTTGGAAAGTCCTGTACCATCTATTTAGCCAGATGTCATCAGGTATAGGAAAGTTCCTGCTTTTGTAACTTTACACTACAAAAATAGATAATACCTATGTCATTCCCTAAAGGAGTAGGAGGCTATCAAAAGGTCTTCCCACATAACTCTCTCCAGCCAAGTTGAAATGTATAACTTTTCAGTTCAATGTCAAGCTCCCATTGAACTCCGTGTCAGTTGACACAGCTCAGCATATGGCCTTCTACCTTTCATTGCTGCTGACTGGTTGTCTGAGGCTGAGGTGTTGCTACTTGGTGTGTTTTTACTTCCTATGCCCAGGGCTGAAATTCCAGCACAAATATCAGACCAATTTGAAAAAATAAAATTGTTCACAGGTCACTGGGAGGGTGTCTGTCTTTAATCTTTCACATTTGTTGCTACTTTTTATTATAGAGAGCAGTGGTCAAAAACAATGAAAAAATGAAGAGCTGTGGTACGGTCTTTAGTATAAGGATTGAATAAGAAAGTGGATCACATATTCTGCATTTGCTACATTTGCACTTTAATAAAATTATTGCCTACAGTGAAACAAGATTTTTTTTTGTTATTTTGGTAATACAACGGTATTACCCATACAAGTATTTGAAATGTAATTACTTATTGGGTAAGTGCTTATCCTAAACTTTGAGCAATTACTAAACTCCTTTCAGATTCCACCTTCTAACCTGCCAACCGGGACTGGTAATAGTTACCTCATAGCAATTTTGAAACTGTAAATGAGAAACAATATAGAAAATAGTTTAAGTATAATACATTTTAATTGGCATCTTTTAATTGGCATATAATTCATTATGAAGCCTTTAATAATAGATAGAAACAAAAAAAAAACCTGTTACATATTTTATCCTTCCTATCAATAAGTAGAAGCATAAATGTAGACACTCCTAAACCAGTTACACTATATAAGAATATAGAAATAGATTGGCAAAATTATTCAATTCAGTTACTATATTAAGATCTTCATGCCGGTAAAGGCATGCCAAAACATGCAAAAAATATATATTTAGTAAGATTAGAAATAAAAAAAACTGTAAGGAACTAGTGTCTCAAAACTCTCATACAAACTACTTGGGAGGAAGATATTAAAAGTAGTGTGGTTCAAAGCTAACCCCATCAGAAAAGCCTAAGAGTTTCCATCTCAGTATCTCAATTAAAAAAAAAACAGCAAAACAAAACAGAAAAATAGCTGGCACCTGGTACTTGCCTGGTATCTCAGCTATGGAAGAAAGTATGAGATAGGCACAAAAAAAAAAAACTAAAAAACTAAAAAGCTCAGGAAAAATGCACCTGTTTTGGTAAGGGACTAAGAATTGCATTATATATTTAAATATATATATGTATCTATATAATTTCATATATAGATATATATATATGAAATGATACAAGATTATTTCCAGGGCATCTGAGATTGTTTAATGCTTTTTTTATGTCTCTTTGTATTTAAATAGTCTAGCGATAATGAGAAAATACATTAAGCAGAGATGTCCAACTGTGAGTCTGTAGTTTATATTCATGTTAGAAAAAATGTGTTTTATACAGTTCTGTTATATTGAGAACCAAACAAAAAATATAAAATTTCTTTGGAAATTTCCTTTGAAAAGCAGAAAGTTAACAAAGACTAAATATCAGTTCTAAGATTGACAGAAACTAGGTTAGTCACTCTATGGTAAGACTTTTTCTCATTCTCTCATTTAAATATTACTGAAGTCTAGTTTAAATCAGGATTCATTAATAGACATAAGTAAGAAAATAACCCACCCAAAAACAAATCGTTTAAATAGGGATATAGGTGTACCCATGGCAACAATGAGATGTACAAGACGTTATGTCGAAAAATGAACTTTACAACTTTGGTGGGGGGGGTGGGGGTAGCCAGGAGGATTGGGTGGGGGAGGCCAGGGGGAGGATGGGAAGGGATGGGAAGGGGAAACAAAAGAGGAGGCTACAATGCTTGATAAGAAATGTACTCATTATCTTGCCCATGTAATTGTAACCCTTCTGTACAGTATTTTAACAATAAAAAAAAATAAAAATAAAAAAATAATAAAAGAAAGTCTGATAAGTTACCACTGAAAGAAAATAATTTCTTTTTTTTCTCATATTTTTTTTGCAGAAATTCTTCACTCATTTAATTTTTTGTCTATCTTGCAGATACAAGACTCCACCATATAACCCACTTAAAAGTTAGGGTCTGGGCTGATTTTGAAAAATTGCTCTCTACTAGATATCTCTAGATATACTTTTGAAAGCAGATGTCAAATCAAACAAAGATGCTTTGGCTACAAGCTGTTTAAATCAAAAAGATAAACAGAAAAAAAAGAATGACCTGGCTCACTACTGCAGAGAAAGAAAGCTATGTCTGTCAGTCAGATCATTGTATAATTCTTCTGGGAATAGATAAAAATACAAAATAAGAGGGGAAGAATAAATACTGAAGCTTGGAAAAGGATATAAAAACTAAGGAAAGAAAAAAATTGAAAACAAAAAGT
Source organism: Dipodomys spectabilis (assembly GCF_019054845.1). Classification (NCBI taxonomy): domain Eukaryota; kingdom Metazoa; phylum Chordata; class Mammalia; order Rodentia; family Heteromyidae; genus Dipodomys; species Dipodomys spectabilis. The sequence continues at coordinate 15,586,985 of NW_024870709.1, forward strand.
AGGCACAGCACAGTAGAAAAGTCCAGATTCATTGTTATCTACTAGAAAATTCAAGCATTCGTTTCCCTTTCCTTTCAAGTTGAGCACCTTAAGGCCATTCTGGTTCACAGAAGCAACCCAAAAAGCACGGGAGAGCAACAAGAGCACTTGATGGAGAATGCAATCAATGAAGACAAGCTGCTTTAACTTTGAAGAATTATTAAGCACCAGAAAAGTTAAAATGCTTAAGAAACAAGGAGATGTAAGTCAAAGAGGAGACTGTGAAAGATTTATTTTTAAATCCAGTTGACATGCCAGTTTACCCAGTCAAGAACTAAGGCAATAGCTTAAAATATCTTGGGAACATTTCTATGAAGTTTGGTTTAAAAGAAGAGAGAGAGAGAGAGAATAGAAAGGGCTTACCAACTCTATAGGTATTCACAAATACTTTTGAATTCTTAATTACCCAAAGGCAGCCTTTTATTTCTTACCTGATGATCTTTGTTCACTGCTGCTAAGAAAAGTAATATCACTTTAAAAGTCACAATGAATCTGGTTAAGTTTGAAAAAAAAATGTGACCTTTTTGATCAATAATATCTGGTATCGAGCTGGGAAGATGGCTGAGTGGTAGAGCGCTTTCCTTGCATGCTTGAGGCCCTGGGTTCGATTCCTCAGCACCACATAAGCAGAAAAAGAAAAAAAAGCCGGAAGTGGCGCTGTGACTCAAGTGATAGAGTGCTAGCCTTGAGCTGAAGAGCTGAGGGACAGCGCCCAGGCCCAGAGTTCAGGCCCCTGACTGGACCCCCCCCCCAAAAAAAAATCTGGGTATCTTTTCCGCTTACCTTCTTCCCTCCCTCCCTCCCTCCCTGCCTCCCTTCCTTCCTTCCTTCCTTCCTTCCTTCCTTCCTTCCTTCCTTCCTTCTCTCCTTCCCTCCTTTCTCTTTGCCTTCCTCCCTCCCCCTCTTTCTTTCTTTCTTGCTTTCTTGCTTGCTTTAGATTTTTGTTATTTTTAAGTAGTCATATCTACCTTTATTTAACAATACAGCAGCCACTTCCTACTTAGAGACAAACTTATAGGCATGTGGAGAATTTCTTTTTAATGAAAAAATATAAATAAAATAAAATTTAAAAATTAATAAAACCACACAATTAAGACTCTTAGTTTTAATATTTTAAATGAAATGAATTTATTATTTGTGGCATAAATGATAGAAGATAGATATTTGATAGCTAGCCAGTTAGATAGATAGATGAAAGTGCTTATATATGTCCTTTGCCATGCAAAAGCTCTTCAGTTTCATGCAATCCCACTTGTCCAACCTTTGTTTGCTTTGCTGTGTTACTGGGTCTTTATTAAGAAAATTTTAGCCTGTGCCAAGGAGCCCTAGTATGTCGCCCATTTCTTGCAATGTTTTCAGGGTATTTGCTTTTACCTCAAGGTCTTTGATCCATTTGGAAATGATTCTGGTGCAGGGTGATATGTATGGATGTAACTTCAGTTTTCTAGGGTGTTTAACCAATCTTTCAAGCACCATTTGTTGAAGAGGCTTTTTTTCTATCCTATTTTTTGGCTATCTTATCAAAGATTAAATGGCCATAAGTCTGTGAGTTCATTTCTGGTTCTTTGCTTCTATTCCATTGGCCCTCAGGCCTGTTCTTGTATCAGTAACAAGTAATCAGAACCAAACAAACATAGATCCCATGGTTTACCTTATTTTTAACAATTAGGATATGTTTAGGACAGTCCTAGCAGATGAGCAGAATAGCTCAATAGCATGCACATAAGACCACATAAGATGATGCTAAGCAAAATGAACTCCAAGGTATAGATGCAAGAGATTTTCTTTTGTTGGTGTTATTTTTAATATACTATGTGATTTCTTTTTTCTTTTGTGGTTTTTTCCTATGGTTCATCCCCTATTCTCACTCTATTTTATTCTGGTACTCTGAGTATTGTATATATGTTTATCTGAATGAGGGAAGGGAAAGGGAACAGCAAAATAGAGAGACGAAGGACAAAGGGAGAATCTATATAATTGTGAAATTCACAAGACACTATGTTGGAAATGGTCTGTCCAACTAGGGTGGGAGAAAAATGAGAGGGGCGTGACAACTTCGACAACAAATGTACTCACTACCTTACATGTGTAACTCTAACAGCTCTGTACATCACCTTGACAATAAAATTAAATTTTAAGAAATGTGCTTAGAAGTGTACAGATTGTAGTCCCTCTTCAACCACAGGCATTTTTTGTCATATTTACCATTGAGTCTATTGCGTGCTCTGGAATAACATTATATATCTTCTAAACTCATCTGTTATAAATTGGCAGAACATTTGAATAAACCCACAGTTTTACTCTTACTTCATAGACTTTATTCCCCATTGTGTATAATGTCCTATTTTTGCTGAACCCCTAGAGAAGTTTCATCTACTACCTCAATCCTTTCCTCTATAGCATAATCCATTAAATTCTTAGCCATTTTCTTCAGTTTTAGAGACCTATTGCCTGCATTATTTTATGTGTCTCCACATTTCCATCATCTTGAGAGAGATTATTACTCAAATGGGTCATACATGTAACACCAGTCATCCACTTAGGTAGAAAATGTCTGTCCAGAGCACTTAAGGCACATGTTTCTATGACCATATAAGAGGGCTGAGTAATTTTCTCCAAAATTTTATACATCTAGAAACAAATGTATCCATTCCACTTCAACTGAAATTCCAAATATTTTTGTCTCTTAAATTATAGTACTCGCTTCAAATTTCTTTATATCTGAAATCTTCAGTTCACTGCTGTGTTGCCTAGAAAATCACTGTTTTGTGTATTTTATGCATAATCTTTCTAGTAGTTTCTGTAATTGTAGCAAGCAGTCAACCATATTGAAATAATTTTATCCCTATTGGCTATTGTACTATGGATAAATTACCATCAATATCATAATTACACATACAAAACTGGAACTGGTTAATAGTTTCTTTAATTCTCCTCATTAACAACACACATGGAGGATTATAATATTCTGGGAATATGGATTTGTAAGTGGCATAAAGATGTATTTTTTTGCTAGAAGTAAACACATCCTTAGTCTTTGAGAAAATGGCAGAGATACTTGTTATTTTACAATCCTGCAGTTATTTGTTTAAAAACATTTGGAAAGATCAGCTTGCTCCACTATTAGATCCTGGCTGGGCTTTTTCTATACGTTCTTACTTGAACAATTTTATGATTGATAAATGGTTTTTGTTGACCAGTAATTAACAAGATATCCTAAAGTAAATTCAATTTCCAGAGATTATCCCAGTTCAAAGTTGCTTTGTTTCAATATCTGCCCTGATCAACTTCAGAATCTAACAAACATAGTGACATTATCAAAATAACACTTCCAGGAGGTGGTTCTTGGTATTGCTGGGGGTGATAGATTTGACTGGTAAATGATAGTATTAGAGACAGTATAAACACTTCAGAGACATTGCTTTGCTTATAAGCAAAGCAATGCAGAACAATGACACTTTTGTGAAAAGTTAAAGAGAAAGTTTTAGACAGACTTGGAAGCATTGTAAATCAAAGTGGAGAAATAATATCTTTGAAAATGTTACAGAAGAGAGCTAAGGAAGTTGTTAGTTTCAAAACTGAAGCCCAGTAGTCAAACTTTGAGAAATAAGGCAATTGAATCTTATCCAAATTGAGTAGTTGAACTTTATCCAAAATATCTGATCCCTGCACTTATTCTTGGCAGTATTTGCTTAACTAAGAATTTTCACTGTATTTGATGTTGGTATAATTTGGGGAGGGGAAGGGAAAATACAAAATGGTTAAATAGGGATACAGGTTGACCCATTGCAACAATGAGATATAGAAGGCACTATGTTGAAAAACGAACATTATAATTTAGAGGGGGGGCACCGTGTAGTTGTGGAGGTGGAAGGGAAGGGATGGTAGGGGAAAAGCAAAGGATGAGGCAACAATGCTTGATAACAAATGTACTCATTACCTTGCTGGTAATGAGTACATGTAAGTATAACCCCTCTGTACAGTATTTTCACAATAAAAAACTTATTTAAAAGAAAGAATAAAAAATGTAAATGTAAATTGAATTATTTGTGGTTATCATTTTGGATTATACTGATGTTATGATTCAAATATTCAGTTGCAGGGACCTGTAGACCTCAAATAATATTTGTTCTACACATCTAGAATCATAATGTATATAAAAGAATAGATAGTCATAATATACATCTTTTAAGACATTATAAAAAATTGAGTATGTGCAGAATGAACAATAAAATGTAGGACAGAATCTGTGGTAGATATCTGGCAAAAAGAGTAACAAGAAGAGTTCATAGGAAACATGAAAAATCTACATAGCAAATCTTTTGTTACAGTATTTAACAAGGCCCACTTGTGGTGTCATATCAGTTTATTCTCATGTCTTGAAATATATGCTTAAAATAGAAAAAAAGAGGACTAGCTGAGGAAAATAATAATAATAATTAAGAAATTAATAAAAATAGGGATACAATATAGACTTTCATCAGACGGAAGACAATGATAGATAAAAATAAAACTGGGAGCTGGGAAGTTGGCTCAGTGGCAGAGTACTTGCCTTACCTGCATGAGGCCCTAGGTTCGATCCTTAGCACCACATACACAGAAAAAGCTAGAAGCGGTGCTGTGGTTCAACTGGTTAGAGCACTAACCTTGAGCTGAAGAGCTCAGGGACAGTGCCCAGGCCCAGATCTGGTTCAGGCCCCACGACCGACAAAAATAAATAAATTAGTGAATAAAAATAAAACTGGCTCAGCAAGAATCTGTAAATTATACATGTGTAACACATGTATAAATTGGCATATATTAGCATTGTAACAAAAGTAAATTTAAAATTAATCAAAATAAGCACAATAAAGGCTAAGACATCATAAATGATATTCTAGTTTCCCTCAAATGATTTTTCTTATAGTTTGTGTTCTCTGATTTTCTATTCATAAGTTTTTAAACTTTTTGTGATTTTATTATGAATCAAGAAATAATACAAATTTGAATGGAAAATAGCAATAAAATTAATAGAAAGTGAAAAATACCTCTTCATTACTTTTAAAAATAAAGATAAATGTTGGTATCATTTTAAATTATTTAAATTTAAGGCATAAGACATGGCTTTGAATCCAAGTTTGTACTATGATCATATTACCATGACTATAAATGCCATTTCTAACAAACAAAACAAAAAAATCAAAGAGCAAAAACCCTGTGTGTTCTACACCATTTACTAATGGTCTGTGATACAAGCATTTCTTTTTATAGTTATTGATTTGTATCTTAAACTAATACTTCATAAATTCTGTCTTTTTTACAATTAAAAACTGGAATGTTTGAAAAAGAAAACGTTAGGAAGTGGCACTGTGGCTCAAGCGGTAGAGTGCTCTCCTTGAGCTGAAGAGCACAGGGATAGCGCCCAAGCCCAGAGTTCAAGCCCCATGACGGACCCCCCCCCCAAAAAAAAAAAAAGAAATGAAAAGAAAACATTACTATTATGTCAGAAGTTTAAATTCTACCCTGCATAATGAATTGATATATATGATACTAGACCATCATGAATTATCTTGAATGGGAGAGACCAAAAAAAAATAGATGCAAGAGGCATCTGAAGTAATCAAAAGCTAGACTGTGCAAGAAAGGATTTTCTGTTGGAAACTTTGCATAATAATATGCTTGTTGACAACTACGTTTTGGGAATTCACTCAAATTTGTGGTAGTTTACTTAACCTTCTGTAGAAAATACAAGATAAAAATAATAAAGATAGTCCATACCAAAACTATCAGGAAATAAGAGTAGGCTTTTCTATCAAGTATGTTTTAGTTGTATTGGCCGTATTCCTTTCTTAAATAGACTATTATAACTATAACTTTGACTTTTATTTTTTTCATAATTTATTTTATTGTTCTTTTAGTTGTGATAAACAAAAATATGGAACACTTCATAAATACACTCCTTCCCCGGTTGTAAAGTTCATTTCCAACATCTTGTCTTGTGAGTGTCACTTTTGTATTGGTTCACACTTTGTCCTTTGTTTCACCCTTTTTTTGTTCTCCTTCCCTTCTCCAATTCAGATAAACACATATACAAGACTCAGGGTACTTACTTTAACCTCTTCTTTTAAGTAATATTCCAGAAATTAGTACTAGTTAAGTTCTAGCTCCAGATCGTATTCTCTAGATCTTCTACACTTTGAGAGGTTAGGCAAAAATATCCACAATAAATTTGTGTTTTATCTGAGGATATAAGCCTAGATTATTGTTAGTTTAGCAACAATTTGAATAAAAGTGGATTTTCTAGCAAGAATAAATACCATAAAGATTTTTAAATATTATTTTAGTGTTTAAGACCAATGACTCAAAAATGGCAAATCCCAAGTGATAAAGGGGTGCATTTCAGAAAGCTTTTCCTAGAGCATTTGCTCATTCAATAACTGAGCATGCACATGTATAACTTATGTATTTATAGATACATGAGTTTACACATAGACACTGTTGCATGTAATACATGCCCTATTTGAGAATCTCATTGTTCCTATGTCAGAGAAGTGGATTGTATTGATTGATTGATTGATTTCATTATTATTATTTTATGTGTAGGTCATGGGGCTTGAACTAGGGCTAGGTAAAAATGGACTTTACTAGCATTGACATCAGCATTATATCTTGGAAATTTGCTAGCACTTATTGGTAGGGATTATAAAATTGTATTGATCTTACTTAAGAAAAGTGAATGAAAAATTATAGGTGATTTTATAAAGGGTAGTGGTAAATGCAGCAGGGAAGGAACAAACAATGCCCTGGGGCCCCATGTAGACATTAATCCCTAGGCCTGGCATTAAAAAAAAGAGAAAGTATATCATCATTTTTTCTCCTATGCGCTTTCTTTTCTTGATTCTGATAATTTTAAGCAGAATGCATACCCTTGGTATTTGTACTCAAACATCTTTAGCAAGAGAGGTACACTGCCCTGTTTCTCTGTAGTACTGAGAGCAAAGAGGAGTGTTGGAGCGAACAGGAAATGGATTTGTGTTAGTCAGTCAATAATCTGAACTCATATGTGTTCTACAAAGAAAACAAGACCTTCCTGTTGGAGCCCAGGATCACAACAAAGACTGACTGAGAACAAAGATGAATGTTCTCGTTACTGTGAATGACCGAAATAAAGTGGAAATGCCAGTCTCTCATAATCACACAAAAATGCCATCACTGGAAAAGCACTACAAATAAAAAATACATAACACATCTTCATAAAAAGAAATAAATTTTATTTGAAATAAACAAAAGTAACTTTCCATCAGGGCAGGGGAGGACAATTGAAGTCAACAGGCACACAGAGACTGATAAGCCTCATGTTGTTCAGGTGGATGGATGTTCAGAAGCAGTCCTAAATGCTCAGGGAGCTGTACAAAGGATTCTGCACAAAACTGAGAACTGAGAAAGGATGTAGACCTAAAAGCATTTGTATGATTTTTGTCTAAGAATATATATAGAAATATGCCACCTGACCCAACCAGGACAGAAACTTCTGGCTAGAAATCTGACACATATTTGCTATGCTGTGTGGGATAAAGTGTCTGAATTTTCAATACTAGTGAATCATAGAGCCTCCTGCCCAGGATCTCACACTTTTGCCTAACTTTTACTTCCAGGACTAGTGTGTTAATTTGTGCAGGTGCAAACTTGGCAACACAGTCTCAGCTTTATTGAGTATCTCTTGGGTTTACCCTGGACCTATATTTATTGACTTATGAGATAGGAAATTCCAGGGAATTGATACAGAAACGGGAAATGAATGCCCAAGACACAGTACCAAGAAACTAGTGGATAAATATTCTAAATGTCCTCTCCTCTCTCTATTTCTGCCTCTGTCTATGTTTGTCTCTGTCTCTTTGTCTCTGTCTCTCTCTCAGCAAAGAAGTTAGACAGATTAATGAAGCAAATTCACTAACCACCAGTTAAAATTTAAATTTCAGACCAAATTTAATCTTATTATGGTCATAATCTTTGCAATGATTCAGGCATATATTATACTTCTTTCTGAAAGTCAATTTTAAATCTGTGACATTTTATATGCCAACATTATATTAAAGAGAAATTCTATATTTTGTTCTCAAGGGCTTCTCAGTGTTGAGTCCCAGTTGCTAGAATGAATGATCAGTTTAATAGCAAAACGTTTGAGTTGAATCACTCTTTTTTTCTATTTCCATCTTTGTTAATTCTTTATTGCTTTTTTTTTAGGTATCAAAACTCAAAATGCTGTAACAAATCACAGAATATCATTATGGAATATCATTATAAGTTACAGTAGAAAGCCTACCCTCTAAATGAAATTGTGATATCTGGCTATTCCATAGAAATTAAGAATTAGGATCTCCATTCTTATTGTTACTGTAAAGGTGAAGTACAGAGGTGTTACAGTTACATAAGGCTACATTTCTTGAATAATGTCACCCATTGCCTCTCATTTTCTTCCTGTTTTCCCCTCTTTTCACCACCCACAAGTTATATAGTTCATTTTCAATATAGTGTCTAGTGGTATCACTGCTATATTTTTCATCCTGTGTTCTTCCATTTTTATGACCTTCATTACCTTCCAAAAGACAGATAAACAAGACAAAAGGAAAAGAAATTAAAAACAGCAACAGAGCAAAAACAAACAAAAAGAAAACAACAAACCTCTTGCTTCCATTTCCTGGAGTTCATTTTGATGGATATTATTAATTATTATTATTTTTTGTCGGTCGTGGGGCTTGAACTCTGAGCCTGGGCGCTGTCCCTCAGCTCTTCAGCTCAAGGCAAGCGCTCTACCACTTGAGCTACAGCGCCACTTCCAGTTTTCTGGTGGTTTATTGGAGATAGGAGTCTCATGGTCTCTACTGCTCAGGCTGGCTTTGAACCGCGATCCTCAGATCTCAGCCTCCTGAGTAGCTAGGATTACAAGCGTGAGCCATCAGCACCCGGCTGATGGATATTAGCGCCCGGCTGATGGATATTATTTTATATGATCAGATGCATGTAGGTATTGTGCCTTTGGGGTCCTTGCCTAAGAATATTGTCCTTCAGTTTGAGGTTTCACTGTGTATAAATGCCTAGAGACTTGTAAAAGTTAACATGTTTCAGTATTGTTATGGGTTTTTTTTTTTGTTCATCAAGTATGTTTATTTTTTGATAGAGACACTTTTGCTATGTTTCCCTCACAAATGAGAGAAACCTTGAAATGTATGTTTCTTTGGATCTGGCTTACTTCACTTAATATAATTTTTTCCAAGTCTTTCCATTTCCTTTACAAATGACACAATATCACTTTCTGATAGATGAGTAGAATTCCATTGTGTATATATACCACATTTCTTGATCCATTTGCCCATTGAGGGGTATCTGTGTTGATTTCATATCTTGGCCATGGTAAACAATGTCCCAATGATCATGGTTGTACTGGTAGGCTTATTTGTGTTCTATTGGATAGTGGAATTGCTGAGTCATAGTTTAGTGAGGGTCATGTGTTTAGTGCTTTGAGGAACCTCCATATTGCTTTCCAGAGTGATTGATGAATTCATACCAGGGATGTAGAGTTGATTCAATACGCATCAGTCATTAGATGTAATACATCAGCAGGACAAGAACTACATGGTCAATCAACTGATGGAGGAAAAAACATTTGACAAGATCCAACACCCTTTTATGATTAAAAATTCTAGAGAAACTAGGAGGTCATGGAACAATCAATATGATAAAGACTGTATATGATAAAATTGCAACCAACATTATACTTAATGATGAAAATCTAGAACCATTTCCTCTAAAATCAGGAATGAATCAATGATTTCCATTCTTTCCACTCCTTCAACATTAATAGTGGAATTCCTAGCAAGAGCAATACGACAAGAGAAAAACATAAAGGGTATCCAAATAAGTAAAACTATCTCTCTTTGCAGATGGCATGATCCCATATTTAAACAACCCTATAGATGCTTCCCTCAAGTTACTAGAGCAGGTTATAAAATCAGCCCACAAAAATCAATTCGTTTTCTATATGCCGACAATTAGAATCTCTTAAGTGGTTAATGATAATCCATAGCCCTCAGTAATAGTAGAAATATAAAAATGATTTATATTGTGGATTAGGATTAAATATTTATGGATGTGAGGTATCAAGGTATGTAGTGTCTCTCCACGGACTATAAAGAGAGGTCTTTATGTTAATCCATTAATAAATTTGAAAATGAAAACTGTGCTATATTCAAAGGCAAATTTGGTATTTTGTGGGGACTGTATTATTTTATGAACACATACGTACAAACATATATAGATCTATCTATCTATCTGTCTGGATGACATTCTTTAAGAACTCTATAATCGGTATTTGTTTCTTTATATCTGTAATGGGTTTGGTTGAGTTTATATTATCATCTAAGCTAGTAGGGAAGTTTCCTATTATCCCATAAAAATACAATTCTTAGACAGGTGTCTGTGCTCACACTTATAATCCTAGCTACTCAGGAGACTGAGAGCTGAGGATAGAGGTTCAAAGCCAACATGGGAAAGAAAGCCTGTGAGACTCTCATCTCCAAAAAAACCACCAGAAAATGGAAAGTGGCACTGTGGATCAAGTGGTAGAGTGCTAGCCTTGAGCTGAAGAGCTGATGGACAGCACCAAGGCCCAGAGTTCAAGCCCCACAACTAACTGAAATATATATATATATATATATATATATATATATAATATTTATCATTATTATTTACTGACAGAGTGGTCATTTCTTCACTGGCTTGCAGTTCATACTCTTCCATACCCATAAATATGTATGTATCATCTAAGATGATATAAATTTGTATGTATCATCTAAGATGGTTTTATCTGTTCATTTTTTATTTTTCTCTGAACAAGCCTTACACTATTATAATATATATATATATCTTAATGATAAAAGTTTTATCTGATAAAGAATTTGCTTCAATTCCAAGAGGGAACATTACATTCTTAAAAAAGAAAAAAATCTGTTTTGTCTTGTATTATGTTAAACATATAAATGAGTTTGGAGAGTAATCTATCTTCATGATACTGTAGTCTCCAATCCATATATATTTATAATAAACCTATTTAATTATATCTGTTAAAAGGTTTTTCAATAAAGTCAACTGATCTTTCCTGTGTAGGTTTCTTTCACATATTGTGAGATTTCCTTCTGGACAATTAATTTTTTATGAAAATGTAAACAATACCTTCCAAATGTTTAATTGTTAAATAATTATTTCTAGTATTGAGAAAATTTTCTATATTGATTTATATCCAAAATATTGATAAACTTATGTATTGCTACATTTTTCTGTATATCCATGAATTTTTTCCTTATACCATGACATCTGAAAATAAAGGCTGTTTCATCTATACTCTGCAATTCCTTCCAGTTTGAATTTATTTTGCTTTCCTTATCTCTTCTTTTCTCCAGCAAAGTGCTGTACACAAATTTTAGGTATGGGTATAGTTGTCATGTTCTTGTCCTTTTCACTGATCTATCAAAGAGTATAAAATGTGCTATCAATATAAATAAGTAGATTATATTTTTTTCTAAATAATTCATGGGCTTTTAAATCTTGTACACATTGATTTAATTTAACTTCTAAGATGTTTAAGTGCAATAATCAGCTTGTTTTAATGTACAAGTTTATGGAATAATAGTAAATATTTTCTAATTTTACAGACTGAACTCAGGTAGTTCAGTCTATAGTTCAGGTTAATACATCTATTTGGGGAGATGTCATTTCCACATGCACATAATTTCTGGTCCTTGTAATCTATAAATTTGAATATTAATTTAAAGCCTACATAAAATGCTTTTCTCTGTACAACATTTTTACTTCTTTTGCCAAGCAATTTAGACAAAATCTGTAGGGGTTTTTTTGGTTTTAAATCAAAGGGCATAAGGATATATTCACAGAAATATAGCAACTGGTTGTTTATAGGAAGCAATTATTTATTTCTCATAAATTGACAAATAAAGTTGATGTTGGATGAAGGCTTATTTCTCAGAACATAGTGCTTTCTCCTTGAAGGTTTATGATATAAATGAGGGGAAAGTTCACGTAGGACTCTTTCACAAGGGCAGATATCTCATTAATGAAGGCTCTGTTCTCATGATCAAATCAACAGCCACAGGTCTAAACTTTTAGTAACCCCATCCATGGAATAAACTTCAACATAAAAGTTGTGTGAGGACACAAAATTCTAGAACACAGCACCAAATCTCTTCCGAGTTGAAGTATAGGTAAAATGAAATTCCAATTAAAATAATGACAGAATTTTGAAAAAGAACTTAGAAAGAAATTTATAAGATTAGAACAGTAGTAAAAGTGAAACAAAAGATTAATACTTATTTTTTACTTAAAATGAAAAAGTATTTTTAAAAATAAGTAAATAAATATATGGTTAGTCATATGCCCTCCTAGAACTTCCTGTGTCTTTGAAGAGATTGTTTTTTTCTTTGTGGCTGACCTTTATTTTCCAAAAAGAGAAAGGTAAGAGATTAAACCCCAGTAGGAACTTCTCCAAATTACACCTCACCTCTGTCCACTGAACTACTTTTACCCAAGAAGTTTGCTTATGATCCATTTTGAGAAAACAACCTTAGATGTGTCAATTCAAGACAGTTTAATTACATTCTCTTTCATTTTTGAGTTATAAAGTTGTTTCTACTACTTCAGGATCACATGCTAGCTTAATTTCTAAATAAGTACAAATTGTTATCTTTCTTCGATAAAACTATTCTGGATCTTAATGCAATTGTGGATATTGCCATGGCATACCTGTTAAAATGCATAGAAAATATGAAAATACAATATGTAAACTAAATTCTTTAAAAGACAAATATGTCTGAATGTAAATTTATTAATTTTTGTAGTTATATGACTATGGCTCAAGTTATCTATTATCATTTAAATGATTTACTATAATTTGCTACTATCCCTAGTTGTCATTTCAATTTGTTGACGATGTTCATTGAAGCACAAGCATTTTTCATTTTAACAAAAGTCAACTTACCTATTTTTTGTTGTTTTCTTGCTGGTACATTGATGTAGTATTACCAAAACCATTCTCTATACCTAGGAACAGAGCTTTACCTATGTATTTTCTTCCAAGAGATCTTTATCTTTACCTCATCTGTTTCGATCTCTTACTTCGTGGTAAATTTTCTTTATAATAAAAAGAGTTTTCCTTTACTACACTTCTTCTTTTCAATTTTTAAAACATTCTGAGATGATTCCTTTTGTCTAAAGTCAATATGCCACATTATCTTCTTATGGAAATCTTTTTGTAGAGGAATATTAAATTATTTTTAGAAATCCATATTTTGCTTTAATTAATAATGTTATGGTATTCAACTATCATACATTGAAGTAGTTCTTATCTGTGAACTTTAAATGTATAATTTATTTACTATTTCCCCCCCTTTTTCTTTCTTTTTTTTCTCTTTTCTTTTTTTTTTTTTTTTTTTTGGCAGTCTTGGGTTTGAACTTAGGGCCTGAGAACTGTCCCTGAACTTTTTGTGCTCAAAGCTAATGCTGTACCACTTGAGCTACAGTGCACATTCTGTCTTTTTCTAAATGTTTTATTGGGGATAAGAGTCCCACAGACTTTTCTGACAGAGATGGCTTTGAACTGTGATCCTCAGATCTCAGGCTACTGAATAGTTAAGATTATAGGAGGTAGCCTTTGCAATTCTGCTCATATCCTAGTTTAAGAGTGTAACTGTTGAATATAATACTTATCAATTAGACCATTCCATTTTAGGTTCTATGTATGAATGTTTTATTTCTAATTTGTTTTCCTTAACCTTATTCAACATATTCATAGAGAATATTTGTCTAATAGTATACTATTTGAAGTATTTGACTGTACTATTTTCACTTCTTTTTTGGGGGGACTTCATTTCCACATATACACCATTTCTGGTTCTTGTAAATCTATAACTCTTGAATGTTAATATTAATTTAAAACCTATTTAAAATGCTTTTTTCTGACAGCAATTTTACTTGCTTTGCCAAGCAATTTTGACAAAATGTAGGGTGGTTTTTGTTTGTTTATTTGTTTTTTTAGTCAAGTTTAAGGTAACTTGTATCTTCCTGGTAATATAAAGTAAATTACTACTACAAGCTGGTAATATGTGTTATAATTATAATGTGTAATGAGTCTTAACATATCATTCCTGCATTGAGAAATGTATGAGGCCCAGAGTTCAAACTAGTACTGCACATAAAACAAGCAAAGCAGCCTTCTAATTTGTGGGACAGACAGAGTTTTGTCACAATACAGTGAAATTATGTGAAATCTACTTCCCACAAACTCTTTCGATGATAAGGAAAATTTACATTTGCAAACCGAAGATGAAATTAACTTCTCTTTTATCCCAAACTTATAGTCATTAAATAGGGACTATAATCCCAGTATTACATAGTTTCTGTCTTCTATTAAACTCATAATTTTGCAAAATTTTAAAACCTTTGTTTCATCTCTTTCTCAGAATAAAAAATCCTTATATGAAACTTCAGCTGGCTTTATTAACTGATGATCTCAAGGCAAAATCATTAAATCAGCAATTCAAGTGCTTTGCTTGCTATTATCCCAGGCTCCAATTTTTTTCTTACATTTTAATATTTTCTTATCTTTTTGCATTTATTGATAAGTTTTAAAGAATTTAGAAAATATTTTAATTAGTTTTCAGCTGATTTCAGAAAGATAATTTGTTTCAATAGTCTAATCTTTTACTTGTGTAATAGAAATCCATCCTTTATGATTCTGAAAGCTATAGAAAAATTTTGCCTGCTAATCATTCCTTATGGGGTTAATACTGAAGATGTGTATTTGAAATGTTTCATCAAAAGTTCATTCATGGCTATGAAACTTCAGAATGACACCATAAGTTACTATGCTATATATAGGGTATGAATAAATATATTTACGTATGTAATATGTAATACATGTATGTAAAAATGTAATGTCCATGTATAGGTATATACATGTATACACACATACATACATATGCATGTATATGTATGTATGTACAAATACACAAAAAGTTGTTAATTAAGTGTTATGTCTTTATGAAATTCAACTACATAGCACCAGATACACAAGTGAATAAAGAAAGTGTGAAAAACATCTCATCATTGGTGAGCAAAGATATTAGCAAATAAGGGTTGATAGTGAGGCAAAGAGGGATGAATTTAATTTAATGGCCAGGTTCTCCAAGTTTAGTAGAATTTGGGTTAATTGTACTATTATACTTGACGTAAACTTGATGCAGTGGAGATTTTACAATGCTGTTGGATAAGGAGAATGTTGTGGAAGTGAAATCGAATATGCAAAACTCAACCATGAGTCATTAGATGCTAGAAGTCTATCATGGTATACTCACATTATAAACTAATGACTTAACATGTACAGGTTTTATTTGGTGTAAGTGAGCTGACCGGAAGAATGAAGTTATATGTTTGTTATTGTCTAACCTAAAAGTTATATACTCTAAAAGTAATATAGTCTTGCTTTTAGTGTCTTAAAAGATTAGATGAACCATGAACACCTGCACAGGCATGAAGAATTTGACTAATAATTTGATTGAAGTAATATGGCAATATCTTTTTTGTGGTAATGCCTTTTGAAAATATGCAAATGTTCTCTCTCTATTTTTTTTTTTTTTGGTCAGTTGTGGGGCCTGAACTCTGGGCCTGAGTGCTGTCCCTCAGCTCTTCAGCTCAAGGGTAGCACTCTACCACTTGAATCACAGCACCACTTAGGACTTTTCTGCTTATATGGTGCTGAGGAGTCGAACCCAGAGCCTCATGCATGCAAGGCAAGCACTCTACCACTGAGCCACCTTTCCAGCCCCTTTTTTGTTCTTTATTGTTTGCTTGTTTTGTTTGCTTTTTGCTTTTGAGCTTGTACCCTGGGCGTAGGCACTGTGGCTGAGCTTTTATAATCAAGGCTAACACTCTTCCACTTGAGCCATAGGTCTACTTCCAGTTTTGGGTAATTTGGATATAAGATTCGCACAGGGCAAGCTTCCAACCATGATTTTCAGATCTCAGCCTTAGAAGTACCTAGGAGCATAGGCTTGAATCACTGGCATCTGTCTAGCAAATGAATATTTTCTTTCTTTCTTTTTTAAATAAAATGCCTCGATTTGAAAACTGGGTATCATTGAGATCTGTTAAATATCATATTTGGCCTTTGTCTAGTTTTTTTGACATAATGATGCTAAAATAACTAGAATAAGTTATCTGAATTATTTTTAATAAAATATATTAAAATGCTATATATGCCGGTGAGTCGAATAATAACACAATTCTCAGAAAGAAGAGCTTCACAACAGTCTTGGTCAGTGAGTGATTAGGCAGGTTTACAGGTTTGTAACTTTCCTCCCTATGCTCTAACGGCTGAGGACTAGGAAATAAGGTTAATTTGGTCCAGTGGCTGAGAATGTGATCAATCAACTTTTATAAAAGCATTTGTCATAAACTAATAATAAAGGAAATTGAATGCTATGTAATCGTTTTTCACAAGGTATGTTGGATTTGAATATATTCCCATAAAAACAAAATGCTGAAATAAGAATACAGGATGACCCATTGTAACAATGGTATGTACAAGAAACTATGCTGAAAACAAACTTTACAACTTTGCAGAGCCTGATGGAGGGAGGGAGGAGTTGATGAGGTCTGAAGGAAGGGGATGGTAGAGGAAAAACAAAGGAGGGGGTACCAATGTTTGATAGGAAATGTACTCATTATCTTACTCATGTAACTGTAACCCCTCTGTACAATATCTTTACAAAAATATATATTTCAAAAAGAAATTCATAAAATAAATTTGGTAAATATAGAATATTAAGTATATTTTAAAGCAAATCTGAAATAAATTATACATATATATTTCAGTGTGTATGTAGTATAATTACCAATGATGCATAGAAATTAGCTATCAAAAAACATGGTGTTGAGAAAGGAAAACATTTGCACATTTAAATAAGTAGCTTTTTTAATTGTCAAGGTGATGTACTTAGGTGTTAGTTATGTAAGTAAGGTGATAAGTACATTTCTTCTCAAACTTATTACCCCTTCCCTCATTTTTCTCCTACTTTCCCTCCCCTCACCCTCCCCAAGTTGTACAGAACATTTCCAACATATTATCTTGTGTATATGACTGTTGACACATTTTTCTCACCATTCTGTTGTTCCATTCCCTTCCTTAATTCAAATACATGTAACTACAATACTTGTGTACCCAAATCAAATACAGTGACAAAAGAGGATATACCATAGGGGGAAGAACATACAAAAAGAAGCAAAAAAAAAAAATCACATAATACTTGATAAAACAACAACAACATAAAGAAAAATCTCTTGTATCCCTATCTTGGAGTTCATTTTGCTTAGCATCACCTTATATGGTCATATGTACATAGCTATTGAACTATTCTGAACATCTGCTAAGATTATCGTAGATGTATATTAATTATTGCAGATAAGGGAAACAATGGGATCTATGGTTTATTTTTTTTTTGGATCTGGCGTATTTCACTTAATATGATTTTTCCCAAATCTTTCCATTTCCTTACAAAAGGGGCAGTACCTTTCTTTCTGATGGAAACACAGAACTCTACTGACCCATAAGTAGCTTTTTAAACCTAGATTACTGCTAATTTATAACAAACTTAAGTAATTATGCCTTTTTGTTGTCTTTGTTAGTCTCAGGCTTGAACTCTAGGCCTGGGCAATGTCCCTGAGCTCTTCAGCTCAAGACAAGTGCTCTACCACTTGAGCTATAGCAGCACTTCGGGCTTTATGGTGGTTTATTGGAGCTAAGAGGCTCATGGAAGCCGGTCGCTGGTGGCTCAGGCCTGTAATCCTAGCTACTCAGGAGGCTGAGATCTGAGGATTGCAGTTCAAACCAGCAGGGGCAGGAAAGTCCATGAGACTCTTATCTCCAATAAACCACTAGAAAACCGGAAGTGGCGCTGTGGCTCAGGCTGTAGAGCACTCCCCTTGAGCTGAAGAGTGCAGGGACAGTGCCCAAGCCAAGTTCACGCCCCATGACCAACCAAAAAAAAAAAAAAAAGAGTCTCATGGACTTTCCTATCTGGGTTGGCTTTGAACCACAATCTTCAGATCTCAGCCTCCTGAGTAGCTAGGATTACAGGCGTGAACTATCAGTGCCCAGCAAATTATGCTTATTTAAATAACCAGTACGAATGTCAGGGGAGAACGCTATATAAAAAAAAAAAAAAATTAAGTTGTGTCTTAGCTCAAAGCATGTGTCTAGTTGTCAACAATAAAAGGTTGTAAACCCCATATTATTTGTACTTTTCTTTGTCAAAAATTAGAATGTGCTAATTAGAGTGCGATTGCTTATAAATAAATACTGCTCCATTGCAGATATACATAGACAAGAACCTCTACAAAATTCAAGTTTAAAAAATAAAGCCTAGGCTATAATTATCATACAACCCAATAAGTAATTTGCTGTAATAATTACTTAATGTGTCAAATATCGAGTTCCCAATTTATTAAATCCTAATGCATGTACAATTATGTGATAAAACGTACATATCTAATGTGACCAATATACTCTAGCCCTTTAAATTTACCATTTTTTAATTTCTTTGTAGAAATTTGTTTTAGATTACTTTGGTCTATTCTCCCACAGAATTTTTTTTTAATTTCTATTTTCTTGAGGTAGTTGTACAAAGGAAGTGCCGTTTAACAAAGCAGTTTATGAAAACAATGCATCTGGACCAGTGTCATCCCTTCGCCATTCTTACCTCACAGCCCACCTATTCCCTTACTTTTCTTACTTTCATGGTATATAGAATGAGTTCTTGACTACATTCTCCCCCACGTGCCCCCTTCATTCTTCTACCTCAATCTTTGTGGCCCCAGAAGATAATTTATTGAAAACAAATATGGAAAGCTAGTTCAGATTCTAAGTTATATAGCGTGTTTTGTTGTCAATTTGCTGTTAACATGTTTATCTATTCTAATCAGTTTTGTGTGTGAAATTATATGTTAACATTAATTTAGTTTTTACTTTTATCATTGTTAAAAATTGAGATAAATATGTAGTATGATAAATATATGTATAAATATATAATATACAGTATATAATATAAGTGTAAAGCAAATAGGTTTTATTGAATATTTTGCTTACTTCTTTTGTTTTATGTTTGCTTTCTTCTGTAAAATTAATTTTTAATGGAAGTTGAAATGCAGAAAGTTTTTTCTTAATAAATTAAATAATAAGCCCAATAATTATACTTTGGTATCTCTACTATTTTCAATAGTATTATAATTGTTATTTATTACATAAAAATATTAAAACAGAAGTTAAGCATATATTGCAAGTCTATTGAGAACAAATATAAGAAGAACATTTAGAGGAAGAACCTATTAAGTAAAAATTATTTTAAGTTCTAAAGCAAAATATTTTAACTTACTATGAAAATTCCAGGCTTCCTAATACTAAAGGCAAAGGGCAGAAATAGAGTCCACAGAAGCAATTTTACCTGACACTAAAAATGGAATCTGCCTCAAATGATTTAATTTCCTTACCCTTTTGTACTTCTCATTTTGGTATGCATTTCAGACAGTTCATTACTACTCCAATTCTTGGAATCTTTGAAGTGGGCTATAAAATCAATGAGAGGACAGGTATGAAACATGAATAGCAGATTGACTGAGGAAACGATCCCTAGCAATACAGAGTTGACTACTCTTTAGTTCCAAGTATACATCTCCTTTCTTTCTCTTTTTCATAAACTAACATCATTCATCATTTCTTCATATTATTAAATGTTTTTCTACTCAAGAGTACTTTTCATTAATTTCAGCATGTTGTCTTTGTTATCTTTTTCCTAATTGTAGAATATAATCAACGAGCTCAGCTTTTAACCTAAAAATGTTACTTTCTTTATGAATTCAAACAAATTTAAAATGTGGAAACTAAAGTTCTCACCATATTCTGAAAGCACCACATTTTCTCCCTGTTTGAACATTGATTAGACAAGTAGCTAACAATGGACTCCAATAATAAGATTATTAGATTTATACCTAAAAACCATTGTAAAGAAAGGCATGTCTTTATAGAGATGAATGTGAATTACTGCTGATTTCTACCATGGATTTATCATGTCATTTGCTTGAAAGTTGTCTATTGACATTGATCTAAATTGGTCCCCATCAAATGCCATATCTTCTTGACGTAAGACTGAGTTATGACCATCAATTGTCTTCCACACTCTAAGTATTGAAATAACATTGCTTTACATTGGCCTTTAAAATTAAAGCAAATATTCAAGATGCAAAGTAGGAGCAGTCTGAGCCAGGGACATGTTACTGAAGAATTCTGTGCTTGAGAACAAATATGACATACAGAGTTGAGTGACAGCTTTCTTTAAAATTCTAAGAATAGTTATTATATTTTCAAGGCTAAGGCTGAAAAACTGCTTCTTATGGTTTCAAGCTGGTAAATATCCATAGTGAGCATTGATGAATTATATAGGCAGATACCATTAAGGTAATGTAGATAAAAACAATTTTATTTTAGCCTTTCTCTTGAAATAAGTCAATGACCCTCTTGATAGTGATGTATTATTTCTATTGACATTTGCTTGTAAGGAAAAACAATGTTTCTCCAAAATATTTTATAAAACTAAAAAAGAATGAGGAAGAGAAAAAATAAAATCTGTGTAACACCTGCTTTCAAACAATAGGTGATTATATTCCAAGCTGGTTTTGTTCTCAAAGAGATACTGAATTTGGGAGACTATAAAAATACACTCTGATGTTTCTTGGCAGCCTGAATTTTTATGCCAAGAAAATGTCCCATTTAGAAATTTCCAGGTGAGCAAGATGAGATAGGAAGTTGTGGAAAATAATCACCTTTCATTCGTCCCATTGTTATTCTCTGTAATTAATGTCACTGAAAATTAAAAATATATTTATATTTGCTTGTATGAAGTATATTTTATCAAGCATATACTATGTACTGAATTTAGTGTACTCAAAACTACAGTCTTTTTACTAAACTGAACTCTTCTTGCTAAACTTACTTAAACTTTATACCTCATATTATATCCATATTTCATTTAAGGTATATTTCACAGCAGGGCACCAGTGGTTCATGCCTGTAATCCTAGCTACTCGGAGGCTGAGATCTGAGGATTGAGGTTCAAAGCCAGCCCAGGAAGGAAAGTCCAGGAGACTCTTATCTCCAATAAACCACAGAAAACTAGAAATGGTGTTGTGGCTCAAGTGGTAGAGCATTAGCCTTGAAGAGAGCAGGGACAAGAGTTCAAGACCCATG
Source organism: Dipodomys spectabilis (assembly GCF_019054845.1). Lineage (NCBI taxonomy): Eukaryota > Metazoa > Chordata > Mammalia > Rodentia > Heteromyidae > Dipodomys > Dipodomys spectabilis. Next base: position 15,608,364 of record NW_024870709.1, read on the forward strand.
ACTGATGCCCCTCCCCCTAAAAGAGACATATTTCACATTAGATACAATCCTTTTAAAATTCACAGCAATTAGTAAAGGTAGAATTATACTTAGTGCTACATAATCATCAAATACTAAAATTGCTACATATTGTTTGATTTTCAGCATAAATAATATTTATTTCTCAGGGAAAATAATACTACTTATACTATATAATATTCCCTCTCTATCCAGCTTCTCTCCTAAAGAAATAAGTACTGAAGTACATCAATAGACAAGTGTGTCTTTTTATTATTTAGTGAAAAAAAAAGAATTTTGGAATATTTAAATACCTTGCCTAAGGTCACATAGCAAGTGACTAGCAAAATTTAAATGAAAATGTAAAAGTAATTTGAATATATCGAGCAGTGAAGATTGTAATTTAAAACATGCACACTATTTGAATGCATCTTTCCTGCTGGGGGTATTTGATTAAAAAAGACAAGGGGAAGTATAATCAAATTATCTATTTATACTGCCTTGCCCTAGAGAGAGGATTTAATAGCCTAATAGCAGGTTCAGTGTGAAAACTATGACCTGTGATTTTTATAATTGTGATTTGTTCTGGTTTTATTTTATGCTCCTTTTTATAAATGACAAAAGTTGAAACAAAAATTAGAAAACATTAATAGTAACAGTATATCTGTTTACTGATATTTCTATTGATGTAGTTCTTTAAGAAATCACTCTTTAGTCTCTTAGAGTAGTACCAAATTTTGTTGTTCCTGTGTGTCATAGGTTAAACTTTGCTTAGATTTTGCTACAGTCAAACATCATTTTGATTTGTTTATGTGAAACTCTAATGTCTTATTTCTTGTATTCTATACTGATACCTCTTCTAAAGTTACTTATTTTCATCAAGCCACTCATATATTCTTGTTTTTGGTTTTGGTTTTGGTCGTGGGCCCTGAACTCTGGGCTGGGCACTGTCCCTCAGCTCTTCAGCTCAAGGCTAGTTCTACCACTTGAGCTACAGCGCCACTTCTGGCTTTTTCTGCTTATGTGGTGCTGAGGAATCAAACCTAGGGCCTCATGCATGCAAGGCAAACACTCTACCTCTGAGCCACCTTCCCAGCCCAACCACTCATATATTCTTATGCCATGATCTTAGTTCTCACAGCTCTCAATAATCCTTTTATGAATCTGCATGTATTTTTCTCTCTATGTATATATGTATACATATAATTATATAATATATGTGCATATATATGAGTGTTCATATAATTATATACACATATATATGCATATAAATTTTTGGAAGTATTAGGATATAAATTCAGGGTCTTCTGCTTGCATTAAAAGCATTATATCTCCCAGCACTGGTGGCTTACTTCATAGTTTTAGCTACACAGGTGGCTGAGATCTGAAGATTGAGGTTCAAATCGTCCAGCAGGAATGTCTGTGAGACTCATCACTAACTAACCAGAAAACCACAAGTGGCACTGTGGCTCAAAGTGGTATAGACTTGAGCAAAGTAGCTCAGCTACAGAGAACAGGCAAGCCTCACAACTACACACACACACACACATACACACACACACACACACATACACAGAGCATTATATCTCTTAAATTGTGCCTTATACACTTTTTGCCTTTTAGTTATTTTGTAGATAGGTCTAGAGATTTTTGCCCTCTGGCAAACGTCCAATCACTATCTTCCTGACATTGCATTTCATACTTTTATTTAAAATGTTTCTTCCTCATTAAAAGGTTGTAAGTCAAGCTCTTGAATCTTAGTACTTAATGGAAGTTTTATTTTATCAAGAGAAGTACAATGCACAAGGTTATTTAAAAAGAAATCAGATTTAATGATGTTACTGTCACTATGATAAGATGGAAAATTATTTACTCTGTATATTCTAATAATATTCAAGTGAGTCATTAAAATAGTGACAAATCAAATATGTCACATAAATAAGTTTCTCATTTATGCTCTCATCAAAAGCAAGAGTACAAGTATGGAAATTAAAGATGTCACACAATTATGTCCTCTTTTTTTATATTGTCATTACAGCCAGTACTAGAACTCATATATTATCTTTCTTCAAGTAACCAAACTTTTGAGAAAGTACACAGTATGAAGGAGTTCTCCCTAAACAAAAACAACAAAGAGAAAGATGGCTACAGAAATCCTCCTTGAAGAAGCAGTAATAACACACATGATAGTAACAGTATCCTGCACTGTCTACACTATAAGCCCTTTCTATACCTTCTGGAAAGAGGCAGTTCTATGAAATCCCCTTAGGCTTTGTATTTTCATTGGCCTATCTTACTTGAAAATAAGAGGTAACCAAACTACATTTATAACGTTCTGTCCCATATCACACAACCACATAAACATATAGATCACACCCTTAAAAATAAGGTGGTTAGGGCCGGGCGCTGGTAGCTCACACCTGTAATCCTAGCTACTCAGGAAGCTGAGACCTGAGAATCCCGGTTCAAAGCCAGCCCATGCAGAAAAATCCATGAGACTCTTATCTCCAATTAACCAGCTGAAAACCAGAAGTGGTGTGGTGGCGTAAGTAGTAGAGCATTAGCCTTGAGCTGAAGAGCTGAGGTACAGGCCAGAGTTCAAGCCCCACAACTGACCAAAACAATAATAACAACAACAATAGCTAAATCATTTGACTATGTATATTTTTTTCCTCAGCATGAACACTTTATGTTTTACTATTATAGACTAAAGAATTAGAAAAAAAAATCTTTATAGCTGACATTTAAGAGATACCAAATGTTTACCTCTAGGAAAGAATGGAGTTTAAGATCCTGTTTTCTTTTTTTTTTTAAATTTAATTTAATTTTATTTGTGAACATACTGTACAGAGGGGTTAGAATTACATGGGCAGGATAATGCGTACATTTCTTACCAAGCATTGCAGCCTCCTCCTTTGGTTTACCCTTCACATCCCTTCCCAGCCTCCCCCCTCCCCCCCAATCCCAATCCTTCTCCTTTCCCCTTCCCCCCCCCCCACCCCCCCCACCCCCGCACCGACGTTGTAAAGCTCGTTTTGGACATGACAACTTGTACTTCTCATTGTTGCAACAGGTCCACCTGTATCCTTAAACAACTGATTTTTCCCCATCTCCTCCACAAGTTATACTGACATCAAATATAGTGAAAGCAGGGGGAGGGACATACAAAGCAACAAAGAGATAATCTTATAAATGCGTTAGAAACACATGCATGAAAGAAAAAAACATTAAAATACATATAAGATCATGTTTTCTATAAAGATCTCCAGCCATGCAGAGCTCCCACATAGAACTCTATTCAAGACTACTTTCTAACTGACTGCAAGTAACCAACGGCTATCTTGGGGACTTTGTGGATTCCCCAGAGCTTTTGAAGTGAGGGCACACACACACTTTCGCCAATACTTTCTACACAAGGATTGATTACAACGTAAGTATTTGTGGCTGTCCATTTTTGTCCAACAGAGCAGAATCCAGACATGGAAGATTTTTGTAAAGAATGTTTGATATTTTACTCTGAGCTTCACAGAAGTCTTAAGCTCTTTCTAGTACCTTTATTCGACTACTTTATTGTCCCTGTAAACTCACAGGGATAAGAGCTAACACTGTATTCCTGAGGCATCTGATCTGTGTCTTCACAGGTTGTACGTGAACTGGACTTAGCTTACAGATTCCCAGAAAGCTAGTAAAATATTGTTCCTGGCTGTGCCTGGCTCAGCAAGAGATGAAGATTTGGTTTTGTAGGTTTGGTGAATGTGTATGTGTATGTATTATGCATCATATGTGAATATCATATATATCCACATGATTACATGTATTTTACACATAGACAAATGTTTGTGTTCATGTATATCTACCGTCTTGTTGAATTCATGTCTCTGGAGAATCTTGACTAGTACACATGTATTAGCCCTAATCCTTGTCTATTTTGGTATTTACATTCAATGTATCCTAGACTGATGTCAATGCCTTTCTGTATATCCAACAGGCATTGGTGGTTCATTCCTGTAATCTTAGCTACATTGGAGGCTGAGATCTGAGGATCATGTTTTGAACCAGCGCTGGACTTCCCTGCCAAGAGTCTGGGAGACTCTTGTCTTCAATTGAACACCCAAAAAGCCAGAAGTAGAGCTATGGCTCAAATGGTAGAGGGGTAGCCTTGAGCACAAAAGGTAATGGACAGCACCTAGGACCTGAGTTCAATTCCAAAATCATGCAAGCACACACACACACACACACATACACACACACACACACACACACACACACACACACACACACACCCTCAACAAATTACATCTTTTGCTGGTTATATTTGAAGTTGTGTATTGTTCTTCTCACTAAAATATGAGATGTCAGATAAATAAACTTGCAAATATAATTAATTCATTCATTTAAGCTTTTAAATTTACGATGAAAGTGAATTATGCTATTTTATTTCTGGTCATGTGGTTTGAATTCTGGGTCTGGGTGCTTTCCCTTAGCTCTTCATCTCAAGGCTAACACTCTACAACTTGAACAACAGTGCCAATTCCAGTTTTCTGGTGGTTTATTGGAGATAAGAATCTCACAAATTTTCCTGCATGGGCTGGCTTTGAACCGCAATCCTCAGATCTCAATCTTTTTAGTAGCTATGATTACAGGCATGAGCCACCAGTTCCAAGCAAATAATGCTTTTATATACACTATGTTCATGTGTGAGATCATACACCTACACATACACATGCACAAATAGCTAAAATCATACTTCATTTCCTTTCAGAAAATTTTCAGAAACATCTTACTACTTTCATATTTTAAAATAATAACACAAAGATCACATTTGAGCAGATCAATTTAAACTTTAAAATTTCATACTTTGCGCCCATTGCTACTTTCCTAATTTTTACTTTTTAAATGAGAAGGTATAAAGAATTCCCTTTAAAGTATATGGAGATTTAACTTTGATCTAACAGTGATTATGATAAGAAATATAGGATGATATTAGTGTAGTTTCATGGTATTGACCTATATAACTCATCATACAAATTATCCAATTTGAGAATTTGAGCAACTTAGTAAATAGAATATATGAGTTTTACTGGAAACAATTGAGGAAGGGTAACCCTAAGAACTTGAAAACTTATGGTTGCTATGGTAGCAATAAAGTTGCATTTTTAACATGACAGATCTTTATTCAACCAGTTATTTTTCTGAAAATCAAATTAAAAATGAAAAGACATTTCAATTAGTTGGCTGGCTTTTGTTAATTCAGACAACAGATTTTTATAGGCCTAAATCCATCTCAAATGATAATGAAATTAAATGAGAATTAAGATTTGTACTTCATAAGATTGCCTACCTTTGTGCATACATAATTTGCTTCAGTTCATTTTCTCATCTTAAACCTTAAATAAATGTTACTTGAGTTTATTCTCACTGTGTTTTATTTACACAATTATGGCAGACACAATAACATACCAAATAGTTTCTGGGAGATGTCTGTACCTCCTGAAATAGCTGCAAAATTTATTTGCACATTTTAGCCAAGGAATCTGTATCTGTTTATACTGCTTTGACTTGTTAACATAATTTTAACATAACATAATCATGAAATAGAAGGAAATAAAGAAAAAATAAGCTTATTCATATTCATGGTTAATGAATATGCAGCTTAACTTAAAGAAACATTAGGTTATGTTATATCTTGATTTTTTTTTAAATGGCCAAATTGGGAGCAATAAATTCTCAAATCAATTGTGGCATATATACTTATAAATTATTTACAAAAAAATGTACTACTTCTAAGAAAATACCAGCATAAACGTTTACAAGTCTCCATCTCAACTATGGCGGGACACATGGTGTATGCCTAATCTTCATAACTATACAAGGAAAAAGAAGTAGAATTGCAGCCTAGTTGGCTCAGTCATAAGGTAAGGTCCTAACTGAAGGTAATCAGTATGAAAAGGATTGCTAGCAAGCTCTGAGTTTGATACTGAGATTTTCTGAGAGGGGGAGAGTGGAGAGTAGAGAGGGAGACACAGACACACACACAGAATTTAGTTCATCTGGATAGGATTCTGGCGTCTTTCTCATTGTAGGAACAAAGGAATCATATATATACATGTATATATATTACAGTCTTGTAAGCTATACTTATATCTTGTGTAGTGGTTCTTTGATATCTTTACAAATTTGTAGGACAAAATGTTTGACATGAATAGTTGGAAGGGAAGGCTCTATTTGCTTCCTTATTGACATCTTGTGTCTTCATTTTCATTGGCATTAACATTATTTCTCCTTATGTGACAGACAAAATATTAAATGTGATAAAGCTTATATTAGTTCAATATTTTTCCAATAATTTAACATTACATATAATGTAGATATAATAATGTGCTTTGTCAGTATATAGGAGTATCTAAAGATTTTTTCTAACACAAAACAGATATGAATCATGGCATTTCAGTATCTGAATTATGAAGCATAATAAAATCGGTGATTTATTGTTCTTATAATTATTACATGTATACATGTACATTACGCCTTTCTTCTTCTTCTTCTTCTTCTTCTTCTTCTTCTTCTTCTTCTTCTTCTTCTTCTTCTTCTTCTTCTTCTTCTTCTCTTCTTCTCATCCTTCTCCTTCTTTCTCTCCTTCTCTTCTCTCCTCCTTCTCCTTCTTCCTCTTCTCTCCTCCTCCTCTCCTCCTTCTCCTCCTCCTTCTCTTCCGTCCTCCTTCTCCTCCCTTCTCTCTTCTCTTTCTTCTTCTTCTTCTCTTCTTCTTCTTTCTTTCTTTCTCTTCTTCTTCTTCTTCTTCTTCTTCTTCTTCTCTTCTTCTTCTTCTTCTTCTTCTTCTTCTTCTTCTTCTTCTTTCTTCTTCTTCTTCTTCTTCTTCTTCTTCTCTTCTTCTTCTTTTCTTTTCTTTCTTCTTCTTCTTCTTCTTCTTCTTCTTCTTCGTCTTCTTCCTTCTTCTCTTCTTCTTCTTCTTCTTCTTACTTCTCTTCTTCTCCTCCTCCTCCTCCTCCTCCTCCTCCTCCTCCTCCTCCTCCTCCTCCTCCTCCTCCTCCTCCTCCTCCTCCTCCTCCTCCTCCTCCTCCTCCTCTTCTTCCTCTTCCTCTTCTTCCTCTTCCTCTTCTTCCTCTCTTCTTATTCTTCTCCTTCTTCTTCTTCTCCTTCTTCTTCTTCCTCTTCTTCTTCTTCCTCTTCCTCTTCTTCTCTTCCTCTTCTTCTTCTTTCTTTCTTCTTCTTCTTCTTCTTCTTCTCTTCTCTTTCTTCTTCTTTCTTCTTCTTCTTCTTCTTCTTCTTCTTCTTCTTCTTCTTCTTCTTCTTCTTCTTCTTCTTCTTCTTCTTCTTCTTCTTCTTCCTTTCTTCTTCTTCTTCTTCTTCTTATCTTCTTCTCTTCTTCTTCTTCTTCCTCTCTTTCTTCTTCTTCCTCTTCCTCTTCTTCTTCTTCCTCTTCCTCTTCTTCTTCTTCTTCCTTCTTCTTCTTTCTTCTTCTTCTTCTTCTTCTTCTTCTTCTTCTTCTTCTTCTTCTTCTTCTTCTTCTTCCTTCTCTCTCTTCTTCTTCTTCTTCTTCTTCTTCTTCTTCTTCTTCTTCTTCTTCTTCTTCTTCTTCTTCTTCTCTCTTCTCTTCTCTTCTTCTCTTCTTCTTCCTTCTTCTTCTTCTTCTTCTTCTTCTTCTCTTCTTCCTTCTTCTTCTTCTTCTTCTTCTTCTTCTTCTTCTTCTTCTTCTTCTTCTTCTTCTTCTTCTTTCTTCTTCTTCTTCTTCTCTTTTCTTCTTCTTCTTTTCTTCTTCTTCTTCATTTTAGCAGTACTGTAGTTTGAATTCAGGACCTCATGTTCTATATGGAGGGCACTGAAACATACTTCCATCTTTTTCTGCCTTAGTAAATTTTTGGATAGGGACTAGTCTTTTTTATCCAGGACAGCTTGTCTGTCCATCTCTTACCAACCCCTGCCCCCCCCCCCCACCCCGACACTATATATATAAGATTACAGACATGTATGGCCATGCCCTTCTTGTTTTGATGACTTGGGAGCAATTGCATGGATTGACCCTCAAATCATGATCCCCCTGTATCTCATTATTCCTTAGTGCATTGGATTAGAGGTTTTTGCAATACAATCCAGCTATATTTTGCTACATTGTCCATTATTATTTGCATTAATTAGTGACTTTTTTATTTTTATTTTATACTATGGTAGAGGGTTACACCCAAGGCCTCCCACTCAAATATTCTGCCATTTAATCCATGTCCCCATCAGTCTTCTCTTTATTTTAGCTGGTATTGATGGCATAATCTATGACAATCAACTTACATATATGATTTTATGATGATAGTTTATGAATATAGTTTGTCAGATAGACTGTTTTGAGTTATTATACTTGTTATTAAGTATGTTGTGATTCTAAATCTGTTTCTATTCTTTAATCTCTGTAAATGAAGGACTAAAGGGTTACATATGCAGTTTTGGTGATGAATAAGAATCAGATATTGCTAATTGAGTTGCTATTTGTTCTAATAAAGTACAAGTTGATTAGAAAAATAATCATAAATTAAAAAAACATTAATGGCAGAGAAATCAATTGAAAAAATTCAATTGGGCTTTGCAGATGTTATTTAAATTGCTTCAATGACAAGAAAGTGGTATTATATCTCACTGCAAGTTGTACTACTATGAAGTAGTGGTCTTTGATAAACTCATGTTAAGAAAATTAAAGCATAATAGAGCGCAACTTGTAATGAACACCTTATCAAGCAGAAAGGCTTTGGTCCTTTCACATTTGGCATAAAATGTACATTATTTTAGCTGTGTGAGTAGAAGAGTTCTGTTGGCATTACTCAACTCTGTCATTAGAAAACAAAATCTATGTGATTGATATTTAGATAAATGACCATAGGAAGAATATGTCTTACTGGATTTTTTCAAACCAGGAATACTTCAAATAAGTATAGGCCCGCGATGGAAATATATAATATTGATAATGTTAAAGTGTCCTATTATTGTTCTGAATAGAAGGAGCAAAACAAAAAGGCACAGTAGTTTAATGGGAGTTTAAGAAGTAAATGACTTTGAAATATTTTGGGATCATGTAGTTTGGAATGACTGTGACATTTTGTTTGAGGATTTTGATACTGAATTTCTCTTATTTTTCTACAGCATTACCTATTGGTATGTGTTGAAGTATGAGTGTCAAAATAACAAACGAATGAAAATGTGTGAAAAATTGAAATGACAGGATTGTTGGAGTGGCTTTAATATGGCAGTGTGCTGAAATCTACACGGAGCTGTATTTGGGGATTTGATAGAGTGAAATTAAATCAATATCAGACAGTAACCAAAGCGTCTGACTCCTTACCCAATATGCCTACTATGAGACACTGAAATTCTTTACTACGAACTAGGAAGTGTCAGTAGGGCCAGCTGTCAGAGGCAAGAAGAGTTACACAGAGAATCAGGCACAGTCCGGAAGGTGCTGAGAAGAATACAGAACATACACCCTCCAATAAAAAGTCCATTGCTGATCAACATTTTCATTTACACAATGTAATTCAATCTTCTGCTCACATCAGTGCTGAATTAAATGGATTGATAGATGTGTATCAACAATATTACAGAAACCTAAGGGTGCAAATATGATAAAGTCATACTTGCTCCAATGATGGCCATCTTATTAATGATCACTATATTACCTTAGATGTACAAAAGAGATGTGGCAGACGTGACTGCAAGATTGGTAGAGCATCCTGCGTAACTCAGACGGATCAGACATAGTCACAAGTGAATCTAAGAGGAAGCGAGGAGGGCCAACTCCAATAAGGAGAAATGAGACTCAATAAATCATAGTAGGGCTATGAAGACAGGTCTGTGAGGAAAGGAATTAAAGAACAAGTAGCCTCTAAAGCTGATGACGACAAGAAAATATATTCTTTCTTGATGTCTCCAGAAAAGTGTATCTTACTTTCATCTTCATTTTAAACTTGACATTAAAACTGAAAGAAAATAAATATATGTGGCATTAAGCCATTAAATTTATAGTAATTTGTTAAAGTAGTAACAGGAACCTAGCATAAGTCAATAAAATCAAGTCATTCCAGAATTATGTAGTAGTCATTTACGCAGGAACAGTGTAAACCATTTGGCTCCTAGTGCTGTCATGATTTTGTGTGTAATTCATAATGAAAATCATTTGTCCTGGAGTGTCTGATATTGCTGCACTTTCAATTTGAAATAATTATTAACTTTTGATAGGCAGGCTTATTATGCTATTTGTATAAGCTATTTTACTTTTTCCCTTTCATGTCTAAAACTAAGTAAAATAATTCTAGTTCAAAGATGTGACATTATTTGAAATGTGGAACCAAATAAATGAGATAAAATTGATTCATACTTGTTATTATGAAAGCCTAAGTTCATAATGTAGAAATACTAGCAACAGATTTGCTACTTTTGACAGGATAGGAATTTAATTTTCAATGAAATTATATTCCCAAGATTTGCTTTTGTCTTCTCATAAAAATCTTAGTTTCAGAGGATATTGACATGTAAACAGGAAATAGGTGTCAGCCTTAGGTCAGGCCACCATAAGCACAGAATACTTATTAGACCCATATGTCACAATTGTTATCTTTAAATAACCATATTCTTGCGTTTTCCTTAGGCATGAACACAACTTTTGTTGTGTATGTGCAATAATTTTATTTTTCTTTTAGGGATACTGAATATGAGCAAGTAGATTTATGCCAAAAATGATGGATGTGAAAGGCAATGTTGAGCTAGAAAACAGCATGAAGAAACCAAAATATTTGAAACATAGGTTATATTGGAGACAGAGAAAGAGAGAAAGAAAGAGAGAGAGAGAGAGAAAGAGAGAGAGAGGTTGTACTCTGCATTTTTGAAAGCTGATTCTAATCTTTGTGCATTTTCCCCATCAAATATTCTAGGTTGTTTTGGCAATAAAATAAAGAAAAAAATTAGCATAAATAACATCAATGACAGAAACAGAGACAAACAATCCTAGCTTATAAAAACATACATGCATTGTAAATTTTATTAAATTAGTAGTACTTTTGTTAATACTACTGAAATAGGAAAATAATTAGTAAAAAAAAATAATTTTGACAGAGGAGACAGAAACACTCAGAAAAGTTTCTAAGCTGGGATAGATGGAAAACAAGACAAGATACAGGCATAAAATGAAAACATACTGAGAAAATATACTGGCATCTGAAGAAAATGTCTGCCTATTTATGCAAGTGGAAAGATAAGAAAGAGTTAACTAAGGGGCTAGGAAGGTGGCTCAGTGGTAGAGTGCTTGCCTTGTATGCATGAGGCCCTGGGTTCAATTCCTTGGCACCACATGAGCAGAAAAAGCTGGAAGTGGCATTGTGGTCCAAGTGGTAGAGTGCTCACCTTCTGTTGAAGAGCTGAGGGACAGCATCCAGGCCCAGAGTTCAGGCCCCATGACTAGCTAAAAAAAAAAAAAAAAAAAAAAAAAGAGTTAACTAGATGTGGCCTTTACAAGTTGAAGGATTAAGGATTAAGATTGGGAATCCAATCTTAGCAATATTTTGTTATTTCACACATTAACAAACATTTTTGGTTAAATACGTGCCATAAATGATGCCATAAAAATGTGAGTACAATGCTGGTTGAAATAAACATAATCCCTTTGTTCGTACCACTGAATGGATGAGTCTTCAAGTACTTAAAGTTAGTAATGTTTGTAAAGTTAGCAAAGGGAAAACAAAATGCAAGTATATCCATAAGAAGTTAGTATTTTTGAAGGAATTTCTAAAGACAGGCCTTTCTAGTAAACATAACAGAAAAGAAATATGTCAGACATATTTACATGGAGTAGGAGACTGTGGAGAAAATTTGAAAATACATAGAACCATATATGCAAGGACCTTGAGTGAAGAAACATGCTAGGCTTTTTATGAGAGAAGCTAGTAATGCAGTGTGTGTTGAACAGAAAAAAATATGACTTTAAGAAGTCAGCTTAGAGAAAGAGAATGGAGTCCAACAGGGCCAAGGAATAGTCTTCTTGTTTCATTCTGATTGAAATGACATATGATTGGACTCTTGTGAGCAGTAGGGCCTCACAATAAACTTGTTTTGAATGAATGACTTCTAGAAACTGCATTGTGAATTATGGTAGAATATGAGAAGAAGCAAAGACAAACAACAGCATTACAAACATCTGAGTGGAAAGCAATAGTCTTTAGTTTTTCAGAACCACTGTAACAAAATGTTACCATATTGGATGATTTAAACAGCAAAGATTTATTTTCTTAGAGTAGACATGCTTGAAGTTCAGTATGAAGGTGAACACTTGTGGATAATTTCCTTCTTGCTCTGTTCTTACTTGCTGCTTATTCCAATATTACTCGGCATGTTCTAGTTTCCTCATTTTGTAAGGATTCCGTTCAGGTTGGAATAAAGTCCTACCCACATAAACTTCATTAATCACTCATTTCATGTCATCATTACATCTGTATTCTGAAGTGTAGGATATCAGCTCTTCAACCTATAAAATTAGGTAAGGAGGACTCAGATGTACAGTGTTTTACATAGCAACAGTGATTCAGAATAAAGATGGGAGGGAGAGAGTTCTAGACTTGCAAAATATTTAAGTATTCTGTATCAACGGTTTAGTGTGCTGTTTTTGATTTAACAAGTTTAAAACAAATTGGTACAAATTGACAACTGGATAAATAAGGAAGAGATCAGTAGGGTCTGAACTGGGTTGAAAGAAAGCTAAAAAAAAATGGTTGTAGAATTTAGTGTACCTTTTTGATACCCAAAGAAAAATATTAAGTAAACAGCCAAATATCCACAAAGCTAGAGGAATCCTGTCACAGATGAAGAAATACAATGAGCCTAGAGATTCAGGATTGCAGAGTGAGTGTGGCTCTGGTCTGTACTCTGACTGAACACAGCCAGGCCCAGTCAGAGTGCACATGGAACTTTGTCTCGCACAGCTTCATAGATGTATCATTATCTCTTCTACTGTCTCTTCTACTTTCCTGAGAAAGTGTTAAATTTTCCAAATAAACCTAGTAACGCTATATTTGCAGAGACTACACCTTAATTTCATTTTAGTATAGCAATGTCTCTGATCTGTCCTGTTTACTTTAAAATATATCTTCTCAGTATTTATTAATGTATTCAATTTTACTTCTAACAATTTAAAATAGACATTTTTGACATTTTTATGCACTCAACCCTCATTTTTTAATTTTTATTTTTGTCAGTCATGTGGCTTGAACTCTGGGCCTGGCTGCTATCCCACAAATCGTCAGCTCAAGGTTAGGGTCTACCACTTCTGCACCACTTCTGGCTTTCTTTTGGTTTATTGGAGATAAAAGTCTTACAGCCTTTCCTGCTTTAAACCGTGATCCTCAAATCTCAGCCTCCTATGTAGCTAAGATTACAGGTGTGAGCCACTGATGCCTGGCCTTAACCCTCTTCTTAATGACATTAGTAGTGAAGACATCAAGTAAAAGATTTTTTTGAAATTGTTGAAAATGGAGAGACAGAAACATTAGCAATTGTAAAAAAAGCCAAGCATAATAGGAGCAAGCACCAATACGCTTAAATTAAGGTCTGAAAACAATTTTTTTTTTAAAGATCTGCAAGGGGTGGGGGGATTAGATTACATCTCTAAAAACCTCAGGAAGGCACTATGCAATATATGGCCTTGTATAAAAAGTTTAAAAAGAAGATGGATATTACTAATGTCACCTGTTCTTTTAAACTGCTCTACTTGCCTAAACCTATTTTCTATCTTATTCAAATATGCTTTTTGTGTTGAAATTTTTATCTTTTTTTATCATTCCTCTTTTACAAAGGCTTTCTTGAACTATATTCACAGAAGAGTTAGAGAATAAGGGAAGGTTTCCATTCTCAACACAAGTCAGATTGAACAGCCAATGTCTGTGCAATACTTTCTATGGTTCCCTTCCGTTCCCAAAGGGAAAGTTGACAGAGTGCAGGAGTGTGTTTCTCATCTAAGTCTTGAGCTTTTAAAGCCAAATAGTGACTCCTTTGTAAATGACTAGGTATGCATGGTTGCTCTATTTATGGTAATATGTACATGTTTATATCAACAAGCCTAATTACAAAGATCAAGTCTATAAAACAAAGGTATTTCTGCAGTGTGACTGTTTTATGTAGTGTTTTTGAAATCAAATTAATCATATACAAGGGTTTCTTTCCATTTGGGGGCTGGCTAACAATCTCTACCAAGTTCTGTGAAGAACTCTAACAGGTTTTGTGATTTGCAAAGGGTGAAGTGAGCTTTCACCAAGCTTGTGTCTTCTATCAAGTAACAGTCAGCTTCTCAGCCTTTCCTTCTTCAAACACAATAAACCGAAGGAGTTAGGCTTGGGACACAAAAACAGTATGCAAATATTACTTGCTAATTTAAATTTATATCCAGAAAGCTGAAAAAAATGCTTTTAAAGTCTACCAAGGCCTTAATTCCACACCAATTAGTTGAGATGTATTACCTAGAGGGAGGACATTGAAGTTCTGAAAAGTAAGGAAGAATTCCCCAAATCCTGGAAATCTAGTGTTTGTTCATAGTATATTTCAAATTGATATGAGGGATTTTAAATTACTATTAAGGGAAACCATTATTATGAGTACTTGTTTTGACGAATAAACAAGGGATAATGTTAACAAGCTTAAAAAATAATAGAAAATTCACATACCATTAAGATAAAAAGAAGGTTTAAAACACCCTAAGTTTCTTTCCAAAGACTGTTTTCCCTTCTATGGTCAGCATCTACCCAATCACAAAACATACTTACATTTTGGATTTATAATTCCAATTAAAGTATTTGAACTGAAAGCTTCAAGAAGTTCTTTTCAAGTAATTTGAAATATATCTCTAGAAAGAATGAAACTTGTCTAGAAAATGAATGGTTCACTAAAAAATTAATCTTACAATGCAAATTCTTTAAAAATAAATTGAATGTTTTAAAAGTTACTTGCTGCATAATTTCATAATTGAGGCAACCCCACAAAATAACACATGTAAAAAATATGGATCATCCAACAGCCAATTTGGAATATATTTGATTATT
Source organism: Dipodomys spectabilis (assembly GCF_019054845.1). NCBI lineage: Eukaryota > Metazoa > Chordata > Mammalia > Rodentia > Heteromyidae > Dipodomys > Dipodomys spectabilis. The sequence goes on from NW_024870709.1 coordinate 15,623,438, forward strand.
GAATCATGGAATAAACACATAAGACTATTTTTTTTTTTTGGGTCCGGTCGTGGGGCCTGAACTCTGGGCCTGGGCACGGTCCCTCAGCTCTTCAGCTCAAGGCCAGCGTTCTACCACTTGAGACACAGCGCCACTTCCGGCTTTTTTCTTTTTGCTTATGTGGTGCTGAGGAATCGAACCCAGGGCCTCATGCATGCAAGACAAGCGCTCTACCACTGAGCCACCTTCCCAGCCCCATAAGACTATTTTTTATGGGTGAGAAGCCCAGCATATTTAGTTTTTAATTTTTTTATTTTTATATATATTTTCATTGTAAAGATACTGTACAGAGAAGTTACAATTGCATGAGTAAGGTAAGGAGAACATTTCCTATCAAGCATTGTTACCCCTTCCTTTGTTTTTACCCTACTATCCCTTCCCTCCCTACCACCCTAACTACCCGCCTCCCCCACGCCAAAGTTGTAAAGGTCATTTTCAACATAGTGTCTTGTACATCTCATTGTTACAATGAGTCAATCTGTATCCTTATTTCAGATTTTTGTTAATTCCCTACCCTCTCTAAATTAGAAAAATGTATATGCAATATGCAGGACACTGGAATCAAATACAGTGAAAACAGGGGTTTTACCATTGGGAAAGAACATACCAGAGAAACAAAAATTATACATTATAAATTTATTAAAAACAATAGCAAAAAAGATATAACTTCTTGTTTCCCTATCTTGGTGTTCATTTCACTTAGCATCATTTTATATGGACATATGTACATGGCTTTTGACATTTTCTACTTATCCTACTCATATACTAGTTATTTCAGATAAGGGAAACCATGAGTATGTTTCTTTGGGTCTGGCTTACTTCACTTAATATGAGTTTTTTCCAAGTCTTTCCATTTCCTAACAAATGGGGCAGTGCCATTATTTCTGGTGGAAACCTAGAATATATATATGAATTTTTCTTGATCCATTCATCTATTGAGGGACATCTGCTTTGGTTCCATATCTTAGCTATGGTGAATAATGCTGCAATAAACATCGTTGTGCTGGAAGTTTTAGTAGGTTCTTGTTTGTGATCCCTTGGGTAAATACCCAAAAGTAGGATTGCTGCGTCATAGAGGATCTCTATGTGGAGTCTTTTGAGGAACCTTTATACTGCTTTCCAAAGTGCTTTAGCAAGTTTAAACGCCCACCAACAATACAGTTGGGTTCTCTTTTGTCCACATCCCCTCCAGCATCTGTTGTTATTAGATTTCTTGATTATAGCCATTCTAACTGGGGTGAGGAGGAATCTCAATGTTGTTTTGATTTGTATTTCTTTTATGGCTAGAGAAATTGAGCATTTCTTCATGTGTCTATTGGTCATTCTTATTTCCTCTTCGCAGAAGTGTCTCTCTCATTTTTTTTTTTTTGTCGGTCAAGGGGCCTGAACCCTGAGCCTGGTGGTGGCCCTCCTGAGCTGTTCAAGTAGTGCTTTACCACATGAGCCACAGTGCCACTTCCAGCTTTTTCTGTTTATGTGGTGCTGAAGAATCGAACCCAAGGTCTCATGCAAGCAATGCAAGCACTCTACCACTGAGCATTCTTCCCAGCCCTGGAGAAGTCTCTTTAAGTCTTTAGCCCACTGATTAATCTGGTGGTTGTTTCTCTAAAGATTTGTTAATACATAATTATATATATATATATTTTGCCGGTCATGGGGTCTGAACTCTGGGTCTGGGCGCTGTCTCTCAGCTCTTCAGCTCAAGGCTAGCGCTCTACCAAGTGAGCCACAGCGCCACTTCCGGCTTTTTTCTGTTTATGTGGTGCTAAGGAATCGAACCCAGGGCCTCATGCTTGCAAGGCATGCACTCTACCGCTGAGCTACCTTCCCAGCCTCCATAATAATATTTTTAAGACTTAGTTATGTGCAAGATTTAGCCAACCCACAATGTTATCCTTGCAGATATGAGGAAAAGGTGATTAAATACTAATGTTTCTTATGTGCTTCACATTGGCTGCCCACATCCCTTCTACGTTTACTGATAATTTGGTAAGGTCCATGAATGGAATGATTTTGTAAATACCCAATTCCCCTTGACAGATCAGGTAGATGTTGAAGTATCAAGAAAGTATCAGAGTAATTCCAATGCAGCTAGTGATTTTTGTTCTGAGATCTGCTTACTTTGTCATATTACAGAAGAAATACAATATATATTTTAGAAAATAAGTTCTAGAAATGTTATTATGGCATTTGTTTCAGATCTATTTCCAATAAGGTGAAGTAATATACTTTTGTAATCATATACTTCTGTAATGATTTTTGTGTTGTGTTTAAGGAGCTTGGGATAGAAAAAAACTCAGTACAATACAGAAAATTAATCTGAAATATGATATAAACTGTAAACATTGATATCATTTATTTTCTGTCATGCTTAGTACAATCAGAAACATCAAGTATATAAGTATGCTGAAACACCCATTCTCTAAAGGGAGATGGAGAGAAGGGAAAACGATATTTAGCAGTAGTGATAGCAGAAAAAACATTTAATATTAATCTTTTAAAATGAATAATAGCATCTTATTCACAATAAGATATTGAAAAGTAGTAATACTATTGTAAAAAAGTCAGTTAAACAAAAATGAGCTAAACAAAACAAAGCAATATAGACCCTCCAAAACCATAAGGCAAGCCCTTTGATTTGTAACATAGCATAGCTCCATCCAGTAACAATTAGCTAAAAATATTTTCTCTGTATCTAACTTATGGGAAGAGGAAAAAATGTTTCTTTTTAACTTCTTGAAACCTAAAGTATACTTATACATTATATTTATCTATAGTTGTCATTTATAGATTCAATTCCTATAAAATCCACTTTGTTGCTATTTAAGTCATCAGACAGACTTCACAGTAGCTGCTAGAAATCACATACATAACAACTTTATTTCTTGGTTTGAAAAGTATAGACTGTTTGCTTTCAGGTCCTTTAGAGAAAAAAAATGCTGAAATTTTTTCCATATGTTTTAAGTATTTTATATGAATATTATGATGAGAGTTATTTTCTTTTTGTAACAAAATAAATTCACCATCTTACTAGGTAAGAAATTATTAAAAATGTGAGTTACTTGGGTGATTTTTCAACTAAAGTTTTTTTTTAATGATTAAAAGAAGCACATTCCCAGTTAATTTTACTCCTGGAGTAAAATTGACCTTATGAATAGATAACTCAAATATAATTCAATGTGTTCTGAATATTGATTTATGAAGCTATATGATTAAATCATTTAATTAGCTGAGTTACAGCTGTCACAAATTACAGGATCTCATCCGATTAAATGGTGAAAGAAAATCAAGCATGTCCTAGAACTGTCAACACAGAAAGTTTCCTCCCCTACAGAGTTCTTTGATTTTTATTTTGTTTCTATGAAGGAAGTAGATACTTTCACTTTTTCTTCTTAGGCAAAGCATCAATAAATTGAACATTTCTTCCAGGTATTGGTAGATCAGTTGACTCCTAGATAATTTCAGATTCTTCACTGCAGGAAGACACAGCATAGGGGTGCATTATCATCATGTGTGTATGAAGACGATCCTAGGAAGAATGTCCAACACAGAATAGCCTTCACTACATGCAAGCACCAACAGCTCCTCCATGCACTTATGTTCTTTTCATTTTAGGGATCTATCACAGCATCTGATAGCTGCAAGTCTATACTCAATCTGCATCACTAGAGAAAGCCTATTCACAAAAAATTTTCTTGTTATTGCTTAACAATTTTATTTTTATATGCCTTTGAGTTTTGATTAAAACATTTTCTTTTCAAAAACCTAATCTCACCTAATATTAATTTTAAGTCCTTTTTGAATTTTAAGAGGGCATTTCAAAATGAGTATATCATGTGTATCAAGATGAATGGACTTCATGATTGTGCCAATCTTCAATTGATAGTACTCTTGTGACTCAGCTTTTCACTAGGAAATACCAGTGTAGTAGCGATGGGTCTCTGTGAGGACTATTTTAAAGAAAGGTGGATACAGAATCAGGGTTTCTTATATAAACATGGATTGCACGCTTAGCCATTAATACTTTTTGAATTTTGTATATATCACTTCAGTAATGGTCCCTTTTTTGACACTCTGTGCCATCTGACAGTAATTGCCTCTTAGCAGGTCAGTTATTAGAAATAACCATCTACTAAGAATAGACCTTTGTAATTTAGGACAGATTTTTGGTATATATTATGTATCTCTTATCTAAAATTCTGGGAAATAGTTCTTCTATATATCAGATTTGTGTGGATTTGGAAATATTTACTACAAAAACAAGATGGATTCAAAGTTTTTAGATTATTCTGATATATTTTGTGAAATGGTTATTTTATATTACACTTGTCAAATACATACACCCTCTGCTAGGGTCTGATGCTAAATAACAATACTCCCTTGTCATATTAAAAATAACAACTATGCTCATCCATACACATACATTTCTGAATTTTGTAGGATTCTAAATTCTGGAAGCATTTTTGTTATATGGCATTTTATATAACAATTTTATTACAAAAATTTTATCCCCATAGTGTTTATCTACAATTTTATGTCTTTTCCTCCTGCAGTAGACTAGAATTAAGCACACACAATGCAAACAGATATGTGCCTAATTTTTCTTTCATTTATACTAAATTACTGTATAATAAAGCAGACTACCTATTCATTAAGTTCATTTAGATGATTTTATAACATTTGTCAAATTAGCTAAATGATTTTCAAAATATTGAAATTAGATAAAATAATTCGTTATCCACATTTCCTAAATTTAAATGTTAGATGGACACCAAACTATGAATTTAAATGTCAGTATTAACTAGCCTGCAAACTCTGAATTCTACATTTCAACTGATGTTATCAAAAAGTCTCTGGGTAAGGTGAAGTTTCACATAGTCATAGTAATAGTTTACATCTCTATTCACTTGTGTAGCATTGTTGCTTCTAAGTACATGGATCATATTGAGTGAATATAATATACATTTATATTTATCAGGAGATTTTAAATAAGTATTACAGATATGAGATTATTTGACAAGTGTGTGAATTAGTGTGAGGTGTTGTTGACAAAGGCAAAGGCAACAAGAGACTAGAATTCTTTCACAACTAGACAAATAGGAGAAAAATCAGAGAAAAAAAAGTGTAACATTCCAAGCTGGTTGTCAACATAATTAATTAAAGGAGGTTAATTTTGCTTATATGACAAAAATGATAACACCTATTCAAGATGTGTTTTAAATCTCCACTGGCTTGTTTTCTCAAGCACTAATCTAAGTCCAAATGGAAAAAAAAATTAAGTCAAGAATCATGGAAAGAAAAAAGTCCAATGCTTGATCTTAGAGTATGACCTTGGTCTGGAAATGTTTTAAGATGGACACTCCCATAAAGGGCTAACAGATTTTTAAAAAAATCATTTGATTAAGAGTAGTTAAGTGAAACAAGGAATTCCAAGATTTCTGTTTTCTTTCAATTATGTTGGGTAACTATAATTCTGCTCAGAATATTTTGGGAATAACAGAATATAAAATTTGATTAAAACACCAAATAGCATAATTCAGGTTAATATGTTAGCAAAATTCAGCATGTGAGCCTACTATGTGAGGATTGCTTATTGGTTATAAACTATATTCTCTTTCTTGGCATTCAAATAGACCCATCCCATTGTGATGACACATGCTTTGTAGAATCAGTGACTTAGATGGAAAAGATTTTGAGCCCAACCTTGCAAACATACTGAGATCTTCATCTTAAATATAACAGAATAAAATATTAAAACAAAAATAGAAAAAAAGGAGATAGAAAAGAAGAAGGAGAAACAAAGTTAAAGAGAGAGAAAATATACACAGAGAAAGAAATGGAATTAAAAACTGATGCTTAAATATGGTACAATATTCTTTCTGATGGCTGAGTAGAATTTCACTCTGTGTGTGTGTATGTGTGTGTGTGTGTGTGTGTGTGTGTGTGTGTGTGTGTGTGTATCATATTCTCTTGATCCATCCATCCATTGAGAAGCACTTTAACTGATACCATATCTTGGCTATAATAAATAAGGCTGCTCTGAACGTAGTTGTGCTGGTAGTACTTAGTGTGGCTTTGTTTGTGTTCTATGAGATAAATCCCAAGGAACAGAATTGCTGGATCATGGGGAACCTCTATGAGAATTCTTTTGAGGAACTGCCATATTGCTTTCCAAAACAGTTGAACTGGTTTACATTCCTACCAACAGTGTAGTAGTTTCCTTATGACCATAACTCCAGTAACACTTGTTATTATTCTATTTTTTTCTTTATGTTTTTTATTGTAAAAATTGTATGCAGAGGGGTTACAGTTACATGAGTAAGGTAATGAGTACATTTCCTATTGAGCATTCTTACCTCCTCCTTTGTTTTCCCCCTACTGTCCCTTCCCTCCTCACTTTCCCAACTTCCCCTCTCCCCCAAGTTGTAAAGTTAGTTTTCAACATAGTGTCTTGTACATGTCATTGTTACAATGAGTCAACCTGTATCCTTGTTTCAGCATTTTGTTATTTCCCTTCCCCTCCCTAAATTAGAAAAATATATAAACATGATTCAGGGCACCAATGTCAAATAAGTGAAAACAGGAATTATACTGTGCAGGAAGAATATACAAGAGAAACAAAAAGGTCACATAGTACATTTTAGATATGTAAAAAACATAGCAAGAAAGACAAAACAAGTTGTGCCCTATCTTGGAATTCATTTAACTTAACCTCATCTAACGGCCATTCTAATTGAGATAAGGGGGAATCTCAGTGTTGTTTTGTGTTTCTGATCATATAAAATATGAATGAACTGCAGGCAATGGAAACAAGAATTTTTTTTCTTCTTAGTGTTTTCTTTTTTTTCCCCTTTTGTCTTGTTTGTTTATCTGTCTTTGAGATGGTAAGGAGGGGCACAGAAATGGTGGGAAAAAAAGATGAATAAATGCAACAACTATAATCACTAGTTACTATGTAGAAAATGAACCATAAAACTTGTGGGTCATGATGAGAACAAAATACTGGGAGAGAGCAAGAGAAAAGGTAACGATTTTTTTTAAAAAAAGGACTTTACTAATTACCTGACATGTAAATGTAATCCCTCTGTACATCACCTTTATAATAACAAAAATAACAACAAACATGTACTCTGACTTATGTAATTGTAACCACTCTGTCCTTCACGTTTACAACAACAACATTAACCAAATGTATTCTAATTTATGTCACTTAACCCCTTTGGTACATTACCTTTACAATAACAATAAATAAATGAAAAGAAAATGATAATTATGGAGATGGAGCAGAGGAAGATGGCAGAGCTGTAGCTGGGCTATATGTGAGCTCTCCCCAAGTAACCAGTTTCCACTTTTCAGGAAATCACTCACTATGGGAAAATCACACCTAGTGAGCTGTAATAGTACAGAAATTGTACCTAGAGAGGAAAAATTCCTGCAGTTTGCGCCAGAAGACAGATTTGAGCACAAGCAGCTGCTGCAGTGGGCGATGCGATGGCTGCGGTGAACTCGTGGCTGCTGGAGAACTGGCCAGAGACCGAGGGTGCACATCTCTTTACCCAAGTCCAGCGGTGGACTAGAAGATCAGGAGAACTCCACATCCCGCTGGCTAGGGAAACTGAGTATCCCCAATCCTTCCCACAGAACAGCTCAAGGAAAGCAGCCCGCGCCTCCCCTGTCCTTCGCCATGGGAGAAGAACGCCATATTTGACACTGGCTTAGACACCACCATAATAGCTAGCAGATAACTCGGGACACAAAAGCAGCAAGTGGCACCATTTTTTGTCCAGGGGAAGGATTTGGATCTGTGAGAGCTGGCTCTGTCCAAGGAAAAGGCTGCCCCACCCAGGAAGAGGGAACTCCTCAGGGGGCATCCACAGGATGGATCAACCTTCACTACTTGCTGGGCCCAGAGAGGCAGCCAGGCCCGCTGCAGGCAACAAAGGATTTCCACCCGTACAGCAGCCGAACTGGCAGCACAACCAGCTACAGGAGTCTAACAAAAATTCATTGAAAATAAGTAAATAAAAACTGGACAGGTTATCAAAGCTGAGAGAGGATCCAGGTTAGAGGCCTAAGGGGGGCTCCCCACTTTGGGAAAAGACCACTGACTCCAGACAGGCCAAAACCCCAACCATGCCCAAGATTAGTCCCAGCAGCAACAAACTGCAGTCTCCAGCTGCCCCCTCCCTGCAACACAAGGAATAAATAAACAAACAAACAAATAAATAAAAAGCATATCCTGCTTTTTAGTCTGGGAAGAAAGTTGCAAAAAGCACTTTTTTCTACACACCCAAACAAACTGATTTGAGAAGCCAACCAAGAAACATGGAAAACCAACCTCTACAAGCAAATCAAAGACACCATCAAGGAACCGGAAATCTGACTTAGGAGAGACATAAGAGCCCCCCCCCCCCCCCCAAATAAATCAAAGATACTTTTTTTCTCTTTCCTTTTCCGCCAATTATATTTTTAAAATTTTTTATTTATTCTTTTTAAGTTCTTTGAACAAAATGTTTCTTGCTGCTTCTCTTCTTTTTACTTTTTGCAATTAGTTTAACTCTCTGAGAGTTTTTTTTTTCTGTTTATTTTTCTGTTTTTGTTTTTAGTTTAGTTTTCTTTTTTTTTCCTTTTTTGTAACAATCCTGTTGGATTTTTTTCCTTCCTCATTGCTGTTCTGTTTACAACTGGATACACAACCTATGATGAACACTTGCCTTCCTCCATAACTGTGTATAGACTTAATTCAGAGTAAAAATTGATCACCTACCTCCCTACTGCACAATATTTGTATACCTAATTTTAGTCTTAATACTTCATAGGTACATAATTGTTCTATTTTTTATTTTTATGTATATGTTTCTCCTTTCTCTTTTTTTGTTTGTTTTAATTTTTCTTCTCTCTTTTGTACTTAGAAGTTAGGTCATAACTTTCTACCCTCTGTTCCTTTCCTTTGCTACATCCCTCTAATCTGATTTTTCTCCTCCTATATTGTATATCTTAATCTTTCCTCAACTACTCCTCAACACACTTACAATTATTTATACTACTTCATTCCTCTTCAAAATCCTTACACTGTTGATTGCCAAGTGTGAAACAGGAGCTAGACTATATCTGTAGTCAGTGAGATAGTGCCAAAGTGGTTCAGGGTATTATCTCCTTGCCCCAAACCATTCTAAACCTCATAACACAGCTACTCACTCATTACAACTGTTTACAATCCTCACTTCTGAAACACAATGCTCCTCCGCTGACAAAGATAAATAAGAGAACATGATTGGGAACCTCTAAAATCAGTGCAAAGATACCACCTGGGTGTGGATTTTGTTTGAAAATTACTCTTTGCTGGTATTGGGCCTACTTACATATCCAACAAGGAGAAATAGAGTGAAAAAAACCTGTATGATTTGTGTACCTCCAAAATCTGTACAACCTCAGGGCTCTGAGTGAGTGCTTATCTTAAAATTGTGTTCTGGTGAGGGTCTGGATATACTTTAACCTGCAAAAAATGGAGAGATACAGGGAAAACACCTGTCTTTGAGTGAGAACCTCCAAAGTCTGTGCAACTACAGGGCTTTGGGTTCAGGCTCACCATAAAATTTTTTTCTGGTGGGGAAGTGGAGATATTTTCAATTTCCAAAAGGAAAAATAGAGTAAAAATACCCATGTTGAGTGAACCTCCAATTCCTGTGTAACTACAGGACTTTGTGTGGGGACTTGTCTTACAATTGTGATTTAGTGTATTTGATGTACTCTCACTCACCCAAAATAAGAGATACTGTGAGAACTCCCATTCTTGATGTAAACCCCCAAAGTCTGTGCTAATACAGAGCTCTGGCTAAGTGCTAGTCTTAGATGTGTGTTCTGGTTTGTATTAAGACATATTCTCACTCCCCAAAAGGTGAGACGGAGTGAAAATACCCATCATTAACTGTAAACTACCCAAATCTGTGCAACTACATGATGAAAGCAGAGAAACATTCCCCAAACAAAGAATCAGATAACAATAGGCAGAACCAAGGTGACACAGTCCCTAAGAAGATAGATAACATAATAGGAACTACCAAACACTTCTCAATTCTAAATCTTAATATAAATGGACTAAATGCTCCAATCAAATGACAGAGAATCTCTAGTTGGATCAAAAAACAGAATCCGTCTCTCTGAGGTCTTCAAGAGTGCGGGGAGCCGGGGCGAACGCCATTAAAAGATGGCGCCCACTTCCTTGCAGCTTTGAGGTAAACAACTCCATCTTAGGCAGTGCTTGACGGGACTGTGGGTCCCGGGCTTTGCGCATGCGCGAGCCACGTAGCTGCTTCCTTTGTGGTTTGTCTTTCTGGTGGTTCTCTGTGCCTGTCTGCGTTGTGGGGATGACCACAAAGAGGGGGTCTCAAGGAGACCCCTATACCCTTCTTTGAAGGAATTTTCAAACCGGTTCTCAGCCCTACATGTGGAAGGGCAGGACCAAGAACGCAGTGATCCTGTGAGTGACTCAGAGGAAGAAATGTTAGAGGAGGAGGGAGAGCAGCTCGATCCAGCTGATAATGAAGACTTAGAAGAGGCTGCGGCTGAGTATGAGGCAGACAGATATGGGGGGTGGCGTCCCCAAACGATAAGAGTACTGCAGCAGCCAGAAAGGAGGAAAGGAGCTGGCCCTCACCCGTCGCCCCCCCCCCCCCCCCCCCCCCCCCCCCCCCCCCCGTACCCGCCGGCGGGGCGGAGTCACTTTATAAAAGGGAGCACCTGGTCGCGGCTGGCGGCCGCCTTTCCAGTTTTTGAAAATCCAATTACTAATGAAAGAAATTTTGAGCCGGTTTCCTACTCCCAGCTTAAGGATTTAGTTGAGGCAGTTCGGACTTATGGAGTAACTGCTAATTATACCACTGCCCTGCTCCAAAGACTGACCGTCAATGCTATGACGCCCACGGACTGGTTTGAGGTAGCCCGTACCTGTCTTAATCATGGGCAGTTCCTTGATTTCCGGTCTATTGTTCAAGACAAGGCTCAAGCCCAATACAGACAAAATGTCTGTGACGGGCACCCGGACTGGACCGTAGATATGCTTCTCGGGCAGGGACCCTATGCTGTAGATCAAACAGGATATCCCTTTGAAGTGTATCGACAAGTGAATACTTTTTTTTACAAATCCTGGCGAGCCCTCCCAAACAAGGGAGAGACGGCTGGCAATCTGACAAAAATCACTCAGGCCCCTAATGAGCCATTTTCTGATTTTGTTGCCCGCATGCTAGAGACAGCCGAGCGGGTGTTAGGAAATCTGGAAACAGCCATGCCATTTGTACAACAAATCATTTTTGAACAAAGCACCAAGGAAGGTCAGAGGGCAATTACCCCAGTAAGAACCCAAAGCCTAGAAGCGTGGTTAAGAACCTGCAGAGAAGTGGGTGGCCCCCTGACCAATGCGGGGCTGGCGGCTGCTGTCTTGTCGGCTGCCAGGGCCGCAAAAGATAATAAAGGAAAAGGATGTTTTCGGTGTGGCCAGTTGGGACATTTTAAATGGCAGTGCCCACAAAATGGTGGTCCTGCGCAAAACACGCTCAGGCAGCCAAGGACTCCAGGAGTGTGTCCTCGTTGTAAAAAGGGGAAGCATTGGGCCAACGAATGCAGATCAGTTAGAGACATCAATGGACATCCTATCCCCCAAATTATTCCAAACACTGATTCAAAACAAGAGCCAAAAAACGGGGAAAAGGGCCCTCGTCCCCAGGGCCTGAAAATTTACGGGGCATTTCAGACTCCGGCTCCCGGACAGCACCCGCAACAACCCCCCAGCCAAAAAGAGCAACCTCAGGCTCCGCAGGGTTGGACCTCTGTGCCACCTCCGGACTGGTATTAACACAGCAGATGGGAGTCCAGATTGTGGAGACGGACATGATAGGACCCCTAGATGAAGGCACTGTAGGAATAGTTTTAGGACGCTCCTCCTCCACAATGAGAGGATTAATAATTTTCCCGGGAGTGATTGACCCTGACTATACGGGGACTATCAAGGTCCTCTGCCATGTCCCCCATGGAGTGGTGTCCATTTCTCCCGGGGATAGAATCGCACAGCTCCTGCTTTTGCCTTCTCTTCATGGCAACTTCCCTGCTAAGGAGATAAAGAGAGGAGATAAAGGCTAGGCTCCACTGGAGTCGACCTTACATGCCTGTCCATAACTTTAGACCAAAGACCCATGCTAACTCTCCAAGTGGAAGGGAGAAGATTTGAGGGACTGGTGGATACAGGGGCAGATAGAAGCATCATCCAAAGAGGGGAGTGGCCAAAGCAATGGCCAACTCAAAAATCCTCCCAGACCTTGCAAGGGCTGGGCTATGCTGATGCCCCACAGTTAAGTGCAAAAGAATTGACTTGGAGAACAGACGAAGGCCAGGTTGGAAAAATGCAGCCATTTGTGGTAGACGTCCCAGTCAATCTTTGGGGAAGAGATGTGCAGCAACAGCTGAAGCTAACTTTAACCAATGATTACTCTGAGGCCAGTCAGAATATGATGAAACAGCAAGGATTTGTTCCGGCCTTGGGGCTTGGTCGATGTCTCCAAGGACGCAAGGAGCCGATAGAGCCACTTCCTAAGCAGGACAGAAAGGGTTTGGGTTTTTACTTAGGGGCCTCTGAAAACAAAGCTTCCACTGAAGGTGCGGTTCCCATACCTTGGTTAACACAAAAGGCGGTATGGGTTCCTCAGTGGCCCCTCTCTCGAGAAAAATTGGAAGCGGCTCAAACTCTTGTCCAGGAACAGCTGCAGCTGGGGCATGTTGAACCTTCAGTGTCATCTTGGAATACCCCAATTTTTGTGATTAAAAAGGCCTCTGGAAAATGGAGATTATTACATGACCTTAGAGCAGTAAATGCCCAGATGCAAATTATGGGGCCCATTCAAAGGGGACTTCCATTACTTTCTGCGTTACCTCGAGAGTGGCCCATTTTAGCTTTAGATATTAAGGATTGTTTCTTTTCCATACCTCTTTATGAGAAGGATAGGGAGCGCTTCGCCTTCACCTTACCCTCTGTTAATCATGAAACCCCGGATGCTCGCTATCAGTGGAGGGTTCTCCCCCAAGGGATGGCCAATAGCCCCACAATTTGTCAACTGTTTGTGGGGGCTGCACTAACCCCTGTTAGGAAAGATTTCCCAAAAGTGCGGATTATCCATTATATGGATGATATTCTGTTGGCTGCGCCCTCGATAGAGATTCTCCATAGAGTGTTTGGGCGGGTGTCAAAAACCTTAGCTGACAAAGGATTGATTATTGCCCCTGAAAAGGTTCAACAGTCTAGTGTTGTTCAATTTCTGGGGACCGTTGTTTCCCCCACTGAGATTAAGCCACAAAAACTTTCCATTCAAATTGGTCATCTTAAAACACTTAATGATTTTCAGCAATTGGCCGGAGATATTAATTGGATAAGGGGATTTCTTAATATCCCTCGGTCAGAGTTGTTACCTTTGTTTGCCATTTTGGAGGGCGACCCTGAAGTCACCTCCTTTAGATCCCTGACACCTTTAGCACTAAATTCCCTACAAAAGGTTGAGGCAGCTTTGTCTAGGGCTCAACTTTTACGGGTTGATTTAAAATTACCTATTGATTTGTGTATATTAAAAACAAAAAATTACCCCACGGGGGTTCTGTGGCACAATGGCCCCTTGTGGTGGCTTCATGGCAACTCGGTGGGAGCAAAAACAGTCCAATATTTTCCTGAATTAGTGGCTAAACAAGCACTTTTGGGCATAAAATATTGTTTAACACACTCTGCAAAGATTCCAGATAAGTTAATTATTCCATACACCCGTGAACAAGTTGAGATTTTGGCCGCTACCGTGGATACTTGGGCGGTTCTTGTTTGCTCATTTCCCAATGTAATTGATAATCATTATCCTAAACATCCTTTGCTTGCTATTATTAGTAAAAATTTAGTGTATTTCCCTGTTGTTACTTCAAAGGAACCCCTAGTTAATGCCTTGACCATCTTTACGGATGGATCAGAGTCTGGACAAGGCGCCTTTTTTGTTCAAGGACACCAACAACCAGTGGTCCTTCGTTTTCGGCCAAATGTTCCGCAGGCTGTTGAATGTTTGATTGTGCTTGAAGTTTTTAAAAGATTTGATCAACCTTTTAACTTATTTTCTGATTCCTTATATGTTGTAAATGCCATTGCTTCCCTTGAAGTTGCTGCTTCAGTTAAGCAGGCCAGCACAATTTCTAATGTTTTGTTACAGATTCAATCCCTTATTTTAAACAGAAAACACCCTTTTTATATTGGACATATTCGCGCCCACTCTATGTTGCCGGGCCCGATGGCAAGGTGTAATGCCCTGGCAGACCAGGCAACTCGGGCTGTGGCCCTGGTTGCTGCTGATCCTGTAGAATTGGCAAAGGACTTTCATAGATTGTATCATGTACCCGCAAATACCCTTAGAAAAAGATATTATTTACCCAGGCATGTGGCAAGAGATATTGTTAAAGCTTGTAAATTTTGTGTTACCTTTCTTCATCCTCCCCATGTGGGGGTAAACCCCAGGGGGTTGAGACCAAACGCCCTATGGCAAATGGATGTTACTCACCTGATAGAATTTGGTAAATTGAAATATTTACATGTGTCTGTGGACACCTTTTCTGGTGTCATTCATGCCTCACCTTTGGCAGGAGAAAAGGTGTCTCATGTCAAAATACACTGCTTAGAAGCTTGGGCAGCTTGGGGAAAGCCCCTTAGACTTAAGACGGATAATGGCCCTGCTTATACTTCCCATGGTTTTCGTGCCTTTTGCGCACAAATGCAGGTTGCCCACACCACAGGATTACCCTACAATCCACAAGGACAAGGTATAGTAGAGAGAGCTAATAAAAGTTTAAAAGAAATGCTTCAAAAACAAAAAGGGGGAATTGCTGAGTCAGCGTCCCCCAGGGAAAGACTTTCTCTTGCACTTTTTACCCTTAATTTTTTAATTTTAAATGACAATAATCAGTCCGCCACAGATCGGCATATGATGGGAAACTCCATGGATATTAAAGACGTGGTCATGTGGAAGGATGTTATCAATAATAAATGGTATGGACCGGATCCGGTTATTACGAGATCCAGGGGAGTTGTTTGTGTTTTTCCGCAGGATCAAGAAACGCCACATTGGGTCCCGAGTCGGTTGACACGACTTGTCAAAGAAGACCAAGAAAAGAAGAAAAATGACTGCGAAATCTCTAATAATGATGATACTACTGATGGTCAAGATCTGCCCCAGCCAGGAGGAACACAGATGGGGGATCCTGTCGGTGTTCCCGAGACCGATGCCAGTCAAACATGATGCCAGACTTTTCCCACGATTATTTGTTATCTTTTAGGTAATTGGACTGGTGAATTTGATGAGATGCTGGATCAGCTGCAGATTGCCATTGTTACAGTGAACTCAACGTGAGTGGACCCCGGATTGGTGGAGGGACTCCAGTCTTGGATCTCCTCTGCTGTTTCCTGGTTTAAAGAGTGGGTGGGAGTTGGGATGTTTTTGGCCTGCTGCTTGGGAGGATGCGTAGTCTGCCTATGGTTGGTCTGTCGCCTTGGAGCCCAAACCAGAAGGGACAAGGTTGTTATCTCACAAGCATTAGCCGCCTTGGAAAGTGGATCCTCACCCCAGATTTGGCTGTCAACCCTAAAGGGTAATTAAGCCCTGCCATCCTGCATAGCCTTAGCACCCCGAGGGATCAGGGGATCCCATTGCACCGGGACAGGTATGCAGCTTACAATACGGGACAGGGTGCTAGGCGTATGCACTGCACTTGGGGAAGATCTCCATCTCCTCAAGAAGAGCAAGTCTGTTTGCATGTGGGTTGATGCCGTGCTTTCCCCACCCCTGGAAAAAAGGCATCGGACTGGCGGGCCATCCTCTGGGGAGAGGTAACCTGGAACGAAGGCTTTGCATTGTCCTCTTCTATTCAGAGAACAGACCTCTACTCTTACCTGTTGCCAAAAACAAAAAGGGGGAACTGCGGGGAGCCGGGCGAACGCCATTACAAGATGGTGCCCACTTCCTTGCAGCTTTGAGGTAAACAACTCCATATTAGGCAGTGCTTGGAGGGACTGTGGGTCCCGGGCTTTGCACATGCGCGAGCCACATAGAGTCCCCAGCCAATCCCGTGGCACCTGGTGACGGTGAAAGGCAGACGACCAATGATAGAACGACCCGTGTTCCTATTCCATATATAAGCAGCCACGTTTCTGTACACGGGGTCTCTTGCTCAAGCTCTCCCATCAACTCAAAAGCTCTCCAATAAAGTGTGATCTGAGAAGACTCCTGGTGTGGTGGTCGTTCTTCCTCGCTGGCCGAGAAGGCGTTCGCCGCACAAGAGATGTGCTTTTCTTATAAAAACAAACATTTCTGAAAGTGAAAGGCTAGAAAAAAAAAATCTACCAAGCAATCAACCCTCACAAACAGGCTGGAGTAGCATTCCTAATATCAGATAAAATAGACTTCAAATTAAAATTATTGAGAAGAGAAAAAGAAGGACATTATATACTAATAGAAAGACCTCTTCTACAGGAGGATATAGCAATTCTAAATATCTATTCACCAAATAACGGAGCATCTAAATTTATTCAAGAAACATTACTTTCTCTAAAATCACACATAGATCCAAAAATATTGATTGTCAGTGACTTTAACACACCACTTTTCCTGCTGGATAGATCAACTCAGCAAAAACAACAGAGAAATAGCAGATCTAAACAACCACCTAGACCACCTAGACTTAACAGATATTTATACAATATTTCACCCATCAGCAACAGAATACATATTCTCAGCAGCACATGTAACACAGTCTCCAAACTAGACCACATTTTAGCTCACAAAGCAAATCTGTCCAAATACAGAAACATTGGAATTATACTCTGCCTTCTCTCATACCATAAGGGAATACAATTAGAATTCAACACCAAATGACACCAAAGAAAATCCTGTAACACATGAAGATTGAACAGCACACTGTTGAACCACAAGTGGGTCATGGAAGAGATTAGAAAGGGAACTCAAATGTTCATGATATTTAACAAAAATGAACATACAAATTACCAGCTCCTCTGGGACACAGCAAAGGCAACACTCAGAGGAAAATTCATAGCTCTGAGTTCTTATATCAACAAATTGGAGAAACCTCAAACCAAAAACTTACTGATACACCTTAAGCACCTTGAAAAAGAGCAGCAATCAATAGATGTAAACAAATCATAAAAATTAAAACAGAATTAAATGAATTTGAGTCAAAAGAAAAAAAAAAAGGAAAGAACCAACAAAACATTGACAGACCCTTAGCAAATCTAACTGGGAAAGAAGAGAACACACCCAAATAAGTATGAGAATGGAAACTGGACCACAGAAACAACCAAGATTCAGAACATTATAAGGGAATTCTTCGCAAAACTTTATGCTAATATGTTTGAGAATGTGGATGAAATTGAAGAATTTCTAGAAAATATTCATATGCCCAAGCCATTTCCTCTAAATTCAGGTTCTAGAAAAAGATGTCCACTCTCTCCACTCCTCTTTATTTTAGTATTAGAATGCCTCACTAGAGCACTAGGACAAGATGCAAGCATAAAGGGGATCCAAATAGGGAAAGACTCTCCTTCTTTGCAGATGGAATGATCTTGTCTTTAAAGTACCCTGTGGACTCCTCTCCCAAGTTACTCAAGCTGGTTTGAAACTTTGACAAAGTATCCATGTATAAAATTAACCCTTAAAAAGCAATGGCTTTTCTGTATGCCAATAATGAGAAGAGTGCAACTGAAATTAGGAAAGAAACTCTTTTTGTAATAGCCCCACAAAAAATAAAATATATACAAATTAGCTTAATTAAAGAGGAGAAGGACTTCTATGATGAAAACTTTAATATCCTGAGAAAGAAAATTAAAGCAAAACTAAGGAAGTGGAAAAACCTCCCATGCTTCTGGATTGGAAGAATTAACATCCTGAAAATGGTTATACTGCTAAAGGCTATCTACAAATTGAATGTGATATCTATCATTATCCCAACTTCATTCTTCAATGAAATAGAGAAGCAATCCAAAAATTCTTATGGAACAATAGAAGACATTAATTAGCAAAAACCAATCCTTAGCAGAAAGAAGAATGCTAGAGAAATAATAATATCATTACTTCCAACTTTACTACAAGGCCATAGTAATCAAAACAGCTTGGTTCTGGCACAAGAACAGACCTGGAGACCAATGGAATAGAACCAAAGACACAGAAATGAACACACAGACCTATAGCCACCTAATCTTTGATACGGAAGTCCCCCAAAAAAATGAGTGGAAAAAAGACAGTCTCTTCAGTAAATGGTGCTGGAAAAATTGGTTTAACACTTGTAGAAAATTAAAGTTAGATCCTTATATATAGCCCTGCACCAGAATAAACTCCAAATGGATCAAAGATCTCATAGTAAAGGCAGACACCCAGAAACTCTAGGACTCCTCAGCACAGGCTGAAATTTTCTTAATAAAGACTCAGAAACACAACAGATCAAAGAAAGGTTGGAAAAGTGGGATTGCATGAAACTGTAGAGCTTTTGCATTGCAAAGGACATAGCTGGTGTGATCAATAGAAAGCCCATGGATTGGGAGAAGACCTTCACTAACCATACAACGGATAAGGGTCTCATATCTAAAATATGCTTGAAACTCAAAAAATTAAATCCCCCAACAACAAATCCTCATAGAAACAACTACTCAATAAATAAGTGGGCTAAAGACTTAAAGAGAAACTTCTCTGAAGAGGAAAGAAGAATGGCCAATAGACACTTGAAGAAATGCTCAACTTCTCCAGCCATAAAAAAATGCAAATCAAAACAACATGGAGATTCCACCTCAACCCAATTAGAATGACTATAATCAAGAAATCTAATAACAACAGATACTTAAAGGGATGTGATCAAAAGGGAACCCTACTGCATTGTTGGTAGGAGTATAAATTTGTTCAACCACTCTGAAAATCAGTATGGAGATTCCTGAAAAGTCTACACATAGAGCTTCCCTATGACCCAGAAATTCCACTTTTGGGCCTATACCCAAATGATCACAAATAAGGCCATACTATGCATACCAGCACAACTATGTTTATTGCAGCATTATTCACCATAGCTAAGATATGGGACCAATCCAGATGCCACTCAGTCACTCAGTAGATGAATGTTTCAAGAAAATGTGGTGTGTGTGTGTTTGTGTATGTAGATATATATACGTATCTATTACAAAATATATACTATATGTGTGTGTGTGTGTATATATATATATGGATTCTGTTTTCATCAAAATGAACGACACCACCCCATTTGTTAGTAAATTGAATGACTTAGAAAAAAATCATATTAAGTGAAGTCCCAAATCATATTGAGTCCCTTAATCATATTAAGCCAGTCCCAAAGAAATTTAGGTCTCATTTTTTCCCTTATGTGCAATAATTACAATATGTATAGGATAAACTTATCAGATGAGCAGAACAGCTCAAAAGCTATGCACATATGGCCATATAAAATGACATTAAGTGCAATGGACCCCAAGATATGGGCAAAAATGGTCTGTCTTTATGTTGCTTTAAACGTACCATATGATTTTTTTGTTTCTTATTTTCCCCAGTAACAATTTATATATTTGCTAATAAGTTCTTTATTGCGAAAATACTGTACAGAGGTGTTACAGTTACATGAGCAAGGTAATGAGTACATTTCTTATCAAACACTGTTGCCTCCTCCTTTGCTTTACCCCTACCATCCCTTCCCTCCCACCTCCTCAACTATGCTTCCCCCACCCCTTGTTCTTCCCTGTATGGCATATCCCTTGTTGTCAGTATACTTGATTTTGGTATCCTGCATCTTGTATATACATTTTTCTAATCTGAGGAGGGGAAAGGGAATAATAAAACGGTGAAACAAGGACACAAGATGACTCATTGCAACAGCAAAACACACAGTACAGTGTATTGGAAACAAACTTTACAACATCAGGTGGGGGTGGGGATTGGGGAGGAGTGTACATGGTGGGGGAAGGAAGAGATAGTGGGACAACAACAAGGGAAGGTGTAGCCATGATTGGCAAGCAATGTACTCATTGCCTTACTCATGTATCTGTAACCCCTCTCTAGAGCATGTTTATAATAAAAAAATTAAAAAAGAAAAAAATGATACTTATGGATACCAGCAATTCTTACTACATGCAGCTGAAAAGCTATCACAGAAGTATCTATGAAGAAGAGTCGACTTCTCTCTAACCCCAAACACCATTACAGAGAAGATCCTAAGCTGTAGGAAGTTAACATCCTTATCACAAAGGGATAACAAACTAGGACAATGATATTAATTCTATCTCTCTCTTAAATTTTGAGTGGTTTTTATTCACATAAAAGTATACAGGCTATGCAAATCAGAAACTTCCTTTGTTGTTAATAAACCTGGGGCCAGAGAAACTTGAGTAAATGGAGCTATGAGCAATTCATTCTTCTGCTCCAGGTTCCACAGTCAGATATTTGACTACAATAGGGCTTTATGAATTTGTCTACTTTTCTTCCTCATATTATGTGGTAGCAATGCCCAACATTCTCATGATTACTATGAAAAGACGAAGTCATAATAATTGTTATTATAAGTATTAGCTTTAAAGACTTTAATTCACACTCAGAAGTACATAATAAACTCCACCAGTCAAACATTAAAAAAAAATTAGAAATGACTTTCAAATGTGTGACTAAGTTAAACACACATTTCTGTGTTCTGGTCAAAGAACTGAAGTATCAAATTAATAACAAACAAAACAGCGGTAATCCTGTGTTCATAGATGTGCAAACCATTTCTCCATACATTATCATTTTAGTTGGATGATTTCCAAACCTGAGTTAACCTTCCAATGCTATTATGTCATTGCAAATTAAACAAAATTAGAGGTACCTGTTACTTTATAGAATGGTGGTGAATGAAAGCAATATTAATACTTTTGATTAACTCTTGGCAGTGTTTTCCATATTTCACATTTGGAAGGTGAAAGTCCTACACTTGTAATTTGAGCAGTGGCGGCAGATAGAAGGGAAAAGAGGCTTCAAGCAGAAGGAAACGTTGACTACAAAAATGCGGCTCAGTTCCATAACAGATTCACAATTTTTTACTTGATTGGTTATGAGATAACTCTAAATGGAAGCAATAAGTACTTCATCTTCCAAAATAGATCAGAAAGCACTGATGGAATCCTTTTCTCTCATTACGCATATCAATGAAAGCAAGGAGAAATTGTTTACTTTTGTTATGTAAAGTACATAAAGTAAAGAAAGGAATTTAAACTATTTCATGAAGACATATAAATCAGTAATAAAATGCTTTGGGTAATTGTTAATATTTATTTATTTACTTTCAATAATGCTCAAAACTTGAGAAGTTCCATGCATATGTGAAATAATGATTAATAGGGTTGTATGTTTTCAATAATTTTGGCTAAAACAAAATAACTTGATTCCTGAGAAAATAGAAATAGTGTTCCCCCTTTTTCTGCTCATACAAAAATAAAGCTGTTTGGTATTGTAAAGGGAGAGAGAGAGAGAGAGGGAGAGAGAGAGGGAGAGAGAGAGGGAGACAGGGAGAGAGAGAGAGGGAGACAGGGAGGGAGACAGGAAGGGAAGAAGAGACAGAAGAATCTTAAAAATGAATATAAGGATGAATGACTGGTATACTCTGGGTGAAAAGATTAACCTGCATTTTCTAGGTTTTCTTTTTGCTCATTTAATGCAGAATTGTTCTTATATAAGTTATTTATTAAAGCTAGTAGGAAGAAAAATAAGAATCTCTATTTCCAACTCACTTCTCAGTATAACCAAGGGATCAGAAGAAGAAACATAGTAACACAAAATGCTCTTAGGAAATAATTACTCCTGCATAAAACACCAAAGAGGGGAGGGTCTGTGTGGGTCTTTATTCAAATAAGCCAAGACTGAATGAGAAGCATAAATCAGCAACCACTAGGTGATAAAGGAGTTCCTTCCAAAGCCTGGCTCTGGTGGCTCATGCCTGTAATCCTAGCTCCTCAGGAATCTGAGACCTGCGCATCATGGTTCAAAGCCAGCCAGGGCAGGAAAGCCCAAGAGACTCATCTCCAATGAAGCACCAGAAAACTGGCACCAGAAAACTGGAAATGACACTGTGGCTCAAATGGTAGAATGCTTACCTTGAGCTGAAATGCTGAGAAACAGAGCCCAGGCCCAGAGTGCAAGCCCCATGACAGACCGAAAAAAAAGAAAAGAAAAAAAAAAAAAAAAAAAGAGTTCCTTCCAAACACCTCCCATCCCAGGGGACTGGTGTCTATTGTAGGTAAACTTGGTAGGGAGCCTGGATTTGGCAAAACTCTGCCTCCTCTGATATCAGAAAAGATCATCTGGGAAGGAAGCAAGAAAAAGGCATTTTTGCCTTTCAGGCTAGTGAGGGGTCAGTGAAATGCTACAGTAAGTACTACATTCTCAGTGATGCTGAAGAACTTCTTCAAGTTTGGGACAAGTGGAGAAGTGAAGCTTGTATCCTAGCTAGGCAGTGCCTGCATGCTGTGCTTTTCCTTGCTTGAGTGGTGTCCTATGAGCTCATCAAAAATAGGAGATATATGTAAGATCCAGTCAATTGGCATTCAACTACTTGTCCAAGTTTCAAAAGAAAAACGACTCACAATAAACCAGAGAGATTTCAAGCTAGATGCAAAGAACTAGAAGTTACCAAACCCAATATGACAGAGGTATTAACATTATTTAATTTTTAGTGAAATTCTGTTGTGTATACTTACAATATCCTTGTCATAACAAGATGCATATATCCCATAAAGTGAAACAAGTAAACATATTCATGACACAGATACTTACCACATTTTCTCTGTGGCAAGAGTACCTATTTTAGGTAGGTCTACTAATTTTGTGAATCCTGTAATGTAGCAAGAAAGCAAATCCTGAATGCAATATTAACTGCATTCCTTAGACATCTTTACCCTATACATCTGCAGCTTAGTATTTTTCAGCCCAAATCTACGCTTGCCCAATCATTCTTCCTACCTCCAGCATGGTAACCAATGTTATATTCTTAATCTCTGTATTTCAACATTCTTTCTCTTTGTTTTTGGATTTTATATATAAGGAAGATAATTCAATAATTTTCCTCCTGAGTCTGCTTTATTTCCATTAGGAAAATGTATATCCTCCAAACCCATCAATATTATGTCAAAGGGTGAGATCATCTTTCCTTGTTAAGTCTGATCGATATCCTAATATATTACATTATCTTTATCCATAGGTCAAAGAACATTCAAGTTACCTTCTTATATTAGTTATTGTGAATATTATTATTATTTATTAATATATTTATTATAAAATGAGATTCTAGTTTCTTGTACTTTTTACTATTTTTTGTGGTAATTGTTAAACATTTATTTATTTATTTTATTTTTATTATTTATTTATTTATTTTCTTGCAATACTCTGTTGTGAAGGGCTGAGCTGAGCCTAAGATTATCCTGCTGGGAGGAGTATGAGTAGTTAAATAAAACAGTAGACTAAATGATGTGATGACAACTCCTGGAGATATCTTTTGGGTATCCTCCAGGTTAAGAGGCTGTCTAGCTAGGAGTAAAACATATAATGCAGGCGTGGACCAGAATCTACCACAGTGCTCTAATGTTTATGACACATGAAGAGTAGAGAGCTGACTATATCTCCAGTCTTTCAAAAATGTGGTTAACCAGTGCTGTTCCCAAAGGAGAAAGTGTGATGCTCAAGATAAAGAGCAGTATGCCAG
The DNA here is from genome assembly GCF_019054845.1 of Dipodomys spectabilis. Lineage (NCBI taxonomy): Eukaryota > Metazoa > Chordata > Mammalia > Rodentia > Heteromyidae > Dipodomys > Dipodomys spectabilis. Next base: position 15,647,279 of record NW_024870709.1, read on the forward strand.
GCCACTTGAAGAAATTGATAAAGCAGTAGTTTATCTCTCTGACTCAGAAGTGAAAATAGATCTAACTGAATAGGATACATACAGGTATGCTAAGAAATACTGAGACTTTAAGTTAAACAGACAGGAGCTATAGCAACTGTCATCTCTGGCTTCTGTATCCTAGGCTACAAGTCCTGAGACACTGTAATGCAAAGAGACACAGTGATGGAAGAAGAGATGGTTCAATTCTATGTCTAACTAATGGAGGGGTCTCTACTTAGAAATCAGAATCCAAATTTCAGAGAACTGAAGATATAAGAACCTAAAATAGGAATAAGAAGGGAGAGAGAGGCTAACAGAGGAGTGTAAGAGTCATTCTTTCTGTTAAGAGATCATTCAAGAACTTAGGCACCATTTCCTTTTGTTCTTTTTTATGATCTGACATTTCTTTTTATGATGCTAATAAGTTGTCATTAGCTACAGTCAAAGCATCAATAAAATGGAATCAATATAAAGACCAATATGTTTACTTTTCTTCTTGTTTCAGTTAACCTGTAGAACATCATTAAAAAATCTAGAATGTAATGAATAAGCATATGAGCATATCTTCATATCTTCATCAAAAATAAAATTTAGATGAAAAAATGGAGAAGAAATGCTATGATGTATAGAGAACGGAGATAATACTATGAATTTGACTTAAGTAGCATTTAACATGTCATTTGTTGCTTGGTGCCAGTGGCTTATGCCTGTAATCCTAGCTAATCAGGAGGCTGAGATCTGAGGATCATGGTTGAAAGCTAGCACAGGCAGTAAAGTTTATGAGACTCTTATCTCCAATAAACCACCAGAAAACCAAAGATGGTGCTTTGATTGAAGTGGTAGAGCACTCCCTGAAGAGTATAGGGACAGGGACAATGCCCAGGCCCAGAGTTCAAGTCCCATGACAAAAAAAATAAAAAAAATATATGTATCATTTGTTAAAAAATATCTCCCCAACTCTTCCTCCTCTCCCTCAGATATGTTGCTTTTCTTTAGCTAATTTTAGAGAAGGTAGACAACACCAATTTAAAAAAAAACTAAAATTCCCTGTATGTACATAGCCTAGTACATATATTAATTTGATAAATATATATGAGGAATATACTTAGGTTTGATACACAGTGACAGATAGCCAGATATCCTGCAATGTGTTTATGTGTTTATGCATTTGTATGCACACATAATAATTCTATTGTACCTTAAAATTTACAAAGGTTAATCTTTGATTAAGTAGAAATGTGTGTACATGTCTTTTTGTGTCTCTGTATTTTAACTTTAAGCAGGTTAGTCGATTTCTTTTCATTTTCCAGAACTTTCTGTAAATTGTACTTTTGACAATGTACTTATATCTCTTACCATATTTTTATAGTGTAATAACAAAGAAATAATGGCAGCATCTCTGTTGTTTTTATGTAGGATAACTGAAAGCTTTGTAATTTAATCCTGTATCTTCATGGTATTAAATTTTAAAGTTTTAAAGTAGCAATGGATCAATGAATTATGAACTAGAAGTATATATTTAATGACTCTTACTATTCTATTGATAGGTTAGTCTTATAAAAATTGAATACACTCTCATGAAACTAGAAATCATCATGTTGATTTTTATGTGCTTTAAAATAGATGTTACAGCCAGCTTTTAATGTCAATTTATTTATTATATAAAAGTATATACCAAAAAGCAAGTTAATATTTTTATAAGATTTTATTTAAACAATTGTGGACACACACTTAGGTAGTTGTTACATATTATCTAATAAAATAAAATTCCATAGAACAGATATTTACTTTGACTTTGATGCCACACAAAAATGGTTATAAATATGGGTAAATATTACTTTAATACACTAGTGAGACCTTACGCATTTTTATTCTTCTGTTTAGGTATCTATTTGTTTATTATTTATTTCAAGTCCTGGGATTGAACTGAATGCCTCATGCTTACTGAACTCCCATAATACCACTAAGCCATACTTCTAGACATGTATCTCAATGGTTATTTTCAGGAAAGGTCTCCCTCCCTATGAATGCATACTTGAGCCATGATGTACCTCCTTTTAGATTTCCCATTATCTCTGGGAACACAAGTATGAACCATTGTATGGAGCATTCCTTCCTTGGAGATTGTTTCTCAAGGACCTTCCACCTTGCGATGTCATCGCTCCATGATTGTCTTAATCTCAGCTCCTGTGTAGGCTGGATGATGGATGTGTGCCACTAATCAACCTTTGAGATGAAAGGGAGTCTTGCTAATTTCCTCCCTGATCCAGTCTCAAATTGCACTACTCTGGTTCCAAGAACCTTAAGTAGATAGGATTACAGTTTTGATCTACTGGTACCCATCTAGCAATTTCAAATCACAGGAAGACTATTAATTTGTATACTAGAGAATTTGTGAAAAGTCAGGATTGTGACAAGTAAGTTTTTTTTGAAGAAAGTCAAGCAATAGTATGCAAATTTTTCTGAGTAATAAGTATTCAGTGTAATATACAGTAATTTAGAATAGCTTGATTAAATAACAATTTAATACTTTCTAATAAGATATGGTATATCTAGTAGTTATTTTGATAAATTTTGACTTATGAAAAGCTATTATAATCAAAATAGTGAACTTAAACCTGTCTTATGGAAATCTGTGTTTATTTCAACTTTCCATCTTTCTAGGCAAGAGGTTTTTTTGTTTTCTTTTGTTTTGTTTTTTTGGTTTTTGTTTTTCTTCATTCCTAGAATGGAATTTGCTTTCCATTTTTAAAGATTTACCTAAGTATCATCAAACTAAGTGAATTATTTAGCACAGCTTCTATATGCAATGTAATTATTTTAAGAGGCAACCATCTTGTTGCATGTATAATATGATTCATTTATATTACAGAGGAGTAAACTTCATTTTATGGGTATTCCTGAAACTTATTTTTCTTTTTATTTAAGTCTGAAAACAAGAATGCAAAGATTTTCCATTAAAGCCTATTGAGAACAGCTAAATAGCAAGTGCAACACAGGAGGAAAATAATATGGCACTTTATGTCCATATCAATGCAGGAATTAATATTTACCTTAACAATAACATGCATACTCAGGAGTCTTTTCCAAGTAATTATTTTCCATAATCCTTTGTGTAGTTGAAAAGGATCCTTATAAAGGCCAGTGTCAGAAATGAAACCTCTACTTAATTAACCTACCCCATACATCCAACCATTGTCCCACCACACTGATCCGATTCATTGTAAATAAATGAATAAATAAAATAAAATCAGAAGTTTATCCCAATAAATAAATAAAATTGGCAGGCATTGTGCCTGAACAATTGGCATGCTTCTCTACAGTCATTAGTTTTGTGTCAGTGCAATAGCACATTAGTAAATCACCAATGAGAATTTAATACTCTTGTTCTCTGGAGAAAATAAAATGTAGAAACCCAGTGCTTGCAAAGTGAAAATTTGAGTTTTCACCCAGTAAAATTAAAAAAAGGTGTCAAGAGCCAAACTAAAGAAAAAAGAGTCATTACCCAGAAACCCAGAAGGACATGGCTAAATGTTTGCCATCAGCTAACAATGAATGTATGTGTATGTTTCACATTAACATTGCATACAGGCTACTACACTGTTGGTGGGAGTGCAAATGTGTCCAACCACTCTGGAAAGCAGTGTGGAGGTTCCTCAAAAGACTACACTCCCCTGTGACCCAGCAATCCCACATCTGGGAATATACCCAAATGACCACAAACAAAGCCACACTAAAGCCACCAGTGCCATGACATTGCACCACTGTTTACCATAGCCAAGATATGGAATCAACCCAAATGCCCCTCAGTAGATGAATGGATCAAGAAAAGGTGGTATAAACAATTAAATTTAACATCACTAGCAAAAATTACTTAAAAACTGTACAAAAAATTTAAAAAAGTGAACATACTTAACCCCACAAGGTTTTCTGTAAAGACTGGATGGCAGGCTTTTGGAGTGGCATTTGGGCATGGATGGAAACTTATTTGGTTTATTTAGCACACAGAAGAGATGGAAAGTATTCAAGATGACAGTTTCAAATTTCTTGCCCATTTGAAGACAAGAGGCCAGTATGCATACTTCTGGTGTGCTGGGCATTGGGACTGTATGCACTGGACCGTAAACTTCAAAACTGCTTTAGTGGAGTGAGGGTAGAGAGCAAGCTTTGTACCTTCTCTATCAATTTCACCGTCTTCTCAAGGTAGGGGAGACTAGAGAGGGCAGTCCCACGTTCTCAGTGCAATCAGAAGACCACTTGAGGGGTGGAGGAGGGGGACAATTATTCCTTTAGAAACGACTACCTTCCTGACTTTAAGAATAAGAAAACCCTTCCAGAAATGGAAGCCTTTTGCTACATAACAAAAAACACAGGTTATTTTCCAAGAGGAAAAAATACCCAGTTACATTGGAAAACAAAATTTAAGTGTAACTAGTTAACATTTACAAGAGGCTATGTAAACTTTGTGCTACTCAAAATGAAGTTCAAGTATTACTTCTGAGCATTTCAAGGTCACTGAACTTATACAATATTCTGGTGAGTAAGAGTGCAATTCACATTTGTTTCTCAATGGATAAACCACAACTGGCTAGAACATAATCTGTGCAATTAGAATGTTTGTCCAAGTTAAAGACACATGCTAAGTAGTTCCGCATGTTCAAAGTTAAGTCAAACCACATATTTAACAGCTTTGTAATATACAACAAAGGTGAACGGTGAGAAGGTCTAGCATTTTTTCGGAGCACACCATTACAGTTTATAAAACTAGGAGGAGTGTGAACATCTCTTCCCTTTAAATAAACTGGCAACTTTCTTTTTATTTTTTAAAAGTGGAAACCCATTATGTGCCTCTTCAAGGGTTTCAGCTTGCATTATTATTATTATTATTATTATTATTTGTAGGTCATGGGGCTTGAACTCTGGGCCTGGACACTGTCCCGCAGCTCTTCAGCTGAAGGCTAGTGCTCTACCACTTGAGCTACAGTTCCACTTCTGGTTTTCTAGAAGTTTATTGGAGAAGTTTATTGGGCTGGCTTTGAACCGCAATCTTCAGATCTCAGCCTCCTGAATAGCTAGGATTACAGTGAGAGCCACCAGCGACCGGCTTTGACACGTATGACTTTAAAGATTAAAACTGTGCAAAAAGAAAAATAAATATAAGGTTTATGTGAGTCTGTAAGGTATGGTTGTGGAAAGATCTTGTAGTAGTTTTGACACTATTGTTATTATCTTTAAAATCATTTACCAAATAAAATGTTAAAATCAAGTTATCCAAAAAAGGTGATATATATGCACAATGGAATTCTATGCTTCCATCAGAAATAATAACATTGTTCCATTCATAAGTAAATGCAAAGACTTGGAAATTAAGTGAAGTAAGCCTGACCTAGAGAAAGCAGATTGTGGCATCTCCCTCATTTGTAAGAACTAGCATATGGATATGATATTCTTTACAGGGAATCTCAATCTCTGAAGTGCTTAGTGCAAAAGGCTATGTATAATGATGAATATTCACATGAACTACAACTTATGGAAACAAGAGGTTCTCGATAGATCCAGTATATAGTTTGTTCTTTTCTTTTCTTTCTTTCTCTTAGTTTTTTGTACCTCGTGTTTTGCATGCAGTATGTGAAAGGGAAAGGGAATCACAGAAACAGCAGAACAGTGGATTAACCACAGCAACACTGATACTCACGAACTTCGTTGGATATGAACATTAGAACTTAGGGGGGGAGGGATGCGGGGTGGTGCAGGGAGGGGGGGAGGTTCAGGGAGGAGTAAGTGGGAGATGAAGGGGGATGGGGTAACGATTATTAAAAATATATGTGCTTATCACCTTACCTATGTAACTGGAACCCCCCAGCTCATCACCCTTTCAATTAAAAAATAAAAATAAAAATTTAATAAATTAAACAACCCAAAACATTTAGTAACAGAAGGGTCACCTCAATGATCCTGACAAAGGCAAAGACAGTGGGTGTTAATTCTCTTCCCAGTCAGTGCCTACTGAACAAGTGGCATGCTTCTCTCTGTTGCAGTATAGAAAACTTATTCTTTTTCCTCTCTCATGGATTTCATTTGTCTCCTCCTGTTTCTCTCACGTGACTTCTGCTTAATCCCAGTGGACTAATACGGATGTGACCTCCTCTTCACGGTTCCCTAGCACCATCCCTACCAGCTAGAATGCCAACAATATAAGATGCAAACACTGCTGCCATTGTGCAAACCTCAAATGGCCCAGTGCAAAAGTTCAGCGCTTCCATTTCCTACCCAGAAAAAGAAATGTGTAAACATGGCATTTGTGTGCCAATGGATTACAGATGGATTACAACAATAGTTGCAACATGTACATAGAGAGTGAGAATGAAATTCAAGTTGGGCTGGGGATTTGCTTAAGAACCATACTGTATTATGAGAAATGTTAGGATATCTGAGTAGAAGGGTTCAGACTACCTGGTGCAGCCTTCATAGTGGGAAAAAAAGTCCTGGAAGTTATATACTACCTGGGCAGACACACAGAGCTACAATATGCTAATTTATAAAGAGATTCAGATACTAGCAAAAAGGAACTAATCAATGTCAACTTCATGTGTTTTTTTGCATGTTTGTTTAACTCTAACCATGTAACTGATGTAATTTCATCACCAAAGAAATTCCAGAGTATATCTTACAGTATAGCTTTGCTATTAACAAGAAAAAAAATAAGGTTTTATATCTAATAATGATTCAATTTAACATCTATATTGAGAAATATTTTCTTTGGCTCTAGAATCCTAGATTTATTAACTGTTTATTTTTTTCTTAAATAGATATTATACTTTAAATATGTTTCCTGACTTGTTTTGATTAAATGTACTTTTTGTTATGTGTATCTTTTGATGCTGTAGCTATTAAGTATTTCTCTTCTTAGTCCTTTCAAAGTTTCCTTGTTCAATGCTTTTTAGCAATTTCACTTTTTACATTTTACACATATTCCTAATAATTTCATTTCATTCAGCATCATAAAACTGTAAAGTTAAAATTTATTTTTTTATTTTTTAAATTTTATTTTATTGTAAAGATGCTGCACAGAGGGGTTGCAGTTAAGTGAGTTAGACAATAAGCACATTTCCTGTCCAGCATTGTTACGCCCTTCTTTGTTGTTCTGCCACTATCATTTCCTGCCCCCCCTTCCTCCCCACCCAGTAGCTGTAACGTTCATTTTCAACATAGTGTGTCCTTGTTGCAATGGGTCATTCTGTATCCTTGTTTCAACATTTTGTTATTCTCCTTTTCCTCCCCAAATTAGATAAAAGCATTTTAAATCTAGTACAATTCTGCCCTCTTTCCTCTTTCTCACTTCTTTGAATATTCTAATCCCATATATTCTACACATTATTGTTCCAATGCCCATAATTGTCATTCTCTGTAATAGCAGGAGAATAGTGGCTCAAGGCCATTCTGTGCAACAAAATATTGTCAGTATCCCACCATGACAAGAAAAATGTCTGTAGTTGTGCAGGCCTATAATTCCCACCTCTTCAAGAAGGCATGATAGAAGGATTACCTTCTGAGTGGCCCAGAGAAAAAGCATGAGACTTCATCTGAAAATATCTAGAATAAAAATGACTGAGGTCCTGGTTCAGGTGGTAGAGCTGTTTGCTAGCAAACACAGCCCTAAATTCAGTCTTTAGTATCACAAATAGGTAAATGCAATAGAAGTTCAGTGTTTATATTTGGTGATTTTTAATTTCTTGAAAAACATTGTGCAATATATTTTTGTATGTACTGTTTTGCTTGCTATTTGTTTATCTCAGGCAAGAGTATAAATTTGACCACTTGCACTCCATTTTCACAGGAATTAAGTTTGATGACATTTTTTCAATTAGAATAATTAAGAATGCATATCCTTGTTTGTTCTCTAAACAATGATAAGGAACTGTCATTTTTCCATGGTCATCTACTTTCACCTGGGAGAGTGGGGGGGCATGCTTTAAATAAGAAATATTTAAGTTGTCATCTTAATTAAGATATACCAGAAACATACCTGAATCAATGCTGAAATAAGACCACATTTCTCCACTTTCAAGAGAGTGTAGTGTGTCAAAGGGTGAAACTGGAAACAGTGCAAAGCAGTGGCTTTACCGTCTAAGCAGCATGGTGTCCTGAAGATTGTCTTGTCGTGCTGGAAGGTCAGGTTGAGAAGGCTCACTAGAGTGCTATCTCCCCACAGAGAGGAAAAGAAAGAGTGGCAGAACTTTTCTGCACACTGCAAGTGTGACTTTGTTCTCAGTGTGAGAGCAGGTGGTCACAGCTCTCCAGCTGACCTTGCTGCGAACCTATGTATAATGCTTATTATGCAGTGAGCAGAAAGGCTAGTCCAACTCTCGTTTTCCATTTCCTCTTGATGACCTGGTAGCATGGAGATAGTAATGACCAAGAGAGAGAGGACAAAACCAATCTAGTGTTGGTAACTAATTTCCACAAAAGTCAAAATCAACAAAAACACATGTTGTAACATGAAGTACTAATACAGGAAACAGATTGAGAAAAGGAAATGACATAGAGTATACATAACAACTCATGGAAAAAGAGCCAGTTTCTTTGAGATCTTGTTGCTGAAAATTGTTAAGGACTGGGTGTAGTCATTGTAACTATATTACTAGGTGGTGTTAATAAAATAACCAATTTTTATGTAATCCATGTATTTGTTTGATGAATTATTGTGTTTGTTAAAAAGCATTCTTGTGTATTGATCAATCATTAAAATTAATTTTGATCATTATTGTTCTCTTAATTTTCAGATTATATGTAACTATAATGTCAATATAGTATTTGCACACATGTATTTCATGTATGTATTGGAATTTATACAAAATGCACAAATACTTTTAACTTTTTAAATTCAATGTCATTATTTTTAAATATGTGACATTTTATTGCTTAAAAGATTTTTTTATAATAAAATGAATGACTTTCTCAATTTTCCTATAATTGAGTTGACCAATTTTGCACTTTTTCTTGTTGATATAGTAAAGTTATATATAAAATCAAGATTGCCTTCAGTGTTGTAATGTAGCATTTATATCTCAGGCATGTAGGTCCATACTGCAACATCTTTTGAGACAAATATCATTAGCTTTTTAACACTGCCCACTCTACATCTTAATTATACTATACTTTCTGTTATTTATTTATTTTATTATAGTTATCCTATAATTATACTCATAGTTTTCCAATTACAAATTTATTTCTTTTCTCATACAAAGTGATATTTCTTAGAAATGGTTTCAATTAGTGACAATTACTTAGTCACTGAATTTTTTTATTTTAATTTAGATAGAACATATTACATTTTGTTGGCTAATAATTTATTTTAAAATCAGGAATCTTGTTCTAAATCTGTTTTATAATGAACAAAAATTAATAATACACTGTATTGGAAAATATTACAATATAAAAAGATAATTTTTGCTATATAATATTTAAAGCAATTTTTAGTGTGTATTGGAAATATTAACAATATGTCTAAGAAATCAGATCACTGATGGTTTTAGTCCAACTCAGTAGTACTGCTACCACTCAGCAGCAGCAGTATCAATAATAATGATATGAAATTCTATGTCTCCATCAGAAAGAACGACATTGACCCATTTGTTAGGAAATGTGAAGACTTGGAAAAAAATTATATTAAGTGATGTAAGCCAGGCCCAAAGAAACATAGGTCCCATGGTTTCCCTTATTTGCAATAACTAGTACATGTGTAGGACAAGCAGAAAAGGCCAAAGCCATGTACATATGACCATATAAGATGATTTTAAGTTAATTGAACCCCAAGATAGGAACAGAAATATCTTTTTTCTTTCTTGCTGTTGTTTCTAACATATTTATAATGCACCATGTGATTTTTTTTGTTTTTATGTATGTTCCTCCCCCACGGTATAACCCCTATTTTTACCGTTTTTGATGCCGGTGCCCTGCATCTTGTATATATACTTCTCTAATTTGGGGAGGGGAAGGGGAAAAAAAAACTCAAAATGCTTAAATAAGGATACAAGTTGACTCACTGTAACAATGATATGTACAAAACACTATATTGAAAATGACCTTTATAACTTTGGCCGGAGCGGGGTGGGGGGGGGGGGGGGTAGGGGGGGGGGTGAGGGAGGTAGGAGGGGGTTGGTAGTGGGAGGTGGGAGAAAAAAAACTATGATAGCAAAAACAATATCAAAATAAGGCTGAACACAGAGAATTGTTAAGTGAACATGAGAGGTAAAGGACAGAGCCATAACTTTGGAATTATCTTTTTTTAATTTAATATGTGAATACTGCCTGTACGACCACAGATAGGCATCATAGTTTAACATTTCTGAAACTTATGTAATTGTGGCACTGCTGGTTGATTTAGGTAAGTTTATGATATAAGATTATGTTTTTCCTCCATATAAAAATAGCCTAGTTAGAGAGGGTTTTTTTTTGTTTTATTTTCTTCTTCTTTTCTTTTTTCTAATGTCAGGTAATATAAACAACCTGAGTTTCCAATCTAGGTTGTATCCTGGCGGCACTCAAAATATCATGTAATTCTAACTAAAATTACTTAGCACATAGTTAATTTGTATAGACTTGTATCAATACTGATAATAATTTCTGTGCTTTAAATAAATAAAAGCCTTTCCATTTAATTCCCTTTTTAGTCTAATTATTATAGTTTAGATCATTGATTGATTCATCTTATACCTTTTAGGAATATAAAATAATGTTTTAAAAATGGATTTTAAATTCAAACTTGTTACCTGATATTTTTCTATAAATGTGAAAACTACATTGCTATAATAACTGCTAATATCATAATGAAAGCAATATGAATTTGATACTATTTAATCACTTTTAGTGATGATTAAAATCATGAGTTAATTTCCACTAAATATAATGAAATATGTTGTGATTTGCTTTTTGCAGGAAGACTCCTAAGTATAAAAAATTTCACAAGGAGTATTGATTCTATAATCAAAAAACTAAATTTTATTTGACTCTATTTTAATGTGAAAAAAATCAGCATGTTAACAGAGCAAACAGAGAATATTTGGCTTTGTTACATTGCCGCATGAACTGGTATAAATTAAATTTACATCACACAGAACCACACACATATATTAATAAAACAATTTTTTTTCTGGAAAGATCTTGACACTCAATGATATAAAAGTTCCACCACTCAGGCTGTCAGACGGTCACCCTGTCAGAGAAAGGCTAATGAGTCTGAGGTGGTCCTAAAATAAGGACTCAAACATTTGAAAACCCTAGCAGAGAGCATTAAATAAATGGAGAATAATCAGCTCTGGAGCAGCAGATTAGGCAAGAGGGCACATTTTACTTGCAAATAGGACAGTTGGCAGATTTACCTGAACTGGGCTTAGGGCTAGTGAAATCTCATAATGGGGCTTTGTGGATACTTGCTTAAGGTTTAACAATTTATAATTAAGTGACTTTATATGTTGTTTCTTTTGGTGGTGATGGAATGTTCAAGAGGGAAAATCTTTTTTTTTTTTTTTCAAAGCTACTAAAATACTTTCAGTGCATTAACTTCAATAAGTAGTGTTAACATAAAATGTAATCTGAAAACCCACTTTGGGTTTACTCTTTTTTACCTTGAACCACATAGGCAAAATAACCTTTATTTTGTTTTCCAGAGGATAGTCTGGGATAAAGTAGATTGAGAAAAGATTGCCAATGATGATTTATATTCAAGTCTTGATACATATAAAAATATAAAAGTTTCACTGGAATTATGATAGGTTCCTCTGAACCATTTTTGTTATCACTTAATGTTTTAATTTTTTAATTGACAGATAAAACATTGATCTTTATCTGTGACACAAAAAAGGATGAAACTGTTATCACCAGAAAACTTATTAAAATTTGAAATGAAGTATTTCTGCTTATTTCCTTATGTGTAGATTACATGATTCTTGTTTCTGAAAATAGGGAAAAATATCAAAATATAAGAATGCAAATTTTCTCCCAATGTATAGTGAAGTTGAGATGTGACAGTTTTTGAAAATTTTCTGTGAAGTGTTATGAGAAAAGCTACTTGGATATAACTTGTGTCACTCTGTACCTGTAATTATGCTAATTAAAGTAAAATATGTTGAACATTAATGATTAATCAGAGATCAAGAATATTTAATAGTATTCAAACCTGAACATATTTTTAGTCCCAGATAATGGAAGTTTAAGTCAATAAGTGAAATGCTAATGAAATGAAAATGAAGATTACTGTAAGAGCAGTAGTTTATATTCTAATAACAATATAAAACCACCGGTACCTCAGCAGTAGAGCTAAACAAATCTGCAGTATGTTTTGCTCGAAATAGCAGCTATAGGTTTTGAGACTTTTCATTCATTGTCATTTTCTTATGAAAATCCTGAGGCCCTGCTAACTGTATCACAAACTAACATCAGCAATGAGACACAAAATTCCTATGGTTTGCACAGATGGAATTGTGAGATTTCAATAGAAAACAACCTTTCTAAATGAAGAAATGTAATAAAAAGCTACACATTAATGAGGTAGCTTGTTATATTTATAAAAGTTTATTTTAATTGTGTAATGTTTTACCTGATAACTACTTTGATATAATTTAAAGTTTCTGGCAAAAGGAAAATATTGTTGTACTTACAAGTGAAAGCATTTTTTGTGTGTGTGAAAGCATTTTAAGACCCAAAACTGAGTATATAAATTTCAACTGACAAGCATAGTGCAAACACTTGAAATACTGGGAGGAGAGGTCGGATGTTTTTCCCATGAAAATCTCATTCTCTGTCGTTCATATCACCACATAATAAGAAGTCATATCTAAATCTTTGAAAGAAGGAAAGGAAAAAAAACACTTTCTGCAAGTTTTCTATTCCCATTGTTTTATTCTTTACTTAGAAAGTGACTGACAGTATCAATCCTTTTTCAAACATTTTTATACAGACATGTTCTCTGGCAAGTGGATTATAGAACTATTCACATATTCCTTTGGATTAAGACAAATTCTGTCTTAGATTAATAGAAAAAATGTAGAGTCTGAAGTGTATCAGAAAACATTTCTTTAGTAAACATTTGCACAAGAGTCATTAGGGAACAGAAAAGCTTTTAAACATATTATATTTAATTTTTCCCATGCAATACCTAATATGTGTGCATGTGTTCCAAGAATAGGTAAGTCACATCTACTTTTGAATTCTACCCCTACCAAAAAGTCATTATAGTTCTTGAATCAATACTTTTGTATAGGAGAACTTTTCAGTATAGAAATTGGTGCTTTTATGGGCAGCCCTAAGGCAGAAGTTAGAAAGAAACATAATACTTGCAACAACCTTAAAAAAATAATGTCACAGAGTTTCTATAGAGAGAAATTTAAGTCTAATAGGAAAACAATATTAATGTATGCAGGAACTGTATGGAATTTTGATGTAAATGTCTTGAAATTAATCTAAGAATGAAAGTTTCTCAAACATCTTTGTCACCTGAGGCACTGATTAAAGATGGCTTATGTTTTACCTGGTAGTATCAATTGTTCAATTCTTTTGCTGTAAACTAACTCATGAATATTTATATTGTATGGAATATGTAATATTGCTAGAACAACTCATAATTTAAAATTCTCAGAAAGCAATTCTAAAAATATTTTCAATTAAATGCATTTAAAAATTGTATGGTTTTGAGAAAAATGCACAGTCACAGATAGATGAACTAGACAATAATTAGCAAAGTCAAAACTACCACATTCATTATTGCTAAACTGATCAGGAAGCTATTTTAAATTGAGATTGAATTAGTGCTCATAAACTTTACTTCATTTTATAATATGGGGAAAGCCTAAACTATAACTATATTTGCATATGTAATTATCTGTTTCAATAGCCTTGAATGGATTTCTAGGCACTTAGAAATACTTCAAAGTTATGAAGGTTTCTCCTTTGCAGCTCTTAACTTACATTGATATTTGGAGATTTGAATTAAATTACCTACAACTACCACATGTTTCTCCTTCACATGGAGAAAATAATATATCATTATTGAAATTCAAATTGTTTTTTTTCTATTAAACTGGATCAACTTTTAACAAAGACCTAAAGAAAATCACATTTGGAACAATATATGTATTTATACATGTATGTCATTTATAATGTTGCATTAAATACTATGAAACGTATTCGATAAAATTGACTTGTCTCTGCACAAATACAAATACATGCATGAACTGATAGCTTTGTGGACAACTATGTATATGTAATATATACTTTTTAGAAGAATAATTTTAAATCTTAAAATTTAAAGAAATAAATACAAAATCAAATAATGTAGCACTAAATATTTTATTTTATTGACTATTTAGAAGTTATATAGGAAATTATTAAAACATGTAACTTCAAACATTATTAGATAAATCTTTTTATTGACATCAGTTTACATACCAGTTGCCAACTCTGATTATGTTTACACACACACACACACACACACAAGTAAAATGTAATAAAAGGAAAATTCTTCAAAAGCAAAGAAGTAAATTGAAATTATCAAAATTAGATTTTTTGACAATGAGGACTTGAAAGCCTACCATCAGGAAATAACCCTAGAGACTGCCATATAAATAAAAAAATCTATTATTTTTTGTCATTATGTAATCACAGCTCAGGTACAAATTACCAGGACTAAAAGAGATATTTTTCTTTGTATCTTTTGCCCATTTGTTTGCTAGTGTGGCTTTATTTGAGTAGGAAAAAGCCATACACACACACACACACACACACACACACACACACACAAACACACACACACACATGATGTATGCTATGCACACACATACTATACAATACACATTACATACACACCACACACACAACAAATGTACCACATTGATTAACTTTACGCCCTATACACATATTTTACACATAGTATACATACTTTACACAGTACAGACATACACAAACACATATTACGTACTAGTGTCCTAGGGAAAGCTGTGTTGCAGCAAGCAAAAAAATAGAAGGGTGAAAATACAGTGGCTGGAGGTGGCAAAATGACCATTGTTCACTACCCATAGCACTAGTGCACCCATGCATGAGAAACAGACTCTGATCACTTTACCAGCTTACCTATGAAAACAGGTTCTTTACTCAGTACATCACAATCGGAGAGGTGGAATATTCACATTTCCAACACAAAATTGCAATTCAGCTTCTCCATCAAAACATTTATGAAATACAAAGACACAAAGCACATGAACAATATTAAGTATGAATTTTATGCAGTGAAGCTACTAATCTGTCCTCTCAATACTAATAAATTCTGGGTAAAAAGGGAGGAAGTTTAATATTGTTTGCCCATTATGGGAATTTATGTCCCCCAAATCCACACTAATCAAATGAAATATAAATGTATTTAATAAAATAAATTCAATAATAGTTAAAGCCACAGAAATAAATTTTTGTTATCTATGTTTACTTTTCAGTATAACATTTTTGCTTTTTTAAAATGTTATTTTACTGTAAAGATCCTGTATAGGGGAATTACAGTTACATGAATAGGGCATGAGTACATTACTTATCGATTATATTACCTTTTCCCTTATTGTTGTACCACTATCCCTCCCCTCCCCCGCCTCCCTCACTCCTCTCCAGGCCAACCTCTCCCCCTCCCCAAAAGTAGTAAAGTTCATTTACTGTTGGTATCCTTGTTGCAATGGGTCACCCTATGTTCTTATTTCAGTGTTTTGTTACATTGCTTTTAAAAGAGTAATAGGCTACATAATTCAGTATACTAAGAAAAACAAGTATATTTTTATATTAATTCAGACTAAATAATTGATACCTTGCTAATAAAAACATTTCACAATTAAATATTTATATTTAAAATATGTTTACTATAAAATTAAGGCAAAAATTAATGAAAGGAGTAAAACTTGTAGGAATAAAAGTATTTTAAAATAGAAGAAAGAAAAAAATCACATTTTTGTTTGCAAAAATACACACAAATTACTGTGTGTCAATTTATGACTGCTATTTGCACAATTCATAATGCCAGGAAAACATTAAATATCACTTATAGAAATATCTAAAGACAAGCCATTAGTAATACATGCAAGGCAATGCTACTATTTGTGTGATATAGCTAAAGATGTACTACAAGTACAAAAACAAATAGAAGAAATGTGTTGAACCTTGTTTTTTTATTACTTTTCCATATCAAAATTTTAATGAGTAATATGTAATAAATTTTGAAAAGTATGATTCCCACAATCATCTAATTCTTCTTTAAAGTAATATTTTCTTTCCTTACTTAATTTCTAAAATTATTTCTGAATGCATTCAAAGCAAAGCTTCCTGAGGAAGAAATGTTGTAGAGATACTAGTCAGAGAGTATTGATCCTAAAGTTAGGACAAATGACTACATTACTTGTAATGTACTCATGGTAAAACGTTAAAGAAAGGCAATGATGTCTCTTCTAGGTCCAAAGTGTATGAATAGATTTGTCTTTTGTATCTGGGAAAGAAATGTCAAAAGTATTAAGGAACTGACAATGTATAGGTATTATGATGTGAATTTATTTCTTCCTAGTCAGCTTTTCAGAGAATTACTATTCATTACCTATGATAGTCTATTATTAAGCAATGAGGTTTTGGACTCATATTTTTTAAGCATACGACTGCTTCATTACTTTGTATGTAAAATGTATGCTCATGTACATCATGAATCATTTAGATCTACACCAAGGGAAAAAGTTGCCCAATGAACACATCTGGTAAGTGGCTACAAATGTAACAGAGGAACGAGCTGATTGAGTCAGAGGATCTCTTCTGATGTGCTGGCTCATAATTGTTTTTCTGAGGTAATAGAGAAAAAATGATCAAAAATAAAAACTAAGATGTAAATTCTGTCACAGAGCCAGAAAAACACACTTTGTGTATCATTAGCAATATGTTTCTCTTACCTCTGTTTATGTTTTAATTTGGGCTCCTTAAATAACTCAATTTGGTGTTCAAAGGACAATAATGAAGAAGAGATCTTGGTTTTTATTTGCTTGTTCCTTCTTCTTGAAATATTCTTAATTAGGTGCTGAAAATATGAATGATTAGTTATTAGATCACTGATTTTATGTTAACAGTATCATAGATAACACAACTATTTATAGGATATATAGTTTCTGGTTCTTTATCTTTTTAAGAATAATTTTTCTCAGCATTTCTTCATTTGTCCATTAACACAGCTATGTGAGGGTAACAAGACTCAACAAGAAATGTACTCATTACTTTGTTCACGTAACTGTAACCCATCTGTACAGAATCTTTACAATAAAATAAAATTGAAAAAAATACTTTCTACATGCTAGTAAGATCAGCCCTAAACCCTGAAATTTAAATATAAGCAAAACACTGGATTCAAACATACATAGGGATTGTAGGAAAACATTAAAACTCCTTTTTTTGTTGTTGTTGTTGGTCATGGGGCTTGAACTCTGGGCTTGGGCACTGTCCCTGTGCTCTTCAGCTCAAGGCAAGCACACTATCACTTGAGCCACAAGGCAACTTCTAGTTATCTAGTGGTTTATTGCAGATAAGTGTCTCACAGACTTTCCTGCCTAAGCTGGCTTTGAACTGCGATCCTCAAAGCTCAGCCTCCTGAGTAGCTAGGATTACAGACGTGACCTCCTTTTATTGAGTTAGATATGTTTGTTTCTCTAAATCAATGGGTGACACATACTTTTAATTTTGGCTTCTTTTTCTAAAATTCATATGGTGACATATTTATGCTTTTGAAATACCACAGTATATTTTAGAAATGTATTGAATAAACCTACTACAGAAGTTAACACCTTCATGCATAATTTTATTTCTTGTATGATATGCTGATCTAACTATCAAGTATTGATAGTCCATATCTGCAAGGTACAGAACTCATTTATTTGTGCTAGTTGTCATATTGATGTGAGTTTCCCTGAAGATACAGAAACAAGCAGGTGAGCTTATAATAAAGGCATTCCAGGGTTTAGGACAAGTCACTCAGAAATAGTAATCAAAGAGAAAAAATGTATTGGAGTAATGTGTCATTCACAGTATCTGGTTAATTTTCACATTATTTACTCCTCTATGCCCTCACCTAGATTGTCTGGGAATGTGTAGGTTAGTTTTGAGTAGACATGTTCAATGATGCTGGCATCATTTTACAGTTCTTACATGCAAATGGCTGATTTTCATAGCTATATGAGCGTACAAAGAGGCATACTTTTAACGTAGAGAAATTACATTTCTTCACACATCTACTTTATAGAAATAATAGATTGTAAAACCAAAACAGATCAAAGAATTAAATAAGACATAACATTTTAATTACAGGACACTACTTTGAGTACTTAACTGGCATGCAAACAAGAGTCTGACTTTCCTTCTCTGAGGTCTCCACTAAATAAAACTGGAGAAATGTATTTTTCTTGACCACTGTTGCTCCCTTGTTCAACTTGATTATTTTATATCCTATTGCCCATAAGTTATCATCTCTTTGCGCATTTCAGGAGAGTACAAGCAGAGTAGATGCCAATCTTCTTGTCTCCATGACATAGAAAGATGATACATTTCCACCTGCGTTTATTGAACAAACCAGAAATAATAACCAACCAGGGAGGAAGGATGGCGATTCATTGTTCCTCAGATGACTGTCACGACATGTGAGGAACCTTATTTTCACTAAGCCATCTAAGGCTATGGAAATAAAAGAGGTGGGAAGACAATATTGATACAGCAAATTGCTCCTTATTTAAAGATGCTTTTAATATGGATATAGCTTTATAATCTGTCAAATAAAGATGGCACACAGAGATAAAAATAAAATGTCAGAACAAAAAATGTTCTTTTCTTCCCTGTGAATAAATTTACACGTCAGTCAAGAAGCTGTCAGTGCCTCTCCTGAATGAGTGGCATGTCTTAAGTAAGTAAAAGCAGGAGAATAACTAACAAGAATAACTAAAGGGTGAAACAGAGAAATTGACAGCCTTGATGAGGGAGGATTCTTCCCTGCCCAGGGAATGTATTCAGTTAGAATAATGCCTGCAAGCAAGCAAAGAAATAGTAACAAACTAGTAATTATAATAGAAAGAAATCTAAACAGAAATTCAAATTTGGCTGTTTGAGGCTCTCTGATGATGGATTCAAGAGTATGTGGTAGAATTACTTTTCCAAATAAGAGCCATTATTCATTAACATTTTATTAATATTTGTTGCATTGTTATTGTGACTTTTTTAATAGGAAGGGAGAGTAACTTCATTTTCTTAAGCCAACTGGTAGAAAGCTATTTTGCAGAAGGCTAACAGGAGTTTTCGCATAGAAGGATGATCTATGTGTAACTGTACACAAGATGGCTACATTTCTAAAGTCATATTCACTCCAATAATCTACCACTTGAGTCCTGTCTCCATCTTTGCATTTTACTGTCTTGGAATGGGATAAATTTCTCTGCAGAGTAGCCTTGAATGATGATCTTCAAAATCTTACTATTCAGAGTAGCTAAGATTTTGACATTAGCTAACAATACTCAGATGCCCATATTTGTTTTTTAAACTAATGACCAAAAGGCTCTACTGGGCACACATATGAATGTGAGGTCAGAAGAACAGGTGCCACAGCTAATATGTTTTACCAGATATTAAATAGATAAACCTCTATTTCAATAAAATTAGAATATTAATTCACACTTATTCCTCATAATTATTGTTGGTATGATACGAAGCATGACACAGATTGCTGAGTGCTTGCTCTTTTCATGATCTGGATCTAGAAAAAATTTAATCTACAAATAAACAATGAAGATAGAAGTTCTTATTCTTATGTATTAGGGAAGAGTTTTAAAAGGGACAGTGTCAGTAGCACAGAAATTTCAAACAATGTGCTGCTTAAGGCCAAAGCTATACTTTGCTTCCTTTCCTTTTCTCCTTTTCAAGTCACCTTCCTTCTTCCTCCTTTTTGTTTGGTAATTTATCACACTATTATTCCTAAAATATGCTTCATATATCTTACTTTAACATAAACTATGGGGAAAACCAGGGCAGGATTTTAGCTCAGGTAGTTAAAGAACAGTAGTCAACCTACTTTTCACTTGACAGTGGGCGCAGCCTTAAGGAAGTAATCAACAAATGAAATCACTATGGAAGGAAAATAGCAACCTCATCCACCTCCTGAGATGCTGCTGAACCAACAGGAGAGAACATAACAGGGTTTCTTATCAACCCCTCTAACACTTATACCTTCAGCCTAATGATGTTGAAACATCATCTGAATCGAAACTCAGGTGCAAACTACAAAATAATGTATTGTATAAATGCCAATGACTTGGGACATAATTAAACATTAGAGAGAACCATTGCAGATTAACAGATAAAAGAGACAATAACTTACTACAGTAAACATTGTGCATTTTATTTGCTGTAGACAATATTGTTGGAATAATTACTGAAATCTGAGTAATGTCTATATGTTAGATAAGAATATCGAATTGAGGTTAACTTACCAAAATTATTGTTTGTTACATGATATAGTAAAATAACATCTTTTAATATAAGCAACTTCACACTGATCTAGGGATAAAAATTTAATTTAATAATTCAAACTAACATTTCAGGAAATAAATTACTTGAATATATCCCTGGAAGTTTTTATAAATATGAGGATGTGTTGCAAATAAAAGTAAAGAGAAAAAATAAGCCATAAATTTATAGAAATCCACCTCAGAAAATCAACTTATTATTATTGAAACCCATATTTGCAAACTGGATAATGAAACTTAATGAAATTGTTTTAAGAGATGATGGGTGAGGAACAAGTGTGGTAGTAGGGTGAATTTGACCCAGGAATATTGAAAACATGTGTGGCTATCTCATAATGAATCCGAATTATAATATTTTTAAAGAACTAAAATATTAGCAGTGCTCCATTCACTGAACTTCCTCTGAAGAAGCGAGGTGAGATGCTATTGGTTCTCATATAAAAATGTGTTCCTGGGATAATGCACACAAATAGGAATGTGATTTCAGTAGTCAACAAGAAGGAAACAGCTAAATGAATTGAGATAAATAAGGCAACATTTAAAATGATATTTACAAATAGCACATGCTGGAA
Organism: Dipodomys spectabilis; assembly: GCF_019054845.1. NCBI lineage: Eukaryota > Metazoa > Chordata > Mammalia > Rodentia > Heteromyidae > Dipodomys > Dipodomys spectabilis. The sequence continues at coordinate 15,668,436 of NW_024870709.1, forward strand.
TTTGAATGGAAAATAAATGGCTATCGAGAAAAAGACACTACTTTCTGACTCCAAATTGCCTAAACATTAAAAACAAATGGTGATCAGTAGTATAATCCTGGATTCCTTCTTGTATTCAACTTTGGGGGTGGAGGCGTGAGAGAGGTGGGGGGAGGGAAGGGCTAGTGGGAGAACATCAAGAGAGAGGGTAACAATGCTCCACAAGAAATGTACTAATTGCCTTCCTCATGTAACTCTAACCCCTCTGGGCAGCATCTTTACAATAAAATAAAATCTAAAAACATTCATAAGCAAATAATAGTTAAATAGAATATGTACTTATAAACTAAAAGGCTCTGGGTTAATTTATAATAGGCATATTTTTTTCAGTTTCTTCCAATTTGTGGAAAATAAACCTTTCAAAATAACTTTATTGTAAAATTAGTGTTGGGGATAATATGAAAGATTTTTCTCATATTTCTGATTTTTCTTCTAATTTATATCGATGTTTTTGACATTGTAGGCATATATTAACCTGTTTGGTACAAAATAAAATCTCAGACATTACTGATTGCTCTCTATAATCAAACAACACAACAATTGATTTTACATAAACTCCGCAAAACCAGATTACTTTGAAGGAATCAGGATCCATACTGCAGAAAACAAATTGATAAACAAATAAATCTAGAGTGTAAGAAAATATCAGGACTATATCTCTGGAAAATGTCAAAAACTTATGCCTGGGACAAAGTATCTAATAAAAAATATGTATATCTATAAATTTTCCTATCATTTATGTCTTTAAAATTGCATTTTACAAACAACAACAACAACAGGGGTTATACCATGGGGGAAGAACGTACAAAAGACACACAAAAAAATCACATAGTACATTAAAAACAACAACAACAACAACGAATAAAGCTCTGTGTCCATATCTTTGGGTTCATTTCACTTAGCATCATCTTATATAGTCATATGTACATAACTTTGAGCTTTTCTGCTTGCCTGGTAAGATCATCCTACATGTATACTAGTTATTGCAAATAAGGGAAACCATAGAACCTGTTTCTTTGGGTCTGGCTTACTTCACTTAATAAAATTTCTTCCAAGTCTTTTCATTTCCTAACAAATGGGGCAGTGTGATTCTTTCTGATGGAGGCATAGAATTCCACTATATATATCACTTTCTTGATCCATTTTCTTGATCCATTTATCTACTGAGTGGCATCTGGGTTGGTTCCATATCTTAGCTATAGTGAATAATGCTGTAGTGAATTAGTTGTACTGATAGCTTTAGTATGGCGGTGTGTCTTCCTCCGTCCCAGGAAAGACAGACGTGGTCCAAGGAAAGATAAGTGCACCACTGGCCAGTTCCCCAGCCTCCCTTAGCCCAGGAGACAATCTGACAGCTGGGAGTCAAGTCAAGCAGGAACTCGTTTATTAACACACAACAAACACTTTTTAAAGCAAAAGAGACCAGGTGGCATGGGAGGAGAGGAAAAGGAACCAACCAATCACTGTAAAAGGTCACACCCTATCATGCACCTAAGCTTCCAGGAGCTGTTTATGCACTGAAAGTAAACAAATCAGGCTCCCACTCAATTACCTCTCAGCGCCATCTTTGCTGCCCATGTGCCCTACAGCCTAGTTTGTGAACATTTGGGTAAATGCCCAGAAGTGTGATTGCTGGGTTCAGGGGAATTCTATGTGTAGTCTTTTGAGGAACCTCTATCATATATCCCGTGTTGTCACTGTACTTGATTTTGATACTCTGCATCTTATACATACATTTATCTAATTTGGGGAGGGGAAGGCAAATAACAGAACACTGAAACAAGGACACTAGATGAACCATTGCAACAATGATACCCACTAGATACTATATTGGAAATGAACTTTACAATTTCGGGGGGAGGAGAGGGAGGAGTTAGGGAGATAGGGAGAGAAGGGATGGTAGGGGAAAAACAGAGGGGGTAACAATGCTAAATAGGAAATGTACTCATTACTGATGTAACTGTAACCCCTCTGTATAGCATCTTTACAATAAAATAAAATTTACAAAATGCATTTTAAACCTTGAAAGATGGATATTAGTATCATTAAAAGACAAACACTTATTGAAAATAGTTGAAAATAAGAAAATGAAATATTGTCATGAATGATTTAAGAAGGTAGCATCCAATATACGAAGGCAAGAAATTCATGTGAAAAATTAGATTCTTAAGCTAGCATATTTTATCTTCCTAACACATTCAGAATCTCCAAATAGCTATACATCTGTGGTCTAAGTCATAACCCTATGAAAATAAAGCATGCTTTCTGAAGGGATAGACCTTCATAAAGTTGGGAGGAGTTGACCAAGGAGCTTAACTAATTCTTGCCTTACAGGGGGTGTTTGAAATGTTCACATTGTGCTCAGTAGTCTTTGATCTCCTAAGATCCTATTCATGGCAGCGAAACATAGAGAAGAGTGAATAAAGTAAAAACATAAAGGACAATGCCCAGGGGAAGCATAAAGATACAGTTGTATTTTAATATCTTTTTTTTTACATAACAACAGTAATAATGTCCTGGATTTCAATTTCTTTTTACACTCATGTGCCTCAAAGAACTTAGTAAAGTCAAAGAAGCCTGCCAGCCATACAAGTTAGTCAAGTATTATTACCTACTTTATAGGAAAGTAAATCAATATATAGTAAAATGAAGCAATTATTCCAAAACAAAATATCCTTTACTAGTGCAAACATTTTAGTCACATCAAGTTATGTCCCAAGGGTAAATGACTATGGAAATAATACAGTGAGAAACGGGTCATAGGAGAAACAAGGCCTCTTAAGTTGGAAAAGTGGGGCAATGGATATTTTTTCTTCTTAAAGTAAAAATTAAAAGTAAAACACCAGGCCTATGGGATAGGTACATCATGAGATCCTGTTCATCAGAATAGCCTTTCAAACACAGGTATGCTTTGCAGTGGACAGAACAGTTTTAGTTCGCAGTGCTGAGAATCAGACAAGAAGGTAATATTTTTGTTTGTTTTGTTTTGTTTTGTATTTTTCAGGTAATACTGTGGAGAAGAGAGATGCATTGACCCACTGGCAACAAAATTCTTTAAAACCAAAGAATGAGCAAAAATAGACAGACAAGGTAATAAAGAATCACATGTTAGAACAAGACTTAAATGTCCAGAAGAAATTTAGTATTATGGTCTAGTGATTTCTTAAAATTGGTAGCTTTATGATTCAAAGAAAATGATGGTAATCAAAATGAGACTTATAACTAAACCAGCAATTTAAATTCTAGATACTCTGAATGTGTTTATACTCCATTTGAACTTAACATGTACAGAAATGTTTCTAGATATTTCCCAATGAAATATTGCTTGTACATATAAAAATGCTGATAAGAAAGTATCAAAATGAAAGTTACAGGATTATTGAGTATGAAGAGAAGTTATATATTTATTAATTTTCATATGCAAAATATTTAGAGTTTATTGGTATTATAGTCTAATAGGGACAATATAAATGTTATATAAAGCTGAAATAAAAGTAATACTGTCAACAATGTAATTATTCCACTAGGAGCAACTGTATTTCGAAAAGTGAAAAATTTACTATCCAAATTATTCAATTTGAATAACACCTTAACACTTCTCCATAGTAAGTTTGAGCTCTATCTATCTATCTATCTATCTATCTATCTATCTATCTATCTATCTATCTATCTATTTATCTATCTATCTACCTATCCATCTCTGTCTGTCTGTCTGTCTGTCTAACTAGCTAAGTATCCTCTTATCTATGTATTTTGATGCTGGTCCTAGGACTTGAACTCAGGGTCTGGGCACTATTCTGGAGCTCTTTTGCTGTAAGCTAGCACTCTATCACTTAAGCCACAGTTCTATTTCTGGCTTTTTATTGATTAATTGGAGATGAAGAACCTCATGGACTTTCCTGCCTGACCTGGCTTCAAATCTCAATGTTCAGAGTTCTAGCCTTCTGAGTAGTTAGGATTACAGGAGTGAGTGTGGTTGTTGTTATTTCTTTGTTCTTGTCTTGAGGGTTGAACTCAGGGTTTAGGCAGTGTCTCTAAGCCTTTTAAATCGAGGTTAGCATTGTACAATTTGAGACACAGCTCCACTTCTGGATTTTTGGTGGTTAACTGAAGATAAGAGTCTCAAGAACTTTTTTGCATGGCCCTGTTTGGAATTGGGATTCTAAGATCTCAGTTTCTGGAATAGCTAAAATTGTGGGTTCGACCCAGTATAACACCTGTTTTCACTGTATTTGATGTTGGTATAATTTGGGGAGGGGAAGGGAAAAAACAAAATGTTTAAATAGGGATATAGCTTGACCACTGTAACAATAACATGAACAAGACATTATGTTGAAAAATGAACTTTACAATTTAGGGGGTGGGGATAGTGTAGCTGTGGAGGTGGGAGGGAAGGGATGGTGGGGGGAAAAACAAAACAAAGGAGGAGGCAACAATGCTTGATAAGTAATGTACTCATTACCTTACTCACGTTATTGTAACATGTCTGTGCAGTGTTTTCACAGTAAAAGAACATAAAAAATTGTGGGTTCGAACCACTGGTGCTTCAAATTCCAGTTTATTTTTGTGAGTTGTAATATCAATATTACAGGCAATCAGGAATAAAAATTGTAGTTGTATATTTTAATTGTGTATCTTCCTATGTTCTAGGTTTAGATATAAATTTTGTTTCTATTTGTCTAAAGAGGAGCTTTATATTATCTCTTGATATTTACAACTACTGATTGGTGGGTCATATATCTTGTGAGCACTCAATTATCTACTATTCTAATGTAAATTCACAACTTACTTGTATCATTATGATTAATGAGGTCCCACTTATGATCATGAAAGTAGCATCTCACACAAAATATTCTTCCAGAAATTAGTAATTTTACTCATAGTCCTCTGAATATTCAAATTCATTCTATCCCCAAGTAGTCTTTATTTTACTTCACATCGTCTGTAGTTAGTGCATACACTTATTTCTCTTACTGCTAATGAAAACACTCATTCAGGTTCATCAATTATTTTATTTTGAGCAAACTTTTTTATTTGTAAACTGTGAACACTTTTTTCATTCATCAGAATGAAAATAATATTTAATAGTGCTTATGCTTCATATCATAATGTGAAATATTAACATGGAATCCTATTAATTTTATAACATGACAGAGATACTCTATTTTATCGGATACTTGTATCACATTTTTTAACCCATCTATAAATTGGCAACAAGTTTGGAAAAAAGAAAAAGGGCAAATTTCTATCAAGAATATCACATTCCCAAACTTTCAGTGGATGCAAGAAACCACTGATGGTATCAAACCCTGAAGATATTGTATTTATTCTCACAGAGTTGCTCAGTGACTTACAGGTGGATATACATACTCTGTACCAAAGGATGATTTATGTCTTTAGCCAGGCAAAATGAGGTAAAAAAAAAAAATCCATTACTCTATTTTAAATGATTCTTGAATATTTCTAGGCCACAGCTGATCATGATTTACATAAATTGCTGAAAGAGATCTTCAAGTTAAGGGAACAACTTACAGTAGCCAGTTTACAGTATTTCTAGCTAAAACTCCAAAATATTTTGGACCAAGATAATATTCTCCTTTACATCCCTTAACACTATTCTACGATGAAGAGATAAAATTGAGGTCTCAAACCAAATTTTGTCTCAGAATGTCACTTGATTATTCAAAACTATATCTTTTCATCCCTCTCTCTGCTTTGGTTCAATCTCTTCTCTCCTGATTCAGTTGTCCCTGAAGTCCTCTAACCTCTGAATCCCGCACTTCTTTGATTGTTTGAGACTCTTTTGTGCCCTGTCATTTATTCTCTTCCCTCATGGACATTGATTCTTCTAGGCAGACACTATGCTATTTATGCACTTAAGTTCTCAATTTGATGAGTATCTTTTTTATTTACTTTTATTTTTTTGTCAGTTGTGGGGCTTGAACTCTGGGCCTTAGCACTGTCCCTCAGCTCTTCAGCTCAAGGCTAGCACTCTACCACTTGAGCTACAGCACCACTTTCGGTTTTCTGGTGGTTTATTGGACATAAGAGTTCACAGACTTTCCTGCCCAGGCTGGCTTTGAACTGTGATCCTCAGATCTCAGCCGCCTGAGTAGCCACCGGCACCTGGCTGGTGAGTATCTTTTATTAGCTCAACTTATTAAATCATTTTTAAAATTAAAGAAAATAAGTCATACTATTAAAAAGTGAATAGCAACAGAAAATATCACAAGAATTATTTGGATAGAATGTTCCTACTATTGCTAGCTACTAATCTAAAATAGCAATTGAAGAATTGCTTCAAATTATTTAACACAAAATATTATTCACTTTAATAAATTTTATAATTTCTATGAAATCAAAATGATTATTTAAATTAATAGTATTTGGTAATTAAACATATAAAAAAGATCTAATCTAAATTTAATTTACAATGTTCCCTAAACCCATGGCTTTTTTATATTACCCTTAACCTAGTATGATTTAACTTCAAAGTGGCCATGCAGATTTAATTATGTGTGAGCTCCTAAGGGATATACTCATATATCAGTTCCCATCTCTTGCGGACATATCATTTACAGTTAAGTTACAAACCACTAAAAATCAATTTTTAATGGAAATATTCCTACAACCTTAACTGTAAAAGATCAAAAATGCAGGTATAATACCAAGTAGCAGGTTATTAACTTTAACTTGAATTTTAGGTTCTTTTACACAAGACTATGGCAGCCACAAACAAGAGCATTTACCACTTCACTTAGGAGAAGATTATTCATCAATGAGATTCAGTGGGTCCAGCATTGAGCCCTTGGGAGCTCAAGAGGGAATTCGGGTCTGCTTCCCGAGAATGAATTGAACCAAAACAACAATGGAAACAATGAAACTGTGCTAAAATAATGTTCATGTACTATTGCAGCAGGGCAATATAGACTTAAGTTGATGTCATTACTAATCCTAACACCTCACAAAATACTTACATATGGTGTTTCAATGACTTCAAAAACCAGTAGCAGTATTGAAGCAGTATTTCGTTATCATAAAATATGCATCTGCTCTTATTCCTACAATTGTGTAGTTTACATATATTTTAATAAACTTTTTGAGTCCATACTAATGTGCTAAAGCCAAAAGAAATACGCCTAATTACTAGTCAGATGCCAATAATGATAAATTACTAAGCTAAGGTCCAATTAAAGCACAATTTGTAAATTAAAATATTTGTGATTGAAAATGAGAAATTATACTAGAGTCTACAAGTAAACAGGATTTCAACTGTGATGTATAATTTTTAAAAATGTGTATCTCTACAAAGTATTCATACTGTTTTGTTATTATTCCTTGAAAGTCTGCTGTATAAATATAATATTTTAAGATTGTTCATTTTTTGAAAAAATAGATAATATCTATAAACACTATGGCAGTTAATTATTTTAAAATGTCAAATATACTGAATTTTAGAACTAAAATATACTATAGAAATAAATTGGATAAGCTTTATTATCTCACAGTATTAACCAGGTTGTGCACGAATTTTGAGCTATGTACTATCCTTATTGAATTCTATTTGTCTTACATTTTCATGTTATAAACACTAGGATTCAATTGTAAATTCCAATACTCCCAAAATGTTTCTTAGGAAATGTTATTATCTTGGGTGAAATGCTTTAATGGAAATCGTATGATTGCAACTATGGGATTTAATTGTGAAGGAATTTTGGTTTTATAATAAAAAATGAATTATGTTTCTCTAGATCCTAGGGGAACATCTAAGTTTACAACAAATTGTAAAGACTACATGTGAAGTTCTAGGCATTGAAAATGTGTTTATGTTCAGGTACTGACTTAGAAGTTGGCTCATTTGTAACAAAATTTTTTTTTCAGCTTTCTTTAGTGTTATATGATGGAAACTGGAACAATTTCTGACACAAAATAAAGGTTGATTAATGTTTGTTAAATGCAATTTACTTTCCAATATCAACTACTACTCTTTAATTTTTTTAAATGTTTGAAAATTCTTGTCTACAATACCCAGAGGAAAGCCCAAACTATTTAATCTTAGCGATAAATTTCTAAGTAGAACTTCTAGTTGCTTGAGGCTCAATTTGAAATCCCTTGTTCTAGTGTAATGTAAATTTAATCTTCACTGCAAATTCTGTTCAAGCCTGAACATGAATTATTTTTATTACATTTTTTATCCAGACCACTAACTGATGCACAAAACATATATGCTATAATTATACAATATATTTCTGCATTAACTATTCTACAAAATGTATTTTATATTGAAGCAATAAAAGATTTAGAGACTGGTATTTTCTTCGTCAATTTTCCTATGAGAAGACATATTTTGTCAATGGTAAGATTTAAGAGGAAATAGGCTAAAACATGAAACAAAAGTAAACTTTGAAATAACACTTTCGAATTTTTAAATTTCCTTTGGACAATGTAAAGTACAAAAATAAAATGCACTTAGCTGTTATTAATAATGCACAATTGTTAACTTACTTTTCTAAATTCCTTTATCTACCCTATCTTTTTCTCTTTTTACTCAATAATTGTGGTGCAATAGTTTAGGCAGTAACTGTGTATACAATGAGCTTTATAAATAGATTCCCAGCCTGTATTATATTGGAGATTAATTGTATACTACTATAAAAACAAATGATAAGAATTAAAACAATATATAATATACTTGATTTTTAAAATCAATTGAGAAAACAAACAACAACAACAAAAAACAAAACCTCCATAATCTTAAAACTCTCCAAAATTTTCAGACATTATTTTATTCTAGATATGGAATTTATTTAATTGTTAGATTCACAGAAGAAAATATTGTACCTGAAATGCTTTGTCCTTTTTAAAATTTTATTTGCTTTGTTTTTACTTACTGAAGAAAATATTGTACCTGAAATGTTTTGTCCTTTTTAAAATTTTATTTGCTTTGTTTTTACTTATATTTTTCTTTATTTTTTCACATAAAATATTGCACATATTTTGGGAATAATATTTTGTTGCCTGTGTATATTGTGCCATATGTGACACCTCATATATTTAAAATTTCTTTATAGCTCTTCTAAAATATTCAATAACACTCAAGGTGAGCACTCTACCAATTGAGCCACAGTGCCACTTCCAGTTTTCTAGTGGTTTATTGGAGATAGGAGTATCATGGAGTTTCTTACCCAGGCTGGCTTTGAACTGCGATCCTCAGAGCTCAGTCTCCTGAGTAGCTAGGATTATCTGTGTGAGCCACCGGCACTCGGCTAAGAACAATTTAAAACCAGCAAATGAATTAGGAGGAGAAGACTCTTCAAACACATTGTAGAATTATGCATCTATGAAATTACATGTTGAGTTTATGGGACAAGAATATTGTGCATTGTCTTAACATAAAAGACAAATTGTTATGAGACTTTTTTGTGAGATGAAACCATATCAAATCCTCATTTTCTTACTTTTTGGGACCCTTCTCATTATGATTCATCAGTTTGAGGACACAGCTACATGAAATTTGACAGGCCAAAGATGGTTGTGGAGATGGTTGTGAAAAAAAAAAAACAGGAAAAGAAGAAGTTGTAGGCAGATGGATAGGAAGAGCCTCAGCTGAGTCTCAGTTGCAATATGTGGTGATTTGTCGAGGAATTATGAATCCTACAGAAAGAAGCTGGCATTTTTATATCTCTGTAAGGTTCAGTTGCTGGCTCAGAGTAGCCTATGGGATGCAATGCCCTATCATTAACACCTTTTATAGTTCTACAGGGAAAAGAGCCAGGGTCATCAACCAATCATTCTCTGTAACATTTCTTGAAGGAACTGAGCAGCTTATTTTTCTGCTATATTACATTGAGTGAGATGAGAAGTTTTTGGTTAGTTTAAATATTCTGTATTTTGATGTACTGTTAGCTTCAAATCTTTATAACTTTGTCAAAATGCATCAAAGTAGACACAAAAAGCAAAACCTCCATAAACTTAAAACTCTCCAAAATTTTCAGACATTATTATACTTGATATGGAATTTTATTGTATTTTCTTTTATTGTAAAGATGCTGTGCAGAAGGGTTAAAGTTACATGGGTAAAGGAATGAGTACATTACTTGTGGAGCATTGTTACCCCTTCCCTTCCTTTTTGTTGTCCCACTATCCCTTCCCTCCCCCACCACCAACATTTCTCCCCAGTCCTTACCCCCCCTCCCCCCAAGTTGTAAAGATCTTTTCCAATATACTGTCTTGTGTGTATCCTTGTTGCAATGGGTCATTCTGTGTCCTTGTTTTAGGGTTTTGTTATTCCCCTTCCCCTCTCCAGATTAGACATACATACATACAAGATGCAGGATACCAAAATCAAGTACAGTGACAATAGGGGATAAGGGATAAGAGAAAGAGCATACAAAGAAAGAACAACAACAACAACAATAACAAAACAAAATCACATGGTACATTTAAAACAATAACAATAAAGACAGACGTCTTGTGTCCATATCTTGGGGCTCATTTCACTTATATGGTCATATATACATGGCTTTGAGCTTTTCACTTCCTCTGATAAGATTATCCTGTATGTATACTAATTATTGCAAATAAAGGAAATCATGGGACCCAAATTTCTTTGGGACTGGGTTACTTCACTTAATATGATTTTTCCAAGTCTCTCCATTTCCTAACAGATGGGGTGGTGTCATTCTTTCTGATGAAGGTATAGAATTTCACTATATATATATATATATATATATATATATGTTACATTTTCCTGATGAACTCATCTACTGAGGGACATCTGGGTTAGTTCCATATCTTAGCTATGGTGGATAATGCTGCGATAAATGTAATTGTGGTAGTTTTAGTATGGCCTTGTTTGTGATCATTTGGGTAAATGCCAAGAAGTAGGATTGCTGGGTCATAGGGGAGCTCTATGTGTAGTCTTTTGAGGGAACTCCATTCAGAATAACAAGGTGGTTGGACAAATTTACACTCCCACCAACAGTGCAGTAGGGTTCCCTTTTGGCCACATCTCTCCAGCATCTCTCATTATTAGATTTTTTGATTATAGCCATTCTAACTGGGGTAAGTGAAACTTTTTTTTTTTCTTGGTCGTTTGTGGGCTTGAACTCTGGGCCTGGGCGTTGTCACTCAGCTCTTCAGCTCAAGGCTAGTACTCTACCACTTGAGCCACAGCGCCACTTCTGGTTTTCTGGTGATTAATTGGAGATTAGAGTCTCTGGGCTTTTTTCTCTCTGGGCTGGCTTTGAAACGGGATCCTCAGATCTCAGCCCCGCTGAGTAGCTAGGATTACAGGCATGAGCTATGGGCTCCCGACCATGACCAACATTTTTTTTGGGGGGGGAGTCTGGTCATGGCGCATGAACTCTGGGCCGGGGCATGAACTCTGGGCCTGGGCGCTGTCCCTCAGCTCTTCAGCTCAAAGCTAGTGCTCTACCACTTGAGCTACAGCGCCACTTCCGGCTTTTTTCTTTTTGCTTATGTGGTGCTGAGGAATCGAACCCAGGGCCTCATGCATGCAAGGCAAGCACTCTACCACTGAGCCACCTTCCCAGCCCATGACCAACATTTTTATGTGATGTTTGTTTTAAAAATATTTTTTTAAAACATGTATCTGGTCACACACCTTTAGTTTATGCCTGTAATCCTATCTACTCAGCAGGCTGAGATTTGAGAATTGTGGTTTTAAGTCTTTCCAAGCCTTAAAATCTAATGGATTCTTTTTCCTTAGTTAACATTAAAAAACTTGAATGGAACAATGGCTCCAAGTGGTTAGAACATTAATCTTGAGCAAAAATACTTAGGGATAGCATGTAGGCCCTGAGTCTAAGCTCAGGCTTGACACACGCATGTGTACGCACGCGCACGCGCACACACACACACACACACACACACACACACACACACATTGGTTAGTGTTGATATAAAATTCTAATTTTATATTCAGTGATCTGTTTTTTTATTTTTGTCTTTTGGTTTTTTATTGATTGATTGATTGATTGATATTGAGGTTTGAATTTAGGGCCTAACAGTCTCTCAGGTTGCTTATTCAGCTGGCCCTCTACCACTTAAGCTTCTATCAGGACTCTTTGCTAGTTACTTTGAAGATGGAGTCCCATTGAGTCTTTTGTCTGAGCTGGCTTCTAATGGTGATCCTTTCAATCTCAGCTCCCAGAGTAAGTAGAACTGAAAGTCTGAGCTACAGCATTTTCTCTTTTAATTCATTTTCCACTTAGTACTGTTTATTTTATATCTTATTATATCTTAGTCATGTTTATTTTTAAGAAAACACCCATGAGAAGAAAATATTTGTTCTTGGTTTAAAATATTTAATCTGACTCATTTGTAAATGGCAAATAAGATTGAAATCCAATAGACAATTATTTAGAATATGTTATTTTGGAAGCATTGTTCCATTGTCTTTTGGTACCTATTGTTACATGTGAGAAATCTGTCAGTCTGCCAGAATTCATTAAAGAAGACTTTACTTGTATGTGTTGTGTGTGTGTTTGTGTGTGTTGATATTTTATGCTCTGATAATTCTCAGTGTGAAGTTGTTTATATATTTCCTGCTTGGAGCATGATGTGATCTTTTAATTTCAAGACTAATGTTTTTATTCAAATCTGGAAAACATTCATTTCTATGAATATTTTCTTTTCTCCATTCTGTTTGTCATGGTTCTGAGAATCCCAACAGTCAGTGCACTTAATTGGAAGCAAAACAAATGAACTGCCTCATATAAAGAGAAAATAAATCACTGGGGGCTTGCAAATAAAACTCAGAAAATGAGCAAGAGCTCCTCAAAGTAAAGCAATCAGCACATCAATGACTACGTACACTAACAAGCCTAAACTGCATACTTGCCATGGCCGCTGAACATAAGGTAGGTAGCTTGCACCACCATTAACACTAATGCTAGATGCCAAGTACTGCCTTCACAGACACATCCACTGGCCCCTAAGACAGTATGTTTTCTTTTCTGTGAAAAAAGAAAATATTTGGTCTCCTTTCTTTATAAACATTAATTCTGCATTATTGTTTGAAGTAGGTGTGTTTCATTGCCTGAAGAATTATATTTCAGCCATTACTATAAAAAAGGAACTCTCCATGTGTCCTTTCTAGTGACCATATCAGGATGTAGGCTTTGTGTTTAGTTTGGAATAATTTGAGGCCTTCATCTCCCTCTATGATGATTCATTATAAGCCAGTATTTTGCATACATTTCTTCCAGATATATTAATAGATGAATGTAATTTTCCCTTGTACAAACAGAAATATATTCTTTCTCCTCTAATTCGAAAGCTCATATATTATTTCTAAGGCATTAAATATCCATATGACATCATCTCAATATACTGTACTGTTTGAGTTAATTTGTATATATAGCCATTAGTCAAACTACATAAATATTACTGGAGAGAATAAATCATATGTTAAGTAAATACAAAATGTTGTAAGATGTGGTTATTTTAACATGACAGACACTATATGTGTAGCGATTAATATTGGCAACATACTTCATGTTCTCTGAGCAATATTAGACATTGAAGTCTTGATCAATTTCATATCCTTTGTCCATAATTAGAAGTCTTCCTTTTAATTGAGTGTGGTATAATATCTATAATACCCATAATGTGGTGATTTTAAGTATGAAGATTATAGTCAAAGTGCAGCCTCAGTCAGAAAGCATGAGACCTTGTCCAAAATATAACTAAAGCCAAAAAGGAGTAGGGACAAAACTCAACATTAGGACACCTGCCTAAATAGTTCTAAGCTTAAGGCAAAACTCTGGTGCCACCCATCGAAATCAATTATTAATACTAAAATAATATCAATATTAATAAAAATAAAATGTCATTCATCCATGTTTTACTCAAATATTAAATATTGTGACCTCGATGTGTATGTACATGACAGAGGGAATGTATTGATACCTCAGTTGTCAGATGGATGCCAATGATATTATCCTTCGATCTCTGAAATAGCTAACACTTATATAAAGTTCATACATGAGAACTTGTGATTACAAATATCAGAAAATCTTTAGCAATCAGTTTCATGTTCCTTACTTTCAGATGAATGTATCACCCTTCCAGATCACATCCTCTTTTATCGTATTTGTTTTTGTTAGCCATAAATTGTGATACTGACATAACTTCATATAGCCGTTTTTCAAGTAGCATGAGTCTTAAATTCCCCAATCATATGTGTATATTTAACCATCTGTTGTCTTGATATTTCCAGGCAGATTCCTACTGGAAAGCCATTTTACTGAGCATATACAAAGTTAAGAATACATTATCCTTTGATGTTTAAGTTACTATGTTGGGATTTATTTGTTTGAATTCATACTTTTACTATGCTGAAAGTCTCCTAGATTGATGTAACCAAACCTTAACCAATTTTCTGTAGCTTAAAAGTCTGATGTCAGTCAATGGGGGCTTGGAGAATGGTTTTGCATATTCGGCAATGGTGACACATTTTACTTACCAAGATGCATCTCTAGTTACAGATATTGGTCTGATAATGTATATTGCTGACTATTCATCCTAAAGATGCAAAAATGACTTCAGGAAATTACTATATCCATCATTGAGCATGAATTCACCACATTAGGAAGTAAATATTTCTCCCTCTCTAACCACTCCAAGAAAAAAGGTGGAAATTTGCGTTACATTTAACAAAGATAAATCCTAACTTCAAAACTCAACACTATAAAAATTCCATCAATGGATAGATATCATAGTTTTCTTTTTATCCCAACTCTATTTAGTTTTAAATGAAGCATTAAAAACTGCGTATACTTAAGCATCAAGTTGACTTTAAGTATAAATGCAAGAAATGAATGGTTAGAAACAAGATTAAGAATACTGTCATTACCTCCAGAAGTATTTTAGAAGTTCTGTAATTCTTCCCTTCTAGTCATTGCTACCAAAAATCCAGTGGCCTGCTTTTCTTTATTTGAAAACCAATAAATATATTAAAGTATCTGTGAACAAAGATCAAATTAAGAATGTAGAGCCCACTTAAATCGGTATCTTTTTCAATTTTATGAAAGGCTTCAGTGAAAATAAATAGCAAGCAATTTTCTATACTAAAGCATAAAATGTACATAGTAGGTGGGAAAGAAAGGAGGAAATACCTGGTTTGAAAATCAGATAAATATATACAAAATAATTTTGTGTACCACTATTTTTTTGTCAGTCATGGGGCTTGAACTCTGGGCCTGAGTGCTGTCCTTCAGCTCTTCAGCTCAAGGCTAGTGCTCTACCACTTGAGCTACAGTGCCACTTCTGGTTTTCTGATGGTTTATTGGAGATAAGAGTTTCAAGGAGTTTGCTGCCGGGGCTGGCTTTGAAGCATAATCCTCAGATCTCAGTCTCCTGAGTAGCTAGGATTACGGGAGTGAGCCACTAGCACCTGGCATTGTGTACCACTTATGATACCTCAAATACATTAATTATGAAAGAACAATAATGATTATGGATTTTTACAATATGAGAGATAGTTAGTATGTATATATTCCAAGATATCTGCCACTGAGAAAAATCTGAACATTCAGTTCTGATAGTGCATGTCTTGCAGACCCTGCAAAACATCCTTTGAGAAGTAACCATTGCTCTTGATTTACAACTAATAATTGAAATAGTATATTGATGTTAAAACAGTGTGTAATTTCAGTATACACATTCACCTACATAATACAGAAATTATCTAACACTAATTTGTTGGGTTTTACAATGTCTTCATTCGTTTCTACCTCTGGCTCCATCACGGTTATGGTGCATGATAGCTTTTCAGAACTGTGACTAACAACATGAGAAACCAACTTAAAGAGAAAAAAAAATTTAGGATTATGATTTCTGTGTTTTTCGTCCAGGTTAAGTTGACACCATAATTTTTGGGCTATAACAAGGCAAAAACACCATTGTTGATGGACATGGTGAAAGAAAATGCTCAATTGGTCACTGATGGCAGCGAGACGAGACAGAGACAAAAAGAGAGAGAAAAATAACTCTCAAAGACATGACCCCGTGATTCATATCTTCCAAAATCCTGATTGCTTCTTGATAACTTATGTAGTTAGTTATAAACCCATGAATGGATTTGTTCATAGAGGGATCTACTATCACTTTGGTCCAGTCACCTCTCCATAGCATCAGCTGGGGATAAAGCCAGGGAAATATTGTATCTAAACAAAGTGCCTACAATTCCCAAAGTATATGTGTTAAGTGCTTTGCATCTGAGTTTCTGTGAAAATATAAGAATATGTCTCACAAGGGAAGACTTGGTCCTTATACACTCCTAACGGATTGTTAGGCTGGGCACCCATGACTCATTCTTATAATGAGTTCATGGGTAATCTTAGCTGGTCAGGAGGCTGAGACCTAGAGTATCTTTGAATCTAAGCCAAGCAGAAAGTTTCTCACATTCAAACTCCAAATAAATAGCTAAAGTAAAGCTTGAATGTTTCACTTAAGTGGCAGAGAACCTTCCTAACAAGTACAAGATGCTAAAAGTTCATACTACTATATTGCCACAAAATAAAATATTAACAAGAAAAAATGATCACATGATCCTGATTCTTTCTGTCTAATTTTCTGGCTTGGAGATATGTAATTTACATATCCTATGAGTGAATACAAGCATGGTGCTATGAAATTGCTGAAAGTGTAGGCTATAAAAATGTTTTCTTTGAAAATCAGTTGTATCAAGAATTTTCATGGAAAAAATGGCAAGCTAAGTAATACTGACTCTAGTTTGTGTCTGGAAAACTGAGGGAAAGCATAATTAGCTCTTGATACTAACTTCTTGAAATGTAATTTCTTTAGGTAAGATGGTCTAGCATCATTTTGTCAAAAGAGAAGATGGAGAGTTCCGGGAAGATGGCAGAGGAGAAGCTGGAATCTGAACAAGCTCTCCCATAGAAAGCAGTTTTAGAGTTCCAGTGAACAGTCCTAAGCCAGAGAATCACACCAAGTGTGTCATCACAGGACAGAGAGTTAGTGAAGAGAGGGGAAGCCAAGGCAAGGAGACACATCTGAGCGCTTGCCAGCAACCGCCGCGGTGGCGGCAGGGTCGCGGCGGCGACTGCCGCCGTGGTCATACCTGAGACACAGAGAGTCCAGGACGAAGGAGCCAGACGCAGCGGACGAGTGGATTCTACTCAACACTAGCAAGAACCGACAAGGAGCTGACATCTTCATCCTGCAGTTTGCAGACCAGAGACGACCCAGTAGAAGCCCGACGTCCTCACTCCTCAGGAAGCAGAGGAGGGAAGGCCACCCCTCCCCCCCAGCAACGGTGATCTCCATCTTGGATACCAACAAAGCTCGGAGGAGCTGCCAGCTCCAGCTCAGGCCTTGGAATAAAACGAGTCATTTAGCAGGTCACAAGAGCTTAATGGTGAAGTGACCTGCCAGACTCAGCTCCATCCAGGGAAAAGTCACCCAGCTCAGGCGCCAGCCATTGGAATGGCTCTCCTTGCTGGGTAACCAGAGCCAGAGGCTGCCCCTCCCTCTAGCAGCCTCCACAATCAATTGAAAAACAGAAACCCTGAGAATGGCTCCAGGCTGGGCTCTGTGAGTTTTTTCACAAAATAGCCCCAGGGAAAAGCTACTGTTTGTTGAAAGGCCTCAACTCTACCCAGAACCTAGCCTCACCACTGCATCCCCCTCTTTTGTGATTCTCAAAACAGATCACCCTCCCATTAAACTAACCTGGGAGGGGGATCTCAAAATCGTGGGTAAAGCAGAGCATTTTTCTGCTTGTTCGAACAAACTGACTTAAGAAACCAATCAAGCCACAGGACCTCAAGCTGACCAGAGACTCCAACAAGAGGCTAGTTACAGACAAAAGGGAGATACATGATTCTTCCCACCCCCCCCCCCCCCCAAAAAAAAAATCAAAGAACTTTCTTTTTTCTTCTTTTTTTTTTTGGTACCATATATATAAAAAAAATTTTTTTTCCTTTTCTAAAACTTTTATTAATCTTTAATTTTTGCCTCTTTTGAAAAAATAATTGTTTTCCTATAACTTTTTTTTTCCTCTTATAATTTTTATTTTAGGAATACGTGAATGTGCGTTTTCCTTTCTTTTCTTGTCTTCTTTCTCTTTTTCTTTCTTTCTTAATTATCTTTTTGTTTTTTGTCTAGCTCTACTGAACTTCTGATCTTTTCTTCTCCCTTTCCTATCCATTTCACCTTTTCCTCTCTTTTGTTCTTCTTTATGTGACTTAACTCTTGTCCTGCACATCCTCAGATAAACCCGTAGTTAACTAGTAGACCCTATCCCCCATTGTGTACACACTTAATCCACAAATTTATTACTCAATTCAAAACCTCTGAGACTTAAATTCATTAATAGCAGTACTACCTCTTTATACTTATATAATATTTTAAGCATTTTTTTAAGTTTTTCACATCTCCTCTATGTCCCTTCCCTTCTCTCAATATATTCACATTCCTCTCTAAATAGATGGTCTTTTAATCTATATAATAACATTAATTTTTACGTTTCTATTTTTTTTCTGGTCTCTTTTCATTCCCCTTTCCCTTTCTTCTTTTCCTCTCTCTCTCTACTTGCATCCTACCCAACCTATTTCCTGCATTGTGATTAGGACATAGTTAACTCTCCCTGTGCCTCCCCACACCAATCTATCCCTATTTTTTACCCACATCTCTCCCTAACCCTAATAATTTCTGGTTTTCCAAATTCTTCTCTGCGGTTCAAAGTCCATTAACATATAGTTGTTTGATGTTGAATAGATGTATCTGTTGCACTAGATTGTATCTGTAGACTATTGACTGTACAAATGCAAACTTTGGTTGATGGTTGCCTTAAGATAGTGTTCTAGCACAAAACTGGTGCTATCTTCATCTCAAATGGGCAGAGTAAGCCGGAAAAACACAAGAAAAATGGCAAATTCGGGTATCTCAATTCCCAATCTTGATAATCAGGGGTCAGAACAGAAAATGAATAATCCAGAGGAGAGTTCCCAAATAGCTCTACAAACACTACTGGCAAACATGATAAATGAGAAGTTTGACAACTTACAAAGGACTCTGTATGAGCATGATAGGGAGAGAGAGGAGGCATCCCAGAAGTTTATACAGGAATATCATAAGCGTGAGGAAGCTACTCAAAAACTGATACAGGATTTGCGTGAACAACTTCAGAATACTCAAAGAGAAAGGGAGGAATGGCGTGAGCAGGCTGAGAACACTCAAAGAGAACTGCAGGAATCCCACGAATGGGAGGAGAGAGAACTGCAGGAATCCCACGAATGAGAGGGAGCTAATCAAAGAGTAATACAGGAATTGAGAGACCAGGTAGAGAACACACAAAGATCACTAAAGGCATTCATGGAATCCATTAACAAAGAGCTGAAGGAAGTCAGGGAGTCCACAAAGGGAATGCTGAATGGAACCCAACAGAAGGAATGGGAGTCCAAAGAAACCATAACCAATCAACTAAGTGATTTGAGAACAAACACTGAACACCAAATTAAGGAAGTAAAGAAATTCATACAAGACCTAAAACAGAACTTCAACAAAGAACTTGAAGCCATCAAAGCTGACCAATTAGAAGGAAAAGAGATAAAAAACAAAGTAGAGAGTCTTGACAGCAGGTTAGACCATGCAGAAGATCGAATCTCAGGGATTGAAGACAGCCTAGATATTATAGAGAAAGAACATACAACCATCCAAGACAAGTCCAAGAAATATGATAGATCTATCCAACACCTGGAAGACACCATCACAAGGCCTAATCCAAGGATAATGGGTGTAGAGGAGCACCTAGAAACAGAAGTTAATGGTCTAGGAAATTTGTTTAACAGGATCCTAGCAGAGAACTTCCCAAACATGCAAAAAGATAGGCCTATTCAGATACAAGAAGCCTTTAGAACCCCAAATAGACCAGACCAGAATAGGACATCCCACCATCACATTATAATCCACACAGGATCAACTCAGACCAAGGAAAAGAACCTTAAAGCTGTCAAGTAGAAAAGGTTAATCACCTATAAAGGGAAACCAATTAGAATCACCTCAGATTTCTCAGCAGAGACAATCAAAGCAAGAAGAGCCTGGAATGATGTATGCCAATCCCTAAAAACAAACAACTATCAACCAAGAATACTGTACCCAGCTAAACTCTCCTTCATAACTGAAGGCCAAAAGAAACCTTCCATAGCAAAGAAAAATTGAAACAATACATCTCCACCAAACCAGCCCTACAAAAGATTCTTAAAGATGTCCTACACATAGAAAACCAACAAGACCGCAATAAAGGCCAAGAAACTGCACCCAAACTGAGAATCCAAGAACCATAGGAAGAACCCAGTTTTCACAGCCCCCAAGAAGGTGGATAACATGGCAGGAACTCCCAAATACCTCTCAGTCCTATCTCTTAACGTTAACGGACTGAACTCTCCAATTAAGCGACATAGACTGTCTAGTTGGATTTAAAAACAAGACCCAGCCGGGCGCTGGTGGCTCAAGCCTGGAATCCTAGCTACTCAGGAGGCTGAGATCTGAGGATCATGGTTCAAAGCCATCCCGGGCAGGAGAGACCGTGAGACTCCTATCTCCAATAAACCACCAGAAAACCGGAAGTGGCGCTGTAGCTCAAGTGGTAGAGCGCTCGCGTTGAGCTGAAGAGCAGAAGGACAGCGCCCAGGCCCAGATTTCAAGCCCCACGACCAACAAAAAAAAAAAAAAAAAAGACCCTTCTATCTGCTACCTGCAGGAGTCACATCTTGCCCAAAAAAACAAACACATTTTCAATGTTAAAGGCTGGAACAAAATCTACCAAGCAAACGGCCCCCATAAACAGGTGGGAGTTGCAATTCTAATATCAGATAAAATAGACTTCAAATTAAAATTCTGAGAAGAGATAAAGAAGGTCTCTACATACTAATTAAAGGATCTCTCCTTTAGGAGGATATTACAATTCTAAATATCTATTCGCCAAACAATGGAGCACCCAAATTTATCAAAGAAACACTACTTTCCCTCAAATCCCATATAGATCCAAACACATTAATTGTTGGGGATTTTAACACACCACTGTCCCCACTAGATAGATCAACTCGGCAAAAACTCAACAGAGAAACTGCAGATCTAAACAGCTGCATAGATCAACTAGACTTAACAGACATCTACCGAACATTTCACCCAGCAGCATCAGAATGCACGTTTTTCTCAGCAGCACATGGAACGTTTTCTAAAATAGACCACATTTTAGGCCACAAAGCAAACTTGTATAAATTCAGAAACATTGAAGTTATACCTTGCATTCTCTCTGACCACAAAGGAATAAAATTAGAACTCAACACCAAAACCACCAAAGAAAGTCCGGTATCACATGGAGGCTGAACAACACACTGCTGAATCATGAGTGGGTTGGAAGAGATTAGAAAGGAAACTCAAATGTTCATGCTATTCAATAAAAATGAACACACAAATTACCAGCTCCTCTGGAACACAGCAAAGGCAGTACTCAGAGGCAAGTTTATAGTTCTGAGCTCCTACATCAACAAATTGGAGAGATCTGAAACTAACAATTTATTGACACATCTAAACCTCCTTGAAAAAGAGCAGCAATATAAACCCCAATCCAGTAGACGGAAAGAAATAATCAAAATTAAATCAGAATTAAATGAATTAGAATCCAAAAAAACTATAGAAAGAATCAACAAAACAAAGAGTTGGTTCTTCGAAAAACTTAACAAAATTGACAGACCCTTAGCAAATCTTATCAGAAAAAGAAGAGAACATACTCAAATTAATAAACTCAGAGATGAGAATGGAAACATCACCACGGAAACAACCAAGATTCAGAACATTATAAGGGAATACTTCTCAAAACTTTATGCTAATAAGTTTGAGAACTTGACAGAAATGGACCTCTTCCTAGCAAATATTGACATGCCAAAACTAAACCAAGATGAGTTAAACTATCTTAACAGGCCTATATCAAGCATTGAAATAGAAACAGCAATAAGAGACCTCCCAGCTAAGAAAAGTCCAGGACCAGATGGTTTTACAGTGGAATTGTACAAGGCCTTCAAAGAAGAGCTCACACCAATTCTCCTCCAACTCTTCAATGAAATTGAAAGAGAAAGCTCACTACCGAACACATTCTATGAAGCCATCATAACCCTCATCCCAAAACCAGGCAGGGACTCATCAAAGAAAGAGAACTATAGACCCATTTCTTTGATGAACATTGATGCAAAACTTCTCAACAAAATTTTGGCCAATGGACTTCAACAATTCATTCAAAAAATCATACACCACGATCAAACAGAATTCATTTCAGGGATGCAAATCTGGTTCAATATACGCAAATCAATTAATATTCATCACATCAACAGGAGCAAGAATAAGAACCACATGGTTATCTCAATAGACGCAGAAAAAGCATTCGACAAGATCCAACACCCCTTTATGATGAAGGTTTTGGAAAAATTAGGAATCCATGGAACATTCCTCAATACAATAAAGGCTGTATATGACAAACCTACAGCCAGCATTATACTCAATGGTGAAAAACTAAAGCCATTTCCTCTTAACTCAGTTGCAAGACAAGGATGCCCACTCTCTCCACTTCTCTTCAATCTAGTATTAGAATGCCTAGCTACAGCAATAAGACAAGATGCAGACATACAGGGGATCCAAATAGGGAAAGAAGAAATCAAACTCTCCCTCTTTGCAGATGACATGATCTTGTATTTAAAGAATCCCATAGACTCCACTCCCAAATTACTCAAGCTGATTCAAAACTTTGGCAAAGTAGCAGGTTATAAAATTAACCCCCCAAAATCAATGGCTTTTCTGTATGCCAACAATGAGAAAAGTGTGGCTGAAATTAGGAAAGCAACTCTATTTGTAATAGCCCCACAAAAAATAAAATACCTAGGAATTAACTTAACTAAAGAAGTGAAGGACCTCTATGATGAAAACTTTAAAATCTTGAAAAAGGAAATCAACACAGAACTTAAAAAATTGCAAAACCTCCCATGCTCCTGGATTGGAAAGATTAACATCATGAAAATGGCAATACTTCCCAAGGCTATCTACA
Source organism: Dipodomys spectabilis (assembly GCF_019054845.1). NCBI lineage: Eukaryota > Metazoa > Chordata > Mammalia > Rodentia > Heteromyidae > Dipodomys > Dipodomys spectabilis. Next base: position 15,691,564 of record NW_024870709.1, read on the forward strand.
AATTCAACGAAATACCTATCAAAATTCCACCCTCATTCTTCAAGGAAATAGAAGAGGCAATCCAAAAATACATATGGAACAATAAAAGACCCCGAATAGCAAAAACGCTCCTCAACGGAAAGAACACTGCTGGAGAAATATCAATACCAAATTTCGAACTCTACTATAAAGCCATAGTAATCAAAACAGCTTGGTATTGGCATAAGAACAGACCTCAGGACCAATGGAATAGAATTGAAAACCCAGAAATGAACCTACAGACCTATAGCCATCTAATCTTCGATAAGGGAGCTAAAACAATAGAATGGAACAAAGACAGCCTCTTCAGTAAATGGTGCTGGCAAAATTGGTTAACTACTTGTAGAAAACTGAAGCTAGATCCTTATATATCACCCTGCACCAGAATCAACTCCAAATGGATCAAAGACCTCGACGACAAAGCAGACAATCTGAAAACATTACAGGATGGAATAGGAGAAACCCTAGGTCTCCTTGGCTCAGGCCGAAATTTTCTAAATAGAGACCCGGAAACACAGCAAATCAAAGAAAGGTTGGACAAATGGGATTGCATAAAGTTGCAGAGCTTCTGCAGGGCAAATGACATAGCTAGCAAGATCAATAGAAAGCCCACGGATTGGGAGAAGATCTTTACTAGCCATACAACGGACAAGGGTCTCATATCTAAAATATACTTGGAACTCAAAAAATCAACCCCCCCAACAACAAATCCTCAAAGAAACAACTGCCCAATAAATAAGTGGGCGAAAGACTTAAAAGAGAAACTTCTCTGAAGAAGAAAGAAGGATGGCCAATAGACACATGAAGAAATGTTCAACATCCCTAGCCATAAAAGAAATGCAAATCAAAACAACATTGAGATATCACCTCACCCCAGTTAGAACAGCAAAAATCAGGAACTCTAACAACAACAGATGCTGGAGAGGATGTGGACAGAAAGGAACCTTACTTCATTGTTGGTGGGAATGTAAACTTGTTCAACCACTTTGGCAAGCAGTATGGAGGTTCCTCAAAAGACTTCACATAGAACTCCCCTATGACCCAGCAATCCCACTTTGGGCATTTACCCAAATGTTTACAAACAAGACCACACTAAAGCTACCAGCACAACTATGTTTATTGCAGCATTATTTACTATAGCTAAGATATGGAACCAACCCAGATGACCCTCAGTAGATGAATGGATCAAGAAAATGTGGTATATATACACAATGGAATTCTATGCCTCCATCAGAAAGAATGACATTGCCCCATTTGTTAGGAAATGGAAAGGCTTGGAAAAAATTATATTAAGTGAAGTACGCCAGGCCCAAAGAAATATAGGTCCCATGGTTTCCCTTATTTGCAATATCTAGTATAGGTATGAGTCAAGTGGAAAAGGTCAGATAATTTGATGTTAGGAAAACGAACCCTTAAATATGTATTTTAATGTTTTTTTTTCTTTCATGCATGCGTTTCTAACGCATTTACAAGATTATTTCTTTGTTGCTTTGTATGTCCCTCCCCCACAGTGTAACCCCTGCTTTCACTATATTTTATGTCAGTATAACTTGTGGAGGAGATGGGGACAAACAAGTCGTTTAAGGATTCAGGTGGACCTGTTGCAACAATGAGAAGTACAAAATGTCATGTCAAAAACGAGCTTTACAATGTGGGTGTGGGGGGGGGGAAGGATTGGTTGTGGGGGAGGGGGGAGACTGGGAAGGGAGGTGATGGGTAAACAAAGGAGGAGGCTGCAATGCTTGTTAAGAAATGTATGCATTATCCTGCCCAGGTAATTGTAACCCCTCTGTACAGTATGTTCTCAAATAAAATAAAATTAAATTAAAAAAAAAAAAAAGGGGAAGATGGACTGTTCATGGTGGGTTGGAAGGTTCTGGCTAGCAAGGAAAGGAAAAATATTCATATAAAAATAGTTAATGGGGCTGGGAAGGTGGCTCAGTGGTAGAGCACTTGCCTTGCATGCATGAGGCCCTGGGTTCAATTCCTCAGCACCACATAAGCAAAAAGAAAAAAGCCGGAAGTGGTATTGTGGTTCAAGTGGTAGAGTGCTAGCCTTGAGCTGAAGAGCTGAGGGAAGCGCCCAGGCCCAGAGGTCAGGCCACACGACCAGACCCCCCGCCAAAAAAAGTTAACATTTAAGGTAAATGATTAAATTACATATGTTATATATTTTGGACTCATTCAAGTATATGTATTCTTTTCTTTTTTTTTTCTTTTGGTCAGTCATGGGGCTTGAACTCAGAGCCTGGCCACTGTACCTGAGCTCTGTACCTGATCTCTTCAGCTCAAGGCGAGAGCTCTACCACTTGAGACACAGAGCCACCTCTGGTTTTCTGGTGGTTTATTGGAGATGAGAGTCTCACAGACTTTCCTGCCCGGGTCTGTCTTTAAATCCCATCCTGAGATCTCAGCCTCCTGAAGAGTGAGGATTACAGGCGCCCATATATGTATACTTTTATTACTGGATCAAATATATTCTTTTTTCAATTTAACAAATGAGCTGGGCACCTGTGGCTCAAGCCTGTACTCTCAGCTGCTTGTGTTACAGTAAGAATCATGGTTTGAAACCAACCGGGGCAGAAAAGTCCATGAGACTCTTTAATTCACCACCAAAAGCTGAAAATAGACCTCTGGCCCAAGTGATAGAGTACTAGCCTTGAACAAAAAAAGCTCAGGGTTGGTGCCCCGATCCTGAGTTCTAGCCCTAAGACAGGTATACACTCACAGAGACACACACACACATACACACACGAGTTGCATTTTACTTCTAATAGTTTTATAACACTTATTTCAGTGACTTTAAACATCATTAACTGTTGTTAATTGTTGTGACAACATACATATTTGTATTTATTTCTGAATTAAACTGATTTCACATCACCATTTAAACAATATTTTGAATAAATTTTATGTTTTTCCAAGTTTTCTTAATTTACAGTTTTACTTATTAGACACTGGAAATTTTGAAACATTCTGTTATGCAAATGGTTTTGAATTTCTTGTACCTTTTAGGTAATGTGATTTATAATTTATTCCCTTGTGTGATGTAGACTTGAGACTCAGATCTGTCTGCATTTTTTCTATCTTTTGACCCTGAATAATCTTTAGATTTCCAGGAAAGAATACAAAGCTGTGTATCTCATTTTGGTGATGTGCCAGCCTTTTATAACTTCTGATTTTAGGTTGTAATACAGATCCAAATTTAATAGCAAATGATAAAGTCTTTATTTCCTGTCACTATGCAGATAAACATACTGATTTCCATTTACTCATGACTTGATACAATTCTGATTTTCCTGATGTTATAGCTTTGGATCCTGCTTAAAAATTTAACCATTATTTCATATGTATGTACATATCTATATATTGATCTAAATGTATTTATATATTATACATATATATATATATATATATATATATATATACAGAGAGGTATGTTTCTATAAATATGTAATCTGTGAGGTAAAAGAATTCTGCTTGTAAATGTTATGTAAGTACCATCTCATGAACCTGAATATATTTAATCAATATTGTTAACATTATTAGTGATTCAATTAGAATATTTATTTAGTACACTTAAAATATTCGGAGATACCAGTAGTTAAGACCATCTCAGAGATAAATAATTATATATATTAAAAATTCAACCAAATGTGGACTCTTGATTTTAGTATTTTAACAACCTCAATTATTACCATCCCTCCACAATGATAAAAGCTGACAATATCAGTGAATAAACAGCAGTTTATAATTATAAAATATTCATTAAAAATCAATTTTCCTGGGTGCCAGTGACTTATGCCTATAACCCCATCTACACAAGAGGCTGATATCTTAGGATTTCTGTTTGAAGTCAGCCTGGGTAGGTAATCTAAGATTCTGAACCCCAATCAAGTGTCAAAAACAGCTCTAAGTGGAGAACACTAGCCTTGTGTACAAAAGCTTAAAGATTCCACCCAGATCATAAGTTCAAGCCTCAGGTCTGGCAACAATAACAATAAAAAAAATCAATTTTGAATTATCATACATGTATAATATAATATGGTTTCATTGTAATATTTTTGATAGAAGAACAAAATCTGCTCTGGGCAATTTCACCATTCCCAATATACCCCTATATTCCTCTCCCTCCTCCTCCATTTTCCAAACAATATTTGGTGGGTTTGATTATTTTATCTCCACACATATGAATGTGATATATTTCAAGCTTCTTCATTCTTCTCTACCTTTTCATTCCCTATTTTCAGTGATACCCCAGAGGAGCCCCCTTTTACACTGATGTCTTAGTTGAAAAATTGTGATTTCATCATCATCATCATCATCATCATCATCATCATCATCATCATTATCTTGTTAGATCTGGATACCACAAATGTGTGAAAACATTCAATAGTTGGAGTACTCTTCAAAAATATATTTCTTCATCCAATAATGGTTAATGGAATAACTACTATATACCAATTAATGTTTTACTTTCTGTGACTATGATGCTACTCAAATATACAGAATGTTATCCAAGTTTCAATGAATTAAATTTGGCACAAAATTACACAAAAACGAAAGAGACAAAAGTAAAAAAAAATACCCAAACCAAAAAATCTTTTACTTTTAATTTTAAAATGTGGAAAAGCAATGAGGAAAATGGTTTCTCTCTCATCTGAAAGTTCAGAAGTGAAATAGCAGAAAAGTGGTGTATTGTAGATCTCTCGTTGAGAGTAGCCATGTATGTTGTTTGCATAACTATAGTAAGACAAAGATGTATTGATTGGAGCAAGCAATTTTAGGTGGAGACACACAATAAGTAATCTCAGCCTCCAAGGTACAGTTTCTTTAAACTGTTTAGAAAAATCTTCATATATATATACATATATAAGTATGTATATATGAAACAGTAAAGACGCATACAGACCCAGATAAGATGTATCCTCAGAAGAGGTGCATGGTGTTCTTAAGAATTCAACTCAGGTTAAGGCTAAGAATGAAAGAATCCGTCTAGTGAACTGAAATTACCTCAATCTGAAGCCATCTGTGAAGATGAGAAGAGATTGCTGGTTTTTCAGAGGACCAATTTGTTATTGGAGGAAAATTATAGGCATATAATGAAATAGGAAAAATTGTAACAGTCAAAATACCTGAAGTTAGCTTAGAATTTAGGTTTAGTAGACGATTAATCCATGTTTGTTTCAATTCACTTTAAGGCAATTGATCATATTTAAAATGGACTCGTGAATCTTATATCTGGCATTTGAACCATCTGAGACTCTTTTAATTCACATATTGGTCGTTACAAACTTTTGGAGGAGTAATATCACCTTCATTTCTCACATTTCTTGGGAATCTATATTACTATTTGAGCAATTGTTGACAATATGCAGGTCTCGGTTTTATTTTGACATGAGTTTTGCCCAGAGGATAATCTATTCACCCTGGGCAAATTTAGTAAGCCTTAGGGGACAGGTGCAGAATAAATCCTAAGGTTTTATTATTTCTTACTTTCCATAGATGAGAATAATTTTCTTTGCTTGTTTTTGGTGAGTATTCTGTCTTATTACACTTTGGTAGTAGGTTGATTCAGGTTCTCAATAGTGTCTAGAGTGTTTGGAGTTGTACCAGATTAATTGACATCAGTACACTGTAAGCATTCATTATTTTTTTTTGTACATGATATACATATTATATTACAATGTATTTGTCCACAGACTCATGCTAGTGGATATATTAAACTCAGTGCAACTATTTAAGACAATGATGGTTTCCAGAAATTTTTTTTTGTTTTATTCTTATTATAAATACAACAACATTGTCAAACTAACATTGATTTTTCAATGTGGTAACTTATGGGATTATGCAATTATGTTCACATACTTGTATATTGTTCAAATACAATGGTATGGATATTTAAATTCTACATTCTACTTCTATTGCAGTATCAAGGCCTTATATGCGTACTGATATAAATTATATATACTTATATATATATATTAATACAAATAAATAACTTTTTCAATTTTTACTCAAATAAATACCTTTTGAATTTCATGATTTGCATGGATTTCAAACTGGAGATATTTTGAGGCATTTGTAGATGATCACATTCTAGTTATAAAATTTATTTGATACTTTCCTATGATATATGTATATATATATATTTATAATTAGAAAGGTTTTCATGATTTGACAAATGGAATTAGAAACTACCCTACTGAAAGTCACTTTCACTTGAACCACAGGGTCACTTCCAGCCTTTTCTAGGTGGTCAATTGGAAATTAGTGTCTCATGAACTTTTCTGGCGAGGCTGGCTTGAACCATGATCCTCAGATATCAGCCTCCTGAGTAGCTAAGATTTCAGGCATTAACCACCAGCATCTGGTATTGAGTGAGTGATTTAATCTATTCTATTGTGTATATTCTAGCCTGCACAACTTTGTAAATGTCATTAGAAAGATTTACATATGTAAATGAATTTGCTTTTTTTCTTTACAGTGTGAGGATGACTGAATACTGAAATTGAAGGGCAAGGTAAGAGACACTGAGAATAAGCACACAAAATGAAGAGGCATGACTATATCTATTAGCTAACGATCCTTTACCCAAACACAACGCTTCATTCAATTACTCTTCAAATGTAAAAGCTTTCTGCTACAAATTCATTTATATAAGGCATCAAATCTTTTGAAAAATAAATTCTAAAAAGTATATTTCCTTATACAGGAAAGTATTTTCATCAGTTTCTCAGAATGGCATCTCTATTACTGAACACGGAATAGAAATCTTCCTATTAATATTTTTTTTTACTGAATTTCTCAGTTTTAAGAAGACTCCCATTATTTGAGGCATCTTGGTTTTATTAAAAGTTGTAAGCCAGACCCAAAGAAAAATAGGTGCTATGGTTTTCTTTATTTGTCATAAATATTATATGCCTATGGTAATCTTAGCAGATGAGCAAAAGAGTCAATAGCTATTGACCATAGTATAACCATATAAGATGATGATAAGCAAACTAAAGTCCAAGACATGGACATAAGATGTTTTACATTGGTGTTGTTTTTAATGTATTAAGTGATTTTCTTTGTGCGTGTGTGTGTGTGTATGTGTGAGTGTGTGTGTGTGTGTGTGTGTGTGTGTGTGTGTGTGTGTGTGTGTCTGTATGTGTATGTGTGTGTGTTTCCTTCCCCGCCCCCCCCCAACCCCATGGTTTATCTCCTGTTGTACCCTGGTATTGTATATGGATTTATCAGAATTAAGGAAGAGAAGGGGGAAAAAATGGTGAGACAAATGACAAAGGGTGAACCAATGCAACCATGATACTAACAAGACAATATGTTGGAAAGGATCTGTATAACTTGGTGTGGGGAGGCTAGGGGAGAGAAAAAAGCAGGAGGGGTAACAAATTCAACAAGAAATGTACTCACTACCTTACTTAAGTAACTGTAAACCCTCTGTACATCTATTGAAAATAAAATAAAAAATAAAATATTCTTCTGTATTTTAAGATCAAAATAAAAAAATATGGTCTGCATCTTTAATGGGTTTTCTTTTTAAAAGGGAGAGTGATTCTTTGCATAGTGAATTTTTACTACATTACAAATACAATTTGACTTGCAGAGCAGGTCACCAGAGAATACAAGGAAGTTCAAAGCTACCACTTGTAGCTACTAGTGGATACACTTGTCAGAACCACCATGGGTTTCAGATTTGTTTTCCTGTAGCAGATTTACATTTGGAAACACCTATATTAATTCAAAATTCCACCTGCCTGAATAAATAGGAGCCAGCCTCTGTGACGTAAAGGCTACATTCAGGAGTTGATGTTGCACAGGTGGATTGGAAGCACCAAGTTAGCCTCACAGTATGATTTTTAGGGAAGGAGATATTTGAAATGAAAAAAAAAATGGCTTCTTTCCACACCACCATCATGTTTAAATGCATTCTGCTTTATAAATATATATCTTAAATTTCCTATGTTATTATTATTATTATTTTGTCAGGCATGGGGCTTGAACTCTGGGCCTGGGCGTTGTCCCTCAACTCTTCAGCTCAAGGCTAGCACCCTACCACTGGAGCCACAGTGTCATTTACTGTTTTCTGGTGGCTTATTGGAAATAAGAATCTCACTGACTTTCCTGCCTGGGCTGGCTTTGAACAGTGATCCTCAGATCTCAGCCTCCTGAGTAGCTAGGATTACAGGTGTGAGCCTCCGGCCACCCTGCATGTTTTAGTTTTTCTATGTATTCATTACATATATAAGCATATACTTCATATATACATACATGCATATACATAAAAGCTATATAAAACACATGTATGCATATCTTGGATATATCAAATATAACTTGAGGTGTTAGAAAAAAATGAACAAGATAGACATTAAATTGCTATTAAATACCAGTTTATACAATGTATTCCAGAAAAGAAGTATCATACACTTTTAACACCTTAAATAGAATATAGAAAACATATATTGGTGCAAGTCCTATGGCTTGAACTCAAGGCCTAGGTACTGTCCCTGAGCTTTTATGCTCAAGGATAGCACTCTACTATTTGAGCTACAGGTCCACTTTCAGATTTTTAGTGGCTAAGTGGAAATGAAAGTCTCATGGTCTTTCTTCCCTGGACTGGCTTTGAATAGTGATTCTCAGATCTCAGCCTCCTGTGTAGCTAGAATTACAGAATGACTCACTATGGAAAAATATTTAAAGTTCATTAAACAAGTTCTGCATCTATCATCATTAGAAATGCCACATATCAGAGGCAAAAACATGTACTTTTTAAGTTCAGATCAGGACAACATCCAATTTTATTGGCTAGTACAATGAAAAACTTACAAATGTAAGATAGTAAAATGTAAATTTTGTTATCAAAATATGTATTTTATATATAGTTCATACAAATTAGAATATTAAATCATACAATAGTTTAAAATTATGGTTATGATGTATACTTTAATTTAAAGACTTATTAAAATATTTATATATAGTGAATGCATGATACATTATTTCTAATAAATTCTACAAACTAACAAATAACATAAATATAAGATTTACTCAGTTGTGCAGTTTAGACTGGTTTAGACTTTCAAAGTTTTTCCGTTATTATACTTTCTCTCACTGAACATCTCCAAATTTTATGTGATTTTTTAAAACTAATTTCCACAATAATTATACTGGTTTATTGGTTTCTGTTTAATGTAATAATAGAAATGTGGACAGTAATGACAATTCCATAAGATCTGTATTATAAAAGAAAATTAAAGGCCAACTATGCTATCACTAGCCGATGACACTAACTTACTTTTGCGGCTTACTACTCAGAAACCTAAGAGTGCAGTATGATTTTTAGGGATATGCTCAAGGTCATGAAAGCAATATTTTGGGAATAGATTTCCAATCAAAGATAAGTTTGTTTCAGTTCCTCTCTCTATCTTGTACACTTGCCTGCCCTTCTCTGTATGTTATAGGATAAAGAAAGTTGAAAACACTTGAAATATACCAATGCTGTGATTTTGGGTTTGCAGTCTCTAGAATCATAATATAAGTTACTTGTTCATAGTAAATTAGAATGTAAGTAGGGTGAAAGAATAAATATCGAACAAGTAGGATGTCCAAAAATAAAACAAACTATTCAGTTAAATAACTTGGAAAGAATGGTACTGCCCCTTTTGTAAGGAAATGGAAGTGAAGTAAGCCAGACTCAAAAACATTGGTCCCATGCTCTCCCTTATTTGTAATAATTAGTATATATCTAGGATAATCCTAGAAAATTAGCAGAATAACTAAATAGCTATGTACATATGACGATATAAGATGATGCTAGGAGAAATGAACTCCAAGACATGGACACAAGAGGTTTTTCTTTGTTGTTGTTTTTAATGTATTACATGATTTCTTTTTTCGTTTGTGTCCCCCCGCCGTGGTTGATCCCTTGTGGCCACAGTTTGGTACCCTGGGTATTGTATAGACATTTTTCTGAGGCAGGGAAGGGAAGGGAAACAACAAATGGTGAGGAAAAAGACAAAGGGGGAAACAATGCAACAGTGATACTCACAAGACAGCATGTTGGAAATGATCTGTACCAATTGTGGGGTGGGACGTGGTAGGGAGGAGGGAAGTGGAAGGAAAAATGAGGGAGGTAACAAGTTTGATAAGAAATGTACTCACTACCTTACTTATGTAACTGTGAAACCTCTGTACATCACCTTGACAATAAAATTAAGATAATAATAAATTCACAGAAAATAAAACCAGATACACCCAATAATATTGGAAAAATGAGTATCCCAAATGCAAAAGAATGAAATATAGTGTCTTAACAATATAAATACAAACATTAAAATATATACCTGCAAAATTAATTAATGCATAAAATAAATAGATACAATAAAATACAAAATTTACAAAAAATAGTTTAAAATCTTAATATAAGACCTTTAAAGAAAGCCTAAGACGAAAGTACTTTGAAGTTAACCTTGGCAGCAACATTATGTATCACATCTGAAGTTCAGAGAAGCAAAAATACATAATTGGACTCCATCGATCTTGTATAGAATATTGTTATTCATGTACTTAACAAGGAATTCCAATCAATAATTAAATATTATGTCTAAATAGAAAAAGTACAATAAATGCCATGCTAAAATGGGCAAAGGACTAAAAGGAGTAGGAACCATCCAGCTCACAGGTATTTGCCTATCATCTATCTAACTATGTACCTATGTATTTATCTATCATCAATGTATCATCCATCTTCTTGTACCTCTTATATTCAATCTCCATTGAGTAATTTTCTGTCTAGATCTCTGACTAACACTGGTGGGAAAGATTGAATTGCATTGAGTGGATTTAGTTGGAAACAAGCAGTCAGTAATACAGAAGCATTCAAGTCTTCCTGGAGAAATAAGTTAAAAGACTGTTAACAGGGTTGGAGTCACTGACAAAGTAGCAAGATGTATGATAGTTCTTTTGGCATTGATAAAATAGCAGTGTACAACCAAAGCCAAGAGGAAAACAATAACCAGCCATAAGGCATAGCTACTATAATATATATTAGCATAATGCACTGTAAAATTAACTATTATTGTGAAATCCATCATGTTCTCAAAGGAGATTTTTATGTTTAGAAAGATTATTTAGAATTTACTCTGGTTTTAAATATTAATATTCAATTTATTAAAGTTACAAATCCCAAAGCTAGTACTTCCTTAAGCTTTTAAGCTCTACATATGAAGATTATATTTGCAAATCTAGTAAATTTTTACTACTTAGTTTAATAGTCTTTTGAATCATATTTCATATCATTTACAAACTTAGTTAATTAAATACCTTTAACATTTTAAACAACGTTCATAAATTTAATATATTCAATTTCTTTTTTAAGTATTCCAATTGTCTAATTAACAAATAAAAACCTCCTTGAATACTTCAACAACTTCTATATATTTAGCCTGCTAAACTAATCCGTACATTCTTATAAATGTCACAAAATTGAATATTAAATTAGCAAATCTATGTTTCTCAATTGCATATATTAAAATAGAATTATAGGAATGATTAATGAATTTCTACAATGTCAAACATTTAGAAGTAAATTGGAAGTCCTTATATAAATATATATATGATTTTTAATTTAACACTGTAGGATGTATTTTATTCATTTTTACATCTATGTAATTCAATTTAACATATATAGCAGGCAAAAATATAAAATATGTATAGAATAGCATAATAATATAATATATAATAATATTTGTAAACATGCAAATTTATGTAATATATACATATATGTATTATATCAATATAACTATACATATATAGATATCTATATGTGTATGGAGATACAGATATAGATACTATTTCAGCATCTAAATGTAGATATAGATATATCATATATCTAGAAATTTATCTATATATCTCTATAGAGATAGAAATAGATATATGTATATCTATACATATAATATATAGGTCTGAGTATATGTAATAGTAGTATCCAGTTAAATTGTTTCTTATCTAACGTTGTTGTTATCAATCTAAAGACCACCTTTTATTTTTGAGACTCAATCTGCTGGCAATCTATACTAAGTATTGATTACTTTATAAATGGGGCAACAAAATAACCCCCAAAAGCATTCCTAATTCTGGGGAAGAATAACAGACTATCTTAGCAGACTTCATTAAGTTACACAGAGACTAGATGAAAATTCCAAATTCCTAGTTCTTATTTTCTATGCCTAAAAGGAACTGACAGTATCTGTCAGGTGATGATGTTTGACCACTGTATTGTAGATCTTTAGTACTTTTTTTTCTCTCTTTCCCTCAAAGAACCATAACCTGTGGTGATAGCGCAAGGGAGGAACCTTTTTTTTTGGGGGGGGGGTCCGGTTGTGGGGCCTGAACTCTGGGCTTGGGCGCTGTCCCTCAGCTCTTCAGCTCAAGGCTAGTGCTCTACCACTTGAGCCACAGCACCACTTCTGGCTTTTTTTCTTTTTGCTTATGTGGTGCTGAGGAATTGAACCCAGGGCCTCATGCATGCAAGGCAAGCACTCTACCACTGAGCCACCTTCCCAGCCCCAAGGGAGGAACCTTAAAACCTGGTATTTACTGAAATCCAGTTCAGGTCATTGGGAGATATTGAGATTAGGTTTTCCTTCTTTTTGTTTTCTGATCATAACAAAGTGATATATATTTTACACAGTCAAGCTTTGGTATACATCTTTGATCACTTTCTACATTTGTTCTATTAATTTGTTGCTGTGATCTTAGCATAGCTACACTTCACTGCCACGTCTTTTCAATAAATTGTAAATAATAAAAACAAAGACTTGTCAGGTGTCAGTGGCTAATACCTATAATCCTAGCTACTCAGCAGGCTAAAATCTGAGGATCGCAGTTCAAAGCCAGCCAGGCAAGAATCTTCGTGAGACTCTTATCTCCAATAAACCACTCAGAAAACCAGAAGAGTCGCTGTGGATCAAGTGGTAGAGTGCTAACCTTGAGCTGAAAAGCTGAGAGACAGGGCCCAGCCCCAGAGTTCAAGCCACACTATCACCACCCCCACCCCCACCACCAACAGACTTTTCCACGCTTCAGGTTTGACTTTAAATTCTTATTTTCCCTGTCCTCCTGCTGCCTTTTGGATTAAGAAATCATCCAGGGTACAAAGCTACTGCTTCACTGTACAATTGGATTGGTGAAAGCTATTTATAAAGATATAGATAATACATGGATTTCAGGCTTTTGAAATCACTACAGCTGGTAACATCTACACATCTCTGCCTTTAAAATTTAGTATTTAGTGTTTGTCCAAGAAATCCTAGTTCTGGACTTGTGATGAAATAAGCATCTTGAGCTCAATTTTTTTCCCAGTATTTTCATCACTATCTATATATGGATGAGAACATTCACTATTTCATTGGCTTAATTCTATTTAACTGCAGTTTACTGGTAATAGTTATGACACAGCATGGCAATGTCTGCACATGTTTTGAGCTCTTTTGAGCTTCCATGTAGGATCAGATTAAATGCTCAACAAATTCAACTCTATTGTGCTGTGAATCATTAGGTGGATATACGAAAGTCATTGCACAAGAATTCCACTCTACGTAGGTTCAAATAAACAACTTAAAATAAGATGTAACCAAATATTTACTATTGTATTAGATAAAACTTAGTTTAGCCCACTTATTTATTGGGCAATTGTTTCTTTGAGGATTTGTTCTTGGGGGATTTAATTTTTTGAGTTCCAAGTATATTTTAGATATGAGACCCTTGTCCGTTGTATGGCTAGTGACGTTCTTCTGTCAATCCGTGGGCTTTCTATTGATCTTGCTAGCTATGCCCTTTGCCATGCAGAAGCTCTGCAACCTCATGCAATCCCATTTGTCCAACCTTGCTTTGATTTGTTGTGTTTCCGGGTCTCTATTCAGAAAATTTCGGCCTGAGCCAAGGAGACCTAGGGTTTCTCCTGTTCCATCCTGTAATGTTTTCAGTGTCTGCTTTGACTTCAAGGTCTTTGATCCATTTGGAGTTGATTCTCGTTCAGGGTGATATATAAGGATCTAGCAAATGTGGTATATATACACAATGGAATTCTATGCCTCCATCGGAAAGAATGACATTGCCCCATTTGTTAGGAAATGGAAAGACTTGGAAAAAATTATATTAAGTGAAGTAAGCCAAGCCTAAAGAAATATAGGTCTCATGGTTTCCCTTATTTGCAATATCTAGTATATGTATGAGTCAAGCAGAAATGGTCAGATAAGGTGATGTTAGGAAAATGAACGCTAAGATATGTATTCAAACTTTTTTTCTTTCATGTGATTGTTTCTAACGCGTTTATAAGATTATTTCTTTGTTGCTTTGTATGTCCCTCCCCCACAGTATAATCCCTGCTTTCACTGTATTTGATGTCAGTATAATTTGTGGAGGGGAAGGGGAAAAACAAGTCACTTAAATAAGGATACAGGTGGACCCGTTGCAACAATGAGAAGTAAAAGTTGTCATGTTGAAAATGAACTTTACAACTTTGGTGTGGGGGGAGGATTAGGTGTGGGGGGGTGGGGGGAGGATGGGAAGAAATGGGGAAGGGGAAACAAAGGAGGAGGCTACAATGCTTGATAAGAAATGTACTCATTATCTTGCCCATTTAATTGTAACCCCTCTGTACAGTATTTTCACAATAAAAATAAATAAAATTAAAAAAAAAAACTTAGCATAAAGGGATTTGGAAGCATTTTCTCTTATGTGTGTGTGTCTCCAATGTTTAATTGTTACCTCTGTGCTTTTCACCTATCTTATAATGCCAACATATTATTTTTTTTCCATTGAATTTTTTGTATTATATTGCATAACTAAACTTTGCCACCCTACCTCTTTCTTAATAATAGATGATAGGAAGATAATTTTCTAGTTTGAATAGGCCTCCTAGGCATAGAATATGAGATTTTAGGCAATTAAAAGGAGTATATTCATTAGAACAATAGTATTTATTCTAATATTTTATTTAAACAACATATGTTTATACTCAATTTTATTCTGTTTACTAAAATTAACTCTTTATAGAAAAGAAATTAAGGTAAAGTATATCTTTTATTATAATAGGTTTGCTTGTTTTTTATTTTTCAATTTCTCTGTTTCCAAGGAATATTTATATCTCTTTATCCTATTAGCTTCAATTAGTTATGCAAGGAACACAACAAGTCCATTCATGAATACAATGTACATTGATACAGGATTATTCCATTCTTCCCTCTCTCTCAGCCCCCTACCTCTCTTTCTCCAATTTCTGTTTTTTAAATTTAATTCTATTTTATTGTGAAGGTGATGTACAGAGTAGTTACAGTTACATAAGTTAGGTGATGAGGATATTTCTTGTTAAACAGTTTTAACTCTCCCTTGTTTTTTCCCATCTTCGCTTCCCCGACTCCCCTCCCTCACAAATCGTAAATCGTAAAGACAAACAACTTCATGTCTTGTGCATATCATTGCTGCACTGGGTCACCCATTGTCCTTTGTCTCACCATTTTGTTATTTCCCCTTCCTTTCCCCAGTTCAGATAAACATATGTATGTTTATCTACCAAAATTAAAACCAAAACAAAACAAAACAAAACAGTGACAGCAGGGAATTAACAAGGGGGAAAATGAAAGAAAGAAGAAATAGCTTTACTCAGAACATTTTAATTTCACAAAGTACATTAAATAAGTAACAATAGAGTTTATACTTCTTTGTGTCTGGCTTTTATATTTTCCAAATCTTTCTATTTCGTTATGATTGGGGTGATGTCATTTTTTCTGATGGAAACATAGAATTCATTGTGTGTAATACCACAGTTTCTTGATCCATTCAGCTACTAAGGGACATCTGGATTAGTTCTAAGTCTTAGCTAAGATAAATAATGCTGCAATAAACATAGTTGTGCTGGTAACTGTAATGTGGCCTTGTTTTTGATCATCTGGGTAAATACCCAGGAGTGGGATTGCTGGATCATAGGGGAACTCTATGTTGAGTCTTTTGAGAAATCTCTTCATGTTATCCTTTTGGTTCAGATGGTTTTAAAACTCATGACATATTTGTTCACAGATTACAACTATATATAATCCCCACTCTTGAATCAGAATATGCTTCCCCCTAACAAAGAAAAGGATAGATAGATAGATAGATAGATAGGTAGATAGATAGATAGATAGACAGATAGATAGATAGATAGATAGGGGGAAAAATCTATGATTTTGAATCTCTAAAATCAGTGTAATTACAGGGCTCAGGTTTGGTTTTGTCTTGAAACTGTGTTCTATGATGATACTGGATCTGCTTTTGTATCCAAAAAGAAAAGATAGAGTGAAAATACCTATCTAAGTTGTGAACCTCTAAAGTCTGTGGGCCTACTGCGTTTTGGGTTGGTACATATTTTAAAACTGTGCTCTGATGTGGTATGGATTTGCTTTCTTTTCTAAATGCCAGAACCAGTCACAGAACCACAAGGAAAAACGGTAGTTCAAGGAACATCAACTCCCACTCAAAATGAACAGGTAAAAGAGCAGTTAATATTGAAACAAAACAACTCTACAAACACTATTGGCCAACATGCTGAATGAAAACATTGAAAGCCTGGCCGGTGGCCAGTGGCCACGCCTCTAATCCTAGCTACTCAGGAAGCTAAGATCTGAGGATCAGTTTCAAAGCCAGCTCCGGCAGGAAAGTCCGCGAGAGACTCTTATCTCCAATAAACCACGAGAAAACCAGAAGTGGTGGTGTGGCTCAAGCAGTAGAGTGCTTGACTTGAGCTGAATTGTTGAGAGATAGTGCTCAAGCCCAGAGTTCAAGCCCCACGACTGACAAAAAAAAAAAAAAAAGATTGAAAGCCTGCAAATGGCTATAAATGATCTTGATGAGGCTAACCAAAGATTAATAGTGGAATTTATGGAATGTACAAACAGAAAGCTGAATGAATTCCAACTGAGGAAAGGGAGTCCAGTGAAAATAAAGCCACTCATCTAAAGGATTTGAGAGATGAAACTAAAAATCAAGCCGGGCATCATTGTCTCCCACCTGTAATCTTACTCAGGAGGCTGAAATCTGAGGATTGCAGTTCAAAGCCAGCCCTGGCAGGAAAGTCTGGGAGACTCTTATCTCCAATAAACCACCAGAAAACCGGAAGTGGGCCGTGGCTCAAATGATAGAGCACTGGCCTTCAGCTGAAGAGCACAGGGGCAGTGCCCAAGCCCAGAGTTCAAGCCGCACGACCAACAAAAACAAACAAACAAACAAAAAAAAAAAAACCCTAAAAATCAAATAAAAGGAGTGAAGTCCATACAGGAGCTCAAACAAAGCTTCAGCAAAGAAATTGAAGCCATCAAAAATGACCAATAAGAATTCATTCCAGGTATATTTTAGATATGAGACCCTTGTCTACTATATGGCTAGTGAATATCTCCCAATCTGTGGGGTTTCTATTGATCTTGCTAGCTATGTACTTTGTCATGCAGAAGCTCTGCAGCTTCAGACAATCCCATTTGTCCAACCTTTCTGTGATTTGTTGTGTTTCTGGGTTTCTATTAAAATATCAGCCTGTGCCAAGGAGACCTAGGGTTTCTCCTATTCTGTCCTGTAATATTTTGGTGTTTGGATTGATTCTGAGGTCTTTGATCCATTTGGAGTTGACTCTGGTGCAGGGTGATATATAAGGATCTAGCTTTAGTTTTCTACAAGTGATTAACCAATTTTGCCAGCACCATTTACTGAAGATTAGATGGCTATACGTCTATGGGTTCATTTCTGGGTTTTCAATTCTATTCCATTGAGGTCTGTTCTTATGACAGTACCAAGCTTTTTTTATTTTTATGGTGAAAATTATAATTACGTGGGCAAGATAATGAGTATATTTCTTATCAAGCTACCAAGCTGTTTTATTATGGCTTTGTAGTACAGTTTGAAATTTGGTATTGGTATTCCTCCAGCACTCTTCTTTCTGTTAAGGATCATTTTTGCTATTCAGGGTCTTTTATTGTTCCATATGAATTTTTGGATTGCCTATTCTATTTCCTTGAAAAATGAGGTTGGAATATTGACAGCTATCACATTGAATTTGTAGATGGCCTTGGGAAATATTGCCACTTTCACGATGTTGATCTTTCCAATCCAGGAGCATGGGAGGTTTTTCCACTTTCTAAGTTCTGTTTTGATTTCCTTTTTCAGGTTTTTAAAGTTTTCATCATGGAGGTCTTTCACTTCTTTGGTTAGGTTAATTCCTAGGTATTTTTTTTGGTGGGGCTATTACAAATGGAGTTGCTTTCCTGATTTCAGCCACGCTTTACTCATTGTTGGCATACAGAAAAGCCATTGTTTTTTGAGGGTTAATTTTATACCCTGCTACTTTGCCAAAGTTTTGAATCAGCTTGAGTAATTTGGGAATGGAGTTCATGGGATTCTTTAAATACAAGATCATGTCATCTGCAAAGAGGGAGAGCTTTACTTCATCTTTCCCTATTTGGATCCTTTTTATGTTTGCATCTTGTCTTATTGCTGTACCTAGGCATTGTAATACTAAATTGAAGAGAAGTGGAGAGAGTGGACATCCTTGTCTTGTTCCTAAGTTGAGAGGAAATGGCTTTAGTTTTTCAACATTAAGTATAATGCTGGCTGTAGGTTTTGTCATATACAGCCTTTATTGTATTGAGGAATGTTCCATGGATTCTTAGTTTTTCTAGTACCTTCATCATAAAGGGGTGTTGGATCTCATCAAATGCTTTTTCTGCATCTATTGAGATAAGCATGTGGTTCTTATCCTTGTTCTTGTTGATGTGATGAATTTGTATATATTGAACCAGCTTTGCATCCCTGAAATGAATCCTGTTTGATAGTGGTGTATAATTTTTTTGGATGAATTGTTGAAGTCAATTGGTAAAAATTTTGTTGAGAAGTTTTGCATCGAGGTTCATCAAAGGACATATTAATAAAGTGTTTGTTGCTTTGTATGTCCCTCCCCTATGGAATAACCCCTGTTTTCACTGTATTTGATGTTGGTATAATTTGGGGAGGTGAAGGGAAAAAATTGCTTAAATAGGGATACAGTTGGTCCCATTGCAACAATGAGATGAACAAGATGCTATGTCAAGCAACGAACTTTATAACTTTGGCGAGGGGCGGGGGGGGGGGAGGGAGAAGGAGAGAGGGGGTGGGAGAGTGTAGATGTGGAAGGGAAGGGGTGGTAGGTGAAAAACAAAGGAGGCAACAATGCTTGATAAGAAACGTACTTATTACCTTGCTCATATAATTGCAATCCCTCCATAAGGTATTTTTCACAATAAAAATATTTATTAAAAATAAAAAAAGTAAAAATAAGAAAACTCACTCCAATACTCCTCACACCCTTCAATGAAATTGAAAGTGAAAGGGCCCAAACTCATTATTTGTGGTCAGCATAACACTCATCCCAAAACCATATAGAGACTTACCGAAGAAAGAGAACTATAGACAAATTTCTTTAATAAACATTATCCAAAACTTCCTAATAAAATTTTGGCCAACTGACTTCAGCAACTAATTAAAAAACTCATACACTATGACCAAAAGGGATTCATTCCAGGGATATAAAGTTGGACCAATATATGCAAGTCAATTAAAGTCATTCAACACATCAATAGGAGCAAGGACAAGAACCACATGATCATTTCAGTAGATGCAGAAAAAGCACTTGACAAGATCCAGCACCCCAATGCAACTGTGATACTCACAGACAATATATTGGAAATGAAATTTACAACTTGGTGGGGGCAGTGGGAGGGAAGTGGGAGAAAAATGAGGAAAAGGAGTAACAATGTTCAACTGAAAATGTACTCACTACCTTACAGTTGTAACTGTAACCCCTCTATATATGACCTTGACAATAATATTAAATTAAAGTAACCAAAGATGTAAGGACCTTTATGGTGAAAACTTTAAAAACTTGAAAAAAGAAATCAAAATAGATTTAAGGAAGTAGAATGACCTTCAACACTTCTGGATTGGGAGGATTAACATCTTGAAATTGGCAATATCACCAAAAGCTATCTCCAAACAATTTCAGTAAGCTTCATTGTTTCTTTTTCTAACATATGTTTATAAAGTGTGTTTAACATATTGATACTCTCACCCCTTCCTCTATTCCTTTTCCTTTCTCCCATTAGTTCTGTAGTCCAAGTCAGGACCTGTTTACATTCTTGCCCTTCTTTCTTTATTTTTTTCTTTCATGTATGATAATTGTTGAAAGGAGTTTTTATTTTGAACATGCATGTGTATTTTTGTCAAGAAAATGAAATTATTTCTCAGTCCAGAAAAATGTCAGTACTTAAACATACATACTCACACACACTCTTTCACACACACTCTCATAAATGCTGTTTATATTTGTTTTTAAGCCTCTGTAAGATGTTCAACTATACTATGTGTTTCTTTAATACTAACCTATTGACCTAATTGCTTTTGATATTTCTAAAATAAATCTTACACTGCTTCAGAGTCTTTGAATTATCAATCTGAATTAAACCTTATACTGTTGCCATCACTGCAGGCTGTTTCTAAGAAGTGAACTCAGCTCTCATATGTGCAGTTTAATGAGAAGAATACCTCCTATTATTTCATTAAATTTTTATCAATTTCTTTCCTTATTTGGTGATAAGAATTTCTAGGAGAATTTCAGTATATACTCTTTTTCTGAATATTAAACTACTTTTTTCATTTAGAGTATCCTCAAATTAAATAAGGAATAAAGCAAAACAAAATGTAAGAGAAATGATATACTTTTAATTGCAACATTGTAAATGTTGCAAAACAATAAACAGATTTCTAAATGTATCCCAGTCCCCTTGGATAAGGCTATTGTTGTCTTGCTACTGGGAAAAAGTATAAAACGATACATTTTCATAAGCTATCACTTTTCCATTCTCAAATAAAAGAATATGTTTTGTAGAGTTTTCTTAGGTCTCCAGTATATTCTCCTTTGAATATTTAATGATGCTATTTGGTTGAGAAAATAAATGCTTCCTTTCTTGTTACACATTAAAATTTCTCTGTCTCTATCTTGTTCTTCTAATTGTGTAATGATATGCAAAAGTGTATTCAACATCAATTTGTCTTGTAAAGTCTAAACCATTTTAAAACATTTACAATGTTAAGTCTTACATAAGATACATATTCAAAAATTAAACAAAAATGTATTGTCTTTTTTTTTTGTCAGTCATGGGGCCTGAACTCTGCACCTGGGAGCTATCCCTCAGCTCTTCAGCTCAAGGCTAGTGCTCTACCACTTGGGCCACAACACCCACTTCCGGCTTTTTTTGTGTATGTGGTGCTGAGGAATCAAACCCAGGGCCTCATGCATGTGAGGCAAGCACTCTACCACTGAGTCACCTTCCCAGCCCTACAATTGATCTTTGAATGACATCCACACCCACACTTGTAGAGTAATTGCTTTGGATTTGTTGTAATGGTCTACTATAGAATGATTATTAATTTAGCATTATTCATTTGATCTCTATTTTAAGAATTTTCTATATGCAGGAAATTCTTTTTGATTGATGTTTTACAAAGGCATCTGTGTAACAATTAGTTTGAATGTTCATTTTTATGTGCAAGTAACAAATTGTGTTTTTCATGTAACCGCATTATATTTTATATACCCAGAAACAAATATTTTATAAATCTTAGATGAATTTTAAAGGACAACTGGCATACATCGAGGTTACATTAAATTCTTAGAGAAGCGGATAGTAAGGGAGGTCTAATTGTTTAGGATGTGCTACAAGGTAAAGAAGTTAATCAATGGAGTCCAGAAGAGCCATTAGATGATGATACTGGCTTTACTGTACATAAAGTGAGAAGGAAAGGAAGAGTGCAGAGGCAAAGAAGGGATACATTCAAAAAGAAACAATGACAGTTCCTATGGTGAATTCTAGAAATAAACTAACCTGCCAAGACCAGTAGAGAGTCTCCATGTCAAAGTCACCCAGTAGAGCAGTCCTGTGTTTCCCAGGAGTTTCTTGGTTTAGCATTTCTGTTGTGCTCCATCAGTGGTTGATAGTAACTCAGGGGAAATGGCTTCAGTGTGAAGAGGGGTGGAAAGCAGAGTGTACAGCTGGGGCCATCACTCAATTGCACAGCTTGCAGTGGTAAATCTAAGCAAGGCAATCTTGTGTCCTCACAAGGTCTTACAAGGGAAGATCACACTTCATTCTTGAAAGTGAGACTCTAAAGAGTTGTTTAGGTCTGGGGAAGGACACTTCAGCAAAGTAGATATAGCACTAGACAAGAAGACTGAAGTGCTTGATTTGTTTTCTCTAGTTTTACTAATTTAAAATGGCAGTGAACGCCCTTGATGTTGGTTGAAATAAGTAAGAATGAAATATCAGATGCAATGACTACATAGAAGACACGGACTTTCCTACCGTTACTGGCTTTGAACGACAATCCTCAGATCACAGCCTCCTGAGTAGCTACGATTACAGGCATGAGCCACCAGCACCCTGCATCTTGCATATTTTTTAAATGAAATTCTTTGATTTAAACCTGGAACCACACATTCACAAAGCTCCATGGTTGGCTGAGTGTTCTACCACTTAAACTGTGCATCCATTATATCTCTCCACTGGTTATTTTGGAGACAGAGAGTCTCACAGATTATCTGTTCAGCCTGGTTTTCAGTTACAGTCCTCTGCATCTCAGTCTCCTGAGTAAATCTTATCGAAATAGTGAGCCATCAGCATGTAAGTGTTCAGTATAGCCTCAGATGGTGAGCCTTCTTCTCTGGTCCCCAAGCAGATGAGATGTTTACATCTTATGTGGTAATATTTTCCCACTGAATTTATTTGCAATGAGACTGTATTGTATATCTTCTTTGCTTATTGTCATAGAAGGAAACCGGTTTTTTTTTCCCCTGAAGTATTTGACTGACATTTATAAATGATTATCTAAAATGTTCTACTTCGCTAAGCTCATCTTCCATTGTTCTTTAATGAGAGAGGATAGGCTCTTGTGAAGACATATTTTTGTGTGTTTCCACTGACATTGTTAAGTTGCTATTTCAAAATCCATGGTAGGATATATAAGCAAAAGGAAAACTTTCAGATTCTGTGTCTGAGTTTACACATGTATATTTTCAGTTTCTATTTGTGTAATTCATGATATATAAAGAAAGTTTTTCTATACTACTTCCAAGAAATTGAACCACAAACTTCTATATTTATGCACATCTCCTACTAACTTTTTGTTAACTGTATTCTGTCTTTAACATTTAGATTCTAATTTTATTAGGGAAAAATAGTTATTTCTTGAATAAATTTGTGTTAAGGTTTTGTTTCTTGATTCCTTATTTGAATAAGATGGTATTTAGTGAATCATTTATGTTCTCTAATTGTCAAGCCATTCTTGTAGATTATTTGACTTTCCAAAATTAGTTCTTTAAGAGAAATATTAGAATGTTGGTATAATTTGTGGAGGGGAAGGGAAAAAAATCGTTTAAATAGGGATACAGGTGGACCCATTGCAACAATGAGATGTACAAGTCATTATGTCGAAAAACGAACTTTACAGCTTTGGGAAGGGGGGGAGGGGAGGGACATAGGGAGATAGGGAGGAGATGGGAAGGGATAGAAAGGGGAAATAAAGGAGGAGGCAACAATGCTTGATTTAAAAAAAATGTACTCATTATCTTGCCCATGCAATTGTAACTCCTCTGTACGGTATTTTCACAAAAAAAAAGAAAGAATTTTAAAAAATAAAAAGAAGAGGTTGGGGGGCTGGGAAGGTGGCTCAGTGGTAGAATGCTTGCCTTGCATGCCTGAGGCCCTGGATTCGATTCCTCAGCACCACATAAGCAAAAAGAAAAAAGCCGGAAGTGGTGCTGTGGCTCAAGTGGAAGAGCGCTAGCCTTGAGCTGAAGAGCTGAGGGACAGCACCCAGGCCCAGAGTTCAGGCCCCACGACCGGGCCAAAAAAAAAAAAAAAAAAAGAAGAGGTTGGCAATTCATTTGTACAACTATTTGAAGATAAAAATACATTTTGAAAAACAAAGGGCAATTAAGGCAATACTATAACATTGCTCATTTTTCAGAACCGTTTCTAATGTTTTAACTGCCTAAAAATTTTAATTATTTAGGTTTACCTCATTGGTTTATTTGATTATTAAGTGCTATGCATATAGCCTACTAGCTATGTTTTGCTTGCTAAAAACTCTGTGGAAGTATTACTTACATGAACATTACATGTATTAGTTAAGCATAATAATTTCTGCATCATAAAATGTGCTTCTAATATTTGTTTTATTTTAACCATCAACATTATTATAATATGTTCTTCCTTATTTATTTTAATACAAGGAAACATTCTGTTTCAGTTTTAGACTCAATGAACAGTTGTCCTCATTTTAATCTTTTAATGGTGTAATTTTTAAATATTATTCTACAAAACAGTAATGGATTGAGGTTGTTCTTAACCTGTATTTATGAGAAGTAGTCACACAAACTGTTTCTTGTGATGTTTTATTGTTTTCTTCTATTCATTTGTGTTTCACTTCATCTGCTTTGTAGACATCTGAACAACTTAATTAAACATCTTCAGCCTGACATTCAAATAGAACACTGTCCATTAGTCAAATTATTCCTATTATCAAAATACCAGGGTTCTGAATGTCTAAAACCAGATGTCATGAATGCTGAATAATTCTCGCAGGTGTAACTAATTTTCTTATATTTATAAATAATATTTTCAGAGACTTCTAAAGTGATATAAAGTGAAATATTTTAAGATAAAGATTAATTACCAATGTATCTGAAAATGTGGAGACTAAAACCTTCTAAAATTAAATTCATGTCTGTTAAATTTAAAAACAATAATGCATTTTTTGAATTGATATATTTAAGAATTCACTTCTTTTTAATTTGTGCCTTTTCTGGCACGATTGTTGAATTTTAATCATACATGATAACAATGAATATAATACCACAATACTTATATTTTATGTTTTTTAATATAATATCACAGTACTTACATTTTTATGTTTTTTATTGTGGAAATACTGTACATAGGGGTTACATGTGCAAGATAATGAGTACATTTATTGTTCAACATGGTACACTTGCATCACCAACTTCAAAACGTAGTTTGCTTGCAAGTTAAAGAATGATTCAAAAAGTCTTATCAACATCAGCCACATAATAAACATGCACTTTACAATATCATCTTACAGGTAAATTGCATTCAGTGGAAGTTCATTACAAATGTAGGTTATATCCATTATATAATATATATTATTTCCACCAGACAACAATTCAAATATTCAGCTCTAGCTTGGGTTTTCTTGTAATATGTCAGAGACTACTCACCTCTTCCTTGGATCATTGCATATTAAATTGCTCGAAAAAAGGTCTGAGGAATGTTGCATCTATATTCATTTCTATCCTGTAAAGTATATGATGTCTCAGGGCATGCCTATTGCTCATGCTTATATTGGTAGCTACTTAAGAGGCAGAGATATGAGGATCAAGGTTCAAAAGGTTCAAAGCAGCTCAGACAGGAAATGTCCATTAGACTCATTTGCAATTAACTTCCAAAAAACTGGAACTGAGCTTTAGGTCAAGGTTGGCAGAGGGTCATTCTTGAGGAGAAACAAGCGAAGGAACAGTGCCCAGGCCCTGAAATCAAGCCCTTTCTCTCTCTCTGACTGTATTGAGGGTTGAACTTAGGGCCTGGTCTTTTCCTAAGTATTTTGCTCAAGGCTGGTGCTCTATTATTTGATCCAAAGTTGCACTACCACGTTTTTCTTTCTTTTTTCCTTTTTAATGTTTAATTGGAAATTAGAATCTCACTTTCTGTCCCAGCTGGCTTTGAAATATGATCCTCAGAACTCACTTATGTAGCTAGGTTTGTGAGAGAGAAAACATATTTTCATGAACAGAATTCTTCAATTTAGTTATGATAATAGTTTATAATAATCAAGTTACAATCTTGCAATAGAAATTTTCTCAGAATGTGATTATCTAAAATGTTGCTAAGTGCATCTTTCATTGTTGTTTGGTTCTAGAGAATAAGCTCTTGTGAAGACATTTTTGTGAGTTTTTGTTGACATTGTTAAATTGCTGACTATTTCAAAATACATTGTAGGATAAATAAGCAAAAGGAAAACTTATAGAAGTCCAGTAATAAGAAAAAAACAATATATGTCAGATGGGAATTTCTTTCATTAACATGATTATGTAAATGTTTAGATTTTGTTAACAATATCTCTGTATATTACATTTAAATCCATTAGTTGCATATAACAGTGATTATTTTGTATTAATAACTAACTAAAGATTTTCTTCTGAAACACTGAGACATTTATTCAATAACGAAGAATTATTCATTTTGAGAGAAACATGTTTTTGATTTTAATTTCATTATATGATTTACTTAATTTACTTACTACTTATATCAAAACTGTTTCATTAACTTATAGTTCTAATCATTAAAATATATAATACCTAGATTAATTTCACATAAGTAAAAGATTAAACATATTTTAGAAATCCAATATGAAATATATTAAAAAAGCACTCTTTTTTTTTCTCTGAAGAAAATGTATGCTTTGGATAGTGATATTATTTTGTTGGTTGTTTTTATGTTTTTCCATTCACATATCAACCAATATTCACAAAGCACTCACAAAATATTGTGCTTACCTTCATTTACTTTACAGTAGTTTTAATAATTATATTTTTAAACTATTTCATAAAACCAAGATTTATTTTGCATTATATGCACATCCATAGTTTTATTCAGATAAACATTCAGAATATTTGAAATTGTTTTCTATTCTTTAACCTTGTTTTAATTACTTTTGCTACTGTTATGAAAACTTTGTAGCTGATTTTTAAATAATGACTGTTCTGCTAAATAATGATTCTTCTTCTATGGTATAATAACACATCAAATGGTAAGAAAATACTATCTTATTGAGTAAAGGACCTGAAAAAGCTAATTGTTATTGATTATATGAAGAAAATGTTAAAGGTAATAATACTGTACTTATATGAATTTTACATAGAACACATTAATATTTGATACTGATATGCTTTCTAGTTACCCATGAACTTAAATTTCCACTATTTCATTGCAATACTACATTCCATTGGACAAGCATTATCAGCCTTAATACTAAAGAGATCAGAGACTAGGACATTTAATCATGTCAAATCCAATACCACTTAAGAAAAAGTGTTTACTCAATTCTAAATCTAATGACTTTAAATATTTTTCTCTAAATCATGGATGCATACAATTTGAAGTTTCCTTCAAATTTTATATATTTCATTAAAAAATTATGATTTAAGAGTAAGTGCATCCAATTCCTAAGATTTAATCCATATTACCTAAGAAAACTTTATAACTATGTATTATTGTTAACATTCCAGATAAACTATGATCAAATCCTTTTAGTAATACACTAGAAAAAAATCTGTTTTCTTATACAGGCAGGAGTTCAAATAATCATGGTTTATTTAATACAATAAATAATATTTATAGATACCAAAAAGATAGAATTTAAGTTCAATTTCTTTACTAAATTTTCATCTAAAATACTTGACACTAAATACGGTACTTGTTAAAATAAATAACTTGGCCAGGACTTTTCCAGGTTTATTTTTCTTTTGCAGTTTTTTTCTTTTTGTACTATTTCAATTTGCCATGCTCCCCACTAAGAAAGTAACTTTCTCAATTGTTTGTTATATCCTCTGTTCTTAGAAACAAGCCCCTTACTGCTCAAGTCCAATCTTTGAACAGTAGGCAAAAATAAGTTAACTGTAATTGATTTGTAGTCATCAAGTGAAGTTTTTTTAACCAGAAAAATCAACCAAAACTGGCAGCAGCTTTGAAGGTTGTCCTATCTGCTTATCTAATAAACCAGAGTTCAGACTCAAGAGTACTTTCTTTTAACTTGAATAAACCAGTCTCCTTGTCAATTTAACATGCTAAAAAAATGGTCTGAAATTAAATAAAAGAATAGCTTTCACCGGGCGCGGGTGGCTCACGACTGTAATCCTAGCTATTCAGAAGGTTGAGAACTGAGGGTCTCAATTCAAAGCCAGCCCAGGCAAGAAAGTCCCTGAGACTCTTATCTCCAATAAAGCACCAAAAAATTGGAAGTGGCTCTGGGGCTCAAGTGGTGGAGTGTTAGCCTTGAGCTGAAGAGCTGAGGGACAGCATCCAGGCCTATAGTTCAAGCCCCACGAGCAAAAAAAAAAAAAAAAAAAAAAAAGAAAAGAAAAGAAAAAAGAAAAAAAGATGAACTTCAGCTTTGTTTATAAAGAAATGTACACTTTTATCCAGGTTTTAACTATTTGTTATTTTATATTTTGCCTATTTATAAGTGATTGATTTTGAATATGTTTTCTATACCATATGTTTCTCCTGGAGACTGAGAGTTGGAAGATTGTGCTTTTGGGCTCAATCAGGTTGTTGATGGAATTAAATTCTTTGCTGATTTGAAATTGAAATCACCCCTCAAATTGTCCAAAGCTTGCCCACTGTTTTTGGCCAAGTAGCTACCCTTTTTTATAAAACACACAAACCACAAGCTCTAGACCAAAATGAAGTCACCTTGATTTTATTCTTATGAAATTTAAGCAAGTCATGTAGACAACTGCAGTCAGATTTTTATCAATACGGATGAAGAGTAATAAGCAGCTAAAAAAAATCTAATAGACTGAGAATGTTGAAAAGGATGACTTTGATCAAGATATATTGGATTCTTAAACTGCTTTGTTGAATAGCAATTATATATATAATATATATTATTATATACTTATATAAATACAAATACATATTATACAACTTCTATATTATATCGTATACTATCTATAATATAATTATGTAGATATATATTAAAAATGTGATATGAAGTGCTCTGTGAGAGATGCAGAAAGGCCATAGCAAATCTTGCCTTGGGCCATGGTAAGGAATTTAGAACTCATTAAATATCACTCTTAGTTCCACACTAAGAATGGTCTCTTTTGCTCCATTAGCATATATTACTCCTTGAAGCAAAAGGAATTTGTAAAAAGAAGAGTGCTGGCTTTTCAGATATTCTGCCTTCTAATATCCCAAGTAATTTTTATGTGTTTAAGCTTACCAAATTTCATTCTGAACGTCTCTTTCATCTATCTGTCTGTCTGTCTGTCTGTGTATTTATTCACTAAAGGGTGTATTGCCTCTGGTAGTCTCAAGGAGTATGGAAAGAGTTGTAATGTTAAGTGTCAGAAATGTGAAAATACTTACTCAATGTACCTTGAAGTCTGTGTGAAAGAAAACAGAAAGATAGGAGTTTGGGTCCTACCTAAGGGCCACCCTATCCTATGAGACTACATATGACATAAATGTTTCAACTGTATACAAAATAATTATGTGTACTGGAGTAAACAGTTTGATATTTATTATTCAAAACTTGCACATAAAATGTATTAAGATAGTTTTCCCTGTTTTTTTAGCAAATCAGTTATCATTATTTACATGTGACTGTTAATGCTAAAAATAACAGACCCAATGCATATGTGGAAAGTTTTTCACAATTTGAGGTAGTATAATACTATCCTAAAATAGTCACACATAGTTACACATAATAATTTTTCATTTTTCTCTAGAGATAAATATCTAGAAGTGAATATGAGCAATATTTTTTTATATATATGCTATATTATTGTTTTGCAAAGCTTTTCTCTGAATAATCTTAACAGTATGACAATGTCATTGCTTCCCCCATCAGACTTGGAAATATCACTTCAAATACATGTGTCCATAAATGCTGAAAAGTTGTCATTGTTCTAACCAGCATAGTGTTAATTTCTAAAATCCTAGAGACATTTAGATTTAGAAAATAAGCAGGTCAATTGCATTTGATACTTCATAAACAAACATGAAACTGAACAATAATCCCTATTAGAAGAAACTTAATTTTGGCTAACACTATGTTTTCTACTGGAAAAATTGTGCATCATCTTGGCAACAATGTAACTGAAATATGAAACAGAAATATTCAACACTTTAAGTCAACTGACTATGTCACTATTTGATGTTAATATAAATTCCCACTGGAAGGAAAAACATGTATAACAGGTATAATTGGCTAGTGTCTAAAGTAGAATTGTGAATATGAGGGTGGATTCCTTCTTCAGACTGATAGAATTATATTGTGAATCAGCCTATTTCCTCTGGAGTTTTAAAGGTGTGTAAAACATTTAAAAATATAATATCAGATTTTTTTATAATTTAAATTAAATTAAATTAAATTCCACATAATTTGATTTATAGATTTTGCTTCCTTCTGGTTATGCATATATGATGTTTTTTTTTCATAAACTTTTACCTTGGTACAATCTGATCCTTTCACTATTCTATTCTGAGTTAGAAAACATAGAAACTACCAATGTTTCCCTTCCTTTTCAAGAACACTTCAAAAGGAAAATAGGCTTTGTAGAATGCATGCAAAATATAATGAAATATATATATGTTTCAAATATACACATATGTATATAGAGAATACTTTTCTTTTCATGCTCTTCTATATCTAACCTAAATGGGAGGAAAATATCAGAAATTAAAATGTCTCATCTTTTAATTTTATATCCTCTGAGCAGCACAGTAAAATATTATGTTATGTTGCTGAATCTTTCCTAGTTCATAATCATCCCTCTGTTCAAAATATCCATCCTATATATGCTGCTGATCCATTAGTCTTTCAGTTGCTGTCTCAGTTTTGGTATGGCAGTGCTTATATTCAATTAAATATGATTTTGCTCAACAATGGCCCCAAGGTACAGAAGCAGTGATACAATAGTGAGCCACAGCACAGAAAATGGTTATATTAATTCTGGTACTACATAGTTTTGCTGTTGATTATATCAGAAAAACCATGAACACAGAAATCTCAAAAACATTTCTATTTTTTTTCATTAGATATGGTTCTTGGAAGGTATCTGTTATGTAGCTGTATTAAACATGTATTATAATTGAGTCAGAATAACCTCATCTATTGAATTTTTCTCTTTATCTTCATACCAATATTGTTAACATCTTTCAGTGAGCACACTTTCTTTGTTAATTTAATTTAATTGTCAAAGTAATGTACAGAGGGGTACAGTTACATACGTAAAATAGTGAGTACATTTCTTGTAGAACATTGTTACTCCCTCCCTCAATTTTCTCCCACTTTCCCACCAAGTTGTAAAGCTTATTTCCAACATATTGTCTTGTGAGTATTGTCTTTGTATTAATTCGTCCTCTGTCATTGTCTCACCATTTTTGTTGTTCCTCTTCCCTTCCCTAGTACAGATAAACCATATAAAATACCCAATGTACCAAAATCAAATACAGTGAAAACAAGTGATAAACCATAGGGGGAAAAGAGGGAAACAGAGGAAAAAAGAAATAACTTCAGATTGTACATTAAAAATAACAACAAATAAACTTCTTGTTTCCATATCATGGCTGAAATCACAAAAGCAACTCCTTCTATAATAGCATAAAACACACACGCACACATGCACATACACACAAAAAAATCTTAGGAATTAACAAAAAAGTGAAGGACCTCCATGATGAAAACTTGAAAAACCTGTAAAAGGAAATTAAAGCAGAATGGGGGAACCTCCCATGCTCCTGGATTGGGAGAATTAACATTGTTGAAATGGAATGACTGCTAAAGGCTACCTAAAAATTCAATGCAATACCCACCAACATGCCATCATCATTCTTTACGAAATAGAGGAAGCAATCCAAAAATTCATATGCAATAATAAAAGACTCAGTGAGCATTCTCATGCTATCTTTATATATAGATATCACAGAATTCATTGTTATTTGTTCTCCTTTCTCTTTCTCTTTCCCCATTATCATCCAATTCTCATAGTAGCATAGTGTTCACACTCACAGGCACCTACACATGTGTATGTATATCTTCAGATGTATTGTGGTGTGATGGAGTCATAACAAATTTGAGAAGAAAATATTAAACTTACAGAAATATTCTGAATTCAATAAAGAGAAAAAGTAAGAAGAAATGCATAGAAGAAAGAAAATAAAAATTATACAAGGCTTCCACTCAATAAATGTAAATACTCCTATTAGTGATAGAGACAGAGAGACAGCTAGAAAAGAACAGAGATTAATAGAAACATAGTAAAATATTTTAAGGCAAAATTAAGAAGTATAGGAATAAGATTACCCTCCAGACTCCAGTAAATGCAAAGGCAAAGGTGAAAGAAATATTGAAAAAAATAAACAAATGAGAAAAAATAATAATTAAAATAATGATTTTGTCCTCTTAGGTCAAAATTATACTGAATTGTTTACTAATCTACATGTGTAGTTATCAAATATAGAGAAAGGAAAAGTAATTACTATTATAACTGGCAGAATTAAACTTACCATTAAGGGAGAGCAGAGACCTAAGTTATCTTGTAGAGACACATATTGTTTGTGTTTAATTTTTGTTTTGTTTTGTTTTGTTGTTTTAGGTTCTGGGACTTAAACCCTGAACTCTTTTGTTAAAGACCAGTGCTCTACCACTTTGAGGAACAGAGCAACTTCTGGTGTTGGAGAGGTTACTAGGAGATAAGAATCTCACAGGGACTTTCCTTCCAGAGCTGTCTTGAAACCAAGATCCTCAGATCTAAGCTTCCTGTTTAGCCAGGTTCACAGGCATGAGTCACTGGCACCTGTCTGGGTTTGGTAAATGGTTTAATAATGAGTGATCAAAATTATTTATGTATGTGTAATTATGTATTGTTCAGATGGAATTAGCATGTGTTCTCTAGTCTGTAGTACAGACTTAGGTATGTTTTAAGTTTAGCAATTTCATTCTAAAATTGTCCCCATTTAACGAAAGCTCTTTCTTCTTTGTTCCACAATACATTTCTAATCATCTCTGTAGTAACATCTTTTCTTATGTCTCAAAATCTTATAGTAAACTGTGTCAAATGGCAGCCTAGTGAACGCACTTTCACCTCCCTCCACTTTCTTATGTTTTATTTCTTAGACAATGTTTTAAATAAAACTGTATTTCTCTCTCCTGTGTATATATGTAGCACTTTCTATCTTGATTTTGTGATTATTTGATATTACTTGTTTTTACTGTTGTGGGCTTGAAATCAGAGCATATTGACTGAATTTTTTACTCAAAGTTGGTCTCTCTCACTTAAATCACATCTCTACCTCTCCTTTTTCACTATTTGGACATAAGCATTTCACAGACTTGTCTATGTCTTGGCTTTGGGTCCCAATAATCAAATCCCAGCCTATTGAGCTACTAGAATGATAGCCACTAACCACCCGCACCCAGATTTTTAATATTATTTTTATTTAGATTTTTTTTTCCTGAATACCACTAACTCTAAGCAAATTTAATGAAATATTTGAAAATAAATTTTAAATGATCCCATTAAAAATAGTTTTTGGAAATTGCAATCATGAACAGTATACAGTATCTAACACTTGTCTTATTTAAATGTTTTTATAGCACTGTGTATTTTATAATAGTCTATGATATAGGCACACATCCCTATTAAAAATGAATAACTGGCATATAGAAGTAGTTCAATTAAACAGTAAATTTAAGTAACTTTGATACCTCAAAGAAAAAAGAAATAATATTAGAACACAGTACCGTCAATATTTTTAAACTTACAATAGTTTAGTATATAAAAGAATTTTGAGATATTTGTTAAGGAAGTAATTTTGCTATTATTATGCTTTTATAGAGAGGGGAAATATGTAAAGAAGCAAATAGTTGATATTAGAAGAAATCTGATGTTATTTTTATTATCATATATTTCCTTTATATCTTTGACAATTAAATTCCTTCATTTAGCCCATGTATAGGTTTCGTTTTTGAAATACTGTTTATATACGTAGATGAGTTTGGATCTTTTCAGTCTTTTGTATTTTGATTTCTGTGAATGATTTCTATTTCAAATTTTATTCTCCAAGCAAATAATGAGAAAACATAAAACAAATAAAAAAAGGTCCATAAAAGGTCCATAATTTGCCTAGGTTAATGAAGTTTTTTAAATAATATAAAGAGATCAGAGTCAGAAAGATAAAGGAAGTGGTCAAACTACTTTCTAATATTTTCAGAGGAGAAATATGTCCAAATTAGATAGCCGTGGAAGGAAAAAAAGAAATTTACAAGCAAATTAACATAAACAATTAGATTATGGAATATGTCTGGAAAAATCCACAAGAAGATTGAGAATTGATATTAAATGATCCATGGAGCCAAGGATTATTTAGAAAAAAAATAATTAAATTATTCACTGCATTTGTTGATGACCAAAGAACACTTTATCTGCTAACAGCGAAAAAAAAAGAAGCACAAGGATATAATCTAAAAAACAATCTCAGAATTTAACTCCAGAAGTAGAAAATAAATCAGTTAAAATAGGATATGATTCTAATAGTAGTTTTATTTTAAAATAATATTTTCAACATTTGCAAACAAGCTAGTAGTTAAATTTGTATGGATACTTTAAATGATAAATGACTACTATTCATAGATTGAAAAATATAGACTCTTCAATAATTAAACAATAACATATCCATAAAAGGATAAAGAAAGTAAAATATGTATCTTTCAGAGCACAGTACATACAATCACTAAACAACTTTGACTATTTCATTAGATTTAATCATGAAATTTGGTAACTTTAATTACAAAAATAAAAGCTTTTACTAGATAACAACTATTTGATGAACAATGAATTTCAGCTATCCACATTTTGACAAATATATATATTTACATATATTATTTATTTAGTTAGTTATTTTTGTTGATTGTGGGGTCTGGACTCTGGGCCTGAGTGCTGTCCCTCAGCTCTTCAACTCAAGGTTAGTGCTTTCTTTACCACTGGAGCCACAGCACCACTTCTGGCTTTTTTCTGCTTATGTGGTACTGAGGAATCGAACCCAGGGCCTCATGCATGCAAGGCAAGCACTCTACCACTGAGCCCCCAAATATATTTATTTTTGAGTGATAGTTTAACGAGTGTCTTTCCTTTGGGGTTAAAAAGATAAAAAAATTAATATCTAAAAACCCACATACCCATAGAAAAATGTTTCATTAAGCAAAAAAATGTGTTATCACTTTACTTTAAATGTTTTACCTTTTTCCCTTTGAATAAACCTGCAACTTTTGATTATTATCTAATAATGTTTCACAGTTCTGCACATTTTTATTTGCTTTTTGTGTAGATAATAGACACTCAATAAAATTGTAACAGGCTAACAGAAGACTGAGTAATGATTGCTGAAACAAAATGCTAATAATATTTTTTACTGCAGGAAATAAAAGGTAGAATGTTATATCACTTATGACTCAATTAAATTAAATTTCACATTTATTTACCAGGGGCACACTATTTTTCATAGCTACACCTACTCTTGCTACTCATCATGAAATTAACATAAGCAGCTTTTAACAAAATGAAGCAAGGAGAACAGAAAATATTATAGTGTAAAGTATGATCAACATGAAATGGTAAGAAATATTTTCGAAGACATTGCATATTTCTCTCTCCAAATAAATGTGAATTAAAGTATTGAATTAATTATTAATAACTGCAAAATACTATGAAAGAAATCATGTGTCTAGTATTTTTTCAAAATATAATCTAAGTGAGTACCTAAGTAGCAAGTGTATTCTAAGCAGTGTGATCCTCCTGAAAAGTATTGTGTGGTATGCTTTTTAAAAAATTTTTATTTTAAGATGCTGTACAGAGCGGTTACATTTACATGAGTAAGGTACACTTCTCATTAAGCATTGTTACCCACTGCATTGTTGTTCTCCCAGTATTCCATTCCAACCCCTCTGCCCCCACCTCCCCGCCCAGAAGTTGTAAAGTTCATTTCTGACATAGTGTCCTGCGAGTATCATTGTTGCAATGGGTCATCTTTTGTACCTTTTCCAGCATTTTGTTATTTCCTTTCCCCTCCCCCAATCAGATAAATCCATATGCGAGATGGAGGGGAACCAGAATCAAAGACAGAGATTTCCAGGGAAAAACCAATAGAAAAAAAAATGAAATAAATAAGAAGAAAGAACTAAATACAGTACATTGGTGACACTAAGGTTGACAACTTAAAAAATAAAAATAAAAAAGGACTGTTGTTTCCGAGTCTTGGAGTTCATTTCGATTAGCATCATTTTGTATGGTCATATGTTCATAGCTCTTGAGGTATTATGATTCTCAGGACTAACTTGGGCTTATATTAATTATTACAAATGAGGGAACCATAGAGAGTATGATTTTGGATCTGGCTTACTTCACTTAATGTGATTTTTTTCCATGTCTTTCCATTCCTTAAAAAAGGGTCATAATAAAAGCAATATATGACAATCCTACAGACTGCATTATACTCAATGGTGAAAAGTTAAAACCATTTCCTCTAAAATCAGGAATGAGACAAGGATGTCTGTTCTCTCCACTCCTCTTCAATATTGTATTGGAATTCCTAGCCACAGCAATAAGACAAGAGACAAACATAAAAGTTATCCAAATAGGGAAAGACGAAGTAAAACCCTCCCATGATCCTGTACTTATAGAACCCCAGATTACTTGAGATGTTCCAAATCTTTGACAAAGTAATGGTATAAAATTAACCCATAAAAATCAGTAATTTTTGATATGCCAACAATAAGAAGAGCAAGGCTGAAATTAAAACAAAAAAAACTTTTGTAACAACCCCACAAAAAGTAAAATATCTAGTAATAATCTTAACAAAAGAGGTCAAGAACCTCTATGAGGAAAACATTTTAAAATGTAAAAAGAAATTAAAGCAGATTTAAAGAAGTTGAAAAGCCTCCCATGTTTCTGGATTGGGAGAATTAACATCATGAAAATGACAATGTTACCTAAACCTATCTACAAATTCAATGCAATACCTATAAATATCCCCACAACTTTCTTTAATGAAATAGAAGAAGCAATTCAAAAATTCATATGGAACAATAGAAGACCCTGAATAGAGAAAACAGTCAATAGCAGGAAGAACAGTGCTGGAAGAATATGAATACCAATCTTCAAACTTTCCTATAAAGCTGCAGTTAAAAACAACAACAACAACAAGCTTGGTACTGGCACATGAAGAGGCAAGGGGAACAGTAGAATAAAATTGAAGACCCAGACATGATCTCAAAAACCTATGGCCATCTAATCTTCCATAAGGGGGCCAAAATTATCAGATGGAAGAATGACAGTCTCTTCAACAAATGGTGCTGACAGGATTCTCTACACCCATGTAGAAAATTGAAGTTAGAGACTTATATATCACCCTCACCAACATCAATTCCAAATGCATCAAAGATCTTGAGATAAAATCGGAGACCCTGAAAATATTACAGGAAGGAATAGAGGGATATGCGAGGGCTCCTTGGCAAAAGTCGAAACTTCCTAAATAAAGATCCAGAAACAGCAAATCAAAGAAAGCTTGGACAAATAGACCATATTAAACTGCAGAGCTTTTTCATGGCAAAGGACAAAGCTAGCAAGAAATATAGAAAGCCCACAGACTGGGAGAAGTTCTTCACTAGTCATACAACAGATAAGGGCCTCATATCTAAAATATAGTTAGATCATATATGCCCACAAAACAAAACCTTAAAGATACAATGACCCCATTAACAAGTGGGCTAAAGGCTTAAAGAGAGACTTCTCTGAAGATGAAATATGAATGGCCAAGAGATATGTGAAGAAATGATCAACATCTCTGACCATAAAAAATGCAAATCAAAACAACCTTGAAATTCCACCTACCCCAGTTAGAATGGCTATTATCAAGAAATCTAATAATAACAGATGTTGGTGGGGATGTTGATGGGAGTATAAATTGTCCAACCACTCTGGAAAGCAGTATGGAGATTCCCCAAAAGACTGAACATAGAGCTCCCTATGACCCAGGAATCCAACTCCTGGGCATTTACCTAAAGACCACAAACAAGGCCATACTAAAGATATCAGAACAACCATATTCATTGCAGCATTATTTATCATAGCTAAGATAAGGAACCAATCCAGATGCCCTTCAGTAGATGAATGAATCAAGTAGATGTAATAAGCACACACACACACACACACACACACACACACACAATGGAGTTTTATGTTTCTATCAGAAATAATGACATTGACCTCTTCATAAGGAAATGGAAAGACCTGAAAAATTATATATATACATAAAGCGAAGCAAGCCAGATCCAAAGAAAAGTAGGTTTCGTGGTTTCTCTCAATTGTAAGAACTAGAATATGTCTATGATATTCTTAACAAGGGTTCTTACTAACTCAATAGCTTAGTGCATAGGACCATATACAATGAATATATCAAAATGAACTCCAAGATATGGAAGCAAGAGGTTTTTATTATGTCCTGTGTAGTTTTTTGTTTTGTCTTGTTTTGTTTTTGTTTCATAGTTTACCTTGTGTCTTGCATACAAGATTATTCGATCTGTGGAAGGGAGGGGGAATCACAGAAACATCAGGAAATAGGATGAACTAATGCAGAATTGACACTGACTCGACACTATGTTTGATATGAACCTTAAAACTTGGAAGGGGCAGGGCAGTAGGGAGGGATAAGCAGGAGAAAATGAGGGATGTGATAACAGTGTTTAAGAGCAAATGTATCATTACCTTACTTATGCAATTGTAACCTCTGCTTATCATCTTTTCAATAAATATTTTTTAAAAGCAATATTTGGCAAGAGTAGTGTTTTGTTCTAATTGTAGGTTCTAAAAGCATAACTTAAAATCATTAAATGCTAACTGATAACAAATATTTTTTGCTACATTCTTATGACTAAATAAATCATCCCTCAAATTCTCTTTCAGATAATCTAAAAGTATTATATTTCAAGAATAAAATGAAACAAAAAAAATTTTTTGGGTCCAGTCATGGGCCTGAACTCTGGGCCTGGGAACTGTCCCTCAGCTCTTGAGCTCAAGGCTAGCGCTCTACCACTTGAGCCATAGCGCCACTTCCAGCTTTTTTTTTTCTGCTTATGTGGTGCTGAGGAATTGAACCCAGGGCCTCATGCATGCAAGGCAAGCGCTCTACCACTGAGCCACCTTCCCAGCCCATAAATAAAACAAAATTTTAACTGCATAATTTTCTGTTCATCAATCAATGGTGGTTGTAGTTTCTTCAAATACAATTGACTTTAATATTTAATATTTATCATTTTCTGTAAAGAATTATCAGTTAACCAGCAGAAAAATTTCTCAAAAACATATTAGGATATAAAACAGTAGATAATCTGGTGTATTTGAATTTTATATCTTGCCTAGCTATTTTTTTTTTTTTTCAGTCATGGGAATTGAACTCTGGGCCTGAGCACTGTCATTCAGCTCTTCGGCTCTACCACTTGAGCCATACCACCACTTCCGGTTTTCTAGTGGTTTATTGGAGATAAGAATCTCATGGACTTTCCTGCCCAGGCTGGCTTTGAACTATGATCTTCAGATCTCAGTCCCCTGAGTAGCAAGGATTACTGGTGTGAGCCACCAGCGCCAGGATTAGCTATTTTTTAAAATCTTTTTATACCATCCATCTGATTTTAAATCGCATGAGGGCCTAGTTTAGACATAATATTTACATGAGCTTAAAATGTACTTAATAAAATTATTTTATATAATATTATTTAGTTCTTTGCTTGAGGAAAATTTCATCAGAATTAGACAATCAAAACTGTTTGCATTTCACCTATCTGTTATGAACACTTCGGATTCCCAGTTCCTCAGGTTGTAGTTTGATGTGGGATGTAGGTGAGAATCAACGTTCTGAAGAGGCTCTAATTATAGCTATATGTCCATTTATCTTCACTCAGGTTTTATATCACTGTGTAACATCTATACATCAATTCTCCAATAAAACATTGCCTAGAAAAGCATACTATGTTGAGTATGAAACTATATGTACAATATATCCAGCAACAAGTATTATCTTAATATAAATTTGCCTTCCAGTTCTACGGAGAATTTTTATTATTATCTGCCCTGTGGACTTCCCACTTCTCATCCATTTTCATTCCAAGTGTGTGCTAAAACACAAACACAATTTTGAAATACTTTCTGAATTATCTAATATCAGAAAGAACCAAAATGATGGTATCTTCTCTTTCTCCTTGCCTATAAAAATTTGCAATAATTCTGTTTGAAGTGGAAGAAAAAGTACCATTTCTAACTTTATAATTTACTGTCATTTTATTATAGGTTGTATGGCCAGACTTTCAAGGTTTCTCTTCGGAACCTGGGTTCATGCCTGTTTTTCAGTACAAATTAACAGTATCATTCTGTCTCATTCTTACAAGTGTCCTAGCTTTGAGGAAAAATTACATGATTATTTTAATTACAAATGGCTTTTCACATGCTGTAAAAATAGCCACTTGACTAAGAAGTTCTGGTTTCAAATTAAAAATATTCAATACAAATTAGGTTTGGAAAATGATTTCTTGGCTTTTAAATCTGAACCACAGGAAACTGAGCAGTACAGGTGGTTTCAAGTATATTGTACTTGTTTTCATTTATGTGGAACTTTTGCTACATATGTTACAAATCACAATCATAATATTGCTTTGCTCCATGCATTATAGTACTTACATAATTTAAAAATCAGTTTGATAGTTTAGTTATCTAAGACATAAGAAAGAACCAGTAAGTTTAAATAGATAATATTTATAGATTAACCAATGGAACAGAAATATGTCTTGGGAAATTTATAACTCAAACTTTGGGAATAAAAAAATCCTAATGGGACAAAAATAACCAAAAAATAACCTAATGTGAAAAATAAACAATTTTTTAAAGTGAGATTTTTTAAACCAGTAAAGTATATATCTATATTCAATATATCACAAATATGATAAATATGTAATAATATCAAAATATTGCTAATATAAATGCAAAATAATTAAAACAAAATATGTGTTTAATTAACATACTAAGACATTTTATAAAACAATAGTATAGTATATATTCTTTATAAAATAGACATATAATACAATTAGTAACAAAATGGATTATTCAATTTATGAGAGTAATAAAATATTAATCATATCTAAAACAATTGCAATATAATGAAGAATAATTACATGAAGTTTTGAAAACCATTTGACTATTATGTTACAGTGTCTAAAATTACCTTTATGTTTTCCCTCACATACTTATTATTATTTTTGGGTGAACACTTATTATCTTCTCTCTTAGCAAGTTCCTGGAATCTAATACATCCTAAGAATACATACCAAATTATGGTCAATCTATGGTCATAAAATCTTACTGCAATTTCAGAAAAAATTTGTATTGCTTTTCAAATATCTTTCTGCCTCATCCAAATCCTTTCAAAAGTATATTGCATACTTTCCTTTCCTTTTATGAGTTCACTTTCTGCAGATTATAAGTGTATATAGTTCACATTGTATACTTATGTTAAATGAACCTTTTATATATGGTTAAAAACTGTTAGCATTTCCTATTCTTGTGCTAGTCCCCTTGTGTTAGATATACTTAAGCAATCAAGAATCTTTATACTGCTTTCCAGAGCAGCTGCACAAGTTTACTATGACCTTGCTATGCCAACCTGGGCACTTATCCAAAAGATCACAAACAAGGCCACGGCCACAGTGAAACTACCTGCACAACTGTGTTCACTGCAGTATTGTTCCCCATAGTAAAAAATGTGGTCAATGGACAAATGGGTCAAAAAATTTGGTTGAGAGAGGGAGAGAGAGAGAGAGAGAGAGAGAGACAGAGAGAGAGAGAGAGAGAGAGAGAGAGAGAGAGAGAGAGAGAGAGAGATAGAAGAGAGAGAGAGAGAGAGAGAGAGAGAGAGAGAGAGAGAGAGAGAGAGATTAGAATTCTACACTTCCATCAGAAAGAATGATATTGTAAAGACTGATATTGTAAAGAATGATACTGGAAAGACTGGAAAAAAAATGTATTAAGTGAAGTAAGCCAGACATCAAAAAACAGGTTGCATGGTTTCCCTCATTTTTGGTAACTAGAATATGCCTATGAATCTCCAAATAAACACACTAGATGACAAAAGGCAATGTATATATATACTTGGACATGGTAATGTATATAGGACTATAGACATTCACACAGTGAGACCAAAGAAGGATTTTTTTTTTTGGCCCGTCATGGTACTTGAATCTGTCCCCGCGCTCTTCAGCTCAAAGGGAGCTTTCTACTGCTTGAGCCTCAGTGCCACTTCCGGTTTTCTAGTGGTTTATTAGAGGTTAGAGTGTCTGGACTTTCCTGTCCTGGCTCAGATCTCAACTTCCTGAGTAGCTAGAATTACAGGCATGAGCCACCTGTGCCCGGCTCAAAGAAGGATATTCTTAGGAGAGGATTATACATAGCTCTGTGTATACGATAATTTAAAATATTGAAATAAACTCCAAGAAATGGAAATGAGTGGGGTTATTTTTGTTATTTTGTTGTTGTTTTATCTGCTTTGTCATTGTTTTTGTTTTCTGTACCTGTTGTCTTGTATATAAGTTTGTCTTTTGTGGGGGGGAGGTTAAAGATGAGCACAGAAATAGTGGGGCAAAGGGTGAAAAAAATGAAGCACTGATACTCCCTAGACACTTTGTTGAAAATGAACTTGGGGTGTGGTATCAGGAAGGAAAAACTGGGAGAAAGCCAAGGAATGGGTTACACTGCTTAAAATAAAGATACTCATTACCAGACTTACGTAACTGTAATCCCTTTATGCATTACCTTTAAAATAAATATTAAAAATGAACAAAACTCATGATATTTATTAATAATAGAAAATACACTATATAGACTGCCTTTTGTTTCACATGTTCAATGAAGTCTATGGCAACAGACCTAATAAAATATTTCTGTTTGGATATTCACCCATATCACTACAGAATAAAGACTATAATATTCTCCTATCATTCACTTCAGGTTTGACAGTCCAGTGAAATTGCTGCGAACTTAAGAAAAACACTTTATGGAGAAGGGATTTTGGACCTGTACTTAGCAAGCACAGAATTGGAATCTATTCTCTCCTGTCTAACCCTCTACATGCCACAGGCTTTCTCCCCAGTGCTAGGGAATTTATTAGTTGTCTTGGCATCCCATTTGAACAAGAGACAGATTACAACTTTACAACACCAGAAATATCACCATCAATCATTTCATGTACCAGAGGCTTTTGTGTTCATAAGGTTTTGCAATGTTACAGCTGCTAAAATGTGTAAGAATCTTTGGTTTTGAAGAATATGGTGTTAGGCATTTGTTTCAACATAGCTCAATAGCTTTCTTTTCAAAACATGCTACCGTAATACCATCTAGATGATATTAGAATACTTTTTTCAATCATGCAACAAAAATTACCCTGTTAGGTATTTTCACTCACAATATATTTTCTCTATATAAAATGTTATTAGTCTAACAGTGTCTTACACAATACTTCTATTGCATAAATATCTTTTGAATTTTTTCAATAAATTGATTTTAAGGAAAATAGTATGCATGCCAATTTATTTTACTGAATACCTTAAAAATAAAATTAGCTCTTTAATTACAAGGACCTTGTATGAAAACAATTGCTACTTTTATAATGTTAGAGCAAGTATCCATAATGTTATTTCAACTATAGATTACAAATGTAATTTTTACTTTGTGAATTTTATGTGGTAGTCAGTTACAGAAATCAATAAACAATAATTTAGTCTAAAATTTTATAAATATTTATTATCCAAATTTTGTCCAACATGATATACTTCAAATAACTGTATAAAACACATGTATAAAATCTGGTCATTTTTACTTTCTGGTTATTTATAACTCAATGTCTATTTTCCTACACTAACACACAGAAAATGGCTATATAATAGTATTGCTTACTTACTTCTTTGATCTACATAGTTTCTTATTATTCTTTCCATCATCTTCCTGTGGCCTGATATTGTGTTATTGCCAAATAGCCACTTTAGCTGGTTTGTTTGAGTTTGCTTTTGGTGAATTCCATTTATTGCTGAACAGATGTAGCATTAAAACACTAAGTCCACCTGTTTTCAGGTATTTCTATCCATGCATGTCACCACTATATCAGAGTTCTTAAATGAATGTAGAAGTATTGATTAGATTTACACACCTACAATTAAATTCTTGGAGGTTTATCTGACAGTATTGAAAGGTGATAGGTCTCTTCTCAATATTTCTTTGGTACAATGCTTTGGGTTTTCTGACTTCATGACTCAAACTCTGCTCAATTAAGACATTTCACATGTTAAATCTAAAAAAATATATTTTTGATAAAT
Source organism: Dipodomys spectabilis (assembly GCF_019054845.1). Lineage (NCBI taxonomy): Eukaryota > Metazoa > Chordata > Mammalia > Rodentia > Heteromyidae > Dipodomys > Dipodomys spectabilis. Next base: position 15,735,907 of record NW_024870709.1, read on the forward strand.
AAATCAGGAATATTTGGTAAACAAATCGTTTAAATAGGGATACAGGTGGACCCATTGCAACAATGAGATGTATAAGTCGTTATGTTGAAAACGAACTTTACAACTTTTGTGGGGGGGGGGGAGTGGAGGGGGCTGGAGGCTTGGGTGGGGAGGCGGGAGGAGGATGGGAAGGGATGGGAAGGGGAAACAAAGGAAGAGGCTACAATGCTTGATAAGAAATGTACTCATTATCTTGCCCATGTAATTGTAACTCCTCTGTACAGTATTTTCACAATAAAAAATAAATTAATTAAAAAAATAAAAAAGAAAACAAAAGTGAATCCTCAAATATTTAATATTCTGAGAAATAATTTACAAACTTAATGAAAATTTACTCATGGTACACTTTGAAATACTTTGCCTACATATAAATTTTAAAACAAAATAAATGGTTAAATTATTCATTTTTGACTTAAAATGTAATTGAGTAAGAATTTCACCAAGAATTATTATTTGCTTTATGAATGTTAATTTAGCATCATAAACCGACATAACCTTGAGATTACTGATTTATATAATGCACAATTTCAGATAAGAAATAGAAGCACAGAGTAACTTAAAAAAATACTTAAAACAATTAGCTATCAATTTGATGTGCCCCAAATTTTAATATACTCAATTTTATTCTAGAGTTCATACTGTAGACACCAAGTCATTCTAAGTCTTTTCCCCAAACTAGCTATTAATACAGTTTATAGAACACAAAATAATACAATCACTATTTGTTTATATTGAATTTGTAAAATCTCAGTTGAAATTAATTTGAAATACACTATACCAATTTGGCACTCAAATGACAAGATTAGCCAAAAATTATATGCAATTTAAAGCAAATGTTATTTTACTGGACACAAGTACAAACAGAGAATTTTAAAGGTTTTAGGATGGGTTAGAAAGAAAGTTGGGATTGGACTTATGACTTCCCATTAAACCTTATATAAATCAATTTCTAACCATGACAAAATTATGTTTTTGGATCATCACTTTGTTTTTAGGGATAAACTCATTAAAATCAAATAAAAAGGCATTCAATCTAGCTGTCAACATTATTTGCATGGTTCTACTTATGTGTGGGGGAATTATTTCATAAATGTAATCTTTTTATTATACTAACTGTAACAAAAAGTTATCTAATTATATTGAAAAGCAACTGTGTATGTATAATGTAGTCTTGTACATAGCAAATCTGGCTTAACAGATATTTGTATATGTCAACTCAAGTTTGACTGGAAGAAATTTGACTGGAAAAATAGTAACAGTAATATTCTACTTTGTCTCAGTGCATGCATATTTAAGGAAAGGTGTGAACTTCTTATTTTAGCAATTATATGTTTATAGCTCATTCTTGTAACTTAAAACTTCTATGTAGCTTATAACTTTTGCTCATCAAGAATTAAAATTTAACAATGCAGTATAAAATCACAGAATTAGAATATAATTTGTTTTCTGTTTATTCTCTTTTCTTAAGTACATACTGTAAATATTCAAGCACTAAATATTTCAAACTTAAACATGCATATATCTCAGAAACTGCGCAGCTTTCAAACAAACAGATCTTTTTATTGAAGTGACAACATTTCCCCATGATTGTTTAGAGAAAGAATATTTCCTTAAGGCAAAGGCACCATGTGTAGTTACAATAAAATTCCTATTTAATTATAATGTGGCTCACTGTAAAATATGATATTAACATGTCAAGTCAATTTCATGCTCCCCTCTTCTCAGGCTATTTAGCACAACAAATTTCATGCTAATCATTCCAAGCTTGAAAAGTCAAAGATAGAAATTTGCCACTTTTGCATATCTTATAAAACATATGTATGCATATATATTTATAGCAAATATGGTAAGATATTGAAATCTATAATAGCCTTGATAAATAAGCATAACTTGATATTGCTGTAGTTTAGATTTAAATGGCAAATGAGATATTAACACTAATAAAATGATACTGCCATCGGTATAAACCAGGACAACTCATATGTAAAATAAGTTTGGAAAATTATCCACCAAAATCATTAAAGAAGTTTTTCTCTACATGTTATAATTTTCAAGGACCTTTATCTCTTCTTTCTCTGTTTAGTAGTTTATTTTATTTTCTATATTTTTATTTAAAAGGTAATGTACAGAGGGGTGAAAATTCCTTAAGTCAGGTAATAAGTACATTACTTTTTTAACAGTGTCATCTCTTTCCTATTTTCATCCAACTTTTTCCCCTCCCAAACTCCCTTCCCCCAAGGTTGAATAGCTTCAATATAGTTTCTAGGAAGTATCACTGCTGAATTAGTTCACCCTGTGCTACATATTACCCTCCTCCAAACAGAGAAACTTACATACAAAACTACTGAAATCCAAAACAGCAACAAAAGCAGAGGAGGAAGGGGAGAAGAGGGAACAAAACAAAAATTACAAAAACTAAAATAAAAAACAACAAAAAAAACCCCAAAACACCCCAAACTTTTGTTTCCATTCCTTGGAGTTCATTTTGATAAACATCATTTTATCTGACCATATACATAGTTATACTATTGCTCTATTCATAAGGAAATGGAAAGACTTGAAAAAAAATATTTTAAGTGAAGTAAGCCAGACCCAAATAAAGAGAGGTTGCATGGTTTCCTTCATTTTTAATGATTAGAATGTGCCTATAAATCTACAAATAAACACAATGGACATTAAAAGACAAAAATTTGCATGATATTTTAAACAGTACTCTATTCACACAGTGAGACCAAAATAGGATATGCTTAGAAGAGGAAAAAAAAGGCTCAATACCTATTTGTATATGATCAGATAAGATGATGTTTATCAAAATGAGCTTTTAAATTGTTTTAAATTGGGAAGGGTGTTTGTCAGCTATAGTATTTAAATTGGTTATGGTATTATTGATTAAGTTTATATACATTGAGAATATTTGCACTCACTATTATTTAATATATTATTTAATATTATATATATTATTTCATATATTTAATATAAAATAATATATGAGATGTATTTCTTAATATTACTAACAAAAATTGCACTAAGATGTGTTTTTCTGCTGCAGAGAACAACAGCAACTGCAACTTAACAGATGGACTGACTACCAAAAGAAAATAATGGACCAATGCAGCTAGACAGAAGGAAGTGCTTATATCTTTAAGGGAGAAGGGGGGTGCTGGTCAAAGGAGTAAATTCTAATTTCCCTGGCTTTTAGCTTTGTCATGTCTAGTACACATTGTGGTATTTGAAATACACATATCTCACAAAGATTCAAATGGAGAGCATAGGTTTAAAGCTCACAGAATTTCTACTTTGAGAAATTGCGGGTAGAGTCTTTTGAGGAACCTCCATACTGTTTTCCAAAGTGATTGAACAAGTTTACACTCCCGCCAACAATGCAGTAGGGTTCCCTTCTGTCCACATCCCCTCCAGCATCTGTTGTTATGAGAGTTCTTGATTATAGCCATTCTAACTGGGGTGAAGTGGTATCTGAATGTTGTTTTGATTTGCATTTCTTTTATGGCTGGGGAAGTTGAGCATTTCTGCATGTGTCTATTGGCCATCCTTCTTTCCTCTTTAGAGAATTTTCTCTTCAAGTCTTTAGCCCACTTATTTATCGGGCAGTTGTTTCTTTGAAGATTTGTTGTCGGGGGACTTAATTTTTTGAGTTCCAGGTATATTTTAGATATGAGACCCTTGTCCATTGTATGGCTAGTGAAGATCTTTTTCCAATTTGTGGGCTTTCTATTGATCTTGCTAGCTATGTCCTTTGCCATGCAGAAGCTCTGCAATTTCATGCAATCCCATTTATCCTACCTTTCTTTGATTTGTTGTGTTTCTGAGTCTCTTTTAAGAAAATTTTGGCCTGTGCCAGGGAGATCTAGGGTTTCTCCTATTCCATCCTGTAATGTTTTCAGAGTGACCCCGAGGTTTTTGATCCAGTTGGAGTTGATTCTGGTGCAGGGTGATATATAAAGATCTAGCTTTAGTTTTCTACAAGTGATTAACCAATTTTGCCAGCACCATTTACTGAAGAGACTATCTTTCTTCCATTCTATTTTTTTTAGCTCCCTTATCGAGATTAGATGGCTATAGGTCTGTGGGTTCATTTTTGGGTTTTCAATTCTATTCCATTGGTCCTGAGGTCTGTTCTTGTACCAGTACCAAGCTGTTTTGATTTGATTACTATGGTGTTGTAGAATTTGACATTTGGTATGACCCAGCAATCCTCTTTTGGGCAATTACCCTAATGATCACAAACAAGACCATACTAAAGCTACCAAGAAAACTATGTTTATTGCAGCATTATTTACTATAGCTAAGATATAGAACCAACCCAGATGCCCCTCAGTAGATGAATGGATCAAGAAAATGTGGTATATATACAAAATGGAATTCTATACCTCATCAGAAAGCATGACATTGCCCCATTTGTTAGGAAATGGAAAGACTTGGAAAAAATTATATTGAGTGAAGTAAGACAGGCCCAAATAAACATAGGTCCCATTGTTTCCCTTATATACAATAACTAGGATATGTCTGAGACAAGAAGAAATGATCAGGTAAATTGATGTTAAGCGAAATGAACCCCAGGTTCATTTTTTCTTTCTTGCTATTGTGTCTAACATATTTATAAGAAATTACTTTCTTGCTTTGTATGTCCCTCCCCGAGGGTATAACCCCTGTTTTCACTGAATTTGATGTTGGTATAATTTGTGGAGGGGAAGGGAAAAATCAAATTGTTTAAATATGGATACAGGTGGGCCCATTTCACCAATGAGATGTACAAGTACAAAATGTTATGTCGTAAATTAATTTTACAACTTTGGCAAGGCGGTGGGGGGCGCGTTGGGGAGAGATGGGAAGGGATGGTAAGGGGAAACAAAGGAGGGAGTGACAATGCTTGATAAGTAATGTACTCATTACCTTGCCCATGTAATTGTAACCCTCTGTACTCTATTTTCACCATAAAAAAAAAGAAATTGTGGGTAGATAGGAAAAGTGCTTGAGAAGAAAGAAATAAAATTAAGGCACATCTGGATTATGAATTATTCACTGGCGATTGGTTGAGTTTGAACTCCCATGGAACCCATTCTTCTCCAAGTCTTATCCGTACCTAACATCCTTGACTGTTAAGATTTTCTGTCTTATTTTCAGGAACCCGGAGAAGCTCAATCTCAAACAATAGGCTTCTAACTCATGCCTGCCTGATTTTAGTAGTCTAACATGTGAGGAGGAGCAATAGTTAATTTTCTTCTTGAATGTTGGTTTGATTGAGAGCTAGAAAAAATCCAGTGTGGCTACAAATGCCAGTCTGTTTTCACCAGGAATCTCAGGTTTCCCTTGTAGCCAATGTTCCAGTTGCCCATCTCATCCCACCAGGAACCTGGAGTGGAATTCTAGAGTGTTTCATATTATTCTGTATGTCATCATACTTATTTCCACTTTGTTTTTCCAAGTTATCTTTTGTTATTTTCAAATTACCATCTCTGTTTCTTCAAGACATTGTTTCAGCTTCATAATCTTGACTTTTCCCTATGGAGTCACATGGAGGGGATTTCCAGTCTTCACTCCTATTTTATCTGTGGTCTTAATTAATGCAGTTTTATTGTTACTTAGTGGGGATGAGGACTACAACTTCACATGAGACTGCAGGCTGGTGTTGATGTTCATCCTGGTAATAAACTGAGCAAGAGCAAAAATGACTAATTCGAATAATATATTTGTCATTGGCAAAAATTTGGACTTATTTTTGTGTTTAGTGTTTGTTTTTTTGTTTTTGTTTTGTTTTGTTTGGCTATTAAGAGACAAATGGCTTGCAAGTCCAGGCAAGTCTAAAGCTTTAATACTTTAATTTTATTCCCATATTCACTACCTACAGTTTTTCTCTAGATTTTATGATTATGTCTCATTTTAGCCCAGCTAGAGAGTTTACAACGAAGGCCAATATATGTATGTAGATATGTATGCATGTATGTATGTATGCATGCATGTATGTATGTGGGGGGTATGTGTGTGTGTATGACTTCAGCATGAAAGTCATTTGAACTTCTTAGTCACAATTTTTATTTATAAATGTTGACATTTGTTTTTCATAGGTTTATTGTTGTTATAATTTTTTTTCCTTTTGGTTGTGGGACTTGAATTTTGGGCCTGGGCAGGATCCCTCAGTTCTGCAGCTCAAGATAAGATTCGTGTAGACTTTCTTGCCTGGATTGGCTTTGAACTATGATCCTCAGATCTAAGCCTTCTTGAGTAGCTAGGATTATAGCCGTGAGCCACTGGCCCCAGCTTTTGCTAGTTTTTCTGCAACATATTTTTCTCTTTTTAAAGTTGTTCAAAATTATTTTGTCACATGAAATTAAATATTTTATACTTCAATGTATCTTAGGAAAGTAAAGGGTTTCATGTAAAATGAAAATGTGCTCAATAAAAAGAAAATTAATAGTGTAGTGAAATGACTCATTTCTGGAATTAAAAGTTTAAATTCCAGAAGTAAATCTATACAAAATCTTAAAATATTCTCAGCCTATCTTCTCTTTCTGTAAGTTTTGGTGTATTAAAAATAAGACTCAATGTTTCATGTCTATAGTAGTAGACACTTAGGAATTACAGATCTCGATGATTGTGGTTTAAGATCAGTCCAGGCAAAATTAACAAGACTTCATCCTAATTAAGTGCACAAGGTGGTCTGTCATCCTGGCTAGGCAGGAGGCATAACTAGGAGAATAATGAGCAAAAATATAAGATTCTCTTTAAAAAATTAATAATGAAATGATAGGAAAATCAGGTTTTGTGTATGACTCAAGTGGTAGAGTACTTGCCTATAAAAGCACATGACTTGAATTTAAACTTCAGTGTCTCCCAAATAAAACACCCAAATGAGACAAACAAACAAAAAAAGGAGACACTTATTATAAAAAAAGAAGTCTAAAAAAAGCTTCACAAGTTTACTTTAACCAGGATCAGCATCAAATGAAAGTTGATACAAGTAATACTGTCATATTTTATTTGAATTACTTACTTGTAGAATCTTTAAGCAAGATTTTTACAAAAATTATCATATTTATTTATATTTTAAGATATTAATTTGATTTTATCTCTCCAAGGATGAGTTGAATACGTATTTCCTTTCTTTTAAAAATACTTCATTATCTTTAAGTAGTTATACATAGGAGTTTCCATTTTATAAAGCAGTATATTAATCATCTACATCTTGATCAATAAATATCACTCTTTTGAACATTCTCACCAATCCTTCCTAATCAAATGCATTCTAATAATAAAATTTCCTAATATCTCTATTTTTCTAAGAATATGATATATAATAAATATGAATATAATTTGGCTTTCATAAGCTTATTCACAATTGCATGATTTATACAAACTAGAGGTAACTTCTTTATTACCATTCTATTTTGTGATTTACAATAAAAATTAAAGGGTATAAGTGGTATCAGAGACCGATTGTTAATAGCTGAAAATTCTGCTACTTATTTAACTATGGAAACATTGTGGAAATAACAGCAGATTCTATTATAGTTATTGGTTTAGTAAGAAAAGAATTCCTGCTTTAAGGCTTTAATGAGTTTTTCAAGATACATCTGAAATACAACTGTAGCTGCTCTAGAAGCGATAATTCTGATGATATTGGTGTGGTCAGCCTTTATTGTTTATCAGCACAGCGATAACCATGTGTAATATGTAATTTCGATGACCTGGATTTGCCCTATTGCTTCATCTAATTGAAAGAACCAACTTCTTTCTTTTCTTTTCTTTCCTTCCTTCTTAATTCCTTCCTTCCTTTCTTCCTTCCTTCCTTCCTTCCTTCCTTTTTTCTTTTTGTCTTTCTTTTTTGGTGAATCAAGACAAAAAATCATATACAAAATCACCAAAAAATTGTCGTATATAATCTGTTTCCTTGGATGGGCCTAGAACAAATCATATTAGGTGAACAAAACCATACTCAGAAAGACAAAATTACGTGTTTTCTCTCCTATGTGGAAGCCAGATCTAAACTACAAATATGCATAAAATATAGGGCTCAACACATTTACACACAAACAGACTAATTGCTATACTTAGGGGAGGAATTGAAAAGCACAACTCTTTTTAAACAACTAATGTCCTGTTTATCAAATGACTACCAGAAATTGGAAACATGGTTTGGGAGATGGGCAAAGGGAGGAGGCATAGGAATTGAGGGAGGGTGAGTATATATCATCATTATATTCAATGTACTTTTTGTGAAAAATGAACTATGTAACGTGAGGATAGGGATGGTTGGGGTAAATTGAGAATAATGAAACTGGTGACATTGATAAATGTGGATTTCACTTATGGTCTGACATAGAATTGTAACCCTTCCTTACAACTGTATAATAATGATAAGAAATAAAAAATGGATTTCCTTTTTCTAAAAATTTCCTGCTAACTCTATAAAAATTCTTAAGAATCTTCCTTTGCTAGGGCCTTGTTTGTGATCCTTTGGGTAACTGCCCAGAAGTGGGATTGCTGGGTTATAGGGGAGCTCTATGTGTAGTCTTTTGAGGAACCTCCATACTGCTTTCCAGAGTGGCTGAACAAGTTTACACACCCAGCAACAGTGCAGTAAGGTTCCCTTTTGGCTACATTCTATCTAGCATATGTTGTTATTTGATTTCTTGACTATAGCCATTCTAACTGGGGTGAGGTGGAATCTCAATGATGTTTTTTTAATTTGTATTTCTTTTATGGCCAGAGAAGTTTTTATTCACCATAGCTAAGATATGGAACCAAAGCAGATGCCCCTCAGTAGCTGAATGGATCAGGAAAATGCATATATATATATATGTATATATATATCATATGTAATGGAATTCTATGCTTTCATCAGAAATATTGACACTGCCTTATTTGTAAGGAAATAGAAAGACTTGGAAAGAAACACATTAAGTGAAGTAAGCCAGACCCAATGTATATAGGTCACATGGTTTCTCTTATTGGCAATAATCAGTATACATCTAGGTTAATCTTAGCAGATGATCAGAATAGCTCAATAGCTATATACATATGACCATATAAGATGATGTTAAGCAAAATGAGCTCCAAGACATGGACACATTATTTTTAATGTACTATGTGATTATTTTGTTTCTTTTGTATATTTTCCTTGCTATGGTATATCCCTTATTATCACTATTTGTGTACCCTGGTATTGTATATAAATTTGTTTGAATTAAGGAAGGGAATAATATTAGAATTTTTTTTCTTCTTTTATTTCTCTTAGTTTTTTTCTTTGTGTTTTGCATAATAGACAATGAAATATGTGAAAGGGAAAGGGAATCACAGAAACAGTGGCATAATGGATATGAACATTACACCTTGGGGAGGGAGAGGTAACTGGGAGACAAAGAGGGATGGGGTTACAATGACTACAAACAAATGTTATTTGCCTTGCCTATGTAACTGTAAGCCCCAGCTCATCCCATTTTCAATTAAAAAAAAGGACAAGTGGGGAACCAATGCAACAGCAAAATACACAAAAAAATATGTTGGAAATAATCGTACAACTTGGTGGGGGGTTTGTGGAGGAGGGAAAGTAGGATAAAAATGAGGGAAGGGGTAACAATCTTGACACAAAATGTACTTTTTAACCTTACTTATGTAATGGTAACTCCTCTGTATATTACTGTTACAAAAAACACTTTTAAACAAACAAAAAGGAGAATATTCCTATTTTGTTTATATTTCATTATTCTGCTTGGTCAATGTGCTAAATTTCTCCTTCAGTCAAACTTATGATATTTGATTCTTTTTAATTTTAGAAAAAAAGATTTATTTAATGGATAATTCTGAATTTCCAATTATTGGTCATTGTTCCCCACCAGAGCATGTCATCATGACCATAGAACTTTGTATATGGCCTCTCCATGCAGATTCTTTCCATAATGTATCTATTACAGTTTGTAACACCATCAAATGCTCTATTCTGGGGATCAAGTTTTAAAATATTATTCTTGGAGCTTTTTTTTATTACCAATCCATTCATTGTACAAGGAGGGTTTCATTTGGTATTTCAATATCTACATAGAAAGTATCCTGGTCAAACTTCTAGATGCATTCATGTACCTTGTCCCCACTTACTCCTCCTTAGGACATTTTTGAGTAGTTTCATTGTTTCTATTTTTACACGTGTGTAAAGTATTTCAACTATGTTCACTCTAAACATATACAGCAACTGCTTACATAGCAATTATAGTACATCAGTATAGAAGCAATCCAATTATTTTCATTTTATGCAGGACAATGTATACAAGTTACATGAAATTTTCTATGAGCATCATATAATTTCAGAATTTATGGATGATTTTATTAGTTGAAAAGTACAAAACAGACCTTTCACTTCACTAAAAATATTTCCTTATCTCGAGTGCCATTTCACTTGTGATTGTTGGATAGTACAAAAATGTGTTCAATATGTCTATTTAACAACAAATTGTTAACTGTATTTACAAGTATATTTTCTTATTACCAATATTTTAATGCAGTCTTTTGTTTGAAAATAATTTCTCGAGTGATATTATGGAATATCTTAATAACAATTACATGTTATGAAACTATTTTTGTTTAACCATCTACCAAATTTGAATGAATCATTTGTTTTGATTTTCTTAGAAGTATTTGGATAATATTGGTTAATATCTTTAGGAATTTTAGAAACTACAATTCTTGAGAAATCCCTGGGAAAGATATTACATCCTTCTGTACCTATCTCCTCAGGACATATCCACAAATATTAACCAGTGATCAAACATTCAAGGATTCTTCCTGGCTCTGGGAGTAACCACTATGTGGAAATTAGTCCTAACACCTAAGCCATGACTGTGGACAACACCATCACCATATTTGCACAGCCCATGAATACCAGAACTATACTGGAGTAAGACTAAAGCACACACTATGAGGTGCTTACTTTGTAAGTGTGGTTGTGGGTGGCACTGATATGTCTCAAAATCTGAGTCCATTCAGTTGGTTTGCAAGTCTCCTTGATTTGATTTTAGGGTCTTCAGTTTCTGCCTGATGATAGTTCTAACATTGATCAGCCTTTCATTGAGCTCCAAGCCAAAGTTCAAACACGTTTTATGAGCTGCTGCACTGCTGTACAGGTTGTAGAACCTATGATGGAAGGAGGGTACTGCTGACCAACTCATTTCCTGAGTCTCTGCCCATTCAGATTAACCAGGGGAAACAGGCTTGTGTCTTCTTCCCAGCAATATGATTTACATATCTCAGGCATATTCTGGTTTTCATTTTTACATTCTATACTTCAGAGAGACTTTCTTTCCTGTGTCAAGTAGGAGACATTTATTCCATGTTATCTGTGACTTGTTTGAAAAGCCACTGCATAATTCTGAATTAAAATCAGAAATACATAAGTATTCCAGTTCTCATCTATTTAACTAATGATTTTTCCCCATCATTTTGATTATAATACCTTGGATTGGATGTGAAGCTATATCTATGATGGCTTTATCTTGCTTATTAAAAACTGCTTGTTTTTAATCAAGAGAAATGTCTACCTAAGTATTATTTTTATTTAGGGGATATTGGAGTGTTGCATAGGAGTAATAAATTTCTTTTATGTATTGTAGTTGATAGGTCTTTATCAAACATAGGTGATCAAATATTCTCTTCTATATTGTGCTACTTTTTTTTATTTTAAACAAGTGATTTTTTTTAATTTCTAGAAATGTTCTTTATTTTATTTCATATATTTTATTAAAACATACTGGTTCTATAACATTGATTTCATAATACACTATTACGTTGAGAACTATATTTTGAACAAAAACAAAAATAGTGTTATAAGAATATATTTATAAATTTGGTATTTATTAAAAAATCATGATGATGTTTCTATAGGGAAACACTTCAAGTTCAGGAAATTCAGTAATCATACAGATGTAGGAGCACTAGTAACAGTAAAACTGTTCTCAAGACTTAAGTTATCTAGTGAAAATACTACCTTGAGGATTAAATGTTAAGAATTGTCCCTCCCCGATGGTATAACCCCTGCTTTCACTGTATTTGATGTTGGCATAATTTGTGGAGGGGAAGGGAAGAAACAAATCATTTAAGTAGTTATACAGGTGGACCCATTGCAACAATGAGATGTACAAGTCGTTATGTGGAAAAACGAACTTTACACTTTGGTGGGGGGAGGGGTGACAAAGGAGGAGGCAACAATGCTTGATAAGAAATGTACTCATTATCTTACCCATGTAATTGGAAGCCCTCTATATGGTATTTTCACAATAATTGTTTTTTAAAAAAAGAAAAGTTAAGAACTGTGTCAAATAAAGAGAACTGGAACAGAAAAAAAAAGAATTTGAATTAAAAATTGTTAAAATAGAAACAAAGCAATAAATACCTCATTTGTTCAGTTTTTTCCAGTCTCCATTCTGATGTCACTTGGAAAAAATAATTGTTATTACAGATATGAATTATTTTCAAATCATTATTTAGCAGATTCACATTGTGTTACCCCATCGTAGTTCATTATCCAATTATAATTTTTATGATAAATTATGCTTATTTTTTATTGCTATATTTAATTATTGTCAACATATAGGTTTTCTTTAATCCTTTTGTTGTGTGTGGAGAAAGGAATTATTTCTAAGCTTTATTTTTCCAATTAGTATATTTAAAAATGTTCATAACTAGTGACTTTTTTTCTAACTTATGTATTGTCACAAAAGTAGAACTTTAAAAGTGTTATTTTATGTTTTAACTGTCTTCCATAAGACCCATTTCTATCAGGTATAAAACCTATGAATTTCATCTAGTAATACAAGAATGATTTTACACTAAAGAATATTTTGTTGTGAGAAAGACCCAGGAAAATTATTATACAAACAAAACATAACAACACACAAATACACATACACTCAAATCAAACAAAACAAATCTGGTTAGTATTCTTGGATCATATTCCTGTCTGTGGCACTGATGTATGCTTCTCTGTACCGCCTGGCACTGTGGAAGTTAGGCACTCGACAGAAATATTGGACTCTAAAAATAATAAATGGGAAGTAAAATTCCTCTTCCTACCTTCAGTGTATATTGCCTATGTCAAGCTGAGACAGTGATGAGATCAAGTTCTATCCAGCAGCTGAGTAAAGTTAAAGATGGTCAAAAAGGATAGAATTTATTTAAATTATTTTTTTAAATAGGGCATGTTTTTGGAAACAAAGTAAATGAGAAGTAACAGACTGTACTATGTTACATAATATTTTGAGTTATTTTGTCTTAGTAATAATGGTATAACTTATGATGTTATTACCACTAGAATAAAATATTTTTAGTTGTTTTTGATGAATGGAGGCATTTGATACTTAGATTTAAAGATTACTGGCATGGAGAATTTTTTATATTAATGTTACTTATCAAAATGAAAGAGAACTTTTGCTCAAGAAAAATCACAATTCAAGAAAATGGTGAAGCACATTGCAGTGGATAGAGGTACTTAGTTATTTTTAACTTATTTGGCAAATGTTCTAGGGGAGATAATACTTGGCATAACTAAAGCATCATAGGTCAACTCTACCTGCCAATCAGACTTAGTGCTAACATAGAGTTCCATGTGAAATTTGGTGCCAAAACAGATACAAGAGGTGAGCTAGATGCGAAAAGTCCTTTAATAACCACTATGAGCTTTTCATTGGCAGCATTTTTGAAATCAATAGGATGACATAGTGTGATAAGATGGTATAAGATACAAGATCACTAAGCAACAAAAAATAATATTGTGCAATAATTATCATCTTTCTAAATGGTCACAACCTAGATAATTATAAGAAAAAATTCTGATAAATTTGCCAATGACTTCTGGCAGATTAATATTGGTGAGAATTATGACATAGATTAAGGGACTCAGCTCTCCCTGGTACACCGTACTAAAAGTCACATTTTGTGAGAGCACTGCTGAGTACTGTTCAATCACTTTTAATGTGAATAACAGAATTTTAACATAAGCCTCTATTTTGATATTTATATTTCCTTCAGATAAATTAAGATATTGAAGACTAGTATGATTAGTTTCTCAAAATGACAGTTCTATTTCCCTGGTATATTTGCTGGATTTGATAAGGATACTAATCATGCCCCAAACAACTATTTTGCACACCCCATAGACTCTTTGAAGATGATAACACAACCACCCCAGATAATTGCTGCTAAATCACAAGCCTCCATTTCTAGAGGCACTGTCCCATTCACAAACACTTCAGGTTGTTCATGCTTGAAGTTTTACCATCACAGAGTTGGTGAAATCTAGATGACTTTGTGGTTATTTTCACCTCGGAAAAAAAGAGAAGTATAAATTCCCCTGGTGTTAAAAAGAAGGCCTGAGACTAGTGAAAACATAGTTTATCATTTGCCTGAAGGGACTGCCATGATCGCTACAATCATCCCTGTCACATCTCTTTTCTGTTATATAAGCAGTCTGTCAGCTCACTGTCGAAGCTAGGCAGACAAAAACACAAAAACACCTTCCTGTGCTGTCCTTTACGGAGGCAATATTAAACCCAATAAAAGCTTTTATTGAGTGGTCATTTTTTTGCCCAATTTTGATGTTCATCATTAGCAGAGAAAAGCTGAGCTGGGAACATGAAGAAGTGTGAGAGACATTGCCAGAAATAGCAGCAGCAATGTGTGCGGCAGCCACCATTGCTTGTGGTGGGAGCAATGACAATGGTGCCTTTACCAGAAATAAACCCAAACAAATCTCCTGTGGCGGAGGCAGCCTTCCACTCCATGGCAGGAGTGGTAACAGCACACAGGGAATACATAAAGAGGAGCCAAAGTACCAAAGGTTAAGAGTAGGCGAGAGAGGATAGGAAGCGGAGGATGAAAATCCACAGAAGGCTGTTAAGAATTGAGAACGAGAAACAGGACCCTGCCCTGGTTCCCTGGAGTTGAAACATTAGTTTTTACTGTTAAGGTTTGAGAATGTGACTTCTGAAGCTAAAGAACTGTAACATTCGTCACCACTGTCAAGGGCTAAGTATCCTAACAACCTAGAGTTAGAGTACTGGAAACAATCGTCACTGAGAGGCTGAGGGTAACAGCACCCAAATCCAGGACAAGAGTTGTTACTGCATAAACTGTCTTACTTTTAAAGACAGCCGAAAGCCATGGGATATATAATCTCATCAGGGCTTACTAGCATTGGAACAGCTTCTCCTTGTTTATGCATTATTTCTGTGTGACTATATCAAGAGGACTCCAAAGAATTAATTCGTGACACATGCATTTATATTAAGATAACTGACAATGGCATTTTAAAAGATGTTATTTAAACTATACTATCTTAAAAATGGAAATTGAAACAAGCAATTGTGAACTGAAGTTGAGTAAAATAGTAAATGAAATTCTGAAATGATTTATATTTTAGTATATATGTGTGTGTGTGTTGTTATCCACCATTTAAAACATTTATTTAGCTAGAGTTATATATTGTCTATAGTTGCTTAAGTGAAAGGTCTTTCAAAATATTTAGTAAAATTTCTAAATGTAGAATTTTTTCTGGATGATTTAATTATAAATAAAACATTAAATTTGTCAGATTAAAATGTTAGTGCTTTGGATATTTACAATCATTTTTAGCAAAAAGTAGTAAGTCAATAATCAACTAAACGCATTATAAGAGATGCATTTGTATGAAATTTGTTGCATATATGAAAACCAGGAAATGTTCTCCATGTAAAATGACTAGATCACTAGGTGATAATATTTTATGTGATCATCTTTGTATATATAGTCTGTGTACAAATGTATAGCAAGAAAGTTCCAAACAGTGTACACAACTTGACTAAACAAAATCACCCAGTCTAAAATTTACAAAGTTAAAAATGTAAATTTAGAGATAATTAATATTAATAATATTACTATAGTTTAGAAAAGCAATGACCATCTCTATATTAATGGATTAATAAATGATGCTTTTCTTCTTTTCTAATTAGACCAATGATAAAAGCCATAATATATGTCTGTGCATATACAAATCCATATATATGTACTTATGTGTATATATAAACTATACATGTACACATGTAAATAATATTAAGTTGCTAAATGATATAGGAAGATACCAATTAGGTACATTTTATAAAATATTAATGAAAATTCTTGCAGTATAAAATAAATGACCGTAATTATCTGAAATTTCAATATGTATCTGATAAGGATTCTTGACAAATGCTATATGAATGTTAATGAACTATCTGACTTGATGTTTTAGAGAAAAAATTACTAAAGAATCTAGTAGTAAAAATTCTTTTGTATGAGATACATTTTTATAATTAGAAAATATTAAAAGTAGCCCTCTAAGTATTTGCTCATGGAATGTTAAATATATATTTTATGTAATCATGACAGTACTAAGAAACATTAGACAAACATTCTTTTCATGATGGGCATAAAATGACATTTTAAAATATGTTGTGGTATGAATATATTAGACAAATTCATTTAATAGAATTCTGACCAGGTAGAATACTCAAGACATGGGTGTGTTTAGAAGGCTATTGGTAGATAACTAATTGAGGAAGAAAGAGTTTTATGTATTTCAAGAGATGGTAAAATTGTTGAACTTGTAGCTATAAAATAAGGATAACTAAATAAGGCAAGAATAATATTCTTACTTTCACATGAAAGAAGCAATTTGGTATGAATAAAACCCTTTAGGTTGAAAAGAAATGAAAGAGAAATATTTTGAATACTATTTAATCCCTTAAAGTAGGTCGGAGAAAGAGTATATTAAGTGAGGTCAAAGAAAAGAGAAATTGTCAGCCTTGCTAATTTCAGAGACAGGTCTTTGCTCCCAGAGAGAGCAGCCATCTGGTGAGGAGTTTCTTCTTATCATATTACAATGTTTTAAATTAGTACCTTAATCAAGAACGTAAAGTTATTATTAACTTTTTGATTAATAGCTCTGAATATCTTTAATGATAGATAGATTATATACATTGACATACTAAGGAAAGTACTTTTACATAGCATGAAGAGCACTACCTATATTTACACCCAAGGATCTGGACATTTATCTGCTGCAATTTCCATTATTTTGTCACATACCTCTGATTCTTAAATGTTAAGGTTCTTGACCATAGTCATATATTAAAAAAAGCTTTGTAGAGGGGTTGAATAAAATTCCGGATTTTACTGACTGACCCAGAAACTGCTATACAAATTCCATGGTAATCAGATTTTGCTTAAGGGCAATCTGAAAATAACTAAGAAAAGAAAATTTCCCATAAATAAGTGGAAAAATATAAATGGAGATGTACTTTTTTATTTTTACATATAAGGGGCTGTTTTGGGTAGAACAGAATGTAATGGACCAAGTTCTTTTTTTTTTCTTTTTTTTTATTGTGAAAATACTATACAGAGGGGTTACAATTACACGGGCAAGATAGTGAGTACATTTCTTATCAAGCATTGTAGCCTCCTCCTTTGTTTCCCCTTCCCAGCCCTTCCCATCCTCCCTCCCCCCTCCCCCAATCCTCCCCCCGCCCCAAGTTGCCCCAATCCTCCCCGCCCCCCCCCCCCCTGCCCCAAGTTGTAAAGTTCGTTTTTGACATGACAACTTGTACTTCTCATTGTTGCAACAGGTCCACCTGTATCCTTATTTGAACGACTTGTTTTTCTCCTTCCCCTCCACAAATTATATCCACATCAAATACAGTGAAAGCAGGGGTTATACTGTGGGGCAGGGACATACAAAGCAACAAAGAAATAACCTTATAATTGCGTTAGAAACAAATGCATGAAAGAAAAAAAAAACATTTAAAATACATATCTTAGGGTTCATTTTCCTACCATCTCCTTATCTGACCTTTTCTGCTTGACTCATACATATACTAGATATTGAAAATAAGGGAAATCATGGGAACTATGTTTCTTTGGGCTTGGCTTACTTCACTTAATATAATTTTTTCCAAGTCTTTCCATTTCCTAACAAATGGGGCAATGTCATTCTTTCTGATGGAGGCATAGAATTCCATTGTGTATATATACCACATTTTCTTGATCCATTCATCTACTGAGGGGCATCTGCGTTGGTTCCAGATCTTAGCTATGGTAAATAATGCTGCAATAAACATAGTTTTGCTGGTAGCTTTAGTGTGGTCTTGTTTGTAAACATTTGGGTAAATGCCCAAGAGTGGGACTGCTGGTCATAGGGGAGCTCTATGTGGAGTCTTTTGAGGAACCCCCATACTACTTTCCAAAGTGGTTGAACAAGTTTACACTCCCACCAACAATGAAGTAAGGTTCCCTCTGTCCACATATCCTCCAGCATAAAACATTCCAGGATGGAATAGGAGAAACCCTAGGTCTCCTTGGCGCAGGCCGAAATTTTCTTAATAGAGACCGGGAAACACAACAAATCAAAGAAAGGTTGGACAAATGGGATTGCATGAAGTTGCAGAGCTTCTGCATGGCAAAGGACATAGCTAGCAAGATCAATAGAAAGCCCACAAACTGGAAAAAGATCTTCACTAGCCATACAATGGACAAGGGTCTCATATCTAAAATATACTTGGAACTCAAAAAATTAAATCCCCCAACAACAAATCCTCAAAGAAACAACTGCCCAATAAATCAGTGGGCTAATGACTTAAAGAGAAACTTCTCTGAAGAAGAAAGAAGGATGGCCAATAGAGACATGAAGAAATGCTCAACCTCCCTAGCCATAAAAGAAATGCAAATCAAAGCAACATTGAGATACCACCTCACCCCAGTTAGAATGGCAAAAATCAAGAACTCTAATAACAACAGATGCTGGACCAAGTTCTTGACCTGCCATAAAAGAGATTAACATTAGAATTCTTGAAAATTAAACTTCAGCTTGAGTCCCAGCTTTCTATTTATTAAAATAGAGGAAAAATTACCTCACACTGTTTTAGTGAGAATTAAATGATATATGTCACTCAACCTCCATGTAAATGAAATATAAAGAAAGTAGAAACAGAGTGGAATATAGGTTTTGCCTCAAGATATTCTTTTTTTTTTTTTTGGCCAGTCTTGGGGCCTGAACTCTGGGCCTGGGCGCTGTCCCTCAGCTCTTCAGCTCAAGGCTAGCGCTCTACCACTTGAGCCACAGAACCACTTACAGCTTTTTCTGCTTATGTGGTACTGAGGAATTGAAGCCAGGGCCTCATGCATGCAAGACAAGCACTGGATCACTGAGCCATCTTCCCAGCCATGCCTCAAGATATTCTTGTCCTGTGTACTACCATAATATTCTTCCTTTCGAGGTATTGATCTGTTTTGTTGTTGTTATTGTTGTTGCTGCTGCTGCTGCTTCTATTTGAACATTTGTATTACTCTAATTTTATCTGAAAAATTGTCATTGTTTAAGCTGTCTATAGGCTAGCTGAATATTATGAGAACATCTGAAACAGAGTACAGGACTAGAAATATTACTTTGTAAGGTAAGCTTGTGCATAGGGATTCATTTCACTCATGTATTAAATGTTGTAAGATTATCATAGATAACAAAAAGAATGAGAACCTAATGTTTCTTATTTTATCAAATCTATTGTGTGGGCATCAGTTGGCAAATTCTCCTGTCAATATTTTCTGTTTTTGCTACGGGCAGACAAAAAAAATAGATTCTTTAGCTTCAATCAAATTTATCTTTTTTAAAGTTTTCAAGAAAATTTATATTTTGGGTATAAAATCATCAATTATTTGAAACTTTAAAAATCTTGTCCTAAGTTGTATATTTTCTTTCTTTCTTTCTTTCTTTCTTTTCTTTTCTTTCTTTCTTTCTTTCTTTCTTTCTTTCTTTCTTTCTTTCTTCCTTTCTTTCTTTCTTTCTTTCTTTCTTTCTTTCTTTCTTTCTCTCTCTCTCTCTCTTGCTTGCCTGCCTGCCTGCCTGCCTTCCTTCCTTCCTTTCTTTCTTCCTTCCTTTCTTTCTTGCCTTCCTTCCTTCCTTCATTTCTTTCTCTTTCTTTCCTTTCTTTCTTTCTCTTTCTTTCTTTTTCTTTCTTTGTTTCCATTTTGTTGCATGTCTTGAAAGCAAAATAAAGTTTCCGTAAAGTGTGCATTGCTCCAATAATTAAAGATGATTGAACTGTTAGTTAAAATATTTCAAAGCTATTTCTAGTATTTAAAATATCATCATTTAAAAATAGATATATTAATCTTCATTTAGAAAGGAAAAAATATGTCACTGGAGCTTTAAAATCAAGGACACAGAAGTGATATGGGATGTTGACTGAGCAACATTATCTAGAATGGGACAGAACAGCTGGGCCACCCAAGCAGTGTTTGAAATGGGAGAATAGTTACTTTCTCCATGCAGACAGGTGGAAGGAACAGCTTAAACTTCATTCTTAGTACTCTAATTAAAATAGTCATTTTTGAGGGAAGTGTAACTGGCTTTAAAATAGCGTGAATAAGGTCTGTGAATTCTATTTGTCAGTGAATATAGAAAGTATTGTCAAGTCAAATAAACAAAGAAATATCAAAAATAAATGAAATCCAACTATTTGGAAATGATGAATAAGCATATATCTCCTAGGTATGTTAAAGAAATTTTGGTTAAAAGTGTAATTGTGCAGGCATATGGATATAAGAATATATATGTATATATACATATATATATATATATGAATAAATTTAGTAGGAGGTAACACATAGTGATTTCTCAGGAAGAGCGAGCATTGTTTTCACAGAAGTAATGATTTCTGAAAAGTTAGCTCTCACAAGGCTATTCAAAAGAGAAAGGTTAAGCTGGTTGCTGTCTCATGCCTATAGTTTTAGCTACTCAGGAGTTTGGTATCAGAGAATTGCAGTTAGAAGCCAGCCAGGGCAGGAAACTCTGTGTGACTTTAATCTCCAGTTAACTACCAAGAAGCTGGCAGTGAGTAGAGATATGGCTCAACTTGTAGAGCACTAGCCTGAAGTGAAAAAGTTCAGGGAGAAGAAAAAGGCCCTGAGGACTAACCCTGGGACTAGGAACAAACACTAAATACATAAATATATAATAACAAAAATGAGTAAGCCCTGCCTCTCCCCAATTATTTCCTTCTTGTGTCTTCATGCGAGTGCTTGCACCCTTGCCATACAGCTTCCACCAGAGCCAGGCAAATGCAGTTTTGCATTCCTGAATCTGCAGAACAGAAAGTGGTCCATAAATGTTTTTTCTACATACTTCCCACCCTCTCTTATTTTACTTTAGTGATAGAAAATTGACTAAAGTTTCGAACATGAGACTAGAAATCAATTCTTTCTCAGTTTTCCTTAAATATCTTCAAGATGTGCTCTTTTTACTTAACACCAAAATTGCCTCCCATTAAATCTTTAATATAGAGGGTTCTCATTCTACTTTATTGCTATCACTTTTTTTGTAAGATTGATAGTCATGGCAGTAACCTATTGGCAAACAATATTTTTAGATATTTTTAATATGTGTGGAGATTATGGTAATGATATGCTATTAAATTTGCTGGATACTTAGTCACAGCATTCAAAAATCAGTTTATTTTTATTGTCTTTTCTAGTAATTGACAGTCTAATTCATGTAGATTTCTTTTGACAGGTTTTATGAAATCTCCTTTATTTCACCCTTTGCTTGCTGTTTATTTCACAACCACATATTGACTGAGGGTTTTGACAGATACTCTTCCCAATTACTAAAAGTTCTGTTATAACTTTATAAGATTATATTTTGTTACAATTATCCTAGTAAAAATGTTAACTTTAATGTCACCTGGCCTAACATCTGTCTAAGGAATTTCCCAATGGCCAGGTTCAGAATGTCATTATTTTCTTTTAAACATTACAAGACTGCCAACTATAGAAACACTTACAAAAATTATACTTTAGCACATTATTCAATTATGATTTACATACGATAAACTGAAATGCTTAATTTGTAAAATGCTAAATGTTTTGAGATATGTGTATTATAAAAGATAGCAAACCAGATAATAAATATAAATATCACCTTCAAAAGTTTTATCAGGTATATTTGTACTCTTTCCTACCTAATAATCTTGTTCAATTGCAAGGCAAAAAAACTCTTTTGTTTTCTTTCCCCATATATTAGATTGTATGCTCTTTGATTTTATGTAAATGAAATTGTATTGTTGGAATTCTTATGCATTTATATATATTTTTCTGTACATGTATTTTCTTTTCTTTCTCTTTCTCTCTTTTTCCTTTCTTTCTAATCATCTATTTTGGTGTGACTTTATTCCTTCACTATTTTTTATATTGAGATTATATTTGCTGTTTCATCAATTGTAATACATAAGTTATTAATATGAAGTAGTTTTTGTGTACCAAATATTTTCTTTTATTTACCTCTAAAAGGATAGTATTATTTTATTTTATGATTGACTATTATCAATGAAGCTTAAGCTTTTATTATTAAAACATTTTTTGAGGGGTCTTGTCATGGGGCTTGAACTCTGGGTCTGGGTGCTGTCCCTCAGCTCTTCAGCTCAAAGCCAGAGCTCTACCACTTGAGTCACAGTGCCACTGCTGGTTTTCCGGTAGCTAACTGGAGATTAGAGTCTTATGGATTTTCCTGTCCAGGCTGTCTTTCAACAGTGATCTTCAGATCTCAGCCTCTTGAGTGTTTAGGATTATAGGAATGAACCACTGGAGCAAGGCTATTTTTAAAACATTTTAATGAAATTAATTCATATGTATTTCTATGAAGAATTCAATTTTAATGACTTAATTGGATATTAGGCTATATAAATATGATAAATAATTCTTACCTGATATTTAATATTTTGTTATCATTTTAACTTTTCTTTCTATAACATCAGTTAATCTATTGGTTGATGAAAAAAGTAATATTGTGTGATCAATAAAATATGTTAGGTCAAGAAAATATGTATATTTAAAACTCCAATCTCAAAATAAGTAAACTATCAAAAATAGCAATGATATTCCTGTATATTTATTTATTTTGGGGGGAGAGAGGTAAACAGAAGATAATTTAATAACTAAATGTCAAATAAAGCACAACACAAACAGAACACAAGGATGTATTCATGCACCATCTACATCTGACCAAAAGAGTTTCAGTTAGTGGCTCAAGTAGGATTAAGAATATAAATTTGAGCTGGATGCTGGTGGTGCAATCCTGTGATCTGAGCTATTCAGGAGAGTAAGATCTGAGGATTATGGGTTGAAGCCAGACCAGGCAGCAATGTCCTTGAGACTCTTATCTCCGTTAAAGTACAAAAAATGCTGGAAGTGGAGCTATGGCTCAACAGATAGAGCAATACTCTTTTTTTTAAAATAAGTTTTTATTGTGAAAATACTGTACAGAGGGGTTACAATCACATGAGCAAGGTGATGAGTACATTTCTTATCAAGCATTGTTGCCTTCTCGTTTGTTTTTCCCCTACCATCCCTTCCCTCTCATCTCCACAACTACATCCACCCCAACCACCTAAATTGTAAAGTTTGTTTTGCGACATAGCATCTTGTACAATCTCATTGTTGCAATGGATCAACCTGTATTCCTATTTAAACAATGTTTACATTCCCCAAATTATACCAACATCAAATACATTCAAAACAGGGGTTATACCATGGGGGAAGGATATACAAAGCATCAAAAAAAATCACATGGTACCTTATAAATACATTAGAAACAATAGCAAGAAAGAAAAAAAAAACACTTGTGTTCTTATCTTGGGGTTCATTTCACTTAACATCATCTTATCTGACCTTTTCTGCTAATCTCGGATATATGCTAGTTATTGCAAATAAGGGAAACCATGGGACCTATGTTTCTTTTTTAATTGAGAAGCAAATTATAACTTTCTTGTTAGAAATATGGACTGAAGATGAAATTGTCTTTTTAAATAAAATTTTATTGTGTAAACCTAATGCCAGATTTAAACATATTTTTTCTATTTTGTTGAATGCCAAATGATTCTGAAAGATTTACTGTTAATAAATCTCTCCATAAAATGTGTTTCATTTTTACTTCAGAGAAATGGTTATTATAATATTATTATGTATGTTGAAAAAATAAGACTTTACCTTCTTATCTCTCATAAAATATCATGGTTTGACAATGAAGCAGTCCCAAGAAAGCTTGAATGTTGGGTATGCAAGAGGCAGAACTATTGAGGAATAATTGAATCAATAGATTGATCTATTGAATATATCATATTAGAAATGAATTGACTCAACTAAATCTTCTGTTGGAAAATATGTCTATTAGGTAAACAGTTTTTCCATCATTGCAGATTCAATATGAAAATTCAGAATTTTACCCTAAAAGCTTTAAATATCTCTCTCTGCTGTGAGTATTTCACTATTTCTATGCCATGCTGGTGAAGAAAACTCTTGGGGAAAATCTTCACAGAATTCCAGATGAAAGGTTCATGGTAGGTAACATCATCAAATTACAAATTATACACATACTCTTTGCTCTATCTTAAGACTGATAGCGTCAATGTAAAAAAACACTTTTAAAAACTCTACTCAGTATATAACTGAGACTTCAATATTTATTATCTAGAATAGAGAAAATTAGAAGTGTTTTCTAAAGCAAAATTCAATAGAGAAAGAAAACAGGATTTTCATTTGAAGAGCAACCAGGAAATCCCCTCAACACCTAGTGGAGAATATTCCCTATTTTAAGCCGGGGAAATTTAGTCTTTGGGACATCTGCAGAGATCTGAGAACTAGAGAAAAGTTTGAGCTGTGGTTTGATGTGGCAGATGTAGAACTTCCCACAGGATGAAGAGAATCAAGATCCATATATTTCCCTAATTTTGCAAGACTTTCATCTCCTCCGTTCTTATTTCTTCATTTGCCAGAAGCCATTGGGACCTTGATATCAGTCCTGAGAATTTTCTGCCATTTGGGATGTTTAAGTAATATAGAAATATTTCTCTTCATCTGGTTTAAATGTTCTCAGTTTCTACATTCATTAATAATGTAATAATTATAATGTTCACTTTTGCTATAGTTATGACATTACATATATACAAAGACCACCATATAGAATCAAGATCTGTGCTTTCATGATTTTACAGTGAAAACTGTGATAATCAATTTTACTTAACATACAGAACATCTACTTAGGAATCTAAATGTCTCTAAATCTCCTTTTACCAACACCAATTTGCCTCTGGAAACTAAAGTAATTGAAAACTCTTCAAAGCCCTTTTATATTTTACTCATTAGCATGCATTTCAATTTTTCAAATTTGCTGGATTCAATTAATACCCTTTAAGACTTCTAAATTCATGACACTTAAATACTACAGCATGAGAGAGTGGCATGAAAGAGTAAGAGCAGAGCACAGAACTTTAAGTGATTGCTTATCTAAAACTGAGCATCTCCATGCTCAGCTAGAGTCATTTAAATTTGGGCTTTCTACCCTAATAACATACAGCTGGAGATTTAACCAGTCATGAACTTGACAGCAGGTTTTCTTAAAGCACCAGGATTTCAACATGTACTTAACATTTTTGTCTACTTATGCATCTCCTTTATCCATTTATTTTACTTTTTTTTTTTCTGATTCAAAGCCATCTGTTCCTCTAGCAGAAGCCAAGAGGCTAAAAAAGATTCCTTTGCTGAATGACAGTCCCCAAATGGCATGACATTGTGGAACTGTGTAATTTTCATGTATCAGAAAGGTGTGAACTAAAAAAAATGAAATAATTAGAAAACAAAGAAGCTAGATTAATAATATCAAAATAAAATTGTTAGAATTACAGAGAAAGAGAGAGAAAAGAGAGAGAGAATGGATCATTGATCTCATGACATGACTAACCTGGGTGTTAATGGCAGTGGGGGTGTGGGGCTTCCTGCATAGTGAGGTGTGTCCTACAACTCTCTCATCTTCATAAACAGAACATCAGATCCAACAACATTTTGCAATTGGTGAGGAAACCTCACTAGATATTTAAATCTCAAAGGTCCATATCGTAGTCTGAGAACAGGTGGCATGACTGTAGAATTTCATAGTTTTCTCAGAGACAAATGTTTAGCTTTACACTTGTAAAGTCTACCAAGCAGGATCTCAGAAGATAGTACTGGGTGCGGGCCAGTGAGATACTCTCCCTTGGCTCAGAGGAAAGACTGATAGCTGCCACACACTTGCTTGCGTGGGATGATGTTCTTCCACAAGAACAGATGGCAAGATACAGCTCAGCTTTCTGTATCTTTCATTGATTTCTTAATGTATGGCTATGAGATACTGGGTGCATGAGTGTGTTTGTTCATTCTTTAAGGCTAATGACACCATGAACCACTTGAACAGTTCTCTGAGGGTCTCCTTCTAAACCAATGACACCAAAATATTGCATGGATCCAACCTTTTGTTCAGGTTCATTATTTTTTTACTAAGGTCCAGCCAGTATTTCTAATTTTCCAAATTGTAATTGTAGTGTTTTACTTATTTTGTTTCCTGAGCTAAACTGCTGATAAGACTGGCATTTCCTCAACAACAAACTCATTTCTCTACAAGAGTACACTGAACACAGAAAACAGCCATAAACTGTTTTCTTTTCAGGAGCTTTACATTGTTTCAAAGATTGTCATGTTTCTGTATCAACACAGTGCACAAGCAATTTCCCAGCATTAAGCTAGTTTAACTGATAAAGGAAATGTAATAAAAACAAAGCATTTTCCACTGATAGAGTTTGAGAAAGAGACATCATATGTTAGGCATGTGACTTCATTAAGCATTAAGACTTTTATCTAAAAGAAAGATCTCTCATGGTTAGCAAGAAAATGTAAGTAAAAGTAGAAATATTTTAATTCTAACATGTTTTTATTGCATGATTTCAAGGAAGCAATTATATGTTCATCAGATAATTGTCATGCCATATTTAATCATTCTCACTTTCTTTTTTTAGATTTTCAATAGAATCAAGGGTTTATGAGGGGGTTTTCATCTTGACATGCTTATATTTTCATATAACATATCTGGATCAGATAACAATCCATCATTATGCTCATCTTACCACAATGTGGAATGCTTCTTGCTATACAGGAAACAATTTTAGCACTATCATCCATATTCTTGAAAAATGTGCAATAACCATGCAGAATATATTTAAGCTGGAAATTAATTCTTAATTAGCATTATTAAAAACCTTTCTTTAAAAGGAATAATACCCCTCATCTGAAAATATTCTAAACTGTTAGTAATTCTCTGGATGACTATATTATATAAAACTAAAAGTATTAAAGGAATAAAGGTTAGATCAAAGAAGATCTACATACTCAGGACAAATCTTTGTAGATAAAACTCAATATGAATGTAAGTTTTCAGTTAATATAAGTTCTAATTCCAGTTTTATAGGTGGAGTTCAGATAAAGGGTACTGTGAATTAGCATAAGACAACAGGAAAGATAAATTGACTATATACTGTACAAGACAGAACTAAAATGTTTATTGTAGCTATGGAGACCAAGAACAAACAAAGCAAGTGGATAAAATCAGGCCAGGTATCAAAGAAGGAATAGAAAAATAAAATCATTGTACATAGAGTTCTTGATGCATTTAAAGACATGGAAGATTCTACTGAAAATAAGCCTAACCATTCGTTAGTTTTTGTAGTACTCTCAGCTCTGTGTTTCCGTCCATAAGGCCTTCTGAGACCCCTATTGATGATAAAGCGAGTGTTAAACAATCTTTCCTGCCTAATAACGTGGCTCTATCTCTAGTAGATAAGCGAAAATAAATGCAATCAAATATACTCATCAAAAAAGCTAGAAAGGAAGTGGCTCTGTGGCTCAAGTGGTAGAACACTAGCCTTGAGCTGAAGAGCAGAGGGACAGGGCCCAGTCCCAGAGTTCAAGTCCCATGACCAATAACAACAAAAAAAAGCTAGACATAAGAATACTTATTTTTGCTGTTGTTATTAATTACTTACAAGAAAAAAATGGATTAATGAACATTTCATTACGTTTGTGCAACAAAAGTAAATAATTTAAGAAACACATGCATTATAACTGAACGTTTACCCAAGAAACATTTCTGGTACATGCTGATATAACAGGGAATGTAAATACACATCATTTTACAATTATCATTATATGTTGCCATAAATAAATATTGTATTTTTATTCTGATAATTGGCATACTTTTCCATGACATGAAATATGAAACTGAAAAATGACCTTCATTATATACCCATCAACTTTTCTTTTTCTGCCTTTTCCTTGAGAAGCTGTTTTTCCTGAAAACCACGCATCTCACTTCTGTCTGGTGTGTGCTTTTGTCTCACCTTCCCGAACAGACTTCTCCATTTTATATGACAGGGCATGGTCCCTTCACCATCATTTTCTGTTCCTTTACTCTCATGTGTTTTCCTCCAGGCTGTTAGCCCACTTGACAAATGGTATATTTTCTGTTTATGGTATCTGCCCCCACTTGGGCTTAAGCTTCATAAAAACAAAGTGTTTGTCTGCTTTGATTCATGGCTTTTCCCCAGTACCAACAGAGTGTCTGCCCTTTGCTGAACATCTGAATGAATTTTCTCCTTGCCATTATAACCCAGCTATATCTGAACATACACTACAAGGTATCCTGCATTAAACTTTGAGTCACTGTTTATGCCAATATATCGAGCTTGTTTCATGAGTGTTTTATTAGAATTCATAAGTGAGTTTATTATCATTTGTTATCAGCAATAATGAATGGTTTGATGCTTATAGAAGAGGCTTAATTGATACAATTTTAACAATATTGCATATATTCATTGTATTAATCTTTCAAATTATCTGTTCTGTGATTTAATACCTAGAAATATGATGGAAGTGAGATCTCCAATACATACATGAACATTGATAGTTCATTTTTTTTGTCTGTCATGAAGCTTGAAATCTGGGCCTGAGCACTGTCCCTCAGTCCTTTAGCTCAAGGCAAGCACTCTACCACTTGAGATACAGTGCCACTTCCGTTGTCTGGTGGTTAATTGTAGGTAAGAGTCTCAAGGACTTTCTGGCCCAGGTTGGCTTTGAACCGTGTTCCTCAGATCTCAGTCTCCTAAGTAGCTAGGATTATAGGTGTGAGCCACCAGCACCCAGCTAAATTACCTTTTGACTGACTTTTAATTGATTGACCAGTAAATTTTTATTTAGAAACTTTATGTCATAAGAGTTCAAAAGAATGGTATGGTAGATGCTTCAGTTTAATTAATCCATTTATTTCATTTGGGATGTACAATATGAATATTATTCATTATATAAATAAAGTATAAATATAATGTTTACAAATATATATATATATTTATTTATCACCAGGTAAATGAATTCTGTCACTCCTTGGATTATTATTAAAATCAGTGAAATATGTAGTCATTTCACCAGGTAGAAAAAGAAAAGTGATCATCTAGAGATACATTGAAGATAGTCCTGTTAAAATATATTGACATGTTGAAACACCTTAATGTGCAAAATTATTATCATATATTATTAAAATACTCACTCTTATTACAACATCAATGAGAATCTAAAATAGATATATTTCTACATATCTGCTTATATTTCATAATATATACATTATATATATATTGTTTTTTAAATTTTTATTTTTTATTGTGAAAATACTGTACAGAGGGGTTACAATTACATAGTCAAGATAATGAGTACATTTCTTATCGAGCATTGTAGCCTCCTCCTTTGTTTCCCCTTCCCATCCTCCCCCCGCCCCCCACCCAGTCCTCCCCGCCCCCCCCACCAAAGTTGTAAAGTTTGTTTTCGACATAACGACTTGTACTTCTCATTGTTGCAAAGGGTTCACCTGTATCCCTATTTAAACGACTTGTTTTTCCCTTTCCCCTCCACAAATTATACCGACATCAAATACAGTGAAAGCACGGGTTATACTGTGGGGGAGGGACATACAAAGCAACAAAGAAATTATCTTATAAATGCATTAGAAACAATCGCATAAAAGAAAAAAAAAACCCACAGTTCTATATGGTAGTCAGGATTAGAAAATAAGGCTAAATAATTACTATTTTTTGAAAGGATGGTATAGCCCGGCGCCGAGGGCTCACACCTGTAATCCTAGCTACTCAGGAGGCTGAGATCTGAGGATCACTGTTCAAAGCCAGTCGGTGCAGGAAGGCCTGTGAGACTATTAACGCCAATAAACCACCAGAAAACCGGAAGATAGATGCCCTATGGCTGAAGTGGTAGAGCGCTTACCTTGAGCTGAAGAGCTCAAGGACAGTGCCCAGGCCAGTAGTTAGAATCCCACAACACACACAAACAACTCCCCCCACCCTCCCACAAAAGTACAATGTTACAGTATTCATATTTTGTTCATAAAATGGGCATTGGCAAGAAACAGCAGAGGTTTTCGTTTGCTACAATTTAGGTCTCAACTGTCTTTCAATTACCTGAATAGTAAAAGCTGGGTCATCAGCCTTTGATGGAATTTGTAAAATGAAGTGAAGCCATTGTCTGCATGCCCTTAAAGACACATCAGGACCCCAAATCCTTACTTGGATTCCTGGTTGCTCAAGTTATGTGGTTCTACCACGATCTTCTGTGTGGTAGAGAAAGGGCTGTGTGACCATGAACTTAAACCTCCAAATTTGTAAGCTTAATTATCTTAGGCCTTTTGTCCCAATACTGAAATGCTGAGTATAGTAATAGGCTTGTTCTGGTAACACAAATCTTACTATGAACTACTCCTATGTCTGTAGATCATTTAAAGAACACAATTTCTGTAATTGACTATACATTTTTTGTAAGGTGTTAGATATTCTGGTGGTTTTGAAGTTTATACATTACAAGTACTTTCTGACTTTTATGTAAATACTTTTAGAGGGATTAGGACATCAGATGAAACAAACTAAAAGTTGTTGATGAGAAAGAAGGAAGGAAAATAACTCATATTGTGGTCAAACTGCTTGCTGGCATGACAGATATGCATTTATTCAGAGCCATTAGATTTAAAGATAATTTTTTAAATTATGAATTACAGAATAAAATTAAACATGAAGACTTATTTTGAGACCTAAGTGTGATTAAACATGTTATTTACTTACTGTTTTCATCTGTAAGCATTACTAAAAATTACCAGCTTAGTGCATCAAGTATGAATTAAGTGATAGCTTCGTTAGATCAAAATCTGGGCTGGACTTCATCGGATTCTTTGCTCAAGGTCTCATGAGCCAAAGAAGTATCAAGAATGATGTCATTAGAATTAGGCTCCATTCAATAATTAATTCAAAATTTCAATAAGATTACATGTTGAGCTCTATGACTGACTGTCAGGCATCTTGTTAATACCAATTGAAGATTTTCTCAGATCCCAAAAGCCACACTCTGATTCAAGACTACTGTTCTTTGTTCTCACAAGGCAGCTATTTTTACAATTTTTTTTTTGTGGTTTGTTAGGTTTTATCAAGAACCTAAAGGGAAATTCTCAGGGATCAAGAAAGCCTATATGATGCAATATAATCTAATTATAGGACAATTATAACATCACTTTGATAACACATCGTAATCAAGGAAAGTTAGGTTTATAAATTGTATAGGTCAAAAGGAGAGAATTCTCAGGTCACATCTATCAAGGAGTAGCAGACTTGGGAATAAACATACAGTTTGTTATTGTTTTTATCACAGATTCATATTTGTTTTTTCTTAGTGGAAACTAAGGTCATGTGAACACTGAGTTTATGGATTCTTTCATTTCCATTGGTTCAGCACTGTGCTCTTTTAAAAAATCATTTTACTTAACAGAAAATTGTTTGTTGCACAGCTTTGCTTAACTTTTGAGCATTTCAAGTTTCAGAATTGATTAAAACAACTTCATATTAGTTCATTTTGTCATCTCAATGAATAGGAGAAATCACATCTGACACAGGCAGCTATCAGAGAGAGACATGTAACATATATGGTATTACATCTATTCCGCAGAAGCAACTAGTTCTAAGCCGTTTCTTTTAGATTGTAAGCAACCAAAAAAGCTACGAGAGATGTCAGGTACTTATAAAGCAGTGCAGAGTCTTTTGCAAAACCATGTTGTGTCAT
Source organism: Dipodomys spectabilis (assembly GCF_019054845.1). Taxonomy (NCBI): domain Eukaryota; kingdom Metazoa; phylum Chordata; class Mammalia; order Rodentia; family Heteromyidae; genus Dipodomys; species Dipodomys spectabilis. The sequence continues at coordinate 15,767,971 of NW_024870709.1, forward strand.
GTTTAAACACTTAGAACTCATATAAAATTAGTATAATTCAAACACAGCACTGTAGAAGTAATGTCATTAAGAACATCTGACCACAGAACCTACTGCAGTGTGGTAACGGTGGGTCTTTATTTGTTAAGTCTCTTTCCTTTATATGATTAATGAATCAACACAATGAAAAATATAGTATGCATACTTTGAGTGCTGCATGTTAAAATGTTCGACTCTAAAGTGTACTGAATTACTTTATTACCTTTTACATATTATCATAAAGACTAAACTATTGACAAACTCACACCACCTAGTTTTTCTATTTTGAAATATGAGTAAAGTGAAATTCCAAGGTCCTTTTGAAAGTCGTTCTAGCTTTTTTCCCCTCACAACTTCACTTGGATAGCATAACGTATTTTTTCCCCCAATAATGATAGAAATGTATCTTTTCCTCAGAGACAGAAGGAACAGGCAGAATTCTCCAGTAAGGTCAAAAGACCTGACCAAGACTGAGCCAAATTTGGAAAATAATACAGAGAAACGAAAATTAATGAAGGAAAGGAATACCTGGCTACTTCTTGCCTGGGGCTAGGTCCCTAGAGGCCTGCATCACTATGTGGGATTTCTTCAACCTGTATAGGCACCAGTAGAAATGGAACAAGGATTATACTTTTCTAAATAAATTGACTTGGTCATTAAAACATCACGGTGTTGAATTGCATGGCTATGTATTACTCTCAATTGGGTAGTTTATTATGTAAACATCATCTGACTTTAAATATAATCTATGGAACTTGGAAAAGTATGTGAATCAACATATATAATTGGTTTTATCATGCAATTCTTGACGAGTGTAATAAAGTAGATTAAATTACTTCCAAGTAAGCAAGTTACCTTTTCAACACTTATTTCATGAACTGATTATATGTATACTTTATAGTAAAATTACTTCAGTAATTCAATATGATTTACTGGGAATATATTTATTATATAGTATAAACTATATTATATAATGCAATTTAATATCATATGTATTATATTATATATACTGGAGTTTGAAATCAGGCCTTGAATTGCCTAGGCAAGCAATCTAGACCTTGAGATATGTATGCAGTACTTTTTGCTTATGTTTATTTTTCAGATAGTGTCTCACTTTTGCCAGGGGCTAGCTTTAGATCATTGTATCCCTAACTCTGCATTTGACAGTATAGGGGTATTCATCCATGTCATATATAGCTATTAAACATTGAGAAAGGGCATAATAAGTTTTCCATTTATTTTCCTTAATTAAATATATTTTTAAACTTTCTAATTTATCATTTCTAATTTATGGCTTTCAATCATATTCAGAGATTACATCAGGTTATATTTTGGACATGTAATATTATTTTAAAGTTATTTAGAAAATGTTCAAATATTCATTTAACAATAATAGTTTGTCTTTATCATCAATGCATTAATTTTGAGCTTGCCTTTTGTGTGAGTTTCTTTTTCAACTTTATAGATAGAATATTCAATCGTTAGATCACCATCATTAAAATTTTCAAGTGAGATTTTTCCTTCCTCTCAGGATCTTTGCTTATTTTCTATTTCTTTGATGGTGAGATGAGAAGTGAAAATTCATTTTGAATACTGAAAGTTGGGTTCCTGGATTCTATATATATTTACTATATACTTAGCATGTATACTATATATGTATATATAGTATATATATTATCGTTAAGTAGTTACACTATGATCATGATCAAAGTCACATCTACCAATATTATCACTCATTCCTTCCCTAAGAATCCATTTCCTCAGTTTTCTAAATGTTTTAGTATATACCTTGGACTCTTGTCTGCATTTCCCTTTCTTCTCTTCATTTGTCTAGCCCTTCCCACTATCCCATACCCTGCTCATTTTGAATACTCAGTTGATGGTGTTTCATTTTGCTAAACTAATTTTGGCTTAAGGAATTACACTATTTGAGAACTCCCTTGAATCTACCACGGTTCAGTTAAGACATCATACACATTTTCATGCCTTCCAGTATATTTATTTATGACTTGGTCAGGTTAAATCTAGCTTCCACCTATAAAAGGAAATATTGACAACTCAATTAATAAATAGACTAATGAGCTAAAGAATCTTTGGAGAAGTAAAAATGATGAATAAACACATGAAGAAATAGTCAATATCTGTGTCCATAAAGAAATGCAAATCAAACACCCCAGTTAGAATGACCATTATCAAAAGAACCCACAATAACTCGATGCTGGTGAGGATGTAGCCAAAAGAGAATCCTTATACATTGTTGGTATGAGAACTTGTTCAATCACTCTGGAAAGCAGTGTGAAAGTTCTTTAAAAAAGGATACCTAGAACTTCCCTATATACCAGCAATTCCTCTCCTGTGGATTTACCCAAAACATTAAAAACCAAGATACAGTAAAGCCACCAACACAACTGTTTATTATTTCTATTCATTATAGCCAAGATATGCAATTATCCCAGATGCCCCCCCCAGTGGATTAATGGCTCAACAAAATGTGATATACTTGTGTATATCTATGTATCTATTTATCTATAGATACATACATATATAAAATTAGATAAAAATTTTTATCTAATTAGATAAAATTAGATATAAATAGATACATACATATATAAAATTAAGTAAAGCAAGTCAGCTGAGAGAATCAAGTATCTATATCTATATCTATCTATATATATATAATATTATGATAAGTAAAGCAAGTGAGGCCCAGAGAATCAAATAAGAATTTTATTTACTTAATTGTTCAATTGTCCCCTTGCTCTCACACAATTTTACTCCCAATTAAGAAATTTAGTTATCCTTATAAACAACAATAGTATAAATGGCAGGCATGATAAAAAGTTTGTGATTTTTACCAAAATGTAGAGATTAAGAAGTTTAATGTTGGGGCTGGGAAGATGGCTTAATGGCTTCTCTTTCATGCATGAGGTCCTGGGTTCAATTACTCGGCAGAAAAAGCTGAAAGTGGCACTTTGGCTCAAGTAGTAGAGCCCCAGCCTTGAGCTGAAGAGCTGAGGGACAGTGCCCAGGCCCAGAGTTCATGCCCCATGACCAGAAAAATAAAAGTTTAATGCCATGTAAAGTTAATAAAACATATACAGGCAATGTCTTCAACATAATGGATAATGATCTGAGATATTTTCATTCAAGGTACATGGATGGCCAAAGTCATAAAAATGCTTTTCCCTAGCCTTTCTTCCTTGTTGATATACCACTTCCTGCTTTCCCTCATTACTTATACTTTCTACATATAAAAGATAAGAAATACATTTGCTTGAAATACATTCATTCTCTATGGATATGTTTTCTAACACTTGCCTCAGCAGAGACTTACTACAGTTAATTTTGTGACTACTAAATTCTCTGATGTCATTAAAATTTTTGACAACTATATTGACATCTGAACATTTATTAATTATGCATATACTTAACTTTTTGTAAACTATTCTTCAAAATTGTTTCCTTCAGTAAGGAACTACATGTTATAACTTCATTTCACATTTCTTTTTTTAAAGGAAACAGTATGAATTAATGTGGGAAAGTCTAGGATTATTTGGGAGCATGGTGTGAGAGGTATAATAATTTCAGTGGTAGAATGCTAGAAGAATAGATCAGAGCTAGATTATGATGAGTCCTGGATATTGAGTTAAGAAACATGGCCTCCTAAAATTTTGAAAAAAAAAATAGTTCCTTTGTGTATGTCGTACTCATTACCCTACTCATGTAACTGTAGCCCCTCTATGCAACATTTTTTTATTGTGAAAATACCGTACAGAGGGGTTAAAATTACATGGGCAAGATAATGAGTACATTTCTTATCAAGCATTGTAGCCTCCTCCTTTGTTTCCCCTTCCCATCCCTTCCCACCCCCCTCCCCAGGACCCCCCTACCGGATCCTTCTCCCCCCATCAAAGTTGTAAAGTTCGTTTTTCGACATAATGACTTGTACATCTCATTGTTTATGCAACATTTTTACAATAAATATATATATTAAAAATACAAAACAGAAATAAATAAGGAACAGAAATCAATACACAAACAAAAAACCTTGGCTAGCACAACTATGTAAGTCATTTCACATCTCACAGTCTCAAGTCATAGGTACAAATCCAGATTTTAATGGAACTTTCTATTGTCGTGTTCAAAATTTTTTACCTTGAAGGAAGGCAAACACTGAGTTTATTTTTGTCCTTTCATTGGATTTTTATATCCTAACAAAGAGGAGCTCTCACCTATCAGTGAGAAAGAGAGAGACCTGTCAGTTTTCACTTGAAGTGCCTAAGTGAAGAACAAGAGTGCGCTAAATGTAACACAAGTTCAGTTTCTGTCACTTTACACAGGTCTTTCCAATGAACACTCTATTTGTACTTCTTGCTACAAAACGTGCCAGAAATGGGTAGCTTAGAATAGTTATTCTGTCCTAAGGAAAGCTAAGTGAACCCATCACACATATGTAACTTTATCTCTCTTTTAGGCTCAAGAACTTCCTCTCTCTTGTTCCTAATGGTTGTAACAAAAGTGTATCTTGATCTTTCCTTTCTGATGTACTTGTCATTTGGAACTCTTTTCAAGGCTGTGGATTTTAAACCGGATGCATTGCCAAGGTTGGCTCTGGGTATAAATCATGAATGCTACAACTTAATATTAAATGAACTTGAGTATCAGTGTATATTATATTACGTATATATAGCATATATGTTATTATTATATTATATATTATAATATAATATAGTATATTACATTACATATATATTACAAATATACAAATACAATTATATATATATATATATTTGGAAACTTAATTTGTTAAAATTTTGTCTGCTAAACAGTGAAGTACACTTTTAAATAATTTTAATTAAAAATCATCAGAAAGATCTTTGGCTAGGTAAAATGCTCTTTATGTAATCATTTATGAAGAATTATAGTACCTCAGGTTTCAGAAGATGAATATATTATTAGATAAATGGATGATGATTAGGATAAAAATATTTATTTTTTTCAATATAAAGAGCTTGTTTAGTATCTTATTCTGATATTGATGGATAAAATAGTGAATGTTTCACTTGAAGGACTAATTTTTTGATACTAATGTTTGAATTCAGGGCCTCACATTTGCAGCTGTTCTTCTATTTTCATTCCTACATCCATGATACTCCTACCTTTACTTCTGAAGATGCTTTGATTACAGGTGTGCACCACAGTGCTTGGTCTCACAAAGCTTTTGTAAAACTAAAATCACAGTCATGCTATCCAAGACATAATAACTTTTACTAGGCAATACTATTGGGGAGCTGTGCTTTTATGTATCACTTTAGAATAGTCTTATTTATGGAAAAAATATACTTGTTGAGTACTAAATTATAAAATACTATATTTCTACTACTTTGTAAGAACTTAACTTAATAGTTATTTATTATTACCTAAAACAGAATAACAAGGAGAGACTTAAAGTAAAAATTAAGCATATATTTGTATTTTGTACACATATCTATATCCTGTTTAGGGTAGGATAGTGATCTGTTATTAAATAGAATTTTACTTTCTTTAACATTTTCAAATTCACAGACTTTTCTAACATAGTAATCCTAGAATTGAAATTAGTAATTCCCAAGCTTAGCATTAGTTACTATGTTTGTCTTCTGCATGTGTCATCTCCCAATGTAGCTTTGTCAGTATTACTGTGGTTACAAGCTAAAGATAAAAAGCACATTCAGAAGAAGAGATTAAAAAAATAATGTATGTATTTAATAAATTAAATGAACTTAAAAATTAATATTTTTAATTGTGAAAATACCGTACAGAGGGTTACAATTACATGGGCAAGATAATGAATACGTTTCTTATCAAGCATTGTTGCCTCCTCCTTTGTTTCCCATCCCTTCCCATCTCCCCCACCCTGTTCCCACCCCCTCCCCCCACACCCCTCCCACCCCTCCCATCCTTCCCCCTCCCCGGGCGTCAAAGTTGTAAAGTTCGTTTTTCGACAGAACGTCTTGTACATCTCATTGCTGCAATGTGTCCTCCTGTATCCCTATATAAACAATTTTTTCTCCTTCCCCTCCACAAATTATACCAACATCAAATACAGTGAAAACAGGGGTTATACAGTGGGGGAGGGACACACAAAGCAACAAAGAAATATAAATATTTTAGAAACAATAGCAAGAAAGAAAAAAATATACATTTGTGTCCTTATTTTGGAGTTCATTTTGCCTAACATCAACTTATCTGACCATTTCTGCTTGTCTCAGACATATACTAGTTATTGCAAATATGGGAAACCATGGGACCTAAGTTTCTTTGGACCTGGCTTACTTCACTTAATATAATTTTTCCAAGTCTTTCCACTTTGTAACAAATGGACAATGTCATTCTTTCTGATGGAGGCATAGAATTCTATTGTGTATATATACCACATTTTCTTGATCCATTCATCTACTGGGGGGCATAATGCTTTCAGCACATAGAAAAATAAAAGTTACCTGCCTTGAAAAATGCAAGACAGTTGTGAATACCCGTATTTTAAACAAAATTTTAATTTTATATGTTACTTTTGAAAATTAAGTCAAACAAGTAATAGTGGTTCTTCTCAAACAGTTTACCAAAATTATTTTGACTCAATATTATAATTTCTTTGAAATCATTATATCTGCTTAAGTCAATCAATATTTTGAAAGCATGATTATGCTGGAGTGTTTGTTTAAAAACTGGATTTGTATTGAAGACTCATTTTCTGATAAGATCTTCATCCTTGGAGGGGGTAGTTTTTAAATCCTTTATATATGAGTATGTGTTAAATGTAGGCCATTTAAGGTATGACAATATATTCCAAATTTATTAAGTTACTTTAAAAAGATAAACTGGTTTTCTAGTAATATAGATTAATCTATACAAATATTGTTAAACCTTACTTAGATTGAAGAAAATTTAGGATTCTGAAATCTAAAGATCATCAATATATTTCTCCAAGGATGGAAAACTTGGTGTATGTACACAAAATTAGTTTTACAACAAGAAAGTTTAGAAAAATGCTATAAGCGACATAGACTGAAAATACAAGTTAAGGGAAGTAAACAGACATAAGCAGGGCCAATATCATGTAACTTTGACAGCACACGAAGTTGTCAGATGCACAGCAAAGGAACTGTAACAGTGATTGCCATGAACTGTGGAGGAAGTATGCAACTCTCCATTTGTAATGGGTAACTGAGTTGCAGATTCAAAAAATGAACAATCTTGGAGATGGAAAGTGGGGATGGTTGCACAATAACATCATTTCACTTAATGTCACAGAACTGAGTACACAAAGCCAGGATGGCTGATAACTTCTTCAGTCAGACTTTTAAGTCGTTCTCTCTTTTCTTCTTTTAGTGATTAAAACCAAGCAAAATTGAGAGAGAAGGAGTGGGGGAGAGGGAGAGAGAGAGAAAAGAAGAGAGAAGAGAACAAGAAAAAGACTTGGGCGGGGAAGTGAGTAGATTCTGACCTACTTGACACAGATTGTGTGGACAAGTGAAGATTTTAAATTGACTTGAAGATGAATTTAGAACAAGTCCGATGAAAACACTTCACTCTTACTTGAAGAAACAGATATTGCCATGCTACAAGATTCTGCCTCAGGAGTTTAAGGAAATACATTTGATGACATGCCATGTAAGATTTCTTTTTGCTTAGCTTAAATAATACATGACAAAAAGAGACTTGAAACATACCATACACATATACTTTACACATTATCCTAAAGTAAAAACAATTTCAGCATATTTACATGATGTACTTTTCATAGTTAATACAATGCAGTGTAATATAGAGTTAGGTGTTGCATATATCTGCTTTCTTCTCTCTGGCATTGCTAGTGGCTCCTGAATACTGAGAGTCTGCACTGCCCTTATTACAAGCAATTATCATTAAAAAAACAACAACAATACATTTTATATTTGATGATCTGCCAAAAGCAGCATCATGTGAGTCTTCAAGATATTCAACCTGTGAGAAAAATATTCACATAGCAAAAGGTGTATGGACAAGTAGATAAGTAATTGGTTTCAGGCCTAGGACTACCCACAGAGTTTTGTTTTGTATAAAGAGAAAACTCTCTTATTCTGTTAACCTAAATTATGTTGCTAGAAGTGACAGCTTCAAAATGCAATCTTTTTTTCTTTATTCTGCATCGAACATGGCCATAAAATATCAAAGTATCACAGAAAAGGAGACAAAAAGGATAATAATAATAAAACAAAACAACACTGAAATACTTAAAAGAAGAAAGCTACTGTTCATATCACCTTTGTGTAGCTAACTACACAAAGTCTCATTTTTTCCCTACTTGAAAAGCTGGGCTACTGTGGCACTGGGATACAGTCTGAATACCTGATCCATTTAGATGAAAGTTACATCCATTTCCAGTCTAGTTATGTGAAATTTTCTGAACAAGAAGCCGACTGTCTAGTGAATCATCATCAAATCACTGTTTACGCTTCTTCCAGTCACTCAGTCACTATTGTAAGAGATCCCATCTACCTTTCTATTTGGAGAAAGTTATTTTGATTTTTAAAAATGTTTTGTGATTCTTTTGGTTCACTCTTCGTTGCACTTTTTTTTGTTGTTGTTGGTCGTGGGACTTGAACTCTCTGCTTGGGTGCTGTCTCTGCACTCTTCAGCTCAAGGCGAGCACTCTACTGCTTGAACCATAGAACCATTTCCAGTTTTCTAGTGGTTAATTGGAGATAAGAGTCTCACAGACTTTTCTTCCTGGGCTGCCTTTGAACCCTGATCCTCAGATCTCAGCCTCCTCAGTAGTTAGGATAACAGGCGTGAGCCACTGGTACCCGGCCACTCTTTGTTGGACTTTTTATAAATAGTTTTGCAATATCTGCTATGTAATTTATATACAACTCTGCAAAATGTGAAGTCAAGAGGAAATTTGCAACCAGTTACAATGGTAAAGGACAGATATTTAAACATTCTGTATTTTAAATTTATTTATTCCTGTTACTGTTTTGTGACTTCCAAATGTATTACTGCCTTACCTTTGTAATGTCTGATAGGATATAATATTTATGACTGCAAAATTACTGTTATTTTATGGTACCTCTCAACAAAACCGTAAGGGAGGAATTATTATACCAGGTTTTTAAAATAGGAAAATGGAAACTTAATATATTAAACAAAACAACACTCTTGCTAATGTGAGCAAATATCCAAAGCAAGATTTATCTGATTCCAAATCTTACTACTCCCTATGGTACTTGACATGAAAGTCCTTCCTCATCTCCATTTTCAAATATGCATAATTCCTCAAAATTTTATTCTGCGACAGGTAGATTCAGAAAAAGCAATATACACTGGGCTTTCAAATGATATATCTCACAGAAGTTTGCTACTTCTGAAAAACACACAAATAAAAAAATTAACTCTTTCCCACTGCATATAGCAACTTTACTATTTGACTCTGGGAAAAGCAATTTCTCTTTTGTAACACACTAAAACCCATAGCTTTAGATGTTGTTTTTTTTTTTTTTTTTTTTTTAAAGTCAATCAGATTTTGAGTTGTAAGAATCTGGCCTTGTGCATCAATTGTTTTCCTCAATTGTTCTTTGCTGATTGTACTTTTCTGCTTCCTAAGAACAGAATGAAAATCAGTTACCACAGCTTTTACTTACACATATGCTAGAATGCCATATCTGGAAAAATTCTGAGTGTGGAAAAATAAGGCAATAATACATAAAACATCAAAACTGCAGCGGCAGTTTTGCAGTCTCCTGATTGCAATCCTAGCTACTCAAAAGTCAGAACCTAGACTGAAAGTGTGAGACACCATTACCAACACAGCCAACAAAACTCTGGACTGGCAGTGTGTTTCTAGGGTTCAGGCCAAGATAATATGAGGCACTGAGTTCAAATCGGTTTTCCTTATTTGCAATAACTAGTATCTGTCTAGGGAAAGCAGAAAAGGTCAAAAGCTATGTACACATGACCCTATAAGATGATGTTAAGTGAAATGAACCCTAAGATAGGGACACAGTTTTTTTTTCTTTCTTGCTGTTGTTTTTAACGTATTTATAGTGAGCCACGTGATTTTTTTTTTTGCTTCTTTGTATGTTCCTCCCCCCACAGTATAATCTCTCTTTTCACTGTATTTAATGTCGGTTCCCTGCATCTTGTATATACACTTCTCTAATTTGGGGAGGGGAAGAGAAAAAACAAAATGCTTAAATAGGGATACAGGTTGACCCATTGTAACAATGCGATGTACAAGACACTATGTTGAAAAGCAAACTTTACAATTTAGGTGGGGGTGGGTGAGTGTAGTTGTGGGAATGGGGAGGGAAGGGATGGTAGGGGAAAAATAAAGGAGGAGGCAACAATGCTCGACAGGAAATGTACTAACTGCCTTGCTCATGTAACTGTAACCCCGCTGTAAATTGTTTTTACAATAAAAAACATACAAAAGAAAAAAAGAAATCCCATCAAAGGCATCCAAACAAATGAATAAACAAAATAGTCAAAAATTGGGCCAGAGAATAAATTTGAGAGTGATGACCTCATGGGTGTCAAATGAGATTGATAAAACAAATGAAAACATTTACAAGGAAAAATATACAATATGGTTAGATAAATTATATACTTCTCTAGACAGTCACTCAGTGAAACCAAAGGAGGATATTCATAGGAGTGGATCACAAAGACTATGTGCATATAATCATATAAAATAATCATTTGAGATGAACTCCAAGAAATGCGAATAAAACATTTCTGTTTGTTGCTATTACTGCCATGTCTATTATTTTTCCTTTTGTTTTGTTAATTTATTTCTCTTTGGGAGTGGAAGGTGTGCACAGAAAAGGTGGGTCAAAAGATGGGACAAAAATACAACAGTGGTACTCACTAAACACTATGTGGAAAATGAGCTATGAAATATGAGGGGGGTGGGAGGGAAAAATTGGGAGGAGGGCAAGGCAAAGGGTGACATGGTTCAAAAAGAAATGCACTCATCACTTGATTTATATAACTGTAACTCCTTGTATATCAGCTCTACATTAACAATAAAATATATTTTAAATATCTATGGAAAGAGAAATAGAGACCAAATTCATTTGGTCCATTAAATCTGTGGGGAATAAACAGAAAGGTCAATGAAGGAAGTCAACATTCAAGACAGATAGGTGATGAACTATATGATTAAACCACATATTTGTTTGGATTTATAGCAACTTTAATGCCAGAGATTGGTCTTTATTATTGCGTGTTAGGTTTAATTTAACTTAATATTAATTCATAATTTCAAAATGAAATCCTTCAAATATTTAATCATATCCTTCCATGATCCCATGATCACTAATTGGTGCTCTTTGACCCAGTATTCTGAAGAACTTCATAACATGACAGAGAGATTAGAGAGCCATTGATGTACATGTTTTCAGTAGTAACTATAATCTCATGAAAGTAAGTATGACTACCCAGGTAAATATGAGACAACAATTATTTATAATATAGTAAATATGACATATATTGAAGTGTTGGTTAGTGGAAGCTCCTTTATTTAATAATTACAACAATTTCAAAAGGACTTTCAGCATAATCTCGGAGCAATTTATTGCAAATTACAACCAACATCACACATTACAAAACATTATCCAGCACACAAGGTGGCAGGTTTTTGTTTTCCTCTTTTTTTCTTGTTAAACATTCAATTTAGTTAGAAGCATAGATTAAAAATACCTAAATAAAACATTTTATCCATTTTCAATTTAGCAGCTTCTGTTATGGCTTGAAGTTTTGTTTAACAAAAGGAAGTCTAGAGATTGCAGCTATGAGAAGAAAAACTATGAGTAAAAAGAAGTTGAACAAGGAGAAATAGATAGGCAAAACAGAAACAATAAATTCACTTAAATGCTGATTTTACAGTATATAAATATATATATATCTGCATATGAATATAAACCATGGCTATCTTATTGATGAAATATGGCTCACTCTTTTTGGACCAGGCAGGCTTCAATCATAATCCTTTTAATTACTGACTCTCAGCTCAGATTATAGGCAGCAGTCACTGCACCTGGGGTAGATACTTTATTCTAATCCGATGGGGGATGGGAAGAGTATGGGAAGGTGGGGAAGGGGAAACAATGCTTGATAAGAAATGTACTCGTTATCTTGACCATGTAATTGTAACCCCTCTGTAAGGTATTCTCACAATAAAAAAAATGAATTAATTAATTAAAAAAACCGTTTTCAACATATTCAATATATTTGAAAATAGTAATGGAAATTATAAACATTTATCTACATATTTGAAATCAATTTCTTTTACAAGAATAGAGTTAATACTTGGATAATTTTGTTGAATCAGGTTTACAGTAACATTCTGTAATGTATAAAGTACAAGGTATAATGATCTAGCATGTTATGAGAAATCAGTGAAATGGAAGAGATTAAGAACAAGAGGAGGAAAGAGAGAAAGGATAAAAGAGACTAAGATAAAGATATGAGAGGGAGGATGAAAAAACAAAGTGTGAACATGATCACATCATGACTTTTGCATGTGTGGAAATGTCACAATGAAGCATACTGATTTGTACAAACTGTATGTACTGACAACAATTATAGTGGCTGAAGCTGAAATACCGTGTATTATGTAGGAAGTGTTAAGGAGGATCATAGTTTTAGCAAAACCCAAGAAAATAATTCAAGAGATCCTACCTCAACAACAACAAAAAATTGAGGCATAATGATAATATCTGCAATCCTATACAAAGCTATTTAGAAGATACATATATATGAATGCACAATTTATGTACACATACACACGTACAATTTATGTATAATATATGTTATATTGCATGCAACTAGTACCTATAATTATATTATTGTAACATATAGGTATTACATACAATATATCATATATAATTATCACCTATATATAATAGAACAAATATAACTTATTATATAATTTATGTATTATTTATACATAATATTATTTGTGTATATATACATATATATGTACTCATATTCATATATATGTATTATGGATAGAAGCTTAAGTCTGGCTTTATGCAAAGTAGAAGAATTTATGTTCACAGACATCTACCGAACATTTCACCCAGCAGCATCAGAATACACGTTTTTCTCAGCAGCACATGGAACATTTTCTAAAATAGACCACATTTTAGGCCACAAAGCAAACTTGTCCAAATTCAGAAACATTGAAGTTATAACTTGCATTCTCTCTGACAACAAGGGACTAAAATTAGAACTCAACACCAAAAACCACCAAAGAATGTCCGGTAACACATGGAGGCTGAACAACACACTGCTGAATCATGAGTGGGTCATGGAGGAGATTAGAAAGGAAATTCAAATGTTCATGCTATTCAACAAAAATGAGCACACAAATTACCAGCTCCCCTGGGACACAGCAAAGGCAGTACTCAGAGGCAAGTTTATAGCTCTGAGCTCCTACATCAACAAATTGGAGAGATCTGAAACCAACAATTTAATGACACATCTGAACCTCCTTGAAAAAGAGCAGCAAGATAAACCCCAATCCTGTAGACTGAAAGAAATAATCAAAATTAAATCAGAATTAAATGAATTAGAATCCAAAAAAACTATAGAAAGAATCAACAAAACAAAGAGATGGTTCTTCGAAAAAATTAATAAAATTGACAGACCCTTATCAAATCTTATCAGAAAAAGAAGAGAACACACCCAAATTAATAAACTCAGAGATGAGAATGGAAACATCACCACGGAAACAACCAAGATTCAGAACATTATAAGGGAATACTTCTCAAAACTTTATGCTAAGAAGTTTGAGAACCTGACAGAAATGGACCTTTTCCTAGCAAATATTGACATGCCAAAACTAAACCAAGATGAGTTAAACCAGCTTAACAGGCCCATATCAAGCATTGAAATAGAAAAAGCAATAAGAGACCTCTCAGCTAAGCAAAGTCCAGGACCAGATGGTTTTACAGCAGAATTCTACAAGGCCTTCAAAGCAGAGCTCACACCAACACTCCTCCAACTCTTCAATGAAATTGAAAGAGAAAGTTCACTACCTAACACATTCTATGAAGCCATCATAACCCTCATCCCAAAACCGGGCAGGGACTCATCAAAGACAGAGAACTATAGACCCATTTCTTTGATGAACATTGATGCAAAACTTCTCAACAAAATTTTGGCCAATTGACTTCAACAGTTCATCCAAAAAATCATACACCACGATCAAATAGGATTCATTTCAGGGATGCAAAGCTGGTTCAATATACACAAATCAATTAATATTATTCATCACATCAACAGGAGCAAGAATAAGAACCACATGGTTATCTCAATAGACGCAGAAAAAGCATTTGACAAGATCCAACACCCCTTTATGATGAAGGTTTTGGAAAAATTAGGAATCCATGGAACATTCCTCAATACAATAAAGGCTGTATATGACAAACCTACAGCCAGCATTATACTTAATGGTGAAAAATTAAAGCCATTTCCTCTTAACTCAGGAACAAGACAAGGATGTCCACTCTCTCCACTTCTCTTCAATCTAGTATTAGAATGCCTAGCTACAACAATAAGACAAGATTCAGACATCAAGGGATCCAAATAGGGAAAGAAGAAATAAAACTCTCCCTCTTTGCAGATGACATGATCCTGTATTTAAAGAATCCCATAGACTCCACTCCCAAATTATTCAAGCTGATTCAAAACTTTGGCAAAGTAGCAGGGTATAAAATTAACCCCCAAAAATCAATGGCTTTTCTGTATGCCAACAATGAGAAAAGTGGGGCTGAAGTTAGGAAAGTAACTCTATTTGTAATAGTCCCACAAAAAATAAAATACCTAGGAATTAACTTAAACAAAGAAGTGAAGGACCTCTATGATGAAAACTTTAAAATCTTGAAAAAGGAAATCAAAACAGAACTTAGAAAATGGCAAAACCTCCCATGCTCCTGGATTGGAAAGATTAACATCGTGAAAATGGCAATACTTCCCAAGGCTATCTACAAATTCAATGTGATAACTATCAAAATTCCAACCTGATTCTTCAAGGAAATACAAGAGGCAATCCAAAAATTCATATGGAACAATAAAAACCCCGAATAGCAAAAATGCTCCTCAACAGAAAGAACAGTGCTGGTGGAATATCAATACCAAATTTCAAACTCTACTGTAAAGCCATAGTAATCAAAACAGCTTGGAACTGGCATAAGAATAGACCTCAGGACCAATGGAATAGAATTGAAAACCCAGAAATGAACCTACAGACCTATAGCCAACTAATCTTCGATAAGGGAGCTAAAATAAGAGAATGGAAGAAAGACAGCCTCTTCAGTAAATGGTGCTGGCAAAATTGGTTAAGTACTTGTAGAAAACTAAAACTAGATACTTATATATCACTCTGCACCAGAATCAACTCCAAATGGATCAAAGACACTCTGAAGACATTGCAGGATGGAATGGGAGAGACTCTAGGCCTCCTTGGCTCAGGCCGAAATTTTCTTAATAGAGACCTGGAAGCACAACAAATCAAAGAAAGGTTGGACAAATGGAATTGCATGAAGTTGCAGAGCTTCTGCATGGCAAAGGACATAGCTAGCAAGATCAATAGAAAGCCCACAGATTGGGAGAAGATCTTCACTAGCCATACAACGGACAAGGGTCTCATATCTAAAATATACTTGGAACTCAAAAAATTAACCCCCCCAACAACAAATCCTCAAAGAAACAACTGCCCAATAAATAAGTGGGATAAAGACTTGAAGAGAAACTTTTCTGAAGAAGAAAGAAGGATGGCCAATAGACACATGAAGAAATGCTCAACCTCCCTAGCCATAAAATAAATGCAAATCAAAACAACATTGAGATACCACCTCACCCCAGTTAGAATGGCTATATTCAAGAACTCTAACAACAACAGATGCTGGAGGGGATGTGGACAGAAGGGAACCTTACTTCATTGTTGGTGGGAATGTAAACTTGTTCAACAACTTTGGAAAGCAGTATGGAGGTTCCTGAAAAGACTTCACATAGAGCTCCCCTATGACCCAGCAATCCCACTTTTGGGCATTTACCCAAATGTTTACATACAAGGCCACACTAAAGCTACCAGCAAACTATGTTTATTGCAGCATTATTTACCATAGCTAAGATATGTAACCAACCCAGATGCTACTCAGTAGATGAATGGATCAAGAAAATGTGGTATATATACACAATGGAATTCTATGCCTCCATCAGAAAGAATGACATTTCCCCATTTGTTAGGAAATGGAAAGGCTTGGAAAAAATTATATTAAGTGAAGTAAGCCAAACTCAAAGAAACATAGGTCCAATGGTTTCCCTTATTTGCAATATCTAGTATATGAATGAGTCAAGCAGGAAAGGTCAGATAATGTGATGTTAGGAAAATGAACCCTTAGATATGTATTTAAATGTTTTTTTCTTTCATGCATTTGTTTCTAACTCATTTACAAGATTATTTCTTTGTAGCTTTGTATGTCCCTCCCCCACAGTATAACCCCTGCTTTCACTATATTTGATTTCGGTGTAATTTGTGGAGGAGATGGGAAAAAACAAGTCGTTTAAGGATACAGGTGGACCCGATGCAACTAGGAGAAGTACAAGTTCTCATGTCAAAAACGAACTTTACATCTTCTTTTGGGGAGGGGGAGATTGGGGGGAGGTACTGGGGGGAGGTTGGGAAGGGATGTGAAGGGTAAACAAAGGAGGAGGCTGCAATGCTTGATAAGAAATGTACTCATTATCTTGCCCATGTAATTGTAAGCCGTCTGTACAGTATGTTCACAAAAAATAAAAATTAAATTTAAAAAAAGAAAAAAAATAAGTGAAAAAAAACCCTGGAAGCTCAGATTCATAAATAGAATTCTACCTATCAGAATAAAGACTTTAGTTCAGATTTTCTCAGTGCCATAGAGTTAATATTTGTGTATAATTTTTACTTTTATTTTTATTTTGATTTAACTGAGGGCTTGGGTGCTGCCTCTTTTCTTGCCTAAGGCTGATAATCTACCACTTAACCTACTCCTCCACTTCCATGTTTTTAAAGGTTAAGGGTGAAGAAGGACTTCTTGCCAGGATGGATCATAATTCTTATATCTCAACCTCTTCAGTAACTTGGATTACAAGTGTAAGAAACTATTGCCTGGCTTTAATAATTAGAATTTGATCAAAACCAAACCATGGCAGTTCATGCCTGTAATGACAGCACCTAGGAGGCTGACGTAGGAGACCTGAGTTTGACATTGATAGTCAGACTAAGTTTGAAAAATGATTAAAAGAAAATCTAATGCCCGGCGCCGGTGGCTCACGCCTGTAATGCTAGTTACTCAGGAGGCTGAGATCTGAAGATCACAGTTCAAAGCCAGGAGGGGCAGGAAAGTCCAGGTGAGACTCTTATCTTCAATAAACTACAAGAAAATGGGAAGTGGCACTGTGGCTCAAGTGGTAGAGTGCTCACCTTGAGCTGAAGAGCACAGGGATAGCGCCCAAGCCCAGAGTTCAAGCCCCACAACCGACAAAGAAAAAAAAAAGAAAATCTAAGCATAAAAAGCATGGCTATATACTATAACTCCAAATTATGATATTCTCAAAGATACAAATGGGCATAATAAAAATATTAGTTGTTTATGAATATATAAAACAAAACATATTTTTGAGACAGTAAAACTACTCTCTGAGACACTAAAATGGTGGATAGAGGTCAATTTGTATTTGCCCTAAAATTGAATTTTAACACCAAATGTGAGCTTTAACTTAAGATGTTTTTGCTTATGATATACTCATGTAGCAATCTTAACAGGACATTCTAGATTTTTTTCCTGTGGTTCTGAAATACAAATTTGCCCTTCCTCTCAGGTCTGCTATGAACGTAAAATTGCTATAAAAATGCAAATAGAAAAATAGTGTTATGAATCTCTATAACTCTGTACCTTTGTACTGACTTAAAAAAGAGCATTTCAGTAGGTAACTACCAAACTTATGTCTCTTGTCTCTTATTCTCCACTTAAGGAGTCACTTTATAGTTTGTCCAAACTATTTTTAATTCATGGAACATTCTCTGTAGCTGCTAAATTCTTCTCTGTAAAATCATCTCAGTACTACCTTGATAATATCCTCACTGAGAAAGTTTATTCCTCTATTTTTTCCTTCAGATGGTACAAATGCTGCTTCCTAAAATTTAGTTTGGGAGACATGAGATAAATAATTTCAGTAAACTTTTTCTTTGTTTCTTGGAAGTTAGCTACTAAGTTCATGTTCTAAATTGACATGACTGTATACATGTTCATAATGGTGGCTCTACAGAGATATACTATGCTTGTTAAGTTGATACTGAATAAATAGCACAGAACAAACTTCTAGGAAGTTTATATGCAGGATGACTTAGGATGGAATCTTGCCAAGATATAAACACTATCACAATAAAATAGAGTTGAGGCTTTTTGAAGTTTGAGGCACGAGAGATTTTTTTCAACCTTTGATGAACCAGTGGACTAGGGATGGATTTCACTTTATGGATGATAACTCATGGAATGAATTACAATGAATTTCTGGACACTAGTGAACTTCATTGGTGAGAAAATTCTCTGTGCTGTCATACAACAATATGTAAGGAGGTTAATAACTTTCTTGAGACAACGGAAATTTGTCTTTTGAAACACTTCCAAATGTTACTCAGGATCTTTCTCTTTGTGAGTCCTTCTTACTGCCCACCTCTTGTAATAAGAAAATTAGAGTCATAATAAGTAGTCCATATCCAAGATGTTATGGGTTCGGAATAAACAGTTTAAAAGTTTGACACAGTCAGAATCCAGTGACTGATGCCTCTAATCCTAGCCACTCAGAAAGGTGAGATTTGACAATCCCTTGAGATTCTTATTTACAATTAACTGTCAGAAAGTCAGATGTGGAGGAATGCTTCATGCGATAGATCACCAGCTGTGATCCAAAAGCAGAGCAAGAATTTAAGGCTCTAAGTTCAAGTCTCAGTATGTTACAAAATAAAAAGAATAACATTTTTTTAAAAAAAGATTCAGTTTCTTTAATGAATTTACAAGACTTAGTAATTCTGTAATACATATGTTTTGATATTTATACATTAGTTTCTATGCCATTTCTTGATAAGTTGGTCATTACTCAATATAATTGTATCAATTTTTCCTAATAATTTTTCTCAGCTAGCATAGGTGCCAAAATATTAATACATCATACCATTGCTCAACTTTGCATATACTGTGTTTCCCATTGCTGATAGATCCTGAGCAACTAAATTCAGAATTTTGATATGTCTTACCAGGAACATAAATGGCATTATGACTGGGAATAAAGTTTCTCAGCTACACATAAATACTTTGAGAACTCTGACATTTCATCTTATGTAAACATTTCACAAATCTTTGACCTGATCCTATAGATCATTCTGTAGCAATTGTTCTTAGTGACAGTTCTTTCTGAAGTCTCCTGTGCCCCTGCAGTTTTGATTGCCTGTCAAGAAGTGCAATCTGGAGAAAAGTTTTTTTTTTTTCTTCTCTTCTTTCTTTTTTCCAAGATGATGTCCCTGAGTCTAAAACAATAAAATCCATCAGCAATCACTTCCATGATGAGTGACAGAATTGATTGTCTATCACCACCATCATGGTGCTCTCAGAGACAAAATCTATAGTCTGGCTAACACCTTTTCACTGTCAGAATTTTAATAGATGTTTGTTTAGTTTTTTTAAAATAATTCATATGAACTATTGTTAGTCTTTTCTTTACTCTGTAATTTTCCCTCCCACTTTTTGAGAAACAAGAAATACTGCATTTCATCATATTTTTATAGGAAAAAATATGTGGAATTCTAAGTGTAATAATTTGGACCATGTGTGTCTGTCTCTATCATTCTATATCTGTCTGTCTTTAATATGTTTCATACATGTAAGCTCATACAACACATTGACTTTATTTTACTGGTTGTGAATAAAAATCATTTCAAATTTCAAAACCTAGTCTCAATTTTATTTTTATTTTTTGCCTGTCCTGGGGCTTGAATGCTGGTCCTAGGCACTGTCCCTGAGCTTCTTTTGCTCAAACCACAGCATCACTTCTGGTTTATTTTTATTTTTTCAGTAGTTTTTTGAGGTAAGAGTCTCATGGACTTCCCTGCTTAGGCTGGCTTTAACAGCAAACCTCAGACTCTAGCTTCGTGAGTAGCTAGAATTTGAAGCCTGAGCCACTGACACCAGGCTTTTATTTGTAATATAGTTTAATAATCAATATTGATATTTACTGTCCTGTATTCATGTATAATAAATAAGAACTGAAGTTAAAAATTTCAGTGGTAATTTAATTTTTGCAATCTAATTTCACACCATTTTTTGCTACTTACTTGATTTGAACAAAGTATATTTAAATGATATTCCTATTAATTTATTCCCCAACCGAATCTTATCATTCTTCTTGCATTTCACATTATGGATAAAAGTGTCCTCTTTCTGTAAGCTATCATCCAGAAGTGCTTCTCATACAAACTGTTTGTGGAGGAAAGTATAATTTCAACGGTAAGGTAGCAATCCAAAGGCATTCACAGGCAGTTATTTTCTCTCTCTTGAAACAGACCTAGATGCTGATGATTTGTGCTCATGAGTTAGTATATTATTGATGGGAGAAAAAAGTCTGAGTGTTATTCACTTGAACTACAAGTCTACCAATTAATCATATATAGAAAGTACAAAAATACTTATATATGCAATAATTTTCATGATCATATTTTAGATTCATTTTGCTTGGAGAATTTTATTGCATATAGTGTTAAAGAGTCAAAGATAATATCACTGTGAATCAACTTATTAAGAGACATAATAAAAGTCTCCTAGCTTAGAATAATTACTCCCATGATATCACTATTTAGTCATGTAATACCTGGGTAGACAAAAAAAAAACCAAAAACAAAACATTAAATAACTCAGGGACTCTTTTACATACCCAGAAAGACTCATTGTTCACATTCAAATTAGCAACTAATGTTGAATTGAGATGTTCATTTATGTATTGTATGTTCTGCATCTAACTCCAATGGAACAAGACTAATATCAACTTGAGGGTTTTTATTGCCCAAGGCTATATGAGGAATCTCTCTTCCTTCAAGCAAGTAATCATTCACATTATAAACAGTCATAAAGCCCTTTACTCCTCTAATATATGGCTGCCCTAGGCAACCAGCTGTTCCACCTATATGGTTCAGTCCAGCAGAACTATTGTACATGTACAGAAGTAGCAGCTTAATGTAATAGTAATAAAAGGACATACTATATTCTGACTCACAACCTTGAAGGATTGCCAAGTGTAGGCCAAGATTCTCATTATTTGAGTTTTAGACTTTATAGCTAATATAAATGCCTTCGTAAGGGAAATGGACACTTTATTCATCATCACTATCTCAAATATAATGAAATAATCTGCTTCCGAAATTTTCGGATAATTTAGTTATTAAAGAAGAGAAAATTTGAATAAAACTAGCCATATTTGTTAGAGTCATTTTACTTTTATTTCTAAAAGAATGGTTGAGTTATTTATTTGCTTGCACTGAAAAATTTGCATATATTTCCCTGATTTATAAATAATACTTTGAATCATAAAACAATGATAAATGAGCTTGAAGCAGTTATAAAAAAGGTAAACTGTAAAGAATTTTTAAAAACTGAATTATAAATTTATTGGTATTAATAACCTATTTTGTATTGCAATCACACTTGCTAATTAATATAGTACAATTTTTGTTATGACTCTTATTACATTTTAAGTGATTCCAGGCAATGACTCTGCTTTACTCAGTTTCACCTGAGTTTCACAAAACATGCAGTCATTAATTGGTGCTGATGATATTATTAATAATGGTGATTTCATTGTTGATATATTTCTGGATTTAAAACTGCATTGCATCACAAAAATATCTGGCAAGCTCTAAATGATATGATACGGATATGTTACTGAAAACAATAGTTCTTTGGAGAAAACAAGAAGTCATCAGATTGGACAATAATAATGCCAAACCAGTCACCTAGAGCCAGACTCTTGTAAAATGATAAGAATGCAATCTTCCATTGGTATTTTGCTATCCAAGAAAAATTCTTACTTCCTGAAAACTTTCAGAGATTTTTATGGGGATAACATAATTCTCTTAGAAATCAATTATTCCTGGGTAAAAACTGGCATTATGACCCCCTTAAATATGAGGGTATAACAGATATGATATTGATCTGATCTAAACTGTACATAAGTTTAATTCATCACACATATGTTCCTTTGAAATACTTGTGAAAAAAAATAACACGATTTACTGCACTTGGTTTCAATTACTATGATATAATCCAAATTTGTGAGAATATATGGAGACATTAATTATCATTGATGTTTGGGTTCTACAATTTTAGATTTCCAGAATTCATGAAAATATCAAATACTTCCAAATATCAATACTTCCAAAATTGCTAAGCCATATTGGGATTCAGTTACTAAATCACTAGACATTTTTTTTCAGTATGGAAAAGGAAAATTGATAAGCATGATGAGGATAGCAATGACAATACTAATGTATTAATAATCTTCTTTTCTTTTGAAAGTAAAAGTACTGTCAGGTTGAAAACTATTTTATGTATGAGGCACAGTAGTAAACAAACAAGGACACTGAGTACATTCATTCTTAAGAAGCATGTTTGAATATGTCTAGATACCATCCTTCTCACTCTGAAGAACACTTAAGAGTGATTATGTATACCTAATACTCTATTATTTCAAGTGAATATGTTTTCATACTTGAGAGAATGGCTCAATAAAATTAAAAAAACCACACTTAATTTTGTGTTATGTAAATTTAATTAAAGCTTGGTTTTAGTACTTAAAGTAACCACATGATCATAAGACACAAAGAAAAGTGAATGCATGTATGAATAAAAACTGCTCAAAAGATGGTATATGAATTATTAACATGCATGTAAAGTAATTTCCAAAATTCTTATGAGGGAAACACAAATAAAATCCAATCTCATTTGATTTTGTGTTTCTCTCATTATATTAATACTAATTATACTAATTATAATACTAATATTATAATATAATACTAATTATAAAAATATAATACAAATACAATACTATTATTATGATTATAATACTTAAAAGACTAATTAATATACTACTAATAATAGTTATACTAATTAGTGCATCATATTAATACTAATCCTCATTAGTGTTACTTTTGTAGTAAAAGAGAAAACAAGTACTGGTGAACAAGTATTGGTGAAACATGAAGAAATTTAAATCTTTGGGCAGTATTGGTGATTATGTAAAAGTGTGCATCATTGTGGCAACTAGTAAGGTGGGTTCTCAAAAACTAAAATGAGATACAAAGAATTAGAATACTCCCTTACTGCCTATGTACTTTAGTCAACCTCAACCTGGGATGCAATAACAAACCATTACAGATTTGTGGACTGTTGACATGAAATATTGACATAGTCCCAGACGCTTAAAATCTTCTAAAAAAATCTTCCATTGGGGACAACATGGCAGTGTTGTGCTGAGAAATTCAGATTTCCATGTAAAGGAAAGGTTATGTGAGACTGCCGTTAAAAGAGGAATACTAGTCTAACATACTGTAACATTAATTAAACTGGAGGATGCTATGATAATTGAAATAATGGAGACATTAAAATATAGAAATAAAGTAATATATGATGCAGTTTATTATGTGAAGTACTTATAATCATTAAACTAATAATCACAGAAATAAATCTAAATGTGGTTGTCAGGATCTAGAAGTAAGAGAAAAATGAAAGTTTTTTTTTTAAATTATGATTACTATAGGATTACTGTTTTGCAAGATGAAAAATTTCTGGCGAATGGCTGCACAACAATATGAATATAATTAATACTGCTGAACTGAACATTTAAAAATGGTTGATGGTAAACTTTTTGCTGTTTTTTAATAAAAAGTTTAAAAGTCATAACAAATCAAATAGTAAATTAGCATAAAATGAGTGATATAACTCATTTATACTATTAGAAAAAATGTGATTGCTAGAATACTTTATTGCTGATGGGTCTAATCCCACTGAAGGGAATTGCACATAAAGATTCATCTGCTAGATGTGGAAAAAATAGATCATGGCCTAGTGTCTTGAAACTGTTGTATGAGTTTTGAAATTTTGTCTAGAAAGTAATGAGATATTTAACCACTTTCAACATAATATTGAGATATTTTCTCCTGAGTCAGATATTCAGAAGCCTAGAGAGAGTTGCTGGAGTTCAATACTTGGTGATTTCAGAGTTGAAACCAAGACGTCACCTGCCTTGGCATGGAAGAATTCACTTCCTCATTCTTCTAAATGTTTTGTAAAATTCCATTTTATCTTGCTGCATATTCTCTGCATTTCTTTGTTGGTCATTTTCTCAAAGCTATTCTGGCTCTCAGGGGTCACTTCACAGTTCTTGCACATAATCTGCCCTGTGTCACACTAAGACACATCATTTCCATACCTCAATTCCTGAATTTTCCTTCCTATCGTACAGATTTAAGATTATTTTTAATGTATTCCTATTTTAAGTTAGAACTTGCTTGATAACTGCTCACTAATCTAATTTAATCCTCCAAAGCTTCATTATGATATTGATATGTTGGATAGAATAATCGTAAGACCATACTTCGTTGTCTATTAGGCATCAGTAATATGGAGGGAAAGATTCACAGTAATATCGTTAGTTTCAATTAGATATATTATTCTTTGCAATGTTGAGGACTGAAATGAAGACTTCCTCATGTTGAAGAAGCACTCTACTACTGCACTAAAACTATCAATTCCTAAAATGTGATTATAAGTATATTAAAATATAGAGACGAATACAAACACATAGCTTTCAGAATATGATAAACAATCCCTCTATATCCTCAAATATATTCATAACTGTAGGCCAATTTCTAACACATTTGGGTCTCCAAAAGAAGGGTATAAATGAAGATTTACTTGAAGTATATAAAAATAAAAGGGAGTAACAAAACACTGAAACAAGGACACAGGATGACCCATTGCAACAATGATACCCACAAGACACTATATTGGAAATGAACTTTACAACTTTGGGGGAGGAGGAGGAGTGAGGGAGGTGAGAGAGGGAAGGGATAGTGGGAGGACAACAAAGGAGTGGGTAACAATGCTGCACAAGAAATGCGCTCATTACCTTACTCATGTAACTGTAACCTCTTTGAACAGAATCTTTACATTAAAATAAATAAATACTTACCAGGTATATATATTAATCCTACTCATTCTTAAATATAACATTTCCAAACCTACCTTGGTGCCAGTGGTTCACACCTACTCTCCTAGCTACTCAGAAGGCTGAGGTCTGAGAATTGTTGTTCAAAGCCAGCCTGCAAAGAAAAGTCCATGTGTGATAGTTAATTCCTTAACACAAGAAAACTGGAAGTGGTGCTGTGGTTCAATGTGGTAGAATGCTAACATTGAATAGAAGAATTCAGGGACAGCACCCATGCTCAGAGTCCAAGTGACACATCTAAAAAATTTAAAAATAAATAGTTTGTTTTGGTTATTCTTTCATTTAACATTGTTTTACTTCCCTTTCTACTGATGTCATTTGATTAATGTGTCCCTTTAAAAAATGATACTAAAATCCCTACTCTATTTTATAGAGTTCCTACTCATTCATGAGGTCAGTAATAATGTTAACATGCAAATTGAATTATCTTTCAAAATTTGCTTAAATATACTTCTGCAGTATAAGGGAATCACATAAATATGCTTAAGTTTCCTAAGTGAGTTACACATGATGGTAGTTGTGAAAATCAGCAGAATTATTGATCATTTAATATATACTAATAGGTATATATCCTGAATTAAATTGCAATATATATATATATATAAAACCTAATAACAAGATCTCAATTTTTTGTGATTGTTAGTTGATGAATAGCAAATAGCAACCATTTAAAGGAATAACATATATGACCTTAGTGTACTGTTATAATTAATAAAATATTCTGACCTATAGAAATTAACAAACAACTCTAGAAACTACTTATCTGAAAGGAAAGCTTGAGTAAAATTCAAACTTTACAAGTGTATAAGAAATAACTTAGAGCAGCTATCTAGTGTATTAGCACTGTAATCTTAATTACTAGGGAGGCTGAGATCTAAATTGCAGACTCATACCTCCAAGTGCTAAAAAGCTGGAAGTGGAGCTGCATGGCTGAAGTGGTAGAGCACTAGCCTTAAGCACAGAAGCTCAGGAATATTATTCAAGCCCTTAGGTGTATACACACAAACACACATACACACACTAACATAACTTAAATCTTTCACAAGTCTGGTATTTTAATTTTCTCTTGCAATTAGATGAATTCATTTTCTTGAATTGAGTAGAAAAAACGAAATTAATTGATAAATATTAGATTATTTTATTTTATAATTTAAAAATTATATTTAAGTAATTGTACAAAAATTGTACAAAAATGCCATTTCACAAAGCAGTTTCTGACTATAATATATTTTGATCAACTTCATCCCTTTTCACTTTCTCACCCATTCCTCACCTTCCCTCACTCTTCTTTATTTTGGAGGATATACGATCAATTTTTGTCTTTATTCTCCCCCTTAAAAATGGTGTAAGGGGCTATATAACAAAGAATACACGCATTTCATTTTTGAACAAACATCAATAATCTGAAATTGGAGAAGTAAAGCTAAAGGAGAAATTCATCATATGTGAATTCTTACCTCAACTATCTAAGCCAAATTAAATAGCTTCAATACAATGCTAAAAATGTTTATGGCAAAATGCAAGTTTATACTATTTATTATTTTATTCATATTAACGTTCAGGACAAAAGGGCTGTTGCAGATGTGACTAACTGACAAATATGAGGTAAGAAGTTTTGTTTTTTCTGTATTTTCTGAGTTGATACAACATAATTAACAAATGCCTTCCAAGATGGACTATGGAGACAAGAGAAGGTCACAATCAAAGTTAGAGGAAGGAATAGGTTAAAAAGATGAGATAATCTTATCATATGACCTGAAAAGCTCAAAAGCTATGGAAATATGACCATATAAGATGATGCTAAATGAAATGAACCCAAGATATGGACACGAGTGTTCTTTGTTGTTGTTGTTTTAAATGTACTATGCTATTTTTGTTGTTGTTATCGTTTCCTTTTCATGTTCTTCTCTCTATGGTATATTCCCTGTTGTCATTGTACTTGATTTTGGTACCCTGCATCTTGGTATGGGGAGGGGAAGAGGAATAACAAAACGGTGAAACGAGGACACAGGATGGCCCATTGCAACGATGATACCCACAGGGCAGTATATTGGACATGAACCTCCCAATTTTCGGCTGGGGCGGCGGGGGATAGGGTGGAGTGTGGAGGAGTGTGGGAGGTGGTAAAGGGAAGGTAAAATGGAGTAACAACAAATGAAGGGGGAACAATGATCGACAAATAATGTACTCATCGCCTTACTCATGCAACTGTAACTGCTCTGTACAGCATCTTTACAATAAAATAAAACAAAGATGGAATTTTTGACTTGGAAAATGAAAGGTGACTGTAAGCCAAGGAAGTCATGCTTTCTCTACAACGTAGCTCATGTAAGGAAAGACAACTCGCCTCTCAGAGTACGTATAAGAGTTGTATTCATTTCTTATGTAATTTTAGTACCATCACACTGATTTTTAAGCAGTCATTCTGTATCATTATTATTGCATACTAAGCCAGTGAATTTGTGACAAGGATTCCTTGCCTATGTATCTACAGAACCTAGAAAATACAGTTAAAACAAAGAAAACTTTCACTGTTAATTTAACGTGAATTTAAAGTAAATCTTGCCTAGAATTTTCTTTAATATATTTTAACTGGGAAGCTAGAAAATTCTGATAGGTTAGGAAAAATTTTCAGAAGAGGGGAAAAGGATTTTCTGTATTCATTTGACTTAATTATTTTTGCTAGACTAAAAGTTTCCAGGAGCTGTTTCTTTAAATTTATAGCCAGTTATTAAAACAAATTCACACACAGAAGAAAACTTGAAACATTTTCTAGAATGCATGAAAACTAAAATGTTGGGCAATACGTGAGTGTGCACTGTCACTGTGTATAGGTGGTCTTGGAAATGATGCAACAATTGAAGGTCTATGAAATGATTACTCAAAATCACAAGTACCCATTGGATCAAATAATGTGTCAAAGCTGATTTCCAAATTTAAAGCTTATATTTTGTTGAAAATTTCAACTGTTTCAAAATAAGTTGCCTGAGAAAATAGTACCAGACAGAAAATAGCACTGGGACTATACTGAGATTACAGGAGTAGCTAAAATTTGTTAATGGTTGCTATGCCCAAATATGTGCTTAATTTAGGCATGTTCCTACATAATAGAGGATAGGACTGGAAATGTATTTTATATGACACATCTCTTCAGATCATTAGTAAAATTTAAGAATATTAAAAGTTCAGGTACATTTAAGAATTGTTTCTGAATGAAAATAAGAGATTTTCCACTGAGTAAATTATTTTTCTTATAAATATTTCATAATTTGACGTTTTGTGCTTTTAGTACTCTTTTCTATTAGTCATACAGAATGTTATTTTAGAGGAAATATAGCAAATGGTTTATTTTATTAAATGTTTACTAATAAAATGTAATAATACAGGTAAAATTATAGACAACATGTTACAAAGCCTTTTGAAAATTAAACCTCTTACCATTAAAAATCCTTACAAATACTACATTTCAGAAAATTTTCAACAGTTTTCTCATTTTGGAAACTTTGCATCTGATTCAGGTATATTTGGATAAAATTTAATAATACATTATCATTAAGATATTTTGTTTATCAGACACTGGTGGTGCTTGTAATCCTAGATCCAAAGAGGCTGAGATCTGGCCAAAATCTGCCAGGACCAAAAGGAAAAAAAGTTCCTGAGCTTCTTATTTCCAATTAACCACCAGAAAACTGGAAGTGGAGCTCTGGCTAAAGGTGTTGGTAGAGTACTACCCTTGAACAAAAGACCTCAGGAAAAGTGTTATGACCCTGAGTTTTAGCCGCATAAAATTGTGAACTCATGAATCAAGTTGATTTTTCACTGCTAGTTGAATTAATCATGACAATTTAGGTCACTTTAGTGATTTTACAGTTTGTTTGTTTTTAATTTAGTTTCTTTCTGTAGTTAGTATTTCAAATCTCATGTGGTTTTAATTCCTCTCCTCTTTCTTTCCTTCATGTCCTTGTTGTTTCTAACTTTTCTTTTTACTTTATAATTATTCTTTTTAAGCACCTCGTTTGCTCCTCCTATTCTCTCTTTTATTTTCTTTTATAAATAGTGAATCAAATAATATATTGGAGCTTATTTCAAATAAGCTTTCATCGATGAACTTCATCAGATTTGTCATGATTATAACAATGTAGCTAAGGTTAAAAACATTGTTTTTGATATGAAAGCATTAACTCCATGCAGAGTGAATAATAGTGCCTTCATGTTTCTGTCTTGTAATTTCCCCTTTTATATTACATTTCAGATTAACCTTTGTTCTCAAATGGTTTCTGGAAGATATTTCACTGATACTACAGCTACCATCCCTCAAAACGTGTGAAGAAATAAAAGCAAGCATGAGATTGTCCTGATACCTTAAGGTTGTGGGAGGAAATTAAATTTCTCTCCGATATTTGTTGGCACTGATTGCTGATGGTGTTGGCGGCAGTTGCCTGTAAAAGGACTGTATTGCCCTGTTATGAACTGTCAATAAAAATCATTGTTCTTCTAAAATCACCCTTTTATTTCCCCAAATTTATACTATTTAACATCTTTAGATATCAGGCTTAAAAAAGGCTTATTAACTGAGGAAGGTATTAAGTGGTCCTAAATAATAATTACAGAGATTCATAAAAT
Source organism: Dipodomys spectabilis (assembly GCF_019054845.1). Lineage (NCBI taxonomy): Eukaryota > Metazoa > Chordata > Mammalia > Rodentia > Heteromyidae > Dipodomys > Dipodomys spectabilis. The sequence continues at coordinate 15,797,950 of NW_024870709.1, forward strand.
GCAAAACTACATCCTGAGTATAATTAAAATGGAAAGATTTTTGTGTGCATACCTGTAGCAATTTCATATTTTGGTTACATTTTTTTTAACTCCAGCATTTCTATGTTGGATCTCATTGCCCATTTTCACTTAGCAGTTTCTCTGGGCTTTATGCCCAGTTTGGATTAGTGTTTGTTTATTATAATTTACATTATCTGGGATAGTGTTTTGAGCTTGGTGCCTTAGAAATGGTTATAATTAAGTAGTAAGCAATACACTTATTAAACATATAAGTACATTAGAACATCAAAAATATTTTACATAGCAATTTAAATAATAATGTGTTTATATGAAATAAAGTGTTTTGAAACTTCGTAATCTGGTTAATCTTTTCACTTTTAAGCCAATTTAGAAAGATTCATGTCTTCATTGATTAAATTTTTCTACCTTTTATTCCAAATCAACCTTATGTTAATATCCCTTGCTATTGCACACCTTAAAGTGACAAGACAGAATGGGAGCTTCAAGACAGTGATTAGTTAGTTGTGAGATAAAATAAGATGACATAAATACTTCATAAGAATTCGTTCAAAAATACAACTAAGTATTGTCTGCTTAAAAAATAAGTATATGCAACTGAATTTCAAATGGAATATATGAGCAAAATAAAGTTAATAACATGAGCAAATTGCACAATCTATATAATGTATAAGAATAGACTTCCATCAGAAACAAATAATTAACAATGAAACTGCCTCCACTAGAAAGCACCAGTTAGTAAAACCACAAATAGAGTACTTCAATAATTACTAAAATAAGCTTAAAAGAGAATATGGATTGTAGGAAAAAATTAACATGACCTCAGTAGAAAAGTGACAGAACTCATAGTGGTGACATCTATAATGATAAATAATAATAATAATAACAATTAGATTCACAATGAAGTTTTAATTCTGTAATATATTAAATATTTAATTAAATTTTTCCTTCTCTCTGAGTCTGTTTTTTGGTGTCTCATATTGTCTTTGATTGCACAATGGATTCCTTATTCTTTTCAAATATCATAAATAAATTATTCCGAATATTTGAATTGATTTATCTACTAAATAAGAAGAAAATTAATTCTGTTCTTTGCTGTAGATACAGATTGTGCTGTAGTGATTTGTAAGTGAGGGAGAACTGTATCTTCCTTTTGGATGTTTGCTTTCCTTCGTATGTTGCTAAAATCTCCACATAGTAATTATTGAGGTATTAACTGATTTGAAATTATTTCCTTCCTCCTTTAAAAATTATTGTAAAGTTTATGTACAGAGAGGTTACGGTCACATGATTCAGGTAATGAGTACATTTCTTCTAGAAAGTGATACCACTTCCCTCATTCTTTCTCAGGTTTCCCGACTTCGTGCCTCTAAAGTTGTATAGTGCATTTCCAACATAGTGTCTAGTGGGTTTCACTGTTGAATTGGTTAACCTTTTGTCCCACAGTTTCTGTTTACCCTTCCTCTCACCCAATCAGGAATTTCTAAATATAAAACAAAGGGCACAGAAATCAAAAACAGAAAAAGAAGGGGATAACTGAAAGAAAAAAAAGGAAGAGAAAAGGAAAAAAAAGAAAAAAGAAAAAGAACGGAAAACAGTTTAATACAGTAACTCCATTTCTTGGAGTAACTTCCATTTCAGTAACTTGGAGTAACTTCCATTACAGTAACTTCCATTTCTTGGAGGTCATTTTGAGGAGCATCCTTTAATATATGCACATAGCTATTAAGCCCTTTCTATCCTCTTCTAAGAATATCCTTCTTCGAATGTTTCATTTTCTGTTTAGTTAATCATGTTCAGGTATAATTATTTGTCTTTTACTGTCTATTGGGATTGCTTGTAAATTTCTATGTTTCTTCGAGTCTGGCTTACTTGGCTTAGTATAATTTTAAGTCTTTTCATGCCTTTACAAATGGGGCAATGCCATTTTTCCTGACGGAAGCATAGAATTCCATTGTATATGTACATACCACATTCTCTCAATCCACTTGTCTACTAAGGGGAATCTGGGTTGATTCCATATCTTGGTTATGGTAAACAATGCTGCAATGAACATGGTTGTACTGGTGGGTTTAATGTAGCCTGGTTTGTGATCAATTGAATAGATCCCCCAAAGGGATTGCTGGGTAATAGGGAAGCTCAATGTTGGACTTTCTGAGTAACCTCCATACAGCTTTCCAGAGTGATTGAACAAGTTTACAAGCTTTGATTGAACAAGCTTTCCGTTTTGGCCACATCCCCACCAGCATCTGTTATTGTTAGTTTTCTTGATAATGACCTTTCAAACTGGAGTGAGGTAGTATCTGAATGTTGCTTGGTTTTCATTTCTTTTATGGCCAGAGATGTCAAAAATTGCTTCATATGTCTATTGGCCATTCTTATTTCTTCTTTGGAGAAGTCTCTCTTGAAATATTTAGCTCATGTATTAATTGCTTTTAGGATATGTTTTGGGAGGTTTCATTTTTTTTAGCTTTGAGTGGACTTTAGATATGAGGCCCTTGTCGGATGTATAGCTAGTTAATATTTTTTTCCATTCTGTGTGCTTTCTATATCCTTTACCATTTAGAAATGATTCGGTTTGAACCATCCCATTCTTCCAGTCTTTCTTTGATTTGTTGTGCTTCTAGATCTTTACATAGGAAGTTTCAACCTGCCAACGAGCCTTAGTGTTTCCCCTATCCCTTCATGTAATATTTTCAGGCTATCTGGCCTTAAATTGAGTTTTTCAATCCATTTGGAATTGATTCTGATGCAGAGTGATATATAATGATCTAACTTTACAGCACATATAGCTAATTCTCTCAAACCATTTTTTGAAGAGGCTGTCTTCCAAATTGTGTTTTTGGTACCCTTATCAAATATTAGATGGCTATAGGCTTGTGTCTTCATTTCTGTGTCTTCTATTATATTCCATTGGTTGTCAGGCCTATTCTTATACAAGTACTAAGCTGTTTTTTTATTACTATGGCTTTGTAATAGAGTTAAAAGCTTGATAATGCTCTTCTGGGTGCAAACAAATAATAATGGAAGAGTAAAGAAAAATATAGGAACAGAAGGAAGAAAATAATCTCCAAATAAAAAAGACTATTAAAATAAAAAATGAAACAAATATATAAATTCTAATAATATATAAAACTAAGAAAAATAAAGAAACTGAAAATTGAACTATCAAATTAATATGCACACGACTAAGAAAGAGGCCTAGTAATCACTGTAGACTGTTTATCTAAGACCAAACAGAACACTAATGAAAAAAAAAAAGACCTAAGAAGAATGAAGAAAAAAGGTTCTTCAATTTATTTGGGAGAACTTGTGTCTCTCTGATGTCTGCTATTCAATCTCTTAGTATAGTTTGATTTTCTTGTGGTGGTCAGCATTTTTTGTGGCTTGGGTGGATCACAAGCCTTCTTGATATCATATGTGGTTTGGGCTGTTACTCAGATTTCCACATTCAGATCTGTCTGAACATTACTTATAAATCAAATTGAACAGATGAATTCTCACATCCATTTTTTTTAATTTTTAATTTTTTTGATTTTTTTAATGAATGGTCAGATTAAAGTTCTGCTTTACAAACTGGGAGTCTCTGCAGCCCTCCATTCTAGATACTGTTCTCTGGGAATGAGGGAGAATGTCTTTTGTGGAGTACTCACACTTCGTCTTGATGTTTCAGACAGTCCACGATGTGATGAGTACTCTTCACACTCAAGTGTGGCTAGCTGGTCTGTTGATCCCAGCACTGGTCTTTAACTTCAAGTTGGTTATATATGAAAAGCCCACTGTTCTGTCTCAGCCACTATTTCAGCCACTGCTGCCTCTGTTACTGCCACTGGTGTTGTCACCTCTGCTACTGCTGGTGAACATTTAATTCTGTCTTCTTATGCAGGAAGTTTTTAATTTTCTTCTTTGGTATATCTTTGTAGAATTGAAGCTTACTTGGCATGACTCTCTAGTCATGTAAAGCCTGGTTGGTCCCTAAGACTCTGCTACTTCAGAGTTCAGTTGCTTTCCTGTTAGCATCTTCTTCTAACTCCTCTTCTCCTTTTTCTTCTACCTCATTAAGAAAGTTTCTCAAATGCATTCCACTTCAGTTTGTATAGCTTGATATTAGACCTGTGGTTATCATAACTTGATCATTATATATTTCTCTATGCATTTCTAGTATATTTTAATAATAATATGTATGTTTATTTATGTTAGTACTGTAGAAACAGAAATATGTAAAGATATATAAATCGAGTGATTTAACATCATTCTTTGATTTATTCTCATCCTATTCACTTTTGAAAACCAATTTCTAACTCTCTTGTTTATTTATATGTTATTTTACAAATACTTATCTTACATAAACTACGAGGCTAAATCTAAAGTTTTGCATATCACTAGACATATTTCTTTTTTTTTTCTAACAGCTTAGTGCTCTCTTTGCTAGTCACATGATTTTTAAGATTTTTATTTCATCTTAGAACATAGATACTGCTTTCCTTAATTACACCTTAAGATTGCTGATAGAAGTGTTTAAACATCAAAAAATATTTTACGTTAGTAGTAACGTCTACATTTGGCTTGAATGTTTGTATGTTTTATGCTTAATACTTACAGTTCACAAAGTTTAGTATGAATGTGTAGATGATTGTCTTATCAATGTAGCTTGAAATTCAGTGTGCCCTTTCAAATAACACTTTCTATAGGTCAATACAAGTTTATTCTAATAGTTAATTATATCTATTAGCACTGGTCTCCAAAATTTCAAAAAAAGAAAACTTCTTCTTACAATAATATTGTATTCTTCCCTTATCCCCCAGATGCTGACTTAAAAGATTGAACATCAGGGTAATTTAAATAATTTTAATTCTACAAATGACAACTAATGACATCTCTGAGGGTCCTCCCTTAAGGGAAAGGAGTATGACAGTCTTAAAGACTTGCCAGCTGCACTGGTGAGTTCTGACATGGTTGCTTTTGTTGATTCTCAGCAGTGGGTGACTCTCCCATATTGTCAGGTGTTGTGCTCCAGTGAACACTTACAGTGAGCTGAATGGCTGATACTTTTAGGTGACTCCAAAAATGCCAAACTCAACAGCATTCTTCCTTCCTTGTTCCTGATATCCATTTAATTCATCTTTTTTAACATTCACTACATATAGCAAAATAATTACATGGCTACTGTGCTTTGCAAATAAAGAAAAACTCAAGAACCTGTTGCATTCAGCTATGTCTCACTTAAGATTTTTTTGTATCTGATATTTTAAAATTCTTATTTAAAATTCTTGCAAATAAACTATACAAATAAAACATAGAGTTAAAGGTGCAAAATATCTGTTCTTTTAAACAACTGTAACCTAATAATGCAGGTACTTTTGATGACAATGACATATATCTATGCCTGAGGGAACTTGTACACAAGAGAATAATAATAAATTAAAGAGGCTAAATATGAGAAAAGTTTAACACCTTCTACTGCCTAGCTTCTGTTTCAGTGCTTATAAATAGTATTTCTGAAGTTAGAAAAAAATTGGAATAACCTCATATTTATATTTTCTCAAGTTCTCCTTATACCAAGAATTGAAAGTAAAGTGAACTTATTGGGCCCAACTAGCAATTTAATTTAAATAACAAATAACCATTAAGCAAATTTTATATAAAGATCAGGTCCTTTAATGACTAAAACATATGGTTTGTATTTCATTAGACACAAAACTATGGAAGTAAGAAAAAAGTAAAATAAGACAACTTAGGTATATTGCAAAATATTATGTCATAATTATTTTCATAATGTTAGTATTTTCTTCTTTTTTAAGCTTTATAATTTTTTTATTGTGAAAATACCATACAGAGGGGTAACAATTCCATGGGCAAGGTAATGAGTGCATTTCTTATCAAGCATTGTTGCCTCTTATTCACTGCAACTGGAGAGTTTTGTGATGCTTCACTTACTGTGGAAAATAAATACACAGCAAAAGTAATGAATTTCTATTATAGAATTATTAAATATGTTTTTATGTATCAAGGATAACTTTTTAACACAGCAAAATATAATCTATTTTATGGAATTTTATTGAAACAATTGATGTGTCATTCATTACATTCAGACTGTTACTTAAATACTCATGATGTAAATAATGCAAATGTATCTCTCAAACTATTATTTTATAAATAAACTGATCACAGAATGAAAACCTAAACCTGCAATTCCACATTTTTATTTTATAATTTTTAATTATCTACTGAAATACTGTCTTATCATGGTTCAACAAACAATCCATTTGATTCAGATGTAGATTGATAATCAAGTCATTTTTATTAGTCATCCTAATTAATAATAATTCTATCTTAGGCTTATATTCTTTGTGAATCTATTGAAATAATTAAATGTATAGTGAAAACTTAAACAAGCTCAGAGTCAGGGGTTCTGAAGCAGTTATAATGCCAGATATAATAGATACTGCAGAGACTGAGATCTGGAGTATTATAGTTCAAAAATAGTCTTGGTAGAAAAATCTGTCAACTCTGATTTCAAAGTAAACAACAAAAGGGCTGCTGCCGTCATAGTGAAGTGGTAGATCAATAACCACTAGCCATGAGTAAGAAAGCCTAATGATAGTGCAAGGTCCGGAGTCCAAGACTCAGTATCAACACAGTCAAATTTATTTGTAAATAGCCTACTATTTTAATTAAAAATATTCTCCGACAAATATTGTTGAATTTTTTTCTTTGAATAATCCACCTGACTTGGTCAGAACTACAATTGTCAATAACACAATTTTCACTGTCCCATATATTGGTTTCCTATATCAGCTTGGTTAGGAACACACTGTACCAGTGACCCATAAAGGGAAGTAAAATGCTGATATTATCACAAAAAATAAAAACCAGAAATCAAAGGAGGAGGCTACACTGCTTGATAAGAAATGTACTCATTATCTTGCTCATGTAATTGTAACCCCTCTGTACAGTATGTTCACAATAAAAAATTAAAAAAACTTAAAGCACATTAAAATAACTCATAAGTCTTACTTATTTGAGAAAAGTGCTTGATCATTATCCTGTAGAGAATATTGTAACATTATATAATTTCAATTTTTAGAATTTTACCTACATGTACAAACAGGAGAGGATCTTATCAAAATTCTTTTTTTGGGGGGGGGGTCTGGTCGTGGGGCCTGAACGCTGGGCCTGGGCACTGTCCCTCAGCTCTTCAGCTCAAGGCTAGTGCTTTACCACTTGAGCCACAGCGCCACTTCCGGTTTTTTTTTCTTTTTGCTTACGTGGTGCTGAGAAATCAAACCCAGGGCCTCATGCATGCAAGGCAAGCGCTCTACCACTGAGCCACCTTCCCAGCTCTCTTATCAAAATTCTTATTCAGCGAATTATAGTTTGAAATAAATAAACTAGAATTACTTTTTAATGGCAATATAGGGTTTCATAAGAATTCGAGTTTCTCCTAGTTGTTTTGGAGATTTCCCCTCAAAATTTATATGACAAAGAATGTTGAAGTATTGCTTATATTGGTGAACATTTAGATATTTCACAACTTAAATGAGAACTTCTTTGTATAACCTGCCGATAACTATTTTCTATTTTCACATGAGAAATGGATACTTTTTTTTCAAATAGACTTGTTTTTTTCTTAATAGCCCATTTTTAATAGGATCACATAAAGTTGCTTGGAAATCTTCTAATGCACAGACTACTTGAAAAAAACCCAGGCATTCTAATTTGGGAATTCTGTAGTAGGCCCCCAAATTTTACTTTTCTGTCAAATTCAAAGTACTATTAGTGTTTATGTATGAGGGATGTACCTGTGGGGACATTTTAAGACAGTATGTCTTATACAATTCTGTTAATGTAATTATTGTTTTTGTAATGGATATAATCAGAAAAAGTGCACAAAGACAAATAAATTCAAAAATCAGACCTACAACATATAGGCACAGTGACATTTGGCTGTTTTATTCTCTCCAGTCCTGGGGCTTGAACTCAGAGCCCAGTTACTGGTTGTCAACCTTTTTGGCTCAAAGCAGTGTTTACCACTGTAGCCACAGCTCCACTTTCAGCTTTTTTCGTAGTTTACGGAAAAGCAAAGTTTTCACAGAGTCTTCTACCTTGTTGGCTTCAAACCAAGATCCTCACATGTAATCCTCTTGAGTAGGTAGGATTATAGTCATGGGCCACCAATGACTTGATACTGCTGAACAATTTAATTTTATTACTAATATAAAATTAACTCTGAAATGAATATTGAAATCGAGTTCAGGGAAGGTGGCTGAGAGACTGTCAGCACTTTCCTTTGTCAAAACAAAAGCTTAAGTACATAACAACAGGTACAGGTAAGTGATATGGTAACATATAAAAGTTCAAGACCAAATAATGGACAACAGAAAACTTGGTGGGAGGCAGAGCTTAAAGTCTGCAAAGGAAATAGCTGGTGGGCTCTATGAAAAATGGTTAAAAGGGAGATTACCTCTTTGAGATTTAAGATAAAGATACAAGAAAGCCCCAGCAACTTCCAAAATAACGGTCCAACACTGGGATATCACAGTGCGCCATGTAGCAGGGAAATAATGAAGCAGCAACCGCCTACACCTCATAGCTAAATGTATTGTAAGAAATCACTTAAGAGAATCCTTACTTCAATTCATTCAACTAGAGCAGCAAATAGCCCTGGGTATAGTACCAAAGCCCAAAGGCCTTCTTCCCCCCACCCAACTCTTCACAAGCTAAGAAATCTGCAACACATAAAATTATTATCGGCCAAAGGAACTGATGTGTCTTGGAAGCAGAAACAGGGACAAGAGTCTACATGGTGAAAAAAGTAGGCTGTGTTATAGAGGGAAGCAGACAGATGATGGGAAGAGGAGCCAGAAAACCAACATTTGAGTGAACAGAGATCCATATAGCCAGGGCACACACTATTGTCCATTCTATGCCTCAATCTCAAGTGCAGACTGTTCCGGTTTGAATGCTTCTTACTCTCTCAGAGAACTTTGATAGAAACAGTGCTTTGATAGAGAACACAGTACTGTGGAGTATTTCTCATTGGCCAAAGAACCCATTGTAGAAGCATGACTTCTTGCCTTGATTGAGAGTTACATACTGGATAATTTTGTGAACTGATAGTATCTCTATCCTGCTATACAAACTATAAACACTTTTAAACCTTCAAAGGGGATTTATTTGCTAGAAATTTTGCTACTAACTCCATTCAGTCATCCTCATCACAAATGAAGAAATAATTTTGTAAGAAAGTGATTAGTAAGAGAATAATAGTTTGGTTATGCCATAAGAAAACATAGATGTGCCATAAGAGAACAATACAAGAAAAATATTATTTAAGTTACTAAAGTTTTATACAGGAGTATATTTCATGAAGATAATATATAAATACAGGATGAATACAAATATACAAATGCAAGTTTCTAGATTCAATCTGAAAGGTTTTCTGAAACTTAGAAGTCTTATTTTAATATTATATCAAAGTTTAGTTTCATATTCCTTCTATATTCCTTTGTACTGAAACCAACCACATTCCCAAAAGAATGTTTCTCTATGTCCATTTTTAAAAGACCACATTCTCATAATTTGTAATGGCAAGATAACTATCAGTTGTTCTTTGAAAACTGTTATTTATTTTTCAGGTCTATTTTCCTTTAATATCTGGTTATCAAAGATATGTAAATTATACCTTTACTTTGGTCCACATGGTAAATATTAAATGTTTTCCTGTACACAATATGATGGCCTACAAGGTAATTTTGTTTGCTGAGTTGATACAATCATTCCACAAGCTCTCTTTCTTTCATATCCTCCACAAAGATGGTAATAATATAAATTACTAAAGAACCAGATACCTGTTCTCTGAATTTGATAAACCTAATGAAAAACAAGGACAAACTCAAATTTTAGGACAACAAACACTTTCAATAGATATAAGGACTGTCTTTTCCACAGACAGGTGTATTTCCATGAAGTAATATATATTTAAACATGTCAAAATAGAATTTTACAAAGAATACCAGCAAGTGCATCACTTTATAATCAAAGAAATGAATATTAAAAATTTTCTTATAAAATGTAAAACAAAACACAACAATGATGAAAATGAAATATATGTATAGATATAGCAAAGTGTTTCTCATTTTATTTGAAAAGAAACTGGGATTCCAAAACTGTTCTGTTAAATTTGGTAGATAACTCAAAATATTTACAATAAATTTTAGTTTAAAAATGGAATGTTTTCTTCTAATTATTTCTGAATAAGTGCTATAAAATTTTAATATGAATTTTTTTGGGGTCCAGTCATGGGGCCTGAACTCTGGGCCTGGGTGCTGTCCCTCAGCTCTTCAGCTCAAGGCTAGTGCTCTACCACTTGAGCCACAGCGCCACTTCCAGCTTTTTTCTTTTTGCTTATGTGGTGCTGAGGAATCAAACCCAGGGCCTTATTCATGCAAGGCAAGCACTCTACCACTGAGCCACCTTTCCAGTCCTGAATTTATATTTATTACACAGAACTCATTGGTTATAACTTGTAGCTTTACCTTTACCATTGACCTGTATAATTCTGATTCTTTCTTATAATAATTTTGAAGCCAGGCTGAACAGATAAGTCTGAGACCCTTATCTGCAGTTAACAAATAAAAGCTAAAACAAGAGGCCTGTATCAAGTGGTAGAGCTCCAGTAATGAGTAAAGAAGCTGAGCAAAAACAAGAGGTTCTGAGTTCAAGTCAAAATACCTGCACACATGTGCGCATGCGCGCGCGCACACACACACACACACACACACACACACACACACACACACACACACAGAGTAAAGCAAAGCACACAGCATTAATGTCTATTTGTTCAACCTGGCAGCATTCTTATAAGAGTCCTCCAAGAAAAGGAAGAAATAATACCAACACATACAAATAACACTCCTACATATTTCAAATACAATGCAAATCATTGATCTATGTATTTATTAACCTGAAAAGTGTCCACTTACATTAACCATAATTGAACTCTTTAATGCTAGAAAATATAAATCAATCATAAAAGAAAGGTAATTTGCAAAAGATCAAAAATAGATTAATAGTCTATTAATAAATCAATGAAATTAAGAAAGGAATATTCATTCAAAGTTCTGAAAAATACAGTACCCTGGTGTACCTCTATAGTCCCAGCACCTGAGAGATTTGCATATAAGGTATGCAAAATTAAGAGTATCATGGGTTACATAATAGACTCTCTGGAAAGAAAATCTGTTAAAAATTTTGTCAAACAAAAATTCAATGCTCAGCTAAACTATCTTCAAAATCTGAATTAAACATTACTATTACTTAAAATAATTCCTCATTAAAGTGTAAATTCAAGGGTAGTTACATTAATGTTACATAAACTATAACTTAAATAACATCTACGTAAATCACTGAGTCTGCAGTACTGAAATTCAAACACAAAAAAGAGCCAATATAAATGAGCAAGAAAATCACAAATTAGATAGTTTAAGAACCTAATCAACCTTACTGATCACTTAGATAGATAAAAATTATAAAACAATAAAAGTGATCTAAAATGTTTAAAATATTTCATAAGAAAAGACTTTAAAATGATGGAAAACCAGAGGGTGCTGGTGGCTCACGCCTATAATCCTAGCTACTCAGGAGGCTGAGATCTAAGGATCACAGTTCAAAGCCAGCCCAGGCAGGAAATTCTATGAGACTTATCTCCAATTAACCACTAGAAAACTGGAAGTGGTGCTGTGGCTGAAAAGAAGTAGAAGGCTCGCCTTGAGCTGAAGAGCTCAGGGACAGTGCCCAGGCCCAGAGTTCAAGAGTGAGCAACCTAAAAAAAAAAAAGATGTAAAAAATACTTAATTCAATACAATCATTTCCTAGGTTTTGGTAATTCTTCTCATATATATATATATATATATATATATATATGTATATATGTATATACACATATATATGCATAATACATATATGCAACAAAATAAGAACATGTGTATGCTACAACAATATATATGCTTCATATAATTGTTGAAGTTAGAAACAATTGAAATTTATATGACTTGTTATGAGAAATGTATTATGCTTTTTCATCTGAATATTTAAAACAAAATATGAATGACATAAATATAAAATTGAGGCATATATTTTGCATGGAAACTAGTACATATGATACCATTTATTTAAAATAAATTTATAAATCGTTTCTTTAATGTTAAAACTGTACTTTCCTGGAATGAGGTACCTTACAGAGATAAAACAAGGAAGCTCCTCGCAGCTCCTCTGCTAACTTTCCCACTGTGAGAGCTTCCATAGTTACATTTTTGTCTTTGCAAATGCATGCAATAATTAATTATCACTTATCCTTCAGTTACCATTTTACATAAGACATTTTCAGAGTGGTATTAAGGGTGATATAAAAAGAATCTATATGTGATAGCAGAATTCCCTGATGGAAGGAATTAGAATTGTTAGATGTGAAGTAAAAACAAGCATTTTTAATTCAAGAGTTCTTAGAGGCAAATAAAAATTTGAGGTAGATTAGCATTTGATTTGGCATATTAAGTATATAAGGGCTACCAAACACAAGTGAAAACCGAATATTCATTTGCTTATGCCAACAGGTATAGAGAAGCAAAAATCTCTATTAAAGTCATACTAGCTACATATGTTCATAAATATTAACATGCTACACAGGAAAATACCATGACCATATATATTTAAATGACCTTCACATTTGAAAAGTTTCAGAATATATTTAAACTTTCTAATTCTCTTCATTGATAAGGATTTTTGTGGCCATATTTTTGGTGTTGGTAAGAGTCTATTGCTTAATAAACCATACTATTTTTCAAGGAAAAATAAATAAGAAAACTTTAAAATCTAAAGAGTCATAAATGGATTCCGGCAATAACTTTATGTTATTTAGCCTAATATTTACAATATAATGCATTCAATAAATGTGTATTGAAATTAAATGATGTGCAAAGTTATACTATAGCAGTTAGTTGACTTTGCCTAAGAACAGCCAAGCAGTATGCTGTGAACACTTAACACTTACATATTATAAGCTCAACAGGAGTCTACACCAATCTTTCAGAACCCTGCTGCACTGTTGGATGTGTCTCTGTATACATTGGACTAAAACTCACTCCTATTCACTATATGACATTAATCAAACAGTTGGATTCTGTGGACTCTTTACCTTCTAACTGTTTATTATACCTGATTTTCACCCTGACCCAATTTCAAGCATAGAAGACATAAGAAAACTTTTCAAGTTGTCATCAGTTAAAGTTTTTTAATAATCCATGGTATATAATTTTATTTACAGCAAATAATCTGTCATGTCTTATGTTTTTCTCTTGATAATTTCAGTAACAAAGATGACATACAATTAAGAATATATTCTTCATAGCCTACGTAAGTAGTTTATTTTGAAAAGATTATTTAAATAATTATGAACACTTCAGTATCTCAACAAGTTATTTTAGATGTACAGAATGGATACTTATCATTATATAAATCTTAAAATGAAATATAATACTCATTTTATTGTCAAGTAAAGTTTGTCTAAGAAAAAGTAGATTTTTGATAGGTTCATTAGATAAGTATATAGAAAATGCATTCATATCTATATGTATTTAGGTGTGATTTTACTTCCTCTTGCTTTTGTAAAGTTATAATATTTAAAAATGTATTCAGTTTGTGTTGTTTCATATTATTTGTGGCTGTCAGACCAGAGATGATGATGCAATGTCCTCCTGAATATCTATCATAGTAAGGCAATGTAGAAGCTAAGAAAGTCTGAAAAACATTTTGGTGCATCACACCTAAGCTTCCCATCATATATAAATAATTTCTTTAACAATTATCAGACTTGAAAAATGATTTAAAGTGCCTAATGCTAATTTCTCTAAAAGAATTTCCCCTTAAAGTACATTAGTTTGGACAGTTCAGGTAAGAAAGCAATGAAATACAGTGAAGTACAATTTCAAAATTATTTTTACTCAGGACAATAGTAGAAAATGTCATATATTTTTCTGTGTAAAAACATAACAACAATTTTTTTCAAAATATAAATGTTTAGCACTATGTAGCTTATGCCTATATTCATAGCTACTCAAGAAGCTGAACTTTCAAAGATGACATTTAAAACCAGCCCAAGTAAGAAATTCCCCAGGACTTTATCTCCAATTAACCTGCAAAAAGCTACACTGCAGTCATGGTTCAAGTGGTAATCTACAGTCCTTGAGCAAAGACTCCAACTGGTGTGCAGTGCATTGAGTTCAAGCCAGGGTACTGGTATACAGATATAGATATCTATATATCTATATCTATATATAGATATATATGTATATGGCATATATGTATATAACAATTATAGTCTGCATATGATATTGAAAATGTAATATCTATAATAATTAGATGTTTAAGATTAAGAGACCTTGTTACCCCCATCGTTATTTTTTTCCAACATAGTGTCTTGTGAGTGGCACTGTTGCATTGGTTCCCCCTTTGTTCTTTGTTTCAGCATTTTTTCCCTTTACCTTCCCTAATTCAGATAAACATATATACAATACCTAGGGTACCAAAATCAAATACAGTGATAACAGGGGATAAACCATATGGGGGGAAAAGACAAAAGAAAAAGGAAATATGTAGTACATTAAAAATAACAAGTTCAACAAGAAATGTACTCACTATTTTACTTGTGTAATTGTAACCCGTCTGCACATCACCTTGACAACACATTTAAAATAAAAAAATAAAAATGTGAAAGAGATTAAGAGACCTAGGTTAATATTTGAAATAACTATGAAAATAACTGAACTTTTGGTGCAGTTGTCAATCGTGAAATAATAAAATTAAGTTCAGGGCTATGTAGTTTTAACTTGACAATCACATCGTAAGATTCATTTTGTTTCTAGAATATGTATACTCATTTTGTATCTAGAATATGTATATATGTGTATAGATACATACATACATTGTGTTAGGTAATGAAAATTAATTTAAATTAATGGAGGACAGATATATAAGAGTTATATCCAAACAGTAGATATGCATTTGGATTTAAGGAAAATAAAATTTTGTGGAATGAAGAAGAATTGTTGCAGTTCCTTATTTGGGTGAATGGTATTGAGTGTGAGATTGGTATACTATGCAACCATGTGCAGAAACAGAATAATGGATATTAAAGACAATGTCTTCTTTAGATTGAAGGAGTATGAAACTCTTTGAACACGGAAGTCTCACAAAAGAAAGTAGAACATGAATTACATGAGGTCACAGCACATAATAATATGTACACCTAATTAGAAATATGGAAATAGATAAAATGAATACTTATTTACACAGAAAATCCATTTTCCCCCAAATGCAATGTAATATATGTGTACATAAATGTCATTGAACATTTGCTTTCCTTTGATAAGGGGCAGGGTAGGGCATAACTTCAACATTTATTTCTTCTAAAAAGAGACTAATTGAAAAAAATTCTTTACTAAAAATGTTAAAGGACTGGGTAATTTCACTTAATATGATTTTTCCAAGTCTTTCCATTTCCTAACAAATGGGGCAGTGTTATTCTTCCTGATGAAAACATAGAATTCCATTGTGTGTGTGTGTGTGTGTGTGTGTGTGTGTGTGTGTGTGTGTGTGTGTGTGTGTGTCACATTTTCTTGATCCACTCATGTACTGAGGGGCATCTGGGTTGGTTCCATATCTTAGCTATGGTGAATAATGCTGTGATAAACACAGTTGTGCTGGTAGCTTAGTTTGTGATCGTTTGGATAAATGCCCAGAAGTGGGCATTACCCAGAAAGCTGGGTCATAGGGGAACTCTATGTGTAGTCTTTTGAGGAACCTCCACATTGCTTTCCAGAGTAACGAACAAGTTTACACTCCCACCAACGATGCAGTGGGGTTCTTTTTTGGCCACATTCTCTCCAACATCTGTCATTATTAGATTTTTTTTTTTTTATTATAGCCATTCTAACTGGGGTGAGGTGGAATCTCAATGTTATTTTGATTTGCATTTCTTTTATGGGCAGAGAAGTTGAGCATTTCTTTATGTGTCTATTGGCCATTCTTATTTCCTCTTCAGAGAAGTCTCTCTTTAAGTCTTTAGCCCATTTATGGGGTGGTTGTTTCTTTAGGATGTGATTTGGGTGACTTAATTTTTTGAGTTTTAAGTATACTTTAGAAACTTAGGTCCCATAGTTTCCCTTATTTGCAATAATTAGTATACATATAGGATAATCTTAGCAGATGAGCTGAAAAGCTCCAAAACCATGTACAAATGACCATATAAGATGATAAAATGAACCCCAAGATATGGACACAAGAGTTCTGTTTTTATTGTTATTGTTTTAAAAGTACCGTGTGATTTTATTTACTTATTTTTGTTGTTTTTTCCTTTGTATATTGTTTCCCTTATGGCATTTCCCCTGTTGTCACTGTACTCGATTTTGATAGCCTGCATCTTGTATATAACTATGTCTAATATGGCAAGGGGAAGAGCAATAACAAAACGCTGAAACAAGGACACAGGATGACCCACTGCAACAAAGATACCCACAGGGCAATATATTGGAAAGGAACTTCACAACTTTGGACGGTGAGGGGGCAAGGGACAGGAGTGTGGGAACTGGGGGAGGGAAGGGATAGTGGGACAACTACAAGGAAGGGAAGGGGTAATTGCTTTACTCTTGTAACTGTAACCCTCTGTACAACAGCTTTACAATAAAATTATTAAAAATGCAAAGGACAATAGATAATAACAAAATTCAACAGAAACAATGAGAAAGAAAATAATCAAGTTACATTTAGTAATTAACAATACAGTGATTTTAAGCTAATATGATTTCAAAAGAAATGCATGTGTTTTGAAGTGTATTGCAATTAGTATACAACTAAAGTACAAGTGATTTTAACAACCTCCACTACTAACTTCTTGGTGGTTAATTGGAATAAGAATCTAATGGACTTTCTTGCCCAATCTGACTTTGAGCCAATAAAAAATAACAATTTTAGTAATCAAGAATTCAGTATAATGAGCAATTTCACAGAACTAATTAGATTTTCTATGTAATCATATAACATAAACCATAAAAGTAGGTATTAATTTAACAAAATTTGTTGAACACTAAGTACAAGATTCTATGCGCTAGAAATTTCAGAAATTAGGATTGCATAGCTAGAGACAAAAATAAATTTTAAAGGGAATAGTCAATAAAATTATAAAATTCTTTAATGTTGATATACTTATATTCTAATTTAAAGTTATTATTTAAATTTAATATATAATTAAATTATACCAGGCTCTTACAGAAATTAAGAAATCATTCAAAATAGCTTATGAAATGTGCCTTGCCCATCTCTATTGATCAAAATAATATTTTGGGAGAATATTAGGGAGAATTTTCTATCAATATCAAGTTTAACTTTGAACTCAAAGATAAATAATAATCCATCTCTAGATTTCAAAAAGAAGAACTATGCATATTACCTGAATGATTTTGACAGTGCTGCCAAATTAATTTGGTAGAATGATTAAGTACTATCTACTAATTATATTGAAAGAAACTTGATTTTTTTTAAAATATTTTTATTAGCTTCAATTTGTATTTTATTTTTTTTCTTTTTGCTTATGTGGTGCTGAGGAATCGAACGCAGGGCCTCATGCATGCAAGGCAAACGCTCTACCACTAAGCCACCTTCCCAGCCCTTCAATTTGTATTTTATACGAAGAGAGTTCAGTCTGACACATCCATCTACAGATCCAAAGTATCTTCTACCTTCTGTCACTCTTCACCTTCTACTCCACTCCCTTCCCAAACCAATCACAGAAAGCTTCTTATTTCCATTTTAGCATTTAGTGAAGAAAATATGTGGTGAAAATTTAAATATGACAATGGATCAAAATACACATTGATCTTTAATGCATGCTGTTATGTTAAGCATGTAATGTAGCCAAGTTCATGAGATAAACAACTTGTGTCTCATGCTTTCAGAGACTCTGTCCATTCTTACTTAGATACATTGCTTTAGGCCCATGGCAATGTTGAAAATCATGGCAGGAGGACATGAGAGGAGGCTTCTGACTTCATGGAAGCTGGGAAGCAAACAGAGAAATAAGGTGTTCTAAGGTGCCTTTCAACAGCACACTTCTAATCACCTAACTTCCTTTTACTATGCCTCAGCTCCATAACTCAATTACCACTCAAAAGTCTTCTATGACAATAACCAACCCTTTAATCCATGGCCTCAACCAGAGTCAGATGATTGTGGCTCACCATTGTAATGCTAACTTTTCAGGAGTCTGAGATATGGATGATCACAATTTAAGGACAAACTTGTTCAAAAAATTCCTTGATGCCATTTCCAGAGTTACCAAGTCAAAGGGGCTAGAGACATGGCATAGATTTCAGAGTGCAAATCCAGCAAATACAAGGACCTGAGTTCATGCCTACATGATGAATAGAAAAAAAAAAGATTAAAATCAAACAATAGCACATGTCAGGCCAAGATATTAATGGACAGACATTCCTTCTTAAAACATCAGAGAAATCTTGGGAAAGGGTGACATTATAAAAAAATGCACTCTTTGCCTGTTACATGTAACTGTAATGTTCTAATTTTAGAGTTTTCAAATAAAATAATTTTTTTAATTATGAAAGTACTGTTCAGATGGTTACAATTACATGGGCAAGATAAGAGTACATTTCTTATCAAGCACTGTTGCCTAAAAATCAATATTTAGATGATAAAACACTGAATGTACAACAAGAAAGATCTACAAATTTCAATAGGAATAGAATAATAGTTATCATTTTCTATTTATTTTCCAGTATTTATTTTTATGATTTACTGGGTAAAGCAGAGGTTTAAAATCTAAGTGCTCAAATTGTAAGTGGAACAAACAAGTATGTAACTGTTTCCTAAATCTAACACCAGGAAATAGAAAGGAGAGGTTTTATTTGTTGTTTTAGGGAAATGATTATGGTACACACATTTTATTTATTTACTTAAGTAAATATGTGTGGCCCCTAGCAAATAAACTTAAAATATTCTTTTTTTTCAAATTGTTTTAATTATGCAGTGAGTAATTTCATCAAGTGATAGTAATTACTGAGTTTGTTAAGATGAAAATATGTTTTATATTTTACATATTTACTACCTAGTAGCTATTCTTGTATGTCTATTGTATCTTCTTTTGTGCAAAAACATGAATGATATTTTTGCAAAGGCTACAGTCTTAATGTTGACTATAATTATAAACTCTGATCACCAATATAGTGCTGTCATTCACAAAGCATGTGTTGTATTTCAGGTACATCAATGCCTACAGGCAGAAAACAAAATTTCCCACTGGGATGAAATAGGAAATGTCAATTATGCAAGGGTAGGCTGACACCATACTGAGTATAATTAGACAGGGTTTCACATGCTGTGCCCTTACAACTAAGAAGGTAGCACTGTATAGAATTGAAAGCAGTCCTAACCTTTGAAATGATCATCTTTTCCATATTAATAATTATGTTGAAGAAATGTGTTGTATAGAAGCTATAAAATATAACAAAGAAACAATCACTCACAGGCTTATTTTTCCAAAATGAATGAACAACTTCTTGGTCAATATTGAATGTTCTTTTTCAATATGCAATATTAAATATTAGTTTTGGTACTAGAAAGTTAATTATCACAATTGTTCCTAAATATAAACTTTTCTGAGTTTTGTATGAGACCTAGATTTTTAATAGCACAATAATATACTTACTCAGCTTACAGTAAATATTTTACTTCTATGAAAATAATATTTGTGTGTATGTTAGGGTCTAGCTATTATCCCATTATGACTTTGAACATGAGCACGTGATTCCCAAATACTAGAATTTGAAAAGTGCACCACAAACCAGGTTTGATCTAATTAATTTGTCATAAAAAAGAAATGCAACATTTACATTGACCTGATACTATTGAAATTACACCAATTTAACGTAAATCAAAATGTAAGAAGCAATCATTTTCAAAGAAGGTAGGATTTGACAAATGATCTGTGTCCATTATCTTGCAATATATAATTTGTCCTTATACCAAATAGAAGCCTAACATTTGTCCTTCATTTCCAAGGAAAAACAAGTAAATGTGTGAAGTTTAATTGATTGTATGGGCCCCTAAGAACATATCTTATGGTTTATATTAATGAGGTAACTCCTTGTGGAGGGTGATCATAGAAGAAATACCAATTTTAATTAGAAGGTTGTGCTTTGGTGCTCCTCTCAATTTGCAATATGCAGGAGGTGAAGGAGTTAATGAGGATCTGATCTCGAGAGATCCCTATAGAAATATATAAATGCATTAAAAACTAAAGAGTGGGAAGCATCCTAAAATACAGATAGCCAAGTTACAGTGAGAGCAGTGATGAAGATGTTACTTCCAGCTTGGAGGATTTTATTTCTGCTCGAAGTTCTATAATAGAATTTCTACTTCATCCAGACTAAACCTTTGACATCAGTGTTGAAACAAACCATGGAGGCACTTATAATATAGCCAGCTATGTGGGGACACTTAACAGAGACCACCCGTGTACTTCCCATGCACCAAGGTTACTCATAATGATTTTGTGTCACAACTGATATGAACCATATTTGAAAGAGTCTCAGAGGTGAAAGGAGCACCAGCAAAGTCCATGAATCTTGTAAAAGACTTACTTTTATAGCATAGGATTTTTTAGCATGTAACTTAGAAATGAGAGACAGCGCAGAAGAAGTTCAAATGTCACTAATAACTTTCATTTTCTGCATCTTGAGAGAGGAGAAATCAGATTTAATCTTCTTTTTTTTTGCTCTTGGGATTTGAGTTCCTGCATAAGATTCATTATTATTGCTGCAGTGTGTGTATATATATGTATATATGTGTGTGTGTAGAGGTTTCTACATAGATAGATAGGTAGATAGATAGATAGATAGATAGATGATCTTAGCAAACTTTTCTTTATATAGAACACATATAGATAACACTAACTTTCTAAATATGATCAAAGTTTAGAAATTCACAATGAGAAATAATAGAAAATGAGAAAAGCTAATAAATATAAAGCAAAACAATAGAATAATTTCCCTTTGAAATTTGTATTTAAAGTAATATGATATTAACTATTCAATAGAAATACTTCCAATATCAACTTATCTTGATTATTCCTAATTTGAAATAGATTTAAAAGTTTTTTTATTAGAAGCAAAATTTTCATATCAAGTCTAGTTGCATTTTAGTAGAATAAATGAATATAAAAAAAGAAAACTAAATTTTCCATACTCAAGCTTTTCTTTAAATTCAACATACAATATAACCATTTTAGAATTGTGAAGGGCAATATTTAAATTGAACCTGCATTTCTATATAAGAAGAACATTAAAACCTATGCCATTTTTTTAGGTAGAGAGAGAGAGAGTTAAATGCTCATTCTAGAAATACAAAATAGGTATGTAAGGAATTATCATTAGTGGGGGTTTGGAAGGTGGCTCAGTGGTAGAGCGCTTGCCTTGCATGCATGAGGCCATGGGTTCAATTCCTCAGCACCACATAAGCAAAAAAGAAAAAAGCCAGAAGTGGCGCTGTGGCTCAAGCTAGTCTTGAGCTGAAGAGCTGAGGGACAGTGCCCAGGCCCAGAGTTCAGGCCCCATGAACAGACCCTCACCCCCTCACCAAAAAAAGAATTATCATTAGCTAAAAAATTTGAACTTAAATATTGAAGGAAACCTACAGCTCAATACAAAATTTAATCTATTGATAAATTTAATTAACTTGTGTTATTTAATTCCCATGTTTGCCTAAATATTCTGTGGAAGCAACTTCAACTTTTAATGATAGTTATATTTTATATCAAAGTAATTTTAGGATTAAATGAGTGAAAATAATTAAAATATTACATTATTATTTTACATTAATTATCATATGTAAGTAAAGAAATACTAAAAAAATTTCCTCAATGTCTTTACTAATAATCTTAATATTGTAATAATCATGTGCAAAAAAATCCCTCAACTGTTGATGGAAACAGCAGGTCAGAAGACTTGCTCAAGTATGGTATTTAGTGTCTTATAAAATAATTGTATTTTGACATTTAACATATGAAGTCATCTAATTCTTTGTGGCAAAAAGTTAAAAAGTCATATTTACAAGACTAAGTTTGTAGAAGTCTCCAAAATGGCACTTGATGATTCCTTTCCTGGAATTCATGCTGGTATTACTTTCAACTTCTTTATACAAAAGTCAGTATTTGTGAGACATTGTATACAAAAGAATGGCGATATGTGGTAACTGAACCATAAAGGATATTTCTGAGACCATTCAGTCAACTTTCAAACAATTGCAAAGGTATTCCAGTTTCCCAAGTGAAGATCTACAGTATGCTTTGAATAGGTGTTGAAAAACTGAGGCAAGCAGCCCAGCAGATAGTTAGCTATCTTGTTCATACGTACTTCAGCTCAGAGGGTCAAATGCCTGTAACCCTGCCTTATGTATTAATTGAAATTTATAAGTGACTCTATGAAGGAACAATTACCAAAGATATTGTAGAAATGCTGATCTAAATTTAAAACTCTGTGAAATATTATCTACTGCTTAGGATGGTAATTTTGAAGAAAAATTAACATAATATTTGGTAACTAGGAAGAAACTCATGAAAATTTCACTTATTGTTAACAGCGTATCTGAGTATAATTTATCTTCCTAAATTATCTTTTAAAAAGAGAACTTATAGATTTGGTAGCCATTACAATTCTTTCTACAGTATAACTACTTAAGTTAGTATTTTCATAATCACTTAAAATTCCAATTGTAAATATTTCTATGAATAACTTTAAATCTTATTTTTAAACAAACTGCCTTTTAAACTGTCAATGAAATATAAATGATATTGAGTAAGCTTAGGCAAAAAGTTAAATACAATTATTAGTATGTTAAAACATAGTTGTAACTTTTTAACCAATAAGTTATATTTCATTGTACTAAGAAAAATATTAATAACTTATTTCTTTTTACTTTTTCAAGAGCTAGTTATTGTGTTTGTGTTTCCTTTGTGCATATAGGATAGATATTATGTATTGTAATGATGCCTCAGTTGGAAAGCAGAGTCAATTGTTCCGCTTGTATCCCTACAAGCCAGTAATAATCATCAAATGGTGAAAGCCATATGGTTGTAATTCTAAGATGATTGTTGTAATAAGTGATGCTTGTTTAACAATAAGGTGAGATGGATGAGCTCAAGAAGAAAAGACAGAAAACAAAGAGTGTTAAGGTATGAAAAGAATAAATTTCACAATGATTATTTGATGGGCAGTAATGGTTGCATATATATATATATATATAGAGAGAGAGAGAGAGAGAGAGAGAGAGAGTCAACCTGATGGATACTGGATGAAACAAACTATAAAACAAGATTATAATTTCCTTTTATTTTTAATTCCATGATGCTATTTCTATAATTTATTGATTCAATTTAAACTCAAATAATGATGAATGTTAACACTATGATCTTCTGTTTCTCTCATGTTTGTCCTATGTGATAGCTAACTGCATTACTAATATTACTCTAATATATCTTAGTTATCAAACTGAACAAAAAAAAACAACTATTTTTTTGTAATGCGCTGATAAAATAGAGAATGTGTTGCACTATAGAACAGACTTTAACCTATTTCTAAAGATTAAAATCAGAATTTACTCCTAATATCATAAAAAACTGGAAATTAAGACAGCTAAAAATTAGAAAATACTTTGAAATTAAATATTTAAAATATCACAAGAACACAAACTATCAAGATGAATATTAAGGTATTTTGAATTAAATGATACTGATAAATCAATTCATACACAGAAGTCAATAATTTTAAATGGTAGTCTGAAAAATGAAGAGGATCAGTATTCCAGTCCAGTTGTACTAAAAATGCATAAGATTCTATTTCAAGAGAAGCTGGCTGTGAGGGAACACCTCTTCTATGAAAAGAAGCCTAAAATAGGCTTATCACTTTTCAGGTACATAAACTTAAACTCAGTCTCAAAAGCAATTAGAACAGACAAGGACTGAATGTTTGCCTTCCCAGTTTGCCTATCAAATTTGAGCCCCTGATTTCAGATCCCACTACCACCAAAAAATGTTTCAAAATATTTAAAATAACCCAACTATAAATGAATCTATAAGGGTAAAATGAACTTTGTGAAAATTGCATAAAGAAATTTCAAACTTTATGCTTATTTTAAATTATTAAACAAGCAATTTTCAAGCACAAATTATTAACACTTAACACACTTTGTTATACTCTAGAAAAAATGCCTAGAAAAATAAAATTGTGACTAATTGAATAGTTATTTTAGAAGGGTAAACAAAGGAGGAGGCTGCAATGCTTGATAAGAAATGTATGCATTATCCTGCCCATGTAATTGTAACCCCTCTGTACAATATGTTCACAAAAAAAAATAAAATTAAATTAAAAAAAAGAAGCTAGCTATATTGTCAGTAAGTACAGGAAAGTTGCTCAGTGTTATCATTTATTTCAAGACAAGATTTCAAGACTCATGTATGCAAGCATATCTTCTAAAAGGTACCAAACAAGGAAGATAGAAATACAATGTTTTGAAGAAAATGTTCAGAAACTAGAATTTCTGGGATGTAGCTCAGAAACTAGAATTTCATTCATTAATGGTGAAATTGAGAACTTGTATGCTTTAATTAAAAAAAAACTTTTGTAAATAAATGGAGAGATTTGGAAAAACTATGCTAAATGAGGAAAGTCATGCTCAGAGTGACAAAAAATGCATGTCTTTTCTGCTTGTCTCAGACATATACTAGTAATTTCAAATAAGGGAAACCATGGGATCTACGTGTCTTTGGGCCTGGCTTACTTCACTTAATGTAATTTTTTCCAAGTCTTTCCATTTCCTAACAAATGGGGCAATGTCATTCTTTCTGATGGAGATACAGAATTTCATTGTGTATATATACCACATTTTCTTGATCCATTCATCTACTGAAGGACATCTGGGTTGGTTCCGTAGCTTAGCTATGGTCAATAATGCTGCAATAAACATAGTTGTGCTTGGAGCTTTAGTATGATCTTGTTTGTGCTAAGTTGATGTTAGGTGAAATGAACCCCAGGAGTATGCAAATGTTTTTGCCTTCATGCGATTGTTTCTAACATATTTATAAGATGATTTCTTTGTTGCTTGTATGTCCCTTCCTGCTTTCACTGTATTTGATGTTGGTATAATCTGTGGAGGGGAAGGGAAAAAACAAATAGTTTAAGTAGGGATACAGGTGGACCCATTGCAACAATGAGATGTACAAATCGTTATGTAGAAAAACGAACTTTACAACTTTGGCCGGGGAAGCAGGCTAGAGACGGGTAGGAGAGGGAGCGGGGGAAATGGGAAGGAATGAGAAGGGGAAACAAAGGAGGAAGCAACAATGCTTGATAAGAAATGTACTCATTATCTTGCCCATGTAATTGTGACCCCTCTGTACGGTATTTTCACAACAAAAATAAAATAAATAAATAAATGCATATCTTGCCTTATATGTTAGAAGGTAGATTTAGTTTAATTAACTTATAACTGAAACATTGGATGATTTGCAAGTGTATACAAATATTTTAAGTGAACTATGATTGATTCAAAGGAGATCTCAAAGAATCTAATTCCTAAGCAAGACAAAAGCAAAGTTCAGCAAAACAGCATTAAACATATACTCCAAAGGTGGTGTCAAGGGGAATAAGGTAAACCAATGAAGAAAAGATCGGGAGAATGTAGTCAGAAAGTCAATGTATATACTACAAAAATAAGTTAAGGAAGGAATGGGTAAGGAATGAATGTGTGAGAATATTGAAAGGGGTGACATTGAACAAGATGAAATGTGTTAGTTACAACTGTGTTGCTAACACTAAAATATATGAAAAATAAACATAAAGAAAAGAAGTGTTCATTTTATTTCACTGGTTCATAAATAGCAGTTTTTAATCCTTAGTTTTGATGATTCTTGACACATACTGAGGAAGAGAATATGGTGGTAAGGGTATATGTGTACTGGTATGGGGGAGGGGGGACTCTTCTCATGGCAGACAAAAAGGAGGGAGGGGGTCCTAGAAGGGTTCAGGGTAAGATACAGTTCCAAGAAGGTCCCTCTGACCTTCTTTCTCCAGTTAGGCCAATTTTCTCAAAATCTGAGCCTGCAGTTAGAATGATAATTACCAAGAAAAATAATAACAGATGCTGGCAGGGATGTGGACATAAAAGAAAGTTAATTTGTTGTTGTGGGATTATAAACTTGTTCAACCACTCTGAAAAGCAGTATGAAAGTTCCTCAAAAAGCTAAACATAGAGCTTCCCTATGACCCAGTAATTCCACTCCTGAACATTTATCTGGTAAAGCACAAACAAGGCCATACTAAAGGTACAAGCACAACCATGTACATTGCAGCAGTTTACCATAGCCAAGATATGGAATCAACCCAGATGTCCCTCAGCAGATGAATGGATCATGAAAATATGGTATAGATACACAATGGAATTGTACTCATCTATCGGAAAGAATGCACAATTCAAAAGGAAATGCAAAGTGAAATTTAAATTTATGAATTAATCATGTATTTTATCAATCAACTCCTGAAAAAGAAAAATTGATGGTTTTCAATTTCTCTCACACAGGATACCTTTATCATTTTCTGGTTTGATATATGTATAAATAAATACAAAATATACACTCAGATTTTCTTTTTAGATTTTTAAAGACGTAACTTTATTTACTTACCTCTCATATTCAACAAATATTTTTGTGGATTCTAGTTGTTTTAAAGGTAAAATACTACAGGTATCTTTGAAAGATTTTATGAAATTAATGCCAATTGGATATATTCCAATTTCTTCAGGCCTCCAACATCAACATTTAAACTTGTACTGAGATTGTCATTTTTGCCATTCCATGTATTTTTTTCCTTTTTTTCTTTTAGTATGTACATATTCATAAGAAATACAGCAATTTGATTACTTCTTCCCTTGATCTTTACCTTTTATATTATAGTTTATAATATTTGTCTTTGATCTTTTTATTTAAATGTATCATTTAAACTTTCAATGAGATGTTTAGAAAAATGGGAATATTATTTAACTTGCATCAAACAAAGCAAAATTCATTAATCAATGTATTTCTATATTTTTGGTTATTTATCACATTATTATGTTTTTTAATTCAAATTTTGACAAGAACCTTGTCAAGAAGCACATAGAAAAATTGTTTGTTTTCTGAATCCGTTATGTTATGATACAATTGCATTCAATTTATATTGAGAAAATACATTCTTCTTGTGTTGAAGTATATGTTTTATTTTCTGATGATGTAATTTTATCCTCAATTTTAAAAGATGTAGATGGCTTTTTGTTAGTTAACATTTTTTTATTTAATTTATTGTCAAGGAGATATACAGAGGGGTTATAGTTACATATGTAGTGAGTATATTTCTTGTCAAACATTGTTATCCCCTTCCTCCTTTATCTTCCACTTTCCTTCTCCACAAAGCCCCCACCCCAAGTTGTACAGTTCATTTCCAACATAGTGTCTTGTGAGTATCATTGTTGCAGTGGTTCACTCTTTGTCCTTTGTATCACAATTTTGTTCCCCTTCCCTTCCTAATTCAGATAAATGTATATACAGTACACAGAGTACCAAAATAAAATACAGTGATAAGGGATAAACCATAGAAAAGAGGGAAACATGCAAGAAAAAAATAAATAACTTCACATAGTATATTCAGGAAAACATCTTTTTTTCCCGTACTTTGGAGTTCATTTTGCTTAGCATCATCTTATATGGTCATATGTACATAGCTATTGAGCTATTGTGATCCTCTTCTAGGATTATCCTAGACAAATACTAATTACTACAAATGAGGGAAACCATTGAACCCATGTTCCTTTGAGTCTGACTTAATTTACTATGATTTTTCCCCAAATCTTTCCATTTTCTTACAAACAGGGTTGAGGGGTGTCATTCTTCCTGATGGAAGCATAGAATTGTGTATATATACCATATTTTCTTGATTAATTCATATACTGAGGGGGAAAGAAAAAAAATGTTTTCTGTTTGTGTTCGCAGATATTTGTATTTGAATTTTTAACTATGGTACTTTATTAGTTTTTGTGTGATATACAGAATGTGGCTTTAAGAAGAGAGTAAGTTTTCCTGAATATGTTGTATTTAGAAAGATTTCATGAAGGAGGAAGGTGCTTTTCCTGTAGATGGTTTAGTTGTATCTAGTTTAGCTTATTTAAATCATCTTTTTTCACTATTGGAACATATACATTTTACTTACATTTAATTATACAGTCATAAAAATTTGAATTCTTTCTGGTAAATAAATCAGTAGTTTCTGCTTTCTCCTCAACAAATCTAAAAATGTTAACTTTTTATCAGGTATAATGCTTTTGTATTATTGTAAATTTTTAACACCAGTAAGTTGTTTGTATTTTAATTTCATAGGATGTTATTGCTTAAGATTACTTGCTACCATTATAACTAAGATTATATTGCCACCATTCTTGACAGTATTTCATTATTTCCACTCCACTATCTGATTGTGGTTTTAATTCATTTTGTAATGATTTTAGAAGACAGCGATCTGTCTTCTAATCTATAAAATATATTTCATTCTCTGTATTCTTAATTCCTTTGGAAGAAAATCACTTTGGTTTTGTTTTGTTTTTAATTATAGTGTTGCCTCTAATATTCCTGATGTTTAAATTATATTAAATTAAAATATAAATCTTTGGGTGGTTTTACATGTTTTCTGTCAGAACTATAACAGTATCATTGTTCTTAAAGGAAATTTTTTATCTTTTTGTTATTATTAATAATAAAATTTATAAATAAATAAGCACTATATAATACATATAATATATAAACTTGGCTCAGGTTTTGAGCTTCTTTAACTCAAGATTAGCACTGTACCACTTGAGCCACAGTTCACTTCTGGCATTTTCTGAGTAATTTATTGGAAATGAGAGTCCTATACATGTTTCTGCCCAGACAGGCTTTGAACAACAATCCTCAGCCTTCAGTTTTCTGAGTAGCTAAGATTACAGGTGTGAACCATCAGTGCCTGGCTATTGTTCTTATATTTGATACTGGGTTTGAACTCAGAAGCTTAGAGACTGTAACTCAGGCCTGAATTCAAGCCCCTGGACTTGCACAAAAGTAAACAAAACAAAATCTAAAACTAAAGTCATGCGTTCCACTGTAATAGTTAAAATCTATTTTCTAAAATTTTTTATTTGATATGATAAGGTGTCTTTTTCATTGTTTCTCATTTTTTCTCATTACTCATATTTTTTATTTTTATTTCATTTTTGAGAGTAGACTTGTAAATTAAGAATAAATACAGAAATTAATGGTAGTGTTATCAAAAATATATTATGAGCTTTTTAATTGATATCCCAACTCATCTTTCACAATGACATCATGATATATATGTAACTAATATAAATTCATGACTTTCTAAAATCTATGTATGGTGAATTTATTTTTTTACTTTAAAGGCTTGATAAGGACTTAGTAGGTTTTAACTCCCTCATTTTGTTATCGATCTCCAGTAAGAATACTCTAGCCTAATTCCACTCTGTGCCCAGAATAAGTGAACATTTCACCTTCTTGCATGGAGTATTATTTTTCCTCTTTGACTCTAAGAAGTTTGAAGGATTCATACAGGCTTTCAGTAATCATCTTCATTCCTAAAAGAACAGTAACAGTGAAGTTACATGCTGATTATTGACTCTTCTCATTCCTGTGTATCCTTAACTATTCAGATAAAAATGCTATAAATTATCCTATGTCATGTGCCATAGGAAATATTTCCATTCAAATAGGAGATTTCATAATAACTAATTTAGATTATGTAAACCTTTCCTATGCTCATTTTAATATATTTTATAAAACTTTAAAATACCGACCTACAAAAAATACATGTAATTTAAAATAGTAACATTTTCTTAAATTCGCTGGTGATTGTGTACAATAAATGGATGAGTGATGGCAATTTTTTTGATCTTTAGACTTAAGCTATATTTGAGTTCATATTAAACTTAGATTTGCTATTATTAGATGGACTAGAAACAATGATGATTGATAATATGTATTGGTTAAGTTTGTTTTTTCTTTTTGGTCGGTCATGGGGCTTGAACTCTGGGCCTGCGCGCTGTCCCTCAGCTCTTCAACTCTACCACTTGAGTTTCACGGCCACTTCTAGTTTTCTGGTGGTTTATTGGAGATAAGAATCTCATGGACTTTTCTGCCTGGGCTCGATTTTAATCACAATCCTCAGATCTCAGTGTCCTGAGTAGCTAGGATTACAGGCGTGAGCCACCAGCACCCAGCGTATTGGTTAATTTTTATTAGCACTAACATCTGTTAATCAATTAAAAATAATTTTATATGAGTAAACCAAAAAGATAATCTGGGATACAATAATGGGGATATTAGTTTATGATTTACGTTTGGTTGATAAATAGTAACTCTGTGGCACTTGTGAATGTAGCTCAGTAGTTCATTGTTTGGCATAGTATGTAAAAGGAGCTGGATTTGCTTTATAGAGCAAAAAATAATAATAAAAAGATTAATAAACAAATGATAACATAGAATTTCACTATAAATAAAAATCACATAATTCACTATACATCTATTATGTGTAAATGACATCATGTGTTAAAAGTGGTAAAAAAAATATGGAAAACTGTTTTTGAAGTTAAAATACCTAATTAGGTATTTATTTTGTTGCTGACAATAGTCAGTAATTTAATATGAATAAAACAATATTTAAAATTTATTTTTCTGTAATTTTTCCACCTTCTATGATACCATTTATTTTATTTTATTTTATTTTTTATTATGAAAATACGTAGAGGGGTTAAAATTACAGGGGCAAGATAATGAGTACATTTCTTATCAAGAATTGTTGCCTCCGCCTTTGTTTCCCCTTCCTATCCCTTCCCATCTCTCTCCCTCTCCCCCTTCCCCTACATTCCCCCCTCACCATCTCCTCCTGGCCAAAGTTGTAAAGTTCGTTTTTTGACATAACGACTTGCACATCTCATTGTTGCAATGGGTCCACCTGTATCCCTATTTAAAAGATTTGTTTTTTCCCTTCCCCTCCACAAATTATAACAACATCAAATACAGTGAGAGCAGGGTTTATACCGTTGGGGAGGGATATACAAAGCAACAAAGAAATCATCTTATAAATATGTTAGAACCAATAGTGACACACGTTTTGATTGCCATATTAGTCTTCCAAGTGCATAAGCATTATCTTTTCCCATTGAAGAAAAATTCACAATAGAAAACTTGGCAGTCCAATTGTGATCCCTAAACAGAAGTTCGATATCAGAGGAAGTGACATTTATCTAGGGAAAAATAGATATCTGAGTAAATGTACCAGATCAAAATGTCCCATCTCAGACCAAAAACACTAAATCAAATAGAAGTCAATTACAAAAGGGTTAATCTGTCTTGTCTGGCATCCACACAACCCCAGTACTCAAAAAGTTAAAGATCTTCAAGAAAAGTCTTGATAAAGATAAAGCACAAAACCTCAAAATAAAACAAAAATAATAAATAACTGGTTAACTGATTATGCTGAAAGTTCCTATTACTTCAAAATATCATAGTGTAGTTCACTTTAAGTTTTTAATAACATTTGATTTGATAGAAATAATATTGTTTTGTGTCCATATGTGAAAACTGCAAGAAAAGGCAAAACACACACACACACACACACACACACACACACACAGAAAACAAAAACAAAAACAAACAAACAACACACCAGAACACCCAAAATTTTGAGGGAGACAGTATG
This sequence comes from Dipodomys spectabilis, assembly GCF_019054845.1. Classification (NCBI taxonomy): domain Eukaryota; kingdom Metazoa; phylum Chordata; class Mammalia; order Rodentia; family Heteromyidae; genus Dipodomys; species Dipodomys spectabilis. Next base: position 15,829,866 of record NW_024870709.1, read on the forward strand.
GACAAACTCCATACAGTTATCATTAATTTTTAGCAGAGTTTGTACCATTATTCCAGGAAAGAATGATCATAATATCAATGAAATTTCAGAAAAAAATAGTAATTTTTATAATGACCTGTTCTCTTTTCCAAATACAACATGCAAAACTGGCAGAAAAATAAAGAAAACCTTGTTATCATTTTTGTTTTCTTGTCCTGCTTAATTACTCACAAATGGTTCACTAATACCCGTAACAGATAGAACACTTAAGGTTAAGCCAACAATTATAAAGAAAAAAGTTAAAAGAAGGAAAATTAAAATTTGTAAGAAACACTATTGGATCCAAAAAACTTAAAAAGTAATTTACCCAAATTAACATTTTGTGCAGAATCTGAAGTTATACACATTAAATAGTGCTAATACAGTACACTGCTTGTTACAAATTTTTGAGACTTTTTTGTTTAGTTTTAGGCCATGTAGGTGACTAATACAATGTAAAATCTGTTAATTTATAAGTTTAAAACAGCCACATTTCAAATTGCCAGGATAATATTAAATATATATTTTTATAAGACAAGAGGCAAATGAACACTTTAAAGCACTAAGTATGTTATTTAATTAGGATTCCATTAATAGCTGAAAACTAGGAAGTGTTTTAGAAAGTGTTTAGTTTAGACAGAAGGTGAAGCCAGGAGGTTGTGGCTCATGAATGTAATCCTAGCTATTGTGGAGGCTGAGATCTGAGGATCACAGTTCCAAGTCAGCCTAAGCAGAAAAATGCGAGACTCTTACCTCAAATACACTACCCAGGAAGTGGCTATGTTGCTCAAGAGGTAGAACTCTAATCTTGAACAAAAGAATTGCAATTACAGTGCCCAAACCCTGAGTTCAAGCCCCAGGACAAGGAAAGAAAAATCTGTTTTTCGTTTGTTTTTTTTGAAAGGTGAAATACTGCTAGCAGAAGCAGTGAGCAATTATTCAAAGAAAAAAACAATTAAAATTAATTAAGTAAATAAGTTATTAAAGTAAACAAATATCAAAACTGTTCAATAAAATGATAGCAATTTCTTTTTTTTTTTTTTGTGTCCGGTCGTGGGGCCAGAACTCTGGGCCTGGGTGCTGTCCCTCAGCTCTTCAGCTCAAGGCTAGCGCTCTACCACTTGAGCCACAGCGCCACTTCTGGCTTTTTTCTTTTTGCTTATGTGGTGCTGAGGAATTGAAACCCAGGGCCTCAGGCATGCAAGGCAAGTGCTCTACCACTGAGCCACCTTCCCAGCCCGATAGCAATTTCTTAAAAAAACAAAAAATATATAAAAACATATATTAGTCTGAAGTGCAGTTTTAAACAGCATTGATTTGTTTATATAGTTTTTTAATTCGTATAAAAAATGTCAGACTATAGTTTCTAGAGTGAAATATTGCATAACAGTGCCCTGAAATTTACAAAAGAGTAGGTAATTTACCAGAGAAAGTGTTCTCCTGAGCCGATACAGATTTAATATTCAAGAAGCCTAATGTGGTTCTCTGAAAAGAATTGCCAGCATTCACAGTCAATGCTATGTGTTAACCTATGCATAAAACCTATGGAATACACTGATAAAATTCTATTGAAAATAAAACCTACAGAGAGATAGGATGATATAAAAAAACTTCTCAGAAAAAAATAAAAGATAAATCAATATTATATGTCTATTATATATAATAGGTAGTATATACAATGTATATAGCTGAATAGCTTAATTGCTATGTACCTATGACCCTATAAGATGAAGCTAAGTGAAATGAACTCCCAGGAATGGAAACAAGAGGTGTTTCTTTGTTGTTTTCTTTTAAATGTACTATGTGATTTCTTTATTTCTTTTCTGTTTTCCTCCCTGTGGTTTATCCCTTGTTGTCATTGTATTTGACTTTGATAACTGTGCATTGTGCATATGTTTAACAGAATTAGGGGAGGGAAGAGGAACAACACAATGATGAGACAAAGAACAAAAAGTGAACCAATGCAACAGTGATACTCAGAAGACAATATGTTGAAAATTAACTGTACAACTTTGGGGAGGTTTTGGGGAAGTGGAAGAAAAATGAAGTATCTTGTAACAAGTTCTACAAGGAATGTACCACTACCTTACATATGTAACTCTAACCCCTCTGTACATCACCTTGGTAATAAAATCAAATTTAAAAAGTAAAATATATATAGAAAATTAAATGCTAGTATATTTAAGGTTTTGGAAATTAATATTATGATATAATTTAAAAATAGCCAAAATTGTAGAAGAAACATCCAATATATGCCTATTCAAGCTGGCAGAATTCGAACTTATCTGACTAATCTTAAGAAGTGAATGCATAGTCAAGGTTTCTCTTTCTGATCTTGTAAAGCACAAAAAGAAACATGATGTTGTAATTTTCAGCATAACTTCAAAACTGTAGCACTTGAATATATAGTGGTTACATGACACGTAATAAACAAGAGATGCCCCAAAACATTAACATAAGCCCCTTTAAACAAACTCAAAGTATATCTGGATACCATTTTTATTTTTAAACCTCTTTTAGATGGGCTTTTCTATGTACAACAAATATTTATGGCAGCAAGAAGTCATCAGGATCAAAGATAAGATGTCTTTCTTTTTATTTATAGCTAACCTGGATATTATTTTCTGTACAGTCAGTGTACAAAAGTTAGTGCAACTGGTTTTTCCAAGAATTTGATAAAATGACCCATTTATCCTACTTAAATTCTACATCTATTGTTAGCAATGCTTCAGTAAACATGGAATAACCAAGTGCCACACTCAATAAGACTTTTCGAACATTTTCAGGGTTTCTCAGTGTAACTGTTTTTTAAAGGTGTATTGAGTTTGAAATACCATCTGATGGGTGATATTCTTTTTTTTTTGGGTCCGGTCGTGGGGCCTGAACTCGGGGCCTGGGCGCTGTCCCTTAGCTCTTCAGCTCAAGGCTAGCACTCTACCACTTGAGCCACAGCGCCACTTCCGGCTTTTTTCTTTTTTGCTTATGTGGGACTGAGGAATCGAACCCAGGGCCTCAAGCATGCAAGGCAAGTGCTCTACCACTGAGCCACCTTCCCAGCCCCTGATGGGTGATATTCTTGAAATCCCTAATATCCTAAAGGAAAAGTTTCCAGTGTCTTAAATATGTACATTAATACATTTTCTTTCAAGATTAATTATAAACTAAGTCACTAATATGAAAATGAAAATGTATTAAGTAAAAATTTTGTAGGGATACAGCTAGAACTTTAAAAAAAAACTAAGTTTAGCTTGTATTTTAAACATTTCTGGATTCTGATCTCTGTACTGTGAAATTCCAGGTATAGATTGGCTTTCCCTTGATTAGAATCAGGAAGTATGATTTTGTTCAATAAGTTTCTAACAGGATTCTTTCAGAAGGAAGATAGACACAGCTACCTGTACTACACTAACGTTCATACTGACATTTTCAATAGACTCTATTATACATAGGATTACATCTACTTACTTTTATTTTACCCTGGAGTTCAACCAAAGTAAACATAATTACTATATACAGTAATAAAATATTAATTAACTAACTCTTTACATTTAAACATCATGTTAGCCTCCAAGATAATCTTGATACTTAGAGTTACCCTACTGTGCACACTTATAAGAGTCTGAGTTTGAGTTGTATGTATATAAGGGGAAGGTGTTGGCAATCTTAACATAGTTGAATTGTCATGTAATCATCATCAGAAGCAATTTACCAATTGACAGCTTTGTCTCAAGATTCCCTGGGCCAAGCCTCCCTTTCATTGCTCATGTCTATTCTAAACACAAATCCGTTGCTTTACAAATGTGCTGTAAAAGGTAAACATAAATGTTTTCTTTAAGATTTCTTGCATATTCACATCATACTTATTGAGTGTATCAGCTTCTTTTATTTTGTCCATCTATTGGTGAGCACCAAAGCACTGCCCATTGCTCTCTATTCAGCACTGAAAGACATTTGGGCTATTTGAGATACTTGATATGATCATTAAGCTACTATGTACATTAACTGACACATTTTAGTATGGAAATATTTGCTAGAATTCTGACATAGACTATATTTAATATGCTTAATATATAATAATCATCTGAATTTTTGTTAAAGATTGCAATGTATGGGATATATTATTCATACGTGTTTGAAAGTATGATTATCTTGTATTTATCCATTCTGATAGGAGCATGGTGCTATCTAACAGTCATTCTAATTTTCATTTTCCTTCTGAGTAGTTATGTACACTAGCAATTTGTGCCTGTGTTTTATTAAGTACTCTACTACCCATTTCATTCCCCAGGATAAGTCTTTCAGAATGTAGTGCTCCTGCTTTGAATCACACCAGAGAACAGTGGAAAATGGGTTTCCAATGAAAACAAAACCAAAGCAACTCAATATTTCTGAAATTTTCCTACTCTTCTGAAAGGCAAGAATTTATTCTGATGTGTTTTTTTTTATTGATACACAGTTTAAATCTTCATGTTTACAGGACACAGTTTAATAATTTGATACATGTATGCAATGTGAACAGAATTCATGTGAGCAATTTCAATCTCCTCTCTTTATAAAATGATTTTATTAATAACTGTAGTCAGATACTTTGCTGTAAAACACTAACATTTATTCTTTTTTCTTAAAGAATATTTCATACTTATCTAGTCTTCAATAAAATAAAATGCATACATTTAAAAGGAGTACAAGTAGTAGTTGAACAAATTGGGAGGAGTTCAGTTCTCATGGAACACTTGGCAGGCAAATATATCTTTGAAATGTAAAATATTAACTGAAGTTAAAAGTATATTTGTGCATAGATATACTTGAAAATGTGTACAGTCTCAAACATTTATCTGAGTAATATAATTTTTAATAAAGCACAGACATAACTTATTTTATATACAGAAAATACAGGCAAGGAAGGAAACATGTCACTCTATGGCTTGCATTAACCTCTGAATTTCTAGATTATCGAAATACACTGACATGAAGAAAGACCCATCATTAGTTTCATGAACACTGTATGGGGTAACAAACTGTTTTGAAGTAATATAATGATTTTTCAATATTTTAGTGAACAGAAGAGCTGGGCAAGTACGTTCTGCCTGAATGACGGCTTTGATTATAATTCTAATATTACCTCTCAAATTAAACATTTTATAGCCTCAGTTGGCCCAGCCCTTGTCATAATAGTTTCAAATCAGCATGCTAAAGTGTAGCTGAACAATTTTGCAGAATAACAACATGTTTTCTTCCCTGCAAACAAACCCCAGCGGTTTAATCACTGTGATGTGGAGAGCATGGCAGGCTTCTGTTATGTTTTACAAGGAACATAATATACACTCAACATTCAGTAACAACTTATTTTATTTACAAAAAGGATAAACATGTGGCTATCATAAACCACGCATTTTTAGCTAAAGAAAATTATTATAGAAAACAGTTTGTACGTACAGACTTTGATTTCTGAAGTAAATGATAAAATTAATAAAAACGTTCAATAAGGAACTGAATAAATGAGAATTATAACTTTAGACAATTCAATCAGATATTGAGCTATAAGAACATGTTTATTTACTCTTTTAGAGAAGAAAATATCTATAAGTTCCATATAATAGCATTATTTTATCTTTTTCCTCTCAACAATTTCAAAAATAGTAGAATTTCTCTCTCTCTCTTTCTCCACACACACACACACACACACACACACACACACACACACACACACACAGAGTATATTTATTAAAGTAATTTATGATATGGCAGTTAAAGCTAGGAGAAAATAATCGTGGTGAAGCATTAAATAAATATCCAATATGTTCTGGTTATAGTTAGCACCCAGGCTGAGCCAGGATGCAGCAGTCCTAGTGGATTTCTTTTAGCATTTACTCAATCAATGGATTCATATACTCATCCCTTCAGGATTTTTATTTGGATGTTATCTAGTGAAAAAGACTGAAGAAAAGATAACTACCTTCAGGAACAAGAGTATGTTATATAGAAGGGCATCAAGGCCTAGTGAAGAAATCATTTGGAAGTAATGGATTGTGGACAATCACAGATTGTCCACATGTCTAAAGTTATGGGAGAAATAAAAAAATCCACTGAAAACCCCAGACCCCTACCATCCACAAAGAAAAATATTCCACAACAAATGAAAATCAGGTTTTCTGGTACTTCTGTGTTTTAAATATCATCATGCTTTAGCTTTTTGGCTAAATTCTAAAGAAATTTTTGATTTACGGCATGAACTATTCACAGTAAATAAAGTTCAGGAAAGAAATGGAGCTACTCTTGAAGTCCTAGCATGAACTCTTACACTTTGTCTTACTTTTATCTTGTCCAGGTCCAGGTAAGTTCTATAATAAAGATGAACAAATGAATATTAAATCAAATTTTGACTAGTTTTGACTAGTTTATTTTTAATAAAGAGTATATTACATTGTTGATGATCTATCAAATTCAATAGATAAATTAGGTGTCCCTTCACTCAAGCTAATTTGGATGGATATTTGAAACTAAAAAGTGATCTACCACCACATATAAAAATCATACTTACAGATTAATATTTAAAGGATACATAATAGAAAAAGTTGCTTACTGTAGAAGGTTATTTATTTAATTTTGAGAAGTTTAGTATATGTTTTCTAAAAGTGATATAACAGGAATCACATGATTTACTAATTAAAATTGAAAGCAAAAAGCCATGTTTGCATACTCATTTTAATTGCTTTAATTTTGATATAAAATCAGTTATCATAAGAAAAATACACTTTTTCTCAGCTTCCCAAATCCAGGATATTAAGTAGCTATGCATATGTTTCCCAATACGATTAATTAAAGTTTCTTCTGAGCCCATATCAAAACTAATAAAATAAGCTGGGCGCCAATGGCTGAAACCTAGCTACTCAGGAGGCTGAGATCTGAGGATCGCGGTTCAAATCCAGCCTGGGCAGGAAAGTCGGTGAGACTCTTATCTCCAATAAACCACTCAGAAACCCAGAAGTGGCACAGTGGCTCAAGTGGTAGAGCCCTAGCCTTGAGCTGAAGGGCTGAGAGACAGCACCTAGACCCAGAATTCAAGACCCAAGACCGATAAAAACAAAACAAAAAACACTAATAAAATGTATTATGCTAATTAAACAAGGAAATAAAATGCTTATTGAAAATTAATTCTCCTAATTTAATAAATATTGAAGTTTACTGAATTATACAGCTACAAATAAAAGCCATTTTGTTTTTTCAGCAGGAAAAAATGTTTTTGTCCTTGTCTTACTTTATTGAGGCTAGAACTTACCTTTATTCGGCATCCAACATTATAGGTCCTACTAATAAGATGTCAATTATAAATAATCAAGTATATCTAAAAAATGATAGATTGTGAATAATACAATAAAATGAAAACAGAAAGGGAGAGAAAAGCTGAGCATAACATGGTTGTTTTCAAATAGGTAAGATTCATTCTAGTTAATCCATTCTGAATGAACTGAAATATACTCTGAAGCAAAGAAAATAAATTGACATACAATCAGGAGGAAGCAGTTTGGGTTGCTATTTCAGAATATAGATAAAGATAATGTAATGAAAAATAATATAATCATCTTTATATTTCAAAAGCCAAATTAAATTTTCAAATATTTTATTCATAAAGTGACAGAATTAAATAAACATCTTATTTAATCCAATGTAAATATTATACAATACATTCAGACTATGCATCTAAATAGTGTATAGTGTTGCATAGTACTTCATAGTTATAATATTTACACACTTTAATGTTTTTATTCATTAGATAAAAAAATTCATTCAAATTCATAGATAAATAAATTACTTCCTTATAATTATATACTTGATTTGAAAACCAGTCCCTGTGAACCTTAGAATAGTATAGGTATTGAAAGAGAGAGAGGAGGTGGGAGGAGAAAAAGAGAGAGTGAGGGGAAGGGGAGAATGAGGGAAGAGAGGGGGAGAGAAAGGAAGAATTCATTTAGACCATTGTCACAGATAACATTAATTGCTGACTATTACAAGTGGTGCACTACTACAAAGACACTCTTTACAATAAAATTTAAATTAAAACAAAAGAAAGAAAGATAATTCTCCTTTTCTCTTTCCTTTCTAGTAATCTTAAAAAAACCTACTAAAGAGAGAGATTCTGTAAAGGATAAGAAATTATGTCTGACTGCTTTCTTAGATTCACAGAATGGCCAATAAAACCTTTTATTTTGAAATATTAGAATCAAGTACACATTTTAATGACAGAAAACATAGAATGTATTTTGCATGTCTTTAAGATTGAATATGCCTTACAGAGTCCAATTTAAAACCATGGGACAAATGAAATTTTAATATGATACTGCTCAGTAGTACATAACCCCAAGGGCACATAAGAATGAAGACCTCTGTTGACAGATTCTTAGAGAACTCGTGAGAATATTAAGAGAACACTGTTAACTGAAACTTAAAGGGACAAAAGCCAGAAGGTGCATTAGAATAATTGCACAAGAGATTTGATATATATGTAGGCAAATATGTATACACACACACAGACACACACAGACACACAGAAATCCCCATGAGTGACAAACACTAGGTATTTGGCTGCCTGTTTTTCTTCTTGGTTGTAGATAGTGTAGTTTCAGTAGGAACATATTTCCTCATTAAAAAAAATTTAAAGGACAACCTGAGAAAATAATTATTAATCTCTCTTGTTAGAGGAAGTCTGTGGCTAAGATGATCAGTAATTAGAGAATTTAAGACTCAAGTGACTGGGCACATGCCTCTAATCCAAGTTTTTCATGAGGCTGAGATCTGAGGATAGCTTTTGCAGGCAAACCTATTTATAATTTTCTCTCATACCATGAAAGTAGCAGTATAATAAATCATGTAAAATATTTTCATCACTTACTACAATCCTAGTTTTTGATACCCAACAAGTATCTTTAAAATAAAAATGACAAGATAAACGTTAAATTGCTGTCAATTTTTCAAATATAAAATAATTAATAATACAATAAATCTTTAAAATATGATATAAATATTAAATTTTAGATTATGATTATTCAATTAACACTTTTAATCAAAAAACTTTAGTGCTAGTACATCTTTTGCAACTGATTATTATTTAACCTAGATGTTGGTTAGGTGGAAAAAAAATCAGTTGCATATTATAGTCAAAAACCCCTTCTCTGTGGCTTATAATTACATTATATTAAACGATGTAATTTTATAAGTGGGAAAAATGGTCCTTCAGGTCAAAAGCAAATTCTATAAGCAAATGTGTACAATGCAGTTATTCTTTGGTACCAGATATAAAAATAATGGAGAGATCAAAATCAGTGCTCTAATTGCAGTCCTGAATGTTTTAATGAAGAGGGTTGATTAAGATGCTTTAAATTTGAAATGCTAAAACTCTTTATTCATTTATTGTTATTGGAAAACAAATTAATTCAAATCTAGATTAGTCATTGACTAACCAAATTAAATATGAATTTGGTAAAACATTTTTTCTTATCCTGTGTGAAGAATTAAGAAAAGTCTTGATTCTTGTAGTGGTCTTGTGCTGCCATAATCTGATGTTATTCTGTATACTATAGCCTGAATTCTGTATTGGAGTATATCAAGTAAATATTACTTAAATATGTTGTATTTATAAATATTTAGAAACCTTAAAATTATGGTAAGAATAAAAATATCTCCCCTACTATTAATATTAGCATTTACTTTGTTTTTAAGATTTCCTTTTAATTAATTTATTCTTTTTCTAACGTGATACAAAAAGAGATATAATATTAGATATTTGGGGGCTGGGAAGGTGGCTCAGTGGTAGAGTGTTGCCTTGCATGCATAAGGCCCTGGGTTCCATTCCTCAAAGCAGAAAAACCTGGAACTAGTGCTGTGGCTCAATTGGTAGAGCTCTAGTCTTGAGCTGAAGAGCTGAGGGACAGCACCCAGACCCAGAGTTCAGGCACTATGACCAACAGAAGAAAAAAACAAGATACATGTATGTATGTACATATGTATATATGTATATAAAGATATATAATTAGATAATTAAATTAAAATATTTTAGGTGCATACTAAATTGTTTCACATACTGATGTAAATGTTAACCATCTCTATTGTCAATAGATCAACATATCTATCACTCAGCAAATCTCTTTCATGCTTCTTTATAGATACATTCTCTTCCATAATCAGAACTCCTAGGGAAAATTGTTTCATATGTAAGTGTAAATATGAATTTGTCTTTCTTTTTTCATTGTGTAAATACTGTACAGAGGGTTTACAATTACATGATCAAGGTGATGAGTACATTTCTTATCAAGCATTGTTGCCTCCTCCTTTGTTTTCCCTTACCATCCCTTCACATTCCTGCCCCCGCCAATACCTAAGTTGTAAAGTTTGTTTTTCAATATAACGTCTTGTACATCTCATTATTGTAATAGGTCCACCTTTATCGCTATTTAAACAATTTGTTTTTTTCCCTTCCCCTCCACAAATTATACCAACATCAAATACAGTGAAAACAGGGGGAGGGACATACAAAGCAACAAAGAAATATATTATAAATATGTTAGAAACAATAGCAAGAAAGAAAAAAAAACATTTGAGTCCTTACCTTGGGGTTCATTTCGCCTAAGATCAACTTATCTGACCTTTTCTGCTTGTCTCAGACATATACTAGTAATTTCAAATAAGGGAAACCATGGGACCTATGTTTCTTTGGGCCTGGCTTACTTCACTTAATATAATTTTTTCCAAGTCTTTCCATTTCCTAACAAATGGGACAATGTCATTCTGATGGAGGCATAGAATTCCATTGTGTATATATACCACATTTTCTTGATCCATTCATCTACTGAGGGGCATCTGGGTTGGTTCCATATCTTAGCTATGGTAAATAAGGTTGCAATAAACATAGTTGTGCTGATAGTTTTAGTATGGTCTTGTTTGTGATCATTTGGGTAAACGCCCAAAAGTGGGATTGCTGGGTCATAGGGGAGCTCTGTGTGGAGTCTTTTGAGGAACCTTCATACTGCGTTCCAAAGTGGTTGAACAAGTTTACACTCCCACCAAGAATGCAGTAAGGTTTCCTTCTGGCCACATACCCTCCAGCATCTGTTGTTATTAGAATTCTTGATTATAGCCATTCTATTCAACACGATACTTATCAATATTCCAACCTCATTCTTCAAGGAAATAGAAGAGGCAATCCAAAAATTCATATGGAACAATAAAAGACTTCGAATAGCAAAAACGATCCTTGACAGAAAGAACAGTGCTGGAGGAATATCAATACCAAATTTCAAATTCTACTACAAAGTCATAGTAATCAAAACAGCTTGGTACTGGCACAAGAGCAGACCTCAGGACCAATGGAATAGAATTGAAAACCCAGAAATGAACCCACAGACCTATAGCCATCTAATCTTCGATAAGAGAACTAAAAAAATAGAATGGAAGAAAGATAGCCTCTTCAGTAAATGGCACTGGCAAAATTGGTTAATCACTTGTAGAAAACTACACCCTGCACCAGAATCAACTCCAAAGAGATCAAAGACCTTGGAGTCAAACCAGACACTCTGAAAACATTACAGGATGGAATAGGAGAAACCCTAGGTCTGCTTGGCACAGGCCAAAATTTTCTTAATAGAGACCCAGAAACACAACAAATCAAAGAAAGGTTGGACAAATGGGATTGTGTGAAATTGCAGAGCTTCTGCATGGCAAAGGACATAGCTAGCAAGATCAATAGAAAGCTCACAGATTGGGAGAAGATCTTCACTAGCCATAAAACGGACAAGGTTCTCATATCTAAAATATATTTAGAATTCAAAAAGAAAAAATAATAGCTGCCCCAACAACAAATCCTCAAAAAAATTGGTTGATTAATAGGTGGGCTAATGACTTAAAGAGAAACTTCTCTAAAGAGGAAAGAAGGATGGCCAATAGACACATGAAGAAATGCTCAACTTCCCTAGCCATAAAAGAAATGTAAATCAATACAACATTGAGATACTACCTCACCAGAGTTAGAATGGCTATAATCAAGAACTCTGAATTTGTCATTCTTGATTTTATATATAAATACAGTTTTATCTGATTCCACTAACACAACATACTTTGGGATGATTTCAACATTTTCCATTATTAAATAATTTATTATTCTTAATAATAGCTAGTATTTGATAGTAGAGATATACTGCATATCATTCAGTGAGATAGTGGTAGAAATGAAGACTATATTAAGCATTGCTTATTATTTTTATAGGGAGCTTTATGCTTTCTCAACCTGATGCAATTATTTCCTTTATCACATACCTGAGAATTTATTCCTCATGCTTAAATATTTTAGCATTATTCATATGTATATTGCTATGAGTGTTCAGTCTTTAGTATTATTTATTCCTATATTCTAACAAAATATTGAACTCCCATTCTTGAGCCAAAAATAAAATCACTTGATTCTGTTCTCAGAGCAACAAAATATGTATTTCACCATAACTTTTTCCTGAAAGGTTGTTTTCAGACTGTTCAAGATTAGGCAATGGAGAACTTGAGTTTACTGCAAACATTGACTTTTTATATCAATAAGAACTTGTATAAGCATTTGTGAGTCAAATTACACAAAACTAACAAGAAAAGTCAGAAAAGTAGATAAGAAAATATTATTTTCTCAAGAAGTTGGCATATTACCTTGCAAGTGTTATTCTTCATCATTTCCCCTATATAAAATATATTCTTTAAATTAAAGTCTAAAATGTATAAAATAAATTAAATTAATTACTATTACCAAATAATGGAGGTCAGTAATTGTGATTTTAACTCCTAAATTCATAATGGTTAGTAAAAACTGAGTTGTAGAATTCCCTCATATATGATACTTAAAATTTATTTCTTTGGACATTGAAACATAAATACCAAAGTGAGAGTTCTGTAGCTTAACCTACCCGTGTAGAATACCTATTCCACTCATTTAAGTCTGAGGTATTTCTTGAAAGATGGGTGAATGTGATCCTTTGAAAAAGGTAAAGAAAGACATTCTAATGTCTCTATCTATCTATCTATCTATCTATCTGTCTGTCTGCTTACCTACCTATCCATATATCTATCTAAAGACAGAGAGGGAGCTATAGTGTCATCTTTTGAAGGGTTCAGAATTCTAACTCTATTGTGGTAATAGAGTTAAACAATATATTCTAACAATTTATTGCTGGTAGGAAGCCAAATTATTTCTTTACATTCTGGGAGACCTCTCAGACTGGAGATTATTTTATAAAGCAAGGTTGAAAGTGTACTTTTAAAATTGCCTTGTCAACTCCTGAAATATATGCTGGTAGATATGAAAGGTACTCTAAAGTCTATAAAGATAAACGGAAAGGAATTACATTCTCATATGTCCAACTCCTTAGTTCTTTCATGCACTTAATAGGATTGAAACACTTATAGATAATTTTGGTGCTTTTGGGTACCAAAAACCCATCATAGTCTTCATTTCACCATGAGGATTTGAGGAGGTATAATACTAGTTGGATCTTCAAAAATGCTGTACACAAAATTAAAAGCAATAATATCTTCACAGAAATATGCATTTTTTCCCTTTCTAGGAAGAAATGGTATGGTTAAACTCTCAACGGATAGATTAATCAATTGAGAATATGTTGAATATTACACTCACCCATCCCCCCCCCCCATACAAAGCAAGTCTACATCTCTTTCTATAGGTTGATTGGGGCTGTGTGTTTTAAGCATTAAATTTTTCCTTATGTTATTGCTTTATCACTAAAGTATGATCTCTAAGCTGTGGATTTTTTTAGTAAGATCTGAGTAATTTTGAAACAAACCTAAGTACCACTGTATTTATTACTGGAGAAGTTAAAGAGATGACATTATTGATTCACTTAGTTTCAGAGATAGAAAACAAAAATAAAGGTTTGGTGTCATTATATAAGAACACTAAAATTAAAGTTATGACTCCTTGTCTACTTTAATAATGTATAAAGGGATTATGGAAATAAAGGAATATCAAATTGTTGAAAATGTTAAAATTCTAGCAAAGGAATTAATTATCATTAAGTACATTGGCAGGCTTTTCAATATAGTTACAGAATGGAAATACTTATTCTTCAGAAATATTAAAAGAATTTCCTAAAATCAATAAAAGATAACTTTTCAGACATCAGAAACTGTTTAGAAGAAACAGGTCTCACAAATGTAACCTAAAGTCAAATGATCTGCCATAACTCATACTTTTTCAAATGTTTGTTGATAAAGAATATATTTTTATAACATACTGTTCGATATTCATATGCTCCTGACAGCCAAATTCCATGCTCCTTAACTAGAGGGAAATGTACTTAACTTGGTAGTTTCTACTTCAGAGGAAAGATTGACCTTCTTTCTGAGCTTTGTCACATTGTGCTTAACCTCATTTGGCCTCAGGTGATGTTATTACTGTCTTTTTCTGTTTCTCCCTCCCTAGTGAATTTTTCTTCCATCAACCCACATATTGGTCTTTCTCATATCAAAAAAAGAGAAAAAATTCTTCCTTTGAAACTATACCTCCCACAATACCATGCCCTATTTCTTTTATCATGGAACTCATTGACTCAAGCAGCTAATGTCAGTGTCTCTATTTTCACTTCAGTCTGTGATACATCAAATCTGTTCCTTAAGTCTATGATGCCAAGGAAGGGGTTTAAATTGAAATTGCTAATGAATTCTTCATCAATGATTACAATCCCTGTTTTTTTCTCATCTTATTTAATCTTGTTGCAGGATTTGGCACTGTTGAATATACTCTTTTTTTAAAACCTCATCTTTCACTTCAGAGAATTTAATCTTAGTGATTCTTTTTATTTTTTTTTTCATTCTACATTTTAATTCAGTCTTAATTCAGGTTATGTCCCTATACCTCTGCTGCAAATAGTTATTTCCTAAAGATAAGTTTTGATGTTAGGCTATCCTGCTTATTATGATTATACTTATATTGCCAAGACTTAAACAAAAGCCCATGAAAGTCTCAAACAGGTTTGTTCTACCTATATTAATCTCATTTTATGTGTGTCATATTTACTTCCATCCCTGGAAATGTAATATTGAATTCAATAATTGATTCTTGAATTTAAAATCAATATGAATTCTACTTTTAATATTTCTAAGAATGTATAGCATATGTTCTACAGCTACCTCAAAGTTAACAATGAAATCATTTATCCTTTAATATACAAATGATGTTTTTAACACTGATCATGTGCAACTGAAACTTCCCTCATTTATGTGTGCAAATAGACATATATACACATAATGCATATATATGTGACATATAACAAAATTAAGCTATGGCAGAGACTAAAAAAATATCTAACTACATTAGAGAAGAGACAGCAGATAAGTAAATTTTTCAAGTTGATACCTTAAGAGTTTATAAATGATGGGTGCTGTTGGCTCGTGCCTGTAATCCTAACTACTAAGGAGGCTGAGATCTGAGGATCGTGGTTCAAAGTCAGCCCAGGCAAAAAAGTACCTATGATATTCTTGTCTCCAATTAACCACTCAAAAACCAGAAGTATTACTATGGCTCAATTGTTGCAGATCTAGTCTTGAGCATAAAGAGGCTTAGGAACAGTGCCCAGGTCCTGAGTTCAAACTCCACAACTGACAAAATAAATGAATCAATCAATTAATATATATATATATATATAAATAAAGAGTTCACATATATATGAACATATATATGAGTTTGGTGTGTGTGTGTGTGTGTGTGTGTGTGTGTGTGTGTGTGAGTGAGAGACAGACAGACAGACAGACAGACAGACAGACAGACAGAGACAGAGAGAGACTGAGGGTTTTCAACTCTGCAACTGGGCACTGTCCCTGAACTTTTGTGGTCTATGCTAATGCTAGTTATCTACCACTTAAGCCACAGCTTCACTTCTGAATTTTTTGTGGGTTAATTGGAGATCATGGTAAGGTATCCATTCAATAAGAGTAGCACAAAGTTTTGAATCTGTTAGTAGTTCAAATTTTACTGTAAAGATCATTAACATACTATAAAGATCATCAACATTAAATCACGGTAAATTGGGAATATACATTGGTCAAGATTTTAGGCTACAATGACCATAATTTGGACTAATATATAAGCAACACTATCTGTTCTGATGCCAAATACTCAGTAAATTTTAGTAGGTCATTCATTTTAGAGATTTTTAAAGTAATCAGTTTTCCAACATTTTTGTTGTTGAGTTCAGGTCATTATAATATATATCAATAATTCCCCTTAAATCTGTTCAGATTCCAAAAAAGTATTTCTATGTATATACATAATCATAATCTCTACCCTATTAGTATTCATCAAAATATTACATTTTTGATTATTTGTTTACTTTCAATTTACATAATTGTTGGAAGATAGCATGTTTAATCAACAATTAATACTTTAATATTAGATTTTAACCCAAACATCCACCTGTAGAACTTCCACCAAGACAATAATGTATGTAGAATGTTTCCATTATGCACAAAGGTTATTTCATATCACTTGGCTGTTTGTCCCTTCCTCTAAAACATAGGCAGATAAAAATGAATTTGTCTACTGTCGCTAGCCATGTTTGAATAGTCTAAGAGTCTATTATTTTATATCACACTATTGCACAATAAATAATTTGTGACTTATCTTTTTCACTTAAGATTTTTTTTATGAGTGCATTTCTATTTTTTTTATTTTTTAATTTATTTTTGGGTCCAGTTGTGGGGCCTGAACTCTGGGCCTGGGCACTGTCCCTCAGCTCTTCAGCTCAAAGCTAGCGTTCTACCACATGAGCCACAGCGCCACTTCCGGCTTTTTTCTTATGTGGTGCTGAAGATTCGAACCCAGGGCCTCAGGCATGCAAGGCAAGCGCTCTACCACTGAGCCACCTTCCCAGCCCCTCACTTAAGATTTTTAAATTGTTCATGTTATAAGAAACAATGAACCCATGATTGATGATAATATGCACACACCATAGTATGCATACTATGTATAAGTTTGTTATACCAATGATTTTTCTGCTGAGCTGAATAATTCAAATTCTACTAGTTATCTGCTAAATGTCTGGAGCCACTTATATAGGTGCTATTAAAAGGTGAGTTTTGTTACCATTAATGTTATTTCACCAATGAGCATAAGTTTAAAAAGAAATGAAGTACTTCCTGCAAAATATAGAAGTTGCAAAGGAAGATTTTATCTGTGTTTTTATCTTGTGTTTTTCTGTGGCTATGGTAATAAAACAAAATACTTCAATTATTTTTCACATGATGCAGGTAAAGTAGTTCAGTGAGCATTTTGATTAAGTAGTTATTAAAATTATAAAATGAATTCAAACTCCTATTTTGATGCAAAATAAAGAAAAAGTCTGAAGTACAATGTATCTAAAACCTGTGCTTGTAGGTATTTCCCTAAAGACAAAAATGACAGAAGAGTCAGTGGCCTGATAATTGCACCCCTTGAAGATCAAAGACTAAGAAGATAAAAAGGGATCCTCTCTCTGAGCATAAACTGGTCCTGCAGGACAGTGATTGACAAAATCATTCTTCACCTCAGACACATGTTGGGAAGATAATGAGGTCACCAGAGAGGACTGGGCATACTTCTTAGATTTTGTATAATAGGTTTGGAGAACAGAATATTCTGGGAGCACTTATACAGACCATTACTTCAACAGTAGTGGCCTACCATTTGAGTAAGAAATGTATTCTGAATTGATTATAGTTATTTCAAGACACTTAAGCAAAATACCTCTGTATAAGTAAAACAAGTATATTACTAATTAAAATACCTTGATTGTATATATTAAGCCTGTCTTCTCTGTAATTGAGTCACAACACTCAACACATTGAACATATTATATGATTATTGGAGGCAACATTGAATCATATTTCTTTGGACAAATGGTGAGTGTGTGATAGTGAAATATTATTTTTTTATTGTGAAAATACCATACAGAGGGGTTACAATTACATGGGCAAGGTAATGAGTACATTTAAAAGTAAATGCTTGAAACGTTGTGAAATCTGTAATAGTTCCAAGCAAAGTTTTAAGGAGGCTTCTGTCTCCCAAAGAGCTCTGTGTACTAAGATATTAACCCAACATTTGATTTTTAAAAGTAGTGGAATATACAACCATAGATAGTCTCTTCAGAGAAAACATAGCACACTCATAGGGAAAGAGTGAATTCTCCTAAGAGTCTTTAAACTTACATTCTTCTGAGCCCTCTGGGACAAGGAAGCTCACTGCCTCCTTTTATAAGATTCTGTTTCCTTGTAGACAATTAGTAAGACTCACCTGAGGCAGATATCTTCAAAATGTGGCTCGGTGTCCTGAAAATACCTCTCCAGTTACTTTTACCTTTCCTTTCAATAACTGTGTAACTGATTTAGCAACTTGAGACTAATGTGGGAGCATATTTCATATAGAAATTCTTTGGGCCATTCCTGCATTTAGTATTTCTAGGGGAAAACTTGATTTGGTTGTATGTGTATGTAATTTCAGCATTTAGGAGGCAGGCAGCAGGAGAAATACAGTGAGTCTTTGTCTTACAAACAAACACGTTCCTGAGTTTAGAGGAAACAGCTTTTCACCATTAAATATAATGCTAGCTGTAAGTTTTTCATACATGGCCTTTTTTGTATTGAGATATGTTCCCTGGATTCCTAGCTTCTCCAAAGCCACTCTCTCCATTCCTCTTCAATTTAGTATTAAATTGACTAGCTGAGCAATAAGACAATATACAAACATAAAGATGATCCAAATAAGGAAAGATGAAGTAAAACTCTCCTTCTTTGCAGATGACATGATCTTGTGTTTAAAGTACCTCATGAACTCCACTCCTAAGTTGCTGGAGCTGATTCGAAACTTTGGCAAAGTAACAGGGTATAAATTAATCCTCAAAAAATCTGAGACAAGGGCTGGGAAGGTAGCTCAGTGGTAGAGCACTTGCCTTGCCTGCATGAAGTCCTGGGTTCAATTCCTCAGCACCACATAAGCAAAAAGAAAAAAAAGCCGGAAGTGGTCCTGTGGCTCAAGTGGTAGAGCACTAACCTTGAGCTAAAGAGCTGAGGGACAGCGCCCAGGCCCAGAGTTCCGGCCCCCCAAAAATCTGAGACAAGCAGAAACTGGATCAGATAAATTGATGTTAGGCGAAATGAACCCCAAGATAATGACTCAAATGGTTTTTCTTTCTTGCGATTGTTTCTAACATATTTACAAGATGATTTCTTTGTTGCTTTGTATGTTCCTCCCCGACTGTATAACCCCTGTTTTCACTGTATTTGATGTTAGTATAATTTGTGGAGGGGAAGGGAAAAACAAATCGTTTAAATAGGGCTACAGGTGGACTCATTGCAACAATGAGATGTACAAGACTTTATGTCGAAAACGAACTTTACAACTTTGGCAGGGGGGGGGGAGGGGAGAGGTTAGGGGAGCAGGGAGAAGTGAGGAGATGGGAAGGGATGGGAAGGGGAAGCAAAAGAGGAGGGAACAATGTTTGATAAGAAATGTACTCATTACTTTAATCATGTAATTGTAACCCCTCTGGTACAGTATTTTCACAATAAAAATTTTTTTAAAAAAAAATCAAGCCGGGCGCCAGTGGCTCACGCCGGTAATCCTAGCTACTCAGGAGGCTGAAATCTGAGGATCACGGTTCAAAGCCAGCTCGGACAGGAACATCCATGAGACTCTTATCTCCAATAAACCACTTGAAAACCGGAAGTGGAGCTGTGGCTCAAGTGCTAGAGCGCTCTCCTAGAGGGCTGAAAGAACGCAGGGACAGCGCCCAGACTCAGAGTTCAAGCCCCACGACAGACCAAAAAAAAAAGGTCAATGGATTTCCTGTTTGCCAGTAGTAAAAAGAATGCAGCTGAAATCAGGAAAGCAAGTTCTTTTGTAATAGACCCACAAAAAATTAAATACCTAGGAAAAAACTAAAGAAGTGAAGGACCTCTATGATGAAAACTTTAAAAACCCCAAAAAAGAAAATTAAAACAGAACTAAGGTAGTGGAAAAACCTCCCATGCTCCTGGATTGGGAGGACTGACATCATGAAAATGGCAATACTGCCAAAGGCTGTCTACAAATTCAATTCAATAACCCATCAATATCCCAACCTCATTCTTCAATGATATAGAAGAAGCAATCCAAAAATTCAAAGGAACAAAAAAGACCCTGAATAGAAAAAAAAAAATAATTCTAAGCAGAATGAACAATGCTGGAAGTATAACTATACCAGGCTTCAAACTCTACTATAATCCACAGTAATCAAAACAGCTTGGTACTCGCACAAGAACAGACCTGAACAGGTGCACCCATTGTAACAATGAGATGTACAAGTTGTTATGTCAAAAAATAAGCTTTACAACTTTGGGGGGAGGGATTTGGGGGGGAATGGAAAGGGATACAAAGGGAAAACAAAGGAGGAGGCAACAATGCTTGATAAGAAATGTATTCATTATCTTGCCCATGTAAATATAACTCCTCTGTGCGTTATTATATATAACAATTAAAAAAGAGAGAGAGAGAGAACAGACCTGAAGACTCAGAATTGAACCTTCAGACCTATAGGCACCTAATCTTCAATAAGGGAGCCAAAAATTTGAATGGAAGAAAGACAGCCTCTTCAGTAAATGGTGCGGGGTGCTGGCAAAATTGGTTAAACACACGTAGAAAACTAAAATTAGATTCTTATATATTACCCTGCATCAAAATCAAATTCAAATGGATCAGGGTCCTCAAAGTAATAGCAGATACACTGAAAACATTACAGGAATGAATAGGAGAAACTCTAGGGATCCTTGGCACAGGCCAAAATTTTCTTAATTAAAGACACAGAAACACAACAAATCAAAGACAGTTTGGACAAATGGGATTGCATGAAACTGCAGAGCTTCTTTATGGCAAAAGACATAGGTAGTAAGGTCAATAGAAAGTCCACGGACTGGAGAAGATTTTCCCTACCTGTACAACAGACAAGGGCCATATATCTAAAATATACTTAGAACCCAAAAATTAAATCCTTTAAAAACAAATCCTCAAAGAAGCAATGCCCATCAACAAGTGGGCTAAAGACTTAAAGAGAGAATTCTCTGAAGAGGAAATAAGAATGGCCAATAGACACATGAAGAAATGCTCAACTTCTCTAGCCCATAGAAATGCAAAGTAACAATGAGATTCTACCTCACTCCAGTTAGAATGGCTTTAATCAAAAAGTCTAATAACAGATTCTGGAAGGGATGTGGCCAAAAGGGACTCCTACTGCATAGCTGTTGTGAGTGTTAACTTGTTCATCCACTCTGGAAAGCAATATGGAGGTTCCTCAAAAGACTACACATGGAGCTCCCCTATGACCCAGCAATCCCATTTTTGGGCATTTACCCAAATGAAAACAAACAAGGCCTCAGGAAAGCTACCAGCACAGTTATGTTCACTGCAGCATTATTCACCATAGCTAAGATTTGGAACCAACCCAAATGCCCCGCAGTAGACAAGTGGATCAAGAAAATTTGGTGTATATATACAATGGAATTCTATGCTTCTCTCAGAAAGAACAACACTACCCCATTTGTTAGGAAAGGAAAAGACTTGGAAAAAAATCACATTAACTGAAGTAAGCCACAGAAATTTAGGTCCAGTGGTTTCCCTTACTTGCAATAATTAGTATATGTATAGGATAATCTTATGAGATGAAAAGCTCAAAAGCTATGTACATATGACCATATAAGATGACGTTAAGTGAAATGAACCCGAAGATATGGACACAAGTTGTCTGTCTTTGTTGTTGTTGTTTTAAATGTTTTATGTGATTTTTTTTTGTTTCTTTTGTATGTTCTTCCCCCTATAGTATATCCCCCAGTTGTCACTGTATTTGATTTTGGTACCTTGGATCTTGTATATACATTTGTCTAATCTGGGGAGGGGGAGGGGTATAACAAAATGATAAAAGAAGGACACAGGATGATCCATTGCAACAACAATACCCACAGGAGAGTATATTGGAAATGAACTTTACAACTTTGGGGGGTGGGGTGGCAGAGTGGGGAGTATTGTGGGAAGTGGAGGAGGGAAGTGATAATTGGGCAGCAACAAGGGGTAACAGTGATCAACAAGTAATTACTCATTCATTCCTTACTCATGTAAATGTAACGCCTCTGTACAACAGCTTTACATTAAAAATTTTAAAAATACAGTATCAAAACAACAAACAAACAAGAAATCAGCCCTCAGTGGATGAATGACCCTCAATGGACTATTGACTCTCAATGGACAACTGAATAAAGAAAATAGGGCATATATACACAATGGAATTTTACCCATCCATTCAAAAAAAAGATATTGTACTATTTGTAAAGAAATGGTAAAACTTGAAAAATATTATCTGACATGAAGCAAGTCAAGCCCAGAAAGACAAATGACCCATGTTTTCCCTTTTATGTGGAAATTAAACTTAGCTTACAAAATCATATGCAAATATACGGGGTTGGTATGCAAGCATATACAACTGTATTGACTAAAATATGGTAGATTCAAGGGAGATCTCAAATAGTGTGATTTTTAGAAAGGCTTTGTAGTAGAGTTTGAAGTTTGGTATTGATAGTCTTCCAGTGCTATTCTTTCTGCTAAGGATTGTTTTTGCTATTCAGAGTCTTTATTATTCTTAATGGATTTTTGGATTGTTTCATCTATTTCATTAAATAATTATGTTGAGATATTGATGAGTATCACATTGAATTTGTAGATAGCATTCAGCAGTCTTCCCATTTTTATGATGTTAATCCTCCCCAGGATTATGGAGGAGAATGGGTGTTTTTTCCACTTTCTTAGATCTGCTTTAATTTCCTTTTACTGGTTTTTAAAGTTTTCATCAGAGAGGTCCTTCATTTCTTTGGCTTATTCTTAGGGCTATTTGTACAGGTCAAAACTTTCTTAATAAAGATTCAGAAACAAAACAAGTTTGAATAAATGTGATTGCTTTAAATTTCAGAGCTTCGGTATGGAAAATTAGATAGCTAACAAAATCAATAGAAAGCCCACAGATTGGGAGAAGATACTAACAAGCCATATAACAGACAAGGACCTCATATCTAAAATATATTCTGAATAAACCCAGAAACAAATCCTCAAATAAATAATCACCTCATTAAGACACATGAAGAAATGCTCAACATCTCTGGCCATAAAAAAATGCAAATCAAAACCACATGGAGATTACACTTCACCCCAGTTAGAATGGCCATTATCAAGAAATCTAATAGCAACAGATGCTTGCTGGAATGTGGCCAAAAGGGAATGCTACTACCCTGTTGGTGAAGTATAAACTTGTTTAACCACTCTGGAAAGCAGTATGGAGGTTCCTCAAAAGACTACACATAGAGATCCCCTATGACCCAGTAATCCCTGTTCTGGGCATTTATCCAAATAACCACACAAGAAGTCATACTAAAGCTAACAGCATAACTATGTTCATTTTAACATTATTTACCATAGATATGATGTGTAACAAACCCAGGTGCCCTTCAAAAGATGAATAGATCAAGAAATGTGGAATATATATACACAATGGAATTCCATGCTTCCATCAAAATGAATGTCATTGCCCCACTAGTAAGGAAATAGAAACACTTGCAAAAAACCATATTAAGTGAAGCGAGCCAGACCCAAAGAAAAATAGGCTCCATAGTTTCCCTCAATTGGAATAATTAGTATATGTCTAGGATAGTCATAGCAAAGGCTCATAAAAGCTCAGTGATTATATACATATTATCATGTAAGATGGTGCTAATTGAAATGAACTACAAGATATGGGAATAAGAGGTTTTCCTTTGTTGTTGGTTTTAATGCACTGGGTGAAGTTACTTTTTTCTTCTTTCATTTTTTTTCCTTTGGTTTATCCCGTTGTCACTAAATTTGATGCCTTGTATATACATTTATCTGATTTGGGAAAATGAAGGGGAAAAACAAAATGGTGAGACAAAGGACAAAGGGTGAACAATGAAGCAGTGGCACTCATGGATGATATGTTTTAAATGAACTTTACAATTGGCAGGGGGAGAGAATGGGTGAGGGAAAGTGGGAGAAAAACCAGGGTGAGGGTAACAATGTTCAACAAGCAATGTACTCATTACCTTATGTATACAACTCTAACACTCCATATATTACCTTGACAATGAAATCAAATTTAAATAAAGAAAAAATACATTCATGTATAATATAGCTATGCACTTAATAGTATTAAAGCGTTTACCATTTCATAGGGAGTACTGAGTTTAAAGAAATTGAACATATGGGGGCTGGGAAGGTGGCTCAGTGGTAGAGCACTTGCCTTGCATGCCTGAGGCCCTGGGTTCAATTCCTTAGCACCACATAAGCAAAAAGAAAAAAGAAATTGAACATAATCTTATATTTAATCAATATACACAAAAGATCTGTGAATACTTTTTTTAATTTTTGTGTCTTCACTATTTTCTGAATAAGTGTAACACAAACAAAACATATAATTACATTGTTTTGGGATAATTTGGTGTTTTGATATATGCGCAGATTATGTAATCTTTATTGGGTTTAACATGTCTATCCTCTCAAATATTTATCTATTTAATATGCATATACTTTCAAAATGCTTTCTTCCAGAATTCTACAGTACATACGGTTATCACAAATATTTTGGCTATTTCAAATAGATGTATTCATTATGGATTTCACGACATATTTTGGAAAATATAAATGTGTATATAAGCCCATCCAGTTGACTTTAATAGAAAATTTTAACACATACTAGACATTACTACACTCTATTGCAAAACTCTGAAGATTTTAGTTTGAGGTTTCATTAATAGTGCTAGAGATTTGAACAATTTATTTTAGAAATGATTCAGAATATTTTAATATCTTTCATTGTAATATTTTTAAATTACACATTTTATAAAACTGGAAAAAATATTTTGCAACAATATAAAACTCTTTGTTACTTTGTATGTCCCTCCCCCACAGTATAACCCCTGCTTTCACTATATTTGATGTCAGTATAACTTGTGGAGGAGATGGGGAAAAACCAGTTGTTTAAGGATACAGGTGGACCTGTTGCAACAATGAGAAGTACAAGTTGTCATGTCCAAAACGAGCTTTACAACGTTGGTGCGGGGGGGGGGGGGGGGGGGGGGGGGGGGGAGGAGAAGGATTGGGATTAGGGGGGGAGGGGGGAGGCTAGGAAGGGATGTGAAGGGTAAACAAAGGAGGAGGCTGCAATGCTTGGTAAGAAATGTACGCATTATCCTGCCCATGTAATTGTAACTCCTCTGTACAGTATGTTCACAAATAAAATTAAATTAAATTTAAAAAAAAAACTCTTTTATATATATGTATATATATATATATATATATTTTTTTTTTTTTTTACCAAAACTACATGGCTATTGTCTTTAATTTTAAAGCCTAGTGGGGACATGTAGAATAGATAGAAATCAACAAATTCTAGTGTTTGTTTGTTTTCTCATGAATTTGTTCTACACCAGGACTACAGTTCTCCCATATAAAGGACTCTTTTCTCATATATATCATCAGTGTTCTTCCAGAGGTCCAGTGATTCTGTGTAGACAAAAGTGAACAACTATATCCCTGCTCTCTTCAGCTCAGTATGCAGAGAAATGCTGATCCCAATACAGTTGCTTTCAACTCCACCAATTTCTTTTATATACTCCAACTTCATGTAGCACATCATCATAATCTGAACAAGAGTCAAGCTGTGAAAATAGAGTAGTAAAGAGTAAGCTTTTCTTTTTGTTTCATATTTGACAAATTTTCAAGCAAATTAGCATTCACAGTACTATGGGTATCATAGCAACTTAAATGATTCGCAACTTTAAAAAAATAAATGACTGTCTTTTTATTGTACTGATATAAATGCATACATCATCATTGAGCTATGTCAAACTTTAATATTAATACATATGTGTCAAAATTGAAAGAAAGATAAGTCCTATCAATTATAATTTCTTTCTATCACTAGAAACCTGACTTTATTGAGAAATTGTGTTCTTTGATGCTAGAAGAAGGTGCCTATTAATACAAATGGAAATTCAATCTTTGGGTGTTTATAAGAATCATTTTTGAATAAATTTCATAAGAAGAATTTATACTTACATCTTCATAGTCACGCTGATAAAAATGCTTGATGCATGAAACAACAATAATTCACAACTCATGTCCTAAAATAATTCTAATACAACTATGCAAATAATATACAGAACATAATTTAAAAGATAACCCTGTGGAAAATCATAATTTACTTGAACAAGATCAAATGAATCTTTTATAATCACATAAAATTCACTAGGCTAAATAAAACAAACAAATGTTTAAGTCAGCACCAAAGCTTACATGATGTTATAAATAAATGCAATAAATGAAAACACACGTTGAGCTTCAAATAATAAGAAGTATACTTATTTAAAACTGTACTAGAATCAACTGCTCCAACTTCTTTGTTGCTTCTCAAAAATAAGTTTATGATAATAAATTTAAATCCATTTTCATTGCAGGAATCACAATATTCAAGAAGCAGTATCATGAACATGATGCTTACTGAAATGAACACCAAGAAATGGAAACAAGAGATTCTTTTTAATTGTACTATTTGCAGTTACTTCCTTTTTCTTCTTCTTCCTCCTCCCCTCCTCCTCTCCCCTCCTCCCTCCTCTCCCCTCCTCCTCTTCCTCCTCCTCCCTCCTCCCCGTTTCTCCCTTCCCCTCCCCCCCCCTTCCTCTTCCTCCCCCTCCCCCTCCTCCCTCTTCCTCCCTCCTCCTCTCCCTCCTCCTTCACCCTTCTCCTCCTCCTCCCTCCTCCCCTTTCTCCCTCCTTTCCCGCCTCCTCCCCCCTCTTCCTCCTCCTCCTCCGCCCCCCCCTTTTCTTCTTCTTGCTTTGGTTTATTCCCTATTGTCACTGTTTTTGATTTCTGTACTCTATCTTGTATAGAAGTGTATCTGATTTGGGGAAGGAAAGGAGAATCACAGAAACACTGGGACAAATGGTGAACTAATTCAACTGTGATAGTCACTACACACTATGCTGGTAATGAACTTTACAACTTGGGTGGGGGAGGGGTCAGGAGAGTTAGTAGTGGGAGAAAATGAGGGATGGGGTAACATTGTTCAAAAAAGACATGCGCTCATTACCTGTGTATGTAACTATGATCCCTCTGTGCATCACTTTCACAATAAAATTTAAATAAAAAAATTAGTTAACATGCTTTCTTACAAATTTTTAGCAATTAATGCAATATACACTAAACTTGCCACTATGGACTAGGTTCTATCTTAGCCAGTGCAGTACAGTGGGAAATAAGATAGAAAATGTCCTGCTGGACGCCGGTGGCTCCCACCTGTAATCCTAGCTACTCAGGAAACTGAAATCTGAGGATGGCGGTTCAAAGCCAGCAGGGTCAGGAAAGTCTGTGAGACTCTGATCTCCAATAAACCACTCAGAAAACCGAAATGGTGCTGAGGCTCACGTGGTAGAGCACTAGCCTTGAGCTGGAGCTGAGGGACAGTGTTCAGGCCAGAGTTCAAATCCCATGACCGGCAAAATATAATAATAAAAGGCATATGTGATTATAAATAATATAAGAAGTTCATTAAAAAGCTGGAGACACACTGTCAAGTTTTGTAACCTGATAATACAAAGTAGCTTCAGGACTATTTTTTAAAGTAAGATAAAGCTCTTTTAAAAAGGTGACAAAATGAAACTGACAAACGACAGTTAGGAGGAGAGAAGACAAAAGCTCTAATAGTGGAACCTGTTTAAAACTGAAAATGCTTAATTGTATCAGAGGACTTCAGGAGCCATGGAAACTACTTAAGAAACAGGAGGTAGGCCAAAAAAAAATTCTCTGTTCTTGAAAACAAGACACTATTTCATGATATTTTTAAATGCACATACCATAAAGATTTACCTAGATAACAATAAGAATGTTACCATAAATTGACATTAATGTTTTCATACATCTTGATATCTCCTCCTTTGTTTCTTTTCGTGTATCTTCTCAACAGCTGTCTCTCAAGCAAGTCCATATGTTTGTCTGGCTAAGAATAGAGCTTAGCGTTAAATGGTGGAGATATAAATTGTTTAAATTTACTTTTTTAGTTTCAAATATATAATTTAATATATTTAAAAAGATAAAATATAATTAAATTTGCATTAATAAATACATATCAGAGAAAATAAATATGGTTTCTAATGTAAATGTACTTTGCCCATATTTTGTCATTGTGTAAATAATTAAAATACTTTTACAAGCTTTAAAGGCGTTTGAATTTATTTCTTTTAGGTTTTGTAGGTCAAATGTCGGTTCTCAGTTTACTTGAGTTTGCTGTTCAATAATCACAATTATGTATTTAGCTACCTTGGGGTAATAAAGCTAAGTACTCAAGAGACTTATATCTAGAGAATTATTATTTGAAACTAGGGGCAGAAAATTTCATGAGATTCTATCTCCAAAACATACAGTAAAATATCAGACTGGAAGCATGGTTCAAGAAATAGAGAGCCAGCCAAGCAAATGGAAGGCTCTGAGTACAATTCACAGTAATATAAACAAACAAAAAAAAGGGGGGGGGAAGGTATGGTAGGGGAAAAACAAAGGAGGAGGTACAATGCTTGATAGGAAATGTACTCATAACATACTGTACAGTATCTTTACAATAAAAAGTATTAAAAAAAAGGTTACTCATGAAATTACCTTTAATCTGAAAAGATTTATTCAGATTAATATTTATGCATAAGATGTATTTTGTATCAATGACAAATTAAATCAGAATTTGATAGAACTACCACTCACCGATAACACTGGCATTTATGAAAATTAAAGAAGTAAAAATTTTGTTAAATATTTCAAGAAGATTCGATTCATGTAATATATAGAATTTAAGTTTTTCTGTAATGATGTACACCTTTAAGTTTATTAGCTGATTTATAACATAAGCTTTGAAGACATTTTACTGACAATAGAAATAACATATTTTTCATTTGATTATTTGCTAATTATTTAGTTTACTTTCATTATTTGTCCTTTATTGCTATTTTTCATCATGTACTTTAAGCAAAGTTTTACTTGAGGACTCTGCTTTTGGAGATATAGTTGCATTCATAGTTGTGAATACTCATTTTTAAAATAATATTTTATAATTATATATGCTATATATAATCAACATTATCATGATTGTCTGAAATGCTTAAATTTTAAGAGTTGAAAAGGAATAGGAAGATAATGATGACCTGTGGATTGTGCCAGGCATTATTGGTCATTATTGCTAACTTAGAGATTCAGTAATTAATGACCAGTCAGTATTTCCCAACTAATATTTTATAAGTTAATACTGTATCTATCCACAACATTACTGTAAATGTTTTAGTCAATATTTCTGTCTGTATTAGAGTTTTCAGATAATAGAGAATGATGAAAGGTGTGACATTGATCAAGAGGCATTATATTCGTAAACTGCTGTGTTGAATGGCAACTCCTTTATACAACTGCGTAAAGGTATTTTAAAATGTGAACATTCATTTTTTTAAAGTAAGGAATTAAATTTTTGCATCAGTTTAGCTTTTTGGAGTGAAGTCAACAGAGAAACTCTGTTACAAATATTCCTTGGTATTTTTTTGGTTGCTTAGTAACCTTGTTTCAAAAGTTAGGTAGGCTTTTATAATTTTATTTATTATATTTGAAGATTTTAAATAATTTGCTGTATATTATATAATCTACTGTATTCTGTTATTGCCCTATGTCTTCTAAACAGTATTTTCACTACATTTTTAAAAATTTACTTAGATTGATTAGTACTGAAATCACATCACAGAATGCTGTCTGTGGATAGAGCTAAAGCATTTCAGTACTGTTATTGAATATAAATAATGAAAATAGACAGGGAAAATATATAATATATATAATATATGTAAATGTTACTTTATCATGAGTACATATCATGTATTTGTAAATATAATATTAAGAGTTATATATCATATATTTGCAAATATAATTTAAGAGTTTGGGAAACAAACTTGCCCAAAATTAAAATTATAATATTTATCTATATTACACTTCGTGTGTGTGTGTGTGTGTGTGTGTGTGTGTGTGTGTGTGTGTGTGTGTGTGTGTATTTAACGGTTTAATGGTGAGGTTTCCAGAAGCCACATTTATTGTTCTCCCTTTGGCCCAAATTCATGGCAAACTCATGTAAATATTTGTTTCTTAAAGTCAAAACAGAAAAGAAGCAAATCATCTTTTAAAAAACTTTTTCCAGATGTTACTTGTGATATGCACTCTCCATTTGCAGATTAAATGATTGATGTGGCTATTGTCCTGTATTATCTTATGCTACAGAATGCCAGGCATCTGGAGCAGGTGTGATTACAATCACAATCTTCCTTATGCATTAAAATTATTCTAGATGATACATTTTTAAAGGAATTTTAAAATATTATTTTCAACCCCTCTAATTTTACACATTATTCTGTATCACTGGACATGTGTGTTTTATAAAGGAAAACAAAGTGAATAATAAAAATAATTTTTATGTTGTATTGTCACATTTCCATATGTTTGTGAGCATTTTTGCTCAATATCATTTGATGGGAGTATGTCCTGATTGATGTAATATTACTTGTCACATTTATCCTCACCTAGGAATACTTCATAATTCTTGCCCTATGAGAAAAACTATTGTTGTTAGTGAAATTCACTGAACAGCCCTGACAGTGATTGAGAAAAATCAATTCCATCAGAAGTATGTGTTTTCTCTAGAGAAAACACCAAATTGCTCTTAAAAAATACTGTCATTGATTTATTTTTTTTATCATGACATGAGAAAAGAGCACAAAAATTCTGTACACCATTTATAATCTTACTTATTTTCATCCACCTTCTCCTCTCAATGAGAGAATGCAATACTTCCCCTTATACTTCATACATGTGGTTTTGCTTTATGAAAATTTGGATAATATATTTTATTTTGAATTTTGTACTGTCTTTTACTAATGCTGTAATATGATACACTAATATTATATGGTTATAATATTATATGGTTACTGGAAATATGATGTAAATAAGAATTTTCTTTTCTTTTTTTTTTTGGTCCGGACGTGGGGCCTGAACTCTGGGCCTGGGCACTGTCCCTCAGCTCTTCAGCTCAAGGCTAGCACTCTACCACTTGAGCAACAGCACCACTTCCGGCCTTTTTCTTTTTTGCTTATGTGATGCTGAGGTCGAACCCAGGGCCTCATGCATACAAGGCACGCGCTCTACCACTGAGCCACCTTCCCAGCCCAAGGATTTCCTTATAAAGGTTAAGAATTATTTTTGTCACATTACTTAGTTGGATGTAAAGATCTGAATTATAAATGAAAATTATTTTTGAATTTACAAAACTAACTACATCTGTATTTAATTAAAGGAATTAAAGGAAGTTTCACAAAAGTTCCATTTGAAAAACACCTAACAGAAAGCAAATGTTTCAAGAATCTACTTGCTGGAGGAAACTTTTTGTCTATCTAGAAAGGTTTGGTTGCAGGGGAAGTAACATGAATCTTTACTTGTAAAAGAATCCCTTTCCCACAGCGCCTTCTGGCACACCAAGCTGTATATGCAAAATTTTACTGAATCACCCTCTTTTTTCCATCATAGTCTTCCCATTTTCCTTCCTATTCCTGAATCCTTATCCAGAGAGAAAATATACGTTATAATTCTGACTTAAATTCAAGCTTTTCATTTATAGAATCAAAAGAATAAATTTTTATTGCACTCTCTATTATTTCCATTATGAAAGAAACAGTTTTATTTTGGAACTGAACTGCAAATCAAGATATAGTTGCAGTATTTCTAAATAGATTGCTTTCAAATTACATAATTCAAATGGATAATGTAAGGTCTGCACAGGGACACCTCCCTACTTCTTAACAGGTATATCAACTTGAAGTACTAATTTTGTTTTTAAAGCTTGGCCTTTTGATAAAGTAGTGAATTTGCAAGTTGGGAAAATTTATAGAATTCTAAAGAGAAAGGTCAAGAGTTATCTACAAGCCACTGATTAAACAGGAAGCATGACACTACCATAAGAACTAAGGTAGAAAAAGTAAATTTTGTTCAAAAACAAAAAACAGTATTTTAAAAAGTGAAATACTGAGGATTCTTTAAGCTACCAGAATTTCTTAGAGGAAGAAATCACTACAATTTGACAGTTTTTCCGGGGAAGGGCTGTTAATAAAAAATAAGAATCAATAATTTGATTACATGAGAAAGTAACAATCCTTAATATGTTTGTCAAAATCTTTTGAAAAATTTTGTGTTTGATTATGTTATGCAATTACTCGAAATCTGATGTAAATAAACCAAATTTTATGTGGTTACTGGAAGTGCAAGGTAAATAACCATAAACTTTTTAATTATTTATTAAATATCTCAGAATTTGAAAAAAAAATTTCAAACATGTATAAGCTCATATGCTGCCAATTATCTTGCTAACATCATTTAAAGTTAACTTAAGCTTTGTTTCAGTTTAGTTGCAGAGGTATTGGAGTTTGAATTACAATTGGAGTTTGAATTACAGGGCTTGGTTCATGTGAGACAGCCAATCTACTGTTACCAGGTGAGAAAACCGAGAGGCCATGTTCTGAGAGGTCGAATCTTGGAGTCTTTATTAAAAGGCTGGAGACTGCACGGTGGACTCCTGTCTCAAAGACCAGCAGCCAACAAATATATTTAATACTATTAGCATATTGAGCCACGAAGGCTGGAGAAGAAAGGAAGAACAAAAACAATACCAACAAACCAGATTCAATAGAGATGATGACTTCTTCATGATGACTGGAGAAGAGTCAGGAGATAGGAGACAGGAGAGGAACACGGGGACGGGGACATGGGGACAGTAATGCTGCCTGTGCTGGTCTGGGGCTACATAAGGGGCAGGGTTACTGGAAACTAAAGTCTCAGACACTGGTCTGAGGTTTATTAACCTATCATCCAATTTCCTGCCACTCCCTGCAGGGATTCAGGCACACCCATTACTGGGAAGTGGGGCTTCATCTTCACCCACTATGAAGACATACACCTTACTACCCACTATGTGGCCAAGACCAGACACCCTCACTTCACTACCACTTAAACCAAACCTTTAGCCATATTTGCTCTGTTTATGTTTGGAGATAAATTTCTCTTTTTGCTTGGGTTGCTCTGAATTTCATTACTCCTACTTGTATTTCTTTCCATAGCTGGGAAAAGAGACACGTGAAACCACCAAGTTTTTTGTTGAGATTGTCTGACCAAATTTTCAGATTCTTAAGAATCTTCATCCTATTTTCAGTATCCCACATAGCTGCAATAACACCTACGAACTCACCCAGATATTGTTTAATATGAGATATTACCAACGTTTTGCCTTCACTGGCCTTAACATGTAAGGCCAGTTCCATGCAGCCATGATTAAAAGTATGAACCAAGCTTGGCACCGGTGGTTCAAGACTGTGATCCTAGTTACACAGGAGGCTGAGATCTGAGGATCGCAGTTCAAAGCCAGCCGGAGCAGGAAAGTCTGTGAGACTCTGATCTCCAATAAACCACTCAGAAAACCAGAAGTGGGACAGTGGCTCAAGTAGTAGAGTGCTAGCCTTTAGCTGAAGAGTTGAGGGACAACGCCCAGGCCCAGAGGTCAAGCCCCATAATCGAGAGAAAAAAAAAATGTGACACTTGGATTCAAAACCTGTGTGATGTAGCACATTGTACCGTTTTATTTCACAGTTATTTTAACTATAATTACTTACATACAAAGCAAAAACATCACCTTGTAGAATGGCTTCAATGGTAGCATATTCAAGGTCTTGAGTTCAAACCCTGCACCACAAAAATATAAAATAAAGTGATATGTGTCTTGTAAAGATATTTTCTGTAATATAGGCAGATTTATATGAATCTTTCTCTCTCTATATATATGTATATATAGGTATATATGTATATATAGAGATAGATAGATAGATAGATAGATAGATAGATAGATAGATAGATAGATAGATACAGATATAGAGAGAGGTCTATATATGCACATTGATAGATGGATAGATTATAAATAGTATAATGCAGTGAAATACCTCTCCAGTCACTGAATGGTTAGATTCTTTTTTTGTTTTGTTTTGTCAGTAGTGGGACAACTTGAACTCTGGGCCTAGGTGCTGTCTCTCAGCTCTTCAACTCAAGGCTAGCACTCTACTACATGAGCCACTGTACTACTTCCTGTTGTCTGAGTGGTTTATTGGAGATAAGAATCCCAGGGACTTTTCCTGCTCAGGCTGGTTTTGAACTGTAATTCTCAGATCTCAGCCTTCTGAGTAGCTAGGATTACAGGCGTGAGCCACCCGCAACCGGCTAAGTGCTCTTTATCACAATTTTTACTAGATATTTATTATGTATTTATTGTTACAATCTTTACCAAGTATAGGAAACTGTGGAAGTGTTTAAAAAAATAAGTTATCATTGTTTAATAAATATTTTAAAACCAGTTTTCATTGCATTTCCGAGAGAATACTTAGAACCTAGTACCTGCTTCACATAATTTGCTTGATACGCAAAATTAAAATTGAATAAAGAAAAAGTGTCAAATTAATTGCTAAAATGTATTTTTCAGTTAAAAAAATTAACAAAATGCAACAAATGTTCAGTTAAACTTAAAAAATAATCCAACCAAGAAACTAACAACAGCAACAGCAAAAGTACGAAGACAAAATAACAACTGGCAAGTGACGAGTCACAATCACTTCTATATTTATTTATTTGTACTTAAGCATGTTTTGAAAAACAAAAGAAAGCAACAAAACAATAACACATTTTAAAGTAGGATTATTTTAGTGTATAACAATTATCACCAAACTATGGTACGTATGAAGAATTCAAAGGTTTATCTTAGCCACGTGCTGGTGACTCATGCTTGTAATTCTATCTACTCAAGAGGATGAACTCTGTGGATGGCAGTTCAAAGCAGGAAAGTCCATGAGACTCTTATCTCCAATTAATCACAGAAAACGCCAGAAGTGGTGCTGTGGCTCAAGTGGTAGAATACTAGCCTAGAGCAAAGTGAGCTCAGTGATTGTGCATAAACCCAGAGTTCAATCTTAAGTTGATGATAATCAATCGTAAACACAGTAGCACTGAGAAACTTGTACATGAAGACTTGATTTTCACACATAGATTTTCTTAACATTAAATGGAAAGCAGATGAGGAGGGTGGGCACACCTTTGTAGGGTTATCTGACAAATTACCACTGGACAAATGTTCTGTATTTGTTGCTCTTAGGATCAAAGGCAGGAACTATAGCCAAAAGAAAACACCACATATATTGTTATTTACCAAAAAAAATGTGTAACTGAAACCATTTTATTACCTTAGATTCAATTTATCATTGTTCTTTTAAATCATAGGCTAACATTTAAAGTTTAAATATAACACAAAGATTCAAACCTATTCACCATTCTCATTGCAAAGTAAAACAGATTATCAAAGACTCAGATAAAAATAAGTAACCAATGTATTGTCAGAACACTGTCAAGAGAACAATGTTGTTACCATTTTTATATGTCTGATGGATTAATTGATTATATCTTTGTACATTGAATATCTTTGTTACCTATTGTCATTTTGCAGGATGATTCAGATCAGAATATTGACAGCACACAAATAAGAATCCTTACAAAAATGTACAAAATTTGCTAGAATTACAGCTTTCTAAATTGCTGATGCTTGTAATACTGATGAAATTTTAAGAGTCATCCTTTCTGAAAGCTTGAGGCCTTTCACCAATATGAATTGATATTTTTCTGACACCTTGTTCATGGGACAAATATTGAGTAGTAACTAATAAAGCATTGCTTATTTTATCATTGAAGTCCTGCTATCAAAGATTTCAATATAGTGATATGAGGAAAATCAAAGTTGAAAACTCAGTATTTTCAGTGAGTGCAATCCTTATTTCTATGCCTGCTTGGAGAATTCACTGATTTTGGTATATTGCAATCATCACAAAACAGAAACAATTAATTAAAGTTTAGTAATAAAATCATCTTTGAGGGGTTATCTGATTTTGAATGAAAATAATTTTATAATTAAATGTACCCCTTGCAATAATATAAAATTTCAAGTCAGATATGCACAACCTGGTTCACTTTTGCCATATAGGGGATATTTAGCAATGTTAGCATACATTTTGAGAATGTTTAAAAAATGAAATTATACTTGGGTTTCATAATATAATAGGCACCAAAATGTTCACCTCTGCTAATGGAAAGCAAATAAATAACCACTTGAATATAAGACCAAAATGCAACCCTGTCATTTATATTTTTTTGTATTAGTTGTTAAATTTATAAAACCTTTTCTTCAGCAAATAATTTTGAATTTGTGTACCTACATAAAAATCTTACTGATGAAAAGTGATAACAAATGTTCATATTTTAAGTTTCTCTCCTAACCGACAGGAGAAGTCCATGAAGAACCAAAAGTCTTACGTTTCTTTTTTTTTTCCATCAGATAGGTTTACTGTACAGGATATATTTAGATATTTATGTGTTTATATCCTTTGTGAATTTAACTGATTATATATTATATACTCAAGCCTAGACTAAACAATTCTCATTTCATGAAGCTGAATATGTAATGTGTTACTGAGAACTATAGAAAATACCTAGAATATACAAGGTAATAGTTTATCAGAAGAATACTATTCTACTCAGACCTTTCAGCATCCTTGGAATATTTCAAGTACTGAATATTCTAAGTCTTAACAAATATGCAATGAAGAACAGAACAATGATTTAGCAGTATACCTAGCTAGTGAATTAGCCGGCTATTTTGATGGAGGTTATATGTTCAGAAACACACACTCTCATATTTAGAGAATATATGTGTATATATATATATATATATATATATATATACATATATATTTACACACATATAGGTGTATGCATGTATACATATATGATATATCTTTATAATTTTTGAATATAAACTTTGTTATAACTACTAAGCATTCATAGTCTATCTCCAGAATCATGATTTAGTAAATCTTTTGATTCAGTCAAGTATATTTATCAAGTGTAAAATAAAGTAAAAACACGCCAATTTGAACACATTGATTTAGGAATAATCCAGTATATACTAGAAGATAATCAACATTTATTTTCCAAGTTAAAAGACATGTAGGACATTCAAACTACTTTTATCCCATTAGAAATCTTCAAATGGAGATCATGAAAAAGATACAAACCTACAAATATTAACCATGAATCATGAAGTGTGTATAGAATCTAGATAACCTGATACTCTCTCTCTCTCTCTCTCTCTCTCTCTCTCTCTCTATATATATATATATATATATATATATATATATATATAGCTTTCATAGGCAGTAGTTTAGTTTGTTTGCTATTTAGTTTATTTACATTTACAGGGAGTATTTAAATATGCTTTCATAATTATTAACCTTCTCTTGTTAAAATACGTATGTTTTTCTATCTCTTGTCATTTTTATGAAAACCAAGGTACAATGTGGTGAGAGCCTAAATGCACATAACATACAAACAGCTGCTCTGCCAGTTTGCTATAAAATTTCCAGTTCATATCGAGAATCAAATCCAATAGCTAATAACTAGTAAAAGTGCTGTAGTGATTCAAAATTTTGTCACTGAATACAGAGTAAAAGTGAAGTACCCAGATGATCCTAGTAAATATTGCAATTCCATTTTGTGGTGGTTAGGATCTTCTTAGCAATGAGATTTCAGTTTCTCAGAGTTCACTTGATCATTCAACCTAGGCTATAAATCTTGTCAGATAATTTTTATCTTGAAATAATAAGAAGGAACAAATAAGAATTATGTGCCTATCTTTGAGTTTCATATCGCCCAACTATATCTTCTAATCTCCTAGTAGATGGCCGGCTCTTTAAGGAAGGAGATTGTCTTTGTACCTTCATTCCTCAGGATGGATCTCTGCACATTGTAGAGACACAGAATTACTTCTGAGAGTGAACAGACTAATTTCACCACTAAACTTCTTGACAGTCTGAGCTACACATGTTGCTCATATATTCATCCGAATTTTATTTATCTGTGACAAAAATGATGCAGCTCTAAAAAATCCCTGTGCAAAATAATTGTTAAAATGTTCAGTACCAAACAAAAATAAATTCAGTGCCTTTCTAATTGCCCAATCCATAGTATTATGCTGCAAGTTCTACAAATGTAGATGGCTATCATCTTGGAAATTTATCACCCTTTCAACATGAAGTTCTGAGAATTTTACTATTTTCTTCTACTGTGTCCCTTTGATTA
Source organism: Dipodomys spectabilis (assembly GCF_019054845.1). Lineage (NCBI taxonomy): Eukaryota > Metazoa > Chordata > Mammalia > Rodentia > Heteromyidae > Dipodomys > Dipodomys spectabilis. The sequence continues at coordinate 15,868,265 of NW_024870709.1, forward strand.
TTCCAAATCTTTCAAGAGTATTGTCATGAAGAATAGCTTGTGAATTAATTTGCATTTTAGGACAATTTTGGTGTATATGTCTAAAATAATCTATTATAAAATACATGATAAGATACTGGTAATTTTTTTAGTTTTGTTTTTATAAAAACACTCTTAAAACATATAAGAAATAGATCTCCTTTAGTTTATTTCCATGGCTTTAATTACAGTTCTTCAAGCTTGAATGCCTACATAATAATTGGCTAACTTTGTTCAGGTGGCTAAGGTAATGTGTTAGGTGAGCAGGTAGCTAGAAAATGTAAAATGACTTTACTCATTTGTCTAGAATTGGGAAAGCTGTTACTTTACTAAACAGGTGCAAGTGATTTGTTGTCTCTCATTATCCAGCAGATTAGTAAATAATTCCTAATATAGGAGTTTTACAACAATTTTTTAATCTCAATTATTTGCAACGCCAGGCAATAGGATTCTTTTTTTTTTTTTTTTTTTGGACTAATTTTCTTTATTGTTGTGAAATTACAAAAGAATTGATACCATTAAGAAAATGATCCATTCCTATGGAAATCAGTTAATAATGTTTATCACTTACAATTCCAATACCAAGCAAGAGTAATTTTATATAATCATTACAAATATCATTTTATTGCAATCTAAAATAGAATAAAAGACATGTCTCAATATATTATTATTATTCTTAATTTCTAATCATTACCTAAATATCTTAAACAATCTATATAGTCATGTCTTTAACGTAGACGCAAATATTCTATACTTTGTTTTTTTTTTTTTTTTTTTAAATTTTATTTTATTTTACTTGAGAACATACTGTACAGAGGGGTTACAATTACATGGGCAGGATAATGCATACATTTCTTACCAAGCATTGCAGCCTCCTCCTTTGTTTACCCTTCACCTCCCTTCCCAGCCTCCCCCCTCCCTCCCACCCAATCATACCCCCCCCCCCCACCACCGACATTGTAAAGCTGGTTTTGACATGAGATTTTGTACTTCTCATTGTTGCAACAGGTCCACCTGAATCCTTAAACGACTTGTTTGTCCCCATCTCCTCCACATGTTATACTGACATCAAATATAGTGAAAGCGGGGGTTACACTGTGGGGGAGGGACATACAAAAAAACAAAGAAATAATCTTATAAATGCGTTAGAAACACATGCATGAAAGAAACAAAAACATTAAAATACATATTTGAGGTTTCGTTTTCCTAACATCACATTATCTGACTTTTTCCGCTTGACTCATACCTATACTAGATATTGCAAATAAGGGAAACCATGGGACCTATGTTTCTTTGGGCCTGGCTTACTTCACTTAATATAATTTTTTCCAAGCCTTTCCATTTCCTAACAAATGGGGAAATGTCATTCTTTCTGATGGAGGCATAGAATTCCATTGTGTATATATACCACATCTTCTTGATCCATTCATCTACTGAGGGGCATCTGGGTTGGTTCCATGTCTTAGCTATGGTAAATAATGCTGCAATAAACATAGTTGTGCTGGTAGCTTTAGTGTGGCCTTGTTTGTGATCATTTGGGTAAATGCCCAAAAGTGGGATTGCTGGGTCATTGGGGAGCTCTATGTGGAGTCTTTTGAGGAACCTCCATACTGCTTTCCAAAGTGGTTGAACAAGTTTACATTCCCACCAACAATGAAGTAAGGTTCCTTTCTGTCCACATCCCCTCCAGCATCTGTTGTTGTTAGAGTTCTTGATTTTTGCTGTTCTAACTGGAGTGAGGTGATATCTCAATGTTGTTTTGATTTGCATTTCTTTTATGGCTAGGGATGTTGAACATTTCTTCATGTGTCTATTGGCCATCCTTCTTTCTTCTTCAGAGAAGCTTCTCTTTAAGTCTTTCGCCCACTTACTTATTGGGCAGTTGTTTCTTTGAGGATTTGTTGTTGGGTGGTTTAATTTTTTGAGTTCCAAGTATATTTTAGATATGAGACCCTTGTCCGTTGTATGGCTAGTAAAGATCTTCTCCCAGTCCGTGGGCTTTCTATTGATCTTGCTAGCTATGTCATTTGCCCTGTAGAAGCTCTGCAACCTTATACAATCCCATTTGTCCAGCCTTTCTTTGATTTGTTGTGTTTCCGGGTCTCTATTCAGAAAATTTCGGCCTGAGCCAAGGAGACCCAGGGTTTCTCCTATTCCATCCTGTAATGTTTTCAGAGTGTCTGCTTTGAGTTCAAGGTCTTTGATCCATTTGGAGTTGATTCTGGTGCAGGGTGATATATAAGGATCTAGCTTTAGTTTTCTACATGTAGTTAACCAGTTTTGCCAGCACCATTTACTGAAGAGGCTGTCTGTCTTCCATTCTATTGTTTTAGCTCCCTTATTGAAGATTAGATGGCTATAGGTCTGTAGGTTCATTTCTGGGTTTTCAATTCTGTTTCATTGGTCCTGAGGTCTGTTCTTATGCCAATACCAAGCTGTTTTGATTACTATGGCTTTATAGTAGAGTTTGAAATTTGGTATTGATATTCCTCCAGCCGTGTTCTTTCCGTTGAGGAGCATTTTTGCTATTCGGGGTCTTTTATTGTTCCATATGAATTTTTGGATTGCCTCTTCTATTTCCTTGAAGAATGAGGGTGGAATTTTGATAGGTATTGCGTTGAATTTGTAGATAGCCTTGGGAAGTATTGCCATTTTCACGATGTTAATCTTTCCAATCCAGGAGCATGGGAGGTTTTGCCATTTTTTAAGTTCTGTGTTGATTTCCTTTTTCAAGATTTTAAAGTTTTCATCATAGAGGTCCTTCACTTCTTTAGTTAAGTTAATTCCTAGGTATTTTATTTTTTGTGGGGCTATTACAAATGGAGTTGCTTTCCTAACTTCAGCCACACTTTTCTCATTGTTGGCATACAGAAAAGCCATTGATTTTTGGGGGTTAATTTTATAACCTGCTACTTTGCCAAAGTTTTGAATCAGCTTGAGTAATTTGGGAGTGGAGTCTATGGGATTCTTTAAATACAAGATCATGTCATCTGCAAAGAGGGAGAGTTTTATTTCTTCTTTCCCTATTTGGATCCCCTTTATGTCTGCATCTTGTCTTATTGCTATAGCTAGGCATTCTAATACTAGATTGAAGAGAAGTGGAGAGAGTGGGCATCCTTGTCTTGTCCCTGAGTTAAGAGGAAATGGCTTTAGTTTTTCACCATTGAGTATAATGCTGGCTGTAGGTTTGTCATATACAGCCTTTATTGTATTGAGGAATGTTCCATGGATTCCTAATTTTTCCAAAACCTTCATCATAAAGGGGTGTTGGATCTTGTCGAATGCTTTTTCTGCGTCTATTGAGATAACCATGTGGTTCTTATTCTTGCTCCTGTTGATGTGATGAATAATATTAATTGATTTGCGTATATTGAACCAGCTTTGCATCCCTGAAATGAATCCTGTTTGATCGTGGTGTATGATTTTTTGGATGAATTGTTGAAGTCGATTGGCCAAAATTTTGTTGAGAAGTTTTGCATCAATGTTCATCAAAGAAATGGGCCTATAGTTCTCTTTCTTTGATGAGTCCCTGCCTGGTTTTGGGATGAGGGTTATGATGGCTTCATAGAATGTGTTCGGTAGTGAGCTTTCTCTTTCAATTTCATTGAAGAGTTGGAGGAGAATTGGTGTGAGCTCTGCTTTGAAGGCCTTGTAAAATTCCGCTGTGAAACCATCTGGTCCTGGACTTTTCTTAGCTGGGAGGTCTCTTATTGCTGTTTCTATTTCAATGCTTGATATGGGCCTGTTAAGATAGTTTGCCTCATCTTGGTTTAGTTTTGGCATGTCAATATTTGCTAGGAAGAGGTCCATTTCTGTCAAGTTCTCAAACTTATTAGCATAAAGTTTTGAGAATTATTCCCTTATAATGTTCTGAATCTTGCTTGTTTCCGTGGTGATGTTTCCATTCTCATCTCTGAGTTTATTAATTTGGGTGTGTTCTCTTCTTTTTCTGATAAGATTTGATAAGGGTCTGTCAATTTTGTTAAGTTTTTCGAAGAACCAACTCTTTGTTTTGTTGATTCTTTCTATAGTTTTTTTGGATTCTAATTCATTTAATTCTGATTTAATTTTGATTATTTCTTTCCGTCTACTGGATTGGGGTTTATCTTGCTGCTCTTTTTCAAGGAGGTTTAGATGTGTCATTAAATTGTTAGTTTCAGATCTCTCCAATTTTTTGATGTAGGAGCTCAGAGCTATAAACTTGCCTCTGAGTACTGCCTTTGCTGTGTCCCAGAGGAGCTGGTATTTTGTGTGTTCATTTTTGTTGAATAGCATGAACATTTGAATTTCCTTTCTAATCTCTTCCATGACCCACTCATGATTCAGCAGTGTGTTGTTCAGCCTCCATGTGATACCGGACTTTCTCTGGTGGCTTTTGGTGTTGAGTTCTAACTTTATTCCCTTGTGGTCAGAGAGAATGCAAGGTATAACTTCAATGTTTCTGAATTTAGACAAGTTTGCTTTGTGGCCTAAAATGTGGTCTATTTTAGAAAACGTTCCATGTGCTGCTGAGAAAAACGTGTATTCTGATGCTGCTGGGTGAAATGTTCGGTAAATGTCTGTTAAGTCTAGTTGATCTATGCAGCTGTTTAGATCTGCGGTTTCTCTGTTGAGTTTTTGCCGAGTTGATCTATCTAGTGGGGAGAGTGGTGTGTTAAAATCCCCAACAATTAATGTCTTTGGATCTATATGGGATTTGAGGGAAAGTAGTGTTTCTTTGATAAATTTGGGTGCTCCATTGTTTGGCGAATAGATATTTAGAATTGTAATATCCTCCTGAAGGAGAGATCCTTTAATTAGTATGTAGAGACCTTCTTTATCTCTTTTCATGAATTTTAATTTGAAGTCTATTTTATCTGATATTAGGATTGCAACTCCCGCCTGTTTATGCAGTCCGTTTGCTTGGTAGATTTTGTTCCAGCCTTTAACATTGAAAATGTGTTTGTTTTTACGGGCAAGATGTGACTCCTGCAGGCAGCACATAGAAGGGTCTTGTTTTTTAATCCAACTAGACAGTCTATGTCGCTTAATTGGAGAGTTCAGTCCATTAACATTAAGAGATAGGACTGAGAGGTATTTGGGAGTTCCTGCCATGTTATCTACCTTCTTGGGGGCTGCGAAAACTGGGTTCTTCCTATGGTTATTGGATTCTCAGTTTGGGTGCAGTTTCTTGGCCTTTATTGCGGTCTTGTTGGTTTTCTATGTGTAGGACATCTTTAAGAATCTTTTGTAGGGCTGGTTTGGTGGAGATGTATTGTTTCAATTTTTCTTTGCTATGGAAGGTTTTTATTTGGCCTTCAGTTATGAAGGAGAGTTTAGCTGGGTACAGTATTCTTGGTTGATAGTTGTTTGTTTTTAGGGCATGGCATACATCATTCCAGGCTCTTCTTGCTTTGATTGTCTCTGCTGAGAAATCTGAGGTGATTCTAATTGGTTTCCCTTTATAAGTGATTACCCTTTTCTCTCTGACAGCTTTAAGGATCTTTTCCTTGTTCTGAGTTGATCCTGTGTGGATTATAATGTGACAGTGGGATGCCCTATTCTGGTCTGGTCTATTTGGGGTTCTAAAGGCTTCTTGTATCTGGACAGGCCTATCTTTTTGCATGTTTGGGAAGTTCTCTGCTAGGATCCTGTTAAACAGATTTCCTAGACCATTAACTTCTGTTTCTAGGTGCTCCTCTACACCCATTATCCTTAGATTAGGCCTTCTGATGGTGTCTTCCAGGTGTTGGATAGATCTATCATATTTCTTGGACTTGTCTTGGATGGTTGTATGTTCTTTCTCTATAATATCTAGGCTGTCTTCAATCCCTGAGATTCGATCTTCTGCATGGTCTAACCTGCTGTCAAGACTCTCTACTTTGTTTTTTATCTCTTTTCCTTCTAGTTGGTCAGCTTTGATGGCTTCAAGTTCTTTGTTGAAGCTCTGTTTTAGGTCTTGTATGAATTTCTTTACTTCCTTAATTTGGTGTTCAGTGTTTGTCCTCAAATCACTTAGTTGATTGGTTATGGTTTCTTTGGGCTCCCATTCCTTCTGTTGGGTTCCATTCAGCATTCCCTTTGTGGTCTCCCTGACTTCCTTCAGCTCTTTGTTAATGGATTCCATGAATGCCTTTAGTGATCTTTGTGTGTTCTCTACCTGGTCTCTCAATTCCTGTATTACTCTTTGATTAGCTTCCTCCCGTTCGTGGGATTCCTGCAGATCTCTTTGAGTGTTCTCAGCCTGCTCACGCCATTCCTCTCTTTCTCTTTGAGTATTCTCAAGTTGTTCACGCAAATCCTGTATCAGTTTTTGAGTAGCTTCCTCACGCTTATGATATTCCTGTATAAACTTCTGGGATGCCTCCTCTCTCTCCCTATCACGCTCATACAGAGTCCTTTGTACTTTGTCAAACTTTTCATTTATCATGTTTGCCAGCAGTGTTTGTAGAGCTGTTTGGGAACTCTCCTCTGGATTATTCATTTTCTGTTCTAACCCCGATTATCAGGATTGGGAATTGAGATACCCGAATTTGCCATTTTTCTTGTGTTTTTCCGGCTTACTCTGCCCATTTGAGATGAAGATAGCACCAGTTTTGTGCTAGAACACTATCTTAAGGCAACCACCAACCAAAGTTTGCATTTGTACAGTCAATAGTCTACAGATACAATCTAGTTCAACAGATACATCTATTCGACATCAAACAACTATATGTTAAAGGACTTCGAACCGCAGAGAAGAATTTGGAAAACCAGAAATTATTAGGGTTAGGGAGAGATGTGGGTAAAAAATAGGAATAGATTGGTGTGGGGAGGCACAGGGAGAGTTAACTATGTCCTAAACACAATGCAGGAAATAGGTTGGGTAGGATGTAAGTAGAGAGAGAGAGAAAAAGAAGAGAGGGAAAGAGGAATGAAAAGAGACCAGAAAATAAAATATAAACGTAAAAATTAATGTTATTTTAGAGATTAAAAGACCATCTATTTATAGAGGAATATGAATATGTTGAGAGAAAGGGAGGGACATAGAGGAGATGAGAAAAACTTTAAAAAAAATGCTTAAAATCTTATATAGGTATAAAGAGGTAGTACTGCTATTAATGAATTTAAGTCTCAGAGGTTTTGAATTGAGTAATAAGTTTGTGGATTAAGTGTGTACACAATGGGGGATAGGGTCTACTGGTTAACTACGGGTTTATCTGAGGATGTGCAAGGCAAGAGTTAAGTCACATAAAGATGAACAAAGAGGAAAAGATGGAAAGGATAGGAAAGTGAGAAGAAAAGATCAGAAGTTCAGTAGAGCTAGAAAAAAAAACAAAAAGATAATTAAGAATGAAAGAAAAAGAGAAAGAAGACAAGAAAAGAAAACACACATTCACGTATTCCTAAAATAAAAATTATAAGAGGAGAAAAAAAAAAGTTAATGGAAAACAATTATTTTTTCAGAAGAGGCAAAAATTAAAGATTAATAAAAGTTTTAGAAAAGCAAAAAAAAATTTTATATATATATAAGGTAACAAAAAATGAAAAAAAAAAAAAAACAAGGAAAAGAAAAAAAAAGAAAAGAAGAAGAAGAAAAAAAAAGTTCTTTGATTTTTTTTTTTTTTTTTTTTTGGGGAGGGGTGGGAAGAGTCCTGTATCTCCCTTTTGTCTGTAACCAGAGTCTGGTTGGAGTCTCTGGTCAGCTTGAGGTCCTGTGGCTTGATTGGTTTCTTAAGTCAGTTTGTTGGAACAAGCAGAAAAATGCTCTGCTTTACCCAAGTTTTTGAGATCCCCCTCCCAGGTTAGTTTACTGGGAGGGTGATCTGCTTTGAGAATCACAAAAGAGGGGGATGCAGTGATGAGGCTATTCTGGGTAGAGTTGAGGCCTTTCAATGAACAGTAGCTTTTCCCTGGGGCTATTTTGTGAAAAAAAAACTCACAGCACCCAGCCTGGAGCCATTCTCAGGGTTTCTGTTTTTCAATTGATTGTGGTGGCTGCTAGAGGGCGGGGCAGCCTCTGGCTCTGGTTACCCGGTGAGGAGAGCCACTCCAATGGCTGGCGCCTGAGCTGGGTGACTTTTCCCTGGATGGAACTGAGTCTGTGAGGTCACTTCGCCGTTAAGTTCTTGTGACCTGCTAAATGACTAGTTTTATTCCAAGGCCTGAGCTGGAGCTAGCCGCTCCTCCGAGCTTTGTCGGTATCCAAGATGGAGATCACCGGTGCTGGGGGGGAGGGGTGGCCTTCCCTCCTCTTCTCCCAGAGAAGGAGTGAGGAAGTGGGGCTTCTACTCACGCCGAGTCTTGGATCCCGGGTCGTCTCTGGTCTGCAAAGTGCAGGATGAAGTTGTCCGCTCCTTGTCGGTTCTTGCTGGTGTTGAGTAGAATCCGCTCGTCCGCTGCGTCTGGCTCCTTCGTCCCGGACTGCGTCTCAGGTATGCCTCCGTGGCGGTGGTCGCCGCTGCGACCCTGCCGCCGCAGCGGCAGCTGCTTAGATGTGTCTGCTTGGCTTCCCCTCTCTTGACTAACTCTCTGTCCTGTGATGGCACACTTGGTGTGATTCTCTGGCTTGGGACTGTTCACTGGAACTCTGAAACTGTTTTCTATGCAAGAGCTTGTTCAGATTCCAGCTTCTCCTCCGCCATCTTCCCCTATGTGCCGGCAATAGGATTCTTTTAAAAATATTTTATTGTAAAGATGAAGTACAGAGGAATTACAGTTACATGAGAAAGGCAATAAGTACTTTATTTGTCGAACACTGTTACCTCTTCCCTTCTTGTTCTTTACATTAGTTCTACCTTAATTTTCGTTTGGACATTTTAGTAAAAATGACATTGTTTTTATCAATATAACTTTCTTAATTTTCATTAGATTTCATCTAAATCTAGTTGCTTTTACCATGTAAGAGATTTTCGCACAGTCATTCTCGGAAGGTCTTTATAAAGTTTGAATATGTCAGGTTACCGTGAAATGATGCTCTAAAATTGGTAACATCCTATTTTCTATTAAAGAGTGAATAATTAAAACATTCAGAAATTCTAACCTGAAGTCTAGTCCTTAATCATATTGCATATTGTTTTTTTCTTTTATCCCTCACTTTATGTCTTATTTTAAGCATATTTGGGAACCATGAAACTCTAGAATTGATAAAACATTTTACTTTCTACATAACAGTGTTCTGAATATCCAATGTAACTCCAAATTATATAGAGATTGAAATGTTGTTAGTTTATATTATCTTTCACATTTCTGATACACAATTCAAATAAGTCAATAATACTTTCAAAATTATATGTATATTTATATATATAATCTGTTAGAGTTTTTTTTTGTTTCTAAACATTCTGTATTAGCATATTTTAGTACCTGTCTACTATGTTACCAAATGTAGTGTGGTAATATAAAAATTGTTTCTCAATATTTTATTAAATAGCTGTCATGTTATTCATGTTAATTGGGTCCTAATGTAGTTGAAGAGTTTAAGAGAAAAATAAACCAAATAACATTACATATATTTATTTATGCACTATCATATATATATACACATAAATACACATATATGTTATTTAGTATAACTTGAAACACAGGAAAAATATAAATTCATAGATTCGTTTTTGCACTTTTATTTTTTATTTTTTAAATAAGTTTTTTTATTGTGAAAATACTGTACACAGGGTTTACAATTACATGAGCAATGTAATGAGTACATTTCGTATCAAGCATTGTTGCCTCCTTCTTTGTTTTTCCCCTAACATCCCTTTCTCCCATCTTTTAAAGCTCATCACTTCCTGACTTGTAAATGACAGAAATGAAAAGCTTCAGGTTATTCATAGTAGAACAGTATCCTAAAAATTAACATGAGGCAAGTCATTTAACTAACATAAAGATGATGTCTTGGCTCAATGTTGTAGATTGAATCACAAATCTCCACAAACGGTATGGTTATAAAGGATTTTTGTTAGAGGAGTTGGGGGTTAGTTATTGAATTATGAGACATCTAATCTCATTAGTTCATAAATCCATTGATCAATTCATAATTTTATGGCCTTATGGAAAAGTGTAGAAACTGAGATTGTATGACCTTTTTGGAGGAAGGAAGTTCCTTTATGAATGACTAAGTAGTGGATATCTTGACTTTTACCACTTCATTTTCTCTCTCTTTACCTCCTGACCCCCATGAGAAAAGATGTTTTGATCTATACTTTGGTCTTATTTACAAGGCTTGGACTCATTTTAAGTCAAAATTATGTAGCCAGGTGTCTGTGGAATAAAATTACTAATAATCCTGATTTCTTATGAAGATTTTCTTCTTTTTATTTGAAATTTTAGGCTTATACTTTGACTATGTATTTTTGTTTTCTTCCTGAAATAGTTAATTTATATATCTTTACTTTCTGAATTTAAAGCTATGTGTTCTCTCCTGCATTGAGGACTGTAAATTCCAACTACCAAGATTTTTTTTCTGTCAATGAACAAATGTTCTCTGCCATTTTGGGCCATTGATTTATTTAGTAGCTCCATAGCTCATATCCCCAAGACAAAGACAAAGACTTCTTACATTAAAATTTTGGAAATTCTCTTTTCTCAATTGAATGAATCTTTTCACATTTCCTAGGAGGATGAGTGAAAAGACTCACATTTATAGAACTCTCTATCTACAGCCTCACAAGCCCTGCGGGAGTGTGTCTGCAAGGGTTTCAGTATATCTTAAATTTATTTTCAACTATTTAGCACTTTTATCAGCTACTGCTGTGTTCTATTTCCTTCTATAAGACTCATCAACTCTGATCAAATCTCATCCTCACTCCATTTGTTCTTATCAACATGAAATATTGATATATCCAGTAGGGAGCAAGTTGAACTTGAAAAGGATGGGACACATCTATGAAATTTCTTCTGGAGTGTATTGACAAACCTTCTCTAAGTTATATTTTTCCTGTTCTGGGCAAAAAGAGATTTTTTTTAAGGACAGAAAAAGTTGTAGTAACAGCTTCAGTCTAACAGTTACATTCTTCGGAATCCAACCTTGAGACACATTCTAAAGAATAAAACACCCGAGGATTTATTCTTACCCCAAAATTATTATGAGCAGAAAAAATGAGTAGGAATAGGAATATATATATATATGTATATATACATGTAATATATGTTATATTATATGTAACAGCCAGAAAAAAATCAGAACATTCCTCTGGAATTACATTAAGGTCATATGCATTAATCTACATCCCCATCCTTCTTTTAGTTCCTCAGCAATCCTAGAGTAGAAAAATCCCAATTATTGAGAAATCAATAATCACATCATCTTTCATTTATTTATGATGAAGGTCTTCAGAATTGAGAATGATTAAAACTAACATTACATTTGCAACACTAATGTTCTATGCTCTCTTTCCTCTGCTTATTTTCAAAGCCAGGTTACTAGAAGATTCTTACTCTTTCAAAGAATGTTTAGATAAAGGAACAAATTAATTTATACACATGTAATTACAGTTTTGACTAGCACTGAATAAAATGCAGTCATATTATTCAATTGATTTCAATAATCAAGAATTATTACAGATTTATATTTTCTACTTTATTTACTTTTTTCTTAATCTTTGTTTTTATTATTTTCATTCTGTGACTGAAACTCAGAGCCTTTTATTCAAGCACTCTGCTTTTTGAACCCTGTCCCCAGTTCTCTCTGCTTTAGATCATTTATCAAGGACAGTTTTCAGATTTTGTTCAAGACAGCCTTTAACAAGAATTCTAATATATGCATCACTCAAGTAACTGGGAATGAAGATATGCACCACTATGCAAGTCTTCTTTTTGAGCTAGAACACAACTAATTCTTTTCTCAGCTGGCACAAACCCTAATTTTCCTGTCTGTGACTCGCAAATAGCTAGAATTTGGTTGCAAATATAGCTCAATGGTAGAGGCCCTACATAGCAATAACGAAGACCTGAGTTAAAATTCCAGTGCTGTCCCCCCTAAAATAAACATAAGGATTAGACATATATGCTATGCCTAGTCATGCTTTAATTATTTTTAACAATTTAGTAAAATTATAGAATAATGGATACGATAATGATCTTAAGATCTTGATATATCAAACAAATAACAAGGACATTTCCAGCAATTACAAAAATAGATCCTTACATTTCTATATACAATATAAAAATACTTCAATGATTTTGACAAATCTCCTTTGAAAGTTAATAATTTTTACAAAGCAAATATAAGATATCCTGTACTATGCAAAAACTTCTTCTGATTAATTATTTTATTGAAAAATCTGAAAATGGCCATGCTACATAAATGTCTCCATATGAGAGAAATATGATTGAACACAAAGGTTTATCAGAAGCAAATGTATCATTTAAAGTTAAATTTGCCTGTAATTAAAAATGTCAGTAAAACAGTGACTTAATTAACTTAGAAATATCTTTCTTTCTCAGGGAAATTAAATCTTAAGCTAATGTATCTCTATTATATCTTGAGGCCAGTGTAACACAATCTACCCTCTCTACTCATCATATTAATTTATTCCAGATACAATTTAGATCAAGCTAAAGAGCACATCTCTACATTGAAATTTTTTGTAAGAGTGTACATTTTCATTTTTTCCAATGTCCAGAGTTTACACACATGATTATAACTATTTCAAAGGCAATCTTTAAAATGAAGTCTGTATTGCAGTGGCCTACCTAGTAATATCTAACACTATTTCTAGAACTCAATCTAAGGAAAATGAGATGTATGACTACAGAATGAGTTGTTTCATAACTATCTTTGGTTTAGAAGAGCTTATTGAAAGTGCAAGCCTTTGATATGACATTATTTGACAACTAAATCTCATACTCAGTTGTGATTGATAGGTCAAATTAACAAGATTCAGTGGCCAGAAACATAAATACTTTATAGATTTTTTTGTGAAGCATATTTTACTATTGAATGTGTTTTTTAAATTTATTTTGTATATTTGAAGTCAAAACACTTTTATAGAACACAGGCATATTGGTACAATGTCAACTATGGGAAAATTATCTTCACCATTACCTTCCATATTTATATTTTGAAAACAATAAAATCATTTGGAAAAAATACTGACCATTTCTGAAGAATAGGGAATTTATTCACCAAATGACCAAGCCTGCAATTTCATGGGTTAGCTGTTGATCTACCTACCTGCATGTCTTGGGAATATTTGCCTATTCAACACCATAATTTCACAAATCAATTTTTTTTCCGGTGGAGGGGCCTGAACTCAGGGGCTGGGTACTTCCCCTGAGCTGAGCTTTTTTACTCAAGGCTAGCACTCTACCAATTTGAGCCGCAATGACACTTACGGTTTTCTGGGGTTAATTGGAGATGAAAGTCTCATGGACTTTCCTTTCTGGGAGGGCTTCAAAGCATGATTCTCAGATGGAAGAAAAGACAAGTTGTTTTGCTGAACTTTTTCAATGGAGGCTTCAATGATGGCACTTAGAAACACCATAATATATTAAAAAGTTTTATGGCAAGTTAGTAAATAAAGACATTACTTATATTTGCTTTATAGGAACAAAACAACACGTTGGAAATATTTCTTCAATCTAGTGTACATCTCTAGAAAATGCTATTTGAAACATTTCTATCATTTGCCAGATGATTGACTAATGTGACTCAAAATTGTTTTCTCAAAGATTAATTTGTGATTAAAAAAACAAACAAACTTGCTTGAACCTATAGCCACATAAATCTTCAATTAAGGAGCCAAAAAATTAGAATGGAAGAAAGCCTCTCCAGTAAATGGTGCTGCCAAAATTGGTTAAACACCTGTAGAAAACTAAAGTTAAATCCTTTATATCACCCCCCCATCAAAATCAACTACAAATGGATCAAAGACCTCGAAGTCAAAGCAGACACCCTGAAAACATTACAGTAAGGAATAGGAAAAACTCCAGGACTCCTTGGCAGAGGTCAATATTTTCTTAATAAAGACCCAGAAACACGAAAAATCAAAGAAATGTTGGACAAATAGGATTGCATGAAACTGTAGTGCTTCTGCATGGCAAAGGACATAGCTAGGAAGATCGATACAAAGTCCACAGATTGGGAGAAGATCTTCACTAGCCATAAAATAGAAAAGGGCCTCATATTTAAAATCTACTTAGAACTCAAAAAATTGTTTCCTCACAGAAACAATCGTTCCATTAGTAAGTGGGCTAAAGATTTAAAGAGAGACTTGTTTGAAGAGGAAATGAAAATGGCCAGTAGACACATGAAGAAATGCTCAACTTCACTGGTCATGAAAGAAATGCAAATCAAAACAACATTGAGGGGCTGGGGGTTTAGCCTAGCGGAACAGCGCCAGCCTGGTGCGCGCAACGCCCTGGGTTCGGTCCTCAGCCCTGGAAAAACAAAAACAAAAACCAACATTGAGATTCCACCTCACCCCAGTTAGAATGGCTATAATGAAGAAATCTACTAACAACAGATGCTGGAGGGGATGTGGCCAAAGGGAACCCTACTGCCTTGTGAGTGTAAACTTGTTCAACCACTCTGTAAAGCAGAATGGAGGTTCCTCAAAAAAACTCCACATAGGGCTTCCTTATTACCCAGCAATCCCACTTCTTGACATTTACCCAAAAAAAACACAAACAAGGCCATACTAAACCTGCCAATTCTGTTTATCACAGAATTATTCACCATAGCTAAGATATGGAGCCAACTCAGATGCCCTTCAGTAGATGAATGGATCAAGAAAATGTGATATATGAAATCTATGCCTCCTTCAGAAAGAATGACACCACCCCATTTGTTAGGAAATGGAAAGACTTGGAAAAAATCCTATTAAGTGAAGTGAGACAGACCGAAAAAAAATAGGTACCATGGTTTCCCTTATTTGCAATAATTTGTATACATCTAAGGTAATCTAAGATTCAGATGAGCAGAAAAACTCAAAAGCTATGTACACATGACCATATAAGATGATGCTAAGCAAAATGAACTCCAAGATATGGACACAAAGTGTTTTTCTTTGTTATTGTTTGTAATGTACTATGTGGGTTTTTTTGTTTCTTTTGTATGTTCTTCTCCTTAAGGTACATCTCCTATTGTCACTGTGTTTAATTTTGGTACCCTGAATCTTGTATATACATTTATCTAATTTGGGGAGGATAAGGGGAATAACAAAATACTGAAACAAGACACTGGATGACCCATTATAACAATGATACTCACAAGAAACTATGTTGAAAATAAACTTTACAATTTGGGGGAGAAGGAATAGAGGAAGTGGGGAAAAGAAGGGATTGTGGGAGAAAAATAAAGAAGGGGGTAACAATATTCAACAAAAAATATACTCACTACCTTACTCATGTAACTGTAACCCCTCTGTACAGCATCTTTACAATAAAATAAAACTAAAAAATCTTGCTCCATATTTTCTAGGTTACAATGAAGCTGCTCACTCAAAGATTTCATTTTAGTTAACTTAGAAGAGAAATGTCACATATGATGATTGACTTATTATACATATCCCCAGAAATAATAGTTATGATCACATATGTAGATTATTTTTATATAAGCCATTTTTAAATTTATACATTAATTCCAAAAAATAGAAACCCATCCACTTTTTTGTTATTCGTGGTGTGTTAATGATGGCTTTGTTGTTGTTTTGTTGCTTGTTTGTTTTTATCCCTGTTTAGGTGAACAAAGGAAGGTATAGAAATTGAGGGATGAAGGTTGAACAAATAGCAGTATAGTATTCAGTAGACCTATGTGGAAAATGAAATATGCAATTTGTGGTTAGGAAGGAGAGGAGGAAAACCAAAGAAAGGCGTGATATTTTCCAAAACAAATGTGCTCATTACCTGACTTACAATGTTAGAACCTCTCTATACAAAGTCTTAGTAAAAACAATACAATTCCAAAATAGTTGGCATTTAAATGACTTTTCTCCTAAGAAATGGAATATTGCAGAGATCTTATATCATTTTCAGTGAATGCCTGTGTTCCATTACCATTTCAAAAAGAAGGTCTCTAGACTTCTAATGGATTCCTGATCATGATGAGGAGGTTATATTGCAGAATGCTTTTTCTTTCAAATATTATAATCATAATCTTTATTCATGGGCTACATGTATGGCTATCAGACCTATATTTATGGATGATAGTATTCTGCTGTAGTCTTTGTCATGATCTGTTCCTGAGTTTTCCTTTACATAATTGTAATCAGGTTCTCTGACACAATTTGGCTACTTCTAGAGCAAGAGTACTTTCTCTATATATTTTTATTTGTTTTCTGATAACAATCTTATATATATTTCAGTTTCCTATTGATAGAATGTAGTACATGGTCATGTCTGCATCCAATATTTGTAGAATTGTATGAAATATTTGGATAAACTAAATATTGAAAAACTGGGTAATGTTGGAACAATAATTATATAACTACTTTTACAAGTATATCACTTACGTATTTTTATAGAACAATATAATAATGATAAATGTGCACATATAGAATATCAAGATATATTTTACATAGCAATCTATAGAGTAAATTTAACATAATTTTTGTAAATATAAATAACATAATTTTGATATTAGTTGAATATTTTATGAAAGTTCTATTTTAATAATTTTTGAATCTTATTAGATTTTGAGAAATGATCTTACATCATGCTGTTACAATCACCAATAAAATAATCATATCCATTTACCATTTAGTAATATGTAGTATTATATTCAGTATTATATATAGTGGAATAGTGTCGCATTAAGATGTAAGGACCTGAAAAACACGAGTGAATGAGTGAATCCAGTATTATCTGCCTTCCAAATATATATAAATTCTAGCTAATTTTTATTATACAACCTTGCCTGCCTGTAGTCACCAATTTCCTTCATCACTGTCATTATTCTCTGGGAAGCTTTGTCTATTTATATATAAAACAAGACACATTCTGAATATTTTTGGAGTTTATTTTATAAAAATATATCCCCAACCATCACTTTCATATTATTATTGGCATCAAAATATTTTTATAATGTAAAATTGAAATCTAAGTATTCAACAAATGGATAAAATTGCATATTAATATTCATAATGAATTTGTAAATATTTAGAATTAAGTATATTTGTTTTAAAGCATCACCTATATTATTCTAGGTTAAACCATAATGGCTTCTTTAATGAGCAATTGAAAATAACTATAAACATCCTTCCTACTGATATTCATTTTTCAAAGCAATTCTTCAAATTTTATCTACAGTTATCATTTAAAACAAAAGAAAGCCAGCTCATTAAATTGTATAGAATTGACTAAAAGCTTAGTATCCTGCAGAGCAAAGTCCAAATTCCTTTTAGTTACCTTCAAAGAAACCAAATCCTTTGTCCATAAGAAATATCAACCTTTCTGCTACAACTGCATCTGCTCTCATATAACTTATTTTTTTTTCTAGCTATACTCAGCTTCTTGGTATTTCATGAGATGGATTATTTTACTCTGAAATAAGAATATTAAAATATGTATACATTGAATGCTTGAATATTGATGGGTGAATTTTGGAACCTGTCTATGTGATTTATCTCCATGGCAAAGATAAAATAATGTTCCTTCTAAAAATTTGGATCCCATTTGATTTTTTATAAATTATGACCATTGCTCTTGTATTATGTAAATTTGGGTATTTTATATAAGATTGTTATTAATTCAAACAATAAATATGATTTTAAGAAATATTGTATAGATTTAATTAAAACCCAAATTAGTTGAGGTTGAAGTTGTATAGTAAAAGCAGACAGTTCTTGAAAATCCATCGGTGGGTTGTGATTTAACCATAGAGGTTATAGGGCTTTATCACACAATGGATTTCTATGTAGTCAGCCCATTAGTGGAAGCCTAGATCCTGGGTTTAATTCAGGTTTTAATTTCACAAGTGTTAAATGTCCCTATGCTTTCTTTCTTTTCAGTAGATGAAAATGGTAGTATAGGAATCCTCCTTCTGTTTTTCCCAATATATCTTCTTCTTTCATTTTTATTGTAAAAGTAGATACTTCATTCTCTTCACCAATTTCCTTAGCTATTGTGAAGTTAAGTCCATGTACAACAATTCACCTTAGTACATTTCTCTGTAGATGGGTACCAGAGTATCTTATTCAGCTACCATCTGCTCAAACTCCATCTAGCATTCACTGTGCTTACTTTTGCTAAGATATGTAACAGAAAAATGTTGAATTATGAGTTATTTTTGTATCGCATTATTTCTCTTCCATCTTTTAAATCTATTAAATCTATTTATAATTAATATTTTGTCTATAAAATTAGTTTGCCTAGTGACAAATATAAAACTAATATTAGCATCGCATAAAATTCAGAGAAAAATCAAGAAAACTACTATTTTGCTATATTACTGATGTTAAAAACTGCATAATACTACTAAAAAGTACATCATAAGAATCTGATTGCTCTTCTTACCATGATGAAATGTATAATACTTGAATGCTCTTAAATTTTACTTTAACCTATGAGTTGAGAAATTTATATTGGCAAATAAGAAACAACTACTGTCAAAAATCAAATACGTATTTCAAATAAGAATATTTTCACATTATAGTCAAGGGTGAAGGTTTTATGTTAATGGCTCAATTTTTATCAAAATTGGTCCTTTTTAAAAGTGAATCTCCTCAACTCACCCTACTTATTAACATGAAATATATTAAGGACATGTGTCTCTTAGGAATCAATATCTCTGTCCTTAGATAAAACTCCTCAACACAAAAATTTGGAGGATTGAATTGTCTAAAATCTGGAGTACAGAAAGGAATTGATCATTTTAATTATTCACAAATAATTACCTAAAAGTTTGAAGTTAGATTTTCACAAATTATTGAGGTCACCTTCATCTATTGTATATTAAATGAAATTATTTTTTCCTATCTTAAGCATATAGAAAAAGGAGTATTTGAAGGATCTTGTTAAATATGCTTCAGTGTTTGACAATAATATCTTTTCACAGTGTCTGAAGAATGTGCCAATGTACTATAGTTAATAAAAATGTTACATCATAGAAGTTATAAAGATTTAAATCAAACAAAAAATCATCATATTCCACTCAATACTGTCTTAATGATAGTAGGTAATTGAGACTTGCTCATATCATTTCCTTAAGGACTGGTTTTTGGAATGGGTTTGCAAAGAGTGCTGTAAGTAATGTACTCTGTACTTTGCCTTCTGTGATGTAGGAAGCCATTAAAGATTAAATGAGTTGAAATTTGCTATCAGACTTGAGACATCAAATAACATTTACCCAATTGCAATTTTCAGTATTAATCAATTAAATGTCAAAACTGTCCCTTTGGATTTTTATATTAACCTTCTTTATATCTCTTTAATACAAAATTTGACTGTACTCGTAAAAGACGAAATAGCTGTGTTCTTTCCCAGAGGCCAATACACATCACAAAATGACAAAACAACTATTTATCCCAGAGGCAAAATAGCCCCAAATATTGCTTTTCATGAGTACAAAAACAAAGTTACATTAAAGTAGTGTACTTTAAAATAAATGCTCTGACACTTGAAAAATCTCATTTCAAAATCAAAGATATATTTGAGTTTTCCATGCTTTCCAAGTCTAAATTGCAGATTGTTACTTGATAATATCATGGAGTGAAGTTATCCTCACACTGTCATGACCATGAGCACTGTCTTCAAATACTTGAAGTAAATTATTTGAAAATTAATATGCAATTACAATCTTAATGTGAGAAAAATTTACATAGTTGACCATTACTACAAATTTATTTATACAACGTTGACAACTATAATTAATTCATTTTCCCATATAACCTTTTCCTAATCATGACATGTAAATAAATATAATGTCAATGAAAACAGCAATTAGCAAATTGATGCTTTGTTTTTTTTAATCTTCTACCACTTAACTTCGTTAAGCACAATTAACTAAAAGCAATTTTAATCCTTCAATATGAGGTAAAAAGGTTTAAAATTCAAGATAATTTAAAATTATATAATAAAATCATTTTGAAATATATTTAACATTATGAAAATTACATGACTATGTGGTTACACAAATGTATGATTAATATAATTATGAGAAATTGAAAGCATTTATGTTTACAACTTCTTATATTTCACGTTCATATATTTCCATTTTGGATATCTGTAATAGTAATTTTATTTGATGCATATTAAACACTATCATTAACAAACTACTTTTGATTGTAAACTAATTTTCAACTTTATCATCGTATGTACAACTGGAAATTAATCTGGTAACACTTGTGTTGATGCTTGTCTGTAAAGGTATTTGTAATATACATATTAGCATAAATATTGAGTACATGTCCCAAGACAATATACAGACAAGAAGCTTAGGCTAAGTGAGTTTATAAATGAGAAGAGTCAGGGAAGCAATGGTAGATTATATACCAAAGATAGAAAGAGAAGAAGAGGATAGGGGATCATGAAAGAAGTGACAGGATAGCTGAACAAAGCACTGACAAAAAAGAAAAAAAAGACTATGCAGCAGAGGCTTGGGGTGGGAGTGGGGAGAAAGAGAAAGAGAGATTCTTAAATATATATACATGTTTATTGGATTGACAAGATTACCAAATAAAAACTCAATGGAAAATAATAATAAACTACGCTAGGTATAAAAAAGAAAGAATAGCAATAATTAGAATTGATATGTTCAAACAGCAATAAAATAAAAAGAAAGACAAGGCAGTCATGGTCACAATATAAGGCATCTGGGATATAATTAGGAAACCAAATCTAAAAAAAATAAGTGTTGTAAAAATACAGTTAAAGATATAGACAGCTTAACCAGGTGCTCATCCATTCTGTTTTCTGCTTTAGTTATTTTTCATATAGGAAATTTTGCTTTAAATCTTGGCCAGACTGTGAACTTGATATTTTCAAGAATGCTTTTTCAATGTTGCAGGTGAAAGCCATGTAGTAACTATAGTCAGCTGGGTTGTTGACCTAGAATCTTGCTAACCTTTGGTACAGGCTCGCTGAAACTGTGATCCACTTGACTTTACTTCCAATGTAGCAAATATTTCTTAAGAATAAATCAAATTTATTACTTGACTATTATTTATTGGTCATTTTTTCTGTGCCCATCCTTGGGATTGAATTCAGGGCTTGGGCACTGACATGAGACTTTGCTCTATCACTGAATCACAACTCCAGTTCTGTCCGTGTGTGTGTGTGTGTGTGTGTGTGTGTGTGTGTGTGTGTGTGTAGTAAAATGCAGATGAGTCTCATGGATTTTTCTGTCTAGGGTAGCTATCTGTCAATTGTGACCCTAAGATTTCAGCCTCCTGAGTAGTGAAGCTGACATGCATGAATCCCTTCACCCAGCTTGATCACCATTTTTAACATTTAGAAATAGATTCCTGATTATTACAAATAGAGGGAGGAAATAGGATAATATTCAGACAAGATACAGTGTTTTTCTTTTTTAAAATTTATTTTTTAATGTAAGTGGAGATGTTTACAGGGGTTATTTATAAAAGTATCACTTAACTGCTACAAGAACAGAAAACAAGAAACATATATTTAAAATAAAAGACATTCATTCATTCAAGTATGTATTTTAAACATTTTAGCATCACATATTACTTGTTCAGCAGAGCCTCATAATAACAATTCTATAAGCACTCTCTCTAATCACCATCAAGCCTTCTTCCTTTTTAGATTATTTCCTCAGGGATACAGTAATGTAAATCCAGCTAACACAAATACACATGTAATTCCATTATTGATATAAACCTCAGCAATTAAATATGAAAATTGTGACTGACATAATCTTCTCAGTCAATTGCTTAGATGCCATCATCTTTCATGGAACTTTTGACTAGCATCAAAATAAGTTCCGCATACTGTTGAAGAAAAGAATTTATGAAGTTACACACAGATACCTAGAAATAACTCTCCATCTTTCAGAAAGTTACTTTCTTATGCTGGAAAAGCTTATTGAATATTGTACTTAAAAACATTATATTAAAACATCATAATCATGTGAAAAATAATGATGAGAACAGAAATAACAGACTTGATTTGAAATTCTACTTCTACCAACATTTGTGAGAAGATATAAACATTAGGAATTTTATATCATAAATATGACATTTCAAATTCTACTCGTTCCCTTCACTAACTCTGCAAAACAAACACAAATCATAGACAAAAAGCTTCCTGTTCTGGACTTCTATTAATTCATTTGTAAAACAAATTCATCATTTGACTTCACTTAGTATTATTTTGCAACTTGGTATTTGAATCACCCTTGTTCTTACTTATTTTGCTTATTTACTTATTTACTTACTTACTTGCTTACTTACTAATTTATTTCCTGGTCCTGGAACTTGAACTCTGGGACTGGGCTGTGTCCCTGGGTTCTATTACTTGAGCCACAGCACCACTTCTGGCTTTTTCTGTGATTAATTGGGGATAAGGGTCTCATGGACTTACCTGCCCAGCCTGGCTTCAAACCATGATCCTCAGATATCAGCCTCCTGAGTAGCTAGGATTACAGGCATGAGCTACTGACACCTGGCAAGCACATTATTATCAGTTTAGCATGTGTGGGCATTCAATACAATTTCAATAACCTTTCATTACAATCTGACCCTATAAGTAAACCTCTTTTGAGGATTTGGAGCTGAACCATTAAAATTATGAAAATATTATCAGAAAAACAAATTCATTATTTTAAGTCTATACATTATTCAATAATAGAATTACTCTGCTATTTCTTAAATGTATTCACATATTATATAATATATAATACCATGTTATATCATAATGACACAAAGATAAACAGGATACACATAGAATTCAGAAATCTAATCTCTATTACATGTTTGAGGGATTAAATTCATCCCCTCACACTAACTAAACAAATATTCTACTTTTCAAAAGGCACCACCAGTTCTTTCACTATCTACTTTGCTTTTTTTGATAGTGTCTTCCATTTTCCCTTGGGCCAGCATAAGACAATAATCCTCTTGCCTCAACCCAGCTGTCATTACAGGCATGTGCAACCAGACCAAATTTTTATTGTTATCTTTCTAGTAGCCTTATTTTGACTTAAAAATCAGACTAAATTTCTAAAATAATATAATTGTGAGATGCTATGAAAATTTTAGAGGAGAAAAATTTTACTGATTTTATAATGTATACCTTAGAATTACCTCCAGAACTGAAAAATTAAAGAAATAAAAGATACTGTAGATTTTATTTTATGGTATTTTTTTCAGAATTGCTTTTTTTTCTTTCCTACCACTTGAGCCACAGCACCACTTCCAGCTTTTTCTAATTATGTGGTGCTAAAGAATCGAACCCAGGGCCTTACGCATGCGAGGCAAGCACTCTACCACTGAGCCACCTTCCCAGCCCCCTCAGAATTACTTTCTTTTTTACAATTTTATTTTATTGTCAATGTGATGTACAGAGGAGTTTCAGTTACATATGTAAGATAGTGAATACATTTCTTGTTAAACCTTGAAAACCCCTTCCTCATTTTTCTTCCACTTTCCCTCCCCTCAGCACTCCCCCAAGTTGAAGTTCAGAATTACTTTTTAATAACACTTACTCAATTACATTATCATTACCCATGAGCAAGACAGAAAGTTGACATTAGCTGTCAACCTGTGAAATAGAAATTATTAAAAATAAAATTTAAAGCTCTGCTTTCATAAACCTTGTATAACCTAAATACCAGTAATGTTGTTGCTCAGTATCAAATTTAATGGTGAATAAGAAAAAGATCAAACAAGATTATTCTTTAAGTGCTCGATAACTTGAAATGCTGACATCCTATCTAGACTTTCAGAAATCAATACTAGAAATGAATCAGGCTACAAGGGAATCATCTACCATAAGCTTCCTTCTGAATCTAGACAACACAAGAAGAGTTATGTTATATAGCACTGGAAAAATGTCATGTAACATTGATTTACTATGTCAGTGACAGCCTTGGAAAAACAAATCAAACAATCCAAGAACAGCAAAAATTGCATTGTATAAATGTTGTCCTTTGGATAACGTTATTAGCCCTTGGAAGTAGCTAGAGGAACAAACTTGAACTGAAAGGAAATCATGAACTATATTCTATTTGTTTGACCTCACTTTTTGAAAATATGTATAAAGTATTTAGTTTAATATACTCATCATATACATTCCATTAGGGAGTATAGATCTTCTTTGGATGTACATTTCCTTAAAACCTAGATGACTCAATTCATCTAACATCTGCTTAGTAGAAAAAATTATTTAGAAGCTATGCTGCTCCCATAATTTGAGCTACTAGTTCTTAAGTAATATTTTGGTTAGCTAATAAGCCGTTTCTTTTTTTTCATCTTACTAATATGTGATAAATTAAATACATAGTTATTTCAATTAATTCCAAATTAATAAGAATTTCATTAAGATAATAACATAATTGAGGTGACTACCAGGAAATTGGTCACATTTCAACTAGAATAATGGCAGCACTGGTTTTGCAATAGTCCTAATTCAACAGACAAAGTTTTTCATTTTCTTCATTTATTGTGTATCAAATTTAGATTAATATTTTATTTTGATTTGAATATTTTACTCCCCTAAAAATCAGAAATTTTAAAATTTAAATTTGCCCAAATGCAAATCAAATGAGATTTAACTAATTTTTCTCTGAAAAGAGGAGAGCTTATATTATCATAATTTAAGAATTATTTTGTAAACATAGAAATTAATAAATAAAAAATTAAAAGCCAGACAGGATTTATCTCCATTCATATTTGAAATAATCTATTCTATTAAATAAATATTTATGACTGAGTTTTGTACAGAAAATAGACAATGCTACTTTGGATTCATGAGTACTGTTATTTTTAAGGAAAGAGTCACAAGTCACTGAGAGGTTCTGGATTAAGAATAGCTTGTTTCATGGAACATCAATTTCTAAGCTTTCAAAAGAGCAATTTCACAATTCTGCATGAGAAAGCATGAATGTTGGCCCTTTTTCAGGGACCAATCCCATGCAAGCAGGTATGATGCCCACTGGAAACTGTGATTTATCATGCTACTGTCAATAAACTACAGAAGACTTTGAGCCAAACAAATAGGAAGCCATGGTAAAGGGCCATGGTACAAGGAAGCCAAGCAACAGGGGAGCCAAATGTGTGCAGGGCTAATCTAATTTTTTAAAGCTGTAACTCAGCCCATGCCTTAGAGACACAATTTCTCTGTGGCGACATTTTCTGTGCAGCTAAAACAGCTGCTTTACCTATCTCAGATCAGATACTGAGCTGCTTCAAGCAAATGTTTACCCCAAATAACAATTGTCAGACATGATTTTCCAGAATATTTATATAGAACAAAACATATTTCCTGCCACTAAGAAAGGATGGTTTAAATCACATTTGCTATTATTTTTTCTGAAATTTCCAAAAATGTGGAAAAGATTAAAATAATCTGAAGACAATAAAGATAATATATTTACATTTTAAGAGATTAAGAATAAGGTTTTTGTTGGACATAATGTGAATTCATAAAACTAATACATCCAATAGATCTAGACCTAACAAATGTAATTTTATCCCAATTCAAAGCACTTAAACATCTTTATAATTACATAAAAATGTTAAATTATTTCCTCTAGTGACATATTAATGACAATGTAATTACTATTAGGTTTTGTCTCATTTTCATTCTTGTTATAAAAATAATTTCATCAGATTACCAAATCAGATAAAATAAGACATTTTGTATATTTTATTTTCCTTTGAATTTTACAGAACATTGATTGATGTGAAAACAATAAAATTCTCAAATGATAGTAATATTTAAAAAGATCCAGAATATGTTGGATTAATATGCTTATCTGTGTAACATGGGAGATAGAAGTCAATGCCACTCAATTTGATACCTGAAGTGAGGTTGTTTTTGTTGTTAGTGGTGATGATGTTTATGTTTCTTTTTTCAAAGCTAAATGTAATTTCCTTCTTTCTCAAATGAGTTTTTAATCTTACAAATTGAGAATCAACATGCTAACCAGCATGTAGCATATGTGATTTAATATCATAGTATATTTATCCCTGAGAATCATTGCTACTCAGGAATGATCTAATGTGACACTGAAGTCCTCAGGAATAGAAAGTCTACAGAATGTTGTAGAAGTTGAAGGTCAGGATAGAAAATAATCTATACCGATGTCCAGATGTACATGAAAAAGCACTAGAAGGCAAATTTTCTTGCTTCTGGCGAAATTCAGTCCAGATAAATCAAGCTTTAGGAGGTAGAATGAATGTCAAACGATCTATGCCAAAGACCAGCTTGTTTTCAAAGTATGCTTAAGGCCATTTTGTTCAGAGATTTTGTGGTGGAACCAACCTTCAATTGTAAGTCTGAAAGCCTACTAAGTTGTGTTTGTTTGTTTTTATTAAAAATAAAAGTCTTTCTGACATATTGTATTATATCAAATAACTGAATAGGCCTGAAGCATCACAAAACACTATTTTGTTTTTGTTGTTAGAAAATTGTTTCAGGAGCAAAATGTCTAGGAATACATCAAGTAGTATTCTGAGTCAGTTAAAAGGGATAACCTTTGCTAAAATGTTACATGAACAGAGGGCTGAGGTATGGTTTAATAGTAGAGCAGTTAACATGTGCTAGTCCTCACTTCTATATACAAAACCTAAAAATAAAACATTAGATGAACAACAAGGGAAAGGAAAGAAAAACATGTTTGAGTTCAAATAGACACAAATACTTCCTGGTTTAAAGTTTTGAATAGAATTCTCTTCCAAACAATGATATTCTTGACAGTCATGTTCCTGGGCCATAGGCTCACACATCCAGATATTACAGTTCCCGAGTGCTGTGATGATGAGTTCTGTAGATGCAAATTCATCAATGTCATGCTTACAAGGCTCATATCATCTCATAATTGTCCCAGTAATTTCCATCTGTTGCAGGCATATCTGAAATCTGAATGGTAAATGATTAGGTGTTAAAATGATTTAACAGAACAATGAGACATAGCTCCTATCTGCTTACTGAGAAGAAAGAACTTATCTAAATCTCCACAACTTATTTGTGAATAAGTATTTTCTGCTGTTGGGCAATTATCTAAATATTTTTATCATATATTCTCCATAAAGCATCACTGAAGGAGAAAATGAATACCTTTTAATAAGCATGACAATATTGTGTAATTTAATGCCTTATAAATGTTAATTCACCTTAGACTTATAAATGCATGTTTCTAGTAGTAGAAGGAAAAAAAATGCCAAATATAAATACCAAGTAGATTACTTGCACATAAAAATTAGCAATTAAATTCATCTTTTATAAAATAGAATATTGCAATATATATTAAAGACTACATGAAAATACAAAACTTACCTCCATCAAAACTGCTCTCCTAAAATAATATACCTCTCTACTTCAACTGAAGGAAATGAAAATCTTTAGGGGAATACAATAAGTAATAGGAGGTGGAAGACCGTGGCTACCTATGAATACTTAACTCACTATGCATTACCTTGTAAACAGTTTATACGAATCAAATATAATGTTTTGTAAATACTGTACAAATGCTGTGACTGCTCCAAATTATGTATGTGTGCATAATCTGCAAAGTTACAAGAAGTATATCTGATTCCACATTATTATAAAACAAATTATTTACTTTAAAATTACATTAGAATCCTATATTCCTGAGTTTCAATTTGGTATTTGTTGAAAATTTTCCACTCATAAATGAAATGAATCCCAAGATATGGACACAAGGGGTCTGTCTTTATTGTTATTGCTTTAAATGTAGTGTGTGATTTTATTTTTTGTTGTTGCTGTTGTTTCCTTTGTATATTCTTTTGCCTATGGCCTATCCCCTATCATTGTACTTGATCCCCTGCACCTTGTATATACATATGTCTAATCTGGGGTGGGGAAGGGGAAATAAAAAAAACTCTGAAACAAGGACACAGGATGACCCATTGCAACAAGGATACACACAGGACAGTATATTGGAAACGAACTTGACAACTTTGGGGGGGGTGGGATAGGGAGGAGAAGTGTGGGAAGTGGGGGAGGGAAAGGATAGTGGGACAACAGCATGGAAGGAGTAACAATGATGGACAAGGAATGTACTCATTGCCTTACTCATGTAACTGAAACCCCTCTGAACAGCATCATTACAATAAAATTAAAAAAATCCAACTACAAAAATAATAAATACAATTATTATTCTTGTTAGAAGTATTTAAATTTCAGATAAGTTGAGAATCAAACATAAAATTAGACTTCTGAATTAATAGCATTTGATTACTACATGAGAAATTCAAATACTTCTCATAATACAACATAGAAATATTTAATCTTCTGGATTTCAAGACTGCAATTATTTCTAATAAATATTTACTACATGCAGTGAAGTAAGACAGTTTCTTTTCTATTAGTACATATATTGATTTTCACAACAATTTTGTGAGATGAGTACCATTATGAATTTAATTTTGTATACAAAATCAGAATAAATAAAATAATAAAAATATTAAAAGAGAAACAAATTAATATACCTAGACTAAACAGTTTTCTGACTCCAAAAGTCTGGATACAGAATCTCAATTCTGTCTTCATTGGTAAACATTGTACCACTTAGAAAGCATTATTGTAGTTATCTCTAGCCAACTTTTCTATATTTTGTCATCATAGGAAAAGCAAAAATATTAAAATTTAATTTTTAAAGAAAAACTCTTAAATTAAATTATATCATTCAACAGACAGTTCAAGAAATGTTTCTAAATATTTTTATTACAAGTTCTTTTCAAATCTGTTTTTCAGTTTAGTAGCAATTTAAATAAATCACCAAAGGGTGACTAATGCATTATACTAAGCAAGAGTCATCTACTTTTCGTCTTTACCTTTAGAAACAGAAAGAATTGGCTGATCTTTGAAATAGCAGTGCTTCTGTAATTTTTTTCAGAAACAATTTTTTACTCACAAGGATGTATTTAGGTGACTTACTATCTTATATCTTTGTAACCTCTTGCCTACTTTTCTTACTTACTTTTTTTAAAATAGAAATTCAAGTGAAAGGTGTTATATGCTTACATTCTGTATGTAATGTTGAAGTTTACTTTTAAGTTGTTAAGCAAAGAGGAACTATTTCTCATTGTTCAACTATTTTAGATATGATAATATTAAAATAGTAATAATAAACACTTACTATACACCAGTAATATAACTTAATGTCCATTTGATGATTATATGACCTCACAGACATTGTTCAGTCTCTGAAGTTTCTTCTTTCACAATGAAGAAAATAATTCAACAATGCTTATGAGTTTCAAATGTGGCTTCCTGGGCACTGACACTCTTCACAATGATGTTGTCTTATGTTACACTTTTGAAAACTTGTGCCATTAAAACATTCTCATAAGTCTTAACACACTTGCAAATTGGTGAAGACACAGTTATGAAGAAATATTCAACATTCCTATTTATAAAGTTAATAAAAATTAAAATGACAATGAGAGTCTATTACTTCATATCATCAAGAGAACAAATAGCCTCAAATGTTGATAGAATTTTGAAGTGTGGAAATGCTAGAAGGAACTTTTATTATACATGGCTGTTTCGAATGTAAATTTGTATAGCCACTATCAAAATCAATATGGGGGTTACTCAAAACATATACTCTCAAAATTGATAATTATCTACTCTACTACCACTGGACATTTATCCAAAGAAACATAAATCAATATAAAATAGAAAAATGTATTTATTCTTAGAGAACACACTCTCCAATAGTCTAATTATGGTATTAGCCTAGGTGCCCATTATGTATTTATGCCTATAAATACAGTGTATTCATAATGCACAATTATTCTTCATAATTGTGGTATTATTATATACCTCTTCAGTGTATAGATATTACATATCTATATGTAGTGTATATATAGTGTATTCTTTATGTACTATTATCATTATTTATAATATATTATTATTCACCCATAAAGAATATTTTATTATTTGTAGGAAAACAATAAAATTGGAAATTATCATGTTAAGTGATATAAAAAAGACTGTATAAAACAAGGATGTCATGCTTAGCAATAATAGTTAAATATAAAACTAAAATTGCAAAGTAAAACAAGAACAGGATTATAAAAGGGAAAAACCCAGGAGAAGAGGGCAATGATTATGGTTTTAAACATGACTCAAGTATGTTATGTGAGAAATTATGAGAATTCAAAAATAAACCATGCTTAAAATATTTAAAAATCATAATCAGAAAAAATAAAGGAATTAATGCAATCAAAATTATATATAAACATATGCACACCCACATCTATGTATATGTATTTATATATGTAAGCATACAGAAAATCACAGTAAATACCATTGTACAATTGAAAAAAATATACAGTAGTCATGAAAAATATTGATTTTAGAGGTTTATTAAGATTTCTATGCTTTCCACATGACTTAAAATATTTATTTTCTTATTGAAGATAAATTGTTGCTTTATAAAAGGAAAATTTTTAGTAAAATATCCTTAAAACTTCTCCTGAAAATCAAATGTAAAAGTCAATCTTGATACCCTCCTACTCTTATATTCCTTCATCTTTCATACGTACAAAACCTATTAAAGATTAAAATAATGCATTCTTTTTTAACTGAAATTTCTCGTCTATTTTCTGCTGGTATTTCTAATATTCTTGCTTTAAATCATTCATTCTGGTGTGGGAAGTAGGATGACACAGGTTATAGATTTTGGTCATCATTTCACTCAATCATCTTATGTAACCATATCCTCAAAACCTAGATTCATGTATTAACTCTATGCAGATTAATTTCAAATTTTCAGCTGTGGATTCTTCCTAAGATCTGGACTTTCAAATTCTATTACCTACCAGAAATTGCTTTCCAAATACTATTCAAGATTTGAACACTCAACATTGTGTCACAATTTTAATCATTTCTAATATTTCATCTCAGCTTTTATTATCTTCAATGTTTAAACTTGTACTAAGTTTATTAAATATATCCATATATATCCATATACAATTGATTTGTGACAATATAATCTCCCTCAGGATAAAACAATGTGTTTAGGAAAGAATAATGTAGAACAAATTAACAGTAGATAAAGAGAATTTAAAAATACAGCACACATTAATCATTTTATTGAAGAAAACCAATTTACAATTTATACTTATCAATTAATTGAGCATGATCAGGAAATACTCAGTTTCAAACACTGGAGATATGTCAGATGATCCTTTCATTTTATCAAACATTAACCATTATGGAGAGAAAAACAGCTAATCACAAAATGTTAAATGCTAAGAGGATCCACAAGGAATATATGAGATGGAGTAAGCTTACATACATGAAAGTATGAACTTGGAAAAGAAAGAAAAATATATTTGTGACAAAAGCACTAATGTTTTGGAAAATGTTATGTAAGATATATTCAACTGTCCAGACTGTTGAGAATTCTCATTAAAATTATAATTACACAGAAAGTAGAGTAAAATATGGCTTGAGCATTTATTTGATCTAAGCCAACAGAAAATTTGGGAGTCATTCTTTTAACTGTAAACTTATTTTGAGTATAATGGGAAGCAAAATAATTTGACCCCAAAATATACCAGATTTATAAATAAGCTATGTATTATCCTACAAGTATTTAATGAAAAGCATTGAGGAAGTACAGCCTTACATAAATCAAGATATTGTCATCATAAAATAATAAAAAGGAGGTATTTAGTAGAGTGAATAATATGTAATATATAAATTATGTAAATATTTAATATGTAAATTATGAACTACTACGAAATTGTCTTAAAAGAGTATTGCTATTGGCTAGATGTTTTAAAAATTGTGGGAAGCACTAAAATCACATTTTCAATTTGTTATACATTATGAGTTCTTGTTCATAAATTAGAAGATTATTTAAAAGATGATTTGCCATGTTTGTTGGGTACCAGGGCTCATTCCTGTAATCCTATCTCTCTCAGGAGGCTGAGCTCTGAGGATCATGGTTTGAAGTCAGCCATGAAAGGAAAGTCTGTGAGTTCTTATCTGAAAATAACCACTAGAAAACCAAAAATGAAGCTGTGGCTCAAAGTTGTAGGGCAGTAGCCCTGAGTGAAAAACCTCAGGGATAGCACACAGGCCTGCGTTCAAACTCCACAACCAACAAAATTAAAAAATAAAAATAAGGATAAGATTTGCTTAATTTTGACTAGAGTGTGTAGGGGCTACACACATTTCAGAAAGAGGCAATTAATACTGCTGCAATTAATGACTAACTGGAAGAATGTGTGAAGATAGGAGAAGAGTAATTGGAAAACAACTAAGTATGACAACATGAACAAATATGAAAGAAAATGTAATAATTCATATATATATATATATATATAGTATAGATAGTATGTACTATTTCCTCCAATCTTTTGAGCTATGTATTTTTATAACAAAAGTAATTGATAAAAAGAAGATAACGTTTGAAGCAACTTTTCATAATACAAAGCAACATTATAGTTAAGGTCTGTGAAAAAGATGAAGGATAATCTCTAATATAGGAAATTACGTTTTCAGGCTAGACACCTTGTTTGTAGTTGTCATGAAATACCAATGATGTCTTTGATTGTTATTTCATACCCAGTAATTTCAAAGAAAAGGACATTAAACTTGTCCCACTTAAAAACTTGGCCCATTGCCACAAGTCAGAGAGAGTTAAAAATGAGGAAAACTCTATTTTTACCAACATTATTGTGCTACACATCAAGGTAAGCACTGTTTTGTCATATTAATAGGTTAAGAAAAGGTGGTTGCAAAGAGTTAGAAAGAGAACAAAGAACAAATGAAGGGTTTAAAGGGAGGGAGAAAGAGAAGAGAAGAGGAAAAGAGAACAGTAAAGACTGCATTGGAATGCCTTGTTTATGCCTTAAACAATTTCCAGGCATTGTTTATACAGACTTATCATCTGTACCAAAATAAAATATGATGCTAGAATTTGTTTCTAAATGGTAAACGAAACCATGACAAATGTAAGATAATGTGTTACTAAAGAAAGCAATTTCTCTACCTTTTTAAACTCATTTTAGAAACATGGTTACAAAGTATGTATGAAAGTAACTCATAATAATGATTTAGTGGAAATCCATGCTTATTATAAACACTAATCCTTTTATTCTTCAATCTTTGAGGCATTTTGCATATTTGCTTGGCTATTATGCTTAATTATGAGACTATGTTTTTTCCAATTTAAGTACTTGAAATATAATTTAGAAACATACAAAGTCCATTTTACATGTGAAAAAAGTCTGTATTTCTAAAATGTTAGTGCCACATTTGAATTAGTTGTAAATTACTAAATTATATTCACTATATTTCAAACTCATTAAACTAAATTGTTTGTTTTATCCTATGTTGCATCATAAAGATTATATAAATGAGGATGCTGTTTATGTAATCAAAGCAGAAGAATAGAATATAAATTAAATGACCAAAGGGATATATGTAGTATTGTTTAAGCACAGTACCACCAGAGAACATATTCTTAATGGAGATCAAATTTATTAGAAAACACTAAATATGTCTACAGTTTTTGCACTAATGCTTCTGTAATCTTGTCATTAGTTATTACTCACAGATTTCTGTTTTTCAATGATATCGCTTCATTTAAAAGTTTGATTTTACAATGAACCAATGTGAATGTATACAAGTTTTAACTGCATATGTTAACTGGTACTTTTTAGAAATTCATATCTGTTACCCTTTTCAATGTATATTATACTTTATTACTATGTAGGCTCAACATTTATATGGTAATGAAATTATCTTACTTTATCAGAGTCTTTTACTGTATGTATGAGCACTAATATATTCCAAATTATTTATAGTTTCCATTTTCATTATTTGTCCTTCACTTATGGTAATTTGTATTTTTTTTTCTTGTAAAAATGAAGCCAGAGTCCGGAGGAAGATGGTGGAGGAGAAGCTGGAGGCTAAACAAACTCTTACAAAGAAATCAGTTTTAGTATTCCAGTGAACAGTCCTAGGCTAGAGAATCACACCAAGTGTGCCATCACAGTACAGAGAGTTTGGCCAGAGAGTGAAAATCCAGGCAGCCTGGTCTAGGAGACAGATCTGAGCACTTGCTGGTAGCTGTGGTGGCCGTGGCAGTGGCAGTGGCTGCCAAGGCCACCGTATCAACAGAGAGAGTCTGGGACACACATGCCAGAAACTGTGCAAGCAGATTCTATTCACCACCAGCAAGAACTGACAAAGAGTAGACATCTTCATCCAGCTAATTGCAGACCAGGGATGGGTAGGAGCCAAGAGTCCAGCATGAGAACCCTGACTTCGTCCCTCCTTCTCATGGAGCAGCAGTGGGAAGGCAGCTCCTCCTCCACCAGTGAAGATCTCCATCTTTGATATTGACAAAGGCCTGGCCAAGCAGCTAGCTCCAACTCAGGCCTAGGAAGACAACAATAGGAGCCATTCAGCAGGTCACAGAAACTGACCTGAACTATCAGGCTCAGCTCTACCCAGGGGAAACTCACCCCACTCTGTCCCCAGAGGAGTGACTGTTCTCACTGGGTAAAGAGAGCCAGAGGTTACCCCTCCCCACTGCACCCTAGACAAATGATTGAAACTTAGTAAACATAAACCCTGAGAATGGCTCCAGGCTGGGTTCTTTGAGTGTCTCAGGAGCTAGCCCCTCAGGGAACAGCTATTGATTGCTGATAGGCCTCCACCCTACCGAGAACCTAGCCCTATCACAGCAACTTCAAGCTATAGGAAACAGCCATCTCCCTCTTTTGCAATACTCAAAGCAGATCTCCCTTTCACTGAACTAGCCTGGGAGGAGGATCACAAAGTCCTAGGTAAGGCAAAATATTTTTCTACCTGCTCAAACAAACTGACTTAAGAAACCAATTAAGCCACAGGAAAACCAAACACCATAAGCAGACCAGAGACACCACAAAGAGACTGGTTATGGCCACAAAGGAGATGCAAGATCTTCCCACCCCACCCCCCCCAAAAAAAATCAAAGAACTTTTTTCTACCTATTTTTTTAATTTTTAAAAAATAATATTTTCTATTACATTTTTTCTTTCATAATTTTTATTTTAGGTGTGTATGTGTACATGTGTGGTTGTTTTTTTTAAACTCTTTTGATCTTTTCTTTTCCTCTCTTCCTTTTTTGCATGATTTAATTGCTGTTCTGCTCATCCCTAGATATATACCCATCACTGATTTTTAGACCATATTCCTTATTTTATCTCTCTCCTCCTCTCATCTTATCCTTTTCTTCTCTTGATATCATTTCTGTTTTACACTTACATAATTCTTGTGTTTCACTTTTTAAGTTTAAATTTTTGTTTTTCCATTTTTTCTTTTTTTTCTTGTATTTTAAAAAAATCTCTCTTCTATCATTCTGTCCTGTCCATTTCCCTGTCTGAGATTAGGACTTGGTTAATTTCACTTTCTTTTTACCTCTCTACATCCCTCTAATCCTATATTTTCCCCACAATTCTTCCTAAACCTTATAGTTACTGGTTTGCTGAATCCCTCCTTAATGTTCTTAGCCCATTAATCCATAGTTGTTTGATGCAGATTGTATTTGTTGAACCAGATTTTATCTGCAGCCATTTTGACTGTGCAACTATAGGACTCTGGTTGATGCTTGTCTTAAAATAGTGTTCTAGCACAAAATTGCTGTTACTTTCATACCTGGACAAAACAAGCCAGAGAAACACAAGAAAAATTGCAAGTCTGGGTATCTCAGCTCCCACTCATGATAATCAGGTGACAGAACATTAATGAATAATCAAGAGGAGAGTTTCCAAATAGCTCAACAAAAACTACTGGTACACATGGTGAATGAAAAGACTGAAAACCCGCAAAGGACTCAGTGGGAACATGATAGGGAGAAAGAGGAAGCAAACCAAAAATTAATACAGGAACATCATGAGCATGATGAGGCTAACCAAAACTTAATACAGGAATCTTGCGAGCATGAGAAAGCTACTCAAAGATTAATACAGGAATTGCATGAGCAGGCTGAGAACAGTTAAAGAGAAATACAGGAATTGCATGAGCAGGCTGAGAAAAGCCAAAGAAAGACAAAGGAATTGCTTGAGCATGGGGAAGCTAATCAAAGTGTAATACAGGAATTGTGTGAGAGATATGAGAATAGAAAAAGATCAAAACAGGCATCCAAGGAATCCATAAATGAACAGCTGAAGGAATCCAGGGAGAACACAAAGGGGATCCTGAATGGAGCCCATCAGAAGGAAAGGGAGTATAAGAAACAAATAAACAATCAACTAAGTGATTTGAGAATAGACAATGAACATCAACATAAGGGAGTAAAGAAATTTATACAAGATCTAAAACAAAGCTCCAACAATGAATTTGAAGCCATCAAAGCCGACCAATTAGAAGGAAAGGAAAAAAAAGTAGAAAGTCTTGACAGTAGTTTTGACCATGCAGAAGATGGAATCTCTGAGATTGAAGACAGCCTAGATATTATAGAGAAGGAACATACAACTATCCAAGACAAATCCAAGAAATATGATAGACCTATTTAACATTCAGAAGACACCATCTGAAGGCCTAATCTGAGGAAAATGGATGTAGAACACCTAGACAAAGAAGTTAATGGTCTAGGAAATGTATTCAACAGTATCCTAGTAGAGAACTTCCCAAATATGCAGAAAGATAGGTCTATTCAGATACAAGAAGCTTTTAGAAGCCCAAATAGCCCAGACCAGAATGGGACATCCCACTGTCACATTATAATCCACAGAGGATCAATTCAGACCAAAGAAAGGATCCTTGAAACTGTCAAGGAGAAAAGATCAATCACCTATAAGGGGAAACCAATTAGAATCACCTCAGATTTCTCAGCAGAGACAATTAAAACAAGAAGAGCCTGGAATGATGTATACCATGCCTTGAAGACAAATACTATCAACCAAGATTACTTACCCAGTTAAACTCTCCTTCATAACACAAGGTAAATTAAAAAACCTTCCATAGCAAAGAAAAATTGAAACCATATATCTCCACCAAACCAGCCCTACAAAAGATACTTTTAAAAAAATTGTTAAAATACAGTACAGAGGGGTTAAAATTACATGGGCAAGGTAATGAGTACATTTCTTATCAAGCATTGTTGCCTCCTTATTTGTTTCCTCATCCATTTCTTCCCATCACCCCCTTCCATCCCACTCACTCACCCCAGCCTGCACCAATGTTGTAAAGTTCGTTTTTCGATATAACGTCTTCTACATCTCATTGTTGCAATTGGCCCACCTGTATCCCTATTTAAACAATTTGTTTTTTCCTTTTCCCTCCACTAATTATACCAACATCAAATATAATGAAAACAGGGATTATAACTTGGGAAAGGGACATAAAAAGCAACAAAGAAATCATCTTATAAATATGTTAGAAACAATATCAAGAAAGAAAAAAACATTTGAGTCCTTATCTTGGGGTTCATTTTGCCTAACATCAACTTTTCTAACCATTTCTGCTTATCTCAGATATAAACTAGTTATTGCAAATAAAGGAAACCGTGGGACCTATGTTTCTTTGGGCCTGGCTACCTCACTTAAGAAAATTTTTTCTAAGTCTTTCCATTTCCTAATAAATGGGGCAATGTCATTCTTTCTGATGAAGGCATAGAATTCCATTGTGTATATATACCACATTTTCTTAGTCCATTCACTTACTGAGGGGCATCTGGGTTGGTTCCATATCTTAGCTATGGTAAATAATGCTGCAATAAACATAGGTGTGCTGTAGCTTTAGTATGGTCTTCTTTGTGATCATTTGGGTAAATGCCCAAAAGTGGGATAGCTAGGTCCTAAGGGAGCTCTATGTGGCGTCTTTTGAGGAACCTCAATACTACTTTCCAAAGTGGATGAACAAGTTTACACTCCCAAAAAAATGCATTAGGGTTCCCTTCTGGTCATATCCTCTCCTGTTATTAGAGTTCTTGATTATAGCCATTCTAACTGGGGTGAGGTGGTATCTCAATGTTGTTTGGATTTGCATTTCTTTTATGGCTAGGGAGGTTGAGCATGTCTTCATGTGTCTATTGGCCATCCTTCTTTCCTCTTCAGAGAAGTTTCTCTTTAAGTCTTTAGCCCACTTATTTATTGGGCAGTTGTTTCTTTGAGGATTTGTTGTTGGGGGATTTAATTTTTTTAGTTCCAGGTACAGTTTAGATATGAGACCCTTGTCCATTTTATGGCTAGTGAAGATCTTTTCCCAATCCATGGGCTCTCTATTGATCTTGCTAGCTATGTCCTTTGCCATGCAGAAGCTCTGCAATTTCATACATATTTTGATTTGTTGTTTCTGGGTCTCTTTTAAGAAAATTTCAGCCTGTGCCAAGGAGACCTAGGGTTTCTCCTATTCATTCCTGTATTGTTTTCAGAGTGTCTGCTTTGACTCCGAGGTCTCTAAGCTATTTGGAGTTGATTCTGGTGCAGGGAGATATATAAGGATCTAACTTTAGTTTTCTGCAAGTGATTAACCAATTTGGCCAGCACCATTTACTGAAGAGGCTGTCTTTCTTCCATTCAAGTTTTTTAGCTCCCTTATTGAAGATTAGATGGCTATGGGTCTGTGGGTTCATTTCTGGGTTTTCAATTCCATCCCATTGGTCCTGAGGTGTCTTCTAGTGCCCGTACCAAGTTGTTTTGATTACTATGGCTTTGTAGTAGAGTTTGAAATTTGGTATTGATATTCCTCCAACACTGTTCTTTCTGTTAAGGGTTGTTTTAGCTACTAAGGGTCTTTTATTGTTCCATATGAGTTTTGGGATTGACTCTTCTATTTCCTTGAAGAATGGGGTTTCAATATTGATAGGTGTTGAATTGAATTTGTACATAGCCTTGGAAGTATTGCAATTTTCACGATGTTGATCCTTCCAATCCAGGAGCATGGGAGGTTTTTCCACTTTCTAAGTTCTGTGTTGATTTCCTTTTTCAGATTTTTAAAGTTTTCATCATAGAGGTCCTTCACTTCTTTGGTTAAGTTAATTCCTAGGTATTTTATTTTTTTATGGGGCTATTAAGAATGAAGTTGCTTTCCTGAATTCAGCCATGCTTTTCTCATTGTTGGCATTCAGAAAAGCCATTGCTTTTTGAGGGTTAATTTTATACCCTGCTACTTTGCCAAAGTTTTGAATCAGCTTGAGTAATTTAGGAGTGGAATCTGTGGGGTTCTTTAAATAAAAGATCATGTCATCTGCAAAGAGGGAGAGTTTTACTTCTTCTTTCCCTATTTGGATCCCCTTTATGTTTGCATCTTGACTTATTGCTGTAGCTAGGCATTGTAATACTAAATTGAAGAGAAGTAGAGAGAAGGGATATCCTTGTCTCATTCCTGAGTTAAGAAGAAAAGGCATTTTAAGATGTCGTACACATAGGAAACCAACAAGACCACAATAAAGGCCAAGAAACCACACCCAAACTGAGAAGCCAAGAACCACAGGAAGAACCCAGTTATTGCAGCCCCCAAGAAGGTAGATAGAATGGCAGGAACTACCAAACCCCTCTCAATCCTAACTTTGAACATTAATGGAATTAACTCTTTAATTAAGTGACATAGACTGTCTAGTTGGATTTAAAGGAAGGTCTTTCTATCTGCTGCCTTCAAGAGTCACACTTGCCCATAAAAACAAAGATACTTTGAAAGTGAAAATAAAATCTTCCAAAAGGAAACAGCCCCTAAACAGGCAGAAGTTGCAATCCTAATATCAGATAAAATAGATTTCAAGTTTAAATTAATGAGAAGAGATAAAGAAGGTCTCTGCATACTAATTAAGGGTTTTCTCCTTTGCG
The DNA here is from genome assembly GCF_019054845.1 of Dipodomys spectabilis. Lineage (NCBI taxonomy): Eukaryota > Metazoa > Chordata > Mammalia > Rodentia > Heteromyidae > Dipodomys > Dipodomys spectabilis. The sequence goes on from NW_024870709.1 coordinate 15,908,119, forward strand.
GGGTCTTACAATACTAAATATCTATTCACCACACCATGGAGCACCCAAATTTATCCAAGAAACACTACCTTCCCTCTAATCTCATAGATCCAAAGACATTAATTTTTGGGGACTTTAAGAAGCCACTATCTCCATTAGATAGATCAACTTGGCAAAAACTCAACAGAGAAACTGCAAATCTAAACAACTGCATAGATCAACTAGATTTAACAGACATCTACCAAATATTTCAACCACCATCAACAAAATACACGTTTTTCTCAGCAGCATTTTCCAAAATATACCACATTTTACATCACAAAGCCAACTTGTCCAAATTCAGAAACATTGAAGTTATGCCCTGCATTCTCTCTGACCAAAAGGGAATAAACTTAGAACTCAACGCCAAAAGCCACCAAAGAAAGTTCTCTAACACATGGAGGCTGAACAACACACTGTTGAATCACAAGTGGATCATGGAAGAGATTAGAAAGGAAAGTCAAATCTTCATGATATTCAAAAAAATGAACACACAAATTATCACCTCCTCTGGGATACAGCAATGGCAGTACTCATAGGCAAGTTTATAGCTCTGAGTTGCTACATCCAAAACTTGGAGAGATCTGAAACCAACAATTTAATGAGACATCTGAACCTCCTTGAAAAGGAGCAGCAAGATAAACCCCCCAATCCTGTCAGCAGAAAGAAATAATTAAATTAAATCAGAATTAAACAAGTTAGAATTAAAAAAAATAGAATCAACAAAACAGAGAGTTGGTTCTTCAGAAATATTAACAAACTTGATAGACCCTTAGCAAATCTTATCAGAAAAAGAAGGGAACACTCCCAAGTAAACAAAGTCAGAGATGAGAATGGAAACATCACCACAGAAGCAACTAAGATTCAGAACATTATAAGGGAATGCTTCCCAAATCTTTCTGCTAATAAGTTTGAGAACTTGGAAGAAATGGACGATTTCTTAGTAAATATCGACATGCCAAAACTAAACCAAGATGAGATAAACCTAGTTAACAATCCATATCAAGAACTGATATAGAAACAGCAATAAGAGGTGTCCCATCTAAGAAAAGCCCAGGACTGGATGGATTTACAGTGGAATTCTACAAGGCCTTCAAAGCAGAACTCACACAAACACTCCATCAACTCTTAAATGAAATTGAAAAAGAAAGTTCAGTATGGAACTCTTTCTATGAAGCCATCATAACCCTTATCCCAAAACTAGGCAAGGACTCACCAAAGAAAGAGAACTATAAACCCATTTCTTTGATGAAGACCCAAAACTTCTCAACAAAATTTTGGCCAGTCAACATCAACAATTCATCCAAAAAAATCATAAACTCTGATCAAACAAGATTCATTTCCAGGTTGCCATTATGGTTCAATATACACAAATCAATATAATTCATCACATCAACAAGAGCAAGGATAAGAACCACATGGTTATCACAATAGACGCAAAAGAAACATTTGACAAGATGATGAAAGCTCTGGCAAAACTAGGAATCCATTGAACATTACTCAATACAATAAAGGGTATATATGAGAAACCTACAGCCAGCATTATACTTCATGGTCAAAAACAAAAACCATTTCCTCTAAAATCAGGAATGAGACAAGGAAGCCCACTCTTTCCACTTCTCTTCAATTTAGTATTAGAATGCCTAGCTACAGCAATAAGACAAGATACAAACATAAAGGGGATCCATATAGGGAAAGATGAAATAAAACTCCCCCTCTTTGAAGGTGATATGATCTTATATTTAAAAGAATCCTGTGGATTCTACTCCCAAATTACTCAAGCTAATTTGAAACATTGGCAAAGCAGCATGGTATAAAATTAACCCTCAAAAAGCAATGGCTTTTCTATGTGTAAACAATGAGAAGAGCACGGCTGAAATGGGGAAAGCAACTCCATTCATAATAGCCCAACAAAAAATAAAATGCCTAGGAATTAACTTAACCAAAGAAGTGAAGGACCTCTATGATGAAAACTTTAAAAATCTGAAAAAGGAAATCAACACAGAACTTAGAAAGTGGAAAAACCTCCCATGCTCCTGGATTGGAAGGATCAACATCGTGAAAATTGCAATACTTCCAAGGCTATGTACAAATTCAATTCAACACCTATCAATATTGAAACCCCATTCTTCAAGGAAATAGAAGAGTCAATCCCAAAACTCATATGGAACAATAAAAGACCCTTAGTAGCTAAAACAACCCTTAACAGAAAGAACAGTGTTGGAGGAATATCAATACCAAATTTCAAACTCTACTACAAAGCCATAGTAATCAAAACAACTTGGTACGGGCACTAGAAGACACCTCAGGACCAATGGGATGGAATTGAAAACCCAGAAATGAACCCACAGACCCATAGCCATCTAATCTTCAATAAGGGAGCTAAAAAACTTGAATGGAAGAAAGACAGCCTCTTCAGTAAATGGTGCTGGCCAAATTGGTTAATCACTTGCAGAAAACTAAAGTTAGATCCTTATATATCTCCCTGCACCAGAATCAACTCCAAATAGCTTAGAGACCTCGGAGTCAAAGCAGACACTCTGAAAACAATACAGGAATGAATAGGAGAAACCCTAGGTCTCCTTGGCACAGGCTGAAATTTTCTTAAAAGAGACCCAGAAACAACAAATCAAAATATGTATGAAATTGCAGAGCTTCTGCATGGCAAAGGACATAGCTAGCAAGATCAATAGAGAGCCCATGGATTGGGAAAAGATCTTCACTAGCCATAAAATGGACAAGGGTCTCATATCTAAACTGTACTTGGAACTAAAAAAATTAAATCTCCCAACAGCAAATCCTCAAAGAAACAAATGCCCGATAAATAAGTGGGCTAAAGACTTAAAGAGAAACTTCGCTGAAGAGGAAATAATAATGACCAATACAGGCATGAAGAAATGCTCAACTTCTCTAGCCATAAAATAAATGCAAATCAAAACAAGATTGAGATTCCACCTCACCCCAGTTAGAATGGCTATAATCAAGAACTCTATTAATAACAGATGCTGGAGGGGATGTGACCAGAAAGGAACCCTAATGCATTGTTGGTGGAAATGTAAACTTGTTCAATCATTTTGGTTGAACAAAAGACTCCACATAGAGATTCCCTATGACCCAGCAATCCCACTTTTGGGCATTTACCTAAATGATCACAAAGAAGACCATACTAAAGCTACAGCACAACTATGTTTATTGCAGCATTTTTTACCATAGCTAAGATATGGAACCAACCCAGATGCCCCTCAGTAAATGAATGGATCAAGAAAATGTGGTATATATACACAATGGAATTCTATGCCTTCATCAGAAAGAATGACATTGCCCCATTTGTTAGGAAATGGAAAAACTTAGAAAAAATTGTATTAAGTGAAGTAAGACACACCCAAAGATACACAGGTCCCACGGTTTCCTTTATTTGCAATAACTAGTATATGCCTGGGACAAGCAGGAAAGTTCAGATAGATGATTTTAAGCATAATGAACCCCAATATAGGGACATATGTATTTTTTGCTTTCTTGCTATTGTTTCTAACATATTTATAAGGTACCATGTGACATTTTTATTGTTTTGTATGTCCCTCCCCCACAGTGTAACCCCTGTTTTCAGTGTATTTGATGTTGGTATACTTTGTGGAGGGGAAGGGAAAAAACAAATTGTTTAAATAGGGATACAGGTGGACCCTTTGCAACAATGAGATGTACAAGATGCTATGTTGAAAAACGAACTTTATAACTTCGATGGGGGCAGCGGGGTGGTGGTGGTGAGGAGTGTAGTTGAGGGTGTCAGAGCAAAGGGATGGTAGGGGGAAAAAAAGGAGGAAGCAATCATGCTTGATGAGATATGTCCTCATTACCTTGCTCGTGTAACTGTAACCACTCTGGACAGCATTTTCACAATGAAAAAATAAAAAAAATAAAAAAAATGAAGCCACTTCTCCCTTTTACAAAATTATTGATTATTTGAATATTAGTTGATCTTAGAATAGATACCTTCATTATTAGCGCAAATGGAATTTATAATTCTGCGCAGTCATATGGATCACTTATTCTCAATAAGAACAGAATATTAATTAAGTTTTAGAAACTGAGTATTCTTTATCTACTAGTTGTAGGTTCTTCTTGATTTTCACGTTTGAATGTACTTTAATAAATGGAGAAATATATTTCCCATCACCCTGTTCTAGGAATTTTGTTTCAATTCTTTTAAATGAAATCAGCCTAAACATTTATGTTTCCATGTGACTCTTTAGTTTACAGTGATAATTATATTCCCAGCCCCTTCCGAATGCTAAGCACATGGTAGTACACTATTCAGGAAACAGCTTTAGTCAGGAAACTGAGTTGAATATTTCTTTCTTCTTTCTCATTCTCTTCTTTATTTATTTCCAGAAATAATTTTAGAATATAGGAAGTACTACACATTACTTTTAGAACAACAATTCCTGCAATCATAGTGGAAGAGTCTTTAATATTTTTGTCTTCCCATGTTCAAATAAACCTGCTATTATACCTTTAAAATAATCATTAACAACAGCTCTTGAGTAGTTTTATTATGTCAATCGTGTTCAAATATCTTGTGTTCATTCCTGGTACAAGAAAACAAACTGTCATAAAAATCAAATTCTGATTTACACACTGTGAGTTACTTAAGTTTTTCAAAGTATGCTGAAAGACCTTTTCCACACATCTCCTCACCCAATGAACATGATAACTTGAAGTATAACAATGATTTAAAAATAAAAAGAGATAAAAAATGATAAAAAAAATACAATTTGGAAACTAGTATGGAGGTTCCTCAAAAGACTCCACTTAGGGGGCTGGGAAGATGGCTCAGTGGTAGAGCACTTGCCTTGCATGCCTGAGGCCCTGGTTTTGATTCCTCAGCAACACATAAGCAAAAAAAAAAAAGCCAGAGTGGCGCTGTGGCTCAAGTGGTAGAGCGCTAGCCTTGAGCTGAAGAACTGAGGGACAGTGCCCAGGCCCAGAGTACAGGCCCCATGTCCGGACCCAAAAAAAAAAAGCCTCCACTTAGAGTTCTCCTATGACTCAGCAATCCCACTTTTGGGCACTTACCCAAATGTTTACAAACAAGACCACACTAAAGCTATCAGCACAACTATGTTTATTGCAGCATTATTTCCTATAGCTAAGATATGGAACCAACCCAGATGTCCCTCAGTAGATGAATGCATCAAGAAAATGTGGTATATATACACAATGGAATTCTATGCCTTCATCAGAAAGAATGACATTGCCCCGTTTGTTAGGAAATGGAAAGATTTGAAAAAAATTATATTAAGTGAAATAAGCTAAGCCCAAAGAAACATAGGTCCCATGGTTTCCCTTATTTGCAATATCTAGTATATGAATGAGTCAAGCAGAAAAGGTCAGATAAGGTGATGTTAGGAAAATGAACCCTAAGATATGTATTTAAATGTCTTTTTTTCTTTCATGTATTGTTTTCTAACGCATTTATAAGATTATTTCTTTGTTGCTTTGTATGCTCCTCCCCCACAGTATAACCCCTGTTTTCACTGTATTTGATGTCAGTATAATTTGTGGAGGGGAAGGGGAAAAAACAAGTCGTTTAAATAAGGATATAGGTGGACCCGTTGCTACAATGAGAAGTACAAATTGTCATGTCGAGAACAAACTTTACAACTTTTGTGGGGGGGGAGGATTAGGTGGGAAGCGGGAGAAGACTGGGAAGGGAGGGGAAGGGGAAACAAAGGAGGAGGCTACAATGCTTGATAAAAAATGTACTCATTATCTTGCCCATGTAATTGTAACCCCTCTGTACAGTATTTTCACAATAAAAAATAAATAAATTTTAAAAAATATCCATTTTAACTGCTAATATATTTTTGAGATATACATTGTAGGTTGCTACCAGTTATCATCATGTTTAAAATCCCTTATCTGATATACAGATATTAAACATTTTAATCATTACATATTTATTTCAACTTCCCTTCTTGGTACTCACGCTATTTCTAAGTCTAATAGGGTCCTCAGTTACCAATTAAAGTTCGTTCCTCCTTCTTGGTTATTTTAAGCAGAAAGTTGACTAACAGTATCTCTCCTGTACAACAATAGAATTTTAGCCAGGTGCTGGTGGCTCAGCCCTGTTATTCTAGCTACTCAGGAGTCTGAGATCTGAGGATGGAAGTTCAAACTCAGACCAGAGGTGGTGCTGTGGGTCAAGTGGTAGAGCACTAGCTTTGAACTGAAGAGCTGAAGGACAACGCCCAGGCTCATAGTTCAAGCCCCACAACTGACAACAACTAACTAATAATAATAATAGATATATTTAAAATCTGTTTTATATTTGAAATGCATCATATTTAAAGCTCTGACAAATACATGGCAATGTCCTACTGAAGGGAGGAAATCTGATGCTAATGCAATTTTACACTATATCTATGTGAAAAATAATAACTGTAACATAAAAGTAAATAAGAAATGTTGAAGTTAAATACATGAAGAAAGCCATTCAATAATATTGACATGATGCTCCTGAAACTTAACAAAGAAAACAACAAAACTCAGAAATAACTTATGTTTAAATTTTAGGAAAGTAGTTAGTCTCATGATAAGGAAGATTAGATCTAAGTACCACAGCTCAAAAATAACCCAGTGGAAAGGCAACAAGACCCCAGCTTCAGATAACGTGGGCCCAAAGCTGCTGTTAGGAGGTGACAGAATGGCAAAAGGCTAGGGTTCAGAGAAAGTGCAATGTCCAGAGTTCAAGCCTCATTTTAAGAATAAAAAAAGGAAAAAAGAAAAACTAACAAACCAAAAATTATGAAATTAAGATAAACATAAGACAATATTGTAAAAAGTGATAATTATGCTAAAAATTCCAGTTTGTTATATTCACTCTGAAAACTCTTCAGATTTTGATAAATGATATACCATATATGGATATTAAGAAGTTCTGGTATGTAGAGGTCAGGGTTTGAGTGCTTGCCTAGCATGCATATATGCCAAAGGGTGATACCAAGTACCACATACATTAAAAAAAAAGTTTAGAAATTGAGAGGAGTGTATGAAGCATCTAAATTATAATCATTTAATGAATATTTACTATTTTGTACAAAATTGATAAAATATAGCATCTAATATTTTATTCTAATAATAAAATGATTGTACACACTATTTTACTTTTCATTTACTTCATTTAAACATCCATAAAAAACACATGTTATGATGCTAAGTTTATTAAATATGAATTATTGTACTGTGAATTACTGAATACTTATTTTAATGAAACAATCTTTGAGGATTTGTTTTGGAGGATTTGTTTTTGAGTGGGAAATATATTTTAAGTATTACACTCTTGTCTGTTGTATAGCTAGTGAAGATCTTCTCCTAGTTGGTCACCTTTCTGTTGATCTTACTAGATGTCCTTTGCCATGCAGAAGCTCTGCAGTTTCATGCAATCCCATTTTTCCAAATTTCCTTTGATTTGTTGTGTTTCTGGGTCTTTATTATGAAAATTTCCTGCAATGTTTTCAGGATGTCTGCTTTCACTTCAAGGTCTTTGATCCATTTGGAGTTGATTCTGGTGCAGGGTAATATACAGGATATAATTTTAGTTTTCTACAGGTGTTTAACCAATTTTGCCAGCACCATTTAGTGAAGAGGCTATCTTTCTTCCATTCTAAATTTTTGGCACCTTTATAGAAGATTAAGTGGTTATAGATCTGCAGGTTCATTTCTGAGTCTTTAGTTCTATTCCATTGGTCCTCAGGTCTTTTCTTGTATCAGTACCAAGCTGTTTTGATTACTATGGCTTTGTATTACAGTTTGAAGTTTGGTATTGATATTCCTCCAGCACTGTTCTTTCTGCTAAGGATTGTTTTTGCTATTTGGGTCATTTTATCGTTCCATATGAATTTTTGGATTGCTTCTTCTTTGTCATTGAAGAATGAGGTTGGGATATTTATGGGTATTACATTGAATTTGTAGATAGCCTTGGGAAATATAACCCCATTAATAAGTGGGCCAAAGACTTAAAAAGAGAGACTTCTCTGAAGAGGAAATAAGAATAGTCAATAGACACATGAAGAAATGTGCAACTTCTCTAGCCATAAAAGAAATGCAAATCAAGACATTGAGATTCCACCCCACCCCAGTTAGAATGGCTATAAACAAGCAATCTAATAACAGATGATGCAGGGGATGTGGCCAAAAGGGAACCTTACTGCACTGTTGGTTGAAGTGTAAACTTTCTCGACAATTCTGGAAAGCAGTATGGAGGTTCGTCAAAAGACTACACATAGAGCTCCCCTGTGACCCAGCAATCCCACTTCTGGACATTTACCCAAATGATCACAAACAGGACCATCCTAAAGCTAAGAGCACAACTATGTTTTTCACAGCATCACTCACTGTAGGTAAGATATGGAACCAACCCTGATGCCCCTCAATGGATGAATTGATCGAGAAAATGTGATATATATATATATATATATATATACATATATGTATATATATATATATATATATAATTGAATTATCTGCTTACATGAGAAATAATGATACTGCCTCATTCGTCAAAAAATGGAAAAACTGGGGAAAAAGTCGTATTACGTAAAGTAAGCAAGATCCAAAGACACATGTGTCTTATGCTTTCCCTTATTTGTAATTAGTATATGTCTAGGATAATTTTATCAGTGAGCAGGAAAACACACATCTGTGTACATATGACCATAAAAGATAATGCTAAGTGAAATGAACCCCAAGATATGAACACAAGAAATCTTTCTTTGTTGTTGTTGTTTAATGTACTATGGTCTTTGTGGTTTAATGTACTATGGTCTGGTCTTCTCCCTATGGTATATCCCCTGTTGTCACTGTGCTTGGTTTGGCACTCTACATCTTGTATCTACATTTGGCTAATTTTGGGAGAATATGGGGAATAACAAAACGCTGAAACAAGGACACGGAGTAACCCATTGCAACAATGATACCCACAAGATACTATATTGGAAAAGAACATTACCACTTCCTTGGGGGCGGGGGAAGCTTGAAGGGAGGAATGAGGGAGGTGAGGGAGGGAAGGGATAGTGTGAGGACAAGAAAGAAGGGGGTAACAATGCTCGATTAGAAATGTACTCATTACCTTACTCATGTAACTGTAACCCCTCTGCACAGCATCTTTACAATAAAATAAAATTTTAAAAAATACCATCTTTACCATAGTGTTCATAAATTCTAAAGTTCTCATTGGGTATCTTACTACTGCTGCATTTTGCAATATCTTCTTATTAGGTTGAAATAAGTGGTGCTTGTGATGACTCCTGAATGTAGGATACTTTTTTTTGCTAATTTTCAAAGTGATAAGAAAGTCTTTTTAATATATATATGTATATATATAATAGAATCTTCAATTGTACTTTAATAGCTGAAATTTATCATCAGGCTTAATAATTACTATCTATGGTTTGATATTTTTATTTTTTGAAGTGATTTCAGACAAGATGTCAAAGATATGTATTAGAGTACTATATAATTGAAGTCTATTGTTTCCATTAAAAGCAACACCAGTTTCAATGCTCTGTACATATTAAGCTTAAGTGGAATTTAATAAGCTCTGCAGAAATCCAAAATAAAGAAAATTTAACTTTGAGAAGGTTGTAAATTTATTCAATTACTCTGTTGTTCTTTTTTGATCATTCATTCACTTTTGTCTTAATCTTCAGATTTAATTCATTTATATTTACTTCCATATAAAACACACAAAAAGAAATAACCAAAGGAACATCTCAATCTATCAATTAATTATTTTGGTAAAAAGAGTAATTTGAATTAATTCAGTAAAATATATTTGTTGACACAAACTGTGCCTATCATTTACAATAACTAAAATAGATTATCAATATAGTCTAAAGGAGACATTTATGTCAACCAAATATAATTATTAGCCATTAAAAATACATTACCATATTTTGTTAAAGAATTCCACTTACACTAAAATTAACCTGAAAATAAAAGCTAATATTATGTTATTTCACTGGATCTCAGAATTCAGATATTTTAAATATTCCAGTATAAGAGTTTGAACTCAGGTCCCAATTGGACAGGACTTATTCTCTCAACTGAAGGTCTTCCATTTGAGCCACTCCTCCAACCCTGATTTTTTTTTTTTGTTTTTGGTTGTTTTGGAGATGGAGTCTCAGAGTTGGCTTAGACTGTGTTCCTCCAGATTTCATTCTCGGCAGAGAATGTTTTTTATTTTAAAGAGTGGAAATCAATTTTAGAAAATGGTGAGTATAACTAGGACTGTTTATTCTAAATATATACTATATATATATATATACACTAGATATATCTAGTATAACTATATATATATACTAGATATACATAGTATATACACTAGATATAACTAGTAGATATAGTAACAAAGTAGAGAAATTTGATCAAATCTCCATTGGATTAAGAGTGATAATACAAGGAGACTTATGAACCAGCAATAAGAAAATGACCACATTTGTAGTTAATAACATTCTACCAAGTTGGTTGGTTTATTCTGACAAAGTCATGGGATAGGGATGACTTTTCATGGAGTTCTTTCTTTAAATTTGCTTATAGGTCAGGATATGTGTAGATCCTTCTACCCCATCATAGTTGTAAAGAAGTGTGAAAAATTCATATTCCATGCAACTAAACCACTCACTAATTACTATTGTTTACATATTGTTTAATTACATATTGTTAATTACATATTGTTTAAATAGGGATACAGGTGGACCCATTGCAACAATGAGATGTACAATGTTATGTAAAAAAATGAACTTTACAACTTTGGTGGGGGAGGGTTGGGGGTTGGGAAGTAATGGGAAGGGGAAACAAAGGAGGAGGCAACAATGCTTGATAAGAAATGTATTCATTACCTTGCTCATGTAATTGTAACCCCTCTGTACCATATTTTCACAATAAAAAATTGAAAAAAGATGAAATGTTGTAATGTTTTTAAAAATAGAAAATAAAAGTAATAAAATCATTGAAAGTCTTAGAGTAGAAAAGAATTCTTGAAGCAAAATGGTAGTACAGTTTCCTTTTAGAGTAGAACCGAGAATATCACCGCCTACTATGTATCCTATTACCACCATATAAAATAATACTAAAGAAGAAATAGCCAAGTTTACAAATACAAAACTGTGTGGGAATAATTCAGAATTACTGAAATGCTGTTCAAAATTAAATGAATACTAAAGACTTGGAGAAAATCATATTAAGTGAAGTAAGCCAGGCACAAAGAAACATAGGAGGTCCCATGGTTTCCCTTATTTGCAATAACTAGTATATGTCTAGGACAAACAAAAAATATCAAAAGCTATGTACATATGACCATATAAGTTGATGCTAAGTGAAATGAACCCCAAGATAAAGACAGAGAGGTTTTATCTTTGTTGTGGCTGTTTTTAATGTACTGATAATGTACTATGTGATTTTTTTGTTTCTTTTGTATGTTCTTCCCCCATGGCTTAACATCTGTTGTCACTGTATTTGATTCTGGTGCCCTCCATCAATTTTTTTTGAACTGCCCTGCATCTTGTATATACATTTTTCTAATTTGGGTAGAGGAAGGGAAATAACAAAATGCTGAAACAAGGATATATGTTGAACCATTGTAACAATGAAATGTACAAGACACTATGTTGGAAAGGAACTTTACAACTTTGGGGTGTGGGGGAGAGAGGGAGGAGTTAGAGAGTTGGAGAGGGAAGGGATGATATGGGAAAAACAAAGAAAGTGGATAACAAAGCTCGATAGGGAATGTACTCACAATGTAACCCCTCTGTACAGTATCTTTACAAAAATATATATTAAAAATTAAAAAATTAAAATTAAAATGAATACTAATTGATTTTTTATTTAGTAATTTACTAGAATTTGAGAATCAGTTATTCTTTATATGTTAAATACATTTATTTGAGAAGAGCATTATGTACTAATGCAATAAAGAAAAAAGGAGAATGGGTTGTTTTTCTAAAGAAACTAGTCACATTATTCCAAAATAACCAAGTCCAAAACTAATTTCTGATAAAGAAAATTTAAATGATAAGATGGTCACCATATTCATATCATTCCAGGTTTCAAAATGGTCAGTTATGAAAGCATATTTAAAATAGCTCCCAAGTCAAATTGTCTGAAATTTATCAGAGTAATAAATCATTAAGAAAGTCATAAGTAATTCTTTCTAAAACAATGTTAGGAATAAAGTAAAAAATATAATACTTTAATATTTCATTATCAATTATTCATATGATTTTGAAATAGTTTGGGTCATTATTGACCACGTATTATTGCATGAATTGTTTTAAAAGAGTTGAAGTTTAATTGCACAGAATTTTACCGCAGTCATCATTAAGAAGAATCTGCCATGGTTTGCAAATGAAACTATAAATAAGGTTATAGATCATCTGTATTACTTAATACATAAAAAGAGAATGTGTAATGTTTATCAATATTTATTCAGGCAATTTTAAAACAATGCCTTATTTCCTTTTAGAAAGAGTATATATACAGCCAAAGAATCATTGTCATTTTATTTTATCTTATTTTTCATTGTCATTTTAATGCAAGGCATTTTTACTCTTAGTTTTCCTTTAACATGGCAAATGAATGATTGACTTGTATGGCAATTATTTATACCTATTTTAAATTCTACACTAAGTATTTAAATACCTTTAATATGTAACAGGAAACAAGTATGTGATTAATTGGTTGTGCTATGCCTGCCATGAATGCGTGAAAAGCAAGATGGGTAGTGTCTTTGAAGCCTTTCAAAATTCACCTGTGTGAAGAGCTCATTACTTATTGAAGAATTATTTCTTCTTTTGAGGAAGAACTTGTAAATCTCTTGTAGAAATCAAATAATTGTTGTTTCCAGTCAAGTGTCCAATATGCATTACTCTTTTACTGTATTAGAAAATAGTCAAAATATTTTAAAATTTTAGATAGATAGATAGATAGATAGATGTAAGTTATAAAGTAATATAAAAACAGAAATGACAAGGATTATTTGGCCAGTGTTGTAAATTGCCACATATTTTTCTTTAGTCACAATAAGATATGCATCCTATAATTGTGCAGCACAAGAATATTCTGGCACAACTCTAACCGGGGTGATGCAGAATCTCAGTGTTGTCTTAAATTACATTTCATTTATAGCCAGAGATATTGAATATTTCTTCATATGCCTATTGGCCATTTTTGCTTCTCTTTTTGAAAACTCTATTTTTAGTTCATCATCCCATTTAATAATTGGGTTGTTGTATTTTTGATGCCTTTATTTTTAAGCTCTATGTATATTCTTGATATTAATTCATGGTGTGATGCAAAGCTGAAAAAATCTTAACTAACTTTTCTCCAATTCTATAGACTGTCATTTCTGGGTTTTTGGCTATGTTCTTTGCAATGCAGAAACTTTTTTACAAATGTGTTGACTGATGTGCAGTAGATTCAAGGGAAAACTCCCATAGTTTAATTGATTCACATACACACACACACACACACACACACACACACACACACACACACACACACCAGGAAATGGCTACTTGAAAGATATGTCATATAATTATATACAGAACGATATATAAGTGTAATACCACCAATATTAATTATACGTGTAGCTTTCCCCTGAAATTTTATATTCTACAAATAGGACATCTAAGATTTCCAGTGAAACTACCAAGAAAACATTATTACCAAATAAGCAAATTCCAACCTCAGCAATTAATTGGTAAACCCTTAACAAGTCCACTTAAAATTCACAAATGCAGTCCATTGCTAGGGATAGAGATGAGTAAGTGAAAGATAAAATATTTCCTAATGAAAGTAAGTACTCTTATTTTTTTGTTTTAAAGTGAGTAAATGAATTTTCAAGGTAGATATTTTAAAACTTTATTCAGTTCAGATTGCATCTACCATTACAAATTGATAAAAAGTTATTTATATTAGTTGTTCCCTTTCGACAATATTTTTTACTTAGTTTCATGTTTTTTTTATGATGCTTGTTTCTAGGTCACTGAAATACAGTGTAGCATAGTAGAAGAGCTTTCATTTGACACTGAATGGTTCACAAGTCCCTGTGTCAGCTCAGCCCAGGCTCAGGCAGAACTGTATTAGGAAACTTTTTTGGATGAGTGAATCAAGTAAAGTTCAGAGGGTTAGTTTGATTAAAATGAATTGTCTACCACAAAGGCCACTGATTTTTCACAATGATTGCTCTCATACCTTCCAAAACATGAAAAATTTAAATCTATGTTTGCTATATATCTCTACAAACTCTATAACACATTGCTTATCACAGTAAATACACAGCAATTGATAAATAGCAGTGTTATATTTTATTTTCAACTCATGTCGTATTTACATTGATGATGTGTATCCTTATATATTTCATCCATATATTTTTATGGTTTTTTCTTCTAGACTTTAAAGCAATACAGAAATCCAACTGAAAAATAAATGCAACTGAGACAAAGACATAATACAGAGAATAGTATCTAAATCTGTAGTGAACAGATAAAAAGCAGTGCAAGGAATATATTGCACGTTTAGTATTCACAACTTAAAATTCTGAGAGTAGATACCTTTTTGTATATACAAAGCAGAGAAGCAGTAGTTGCACTTATACAGATGTTTTATTTTATTAAATGACTCAATATAATTGAATATTGAGTTATAGGTGAATCGGAAAATTTGTCATTTTACTAGAACTTTACTGAAAGTGCTACAGAAACATATAAAGCATATTGTATAATCATTTGCATCTTGTATATACATTTGTCTAATATGAGGAGGGGAAGGGAATAACAAAATGACAAAACAAGGACACAGGATGACCCATTGCAACAATGATACCCCCACAAGACACTATAATGGAAACAAACTTTCCAACTTTGGTAAGCAGCAGGGGGGGGGGGGCGAGTGAAGGAGGTGGGAGAGAGTAGGGATAGTGGGAGAACAACAAAGGAGGGGGTAACAATGTGTGACAAGAAGTGTACTCATTGCCTTACTCATGTAACTGTAACGCCTCTGTGCAGCATCTTTACAATAAAATGAAATTTAAAAAAAATTAAAAATGTGGAAGGAAATGCATTCTGAATGAAAATGAGGTAAGGTTGCCTACCATCTGAGCAAATTTCTGAAGACATTTATTAAACCGAAGGAGACACACAGCAAGTATTCTTCTACAGAAAGTGCCTGCTCAGAAATTATTTTTCTCTTTTTTAAATTTTGCTTCAGAAAAATAAATAGTATATATTTAAGAAGTAGTGGAACCATCTTTCCATGACTAAGATGTTTGTTGAACTTGGCAATCCATCGGAAGTCTACTTACAATGGTATTCAGAATAATCAGAATAATAGAGGTCAAGATACAAACTAGAATAGAAGCCTATATAAGCTTTAAAAGTTGTCATAGCCAGGGAACAGCTTTGGAAAACTGGCCAAACAGACTGAGAGAGAGCCAAGCATATGATGGACATAGATTATTAGCTTTGAGTTCTTTGACTTTTCTAAACACAAACTCTCACAACTGAGTTTGTGTATAACTGAAATTTTCACCTTATTTTCAACAACATTAAAGTGTTCATATAATTTCACATGAACCAGCCATCCCGATTTTTAATTCATTAACAAAATTAAATTAAATTAAAGTTAGATCCCAGTGACTCATTCCTGTAATCCTAACTACTCAGGAGGCTGATTTCTGAAGATCAGTATTAGAGGCCAGCCCAGGCAGTAAAGTTCATGAGATTCTTATCACTAATAAACTACTCAGTAAAAGCCGAAAGTGGCACTGTGGCTCAAGGGACAGTGCCCATGCCCTGAGTTCAAGCCCCAGGACTGGAAAAAAAATACTGTGTTAGAGAGTAGATGTATAAAAGTATATTTTATATACTGTACATATTCTATAGGAAATAAATGTATATATATAATATATATGATGTTTGAACAAGCAGCATTGAATACACTAATATTCATTTAGAGATGTATAGTAAAACAGAAATTTTTAAAGTTAATGTCAGTATAAGTCCTTGTCTCACAAAATTCAATCTGAAATGCGGACTTATAGTGAGTTCGCGGTCCCTCAATAATGTTGATTTGTGACTGTGATACAAATATTTAATGTTTCCAGTATTAATCTATAAATTTGAGTGACAGCATCAATGCCAGTTTTGTGCTATGGTAGCAAATAGTTGAGTCTGGGAAATTTATACAGATTAGAGATTGTTCTGGGTGTCTAAGTTAAAGAAGCAACATGTGAAACTGACTGGTATTTTTATGTGCTACAACACATTTGAAGATGGAAGGCAAGAGGGCTTTCAATTTTGAGTTGATCAATCTTGTATTTATTAATAACAGCACATTCACATAATTACCTCATTCCCATGATAAAGACAATACTCTGTTTGTGTAATTATTTTTACTTCTTTGTTGTTTGTGGTTTGATGTCCACAGGTGGAAATTTCGAGTATTCATTCCATATTTTTTATCTTTAATCTATTGAAGTAGGAAGAAATTTTTGACATGAATTCAGTCTTTTTAAATTTACAAAGATAATGACATGGGATAGCACCTGATCTAAAACAAAAATATTGTATGTGTACTTAAAATTACATTTCTACTGTAGCTGAGTAGAACACTCTGCTTACATGCATTAATTACATTTAATTAATAGTGTTCAAAGCATATGTTTCCTTATGGATAATCCATTAATTGTGTTAATTATTGAAAGTTATATATTAAAATCTCATACCTACTGAAATTATGATAGTTTCTTGAATCCTTTCCATATTCACTTCATTTTCCCAGTTATTATTGTATAATCATTATACATGGGTACTTTATTGTACAAGATTATTTCATTTATTCTGAGTCTCATTTCTTGCCAAGTAAATCTAGACTATAATCCTTCAGTTTACATGTCCAAAAATAATTACGAAGAAAGATACACAAAACCACACCCAGAATTTTTATTGATATCGAGCCTACTAAATTGACATTTTGCCCTGGAAGTGAGATACTCTCAGTTTCATTGTCCATATGGTTGGCATAACAGTTACACCATAATTCTGATTGTTTTCTTGAGATGGTTGTCTTAAATCTGTTTTGTCTTCTTGTTGATCTTCTTTTATTTTCTTTTTATGGGCCTAAAGTGACCTAGAACTATTATCTTCCTAATTTCAAATCTTCCATATAGCCCGAATGAGAGACTGGCATTTTCTTATGTACATATTGTTTGAGATTGCATTTTGCAATATGTATGTACAGGCTAACTTTACACTGCGATTCTCCTAATTTCTGCCTCCCAAGTAACTAGAAATGCTAATATGAGCCAATAAAACAGGCTTAATAAAGAAAATTTAATTGTACATATAAACTAAGGGTTTACCTTTCACGTATTGTAATATAGCCTGAGTTTATCAATTTATGAAGTATAAAAGTTTACTTTTGCTTATGAATTCAGAGGTTTCAGTCCATGATTGAGCCGACCCATTGCTTTAAACTTGTAAGCTAGGTTCTGAGGATTGTATATCAGGGAAGAAATATGTGTTTAGCAAATTTATTATTTATCTCATTTTCAGGAATAGAGAAAGAGGAAGGCATTGTGCTCACAATAATCCCTTAGTATATCCAATAATAATAATAATAATAATTTTTACTGTGCTAATGTTTTTTAAAAGTCTCCACTTTACATTATCATTCTAGGAAGTGGTACCGTGGCTCAAGCAGTAGAGTGCTCACCTTGAGCTGAAGAGCTCAGGGACAGTGCCGAAGCCCAGAGTTCAATCCCCATAACCGACAAAAAAACAAAAAACAAAAAACAAAAAAAACCCCAAAAAACAAAACAAAAAAATTATCATGCTAGTCTGGAAATAAAACTTTTAATTCATGAGTCCTGGAAACCTGTTGTATATTCAGAATTCAATGATCACATATATCTATAATTGGAATTTATCAAATGAAATTGTATGTATTTATTATTATAATTATCAATACTTTAGTATTTCATGCCTACATTTAGTCTATTTATAAAATATCCAATTTTTCACACCTAATTTCAAAGGTAGTTGAATCAAATATAGAGAAAATATTGTTAGTAATTAATTAGGCAGATATTGCTAATATGTTATACCACATTGAAATATTAGTACTGGTTTTATGAAGTAAATGATGACTGTCTCATAAGATTAAATATTTCTCACATATATTTTTAGTATGAAAAATTTTTTAGGATGATTTATAATTTGAAATTTCTTCAATAGAACTTTTTCATCAGTTAAGGCTCTTTTGCTACTTCTTACCAAATCTAGAAAATGTAGCGTGCAGAAGTGTAAAGGATAAAAACAAATTTTAGAGCACAAACACAATCTGATTTAAGGGGTAACGGTAGTTATGAAAAACATTATTGTATACAAAGATGTGGATGATGACCGTTGTGACAGATTAAAATGTTGGGTGAATTTAAAATATTCTTGTGATTTTATTAAGTCATTGACATATGTGTTATTTGACTAAAATCAAACTCCTAGAATAAAAGATGATTTGGAAAACTGAAATATGGACCAGACATCAAGAGTTATTTCCTCAATTCAAGATAGAGATCCTTATTCACAACTTCTCACATTATGTCTTTTAGGAAATGGTTTTAGTAATATAAAAAAAAACTATGAGTACTAAAAATATTTATGGACAAAAAAATTGGATGAATTTTATAGATTTTTCTTAGGAAGATTCTAAAAGTAGTATATGATGGTTTTCATGTAGAAACATAACAGGGTAGGCAAGCTGCTGATATTGCATGAGCTAAAGCATGTTTTTGTTCTCCTAAGCCATATCTGTACATATAGTTAACTTTTTCAGGTAATTACTTCCAGGTGCTTGCCTATAGGAATTCATTGCAATGCAATGAAATCAGAGCAATAAACTCATCAGCAAAAATTAACTCATAGGCATGCTACAGAGACACGTATATTTAAATGGCATCCATATTATAATTTGTGGATTCTAGATGTTTATGCTCATGATGAAGACAATCTCCTCCTTGGTAATTAGGAAGATCTCCATACAACTAGGTATGTTTGACTTTATCCTAAACTCATTAGGATATTTTACATATGCAATGTTTAAATGACACGTTTGTATTTTTTAACCAGTAGGTATATAAAAGTCTTTATTGTCTGATTACACTATTGTTGGAATTGAGACTAAATAAACAATTTCGCTATTACTATCCCTTCTCCTTGGTAGCAGACTACATTAAGTAAATTCGTTTTGCTGGAGAAAACTGAAACGCTTTTGTATTAGTTTTTTCTTTAATAAAATATGTACAAAGTCACCAAACTGATTTCAAATTACATTCAGGAAAGATACTTTTTTCAACTAATTCAAATGCCTAGTTTTGGTTTTCAGAGTATTTATGAAATGTTGCATTACAAAGACTATATTGAAAAGCAACAAGATGTTTTCATGTACAAAATTCTGATGATTCTGAAAATCCATGTTTCCATTTATGTTAAAATAAAGAATGTATGTGGGAAAGGGAGAGAAAGAGAGAGATACAAATAAAAAGACAGAGACAGAAATTGTGGCCTTTAATGCTATATTTAGAGACAAAATTCAACTGAGAGTCTATTGTATATGTCATTCAAATATATGTCTAGAACCACTTGATAAGAATTTTGAAGTTCAATACACCTGCATCTGTGCAAACAATATGATGTAAGTGACAGAGATTCCTTTTATGACTGCATCGTATTGAGTGGTATCCTCCTTAATTTATTCTTCAATTTATTCTTATCAATATGAATACAAAATTATACATGTTGCAATGAAATTATTTTTACTTGTGTGAATGTTTGTACAGATTGTTGTTAAACTGATAACAAGCAAGATTGAATATTTACTTAAGTTTTCCTAAATTTTCTTTCAAAATTGCCTACTATGACACTATATTTTGATCATGATATGGTATTATGTTTTAGTATATAACCCAGGCATATGAGAGTTAATGCATTTTTCTTCTAAATTGAAAATATCCTGTGAATAAATGATACCTATGTTCACAAAACTTAAGGAAAATAATGAAATTTTGGTCTTTCAGTTTTTGCTATCATTAAATAAATGACTCACATGTGCTAAGATCTGACCTAGGTATCACTTAAAGTTTGAATATTTAAATGAGATCTTTTCATATTTGCATATATAAATATATATATTTTTGCATATATAAAATATATTTACTACAAATACATAAAGATACATATTTTAACATTTTCTGTTAAATATGGTGAATATCCAACTGAAAATACTTTGCTTCTGGTAAAATAACTACTTTTTCCATGCATGATTAAAATTCTCAAGAATAACATGAAATTAGTAATATTTATTGACATCTAGAAAATACAAACTTATAGCACACACCATTTTGCAATCTTATAATAACTTCATAAATTCTATATTTATATTCCACTAGACATCTATTGAAATATGTTATAATCTAAAAAGATACATGGCTGCTACTCATAAGATGATTGGATTTTTTTCTTGGATAGATGAAAATAGATCCTAAGTTTGGTTTATATTCTCACTCTACATGTGTGTATCTGTATGTGTGTGTATATTTATATACATGCACACATATATGCATATATATGTGCATGGATATATGTGCATGGATATATGTATTTATATGTGTGTAATGTATGCACATATACTATACATATGTACATGTTTAAACATGTATGACCTTTACATCTAGCTTCCACATAGAAGTATGAACTTATGATATTTTAATTTTTAAGCTTGTTTTTCCTCATTCAATATGTATTGTCTAATTACATTCTGCAAATTATATTATTTCATTTTTATATTTATAATATATATGCAGCATCATTGTATCCATTTCTATGCTGTTGCCACCTAATTTCATTTCATCATTTGAGTATTTTGAACAATGTTACAATAACCATGTATATATAGATGACTTTCTGGCTTACAAGCACTTTTATCAGTAAGAATATTTGTTACTTCAATAGTTTAAATAGGGATACAGGTGGACCCAGTGCAACAATGAGATGTACAAGTCGTTATGTTGGAAACGAACTTTACAATATTGGTGGGGGGGTAGGAAGGTTGGGTGGGGGGGTGGGGGGAGGATGGGATGGGAAGGGGAAACAAAGGAGGAGGCTACAATGCTTGATAAGAAATGTACTCATTATCTTGCCCATGTAATTGTAACCCCTCTGTACAGTATTTTCACAATAAAAAAAAATAAATAAATAAAAATAAAAACGCAATCCCTAAATAAAAAATGAATATATGTTACTTAATTGTAATATATGCTTGGGAGATAAATTTGTTGGCTATGAGTAAATATAGGTACTTTATTCCTTTGGCTAAAGTTTTTTTGTCCACTTTTCTAGAAATTCTGAGATTCACTCAAATGAATCAAGCCAAGGACTTGTTTTTACTTATCTTGCTTAGAAATCAGCCTCAATTTCTCTGAAGAATATGTCTTTCTACAATTTGAGAAATTTGTGTTCATTTGAAATTCAATGCATTTTTCCATTAAAATTACATGTGCACTATTACAAGGTTTCTTTATCTCTTCTGTAAGCCATTTAACTTATTGTATGATCCTAATTCTTATAAATCATCACCTATATTAGCAGTGCTTCTTTATGCTTAATTCCTCATATTACCACCATCTTCTTATTTATATGAGCATATCTTTGGATGTAAAGACAGTTCAGAAAAGTTATGTTTTACAAAATAAGTATGTTAATCAACTGGACAGTGTATGGAAGTAGCTTTGTGGCTCAAGTGGTAGAGCGTTAGTATTAAACTGAAGAGCTCAGAGACAGTGCCCTGGCCCAGAGTTCAAGTCCCATGAACAACAAAAAGAACAAAGACAAAACAAAACAAAACAAAACAAAATGAACTGGACAGTATATTATAGTTAACTTAAAGTTATGTATTTTAACAGTTCATATCTTTAACACAATGGTTTGCTTCTGCTTGGAAAAAAATCCAAAAGCTATTTCTATATTGGTTTTTGTGTCTAAAATATTAAAATATGTAATGTTATGTGCATGTGTTTGTGAACATGGAATATAAAACATTTAGTAGGACAGTAAAACATATTTAGCAAGAAAATATAGTTGGTAGAAGTTCTCTTGCCATGTTTGGATACCACAAAAGAGACAAAGGCAGCATCTACATAAAAACAACAGAGAAGTTTGGCAGGAAACACAAAAGCACAGATGGCTGTAGGTGGCACTTTCTTTAGCAACAGAAACAGATTTTCCTGAGAAAACGTTTCATGAAAACTTTGCTTTGAATCAGTCTGTTCTGCCATATTGAGGAGAATATTCAGAGGGAAAAAAATGTTGCTAATGTACAGGCAGTGACTCTGATTGTTATTTATGATCAGATATCAAGTACTGATACAGTTTTTCTTTGGTGCTAAAAGGACCCAGTTCTAAACAAGAGTAACCAGACCATCTTTTCTGATGGAAAGACTGCTCAAAATAATATACAGTCATTAAGAGTTTATTATATTGATACTTTTCTTTTTGTGGACCATGTTTTTTTGGTACTGACTTTAGCTACAGACCTTACCAACATTTAATATATCAGATTTTTCTGATACAGTATTAAATATTTACCCTATCAAGCAATAGGGTATGCAGTTTTACTAACTAAGATTTTTCTTAATTTAGATTTTTTTTGTCTATTGGTAAATTGTTCTGTTGTGAAATATAGTCTAAAAAATTAAAGTAAAATGTAAGTGAAGGATGCACATACTGTTTTCTCCCATGTGAATCCTGTAAACTTCAATTTCCTTATTGATAAATCGAATGTCTTAAAATCTCTTGAAATTATAAGGGATCTTCAATAACCTGTAAGACATTTCAAGTAAGTCCAGTACCTAAATTGAATACTTAATATTAATTACTTCAGTACTTCAGTACTGTTAGAAAATAGAATTATTAACTATAACAAATTTAAACCATCTTCATAAAGCACTCTCCAATATAACTATATAAAATACAGAATAATGTCAGCAAAAATGTAATAAGTGACAGAAACAGGAGGTGAATAGATACTATAAGACCAGGCTAGTAGGTTTCCAGTGGAAAAGAAATTAGAAACAAAATCTTCCTTAGGAACAGAACTGACAAAAAGTTAGACAAGATAAATATACAAAAAAAGAGAGTATAGTTTATGAACAGAAAGAATGTGGAAAATTAATAAGGTTACCTGATGGAGTTGGGAGAAGGAGCAGAAAACCTTTTGGACATAAGTCCTTTTGTCTTCAAAACAAGGGGGAAAATGGTAACAAAGTTTTCACTGCAAAGGATTTAAATAGATTTAATTTTAAATAAATACGATAATTTAGTTGAAAATATTAAGGGAACATTAAATCCACACTTATTTTCTTTCCAATTGCTCATAGAAAAGTACAATTTATTTTCATTCTGCACATAAAATCACAAGAGAAATACATTTGTTTAGAAGAAAAGTTTCTTTCTTGTACTACATTTATATTTTGTTTAGTCGCTTTCTCCTTACATTTTTATCTAGTTCAGCTCACTTGGAATGTTATCACTATATTTTTATGACATGTAGTTATTTTTACTTTGTTAATTTTTACATGTCAAAAATAGAGTGTTTTTCTAGTTGATTACTAAAATGAAAACAATAAATACAAAAACATAAAAGCACAGAAGCAATTAACTCTGAACTTAGTGGTCTGAAAATGAGCAAAGACATATGGGAGTACATACATGCAATGTAAACTTTGCTAGAAAATTCAACCTTGGCAAACAGAGGTGCAATTCATTAGAGAATATGTCGTTTCAAACATTTCTGTATTTGATGTCCGTGCCCTGCATCTTGTATAAACATTTTTCTAATTTGGGGAGGGGAAGGGAAATTAAAAAATGCTGAAATAAGGATACAGGTTGACCCATTGTAACAATGAGATGTAAAAGACACTATGTTAAAAAGATCTTTACAACTTGGGGGGTGCAGAGAGGGAGGAGCTGGGGAAGGGAGTTGGGGAAGTAGGGAGGGAAGGGATGGTAGGGCTAAAAATAAAGGAGGAGGTAACAGTGCTTGATGTACTCATCACCTTACTCATGTAACTGTAACCCCTCTGTACAGTATTTCTACAATAAAAAGCATATAAAAGTTCTGATTATCTCTTTCTAATAGCACTGGAATGGATATTCATGTGTCATCAAGTTTCACACTTAAATGCAGCATGTTTGGTTATAGAAAACGAAAGACCACCAATATAGGGAGGATTTTATTTATTTAATTTTATCTTCACCATTCTATTTCATTTTTCTTTTTATTTCTTCTCTTTTTCTCCTTTTTCCCTTGATCTTAAGGCCTCATATTTATGTGCCTTATTTTCTCATGTCCGGGACTTTACTACTAACACCATGATTCCAGTTCTAACTTATTGTTGTTTTTTGTTTGTTTGATTGATTAAAAGGACTTTTCTTCCTAGGACTGTCTTCTAACAAAAATCGTCAGATTCCTTCTGACTAGTTAGTATGAGCCACCAGTGCCACATGCCAAGATGTATTTTGTTTGTTTGTTTTAAAATTTAATGGCGAAAATTGTATGCTAATGTAAATATAAGGTAAATTAAATATGTAGTTTTAATTAGGTATCTGATAAAGAGAAGACCACTCAGAAGAGAAATGTATTTTACCGAACTGCTTGCCCTTGCCATATATGATGGAGACCTTATGGCCAAAGGGGCTGCCTAGGTCCGGCCTGGGTTTAAGTAGGGAAGTAGTGGGAAGAAGGTGCAGCCAGGTGAGGGAAAGTGTGGACATGGAAGTGATCTCAGGGCCTGGTACCCTCCCACAGTCTGATGGGAGGTGTGATCTGGGCTGCCCAGTGTGACCTCGAGGAGAGTGAGGTGATTGTCTGGGTGTGCGAGCTACCTGCCTGACATAGGTACTGAGTGGAGCCAAAGGAGCGGGGAGCTTGCCTTGCCTTCCCAGGGTGGACCTATTTTTGTATCTAGGCTTGTATCTGTCTCCTTATTTTCAGTAGTGTTTGTTTGATAAACTTGGGAGTATCAAGATTGGATGCACATATATACTATATACGTAGACTTCAATACCTTTCAGATGGGCTATTATCTTTATTAACATATTCTCCCCTTCTTTATGTTTTCTTCCTTGTGTGAGCTTGTAATCTATTCCTGCTATTACTCGTCCTTGTTTTCAACTTCTGCTTGCTTGTTATCCCTGTTGTTATTGTTTTACTTTTAGTTTGTGAATGTCTTTGGTTGTGAAGTATGTTTCATTTCGACAACAGATTTTTGGATCTTCTTTTAATCCTATCTTGCCATCTGATTTTTGATGAGGAGTTAAACCTTTCATATTTAGAATTGTGAGTGAAATGTGTTTCTCATTTCCATTGATTCGATTGTTTTATTTTTCTACTGTTTTATTGATTCTAGTGGATATTGCTTTCTCAGTTGTCATATATTTCTATATCCCTTTTGAATTTTACTTTTTCCCTTCTAATATTTCAGATTTTTTTCCTAGTCTGTATTAATAATGTGGTAGTTCTTTAACCACCTTCTGCTATGAATGTGGAGCGAATAAGTGGGGCTTTAGTCTTTGCTTTACTTAAAGATTTTCATTTTTTTTCCATGAAAATTATAATTATTCTTATTCACTTTTTCTTTATTATTGTGTGAGGAAAATGTTTCCTCAATCTTATTTTCCATCTTTGACAAATTTGAATTATATTGTCTGATATTAATACTGTGATTTTTTTCTTTTACTCATAGGACTTTTATTTATAATTTCTACTTACTTTTTCAGTTTCCACACTTTTGCTAAATTTCTCATTCATGTTGATGCTTCTCTTGTCTAGAACTTCACATAATTTCTTAACTCATTTGTCTCTTTATTTGAATGTCTTTGTAGTCATTGATTTTTAATACACTTTTTAAGATTATTATTTTTAAGTAGTTATACAAAGGAGTTGCCATTTAATGAAACAATCTTTCTGACACCTCATCCACTTCATTATCTTTGAATTCATTTACTGAATTGTTGTGAAGGTTTGGAAGCACAATATTCCCCATTTCATCTTAGATGTATTATTGTGTTGTAATTTTTGCATCTCTCAGTTGAGTTTCTCTTTCTGTGAGAGAAAACAAAATATTATAGCATGCTGCACAATTGAGAAGAAAGTAAAACAAAAACTGATTGAGAGCCTAAGTTTCTAATAAGATTGTAGAAAAATCGCAATCAGGTTCATAAATAATAAGCTGAGTTTAAAATGCTTAAAATTAGGATAATGTAATGTAAAATGGTTAAAATTGGATAATGTAAGAAATTAGCAGGAAAAGGAAGAAAGTAAGAAGACAGGAAAAGAAGCAGAAATATATAAATAATAGTGTAAAAGCATTTTCATATTGCTTTAGACATACAGAATGTTTTTTCAAATAGAAAAAAATACAAGAAATTTAAAGTAATGTTCAAGATGCTATGTCAAAAACGAACTTTACAACTTAGGGGGAGGGGGTGGGGGGGGGCAGAGATGGGAGGGCAAGTATGGTAAGGGGAAAACAAATGAGGAGGCAACAATGCTTGATAAGAAATGTACTCATGTAATTGTAATCCCTCTGTACGGTATTTTCACAATAAAAAAACTTCTTAATAATAAAAAAAAGAAAATCAAAGTAAATCAAATTAAAAATAACAAAAAACATTTATATAGCAAATTCACAAGGCAAATATAAACAGAACAAAGAAAACAATCTACTCTTCCTGCTAAATGGTGGTATAGGTTAAGGCTTGGCACAGTTTTAAATGTCAAGCATTCTCTAGTCTTCATCTCTCATTGATTTATCTTTGGCATTTCTCTTAAGAAGAGGCTCTTTTGTATGTACACTCCACTTCTAGACTTACACTGTGTTACATAACCCTGCAGAGCTCTAGAGAAACAGATGGAGTTTAGGTGCTAAGTTCTAAGTTCAATTAAAGCTGTGAGCCTTTGACAATTGTTGGAGTGAGGCAGGGGCCAGTCCTGTGAGTAGCTTGAATTCTTAGGCACCGGGTTTCTCTGCCTGGATTATGATGTTGTAGAATTTCTATGAATGTGAGGTGGTAGTTGGAGTTAGATGACAGACTGTGTAAGCACTTTAGTTTAGAAAATACTGAAATATATTAGGTTAAAGAAAAGCTTCAAATAGTGTGATATTTTTAGAATTGAAAGACAAATTCAGCAAAATAAAACACCAGGAAGTGGGTACTTAAATGTGGTGGGGTCGGGTTAAGGGGAAAGTAATGAAGAGGAGAAGGTAAGAAAATTGAGGGTAGGGGTAAGTCACGAAGAATGAGTGAAAACTTTGACAGGGAGTGACATTGATCAAGATTCATTTTATACATAAATTGCTTTTTGAATGACAATTCATTTTTACAACTACTTACTGACTAAAAACAAAACAAACAAATTTGCTGGACTTTGCACGCACCTTTCGTCTTTGGCTGAGATCCAGTGTGAGCAGTTTCACCCATCCACCAAAACAGGTGTGTTACGTGAACTCTTCATCAGCACACTTAGCAAAAGTCTCTTAAAGAACATTGTATTCAAGTTTCCACGCTGGGATTGGCTGGGAAAAGTCTACTGTTATTCATTGCCATATCAATTCTGCCACAAGTTGAAGAACAGACCAACCTAGGAGCTAGTTTTAATGATAAATTTACAATAACGTTTGCATCTCTTTTATTTTTGTATTTATTTTATAACCAAAATGCATGCTTATGGTCAGTTGTCCTGACACACAACTTTAGGAAAACCCATATTCATGATTGGTTAGAATCATCTACTCATTCAGAATATCTTGGCAGCAGATGATAATCCCCACAACATAAATTTGATTCTAGCAAGGAAACATATGGATAACAGCAGGTCTGGAGAAAACATCTAGCCAGGCTGCCCATTCACACTGTTCAGGCACAAAGAAAGGCTTTGAGATGTGAATTCTCACTTTGATATTCAAACTGGTTATTTTAATTTTAGCAAAAAACAAAAAACTGTAGAGGAAAAGAATGTGCATAATCCTTTAGGTTCTATGTGCACAATGAATATATTTGGTTTAAATATATAAAATAATAATGTGTATGAGAATCAAATTTATTTTAGCATATTAACCTCAGAATTTAACTTTTCAAAATGTTCTCAGAATGAGAACATAAACTTTACAAGATGAATTTTTGTATTATATTTTATTAAATTAATAATCACCATTTATCATGTCAATATTTGCATAACATAAACATGTCCAACATGCATTTAGAACAAGTCCCTGAGGAATATCCTTGCATTTGTTCCTATATATGAGGTGGTGAATCAAATTAATTTACTAAAGACATAATTGTTTTTTTCAGATGATAAAATGAACTTTAAGTAAATTAAGGTTTCATTTAAACTTTCATTCATTTTAAACATTTTTCTTTATATTGTAAGTTAACATGTATCCTAGATTTTCTATAATACCTAGACCAAAGTGGTGTGATGAATATAAAAAGAAAAGATTTTTAGTGGTGGCATATTGCAGAGAATTAAGGCCCAATCTAACAAATATACTTTGAAACATAGCTTTTTGATTAAATAACTGGATAATATTGAAATGTTTTCTTACATTTTGCCGAAAAATGGATTATCACTCTATCTTATATTTATATATTATTAAATATTTATCTTTTTCTTATTGTTAAAACATTGAAATTCTTTCTTCTAGTTGTTTGACACCCAAAACATTATTATCTAAAGTCACAATATTGTAACATAACATAACAGAGTTCTTACTTTTAACTATAATTTAGGAGCTGAATGAATATATAAATGATCTAAATATTAAAATATGCAAATACATATCAAAACATATCATAGTACCAAAATAATGGATACAATTTTTGTGTTTTAATATTGCAATTAAATTTTCAGTACATAAATATAAATAATTTATAAAAACCATATACTATAACCAAATGATGGTCCAATAAATTAAGAAATTTTAATGGTTAGTATAATTTTGTTTAGTTCTAGTATTATAACAAAAATACTTCAATGTGAAATGCTGAACAAAATTGATTTTCCAGTATCTTCTTCAAAGATAGCATCTTTCCCCCGGAATGAAGTTTCGCCAATAGCTTTCTATTATTTTTCACACTGGACCTGGAGTTTCCAATATACACATATTGAAACTCATCACATTCACACTATACACTCACAGTTGTTTTTTGTTTGTTTGTTTGCTTTAGTTTTTTGTTGTTTTGTTTTCTTTTCTTTTTCTTTTTTTGGCCAGTCTTGGAGCTTGAACTCAGGCTCTGGGCACTGTACCTGAGCCTCCTTTGCTTAAGGTTAGCACTCTACCACTTGAACCACAGCACAATTTCTGGCTTTTTCTATCTAGGTGGTACTGAAGAATCAAACCCAGGGCTTCATGCATGCTAGGCAAGCACTTTACCACTAAGCTACATTCCCATTCATACACTAAGAGTCTTGAAGTAGTTGAGGAATTTATTGTTGTGTGTCAAAGTGATGAATTCTCTAACTACATTCCCTCAATCAACTAAATAAAAAAACTATCAATCAATCTGTAATATTGCTTTGTATTTAATATGGAATCCTTGCCTCTCACCAACTCCACTAATAACCATAATTGAATCAATACCTTTATTCCTGTAGATAAATTCATCATGAAGATATCTATTGTCAAATACTCTATTATATGAAGTGACTTTATAACTTAATATTTAATATAATAAATATTATTTTGAAAGTAATAGTATGGAATTTTTACCACATTGTTCTTCGTTGAGTCTTCTAATGGATATTGGAAGTGATTTCCATAATTTTAAATAAGGCAACACTCAAATATTTCATAAACATAATTACCTATAAAATTACTTGATATAAGTTTGATATTATGTATGCATTTTTATTTTTATTAAATTGGATTAAAATGATTTACCTGTTAGTGAATATTTCATATCTCTAAGTATAGTCCAGTATTTTAGCTATTTTGAAATTTAGTTGTTTTATTTGAAATTGGAATAAAAAATATAGGGGACTATTAAAGGTAAAATGTCAGTCAAAAAAGGCAGATAAAAAACAATCTAGCTAGAAAATGGTGTGCTTAATTTAAGACATTCATAAGGGTGTCTTCTCTAGGCAATACACAAAAAGGTTTATCACTCAAGATAACATAAGTCAAGTCACAATTTTTAAGATCACAAATGTATCCATATCCATATATGTATATAAAATAGAATACAGATATTTTGTCCATATAGATATAATTTGCATTTTCATGTTCCATACTTATGTGTTATAATGTTTATTAATATTTGATTTTGGAAATATTGATTATTTTAGATTTCAAAACAAACACACATATAGATTTATATTATATAATAGTAACATTAAAACGACTATAAGAGGCTTGAACTAAGAACTTCTCATAATTATTCCAATTTCTTGCTGATAGCTGGTACTTTACTACTCCAGCGATGAAATATTTTTGCTGATTAGTTTCAGATACAGTCTCATAAACATTTATGCCTATGTTTGCTTCAAAGCTCCAGATATTAGCCTACAGTTCACTTTCTATAAAAATACAACAGAACTTAATCCAAACAATGGAATAAACCTGAAAACAAACCAAAGGAACAAATACCTATATGATTTCACAAAATTCGGTGTCTTTACTAGATGACAGAAAAGGAAATAATGGGACATTAAAGGAAGACAATAAGGTTCTGCACTGCCCCAAACAATAATAAAATATGCATCTGTTACTTTCTCAAACCAAACCATATTAGTGCTACAGTAAAGTGCAGCTTGTGGACATGCACAAAAGTAAAGAAATATAAATTACAACTATGTTTCATGAAATAAATCACTGGACAGTCATGACTCTCAGTACTGTTTATCAAGAAGAGATTCTCTTTGCTTTTTAAGCACAAAAAAGAAGACACACTTAATGTCTCCATAGGGAGGAGAATTTGTTTTCCAATATGCTCAGCAAAATATTGGTTTTAAAAAGTTGTTTTGTTGGAAAAGGTCAGATAATGTGATGTTAGGAAAATGAACCCTTAGATATGTATTTTAATGTTTTTTCTTTCATGCATTTGTTTCTAACACATTTATAAGATTATTTCTTTGTTGCTTTTTATGTCCCTCCCCCACAGTATAACGCCTTCTTTCACTATATTTGATGTCAGTATAACTTGTGGAGGAGATGGGGAAAAACAAGTCATTTAAGGATACAGGTGGACCTGTTGCAACAATGAGAAGTACAAGTTGTCATGTCGAAAATGAGCTTTACAATGTTGGTGGGGGGGGGGGGGAGGATAAAGGGGATGGGGGGGAGGCTGGGAAGGGAGGTGAAGGGTAAACAAAGGAGGAGGCTGCAATGCTTGGTAAGAAATGTACGCATTATCCTGCCCATGTAATTGTAACCCCTCTGTACAGTATGTTCACAAAAAAAATAAAATAAAAATAATAATAATAAAAAGTTGTTTTGTTGTTATTGTTATTTTTTCTGTTCTTTCATTTGGAAGCTCTTGTTTTTAGTATTGTTTTTCAACAATCAAAATATAAACCTAGTAAAATAATAAAAGAATAAAGAGCAGTTCATTTGAGAAACAAAAGTCCTAATCAAATATTCAAAACAAACATGATGTTTTTGCTCAAAATATCTAGTGTTAAAAACTAGCAAGAACAAATTAAGTCAATGATTCAACATATTCTCTTGATTTTCAATTGAGCTTTTAATTTTGACATCAGCTCTTCAGCTCAAGTCGAGTGCTCTACACTTGAGCCACTTCTGTTTTTTCTGGAGGTAAGAGTCTCAGGGACTTTGCTCTCTGGGCTGGTTTTGAACCACGATCCTCAGATCTCAGCTTCCTGAGTAGCTAGGATTACAGGCATGAGCCACCAGCACCCAGCAAATTTTGGACATATCTTTATAATGTGATTGTATTTGTGTGTTTGTGTGTGTCTGTGTCCATGTCTGTGTGTGTGTGTGAACATACAGATGGAAGGATTGCTAAATCACTCATCACAGTCTTTTTTTTTTTTCAAAAGACTGGTTTTTGCTTTAGTTTGTTTTCAGGTGGATTTTTCTTTTCTAATTAAGGGCCAGTCTCAGACCACAGGAATATATGACATCCACATCATGCAGATCTGGGGTTACAGGAATACACCACAAAAGCAGCCAAAGTAGAACTTCTGAATGAATGATCCTTGGAAATTTTCACATTTTTATGGATAAGAATGAAATCCCACTTATATATCTTACCAGCTATAAAAGCATATTCACAGTATACTAAAGACTTAATGAAAGACATGAAATTACTTGATGAAAATAAAAGAGAGATGCCTTCAAGCAATGGAAATGGTAAACATATGTTGATAAAGACTCCAAAAGAACAGACAATAAATTACACAAATGAGACTATAAGGAGGCAAAAGTAACTGCACTACCAATGAACCTGATGAAAGATTTAAGGGATAACAGAGAGAATGAAGAGAGATATACAACAACTATATATTTGACAAGCTGTTAATAACTAGAATATCAAGCAAATCTAAGACCTTAACCACAAAAACAAAAAGATCCAGTTGTTGTCACTCATGCCTCAAATTGCAGGTACTTAGGAATTGAATATTCAGATTAAGATAAGCCTGGAGAAAAATTACCAAGGATATATTTCAACCAACAAGCCAAATATGATGGCACTTGACTATGGTCACAGTTGCACATGAAACCATTTGTGGGAAGATTACAATCTGAAGCCATTCATTAAAAAAGATATAACAAGATACTCTCTGAAGAAACACAACTGAAGCAAAAAATTCAAACAAACAAACAACAACAACAACAACAAAAGACAGGTTGGAACTATGGAAGCCAGTACAGAGATTCCTCTGGTAACTAAAATTAACAAATGTGAGTGTGGACATACACCTTAAGGAATGCAAGTATTCGATAGTCAAGCCATCGGATCAGACTAGTCCACCTCAATTAATGAATAAAGAAAATATGATATAAAAGTTTATATTAGAGAATTATTAATTCTACATTTGCAAAAAAAATCATCATGTTAGGTGAAATAAACAAACCTGAGAAAGACAAACATCATATCACCTTTCTCATATGTGAATCTAGGTGCTACCAAAAATAAAAAAAAAATGGCCAAGGGCCAGAGGCTCATGCCTGTAACCTATTCAGAGGGTTATTCAGAGAGCTATTCAGAGGGCTGAGATCTGAGGATCACAATTTAAACCCAAATTGGGCCGGAAAGTCCATGAGACTTTACTTAGAATAAACTTTCAGAAAAGTTGGAAGTAGGGATGTGGCTTAAGCCCTATGGTTAGAAGAAAGAAAGAGAGAGAGAAGAGAGAGAGAAAGGAGACAGAGAAAGGAGACAGAAAGAGAGAGGATGAGAAAGAGGAAGAGAAGGAGAGAAGGAAAGAGAAAAAAGAGAATGAGAAAGTAAATTAAAGGAAGAGAGGAAGGGGAAAGGAAGGAAGGAAGAGATGCAGAAAGGAAAGAAAGAAAGGAAGGAAGGAAGGAAGGAAGGAAGGAAGGAAAGAAGAAGAGGGGAAGGGAGGGAGGGAAAGAAATAGTATAAAATAAGAGGTCAGTTTACTATCTGGAAATCTAGCAGGAATGGGAGTAAGAGAAGTTGTTTTAGAGAATAATAAACATGTACTATAATGATTAAGAAAAGCAGTATCATGGTCCTTTCAATGATTTAAATGAGAACTAACATGTGATTCAGTTGAGTATATATCCAAAGGAAATAGGAGGAGAATATATGCAGTTTCTCAATGAAGGACTTTTTGGAATCATGAAGAGGAGGAAATGGCAAAGTGTAAATTGTCCAACAACAGATGATTGGACAAAATTTGTAACATGTACACAATTAAACACAATTCAGTCATGAATAGAGAGAAATTGTGCAATTTTCAACATTATACATAGACATACATAATTGTGTGAAGTGAAATAAGCCAAATGCAGGAAGACAAGTACAGCATGAATTTGTTTTCATATGGAATATAAAACATTGGAAATAAGGATACCTAGAGAATGGTTGATCAATGGTCTAAGCTACAGTGAGACAGGAATTAGCTCTGCTGTGTTAACTGATAGATTTGGTAGAGATAACATTTATTTAGTGTATACATAAAAAATCTAAGAGAACTAATTTTGAATATTCTCATTATGAAGAAAAAGTAATAATGGCTAAATGATTAATAAATTACACACTGTGTATATGTATTGTAACATACTCATATAAATGTGAAAATCCATAAGACCTTTGATGGCTGGAGGATTGTTTGACATAAATAGTGGATAACCAGCTCTTCTAACCAAACCATAAGTATGTGGTTCTGAGTTCCAATCTCAGTTTTATTTTATAAAAAAAAGTCCTGAAATAACATCAATTTGAGAGTTAGGACTTAAATATGTACATTTGGGAAGAAAAAAAGCTTACTCACTGACAAAATCTACAAAAACTGAATAAGTGAAATAGCTTTCTTTAAGCTATATAATTAACAAAATAATAAAAGAAAGAATTCTACTCTTAAGGTATCATAGAAAATTTTACCCAAAGGACCAAAATTGTTCATCTTGTGAATAATAATAATAATAACATAAATCACAATGAATGTATTAGAAATCCAATGAGGATAAATGAGGTGTACTTTTGAGAAGACAGAATTGAGACAGAATTGTAAATGTAATAACAATATATTGAAATGTAATATTTTCTGTTCACAGCAGGATGAGAAGATAGAAATAATGAAGGAGAATATTCACACCTTGAATATAACACTTCTTTACTAGAATTATCCTGGCAGATATGGCTAATATTTTACTTTCTTGACAGGTCTATGTAAATGGTATTGGTTAGATGAAGTCATGATAACTATAGGCAACTAAAGTTGGATATTATGCAACTAATTTACCACTATCCAGTTCTATAATACCCCAAACATCACAAACATAATCCAAAGGATTAATCAATCGAGGATAAAATTTGTTTTCACATTGTTTAAAAAATAAAATTTTCTGTAATATTTTATTGAAAACTTGTTATACAAGCAGAGCATACAATTTTATTCAAAGAATTTAATGTGTCTTTTTGCTTTCTTACTTAAGCTTACAGATTCAATGATTTTTAATGGTGATGGGACCAAAAAGAAATAAAGAAATCTTGCAAACCCTTGATGGAATGATTGCAGGTAATGAGGAAGTAATTACGGCCCTAAGAGCTGAAATCTGATATTACATAATCAATATTCAGACGGAGCTCTTTTGTATTTGTGACTAATCATAGTGGAAGTAAAAACATAGTAAGTTATTAGAATGATTTTAAGACTTATACTGGCTTTGCATATAGGCATAGGACAATGATATTTATCCTTCAGCTCTCATTATCATCAAAACATAATTTTTAAAGGGCAGATTTGAAATTTATCAACCATTATTTCAATGTGTTTGCATTTTCAGAAATAAACTTACATTAATTCACACTAAAAAATAAATGAAAACAATAATATACAGTTGAATTAGCCTAGGGAATAAAATTCTAAAGACAACAGCAAATTTTAATGAAATAAAGAGATTTGTCCAGCAATAAACTAAAAAATATTTAATTATTGAATGTAATCACAATGACAATCACAATGTAAAATTTTGATGATATTGCAATGTGTTTCTTTGCTTTCTATTAAACAGTAAACAGTTTAATTATTTTTCATAATAACTGTCACAGTCATAAACATAAATATGCCTACCTAGTTTTTCAATCAGATATATGCATAGCTTAAAACAGGGCAGTGCAGATACTTTCCTGCCATTTACTTTCCATACATATATGTATATGAATACATTAGAAGAATATATATATATATATACTCTTTATATATATATATATATATATACTCTTTATATTATTTGTGAATATTTTCATTTATTCAATAGATTGCTCAAATGTAAAACTCATAAGTTAGTCTAATTTTATTTTATTATCAGAACCATATTTTAATCAATGATACTTATCAAGATGGAATATATGCATTTTGATCAAGGAAGGTATAATATACATGAACAACATTTTTATTGGCATACTAGTCAGAAAATGAATACTACTGAAAATGAAATACTATTGAAAATGAAATACTATTTAAAACATGTATATACCAATGTTGTAAACCAAAAATAAGAATATATATACTCTTTACTTCAGATTCAGAAGAATGTAATTTTAATTACATGTAAAAATAAATGTAAAGCTCTCTTTTGGAAAACTGTATGTTTTTAATAACATATTTATATTCAGTTATCAGCCACTTAATTTTCAATTAAAGTTACATATATTTAATATTTCAATTATTCAGTTTATTAAATGTAACAAACTCTAACTGAAATCTTCTAAAATGGGTAAAAAAATTAATTGCAATTTAGAATGTTGCATTTATTTTTTTAAAAAATCCTGCAGCCCCACAGAATTAAAATAAAAGAATTGAAATGTGTAAAGCTACGTAACTGAAATCAAGAAATATGACAAATTTTCAAATATTACATAACCATATTCCTAATAGATTTCTGAAAATTTTCATTTACCTTTGAAATACAAAGTCAAAGGCAAGAGTGGTCATGAGTAACATCAAAAATTATATTTATATATATTGTTTATTATTCTGTTACATAAATGTTTATATATATAAATAAAAGTTAAAATAACCTGAAATTAAAATTAGTAGCTAATGTTTTCTATCCATCTGTTACATTGCAAGCACTTAAGGCATGACTAATAAATAAAAATGACTCATTTATTCCTTTTATATTTACCATAAAGTCTAATTACAAAAATAAAATCTTAATAAATGACATAATTTTAGAAGTGCTAAGAAAAATGTAATTTTAAATATGAATATTACCATTAGAAATATGAATTGCCTAGCTTTAGTCAATGGGATTAATAAAATGACAACAAACAGATATCAAAGATCAAGTCATTTGCCTTAAAATAAAAATTTCAGGCAAATGTAACCAAGGAACAAATTTTCAATTCATTTATTTCATAATTTATATCCAGTTTCCAAATGCTTGAACTTTTCAGATACCTGAGAGGAAGTATGGAAAATAACATCTAAGTGTCTCACCTAATTCAATTAGCGAAAGCTTGACCTGAGGTCCACTATGTTGGCAGCACCCTGCTGATACAACCATTTAGCAAACCAGTGAAGTGTCTGCTGCTGGGTAAGTCTGGCTTTGTTAGAATAATAACTGAGTGCTAATTCTCCTAGTTGGTTAACTGAGCAAGTAAAATATTTCCTACTTTCCCCCCATAATGTGGAAAATTTGTTACTTCATAATTTATCAAATATTTTATTCTCTTCTAACCAAATTATGGTCAACTTAAACACATTGTGACATCTCTGCAGTTTATATTATGTCATTTTTTGACAGTATCAAAATGTTTATGTCTTAAAATTATAATGTTAGTAGTTCAGCAATGTGAATATGAGATTTTCTGTAAATTATGTCATTAATAAAGCAGCTCTCACACTCTACATACATTAAGTCAAAAATATCTTTCCATATACTGAGTGTTAAAATTGTCACATATTTGATTAGAATGATTTTGAAATGTGCAATATTCTGCCTGATCTAATTTTAGGAATGTGCATTTATCTGTAAAATTTCCAACAATAATGCAGCAGAAGACTATGCAACTTGTATTTTCAAATTGTTTGTTAAAAATTCTTTAATACTTGCCTTTGTTATTTTAAATCATTTTAATGTCAATAACAATGGTGGCAGTGAGATTCTACAATATCAGGAAGCATATTTTTTAAAGTTAAATATGTATTTAGTATCATCTGGACACATTTTGCTAGTAATCTGTTTGTACTTTTCAAAATGTTTCTCTGATGATGAAAAACAGGTCCAATGTTATCAAAATATGGAAGTTCCAATACCCTCTTTGATAAACATGACATGCTATAAATTTGATTGTGTAAAGTTGGAAAAGTTTTCACTTTATCTCATTATTTTTGCAGCTTTTCCACTGAAATAAATACTACAGTTTTCTCTTGCACACTCCATCATCTATACCAGTTCACATGTCCTCAAAACAATGCAACTCTTTCTTTAAAAAATAACCCATAGCAGTTTATGAGTAAGTTGGGATTGAGTTGATTTCATATAAACACTTGGTTATGTATTATATATGTAGATATTATCTACATCGATTGTGTTTTTAAGATGTCTTATTTTGCTATAAACTTTTTAGGAACGTATCATGCAAGGGTCCAGAAAAAGTGAACAAATGGCATTCTTTTGTGTGTCTGAGTAGTCACATAGTTATTATGAAGCATAGATTATCTAGAAAAATATTCAGAGTTTAAAGTAATTATTATGTTGAGAACAATATTATTTTACCTTGTACTCCAAGCAATACAATTTCTTCTGACAATTCATCCAGCAATTACAATGTACTTGTATTATTTCATGGTTTAATAGAGGAGGAAAGATGTATTTAGACTTATAAAGATAAATCCTGATCACAGGGAGAAGTGTTGGTGTGTGTTAACCATAATAAACTCATGGCCATTACACACAGGATTGAAATGGAAAAACAATCTGTGTTATAGCTCATGTTCAGGCCTTTACTCTAGACAAGCTATTTGTACATTACTTTGCCAAATGAGATTTTTAGGAGGTAGGATTGTGGACTAGGTCATTCATAGGCTACAAAGTATAGAGCTGTCCTCGATGAGAAATACTCTGAAAATATTTTTTTTTCATAGATTTAATGTAGAAATGCTATCCAGAGGGAAGAGACAAATAAGATCTAAGGAAAGAGGATGAGGGAAAGGGAAATAGCAGAAGCACTATACTTGCTAAAGCTGGGTGAAACAAGTCTAGAGTTATTGATATTCTCCCAAGCCTAAAGGGTATATATGGTCCTGAAGTAACAGCATACTTTTTTACTACTTGTTGAAAATAAATGCATCTTTTGAAAATTCAAGCAATCTTTAAAATGTCATTGAATCCTTTAAAGATGAGATATGAGTGTTAGTACAAATAAGGATAAAGTAAATCTATTCATTTAATTCTGATTTTGTTAAAGCATGGAGAAGAATAGATTTGAGATAAATATGTACTTGTAATATTTATATAATTTATTGATTGAAAATAAGTTAATGATTGCCCAATCAAAATGTGAGAAGAAATGTTTTAAGCTTTACATACTCATAATAGTCATTTTTAGATGCCAAAATTGCCAGGTCATAGAGTAAGCAAGTACTCTATTAACTATTACCCTAGGCTCTTCTATCAGGAGATTTTTTTTTGTTTCAATGAGATTTTTATTTATATTTGTAAATTGAATGTTGACTGTCCTCCATTGAGTTGACTAGCTGAATAAAATTTTTTAAAGTCTTTTTATAGAAAATAATTTTCTCCTGCCTACATGGATAAGCTGAGCTATCAGTCCTCTACCCTTGTACCTAAACTTAACTACATTTCTTATTGTTCTCAGGGCTTAAGACTTTTCAAACAGAAACTATAATATGCATTCCTCTTACTCTTTGATTGGCTGGCTATAAGTTCTGGAACTTATCACCCTCCAGAATCACAAGAGCAAATTATTTACCACACATTTTTAAGTGTATACAATATTATAATATTAAAATTATAAAATATTTACAATATTAAAACATATGTGTTTGCTTATAAAGGATATATAGGTTTGTGTATGTGTGTGAATGCATTTCTGTGTATTCTTGGTCCTGTTCTCCTGGAGAATCATGGCTAAAATGATCCTTACAATCTTAATATTGACTTTGATATTAAAAATAAGTTAGATGTTAATATAAAGTTGATGTACAGAGTGGTTACACTTGTATGAGTCAGGTAGAATACATTACATCTTGGACACTGTCACCCTTCCCATCTTTTCTCCCAGGTTTTCCATCAGGACAGCACAACAACTTGTACAGTGCATTTTTTTTTTTTTTTTTTTTTTGCCAGTCATGGACCTGAACTCTGGGCCTGGGCACTGTCCCTTAGCTCTTCAGCTCAAGGTGAGCGCTCTACCACTTGAGCCACAGCACCACTTCCGGCTTTTTCTGTTTATGTGGTGCTGAGGAATCGAACCCAGGGCCTCATGCATGCAAGGCAAGCACTCTACCACCGAGCCACCTTCCCAGCCTGTACAGTGCATTTTTGGCGTAGTGTCTAGTGACTACCACTACTGTATTTGTTCATCCTTTGTCCCTGCAGAAAAGTTCATCTGTCTAGGAAATCAAATATTCAATGAATTTACAAGTTCACATAGATTTCTGTAAAAATGTCTATAAAAATAACAAATTATTTCTATAATAAATGTTTTAGTGATAAAAATCACAGCATAGTATTTTGTGGAATATTTGTTATAAAATATTCAAATTTAAATATTATTCCAATAATATTTCCTTCCTATTTAGAATTCATATATTAATCAACAAATTTTTAGATTGTGAAAAATATACTTTCTTTAAAAGGGTAGAATGGTTAAAAGAAAACTTGACCATAAACACTCAAATCATAACATTGTTATACTGTAAATATTTAACAGACAATTCTCCAAAAAAAGCTAGAAGGACTTTCTTGATGTTTTTGACATTTCTGTGATGCAAAATTCCTTCCCTATGCTGATTTCATGTTTCAATTTGACATCATTAAATGCATATTCATTAATGATTTCTGTATCAGGACTGACTATCAAGTCTATCTGTACTGAGGGAATGTTTTAGAAAGAATTACAGCTGTTTCATAATAATAAAATGTAGGCTGAGATTATGAATTTAGAATTTTTAAATAGTTTATTCATATGAAACAACCTTAACTTTACCTGAGTGATCATTTTCAATATAACAATTTTTCCAATCTGACACATATTTCAGTATTGTTAAATTAAGATCCTAAAACAAAACAAAACAAAAAACCCACTGCTTTGCTTGCACCACCATCTTTTTCAAATATTTTTCATTTCTTTAGTTATGTTACTCATGGA
The DNA here is from genome assembly GCF_019054845.1 of Dipodomys spectabilis. Taxonomy (NCBI): domain Eukaryota; kingdom Metazoa; phylum Chordata; class Mammalia; order Rodentia; family Heteromyidae; genus Dipodomys; species Dipodomys spectabilis. The sequence goes on from NW_024870709.1 coordinate 15,949,302, forward strand.
ATATCCAATTTCTATCACAAGATGATCTTTCTTCCTCAAATCCAATAAGATAAAAATATATTCTTTTCTCCATGTTTATTTCTTGCCTCTTTTCATTCTAAAAAATGTACAAGAAGTAGAAAACTGCATGGCAATAATATTTTTGTTTAATCCTCTAAAGGTGGCTTCAAATTATGTGGGACCTTGATCTCTCAAAATTACTTATAAAAGTATATGTCACATTCAGTAATGAAAATACTTCATTTATAGTCATACAGAACATTATTATAATAGTACTTAATGTACTCATAAGGAAACAAAAAGGGTTTACTGAAGACTTTTTGCTAATACACGGACCTGACATCAGAATTTTAATCTTTCAGTATTTCCCCAGGCCTCTTTGTTATCATTTTCCTGTAGAGAGAAGGCTGACCTATTTTCAAGGCTTCACTAAATATTGCATATGCAAATGACATCTTTGCTATATTATTTTCCTGATCAGCAGATATTAACACATAGATTCTCTCAGATGTTGCAGAATAAATTGTACAATGCACACTACTTAAATATAATTATTTTGCGTCTAACATATATATATGTATATAGATATAGTTTCAAATGAAGTTATGAAAACTCAGGCACAACTAAAGAAATCAATTATGGTCTTTTTTTTCCTCAAAGGACAACTTTTACATTATGGGTTGGCAGATGTCCAGTTACTATGAGGAATAGACCCTTTTTCTTGACCTTGGATAAAAGAATATGTTCTAAGGATGAAATACTTCACAAATAGAGGCCATTAAAATAATGTTTTTCCTCTTTCAAGTAGATAGAAGCTTTGCTTTTAATTAAGGATCTCCTATTTTCCAGGGATGCTGAAGAAATTAACAAGGGCTCAGAGGCAAATATACTCAGTTTGAAAAGCAGAATTGCTAATAAATAACTTAGGATTAAATAGCAATCCTAATATCAAATTCCAAAGCCATGTACTCAGGGGATGTGTGATATTTCAAGTAAATTTAGACTTAGAGTTTGGGGTTAATTTAGTTTAATTTTTTGTTATAGATAGTCTATGTCCTACTCTAGAACACTGCACAGGTAATATCAGCAACTCCATAAATCTCTTTTTCACTTACATTGAAAGTTTGAATTTAAGCTGTGTTCTCTGAGGTAAAGGGTCAGGGGTTTATCCACTAAGCCAGCAAACCCCTTATTTCAAGTATTTTGAGTCTGGGTATTTCTTTGTGACAGAAGACACTCATGAGGAATTATGTGCTATGCCTGAGGGCAAAGAACTACAAGAAAGCCAGCCTTATTAAGAGTACATGTGCTGCAGCCTGATGGATTTTGACCTTCAGAATGACACAAAGGCAAAAATGAATGCAAACTACCTTCACTGCTGTTAAACATGAAAACAAAATGATCCATAGGACTTAAAAAATAAAAACAAAATTGTTTATCAATATTATGGTCCAGAGTGTATAAAGAGCAATCTAGTATCAGTCTTAAGAGGATAGAAGCTCAAAGACAAAAAGAAGCTCTTAAGAACTGTGGGTCAAAGAAGATACTGGGTATATAAAGAGTTTGGTAATCTCAGCTGATATAGTCTGGCATTGTTTGTCTCCCATAAATGGGTAAATTGACCTTTCATTGTGATTTGAACACAGAATAATTGTTCTATGCCCAAACACCACCACAGATTACATCCTTTCCAGGTGACATTTTTAAAAGCACATTTTTTTCTTTTTCTGTTTTTTTAAATTTTATTTTATTGTAAAGATGCTGTATAGAGGGGTTACAGTTACATGAGTAAGGTAATGAGTCCATTTCTTGTGGAGCATTGTGACCCCCCTCCTTTGTTGTTCTCCCACTATCCCTTCTCTCCCCCACCTCCCTCATTCCTTGCCTCGCACCCCCACCCCAAACACCCCTCTCTCCGCCATAGTTATAAAGTTCACTTCCAATATAGTGTCTTGTGGGTGTCATTGTTGCAATGGGTCATCCTGTGTCCTTGTTTCAGTGTTTTGTTATTCCCTTCCCCTCTCCAAATTAGACAAATGTATATACAATATGCAGTGTACCAAAATCAAGTATAGTGACAACAGGGGGGAAGAACATACAAAGGAAACAAACAAAATCACCTAGTACATTAAAAACAACAACAACAAAGAAAAGACCTCTTGTGTCCATATCTTGGGGTTCATTTTGCTTAGCATCATCTTATATGGTCCTGTGTACACAGCTTTTGAGCTTTTCTGTTAATCTGATAAAATTATCCTAGATGTATACTAATTTCTGCCAGTGAGGAAAACCATGGGGTCTATATTTCTTTGAGTCTGGATTACTTTGCTTAATATGAAATTTTCCAAGTCTTTCCATTTCCTAACAGATGGACATTTTTATTGGTAATAAGTACATTAAGGTTTTAATTATTTTCACAATTAAAAAAATAAAATTAAAAAAGAATAATTGAAACAAGAGGCCATAGGAAGGTTTTTTGTTTGTTTGTTTGTTTGTTTGTGGGTCCAGTCGTGGGGCCTGAACTCTGGGCCTGGGTGCTGTCCCTCAGCTCTTCAGTTCAAGGCTAGTGCTCTACCACTTGAGCCACAGCGTCACTTCCGGCTTTTTTCTTTTTGCTTATGTGATGCTGAGGAATCAAACCCAGGGCCTCACACATGCAAGGCAAGCGCTCTACCACTGAGCCACCTTCCCAGCCCAATAGGAAGGTTTTTAAGCAGTCTTGTATTTTCCAGTCAAGATAATTTTAAATAATAATTAGGTAAAAAATAAAAAATAAATAAATTAGCAACTATAAATATTACTAAGGTAATTGTTTTATCTTAAATTAATAATGAGTACAATAAATTGCAAAAGCATACTAAATTCTTTAAAAATGGTATATAAAATCTGTACTGAGCAAATAGCATCGGTGTCTTGGAATTACAATGGAATAGATTATATTTTTAACTAAAAGTATAATATTTTTGTGTATGCATCTTAAAGATTTACTAATAAGTTGAAATAGCAAACTTCTTGGTCCTCATTAGCAAATATATCCTTTCAGAGTCTTCCCATTACATAGCTCCAACTTTAAGGTCCTGTGCTTTGTGCAAAAGCTGAGTTAAGTTGGCTTAATTCTCCTTCCAAATGCCGGGGAGCTGTCAGGAGAGAAAGTCCACTGCAAGCACAGCTTCTTGAACTCCCAGAGTCCTCAACAGCATCTCACACTACAGTCTCCAGCGTGGTAGCTTAAAGGCCTATTTTCATCACAAAACCAAAAAGAATAAATAAAGTCACATATTTTAGAGAAAAAGTGGCATTTAAACAAATTGAATTCAATATAACATTTCTAATATTCATGTATTTTTAAAGGTGCAAATGTTTCATACAGTAACAATACTACTTACAATTAGAATATTGTCATAATACATTTTTTCACTCCCTTTTCCTGTGCAAGAAACAGGAAATATTTCATTCTGCATCAGTACTTTGTCCTATTTTTACTAAATACAAGAAATATGGAAATACTACAAAAATACTACTCTAATATATACTATATGATATATATATATATATATATATATATAATTTTTCTTAGTGCTAGCATTCCACTGCTGGCTCTGTGTGTGTGTGTGTGTGTGTGCGAATTTGTTTGTATGTGTTTGTGTGTATGTTGTTAATTGGAGATGCAGGGACTTTCCTTCTTAGACTGACTTTGAACTATGATCCTCAGAGTATAACCTCTTGACCTTGACTAGCTAGGGTTGCAGGTATGAGCCACTGTCCAGGTTATTACAAATTTTAATAAATTAATTATTGAAAATTGTACTGACATTTTTGGAGAAATTAATTTTGTAAAATATTTGTATATCAAAACATGACATAAAGTACATGATAGTGTTTCATGTCTGTAATTGTAGCTACTCAGGATGCTAAGATCTGGAGGTTTAAAGACAGTTTGAGCAGAAAAAAAATGTCTAAAGGTTTCATCACCGAAATTCCTTGAGTTAATACATACCATCCCTGTCCGCAAACAAGACAAGCCTAGTTGTTGATGTTTTCAGGGACAGCAAACTTTTGTTGCTAAGACATTCTTAATATCACTGCCTTAATATCACTATATCTATATGCCTTCCAGATCCCATTCTAGGTGCTATTTCTGATACTTTTCCATGTATCCTTTAGAGCCTTTCAGTATTGTCTACACTCCTGGCTTATCTATGTTTGACAATGTTTAAAAAAAAAAAAGTGTATTGCTATGCAACTAAGAGAATTGCTACAGTTATTCGAGGACACATTTTTTCTTGCATCTATGTATTGTCGCACAGTTCACGTGCAGCCTGTGTGGCTAGCGGTAGGTGCCACCCTAACTGCAAACCCCAGGGCTTTCCCATGCCATTAGGCTTTTCTGTTGAGCAGCATGTCTTTCGTGCTGTGCCTGCGCCCTTATAACATTATAAGTCTCAGTAACTCTTTCTGTGTGGAACAGTTTCAAAGTCTAGAGATGCTCTCTCAGACAACTCTTTAGAAAACTTTGACTTACTTCTATTTTCTGGTAAGTCTTGAAGTTGAAAATTTCCTAGAAACGTAGCAACTGACTCCGTCACAGTTTTATCAGATGAAACACAAAGCATAAGTTTTGTTTGACTGTAAATCAGGCTTAGCTGCTAAATGCTTAGCTCTTACTACTAAACTCTGAACACTTACTAGAGTTTACACAGTAGCTGAAAGGAATACTCTACCATTTCCAGGGACTCAAATTTGGAGACTTTGACACACCTAGAAATTCTAGGCTTTTGTTGTTGTTATTGTTTGCTTCCTTCCTGTCTTTCTTCCTGTCTTTCTTCTTTCCTTCCTGTCTTTCTTCCATCCTTCCTGTCTTCCTTCCTTCCTTCCCTTCCTTCCTTCCTTCCTTTTTTTCCTTCTCTCTTTCCTTCTCTTTCTTTCCTTTCCTTTCTTTCTTTCTTTCCTTTCTTTCTTTCTTTCTTGCTTGCTTTCTTTCTTGCTTGCTTGCTTTCTTTCTTGCTTGCTTGCTTTCTTTCTTTGTTTCTTTCGTATTTTCCTACAATTTTCAATGTTCATGTAATTGTGCTCTTGTAAAAAAGATTCAAGTTTCAACCAAATGCCAGTTTCTCATGCCTGTAATCCTAACTACTCAGGCAGCTGAGATCTGAGGATCACGGTCCAAAGCTAGCCTAGGCAGAAAAGTCCCTGAGATTATAATCTTCAAGTAATCACAGAAAAAGCTAGAAAAGGTGCTATGGCTTCCACACTGGGGAGTGATAGCCTTAAGGAGAAGAAGTTCAAGGACAGTGCCCATGCCCAGATTTTACACAGGAAAAAAAATCAAAAAGATTTAACTTTGTAAAATTGTATTGTTTACTGTCCAGTCCAAGCGAATGAGGTTGATTACATATTTCTAGAAAATAAGGATGTCAAGAGTATTCACTATTGGGCATAAAATAAATTTGCATATACTTTCTGCATTCATGTTATAAACTCTCCATTTTTGGCTGATCTTATTGAGTATTAAGCAAATGTGTTACCCTTCAAAAGACAGACAGATGCAAAAGGATAGCAAGCAATTGTTGGATATGTTTTGTGACAGTCAAATTTCCTGTGAGCACCCTCACTTTTGTCCTTGTGACTACATTTGTCTTTTATCAGAAGGGATATAACCCTTAAATAACATTCTGTAGTGACATTCGCAGCCATGCCAATCAGTACTGAATTACTTACCATTATACTATAGTTACTTCTTGTTATCCCTAGGAGATTGGTTCTACAGGGGATACAAATATCCCCAAATGCCCACGTCTCTTAAATAAAGAGGAAATTATTCTAATTTCTCTATCAAACCTACTCAAACACAATTCATGCAACCCATGTATGCCTAAACAGAAGTAATCTGGATGGTGATGGTGTGGTTATAACCTTGGTTTAAGAATAAACGTGATTGCTGAAACTCCAGGTTTTTAGTAGATTCTAACCACCAACAAAATTACTGATATTATAATAAAATCATAGATTGTAACTTTAGGGTAACATGTATTTTGTTGGACATAGTTGTTTATGCCCTATAATCCCTGCTATGAAAAATTAGGAGTGAACTAGCCTGAGGTTTATCCTGGAGAAAAAAAAGTGAGAATACATCTGAAGAAAAACAAAACTTTAAAAACAAATACAACTAAAGAGCCATCTAGAAACCATCTTGCGTGGTAGAGGTGCGCAAATACAAAGATCTAACTTTAAAGTCAGAATGACAAAAAAAAAAATTTAAACAATTTGTTTTGTTGATAACTTTGTTCAAGCTCCTCAGATCCAGTATGTAATGTATGACATAATAGTTTCATTAAAGGATTGGCAAAGCTCACCTTGAATGATTTGCTTTGCAATACAACATTAAAGGGAGAAAGGTCTCCCTTCTATCTTCAACAAGAGATCCTACAAGCCTGGCATCAGTGGCTCTTGCCTGTAATACTAGTGACTCACAAGATCTGAAATCAGAGTTTAAACCCAGCCAGGCAGGAAAGCCCAAAGGACTGTAATCTATACTTAGCTACCGCCCCCCCCCCCCCAAAAAAAAGGCCAGAAAGGAGTTGTAACTTAAGAAGTGGAGTCCTAGCCTTGAGCACAAACAGGCTTAGGGACAGTGCTCAGGCACTGAGTTCAATTCCCAGATCTGGCATGGGAGAGAGAGTGAGACAGAGAGAGAAAGAGAGAGAGAGAGAGAGACAGACAGACAGATTGAGATCCTACAAATTGTGCTTCTTTACAACCTTATGCAAAAATGTCAGCTTTCAGAGGAAATCTATCAAAGACAAAATAAATAGATATGGACTTAAAAAAAAGGATTGACAAAGACAAATTTGCTTACTTGAACAAAGATTTTTTTTTCTTTTCAGTCACAGATTATTTCCATTTTGTCTCCTTTATCCTCGGTTTTTTCAGCTTAGAGTCAATAAGATAATACTACTGGTCTTATGTGTGCATGAGTGAAATAAAATTTTGACCATAAATGGAAAGTCTATAAGGTGTTTGCACACAATTAGACATGAATCTAAGAAGCCATTGACTAAAGTAATCAATTGATTATATAATATAAATAAGCTATGTATATCTATATTTAATTTTAGATAATATTTTATTCTTTTTAATCTTTTGAGTATTTTTTATTCTTAGTTTTCCACATCACTTTTTGATCTCTCACAGGTAATAGAGTACATACACATCATCAGATTCTCCCAGAATACTTGATTAAAATAAAGTTTCTTGAGATAACTGAATCAAATTAACAAAGATCAGAAAGTGACTTTTAAACTTAGAAATATCTAAGTAAATTCTGAAATTCCACATCTTATGATGCAATCGTGCAAGATAGAACTGAAAAATTTTCATGTTGCACACATTTCCTGTAATGTTAATACTGCTAGTAATGGAAATTCACTTTAAGAAACACTTCCCAGGAAAAAAATATGTTTTTAACAAATTCTAGGAGATTCTTGTGTTAAGATTCTGAAGAACAATTTCAAGATATACCTCCAGCATTTTTTTCTGTTTTTACAGGACTCAATCCCAAACATATTCAAGCAGGAACTGTAGCATCATCATTAGCATTGTTTTCCATTGTGGTGATTGCTTGTATGTGATTACTTATAGTTAAATGCATGTATTTTAGGAACTCCAAAGTGAAGTTTATCTGATACTTTGTCTTTCAATAATATCAGAGTTATAGCATTTGTAAGACCACAAAACTGAAGAACCAAAGTCAGGCTAGTATATGAAAATAAATACTAGCAATGGGGCTTTTCAATGATGATATTAATAATTTTCTGCCCAGCGAAATATGAAACAGTTTTACTCCACTTAAAATTATGGTTTAAATACTTCATTCTTCCAAAGCATGCCATCAAACGAACTGCATAATCAATAGAGGGTGTTGTGGCTCCACATTTTAGAAAAGAGAATGTCAGTATCACAGTAAGAGATTCTTCTGTAGGAGAGTTTTGTCTACCTTATAAAAATAGCCTCTTTTAATTAAAAAATAAGAAGGATTTTTTTCAGTTTGTCATAATATAATGCCTTAAGAGAAAGTATAATGCTCTTCATTTTATTCGAACTATGCAATCTTGATAATTAGAATCTCACTTCCTAAATTCGGCTGCATGATAACATCTTTTTACAAACTCAGCTTGTAAATTAGGTGCTTATTGATGAAATATCATAATCAAAATTGAGCTAGAGAAAAGAAAAAAATGAATCTGAAATGAGTTACCAAAGGAAATCTTCTTTGGGATAATTCAGGATAATGTGAGGCTTTGAATAGTATGTACTATGTAAGGTGCAAAGATAAATAATACACATTGTAATTGATTGGCTCAGAGAACTTCAATGTTATTAAAGATTTCTACAGTGTTGTATATTTTGCAATTTTCTTTGCTTTTGGACACCAAAGAGATGAATAATAATAATAAAAGACAAAAACAGAAATGTATGCCAGAAAAGAACCACAGTGTTCATTAATTTCAGAAATTCATTTCATATATAAGGAAATATTTAATCTTAAAATGTTGAAAGACATGCATTACAGTAGAGTGCTATGAGAAGAATGGATAGCATTTTTCCTCATTTTGAAGATTCACTAGACAGGGTTTCATTATTGCATTCTATTTTACTGTGAAACATTAGAAGAGCAATTTAACCTTTTACTGTCAAGGAAGTTTGAAGTTTTAATTGTTGTTGTTGTTGTTGTTGTTGTGATGGTGTGCATTTGTTGATTTGGTTAAGGCTGAGAGTTATGTTTCCCTACATTTTATTCTCTGATACTTAGATTGTAATTAAGAGAGAAATTGACCTGGGATTTGAAAGGCTATATTAAGGCATGGACCTATAATCTCAGAAAGTTCTGATAGTTCTAGTCAGTCATAAACATTTGGGATGGTGTTCTTAGGTTATCTCCTCTACTTCATTTATTTTTGGAACTGATCCTTGAGTTAATCACTCTGATTCCAGTTGTCCATCAGGTATTTGGTGTTAGATCTAATAAATAGTTTGTTACAAATGTAAAATCTCTCCCACAGCTAAAAATCTCTATGGATCTCCATCTGAATTCCTTTTCTAGTATACATCAAATGAACATGTCCTTGATTTTCTTTTCTTTTGTATGAGTGCTAGCTTGTCCATCACCATTATAGTTATTTTTGTAGACTCATTGATTTTTCTAATCCAGATTTATTTTTTTCAGAATTATTCTAAATTTGGGTAACAACTAATTCATATGACACAACTAAGTAATCAGGTTGTTTCTTGGATAGTATCTGAATAATACATTATTCCCTATTTTTTCTTATTCTTTACTATGCATAAAGAACTAGGCAAGCATAAATAAGAAGTGTGTTTACTATAAAAAGATAAACAATGGCAGAACAAAGTAACTATCAAATTTGCTATAGATTATAGTGGATTAAAAATGCATTGTTATAGACTTGAGAGGCTTAAATTATGAATATTTATTTTCTGAAAGTTATGGAGGGCTAGAATCCAAGAGTCAAGATTATCCTGGAAGGAACTTGACCTCTGAGAGTTTCTCCTTCTCCATCTTCCAGTGTGTGTGTGTGTGTGTGTGTGTGTGTGTGTGTGAGAGAGAGAGAGAGAGAGAGAGAGAGAGAGAGAGAGAGAGAATATTCTTGAGAAACCTCAGTGTAACCCTTTTCATCATTCTCTCCCATGCCTCTCACTAGCCTTTCCTCACTATTCTGTGGCCCTACTTGAAAGATTAATTTTATTCCATCAGGACCACACAGTTATACTCTTACAGAATCTTAATTTCTTCCTTAGTGATATTTCCTTTATTATAGTCATACTAGGTTTGGTACTGTTAGGTTTTTATGCTTGGAGCACACAAGCATTTAGCACATAACATTTCTTTAGCACATAATCAAATAACTGTATAATTATATAAATAAATAGGTAATAATAAAGTATCATTTGTTTGAGTGTTTATAATTAATTATTCTTATTCATCTCAAATATCTGATTCCTTAAAGAAAGTTTATGTATGTATTAAATTTTATTATGTACCTATTAAAATTATTTAACTGATATATTGTACATAATATTGAGATAACATATAATGATTTAATATATACTGATATTCTATATTGTTTTTAGGTTAGTTTTTATTTAAAATATAGTGTTAAATATCTCCCCAGATAAATAGAAAACAATTTCTAGAGAAGAGACTTGTAAATCTATATTATAACAGAGTCACCTAAATCATCTATAAGAAATTCCTTATAGGTACCAAACTTAATAAACAAAATCTAAGTCATTGGGTATCTATTTCTTATACCATGATAAGAAGATGTTTAATACAATTTTGGCTGTCATATTAAAATGCAGTAACTGATTGGCAGTACTCCTGCGTACCATGACAGACACCGTTACTATCATAGCAGACATGGCCTATATATGTCCCTTTGTCAAAAGTTAAAAAGAGAACAGATGGAGAAAATTAATATCTGCAATAGGCAATTTTAGCTGAAGGTGATTTGTTCTTTATATGTTGTTAAAATACATTTGATAAGTTGATATCTTTTATAAACATGTATAACTAATTGTGACCCAGATCTTCAATGTCAAATGTACCTTTCAGTATACATAAGAAGGAAAATACAAATAATAAAATAAAGTTTAAATAAAGAGGATAAACTAAGTATTAGTGGCTAACACCTGTAACTCTAAATACTCAAGAGTCTGAGAATTGAAAGATCCATCCCAGGAAGAAAAGTTCATGTGCTCTATCTCCAAACTAACAGGAAGAAAATTGGACTGGAGGTATTACTCATACACTACAGTGCTAGCAGATCACACAAGCCTTGTAAACCAGAAGCCTTGAATTCAACTGTAGCCAACACAAACAAACAACAAATAGAGGCAGTAATTTATTGAATAATACTAGGACTTTTGAAAATAAATTCCTCTAAGCATTTAAATTTTCTTTTTTTTAAGTGAAAATAAAAAGGTAACTATTTATTGCAATGTTTTGACTCCTATAATGGTAAATATTGGATAGCATAACTGCATATGCCTTAAAATTAATTTTTAGAGCCCTTCAATTGTCCATAATAATTGAACTTAGAAAAGATTTTCTACCGAGTAAGTTAATGGTTAAAAAGTAAATTAAGGCTTAGAAAAGTCCACGACCGGATGGATTTACAGCTCAGTTCTACAAGGCCTTCAAAGCAGAACTCATACCAATACTCCTCCATCTCTTTAATGAAATTGAAAGCAAAAATTCCTACCATACTCTTTTTATGAAGCCAGCATAACCCTCATCCTAAAACCAGGCAGGGATTCATCAAAAAAAGAGAACTAAAGACCCATTTCTTTGATGAATATCGACGCAAAACTTCTCAACGAAATCTTGGCCAATCAACTTCAACAAGTCATTAAAAGAATCATACACCATGATCAAACAGGATTCATTTCAGGGATGCAAAATTGGATCAATATATGCAAAACAATACAATTCATCACATCAACGTGAGCAAGGATAAGACACATGGGTATCTCAATAGATGCAGAAAAAGCATTTGACAAGATCCAACACCTCTTTATGATTAAGGCTCTGGAAAACTAGGAATCCATAGAACATTCCTCAATATAATAAAGGCTGTAAATGACAATCCTAAAGCCAGAATTATACTTAATGGCGAGAAGTTAAAGCCATTTCCTCTAAATTCAGGAACAAGACAAGGGTATCCACGCTTGCCACTTCTCTTCAACCTAAAATGCTAAGCTACAGCAATAAGAAAAGATGCAGACATGAAGGGGATCCAAATAGGAAAGGATGAAGTAAAACTCTCCCTCTTTGCAGATGACACGATCTTGTATTTAAAGAACCCCATGGACTCCACTCCCAAGTTACTTTGAGCTGATCAGAAACTTTGGCACAGTGGCAGAGTACAAAATTAACACTTAGAAATCAATGGCTTTCTTGTATGCCAATAATGAGTAACAGCCCCACAAAAAATAAAATCCTTAGGAGGTAACTTGACAAAAGAGGTGAAGGACCTGTATGACAACAACTTTAAAAACCTGAAAAAGGAAATTAAAGAAGAACTAAGTAAGTGGAAAAACCTCCCATAATCCTGGATTGGGAGGATTAACATCATGAAAATGGCAATACTGCCAAAGCTTATCCACAAATTCAATGTGATATCTATAACATTCTAACCTCATTCTTCAATGAATTAGAAGAAGCAACCCAAAAATTCATATGGAACAATAAAAGACCTCGAATAGCAAAAACAATCCTTAGTAGAAAGAACAGCGCTGGAGGAATATCAATTACAAATTTCACACTCTACTACAAAGCCATAATATTCAAAACACCTTGGTACTGGCATAGAACAGACCTGAGGACGAATGGAATAGGACTGAAGACCCAGAAATGAACCCACAGACCTAAAGCTACGTAATCTTTAACATGGGAGCTAAAGAAATTGAATGGAAGAAAGACATCCTTTTCAGTAAATGGTGTTGGTAAAATTGGTTAAACACTTGTAGAAAACTAAAACCAGATCTATCTATCTATCTATCTATCTATCTATCTATCTATCTATCTATCTATCTATCTATCTATCTATCTGTCTATCTATATCACCCTGCACCAGAACAACTCCAAATGGATCAAAGACCTCGAAATAAAAGCAGACTGCTTGAAAACATTATAGGAACGAATATGAGAAACTCTAGGGCTTCTTAGCACAGGCTAAAATGTTCTTAATAGATACCCAGAAGCACAACAAATTAAAGAAAGGTTGGACAAATGATATTGCATGAAGCTGCAGAGCTTCTGCAAGGCAAAGGACATAGCTAGTAAGATCAACAGAAAGCCCACAGACTGGGAGAAGATCTTCACTAGCCATACAACGGAGAAGGGTCTCATATCTAAAATATACTTAGAACTCAAAAAACTAAATCCCCAAACAACAAATCCTCAAAGAAACAATTGCCTAATTAATAAATGGGCTAAAGACTTAAAGAGAGACTTCTCTGAAGAGTAAATAAGAATGGGCAATAGACACATAAAGAGATGCTCAACCTGTCTAGCCATGAAAGAAATGCAAATCAAGACAAAGCTGAGATTCCACCTCACCCCAGCTAGAATGGCTATAATCAAGAATTCTAATAACAACAGATGCTGGAGGAGATGTGGCCAAAAGAGAACCCTACTGCATTGTAGGTGGGAGTGTAAACTTGTTCAACCACTCTGGAAAGCAGTATGGAGGTTCCTCAAAAGACTCCACCTAGAGCTCCCCTATGAAGCAGCAATCCCACTTTTAGGCATTTACCCAAACAATCACAAACAAGGTCATACCAAAGCTACCAGCACAACTATGTTTATTGCAGCATTATTTACCATAGTTAACGCAGATGCCCCTCAGCGGATTTATGGATCAAGAAAATGTGGTATGTATATGTATATATACACACACAAAATGGAATTCTATGCCTCAGTAAGAAAAAAATATGACATTATCTCTTTCGTTAGGAAATGGAAAGATATAGAAAAAATAATATTAACTGAAGTAAGCCAGGCTCAAAGAAACATAGGTCCCATAGTTTCCCTTATTTGCAGTGACTAGTATATGGCTAGGACAAGCAAAGTAGGTCGCAGGCTATGTACATATAGACCATATGAGATAATGTTAAGCAAAATGTACCCCACAACAGGGACACAAAAAGTTTTCTTTCTTTCTTTTTCTTTCTTACTAAGTATTTTTAATGTACTTACAATACAGTATATGGTTCTTTCGTTTCTATTGTATGTCCTTCCCCCATGTTATAACCCCTGTTTTCACTGGATTTTATGCTGGTGCTCTGCATCTTGTATATATATTTTTGTAATTTGGGGAGGGGAAACCATATTGCAGAACACTTAAATGAGGATGCAGGCTGACCCATTGTGACGAAGAGATGTACAGGACACTATATTGAAAACGAACTTTACAGTGTCGGGGTAGGGACAGGATATGGGAGGAGTTGGGGAGGTGGGAAAGGAAGTGATGGTAGGGGGAACATGAAGGAGGAGGTAAGAATGCTCGCTTTGAAACGTACTCATTACCCTACACATGTAGCTGCAACCCCTTTGTACAACATTTTTACAATAAAAAAATAAAAATGAACGAAGGCTTATTATAAAGAAAAATTCAAGAGGAGACTCAGGAGCCATTTTGTGAAGAGGCGAGGACTGGCCGGTTGTTTCCTTGTTGCCGACCTCGAGGAGCAGTCCATTTCTCACAGAACATAGGAGTAGGAGATTCAAATAGAGTATCTTTTCCCTCCTACCTTCAGTTTTTTGAGGAGCCAAACTATCAGACACAATGGCTCGCAATGTTACCAAAAAGACCGATCCTCGTTCCATGAACTCCTGTGTATTCATTGGTTATCTCAATACCCTTGTGTTCAAGACGTCTGGTGTGGAAGCAATCTTCTTGATGTATGGCAAAATTGTGGGCTGCTCTGTTCATAAGGGCTTCGTCTTTGTGCAGCATGTTAATGAGAGAAATGCTCGGGCTGCTGTAGCAGGTGAGGGTGGCAGAATGATTGCTGGCCAGGTTTTAGATATGAATCTGGCTGCAGATCCAAAAGTGAATCCAGGAAAAGCAGGTGTGAAATGATCTGCAGCTGAGATGTACGGGTCAGTACCACAACACCCTTCTCCGTCACCTCTACTCAGCTCTTCATTTGACTTGGCCTATGACTTTCAACGAGATTGTTACGGAAGGATGTACGTTTACCCAGCACGTGTGCCGCCGCCTCCTATTGCTTGGGCTGTGGTGCCCTCTAAACTTCAACGTGTATCAGGAAACACCTCACTCAGGGGCAAAAGTGGATTCAATTCTAAGAGTGTACAGCGACGATCTTCCTCCAAGTCTGGAAAGTTGAAAGGAGATGACCTTCAAGCCATTAAGAAGGAACTGACCCATATTAAACAAAAAGCGAATTCTTCACTGGACAGCCTGGAAAAAATTGAAAAGGCACAAAGCAAACAAGCAGACCTGTCCTTGTCGTCTCCATTCGGGGTGAAGCATGAGAAGTCAAAAGAACAGAGCAGCAGCTCCATGAAGAAATATGAGACTCATGTCAAGGTAGAGTCTGAGGAGGGTGCAGATGACTCTACTGAGGAGTGGGACATACTGGATGATGAGGATAATGACGATGGAGGAAGAGCAGCTGGTGTTGATCAAGGATGCTGAGGAAGGAGAGGGTGACAGAGACAGACCCATGGTGAGGATGACTCTTAAGCACGTAGTGGGTTTAGGGATTTTATCCTGTTATTTCTTTACCTAGGCGCATGTCTTCAGATCAAAATTTCACCAGATCCTCTCCCCTAGTATCTTCAGTACATGCTCTCAGTTCTCCCTACAATTGTCCTTCCCATGTTCATTCATTCATATTGCCCTAAGCCTAGTTCCAGTTTCACTTCCTTTGATGCTCCTGATAGTTTTGTTAAGTTCTATCCTGTAATTTTTGCTTTTAATTTTGATACCTCTTTATGAGTTCACAATAAAAAGGATGTATTTTTTAATCAATTGTCTCCAAAATAATCTCTTGTTATGCAGGGAGCACAGTTCTTCCCACTCATACACGATTTTTGCATTTGCTTCCCTAACTGCAAAGGCAATCTCATGCATTTAGTTGTAGCACTGATAACAGCTTTAAGTTAGAAATCTGTGTATCCTACCCCACATGAGAGCGTTGTGTAAGGAAGTTAAACACAAATGTAACAATGTGTTTTTGCGAATGAGAGTTGGTATGTCAGATGCATCCTTTAGAAAAGTAATTTGCGTAATAGTCTTAATAGTTGTTTTCTTTTTATTAATTTTGCTTTTAGTATTTATTTGTTTATTTATTTATTTTTGCTGTGAAAATACTGTACAGAGGGGTTACAATTACATGAGCAAGGTAATGAGTGCATTTCTTATCAAGCACTGTTGCTTCCTTCTTTCTTTCCCCTTCCCATCCCTTCCCATCTCCCTTCCACTACCCCCTTCCCCCACCCCTTAGGAGTACATTTCTTATCAAGCATTGTTGCCTCCTCCTTTGTTTTTCCCCTACTATCCTTGCCCTCCCATTTTCACGACTACACTTCCCGCCCACCCTACCCTTGCCAAAGTTGTAAAGTTTGTTTTTTGGCATAGCATCTTGTACATCTCATTGTTGCAATGGGTCCACCTGTATCCCTATTTAAACAATTTTTTTCCTCTTCCACTCCTCAAATTATACCATCAAATACAGTGAAAACAAGGGTTTTACCGGATGGAAGGACATACAAAGCAGCAAAGAAATTATCTTATAAATATGTTAGAAACAATAGCAAGAAAGAAAATCCATTTGAGTCCTTATCTTGGGGTTCATTTCACCTAACATCAACTTACCTGACTGTTTCTGCTTGTCTCAGACATATACTAGTTATTGCAAGTAAAGGAAACCATGGGACCTATGTTTCTTTGGGCATGGCTTACTTCACTTAATATAATTTTGTCTAAGTCTTTCCATTTCCTAACAAATGGGGCAATGTCATTCTTTTTGATGAAGGCATCACATTTTCTTGTCTTATTCACCTACTGAGGGGCATCTGGTTTGGTTCCATATCTTAGCTATGATAAATAATGCTGCAATAAACATAGTTGTGCTGGTAGCTTTAGTATGGTCTTGTTTGTGTGCATTTGCGTAAATGCCCAAAAGTGGGATTACTAGGTCATAGGGGAGCTTTTCTAAAGTTGATACTGTGGGTTATTTTTGTGAACAGCCTGTTTGGGACCTTTTTATCCTCAAAAAATAAACAGGCCCTTATTAAACAAGGAATTTGGAGGAAAAAAAAAAGAAGAAAAATTAAGCTGGTTATTTCTATCCTTAATGTATTTGCAATCTAAACATATGATCCACCAAAGTGCACTTATGGATGATAATAAAAGACAATATAACTTTCTGTATTCAATGATGGAGTCATATTTAAGGAAAACTCATACACATGAGAAAGGGTTTTAAAAATACAGAAAATACCTTTGGTATGGCCTTGTTTATGATTGTTCAGATAAATGACCAGAAGTGGGATTGCTGGGTCATAGGGGAGCTCTATGTGTAGTCTTTTGAGGAACCTTCATACTGCTTTCCGGAGTGGTTGAACAAGTTTACACTCCCACCAACAATGCAGTAGGGATCTCTTTTGGCCACATCCTCTCCAGCTACCAGCACAACTGTGTTTATTGCAACATTATTCACCATAGCTAAGATATAGAACCAACCCAGATGTCCCTCAGTAGGTGAATAAGTCAAGAAAATGTGATGCTTTCATCAGTAAGAATGACTCCGCCTCATTTGTTAGGAAATGGAAAGACTTGGGAAAAAATTATATTAAGTGAATTAAGACAGACCTAAAGAAACATAGGTCCCATGGTTTCCTTTATTTGCAATAACTAGTATACATCTAGGATAATTTTACCAGACAAGCAGAAATGGTCAAAAGCTATGTATCTATGACCATATAAGATGATGCTAAGTGAAATGAACCCCAAAATATAGACACAAGAGGTTTTTGTTTTCTTTGTTGCTGTTGTTTTTAATGTACTATGTGATTTTTTGTTTGTTTTGTATGTTCTTCCCCCATGGTATAACCCCTGTTGTCACTGTATTCGATTCTGGTGTCCTACATCTTGTATGTATATTTTTTTCTAATTTGGGGAGGGGAAGGGAAATAATAAAATGCTGAAATAAAGATTGACCCATTGTAACAATGAGATGTACAAGACACTACGTTGAAATGACTTTTACAACTTCTTGAGGGGGAGGAATTAGTTGGGGAGGTGGTGAGTGAAGGGGGAGTAGAGGAAAGCAATGGAGGGGGTAACAGTGCTTGACAAGAAATATACTTATTATCTTACTCATGTAACTATAACCCCTCCCTACAGTATCTTTATGGTAAAAATATTAAATAATACAGAAAACAGTATGAAGGTGTATAATTATATACATATACTTTATGTTCACATTTGAAATGGAGCCATGAAGTTTGGTAGGATTATTTTGCCAACTGATGTGGAAGAATGAGGACGAGTAATGGAGGGGGAGTCAGATATAACAGGTATAATGGATGCATTTATGTACATGTAAAAATGAAACCCCCTTGCATAACTCCCTTGGATAAAGTAACTATGGTGAAGTTGAACAATACTTACTATTTTTTTATACAATGGAGATTTTTATTGAAGTATATATGTCTTCAACAAAATGTATACATTTATTTTCAAAAGATTATAATCCTCTTTTATATGAATATTGTTAACATTTGAGAACAAGCTATCTAAATAAAGGTAATATAAGAAACTACAGGATTATCAGAATGGGGACCAGGTGTGGAAGTTAATATTCTCCTGTTAAGATAGCAAACTGGTCCAGTGGCTCTGAATTTTGAAATTCATTATGTTGCTCATTATTTACAAGTCTGTTGGCAGCTTGCCAATCATAATGTATGCATAAAGACAAAAGCCATATAATTAGCTGTGGATGACCTGTTTGGGCTGGAAATGTCAATACATCAGAAATGCTTATTTTGAAATAAATATTGCAATACAATTGTACTGAGGTGAGTATTACTATCTTCATTAAACTGACATCTATAGCAACAATCAATCCATATATTCCATCTCCAAGTACTAGTTTGTTGTTAAGGACAATGGGTTACTTACTTTCTATTAAATATTTGGTAATACAGGAAAGATATTTGCAATAGGAATCAAGGAAAAGAGAAATGACACTCACTTTCAGTAATTTACAGTTAACTATATTTTCCCATTTTATCTTATGTGCTTTTGGGATTGCATCTGCACTGTATTTCATAGTAGATTTTAGCACAGTATCCAGATGTTCCTGACACATCTGTTTTTATGCCTTTTCACAAATGAACTTGGAAATGATACTGGCAACTGCAAAGACTGCATTAGTTACGATAAAAAATACATATTTTTGTCTTGTCTACATGTAGATCATCTATGTATAACTAGATGTTGAGTAACTAGTCATTTTTTATGTGTCCTTGAAATGCTGTTATTTACATACTGCAGATTTGCTATGCTTGGCCATCTGGTTATGGATGAAAAGCTGCAGTTACTTTCTTTTTCTCCTTTTGCCTTTGTTTAAAAGGATGCCCAAATATTATCAGCACCAAATGTTATATGATTTTGCTAATGATTTAAATTTTTACATATATTTATTTTAGGTCATTGTATGATATATTTCAAAATTTACATTCAATTAGATTTTTTAACTGGCACTGCAGAATGATATAATACTACGTTTTGGTGTTTTATAGATGTTGTATGACTAACATTATTTCTTAATAACTGTGAATATGTGGATACACACCACCTGTTCTCCCATCAGTGAAAATGCAGGCTTATAGTTAAAAGCTAAGGTTTAGTGGCACGAAGATTAATATAATTGTCGACTGTGTGAATTTGGGCGATAAATAAACATCCACATGTCTCAATTTCTTTGTCTTTATAGTGGTGATAATTGTACTAACCATTTGTATAGTTCCATGAATTAAATGACATGTCCCATTTTGAGAATTTAGATCAGCATCAAACAAAATAACAGAACTCTATAAAGATGGTTGGGCGTTTATATACTTAAACTCATAGTAATTCACATATTGCATCTGGAGTCAAGGAAGTTCAGTTAATAATTTCTAACCATATTTTCTCAATTTTTATTATAAATTAAATAATACCTATTCTCCTGTTATCTAAATATAAAATGTTAAAAATCTTTGCTTCATGTTCTAATATTTAAAATGAAACGAAAAAACAAACAACTTATATGTTACATCTGAACTTTCAAAGGTAAATTTAGTATAAGTATGAGTTCCCTGGAATTATAATTTGCTTCTTTATATTCCCATGTTTATTTTGGATATATCTTAAAGTCTGAATTATTTTGTATATGATCATGCATTTTGGTGTGGACTTAGAGTTAACAGATGATGTACTGACTTGAATACATCCACTCCTAGTTTTTCTAGATAGTTTATTGTGAATAAGAGTTTCATAGACTTTCCTGCCCAGGATGGCTTCAAAACACCATCCATAGATCTCAGCCACCTGAGCAGATAGGAAGACAATCATGAGTCCTCAGCACCAGTAATTTTTTTTTAAAAATTGGTAGTAGGATTCTATAACAATTTAATGAAAGCATAAAAAATTCACTTGAGTCTAAAGAATTAAATAAAAAACAACACTTTTGATTGTGTCTGTCCTCATCTATTAGTACTATGTTCTGTCTTTCATGTGAGATTTCCTCCTGATAATTCCACAGTTATTGTAAGTTCTAGATCAAATCTCATATTCAGAAAAGCCAATATCATGAAGCTCTACTGACTTCAGTTCTGTGCTAAGACTGTCAGATCAGCAGTAAGGAATCTGGTACATTGAAAGACAAAGAAGTGTGAGATTAGAAACATACCACGAAAATGAAATAAGATTTTAACTCTCATAATTTGTTATTAGCTGATCATCATCACTTATTACATAGATATTGATGAATATACTTTTGAAATTTAACTTGATTCCTTTACAAAGGAGTTTTCATTCAACAGTTTATGAATGAAGTTGTGTACTATGTCTTGATCAGTTTCAACCCTTTCACCATTCTCCCCGATCCCTTCTAACCCTAACCTTCCCTCCCTTTTCTTAATTGATAGTATGTGCATTGAATTTGTTACTGGGTTATTCTCTCTATTCTTCTCTTCATTTATCTACCAGCCTCTCCTTTATCTCACCCTACTATACCCCTTTCAGTGTACCTATTCCCTGATTTTATTCTGTTGAACTATGATTTTGCCATTCTAAGAAAGTTCTCCTCTAAACCTACCATATTTTATTTAGGCACAATTGCATATTACCCAAGGTTAAAACTGTGAGAACAAATTCTAGCTTTTATGTATGAAAGAAAACATGCAACAATTGTCTCTCTAGGACCTGACTTAATTCACTTAACATTTTTTTTCAAATCCTTTGCAAATAATGTAATATTCTTTCTGATAGTTGAGTAAAATTCTATTGTGTTTATTTCTGAAACATTGCAAGTATATAAATAGAAATTGTTACAACTATATTGTTGCATGGTATTGCTCATTATGA
The DNA here is from genome assembly GCF_019054845.1 of Dipodomys spectabilis. Taxonomy (NCBI): domain Eukaryota; kingdom Metazoa; phylum Chordata; class Mammalia; order Rodentia; family Heteromyidae; genus Dipodomys; species Dipodomys spectabilis. The sequence goes on from NW_024870709.1 coordinate 15,970,490, forward strand.
TAGCAGGGTATCAAGACTTCTTCCTTTCATTTTGTTTGTATGTCTAATATGTGATGAATTGAAAATTGCACCCAGACTGCATGAATGTTCTTCCAGTCTCTGTTTTTTGTTGTTGTTGTTTTCTGAATTAAATAGCACTAGCTGGAAAAATTCCCCAGTTCCCTACAAATGCTTTGATAATTCTCTATTTCTGCTAGGTATATTCTGTGTAAATCTAAACTAAACTAAGTATTCTTTTAAAAGTGGAAGAAATATCTTCAATACAGCAACCATTCAGTGAATCTAAACTATCTTCAAGGGAGGTTAAAGTAGTGTGCATTGATTATTTGATCAAGAAGGGACTGAAATTATGGAATGTTTTCTCAATGATTAATAAGGCTGTAGAAGACACATGGTTTCAGAATTCAGATTAGCCTATAGAATTATGCAGTTCTGACTACAATTCATGTTGTGGTCATCATAATGGATAAAATTTATATAGAAACTATTCTATTTCAATGGAAAAGGGAAAAAATGCTGATTGTTAACAAAACCTATCTACTCCAGTGAGACTTAAAACTAAGTCTAGTGACCTCTTCTATACAATCAAGAATAAAATTCCATCAAAATGTAGTTAGCCACTACCTTTGTTGGGACCCAAGTCACAGCTCACTGTGTCTGGATCCTTGCCATCAGTGTGTAAGGGAACAGAGTGCTTTCTTTTTGTTACTGTGCTGGCTAGACAGCAATGAAAAGCTGACAGTGAGCTGCTGCCGCAGTATTACCTGGGAGCAGAGCTCTCTTTCTGCATTTAAAGAGCCCAGGAACTGAAGGGAAGACAGTATTCCTACTTCTTCTGCGTGGCCTATAGAAAGAAATATCTGATTTAGCAGCTGTGACAGCCCACAGGAAACATGATCCAGTCAGAAACAGAATGGGAAATAAGAGTTCTCTTCCAGAAGTTTAAAAAAGAGAAATGGGGACAAAGAATACTGAGAGCTCCTGATAAGCAGACATTGTGTTCTATACATTGCAAGCATCATGTAATTTGCCAGAACATCATCTGTACTTGTAGAATGTGAGTATATTATCTTTATCCGTATAGTAAAGAAATAGTTGTGAACAATGAGAAATGAAGCGGCACTTAAAATACAGCAAATGAAAACTGGACTTTGAAATTTTGTGACCTGGTTTCAAATGAGCTTGGATAACTTACTGGTAATGAGAACTTAGAAAATTCCTGTTGGCATTCTATTCCTCAGTTTGCATATCTTGACAAAACAGGGCAGGTGTACCTTGTTTTAGTATTCAAAGATAATTTCCATTGATTCTGTAGGGAAATATTTCATGTTCACATCATTTTGATCCCACTCATTGTGAGAGATCATTCATTCTCCCATACCAGAAAGATAATCACATACCCATTGACATATAGTGAATGTGCCTACATTCTGCATGTAGTGCAAGCACATCCTTTTTTATATATATTGTAATGAATGATCTCATGCTATTTGCATTCTTAATATAACTTTATTAATTTAAAGATAATATTTCATTTTGGTCTTAAAAACAGTAAGAAATTCCACAGATACAGACAAGTCAGTCACTTTAGTGTCTCTCTAAATGAAACATAATCTTTATAAAACAGGATAAATTGGGCCCAAAAACAAGAGCAAGAATACAGTGAGTGCATAAGTTTTGCGTAAGTTCATTTGTAACATAGTGTCTGTACACCTCATTGTTACAATGGATCAACCATATCCCTGTTTCAGCATTTTGTATTTCCCTTCCCCTTCCCAAATTAGAAAAGCATATACAAAATGCATGGCACTGAAAATCAAATACAGTGACAATAGGGGTTATACCATAGGGAGAAGAACATACAAAACAAACAAAAAAAATCACATAGTACATTAAAAACAACAGTGACCAAGCAAAAACTTCTTGTATCTCTATCTTAGGGTTCATTTTGCTTAGCATTATCTTATATGGTCATATGTATATAGCTTTTGACCTTTTCTGCTTCTCTGGTAACAATACTCTAGACATATACTAGTTATTGCAAATAACCACTGGACCTGTGTTTCTTTGGGTCTTATTCTTTGTCTATGGCAAGTTCCAAATTATCTCAGCTCTCACTTGCTGGTGCCTTGTTTTGTTATTAGTCTTTTTATCCTCATACTTTCCTTATTGTGAATATCTGCTTTCTGATTGTGAAAGTTACTTTTATGTGTCAACCTGATAAACATTCATATAATCAAGCATTACTCAAAATGTCTCTGCAAGAGAATTTTTCATGAAACTTAAATGTTACATCACTGATCTCTGAACAGAGCTCACTGCCCTCCATAACATGAGTGAATCTCATCCTAACTGTGAAAGATGGATCTTCCAAAACAAGAAGGATTTGTCAGTAAGCATCATTTGGATGTGAGTTATAATGTTTGCTCTGCCTTGGATACTTAGCCTACCAGTCTACAGTGCACAGTTTGCACATTTTAACTTGTCATCATCCCTCTCTGTCTCTGTCTCTGTTTCTGTCTGTCTGTCTCTCTCTGTCTCTCTCTTTTTCTCTTTTATTTCTTGTAAATAGACATACACTTCTTACTAATACTGAAACAGTTGCCCTGCATTGAAACATTTTTTTAATTGTAAGGTCCAGGACAGTATTAGGGCAGAATTGTTCATTGATTGTCCTATTATATACAGGTTGATATTACATGATACTGTAAACTGAATGACAGCTAAGTTGCAGTATTTTATCCCTTGTGAGTTTGGAAGTTAGAAAGTTCAGATTAAGGCACTAGCAGATTTAATGCCTGGTGAGGGCCTGATTTCTGAAAACTCTCTTGCTTCTGCTTTGTTTTCAGATGGTTAGAGAGTCAGATACATTTGTTTTGTTCTCTTATAGAGATACATAGTGTGTTACATAAACACAGCTTTTAATCGTAGCATCTTGAATGGTAGGATCTCAAAATATGAAAAATATTGGACATAAGCATTTTGTCATATTGAAAGGTACTAAGCAGAACAGTTTTGGATACATATTAGGTAAACAATGTATAATCACTGAATAAATTCATAACATGTGTTCCAAAATTGGCACTTTGGTGTTTTCAGTTTTCTTTGAAGAATATTCAGAGGGAGATAGTGCAATATATATATATATATGTATATATATATATATACATATATATGTGTATATATATATATATATATATTTCTTTTTTGAGAAGAGAGGTCTCATGATTCCAAATAATTAGTGAAGTTCCTCCATTTTACCCAGGATTACCAATACTGTCAGTTAAACGAGAAACAAAATGCAAAGGGAACCAACACCATACCTTTTATTAAGGGAATTTTAGGAGCATATTTCATCTCAATTTATTTTTCATGGCATCCTGGTGCTGAGTGCAGTTTCAAGCACTCTCTACCCTCCCACAAATTATACAGCAAATCATCACTTGGTAATGGCCACTCTAGTTTTCATGCTGATTTCCTTAAGTGCTCCACTCAGGATTCTCGGTCAGTGCCATATGCTCCTTTTTCCCCTTCACTTATTGAATACAGAGCCATGATGATAATTCCAAAATTTTGTATAACTTTTTATGAACGTTGGCTTACTCAACATTTTTATTTCAGATCAAGAACAGTGTAAAACCTCATAAGAAACCAACACAAAGTACTTTTTGGTTCTTTTATCACATTTTAAAAGATTCTCTTGAAAAAAGATTTCCCAGAAAAGGCAGAAATATCTCAACTTTTGAATTAAAAAAATGCTTTGAAAAGAAGTAACATAGTTCAAGAAAATATGCTTCAAATTCTAAGATCTTTGACAAATTATAATGTGTGTCATTGTTTTATTTTGACCTGCTTTATGAATTATCTCTTATTTAGAGGGAAGTAGAATTAAAGGCAATAAATATGGAATGAATGTTAAATTAAAATTCCAAAACAAACATTGTTCAGGGGTATACTGTCCTAGACTGATAAAATGATTTTCTCCTCTCATTTTCTTCAGGAATATTCATAAAAATCAATTCATTTCCTTGTCACAAACAAGCCCCCGGGCAATTCTTGGCTTCTGTCTGCCCAACTGTTTCTCCAAGTCGCTGATTCCTTCTACTGTTCTAATCCCAGCTGGCCAACTTTCCCTTTGCTTCAAATGTGTCTTTAAAATTCTCCCAAATAGTTTTTTTTAAAGAGAACATGATTTTTTACATTGTAATTCTATGATTTCAATGTCAATCACCTCATTTGTTTTTAAGTTGTCATGACTAACTACACAAAGATAAAATGAAGATATTATATCTTATTATCTTTGATTTTACATAAAAAGTGATTTCTACTTTTATTTTTTCTTACAATATTTTCAACATTAAGAAGAAAATTAAAATACTTGTAATGATCATGAAATGAAAACCCTCTATAACACCTTAATAAAAGAATCAATATATTTTCTTTAAATAGTTGCTATGAATGACTGCTATTAATAAGAAATGTTATTCCATGCTCTTGGAAATAAATTTTTATCAAAAATGGTTCTCAATCAAGTAGTTAAGAATGAAAGAGAAGAGATTATTTTTTAAAGTTTATTGCTTCTATAGGAATATATATAATTACTCAAATGGCAGAATTTTTTTCTGGTCCTGGAGCTTTAACTCAAGACCTGGGTGCTGCCCTGAGCTTCTTTTGCTTATGGATAGCATTCTAGCACTTGAATTTTGAGTATATTTAAAAATGAATTGTTCTATTCAGATCCAGTTGTAATTGCTACTCAAAACTCAATATTTAGTACTCTTTTTGTGTTGGAAAGCAAGCACGCATTCTATTCTGATTTTTCATTATAATATTACTTTTGGATGGATATTATCACTATTAAATAAGAATTACACAATGAATGTTCACACTGAGACTCTGCTTGCCATTATGTGAAATTTAGTCCATAAAAATCTCATGGTCACTGAAAAATTGAACCTCATCCATTCAAAAAGTATTATTTAACAAACTTTTCTTTCTGTTAAAAGCCTAACCTACACAGTAGTTTCATTTTGCACACATGTAGTAATACAAACATTGACAATAGAAAAATTATTAGCAAAATGCAATCCATGAATTCAGTTATAAATGGAAACAGCAGTCTAGAGACACAGCCTGCTCTATTTGAGTCAATGTATAGTACTGATAGTTAGATTAAGCAGTGTTGGTAAAAAAAATGCTGTAAAATTATTTTATTTCTAACTCAATTTAAGAGCACATCAAAAGTGAAAGATTTATTCCCCTCCCAATGTCAATTATCCCTTAGAAATGCTCCTTAAGTCATAAATAATAAAATTGTAATTGTCATTGTCACCCATACACATTAAAATTTTTCTTAGAAAATTGGCAAACCATAAAAAATAGAATAAACACTTCTCATAAAATATATTATGTGTGACCTGATTATATCAACAAAGTGAAGTTTTGAAGCTAACCTGGACAGATAAATCCTAGATACTCTTACAACTGTAGGCATGGCTCAAGTGTTTTATAACAGGTCTGAGAGAAAAAGCTGAGAAACAACTTCAGTCCTGAGTACAAATTCAAGTAGTAGCACTGAGAGAGAGAAAGAGAGAGAGAGAGAGAGAGAGAGAGAGAGAGAGAGAGAGAGAAAGAGATAGAAAGAGAATGAGAGTTAAGATGCATCCTCCTTATACATAGTATCATTTTAAAATACTATCATTTATGAAATTCTTGTACAATAATGATTAGCTCCTGTGAATAATGTAAGAGATTATATATTGAGATTCAAACTAAAGTTTGAATAGATAGTATTGTTTATTTTTTAAAGTATTTTTCTTCATTGAAGAATTATGTTATATGACCAAAATGGATTTAGGGGTGTTATTAATTTTGAAGTGAAACTGGGACCAGTGGCTCATTGCCACCTATCCACTCAGGAGACTGAGATCTTATAATTTCAGGTAGGAGCCAAGAAAATTCTAATAAATCCCATCTCTAACCAGCAAGAAGCATAACTGAAGAAGTGGTTCCAAAGAGATTACTAGTATAAAATCAAGTACTTTAATCATTTCATAATTGACAAAATTGGAAATTGAAAGTCTATATATTAAGTAAAAAAAGTATGTGTATGTGCATATATATATATATTTTTTTCTTACAATGTTGGGTTATTTCTTAGATAGGTCTATCATAACATCTGTTTCCTTTGGATATTTACATTTGAAAGGGTTAGAATGAACAATGACATAAGACTTTGTAATGACTAAAATTACATCTTTAGATAAATATGGAAAACAATTTTGAGTCAGGTATACTTAGATGTAAGTCTTATTTACTCTGATAATTAATTTTTGAATATTAACAATGAGAATGATTTAGAGTAAAAGGCTGAAAAGTTGGCCTGTTTTAGGAAGATAATAGATAAATGGTAAATCTGTATATACAATATGTGCACATTCATATATTTATCTTGCAAAATAAAATATCTACATACTCTGTATTTGGGGATGCATATAAATTTATTTAGTTAAAAGTAAACATGTAAGTATGTTATGGTATCTTCTATTAATGCTTCAAAATAATTGTTAAATATTGTATATTTAAATTAATGTATAGGCAAAACATGAAGTTAAAATTATAACTAAAAATTAAGCCTCTAAGACAATATTTAATGCTTTTAGGTTGTCCCTTATAAAAATATGTCCAAATGAAGAGATTTTCTATAAACATGTGCAATTTCACTAAAGTAGCTGAATGACATTTCATGTTTACTGCATTGAACATCTTCCTCAGATATTTATGAGTTAACCTTACATGCAACCAATGTAGACACTAAATTTAACTAATGTGAAGTAGAAAGAATTTCTATCTTACCAGGGGCCAATAAATTTGCAATTTTGTATCATAGCAATATACTCAAAATTAAATATTAGGTAAGGGGAAATTGTAGAATGTAAATAAATAGTATAGAGAAAAAAAGAAGCACTCTGAAAGAATTTTATGTCTCTAGAGAATCTTTAGAGATTCTATTTTTTATTATTTTTAAAGTCCTTTTTTTTTTTTTTTTTTGCCAGTCGTGGTGCCTGAACTCTAGGCCTGGGCACTGTCCCTCAGCTCTTCAGCTCAAGGCTAGCGCTCTACCACTTGGGCCACAGCACCATTTCCAACTTTTTCTGTTTATGTGGTGCTGAGGAATCGAAACCAGGGCTTCATGCATGCAAGGCAAGCACTCTACCACTGAGCCACCTTCCCAGCCCCTCTTTAGAGATTCTTAATGTCTCTAATGGAAAATTTTTTTATAAATACTCCTTTAGTTCTTCTTCAGCTTGAAATTCAAGCAAATTGAAATGAGATAGTTTATGTCTGTGAATACCCTAAGTCAAAAACCACAGAATAGAGGAAGAGAAGCAATCTTAATACTCTTAGCTTTAGAAAGAAGTAAAGAAATTGTTTCACTGTAATTGGCAACCAGAAAGTTAAAAAATAAAACACAGCAAAACAAGTTACTTATTGAGCAAGGAAGTTGATGTCATGAGTAATTTATATGTGATTTAAAAAGGAGAAATAGAAAAAGTAACTATAGGGATTTTCTACTCAACAGAACATCTGTTGTCATTCTTATAAATGCAAGTACTAGGGGACATGGAATGGTTTAGTGGTTATTCAAATGAATTAATGCAAAAATGTACAAAAAGTAAAAACATCACAAGATTGATTAGTGGCCTCTAGTCAATATAGAGATTTATTCCCTATAGAGATATGAGAAAGCATTGTATTCATTAGAATTTTTAAATGCCCAAAGACAGTTTCAATAAAATGTAAAAATATGCTGAAAGTATTTCCATTTTTATATTATTTAATTTTGAGACTGAAATGTGGCTCAGACTATCCAAAAATTACTGATGATTCTGCCTCAGCCTTCCAGTGCTCATAATGCAGATGTGGCCCACCATAAATGGCTAAAAGAATTCTGATAACTATAATGACTAATAAAATAATATAAACAATAGATCACTCTTGACTAATAAATAATTATATACCATTTACAAAGTAATTTATATATCAAGCATTCCTGCTTCTCAGTAATCTCCAATACATTTATTGAAATATTTGGAAAATAAATTACACCTTTATGATTTAATATTTTATTAAACTCTAACCCTTATCAATCTATAGTATATAGTATAATCATATTAAAATATGTTCAAATTTAGTTTTAGAAGTTGTAAATTGTCAAAATTTATTACTATTTATTAGATAAATGAGCAGCAAAATATAATTTGATGGTATTCATAAATAAAGTTTTCATAGTGTCCAGATACTAACAACACATTAATTTCCATAGCAATCTTAAAAGGCAGCTGGGCATCAGGATTGTTGGACCACATCTCTAACCACAAGACAGAGATGAGAAGGACTGACAGTTGAAACTTTTGGGGAAAAAATATTAGCAAGAACTTATCACTGCATACAACTTACTCATGGTGTTTAAAACCTGAAGCAGGATGTGTTACTATGAGGATCACTGTCTATGAACAACCTTAAGGGAAAAAAAATGTGAAAAACAATTTGGAAAATGACAAATGTCTGATTAAGTGCTTACCCATCTCAAATTCCTGAGTTCAAAACCAAGTACTGTGAAAAAGATAGCAAAACAAGGAATAAAACTTGCTATAATGAATCAAACCATTTCACCCATATTACCAAATCATAAGCGATATTATCTAACTAGAAAATAGACTGGTATATTTTGAAACCACACAGATTTTTTACTAACATCATTCATCATACATAAGAAATCATTTTGGCATATCCTCATATGCATAAACTACACCTTGATCAGATTCATCTTCTGCATCCTGCCACTCCCTCCTTCCCAAACCAAACACATCAAAACTCATGGTTCCATTTTCTTGTGGGTAAGATAATATGTTGACCGTTTCTCTACTCCATTTTTTACATGTCTTTTTATTGTGCTGTACTAAAGAGCAAGCTCCATGATCTTTCAACAATTTTCCTTAGCTCTCTTGAAAGTAGTTGATGTGTAAATAGCTGTTCAACTTGGTATGGCAGTAACGAGATGATCTTGCTCTTATTATGTCAAGAGTTATTTCGTACCAACTTTTTACTGTTATCCTATATTTATGAAATAGTCTCATTATAATGATCAAATTCACTATGATTGTTTTTCAAAAGTTACAGTTTGAGAAATGAAATTTGTGTTTGTGTTTGGTTGCAATTAATTTGATTATTATATGAATTTTGAAATCTTGGGTCCAAGAGTCCATTGTTACTAACATCCATGTATATATGTAAATGAAACAACTGAGTTTCAATATACCAGTGAAAATGAATCCACAGCCCACATGATTAATAATATCAACTTTAAACACACTGAAACACACTGATTATGAGGACAGAATTAATTGAGATGAGCACCAGTATACTTATTTGGCAGGCAAGAAATTTTAGCCTCTGATAATTAACACTTTCTCAAGCAGTGTTCAAGGGGCCTGGGAATTGATAGATAAGAAAGAACAAAGAAGAAAGTGGTTCTTAACAATTGTTCTGTTTGACATGAACAACACAGGGCTATAATTGGTGGTTGGTTTCTTCTGTTACACAATCTGGATGAGAATTGTGATAAGAAAGAAGGATTTCATTGAGGTTATTATCTTTATGGCTTCAGAGAGTCTAAAGGAACCTGCCTTGCTGAGTTTGATGACCTAGTGACTGCAGTTCCATGTATCCCATTTCCTTAGGTTAAAGAGTTTTGTGACCTTTTTTCAATGTTCTCTCTGTCTGATATTTTTAATTCATTTCTTAATAGCAAATGTAACATTGTCTAACACAATGTTGAACAAAATAAACCAGAGAATTTCCTGCAGTATACAGTTACATTTATTTAATGTACATAAGCAATTCCAACCATCTGGAGTTGCAAAAGTTAGATTTTTTTTTTATTGTGGAGTGTGGTGCTTGGGAGAGTTAAAGTTGCAAACAACTATACAATTTCCTTGATTTCATGGACATTCACTCATACAACTTAAAATTATATCTGAATGGAGGGCCCTGCACTTGACAGGAAAATTCTATCACTAGAAAAATACAATCAGTCCAATAAAATAGACATTAATTTATATATAACATTAGAATCTGATGAATGTGTTATACTAATATGTTCTAAAATTTTTCAGCATTTTAGTATTGCATGCTAAAATTTAAATGGAACCTTCTAATATCTTATTCATTAGTTTTAGGCTACACTCAATATAATATCAAGGTAGATATAGAAGACATATAATAAATGATTGAGTTTTCAACTGTACCTGTTCATAATATGAATAATAAATATCTCTTAATCTCCTGGGCAGGTCTCTTTCAACAAAAGTACATCCTGTAAAATAAGTTTATACCTGTTAAGAATGGTAAGGCTAAGCAGGGCGCTGGTGGCTCATGCCTGTAATCCTAGCTACTCAGGAGGCTAAGATCTGAGGATCATCGTTCAAAGCCAGCCTGGGCAGAAAAGGCTGTGAGACTCTGATCTCCAATAAACCACTATGAAACCAGAAGTGATGCTGTGGCTCAAGAGGTAGAGCACTCGCCTTGAGCTGAAGAGTGCAGGGACAGCACCCAAGCCCAGAGTTCAAGCCCCACGACCGACAAAAATAAATAAATAAATAAAAAAGGGTGGTAAGGCTCAAGTATACCTAGTCTCTTTCATCTTTCTCTTCCTTTAGCAAGCTGATTTGAGAGTGAATTTGAAAATATTATTCTTTGGTCAATCATAAGATTAGAAATGTATTACAGCTGCACCATCCTGAATTGCCTTCTACTCTGTAATTTTGTCTGCCATTTCCCATCTCCACTGCATTTTGCTTTTCTCTTTTTCTTTTTTTTTTTTTGGGGGGGGGGTCTGGTCGTGGGACATGAACTCTGGGCCTGGGCACTGTCCCTCAGCTCTTCAGCTCAAGGCTAGCGCTCTACCACTTGAGCCACAGCACCACTTCCGGCTTTTTGTTTTTCTGCTTATGTGGTGCTGAGGAATCGAACCCAAGGCCCCATGCATGCAAGACAAGCGCCCTACCACTGAGCCACCTTCCCCGCCCATGCTTTTCTCTTTTTCTTATTCCTTATATTCATGCTTTAAAAAAGAAAGACTCTTCTTCCTCATTTCTGTATATATATGTTCTAAGGTTGGACTTTAGGACCTTACAGTTACTAAATAAACAACATAAACCACATTTCCAGGTTTCTTGTTGTTTGTTTGCTGTTATTATTTTTTTGGTAATTCTTCTTTCTTCTTACATATCCACCTCCTCTTCCTCCCCCTCCTCTACCTCCCCTCTTCCTTTTCCTCCGTCTTTTCTAATTTCTCCTTTTTATCCCATCCTTCTTTCCTTTCTCCTACTTCTCTACTTCATCTTATTATTATCTCTTCCCCACTTTGTTCCCTTTAAAAATTATGAATGAAATACCTAGAGAAAGCTAACTCTACTCTATATGTAAGCCTAAAGTATTTGTAATTTTAAAAATATGAAATTATTTGCATTATTAGAAACTTGTTTGTGTTAACAAACATATTACTGTTTATATATATGAATATATACATACATTATATTCTTAATCTCTAGCTTTTTAATCATGTATAATATTTTAAATTTCTGAGCGTAGAGTCTATTTTTCTGAGGTTAAAAAATGTGAATCTTCAAAGAAGCATTAAAAAGCTCTAATAGTTAATTAAGATGATTTGGCTAAATGGTTCAAGATGACTTTTTATTCCTTTGATTTATTATTATTACTTCTTCCCATATTTTTTCCTGGGTTGACTCTCTTCTTACTCATCTTCTTATCTTGGGTTTTTATTTGATGACTTTTGGTTTACATGACTAACTTTTATTTAGAAATGCTTTATTATTTTGCTGGGAAAGTAGTATAAAATATAAAAATAAATAATACATACAGTAGCTCAGTGATAAAGAATGCTTGTTTTGCATGATGAGATCAGAAAATGTTCCATCACTTCTGCCTTCTGCATTTCGACCAGATTGGAGTTCCAGAGGAAAAGACATATTTTTCAAATGAAGCTGAATATAAAGGACAAAGGAATTATTTATGGGATGGATGCTGCCTTAACTTATCTGTACAATAATTTTTAAAATGGTAAATACTTCATTACCAATGGATTTTAAAGCAAATACACTGTCCAGGGAAATCAGCCATGTCAATCATGGTATTCTCACACCACAGCTTCCAATCAATTTCCTTATCATATTTTGATCATAGTATTTGATCATATGTATTTTGAATAGGCACCAGAATTAGTTGGAATGTTACAAGTTCTTAATCTCCCAAACGTTTCAGGTACATTTGTTATTGGGAAAAACAGTCATTCTGTCATTATCAGATCTTCTAAGTATTGATATTTAGCTAGCAAAATAGATTGTAGTTTGACATTTCATTTTTCCAAGCCTTTGTTTACTGGTTTGTATCAAAGATTCTTCATTCACTATCTGTCCTGTACTGTTATGAAATGTAAATGTTATTATGGTGGAAAGTCAATGGCTCACACCTTTAATCCTAGTTACTAGGAGGCTGAGATCTGAGAATTTCTATCAGAAGCCAGCCTGGGCAGAAAAGTCCCCATGACACTCATCTTAAATGGGGGAGGGATGGAAAAGGGGAGGGGGAGGGGGAGGACAGAGTGGGGGAAGATGGGAAGGGATGGTAAGGGAAAACAGAGGAGGAGGCAACAATGCTTGATACCATGCCCATGTCATTGTAACCCCTCTGCATAGTATTTTCATCAAAAAAAAAAAAAAAAGAAAGAAAGAAAAAAACTGGAAGTGACACTGTGGTTTTAAGTGGTAAAGTTCTTGCCTTGAGCACATAGAGGCTCAATCCCCACAACTGACCACATACAACTGCTCTCTCTCTCTCTCTCTCTTTATATATATATATATATATATGTATACTTGACCTTGACTATATATATATTTGACCTCAACAATATATATATATATATGGTCAGTTGAATATGAATATTATATACAATATTCATATTGTGATATCATTAAGATATGAGGGAAATAGAAATAGAGATAAAATATAAAGTAGTTTTCCAAGTCTTTGAGATTATGAAGTGTTTCTAGGCAGAAGTAATAGTTTGTTCTGTAGTTATAAATATTGGTAATGAATATTGTGCAAAGTGAAGATAATCTAATTGAAGATGTGGGAAATGTGCACTTTCTTGTTGAAATGAGTGTTGTTTTTCTCATATCTTAAAGGTGAGAAGAATAGCTGAAGAACACTGGACACTGTTGGCTCACGCCTGTAATCCTAGCTACTCAGGAGGCTGAGATCTGAGGATCATAGTTCAAAGCCATCCTGGGCAGGAAAGTCTGGGAGACTCTTTTTTGTTTGTTTGTTTGGGTCCGGTCATGGGGCCTGAACTCGGGGCCGGGGTTCTGTCTCTCAGCTCTTCAGCTTAAGGCTAGCACTCTACCACTTGAGCCACAGCGCCACTTGGTGCTGAGGAATCGAACTCAGGGCCTCAGGCATGCAAGGCAAGCGCTCTAACACTGAGCCACCTTCCCAGCCCATGGGAGACTCTTATCTCCAGTAAACCACTAGGAAATGAGAATGGTGCTGTGGCTCAAGTGGTAGAGTGCTCTTGAGCTGAGGAGCTCAGGGACACCCCACAGGCCCAGAGTTCAAGCCCCATGACCGACAAAAAAAAAAAAAAAAAAAAAGCTGAAGAACAAGGAGTACTTGGTAAAGTAACATGAGATTTACATCTATGGTTTCTGTAATTTTTAATGATGTTACTGGAAAAAAGCAAGGAGAACCATGTAAGTACTGTGACATAATTAGACATAAGCAATACTATATTGATTTCTTGAGCAGACCATTTATTTCCAGGGCAAAACTTTCACTCTCCTAGGATACATTTTTATATTTCAGAAATGTTTGCATACTGTATTTTTTTCTTTCCTTTCTCTGTTTTTTAATTCTTTCCTCCCACTTTTTTGTATGACAACAACATAAAGTTTTATCACTTTATATCATGTAAACATCAACACACCATTAATAGTTTGAAACAACAAGCAGCCACTATTTTTAAAATTATTTTAGTTATTTTAGGCACGTTTTAACTCTGTTCTCTACAGGAGGTCTTACATAGCTTCAATCTAGCTGTTGAAAGAAGCTGACTTCCTGTTTGAATGGGAACAAGGGAGACATCTGCTCTCCAATGCTCTTGGCTGGTGGCAACATTCAATTATTATAATGGTAGGTTCATAGCAGCTGGCTGTTTGCCAGGAAAGGAAGAGAGAAAGACTGAAAATACCTGGTTATCAATATTGAGCATTATGAAAAGACAACTTTTATTTTTTGCAGTGACATCCTATCACATTGGCAATTACATTCGTTAGAAGAAAATTAAAGACTGCTCAGACTCAAGGTTGGGGCAAGGCAACATGGTCTTGGTGATTATCTACAAGCATTTACATGCAAAGATAAAAATCATAGATGTCATCCCAATGGCTGTCTGCCTCAGTCAGGCATTCCATGTTTGTCTTACATCTGTGTTTAGATTTATTACTATGACTGTACAATATATGTAGAAAATGCATTTTCATTGTTACAGATAATTTTTAAGTTTCCTTCCCTTGTGATTTTATAACATAAGCTAGTTTCATGATTCAAAGGAAGATGTCAGATTTTCCTAAGTAGAGAATTTTTAAAAAATCCTATTAGATTTTTACATAAAATTCTCATCTGAGATTTACATAATAATATTGTTCTGAGAATAATATTAAAAAAAGAAAAAAGAAATAAAATAACCTGAGTATCAGTAGTATGTTTTGGGTTTTGTTCTGTTTTGATTTATGGAGGGGACTTTGAACTCAGGGCTTACGCATTGTGCCTGAGCTTTATGCTCAAGTCTACCACTTTGAACCACAGTTGCACTTTGGGTTATTTGGTGGCTAATTTGGAGGTAGAGTCTCATATGGACTTTCTTATGTGATCCTCAGATCTCAGCTTCCTGAGTAGTTAGAATTACAATTGTGAGCCCCTGGTGCCTACCTCATTATTATGATTTATTTTATTCATCAAACAATTATTTCTATAAAGAAAAAGTAAATATTATTCAATGCCATATTACATATAAAGAAAAAAGAAAATTTAAAGCTATAAACTGACTGTTCATAAATAATCACTACTATTTTAATAAAAATCTATTCTTTCAGAATTAGTAAAAATATATTTCCAAATCTATAATCTGACTCAGGACATACCATTACTTAAACAACTGTGGACAGATGCTTAACCATGTGAATGCATAAGTAATGAAAAAATAAACACATGAATCATTCTAGTTAATGAGCTTTAAAGTGAGAAAGAGTGTTATCATTTTTGCTCAAACAAATAATGTCAGGTTCACAGGGTAAAGGTCATGCCATTTAAAGTTCACTACCACTGAAAGATAATGCTTACTCTGGAGAGTGAACTTCAGCAGGAAATGACTAAATTCATTTGATTTTCAGAAATAAATGAAAATGTTATATATATCCTATTTCTTTTATTCTTTCCAAACAATATTTTAAAATTAGAATTTGTCCCTCCCCCTTTATTTTTTGATAAAGTGAAAGGCCTCATGTTTTCTAAGCAGAACTTAACTATTTATCACACATTCTGAGTCAGAAATTATTTCTTAGCATCAGATTGTAAATATTTAATCTAATTTGTGAATAATCTATAAGACTCATTCCTCATACTTTCAAAAATTATTATTTTTCCATAAAATGTCCCCAGTAATCTGTCATTGTATGACATTCTTTGGGAAATCCTAAATCTTAGTCATTTTTGCTTCATTATAGTGGATAATCTGCATTTTTTAACATTAATTTGATATTTGTTCTCACTTGAAGATAGTGAATTTTCCAACATGTGGTCCATAAATGCCTACATTCATCCAAAAAATTTCCCCAGAATGATCAAACTCCTGAAGAAATATATTTGCTTTCATACATTTTTTTTCTCAAGGTCATAGGAGATTTTCTCCAATTTGCTTCTCAAGTTTTAACTAGAGCTACATGTATTTCTTTTCTCCAAGAAGCACTTGACTAAAAGAACATTTTCTAATTTAGCATCCTATGATGATATAGTGATTCTTTAAAAAGTTTTGCTCATGTAACAGAAAAGCTGTTTAGATTACATAATCTGTGTGCTGTGAACCTTTGAAAAAATCTTAATAAAAATAATGAAAATATATACAGACAATAGTAAACACAAGTTTCTGAAGTATTGATGTTTATATATAGCAGGTAGACACTTAAAGAGAATAATGACTTTTTTGCTCAAAATCTACTATCTTTTCAAATAAATACAGTTCTGGTTATCATTTAAAAATATGAGACACATTCCAGTTTTAAATTGGCATTTGTTTGCAAGTGATTGTATTACTTTTTTTTTCCAATAGGAAATGAGTGCTTTGGGAAGACCAGTGATTTTTTTTTTAGTTTGATATCAGCTTAGTTTTTTATTGGACAAAAGTGGGAGAAAAAAACAAAACCTCATTTGACATATTCTAGAATTCACATGGATCACATAAAAATGCAGAACTTTCTTTCATCGCTTCCCCAAGGTTTACTTTAATCAAAATGTTTAAATTTCAATTACATTGTTTTATTTCCAATTTTGGTAGATGACTGTGAATGTACAACTTGAGAAATACATTTCAAAGACTGATAGGAGAACAGTTTAAATAATATTGCATTTACAGTGATTCCCTCTACCCCTGAAGAGGCAAACATGAATTTTGTCATGTATTTTATGCTAAAATCCTTTCAAGTAATTAAAAAAGAAATATATTTTAACTGTTCAGTTTTTTCCAAAGATTGAATACATTTGTAAATCAAATCAGTCTTATTTTATAAATCAGATATATGTATCAATTTATAAACACACCCAGAATACAAGCAGAGATTCAATCTTATGTGTAATTTAAAACTCAATGTATGCTATTATTTATATCATGCTAAATATTCAGTACTTATTAGGAATATATTTTAAAGGATTTATTTAGGTGAAATATATTTCATTTTGTTCAAAATATATTGCCAAGTTTACAATAAAGGTGATGTAGAGGGATTACAACTACTAAGTAAGCTTTACCACTTGAGCCCCAGTGCTACTTCCAGGTTTTCTAGTGGTTTAATGGAGATAAGAGTCTCTCAGAGTTTCCTGCCCAGGCAGGCATTGAACCTTGATTCTCTGATCTCAGCCTCCTGAGTAGTTAGGATTACAGGCATGAGCCATAGGCGCTTGGCTTACTCCACATTTTCTTGATCCATTCATCTACTGAGGGGCTGATTCCATATATTAGCTATGGTAAATAATGCTTCAGTGAACATGCTTATGCTGGTGGTTTTAGTTTGGCCTTATTTGTGGTCAGTTGTGGGTACATGCCCAGGAGTGAGATTTCTGGCTCTAGGGGAGCTCTGTGTTTAGTCTTTTGAGGAACTGCCATATTGCTTTACATTCTTCAATGATATAGTGGAAGAAATCCAAAAATTTATGTGGAATAATAGAAGACTCCAAAGAGCAAAAGCAATTCTTAGGAAAAAATAGTGCTGGAAAAATATCAACGCCAAACTTCAAGCTCTATTATAATGTCATATATGTATGTATGTTTGTGTGTAGATATATATATATATATATTATTATTAAGGGCATCAAAAACACAGAGAAAAGATAGCCTCTTTAAAAATGGTGCTGGCAGAACTGGCTATACACGTGTAGAAAACTGGAGTAGATCCTTATATATTACCCTGCACCAGAATCAATTATAAATGGATCAAAGACCTCCATGTAAAACCAGATACCCTGAAAATTTTGCAGGAAGGAATGGGGAAAACACTGGCACTTCATGAAACAAGTCGAAACTTCCTAAGTAAAGATCCAAAAACAACAAATCAGAGAAAATCTGGATAAATAGGATAGTATTAGACTACAGTGTTGCTACATGGCAAAGGGCATAGCTATCAAGATTAATAGAAAGCCCATAAATTAGGAGAAGATCTTCAGTAGGTATATATCAGACAAATAAATTAAAGATAAAATAAACATAGAGGTCAAAGAATTACCCCCCCCCAAAAAAAAGTCCTCAAACAACTCTATCAATAGGTGGGCAGAAGACTTAAAGAGAGACTTTTCCAAAGAAGAAATACAAATGACCAATAGACACACGAAGAAATGCTCAACATCTCTGGCCATAAAATAAATGCAAATGAAAATAACATTGAGATTCCACCTCATGGAATGGCCCTTATCAAAAAACTATTAAAAGATGCTGGTGGGGATGTGGCCAAAAATGAAAGCTACTACACTGCTTGTAAACTTGTAAACTTGTTCAATTACTTGATTCTTTAATTTTAATTTGAATCTGAAGTGTATCAGGGTAAAATGACTGTAAATAAACTGTCCCTTATGTATCAATCCTCCTCTCTCTTTTTCTTCTTCTATGTCTTTCTTCTTCTTTTTCTTCTTCTTTCTTCTCCTTCTTCTTCTCCCTCCTCCCCCTCCTTCCCCCCTCCTCCTCCTCCTCCTTCTTCTTCCTTTTTTGTTCCAGGGAAAAGAGATTACATTTTCAGAATCCTTACCATGTATTGATTTTACAATGCCCAACACTTCCATTTTGTAGAGTGCTCTAGATTCCAAAAACAAAGCCTACTTTTCATTGAGTTGCTCACAAATTGCCTTTTGAGGTGTAAAAATAACACTCTTACTGCTTCTTGATGTTTCACAGGAGCTTTCAACCATAGCATTTTGTTATAAAACTTCCTCTCAATTTCTGCTTTGCTGTGGAATAGCTTCTGTGATGCCTTTCTAATTGGCTTTAGATTCTTAAATATGGTGGTTTTCACATCCTCACCTTCTGCTTCTCCTTTATTCATAAGTTTGTGCCCACTTCTTAACCATTTAGTATTTATAACATCAAACATTTCTACTTAAAAATTTCCAAACTATTTTATCAACCACTTAAAACTTCATCATTTCTGATCTATTCAAGCAGTCCACCATGCTCTATTTGATATTTTTGTTTAAATATTACTTTTAATGAAACCAGATAATTCACAGTGAAAACTCAAATCATAAAGAAATTAATGTATAGTTTCATCAGAATGATATGCCTTATATGGAAAAATATATATACAATAAAAATATTAAATTTATTAATTTGAACCAAAAATGAATAGATTATATTTAAATGTAAATAGATATCTAATTATTATCTATTGGATTGTTAACTTTCTCAATAAAGTATAATATCTTATTGAAAAAAATCCCTTCCTATTTATGAATTGGAAATGAGTTAATAGGCTAACTAACAATGATTATGTATTAATGTTAACTGAAAGTAAGTTTAGTAAACTATTCTTTAATGGTTTTGCATATCACAATAATATCTTCCATTTCTCAAACAGTAGTTCTTTAAAAAAACAAAAAAATAATGTTTTCACTGTGTTTGATGTTGGTATAATTTGTGGAGGGGAAGGGAAAAAATTGTTTAAATAGGGATACCGGTGGACCCATTGCAACAATGAGATGTACAAGACACTGTGTTGAAAAACAAACTTTAAAACTTTCGGGAGGGGTGGGGGAGGAGTGGAGTGTACTTGTGGACGTGGGAGGGTAGGAATGGTAGGGGAAAAACGAAGGAGGAGGCAACAATGCTTGATAAGAAATGTACTCATTGCCTTGCTCATGTAATTGTAATCTCTCTGTACCATATTTTCACAATAAAAAAATTATTAATAAAAAAACTTCCAATCTATGCTGTTGTAAATTCTAATTGAAAAGTAAGCTTTAGAGAACTGTTTCTCAATACATGTATTAGACAGAATAACTAACATTTTGTTAGTGTCTTTACTGGGTAATATTTTGCTTTTAAATGTGCATAATTGTATTCACCAAGATTGATTAAAAATGTAACTATGTGATCATCTTCATTTACAAGATAAAAGAATGAACTTCACAAACAAATGACTTCATATATTAAAAAAAAAGCTTTTTTTTGGCCTATCGTTGGGCTTGAACTCTGGGTTTGGGCTCTGCCCCTGTGCTCTTCAGCTCAAGGCAAGAGCTCTACCTCTTGAGCCACAGCATCACTTCCGGTTTTCTAGTGGTTTTATTGGAGATAAGAGTCTCACGGACTTTCCTGAACCGGCTGCCTTTGAACCATGATTCTGAGATCTCAGCCTCCTGAGTAGCTAGGATTACAGGCGTGAGCCACTGGCGTCCAGCTTATTATATTGTCTATTTTCAAATTCTGTGGGTTTTAATATTCTTTTTTAAATTTTTTTTAAGCCTCAGCAACATTTTTTTTTTTTTTGGTCAGTCGTGGGGCCTGAACTCTGGGCCTGAGCACTATCCCTCAGTTCTTCAGCTCAAGGCTAGCGCTCTACAGCCACAGTTCCACTTCTGGCTTTTTCTGCTTATGTGGTGCTGAGGAATCAAACCCAGGGCCTCATACATGCAAGTCAAGCACTCTACCACTGAGCCACCTTCCCAGCCCTTCTTCTGTTTTTTACGAAAAGGTAAGTTAGATATTAATGTAAGCACATAATGTACAGTGATCAGGCTTATCCTTACTTGTCTTTACCTCTTTCTCTTTCTCCTCCCACCCAAACCAATGCTACCTACCTTTATTATATATAAAGTTTTTTGTACATATTCACTGTTTTACCACCTATACACCATATAATTTAGTATTTTATGCTTATTTAAGCATAAGATGAGGTAATAATTTTCTTCCTAGATAATTGATACAATGTATTATCCATTTCCTAAGATTACTTTTTTTTTTCTAATAGTAGTTTAAACATTCTTCATAGGCTGGCATATTTTAACTATTTCAGAAACAAATGATCTGCTTTCAGGAAAAACAAGTTATTAAATTTGGGGATTTTATTGTCAATACTATTACTATTTTCAACAGTATTACTATTTTCAAAAGATTTTTGTTTGTGTTGATATGGGTTTAAGTGTGTAAAATGTGATACAGATACATTATTTCATTTTCCCCAGCACATCCTTAAAAACAGAAAATCACTAGTGTTTGTAATCTAATAAATTAATCAAAATGAGGCTACAGATGCATGACCTCAACAAAACCTCCAGATGCGCCTCCCTTGCCTGCCAGTAGACAATCTAAAAGTGGAGCCAGCCGAGGTGACACCAAGGAGTTAGCAACAGGCACTGGTGCTTTGAATAGAACATACATTCAGACTTTGGCATCTGGTTCCTACTTTTGCCAAATGTGTCTTGTTTGCATTCACAGCTGTTAAATGTGTTTGTTGAAAAGGATAGACTAGGGAGAAGAAAGAGATTGGTGAGAGAGATGCCAGCTTCAGTGGGAGGCAATGTCAAGCCAACATGCAATTTACTCACAGATAATTGTTTGCTTTAGAAATCTGTTGTCATTTATTAGAATAATTGCGGTATAAGATGAGCATGAACTTTGTGCTATCATAGTCATCCGTGTAGTTTATTTTAAATACAAATTTAAATTTGTATTTAAATTTCTACCACAAAATTAATGCCTAATAGGCAAGTATCTCTTCAATGGCTTCAAATATTATAATCTCATAGTTTAGGCTGCATTGTTAAAGGCAGGCTTCCATATATTTTTCTCACATACTCACACTTTTTTGTGTTTTCCCAACATATTAACAAGAAAAACATCTAACTTTTTTTTTACTCAAGTAACTCTATGAAATAATTTACTTTTGGAAAATAGTTGAATAATATATTTCATCTTTAGCCTTTTAGAACTGTTATGTTTATTTTTACTCTATGGTATATTTCCTTAGCAGAAATGTATTTCAAAATATTTTGAAAATCAAATAGCAATACATTTATTTCTTCAAATAATAATCATGATGGATTTAAAAAAATATTTTTCTTGTTAAAATAACTCATATAATTGAATAATTTGACATGGAAAGGTTGTATGTGAATGCTTCATTATGTACTCAAACAACTCCTATTACTCATGATCCATTTTTTCTAGTTTGAATACAATTCTTATGCTCCATAGAGAAGAACAAAATACAACATACAGGTGACAAGGATCTCTGAGTAAAAGCTGAATTACGTGTGCTAAATTATGTAATTTAGCTATTGTAGAATAGGGCAACTGCTTTTAAAGATTTAGAATATTTTCATCAAAACAAAGTGAGTGATAAAAGCTTGAGAGGAATATTTTGAACTTAGCTCAAACACTACACAATGTATAAGTGTTCTAAAGTGTCACATGATAGCCCAATAACATCTCAATTTTATATTTCTTGTTTCAGCTATACGTGAATTTTGATTATAAAAGCAACACAAAATTAGTCACAGGTATATACATAATGTATATGATGTGATGAGAGTTGTAGAGTTCATTTCCAGAGAGTAAATTTACCCTTATTTTTGCATTGTCATGTTTTGAGGTCCTGTTTTGGTTTATTTTGCATATACCCCATATACACATCCTCACTGAGTGTCCTGTTGATTTCAGTGGATCGGTGATTATCATTTCTTATTTTTTAAAATTATTTGTTAATTGGAGATTGGGATTAAAAAATTACTTTTACTGGTAAAAAGGCAGAGAGCTTCGACCATTTTTCCAAGTTAAAAAAACAGGTCTTGAAACCATACATACTCTCAGAATGATTAAAAGCGATTTCTCTTGTCCTAACATACCTTTTCTTTTGTGGTGAAACAATCTCTTAGGATCACAGGGAGATTTTCTCTACACTTGTGACAATGAAACATACTCCAAGTATGTTACTCCTCTCTTCCTATGTTGTTTTAGAATATCGAACAAGTGAAATGTCTGAGTTGGATTTTGCATTTAGTCTAAACAAATGTTCAGTCCCATAACTACATTTTATTTATGGTAATAGGATTGAAACTGATCATCTTGGATAATTTTAAAAAGTGTGCTGGTTTTGATTTGATGTTTCATATAGTTTTTACTGAGATCAGTGTGCTGTGCTGCTAGGAAGAAAATAGAGGAACAAGTTGGATACTTCATATCCTAGATTTTTCTTTTGCAGTGTGTGGATTATTTGAGCATGTGAGTATAAATCTCTTTTTCAAAATGTATATAGTGTGTGCATGTGTGTATATGTGTGTTTTTCTAAAAAAAAGTCTTACAGGGCAGTATATTTATTCTTTCTAATAATTATATGATAGTCTCTTAAAATTGATTTATAGAGTAGTAGGAAGGTAACCCATAATGTTAAGAATCAAATAAATATGAAAAATGTACACACAGAACAATCAGCACACCACGATGTTATCAATTAAATTTTAAAAAGAACTTTCTTTGTATTGGCTAGAATGTTTTAATTTGTAATTAAAATGAAAACCAACAAGTTTTTATGATTCTTAATAAGTTTTTTATTGTGAAAATACTGTACAGATGGGTTACAGTTACATGAGCAAGTTAATGGGTACATTTCTTATCAAGCATTGTTGCCTCCTCTTTTGTTTTTCTCCTACTATCCCTGCCCTCCCACCTCCACAACTATACTCCCCTCCACCCCCTCACCCCTGCCTAAATTGTAAAGTTTGTTTTTCAACATAGAGTCTTGTACATCTCATTGTTGCAATGGGCCAATCTGTATCCCTATTTAAGCAATTTATTTTTCCCTTCCCCTCTCAAATTATACTCCCCTCCACCCCCTCACCCCTGCCTAAATTGTAAAGTTTGTTTTTCAACATAGAGTCTTGTACATCTCATTGTTGCAATGGGCCAATCTGTATCCCTATTTAAGCAATTTATTTTTCCCTTCCCCTCTCAAATTATACCGACATCAAATCCAGTGAAAACAGGGGTTATATGGTACAGGAGGGACATGAAAAGCAACAAAAAAATCACATTGTTCCTTATAAATACGTTAGGAACAATAGCAAGAAAAACAAAACACCCGTGTCCCTATCATGGGGTTCATTTTGAACACTCCAAGAACTAATGTTGATGTGCCTGAAGATGGGACTATTGATTGGGCTCATTAAACCACATCTTATTTTTCTTTTAACTCAAACTTGCTTGAGGGAAATCTGCTATCATGATTTTTCTGTCATAGCAAAATAAAAATTAAAAATTCTGTTCAAAAGTGAGAACAATGTCCTGAACCTTATTTTGTGGGGTTAAATATAAAATTATTGTTATCTGGGTATTGTCAGATGACTGAGTTAACTAAATTATTTTATTAGAACAATTTCATTTGAATATTTTCTTTCACTTCAGGTCCAACCAATATTGCAACAGAAGTTTGATTAGAATGACACTTTAATAATGTACCAAATAGTATCGGTGAGAAAGAAAGATGAAACTTTATTTTTTGAAATGTTATTGTTACTAAAAACAATATTGTATATAAATGAATTATCTCTTCCTAACATTTTGAAAGCCCAAACCGAAAAAAAAAAGTGAGCTTTAAGCTTTAACCTTTTTGTTTCTGTAAATTGTAATCAGTAACTTTAAAAACTAACTTGGGGTGCTGGGAAGGTGACTCAGTGGTAGAGTGCTTGACTTGTATGCATGATACCCTCAGTTCGATTCCTCAGCTCTGCATAAGCAGAATAAACCAGAAGTGGCAGGGTGACTCAATTGGTAGAGCACTAGCCTTGAGCTAAAGAGCTGAGAGACAGTGCTCAGGACCAGAGTTCAGGCCCCATTAAAAAAACAAAACAAAATAAAACAAAACAACAGCAACAAAAAAAAAACTTGGAGCCAGGTGCCTGTGGCTGACACCTGTAATCTTAGCTACTCAGGAGACTGAGATCTGAGGATCTAGGTTGAAACCCAGCCCAGGGAGGAAAAGAGTCTCCCCAGGAGACTCTTAACTGCATTAAACCACCAGAAAAGTGGAAGTGGTGCTATGGCTCAAGTGGTAGAGCTTTAACCTTGAGCTGAAGAGCTGAGGGACAGTGCCCAGGCCCAGAGTTCAAGCCCCACCACTGACAAAAAAAAAAACAGAAAAAAAAACTGAAAAAATATATTTTCTACATGCAAGTCTAAATTAGTTGTTATTTTGATTATTACATTTGCTATATTATCATTAGTCCAAATCAATAATTATATGATAGGTGGAATATTTAATAAAATGTTTGTTTGGATAACAATACATTTCTAGTATCTTTTCTCATGACTATAATTCCAAAATAATATAGTGTTTATACTGTTTTAGTATACACTATTTTGAAAAAAATAGTGTTTTCTAGTATACACTATTTTGAAAAAAAATAGTGTATACTAGAAACACTATAAATTTAGAAATCATATTAATAACAGTGCCCTACTACTGTTTGTTATGCAGGTCTGGTGGTCTAGACTGTAAATCTAGGCATTTAATAGTAAGGACAGGGCTGGAAGTATCTGATTTGAAGCACATAAAGTCTTAACTGCCACAGATAATGTCAACCCGAATTATTATTTCCATTTCAACACAGATTACAGGACAAGAAGACATAAATGGAAATTAAAAAATAAATTCTGCACATATTTCAGAAAGTACCTTTCCATGCAGAGAATAATAAATACTTAGAAGAGCCTGCAGGCAAAGTTGTGGAGGCAAAAAGCAAGAATGTCATTCAAGAAACAATTAGATGCCATCCTTGGGGAAATAGAGTACTAAAAAGGATATGCCTTGATGGACCAAATGACCTTTATTCTCGATCCAAAAATCTCTCATGTTCTTATCATTCTAATGGAGAAATATTTCAGCAATTTGGCCTCCAGCAATGTCAATTCTTACCTGAATTATTCACCTCAACAGCTCATGGCTGAGGAAGAATGTCTCCTAGTGCTACAAAGATTGCATATTGACCAGAAGTAATTCCAATGCTTTTGTTCAAAAGCATTTAATTCAAAAACATGCCTCAGATATGATACTATAAAATGCTTTGTTATAGAAGCTTCTTTTAAACACATTATGATTGAAATATTGCCCACACAAAAAAGGAGATATTTAACTCACTTTCTTAATTATAGAGTACATAAAATTCATATGGTAAATATACAGCAAATTCCAGTAGGATAGAATACATACTTTTTGTTAATTAGTTAATTTTAGTTATTCAATAAGTTATTTCTAACTATTCTATTTATATCAATAGAATACTATGGAAATAAAAATCAGAAAATGCTGTGAATTACTGACAGTACATCTAAAATAAATACATTTAATAATAACACACTTTAGAAACCAGCAATTGACAATGAATAAAATTCATATGCAAATATTATTTATAAGCTTGAGAAAATTGTGAAAATCAGTGATCTGTGCTTTTCTGACTTTAGACTTACTAAGTTGAACACAGAATTCTTGAGGAGGTGAGGAATATAGTGAAAACTATTATTGCCCTTCCTATGTTCCTAAAGTGATAGGAAAAAGAATATGTTTTTAATACATTTTTTTAACTTTTAAGAAGTTGTACAAGAGAGTTGCCATTAACCAAAGCGGTTTATGGATACAGTGCATGTTTATCAATGTCACTCTTTTGAACATTCTCATCCACCCCTTCCCTTACCTTAACTTTAGGTTACATATTGAATCATTTACAATTTAACAAAGCAGTTTATGAATAAAATGTGTCTTGATCTGTTTCATCATTTCAACCTCTTCAAGACCACCTTTCTACCCTTCCATTATATTTCTCAATTCTGTGGTATATACAATGAAAGCTTGCCTTCATTCTCCCCTCTTCCTCCTTCATTCTTTTACTTTCTCATCTTGGCCCCACTTTCCCTTTTTTCAAGAACCCATTTCTTGATACTTATTTTATAGGACTTTGGCTTAGTCTGGTTTTGTTTTATTTTGCTTTTGTTGTGATTGTTATTGTTGTTGTTTGGTCGTAGGACTTGAACCCTGGGCTTGGGCGCTGTCTCTGTGCTCTTCAGCTCAAGGCCAGCACTCTACCACTTGAGCCATAGCGCTACTTCCAGCTTTCTAGTGGTTTATTGGAGATAAGAGTCTCCCAGACTTTCTTGCCTGGCCTGGCTTTGAACCGTGATCCTCAGAATTCAGCTTCTTGAGTAGCTAGGATTACAGGAGTGAGCCACCGGCGCCTGGCTTTGCCTTGGTCTCTTTAAAGAACTGTACTATTTGAGCTCTGCATACAGATCTTACACTTCATTCATTTGTAAGTGCTTGCTAACTGCACAGTGGGTTCACTTTTAGATTTACAGGCACCGTCCAGCTACCACAGATGGAGGAAACCATGTAACCTGTTTCTCTGGGTCTGGCTTATTTTGCCTAATAAAAATTTTTGCAAGTCTGTTTCCTTACGAATAGTATTATATCGTTTTTCCTGATGGATGAGTAGAATTTCATTGTGTATATGTACCACGTTTTATTGATCCATTAATCCCTTGAGGGACATTTGGGCTGATTCCAAACTGGGCTGTGGTAAATTACTTAAAGAGAGATTTCTCAGAAAAAAGTGAAAATAGCCAAGAGACATGTCAAGAAATGCAAATCACAACATTGATATTTTACCTCATCACAATTAGAATGGCCGTTATCAAGAAGACTAACAATAATAAATGCTGGAATAAATGTGGCCAAAGGGAATTTTTACTGGTTGGTGGGGTTATAAATTCGTTCTACCATTCAGTATGGAAGTTCCTTCAGAGGGAGAAGGAGAGGGAGAGGGAGAAGGAGAGGAGAGGAAGAAGGGAGAGGAAGGGAGAGAGAGAGAGAGAGAGAGAGAGAGAGAGAGAGAGAGAGAGAGAGAGAGAAGAAGTTACCATATGATTCAACAATTCCACTCTTGGGCTACCAGCACAATCGTGAGAACATATTTTTATGTGACATTTAAGTGAATTCCAGGTATCCTGTGTGTATAAAATATTTTAACTCTGCAATAAAGTATGGGTAGAGAGCACTTTTCCGTAGGTAAGGGAGGGCCACATAAATTGGAACATTCAAAAAACAAAACAAAACAAAAAACTAGAAGCTTGAAAATTGCCAAGTGTTTTAATTTGCTTTTGAAACAAATGTATTTTTTATGAATTGTCACAAAAATGAAATTAATATCAATTGTGTTTAAAAATATATTCTTTTATTACAATGGATATTATTTTTAGTGTATGAAATCTGCCAATCTGCTAAAAGTGAGTAAACCTTACTTCTTTCATATCCTATTTGTGTTGTTGTTGTTGTTGTTTGTGGGGCTTGAAATCTGAGCCTGGGTGCTGTCCCTCAGGTCTTCAGCTCAAGGCTAGCGCTCTACCACTTGAGTCACAGCACCACTTCCGGTTTTCTAGTGGTTTATTGGAAATAAGAGTGTCATGGACTTTCCTGCCGGGGCTGGCTTTGAACAGTGAACCTCAGGTCTCAGCCTCTTGAGTAGCTAGAATTACAGGCGTGAGCCACCTATGCCCTGCTATAAGCTATTCTAATAAAACATTATAAAACACAATAGATGATAAATTTACAAAATCTTTTCTAAAGACATAACAAGTAAAAAGTTTCATGTCCAATACTGTGATCTGTATAGAAGACATCATATATTATTAAATTATAGCAACATAGCTAAAACCTCACCATAAACTTTAAATTGATGGGAAGGTTATTTCTCATATAGAAAACAAGTCCTGGCCAAGAGAAAAATCATAAAAACTAAATTAATGACAAATATATTAAACCAAATACTTGTCAAATGAATTAGAATTTATGTAACAAAAGTACTAAGAAATTAAATACTCTTCTATATCAAGAAATGTGTATATAAATAAGCCTATCCTTTTACTAGGTTGTGAAATTTAATATACCTTATATATGTATGAATATTTATCAAACAAATATATTATTCAAATTGTTTATTAACATTTTCTTAGTGTATTTAATGATTGAGGATAGCTGGAAATCATTCCACTTTTTTGTGAACATTGAATATTATTTATTCTGGTTATTTTACATATTTCAATCAATAATATGCTGTGATTACAATGCAATCATAGTAGTTTTGTACCAAATTGACATGGAAGTAACTATGCATGTTTAAATTTGTGTCTGTTACTTAGCACAGAATATTGTTTATTGGTACAGACAGGTTATAGGACAAAATTACACCCAGGAAATAGTTAATATTTCCTTTGCAATTTGCTTTTATTAGCCATTTAATTTGAAAAGTCTGAACTCTTATATGTTAATTAAAACTAAATATAATAAATTAAATTATTCTTTTGATTTTTGTCTTTGTATACAAGATTAAGAAAAACTATAAGATTAATACAAACTATGAGGTTAACAGAGATTATGTAAAATTTTTAAGAATTCCAAACCAGATTCAAATCTTTACCTCATTCACTTTTGCTGAAAAGTCATGCAAGCTGATAACTGAAAATTTTAGACAAGATAATTGATTCCACAAATAACAAGGTTACTTAGGATGTGGATATATGTTCTATTTTTATTTGTGAAGGTCTAGGTAAATGGCACCTAGTACCTTCCTCCTGAAGAGAATTAGAAAAAGACTGTTAAACTATAAATAATTTTTGACAGCATTAGATGACTTCCAAAACACTGAGAATAATAGCACAGGAAAAAGAAAACAAAGCTGAACATTTGAGGTCACTCATCTTTCAGAACATTTCCACATGAGAGTCTGTCTACTATCATGTCCTTAAGTTGCCTGCTCCAGTGAATGATAAAATATTGAAAAAAATCTATCCTTGAATATGTGTCGATGCATTCATACACATATACATACACATACATATACACACATGTATAGTTAAAATACATTTCTATCATTTTCTGCCAAGTAAATATACCAAAAGCCTCCCTTAACTTACAATAATTAATAATTAATCATCTCTTTAATGTGTTTAAAAAATGAACAGAAATTTTAAACACTATTATATTTTGTTTGATCATTTTAGTGAAATCTTAACCTACTTCCAAAACCATTTCATGTGTTGTTAATAAATCAATTGAGTTTTCTTTTATTGTTCATTTTGGAATTCAAATTGCCACTTGAGCAATTAGCATCAATAGAAGTATATCAATAGAATTATGGCTATTTATCTAATATTTTGAGATAATAATTTAAAAAATAATGTTTTTTCATATTAAGAGTGAATATTTGTGTCTAGTTTTAAACTTACTAACATATTAACAAAAGTGACACATAGTAGAAAAGTGTCTTATTCACATGAAAAGTCTAACTGGTATAATGGTTAATATTGTAAGGTTTAATATTTTATTATTCAATGATCAATCTAATATTTCAATGTTGAATTCAAAACTGGGAAAATAATGGCCATTTTTATCAGTCATTTCTAACAAGCATGTTTTTTCACTGATTGTTTGGAAAGGAAAATTATAAAAATGTATATTTGTGTTATACCTGTCTCACAAGTTGATGTACCTCCTCTAGTTTGTTCATGGGTCAATAAGGATTCCAGAGGTAAATAAATTACACATAAGTTGTAACCTAGTTTTCAAGTATCATATACATGATTCTTCACCCAAAGTCATTTTTCTAACATTTTATAATATACTTTGAGCAACAATGTAACAAGAGAGCGCCATATGCATGTTTGGGGACTCAAGATTCAAATTATAGGAATCAGAACTGAAGATAATAAACCAATGTAGTTAATTTGTTTTCAATAGTAGACAAAGCATTAACCTGGTTATTAGACATTTCGATGTTCTAATACTTAGGCATATTGTCAAGATATTAGACAATAAAAACCTAACTAATTAAAAGGCTATTATTGGAGAGGTTTTAAATGGTTGTTTAGAAATTAAAATATTAAAAAAATGAGACTGTTCATTTCTCATTTGGTACTCTGTGTGTACCTGTTTTCCATTACTTATTTCACTACAGATTACTTTATGTCTTAAGATTTAGTATAAAGGTCATATATAATGAAAATAAGATAATAAGAAATATTCAGATAAATATAGGGAATTTTTATTTTATATTTAGTCGTGTCTTTTTAATACAATATTTTAGGTTTATGATAACACAAAATTTGTTACTTTTTATTGAATTATTTGGGAGGACAAGATGTTTAATAATGGTAATATTTGAGCTGAAGTCCAGTTTATCTGTTACTGAATGCAAAGAAATTTGTAGAACTTAGGTGCCTGTATTCATGATTCTCTGAAAACCTAACTACCACTCTATTTTCCACTGTAATGCTTTTCTTAAATCATCTTTTATTTCTATATTAATTTTGTAAAATCAAATCATGTGATAGGAAACTGCACTAATAAAATGAAACTTTAACCTTCATTTTACAGCACCTATACAATCTGGTTATTAAAGTAGATTTCACTTCTGGCTGTATTTATAAAAGAAGCCTAAAAGTAGAAATAACAATATTATGCTCATAACTAACCTTGCAATATAATTTTAGTAAGCTACAGTACTCTGCTTTTAATTGGGAAAGTTCAGAATATTAAATATATTTAAATGATTTGCAAAGATTCTCTTAGCTCAAAACAGAATATGCAAAAATATAAACAGGCAGCTTTTCAATGAATATTAAGTAGATATAAGTTTGCACATAAACAGGATCAACATGGGTGAGCCTAAAATACAGAGTTTTTGCAGAATGGATTTCCCAAGAGAAAGTAAGATAACAATCCAATTAAGCCATTTTTCTATGTAAATGAAGAATTGTAACATAAGTAACCTTAAGAAAAAATAATCCAGAAGCAAAAATGATGCATCCTTTGTTTCATTTCAAACAAGTCAAACAAATAAATAATCTTTATGTGATCAGGAGCTAAGGGAAATTGGTTAGTAAAAGCTGATGATAGATGGGTTTTCAATGTTAGTAGAAAACCTCACCATCACTTCACAATTAAAAACTTATGAGAACTTTCAAGGCCAGAATAACATTTTGTAAATAGAAGCCGCATGTGAGGAATGTAAATGAATATAATGGCTTAATTGAATAATCAGTGCTCAAACTAGTACATCTCAAAATAACTATTTATAAATATTAATGCTCTAATACTACCTCCAAAAAACCAAAACTATGTATCTCATTCTAAACATCATTAGTATTAGGCCATTTTTCAATTATACTCTTTAGTATTAGTTAAAATCCAATGTTAAATTAGAAAAGAAGAATATGTTTAAGTTCAAATAGTACTTCATTTAAAGAATACGTTCAGTTTCTACTAAATGGGAATGATCCTTTCTAAACCTTTAAACCACTTTATTGGTTCCCTGAGACATAAGTGTACATAGTTCAATGGTTACATCCAAAATATATAAAACTGAATAAAAAACAGTATTTTAAGATGTCAAGTACATCTTAAATGATTGATGAATGATTATTCTTAGCGTGGAGAAGGGTATACTCAAACCATTCTTTTTCTATTTGTCCTAACGCCATGAGGTGAAAAACTAGAGCTATGTATGCTGAACAGAGATTTTACCAGTATCTTCTCAGCTTGTTCCAAATATTCAAAAACATTTCTAATTGTTGATTATAGTTAACATCAAAATATCAGAATATATATTACATGCTAGACTTAAAATGCAAATACACACAAGATCATATAAATCTGTAAAGGATCAAATTGACTAAATCGTGGTATGGGCAGAAGTGAGATTCAATGAGTTAAATCCCTTTGAACAATTAATATTTTAACAAAATTAATATCATAAAGCTCACATGAGTCTTGACTAAGGAAGAGACATAAAAGCTAATGGGAGGGATTAAAAAATAGAAAGAATGGTAGCAAATATAATCATAAGACCCAATGTATATATGTGAAATGGAACTAGAAAACATTATGAGACTGGGGGAGAAAGATTAGGTATGAGGGGTTGGTAATGATGAACAGGGTGACTGGAAGCTGCACTGTGGCTCAAGTGGTAGAGCACTAGTCTTGAGCACAGAGCCCAGGCTCAGAGTTCATGCCCCACAATTGACAATAAAGGGGATTTGAGTCTAATCAAAATGTATTGTGCATAAAAATGTGCATGTGAAGTTGATATTCACTATGTGATCAGTTGAAAAACAACAATAAATAATAAAAGTAGAATATATGGCAACAGTGGCCCCAGATTCCACAAGAGAACAATGTATTTTATCTGGGTTAGCACAGTTTAGAGGCAGCAAGTGTTTGTTGACCAAATTGCTCATTTTTTAAAATTTTAATCTACAATTATATAATAAATAATTTTGATAGCTTTGATTTACTGAGAACTAAAACACAGCTATTCAAAAAAAAACAATAAGAGGTTTAAATGCATAAGTATATATGTTGAGTGGTATGCAAGTTTACTGCAATATGGTAGATTCAAGGAAGAACTTAAGTAGTGTAACTCATTAGAAACCAACGTCAAAGTTCAACAAAATAAGAACATTTAAGCTCGTTTTGGACATGACAACTTGTACTTCTCATTGTTGCAACAGGTTCACCTGTATCCTTAAACAACTGGTTTTTCCCCATCTCCTCCACAAGTTATACTGACATCAAATATAGTGAAAGCAGGGGTTATACTGTGGAGGAGGGACATACAAAGCAACAAAGAGATAATCTTATAAATGTGTTAGAAACACATGCATGAAAGAAAAAAAACATTAAAATACACATCTAAGGGTTCATTTTCCTGACATCACATTATCTGACCTTTTCCGCTTGACTCATACATATACTACAGTATGTTCACAAATAAAATTAAATTAAATTTAAAAAAAAAAAAAAAAGAACATTTAAATAGTTACTTGAAAGCAGTGGGATAGAGCCAGGGAAGGAGAGGAGGAAGAATAAAGAAGAGAAAGCAGGGAAGAATACCACCAAGAACTCATTGTCTATCCTACAAAATAAGAAAAGTGAGGGAAGGTGTGGCTTTTGAGAGATGGATGAGGATGTTTAAAAGCTGGCATGGTTCTCAGACACCTTCAATTCATCAGATGCATTGTTAAATGGCATGACCTTTGTACAACAAATAATGAAAAACAAAAATGCTATTATTAATAATTAAATAATTTAAATTAATGTGTAAAAGTGAAGCAATGAATAGTTAAGAAACACAGAATTGAAATTTCTTTAAATGATGCTAAATTTGATTTTTTAACAATTTTTCCAATTAGAACTGGCTAATAGTGTTGTATGTTACTTTTGTCATTCAATCAAGCTCATGATACAAGAACTATAGTAAGATTTCAGCTTAATTTTATCATGTATGTATGTATATATATGTATTTATGTATTAATGTATTAGTTAATTAATTTATGTGCTAGTCCTGGAGTATGAACTCCTGGCCTGAACGCTACCCTAAGATTTTCATTTTTCCTCAAATCTAGAACTCCAACATTTGAGTTCCACTTCCAGCTTTTTGAGGGAGTTAATTCAAGATGCTCACAGACTTTCCTGTTCCAGTTGGCTTCAAACTTCTGTCCTTAGATCTCAGCCTCCTGAGTAACTAGGATTACAGGTGTGAGGCACCAGTGTAGGGAACTTCAGCAGTACTTTATTGAACAATCAGAAAAAAAAACTGTGAAGTTTGTAGTTTTGTCTTACAGACTTTAGTGATGAAAATATTTAATGAATCACGATGTTTCTAATTTCAATAGCCTTTTAAACAGGTTACTTGTTTTGATCCATGAGAATAGGCCCTAAGGGCACAATTCTCATTGGTGAGTTCTAAAGTTTTCTGAACAGTTTCCTGAACCTTATTTACATTAAATTTCACTTGAATATGTTTAAGTTTGCATTTAATTTATTCTAAGTATGGCAATATTTTTTTCACTATGTTTAACACTTTATTTATATTTATCATTCACTTTTATTGTTTTTTTCCAGTAAGTAGATGGGAAAGCCATTGTTCCCACTGTTCACAAAGATAATCAGATTAAAATTGTACTAATTTTAGTCAGATGCAAGTGTCATCAGTAACCAAACTTCAATGATGGGGTAGTTCTGCTGAAAACGTCAAACTGACAAATCTTGACATATCACATAGGGTATTGACATGGTTTGGAAGCCAGGGCAATGTGAAAAATATTAGTTATTGAAGTTCTCTAGTTTATACAGTAAGGAAAACTGAAAAAAAAATATGTAGTTTGTAGTCAAGTCTTAATTTAGAGACTAAGGCTTGATGGCCTTATTCTTTTTAATTGTTTGAAGAAAAAGTCTGATGAAAGTAACTTAACCAAATGTGTTTGTTTACTAGCAAATTCTCAAAAAAAGAAAGTTTATCCATTCTAACATATAATGTGCAAATTAAAATACAGAAAAACAGTAATTAGACACTAACTGGTAAATGTATGAACTTGTTCATTGTGATATAATTTGTGTGGGTTTGGGATGAGGATCTAAACAGAAAAAAATAGTTTATTCTGGACTCTATACAGATTTTATTCTTTATCTGCTAATTCACTCTTTCCCTTTGAAGTGTTAGGGGCTTGTGATCCAAAGCACCACCTGGGGTTTTATTTTATTCTAAACACATCCCTTACTTGTGATTTTAAATACCTCATCAGAGGGAGCTTCTTAAGGTGAATGTCCTCATTGTCATTCCAGAAAAATAATACGGTATTATATCCTGGTGATGTGGTTCACATCTATAATAAAGCCAAACCTAATGAATTCCTTTATTTTTTCTAAGTCTTAAATTCTTAGCAAGGGGATAGAGAAGAGCTTCGTATCTGATTGGCATATTTCTATTTTCTTGAGGAATGCAATTTAATTAACTGTGGGCATTCTTCTTGAATTCTTTACATTATAGCCAGCTATCTGGCAGAATATTTTCAAGTGTAATAATAATCTATTAGATGATTGTTTATAGGTACTTTTTAGAAAAATAATAGAATCTTAAATATAGTGCTTTTAAAAATCCAAGATTCTTAAAAGTCCCTTATAACAACACAAGAAGAGAACTTTACTGTATTTGGAAAAATATTAAAATTAACAAATACCTTAATAGTTAATTCAAGTGTTGAGTTTTTTTTATCTCTAGTACAATAGTGTTGATAAACTCAGAGAGTTGATTAGATCATGAGGGCTCTGCCTTCTAGATTAGTTTAATGTTGATATCATAGCAAAGGGTTACTTATTATGCCTGTAGGAGTATGGATTCCTTCTCTTCTTTATTTCTATTTTTCTTTCTCATGTCTCTGTAATTCTCTGTGACTCTCATTCTCATTCTCTTTTTCTCTCATACCCTATCACTTTTTCCATGGCATGACACAGAACATATTTGCCAAATGTGAGTGCCTTCAACTTGCAACTTTATTGATTTAAGAATGTAAGGAAAAATCTGACCTGATCTGAGTCATAGAGTCAGCCTCAAATCAATGAACCTTAGGAAGCAGGATATCAGGAAGAGGCCAACTAACAACTGAGAACAAATAAATTATCTTTGTAAAGATATACAAATCTTGGAAGAAGAGGAAAAAGCACCTTACCAAAAAATAATGATGACCACAATTAAGCTTAGGTGATATCCAGGAAGACTGTACTCACTACAGTACAGTAATAAGTAATCAAGGGAATAGCCTGCAAAATAGGTAAATCAAATAGCTTCCATGACGAACCTGGATGTGTGTGGATTGTGCCTTTCAGTACACTGTGTGTATCTGAGACTCATTTTAGATCTTGGACTGGTGAATGTGTCTCTCACAGAATTAACTCTAATTTACTTCTGGTGATTATTGATATCACCATGGCAGATAGTATGAAGGTTCTTCGAAAGAATTGAGATAGATTTATTTATGATCTAGTTATATAATTCTTGAATTTTTTTGGGGGGGTCCGGTTGTGAGGCCTGAACTCTGGGCCTAGGTATATCCCTCAGCTCTTTAGCTCAAGGCTAGCGCTCTATCACTTGAGCCACAGTGCCACTTCCAGCTTTTTTCTTTAAGCTTATGAGTGCTGAGGACTCGAACCCAGGGCCTCATGCATGCAAGCACTCTCCCACAAAGCCACCTTCTCAGCCCAATCCTTGAATATTTATCTGAAAGCATGGTAAGTCATGACAAAGATGTTTGAACATCATGTTCATTGCAAACTATTCACAAAGATACCCTACCCAAATTGTAGATTCAAACCAATGCTCTACAACCAACAAATGGATCAAGAAAGTGTATATTTGCCTAAGAGTAGAAAGAAATAGAGACAGAAAAAACTTTATTTTTTGTTTATTGGAAGATTCACAATTGTTTCTAAAAGCCTGTGCCATTTTTCACTGCATTTACTAGAAAAACAAATGCTAATTAGAACCTGTGTGTGGTTTATTTTTGGTAGAGATATAATTATATTGAAAACAAACATATATCTGTCTTTGGAATTAACTTTTTTCAGTTTCATGTTTTAAAGAATAGCAGTTCTAAAGTGCAGAAAACAAAAAAAAAATACTTTCCTTCCTTTCAATAATATTTGTCATTCTAAATAGAATCTTGGAGTAGAACTTCCTGTTATAAAGTAGTCAAATACCTCAACAATGTTAAATACTGCTGCAATGAGCATGGTTGTGAACAAATAGGACAATAAGATATGATACACACACACAGAAACAATAGATTTCCATTCATCTATCAGAAAGATTTGTACCATTTGTAAGGAAATGGAAAGACATAGACATATTTATAATAAGTGAAATAAGCCAGTTGTAGAGAAACATGTGTTGTATGTTTTCCCTTATTTGTGGTAGCTAGAATGTGCCTATAAATCTACAAGTAAATGTATTGGAACATAAGTAAGGAGTTACAAATGAGTAAACTGAAGTGTAATAATTTCTATGGAAAGCGCAATTAATATAATTATTTTTAAAAAGCAAGTCAAAGCCCGAAAAAGTAAGTACTTTTTTTGGGTACTTTTTGGGTACTTACAAGAGGCGTGGAATAGAAGAATGAAAGTGGAGTGGAGAGAATGCAGGCAATAATACATTTTACATTGCCACAAAATTGAGAAATGTAAGGTAAGAGATAGGACGACATTCCCTTTAAAGAATGTCAAAGACAATCTTCAATTTCTCTTGAGGAGTAATTAGTCTAAAAATAACCATGAGCAATTAGAACTTATATCCTGTCCTTAGATGAAATTTAATGCTACCATCAAAGACTTAAATTTGTGAAGATATAATTCCAAGTTCAGAATTCAGGTAATAATTCCATTAGACATTTGTTATTTAAGATAGCTTGATTTTTATCACTTAATTATTATACTATATCTGATAAATGGGAAAAATAATAAATACCATATACAAAATACATATATTACATCAAATATTCAGGGATTATCAGATATAAAGAACTCTTGACAAGTGGGTTGTAGGATAAAATTCAAATTATCTCTAAATATTGAATTAGAAAAAATATATATCTAGTCTGATAAAAGAAAGAAAAATTCACATAGAGTTTAAAAAGGAAGATAGAATTGTACATTTTAGGAAGTATTGTTAATCATTAAGATGCTTTGTAATCAGGTAAGGAAAGTTAGATAGGATAGAAAATAATTTATAAAAGCAAATAAGATATATAGATAGATAGGTAGGTAGATAGATAGATACATTGTAATTTATGACAAAGTAACATCATTATCAGTGAAGCAATAACCACTGACTTTATGCTTGTTCTTTCAAGAATAGAAAACTTGATTACTTCTGCATAAATCTGAACATTAGATCTTGATGGCCCCACAATGGAGCAATAACAATAGAAACAATACCAATGAAAATCTGAAAAGTCATCTCAAACTACTGACTAAGTTTTCTGATAAGGCTACTATGATAGAAGTTAAAAACACACATTGAAATATTTTTTTAAGAAATAAATGGTCTGTACTGCACTTATGGAATCAAATGCTTTTGATAGAGAGCCTTGTATTTGAGAGCGAGTTTGAACAATTCCATTGAGCTATCAGCAGAATAATTATATGCTGTTGCTGCCTGACAATTCCAATATACTCTATTGAACGATACCTGAAACAAAAATTGAGACTCTGACAATATATTCAGTTGTAATGAATGTCATGGGTCCTTTGAAAAGAAAGCATTATGCAAATTCACAATGTAGAAGAAAATGCTTTTGAACATTAAATATTAGCATTTTAAGAAGTCTTACCAGATTGACTGAAATTAGTATCAGAAACATAAAATATAACGTTTCTTGTAGATTCATGTACATTTAATAAAGACTCATATTTTACACTTCTATTTCAGAAATATAAAGATGATTACAAAGTTTATAAAGTAATATAATCTCTCCAAGAAAACCCCATGGAGTTTCATCATTTTTAGGGACCATGATTATTTGTTTGTAAACAGTAGGAGATTGCCCAAAAAACAATATGAACATTAGATGGATATTCAAAATCAAACTTCAAAATTCAACTAAAAATACTTAGATCCACTCAGCTATTGTAGATATTACTGTATCTTCACCTGAAATTCATTACTTTTATATAATTTAAAATGTTTAATAATGGATATAGGTTGACACATTGAAATGTGCAAGACACTTGAACAACGAACTTTACAATTTAGGCCGGGGGGGGGGGGGAGGAGTGTAGTTGTGGAAGTGAGAGGGAAGGATGGTGGTGGCAGTGTAGTTGTGGAAGGGGGAGGGAAGGGATGGTAGGAGAAAAACAAAGGAGGAGGCAACAATGCTTGATAAGAAACGTACTCATTACCTTGCTCATGTAACTATAACCCTTCTGTACAGTATTTTCACAATAAAAACTTATGTAAAAAATAAAATAAAATAGAACTATAAAAATACAATAAATAACATTTGAATACTCTTTATTTGTATTTTCAAATTGAGTTAGACTTTAATGTTTTCTCCATTCACGTCTTATGTTGGATATTTCTCATTACTAACAAAACCATTTATGTTTGTGAAAGAGAAAAGTATTTATCATTTGATGGTTGATTGGTGATAGAGGAATCTCACAGATTTTCTGTGGCCTGAATTATAATATAAATCCTCAGGTGTCTGTCTAAGTAGAATCCATGAACCATAGGCAACTGACTACACTTCGTATTATATAAGTGAACAAAAAAGTGAGAAAAAAGTGAGAAAAGACATTAAACAAAACAAAAAATAGGTGTGAGACTCATTTATACAGATATTATAAATAAATTTTAACCCAATTTAATTTTTACCCATCTTAATGCTTTCACTCTGATTTTTAACTGCCATATATGGTTGTGTACATATATACATATAAATATATGTAGACATTATACATATATATATATTTAACATGCATATACACTTTTCAAATAATAGACATTGAATCTGGGGCTCCACAAGGA
The DNA here is from genome assembly GCF_019054845.1 of Dipodomys spectabilis. Classification (NCBI taxonomy): domain Eukaryota; kingdom Metazoa; phylum Chordata; class Mammalia; order Rodentia; family Heteromyidae; genus Dipodomys; species Dipodomys spectabilis. The sequence continues at coordinate 16,010,781 of NW_024870709.1, forward strand.
ACCAAGTTCTTTTGCTTTTATTTGTTCTCCACAGGCAGACTCATGACTTTGTTCTGACTTGCTTCCAGTCAATGTTTCCCTCCCTCAGGAATAGAAGAGCATTAATTTCTCTCCCTGCAGAGTAGGAATTATACATTGCCATACCATTCTTATGCTTTCTCATAAATTTTGCTGAGAAGCCTCTTACTGCATTTAGAAAGAAGTCAAACTATTTTACCTCAATGTAAAACTTTGTAAATTTTCAATTTACAGTTTATAGAGATTTTTTCTTAACTTTTATTTTCTTATTTATTTTTTCAATTTGGCGTTATCATGTCATGTAGATCCATCCACTTTTCAATGCTTTGGATGAAATCTTCTCCAGCTTATATCACCTAAAGTCATTCATAGCTGTTTCTAAATCTCTTATTTCCTTACCTTTCTAGAGAATCAAGCATTGAAATGTTCTCCCCATTTTATCAATATTTCTGTCTTCTTGTTCTCTGTTTCCTGATATCAAACTGTTATTTCTCAAATCTTCCAACTTGTACTCTCAGTTATTTTGGTGTAAGCCCTTGGAAACAGGTTGACCTATTGTAACAATGAGATGTGCAAGACACTATGTTGAAAACAAACCTTACAACTTGGGAAGGGGATATTGGGGAAGGAGAAGTTGAGGAAATAGAAAGAGAAGGGTTGGTAGGAGAAAAACAAAAGGAGGTAGTAACAATACTGGATAGGAAATGTACTCATACCTTGCTCAGGTAACTGTAATCCCTTTGTACAGTATTGCTAAAATAAAAATATTTTAAAAATATGCATGTTTTATCTGCATGTAATAAGGAATACTGTAAATTCATATCTATTCAGAGAGATGCCTTTCAAATCTAACAGTCTCATGTCTCACCCAGCTATGGTTATTGCATTATCTAAATATCATTGTTAATGATAGTCTTCCTTTATCCTGAATTCCAGGTAACTTTACAATTCTGCCCTCATTTTCTGCTCTCAAGTTTCCAGACTCCTCGCCATTGTCCAGAATTGTTTTTGGATTTAATTCCATGTAGAAAGTTGTTTCCTGTTTCACAGTGGTTTAAATAAGGTATTTTTAGGATTGTCTCTGTTAACTCTTGCAGGCCTCAAACACTAGAGGTTCTTCATATAACTTTCAATGTAGTTCTATGCATATGTTTGTTTTTATTTATTTAATTTTTGCCTCTATGGCCATATTTCTGTGTGTATATGTGCTATTTATGTAGATATGTATATGTTTAGATTTAATGATTGTTTTTAAATGAGGAAATTTGAAAACATATTCTCAGAAGTTGGAAGCATTAATTCTGATCCAGTAACATATATATATGGACAAATAAAAGGAGAAATCCTGTTTTATAAGTAGTTGTTACTATCAAAAATGTGAACTAGGGGAGTTCCGGGAAGATGGTGGAGGAGAAGCTGGAGGCTAAACAAGCTCTCGCATAGAAAGCAGTTTTAGAGTTCCAGTGAACAGTCCTAAGCCAGAGAATCACACCAAGTGTGCCTTCACAGGACAGAGAGTTAGGCCAGAGAGAGAAAATCCAGGCAAGGAGACAGCCCTGAGCACTTGCCAGCAGCCTCTGCCACTGCCTGCAGTGGCCACACCTGAATCACAGAGAGTCCGGGACGAAGGAGACAGATGCGGCTGGCGAGCGGATTCTACTCAACACCAGCAAGAACTGACAAGGAGCAGACATCTTCATCCCGCAGTTCGCAGACCAGAGACAACCCAGGAACCAAGACTCGGCCTGACGTCCTCACTCCTTCTCAGGGAGCAGAGGAGGGAAGGCCACCATTCCCCCCCCCCCCCACCCCCAGTACCGGAGATCTCAGTATTGGATACCGACAAAGCTTGGCAGAGCTACTAGCTCCAACTCAGGCCCTGGAATAAATCTAGAGTCATCTAGCAGGTCAAAAGAGCCTACCTGACCTGGCAGACTCAGCTCCACCCAGGGAAAAGTCACCCAGCTTGGGTGCCAGCCCCAGGAGTGGCTTTCTTTACCAGGTAATCAGAGCCAGAGGCTGCCCCTCCCTTTAGCAGCCTCGACAATCAACTGAAATTCAGTAAACAGAAACCCACAGAGAGGCTCCAGTCTGGGCTCTGTGAGTTTCTCACAAACCAGCCCCCGGGAAAAGCTACTGTTTGCTGAAAGGCCTCAACTCTACCCAGAACCTAACCTCATCACAGCATCTCCAAACTTGAGGAAAAAGCCATCTCCTCCCATTGAATGAACCTGGGAGGAGGATTGCAGAGCATTTTTCTGCCTGTTCAAAGACACTGACTTAAGTAACCAAGCAAGCCACAGGAACACAAGCAGACCAGAGACTCCAACAAGAGGCTGGTTATGGACAAAAGGGAGACACAGGATTTTTCCCACCCCTCCCAAAAAAATCAAAGAATTTTTTTTGTTGTACCTCTTATAAAAAATATAAAAAAAAATTTTAATCTTTAATTTTTACCTTTTTTGAAAAAAAAGTGTTTTCTAGTAATTTTTTTTTTCCTCTTAGAATTTATTTTAGGGGTATAAGTGTGTGTGCGTTTTTCTTCCTTTTTTCTTGTTTTTGTTTTTTTTTTTTTTTTTTGTTTTGTTTTTTGTTTAGCGCTACTGAACTTCTGATCTTTTTTCTTTCTCTCTTATCCTTTTCACCGGTTCTTCTCTTTCGTCTTTATGTGACTTAATTGCTGTTCTGCACATCCTCAGATAAACCCATAGTCGATTATTAGACCTTATCTCCCATTGTGTACACACTTAATCCACAAATTTATTACTCAATTCAAAACCTCTTAGACTTAAATTCCTTAATGGCAGTACTACCTCTTTATACTTATATAATATTTTAAGTATTTTTATTTTTAAGTTTTTCACATCTCCTTATATCCCTACCCTTCTCTCATTATATTCATCTTCTCTGAATAGCTTGTTTTCGAACCTGTATAATATTTCTAATTTTTACCTTTCTATTTTTTCTGGTCTCTTTTTGTTCCCTTTCTCTTTCTTCGTCTTTTTCTCTCTCTCTACTTTCATTCTATCCAACCTATTTCCTGCTTTGAGATTAGGACTTAGTTAATACTCCCTGTGCCTTCCCACATCACTCTATTCCTATTTTTTACCCACATCTCTTCTGGTTTACCAAATTCTTCTTTGCGGTTCGTAGCCCATTATTATATAGTTGTTTGATGTTGAATAGATATATCTGTTGAACTAGATTGTATCTTCAGATTATTGACTATGCAAATACAAACTTTGATTGATGCTTGCCTTAGATAGTGTTCTAGCACAAAACTGGTGTTAATTTCATCCTAAATGGACAGAGTAAGCTGGAAAAACACAAGAAAAATGGCAAATCCGGGTATCTCAACTCTCACTCATGATAACCAGGGGACAGAACAGATAATGAATAATCCAGAGGAGAGTTCCCAGATAGCTCTACAAATACTGCTGGCAAACATGATAAATGAAAAGATTGAAAACATACAAAGGACTCTGTATGAGCATGATAGGGAGAGAGAGGAGGCAATCTAAAAGTTTATACAGGAATATCAGAAGCTTGTGGAAGCTACTCAAAAACTGATACAGGATTTGCGTGAGCAGCTTGAGAATACTCAAAGAGAAAGGCAGGAATGGCGTGAGCAGGCTGAGAACACTCAAAGAGAACTATAGGAATCACACCAACAGGAGGAAGCTAATCAAAGAGTAATACAGGAATTGAGAGAGCAGGATGAGAATACACAAAGATCACTAAAGGCATTCATGGAATCCATTAACAAAGAGCTGAAGTAAGTCAAGGAGACCACTGTCAGGGAATGCTGAATGGAAACCAACAGAAGGAATGGGAGTCCAAGGAAACCATAACCAATCAACTAAGTGATTTGAGAATAAACACTGAACACCAAATTAAGGAAGTAAAGAAGTTCATACAAGATCTAAAAGAAAACTTCAACAAAGAATTTGAAGCCATCAAAGATGACCAACTAAAAGGAAAAGAAATAAAAAACAAAGTAGAAAGTCTCGACAGCAGGTTAGACCACGCAGAAGATCGAATCTCAGGGATTGAATACAGCCTAGATATTATAGAGAAAGAACATACATACATCCAAGACAAGTCCAAGAAATATGATAGATCTATCCAACACTTGGAAACACCATCAGAAGGCCTAATCTAAGGATAATGGGTGTAGAGGAGCACCTAGAAACAGAAGTTAATGGTCTAGGAAATTTGTTTAACAGGATCCTAGCAGAGAACTTCCCAAACATGCAAAAAGATAGGCCTGTTCAAATACAAGAAGCTTTTAGAACTCCAAATAGACCAGACCAGAATAGGACATCCCACCGTCACATTATAATCCACACAGGATCAATTCACACCAAGAAAAAGATCCTTAAAGCTGTCAAAGAGAAAAGATTAATCACCTATAAAGGGAAACCAATTAGAATCACCTCAGATTTCTCAGCAGAGACAATCAAAGCAAGAAGAGACTGGAATGATATGCCATGCCCTAAAAACAAACAACTATCAACCAAGAATACTGTACCCAGCTAAATTCTCCTTCATAACTGAAGGCCAAATAAAACCTTTCCATAGCAAAGAAAAATTGAAACAATACATCTCCACCAAACCAGCCGTACAAAAGATTTTTAAAGACATCCTACACATAGAAAACCAACAAGACCACAATAAAGGCCCAGAAACCGCACCCAAACTGAGAATCCAAGAACCATAGGAAGAACCCAGTTTTTGCAGCCCCCAAGAAGGTGGATAACATGGCAGAACTCCCAAATACCACTCAGTCTTAGCTCTTAACATTAACGGACTTAACTCTCCAATTAAGCGACATAGACTGTCTAGTTGGATTAAAAAACAAGATCCTTCTATCTGCTGCCTTCAGGAGTCACATCATGCCTGTAAAAACAAACACATTTTCAATGTTAAAGGCTGGAACAAAATCTACCAAGCAAACGGCCTCCATAAACAGGCGGGAGTTGCAATCCTAATATCAGATAAAATAGACTTCAAATTAAAATTTGTGAGAAGAGATAAAAAAGGTCACTACATACTAATTAAGGGATCTCTCCTCCAGGAGGATATTACAATTCTAAATATCTATTCGTCAAACAATGGAACACCCAAATTTATCCAAGAAACACTACTTTCCCTCAAATCCCACATAGATACAAAGACATTAATTGTTGGGGATTTTAACACACCACTCTCCCCACTAGATAGATCAACTTGGCAAAAACTCAACAGAGAAACCGCAGATGTAAACAACTGCATAGATCAACTAGATTTAACATACATCTACCGACTATTTCACCCAGCAGCATCAGAATACACGTTTTCTCAGCAGCACATGGAATATTTTCTAAAATAGACCACATTTTAGGCCACAAGCAAACTTGTCCTAATTCAGAAACACTGAAGTTATACCTTGCATTCTCTCAATCCACAAGGGAATAAAATTAGAACTCAACACCAAAAGCCACCAAAGAAAGTCTGGTAAAACATGGAACCTAAACAACACACTGCTGAAGCACAAGTGGGTCAAGGAAGAGATTAGAAAGGAAATTCAGATGTTCATGCTATTCAACAAAAATGAGCACACAAATTACCAGCTCCTCTGGGACACAGGAAAGGCAGTACTCAGAGGCAAGTTTATAGCTCTGAGTTCCTACATCAACAAATTGGAGAGATCTGAAACCAACAATTTCATGAGACATCTTAAACTCCATGAAAAAGAGCAGCAAGATAAACCCCAATCCAGTAGAAGGAAAGAAATAATTAAAATTAAATCAGAATTAAATGAATTAGAATCCAAAAAAACTATAGAAACAATCAACAAAACAAAGAGTTGGTTCTTCGAAAAAATTAACAAAATTGACAGACCCTTAGCAAATCTTATCAGAAAAAGTAGAGAACACACCCAAATAAATAAACTCAGAGAGGAGAATGGAAACATCACCATGGAAACAACCAAGATTCAGAACATTTTAAGGGAATACTTCTCAAAACGTTATGGTAATAAGTTTGAGAACTTGGCAGAAATGGACCTTTTCCAAGCAAATATTGACATGCCAAAACTAAACCAAGATGAGTTAAACCATCTTAACAGGCCCATATCAAGCATTGAAATAGAAACAGCAATAAGAGACCTCCCAGCTAAGAAAAGTCCAGGACCAGATGGTTTTACAGCGGAATTCTAAAAGGCCTTCAAAGCGGAGCTCACACCAATACTTCTCCAACTCTTCAATGAAATTGAAAGAGAAAGTTCACTGCCTAACACATTCTATGAAGCCATCATAACCTTCATCCCAAAACAAGGCAGGGACTCATTAAATAGAACTATAGACCCATTTCTTTGATGAACATTGATGCAAAACTTCTCAACAAAATTTTGGCCAATCGACTTCAACAATTCATCTAAAAATCGTACACCATAATCAAACAGGATTCATTTCAGGGATTCAAAGCTGGTTCAATATATGCAAATCAATTAATATTATTCATCACATCAACAGGAGCAAGGATAAGAACCACATGGTTATCTCAATAGATGCAGAAAAAGCATTAGGCAAGATCCAACACCCCTTTATGATGAATGTTCTGGAAAAATTAGGAATCCATGGAACATTCCTCAATACAATAAAGGCTGTATGACAAACCTACAGCCAGCATTATATTTAATGGTGAAAAACTAAAAAGCCATTTCCTCTTAACTCACGAACAAGACAAGGGTGTCCACTCTCTCCACTTCTCTTCAACCTAGTATTAGAATGCCTAGCTACAACAATAAGACAAGATGCAGACATAAAGGGGATACAAATAGGGAAAGAAGAAATAAAACTCTCCCTCTTTGCAGATGACATGATCTTGTACTTAAAGAATCCCATAGACTCCACTCCCAAATTACTCAAGCTGATTCAAAACTTTGGCAAAGTAGCAGGGTATAAAATTAACCCCCCCAAATCAATGGCTTTTCTGTATGCCAACAATGAGAAAAGTGGGGCTGAAATTAGGAAAGCAACTCCATTTGTAATAGTCCTGCAAAAAATAAAATACCTAGGAATTAACTTAACCAAAGAAGTGAAGGACCTCTATGATGAAAAATTTAAAAACTTGAAAAAGGAAATCAAAACAGAACTTAGAAAATGGGAAAACCTCCCATGCTCCTGGATTGGAAAGATTAACATCATGAAAATGGCAATACTTCCCAAGGCTATCTACAAATTTAATGCAATACCTATCAAAATTCCAACCTCATTCTTCAAGGAAATAGAAGAGGCAATCCAAAAATTCATATGGAACAATAAAAGACCCCGAATAGCAAAAACGCTCCTCAACGGGAAGAACACTGCTGAAGAATATCAATACCATATTTCAAACTCTATTATAAAGCCATAGTAATCAAAACAGCTTGGTACTAGCACAAGAACAGACCTCAGGACCAATGGAATAGAATTGAAAACCCAGAAATGAACCTACAGTCCTATAGCCATCTAATCTTCGATAAGGGAGCTAAACAATAGAATGGAAGAAAGACAGCCTCTTCAGTAAATGGTGCTGGCAAAATTGGTTAACTACTTGTAGAAAACTAAAGCTAGATCCTTATATATCACCCTACACCAGAATCAACTCCAAATGGATCAACGACCTCGGAGTCAAAGCAGACACTCTGAAAACATTACAGTATGGAATAGCAGAAACCCTAGGTCTCCTTGGTGCAGGCTGAAATTTTCTTAATAGAGACCCAGAAACACAACAAATCAAAGAAAGGTTGGACAAATGGGATTGCATGAAGTTGCAGAGCTTCTGCATGGCAAAGGACATAGCTAGCAAGATCAATAGAAAGCCCACGGATTGGGAGAAGATCTTCACTAGCCATACAATGGAAAAGGGTCTCTTATCTAACATACCTAGAACTCAAAAAATTAAATCCCCCAACAACAAATCCTCAAAGAAACAACTGCCCATTAAATAAGTGTGCGAGAGACTTAAAGAGAAACTTCTCTGAAGAGGAAAGAAGGATTGCCAATAGACACATGAAGAAATGCTCAATTTCCCCAGTCATAAAAGAAATGCAAATCAAAACAACATTGACATACCACCTTACCCCAGTTAGAATGGCTATATTCAAGAACTCTAATAACAACAGATGCTGGAGAGGATGTGGACAGAAGGGAACCTTACTTCATTGTTGGTGGGAGTGTAAACTAGTTCAACCATTTTGGAAAGTAGTATGTAGGTTCCTCAAAGGACTCCACATAGAGCTCCCCAACTTTTGGGTATTTACCCAAATGTTTACAAACAAGACCACAATAAATCTACCAACAAAACTATGTTTATTGCAGCATTATTTACCATAGCTAAGATCTGGAACCAACCCAGATGCCCCTCAGTAGATGAATGGATCAAGAAAGTGTGGTATATATACACAATGGAATTCTATGCCTCCATCAGAAAGAATGACATTGCCCCATTGGTTAGGAAATGGAAAGACTTGGAAAAAATTATATTAAGTGAAGTAAGCCAAGCCCAAAGAAATATAGGTCCCATGATTTCCCTTATTTTCAATATCTAGTATAAGTATGAGTCAAGCAGAAAAGGTCAGATAAGGTGATGTTAGGAAAATGAACCCTAAGATATGTATTTTAAATGTTTTTTATCTTTCATGCATTTGTTTCTAATGCAATTATAAGATTATTTCTTTGTTTCTTTGTATGTCCCTCCCCCACAGTATAACCCATGCTTTCACTGTATTTGATGTCCGTATAATTTGTGGAGGTGAAGGGGAAAAACAAGTCGTTTAAATAACTATACAGGTGGACCTGTTGCAACAATGAGAAGTAGAAGTTGTCATGTCAAAAACGAACTTTACAACTGGGGGAGGGGAGGATTGGGTGGGAGGGAAGGGTGGATGGGAAGGGATGGGAAGGGTAAACAAAGGAGGAGGCTACAATGCTTGATAAGAAATGTACTCACTATCTTGCCCATGTAATTGTAACCCTTCTGTACCGTATTTTCACAATAGAAAATATTCAATTATCAATTTAAAAAATGTGAACTTAATAATTTCAGGTAAATCAAATAAACTCTCAGCAATTTCAGGTGTATAAAACATTGCTATTAATCATAAACACCCAGCCGTATAATATAAAACTTCATTATCCTTTATAAGTGACATTTTATGTGCTTTGGGAAATATTGTTATGTTCTCTCTCCCTCAGTCTCTGGCAGCCATCATTCTGCTCTTTGGTTCTATGAGGTTGATTTTTGTTTTAGAGTACATATAAGTGACATATAACAATTATCATTTTGTGCATGATTGACTTCACTTCATATAATGTCCTCCATGTTCATCCATGAAGTCCCATCTACCAGTTTTTCCATCTTTTGTTGGTAGTATTCAACAACAGAAACTAAATCCTTGATGTATGGATAATAACCTCTTTCCTTTATGCTTCCAGGAAAAGTTGTTTTAGAAATATATTTATAACAAATTGGTCAACTATGGAACAGTTCCTGGTAGTTTACACTTGCTTTTGCCTCCTGGAATTGATCACTAGAAGCTGTTGGGTGTTAACTAATGTAAGAAAAATAATTGCAGGCTGGGAAGGTTGCTCAGCGGTAGATGCTTGCCTTGATGCATGAGGCCCTGGATTCAATTCCTCAGCACCACATAAGCAGAATAACCCATAAGTGGCACAGTGGCTCAGTTGGTAGAGTGCTAGCCTTGAGCTGAAGAGTTGAGGGACAGAGACCAGGCCCAGAGTTCAAGCCTCACAACCGACCAAAAAAATGCAAATGTCATGATCTATTGCTTTTCACAGTGCAAGATCCTGGAACACAGTGTCCAGTAGGCAGAAAGGGACCGTTTGGGTATAGACAAAGTTTATTAAAACATAATATGCTTATATAGGGCATAGGGACAAAGAAGGTAAGTCTTTAGTTAGGGATAGTCAGTGGATAGTCACAGGACAATCACTGAACAGTCTCTGATTGGCTTGTGGTTTTGGCTTTCCTGTGGCTTTATTGTTTTCTTAAATCAGGCAGAATGAAGCTCTATCTTACCAGGGACTTTATGGTACTCCTCCCAGACTAATTCAATGGGAGGGTGATCTGTTTTGACTATCAAAAAAGAGGGAGATGGCTGTTTCCTCTAGCTTGGAGTTGCTGTGAGAGAGCTAAGTTGTGTATAGTGTTGAGATCCCTCAGAAATCAATAGCTTATCCCTTGGAGGCTAGCACGTGAGACACTCACATAGCCTAGCCTGGAACCATTCTCAGGACTTATGCTATCCAGTATCCAATTGTTTTTCTTGACCTTCAGGCAGCTGGAGTTGTGGCCCAGCTACAGAAGGCATCCTCTGGCTTGATTTATCCAGTGAAGGAAGTCACCCCGCCGTGGACAGAGTTCTTTCTGCCTAGGAAAGGCAACTTTCCCCAGGGAGGGAGCTGTGCCCAGCAGGTCAGGTTCCTTTGACTTATTGAATGGCCTCTATTGTCTTCTTCCAAGGTCTGAATTAAATGCTAGCTGCTCTGGCCCAATATTAGTCAGTATCAAAGATGGAGTTCTTCTCTGGTGGTGGGGGAGGGGCTATCTTCCCACTGTTGCTCCATGAGGAGGAGTTAGGATATCTTGTGGGGTACTCACAACTTTCCCTTGGTTTCTAGGTGTCCACAATCTGTGATTATCTGTGGTCAACAGGATGAAGATTTCTGCTCCTAGTCAGTTCTGATGATGAGTAGAATCCTCTCACACACTATCTCTGGCACCTTTGTCCAGGGCTCCCTCTGTTAATATGGCAGCCCAGCCAGCAACTGCTGCCACTGCAGTGGACACCAGTGAGTGCTCAAATCCTTAACCAAGCTGCCTGAATTGTTCCTCTCTGGTCAAACTCTCTGTGCTATGATGGCACACTTGGTGTGACTGTGTAGCCTTTGACTTTTCAGTGAACACTAAAACTGATTTCTATGTGAAAGCTTGTTTATCCCTCAGCTTCCCACCATCTTCCTCCAGTCTGAATTACTACTTTTATTGATATAGATCAACACTTTCTTTTTTTCTTTTTTTTTTTTTTCTCTTCTGATCTTAGGGGTGAACTCAGGGCCTGAGCACTGTCCTGGAACCTTTTTATGCTCAAGGCTAGAGCCCTACCACTTGAGCCACAATGCCATTTCCAACTATTTCTGATTAGTTTATCAGAGTTAAAAATCTCACTGACTTTCCTGCCCCAGCTGGCTTTGAACTGGGATCCTCAAATCTCAGCATCCTGAGATCTAGGATTATAGGTGTGAGCCACAGGCACCCAGCTTAGTATCTCAATTAGCATGTTTTGGAACTTCTGACAAGGAAGTATGGAAACATCTGTTCTCAAATATGATATTGGCATTGCACAGATGTCTGCATGTGGAATTGCTAAAGCCTTTTTCACAATTTTAGGGTATTCAAGCAAAGTTACTGTAAGTGTCCTCTTTTGTTTTGTGGTGCTTTCCAGTTTCTGACATGACCTGCCTTGTCCCAGAAAAAAGAGAAAAAGAAAAAAAAGGAAAAGAATTATATGTCTGAAATTTAAGTGAGCTTTGCTTTTTTTTTTTTTTTCTTTCTCTCTCTTCTCAAGGCCACCTCTGAGCCACAGATCCATTTTTCAGATTTTTGGTAATTATTGAGTCTCATAGTCTTCCTTTCCCATCTGTCATCAAACTGAGATCCTCAGATCTTGGGCCGCCTGAGGAGGCTTAAGCATTAATTTTTCATATAAATTATATATGTGGAATTGACAGATCACTGTCAGAGCCATTGACTCTCAAGACCCACTCTGAGTTCCTGTGTGCTGTGAGGGTGCATAGTGGCATGCATTCCTCTAGGGGAGGAAGGGGGCCACCCCTTCCTCCATGCAAGGCAAAGGTCCTGTGCTCAACACCAGGTGATGGTTCATCGGAAGTGCCATTCATGCTCCTCCTAGTTAATCTGGTAGAACTATGCCTCAAGATTGCTTTTGTGTTTGTTTGTTTTCTTTTTGTTTTTTTTTTAATTGTGAAAATACAGTACAGAGGGGTCACGATTACATGGGCAAGATAATGAGTACATTTCTTATCAAGCATTGTTGCCTCCTCCTTTGTTTCCCCTTCCCAACCCTTCTCATCACCCCCTCTCTCCCCCAAAGTTGTAAAGTTCGTTTTTCGACATAACGACTTGTATATCTCATTGTTGCAATGAGTCCACCTGTATCCCTGTTTAAATGATTTGATTTTCCCTTCTCCTCCACTGCTTTTGTATTTTTTAATAGAGCCTTACTTGCACCTTGCTTCCTCTTTTATTACCTTGAACAACTCTTTCTGCCCACTGATTAAAGGGTGGGAATTGTCCACATCCCCCAAGAATTGTTCAATCAGAGACTCCACCACAAGACTGGTTATGGACACAGGGGAGACACAAAATGCCTTCCTCCATATATATATATATATATATAATCAGCTGTTTTTTCTCCTTTTTTTAAAAATAAAAAGTTTTCTATTTTTTTTTAAATTTTATTTTATTTTATTTGAGAACATACTGTACAGAGGGGTTACAATTACATGGGCAGGATAATGCATACATTTCTTACCAAGCATTGCAGCCTCCTCCTTTGTTTACCCTTCACCTCCCTTCCCAGCCTCCCCCCTCCCCCCCACCCAATCATACCCCCCCTCCCCCCCCACACTGACATTGTAAAGCTGGTTTTGACATGAAAGTTTTCTATTTTTTTCCCATCATTTTTATTTTAGGTTGTTTATTATTATTGTTGTTGTTGTTATTATTATGATTATTCTCTTTGGAAGTGGCATTGTGGCTCATGTGGTAGAGCAATAACCTTAAGCTGAAGAGCCCAGGGACAGTGCCCAGGCCCAGAGTTCAGGCCGCACAACTGAAAAAAAAAAAAAAAAGGATTATTATTCTCTTTTGACTCTTTTCCCCCTTTGGTCCTTTTCTTTTTTCCTGTTTTACTTAATTGCTGTTCTGTTCACTCCCAGATATATACTCATCTTTGATTATTAGATCTTGTCCTTCATTGTGTGCATACTTAATTCAGATATCGATTAATCAATTGATAAACTCTCAGCCTTAATTCCTTTAATTGTAGTATTTCTTTATACATATATGATTTTTAAGGGTTTAATTTTTAAATATTTATTTTTCATTTTTTCCTTTTTATTTTCCTCTCTTCTCCTTTCCTTTTTCTCCTTTCCCTCTCTCTGAATTTAAGTCTTAGTTATATTCCCTCTCTCCTTTTCCCTCCCCACATTCCACTAATATTATTTTCTCTTAACAATTCTCCTTAAACCTATTCATTTTTGGTCTTCAGACTCTTTCTTTGATTTTCTTAGTCCATTGATCCCTAGTTGTTTGTTGCTGAACTAGATTATATCTGTACTTGTTTTGACTGTGTCAAACAATCTGTGCAACTTCAGTGCTCTGGTTTCATGCTTTCCTTAAAATAGTGTTCTAGCACAGAATTAGTTTTGCTTTCATATTCAAATAGGAAGAACAAGCCCAAGAAACAAGCAAAATGGCAAGACCAGGTGTCTCAACTCCTGCTCATGATAATCAGACAACAGAGCAGTTAATAAATGATCCAGAGGAGAGTTCCCAAAATGCTCTACAAACACTACTGGGAAACATTCTGAATGAAAAGATTGAAAACCTGCAATAGGGATCTGTGTGAACATGAAAGGGAGATGCATGAGAGTGATGAGGCTAACCAAAGATTAATATGGGAATTTAGTGAGTGTGAGGAGGCTAATCAAAGATTAATAGAGGAATTGCATGAATGGGATAAGAATTTTAAAAAAAAGATTACTGGAGGCATTCATGCATTCCACAGAGAGCTGCAAGAATCCAGGGAATGCTGAATGAAGTCCAACAGAAAGAAAGGAGGGAGTCCAATAAAATTATAACCAACCAATTAAGGGATTTCAGAATGAACTCTGAAACCAAACTAAAGATGTAAAGAAGTCCATATCAGACCTAAAACAAAGCTCCAACAAAGACTTTGAAGCCATCCAATCTGTCCAGTTAGAAGGAATGGAAAGAAAAAACATGAAGTAAAAAGCTTTGACAGTAGGTTAGACCATACAGAAGATCAAATCTCTGGGATTGAAGACAGCCTAGACATTATAAATAACAGACAAGAATTCAAGACAAATCCAAGAAAAATGATAGATCTCTTCCACATTCAGAAGACCTATTTTCAGGCTAATGGGTGTAGAGGAGGGCTTAGAGACAGAAGTGAAATGTCTACGAAATGTGCTTAACAGGGTCCTAGCAGAGAATTTCCCAAACATGCAAAACAGATAGGTCTATTCAGATACAAGAATCCTTTACAACCCCAAATAGACCAGTCCAGAAAAGGAGATCACATCACCATATTGCAATCCTCATAAGATCAATAGAGACAAAGGAAAGAATCCTTACAGCTGTCAGGAAAAAAGATCAATCACCCATAAAGGGAAACCAATCAAAATAACTTCAGATTCTCAGCAGAGACAATGAAAGAAAGAAGAGCAGGAATGATGTGTATCATGTCCCAACTATCATCCAAGAGTACTGTGCCCAGGTAAGCTCTCCTTTATAACAGAGGAATAAATAAAAACCTTTCACAGCAAAGAGAAATTGGAACAATATATCTCCATCAAACCAGCCCTACAAGAGATACTTAAAGATTCCCTACACATAGAAAACTAACAAGAGCATGATAAAGGCCAAGAAATGGCCCCCAAACAAAGAATCTGAGAATCATAGGAAGAACTCAGTTGACACAGCCCCCAAGAAGGTGGATAACATGACAGGAACTACTAAATACCTATCAGTCCTAAATCTCAATATTAATAGATGTAACTCTGCAATAAATGAAATAGATTTTCTAGTTGGATCAAAAATCAAGAAGCTTCTATCTTCTGTTTTCAAGAGAAACACCTTGCCCACAAAACAAAGATACTCTGAAAATGAAAGTCTGGAATAAAATCTATCCCGAAAACAGCCCCAATAAACAGATCAGAGTTGCAATCCTAGTATCAGATAAAATATATTTACGATTAAAATTAGTGAGAACAGATTAAAAGGATCAATACATAATAATTAAGGGGTCTCTCCTTCAGGAGAGATTCTAAATATCTATTCCACAAATAACAGAGCACCCAAATTTATCTAAAAAACACTACTTTCCCTCATCTCACATAGATCCAAAGACATTAATTATGGGGGTGTATAACACACCATTTTCCCTGCTAGATAGATCAACCTGGCAAAAAACCAACTGAAAATCTTCAGATCTAAACAACTGCATAGTCCAACTAGACTTAACAGACATCTACAGAATCTATCATCCAGCATTATCTGAATACACATTTTTCTCAGCAGCACCCAGAACATTCTTCAAACTAGACCACATTTTAGGTCATAAAGCATATGTCCTGCATTCTCTCAGACCACAAGGGAATAAAATTAGCATTCAACACCAAAAGACACCAAAGGAAACCCTGTAACACTTGGAGGCTGAACAACACACCATTGAACCACCAGTAGGTCATGGAAGAGATTAGAAAGGAAATTCAAAAGTTCTGGATATCTAACAAAAATGAACACACAAATAACCAGCTCCTCTGGGACGGAGCAAACACAGTACTCAGAAGTTTATAGCTCTGAGATCCTGTATCAACAAATTGGAGAGATCCGAAACCAACAATTTAAGGAGGCACCTGAAGCTCCTTGAAAAAGACCAACAAACTCTTTTCTGATACATAATAACCATCTACCATCTGGTACCAAATAATTAAAGGTAAATCATAATTAAATGAGTTAGAGTCCAAAAAACACAGAAAGCATCAACAATACAAAGAGTTGGTTCTTTGAAAAAATTCACAAATTGGACAGAACCTTAGCAAATCTTATCATAAAAATAAGAGATGAGTATGGAAACATCAACATAGAAAAAAAAGAAAAAAACAAGATTCAGAACATTTCTACCAATATTGACATATGCAAATTAAACCAAGATGATTTAAACCAATGTAACAGAGCCATATCAAGCATTGAAATATGAACAGCAGTAAGAAACCTCCCACCAAAGAAAAGTTCAGGACTGGATAGATTTAAAGCTGAATTCTACAAGGCCTTTAAAGCAGAACTCTTCAATGAAATTGAAAGTGAAAGTTCACTATGAAACTCTATGAAGCCATTATAACCCTCATCCCAAAACCAGACAGTGATTCATCAAAGAAAGAGAACTATAGACCCATTTCTTTGATGAACATCGATGCAAAACAACTCAACAAAATTTTGGCCAATCGACATCAACAAGTCATCAAAAAAATCATACACCATGATCACACAGGATTCATTCCAGTGATGCAAACCTCGTTCAATATACACAATTTGAACAATATGATTCATCACATCAACAAGAGCAAGGATAAGAACCACATGGTTATCTCAATAGATGCACAAACAGCATTGGACAAGATCCAACACCCCTTTATGGTGAATGCTCTGGAGAAGCTAGGAATCCAGGCAACACTTTTGAATACAATACAGGCTGTGTATGACAAACCTACAGACAGCATTATACTTAATGGTGAAAAGCTAAAGCATTTTCTCTAAATTCAGGAACAAGACAAGGATGCCCACTTCAATTTAGTATTGGTATGCCTAGTTAGAGCAATAGGACAAGATGAAAACATAAAGGGGATACAAATGGGGAAAATGAATAAAACTCTTCCTTTTTGCAGATGACATGATCTTTTATTTAAAGCACCCCATGGACTCCACTCCCAAGTTACTCCAGCTGATTTGAAACTTATGCAAAGTAACAGGGTATAAAATTAACCCTCAATGGTTGGGAAGGTGGCTCAGTGTTAAAGTGCTTGACTTGCATGCATGAGGCCCTAGATTCGATTCCTCAGCACCACATAAACAGAAAAAGCCAGAAGTGGCACTGTAGCTCAAGTGGTAGGGTGCTAGCCTTGATCTGAAGAGCTGAGGAACAGTTCCCAGGCCCAGAGTTCAGGTTCTGTGACTGACCAAAACAAAAACAAACTCAAAAATCAATGACTTTCCTGTATGCCAATAATGAGTAGAACACAGCTGAAATCAGGAAAGCAACTCCTTTTGTAATAGCTCCACAAAAACAAAATACATAGGAATAAGCTTGATTAAAGAAGTTAAGGACCTTCATGACAAAAACTTTACAAAAAGGAAAGTAAAGCAGAACTAAGGAAGTCTAAAAACCTCCCATGTTCCTGAATTGGGAGGATTAACATCATGAAAATGGCAATACTGCCAAAGGCTATCTAAAAATTCCAAGCAATACCCATCAATATCTCAACCTCATTCTTCAATGAAATAGAAGAAGCAATCCAAAAATTCATATGGAACAATAAAGGACCCCGAATAGCAAAAACAATCCTTAGCAGAAAGAACAGTGCTGGAGGAATATCAATACCAAATTTCAAACTCTACTACAAAACCATAGTAATCAAAACAGATTGGTACTAGCACAAAAACAGATCTGAGGACCAATGGAATAGGACTGAAGACCCAGAAATGAACCTAAAGACCTATAGCCACCTAATCTTGGATAAGGGATCTGAAAAAAAAATAGAATGGAAAAAAGACAGCCTCTTCAGTAAATGGTTAAACACCTGTAGAAAACTAAAGCTA
Organism: Dipodomys spectabilis; assembly: GCF_019054845.1. Taxonomy (NCBI): domain Eukaryota; kingdom Metazoa; phylum Chordata; class Mammalia; order Rodentia; family Heteromyidae; genus Dipodomys; species Dipodomys spectabilis. The sequence goes on from NW_024870709.1 coordinate 16,028,490, forward strand.
GATCCTTATATATCACTCTGCACCAGAATCAACTCCAAATGGATCAAAGACCTCAAAGTCAAAGCAGACACCCTGAAAACTTTACAGGAAGGAATAGGAGAAACCCTAGGTCTCCTTGGCTCAGGCCAAACGTTTCTTAGTAAGACCAGAAATGCAACAAATCAAATTAAGGTTGGATAAATGAGATTGCATGAAACTGCAGAGCTTCTGCATGGCAAAGCACATAACTAGCAATATCAATAGATGGATTGGGAGAAGATCTTCACTAGCAATACAACAGACAAGGGTCTCATATCTAAAACATACTTAGAACTCAAAAAGAAAAAAAAATAACTCCCTCAACAACAAATCCTCAAAAACAAAAATAAAAACAAAAACAAAACGGGTTGATTAGTATGTGGGCTAAAGACTTAGAGACTTCACTGAAGAGGAAATAAGAATGGCCAATACACACATGAAGAAATGCTCAACTTCTCTGGTCATAAAAGAAATTCAAAGCAAAAATACTTTGAGATTCCACCTCACCCCAGTGAGAATGGTTATAATAAAAAAATCTAGTAACAATAGATGCTGAAGGGGATGTGGCCAAAAGGGAACCCTATTGCACTGTTGGCGGGAATGCAAATTTTCTCAACAACTATGGAAAGCAGTATGGAGGTACCTCAAAATACTCGATGTAGAGCTCCCCTAGGATCCAGCAATCCCACTACTAGGCACTTATCCAAATGATCACAAGCAAGATCATACTAAAGCTAACAGTACAACTATGTTTATCACAGCATTATTCACTGCAGCTAACATGGATCCAATGCATATGCCCTTCAGTAAATAAATGGATCAAGAAAATGTGGTACAATTGCAATTCTATGCCTACATCAGAATGACACTACCCCATTTGTTAGGAAATGAAAAGACTTGGAAAAAATTATATTAATCCTGGCCCAAAGAAACATAGGTCCCATGGTTTCCCTTATTTGCAATAACTAACATACATCTAGGATAATCTTACCAGACAAGCAGAAAAGGTCAAAAGCTATGTACATAAAACCATATAATGAAAAAAAAACCCAAGATAGGAACACAAGCGGTTTTACCTTTGTTGCTATTGTTTTTTTAATGTACTATAATTTTTTGTTTCTTTTGTATGTTCTTACCCCATGGTATAACCCCTGGTCACTATATTTGATTGTGGTGTCCTTATCTTTTCTATACATTTTTCTAATTCGGGGAGTGGAAGGGAAATAACAAAATGCTGAAACATGTTGATCATTGTAACAATGAGATATACAAGAAACTATGTTGAAAATTAACTTTACAACTTACATGGGTAGCGAGGTGGAAGTACTTTGGATGGTGGGGAGGGAAAGGATGGTAGGGGAAAATCAAAGGAGGGCATAACAATTCTGTGTAGGAAATGTACTGGTTACCTTACTCATGTACCTGTAACCTCTCTGTACAATATCATTACAATAAAATATATAAAATAGTAATTCAGCATAAAGGAATGAATAAGAAAGCAAATGTTTCACAATATATTTAATCACAAGTGGGCAATTTATGTGACTTCATATTCACTAGTACAGAAAAGACAAGGGATAATATCTGTTTTTCCTAAAAAATTGTCATCCAGAGACTTTAGATTACACACAGTTTAATCTTTGCTACTAAATACTTGCAGCTACTTAAAGAATTACAATGGACACTACTTATTTTAAGCTATCACAAATTTAAAAATGTCACTTCTATTGAGGAGCTGGTGGCTCATGTCAATAATCCTAGATTCTCAGGAGGCTGAGCTCTAAGGAACACATTTGGAACCCATGCCAAAAAGTTCCTATGAGATTCTAATCTCCAATTAACCACTCAAAAACTGGCAGTGGAACTATGGCTCAAAGTGGTAGAACTCTAGTGTCAATGTTTTAATTCTCTGAAAAATATATCTCTCTTCCTCCTTCCTCCCTCCCTCCCTTCTTCCTTCCTTCCTTCTTTCCTTCCTTCCTTCCTACCTTCTTGTTCTCTCTTGATCTTTCTCTTTTTCTCTTTCTCTACTCATTTTCCCTTTCACTATATTCATTTTGTTCTTTTTTAATATATATTTTTGTTGTGAAGATACTGTACAGAGTTACAGTTCCATGAGCAAGGTAATGAGTCCATTTCTTATGAGCATTGTTACCAACTCCTTTGTTTTTCCTCCTACCATCCCTTTCCTTGTCACACATATAAGACATTTTGTACTACACAAAAATATAATGCTGAGCATCCTGTGACTTTTGGTTCGCTCAAATCAGTGCAATACACTGCTCAGTGCAGTGACCTTTCACATACTTGGACAGAAATATCTATAGCTATATCTATACATATAATATATATTTATACTATTTATAGATATATAGTAAAAATTAAGTATGTAAGAATTATTGGTGAGGCACATCTGTGATACATATGACTAAGAGTTGTGTAATATATTGAACTGAAGCTTCAAGTGCTTATATTTTTGAAAGCCAAACCTGAATTGATTAAATTCTATATGGAACACCTTGAGGCAGGAAGTATTTTTATTATATATGATATTTTATTTTTGCATTTTGACTGCTTCTTCTCTAGTGTTTCGGTTATTCTTAATACAAGCTTTTCCCTTTTATCAGCCTTATATTTTACTATTCTCACATATGTGATCTATTTGAGTATAAAATTCTCTGAAGATTTTCAGTTGATTCATTATTCTTTTATTAGATCTCAATTATAAGACCTGAGTAAAACATAATTAGTATATGAAATTCTTTGACAAAAATGCTTTTCCATTTTAAAACAATCATTAGCATACATTAATTGTATAAGGAGATACTCATTTTGTAAAATTTCAACAGGATTTGTGTATGTTTATAAAATATTTTGACTGGTAGCTTTAGTATGGTCTTGTTTGTGGTCATTCAGGTAAATGCCCAAAAGTGGGATTGCTGGGTCATAGGGGAGCTCTATGTAAACAGTCTTTTGAGGAACCTACATACTGCTTTCCAGAGTGGTTAAACAAGTTTACACTCCCACCAACAATGCAAGAGGGTTCCCTTCTGTCCACATCCCCTCCAGTATTTGTTGTTATTAGAGTTCTTGAATATAGCCATTCTAACTGGGGTAAGGTGGTATGTCAATGTTTTGATTTGCATTTCTTTTATGACTGGGGAAATTGAGCATTTCTTCATGTGTCTATTGGCAATCCTTCTTTCCTCTTCAGAGAAGTTTCTCTTTAAGTCTCTCGCACACTTATTTAATGGGCAGTTGTTTCTTTGAGGATTTGTTGCTGGGGGATTTAATTTTTTGAGTTCTAGGTATGTTAGATAAGAGACCCTTTTCCATTGTATGGCTAGTGAAGATCTTCTCCCAATCTGTGGGCTTTTTATTGATCTTGCTAGCTATGTCCTTTGCCATGCAGAAGCTCTGCAACTTCATGCAATCCCATTTATCCAACCTTTCTTTGATTTGTTGTGTTTCTGGGTCTCTATTAAGAAAATTTCGGCCTCTGCCAAGAAGCCTAGGGTTTCTTCTATTTTTTCCTGTAATGTTTTCAGGGTTTCTGCTTTGACTTCAAGGTCTTTGATCCAGTTGGAGTTGATCCCTTATTTACAATAACTAGTATATATCTGAGACAAGAAGAAACAGTGAGGTAAGTTGATGTTAGGTGAAATGAACCCCAAGATAAGGACTCAAATCTTTTTTTTTCTTTCTTGCTATTGTTTCTAACGTATTTATAATATGATTTCTTTGTTGCTTTGTCTGTCCCTCCCCCATGGTCTAACCCCTGTTTTCACTGTATTTGATGTTGTTATAATTTGTGGAGGGGAAGGGAATAAACAAGTTGTTTAAATAGGACTACTGGTGGACTCATTCCAACAATGAGATGTACAGATGTTACTTTGAAAAAGGAACTTTACAAGGTAAAACAAAGGAGGCAACAATGCTTGATAAGAAATGGACTCATTACTGTGCTCATGTAATTGTAACCCTCTGTATTGTATTTTCACAATAATATATATATAAATATATATATATTTATATATATTATATATTTATATATATATTTATATATATTATATATATTTATATAAATATATATTTATACATATGTATATATATGTGTATATATATATATTTGTATGTATATATATGTATATATTTGTGTTTTTTTTTATCAGTCTTGGGACTTAAACTCTGGGCTTGGGCACTGTCCCTGCCCTCTTCAGCTCAAGGCAAGCGCTCTACCGCTTGAGCCACAGCACCTTTTCTGGTTTTCTAGTGACTTTTTGGAGATAAGAGTCTCATGGACTTTCCTGCTCCAGCTGGCTTTGAACCGAGATCCTTATATCTCAGCCTCCTGAGTAGCTAGGATTACAGGCGTGAGCCACTGGTGCCCGGCTGAAATAAAATCTTTTGACTGTATTCACCCTCTCATTTTATCTTTGCCGTTCTTGTTAATACCATCCTCTAACATATTGTATTTCCTATTATTTATATATAGTAGATATCTATTATTCATTAATTGTATTAGACCATAAACTTATCAAAGGATTTGTTATGTATTTATATTAGACTTTATTCACCTTAGCCCCCTTTATTGCTTTCTCTTTCCCCATCTTTTTACTGTCTACAGCTCTCTAACTTTCAGTTAGGATTTATTTTTATAAACAGATGGATATTTGTTATTAGAAGTCCCCTTTACTTTCCTACTCTCTAACATAATTTGGTCATTAAATTTTGACATACTAATTAGCACTCTTTTTTTTAATTTTAAAATAAACAGTTTAATAAATCTTTTTTCATTCATCAGTTCTCTTACTATACTCTATAGTCATATGATTTTCCCTGATACATATTTACATATGATTAATATAAAATGTAACAATACATTTTTTATTTAATATGAAGGCACTAATTTGTTAAATACAAAAAATATATAACATTTATCCATCCTCTTAAAATATGGTTAAAAATTTAGAAGCTTGTGTAATTGTAGAAACGGTAGATTCTTTAGCCTAATCTTTGTGAATATAAAATTTCTATATTACTGATGATACATGTTTTTCACTGTCAGATCAAAATTGTTCATCCAATTTTCAGCTTAGTCTGATATATAGCAAAACATATTTAAAATTACAGAAAATATTTTAAATGCTTCCTTTAAACATTCACTTTTAGATATATTTCCATGAATTCAATAAAATTCGTATTTTCTAATTTGTGTGAGTATATTTCCCAGAGTTGGTGAATACTTATTAAGACTGTATTAATGTACTATACATTTGCTGGCCTCTCATTCTTGTAGACTCAGTCATAAGACTTGCTTCGAAGTTGTATATTGACAGTCTCAAAACTAAACAATAACAACATTATTATTATTATATAATATGAATAAAAGTGAATAAAGGCTGGGAAAAGCAATTTATATGACTTCTTACTTTGGAATGACTCTGTCATCACAATGGAAAAATGCTCATTTGTTTAAGTGTAAAAAATGCCAGGTTTAGAGTTAACTGCTGCTGGGTGTTCCAGACAATGTTAGCTAACAGACGCTTTAACAACTAGATATGACAAATCTTAGCCAATATTACTAGCTAACCAGTCACATTAGATATATGGTGTATTTTCATATTCAAGATCACTTTTAAGAAAATTTTTGTCTTTTAGATTTCATTTTGGAGCATCAATAAATAAGAGATTCCAAAGAACACACACACACACACACACACACACACACAATATTGTGTTAGTTTAACTTGTTCTTTCAGTGACTCACTAACTTTCCAACTTTGTACTATTAAACCCTGTATTTAACATTTTTCTATGGAACTAGGGAATAATTAATTCAGGCAAGCTTTAACTTCATTAACATATCTGAAAAGACTATACTATCAGTTAGAGAACTCATAATGCAATTCTCGTGTTCAGATAGTGAACCAAACTTTGACCTCATCAACAGTGCTATTGATATCCTAGATGAATTCTCTGAAGTATTTCCCACTGGGTTTCTCTGCCGTGTGTTCTCTAAGAGGTTTCAAAAATTCATTAGCAGTGATTAGAGATAAATGGGACATTTTTCACTTGTGGTGACTGACTTTATCCTAACAATTCAAGACCCTTTAAACCTGGAATTCATTGAGAAAGAAAACCATAAAAAGTTGCTCTCTTTTGTCCAAGGTTATGAAAAGTCAGAAGACATTTTAGAGAAATATCTGAGATATCAATAATTTTTCCTAAAATGTATTTTTGTGTGTATATAAATATTGTGTGTATATATATATATATATATATATATATATATATATATATATATAACTTGAGTTTTTGATTAAAACCAGATTCTAAATTTAAAATTAGAAATATGTGTGCATGACTCCTAAGACAGCTTTAGTGAAATATATAGCATTATAAATAAAGTCTGAATTATTTGCTTTCATAAGCAAATATTAACCAACCAATTTGTATATATACTCATATGTATACATGTACATATATGCATATTATATATTTTTATCCGTGTATATATGTGCATATATGTATACATGTTTATATATTTTTGTGTGTATTTATGGACATGTGTATATAAGCATATGGACATATATTCTATATTGTAGTGTATAGGTTTCACAGATATATCAGTGGTACTCTGAATTATGTCTCTCAATTTTATTAAGTCCATGTGTAATCCATCAAGCTTGTGCATAGTATATGGGTTGGAAATTTCTTTGCAAGTATGATTTCAAGGATCTTGACAAAGGAAGAGTGTCTAATATCTTGAGAGGCCTGATATAATCAGAAAGGTCTTTGTAAGAGATTGACAGGAACAACGTTGAAAGCAAAGGCTATACTGACTCACTATGAATGGAAGATCAAGGTCTACAAATAAAAACAAATGATTTATAGAAGCAAAAGTGCAGGAAAAATGTATCCTATCATTAAGGTTTCTAAAAGAAACGAACCTCACCACCATCTGGATTTTAGCCTCATATTTCTACCAGAATGTTAAGACAGTAAATGTGTACTGGTGTAAATCTTGAAATTTGTAAACATTTAATTTTGTACCTCACCAACAGAAATCTGATACATGGGAATAATATAAAGGAAACATCTATCTATCTATCTATCTATCTATCATCTATCATCTATCTATCTATCATCTATCATCTATCTATCTATCTATCTATCTATCTATCTATCTATCTATCTATCTATCTATCTATCTATCTATCTATCTAATCTATCTCCCTACCTACCTATTTGTCTATCTACCTATGTAATTATTCTATGTAAACTCATAATTTCTCCTAATAATTGCCCATGCACTTAGTTATCAATAATTATTCACATTGACATTTTGAACAGTCTTTCAATTGATATCTTGATATCAATTTGATATTTGATATTATCAATTTGATAATTGATGTATTTAATGAGACATTAAATATGGATGTTAACATGTTACTAAAGCATAGGACAGTGTTTTGAACAATATTACCAAGCAGGTAAACATGAAAAATGAAAACATTCACTATTTTCAAATTTCCATATTTTCTTGTGGTGGGAATATTCACTCAGCAGAAACTCTTGGTGTAATGCTACTTCTCAGCAGTAGATCAAAACTAGTGGTACCAAAAAGCATAGAGTATGCAGAAATCATTTACTATATTAAGCCATTTTGGAATAAAATAGGAAAGACCATATTCCTTCAAATATATTCTGATATTTTCAGTTTTTCCCCACGTATTTCAAAATTATATATGAATGGTTATATAAAAGGTATATGAATAGCCCAATTTATACTTCAAATCACATTTCTTATTCTTAATATTAAAGCTGAACCTCCCAAAGTATATTTCTTTCCCTTAAAGCTGATTTGGATATATGCTTAATATAAATGTAAAGAAACAGTTTCTTTCATGAGTGACCTATCATTGCCAGCAGATAATGTAGCTAGTCTTTACAGATAAAGATTAAGACATGAATATGCACAGGTGCACATGTGCACACACACACACACACACACACACACACATACACACACACACATACATTTAACCTCTGGGTGGTGTTCACTGAAGAAAAGTATAAAGGTTATTATTAAGTGACTTCCTCTCACTTGAGTATTAAAAATATATCAGATTTAGAGAGAGTGATTAAAACGTATGCATTTTTGTAACTTAAGTGCTATAACTGGGATGTAGTTAAGTATTTGCTTTTCCCTCTGTTGGGATACAACCAACCAAAGATAGAAAAGCAATACTGCTTGGCAGAAGTAGCAGAACAGTTGGTGCTGCTAAAAGAAAAAAATTATCTACCTTTGATGGAGATCAAATGAGTATAATTAAAAAAGTAAACCAAGAAAGAGGTTGAGACAACACTATGGGTCTCGAATTTCCAGGTTTATTTTTCTATTCATAATTATCTTATTAGTTATTTATGTGACTATATTTTTTTCTTTAAAATGGTCAACATTAAGAAAATGATTAGTGACTTCGGTCAGTGAAGGTGATTGATCTCTATCTTTCTATCTTTATCTCTATTTACCTATACCTATATCTTCACCTATGTATATCCTGACAATTACAATTGCGTATTGAGAAAGAGAGAGAGAAATACATGATATAAAATGTTAGCAAAATCATTTGAAAAACTTTGAAAAGTCTATGAAATAAAAGAAGCATACTTTTTCTACTTTAAAATTTTTATTGTAATGATACTGAACAGAAGGATTACAGGTATTTGAGTAATGTACATTTCCTATAGAGTAATTTTTTTTTCTTTTTTAATTTTTTTATTGTGAAAATACCGTACAGAGGGGTTACAATTACGTGGGCAAGATAATGAGTACAAGGCAAGATAATGCCTCCTCCTTTGTTTCCCCTTCTCATCTTCCACCCTTTCCTCCGCCCCCGCCAAAGTTGTGAAGTTCGTTTTTCGACATAGCATCTTGTACATCCCATTGTTGCAATGGGTCCACTTGTATTGTATTTAAACAGTTTGTTTTTTCCCTTCCCCTCCACAAATTATACCAACATCAAATACAGAGAAAACAGGGTTATACCGTGGGGAGGAACATACAAAACAACGAAGAAATCAACTTTTAAATATCTTAGAAACAATCGCAAGAAAGAAAAAAAACATTTGAGTCCTTATCTTGGGGTTCATTTCGCCTAACATCAACTTATCTGACCGTTTCTGCTTGTCTCAGATATATAGTAGTTATTGCAAATAAGAGAAAGCATGGGAGCTATGTTTCTTTACATAAAGTATTGTTACCCCCTATTTTATTTTCCCCCTACTATCCCTTCCCTTCCCACCTCCCCAACATAGTGTCGTGTATCTCTCATTGTTACAATGGGTCAATCTGTGTCCTTGTTTTAGCATTTTGTTATTTCCTTTCTCCTACCCAAATTAGAAAAAATGTATATACAAGATGCAGGGCACCAGAAGCATACATTTTTACAAATTTATGGGCAATTCGGAGCAACGCATGATCAATAGTTTTCTACATTAACACAACCAAGAGTCTGTTTAAAATAACATCACATTATAGTTCACAGAGTTATAAACAGTGCAATTACTGTGAACAATATTACTCTAAAGTACAACAGAAATAAAATCAGTGATGTTTACCACTTGTTCATATTTTTTGTTAATCTTGTATTAAACAATCCTATTTCCCAAATCAATGTTGTGTTATAAGATCAGACAGATTAATATTAAGACAAATTCTTTTTTGGATTCCCCAGGTTCCTAAATGGAACTAATTCTTTACCGAAGATCAGAAAAGTATTAATTATTTGGAATAAATGATTGAACTAAAGGATTTAGATCCTCAGAGATATTCTTGAATATAAATGTGTGAAAGCATTACAAGAGTTTCAACAAGATGATTTTCTATCAGAAAATTGCCTTCAATCTTGCATAAATCGTTAGCAAATTATTGAAGTAAAATTTTGCTCCTGTTGACTAGAGAAGAGCAGCTTAGAAAGTAATCTGTAACTTCAGTCTAAACTCTGAATGCTTATTTTATTAAGGAAAATATGCAAAATATTCATCTTATATATTTGACTTAAACTACAGACACCTGAACTGGCCACATTACTGAACAAAGAAGTATCATTATGCACTTCAAAGAGCACTTGCATAATTCTAATAAGATCACATTGGTGTTTTAGCATTTTTTGTTGGTGGAAAGGCCTATCTTAAAATACAGCAAATGGTAGAAAATAGTAGTAGCTAAAATAAAACTTTAGGTATATGCAAATATGAAATGTGATAGCTAAAGCAATTTATATAAAATTAAATTAATTTACTAGTCTTACATTAGTATCAGCAGCTTATACATGTTTAAGGAGGCAATGTTACTTGTAGAAATTCCATTATTGTGGTAATAACAAACTGCAATTCAGTTATCATAAGTGTGTTTGCCTATCTTAAACAACAGTCATATATATGTGTGTGTGCATATATGTATGTGTTATATAGAAATAAATGTATATACATATGTGTTATTTTCTATTTAGTGAAAGGGAAAAACATATTTTTTAAATTATAACACGATGTATACTTAAATATTTCCCCATGTAAACAATGTATTTCTCATGCAAGGAGTTTATAACTGAATCAAGAAAATATTGAAAAAAATATATAAGGGAAGAAGATCTTTAAAAGCTGGGATAATAATTCAAATATGTATCTGTGACAACTTGGGTTATCTTCTTATTTAGGGATTATTTTTATTACCTTATTATTTAAAATCTATTCATGTTCAAAATATGCATGTAGTAATATATTCATCTGTAAATATTGCTTCTCCAAATCTTATTTTGAAATATGTTTAACATTATCAAGATGAAGTATTCTTTCTGAGATGAAACTTTTTTATTTCAGATTAAGATTTTGAACTGAAACATGAAACAGGACATTTATGGTGTATTTATTTGAAATAATACAATGTCTTCTGTAAGTGCTCAAAAATTTAGAAACAGCTATATATAAGAAAATATTTTTATTTATTCATATACATGTACATACAAATACATAATTCTCTAAAAGTGTTAAGTATGTAGGCTTGGTAGTAAGACTGTAGTAAGTTGTGAGCCCAGGGGAATAAAGGCCCAGCAGATGGCTAAATAAACATCACACTCAGATAGTAGAGTAGTTCCTTTACATTGCCATCTGGCATGTAATACTCTCAGAGACTGAAATTTTTCAAGTATGAAATATTCTGCCAAAATTTTCGCTATGCTTATCAGTCCAAATATCAGGTAAGAAGAAGAAATCTGCAGTGCATGTTTTTTAAAGATACTACTTAGTATATGATTTGTAGAAAAAATATTAATATATTTTAAATTAATGAAATGTATCATTATGTCAAGCTTTAGTAGATCAAGTACATTTACATTTACATGGACATCTGCTGGTATGTGCATAGTCATAACTCCTGGGCTGCAAAGTCCTATTCTATACACTTCATAGTATTTGTCAGTGCATTTGCATACCTGTCAATCAGTTCTTGTCTCTAAATATGGAGAAAGTAAACATAGGGACACTAGATATAAACTAAGTTGTCTCAATATACCATAATTGTTTAACAATGTTATTCAGTAATAGGTGGTACATTTTATATAACTTAATCACACAGATTTTTATTCACTTAAGATTTTAAAGACATTGCCAATATTTACATATAGTATGTCTTAGTATGCAATAAAAATTGGGAATTTGTACAAATTATTAATATAAAATATTGTTCTGTGGCATCAATTCAAAATGCATATTCATTTTTATTCTAATGCTAATGTAAACATACCTGTTAACTTTATAAAGTTAACTCAAGATATGTTTTTGTGTCTGTCAGAGTTGTTAACAGCTAACATTTCAAATTCTGTGGTCGAAGGTGTTTTTCTTTTAAATAGATTCTTCAACATTTCTTCCCAGTTTATTTCCCACATACTTAAATAATGAAAGAACAAATGATTTACTCGGTAAATTAGAAAGTATTTGATAATAGCGCATATATGTGTTGTTAAAAATATAAGACCTACTAATTAATTTACTTAACATTTTAGAAGTTAGAAAGTAATGAAGCTATTCATCTTATTATATAATATTTCAGAACAGCTCTACTTTCTGTTTACTTCTCTTGGCTCAGAATATCTCTGCTGCTTTATAGGTACATGTTCTGCAATTTTATACCTATAGAAAATGCTGTGGTCAATTTTTGATGCTATATACAGAATTATAACGCTAATTATTATGTGGAACTTTCAAAACATATTTATATGAAAAAATTAATAAACAAAACCAATAAACATTTAGTTTTCACTCAATTTATATATTAATTTTTATTGCATAAACAACAATGAAAACAGGTCTTGCCATGTGAAAATAACTAAATTTTGTGCTTTATTTAAATCAATTACAACTAAAATGAAAAAAAAAGAATAAATGCTTATGTGACAAGATAAAGTTATAATTTCTTGTGCTATAGAGAGTCCTAAAGAAATTAACACAACTGGCTAAGGATATATTTTAAGGGGCGGGGGGGGGGGGATGGTAATCCAACAACATTAAAGATGAGAAAGAGTGTTTGGAAAGACTATCATAAAAGAAGAAATGAGAAGGCAAAAACTTTTGAGCACATTGAAGAACAAAAGAAAAAAATAGCTTTACTGAGAGCATTGTAAAATATTTATCAATCTTGAATGGCCATATAGGAATATGTAGCAAGGTATGTACAATCCACTCTTTATAACTGAAATAAATTCAGTGAGGAACCCAGTGTGTCAAACATAACTTAGTGGAGAAAACAGATATAAATAATAAAATAGATAATAATAAGACTGAGAAATTGGAGTAATAAGTAAAAGTTTACTGGGAAAAGTAAGCTAACATATCATTATTCTGGTGACATGCATGGTAAATTATATTAGAGGTGTCAGAGAGGATGGAGAGAATGTATTGATCACTTTGAGAATTATTTCCTGTGAAGAACTAAGCAGTTTGAAAATGTATGATTGCTGATAATGAGGAAAGAAGATGAGCAAGAAATATCATGAGCACTTTGAGCCTTACTGATTATTAGGATAATAGTAATATACTTTCCAAAGAAGTCTAATTAGATGGCTTCACAGTTGACATAGGTGAAATAAATATTATCCTGTAAACTTAGTTATTTCAATTATCCTGCAGCAATTGCTGAATGGCATGCTAAAGTGCATATAAAATGAATTCTAAACAATATCATCTTCAACATTTTATAAGCATTTAAAACAATTAAACAAGAATGATAGACCTTTGCTCACAAAGTAAAATACTTTGTTAACAACATTTCATAGTAAAATATTAAAATGAAGAAATTGACAAAACTAAAATACAAATGTTGTCAGTGGACAATTGTTTGAGATTATTTACATGGAAATAATTTTTAAATGACAAGCAAGAAAAGATTTTAATTTTTCATCAATTTCTATTTAAGGTAGTATACAAAATTAAATTTTGAATTGACTGGATATTTGGTTTTGTGCATATAAGCTTAGGGCATCTGAATGGCATAAGACAAATAAGAAAACAAAAATCAATAAGTATAATTGTATATAAATGATCATACAAACATAAAGTAAAACTGTTTTATATATATGATAGCAAATAGCTGATATTTTTAACATAATAAACACATACAAAAAAACTGAGAAAATATCTTCTAAAGCAAGAAGAGATTGTTCCAAAAGACATAATACAGTTAAGTAAGAATGTTGGAAATATTTTCAAAATAATGAGCAGGGTAAGAAAATGGTGGCAGAAATGAATCTTTGAATTGAATTCTATTCAGTGAGTCATTTTATTTGTGTTAGTACAAGAAAAATCTTTCATTTAAACCTTACATATTTCAAAAATAAAAGTAGAAATTTTTACATTCAAGCAAATTTTTAAAATATTTTCCCTTGAGCAGTGGTAGACACCTTGAGACATAGTTTTAAATAGTTTAAAAAGAACATTTGCTTAAGAAATGTTCTGCAATTAATATATTTTACAGAGAAATAAAATAAATAAGTGTTAAATGTAATAAATGTCAATGGATTATTAATAAATAATTTTCATCTTTCTGTTATTGATATTCTTGTGTATTGCTAGACTTGCTAAACACAGGATAGATTGTCTGCTATTTTAATGAAGAACAGAAATATTGACAAAGGTTTGGATTCTAATTATCTAACTTAAAAATCTTTGGTATTTTTATCTATTTGTAGCCTTTTCTATCTCCCTTTATTTTGTACACATTAACATTTGTGTGTGTGTGTTTGTGTGTGTGTATACTTGTCCTGTGGAAATCTTGAACTCAGGGCACTTGATTTCTGTCTGTCTCTGTCTCTGTCTCTCTGTCTGTCTCTGTCTCTGTCTGTCTCTGTCTCTGTCTCTGTCTCTCCGCTAGTGCTCCATTTCTGACTTTTTTGGTACTTAAATAAAGACTTTCCTGTCGGGCCTGGTATTAAATCATGATCCTCAGTTTTGTTTCCTGAGTGCTGGTATTACAGACCTGAGCCACCAGCATCTGCCTCTTATTTACATATTTTTTTTTATTTAATTTAATTGTTTTTTGTGAACATACTGTACAGAGGGGTTACAATTACATGGGCAGGATAATGCGTACATTTCTTATCAAGCATTGCAGCCTCCTTCTTTGTTTACCCTTCACATCCCTTCCCTACCTCCTCCCTACCCCCCCACCCAATCCGACCCCCTCCCCCCCCCCCAACGTTGTAAAGCTTGTTTTCGACATGACCTTGTACTTCTCATTGTTGCAACAGGTCCACCTGAATCCTTAAACGACTTGTTTTTCCCCATCTCCTCCACAAGTTATACTGACATCAAATATAGTGAAAGCAGGGGTTATACTGTGGGGGAGGGACATACAAAGCAACAAAGAGATAATCTTATAAATGCGTTAGAAACAAAAGCATGAAATAAAAAAGCATTAAAATACATATCTAAGGGTTCATTTTCTTAACATCACATTAGCTGATCTTTTGCGCTTGACTCATACATATACTAGATGTTGCAAATAAGGGAAACCATGGGACTTATGTTTCTTTGGGCCTGGCTTACTTAATTTACATATTTTTATTAAAATAAATAACTGTCAATTTAATATTAACACCTTCCATGTATTTTAAATGGTCCAAGATTCTTAAAAACTGTAAAGAAAAAAAACACAAATGATGAGAATTTATGTAGTTGAGAACTAAGTTCTCATAAATTGAAACCAATAGAACAAATAATGATAAATGATTGGAATTATAATGACGATACAGGGAAATAAAAATCTAGGGAATAATAAGCCTTAATAAATCAGAGGTACTTTCTTACTGATAAGATGCTGTTCCACATTGCTTTTTACTTATTTGGACACTCCTTCACTTTAGAAAGGCAACAGGAAATAAACAAGACTAAGTGATCATTCTCTACTCTGCAATAGAAAAAACAAAAACAAAAACCTTGCACTATCAGCATCTATAGTCATTTAATTTGTTGATGATTTTTATTATTATCTTTAAGTAGTTGTGCAAAGAAATTTTCATTAAACAAAGCCATTTCTAAATATAATGTATCTTGGTTAATGTCACACTTTTCAACCTCCTCATCCATTCCTTCTCTACACAACACTCCCCTTCTTAATTTTGTAGGATATACACTGAATTCTTGATTGCAATTTCTCCTACTTTTCCTCTTCACTTATCCAGCCCTTTCTCCTTGACCCCCACCACACCCCATCCTTTCAAGTACTTCTTCCCTGATGTTTTATTTTGCTGAAAATTGATTTTGGCTTTCTAAGAAATTACACTATCTAGATTTAGCTTACAAATTCATAAGTAAATATGTTGGGAGGCGTGCAAGTGTATACATGTACTTGTATGTGTATTAATTCCATAGACAAATTTATAGTGTTCCTTCAAAGAGAACTTCTAAATTAAAAATATATATATAAGATGGAAATTCTCCACCATGAGTTAATATCAAATATAAATGTCTTTCAATAGCAATCTGAGAAGTGCTATAAAGGGCAGAAATGAAGAGGAGACAAGATATGAATATGTTATGACAATTATTTGAAAATGGTCACTGAACATTTTGAGTAACTGGTAACTCTTTGTTTTGAACTTTAATTATGTCTTTCTAATAAAATATAATACTTGAGTTCTCCCTTGAATTTACCATATTTCAGTTACTACATATCTATACACTTGCAAATGACTTCTCATATTTATAAACTTAAAGTTTAAGCTTGTGATTTTATAAGCTAAATCCAGCTTCCTCTAGGTCTGCCTCACTGGGCCTGACTTACTTCATGTAACAATTTTGTACATGTCTTTCCATTTCTTTACAAATAATACAATTCCATTTTATGCATACATTTTTATATACATATACATCACATTTTCCTGAAGCAAGTATTGAAAGGTGTGGAGTGAGGTCAAGGAAAAGGAGTAGGCTAATGAAAGAAAGAAGAGGGGGAGAATACAGTCAAGAATTCAGTGCATATCCTTCCAAATTAAGGCAAGTGAGGGAAATGGTGGGAAGGAAAGGGCAGAAAGGAATGGTAAAAAGAGTGACATTGATCAAAATATCTTGTATTCATAAACTGCTTTGTGATATGACAACTCCTCTGTAGTACTACTTAAGATAATATTTTTTAAGTGGTATCTTAAATTGTGGATAAGTACTGAAAAACATGCCAAAAAGTTCTATACTGAATAGTACAACAAGCATATATATCAACAAACTACACTTTTTTTTTTTTTTTTTTGGTTGGTTGTAGAGCCTGAACTCTGGGCCTGGGTGCTGTTCCTCAGCTCTTCAGCTCAAGGCTAGCACTCTACCACTAGAGCCACAGAACCACTTCCAGCTTTTTCTGCTTATGTGGTCCTGAGGAATACAACTCAGGGCCTCATACATGCAGAGCAAGCACTTTACCACACATTTTATGAACATGGTTCCAACAGTTGAAATTCAAAGTTAAGCAAATTCAAGCTAATGAAAATTATTTAGATTAATTAGCATCTAAGACTCATCCCTAAAAATCATGTCTAACCAATCACTTCAACTACAGAAAAAGAACAACATTGAAGTTAGTAGGATTAAATTATTGAGAGAAAATATTTTGATATTTGTTAATTCACTTTTAATTTAACTTTACTAAGAAGTAGACTCCTGTCTTCACTTATACCCAGGACAAAGTTTAATCACCTTAACTACAACCTTGCTTTGCTTTGAGTTGATCAAATTACTGCTTCAATTATACTGTATTCAACCTTAATCTTCCCTGAAATCCAAAAATAACACTTTGACACGTATGAGGCTGTACTTTATGAGCCTTCCTTGCCCATGCAAGATGTAAATTTAGGTTGAAATTTTTGGAAATGGTTTAATTCATGGGCTGATTGTTTGGAGTTGCCAAACAGTTTGTTTACATATTTGTTTACATCTATATTTATTCTTCAGAGAAAAGTAATAAAATTAGGCATTTATACTTGTCTGTGAAGTTTCCAAATTAATTCAAATCTAATTTCTTTTCTTATTTTTTTCTTTTCAGAAAATTAGATTTTATTATTGAGAAAATATGTATGTAAATATTTTTATCATATAACTAAATTGACCAAATATACATATGACTAACGTATTGGAACTATTTAAATTTGTGAGATTGTTACAATTAGGAGATGGGTAATATTTATAAATACATATAATATTTAGGTGAAGACTAGATATAAGACAGTCTATAAAATATTAAGTAACATTAAGTTACATTAAGTAATTTGATTTTATCTAAAATATTTCAATTTTAGCTAAAACCCTGATTTTAGTTGGTTGATAACTAATTCATAAATAATTTCTAGAGATATTCTAGCATTGTATTTAATACATATTTGCATGTATGTATAAAGTTGTGTGAATTTAATTTATACATACAAACAGGGAGGGAGATAGCAGGAGAAAAACAAAGAAGAGGTAACAATGCTAAACAAGAAATGTCCTCATTACCTTTCTCATGTAACCCCTCTGTACAGCATCTTTACAATTAAAAGAAAAGAAAAAAGAAAGAAAAAATAATTTCATTTTATTCTTTCGTATCTTCAGATTCAATGTGGAAACATACTTTAAGTAGAAGCAATAGCATCCATGTTTCCATGTTACGGAAACAGGATGACGTTTTCACTATTTAGAATTTTTAATTACTTTGATTTTGTAGTTTTTCTTATATATATATATAGTACATTTCTTTGGCTAAATTAATTCATATGTGTTTAACTTTTTGATGTAACAGTAAATCCAATGTATTTTGAAGTGTTTTTATATAAAGAGTTCTGAAAAATATTCCAGAAGATGAAAGCATTGTTTATATACATTTATATATATATATATATATATATATTTAAATTTTCTTTATACCTATTGTTGAGTTGTTTAGTCTTCTCCATAATTTTAGGTTCTGACCAACAGTATCTTTCACTTCAGGAAAGAAAACAGTGTTAATGGCCATTGTGTTAATTTCAAAATTTGTGTTAAATACTCTGCTATATTAATTTACACCTAAGATGACTAATGTTCATTGTGCTCATAAAAAGTTTGTTCTTATAACTTTTATTTGCCATCCTTGAATTCATCTTGAGGTCTGATAAACAAAACTGTTATAACACTATTCATATTCAAAACAACTTGGAAACTCTAGAAAGTCATTGAACAAAAAGGTACTTCACTTTATACAAAACAAAATAATAGAAATCACTATCTAGATTTTAATTATCTCAATTATCTCTCAAATACTGCAAGTTTTTCTTAAATAAAAATTATGAAAATAAACCTGACATATTGAAATACGTGTGGTTAATTAAACTGATGTTTGTTAATTAATTATTTCCATGGTTACAAGCTATTCATTTTTAGAAGAGGAATGCACTTGTTTATGACAGAGAGTCATATAATAGTGGTCAACAAATTGAATTTATTTCTAGCTTTTAAAAAAATCTTTGTAATTAGAAAATATCTTAGTTCAATTCTTGGTAGAATTTAAATACCCTAAAGTTGTAGGGTTAAAAAAAAATCAGATTCTTATGAATCAAGTTTCCTTTTTAACTAAAACAAGCATTCCCTCCTTTCCTTTCTTATAGTTCTGTATTTTATGAGAAGTTTATTCTTAACTTATTTAGCATTATTGCCCACACTAGCACGTGTACTTCTCTTGTGCTAAAATTATTTTCAGAATTTGTTAATAGGGAAAGTTTAAAACTAAATTGTATATATGGACACTTCATTTGATACAGTTAATGTTTGGGACAGTAAAATACAGATTATAAACTTCACATCTATTTTTTTAAAATATGTTCTTCATAACAAAATTAGAAAATTGAATTGATTTCTTGTTAGTCTGTGCTTTCAGATTTACTGTTTCTTTAACAGAGAAAATCATTTGTTCAATCCAAATAAGGACAGAGTAGACTGGAGTAGTTCTCAGTTTTGTCAATGAAAATATTATAATGAAATAAAGCTATGATAGCATTTGGGAGAATGATATGTTACACCAAACATTGAGAGAAACTTTGAATGCTTACATTAGCTCTTAAGGAAATTGAGAGCAACAACAACAACAAAACAACTTTGTGTATCTTCAGGTCATAGTGTTTCCAAGATTCTCTAGGAAAAATAATGAATGAATGCAACAAATATTTACATCAAGTTAAATATAAATTCATTTTGCAAAGTACGATGAATATAAACAATTACAACTATTTGGAACATTTCCATGTGCATGAAACTATTTCTTGGAACTCTTCTTAAATGATATACGGCTAAAAGTTTTGATTAATAACAACAACAAATAAAGCATATATGAGACAAACTGTTGATTAATGTTGACATTGAGGGTGGAGTGATGCAGAACTACTCCACTGAGGCAGAGTTTCAGTCAGCAAAGGATCATGACGCCTTATCTCTTTCAAAGCCATATCCACTGTGATCCACTTACTCCAACCAGCCCCCACTTCCTAACAGCCCTTGCATAAAATTAATGCTCTAATAGTAAATTTACCTCTCAATAGCGCCACCATTTGGCTACAGAGAGTATAGCATAACTTTAAATGAGTAACCTTGGATTGAACTTGTTTCTGAAAGAAACCTAAAAGGTTGTTATTGTTTGTTTGTTTTTTCTGTGTTTTGCTTCCTTGTTTGTTGTCCTGAACATGTATTAAAAAAGTAGATAGGTTGTGGTTTTGCTAAGGTTTTTGTTATTTTTTTCCATGTGAGTAAAGAATTTGGGTGAAGAGCAAGAAAGTATCAAGTGAGTAATTGTTACGATTGCTAATAAGATCTAAGACAGATTAAAAAAAGGAAAACAACAAATAAGTAGACTCTTGCAAAGCATAATGTAATATATAGGAAAGGCTAGACAGTATAACTAAAGAAGTGATTAGATTTAAATTTTTAGTATTTTCACTAGCTTACAAAGTAAACCAGGCAATGATGTATAGAGGATATGCTCTTCATCTGTGCAACAGTGCCAAGTAAAATATTCAACCTGTCAGGGCTGGGAAGGTGGCTCAGTGGTAGAGCGCTTGCCTTGCATGCATAAGGCCCTGGGTTCGATTCCTCAGCACCACATAAGCAAAAAGAAAAAAAGCCAGAAGTGGTGCTGTGGCTCAAGTGGTAGAGCGCTAGCCTTGAGCTGGAAAGCTGAGGGATAGTGCCCAGGCCCAGAGTTCAGGCCCCACAATGGGACCCCCCCTCAAAAAAAGATTCAGTCCATCAGTATATTTTACTAATAACATTCATTATAAATATTTTAACCAATTAATTAATACATAGCTCACATTCTGATGGTTTCACAGAATTATTTATCTTCTGTTTCATTCATTAAGGTATTTTGATGGACATTGAATAAAGGCAACAATATGACTTCCAGACAAATGACAACTTCTGAGTGTATTACTGTTCAACATTTATTTTTATATAATGCATAACTGAATTTCAGTGCATCACTAGGTCTTACCTAAAAATAAAGTCTTTTTGCTCATGCCTGTAATCCTAGCTACTCATCAGGCTGAGACCAGAGGACTGCTTTTGGAAGTCAGCCTTGGCAGGAAAGACTGGTAGACTCTTACCTCCAATAAACTACCAAAAAAGCCAGGATAGGCCCTGCAGCTCAAATGATTGTGTTTGAACCTTGAGCAAAAAGGCACAGGGAGAGTGTATGGAATCTGAATTCAAGGTCTTTCTACTTACCATAATATATTCATGGAAATCACTTTACATCATTTATTTCAGAATAATAGAAATTACAATTAACTCACTATAATTGTCATTGTTATTAGCTTTCTGGTCACTCTCAGGTCTTTATAATCTGAACATTGTCTTTTCTGAGAATATCTTTAAGATGGACAAAATCCATATAAATGTATGGTAATGTACAAGTAAAAGATTATACTCTTCAAGAAGTATTAATTTTTTTATTCTTGATTTTCTTTAAGGTATTAATGTAGAAGTTTTCAATCAATATTACTCAGTTGATTTACTGATGCATTATTACTCAGATATTCTAAGACATTTTTTACAACATGCTTGAATTCATATATTTTAGATAGAATTGTAATTATGTCATTGACATAATCTAATTGCCTAAATTAGAATTGCAAACCATACTTCAGTGTATAAAGCTCTGTCTGTATATCAAACCATTACGCCAGAGACACTTCCCTAAATTACCAAACTTTACATAACTAGCCAGTAAGAAACTTTCTATATCTTTTGAAAGTAACTTAATAAGTTACTGATGAGCTTTAATTCTGTCTTATTTGCTTTTACTTGTATTCTTTCCATCTTCCTTCATATCTCTCAGATCCCTTCCCACACCCATCATCATGCCAATTAACTTTTCTATTTCTATTCTGTTTCAGTGCATTATTGAGTTCTATGTTCTTTTTAATCATAGTATAATTAGTTTGAATTTCACATTTTACATAATCTCTAAATTGTAACTGTAATTAAAATGAAAATGTTCTTTATGGGGAGTCTTCATGTAATGTATTTCAGGGGAACGGATACAAGTTTAGTAAAAAGAGTAGAAAAAAGTTCTTATACTTGAGGAAAATGTCATCAAAAGCTAATATGCTTGTGAGATTATATCCTATAATTTCTTGATGACAATATATTAAATGAAATGAAAATATTTTATAAGAAATGATATAAAGTACCTATAAGACCATATGCATGCATGTATGTGTATGTCAATGAAAAATATGATACCAGTCTTTATTAAACAGAGCAACTGGAACACACGACTAGAGTTTTAAGCTTCTAGCTTTTCTTAAAATAAATTTCCTACTTGATAAAGTATTTCTGCGTTTCAGAGTTTTTTATTTGGAATGGATTTTAATTCTTATTTTTCTTAACATTTTTCCTTCAGTCCCACACCAGTGGCACATATCTGTGATCCTAGATATTTTAGACCCAATGATCTGAGAATTGTAATTTGATGCCAGCCCAGGGAAGACAATTTCATGAAACAACTAACAAATTAGATCAGGAGGAACTGGGGTTGTGGCTCAAGTCATAGAGAATAAGCTATAGAAAGAGCATGAAGTTACTCATGCTACAAAATAAAGTAAAATTCAGAGCCCGCTGTTGGTGATTCATGCCTGTAATTCTAGCTACTCAGGACGCTGAGACCTGAGAATCACAATTCAAAGCCAGTCTGGGCAGGAAAGTCTGTGAGACTCGCATTTCCAATAAAACACTAGAAAACCGGAGAGGCCCTGTGGTTTCAGTGGGTAGAGCCTTTGCCTTGAGCTGAAGAGTTCAGGGACATGGTCCAGGCCCAGAGTTCATGCCCCGTGACCAACAACAACAGTGCAGGGAAGGGATGATAGGGGAAAAACAACGGAGGAGGCAGCAATGCTCGATAGGAAATGTACTCATTGCCTGCTTATGTAACTGTAACCCCTCTGTAAAGTATTTTTACAATAAAAAATATACCAAAAATCAAAATTTGTTTCCTCAAAAAAGATTCAACTAATGGATAAAACATACATAATACATGTGTAATGAAATTTTACTCCGATATTAAGAAAAATAAAATATTTTCTTTGATAGTTGTATTATGATTATGTATGATTTATTCAACACATGCAGACAGAAAGACAAATAGAGAGAGAACGAATATAGTAATAAAGTGTTAATGTTTTTAGGTTCTGGAAAAGGATATATGGGACATTTTTATATTCTTCCTGAAACTCCTGTGTTTAAAATTACGTGCAACATTATTTTATATATTTTATGTTTACTTTTATGTATTCCCATTTGGTCCAGTGATTTAGAGATGATTTTGAAGAACCAAGACATAACAATGAACACAAGAACAAAAATACAAAAAACTGTTAAAACCTAAGAGTGTAATCAAACAAGAAAATAATTCAATGGTGAAAAAGAAAATAATAAAAAAATTGTAGTAGAACACCAGTTGTTGTGGTTATAGGAGATAAAACTTTTATTCATTTTATTGTCACTAATGTTAGTATGAGAGCTAAAACTTAAGCATAGCAAAAATCTATCTCCAGATATTTTGCTTTTTTTTCCTTTTGGTCTATATGATTATGAAGCAGAAAATATCAAAGTGATTCATAAACCAACCAACAGAAGAAGCTTAAACTAAAACTGATGTCCATATTGCTGAAGAAATCACACAGATCTGGAAGCCAGACTGATCTGCATGTGAATTCGCGTCTTCCAATTCCTAGCTTTTCAACAAATGCTTTCATCTTTTTATAGAAAAGCAAACTGGATAATTTTGTTGTACTCTGCAAATTTTAAGATGTTTCAAGAATGCAGAAGCCATTTAAATCTGCAGTTTTTAGGAGGCTAGCTAGTTTCATTGAGTGAGCTAAGTTTTTGCCAGATCATAATCCATATTTATCTATGTAAAATATTCTCCACAGAAATACCGCTTCAATGAAAGGGGAGGAGGAGCCAAGAATCTTCCTGCTTAACAAGAACCCCAGATGATTCAAATGTACATTACATTTTATGAATCACTGCTTTAGATGACAAAATATCACATTTCTGCATTGGTCTGAGCTTGCTCTGAATTATTAATGGTTTATGAATAGTTTCTGAAAAGTCCCTTCAGATATATTTGCCTAAATGGAAAAAAAAGAGAAATTCTGAAAACCTTTCTTGTTAACATGAAGATTTGCAGTAGAAGGAAGAGCTACTTATTTGTTTTCCTTTTTTGTCACATTAATTTTAAATATAGAAGGAGTTGCCACGGTTATCACCACATGTGTTTTATCTCAGAGAGTGAGACTGAAAATATCACAGATTCGTCTAGAGAGTAAAGTGAACTGAAGTTGACAATATGGAGGGAAAACATAAAGAAGGAAATGAAGAGAATAATGCATAAGTTGAGGTAACAAGGGCACCTACATTATTTCCCAACACAATTGTAGAGAAGTAAAGAACATTTTTAAATGCATAGAGACAGATTTTCACACCCACAGCTGCATATTTATATACACACATCTTGTATGTGTGTATGTATTTGTATGTGTACACATATATATAGCCATAAAAATATATATGCACATATACAAATGTATGTATACATCCATACAGATATTTAGGAAAAATATCAAATAATAACATCAAATAATAATAAACAGAATATCAAATAATAGAATGATACTTTTTTTTAAAGAAAATTGCCAGAGTTCAACACTGCTGTCATTGCCCAGTCATGCACTCTGAGGTTGTTTAGTTTAATGTAACCATAAATACCTTCTCTCTTTCCTCTTTCTTATATTTGGAGAAGCCACTCTCGAAGTAGATGCCTATGAGTGAAACACACAAAATTCTACACACTGGAATGCAGATGTGAATCAATAACATTTCATCTTCATTCAAGGTAACAAGACAAGTTGTATTTTATGAGTGACATTATGTGGAAACCCATTATAATTAACAAGAGTGACCACATGTTTGAAAACATTTTCTTCGTTGTTGATACATAGGGCCTAATGTCTACCTCTCGTTAAATTCTATTATCCCTACTTTTTTCTGCCAATATCGTGTGGAGCTGCACAGTCATCATAATAATTTCTCACCGCAGCTGATGCATGTTGCAGTGACTTTAGCCATCATGGAAAGCATTGTAGTATATGAGGAAAATCATGAAATTATGCACTAAGAAAAAATTATATTTCATTGACTTAGTTATTCCCTGATTTTAGATTTTGTGAGGTGAGTTTGGTGGACATCACAGGATGACTTTTTAAGTGAATGTGGGGCCGTGTGCCTGGCAGTCTAGCTCTGCAGAGACCTGAACATCCTGGTCAGCCAGGATAAAATAGGTTTTTGTGGCTTCATCTCAACAAAAGAAGCTGAATAAGGCAGTATGCTGTTATTCCAGCTGCTGAATCTGGGGTCAGAGTTCAGAACCTAGCCTCCAAGGTGAGCACCTTTTTCAAAATAATCAATGCAGGAAAAGAACTAGAGGTGTGGCTCAAAGATCGAGTGGCTGCTAGCAAGTGGGAGTGCTTGAGTTCACACAATAGTACAACAACAAATACAATTTTAATGAAAATATTCAGATATAAACTATGCTGAGACATTTACTTCTAGAAAAAAATGTCTATAGTACATGATAAAAAATAAAAGATTTCAAAAGTAATTTGTAAGAAGGGTAACAATGTCCAATTGTGGTTATTATATTAAATTTAAGGAAATACTATTTTAGTTAACATTATGATGAAATTAATAAATGAACTCTTCTCATGTATAGCAATTCAAATTTTAACTCATAACTAATGTGTAAAATAGGATTTTGTAAAGAATGTTGTGTGCATGACACTAAGGTAGACTTTTATTGTGCTGCACTGGTAAATACATTGCCTTATTTCTCATTTTCTCCTACTTTGACTTTGTAGCCATGCCCTCATTACCATATTCAATTAATTAGTGCACAAAGGTAATATTCTAGCCCTCAAAACACATGGAGTTGAATTACTGACTCCAAATAAATAGGGCAGGTTCCTAATGTAAGGTGAACACACAGAGCACAGAGAGAACACAGCAAAATACATTACATTTCATGAAAATACTAATGCTTAAAATACATTCCCTGACCAAAGACCTCCCGCAGGACTAAAAAAAGAAAGAGGAAAAAGGAAGAAATATATAAGAGAAAAAGCAAATTGAAATTAAATGTAAACCAAAGAAAATGACATTCATTCTGATTTCACCTTTAACAGACCAACCTAATGGGCTTATACCAAATGCAATTCTTTAAAAATGTGCCGTCTCAGGGCTGGGAAGGTAGTTCAGTGGAGCATGCTTGCCTTGCATGCATGAGGCCCTGGGTTCGATTCCTCAGTACCACTTAAGCAGAAAAACCAGGAAGTAGTGCTGTGGCTCAAGTGGTAAAGCGCTAGCCTTGAGCTGAAGAGCTGAGGGACAGCTCCCAGGTCCAGAGTTCAGGCACCAGAGCTGACCCCCCCCCCCAAAAAAAGTGCATTTTTCTTTATTGTGAGAATATGGTACAGAGAGGTTACAATTACATGGGCAAGATAATGAGTACATTTCTTATCAAGCATTGTTGCCTCCTCTTTGTTTCCCCTTCCCTCCCTTCCCATAAGTGCCATCTTACATTTGAGTGAAACCACATGAATTAGTTAAGAAATATATATATATATATATATATATATATATATATAGTATATATAATATTTATACACTAGAAGTAAAAAGAGTATTGTATTTCAATATTTTAACTTTCCTGTATGTTCAAAAAATTGTTAATTTGTTGCTGAATCAATGTTCGGAAAGTTTTCATAAGTGCTTAACTAGCTATTTTGCAAATATATGTGGCAATACATATGTGGCTTGCAAACTTTGATGCTCAGATTCAGCACTGCTTTGAAAGACATTTTACCACACACTTAGGAAATAAAACCTTTCTCAAAGACAAAGTTTAAAGCCTGGCATTCTATTTGATTTTTTAAATACCCCTAAATTAATTACCTGCAATATAGAGTATGTGCTAGGTATAAAGCACATACCAATATAGTACACAACATAATGGTTATTTACGTACACAAAATGAAGTGATTCAAACAAACAAAATAATTGACACGATTGTCAGTTCACATAATATATCCATCCCTTTGTAGTTACTGTTTTTCTTTGGGATACACTGTTGAAATATATTCCTGCATCAAGTTTCAAATGTGCATTATTTATAATCAGTATTCAGCAAACTCATACGCTTTGTAACTAAGTGCTCAGTATCTCCTCACCTGCTACTGATTTTCTAGTATGTACCATCATGCCCTCCATTGAGTTAAGTGGTCTCTCTTTTTTTCTGTCTTAGATTCCAATTATAATTGTGAAGATCATTCAGGACTTACTGTTCTGTCTAGAACTTACATTTATACTAGGTTCATCCATGTTGTGAGAGATGATTTGATTTGATTCTTCACTGAAGAATACCATATTCCATGCAGTAAAATATCCATATAAATACAAAACATACTTATGCATACATATATGTGACATATGTATATATACATGCACACCTCAATTTCTTTCTCTATGTTTGTGTATGAGCTCTTATTTTTATATCTTGAATACTTCAATTAATGCTCCAATAGATCTACAAGTATACATGAGCTTTTCCATTCTTTTGGAAATATACTTAGAAATACAGTAACCGATTTCCTGCTAGTTACTATTTTATAAATGTACAATTTCAAATCAAAATCAAATCAATTCATTAGTCTATTGAAGAAATGTTTCACAGACCTCACATCTCAAACACCTGTTTCTACTAGGAGGTGCATTTTAGAGAACATTCTTGCTTATCACAAGACAGTGCCTAAGGACAAAAAGATTGCTGACTTTTAGTTTGCAGTGTATTGTACAGCCCTTCCTGTGAAAAAATTCATTCTTCTGCATCCTATTCAGAAATTGTACCTCATTAAAACATTCTAGCACTGCTCCTAAAGCTAGAATAAGAATTGTGGTTATTTCCTAATTATTTCAAGCAAATCTTTAAATAAACAAACAAAAATAAATAAATAAATAAATTGCATGTGACTTTTCTATATTTTATCATGTATAGGATTTTGAAATATTAGTTGATTTTTAAAGGGCCTTTGTGTGCCAGCGGTAGTCGCTCCTGTTGGAGTGTTGGAACTGTGTTCCCACAAAATAAACAGCATCATCTATGTTGATGATTTATTTGTATGGTTTCATATGTAATGACATTTTCAAAACTGTTAATTATATGAAAGCTAATACAGTAGAATTAAAAATGATCAGATATTGCAGGATGCTGGTTGATCTTGTCTGTAATGTGTGCTACTCAGGAGGCTTAGATGTTAGGACTGCTTTTCCTTGCGGGTACAGAAAGATCCAAGGGGCTCTATCTCCAATTAATCAGCAAAAATGAAAGACTGAGGTTATAGCTCAAGCAGTAGAGTTCCAACAGTGAGCACACATGAGCAGGGAATGAAAGAGGCACTGAATTCAAGACCCAGAACTACATAAAATGAATTGCTTATACTTAAAGGTGTATATTATTTTGAAGAATATTTTGAAGACTCATTGTTGCATTTTTCCATATTTACATGAAGCATCATCTTCTCAATTATAAAAGAAGGGATTTCAGTTGTACATAATTTTATATATAGAAACAAAAATACTAGTGCAACAGAAGAATATTTTATTTATTTACTAATTTTGTGGTGCTGGTCCTGGGTCTTGAATTCAGGGACTGGGTGCTGTCCCTGAGCTTCTTTTGCTCAAGGTTTGTGTTCTACCACTTGAGATACAGCTTCATTTTTGACATTTTTTTTAGTAATGAATTGGAGATAAAAATCTGAGGAACTTTCCTGCTTGGAGTAGCTTTGAACCATGATCCTCAGAATTCAGCCCTTAGAGGATCTAAGATCACAGGCATGAGCCACTGCGGCCTATCTCTGAAAGAATATTTTTTAAAACTTTTAGGGACTATGTCCAAAATTCATTTTAAATTCTTCAAAACAAACAAAAATAACACAAAAAGCCAAACTGTAAGAGGTTGTAAAATTGGCATGGTTTTGATGGAAATTCAGGTGTGATTCATTATTGTATTTCTGTAAAAATGCAGTGCTTTTCCTAAACATTAAACTAAATAGGTAATTTTATATGACAATAGTGGATGGCACAGAAAATACATCCCTCTATGTTCAAATTAGAGTAAAATGAAGCAGATTATGAGGGGGATAATTCTTTAATCATGGATAATACTTATCTGGATAATTCAAAATAGATAATACTATGAGCTTTAAATAGACATTTAAATGTCAAAAAATGGCAATGCATATTTTAGTTAGCCTGTACTTGAAAGCTGAAAGGCCTTTAAGAATCCTATTGTGCAAGATCAAAAATGTCATTCTTGAAACTACAATATATAGTCACAAAATACTTGCATTCTCATCACAAATGTTATAAATATAAATAATAATAATAATAAAGACCAAGGCAGAAACTCTGTAGTCCTGTTTGATTTAAACAATTTGAATTAAAATATATCTTTGCAACAATTTTTATTTTCTATTTCTTCTTATTATCAGTATGGAAAGTGATATTGTATTTTGCTTAATAATATAACTTTCTTCTTTAATCTTTGTTTATTTTGTCCCCTAAATCTCGGAGTCTTTTCTCCATAATAGAACATTCTGGAATATACCTCTCTTGATTGTGCAACACTGTTTTTCAGCTGTTTACTACCATTGTATTTCTTTCAGGTTCATTTGTGCAATATTTCATAGAATGAATACATTAGATTGCCTCAGCGGTACAAGCATTTAATAATATTTGGCAGCTCCTCAGTTAAATATCATTCTGTTGATGAAAGTAGTACACGGGACACTAAAAAAACTACAAACTCCTCAAAAATATTCAATAGTTTCATTTTATTTTAGAAAATACATAGAAAGTGGAGGTGTGGCTCAAGTGATAGAGAATCAGCTTTGAGCATAAAGACTAGGTCCTAAATTCAATCCCAAGTAACTGTACACATGTGTATAGGTGTGCACTCACACACATACACACACCCAAAGATGTT
Source organism: Dipodomys spectabilis (assembly GCF_019054845.1). Classification (NCBI taxonomy): domain Eukaryota; kingdom Metazoa; phylum Chordata; class Mammalia; order Rodentia; family Heteromyidae; genus Dipodomys; species Dipodomys spectabilis. Next base: position 16,058,656 of record NW_024870709.1, read on the forward strand.
TAAGAGAAAAAGAAAAAAATAAACAGATAGACATTTAAGTGGAATTTAATGATGACATTATCTAGTTAAAAACACTTATGGTCTCTCTTTTACTGCGTTATTTTTTCACTGTGCCATCAAAATTACCTTTCACTTTATTTCCAGTTAAGTCTCAGTTATATTTTTAAGAAACAAAGACTCCCTGACTGACAAATAATTTTTTTTCTTTTCTTTTACTTTATTTACAAGTCTAACATTAGGTTTTTGTGTAAAATCATTAGTGAAACTGCTGGGTGGGGAAAAGAATTATCTCAGAATCAACATATCATTTCTAGAAGAAAATACAATACAATGTTCTAGATTTCGAGGTGAGTTAACCAAAATTCTATCTGAAAAAAAAGTGATTCTTTTCTTCCCCCATTGAACCATGACAGTGTTTTAACCAGGTGAAACTTAGGTAAACATGAAACATTCTAGGAGTTCTACGATCATCCTCTAAATTCCAACAGCACCTTTTTTCCTACTTCCTTTGACTCTATCACTTCCCTCAATTTTCTTCTTGTCATTTTCAGAGTGGAAATAGTCCTTCAACTTGACTGAAAGCATGACTGTGCCAATGATTTTGCTTGGCAGGTATCTTAATCCTACTTTTGTACTGGTATTGAGTAGAAGACTTGATATTAGTTGAATTGATATTTTTAAATAGAAGATGTCAGGTAAATAACCAAAATGATCTATCCATTGTAAATATCAAAGAAAAATAATGGCATTATTAGTATTATTACTATTAATTATTATTAACTTCTATCTCAACTTTTTCATCTGCTTTTCTTGACTATGTAAAGCTGGATCTAAAATGGACGTAGAAATCTTTATTTTTGTCTCATTCAGTGTAGAGTAAATCCAGTTGGAAGAGAGAGGGAAGAGAGAGAAAAGAGAGAATCCTTTATGCACTAGGTACACTTTGTATAATGAGTCTAACTTTTATATCCATGTCTGGTAAACAGAATTTGACAGAATCTGGGTGATAACAAATCTGTTTGACCACCGTCAATTATGAGCAAGCTCATGTAAAGATGCACCATGATGGAACAGAGTAATGAAAGGATCATGGTAGTTGCTGTAGTAATGATCATAGTGTCTCTCTATCTATCTATGTGTGTGTGTGTGTGTGTGTGTATACAGATATATATTAATATAAGTATATACTATTTTGGGCTTAAATATATAACTTGCCTTTTTTAAGCACTTGTAGAAAGAGTTACCATTGAAAAGTACATTTTATAAATATAATGCAGCTTGACCAATGTGACCTCTTACAACATTCTCACCCATCCCTCCCAAACTGCTCCTCCCCTCAATCTTCTTAATTTTTCAGGATATAAACAATTCTCCTCTCTTCTTCATTTCTCAACCCCTCTGCTTGTGACAGCACACAATCCCTTTAAACTATTTATTTCCTGATGTTAATTTTGTGAAAGTTTCCCTTTGTCTTATTGTCCTTTCTAGGAATTTCATTAGTAAATTGAAGAGGAGTGGGGAGAGGGGACATTCTTGCTTCTTTCCTGATTTTAGTGGAAATGATTTTACTTTTTCACCATTTAGTATAATGTTGGATATAGGCTCATTATTTGGAGGGATGTTCAATATACTTCTAGCTTCTCCAAATCTTTTATCATGTCCAAAGCTTTTCCTAATGTATTAAGATGATCTTGTCATTCTAGTCTTTATATGTGTTAATATGTTGTATTACATTTATTGATTTTGTATGTTGAACCATCTTTGGATCCTGAGGGTGAATCCCATTTGGTAATAGTATATGATTTTTGGGTTAGTAACATATTGGATTTATTTGGACAGAATTTTATGGCTCTAACTATTGTTTGCTTTTTCTATCTTCTCTTCCATGGCATATAAACAGTTCTAGAAGGTTAAAGTGATGAAGTATCTTGACTGCTTTGTAATGCAACCTCACCTATATGTGTTCAACGAATGATCACTAAATAAGCAGTAGAATAAATCTTGAAAGTCTTGAAAGTATTGCAATTTTATTATACAATATAGATAGAAATGCAATATTATTCTATTTTTCAAAAATCATATAGCCATAAAGATTTGTCAGAATTTGAAGTCAAATCTACATTACTCTTATGTGAAATTTATAACTTGTAAAATTTGAAATTTTATCATGTTTTTATACTATGTTTATGATGCCATTTCTACTATGTATAGATCATTATTTGAAAAATTAAATGAAGTCCATTATAGTGTTTTAAATATAACACCCCAAGTAATTATATCATTGAAACAATAAGAACTAGCTAATTAAGCAGTAATAAATTGTTCTTAGTGAGAGAATGCAACTTGTTCCCACTAAATTGCAAGCTTCATTTTTCTGTCTTTAATTTAGTAAGGAATGCTCTCAAAACCAACCAAGCTGTTCTCACAGACTTGACACCATTTAGACAAACAAAGCACAGCACACCCGGAGGCATTAGGGAGCAAGACTTTGCAAAGATCATGTAAACTTTGGCCATCTGTGTGCTTTATGTATTTGAGAACTTCAAATCTCACAAAACTGAATGTTTTCCACAGACATATATGTGTTCCATGCCTTTCCTATAGTTAAGTATTACTCTAAAAATCTTACATATCCCTAAAATATGTTTGGGCAAAATCTATTTCAGAATATAGAATCTTAATTTCCTACTAGTGTTATCACTTGGGATATGTTTCAGTAGATAAATCGCTAAATATATATACACATATATACTTATAAATTATTTTGAAATACCAATTTTTGAGTCATGATCTCATTGTTCCTCAATATAGTTCTAATACTTGGTATGCTTTGAACTGCAAAACAAATCAAATAATAAGTAAAAATAAACATAATAAGTATTTGAGACTTCGATGGTTTATTTATATATATGAATGTCAAAATAATAATGACTCTCAAAAGAATTTAAAAATAAAAATAACAATGAGTATGTACTTTGAATTTTTTATCAATGGTAATGTAAATGTTTTTCTAAAAGTTAACAAGAATTTGGACAGAACTGTTAAGAATTATATTTTCTTAAGTTATTATTATTATTATTGATTAATTAATTGATTTGTCAGTTGTGGGGCTTGCACTAGGATCTGGGCACTGTTACAGCACCACTTTGGGTTTTCTGGTGGTTTATTGAAGGTAAGAGTCTCACAGACTTTCCTGCCTGCGATGGCCTTGACCCATGATCCTCAGATCTCAGCCTCCTCAGTAGCTAGGATTGCAGGCATTAGCCATCGGTGTTCGGGTTAAATTATTTTTAATAAAATATTTTATTCTATGAGTAAATAACAACATAAAGCAACTAAAAAACATTAAGAATACTAGTTTGGCACTTGTCACTGATGAATTAATTTATATCTTATATCACTGATCTGTTCCATATCCAATTTTAAAAATAAATTTTTTTATTGTGAAAATACTGTATAGAGGGGTTACAATTACATGGGCAAGATAATGAGTACATTTCTTATCAAGCATTGTAGCCTTCTCCTTTGTTTCCCCTTCCCATCCTTTCCCATCCTCCTCATTCCCCCCACCCACCAAAGTCCTCCCCGCTCCCCTACCTCCCACCAAAGTGGTAAAGTTCGTTTTTGACATAAAAATAATTTTTAAATTGCTTTTTATTGTAAAGATTATGTACAGAGAGGAGTTAGAGGTACATGAGTAAGATAATGAGTACATTTCTTGTCAAGCATCGTTACTCCCTCCATTGTTGTTCTTCTCTATCCCTTCCCTCCCCCACCTCCTTCACTCCTCCCTATCCCCCACAAGTTGTAAAGTGAGTATCATTATGTCATTGTTGCAATGGGTCATCCTATGTCCTTGTTTCAGCCTTTTGTTATTTCCCTTCCCCTCTCCAAATTAGATAAATGTATATACAAGATGCAGGGTACCAAAATCAAAAGACTAACAACAAATTGGATATAACAAAAAGTCAACCAACTTGTCTATTTGGGTTATTTTCTTCCACTTTAACAAATCATGCCCGATCCGTAGTTGCTTGACCCAAACAACTCTGTGCCAGTTAGTCAATACCATCATCAGAATTTAGGAACATACTAATGCACAGAAAATTGTAATTTACAAGTAAAAAGGAAATTTTAAGTTTTCAATAAAAAATCAAACTGGCAAGAAAATTTGAAAAGGCAAGAAATAACAATAATATGTCTTAAAACTAAATGAAAAGAAACACTATTTGCAAAGAGATTTTAAATTTTATGTCTGAAGTTCCAACTTACCCAATTATTTATTAAAATGTTGTTTTCCAAGGTTTCTTTTACCTTATATTCTTGAAGACTTGAAGAACTGGTAGGAAATAAATATATTCTACATATGCATGTGCATTCCATTTCGTATATTTATCACTTGTAAGCATATTCAATAAGTAAGAGAATCTAAGATAAAAATATCGTCTCACTGATGAGAAGGAAGAGGTGACACTGTTCAAAAAGAAATATACTCAATACCTTGTGTAACTGTAACCTTCTGCACAACACCTTTACAATAAACATAAATTAAAAAAAAACTGATGGGATTTCTCATTCCAGGATATGTAAATTTTAGTTGCAATGGTTTTTCCTATAAGTTTGGAACGAGACATTGTTAATTTCAAAGAAAGTCAATCTAAAACAAAACAGAAATATTTTTGCAAGATAAAATCTGCTAGCCGGCACCAGTGGCTCAAGCCTGTAATCTTAGCTACTCAGGAGCCTATAATCCTAGCTATGTAGGAGGCTGAGATATGAGGATGGCGATTCAAAGCCAGGCGGGGAGGAAAGCCCATGAAACTCTTATCTGCAATAAGCTACCAGAAAACCAGAAGTGGTGCTGTAGCTCAAGTGGTAGAGCGCTAGCCTTGAGCTGAAGAGCTGAGGGACAACACTCAGGCTCAGAGTCAGAGTTCAAGCCCCATGACCAACAACAAAAAAAAATAAGATCTGTTTATTTCCTAAGATTTTCAAAATATTTACTTCTAATATATACATAAAAACATAATGATAAATTTGTTATTTTTCATTTGTTAAGTCCTTTGTGTAATATGAGCCTTTTTTTTTTTTTTTTTACTTGATCATAAGGCATGAATCCTGGGCTTTGGTGCTGTTTCTGAACGTGCTTGCTCAAAACTAAAGCTCTACAACATGAATCATAATCCCACTTCTGACTTTTTTGGTTCCTAATTTAAGAGTCTCATGTACTTTGCTGTGTCCATAGTAACTAGGATTACAGGCCTGAGCCACTGGTACCAGGCTTATAAGCAGAAATTTGAAGTAGTGACACAATATAATTATTTCGAATAATAATAATGAATCCTACCTATAATCAAATCAGAAAACCAGAAGACCATTTGCCTCTGTGGGAGATGACAGAGATCCAATTTATTTTGTGATGAACAAGTTGTAAGTCTTATAGTTAGCTCATGTGAATATTGAAACTATTAATTTAAACATGTATAGGTTATTGTTATATATATAACATATTATTGAAATTAATAGCAATTTTTATTAAAATTTCATTTAAAATAACATGTGGGAAGCATAATATTTTGGAAAATATTCATTACATATACACAAAATCTTAAGTGAGCATGCAGATAAAATTTTTATTGTATATGTTCAATCATAGTACAAATATTATCCCTGACTACCTTCTAACATAGGTGTTAATTCATTGCAGGTTTGGTTTTATAGGCTTATAGTGAAATCTACTCCATAAAGTCCTAAAAATATGCTTAAATCTATTTTTATAGAGATTATTTTCACTAAATGGAACCCATCAAATAGTAAACCTAATCAGAAAGAAATTCTTCCTATGGTATTATAAGCTGTTTGTGAATGCTCTGATTCACTGCTTGGCTGTATAATCGTCTTCTGCCCAAATATCAAGGATATACTCCTTACAGAAGTATGGGATTAACGAAAAAGTCATTAATAGTATCTTCTACATGCTTCCTTGTTCCAAAACAGTTCAATAGAAGGTGTTTTTTGTTGTTATTACTTAGAACCTTTCTGAAAGACATATGGGTAACAGCAATCTTAGAGATAAGAAAACTAATTCAAAGGGATTAAAACTCTACCAATATGATGTCAAATATTTGCTTGAAAAGTGAAAAGTCAAAATGTTCAATTGGTTGTTTTGTTGGGTCAGCAGTAGCAGGTAGCAGGAAAGCAAGTCTTCAATATTATTAGTGAACAAACAGCTTTTCCTGATGAACTCTATTTTAAACCATCACTTCAGATATCAGTAACATAAGAAAAGGGTAAATTATGGGAAATGGCAGGACCCTCAGATATCATCAAATCTTTAGAATAAATTTTTTAAAAAATCAAAGAAAATGCAATATCTACTTTGGAAATACTGGATTGTGATTTTAGTTAACACACACAGAGCTGAATTTATTAACATTTCTAGATTCTAGTAAATGTTTTAAGCAGTACTCATGCTTTCAAACCTGTTAACAGTTTCATCCTGCAAGAGAAAGTTTTCTTGTCACAAGTTTGATTAATTATGTTCCAATACTTGAAGACAAAATTTACTGTTGTAAGAGATAGTGTTTAAGTGATCTTTCTACTCATTTAATATTTGTTGCCAAAACTTTCAGAATGTTTGATCTACTTTCTCAAGTTCAAATCATGTAATTATATTCCAGGAAAAGAAGAAAAGAATGATCTTCTCCCATCATCCTTTTCTCTTCTCTGATTTAACTGATTTCCCACCTACGTTTTCATTATGCCTAACAAATTTATCATACACCCAGTTGTATGAAAGGAATATGTTTTTATGGCAAGCTTGAAATATGTTTCAAAGTTTTCCACTAATGCTTTCTATTTCTTACCCTTTTTCAATACAGAAGCAGTATAATTATATTTGGCATCTCTCTGTATTTCAGCATTGCCACAATGGTTCTCTTAGCATAACTAGAATTATTTATGCGTGTTTATTTAATTTTTGGGTAGGTGTTATCCAAAAGGATGTAATTGACTCTTTTACTTACTTGTAAGGTACTCTACCACTAGATCCATGGTCCAAGTCCATTCTTGCTTTACTCTCTAGATGGTTCTCACTTTTTCCTAGGGACAGGCTGGGATCTTGATCCTTCTCCTCTTGGTTACCATATTTGGTATGGATGGGTTTATACTTTACTACCACTACCAGCTATTGTTTGAAATTGGTCCTAGCTGGTAGAAATTTTCTATCTCCCTTACCTTTATCCCCAGAATTTGGGATTACAGTTAGAAACCACAGAGGCTGATCACAAATCTGACTTATGGAAAACATTTTATTTGATAGACATAATTTTTGCTTATATTGCCAAACATTCATTAGATTAAATGCATCTATATATCTTGTGTTCTTACATGTAGGTGACTTGACAGCAATTTGACATAACTCTTGAAATAAAATAAGGATGAAGAGAGATCACCTCTTTCTTTATAGATTTAATGGCCAATGTAAATACAATAGCATCTTCAGTGATTATACATATACAATATGTATGATTAATTACTAGTTTGTTGTATACATTGGGAACAGATGGTATTAATATACAACTACTTTTCTTCTGCTCCCAGCTGCCAAATTCTCTTTGTGGAGAATAATATTCTTATACTTTAAAAATTATTTCTGAGTTGTTATGAAGAATACTGATAACTATGTATTTCTACTTTATCTGATAATGTAATTCAAAAGATTATTAAGAGTCTCTGTTTTTAATGTGTTTTGGGTAATATGTTGCATAGAGCAGGGTCAAAAGTAGAGACATGAGCCAAGTTATTAAAGATTTCCCTCCAGTGGGAAAGAATAAAATTATATATTATCATACCTGCCTCACTTCAAAGAGTAATGGCTGAAATTATCTTGTTTCTTCTGAAAACCATTTCATTAACTCTGTAATTCACCAGAATGTTATCTTAATTTACTGTTCAGTGATTCATTCTTAGTTTTCAAGGACAAAAAAGTAGTCAGTAATTTAATGGCTTAAGAAACACTAATATACAGGAAGAAAGCTGCAGCTTCAGTGTTAAGGTTGGCTTTGGTAATATTTAAGAGTAACAGGTTTTGTTGGATATTGCATCATAATAATTTCCTAAATATAAGGGAGAAGTGATATTAAGAATGAATTTGCTAAGTCAATTATATATTAATACTAATTTCATTTTTATATCTGTATTCATTTTTATTATTTTCACACATGGAAACATAAAAATATGCACATATAAAATACAGAAAACCTATGTTGTGATCAATAGTATATATTGCTATGGAACCATTCTTGTATTGAATGCAATTAGGACATATTACTTTAGAGAAAACAACATTCAGAATCTGCTTCTAATCTAAAAATAAATGTGTTGAGACACATCTTCTGAAGAGAGGAAAAAAGTCAATTTTAAAATCAAAATCAAACCTAGATTTTAAAAGATAAATATAAGCAAATGTATTTTTTTTCTATTTTTTAATTGTGAAAATACTGTACAGAAGGGTTACAATTACATGGACAAGGTAATGAGTACATTTCTTATAAAACATTGTTGCCTCCTTCTTTGTTTCCCCTTCCCATATTTTTCCGCTCCCCCTGCCCTCCCACTCCCTCCCCCCGCCAAAGTTTTAAAGTTCATTTTTCCACATAACAACTTGTACATCTCATTGTTGCAATGGGTCCACCTGTATCCCTAGTTAAACAACTTGTTTTTTCCCTACCCTTCCACAAATTATACTAACATCAAATAGTGAAAACAGGGGTTATACCGTGGGGGAGGGACATGCAAAGCAACTCTTGCATCTTTTATATACATTTTTTTCTAATTTGGGAGGGGAAAGGAAATAACAAAATATTGAAATAAGGATACAAGATGACCTATTGTAGCAATGAGATACACAAGACACTGTTGAAAATGAACTTTACAACTTTGTGAGGGGCAGGGACAGCCCGGAGGGGAAATTGGAGAGGCGGGAAGGAAAGGGATGGTAGGGGAAAAACAAAGAAAAGGATAACAATGCTCAGTAGGAAATGTACTCATTACATTGCTCATGTAATTGTAATGTATATATTTTAAAAATATTCAGGGACTGGAGCTCAGAGTTCAAACTTCAGGATGGGCAAAAACAAACAAAAAACTTAAAGGAAAGTATTTAACAGGTGTCCTCCCCCATATATACAATTTTCTAGGAGCAAAACTACAAAGAATGACAAATATTTAAACATAAGTTTTATGACTAAAATTTCCAGTATTTACAAAGGCATTTGGATAATGTACAATTAAACATGAAGTCAAACTATTGAGAAATCTTGAGAAGGAAATGTATATATGTTAGTTTGCTTATATCTACTCTGACCCAGATGAAGCCTGCTTACTAGGCAAAATTCCATTCCAGATTTCCAAAGTAACTATTTGGCAAACAGTTTCAATTAGTGTAAACTGATTCTATTAATGTGCCCCACAAAGGACTATGAACAAATACCAGTATCAAACAAGACTGCAGGAAGAAATCTTTGAAGTGACTGCTTTGAACAGTCTATTAACAACATGAATTTAGCGGAAATGTAACCAACCAGATGCTAATGCTTAAATATAACAAATAAAATAGATTGCATTGCTATTAGAAAGGTAGCATGAATTTCTCCTTTCTGTAACTTAGTGTTACCAAGAGACTAACAGAAGGTTTGAATTTTCTTTAAGTTTTTTCTTAATCAGTTTTATTTCCTGTTCATTTAGTTTTCGTTGGTAGTAATTTGTAGTGATTTTTTAGAGATGAAAGACTTATATATCTAATGTGAATGTAATGTATGTGCTGAAACTTCCTTGAAACAAATAAGAACAAAGCAAATATTCAACTATGAAAATAATTTCTGTAGAAATAAGAATTAAGATATTGTTCTTTGTTATTCATATAATTCATATTAGGTATCTGAAATCTAGTGAAAACACTCAACTTATAAATGGTCTTTGAGCACAGCATTTATAACATTAAAATGACCATTTTTGATGGTATGTCAATAGGGATGCAAATATTATATATCAGCCAAAACATATATAGATTATGCAGTACAAAGGGTGATTGATCCTTGATTAATATAAACTATGGTCTGAAGTTAATAATAATTCATCAACATCAACTCATCAAACAGAAAATAATCGAAACCAATAAAAATGACAAAATAGAACAATTGACATGAGAAGGTAAGAAAATATAGGAGAATGTTTTACTTTTTGACAATTTAAATCTTGTCACTAATTAAAAAATGAATCTTGGTACCTAATTGTTACATACTTAGTGAATATGATTATTTTACAGCATAAACCTTCAGGATTATGAAGTAGATTTTTTTAACCTATTATTTAGAAAGATTTTCTTGTCTTTGCATCAAATTGGTATATTGAGCTGCAGTTCTTTGCTGATTCATCCCAGGAAAATGCAACTCTGTTAGGGACTTAGCAAGTTGTATCTCAAATTCATACTCTGAAACACTAAGCACCAATTTGATGGCATTTAGAGACACAGCCTTAGGAAAGTAATTGAATCTAGATGAGTTCCTGAATGTAGGAAAATCAGAATGGAATTAATATGTTTATAAGAAAAAAACACCTATATAACTTGTTCAATTTTGTCAGAACAGTAACAAAATAGGCATCTGCAAGGTGAGTAGAGAGCCCACATTAGAAATTGATCTTGCTAGTGCCCTATTCTTGAGTTTCTGGACTGCAGACTATGAAATGCTTATTTAAATTAATCAGTATATACAATTTGTCTTATGGCACTCAGATTCAGAAAGCATTCCTGATTTTAGGGTACTCTACAAGAAATTAACGAGATGAGCACTGAGTAATGTTTTAAAGTATCTTGATATGTAGATTGTGTTGACATAAATCAATTATGAGACATGGTCATGTGTGTTACTGCCTTAAAATTGAGGTTTCCCTTGTTTAATATGAAACAGTTAAACTGATTCATCTATCTCTGATCTTTTCCATTTAAACTACTGAGAAAAATTTCAATTTTAGATAAACAAATAATGAGCTTTTCTATAAGTAAGTCCCAGGAACTATAAGAGGCAAAATTTTATTAAACATAAGCATTTTTCCTGAAATTTAATTGATATGATGCCTTTTATTGTGGTTTATGTTTTTGTTTTGCACTTACAGGATACTAGTGCAAATGTAATTGGAGTAATCATATAAACTAATCATCAGCAGGACAGGATCAAGGAAAAGTACTGGGCACCTGCCAAGAGGTTTCAGAATCACTAAGTCTGGTAAGTGGCCCATAATTAGCATTTGAATTGAATTTCTAACTCCTCCTGGTACTGAGAGGAACTGGATAAGATTAGGCTCTTGAGTCTCAATATCCCTTCAATTTCAAGATGGCTTCAGTCCATGAATATTACTTGTGAAGATTAATTTACTATGATTAATAAATCACCATTTAAGAAATTTTTAGTTCTTTATATGTAAAATGCATTTTTCTTCAAACATTTTACAATATAATGAAATGTTTTTGAATAAGCACTAATTAATTACAGTGAATATTGACAAAGTAGTGGAAATTATATTCTGTGCCTCCTCTGGCTAATAGTTCTTCCAAGTTAATTCCATATAAGGTTAAGTACGCTTTAGAAATAAACTTTCTGTTAGCTGTAACCTTCACAAATCTTACCTTTTCTCTTTTTTATCCAAAATTCTCTAATCAACTTTCCAGTTAAACATTTTCTGCAGTTCAAATAGTTCCTGAGGAAACAAATAGCTTTGGTGATAAAATAGCCTCAAGCTATTTTGCCTTTTCAATAGATCTCTATGTAGAAAATTCTGTGTCTGTATTGAAAAGTTTCTGAATTACTTTCTGTTTTTCACTGAGTGTATATTCAATATTCCAACCTTTTACTTAGAATTATCTTGAAGATGCTATCTTTCATGGACATGAAAGAAAAAAGTAATGTAGTTTCCTGTTAATTTATACTTAATAGGCACATGTAAAACTTGTGATTTCTTTCTTTCTTATAAAGGAGAACACCAGATTTGTATGTTTTTCTTCAGCAACAATTAGTACACGGTATTTTAGAAGGGCTTAATGCCAGTGTGGCACAATGATATAGGACCTACGTAAACAGTTCTAACTTAGGATACCAAAATAATCTCAAGATTAAGACAATGATTGTATTTATGGAATTACAGATTCTTTCCAACATAATTAAAAGGAACATATGTAAATATGATTATAAATCAACATATTGTGAAAATATTGGAAATTATAACCTATTAAAATTTACAATTAATGTAAATAAAAATGTTCTGAGGCACTATTTATTAAAATTACTCAAATATACTGACTTTTCCACAAATTATTGGTTTATAAGTACTTGTTTAATCACCAAGAGAACTGTTTAAGGAAAGTGATGATGTTGAAATTAATCTACAAAACAAAAGTATTACAAAGGGCTAAATTTTCTTAAATTATTTTAGAAAAGAACTACAGATACTATTAAAATTTTGTTTCTGCTCTCTAATTTCTATACTGAACATGTTTTTAAGGATTTTTTTTCACAGAAGTATAACAAGGAGAATAGATACATAGGTGAATAGATAGATCAAATAGAAACTATGCATTATGTACATAGATTTTCAGTGAAAATTGGCTTGAAGAAACCACATCTGTTTTATTGATCTTGGAAACTGAATAACTGGTTAATGAATATTGAAGGATGAATGTGAAGAGACAGGATGCTGCAGATTAAGACCAAAGTTTCTGAGGTCATCTGTAGTCATTTTACAAGTGATTTATTACCAACATCTATATCTAACTCAACATTCATCACTGAATTAGGTAAAACTTTCAAATACACACTACTAGTTTCTACAAGCCTCCAAGAAAACATTCTTTAAAAATATCATCTGAAACAGAAAATATTTTTCCTCTTTACTGTAACCCTCTTACTAGACCACTGTTCAATGTTTTTGATAAATGCATTGATTTACAAAATTTTTGTTCTGAGATTGTAGAATTACTTCTTGTAGAGTAGAATATGTAACTCAAGATAGTCTGAATCCTTTTCTTTAAGCGATAGTAACCGATATTGGTTCAGAATGAGCTATTTTTATCCCTTTTGCATCAAGAGTAGGATTACACATGACAAGAGTTATTGTGAGGCATTGGTTTGAGTTTAGTGAGGCTCTGAAAATCCACTTTTGCTATATGCATGCTAGCTAGAGACACAAGAAAGCTGGTGATGCTATTCTAATTAAGTCAGAAAGAGTGACAACTATGGGATGTGAATCTTAGGCTTTCAGTTCAAGCTGAAAGTAGATTGGAGCTAATCTCTCCTGCCATACTTCTGCTTTGTTCTATTTAGTCCATAGTACCTAGGATGATATCCAATCACATTAGGAAGAAAACTGTAGTATAGATCACAAGAGGAAGTCAAGTGGTAATCTCATCTGAGTACACTTTTTAAATGTACTCAGAAATAATGTTTGATTTAGACAATGATACTAGCCAATTTTACATATTAAAATTACCTTTCATAGTAACAGTGAAGAGACATCACTGGTTTTGTGTTTTCTGATTAAAATTTCTTACTATTCTCCAGGAATTCTTTTTAAATACTTGACTTAAATTATTCTATTGATAAAAAAAGAAAAAAAATCTTTCTTAGAGCCATGACTCTTACTTTTTTTTGTTGTTACTTAGAAGTCATCATTTATTAAAACACAGAAACATTCCTAAAGATATGTCAAGGGAAAAAAATTCTAACACCCACCATCATTATCAAACTACAGTGAATCAAATAACAGATTTTACTACTTAGCTTTAAAGGTCATTTGTGTGCTCACAAAACACAGCTTTAAAAGGTTAGATTCCAGGAGGCTTTAAATAGAAAATCAAAGTTTTGTTTGCATTAGCTTTATTCTATATCATTTCCATTCTTGCTTCTTCTACAAACCTCTGCAGAATTTTTTTGCTATTTCATTTCAGAAGAAACTCTATAGAAAAGTACAGAGAAATATAGAAAATTCATGCATATTCTTGGCAAAAATAATTATCTGCATATACATAATAATTCACTGAAGATAGTTAACTACAATCAATAATACTTTAAAACTATGCCCATGACCAATAAGAAATATTTGGATTATTACTTGGGCTAATCTTAGTTAAAACATTGACATTAAAAAATTTTGAATTAATGTAACTTGTAATTCTCCTTTTTTCTAAAGCATTATAAGTTAGATTTAGCAAGTCAGAAGTCTGGACACTTCAAAGTACTCTTTTTCTTCTTTAATTTCTTTGATTCATCTATTTAATTTTTGCAGTACAAAAATTTGTTAGCTGTGATTGATATGACCACTTTCATTTCACTGTCAAAACTGATGTCTGCTGAGGATTGCATCCCAATTAAGGATTAGGTGAGAATCTCAAAGGTACAATTTGAAATGTCGGGAACTAAAACTAAGGAGAGTAAGACACCTGTAGGAGACTAATAACCAGATATATCAATCACATAGCCAGCATTTTTTAACTTTCTCTGTGTGCATAAAGTGTGAAGGAAAATGGCTTCAAATGACAAAATATGTAAATGTAAAGTAAAAAACCCCAGAAAATAATAATATATGAATCACAGGAAATTTAGTATCAGAGATAATTGTTAGTTCTCTTGAGAAAAATGGGCCGCCTACAACTCCCAAATAAGGTATGTGCCTATGACTCTATGATGGTATGTGAAGATATTTAACACAAGTTAAAAAAACTCAGATCTTTATCGGATACATGACAGTAAATAATATTCAACCTTATTGATTCTACTTTTTAAATTTCTTTAAAATTTCACTACTGGAATCATTAAATGAAACTAAGTACATGCATGCTTTCCTTTAAAATATGGTGTCAATCAGAAAATAGTATGACACCAAGCCACAGGGAATGTGGTAAAAAAAAAAAAAAAAAGGAGTTCAGTAACTATTCTCTATCACTTGAAATGTAAAGCATGTTAATAAAAAAGAGTTATCATATGTACTAATTGAAGTATGGTAGATTCAAAGGAGAACTCAAATAGTGTAATTTTTTGGAAAAGCAAACACAAAGTTAAACAAAATAATCACCAGGAAGCGGGTACTTACAAGGGATATGATAGGGTCAGTGGTAGTGTCATAGGAGATTGATGAGGAGAAGAGGCATACATTGTAATCAAGAATTCAATGTATATCACAAAATTAAGAAAAGTTAGGGGAGGGGTGGGTTGTTAGAGATGTCTGAGTGTTGAAATGGAGACTATTGATCCACAAGCACTGCATTCATACACCACTCTGTTAGGTGGCAACTCCTTGGTACACCTACTTAAAGATAATAAATTTAAGAAGAAGAAATTTCAAAAAATTCTTACAAATGAACATTTTTGGTATATTGTGACTTGCACAAGAGTATCTAGTATAGATGAATGTATTTTTATTTTTATCTGCATTATTTTCTTTGGTGAAAGTGCTTTGAAAGATAAATTGGAGATCGATATGAAAAGGTAAATGTCAACTCAAATCCATTACATACAGCAATGAATTCATCCACATAATAAGCCTAATATAACATATATAGAAATGGTCAACAGATACATTAAGGGTGTACCAACCTTGCCACTGCGTAACCTTCATTCACATCTTCAGAGGAACATGATGGCAAAGTCGGTTTAAGGGAGCACACAGAAGGCAATTACACTTGCAGATTCTTTTCTTCCCAGGTTTCAACCGTGACATTTCTGCTTTTTAAATCATAAACTTATCATACTTTTCAGTCCTAAGGAAAGTGTTTACAGTTTTCTCAACCTGTGAGGTTTAACTTACTCGTGAGAGAGTATTAGATCTCTCAGTTATGTGACTTGCTACTCCATTTTTTTCTTAAACTGTGAAAAGAAAAAGATGGAATTTAAAAACAGAAAGTAATGTGTGTGTGTGTGTGTGTGTGTGTGTGTGTGTGTGTGTGTGTGTGTGTGTGTGTTTATGCTTGCCCATGCATAAACCAGTAAGTATTGTGGCTTGATGTCAGGACTTGGGCACTGTCCCTGAATTCTTTTGCTCCAGACAATTGCTCCTACAACTGAACCACATTTGTGGCTTTTTGGTGGTTAATTGGAGATAAGAATCTTTTGGATTTTCCTGCCTGAGCTGGCTTTGAACCTGCTTCCTCAGATTTCAGTGACCTAAGTAGCTAGGTTATTTGTATGAGCTACCAGTACAAGCATATAAATTAATTTGAAATGTAGGTTTAAACATTGTTAGGACTTAAAATGTTGAGACAAATAGAAATTTTACAATCATAGAGAGAGTAGTGACTACTGTAAAATTCAGAACTAAGGTGAAACTGAAGTAAACTTGTCTAATTAAAATTCTATTGTAATTTTCAATTTCATCAAGCCTAAACATTGCATATTTTCTCCATTCATAGATCATTTTTATCTGTAATTAAATATCAAAAGAAATAAATAAAACTAAAATGATCAACATCATCAGTTTATCAGTTTATCTTTTTCCAACATTAGTGAGGATACTCTAGTTTAAAAGACAGTGATTTAAACTTGAAATATACCAACACCAACACTAAAAAAGATACTGAGGAAACTTCTCCAAAATTGTGCAAAATATGTGAAGTTACAAATGTAAAGTAAATTCTTGAAATGAATAACTATCTAGTGACAGAATTGGGTCAGAATTCAACCTGCTTTAAAAATAATATATCAAAGTCCATGATGTTTCCATGATGTTTTAAATAGCACCAGATATGTTTGTTTTCTTTGGAATTTTATTTCTCACAGTTGGATGAAAATAATTGAATGCTGCTCTTACATGAACTACTAGCAGTAAGAATTGTTCATAAACAGCAAGACAGAACAAATGCTTTTACTGGGATTCATACAGACATATCAGCAACAATTAATTTTCTATTTCCCATATGGTCCTCAGTGTACAAATGAGGACATAATCATTCTGACATCTGGTCATGGCTCCCCTAGGCCATCTTATGGAACAAGAATTTCTTTCTATATTACCAAGTCTCATATTTCACATATATATTTCTTTTCTAGAATGTAGCCTCTCATGGCGATAGCAAGTAAATATTGCACAGGAAGACTATTACTGAAGTATTAAACAGAGATGGCATAACATATAGTCTGACAGAGAAAGTTTGCCTTGATGAAAACAGAAGTTAGGAAAGACAGTAGCCAGAATTGAATTTAAATACAGAGAGAATTTATGGAATTGGGTATGTGTGTAAGTATTCATAAATGAAGATAAGACAAATTATAATTACTTTACTTCTTAACTCTATTTTGCAATATCCATTACACAACAAATTTGGTAGTTCTACAAATAAAGTAATGAGATTAACTGCTTTTTCAGACTCTCATATGGAGTATCGTGATTGATAGTGCTATGATTTCTGGCATTAAGTTGTAAGTTTACTATATTTTCTGCTGTTTTTACACCTTATGTAAACAATGTGTAATGCAAAACCACATTCTGATTATTTTCAGTTTTGTATTTAGTTTTTTTCAATGACATTAGTACAGAATGTAAGCAACCTTGAGATACCAAATTTTTAGTCTGACTCAAAGAACATTATGTAAATGGCAATTATATTTTATGAAAAGTTTTCAGTTTATGCAAGATTTTTTTCCTTCCAAATTGATTTTTTCCTTTCGAATTGATTTCTTCAAAGCAAAACAGGGATAATACGTACCTGTGCACACATAAACACACATACAATCAAACACATGCGTACTCAGTCTATGCTCCAACTAAGATGCATTTATTTTATTTTAATCTTAGGGAATTATCTTCGGTGCTGTTTTTATCTACTATGTGTTTGACCAGTAAGCCTTCTTACTATCAATTTACTCCCTCTTCAAACTATGTGAATACAAATAAATCATCATTTACCAGTTATCTTAGAAGCCTGTCTTTTATTACTGTCAGGAGGAATTATAATAAAAAAGTTTCTTTCACTTATCATTTGGAAATTGTAAGGTAAATTAAATATTCTAGGTTTAATTCAGTAGACAATAAAGAGTATGCCTCACAATATTCAGGCAGGAAAAGAAGTTTATTTACTGAATTACTGTCCCCTGCCCATGCATGGAGAAGAGGCCTGGCTGAGCTCTGACCTGAGTTTAAGTAGGGAAGGGGAGTGGAGAAGGTGAGGCCAGGTTAGGAAAGGTATGGCCACACTGGATGCTGATGTGACTTCAGGGCCTGAGACCCTTCCCTGGTTTGATATGAAGCCTGACTTGGGATGGCCCAGGGTGACCTCCAGGTATGCCAGTTACCTAGGTGACATAGGTACTAGGCAAAGACTTAAGTGAAGAGGAGGGAGGAGCCTGCCTCACCTTCCCAGGATGAACCTTACAAAAATCCTTGGGGTCTATGGTTTTTAGGCCTTTGTGTTTTTGTTCTTAGAAATGTATTTGGCCAAACTCGGGCGTCTCAAGTCTGTAATCCCTGCTACGCAAGAGGCTGAGATATGAGTGCTGTGGTTAGATGCTAGACCTAGCAGGAGTCTGTGATAGTAGATCTGTGGTTTAAATGCGAGGGTGTTAGACTTGATGACAAGAGCTCAGGGAAGTGCTCAGGCCCTGATTTCAAGCCCTGCAATCTCCACACATGCACCGGCTCCCCACACACATGAATTATATTTGACCTGTGTTTCCATAGTTAAGAAATTTAGCATGACACTAAAGGGAATTCAATAACTTTTAATGTGAAATACTTTTCATCTTTGTTTTCAAATATGCATTTATTACCTTAGTCCAGGAAGGAATATAAAATAAATATACCTGTATTTTTAATTTATTATTTAACCTATCTTTTAAGTTTAACCTTTGAACAGGATAATATGCTTTCCTCAGGATTATCATTCTTCATTACTCTGGTATTTCTGGGTTAATAATAATCAGAGATCAAGGATTTTCTTTAGGCTCACATCATTTTTTTCTTTGAAATGCAAATGTGTAGTGTTGTTTCCTTAAAGTACAGAAAAATAAATATATCAGAGATTTGCTTTAAAAATATTAACACTAAAATACTGGACGGCTTTTACTCATAATAAAAACTATCCAGAATGTTTGTGCTAGTTTGCATTCCTACTAACAGTATATTATAATCTCTTTTTGAATAGATCTGTGCAGCACCTGTTACTGTTTGTATTGTAGATGATGGCCATTGTAACTCTGTTGAGAAGGAATCTCAAGGTTGTTGTTTTTTGTTGTTGTTTTATTTTATAGCAAGAATTAGTGAACAATTCTTCAGATGATTGATGACCACTTTCATATATTCTGAGATGTCTTTACCTAGCCCTTTTGTCCACATATTAATTGGGCTGTCAATTGTGTATATACACAATGGAATTTTACTTTCATTAGAAGAATCATATTGCATCATTTGTAAAGAAATTGAAGCGTCTGCTAAGTGAAGCAAGTCAATCTCAGAGAAATAAAGAAAGTTCATTTTCTCTCATACACAGAAGCTAGAAATATGTAAATATACACTGGATGGACTACAAATGTGTACAAGTGTATTCACCAAAATGAAGTAGATTCAGGAAAACTCAAAGGACGTAATTCCTTAGAAAGGTTAACTCATACTCCAACAAAATAAACACCAGGAATCAGGTACTGGAAAATGTGGGAGAGAAATAAATGAAGGCAGAAAAGGGGGTGAGTTTAATGTATATTCTACAAAATTAAGAAAATTGAGGGAAGGGATAGTGTTGGGTAGGAAGAATAATGAGAGAGGTGACATTGACCAAGATTGACTGTCTTCAATACAACTTGGAATGGAAACTCCTTTGTTCAACAACTTAAAGATAAAAATAAAGAGGTTGGAAAGTTGGCCTAGTAGTAGAGTGCTGACCTTGCATGCTTGAGGCCATGGTTTTGATTCCTCAGCACAACATAAGCAGAAAAAGCTGGAAGTGGTACTGTGGCTCAAATGGTAGGGTGCTAGCCTTGAGCTGAAGAGCTGAGGGACAGCGCAAAGGCAGAGAGTTCAGCTCCCACAACCGACAAAAAAATAAAAAAATAAAAAAAAAACCAAGAAACTGAAAAATGAAATAAATGAAATAGCAGTTTTGTTTTCTTGCTTTCTTATTTTCTGCATTTTATATTTCTGAGATTTTTTTTCTGTTTGTTGCTAGCAAGAGTTAGTGCAAAATTAATCTGTGTTCAACATAGTTAAGTCAGTTGATGACAAGGAGACTGACCTTCCTGAAAAATGCCAGACAGTATAAATTTTACCCTTATAGTTAAGATTCCACAAACAGAGCTCATAAGAGTGATAGTGAATTTAACATTTTAAGGGAAAAAAGCTCATGTTTTTCATAATAAAAACACATTTGCATTTTTACGCTTACTAACAACTCCTAATGAACTTTCACAAGTTAATAAAATTGTAGTTATTTTTGCAAATAAAATATTCATGTGTAACAAAACACTAAGTAATGTTCAATGTATACCAACATTTAAAATTTTATTCTACATACACTTCTTTATTCAAACACACAAGTCTATTTTTTAAATTAATAATTCAATTTTTACATTTTAGCTCTTATATACCTCATTCTAGTACATCAAATACATGTGTGGGCATCTTGAAGTTGAAACATATTTTTTATAAAATCTGCATATATGTTGAATTTTTCTAAGTATTTTTTCCTTAATTTTCCTAATATTTGTGAATAATTTATGGAGCAAAAACTTTTTTCTTGAGAAGCATACTATTGCTTTAATAATATTTACCAGTAAAAATAATGTCAGAAATATTATATGACACAATATAAAGAGTATAACAAATCATAAGCTTAAGATTATCCTGGCTTTTATCTAGTGAGCACCAGAATACTGATCAGTTTCTTAATATATAAGCTAGTGAGGATACTTTCAGTGTCAGTCAATTTGCTTTATGTCTAAAATAAAAAAAAATAAAAGAATCAGGGATGTTAATAGGTACACATTTTTTGAGAGACTTCTTACTGTTTAATATATGTAAATCATTTAGTTAAATTACTTAAAGTCTTCAAATCTCTCCAAATCATTTAGTGTTTCTTTTGCATAATGTATTATTAATTTAAAATTTACACATCCTCTACATATTTTACAGTAATTTTCAATGTGTATATAAAAGGCCTCTGTAGTTTAACACATTATGACAGTTAAAAAAATGATTCACTGTTAATTTTATAAATGCAAATATTTTCTCAGATTAATATTTAAGAAAAAGGCCACCTTTTCTGCAAGAAATGGTGAGCATTTTTGTTAAAAGTTTACACATATTTCACCTCAATTAATTAAATTTATTTATCATTGTATTCTCATTGCAAAATGTGTAGTAAGGTATGCAACAATCATGTAATGAATAATAATGTTCAACCACTAGGCATGCGTCAAAGACTAGTAATTACTTCAGAAGACTGAATGTCTGGAAATACCTGGAAGTCAGAAATGAAGTTCTTTGTGGCTTCACAATTTTACCATAGTAATTTTTTTCTAATTTATCATATTCTAAATACATTGCTTGCTCAAATGAAGTAGAGGAATAAAAATACATGTTTCTCTAAACACTACTTATATGTAATTAAATCATTGATTAATATTTATTAATTTTATTTTAGTGTTGACTTCATCTGTAAAATGTTTGAAAGCATAGGAACTAACACAGTTCACTAGATGCTCAGAGTATTGCTGTAGGACGAACAATTCAGGAAAACCTTTCTTAAGACTGTAAGAATTAAATGTGAAATGTGGAGTCTCAATGTGCTATATAAAAAAGAAGAGTTCTTAACAAGAGAATCAATAAGGAAGAAAAGGACGATAAATGTGAATGCTGTTCAGGGAGAAAAATCAAAGTGGCTCACACAAAGACGGAACATTGACCACATTAATCACACGGAAAAAGTTCCAGAAAGACTTCATATTTCTTATAGTAAAGGCAGGCAAAGTTCAGAAATGGCTTTAAGGAATACTTGGAGGTTGGTGAACTCCCAGAGGGCAGAAGCAAGCCCATTACGTGGTAGTTTCCATAAAACGAAGTGAGAAAACAGTGTGAATGATTTCTCTCCATACTGACCTAAACTTACTATCTTAGTATTTTTGTGAAAATATCAATGTTCAAATAGACAAATACTAGCATAAATACATCTTATTAACATAAATCACTTAGGAACAGTAATATCCTACTGTTCTACCAAGATATATTTTTTTGTAAAAACATTAAGTGAAAATTCCAGAAATATAAAATAATTATGGCAGAATTTTAAATGAAAATTCCTGAAATTGTCTCTTTTGAAGGTGATAGTGGATTTAATTTGTACCTTTAGCAGTCTCTTAAAATTCATGGGCTATAAAATTGGATTGGAGAAATGGCTCTGCAATATTAAGAAACAAAATAAAACTATTAAGATATTGAACTTCTCTGATTTTTTATTTTAAAAATTCAGACTTGAAACAATTAGAGAATACACACTCACACATACTTACTATTTTAGTAAAGATTTATGAAGGCAGGTATTCAGAGATAGGAAATGATTTACAAAATTCCAGGGAATGCTAAGCATGTCTACTTAAAAATGTATAAAAATATGATGTCCTTCTGAATTTGTCATTTCCATTGTATAAAAATTTAAAAAACAGTTCTGTGTATAACAAAATCGAGCAATGTTATTTGAGCTGGGAGGATTGATGGAGCAAAAATTATCAATGACTTATACAGTGCTGAGAAAACAATGTCATATTTTTGTGAAGTACTTGTAGGAAATATTTTACATTTTAGTGTTCTTAGATTCTCCTATGTTAGTCCTATATTAGTCCTTCAAATACTTTAAATATTAAGAGCTGTCTCTTTAAGTCTTCAATTTATCCAATGGACAAATATTTATTTTTGAATATGCTATAAAGATTATAGTAGCATTTTAAAAATAAATTCCTGTTTGTGCTGCAACTACAACTTGAGACTAGAATACTAAATTAGGCAAACACTAAAAATTCACTATAAACCACAATCAAATATAAAGATAATTTTAAATTTCAGAAATTTTTATCTTCTGTGCTGGGAGTGTTGAGAGACATCTCAAATGAATCTTAAAATATGACCTCAATTATAAAGTCTGAAAACCCTGTTATGTTTGAGAGAATAAGAAATTCCAGACACTTATTTACAGTGTATAGTGGATGAATAGCAAAATTAACTCATTGAGCTATAATTAAGTTGTCTTCATTTATAATTGCTAGGAGAATTAGAAAAGGAATAACAAATTGTTGGCCTATGACTTTCACTACGCATGAATACGTGCCAATGAAGTGTCATAAAGGTGTCAAAAACTTTGTCAAATGCAATCTATTTAATTGAAATAAAGAATAGAGTACACTATTATTACTTCAGATAAATACATCATTATGTGTTTTTCTAGAAAGCAGCAGGAAAAGTGTATTTAAATAATGAGTGGTCAATACAGGGTCTAGTTTTTTTTATATATCAGCAAACTAGGCTTTTTGTTGTATTTTTCCCTTTTTTAAATTTTGAAATAGAATCATATGAGTCTATAGCTATATCCTAGTTGATACATTTTTATAAAGTGAAAATTGTCCTGAGTAAAACTATAGTGTTTACTTTTATTTTCTGCATGGGGAGCAGGAAATGTTTCTCTTTTCTTATTTCTACCTATTCTAACCTTGCTATGTTAAAGCAAATCTTAGCTAAAACTTTCAAACAATAAAATTTAATGTCAGCCCTTTCAATGTGCTTATCCATCATTCCCGATCCACCCCTTTCCTCACATTTGTATAACTGAATCATTAATTGAGAATTATCATCATGACTAGTGGGAATGATGCTAGGAGATCACAATCTGTCACTAATAATAGTATTTTATTTCTAATTTTGTCATAATTACCATTATTTTTTAGTGAATATGACAAGGAAAAATCCATGCACATATTTTAAAAAGATAACAAAATCAAATTTAATTTTAATATTTCTAACTTCTCTGTATGGTGACTTTTTACATATTTAATTTAATACTCATGTGTCTATCATGCTTAAACATTGTAAATTGCTACCTTGTCGTAAGAAATGTATTGGTTAATTTATGTGCACTAATTTTAGTATAAGTTTATTTAAATATATAAATATCATGAAATGGTGAAAATGACAACAAAGTGATATGTTTTAAAATCACTTCATTTGCCTTCTCAACATGATGTCATGAAAAAGTCTTACTATAGTTATTTATTCTTAGTTCACTTTAATAATTTAGAACTTGTACTCTCAATATATTTTATTTTGTATTTTATAGGAAACATGTTCATAAGTCAAAAGTATGTCCTGTATACCATAGATCTTCTTTTTTTATTTTCATTTATTCTTCTACCCATTTCTGTAGCTGGATGGATAGCCATTTGATTTGATTTTTGGCTTATAATTATATTTTGATATATTTTGTTTATTTATTTTAAACCATGTTATACACAAATATGTAGGTGTATCAAGCCAACCCTTCTTACACAAATGTCTTACTTTTTTGGGGGGAAGGTCCGGTCGTGGGCCTGAACTATGGGCCTGAGTGCTATCCCTCAACTCTTCACGTCAAGGCTAGCTCTCTACAACTTGAGCCACAGTGCCACTTCTGGCTTTTTTTATTTTTTCTGCTTATGTGGTGCTGAGGAATCGAACCCAGGGCCTCATGCATGCAAGGCAAGCGCTCTATCACTGAGCCACCTTCCCAGCTCTGTCTTAATTTTAAATGTACTGTTATTTGTTGATGGGGAAAATAATGGTGTGGATACTAAAATTTAACAATTGAAAAGTTTTTAATCATGTAAATTAACTTCAACCACCTATTGTTTTTATAGATATGATCATATCTATAATTTAAAATAAAGCTTGAGCATTAACATTTCAGGAACATGATTAGATTGTATTTATAATAAAAACAAAATTTGTTTTCTTTAAAAACATGAGGAAATCTAACAAAAACATCATTTATCAATAGAAAACAAGACTACCAAATCAAATATTTAAAATATATAAAAACCTTATCAACTGTATTGAAATATCACAAAATCAGAAAAAAATATGTATGGATTAGACTAAAATTTTTATATATTATACTGACATATTTCATGAGAATAACAGATAAAAATTTCCTAAAATGATAACAAAAGAGAAGAAAAAAAAACCCTTGAAGAAATTCAAATTTGTTTCATTACCTAAGGAGCAGATCTGGGAAAATACATAAACTCAGATGTGTGTATGACAGGTTCAGTAGCAGCAACTTTATCACATTCATATGAGAACAAATTATGGAACAAAGAACTTTGAAAACTTATCCCTTCACTAGTAAGTAAATGGAGTTTGATGAGTAGAGAATCGGTTATGCAGCCAGAAGTCAATGAAAAGTCATTGAAATCATGACTGAGTATACATGTCTTTAACTTGCAGTATTCTGGTCACATTTAAAGAGTTTTTCTCTGTGTCATATGAGTGAAGATCAAAAAATCTAACAAAAATATGTATGCTTCTATATACACACACATATGTATATGTACATAATTGTAACGAAATAAGTATATATGTTAACAGTACCACGTGATGTAGAAAAAAGATTATATCAAGTTGCAGATTCCATAAGCTATTTCCTTAAAATAATAAAGTTAAAAACTATTTCAATTACTGTTATATGATTTCAAAATACTTGCATTTTTTTCCTTTAGATACCTACTACAAAATGTCTTAGATGAAAAAAGAAATAATTATCACAATCATTATTGCAATTTGTTTTATTCTTGAGCTAAATCCAGATTTGCAAGAAAACACAACATAAAATACAGTAACAAAAAGGATATACCAAGTTTATGTTTTAAGCGTTACTTTTGAATATATTATAAATAAAACACTTATTAATCAGACATTCAGGAAATTAGTAATGGATAATCATAGTCAGTTTGTAGCCAATATAAAATTAAACAAAATAAGGAAAATATAATACTGAATACCAAAACAGAGTGGCCCCAACTTGAAATGCCTTAAATAATCATTTAGTCTTTGACTTTCTGAGAAGAAATGATAAAATGAGTACACCATTTAATGAATCAATCCACCAATAAACATAGCAAATTCTATGCACTGAAGATGATATATACACATTTATATTACTCTCTGAAAGTTCTACATCTAATATGCTGTTTGTTTTTGACATGATGGGGGGGAATTTTCATGAATATTTTTAATATAGCTATTAAGATAAAGTAGCTACAGCATTCTAAATTGCCTTAATGAAAACATGCACTGAAAATAAAATGCAGTGGTTTTAGACATTTGTTTCCAATTTAATCTGCCAAGTTGAATGTCATTATCACATACAAAATCAGTAGTGTCATCTGATCAAACACAAAAATTATGTTGGATATTTTCATTGCAATTTTAACCTTGAAATTTCAATATTATCATCTTTCAAAAATACCAATTTGGGGGTTCTTTTATATATTCATAGATAATTTGATTTGCCCAGCTAATGAAATCTATCTAATTGTGAAATTTATTTCATCCTAGAATCATTAGGATCATGTTAATAGTATCGTTGATCAATTTATTTGTTTTCTATTAACAAATGCATAGAAAATAGTTCATGCTTTATATTTCCATTAACTATTTCCTTCTTTGAACCTCTATCGAAAATATTTTGCTATGACCCAATATCCAATAGAAATTACTTAAAGGAGGCAAGATTTATTTTGTTAATGACTTCAAAGTTGTAAGATAATCATAATGAGGAGACTGTGGGAAAACTGCACACATTATATCAGACGGAAGTAAATTCTTGATTATATTTTCTGAAAGCTTCTTGATTTCTTTCATTATACTTTAATATAATTTTGTAATGTTGTAATTAAGCTCTCTGAAATTGTTACATTTTTATTTTGAAAATTCATTTATTCATACTACAGACAAAAAAATGTGATTCCATTTCCTTGAAAATAATTGTTATTTTAATAGAGCATCAAACTACACTTCTTAAAATCTTTTATCAATTTCAAAATTCTTTTTAGAAAATAAACATAAGCAATTTGAAGCATATTTTTCTAATTGGTTATATTATTAATGAAAGTAACCTTATTACCATTCCCTTTTTAACAAAATATATTTTATAATAAAAATTTTCAATCAGTTGTCATCAAAATGATAAATTAGTATGCAAATATTTATCAAAATGTATTTATTTTATTGTGAAAATACTGTACAGAGGGGTTACAATTACATGGGCAAGATCATGAGTACATTTCTTATCTAGCATTGTAGCCTCCTCCTTTGTTTCCTCTTCCCATCCCTTTCTATCATCTCCCCGCTCCCCACTCAATCCTCCCCATTTCCCCCCCACCAAAGTTGTAAAGTTCGTTTTCGACATAACGACTTGTACATCTGTATTGGGTTGCCATGGGTCCACCTGTATCCCTATTTAAACGATTTGTTTTTTCCCTTCCACTTCACAAATTTTATGGCCCTCAAATACAGTGAAAGCAGGGGTTATACCGTGGTCAGTATTTATTTTATAAGCCTTTCATTGCTATGTGATCAGAATGGTCTTTCACAGTGTTTGTGTGTGTGTGTCCATGGTAAAGTCCCAAAGTCTTGTTACATGAATGTCATTGTGAAAATATAATGTAAAAACAGCATAAAATATTCGACTATATACTGTTAGATTTCAAATAGACTATAGACTATTAGATTTTATGAACTTAACAAATTATTTTTAAAAATAATATACTAAAGCACCATCTCTGAAAAATGATAGTAACTTAGAGAAATTTACCAAAAACTAATAGATTTTTTTTGAATACTGATGGCTTTCTTAAAAAGTGTAAATCTCAACTATTTGATTTCCAGAAACCAGAAAGCAGTAAATGATTGTTATACACAGAAGAGTTCAAGATTGGCTGGTTTAGAAATTTATTTACCTCTTTATAAATGTAATGAAAACTCAGCTATATTTTAACAGCCTTCTCTTTGCTATATTCAATTTGCTCCATTGAACAATATGTGTTCACCTAAAAATGTGACCCTGTTATTCTAGCTAACTACCAAAGTAACCCAGAAAAATCCCTTTCCATTCTTGGTTTACAGTGGGGGAAATGCTCATGCATTTTCTTTTAAGGTGGTGGTAATATATTTAGTAAAAGTTACACTAAATGCTATATTTATTAATAATAGAACTGTGGCAAGTGACAATATTTTTATACATTGTCATACTTATCACTTGTTAAGAAATTTTCAAATGTGGTGGAGCATCTGGGTTGTTTCTCTATTTTGACTATTGTGAACGGTGTAGCAATGAACATGGAGGTGCATGTTTCTTTGTATCCTGGATCCTGGGGTAGATGCCTAGGGGTGGTATGGCTGGGTTGTAGGAAAGGTCTATATGTTCAGTTGTCTCCCACGTCCCCCCAACCCCACCCCCGATATGGGGCTTGAATTCTGGGCCTGAGCAATGTCTCTGAGCTCTTCAGCTCAAGGCGAGCACTCTACCACTTAAGTCACAGTACCACTTCTGCATTTCTGGTGGTTAATTGAAGAAAAGTGTCTCACAGGCTTTCCTGCCCAGGCTGGCTTTGAACTGCGATCCTGAGATCTCAGCTTCCTGAATCGCTAGGATTAAAAGGGTGAGCCACCATCGCCCTGCCTATGTTCAGTTTTCTGAGGAACCTCCAGAGTGCTTTCCAGAGTGGTTGTATTAGTTTACATTCCTACCAGAATTGCAGTAAGGTTCCTCTTTCTCCACATCCCTGCCAGCATTTGTTGTTTACTGAGTTTAGAATATAGGCTATTGCGACTAAGGTAAGGTGGTTATCTCAGGGTTGTTTTTACTTGCATTTCCTTCATGGCCAGGGATGATGAACATTTCCTCATGTGTTTCTTTGTCATTTTTACCTCTTCTTCTGAGAAGTCTCTTTTAGCTCCCTTGCCCATTTAGTGATTGGTTTGTTAGATTTGGAAGGGTAAGTTTCTTGAGCAGCTTATGTATAATGGGTATTAGGCCATTGTCTGATATATTGCAGGTAAATATCTTTTCTCAATTGGTTAATTGTCTTTGTACTTTGGTAGCTATGTATTTAGCTGTGCAGAAACTTTTAATTTTAAGGTAGTCCCATTTTCTGAGTCTCTCTCTCTGTTCAATTTGAATTGTGAAAATTAAAATCTGTTTGTATCCCCCACGGTATAACCTCTGTTTTCACTGTATGTGATGTTGGTATAGTTTGTGGAGGGGAAGGGAAAAAACAAATTGTTTAAATAGGGATACAGATGGACCCATTGCACTAATGAGATGTACAAGATGTTATGCCGAAAATGAACTTTACAACTTTGGCTGTAAAGTTGTAAAGTTGGGGGAGGGGGGGAGATGCTTAGGTAGGGGACCGGGGGTGGGGGAGAGATGGGAAGGGATGGTAAGGGGAAGTAAAGGAGGAGGCAACAATGCTTGATAAGGAATGCACTGATTACCTTGCCCATGAGACTGTAACCCCCCTGTACGGTATTTTCACAATTAAAAAAAAAAAACAAAAAACGTGTTTGTGACTAAAAGGGCTCAGTATCACTATGCCACAATACCGTGAAATTTATGTAATTACTTAATCTTAATAAAGAAATAAAAAATAATAATAGACATCTTCAACGTTTATGTTATTGTTACTAGGAAAAATAAAGCTGCATTCTTTCTAAAGTGCCAAATATCTTAAAATTTTGGGGCAGAATAAAAAAATGTAAGGCAGAGATATTTCCCAAATGGCATGAAACACTTGGCATTTTTTACCAGCATAATACATATTGAACATAATACAATAAATTATTTAAAAGTTTTGCATGAAATTGAGTGAATGGGACTATAATTATACCTGAATGATAATAGCTACATATAAGTTTTTATTTACTCCATATGGTTCCCAAAAAAAGAATGAAATACAGTAAAATACATCAAATTTTCCTGTATGAATATCCATTAATACATTAAACAGGAAAATTTGAAATACAGAGAAATATTAACTACATGTTTATTATGGTTATATATCTTACACCTACATAATATTAAATCAAATAATAATAATTAAAATGTAACACTGTATAGTTGTGACTATAAACTACTAAATGCATAAATCATTGAAGAATTAAAAAAATCAGTTATCCGAACTTTACAACTTTGGCAGGGGGGGTAGGGTGGGGAAACAAAGGAGGATGAAACAATACTTGATAAGAAATGTACTCATTATCTTGTCCATGTAATTGTAACCCCTCTGTACAGTATTTTCACAATAAAAAATAAGTTATCAAGATATACACTCCATAATATGTCTAACATTTTTCAAGAAAAAAAAACTTATTAAAAAGTATTTACTAAAGTTCTTCCTGTCATTCAAAACTATATTACAATTACTTTCCTACAATATCTCAAGTTTTGAAGTCTTATTAAGTGTGAAAGAAATATATTGGGATTATTGGCCAGGGCTTACCACTGTTATTTCCACATCACCAACTTCTCATCAATCAAGAAATTGTCCATAGAGTTTATTAAAGTTCATATTGCCTAAATGTCAGTGAGAACGAGACTTACTCTCTTTGGGACAGTGATCATGTACTTTCTCTCCTGCTCCATCATTCTGAGCCATTGTGGCACTTTTCTTCTGGAAATATGTGACACATGAAGCAGCAATAAGGGCTAAAATGCCACGGGCCTTCTTCCATTGCAGAGATAGGAAATCTCCCATGCGCTGTGAACAGTATGTTAATGAAACAACATTAATTCATGAGAATAATTTAAATAAGTTTCAGAGATTGATTGGTAGTTTTTTTGTAAATATTAAACCTTACAAGTTAAGAACATGCACAAACTTTTTTCTGGCAAAAGATGATTATTCTTTTTTTTAATGCAACAGTATTATTCAAGGAATGTATGTAATATTTTCTCAAATTACAAATTTAAGTATTATTTCCATTTAAACAATATCTCACTGACAGCTTTGTCCTACTACTAGTATATTATTAAAACTGTGCTTATGTTTTCTCATTAGATTCCTGGGTTTATTTATCATTTTTTAAAGACAAAAATCAGTGCTTTTATATATTGTGTATGACTTGTCTACAATTTTTGAAAATTGAAGTACTCAAATATATTTCTTGTGCTATGTGCATATATGTATGAGTATACCTTAATGATATATAGTAAGTTTGAAATATAGTATTTGGACATTTTTCTAACTAATGTGTAAAAATAATAATTTTTTTACAAAAATGTGCAAATTCACACTGATTACTTTATTTTAAATAAAATTATTTATATCTATATATAGATTCGTGCATACATGTATTTATATGCTTATTATGAAGGACTTAATTTAGGGAGGCTCAATCACTAAATACCCTTGTGAACACATGGGTGGTAGGAGAAGGTGTTCCCGTGTTATTCTGTGCAAGATCACAATGTGAAGTATTTGTTTTGCACCTGCTGTGTTGCCACATGCCGACCCACACACTTCTCATTAGAGCAGAGACTCAAACAGAAGGGAAATTGAGTAAGACTCTTTTACTTGGAATAAAAATACTTTCTTATTACTTAACAGTACTTTAAATTATTTAGAAATGGTCACAATTATCAGTGACTACCTCAGGTTTTACTTTCTTGAAAGAGATTTTTCAGGTATCAAAAACTGTTACCAAAATTTCATTTCTCATAAATATTATGATTTTTAAACCACTAATAAATCCTCCCCCCCAAAAAAAAGTGCCATTCCTTCATTGGCATTAAGGGTTGTCTTTGGTGGTTGAATTTGCTATGATGATTTTCTGACTTTTCTTTTATATGTTGAAGTTATTAAATTTTATATGTACATAATTAGAGATAAACAATAATCAAACAATCCTTAATATAAAATTCACATTGTAGAAAACTAGATCCAGTGAGAAGTGTCCACAAGGATGAGGAAGAGGAGAGCCTTTAAGATGTTTTACGTGAATAAGAGGACAGATTTATTCTGTCTTTTTTTTCTGCTTTTTTTTTTTTTTTTTCAGAAGAACTACTTCATGGCATGAGAAACAGATAGTGAGCCAAGTGGAAAACAAAAAAAAGCATATTAGAAAGGAAAAGGCATAAAGAATAAATTCCTAAAAAATAAAAATGCATTCATTAGTTTGATAATGAGTCATTTCATCCATATTCCAGGTGTCCATGACTTTCCTTTCTCCTTTTTTTTTTAATAAATTTGCTTTTTTTCTCAAGGTGATATATGGAGAAGTTACAGTTACATTAAGTTAAAAAGTACATTTCTTGTCAAACTTCTCATGTAAATTTAGACCCTTATTCATAGCTATTCTAGGTATGATCAAGGATCTAGTAGAAAACATTGGTAACCAAATAAGTCCTGCCACTGATAACTTAGATGAACTAAAATCATGAACCATAATTTATAGGCTTAGATTTTAAAGATTTTATATGCGCAGGTATAAACAACAAAAATATTCATTATCTGTTATAAAAGTTTGCTTCATCTATGTTTAGGAAGCATATGTCTGTGGTATTAGACTTTATAGGCAGTAGTCTTTTACTGGTGTTGGTTCTGAGGCTGTAAAAGGGACATTTCAATTTTTGTTCACTACTGGTGCTCCACCACTTGAGTCAAGTCCCCAGTTTTTTCTGGTTAATTGGAGATAAAAATCTGTTTAATCAGTTTTCTCTGGCTGACTTTGATCTCTGATTGTCAGATTCTGGACTGCTGAGAAGGTAGGATTACAGGCATGAGGTACCAGTGAAGAAATACAATTCTCTCTCTCTTTTAAAGTGATGTATTTATTATCATTAAGTTATTGTACATAAGGTTACCATTCAACATGTAAGTTTACAAATGGGGTGAAACTTTTTTACAACTTTTTCACATTTTTAATATATTTTTATTGTAAAGATACTGTACAGGGGCTTACAGTTACATGAGTAAGTTAATGAATACATTTCCTATGGAGCATTGTTACACTCTCCTTTGTTTTTCCCC
Source organism: Dipodomys spectabilis (assembly GCF_019054845.1). Taxonomy (NCBI): domain Eukaryota; kingdom Metazoa; phylum Chordata; class Mammalia; order Rodentia; family Heteromyidae; genus Dipodomys; species Dipodomys spectabilis. The sequence goes on from NW_024870709.1 coordinate 16,091,739, forward strand.
AACCATCCATTTTCCTCCTCACCTTCCAAACTCCTCCCTCCCCCCAAAGTTGTAAAGCTTGTTTTCAAAATAGTGACTTGTACATCTCATTGTTACAATGGGTCAACCTGTATCCTTGTTTCAGCTTATTGTTATTTCCCCTTCCCTCCCCAAATTAGAAAAAAAAAGTCTATACAAGATGCAGGACACCAAAATCAAATACAGTGAAAACAGGATTATACAATGGGGGAAGAACATATAAAAGAAACAAAAAAATCACATAGTAATTATAACTACATTAAAAACAACAGCAACAAAGATAAAATCTCTCGTGTCCCTATCTTGGTGTTCATTTCACTTAGCATCATCTTATATGGTCATATGTACATAGCTCTTGACCTTTTCTGCTTGTCATTGACCCTCATCCTCCCAAACTAACCTCACCCTTTCATTTTCCTAGTTTCATAAGATGTATATTCATAAGATATAGATTCCTCTCTTCAAAAGTCTGCTAATGGCAAAATATTATCAGTATGAGGACACACTCCATCATTTTTCTCAACTCAATTATTTTCAATTTTCTATGATTAATAATAAAACTACAATACGCATGTCTATTTTTAAAGTATTCTTTATTTTTCACCTAAAAATTGTGCTCTCTAGGAAGATTAAAATTTATTTAAATTTGGAATTAGAAAGATAAAACATGTAATAAATAATGGTCTTTATGAATACCGCTAAAATTATTAGTAAACATTTTCCATAAGAAATTTTCTTGTGTTTTTACTTCCATTGAGAAAATATAAACTCCCTTTTTCAAAGTTGTTAGAAAATGGAAAAAACGTAAGGCAAAAAGGAATATTTAAAATTAGGGCAAATATTTATCACAAAGACATGTTAACTCATTAATAAAGTAATAAAAAGGGGAAATTAGTAAATGTTAACTGTGAGTTCTAATACAACTATGATCCTATTTTCTACTTTCATATTCTATATTCAATTTAAGTATATATATAAGTAAAACGCAAGATAGAAATTAAAGAGCTTACATCAAACTTCTACCATTGAAGTCTAGGCAGAAAAGATCACTTTTAAAGTCTTCAAACATTTCATATGGTATTTTTTTCTCTAAAACCATTAAATATTTGATTCAGAATCTTTAATTCTATGCTTCAATAATCTGATTCTTGCTTAGCTTGTGTAAGGTTTTCTATACTCAATAATCCAAAAATAGATGAATCATAACAAATAAAATTTTGTATGCTAGTAAGTTTCAGCTAATATGTACAAAAATATGTGTGTGTAGATCTTTATAATACAAGACATGGAGGAAGATTCCATCTCTTCATTTCTAAGTAAATTAATGTTTAACTCTGTGACCCAGAGTAAGTCGTTTGGGTAATTTTTTTTCACTCTTGCATAAAGTAGATATTTAACTGCATTTGTCTCTTTGTATTTTCATGATATTTAAATATGTAAGGTACACAAGTCCTCAGCTCAGGCTCCAGTACATCAGCACAGTAAATAATAATAAATTAAAATAGGTATCAATAACTAAGTTAAAATTAATGGAAAAATAGAAAATAACATAACAAACTGCAACAAAACAAAGAGGAATGAACATAACAATGTCTCAATTTATGTTTTCTGAACATCTACCTTGAGGGAAAACAACATGGCAGATATTATATATGCAAGAGATGATTGTCTCACATTATTCTTAAAAAAATAACAATGTCTATAGAGACTTCAGATCACAGATTATAAAAAAGTTGAAACCAACACACCTGCTGCTTAAAATGTCAATGCTCAAACACTTTAACATTTTAAAACTCTGTTGATTTTAAGACACGGTACCTGAAAACGTCAGTCTCCAATTCTGTGCTGCAAGGAAGCACTTAATCACTCTCACGCTCTTGGGATGTCTTCTTTTCTTTGTCTTAAACTGATTCTACCTTCATATCATTTCTTTCTGTTAGAAATTGAAGCTTAAAATCATTAAGCTTCCTGAAACTTGATAACAATAGTTTTATTCATGAAACTTTGGTCAAAATATTTTAAGAAAAAATTTATCATATATATATATAATGTATATATATATAGAGAGAGAGAGAAAGACAGACAGACAGACAGACAGACAGACAGACAGACAGAGACAGAGACAGAGTGATAGAGAGAAAGAATAGGCATTTGTGTGAAAGTGAGTGTGTGTGTGTGTTTGTGTGTGTGTGTGGGTGTGTGTCTTCATGGGGCTTGAATTTAGGGCCTGTGCCCTGTTCTCTGTCCATATTCCTTTAAGTGTTTTTTTTGTTGTTGTTCTTTCTGTTGTTGTTTGTTTCTCAAGGGCAACACTCTACTACTTGAAGCACTTCCAATTCCATCTTTTCATGTGGTTAATTGGCAATAAGTGTCTCAAGAATTTTCCTGCCAGGGTGACTTCTAACCTCAATTCTCATATTTCTGTCTTCTGAGTATCTAGAATTATAAGTGCGAACCACCAGTATATGGATTGTTTAGTCTTTAATATTTTTTTATCTTGGATTTCTTAATATTGTAATAAGACTAAAATGTATCCTTTTAGAGCTGTGATATTATGTATTAGTATAAATACAGTAAGAGTCTGTATACCACATTTTCTTGATCCAATCATCCACTGAGGGATATCTGGGTCAATACCATATTAGCTATGGTAAACATAAGCATGGCTGTGCTGTAATAAACATGGTTGTGCTAGTAGCTTTTGTGTGGCCTTGTTTCTGTTTTATTGACTAAATATCCAGGAGTGGAATTGCTGGGTCATAGGAAAGGTTGATGTTTAGTCTTTTGAGGAACCTCCATACTGCTTTCCAGAGTGGCTGAACAAATTTACATTCCCACCAGCAACGTTCCCTTTTCGTTACATCCTCACCAGCATCAGTTATTATTTGTTTTCTTGAGAATAGCCATTCTATGTGGAGTGAAGTGGAATCTCAGTGCTGTTTTGATTTGCATTTCCTTTATTACCAGAGATGTTGAACATTTCTTCATGTGTCTATTGGCCATTCATCTTCTTCTGAGAATTTTCTCTTTATCTTTAGCCCATTTATTAATTGGGTTGTTGTTTCTTTAAGAGTTCAATTTTTTGAGCTCTATGTATATTTTAGATATGAGGCCCTTGTCTGATGCAGAGATAGTAAAGATTTCCCATTCTATGAAATCACTATTTCTCTTGCTAGTATGTTCTTTGCTATGCAGATGTTCTTCAGTTTGATGCAATCATACTAATCTAGTCTTTCTTTCTTTGGCTGTGATCTAAGAATGATAGTGTTTCCAATATCCTTTCCTATAATATTTACATGGTATCTGGCCTTACACTGAGTTCTTTGATCCATTTGAAAATGATTCTGGTGCAGGATGGTATATAAGAATCTCGCTTCAGTTGTCTGCATGTGCATTGCCAATTCTGCCAGCACCATTTGTTAAAGAGACTGTCTTTCTTCCAAACTGTTTTATAGTATATATGCACAATGCAATTCTATGCTTCCACCAGAAGGAATGATATTACAGCATTTGAAAGGAAATGGAAAGACTTGGAAAAAATATATTAAGCAAAGAATACCAGACATGATAAAACAAGTTGCATGGCTTCCTTCATTTGTTGTAATTAGAAGGTACCTATAAATCTACAAGTAAACATACTGGATGGTAAAAGACAAAAAATATACTTGGATATGATAAATTATACTGGACTTTAGAAATTCACACAGTGAGACCAAGGAGGATATTCTTAGGAGAAGATTACAAAGGCTCAATAGCTATGTACATACAATCATATGAAATAATGTTTATTGAAATAACTCCAAGAAATGGAAACAAGAAGCTTTCTTTTTTTCTTTTTTTACTGTTTTTTTCCTCTCTTTTTATCCTTCATCATCAGTACATTTTGTCTTGCATGTAAGTTTTTATCTGTTTTCATGAGGGTAAGCAAGAGTACAGAAATGATGGGACAAAGGTGAACAAATGCAGTAGTGATGCTCAAGATACTATTTTGAAAATGAGCTATTTAACTTGTGAGGTAGGGAGTCAGGAGGGAAAAACTGGGAGAAAACAAGGGAAGACATGGCATTGTTGAAAAAGAAATGTACTCATTACCAGACTTATTTAACTGCAATTCCTCAGTATATCACTTTACAATAACAATAAAAAGTAAGAAATTAATCTACTTCATTAGCATGATACTGAAATGCATTTTTTTCATTAGCAAGGAAGATAACATATATGCTCCTTTCAATGAAAAAATCCTTTTTAATTTATATATTTTTACCATAAAAAGGGAGAGGGGAGGGGGGAACAGAGAAAGAAAAAGTCAAAATAAAAACCAAGAATAAATTTATAGAAGTAAACCAAGATATCATAGAAATGATCTTGTCTGAAAGAACAATGATATTTATTGTTAGGATGTTAAAAATAACAAAACTTGTGGATAAATGCTAACAACAAGCAACACTCCAAAAAAAGCTACTGAATACAAGTGAGTGAGGAGAGAAAAAATAGCAAAAGGCTTGGAACAGTTAGTAATCAGAAAGAAATATCTTCAAAGAGTTTGCTTATCAGCAAAGACAAAGTTCAACCAAATAAACACCAGGAAGAATGTACTTGAAAGAGATGGGTGGGGTGAAGGGGAAAAGAATAGACAAAACTGAGTAAGAAAAATCCAAAGCATGTCTTACATTATTGAGAAGAGTGAAGGAAGTGGTGGGTAATGGTGAGAATGTTGAAAGAAATGGCATTGATCAATAGGCTTTGTATTCATAAACTGTTCTCTTAAAGAGCTATTCCTTCATACAACTACTTAAAGATTTGAAAAAAAAAGATGAAAAAATATATGTTTACAGAAAACATCAAAATATAATCAGCACTACTCTTTGCTTTGGGGGAATTATTACTATTATAGAACATAGGCTCTTCAAACAATCTTAAAATTTTCAATGACTATAAATATGTTGTATTTGATTTTTTTTCTCTTTCTGTCTGTCTCTGTCTGTCTTTCTCTTCCTATTTGTCCATCTCTGGCTTCCTTATAAATATTTCTATCTTTTGTCTACACAAAAGAATCAATAAGAATAATCCAAATATAAACAAAGGACCTGATTTAAATGTTCATTTGTTTCATTATCAAAATATCACAATAATGAATTATAATAATGTTTCTCATGTTGACAAGGTGCAAGGTACATCTTGTATATGCATGCAATCAGACGGCAACATGGCTTTAGGAGAAATTAAAGCTCTATATTGATTTTATATCCCTGCTGTAACTAGCACAGTGCTAATATCTCCTTGACATTATTATCAAGATGTGACTAAGTTATACGCTTTAAGTTTAAACACTTTGTGTCTACTTTATAAAATACTTGTTAATATATCAAAAACATTTCATAAAAATTATGACAGTAAATCACTAGCTCTAAAATTTATATGTATAATTTATAATATGATTGCCATTAAAGATAAAATGAGGATTACAATAGAATTTCTGTGATTATATTTTAGAGAAAAATGCTACATCCCCAATGATTATGTGATTTCCATTATGTGATGTTTGTACAAGTAAAAAATATGAAATACATTCTATGCAGATACGAAAAAAAAACTTTGGTATGGGTATTTTTATCAACTGATATTTTAAAAAAATTGCTGAAGTGACTCTACAGGTTTGACTAGTGTTACTATAGAGTAACAGAAGTAGGTATGAGATGACGGTGGGCCAAACATGTGATGTATTCTGTGGATCAAGATGTGATCATTTTTTGTCCACAGTGCATGCTAGCCTGAAGCTTTCCATCACTGTGTGGGAAAACAACATAGCATGGAAAATCTCCATATCAAATTTCTATCAAGTAATCTAATGGAGGTGAAAAGGTCTCTAGTAATGTTCATGGCTTGGGAGAGTAAAAACATTACAACAACAAAGCAGCTAGGAATGGATAAATGTATCTGGAACATACTGAAGGTGAGCAATTAATGAAAACTTTTCAAGTAACAAGAAGGCCTAGGCCTAATTTTGACTTGTTGATATAAATAATACAAGAACCTAACACATTAGATTCAAATAATACTTAGCAAGAGCAAAGCAATATTGTAAATATTCTATGCTATAAATTGAGTGCTCAAAATTAGAACAGAGAAAAATTTTACCTGTAATGCATTATTTAGTGGATGAAACCGAAGCTGTGCACCAACTTTTCAACTTAACCATGGGAATTATAGTTTTTACACAAAATGAGTTTAGAAAAAAATGACCTGGTTTTGTGTATGCTAATGAACTAAATGGGTAGAAACAAAGTTGGAGGAAGGATAGGAATGTCTGGCTTCTATTTCAGTTGCTCCTGCACCTAATTCTAAAGTACCTGGGATTATAGGACTGGTCTACTACATTCAGAACCATAGTCTTGATTACAGTTTTTCAAATTAATGTACTTCGACTGAGGAAAAGGCTTGAGTTCATATGCCAAAACTCTCTAAAGCAAATTTACCTAAACAGGTTAATAAATAGGCATTTACTCTATATGTTCAGGGTTTGTGTAGCATCTCTGCTGCTGAAATTAGTTGCATTTTCAAAAATTCCTCTAGTGACTCCTATAAAACAACAACAATCACTTATTATATTTTAAATAAAAATACCCAATTTTTCTATGGAAGTGATGTTGCTCGTCAGCAAACAAAATTTAGATCAATAATAACATCATTTTGGCTACTCATGTCATTGCTTTTTGTTGTTGTTTTTTTTGTTTTGTTGGTGGTGGACCTTGAACTCTGGGCTTGGGTACTGTCCCTGTGCTCTTCAGCTCAAGGGGAGCGCTCTACCACTTGTGCCACAGTGCCACTTCTGGCTTTCTAGTGATTTATTGTAGATAAGTCTCACAGACTTTCCTGTCCTAGCTGGTTTTGAATAGCAATCCTCAGATCTCAGTCTCCTGAGTAGCTAGGATTACAGGCATGAGCCACAGGCACCCGGTCTGTTCAAATTTTTAATTTCAGGCTTAAGAATAAAAAATATTTATTTTAATCAGTATCCATACAATATTATAAATTATCTTTATAATTTTATATTATAGTTACTATTGTATATCTGCTACATCACATAGTGTACATAAACTAATGATTTATTAAATTATATAGTGTTTTAGTATATAGATATATATTTTCATTAATATACTGAGATATTTTATACACATATATACTGGCTATTTTAATATTTACATATTGCCATATTTATATTTACATATATGTTCTTCAAAAATATGTTTTCAATCTTGAATATTAATATTTTATTAATAACGAATATCTTGTATTGTCATATTTTGGGTACATATTTTAAAAATAATGTCCTATCTTTATCAATAAAAAATATATTCATATCTTAACTACTGCTAAGACAAACTACCTTTAAACTAATTCCACAGCAAATAATTCCATCTGCATAAAAAGAGAAATGCAATTTTTCAACACACTCATCAGTAATAATTACAAAATGGCTTAATAGTTGAAAACTGATATAAAAATGTGCTATAATTTTATTTTATATTGCAATAATTGAAAGTAAATTTCAGCTTTTTAAGGTGTTTAATAACAATACCCTTTTAAAAATGTACTTACACAATAGCAATTTCAACTCAAAACGAATTACTATTCTATTACCAATAATACCAGTTACACCATACAATTACATGATTTCAACACTGAAAAAACTATAACTTTTCATAATTTCATTTGAGGGGTTCAAATTCCTTCCTCCCTCATATTTACCTGCAACATTCCCAGATTTAGAAGAAAGCTCTAATTTTGTGTGTGTATATATATATGTATATATGTATAGGCATGTATATATACATACATATGTTTGCAGATAATTTGCTTTTATTCTTGCAGCCGTTTGTGCTGCTTTAGTGAAGAATAGTCAATGTGCTTAGACTAAATATTTTCTGACAGAAAAAAAATAATATTGTCTATCTAAAATGCTTTGTCTCGAGGTAAAAATAGCAAATTTTAGAATTCTTGGTGGAAAAAAAGAGCAGTTGTATGAGATTTGGAGGTGCAGCTTACCAGGATGTATTGCTGGGACACATCCTAATATCAGAGTTTCCAGTCACACAGGGTAGGTTAGGGAGATAAATTGAGCACATGCACTTCACTGTGCCAGGGAACTTTTGAATGAAGTGGTTTTATTTGTTTGTTTTTTATTTTTATTTTTCTGTCAGTCTTGGTGCTTGAACTCTGAGCCTGGGTGCGGTCCCTGAGCTCTTCAGCTCAAGACAAGCACTCTACCACTTGAGCCACAGTGCCACTTCCAGTTTCCTGGTGGTTTATTGGTGGTAAGTGTCTCATGGACTTTCTTGTCCCGGCTGGTTTGAACCATGATCCTCAGCTCTTAGCCTCCTGAGTTGTTAGGATTAGAGGCCTGAGCCACTACTCCTGGCCTTAAGTTTTGAATGTACTTTTAAAGGCCATATTTGCTGCAACTGAAAATCAAAATAAAAGATTTAAAAAATTTATTAACTAGTCTCACATGGAAACAAATCCTTTCTTAAAACTTACTTGACTTCACTAAGCATTTTTAAAATATTGTGCTTTTATTGATATTTACATAGGATTTCCTCATTCTTTTCTGGATAAATTTTTTGTCATCTATAATTTATCTAAAGCTATCTTTATTTTTATCAAAAAAAACTCACATAAAATAATTTATGTTTTGCAAGTGTAGCATGATTAAATGAAATCACTGGCATAATGGTATTCAGGAAGACACTAAAAGTTTTAGAAAAAAAATAAAAAAGTGAATGAGATAAACATTAAATATAAAAACAAAATAAACTACATAGATCTTGATGATAATGTCCTACATACATATATGTTATATTTCCATAGATATAACTAATAATGAAATATAAATAGCATATCTAGCATATCTTATACTTTCTTGCATAATTTCATTTACAAAATTGATCTTGCTTTATTAACTATTATTATGTAATATTCAAGCATTCAACTGTGAAATGAGATACCTCATTAATTATTGATCAGTTAATTTTATCTGGTTAGTTGTTTTACAAGTTACTTACTTCATTAAATGTTAAACTCATAATATTGAGAATCAACTTAAACTATCACACATTAAAAGATTTAGTTAGCATCTTTCACCTACATAATAGCTTGAGCATTGTGACCCAAAAGTTTACAATGATCAAAGTCTGTTTAATCAGAAGTTTTCTGTACCAGGAAAGGAGACAACATGGTTAGGTTTATTGCCTCTGCATATTATATTTTATTTTTCTAGCAATTACTTGAATAAGGTTACAATTCCAATAAGCAGCAAGGCCTTACATTAAATATGGTCCCTTTTAGTTCTATTTCATGATATAGCCTTTTCTCCTAATGAATAAATCTTATCCAAGTGGTAATTGCAAATATTTCCTATCCAACTACCATATCTTAAGAATTTTGTCACCCATTGTTCAGACTTCTAACCATTTAAGGATTTTAGTAATCTTGTGAATACTTAGGAGAACAGATATGAGAGCAAGAGAACGTTAAATAATTTAACCTAAGTTTAAAATATTGGCTTGTAAATACCAACTTGTGGACCTCAGGCTTGAACACAATTTATGAGTCTCCAGACTTCCCCTAAGTCTTAAAATAATGATTTCCTGTTTACAGACTATTATTAACACCTATTAGTCACTAAAAAATTACTTGGTGAACAAATTGAGCATGTATTTAATGGATGGATGGACATGTTCCTATATAAAATCTCTGTACCTCTACTCCAGATGTTTGGGAATCACAAGCTAGGAAATAATATATACCATGCAAGAAGTGGTATAGCCTTCCTAGTCAATCACTTCTCTTAAATTGTAGCAAACAGAAAGATGTTTAGTATTATTATAGATCACTTTATTTCTCATACAATGCTCTTCCAAAAGATTTTTTAAGTTTTTCTTTTTTTAACACGTCTTTATCATAAAAATACTGTACAGAGGGGTTACAGTTACATGAGTAAGATAAGGAGTACATTTCCTATCCAGCATTGTTGCCTCCTCCTTTGTTTTTCCTCTACCATTCCGTCCTCCCCAGCCACAACTACTCCCCGCCGAAGTTGTAAAGTTGATTTTCAACATTGTGTCTTGTACATCTCATTGTTACAATGGGTCAACCTGTATTCCTATTTAAGCATTTTTTCCCCTTCATCTCCCCAAATTAGAAAAGCGAAGTTATATACAAGTTGCGGGGCACCAGAATCAAATACAGTGAAAACGAGTTATACTGTGGGTGAGGAGTGTACAAAAAACAACAACAACAAAAAAAAAATCGCATAGTATAAGTACATTAAGAAGAACAGCGACTAAGATAAAACCTCTTGTATTCCTGTCTTGGGGTTCATTTCGCTTACCATCATTTTATATGGTCAAATTTTCATAGCTTTTGACCTTTTCTGCTTGCCCTAGACATACACTAGTTATTGCAAATAAGGGAAACCATGGGACCAGTCATATTTTCTTGATCCATTTATCTACTGAAGGACACCTGGGTTGGTTCCATATCTTAGCTATGGAAAATAATGCTGCAATAAACATACTTGTGCTGGTAGCTTTAGTAGTGCTTTGTTTGTGATCATTTGGGTAAATGCCCAAAAGTGGGATTGCTCTATGTGGAGTCTATTGAGGAACCTACATATGCTTTCCAAATTGGTTGAACACGTCTACACTCCCACCAATAATGCTGTAGGGTTCCCTTTTGGCCACATCCCCTCCAGTATCTGTTGTTATTAGATTTCTTGATTATAGCCATTTTAACTGGGGTGAGGTGGAATATCAAAGTTGTTTTGTTTTGCATTTCTTTTATGGCTAGAGAAATTGAGCATTTCTTCATGTGTCTATTGCCCATTCTTATTTCCTTTTCAGAGAAATTTCTTTTTAAGTCTTTAGCCCACTTGTTTATGGGTCAGTTATTTCTTTGAGGGTTTGTTGTTGTGGGATTTAATTTTTTGAGGTTCTAAGTATATTTTAGATATGAGACTCTTGTCCATTGTATGGCTAGTGAAGATCATCTCCCAATCCGCGGGCTTTCTATTGATTTTGCTAGCTATGTCCTGTGCCATGCACTTAGTTTCATGCAATCCCATTTGCCCAACCTTTTTCTTTAGAGTTAATTTAGAAACCTTCATTTTAAGCTTCTAATTGAGAAAATTAAATCCAATAGGACAAGCCAAAGCTAAAATTTATAATGAGATCTTAAAGTGTAGTCTTATGTAAAGGTTTTGGTATGTTTTTATTTTATTTCTTTTTTGATACAACAAACTATGTAAGATACTAATGTAATCCAGTATACTTTTAATTAGTTTCTAAATCTTCCTGTATATTCTGCACTTACCCATCTGAGTATACTTTATTCTCTGTTGCAGTGTTTGAAAGATTATTGTTTGCTCTTATTTAAAAACCTAATATTTCCCATGACCTAGAAAAATGATTATTGCTTTGTTTCTAGATAGACTTGAGAGATAATCAAGCTCCCAAACTCAACAATACTGTATTCAAATAGTGCATAGTATCTTTATAAAAAAAGAGATTTTTCAATCACTTGAAAACTTCTGTAGAATATTCTCCTATGCATACTCCTCTTTTTATATATAAGTCTTATATAAGGCAGTAAGTATTTTACACTGCAAATCTCATCTCTAATCTCACAAAATATCCATTCTCTATTTTATTTTCTCCTAAAATAGTTCCTAACCTTTACATATCCTTGTAAATATATTTATATTTAGATATATTAACTTGGATTTTCATAACATTTATTAGGCACACTATAGATTTGGTTTCCCTTATATTAAGACATGGTCTGTGATTTAAATGCATTGTTTTATAATTAAAATAGCTTGATTTCTACATATGGACAAGTAACTCCTTCCAGTTTAGTTTTCAAACAAACTATGACATCTGCCAGAGCTGGACACACAGTATTTGAGGTTTAAATAATTAAATGAAAATTTGAATGTAGTATACTGTTATTTAATTCAAAATTACTGGGTGAGCTGAGTAAAGGAATCTGTATCTGTAGCTCCCATTGATCTGAAATGGGTTGATTTAAGATCACCTAGCACCTTGGCTAGGTGCTCTTAGAACTTTGGAAGAATGGCTAATACACTGTGATATTTGAGTAAATTGAACACCATGGACAGTTTCTTTTATTTCCCTTTGTGTTAGCTTTGACATTAAATCAAAGATTGCAAATGAAAATATCGTCTTTCAAATCATGGAAACACAAACAAGAATGCATATTGATATATTGGTACAATATTAATTTATCCATCATGAACAACTTAATCCAATGGTCTCTGTTGTCTGACTCTGAAATGCTTAAACTGCTCTTGGTAGCACATTATTTTCCCTGCTGCCATTCACTGACAGGTGCTTTTGTCTAAGTTGTTAGCAATATTTTATATTATCAGTCTAGATTTTCATAACAATTGCCAGATAAGGTAAGGTATTTTCTTTTTTATGTTTGCTCTCACATAATCTGTGAAACATTTAATAGAAATTATTGAAACAATTTTATTAGTAAAACATTAACTTAAGCTATTGGTAAGCATAGCATAAGTTTAACACATTTCATGCATTTTGTCATGTTACAATAGTAATCATATGAAGTTTCTTCCGACATTGACCTGTTCATGAACCTCATTTTCCACAAGTATGGACAAATTGCAATGAAAGTATGTACTTCCTTGCTTTCTAATTGCATATGTGAAAAATACAGTTTTCCTTGAAGCTGTAAAAGGCTACCAAAGTTAAATCCATATGTCCTTTGTGACTCAAAGGAAACAATCCTCTGAGAGCTAAAATCAGAAATAATTTTAGGCAATCTACTCTCAGGGCTTGAATATGGCGTCTGGCAGAAATGGGGTTTTAACATGGCATGAAATACTTGAGAAAAAAACATACTCTATTCTTATTGTTCTTCCAACAATTGAAAAAAGAGACAAATATGTTACATTTCTGCAATAAAACCAAAATAAATAAATGTGCTTTTATTTTGAATATGTTCTCTTTAGATTAGGTATAAGTTTGTACAAAACTTTAAGTGCCAAAATTAACTAAGCATTTGCTGAATTCAAGCTATTATCTTTGTAACTATACAACAACAAACGTAATTCAAATAATGTGTTATAAGCAGATGGAGGTTTTTCTATTTAAAACAAATAGATATTAAGAAAAGTCTTTTCATTCAAATATTGTTGTAAGAATTTCAGGTGATGTGTCAATTCAATGTACCTGTATTAATTACAGTAAAAGTTGTTTAAAAGGAAATAACATTTACTTTTTATATTAAGGTTTTACTGAGTGGTAGACATATCCAATTTTGTTTTATAAATAACTATTGCTTTGTGGTACTTTGCTTCTGCTTGATATAATTATCATTTTAGGAATACTTATAAACTAATGAACGCTCCACATTTCATCAAAGAAAATGTGGCAAAATCGGGATGATTTTGTTGTTGTTGTTAGTCATGGAGCCAAGTTCTGGAAATTTTTGTTTTGGAAACCTGAACATTAATTGTTTGGTATAGTGTCTGCTAAGATACTTTATCAAATTTTAAAAGTACAGGCATTTGCGTGATATTTTATTACAATAGACACCTCAAATTAAAGGTGAATTTTTATTTTTTAAATTTTATTTTATTGTGAAGATGCTGTATAGAGGGGTTACAGTTACATGAGAAATGAGTACAATTCTTATAGAGCATAATTACCCCCTCCTTTATTTTTGGCCTGTCCCTTCCTTCCCCCACCTCAGTGTAAGAATTTTCATTCACTCAGTAACTTTTTAAATTCACTACATGAACCTAGCAGTAGTTTTGAATAGCTCAAAGAAATTAAATGGTATTTGCATATTTTAATAAAGATTCAAGTTACAAATTCATTAGTAATACATAAAATAATGTTAAAGCAACTTCTTTCATCAGCAAATGTTACAATGTTATTTTTTTATCTTAAACTTGTTCGCTATGAAATTTGATCCAATTACATCAAATATTGTCTATTCTGATCAGATCAGCTTTTCTTCCAACATAGGTTTGATTTACTACAAATCAGGCTTTCAGTAACCAATTCAACATAAAAATTAATTTCTTTTTCAATAAAATTTTACCCTGTAGAGCAATATTGGTCATGTTTATTAATTCAAACATTTTATGAAATTGCAAACTTACCTAAATAATGTATTTTATCATGACAAAAATACATTATTGGATGGAAATTATAATAGTATGAAAAGTCAGAGTTCACAGAAATAAGAGACTTCAAAAATGAAGAAATTGAATTTAGAATTCAGTATTTAAGAGGTCTAAATGATTATTTTCAGAAATGATCCAAGGTTTCTACTCCTTGAAACACCATCTTTAAATCGGAATCCAAATGTACCAGGGAAACTCTATTTACTAATATACAGAAACATTATATATGGCAAGTAACAGATTATTTAAAGGACTGTTTTTTATCAGACTAAGGAAATTTTGCATATATTTTTTATCAAATCCAAAAATTACTCCAATTTGATATATTATTATATAAAATAATATTATATTCCAATATAATATATTTCAATTAATATATTCCCATTTGATAACCAAAGTTAAATTGACAACTGTTAGGGAAGAACAGTGTGTGCACGAGAGTTACGTGATTTGCTTTCACTAATGTAATAATTTGAATATAGTAAATATCATTACAAATTTATTGATGGTCTTCAAATTTAAAGGAAGATTTCCCTATAGCTAGTTAATAAACCACAGGCATATGTAAAAATGTATACAAAAGCTTCAACTAAATTACCTTCAAATAGGTTTTGGTCTTGTAAAATAGCATGGCTGTGACACTATCACTGCATAATAAATACTGAAGAATACAGCTTTATGTTCCATTGAAATAATGCCAGCCTTCTATCAGTTCCCAGAGATTGCTTTATTTATCATTCAAAATGAATGATGGCACCTTAAGATTTTTCTATAAAATCTCAGTATCTGTGTGGAACTTTTATACAAATGCTGGCAGATTTGATGCTAACATTTTACGAGATAACTAAATCAGGACACATATTGACATATCTTCATGCTAACATATTGCTATAATATTGTAAGTCTTGATTTACATTTCACTCCTTATTTTGTATCACTTTAGTATATGTACATATCAATGTATAATAACACAAAAATCATTTTTAAGGTTGACTTTGATGTGTCATAGTCCTAGAGAATACATTTATTGCTTACAAAGTCTTTTTGGCATCATTGAATTGTATTTTAGTGTTGAAAGAACTGCTTATTATTATATCCAATGTATTTATTCTATCTGTAAAGAAGTATTTTTGTGTATACTGAATTGCTTCTCAAAGTAAATAATTTTAAAACACTCTTATTCTACTCAATTATACATTGTACAAATTATATATGCATATGAACAATTACTAACAATAATTACAAATTATTTATTGATTCTTAAGCTCTAAATATATATATTTATATATATATTTGTCAGTCTTAGGGCTTGAACTCTGGGCTTGGGCACTTTCCCTGCGCTCCTCAGATGAAAGCAATCGCTCTACCGCTTGAGTCACAGCTTTTTCAGTTTTCAGGTGGTTTATTGGAGATAAGAGTCTCATGGACTTTCCTGCCCTGGTTGGCTTTGAACCGCAATCCTCAGACTCAGTCTACTGAGCAGCAAGGATTACAGGCATGAGCCACTGGAGCCCGGCTTAAAAATATAAAAATTTTAAAGCACATAGATACTAGCTGAAAACAGAGTATATGCTGATTATTTGGATATTATTGTTAATATATGACATCCACAGGTTTCACAAATAAAACATATTGTGTCAAATATAGGGGAATCTTAAAAAGACAAGTGTACTGATTTCTATACTTTTAATACTTTAAGGTTTCTTAAATGTTCTGCCTCAATATATATTTTGCAACTAGGACTTTGGTTATCATGTGTTACAATTTTCTTAACCATTGGAATTGAGAAGTAATACCGCCTCCCAAACAGAGGTAAACACAATAAAAAATATGGATCTCACTTGTTATGAAAATGTTTGGAGTGACATGTAGGTGGACTATTCTTTTTTGTCAGTCGTGGGGCTTGAACTCTGGGCCTGGGCGCTGTCCCTCAGCTCTTCAGGTCTAGGCGAGCACTCTACCACTTGAGACACAGCACCACTTCCATGGTCAACATCTGTGTAAAGAAATTATTGAAATGAACTTCACAGTGATGGTGATTTGACATCCTAAATCATGTCAGAGGAATTATAGCAGTGTTGTAAAATCATGGTAAAAAATGAAGTGCCATCCAAAGGATAAATAGTAAATTCAAAGTTTAGAATTTATATTAAAATATATACAAAGTATATATAAAGACACACATTTCATTTATTGGAATTGTGAGGGGAAATCTGAAAGTGAATCATGTTCTATGCTTTTAAAAGTACATTCTGTGATAGTTCTAGGCTCCCCAACTCTTATCTCTGCTTTATTGCTCCTCTACCACTTACTACAAATATATGCCTTTTAAAAATTAATGTCTTGTAATCAAAAAAGTATTTGTAAAAGTAATTTAATCAAAATGACAATACTAAGCCTTAGGAATAATGCATTTTAGACATATTTTGATTCATGACACAGATATCATTATCCCTTAAAAAGATATACAGAAAAAATAATAACATTTATTATATAGTTTTTAAGAGATGTAGTGGGAGTTTATTATGTTTAACTGTTGTGTTACCAGTGACATAATTAGCAATAACAAAATAAAGAATAACTTAAATTGTTTCCTGTTTACGTGTTCATGCCATTCACTAGTTTGCCCTGGTTAATTAATATGATCTTTGAGATGAATTTAGAGGCCTTAAAACTGTTTTATTCTCATGGCATCAAAGATTACTCTACAGAAACAATATGCATTGTAGTTCTAAAGAAATTACACATTTGCTGAGCTCAGTTAGGATTACTTCTAACAATAAAATGTGTACTTAATACCTTATGTACATCACCTTGAAAATTAAAAATATAAAAAATAGGAAAGCAGAAATTTACAATTCATCTTTAAGTTTGTGATTATGAGTCTTAAAACTTTTGTGATTTGTGAGTTCCTTTAATTGGCCTCCTTTAATTTACATCTCATAGTTTGTGTTTACATACAGAAAACAAATCAATCAAAAGTGTTTAACAATCGTTTTATAATTCATGTTTTAATTAATATCAATTAGCTGTATAGAGGCTACATTTTGGTATGTCAATGTCTACATACAATGGACCTTGATCAGGATTACCCTCTGCATTATTCTAACTCACCTTCATTCTTTTGTTCCAAACCAAGCTCAGTAATCTTTATTGTTCCATTTTCACACATATACATTGCACATGTTTTTCTTTATTCTCCCTTGCCCTCTCACAAGCGTTCTGGCACCCCAGATAGGATGTTTCACATTTCTGTCATTTGTTTTGTAAGTGCATGCTAGTTATTCAAAAGGATTTCACTGTGATGTTTTAAATAGGTTACAGTATGCTTTAATCAAATTGATCTCTTTCTCATTCTGACATCCCCGATTGCTGCTATCTCCTATTATTCATCAGCTTTCAGTGAGCATCAATCTATTGTCTTTGTTCCCAGAGGCAATGGACTTATTTGATACTGTTTATCCTCTACTTTCACTTCTCTTGACCCTCCTTCCTCTTACCTTCCACACAGTCGCATTGTTACAACTCTGTTCCATAAATGTTTTGGGGGAGAGGGTAATTGCTGATTAAAGGTGAGTAGTGCACTGCTGGCCATCAATGAAGACATATTCTCAATAAGGAAGTGCAGTAAGATTATGTCTTTCCATCTAGAAACTATATTATATACATAGTACAAGATGAAGTTAGTATATAGTATCATCCATTCCTTAAAGAAATCTGTCTGTATCAATTTTGTGGAAGTAAAAAATAACAAAAGTAAAAGCATTAGGTTCTCAATGAAATTATCTTACAGAATTCTGACTGTGGGGTGTGTGTGTGTGTGTGTGTGTGTGTGTGTGTGTGTGTGTGTGTGCGTGTGTGTGTGTGTGTGTGTGTGTCTTGAACTCAGGGTGTCTAGATCTGCTTTTTGACACTCTACCATTTGAACCATAACCCAAGTTGTGGCATTTTTCAAACTCTGGACAAATTTTCCATGTTATCAGCCCCATAGAATATGTAGGTACACAAGCCTGCATAAATGTCACTCCTTCAGTGTGAACTCTTGATACAATAAAAATGATGCAGGAGCCAGAGCTGGTGGCTCACGCCTGTAATCCTAACTACTCAGGAAGCTGAGATCTGAAGATTGTTGTCAAAAGTCAGTCCAGACAAGAAAGGACTCTTATCTCTACTAAAAATTTCCAAAAAAAAAAAAAAAAAAGCCAGAAGTGGAGCTGTGGCTCAAGTGATCCAATCAGTATATGAAAAAACCTGCAGAAATCCATTTCAATATTGTCCCTAAAGCAAGTATATAGTGATATTTTAATAATTGAGGTAGACGTAAGATTTCTAAAACATATACAGAGAACAGGAATGTTTCCCACAGGAAGAATAAGCAGTCTCTGTCCATTAATGGGACTTTGTATGGAACATACTTTGTTTTAGAATTTTTTGACCAATTTATGCCTTAAACACACAGATTGTTGATTTGCCTAACTTCTCTCAAATCAGAGACCTCACTATTTATTTGGTAAAATATGTAAAATATAAGGAAGTATATTAACTTCTACTTTATATAAAACTTTCATATCAATTTTTCATACAAATATAGATGGATCAAAATAAAACATATTCATTACTATAGATATTTGATGTATACATCCTCCTTTCTGATGAGTGCAAGTTTCATATAGTATATAGGTTTATTTTATTGGAGTTATGTTTGACATAGGAAAACATGCTACTCTGTACAAATATTCCTGATTTATTGCCTTTGCTACATAGGTGAGCTATCATTTATTTTCTCCACTAATACCTTAATCACACACCACAACATGTTTATCAACATGTGCTTACCACCTGACTGTTAACTTAAACGTGTAGCATGAGCTACACATAGGAGAGAATGTGCTTTACTAGGCAGTAGTTCAGAGAACACTAAGTCAAATTCATCTTAGAGATGGTATTGTATCTATTTTTTGAGTATGGGGTGGAAAAATAGTTCTTATTTTAAACATGGGTAGTTTTTAAAGTAAAAGCGAAGACAGATTTCCAGGTAATAAAACTTGTTTACCAGGCTGTACAGACTTAAGGCTACGCCACATACACCATACAGAGCTGATCAAATGAAAGCATCATCCGTCTCAACAATCTTGTCATAAATTTTCACTGGAATGGTATCTTCAATAAATTAGAGCAAATAATTTATTCATAGCATTTTAGATTTCTTCCTATACCTACCCATTCCACCCTCTGAATTCCTACCCATGTGTAACTTATAGAAAGCAAGACCAAGCAGATAGTCAGTAGATCAGATCGAGAGCTTTCTTATTTATTTGGTAAAAAGAAAATGATTGCTACATCTTTATAGCAGAGCCACAAGCACTGGAGAATGAGCCTTTGCCACTGACGTATTAATTCATTATTGGTTTAGTGATTTTTAACTGAAAACATTCCTTTTTTCTAAGTTTTGTTTTATTTTTAAATATTGTACATTAAAAATCCAAGAGGATTTTATTGTGGTAATTCTAAAGATATATAATGTGTGCTCTGAGAAAGTTTGCCACTCCACTTTTTAATTTATGTATTAATTTATTCTGTTTGGTTTCTAAGCAGTATGAGGGGAATTTAATTATTCTAAGCCCTTCTAACATATGCATTACATATATTGAGAGTACAACGTACAGTTTTCTTTACTCTTCATCACCTTGTCATTTTTCTCCCATTAAATCCTATATACAAATGATCTTTACAACTGATATTTATATCTCATGTATTTCTGCACATGAAAATAAAAAAACACAGAAAATGAATACCAACAATAACCAGGGCACACAATCAAAACAACACTAACGGTATATTTGCCACACTTAGACTGACCATCATCCAGATTAAAAACAACAACAGATTTTGGCATAGAGGTGGGGGAAAACAACCGTAATACACCCTCAGTGTGTGTGTGTGTGTGTGTGTGTGTGTTTAAATTTTATTTAAAGGTGTTGAACAGAAGGCTTACATTTACAAAAGTACTGTAATAGGTACATTTCTTTTGAACAGTGTTACCCCTCCCTCATTTTCTCCTACTTCTTCCCCCACCGTGCACCTCCCTACCCAAAAGTTGTTTTTTTCTTCTGAACATAATGTGTAGTGAGTATCACTGTTGCATTGGTTCATCCTTTGTCCCACATTTCTGTGATTCCCCCCCCCCTTCCTCAAATCAGATAAAATTATATACACTGCAAAGGGTACAGAGATTTAAAAAAGTGACTGCAGGAATAAACCAAAGGGAGGGGAAAGAAAGAAGAAAAAAACAATGTAAACAGTAAAATTAGGAAAAAAACCTCTTGCTTCTTGAAGTTCATTTTGATAACCATAATTTTTTTTACTGTGAAGGTGATGTACAGATGGGTTTCACTTACATAAGTAAGGTAATGAGTACATTTCTCCTCAACCTTGTAACCCATTCCCTCAATTTTCTCCTACTTTCCTGCCTCCGCTCCCCCAAGTTGTAGAGATTGTTTCTAACATTGTCTTGTGTATACCACAGTTGTATTGGTTCCCCCTTGTTCTTTGTCTGACCATTCTGTTGTTCCCCTTCCTTTTTGTAATTCAAATAAACATATATACCATACCCAGGGTACCAAAATCAAATACAGTGACAACAGGGGATATGCCATAGGGGAGAAAACAAGAAACAAGAAACGACATAGTACATTAAAAACAACAGCAACAAAGGAAAAACCTCCGTGTCCGTGTCTTCGAGTTCATTTTGCTTAGCATTATCTTATATAGTCTTATGTACATAGTTATTGAGCTATCCTGGTCATCTGCTGTGATTATCCTAGATGTGTACTAATTATTGCAAATAAGAGATACCATGGGACCAATGTTTATTTATTTGTCTGGCTTAGTTCACTTAAGCAGTATGAAGATTCCTCAAAAACCTACAGGTAGAGCTTCCTTATGACCCAGCAATAAGGCCATAATTTAGTATGGCTGTATGTGGTATATATACACAATGGAATTCTATGCTTCCATCAGAAAGAATAACACCACTCCGTTTGTAAGGAAATGGAAAAGCTTGGATAAGCATCATTTTATATGGTCATATCCACAGAGTTATTGAGTCATTGTGATCCTCTGTTAAGAATATCCTAGACATATTCTAGTTATTACAAGTGAGGGAAATCTTGCATCCTATGTTTCTTTGGGTCTAGCTTACTTTGCCTAATATATTTTCCCCTAATTCTTTCCACTTCCTTACAAAATGGACTAATACCATTCTTTCTGATGAAAGCATATAATTCCAACTAAATACTGCATTTTCTTGTTCCATTCATCTACTAGGTATTGTATCCTTGTTCCCTGTATGGGGAAGCAGCTCAGAGATTCCTCATAAAACTAAACTCAGAACTACCCTGTGATCAAGCAATACTACTCTTGGACATTTATCCAAAACATTACAAACCAAGAAACAATAAAACCATTTGCACAATCATGTTTACTATTACACTACTCACTTTAGTGTATTAATGAACAAAGTATGGAATCAGCCCAGATGTTCCTTGATGGATTAGTGGATCAAGGAAATGTGGTATATATATATATATACAAAATGAAATTTTGTGAGGGATAGGGGGTGTGAGGGAGCGGGGGAGATAGGAAATGATGGGAAGGGGAAACAAAGGAGGAGGCAACAATGCTTGATAAGAAATATACTCATTATCTTGCCCATGTAATTGTAACCCCTCTGTATTGTATTTTCACAACAAAAAATATCATTACATTATTTTCAAAGGAAGCATGTTCTCTCTCATATGTTGAAGCTAAAACTAATGTGTAAATGTCAATCCAAATAAGCATGGAGGAGGTTGTATCCAAGTGTACACATATGTCATAATTAAGGAATGGTATGCTCAGAGGAGAATTTGAGTGACATAGTTTCATAGATGAACAAAGTCATTTTATCAGAATGAATATCAGAAAATTGTCGTTTAGAAAATTTAGGGGACAGGTGGGGAAGGATCAGGAAGAATGATGAAAGGGATGACATCTACCAAGATGCTTTGTTCTTAAAAAACTGATTTGTTGACTGATAAATCATTTGTACAGTATTTCTATATAATATGTAATATAATATATGTAATATAATATATAATACATTATAAAATATAATATATTATTACATATAATATAATATGTCATATATTATATTAAAAACTTACTTGTTGACTGATACGTCATTTGTACAATATATATAACATATAATATATAATATTAAATAATATATCCTATATATAAGATATATTATTTAAACAATCATTAAGTAGAAACACAACCACTATATAAACCCTATTTCACTGTACAATGTATATAGAAATAACTAGAATCCTATCAGTATGAACTGTTTTCTTTCTCTTCTCTTCTTTTGTTCTTCATTTTGTTTATCTTCTATTTGTTCATCCTTTACTCTGCAAAGCTATGTTTATATTTTCTCATATGAATGAGTAAGAATAATGTATTCTACTAAAAGTATGTGCTTTCTTATAGATACAATTATCAAGAGTCATTAGCTGGGTGTTTAGTGGCTCAAGACTGTAAGGCTAGCTATTCAGGAGGTTGATATCTGAAGATAGTCGTTCAAAGTCAGGTGGGAAATGAAAGTCTCCATGAGACCTTTATCTCCAATTAGCCCCTGAAAAACTGGAAGTAGCACTGTGGCTCCGTGAGCTGGAGCTCTAGCCTTGAGCAAACCAGCTTCAGGACAGTGCCAAGGCCCTGATTTCAATCTGCATGATGATAAAACTAAAAACAAAGAAAAAGAAAAGAATAGGAATAAAATAATAACAAAAATGTCATATATACAGGGTATATTCCACAGCTCTACATCCTAAGTTACAGATTCAAATTTTACAGGCTTAACTTTGATTTGAAAATATGAAGGTTTGGCCTGTTAAAATGAAAATTATATTAAATTTTAATTTCCTATGAAATTTTACTGAAAAGTGGTTCAGGCAAATCAAACTGAAAATGAAAAAAATAATGATTTTCTGTCGGGATGAGACTAAGTAAGCATATGTTGTAGCTCCTACTTCTTTAAACACATGACAATTTACAAACAGAGGCACTATACATTTTCAACTATCAAATAGTGTATTTTGTACAGAGGTCACTGTTTAAGGAAAGAATTAATTGAAACAATGAAATGTACAAAATGCTATGTCGAAAAACGAACTTTTCAACTTTTGGTGGGGGGAGATGGGAGGGCAGGGATGGTAAGGGGAAACAAAGGAGGAGGCAACAATGCTTGATAAGAAATATACTCATTATCTTGCTCATGTAATTGTAATCCCTCTGTATGGTATGTTAACAATAAAAAACTTATTAATAAAATATAAAAATATATATAAAGAATTCATTAAAATAAAATTATACCTTTTGTATAATGTATTTAACCTAAAACTATCTAAAAATTTCCAGGTTCTAAATCTTTGTTTATTTAGTAACACTCCAAAACCCAATAGACTTTTCAATGTAAGAAGCATCCAAATCATTTCAAAACCCAAAAGGTTTTCAATGCCTTGCATATAAAGGTGTGGAAACAGAGAAATTAAATGAGTTAATAAATCAATTACTGAAGAAATCTGGCAAAAGGGTATAGTTGTAGTTTATACATCTTTAAGCCTGTGTAAAAGACTGGACTCCAAGGGATTTTCTAGTATACTCATTAATCGAAGTATTATTTGTGCTCACTTGGACATACAGAAGAGAGACATGATACCAACTGTGATTAATGCTGGCAGGTAATATCCTCTCTCTGGTTCCAAATACCACCATGCTCACGTTTTCTAAATTGCTTATATGGGGGAGCATTTTAAATGGGACTTTACATCATGTCAAACTCATTGTAGGTGTTTACCATTCTAGTAGTACCTTGTGTACTTTGATTCATGGACATAAATGTAAATAAGTCTATACTTACTCTTTTGCTCAAGGTTAGTCACAGCTCTGCTTCAGGTTTTTTGAGTGGTTAGTTGGAGATAAGAGTCTCATGGACATTTGAGGGCTGACTTTGAACTGCAACCTTTAGATCTCATCCTCAAGAAAAGTTAGGATTACAGGCTTGAGCCACCAGTGCCTAGCGAATATTTTTTAAAGCATGAAGAATATCAACAGCACATATACTCATTTTATGAAAGAGTTGTGAAATCCTAAATTCTCATTTGTCTTGGTAGTATTTTATGTATTCAATTATTGGATATTTTGGATGAGAATCTCAATGATTAACAGTTTCATACATTGCCAACTCTCCCATCTAAACACTTAATGAATATTTGAAAAGTGCAGCCTAACTATGCCCTTCTTTCTTCTCCACTTTTAAGGCTTTATTAGTTTGGACGTTCCAAATTTAATTGAGGTGTGTTTTATACTTATTGATTTAACAATATTTCCTTCAACACAAATGAAATTTTTGTCAGGTTTTAATGAGGTAAAGAAAAAATTAAATCACTCTCATATGATGAGGTAAGCAATATCATCAATTGTTTACTCCTTACATGGCCTAAAGAATATAAGGGCAATGCACAGAAAGATTATTTTATGATGATCTTCTAAAAGTCCTTGCTTATGAATTTGCAAGTGCTAGACTCTATTCCAATCTTTTTAGTTCAAATGTATACCTACACCATTAGAAATGATATTGGCATGATATTAGATTATTAATATCCTGATGATGTGTACTTTTATTCAAGAACCAAATCTCTTTTAATGCAACAGAAAATATATCAAATATCTCTTGAATATGTGCTCACACTCTGGGATCTTAAAAATTCCCCACAGTATACAAGGTTTCGGTTCCTTTGTTCCCTAGTTGTTGGAACCCTAAAACTGTGGAAGCTCAGTAGGAAATCTGGTCTTTCAGCATACATTCAAAAAGGGGGTGGGAGAAGGTTAGTCATGTTGTTCTTCAATCTTTCCTTTTATTGGAAGTGTCTCCTCTCACTATCAAAGGAACAATGTTAAGCATCCATGAACTGAAATCTTTACAACTTCGAGTAAAAAAATTAGCAGTTTGCACTATAAATCAGTTATTTTTCTTATATTTATAGTAATTGAACCCTGACTAGCACAGAATATTTTCACTAAATACTGCATGTTTGTCTTAGGACTGGTTTGCAGGAGCAGGTGTAGACATAAGCTTGTAAAAAGGTATTCTATAAATGTCTGGGAAATTCTTTGGGGCTGCTCAAATGACCAGAATACTGAGAGAAATATGCATAATTAAGGTTACACTGAGGAAGATTAAGGTGGAAATGAGGTGAGATTATCGGCAACTTGACTAGCATTTGTATGTATTATGTCCAGGTGACCAATTTGAGCATATTCCGTTCATTGCCATACATTTTGTGAGGTATTTAAAAGCATTGGGCTAACTTATCTTATGTAAATGTGGGGAGTAAATCTAAAGTAAATGTGGGGAGTAAAGAGAACGAGTTTCTTAATTCGAAAACTGGGGGGGGTGGGAATTGAAGATTGACCAGAAGAAGTTTGCATTAAAGGTCCTGCACAAAGTTGTAAGTGCAGACAAATAGCAGCTATTTTACTATGGAACATCAGAAATGTTGAATCCAAGGCCCCTCAGGAATTCATAAGAAGACCTGAACCCCCTCAGGCTCAAAGACATGGAAACATGAGATCTTTTTATAGTCTTTCTAGGATGGTCTTTTCAGCCGTCAAGGTGACCTATCTTATCAGATCAATCTAGAAAAGCTTATCTCTGGGATTCATTTTCCACATTGATCCAGCAAGGTGCACAGAGGGTACCGCAAGTCTGGTTCAAGAAAGCCAATGTACAATTCATATTGGCAGTACAGCTTGGTATTCTCCATAGGGCTTTATAGGCATGCAGAACAGTTGAATGCTTATCTTCAAAACTAATTCAAACTTTCTTGAAGTAGTTTCTAACAGGTTAATGTATGAAAATGGGAGGCTGAAGCAAGAAAATGAAGATGCCAGCAGAGAACAAGCCCTGTCAAGGGATGCTGCAGACATCTTCAGAGACAAGGGCAATGCCAGTGCAAACAGGATATTCACAAAGATGGGTATGTCCAAGCTGCTTCCCACCATATATTGCACATGCTGGCCATAGATGCAACTATTTAATATCTTCCTAGATGGGTTTGTATCTCACTTTGCTATGATTTATACTTTGAATATTCTTATTGGGGGATTGCAATGTTATTCTGTGATGTCCATACAATAGTATTCTTTTGATTTTTTTCCAGTGACTAATGGATGAAGTGGCTTAAATTTCAGAGGAGATTGTGGGTTGGGACAACTGAGCAATATTAGGATTGTTAATATTTGGGGAATTATTGTGTATAGACAGAATGCATATTGATTTATGAGATTGATATACATTTGAGAGAAATGAAAATTGCCATTATTTTTAAATCACAAAGTGAAAGAACTTGATCTTCAGCTTGGCATTCTGGGGGAGTAGGAGGAACTTCAAGAGTGGTTGTAGGTCTTTAGCTGAGAATAGTGCTCTCAAAGAGTATGATATAGGCCTCCACATCTTCATTCTTCCTTTTCCTTCTTGTCATGAGGTCAAAGGTTCTCCTGTACATGCACTCCTGCCTGTCATTCATACCTTATAACAGGCTCAAAGCAAGAGATCAATCATGGATTCAAACATTTAAGCTGTGAAAAATGTTCTCATAATGCAGCAATTCCAGACACATTACAGTCATGGAAGGCTGTATATTTGTTTTTGAAAATTTTGTGTTGTTGTATTTTAGTAGTGTTTTAAATGAAAAAAGTTAAATTCATATCAATCAAGCTATCCTTCCTTCCTTCTTTCCTTCCTTCCTTCCTTTCTTTTTTTCTTTCTTTCCTTCTTTCTTTTTCTTTCTTTCTTTCTTTCTTCCTTTCTTTCTATTGTGAAAATACCGTATAGAGGGGTTACAATTACATCGGCAAGGTAATGAGTACGTTTCTTATCAAGCATTGTTGCTTCCTCCTTTGTTTCCCTCTCCCATCCCTTCCAATCTCCTTCCCCCCCAATCCCCCACCACCACCCGCGCCAAAGTTGTAAAGTTCATTTTTGGACATAAGATCTTGTACATCTCATTGTTGCAATGGGTCCATCTGTATCCCTATTTAAAAAATTTGTTTTTTCCCTTCCTCTCCACAAATTATTACCAACATCAAATACAGTGAAAACAGAGGTTATACCGAGGGAGAGGGACATAAAAAACAATGAAGAAATATCTTATAAATATGTTAGAAATTATAGCAAGAAAGAAATACTATTTGAGTCCTTATCTTGGGATTAATTTCGCCTAACATCAACTTACCTGACAGTTTCTGCTTGCCTCAGATATATACTAGTTATTGCAAATAACTAGTAAACCATGGGACCTATATTTCTTTGGGCCTCTTATTTAACTTAATATGCTTTTTTCCAAATCTTTCCATTTCCTAACAAATGTGGCAATGTCATTCTTTCTGATGGAGGCATAGAATTCCATTGTGCATATATGCCACATTTTCTTCATCTATTCATCTACTGAGGGGCATCTGGGTTGGTTCCATATCTTAGCTATGGTAAATAATGCTGCAATAAACATAATCGTGCTGGTAGCTTTAGTATGGTCTTGTTTGTGATCACTTGGGACCCATTACAACAATGAGATATACAAGACCTTATGTCAAAAAACGAACTTTACAACTTTGGTATGGGGGGAGGTGGGGGGAGAAGAGAAGGGATGGGGAAGGGGAAACAAAGGAAGAGGCAATAATACTTGATAAGAAATGTACTCATGGGCTGGGAAGTTGGCTCAGTGGTAGAGCGCTTGCCTTGCATGCCTGAGGCCCTGGGTTTGATTCCTCAGCACCACATAAGCAAAAAGAAAAAAGCCGGAAGTGGCGCTGTGGCTCAAGTGGTAGAGCATTAGCCTTGAGCTGAAGAGCTGAGGGACAGCGCTCAAGCCCAGAGTTCAGGCCCCACGACTGGACCCCCCCCAAAAAAAAGAAATGTACTCATTACCTTGCCCATGTAATTATAATCCCTCTGTACGGCATTTTCATAATTAAAAACTAATAATAAATTAGAGATAAAAAGAAGAAAACAGAATACCTTCATAATTCAAACTTTTAATCTTGCCTACTTTATATTTTTTAGACTTAGAATCTATGTCATTCAACATTAAATTATAATGTCTTAAGAAAAGTAGTCTAAACATTAACAAAGAACATAAAATGCTTAAGAACAAATCTGAAATTTGAAGATCCACCACATAGTAGGCATAGTGTCATAAGCTTGCAATCCTCCACTAGCCAGAAGACAGAAACGGAAGACTGTAATTTAAGGTTAACCTGGGGAAAGTTAGAAAGACCATATGAACATCTGTATTGAAGTTGTGATTCAAGTGGCAAAAATGCTTTTTGTGTTTGGATTTAATACAGTGTTCTGAAAGAAAGGAATAGAAAAGGAAATGAAAGAATAGGTACATGATAGATAAATACATTGATGAATAGACATAAATTGACCATAATATTATACTCCTATTTAATTTTAAGAACTTTGAATTATCTCCAACATCGTAAAAGCATTGTTCATAATAGCATGTACTTGGAACATGAAATTGTTTTTGTTATTGTGAAAATACTGTACAGAGGGGTTACAATTACATGGGCAAGATAATGAATACATTTCTTATCAACCATTGTAGCCTCCTCCTTTGTTTCCCCTTCCCATCCTCTCCCCGCCTTCACCCAATCCTCCCAGCTCTCCCCCCCCCCATCAAACTTGTAAAGTTCGTTTTCGACATAACGACTTGTACATCTCATTGTTGCAATCAGTCCACCTGTATCCCTATTTAAACGATTTGTTTTTTCCTTTCCCCTACACAAATTATACCGACATCAAATACAGTGAAGTATGTCCCTCCCCCACAGTATAACCCCTGCTTTCTCTGTATTTGATGTCGGTATAGTTTGTGGAACATGGAACTGTAAAGGTAACAAATTATGGTAAAGAAATGTTTGCTTGTAGACAAACACCCAATATAGAGTCAAAAATGATGAGCTAAATTTAAATTTTGAAAGTACATATTTTCTTTTGGTGAAATCTATTTTACTGATTCTCCTTACAGAAATAAAAGAGGGAACATCCAACTAAAAATCATTTTACTATGTTTGAATATGCCATCTCCAGAATGAGCAGAAACAGAGGGTACAGAGCGCTTAAGACTTACCTCTGTATCCTGGTAAATAGCCAGCCAAGAGGAAATGTTGCTGGATGTACTAACAGGGATTTACAATAAGCAGACTTTTAGTTATTTGTTGTTCTAGAGAGCTGAATCTCAGTGCCAAAATTTTAGGCTTTGATGGTCACAAGTTCAGTGAAAATTTTAGTTTGTTACTTTTAAACAAGTTTCCAATAATCATAACATTAAAATTGCTGAGAATTTAGTGCAATGAGGTATTTGTCTCCTTTAAATAAGATTTTTTTCTTTAAAAATCATGAATAAAACAATCGCTACTGAAGATATACTTGAGATACACACACACACACACACACATATATATATATATATATATATATTTATATCACTTATATGTGTTTGTGTGTGTATAAATATATATCACTATTCCACATCAGGACTTCCAGAATTATTCTCTAAA
Organism: Dipodomys spectabilis; assembly: GCF_019054845.1. Classification (NCBI taxonomy): domain Eukaryota; kingdom Metazoa; phylum Chordata; class Mammalia; order Rodentia; family Heteromyidae; genus Dipodomys; species Dipodomys spectabilis. The sequence continues at coordinate 16,121,659 of NW_024870709.1, forward strand.
TATGGACAACATATTTGCATCACAGGTAAATTTTTTAAACAAAATTTTTAAACAGAAACTACTAACAAGTTCCAGTGTTTCAGAAAATTTGGATTGTGTTATGTCTTTTCACTTCACGACCTTAAGTGGACACCACTGGTATTCAAGTTAGAAAGACAGGAAAAATAAAGAGCAGACACAGATTTGTCAAAGAGAGGAATGGGAAAGTATATGAGGAAACACAAATTAGAACACAAGATGTTAGGACTTCAGCTCTCCCAAAACAGAATAGGTAAGAAAGGTGACAAGACATAAACTCAGTAGCCCCACACATATACTAACAAGAAAAAAATGCTCTTCATCTGAAATATCATCAAATTTTGAACTTTAATGTTGTTAGTTAGATAATAGGGAAAAGTGACATTTTTGAATGATGGAAGTAAATGCAGTATTACCTGAAAACTTTTTCAGACATGCAAATAAAGATTTTACTTAGAATTTATTAATACATTATTATAATAGAACATATTATTCCATTGATGTGTCCTATTTTATTATTTGTATTCCTCTATTATTGTATTCTTTTCATTTCAGTATGCCATGCAATTTTTATAGAGAGAGAAATGTCAACCAACTACATTATCAAAAGAATGACTCTGCCCATTAGTTCACTGATTCTGCTTTTCCTCATGTTTCCTCTGGTGCAAAGACATAAATGATGTATCTGTCTGTCCTGGATTTAGCAAGAAGAAAAGAGAATTTTTTTTTATTGATCTGGATGAGAAAAAATACCATTTTCTTTTGCAGACATCACTAAACACACTGTCATTCCCTCTGAATCACGCTTACATATCTTCCTGGAGGTATCCACTTGACATTGTATTGCTCAATCATTTACATCCACTAAGAGACAGGATACAATTTGTCTTATAGTATTTACCAGCCATTCAATAATGAAAGATGCTAATATCAGGGTTCTTCCATGCCACGACATGTGATTTCTTCAACTCCATTTCTCTATTAGCAGAAGAGAATTTCTTTGGAAAATTTCCAACTTGAGCTTACTTTATTTTCAGAATGACAGTATTGTAGGTGGGAATGTGCTACTAAGTAGCAGGAAACCTGGCCATTAAAATCTACAACCTTGGGTAATCCTCACTTTTGCTTTCAGAATCATAGTATTTTCACCACAAAATTAAGGTTGATAGAGTACACACTTTATGTGGAATTTTTTTCTTATTTTCCTTTTTTTGCCCCTTAAGTAGACATTTTATTTTATTTTTTTAACATTCTTTTTTTTAATTATGAAAATACAGTACAGAGGGATTACAATTACATGGGCAAGATAATGAGTACATTTCTTATCAAGCATTGTAGCCTCCTCCTTTATTTCCCCTTCCCATCCCTTCCCATCCTCCTCCCCCGCCCCACCAGATTTGTAAAGTTCATTTTCAACATAATGATTCTTACATCTCATTGTTGCAATGGGTCCACCTGTATCCCTATTTAAACGATTTTTTCCCCTTCCCCTCCACAAATTATACCGACATCAAATACAGTGAAAGCAGGGGTTATACTGTGGGGGAGGGACATACAAAGCAACAAAGAAATAATCTTATAAATGTGTTACAAAAAATCGCATGAAAGAAAAAAAATACATTTGAATACATATCTTAGGGTTCATTTCCCTAACATCACCTTATCTGACCTTTTCTGCTTGACTCAGACATATACTAGAAGACTCCACATAGAACTTCCCTATCACCCAGCAATCCCACTTTTGGGCATTAACCCAAATGTTTACAAACAAGACCACACTAAACCTACCAGCACGACTATATTTATTGCACATTATTTACTATAGTGAAGATATGGGACCAACCCAGCTGCTCATCAGTAGATGAATGGATCAAGAAAATGTGGTATTATACACAATGGAATTCTATGCCTCCATCAGAAAGAATGACATTGCTCCATTTGTTAGGAAATGGAAAGGCTTGGAATTTTTTTTTTTTAATGTAATGTGAACTAGAGATTTCAGGCTATTGCTGTTGCACTGAGGACTGGAATGGCAGAGATTTATAAATCAATTTAGCCATGTAAACCTTCTATGGTAGATGAAAGGTTCTAGGGCACTCATAGTTATCATGTATATAAGGCATCCTTTATGATCTCCAACAACATCTTAATGGAAGGAAAATTAGTAAACTATAAAGAACAGGGGCAGAGAAGTTCAGCATTTCTTCATGTGTCTATTGTCCATCCTTCTTTCCTCTTCAGAGAAGTTTCTCTTTAAGTCTTTAGCCCACTTATTTATTGGGAAGCTGTTTCTTTGAAGATTTGTTGTTGGGGGATTTAATTTTTTGAGTTCCAGGTGTATTTTAGATATGAGACCCTTGTCAGTTGTATGGCTACTGAAGATCTTCTCCCAATCCCTGGGCTTTCTATTGATCTTGCTAGCTATGCCTTTGCCATACAGAAGCTCTGCAATTAGATGCATTTGTCCAACCTTTCTTTGATTTGTTATGTTTCTGGGTCTCTATTAAGAAAATGTTGGCCTGTGCCAAGGAGACCTAGGGTTTCTCCTATTCTATCCTGTAATGTTTTCAAACTGTCTGCTTTGACTCTGAGGTCTGTGATCCATTTGGAGTTGATTCTGGTGCAGGGTGATATATAAGGATCTAGCTTTAGTTTTCTACTTGATGAATGGCTCAAGAAAATGTGATATATATATATATATATATATATATATATATATATATATATATATATATATACACAATGGAATTCTATGCCTCCATCAGAAAGAATGACATTGCCCCATTTGTTAGGAAATGGTAAGACTTGGAAAAAATTATATTAAGTGAAGTAAGCCAGGCTCAAAGAAACATAGATCCCATGGTTTCCCTTATTTGCAATAACTAGTATATGTCTGAGGCAAGCAGAAAAGGTCAGATAAGTTGATATTAGGTGAAATGAACTCCAAGATAAATATTCAAATGTTTTTTTTCTTTCTTGTGATTGTTTCTAACATATTTATAAAATGATTTCTTTGTTGCTTTGTATGTCCATCCCCCATGGTATAACCTCTGCTTTCATTGTATTTGATGTTGGTATAATTTGTGGAGGGGAAGGGAAAAAACAAACCGTTTAAATAGGAATACAGGTGGACCCATTGCAACAATGAGATGTACAAGTCGTTATGTTGAAAAACGAACTTTACAACTTTGGCCGGGTGAGGACTGGGAGGGGGGGGATGTGGGCAAGGAAGATGGGAAGGGATGTGAAGGGAAAACAAAGGAGGAGGCAACAGTGCTTGATAAGAAATGTACTCATTATCTTGCCCATGTAATTGTAACCCCTCTGCACGGCATTTTCACAATAAAAATTCTTAAGAAAATAACAGGGACAGATTATAAAACAGATGAAATAAAATAATGTTCCTTATCAACTTTGCTCCTCCTAATTATCTATTTGAAGGCTATTCATCAGAACTTTCACTTCTTAGTATAAACACTTTTGAAAGCAATTAGAACAAACATAACATAATTAGAAAGATTTTCAGAATGTGAGAAAAGGATGACAGCCATACTCCACGTAGCCAGCTAGGAAGTGAAGAAAAGGGCTTGTGGACTTCTGTGGTGAGGCTGGCTTCTAATCACCATCCTTCCCATTTCTGTCTCCCAAACAGCTAGGATCACATGAATGAGCCACTCACACAGGTACTTTCTGCGTTTTAAGCGGAATTCACTATAAATTGTACACATGAATATACTGTATTTCTATCACATTCTCTTCCCCTTGGATCACTTTTCCTCAACTGTCATCCCACTTTCCCCAACGGTCCTCTTTGTACATTATTCTCTTTGTCTTTTTCTGCCATTTTATAGATCATTAAGAAATACAGTCTATACTAAGACATAGAAAAGAACACATTTGAGAGCATAGTAGATAGACCTGTCCAGAGCCTCAGAATAGTTACCCAAAACAGAGCCATATTACTCAGAGACAGGTAGAAAATCACATTTTCATTTTAATATTGATAACATATTAATTTCCTGTTTCATGATTCTCTCAGTTTGATGAGAGGAAGTCATTTGTTAAGTTTAAAGTCATTAAGTTTCCTTTGCATACTATCAGTGTTCATTGGGCTTCCTACACAATTACAGAAACTATGGTAATTAGGACAGAGATGCTAGAGGAGGGGAGAGGTGATATGGCTGTTTACCTCCTGCAAATGTTATTATGATAAGCAGTATTTTATTCTAATCTCTAGTTAGTCCTAATAAATTAGTGTTGTTCTAACAACACACACACACACACACACACACAATGAATAAATCAGAAAAAGTTCTAATAGATTAAGCAAGAAATTTAACAAAGAAGAGAAAGAATGAAAGAGAAATATGGGTGTGGGTGGTTTGCAAATATGAAAAATATTAAGTCGGAGATTCTACAGGTGTAAGTAATATCATTTAGAATAAAAAAGAGGATGGAATTCAAAGCAAATATAAAGAAACTGAGGTAACTTTTCTCCTCTAAAAAGAGAAGATAAAGACAAGGTTTTATGGATATAGATTTGTAGATTTGCTGGGGAAAAGATGAGAGAATTCCAATCTGATAGATTCTATTTCTGTGCAACAAATTCTATGACATTGTCAGGCATAGAACATGTATGTTGGAGAGATTAGAAAGCCTACGATGTTTGAGAGCAACAGGAATAATTTGTATAAATTCATAGTCTGTAAGAAATGTGGTAAAGCAAGTCATACAGGATTTAATTTTCTTTTCATCAGCCAGTTTTGAAGAAATGATTAGTACAGACATTATTTTTAAGGAGTTTAAAACTACTGTAATGGATAATATAACTTTGAATAAGAGGCTTAATCCCTAGAAAAAACAAAATAATGTTGTGAAAAATAGTGTAGTAGATAAGGTAAGAAGGCAAAACCTGCAGGTAGTCTCCATCATATGCCGGCTTCAGTTCCTGAACAAGTTTTATAATATAGAATTTAAATGTTTTTCTATGAAAATTGGAATGATCATAAATTTGATTTCGTATACTTGATGAATAAAGGATTTAGTAGTTTTTGAACAAGTAGCATAAAGCCTGATTGTTATTCACTTTTCAAAAATGATATTATAATTTTCCTTAGTTCCTGACAACATAACCAGGACCAACACACACACACACACACACACACACACACACACACACACACAGATATAAAATATACAGACAAAATGTGATAGTTAATCTTGTTTTATTGGGTTGAGAAGTATCTACAAGACTTCTTGTGAGAATATTTTTTAGGCAAAATGAAGGGTAATTAATGGATGTGTGTGACAAAAAGGAACAAAAAAGGAAAAAGACTACATGCACATACATTTTCTCTCTTACTTCCAAACCACCATAAGATGGTCAACTCTGCTCCACCATGCCCTCTGATATTCAGCCTCACCATCAGCCTACAGCGAACGATGGAGCCCAGTTGACAATGGACTGAAACTCATGAAACCGTAACTAAAATTTATCTCTTCATCCTTAATTTCAATTTCTCATTTACTAGCCACATAAACAGAAAAATAACTACTGCAGTCACCACCCCTCTTTCCTAGAGAATCACTAAGCATTCCAAATTAAACAGCTATATCTAAAAAATATTAAGAGAATAAATGTATCTGCTGAAATTAGTAATGACTTTTTCTACACTGTAGGGATTCACAAACAGGATAGACAATTTGTACAGGAAGAGTGGTTTTATCTTTGTTTATGTTGACACAACACAATACATAAGACTGGATGTTATTTATTACTGATTTGAATTCAACAGGACTATCTTTGCTAATCACTCATCTACTTTTAGTTGCTAATTTCTCTGATACTTTTATATCTTTTTCTTAATATATTTTTATTGTAAAGGTGCTGTAAAGAGGGTTACAGTTGTTACAGTTACATGAGCTAGGTAATGAATCCATTTCCTATTGAGCCTTGTTACTCCCTCTTTTATATTTCCCCTACCATCACTTTCCTCTCCTGGATCCTCCCTGCAAAAGTGTAAAGTTCGTTTTCAACACAGTGTCTTGTACATCTCATTGTTACAATGGATTATCCTGTAACCTTATTTCAGCATTTTGTTATTTCCTTTCCCTTCCTCAAATTAGAAAAATGTAAATACAAGATGCAGGACACCAGAATCAAATACTGTGACAACAGGGGTTGATACTTTTATTTCTTGTCTTAAGCCTTGGTGATATTGGGTTAAAACTCAGAGTTTGGTTTGGCTTTATTCTCCACTTCCTACTTTTTAAGTGGTTAATAGGATATAAGACTCTCTTGTATTAGTCTGGAGTTGGCTTGATATTTTTTAGTGTCCATGTATGGTAAATAATAGCATAACAAACATTGATAAGCCTATTTAATATATTTTCTGACCTTAATCATCTGACACATGATTAAGAATAAAAAGGATAGTATTTTATTTTCTAATTTTTAATCTCTAGATGCTGTGTACTTCCCTGCATTATCCAATCCATGAGATGTTTAATGTACGAATTGATAAAGGATATAGATGAATCATTTTAAATGTATTATTATTGTAAAGGTGATGTACAGAAGGATTACAATTACAGAGGTCAGGTAATGAGTGCATTTCTCCTTAAACATTGTTATCTTCCTTCCTTTTCTCCCAAAATTTTCCCTCCCCAACCCCCTCACCCCCAAGTTGTATAGTTTGCTACATAGTTTTAGTATCACTTCTGAATTAGTTCACCCTTTGCCCACTGTTTCTGTTCTTCCCCTTACCTTCCCCCAAATAGTTAAATTTACACACACACACAAAAGTACAGAACTCAAAAGCAGTGACAAAATGGAAAAACAAACAAATAATGAAATCTAAAAGAAAACAAGCAAAACAACAACAACAAAAAAACTCTTGTTTCCATTTCTTGGTGTTCATTTTGATGAACATCATTTGATATGATCATATGCAAATAACTATTGAGCATTTGTTATCCTCTCCTAAGACTATCCTCTGGTCTCCCTGTGTGAATGTTTGCAATCTTGTTTAATTTATCATGTCCAAGTGTAGTTTTTGTCTTTTACCATTCATTGTGTTGACTTGTAGATTTATAAGTAAAGTCTAAGTAGTAGAAATGAGGGACACTGTGTACCCTGTGTTTCTTTTGATCTTGCTCACTTTCTCTAATATAATTTTTGAAAGTTATTTGCATTTCTTCATGAATGGGGCAATATCATTCCTTCTGATGGAAGCATAGACGTGAGTGTGTGTGTGTGTGTGTGTGTGTGTGTGTGTGTGTGTGTGTATGTGTGTGTGTGTGTGTGTGTGTGTATCACATTTTCTTGACCTTGTCTGCTGAGGGTCACCTGAGTTGATTACATATCTTGGCTATGGTATACAATTCTGCAGTGAACATGATTGTGCTGGTACCTTTAGAGTGGATACATTTGTTATTAACTGGACAATACCCAGGAATAGAATTTCTGGGTAATAGGCAGCTCTATGTTTACCCTTTGAGAAGACTCCATACTGCTTTTCAGAGTAATTTGAGTTTACATTCCCCCCAACAATGTAGTAGCATTCCCTTTTGGCCACATTCCCACCAGAATCTGTTATTGTTAGTTTTCTTGATTATGGCAATGCTAACTGGACTGACATGGATTCTCAATGTCATTTTGATTTGCATTCTTCTTGAGTTTCAAACAGTGGAAGGTGTACATAAGATGAAACAGTGTAAGGACAATGAACTCCAAAGGCAAAGGATATTGTCACTGTCTCTTTTGATGGTAGGCTTTCCCATTCATTTGAAAATTATAAAATAGAAGTATCTATGAGAGATTTCCAATATCTTAAAAGTTTAATTCTTCTATCACCATTCTCTATCATGTATTCTATAGCTTAACATTCCATCAGAATTAAATAGAACAGAAAAAGGAACATTTTCTTCGAGATTTGGTTTGGTGGACTTAACAGATCAGTCCAAGTGACAACCAGAACTGTTACATAATTATCATATTTACAGAGCCTAAAACCTTAATTAAGCTCCACACTCAAGATTTGAGTACTTGTTACTTAATAAAATAGTATTTTCTTCTATTTTATATTTTTTCTATGCGAATACAAGGATTTTTCTACATTGTTTCTTCTTTCTTAGAACATCAGTATTGGTAGCTGTGAGACAAGAAAAATAATAATGCTTTTGATGGTATATTGATAATAATATTTACCTTCACCTTGTTTATTTGAAAGGATTAAAATAAACCTTAGCAGGAAGTATGGGTTGCACAATGGATTTGAAATATAGATTCACATGTCAAAATGGAGGCCTAAAGGACATTTATGAAAGTTGGAATTATGTAGAAGTGATAGTTGAAACTATGACATTGTAAATAGGGAGATTGTTGAGATAGAAAGGGTAAAGGACACATCATTTATATATTCCCGTATGAGAGGAATGAAGGAGAAATAAAATTTAGCAGTCAAATGATAGTGAAAGTAAGTAGAAAATTGGAAAGAAATAACAAAATAACAGCTTAAGAGGCAAAGGGTACAGAAAATTTAATTAAAATTATGAAAGTTAATACTAATTAGTAGTACAAAACATCATGATAACCTAAGACAAATTTATTGTGCCTTTTTTATTTTAAAATTTAGGTTTTGTATTCAAATGTTTTTTTTTTCTTTCATGCGATTGTTTCTAACACATTTATAAGATTATTTCTTTGTTGCTTTGTATGTCCCTCCCCCACAGTATAACCCCTGCTTTCACTGAATTTGATGTCGGTATAATTTGTGGAGGGGAAGGGGAAAAACAAATCGTTTAAATAGGGATACAGGTGGACCCATCGCAACAATGAGATGTACAAGTCCTTATGTTGAAAACGAACTTTACAACTTTGGTGCGAGGTGGGGGTAGGGGAGGTAGGGCGGGGAGCACTGGGTGGGGGCCGGGGGGAGGATTGGAAGGGATGGGAAGGGGAAACAAAGGAGGAGGCTACAATGCTTGATAAGAAATGTACTCATTATCTTGCCCATGTAATTGTAACCCCACTGTACAGTATTTTCACAATAAAAAAAAGAATATTGAGAACATTAAAAAAAATAGGTTGTAATGGAAGATTATCAGATTGTATACCTGTTCAAAACCTACCATCAGGAAGTGGCACTGTAGCTCAAGTGGTAGAGCGCTTGCCTTGACCTGAAGAGCTGAGGGACAGCGCCAAGGCTCAGAGTTCAAGACCCACGACCAACCAAACCAAAACCTACCATTGGAAATTTAGTCACAAGTTCTATTACTTGTTTCATTATCCTAGTATGTCTTTTTAAACTTATATATACATCAAATTTAATAATCCATGTAAAAGTTTTTGATGAAGTTTGACAGAAACTTAAAAAAATGTCATTTTTTAAAATTAAAATTAGAATTTAATTTGAGTTTTCCTCTCCAACCAGATTCACGCCTCCCCTACGTTATAAAGTTCATTTCCAACATAGTGTCTTGTATTGGTTCAACCTTATCCTTTGTCTCACCATTTGGTTATTCCCTTTCCCTTCCCAAATCTGATAAACATATAAACAAGACACAAGGTACCAAAAACAAAAAACAGTGACATTGAGGTATAAACTAAAGTAGAAGAAAAAAAGTAAATAATGGTAAGTTAAAAAAATAACTTCATACAGTGCGACACAAAAACAAAACTTGTTTCGATATACTGGAGTTCATTTTAATTAGCATCATTTTATATGGCCATATATACATAGCTATTGAGCTATTGACATCCTCTGTTAGGGGCATTGTAGACATATACTAATTACTATAGATGAAGGAAACTATGGAGCCTATGTTTCTTTGACTTACTTTATGATTTTTTTCAAGTCTTTCCATTTCCTTATGAAGGGGATGAGGCCATTCACTCTGATAGAAGCATAGAATTCCAGTGTGTGTGTGTGTGTGTGTGTGTGTGTGTGTGTGTGTGTGTGTGTGTGTGTATTGTATTACATTTTCTTGTTCTATTCATCCACTGAGAGGTATCTGGGTTGGTTCTGAAGTTAGATAAATGGAATTGCATTAAACTTCAGAGCTTCTACCTGGCAAAGGACATAGCTAGCAAGATAAATAGAAAACCCACAGACTGGGAGAAGATCTTCACTTGCTGTACAGCAGACAAGGGACTCATATCAAAAATATACCTAGAGTTAAAAAACAAAACAAAACAAAAACTTCCAATAACAAATCCTCAAAGAAACAGCCACCCATTAATAAATGGGCTAATGAGCAAAAAACACTTCTCTGAAGGAAATAAGAATAGCCAATAGACACATGAAGAAATGTCCAACATCTCTGAACCATAAAAGAAATGTAAATCAAAACCACCTGAGATTCCACCTCACCCCAGTTGGACTGGCCATTATGAAGAAAACAAATAATAGTAGATGCTCACGGGTTGTGGCCAAAAGGGAATGCTACTACACTGTTGGTAGGAGTACAAACCTGTTAAATCACTCTGGAAAGCACTATGGAGGTTCCTCAAAATACTAAACATAGAACTACCCTATGATCCAGCAATCCCACTCCTGGGCATTTACCCAAATGACCACAAACTAGGACACACTAAAGTTAACATCACAACTATGTTCATGCAACATTGTATACCATAGCTAAGAATGGAACCAACCCAGATGCCCCTCAGTAGATGAATGGATCAAGGAAAAATATTTAATAAATGCCACAGTAGAGTAATCAATCTATTACCCCTCAGGGTTAAATTTTCATTTAGATTTATATACATTTTTTATTCTTTTAGATTTTATAAATTTAATTTTATTGTCAGTGTGATGTATAGAAGGATTTGCACTTGCATACATAAGGTAATGAATCAATTTCCTGTTGAATATTGTTACCCCCCTTCATTTTTCTCCCACTTTCCCTCCCCTTCAATTCCCTACCCCTTCCATCCAAGTTGTAAAGTTCATTAAAATAAAACTTGTTTGATCTTACGTCTAATGGACTAGAATTTCATGATGAAAAGAGAAATATTGATATAAAAATAAACACAACAAAATGGCAGAACTATAGCCATAATGGCAAGGTTACATATGGTAAACAAAATATGTTTTACTCTACTTAAAGGGAGGAGAAAAGGAAGAGATAGATCAGAAAGTAGAGGTAATCGTCATTACTGAAAAGACTAACATATTTTAAGAAAGAAAAAATTTAGAAAGTATGAATAGTAGAGTTCAGTTTATTACTGAGAAAAAAAATATTAGTAAGCCATATCACAGAACTTTATAATACAGTCATTTAATGATTTCTAAAGCATTTCTTAGAATTAAAACATAACTGTTTATAGATATTTATCATATAATTTCATCCCAGTCATAGGATGTGGATGCAATGTGATAATTGTTTAATGCCTCAAATTAAATGATTAGACAAAAATTGTATTTGAATATGATCAATTACAAAGCACCCTATAATGTGTTAAAAGATCAGACTTAGATCTAGAAAGTCTTATCTCATAATTTTTATAAAATAATTCAGCAAAGGTCAAAAAATGTAAATGAGAATGAAATGGGTGCCAGATACGTATTCCAGTTTAATTTGTCCATGTATTTGCATTTCTGAAACACTTATTTTACTGTCAATAAAATTATTTCCTCATAATTTTTCTACCACATGTAAATTTCTTTGTAAAATGTATGTACTATTTGAAATATTTTTCAAATAAAATGTATACTTTATGGTTATAATTCCTTTCCCTCAAAGAACAGATTATGGAAGGAAAAAAATCAGTGTGATTTTTATTAAATTTTAGATATAATTACTGGTCTTATGTTGAAGCTGTGCAACCAGAAGTCTGGCTTTTTTAATGAGGGACATGTTTTGTTAAGCTTTCTCATCACACCAACTCATCTTCTAGCATTTTAAAGTATAAAGTACATTAGAATATATTTTTTCTGGAAGAACACTTCCATATAAATTGATGTATGTAAAATCCCCATAAAATTCTCTCTTCTTGTGTCTGATGGGTTTTTTTGTCTTTTGTTTTGTTTGTGTGTTTACGTTTGGGGCTAGTCCTTAAAATCAAAGCAAACACACAGGACCAATGCAGTCATTTGAACTTTGCTGTAAAAATGAAGGAATTGAGAGTTCTGTTTATAGAGGAAAGCCCTGTTATGTTTACATAGAGAAAAAGGCAGCACAATTTCTTCCCCAGGGAAAGACATCCCCTGTTGATTTATGTCTCCAACATGAGAATAGCACAGCAGATGCATCTGCCTGGAATAAAGTATATACATATCACAGATTTAAACCACATCAAACTTACATTTGAAGTTGTGAATTGTGCTTTTTTTCTTTCTATATGTAATTACAGAATAGGGTAAATGTGAAAGTTAACTTCTATTTAATGTACCCATTACAAAGATATATATCTATATCTATATCTATATATTGCTAAAAAAGAAATGAAACATTTTATTTATTGGCTTAGTAAGATGTAAGTGAAAAGAAGAAAAATTTAGGACATGTAAGACATGCAGAAAAGGAATTTGGAAAACAAGCACTAATGTACGAAAATTTCCTTGCACTCCATGAGCAGGCTGAGAAATTAGAATTTACTGCATGAAGATTACAAGTTTAAGTTTTGATTAAAGTGCAATGCATTTTTGTGCATATCATTGAACAACATATTCTTCTTTGGACTGTTTTATTGAATGCATCTGCTCTTTGGAAAACAGCTATAGCTTCCATCTTCCTCAAAAATTGTATTAGAATGTGCAGCAAGCAAACAGACAAGCACTCAGTCTTTCTAACTATATATATTTTCATTTGGGTTATACCAAGTGTCTGGTACCCTGAAGGTTGGCTAGATCTTTGAGTTCTGAGAAAGTACATAAAATAAATCACTGCATGGTAAAAGGACCCCAGAGCAGACTTCAGTAATAATTGTCAACTTTATGTTTGCCTCTCATGGCATAAAATAGGCCTGTGTGCTTTTCCAACCATTAATTTAATTCATACTCACCAAATTTTATGTTTTCCATTTGCATTGGGAAACAAAAAGGATTGATGATGATCTGCCAGTTGTACCCTAAGGTGCAGAAAAATGCTCTGCACTGGATAAGGAAATTGCCAACTAAAAATCATTTGCACAAGATCATTATGCCTTCAGTTTTAGAAAGCACGATTTAGTCAAGCCCTGTCTTATGAGCAGAACACCATTAGCACGTGAAATATTTGACCTAATAGATCTTCCTTCCATACTAAAGAAATTAATAGTGGCTTCGGAAAATGCTGAGTAGGAAACCATTTGCTTTACGGGCTGTCCTACGAAAATTATCTTAACATACATTGAATAATCAAACAATAAAAGAGATAAAACTTCAAAATTGATTCAAATCATAGTGAAGTATGGGTTATTTTTTCAATTCTGCTTACTTTTGTTAAAAAATAAATGACGAATCTGTTGTAACTTTCTCTAATATACATGATAGTACTGATGATACTTTGAGAAACAAAATTGTGATTCATTATAGTGTGATAAATTATTTCCAGAATTTCAGGGCTCAAATGCACAGAATGTCAGAATCAAAGTAAAACTAGTCATTTTGATATTTTCATAAGAAACCAGTAATGTTCTAAATCCATAACACTCACAACATCACACCATTTCTGTGTTTTTTTTGTTGTTTTGGTTTTTTTTTCCTTCAGATATAGAACAATGACAAGCTCCCAGTAGGTTATTGTTAGAGTTCAGTTAAGTGTTTTATTAAATGTGATCTACAAAGCTGTTTTGATAAGGACAGCCATACAGATTTGAACTCTCCCTAAGTGAGTACTTTCCCTCTGCTAACATTTACTTTGGGTTTTGAATTCATGTCTCAAAGCATCCATGATTATCATTCATATTGAAATAACCAGATCATTAAATATGCAAATGTTTAAACTTGCTACCTAAGATTCATCCTTGAAGTTCTCAAGCTTTATTTTTCTCATTGCCTAATATATCCAACCAAAAAGAATATGTATCTCTACTTCCATCATCAGCAATGTAAATCACAGCTTCTATGATTATTTGTTCTAAATCCTTGGACCTAAATAACCTCCATGTCTTGTTTGATTTTCAATTACCAGAGTATGGATTATGTGAAGACAGAATTAGATAAGTACAGGTGCAGTTTCTTATTTAAAGCTCGGTGGGGTATTTCCTTAGTGAAACCAGAGCAAATCCTAATAGTTTCAAATAGATGTTATTTGCTAACCTGCATGAGAGCAAAGTGAGTTTTAACAGCAGGTGATGGCCACAGTATTCCAAAGAGGACAACATGAGTTGTAGATGAGGAATTGTGCCTGGAAAATCTTGCCTTTGTAACACTGCCCAATTCTGTAAATGACTCTCTCACTTATTTCAACCTTCTCTAGCCAGCCATTGGTTGGTTTATTCTATTTAAATTACCCTATCTCAGCTTCTGGTATAATCAGAATAGTAGGCAACACTGCTCAACTCATTGCTCCTGCAGTGCTCAGCTCCATAGGAGCCAAAACATAATGGACCGACATAATGGATGACTGAATTGGAAATAAAAATAAGCTATTTGTTTGAAATTCACCTCCCATTTATTATAAACTTGCATAGGAGGTCTTCTAAGAATCTGTAGGGAAGCCTTGTCTGGAAAAGTTATATAATATATGTTTATGTTCTGACAGTGGAATATACTTGTGATTATGATAGTCTTTCATAGCACTGAATTTACTTCTTTTCTGTCTTCTTTTTTTGTAAGAGAGCCTTGTGGAAATTAAAATACAAGTCTTATAACCAAATACATGCATAATACCATGTTAGTTATAAGGGACAAAGTCATGCAGTGACATAGGCACACAGTCATAAATCACACATGATAATTATAGTGCAATCATTACAGTGTTTGAAAGGTTCTTTAGCTGAACAATGTGCATAAAATGTTCTTATCAAACTAAGAGATTCATAACTGCATACTATAAGCCCTGAAAAGATTGAGAGTCTGTCACCTAATGATATATAATTAAAAATCACATAAGTCTATTCTGGCTATCTAGAAGAGATATTACTTTGAGCAAAAGCGCTGTGTTTGTTAGAAAGAATTTTACGTGTATTTCACCCTATGAATCATTGAAAATATACTCCTATACATTTTATTTTATTATTATTACCTGATGGTCATTTTGCACTCAGCCATCAAAGTAAAAAATGTATGATTCTTCCGTTGGATATGAGAAAGCATTGATCTTGTATAATTTCCCTGCTCTGAAGAATGATACTTGAAATTTATGACACTTAAATGGAAATTAAGGATGATATATGTGGCTTATAGAAGGAACTACTTCTGGTCAGAAAAAGTTAACATTGGTGGCCTGAAAAATTTGAGATATTTCCTTGAAGCGTCTCAAGAATAGCATTCTTGTGATAGAAGGTTGTAGGTAAAACATTGTGATTGTATCTGAGGCACAATTCCTTTAGCAAGAAGAATTTAAATGAAACTTTATTGTTTTTGACAATTTTAGATGACTAAATTATTTTTTTATTGTGAAAATACTGTACAGAGGGGTTACAATTACATGGGAAAGATAATGAATACATTTCTTATCAAGCATCGTAGCCTCCTCCTTTGTTTCCCCTTCCCATTCCTTACTAAATTATTTTTGTAAGTCAGAGATAAAGTTGGTATACCGCATAATAAACATGAAATAAGTTTGTTTAGAAGATTGGGTTATGAATATTTATCTCTTTTACTATCAATAGGGAAACATAGAAAAAGAATGAAAAAAGCATTGTCGTTTTCTTACAGCTTTTTTGATTTTCAACTTTAAAATTTCCTAAGTAGAATACCATGTACTACCTGAAATGAAAAATATATTATTCTTCATAAGAATGACAAAAATTTCAGTCCCTGTAATTAGTAGCTTAATTAAGCTAATTAATAGCATTTAGTGATAGAAATGCAAAAGGGAAAGTCAACATATTTTGGATCAAAAACATAATTCATACAAACTCAGACAAAAAAAAAAGTAAGTAAAATCAACAATGGGCAATGCAAAGTTGCTAAGAAATAAAAAATAAATTCTGAATAATAATAATACAATCTTATTTATAGTATTTACTTTAATTAGTGCTTAGTGAAATTCAGCTCAACTCTAAAAGATATATGAGACTGTGTTTGTAACAGTCTGATTGTTAACTACATTATTTTTGGAATGCAATTTTAGATAATGTGAATGGAGTATTTAAAGAATAAAAAATAGGATATGATGAGCATTATAATTATACTTTTATCTTCAATTTTATTTATTTATGTGTAACAGGAAAGTGATATTATTTATTTAAAAAGGAAATAATATCTTTTATTACACTGTAACTACATAAAATATATACTAAAATATACAAAATTTTAAATGATTTCCTGGACAGAATGTATATTGCTCCCTCTTATGTTACTCTAAGATTCACATGAATAGATTCCTATGAAGCGTCTTAAATTCACAGTTATATAAAATGACCATTCTTTACTAGACCACAAATATAATACTGTCAATGATTTTATAATGCATTATTAAATTCTTTAAGTATGTTAAAATAATAATGGATTGGCTGTGTATGTCCAGATGTATCATGGGCTAACCATTAGTCAAAGAAAATTAATACAAATTAATTGAATTGTGCATTGTAATTTCACCAAGTTTTTATAAATCCTAAATATCTTCAGTATCATTGGAAACATTGTGAAAATTGTTGCTATTCTTTCATTTTGCTTTAGAGACAAATTGATGTTTTACATAGATTAGAGTCAAGTTTGTAAGACTTTCAGGCTGAAATGCATTGACAAACCATAGTCCATTCACAATGTATGTGTTTTTATAAATAAAATAGGAAATAAATATATAAAATAAATAAAAAATAAAAATTTATTATGTCACATGAGGGAGAAATGTTAAACTGTCTGAAGTCTGTCATTTTTAAACAGAAGAGAAAACTTTTTTCCAGCATTTATTCCATTTTGGTGGCTTACATATGTGAAGAGAAAAATAGTTCAGTGCTCAAAATATATTAATTTTCAGATAGTACTGATATTCTATCTGGTCACAGTGCATATGAGGAGAATTTTTACTTCCTTTTTACCATGTGCTTAATGAATCTATTCTGACTTCCTTGATAATGTGTTTCTACTTTGGTTGAGTGGGATACTTTCAATGGCTTGCAAATTTCATAAATTGTCATTGATATGCAATTCAGTTAAAATTATGCTTATAGCAATAAGCCTTATAGTTATGAACACAATGATATGTGTTGAATTAAGATAATATACTTATGGCTTTTAGGATGGTATTTTCTTATATTAATAGCTACAGTTCAAAGCAGTGTCCATTAACACTTAAACAAATAATAATTTTGTGTAGATAAGGAGCATATTTACAATATATATGCAAAATGTGAATTCATGATAGAAGCTGATAAAGATAACATTTGGAGTTTAAAATCAGCGTAGATCTTTTTGCTTCTTAAGGGAAGTGATCAATTTCTATAACCTTATGGCTCCTCTTATAATAATTCACTTCATACATCTATAACAAAGCTGTAGCTACAACCATTAAGTGTACATCCAAAAAAAGTATAGTCAACCTGTCTCAGAGACATTTACACATATCCATATATTGTGGTAGTAATGATGTCATCTGAGAAATGGGAACAACTAAGTAAAACGATAAAGATGATATATCTTGATCTGTATATTATATACATGAAAACATGTTAAATGGCAAACATAATTCAATACATATCTGGCAAACTTAAGAAAAGTGAAGTAAGAGTTTTGTTGGGAGGTATAAGTTGAATTTGATCAAGACACACTGTATTCATAAACTGCTTTTTTTTTTAATTGTGAAAATGCCACACAGAGGAGTTACAATTACATGGCCAAGGTAATGAGTGCATTTCTTATCAAGCATTGTTGCCTCCTTCTTTGCTTCCCCTTCCTTTCCTTTCCCATCTCCCCTCCCTGCCCTGTTTCCCCCACCCACCTGGCCAAAGTTGTTAAGTTCATTTTCCAGCTAAAGTCTTGTACATCTGATTGTTGCAATGGGTCCACCTGTATCCTTATTTAAACAATTTGTTTTTCCCCTTATCTTCCACAAATTATACCAACATCAAATACAGTGAAAACAGGGGTTATACCGTGGGAGAAGGACATACAAAGCAACAAAAAAATCATATGAATATGTTAGAAACAATCACAAGAAAGAAAAAAAAACATTTGAGTCCTTATCTAGGAGTTCATTTTGCCTAACATCAACTTATCTAACCGTTTCTGCTTGGCTCAGACATATACTAGTAATTGCAAATAAGGGAAACCATGGGACCTATGTTTCTTTGGCTTGATTTATTTCACTTATTATAATTTTTTCCAAGTCTTTCCATTTCCTAATTTCAGAACGAATGACATTGCCCCATTTGTTAGGAAATAAACTGCTTTCTTGAATGGTAACTCCTCTGTACAAGTACCTAAAGAAGAAATATACTCAAAAATTTAAATGAAATAAAATAAAAAATTATGTACAGTATACTACACAGAACTATACTACTCACAGGTTAATTAGAATCCAATATTTAATTAGGTAATTGTAGTTTGTGAGTATAATCTTAGCTACATAAGAAATTGAGGTTGAAGGACAGTGGTTAATAGGCAAGCTAAGCAGCAAGTCTGTAAGACTTCATCAACTGTTAGCCAGCAGTATGTTGGACTTCAGGAATAGCTCAAATGAGATGAAAAGTCATAGATGATAAGCCAGAGAGTATGAAGCACTGAGGTCTAGCTTCACCTAGCCAAAAAAAAACCAATTCCTATCATTTCCAACATGGATGGAAATGAAAATCATTATGATATTAAATAAGGCTGATACAGCAAACCAGGTCTCCCAAAATCTTACTTATACATAGATGATAAAAGAGAAGATCAGTGTATACAAGAAGAGTAGCTTTGGAGAGATTAGGAGAGAAGTAATGTGGGAAGTTTGCTTATGGAGAATTTAGTTACACTTAACTGTCTCAGAGCAAAAATGCTACAGCATCCTATGGTGATGACATAACAAATAACATATATTTCAAGAAGATAACAGGGAAGATTTTGAAATATTTTATTATCAATGAATGATGGCTGTTTGAAAAAAAGATACATTATATTTGACTTAAATATTACACGATGCATACTTGCATTGAAACTTCATAATTTACCCCATTCCTTTATAAAACATTTTATATTTTTAGTACATTTTTATTGTAAAAATACTGTACAGAAGGGTTACAGTTACATGAGCAAGGTAATGAGTACATTTCCTATTGAGCATTGTTGCCTCCTCCTTTGTTTTTCCCCTACCATTCCTTCCCTCCCACCTCCACAATGACTGCCCCCCCCAAAAAAAATTGTAAACTTTGTTTTCAACATAGTGTCTTGTATACTTCGTTGTTACAATGGGTCAACCTGTATCCCTATTTTTGTAGTGGTTATAAAAGAGTTTGAAGAATTCATAGGAAAGTTTTAAAACACTGAGTCAAAATCAACTTGCTGGTTACCATGTTCTTCTTAGTCTCACACTGTTTAATTATCCCTAGGCATTCTCTCATCTCTTTCAATAACGTAGATGGTTCTAAAGTTGACATGATTGATTCTCATGTAGGGAAAATAAAGGGAAGAAACAGTGTATGATCATAGGTTAAAATATATACAATCACTTAAATTTAAACTATGTTGGAAATGATCTGTAAAACTTAGGGTGCTGGGGAAGAGCGAAATAGGGATAAAAATGAGGGAGGTAATAATTTTGACAAAAAATACACTCCCTACCTTACTTATGTAACTAACTCTTATGTACATGACCTTGACAATAAAATTTTAAAAAAATTGGAAAGCTTCAACAGCTGGTTTATCAGGTACAGGAAAAAAAATATAAGCTTGAAGGTAAGTCATTTGAAGTTATCCGAAAAGCAAAATGAAATATTAATAATATTATAAAGATGTAAATAAATGAACAATTTGCTAATTAAAGAACTGGCATTCATATAATAAGAGTTTGAAAATAAAAGTGACAACAAATTTATTTGAGAAATTAAGAACTGTAAGTGTTGAAAATATGAGAACATCTTTTCCTAAATGATAAGGGGTCCTCATTAAAACTAAATCAAAATGTAGATAAATATTCTGCAATATATTTTTGTTAAATGTCAAAGACAATGAAAGGATAGATAGAGAAATCAGATAGCATTGTAGTATAAAGTATAAGGCAAAGATAAAAATATTTTTAAAGTAAAAACATAGTCCATCAAGTTTGAGAAACAAGTTAGAAATCAAGCATCAGATAAGGGGTTATTATTTGGATTGGAAGGAACTTAGTTTAATTGCATAAATGTAAACAATTCAATTAAAAATGGGCAAAGTGCAAGAATAGATATTTCTCAAAGAAGACATACAAATAACTACTTCATTACTTAGTGGGGGACATAAATTAAAGCCATAATATGAATAACATCTTACAGCTCTTTAAATAGCTATATCAAAATGATAACTGATAACATACATTGGTAAGTATATGGAGAAATAGAGATGTTATGCACAATAATTGTGAATGTAAATCAGTACTACCACTCTGAAACAGTGTGCGTATTTCTCAAAAAACTTAAAAGATTTAAATCAACTTTTCTAATCAGATGAAATAACTTTATTGCAGAAATACCTGTCCTGCATCCATTATAAAATTATTCAGATTAGCATATGTAAAATCAATGTAAATATCTACCAGTAGATAAAGGAATAAAGCAAAAATATAAAATGAAATAATATATATAAATATACACATACTATGTGTTTACATGCTATATATATACAATAAATGCATAGTGTTTTATTATATACTTAAAATCTGGAATATTATGAACATGTATATGTACATATGTGTGTATATATACATATACACATATATATATATATGCTACTTAGTTTTAAAGAATTAAACTTCTATTTTGTAAACATGGATGAATTCTTAGAATATTAGGTTAAAGGAAATAACTGTAGCATGATAAGACAAATAGTATGTGATTTCATATCACAGTCTAAACAGTTGATCTCATGAAATTAAAATAAAAGTGTCATAGTTACCAGTTGCTCTGGTTGGAGTACAAAAGGAATATATGTCTCTGGTTATAAAGTACAAAATTTCAATTAGTCAGATCTATTGAATAGAAAAGAGACTATTCAAAATTAATATATCATATACTTTAGAGTAATTAGAATAATATCAGGAAACTCAACATGAGAAAAGGAAGAGAAATGCTGGAAAGATTATAAATTATTTTAGTCATTGTCATTCCACATGTCATTCCACCCAGCATGTTATTGCTGTTTCTCAATTCAAATAATTTCAGTTAAAAATTTAATAGAAGAACTTTAAGTTTTTGTGTATAAAACTCTTATCTACAAAAAGAATAAATTTGATTTCTTCCCTTTCTATTGTAAAGCTTTTTTTCCTGATGCCTAATTACTCTGGCTCAAATTCCAATGTTGAATAGTATTGGAATATGTTGGATTTGCTTATTTCCTTGTCTGGCACCAAATTATAGAGGGATTCTGCTTTCTTTATTATAAAGTTTGAAGACTGTCAGATATCACTATTAGTATATTGTAGAATATTACTTTTAAGTCTTTTTTTTGTTCAGACATTTTGCAATGAAAAGATGCCGAATATATGATTTTAAGCATCTGTTGAGAAATAATTCATAATTTTTTACTTGTATGACATATTTAAGGGAGCAGATTACATAGTGTAAATTGATAGACAGTAGTTAAAAGTGCTATAATTAAATATTAAATTGAACTAAAATTTTATTTTGCAAAAATAAAGGGATAATGCATATTTAATGTATAGGGAAAATGAGGTAAATATATGTTGAATCATGAAAAATATTCTCATACAGCAGAAAGTATGAGAGAAAAATGTTTTATTTCACCTTACAATTGAATGTCATTTAGAATGTAAAATAACAAGTCAGAAAAAGAGCCGACTCTGTCATAACTAAAAGTGAAAGTCCTAATACAATATTACCTAACTTAATTTTAAGATGTATTAACTAAAGGCTTTGTTTGATGAAATTAATAAGCTAATTTATAACAATCCATATAAATTATATTAGTATGAGATGAGTTAATATTTGATTGGGCTAAATCTCAATTATAGTTTTTAAAAACTTTGGTAAGCCCTGGGTAGAAGATGGTGGTGCTCTCACAGGTAGCAAAAGAAGATCTAGGGGCACAGCCACACTTTACCTCAAGAGATCCACTCCAATCAAACTCTAATACCTAAAGACTTTTTCTACTACAAATTATATTAAGTGAAGTAAGCCTGGCTCAAAGAAACATAGGTCCCATGGTTTCTCTTATTTGCATTAATTAGTATATGTCTGAGTCAAGCAGAAACGGTCAGTTAAGTTGATGTTAGGCAAATGAACCCTAAGATAAGGACTCAAATAGTTTTTCTTTCTTGCTATTGTTTCTAACATATTTGTAAGATGATTTTTTGTTGTTGTTTTGTATGTTCCTCCCCCAAGGGATAACCCCAGTTTTCACTGTATTTGATGCTGGTATAATTTGTGGAGGGGAAGGGGAAAAACAAATCGTTTAAATAGGGATACAGGTGGACCCATTGCAATAACGAAATGTACAAGAAACGTCTTGTTTACATCTTTGGCTGGTGGGGGCGAGGGGAGGGGCGGTGGATATGTAAGGGCAGGGATGGGAAGGAGAAATAAAGGAGGAGGCAACAAAGCTTGGTAAGAAATGTACTCAATTCCTTGCTCATGTAATTGTAAGTCCTCTGTACAGTATTTTCACACTTAAAAAAAACTTATTAATTAAAAAAAAAAAGACGATCTCAGCAGGCAAATAAGGAAAGGGAAAAGAGAATCAGTGAACAGGACCCCTGCAGAGAAGTTGCACAGGTGGCTGCTCCATGCTGGGACTCTCTGCAGACTTTAAGCAGAGGAGCACCCAAAAACCAAAGAAAGTGCTGGACACTAGACACATGGAAAGTTAGGAGAGAATCTGGTGAAGACCTCTGAGCCAGCGAATGGCCTCCACCCCAATCCGCCCCCCACCCCCAGGGCAGCTACTGGGAAGGAGCAAACTCAGCAATACCACCGTTACAGTAGCCAGAAATTGGCACCAGTGGGTAAGCTCCCAAAGTCAGCCTGTGAGGGCAGCACTGGAGGGATCCCCATGGGCCCCATGGGCCAACCCTGCTTAAGACTCCCAGGAAACCACAGCCGCAGCTAATCCATAGCTCTAAGATCTATGGGCCAACCGCCCTGCCCACTGAGCACTCTGCTGGGACCTGCTCCCTTCCTGCTGCCACCCCAGGCTCTCACACCAAGCTGCTACAGGTACCTTCACAGAAACACCTAGCAGCTGAAGGCAGCTACCCCCAGGGCTGCCCACCTCCCGCCTGCCACCTCTCACCACCTCTGCTGCAGATCAGCACAACGCTCCCCCTTTTCTCCCCCCCCCCCAGCCCACACCAGCCTGCTGCAACATCATCCATCTGACACACCCCCCCCCCAGCACCAGGACTCCCCACACTGCCACACAGGAGACCCTTCAGCGTCAGCAGAGCCACCTCCCCCACCCCCCACCTGCACCTGCCAACACCCAGACTCTCTGACTGAGAATCTGCCAACTCCATTTAACCTGCCACAGCACAGGCTCTGTGGTCCAGCACACCACCACCTACAGACTTATGAGTAACCTAACTGTGTCCATTCCCTGGGTGACAATTCACTGTGGGACTCCAAAGCCCTCCAAAGGGAGGGGTCATACCAAACCTATCACGGACATAAGCTCTGTTCCTAAGACTGCTGTGGCTACCTGGGAAAGCCGGGAACACAGCTCCAGGCCTATGATAGCAGTCTACAAACCTGAGACCCCCCAAAACTCCCTTCCACTAGGCTTGAGAGGGCGACTATAGAGAGCAGGTACCCTCCCCCATCAAAAGGCCATCTGCTCCCAACAAAGCCGCAAGGAAAGTGGACTAGAGCAAGGCAGAAAAGGTTCTATCAGGAATCTGCTCTGAGGAATACAGGGAGACTAAAGCTCCCCAAAGAACCCGAAAAAAACATTCTTTAGTTTTTTATTCTTGTTTTTGTTTTGTTTTGTTAATTTTTATGTTTGATCATTTGTTGTTTGTTTTTATTTCTGTGTTACTTATGTGTATTGTGATTTAGGATTTGCTGTTCCACTGAAAGCTTCTATTTTTCATTATTATTTGTTTTTTTCTCTGACTTTCCAATTTCTTAATTTGTAAGGTTTTTTTCTTTTCTTCTTCCTTTTCCTCTCACTCTCCCCTTCTTCTCCTTTCTCTCCACATTATAGTCCTACTACATCAGAGCTACCCTGCCTAGATCTACACACAAAGTAAGGCCTCCTTCTATGTGTGTAAACAATAATTACAAGAGTTAATTAGATTAAGCGACTCTCCAATAACAACTGAATACTCTTTCCTAATCTCAGCAAGTCTCCAAAATACACTTATATATAACTTCTTTTTCTTACCTTCATCTTGATCTCTAAGCTGCTCCCTGCATAACCTTTCTTCAAACTCTTTTCCACCTCTTAAACTCCTATTACATATACCCTCCCCTAAGCTGTTCTTAACCCTCTACTACCTTTATAAAAGTTCTGAACTTGAATTCATATCTCTCCAATCCTAACCCTTTACTTCTCCATCTGATCCAGCCCATTGATTTCTAATGGTTTATATCTGACCCAACTTATAGTTGGTTCTATATTTGACCACAAAATTGGATCCATTTGACTATTTTGAGTACAAGGGGCCCATCTAGTTAACTTTAAGGAGCAGACTACTTATCAGCCAAACCCAGGTTATCTCAAAAGTAACAACTATACATAATCTCGACCTCAAAGCCACAATATCCCTATCCAAGCAAAGAAAAAGAGGGCTAAATAGGAAAACACCTACACATAACTTTGAAATCCTAAGATCTATATATCTACATGACACTGGGTTGGCTCTGGTCCCCCCCCCAAAAGAAAAAATGTTCTACTGTCATACCAGTGTGGTTCTTGTCTGCAAATGGGTAGAACTAACCACAGAAACACACAGAACACGGCCAATCAACAAACCCCAACACCATCTCCACAAAAACAAGCTACAAAGCAATCCCAGAATGATCTAGAGGATAATGCCCAAGAGAGGTGAAAAGCATGGCTGGTAAACCTGCTGAATGAAAAAGTGAACCCCCTGCATAAGGCTATCAGAGAATGCAATGGCCAACCAGAAGCTAATAGATGACTCCATGGTCTCCACAAATAAAAAGATAAAGGAACTCCAACAGAGGGAGAGAGAAGCTAATGAAAAGATAGGAACCCAGATTAAGGAGTGGAAAGAAAACCAACTCCAGGAGTAAGGCAATCTATTCAAGACTTAAAAGAAAACCTTAATAAGGAGCTGACCACCATTAAGAAAGACCAGCAAGAAGCAAGAAGCCTTCAAAGTACAATGGAGGAGGCCGAAGAAAGAATATCAGAGGCTGAAGACAGTTTAGACTCCATAGAGAAAGAGCACACAATTATTCATAACAAAACTAAGAAACATAACAGATCACGGCAGGAAATACAGGATACATTAAGAAAGCTTAATTTGAGAATAATAGCTATACAAGAGGTCTTGGAGAGGGAAGCCAGTGGATTAGGAAATACATTCAACAGAATCCCAGCAGAGAATTTCCCAAATATATAAAAGGACAGTTCCCTCCAGATACAAGAAGCTTTTAGAACCCCAAATAGACCAGAACAGAACAGATCATCCCACCGCCACATTATAATCCATACTGGCTCAATAGCCACTAAAGAAAGAATTCTTGAAGCTGTCAGGGAGAAGAGAAAAATTGCATATAAGGTAAGCTAATCAGAATTACCTCAGACTTCTCAGCATTCACCATAAAAGCAAGGATGGCCAGGAAAGAGGTATGCCATGACCTAAAGTCAAATAAATACCAACCAAGAATAATCTACCTAGATAAGCTCTCATTCACAGCAAAGTACAAATAAAAACCTTCCACAGCAAGGAAAATCTGAAACAATATATCACTACCCAACCAGCTCTACAAAAAATCCTCAGACATTCTACATATAGAAAACCAACAAGAAAAGAATATAGGCAATGAAACAGTCCATAAACAGAGAAAATCAGAATCACAGCAAGAACAGACAAGGCACATTTCCCCCCCCAAATGTGGATAAAAACGAAGGGGCAGAAAAACATCTCTCAGTCCTACCCTTAATATTAATTATCTTAATTATCCAATTAAGCGACATAGATTGTCCAGCTGGATCAGAAAACAAGATCCTTCTATCTTCTCTCTTCAAGAGACACACCTTGCCAACAACAAAAAAAACATATTCTGAAAGTGAAAAGCTGGAATAAATTATATCAAGCAAATGGCCCCCATAAACAGGTGGGAGTTGCAATCCTAAAACCAGATAAAATAGACTTCAAATTAAAATCAATGAGATCTGATGAATATGGTCACTACATACTAATTAAGGGATCTCTCCTTCAGGAGGCTATAAGAAAGGTTGTACAAATGTGCTTTCATGAAACTGCAGAGCTTCTGCAAGGCAAAGGACATATCTCACAAGATCAATAGAAAGCCCACAGATTGGGAGAAGATCTTCACTAGCTATACAACAGGGTTTCATATGTAAAATATACCTGGAGCTCAAAAAATTTAATCCCCCAACAACAAATCCTCAAAGAAACAACTGCCCAATAAATAAGAGGGCTAAAGACTTAAAGAGAAACTTCTCTGAAGAGGAAAGAAGGATGGCCAATAGACACATGAAGAAATGCTCAACCTCTCTAGCCATAAAAGAAATGCAAATCAAGACAAAGCTGAGCTTCTACCTTATCCTAGCTAGAATGGCTATAATCAAGAAATTTAGTAACAACAGATGCTGGAGGGGATGTGGCCAAAAGGGAACCCAAAAGGGAACTACATTGTTGGTGGGGATGTACACTTGTTCAACCATTCTGGAAAGCAGTATGGAGGTTCCTAAAAGACTCCACAAAGAGCTCCCTTATGACCCAGCTACCCACTTTTTGGCTATTTACCCAAAGGATCACAAACACGGTCATACCAAAGCTACCTACCAACACAACCATGTTTATCACAGCATTATTTACCATAGCTAAGATATGGAGCCAACCCAGATGCCCCTTAGTAGTTGAATGGATCAAGAAAATGTAATATGCCTCCGTCATAAAGAATGACATTGCCTCTTTTGTTAGGAAATGGAAAGACTTGGAAAAAATTATATTGAGTGAAATAAGCCAGGCCCAAAGAAACATAGGTCCCATGGTTTCTGTTATCTGCAGTGACTAGTATATGTCTAGGATAAGCAGGGAAGGTAAAAGGCCATGTACATATGACCACATGAGATAATGTTAAGCAAAATGTACCCTAAGACAGGGACACAATAATTCTTTTGTTTTGTGGGGGGTTTTTGTTTTTTTTGTTTTGTTTTTCTTGCTGGTGTTTTTAATGCATTTACAATGCACTATGTGATTCTTTTTTTTGTTTCTATTGTATGTTCTTCCCCCATGGTATAACCCCTGTTTACACTGGATTTGACGCCTGTGTTCTGCATCTTGTATATACATTTTTGTAAGTTGGAGATTGGAAGGGATATTGCATAATGCTTAAATGGGGATGCAGGCTGACCCATTTGTGTGTGTGTGTGTGTGTGTGTTGTCTTGTTTTTTTGGGTGGGGCTTCGGTCGTGGGGCCTGAACTCTGGGCCTGGGCGCTGTTCCTCAGCTCTTCAGCTCAAGGCTAGTGCTCTACCACTTGAGCCACAATGCCACTTCCGGGTTTTTCTTTTTGCTTATGTGGTGCTGAGAAATCGAACCCAGGGTCTCATGCATGCAAGGCAAGCGCTCTACCACTGAGCCACTTTCCCAGCCCCAAGGCTGGCCCATTGTGATGACGACATGTACAGGACACTATATTGAAAATGAACGTTACAATGTCGGGGGTGGAGGTCCGGGAAGAGTTGGGGTAGCTGGGAGGGAAGTGATGGTAGGGAGAAAATCAAACAAAAGGTAACAATGCTCCCTATGAAATGTACTTATTACCCTACTCATGTAAATGTAACTCCTCTCTACAACATTTTTACAATAAAAAAATTACAATTAAAAGAAAAACCTTGGTAAATAAAGAGAAATCCTTCAAGACAGAAAGAAATCCCCCCACATTACAAAATTTTAATATTTAATAAATATATATGTATATGCAAGTTAAGTACTTGAACAAAAATAAAACAAATATACACTGGTAATTATTAAGATGTAATCTATTCATAATTATTAAATGGTAATCTATTAATACTTGGAGTTTACATAAAATTATATGAAAAGATAATGCTAGTAATTTTGGCCTTTCTAATATGAAATCAATTTTAGCATGATTTGATGAAAACACAAGCAGCTGTAAAAATATTTTTACAGAGCAATTGAAATAA
Organism: Dipodomys spectabilis; assembly: GCF_019054845.1. NCBI lineage: Eukaryota > Metazoa > Chordata > Mammalia > Rodentia > Heteromyidae > Dipodomys > Dipodomys spectabilis. Next base: position 16,150,272 of record NW_024870709.1, read on the forward strand.
TTTATGCATGATATTTAAAAACATGATTAAAATTCAATAAGTAGGAAAATATTTCTTGATCTTGTAATGGAGAATTTAAACATAAAAATGTTAATTATCTTCAACTTTTCTATAAGTATTGTAATTACAATAAATATTGTATTTCTGTGCATATAGTTAATATTTGCACTGATAACATATTTATATGAAGAAATATGAATGCTGAAACTATAAAAGCAAACTATAAATGCTAAGACAGTACAAGGCAAAGGGCTCTGTCCCTGAGCTCTTCAGCTCAAGACTAGTGCTCTGCTCTACCACTTGAGCCACAGCACCTCTTCCGGTATTCTGATGGTTAATTGGAGATAAGAGTCTCACAGACTTTTCTATCTAGGCCTGGGTTGAACCGCAATCCTCAGATCTCAGACTCCTTAGCAGCTAGGATTACAGGCCTGAGCCATCTGTGCTCTGCAGTACAATTCTTTTTGAACCATGTGCCTTCTGTGGCTTTCTCCAACAGTTGTTCCCTCTTGTTCCCACCTACAAGATAACCAATTAATTTCCCACATAGTATCTAGTGAGTATCACTGTTGCATTTGTTCATCCTTGTTACAGTTTCTATGTGCCTTCCCCTGTCCTCCCAAATACAACCTAACACACAAGACAAAGGAAAGAAAATAAAAACGGCAACTAAAGAATCCCTCTTGTTATTTCCCTTCCCCTCCCCGAATCAGAAAATGTATCTACAAGATGCAGGGCACCGACATCAAATACAGTGAAAACAGAGGTTACAACATGTGGGAAGAACATATGCTGAAACGAGGATATAGGTTGACCCATTGTAACAATGAGATGGGGAGGGAATTGATCCTAGAGGAAAAACAAAGAAGGAGGTAACAATGCTCGATAGGAAATGTACTCATTATCTTACTCATGTAACTGTAACCTCTCCGTATACTATTTTAAACAATGAAAACATAAAAAAGAATCTCTTGTTTCTTTTCCTTGGAATTCATTTCATGGAATATTTTTTTATATGGTCATCTGTACAGAGTTTTTGAACCTATGTCCTTACTCCTATGCACAGCCTCCTTTGGCCTCCATATAGTAATGATTAGGGTCTTATATAATTATCATGCCCCAGTGCGTTTGCTTGTAGAATTATAGGCTTGACGGTGGATTGTTTACTTGAGATTTGGAATGAATGTGTGTTATACTTAATAGAGAATGAACTAAATTTTTGGTGAGGAGAAAAGCAAAGTGTTCATTCTGTTTAATTTCTGCCAGGAGTTAAGAAGTTACAGTATGATCATGAGATTTATTTGGTAGAAAACTACAGCAAAACTGATACTGGTATAATTTGTGAAGGGAAGGGAAAAAACAAATTGTTTATATAGGGATACAGGTGGACCCATTGCACCAATGAGATGTACAAGATGTTATGTTGAAAATGAACTTTACAACTTTGGTGCGGGGGTGGGAGGGGTTAGTGGGGGGGGGGGAGATGGGAAGGGATGGGAAGGGGAAACAAAGGAGGAGGCTACAATGCTTGATAAGAAATGCACTCATTCCCTTGTCCATGTAATTGTAACCCCTCTGTATGGTATTTTCAAAATAATAATAATAAAAAATTATGTGTCTAACCTGAATAAAAAATTAAAAGAAAATGAAAGCTTCATTTTGTTTCTCTAATCAGCCTTGGACACATGGGAGCATTATATCAATATGGAGTATGTGAAATTCTAGCTCTGCACTGTGAGGAAATGCAAACCCAATCTCAGTTCACCAACCTACAAAGAGCATGGAGCAAGACTGCCTTTAAACTTTCTTATATTACACAATGAAAATTTGCTTTTGTTGTTTTTCTTAAAAGTTATTTCATCAAAAACTCTTCTACCCTTACAGACACTGCATCATTTTTAATGATCCTTTCTCAAACCATTTACAGAGATTTATATATATATATATATATATATATATATATATATATATATATATGTATATATATGTATGAAGAGGGGTTTTTTTTTTGCAGGATACGAAACTGTAATAAACAGTAACTATGTTATATAAAACAGGAAGAAACAGAAAAGTATTAGATGCAAAATTTCTGTGATTTGAGAATGTAACAAGAAGAGATGTTATAAGAATAGACAGAATGTGTCAAGTGGAATGAAAAACACAGCACAGCAACAGTGCTGGGGTCTATTTGGATTTCTAAGTATTGAAAGTACCATAGCACAACTTTAAAGAAAAAAATGCATATACACATAGACAGAAAGATACATAAGTATGAAGCTATACTATTTATACACATCATAGTTTTTATATTTATATATTTGTATATGTATATTTATATTATATATTAATGTAATATTTATACATTATATTCATATGTATATATATGTAGTATAACATGTGCATAAAAGTATACTGGAAAAGTTTTATAGATTATAGGAAAATAATCCTGTTGTCTTTTATCTTGCAGATATAGAAAGTAAGTGCTTTTAATTAAATATTGCAATATGATAACCGATAAATAAATATAATTGAATATATATGCTAATTTTATACACTTCATGCTAAAATACAATGAAGAAATATTTTTTTCAAAAGGTAAACACATAATAAATTGATTACATGATTTTTTAACATAAAGTTGTGAAAAATGTTCTCATCAATGATAGAGAAAATTGTAATCAGTGTATAATATATAAAATCATACTATACTAAAATTACAAATATACAATAAAAATGTGCGAAGAACTGATTGAAGAATTCCTAAAAAATTGCTGGTTGTTCTCAGGGAAACTGAGTTTCTCTACTAAAAATAAATATAATTAGCTGTAATATGATGACCTTTGACAAAAAGATCTAGATTTGGGTATAGATACAGGTATAGATATCCTGCTTTGCAAAAGATACTCTTCAACATGCATACACATTAGAATTTCTTGATTTTATTTGAAGGATTTTTATGCTATATTATATCATAAAGATATAGAATTCAATTGTGTATCTGACATTCATTAAATATCGAAGCAAATGTATGAAATTCTAGTTTGAAACATTCTCAATTTACAAAATAAGAATAAATTTTGAGCAACATTATTTTTTCTCACTCAATTTTACAATATAAATACAAGTAATTTTATATTGTGGTCTCTAAGTTCAGTGGCATCCTGTTACAATATATTTAGACAACATTTAAAATAATATATTCCAATAAAAGTATTATGTATTACATATTATTTTATATGTGGCTGCTAAAAATATTATTCCCAAGGAAACTATCTCATTTGTATGATCTCATTTGTTTCAATCTACTTCCATAACATTTATACACTAATCTATAGGCAGAAATATATTAAAGATAAAGATGTTTCATCTCCAAATTAGGACTCGTGAACACATCCTTGTTACAGTGTTGCAGTGTCTCATTAAGTTTCTAGATCCTTTTTGGACTTTTTTTTTTTAATTTCTTATTAGTACCTAAGTTTAAACAAAAGGCTTCCCATTTACACAACTTCCTTTCTGTGACTGGCATTCTCCCTCTTGAGTCAGGGCACCATGCCTCCAGACATGGTTATTTTTGCTATTATTGTTTTCTTTTCTTACTGGCTTTTGTCTTTGACCCACATCCTCTGGAGCTCAGCCTCCTGAGTAGTAGCTAGGACTGTAAGTGTAAGCCATCTGTACCCAGCTCTCTTTGAATTCTTCCTTCCTTCCTTCCTTCCTTCCTTCCTTCCTTCCTTCCTTCCTTCCTTCCTTCCTTCCTTCCTTTCTTTCTTTCTGTCTTTCTTTCTTTCTTTCTTTCTTTCTTTCTTCTTCTTCTTTTTTTTTTAGCAATGATACAACAAATATGGGAATCCAACCTTGGGTTTAACCTTGACTCTGTTCCAATAATTCTGAAACATTAGCAAATCATTTTAAGTGTTTCATAGTCTCATATATAAAGTTATTTTAAAATATTAGTGTCTGTGTTAAGTAAACTAATCCTTAAAGAGTTTTTAATATTTGATTTTGTCTGACACCATGTAAATTTAGGGTAGGCTTTTATTAAATGTTTGTTCCCACCACTGCAATAGTAGTTTGCACAGGCTAGTTCTTTAACAGTAATTTTCAGGCAATGGTAAACACAAAAATGCTATGAAAAATGATGTAAACTGCAGGATTCTGGAACAGAAGTAAACTTAGGGTGTTTGTGTGTCTGTCAAATTCACTGATTTTCACAATGGTACCCTTTATTTGGCCCAAACTGGGATTCGAGCTTGTCTTTACATATGGAAACGTGTTTCCTCGTCTATATATTTAGGCATGCATTAAACAGTAAAGTACCACACAAATGATACTCTATTGTTTTGAAACCCATTATCTTAAGATGTGAGTGATAGCCAGGTGCAGGTGGCTCATGCCAGTAATCCTAGCTATTCAGGAGGCTGAGATATGAAGATCATGGTTCAAACCCAGCCCGGGCAGGAAAGTCCCCTAGAGACTCTTATCTCCAAAAAGCCACCAGAAAACCAGAAGTTGTGCTGTGGTTCAAATGGTAGAGCACCTGGCCTTGAGCAGGAGGGTGCACAAACAGCACCCAAGCCCAGAGTTCACGCCCCACGACTGACCAAAACAAACAAAAAAATAAGAGTTATGATTTTATAAAATGAGCTTCCAAAGTTGTTAATAAATGCAGGTTATCCTGCAGAAGGAAGAACAATACATGATAAGAGGATTCCCTGGAGAACAAGACAAAAAAAAAAAACAGAAATAAGTAGGCCATGAGGAGCACTGATAACACAGGTGAGTGAGGAAAATAACTTCTCATTCGGTCGTTCGCATATCTCAGTTGTGTTGCCCAATGACCTGCCTCACTGATGCCACCGGAAGTACATGAACACTGGAAGAAAATCCATTCCAAGCACTTATTAAAACAATTGTGACCATGAATAGTAAACTGGTTTATCACACTGAATTTTAATGTAAATTATTGTACAACAAACTGACATAGAAAACAGTGAAACATGCTGGGCGCTGGTGGCTCACGCCTGTAATCCTAGCTACTCAGGAGGCTGAGATCTGAGGATCGCGGTTCAAAGCCAGCCCGGGCAGGAGAGACCATGAGACTCCTATCTTCAATAAACCAGCAGAAAACCGGAAGTGGCGCTGTAGCTCAAGTGGTAGAGCGCTCGCCTTGAGCTGAAGAGCTGAGGGACAGCGCCCAGGCCCAGAGTTCAAGCCCCACGACCGACAAAAAAAGAAAAGAAAACAGTGAAACAATGTTCATTATGAAAGTTATCAGAAAGGTAAAATTCCTTCAGGAAAAGGAATACACAAGGTTTTCTTATTCAATATTTGAGTATAAAAATTGAAATAAAACACCTTCTAACATTTAATATGCAAATGTATTAGCCAAATGTATTAACTGAAAATGGTAGATTCAAGGGAGAACTCAAATAGTGAAATTCCATACATAGGAAAAGTCAAAGTTCAAGAAAATGAACACCAGGAAGTTCGTAATTGCAGGGAGTAGAGTGGGGTCAAAAGGACAGGGGTAGCAAATGAAGAGAAGATGGAGAGAAAACAGTCAAGACTTCAGTGTATATCCTATAAAATTAAGAGGATGAGGGAAGTGGTGACAGAGTTGAAAGTGATGATTTTGATCAAGATGTATTGAATTTAATAACTGCTTTTTAAAACTCCTTTGTTCAACTGCTCAAAGATAAAAATATTTTTTAAATTTTTTAAAAATAATATGTATTATAAGATTATAATTTCTTCTTTAACATTAGTCTGACTCACATTCCATAGAAGGATTTGTTTGTGCCTATTTACAAAATCTGTTACAAGACTGCAGAAAAACTAGCAAAATACAGTCAATATAAAGGAAATAAAATATATAAATGATGGCCTACACAGAAAAATGAGTTTAAGTCAGCAGAAAGTAAGTTTACATATTACCCATGAGGAGTTTTCGAACCTTTATATCAAAATTTCAGAATTTCTTTGGAAAATACCACAATTTCCTTGTGTAAACAATACTGCTTCACTGATATTTTCTTAAGACATCAACATTTATTAAGAGCTAATTAAATTTCTAACTACCTGGTTCCTCATAATGTAGACTGTTACCGTTTTTCACTTTTCTCTAGAATTCTCATACAATCTTGACCTTTAATTTCATTCAACAAGCAAAATGTATCCTAACCATCATCATCTAATCACATGTGCTGTTTTGCCCAAATAGTAAGGGGTAATTTTGTATTTTGTTTCTCATAATAGCTGTTCTACTTTCAGATTGAGCATGTAAACAATCATCAGACCTCAACTCATTGAGTCACATTTCATTGTTGGTATGTGTATGTAATGTGAGGCCCTCTACAACCCCATGCTAAAGTACATTTGCATTTCTTTCTTTCTTTCTTTCTTTTTTTCTTTTTTTTGTCATTGTGGGGCCTGGTTGCTGTCCCTCAGCTCTTCAGCTCAAGACTAGCACTCTACCACTTGAGCCATAATGCCCACTTCCGGCTTTTTCTGTTTATTTGGTGCTGAGGAATCGAACCCAGTGACTCATACTTGGGAGGCAAGCAAGCACTCTACCACTAAGGTACCTTGCCAGCCCGACATTTGCATTTCTTCAGATAATTCAATTACACTAACATAAAGTGAGTTACACAGATACAGAAATAACTGTAAGTCCTCTTTCTATTTGTACATGATTCAATGTAAGATTATGTTTTGATTTCAGTTATTTATAGTTGTCAGATTGTGATACACTGTACTTCCTTATCAGAACTGGAGAAAAGAGTACTGAAATTTATAATTTCCTGAATGCCATCTCTCCCTAAGGTTATTCCAGTCTTCTCCCTAAATTAATTTCTAACTTCTTTTCATTAGATGCCTTGGATTTCCAATCATTTCTTATTCCAGGTTACCTTTATCAGTTCTATCACTTCCTTTGATTTCTAATTTATAATACATTATATTATATATACTATTACATATATTATACTATATATACATAAAATAATCTATGTAATATATGATATATATATGTACATATTTAAGTTGGTCATTGGACTTGACTTCTGGTCCTGGGCTCTGTCCCTAGGCTTCTTTTGCTCCAGACTAATGTGGTACCATAGTGAGCTACAGTGCCCCTTCCAGCTTTCTCAGGGTAGCGTATTGGCAATAAGAGTCCTGCCCATGCTGCTTCAAACTGCAATCGTCAGATCTCAGCCCCCTAAGTAGCTAGGATTACTGATGTACTATATTTTAAAGTTTCAAATTTGTTTTAAAGTGTACTCTTTTATTCTATTAATTTGTTCCTGTATTTTTCCTATATTTCTGTGATCATTTCACTCTACTACTGAAACCTGAGCCTGTATCTCCATTCAATCCAAAGTATCCTATAATCTATCTCTGTCTCCTTCTCTTCCTCTCTCTCTCACACCTCTCTCTTTGTCTCTCTCTCTTTTGTTCTGTTTTCTTTTCTTGTGCCTAATTGCCAAATCATCTCAGATGTTCTCTGTAATGATGTCTTGGCCATAAATAAAATTGGTCTGAAGTCATTCATTTAGCTTTCTCTAACTCTTTGGGAGTAGAAGTTCCTCTCCAACATGGTACAGTTGCCTATTCCCTTTTCTTTTTAAATAATGTGTTTCTGAGAGTAAAGCCAGAATCTTGATATTAGATATTCACAAGGATAATTATCACATGGTGGATGAGGAAGGACCTAGAATAATGCCAAGGCATTTAAGCCACATGATTTCTGGACTATTGCCTGAGCATTGGATAAAGGTCAATGTTTGCAAATCCAAGGCAAAAAAAAAATCTGAGGAATGACTGCTCCAAAAATTATTAGAGTGGATAAAAATGCTAAAGTTATGAATGTTTCTATAGGCTACACACATAATATATTTTAAACTTAGCTTTAACAATAAACAAAATATTTAGTTCAAATGTGTTCAAACCCAGTGCTGGGCTCAGTAGTAGAACACTTACCTAGTAGTAGAACACTTATCTACTTATCTAGTAGAACACTTTTCTACGTGAAATTCTCCAGATTTCATCCTCAAAATTAAACACACACACACACACACACACACACACACACACACACACACACACAGAGGCACAACAGAGACAAGAGAGAGAAAGAGAGAAAGAAATAAAAAGAGCCAAAGAGATTGAGAGGCGTTGGAGCACAAGTGTCTCTACCAATAGCTACTTTATTTCTTATTCTACTCAAAACTGTATTTTCTAATATATCCATATCATATTGTTGATAACATGTACCAGATTGTGTGGTGCTTTAGCCAGCCTGATCAAAATGGTATCCCTATTTGGTGTAAGTTTCCCAGCAATAGAGTTAGATGCCAAGTAGTAGTACACTAAAACTAAAACATTCTTTCTTACATAAACTAAAGAAAGAGATGAAACTGAGGTATATGCTAGAAGCGGTTAGAAACTCTTCAAAACAAAGTAGCAGGTAAGAGTTATAGAAATTTAGTTGTATTGGTGGAACTGAGGGTTTCACACTCACCAGGTAATTTATCTTTCATATAAATAACAGATGAAATTATTACCCACATGTATCCTCATGCATTTTCTTTTCTTCACTATATAGGTCTTGGACATAAGTAGTCATTGGTATATTCCAAGATATCTCCTTAAAAATGTCAGCATCTGTGAGTGATTTAAACAAAGGTATGATTCCCAGACTATTAACTCTCCTATTGGCAGCTTGTCTCCCAGCAGTAATTCTCTGTGTTTCCATTGTCCCTGTGACCTGGACACAAAGGAATGAAGGATGCATTGACTGCTGTGAGTGTTCTTTTGGTGTTTCTCAGACTTGAACACTAGGCTTCTTACTTGCTAGCCAGGCACTCTTACTTCTTGATTTATGCCTCCAACCGTATTATATTTTTAATTATCTTACATTAATTACACAGGGGTGTTTCATCATTAGAGTTCCACGTTTACAATATGCTCAGTCAGTCCTAATCTGTAACCCTATTCCCTACACCAAAACAGTTTCAACAGGTTTTATGGTTCCATTTCCATACACATTTCAACAGTAATTTACTACCTATAGGCTCCTTGTTAGTCCAGTATCTTCATGCTACTACCCAGCCTAAGTTACTCTGTTTTTTTTCAAGACAGACTTTGCTTTTTGTCTCGAGTCTCCACTACAATCATCCTGTTTTCACTTTCTTCCACTTTCTGCTACAACAACCTTATTTGCTATTTTTTTCTTTAGAGACCATGCCTCAATAACATTTCATTCAGTTAGCCTAGAACTTTAATCTACAAATCTTAATCTCCCATAAAACTGCCATAGTATCTAGATATTGATTAAGTTAGGGTCCCTGCACTTTTTGCCCAATTGGTTTCAATTTGTGATCTTTCAAATCCGTACCTCCTGAGTATCTAGGATGACTTGTACCAACAGAACCAGTAAACAACTACTGTTTTAGTGATAAAAATGCTTCACCATAAAGACAAACATATTTTACTTACAAAGAAATTCTCTGTATCTCCTATGATTTCAAAGAAATTAAATGCACAATATAATTGCTCAAAAATATTATTAAGCAGTGATATATAGTATTCTAAATTAGTCAAGCAATTAACATTTAGGATCTAGTATATTAACACTGAAAAATACTGTATGTATTTAATTAAATTGAGGTTGAGTTAAGATGAAGTAGTCTCCAATTTCTTTTCAAAATACCAAATGTGACATTAATTAGGAATCATAATTATTTTTAACAAAAGATTACTTCTGACATTTTCTTTGGAGAAAAAAAACTACCTGGTACAACTAACTCACCCCTTAACATTTCAAGCAGAATCTTAGTAAAATACTGTCATGAAGATTTTCGTACTACCTAGGCAAGAAAACAGACGTTAAAGGAAAAGTCATTTTCCATGAGATGTTCTAAGATGAGACAGAAAATCACAGATTTCCAGAGGAGAGCTGTGTCATAATAAGAAATAATGCAACACCTGCTAGGTTTCACAACCACTTATAAGAGTTATAGCGAAGTCTAGAATAGAGACAGCTATTTCTTGATGTGCTAAAAAACAAAACTAGGCATTCTGTGATCAAGGCAACTATTTTTAACTGTGACAATTAATATGTAATTTCTCATATTTAGAAAAAAGTAGTAAAATGTAAGTGTACAAATATGTCTTTTTTGTTTGTTTTTGGGGTTCTGCTACTGCAAGGCAGAAGTCAACGATGCTGACTTTGGGATGAGGAAATGATTTGACATCAGGAAACCCTACGTTGTTTTTTGCTTCTCTATTTCACAGTCAGTGTCATTTTTTGAAAGTAGTATTATAAAGTGTAATGTGGCCCATGTGATTTCTCAAACAAATGAATGTTTTAAAATATTGCTTTGTAATAATAAAAATGTGTTCCTGGACTTGAATTATTATACTGTTTATAGCTCTGTTCTTGATGTGACTTACTTTGCAACAATTCAAGTCTCCCTCACTTGGCTTAATTAAAATGTCCCCATTTTTACAAAGTACATAAGTGGAACAAAATTATTTTAAAATATGTCATCTTGAGAGAAAATTGTCTTATTAGTATTTGATTCAGTGGAATGGTAATGTGAGTTTAGTCACAGAGAACACAGCTCTGAGTACCAAGTTGCATCTTTAAAAGAGTGGAGCTAGGAAGACACAGAAAATACTCAACATTGTTTGCCAAAATTCCTAGCGACAGTATAGAATTCTAGCACTCTCATTATTAGCATTACCATTACTACTATCATTATTTTATATAATAAATGAGTTCTGGTGATTATAACTAATAAGTTCCTTGATCAGGTACAACCAACACTCAGGTAACAGTTAAAACTGTACATTGTATTCTAAAATCTTTAAATGTTATAGTAGATCATCTTAAGTTCTTATGGGAATGTATTTTTGTTTATAATTCTCTAACTTTTCCATTTGTGTCCAGTGCACAGGAGACAAGTATATGATTTATATATGTCACCGTGGAAATTCTCATATTTTTTCAAGAGTTAATTTGGAAAAGAAATAAAAAATTATAATATTATATTGTTTATAAACTCTGATATTTTTAAAAATCTAGTAATAATTTTAGTGTATTGTTACATGAGGAACACACACTCAAGAGTAACTAACATAAGCCATTAGAGGATATCCCATGTATGTTTAGCTGGTTCTTTCAGAAGAGGAAAGCCATTAAATAGGAATGCATTTTTTTAAATGCTACATTTCTATTACCCATCAGTTGCTCTCCAGATGGAAATTAATGTGTAAGTGCTTCCTTCATTATTTTGTGGGAAAACAGATTTCTACACTAATTAATATAAGTTGTGAACAACATATTTAAGTATAACAGAAGAATGTTTTAAAATAACAGTTCAGACCCAACTATTTCTTTCAGTTGATTTACAGCAACTCTTCAACTATAATTCCTCTTCATTTTGGGTGCAGTAAAAGAGCAAGACACCTAGATACCAAAATAATGAATTTCCTATATTTGAAACACCTTCCTCTATTTTTTCCACATGGGACCTTTCCTAAAAAGATGTCACTGACTATAAATGTGAGGGTTTATTAAATTTTCCTGAAGCGTTATATTATGTACAGTTTTGTGTGTATCATGACTTTAACATGATTGTATGCTAGTTTTCCATCTGACATTCCTTAAATAGAACTGAAAGGGTCACAAGGATAAAGATATATTAAAGATTAAATACACTATATTTTATACCTTATCCTTTATCACAGCTCAATGAAGTCTAGAATATGAGCAGTAGAAAATAGTCAACTAATTATATTTCAGACTTCTAAAAAGGTCAAAATGATACAGTATATTACTATAGTTCACAGGACTGATAGAGCATGCAAATGCCAATACTTCTTGTAGTGAAAATACCTGAAATGTAAAATAAAATTGAACAAAATTGTGTTATTTCTTCAGAGTGTGGCAGATGAATTTAGCTATAATTTCAAGTTCATAGTAAGCAATTTCTATAAGATAGAAAAGACAGTTACATAACTGTAGCTGTATCCTGAAAGTTACTTCTAGATTGTGCAACTTGAGTATGGTTTTACCTACTATGGACTATAAATCTAAGAAAATCTCCCAGTGCTTTCACATTATTTTTATCAATCAACTTAAATTCTATATTCTGTGCATTTAATGATCAACCACATTTTATTAATATGGCCCTGAGATAAAAACTAAACTCCATACTAAACTCCATAAAAAGACATGTCATCACTGTAAAATGTGAATGTATATAAATGTAAATATACACTTAGATAATTTTACACAAATAATTATTATTCATAGTGTTTTGTTATTAAAATTAAATACTAAACATAAAAATACTTTATAAACTTTTTTGTAGTTTCTCTACTACTGAACAACAATTTGATTAGCACATACTTCCTATTCTTCAGTATGATATTTAAAGTACATTTAAAATGTATATGAAAAATATTAATAAGAAATAAAAACCATTACAGTTATTGAATTTTTGATAAAATGTTTTGTTATAATTGAATTCAACAAAATTATTTCTTGTAAGGACATAATATAAGAACACATGTAGAAGATATGTCTTATGGCATGACACAGGTTAGTAGTTTAGGAAATGTATGCTTGTTATTGTGAGTAGATTCTGAAATCTGACCTTCAGACTGGATAGTTAAAATCTTACTCTTGGAGTTCCGGGAAGATGGCGGAGGAGAAGCTGGAATCTGAACAAGCTCTTGCATAGAAAACAGTTTCAGAGTTCCAGTGAACAGTCCCAAGCCAGAGAATCACACCAACTGTGCCATCACAGGACAGAGAGTTAGTCAAGAGGGGGGAAGCCAAGCAGACACATCTGAGCGCCTGCCAGCAGCTGCAGCTGCGGCGGCAGGGTCGCGGCGGCGACCACCGCCGCGGGGGCATACCTGAGACACAGTCCGGGACGAAGGAGCCAGACGCAGCAGACGAGCGGATTCTACTCAACACCAGCAAGAACCGACAAGGAGCGGACAACTTCATCCTGCACTTTGCAGACCAGAGACGACCCAGGATCCAAGACTCGGCGTGAGTAGAAGACCGACTTCCTCACTCCTTCTCAGGGAGCAGAGGAGGGAAGGCCACCCCTCCCCCCCCAGCACCGGTGATCTCCATCTTGGATACCGACAAAGCTCGGAGGAGCAGCTAGCTCCAGCTCAGGCCTTGGAATAAAACGAGTCATTTAGCAGGTCACAAGAACTTAACGGCGAAGTGACCTCACAGACTCAGTTCCATCCAGGGAAAAGTCACCCAGCTCAGGCGCCAGCCATTGGAGTGGCTCTCCTCACCGGGTAACCAGAGCCAGAGGCTGCCACTTCCTCTAGCAGCCACCACAATCAATTGAAAAACAGAAACCCTGAGAATGGCTCCAGGCTGGGTGCTGTGAGTTTTTTTCACAAAATAGCCCCAGGGAAAAGCTACTGTTTGTTGAAAGGCCTCAACTCTACCCAGAACCTAGCCTCATCACTGCATCCCACTCTTTTGTGATTCTCAAAGCAGATCACCCTCCCAGTAAACTAACCTGGGAGGGGGATCTCAAAATCTTGGGTAAAGCAGAGCATTTTTCTGCCTGTTCCAACAAACTGACTTAAGAAACCAATCAAGCCACAGGACCTCAAGCCGACCAGTGACTCCAACCAGACTCTGGTTACAGACAAAAGGGAGATACAGAACTCTTCCCACCCCTCCCAAAAAAAAAAAAAAAATCAAAGAACTTTGTTTTTTCTTCTTCTACTTCTTTTCTTTTTTTTGTTTTGCTTTTTTTTTTCATTTTTTGTTACCTTATATATATAAAAAAAATTTTTCCTTTTCTAAAACTTTTATTAATCTTTAATTTTTGCCTCTTCTGAAAAAATAATTGTTTTCCAGTAACTTTTTTTTTTCTCTCCTCTTATAATTTTTATTTTAGGAATACGTGAATGTGTGTTTTCCTTTCTTTTCTTGTCTTCTTTCTTTTTTTCTTTCATTCTTAATTATCTTTTTGTTTTTTGTCTAGCTCTACTGAACTTCTGATCTTTTCTTCTCACTTTCCTATCCTTTCCACCTTTTCCTCTTTTGTTCTTCTTTATGTGACTTAACTCTTGTCCTGCACATCCTCAGATAAACCCGTAGTAAACTAGTAGACCCTATCCTCCATTGTGTACACACTTAATCCACAAACTTATTACTCAATTCAAAACCTCTGAGACTTAAATTCATTAATAGCAGTACTACCTCTTTATACCTATATAATATTTTAAGCATTTTTTTAAAGTTTTTCACATCTCCTCTATGTCCCTCCCTTTCTCTCAACATATTCACATTCCTCTCTAAATAGATGGTCTTTTAATATCTATAATAACATTAATTTTTACGTTTCTATTTTTTTTCTGGTCTCTTTTCATTCCTCTTTCCCTTTCTTCTTTTTCTCTCTCTCTCTACTTGGATCCTACTCAACCTATTTCCTGCATTGTAATTAGGACATAGTTAACTCTCCCTGTGCCTCCCCACACCAATCTATTCCTATTTTTTACCCACATCTCTCCCTAACCCTAATAATTTCTGGTTTTCCAAATTCTTCTCTGCGGTTCGAAGTCCTTTAACATATAGTTGTTTGATGTCGAATAGTTGTATCTGTTGAACTAGATTGTATCTGTAGACTATTGACTGTACAAATGCAAACTTTGGTTGATGGTTGCCTTAAGATAGTGTTCTAGCACAAAACTGGTGCTATCTTCATCTCAAATGGGCAGAGTAAGCCGGAAAAACACAAGAAAAATGGCAAATTCGGGTATCTCAATTCCCAATCTTGATAATCAGGGGTTAGAAGAGATAATGAATAATCCAGAGGAGAGTTCCCAAATAGCTCTACAAACACTGCTGGCAAACATGATAAATGAGAAGTTTGACAACGTACAAAGGACTCTGTATGAGCGTGATAGGGAGAGAGAGGAGGCATCCCAGAAGTTTATACAGGAATATCATAAGCGTGAGGAAGCCACTCAAAAACTGATACAGGAGTAGCGTGAACAACTTGAGAATACTCAAAGAGAAAGGGAGGAATGGCGTGAGCAGGCTGAGAACACTCAAAGAGATCTGCAGGAATCCCACGAACGGGAGGAAGCTAATCAAAGAGTAATACAGGAATTGAGAGACCAGGTAGAGAACACACAAAGATCACTAAAGGCATTCATGGAATCCATTAACAAAGAGCTGAAGGAAGTCAGGGAGACCACAAAGGGAATGCTGAATGGAACCCAACAGAAGGAATGGGAGCCCAAAGAAACCATAACCAATCAACTAAGTGATTTGAGGACAAACACTGAACACCAAATTAAGGAAGTAAAGAAATTCATACAAGACCTAAAACAGAGCTTCAACAAAGAACTTGAAGCCATCAAAGCTGACCAACTAGAAGGAAAAGAGATAAAAAACAAAGTAGAGAGTCTTGACAGCAGGTTAGACCATGCAGAAGATCGAATCTCAGGGATTGAAGACAGCCTAGATATTATAGAGAAAGAACATACAACCATCCAAGACAAGTCCAAGAAATATGATAGATCTATCCAACACCTGGAAGACACCATCAGAAGGCCTAATCTAAGGATAATGGGTGTAGAGGAGCACCTAGAAACAGAAGTTAATGGTCTAGGAAATTTGTTTAACAGGATCCTAGCAGAGAACTTCCCAAACATGCAAAAAGATAGGCCTGTCCAGATACAAGAAGCCTCTAGAACCCCAAATAGACCAGACCAGAATAGGACATCCCACCGTCACATTATAATCCACACAGGATCAACTCAGAACAAGGAAAAGATCCTTAAAGCTGTCAAGGAGAAAAGGGTAATCACCTATAAAGGGAAACCAATTAGAATCACCTCAGATTTCTCAGCAGAGACAATCAAAGCAAGAAGAGCCTGGAATGATGTATGCCATGCCCTAAAAACAAACAACTATCAACCAAGAATACTGTACCCAGCTAAATTCTCCTTCATAACTGAAGGCCAAATAAAAACCTTCCATAGCAAAGAAAAATTGAAACAATACATCTCCACCAAACCAGCCCTACAAAAGATTCTTAAAGATGTCCTACACATAGAAAACCAACAAGACCGCAATAAAGGCCAAGAAACTGCACCCAAACTGAGAATCGAAGAACCATAGGAAGAACCCAATTTTCGCAGACCCCAAGAAGGTAGATAACATGGCAGGAACTCCCAAATACCTCTCAGTCCTATCTCTTAATGTTAACGGACTGAACTCTCCAATTAAGCGACATAGACTGTCTAGTTGGATTAAAAAACCAGACCCTTCTATCTGCTGCCTGCAGGAGTCACATCTTGCCCGTAAAAACAAACACATTTTCAATGTTAAAGGCTGGAACAAAATCAACCAAGCAAACTGACCCCATAAACAGGCGGGAGTTGAAATCCTAATATCAGATAAAATAGACTTCAAATTAAAATTCGTGAGAAGAGATAAAGAAGGTCGCTACATACTAATTAAAGGATCTCTCCTTCAGGAGGATATTACAATTCTAAATATCTATTCGCCAAACAATGGAGCACCCAAATTTATCAAAGAAACACTACTTTCCCTCAAATCCCATATAGATCCAAACACATTAATTGTTGGGGATTTTAACACACCACTCTCTCCACTAGATAGATCAACTCGGCAAAAACTCAACAGAGAAACCGCAGATCTAAACAGCTGCATAGATCAACTAGACTTAACAGACATCTACCGAACATTTCACCCAGCAGCATCAGAATACACGTTTTTCTCAGCAGCACATGGAACATTTTCTAAAATAGACCACATTTTAGGCCACAAAGCAAACTTGCCTAAATTCAGAAACATTGAAGTTATACCTTGCATTCTCTCTGACCACAAGGGAATAAAATTAGAACTCAACACCAAAAGCCACAAAAGAAAGTCCGGTATCACATGGAGGCTGAACAACACACTGCTGAATCATGAGTGGGTCATGGAAGAGATTAGAAAGGAAATTCAAATGTTCATGCTATTCAACAAAAATGAACACACAAAATACCAGCTCCTCTGGGACACAGCAAAGGCAGTACTCAGAGGCAAGTTTATAGCTCTGAGCTCCTACATCAACAAATTGGAGAGATCTTAAACTAACAATTTAATGACACATCTAAAGCTCCTTGAAAAAGAGCAGAAAGATAAACCCCAATCCAGTAGAAGGAAAGAAATAATCAAAATTTTATCAGAATTAAATGAATTAGAATCCAAAAAAACTATAGAAAGAATCAACAAAACAAAGAGTTGGTTCTTCGAAAAACTTAACAAAATGGACAGACCCTTAGCAAATCTTATCAGAAAAAGAAGAGAACACACCCAAATTAATAAACTCAGAGATGAGAATGGAAACATCACCACGGAAACAAGCAAGATTCAGAACATTATAAGGGAATACTTCTCAAAACTGTATGCTAATAAGTTTGAGAACTTGACAGAAATGGACCTCTTCCTAGCAAATATTGACATGCCAAAACTAAACCAAGATGAGTTAAACTATCTTAACAGGCCCATATCAAGCATTGAAATAGAAACAGCAATAAGAGACCTCCCAGCTAAGAAAAGTCCAGGACCAGATGGTTTTACAGCGGAATTTTACAAGGCCTTCAAAGCAGAGCTCACACCAATTCTCCTCCAACTCTTCAATGAAATTGAAAGAGAAAGCTCACTACCGAACACATTCTATGAAGCCATCATAACCCTCATCCCAAAACCAGGCAGGGACTCATCAAAGAAAGAGAACTATAGACCCATTTCTTTGATGAACATTGATGCAAAACTTCTCAACAAAATTTTGGCCAATCGACTTCAACAATTCATCCAAAAAATCATACACCACGATCAAACAGGATTCATTTCAGGGATGCAAAGCTGGTTCAATATACGCAAATCAATTAATATTATTCATCACATCTACAGGAGCAAGAATAAGAACCACATGGTTATCTCAATAGACGCAGAAAAAGCATTCGACAAGATCCAACACCCCTTTATGATGAAGGTTTTGGAAAAATTAGGAATCCATGGAACATTCCTCAATACAATAAAGGCTGTATATGACAAACCTACAGCCAGCATTATACTCAATGGTGAAAAACTAAAGCCATTTCCTCTTAACTCAGGAATAAGACAAGGATGCCCACTCTCTCCACTTCTCTTCAATCTAGTATTAGAATGCCTAGCTACAGCAATAAGACAAGATGCAGACATAAAGGGGATCCAAATAGGGAAAGAAGAAATAAAACTCTCCCTCTTTGCAGATGACATGATCTTGTATTTAAAGAATCCCATAGACTCCATTCCCAAATTATTCAAGAGGATTCAAAACTTTAGCAAAGTAGCAGGTTATAAAATTAACCCCCCAAAATCAATGGCTTTTCTGTATGCCAACAATGAGAAAAGTGTGGCTGAAATTAGGAAAGCAACTGCATTTGTAACAGCCCCACAAAAAATAAAATACCTAATAATTAACTAAAGAAGTGAAATACCTCTATGATGAAAACTATAAAATCTTGAAAAAGGAAATCAACACAGAACTTAAAAAATGGCAAAACCTCCCATGCTCCTGGATTGGAAAGATTAACATCGTGAAAATGGCAATACTTCCCAAGGCTATCTACAAATTCAATGCAATGCCTATCAAAATTCCACCCTCATTCTTCAAGGAAATAGAAGAGGCAATCCAAAAGTTCATGTGGAACAATAAAAGACCCCGAATAGCAAAAACGCTCCTCAACGGAAAGAACACTGCTGGAGGAATATCAATACCAAATTTCAAAATCTACTATAAAGCCATAGTAATCAAAACAGCTTGGTATTGGCATAAGAACAGACCTCAGGACCAATGGAATAGAATTGAAAACCCAGAAATGAACCCACAGACCTATAGCCATCTAATCTTGATAAGGAAGCTAAAACAATAGAATGGAAGACAGACAGCCTCTTCAGTAAATGGTGCTGGCAAAACTGGTTAACTACATGTAGAAAACTAAAGCTAGATCCTTATATATCACCCTGCACCATAATCAACTCCAAATGGATCAAAGATCTTGAAGTCAAAGCAGACACTCTGAAAATATTACAGGATGGAATAGGAGAAACCCTGGGTCTCCTTGGCTCAGGCCGAAATTTTCTGAATAGAGACCCGGAAACACAACAAATCAAAGAAAGGTTGGACAAATGGGATTGCATAAGGTTGCAGAGCTCTGCAGGGCAAATGACATAGCTAGCAAGATCAATAGAAAGCCCACAGATTGGGAGACGATCTTTACTAGCCATACAACGGACAAGGGTCTCATATCTAAAATATACTTGGAACTCAAAAAATTAAACCACCCAACAACAAATCCTCAAAGAAACAACTGCCCAATAAGTAAGTGGGCGAAAGACTTAAAGAGAAGCTTCTCTGAAGAAGAAAGAAGGATGGCCAATAGACACATGAAGAAATGTTCAACATCCCTAGCCATAAAAGAAATGCAAATCAAAACAACATTGAGATATCACCTCACTCCAGTTAGAACAGCAAAAATCAAGAACTCTAACAACAACAGATGCTGGAGAGGATGTGGACAGAAAGGAACCTTACTTCATTGTTGGTGGGAATGTAAACTTGTTCAACCACTTTGGAAAGCAGTATGGAGGTTCCTCAAAAGACTTCACATAGAACTCCCCTATGACGCAGCAATCCCACTTTTGGGCATTTACCCTAATGTTTACAAAAAAGACCACACTAAAGCTACCAGCACAACTATGTTTATTGCAGCATTATTTACCATAGCTAAGATATGGAACCAACCCAGATGCCCCTCAGTAGATGAATGGATCAAGAAAATGTGGTATATATACACAATGGAATTCTATGCCTCCATCAGAAAGAATGACATTTCCCCATTTGTTAGGAAATGGAAAGGCTTGGAAAAAATTATATTAAGTGAAGTAAGCCAGGCCCAAAGAAACATAGGTCCCATGGTTTCCCTTATTTGCAATATCTAGTATAGGTATGAGTCAAGCGGAAAAAGTCAGATAATGTGATGTTAGGAAAACGAACCCTCAAATATGTATTTTAATGTTTTTGTTTCTTTCATGCATGTGTTTCTAACGCATTTATAAGATTATTTCTTTGTTGCTTTGTATGTCCCTCCCCCACAGTGTAACCCCCCGCTTTCACTATATTTGATGTCAGTATAACATGTGGAGGAGATGGGGACAAACAAGTAGTTTTAGGATTCAGGTGGACCTGTTGCAACAATGAGAAGTACAAAATGTCATGTCAAAACCAGCTGTACAATGTCGGTGTGTGGGGGTGGAGGGGGGTATGATTGGGTGGGGGGGAGGGGGGAGGCTGGGAAGGGAGATGAAGGGTAAACAAAGGAGGAGGCTGCAATGCTGGGTAAGAAATGTATGCATTATCCTGCCCATGTAATTGTAACCCCTCTGTACAGTATGTTCTCAAATAAAATAAAATAAAATTAAAAAAAAAAAAAGAAATGTGCTCATTACCTTGCTCATGTAACTGTAACTCCTCTGTACAGTATTTTTACAATAAAAAAACTTATTTAAAAAAGCAAAAAAAAAAAAATCTTACTCTTTAATCACTACATATTTTTCAGAGGACCAGTGCACCTAACCAACAGAGCATCATCTCATATACATAAATAAAAATACAGGATAAAAATATAGGCATATTCAGATTAATATCAATGCTAATCTTAAAAGGAACTGAATATATTTGATTCATACTCTGAGCTTAGCAACCGCTTATTTACCTTCCACTATATTAGTATACTGAACTCTCTCAGGCTTCTAAATATGTAAAGAATTCAGGCAAATCCAGAATATTAATTTACTGCTTTTCTGACAAATTACCACTAATTTAGGGGTTTTAAAATACAAATTAATTATGTTATAATTCTGTAAGTCATAAATCTGACATGTATTTTTTTCTGAATACACAAAATATCAGAAATAGAGAGCTTTATAAAGGCACTAGGGAAATTTTTTAAAATCATATTTAGCTGCTGTTACTGATAGTTGTAGCAGAAAGTACCTGTTTGGTTGCTCGTTGTAGACTATGGACATATATCAAGTTTCTTAAACTACTACATTTAGCACTTGTAGCTTTCACACACTTCAAAGCCAAGAATGTGAGATAGAATTTTTTTTCACATTTTTTTTTCCTTCAATAATGGGAAGTGATACTACTACTCACATAACGGTTCTCAAATGGTCAGTGAAAGTCAAAATTGACTTTAACTTTTTTGCATTTTACCTTCTACTTGTGTCTAAAGATATGATCATTGATTTCCTTTCCTTTAACTTCACTTGTTTCCTGCTGTAACTAAACAAGAAAATCTTAAAGACTCTAAATTTAATTTTCACCCTAATTGCTCCAGTTTCTTCATTGTAATTAATTTAAATAATTATCTTCAATTTTACTTTACACTAAATTTTAAAGAATGTTATGCTCATACTTTTATTTCTCAGTGTTGGCATAACTCCTAAAAATATTCTTCGCAATTTAAAATTTCTCATCCAAATAGTATTTGAAGGAAACCAACATAGATTTATTTTTCTTGCTCCTAGTCCAGGTTTGGCTACATAAATGAATACATTAGTGACTTTTGTTTCCTTTAATCCTTTCTAATTCAGATCTTTTTGCCCAAATTATCATTATGACACTCAAGTACTAAATAGTTCAAATTTATTTCCCATAACAATCCACTCATTTTGATTAAGCTATTTCTAGTAATTGTTTTTGTCTTTACAGTATTTTCCCCTGATGTTTAATTACATTCCTCAGTTTACTTACCAGTCACACCTGCAATTATTTTATTGTGTGTATTTTTATGCAAAGTAGGTCTAGAGTATCCTACAGCTGCTTCAATGTTTGAGTGTGTGTGTGTTTAGTCAAAATTTCTCATTAATAATTTGATTTAAATTAATTTAATATGAAAATATAACTGTTTTATATATTTATTTTTATATATTTATGTATGTATGCACACACAAAACATATGGAGAAAAATTTGACAAGAATTGCAATATCTAACAAGTTTAGAAAGTTAAGAAATGCTTAAACATTTAGGACATTTATGAAAAGTACAAGAACTGTCTAGTCTTCTAAGTAGTCTGAAGGATCTTCAAGTAGCCAAAGCTGCAAAAAAGAAAATATAAGGATGGGCCAGGTGCTGGTGGCTCACGCCTGTAATCCTAGCTACTCAGGAGACTGAGATCTGAGGATTGGGGTTCAAAGCCAGCCCAGGCAGGAAAGTCCATGAGACTCTTATTTCCAATAAATCACCAGAAAATGGAAAGTGGTGCTGTAGCACAAGTGGTAGAGAGCTCGCCTTGAGCTGAATTGCAGAGGGACAGCCCTCCGGCCCAGAGTTCAAGCCCCAGGACTGACCAAAAAGAAAGAAAATATAGAGCTGGGAAGGTTGCTCAGTGGTAGAGTGCTTGCCTCGCGTGCATGAGGCCCTGGGTTCAATTCCTCAGCACCACATACACAGAAAAAGCTGGAAGTGAGGTGCTGTGGCTCAAGTGGTAGAGTGCTAGCCTTGAGCTGAAAAGCTTAGGGAGAGGGCCCAGGTCCAGAGTTAAGGCTCCACAACTGACCAAAAATA
This sequence comes from Dipodomys spectabilis, assembly GCF_019054845.1. NCBI lineage: Eukaryota > Metazoa > Chordata > Mammalia > Rodentia > Heteromyidae > Dipodomys > Dipodomys spectabilis. The sequence goes on from NW_024870709.1 coordinate 16,172,958, forward strand.
TAGATAGATAGATAGATAGATAGACAGACAGACAGATAGATAGATAGATAGGAATAATGTCAGAATTTAATTCAGAAAAGTTTACAAATATTAATAAACATATAATATAAAGTGATCTGTTCAACTATTATATGTGGACAAGTCTGTTCTTCGTTTTATACAATACAACTTCAACTGCTAAAACAGAAAATGAAATGAAAATTTCAAGTTTCCATTAAGAAACACTATAACAATAACTTTTGAAAGCAAGATCAACTAATGGTTGCTTAAATTTTTATGAAAAATTTGAGAAAGAATTTTTTTGCATAGGGGAGCTCTATGTGGGGTCTTTTGAGGAACCACAATACTACTTTCCAAAGTGGTTGTTTATTGCAGCATTATTTACTATAGCTAAGATATGGAACCAACCCAGATGACCCTCAGTAGATGAATGGATCAAGAAAATGTGGTGTATATATACACAATGGAATTCTATGCCTCCATCAGAAAGAATGACATTGCCCCCATTTGTTAGGAAATGGAAAGACTTGGAAAAAATTATATTAAGTGAAGTAAGCCAAGCCCAAAGAAACATAGGTCCCATGGTTTCCCTTATTTGCAATACCTAGTATATGTATGAGTCAAGCAGAAAAGATCAGATAAGGTGATGTTAGGAAAATGAACCCTAAGATATGTGTTTAAACGGTTTTTTTCTTTCATGCATTTGTTTCTAATGCATTTATAAGATTATTTCTTTGTTGCTTTGTATGTACCTTCCCCACAGTTTTACCCTTGATTTCACTGTATTTGATGTCGGTATAATTTGTGGAGGGGAAGGGGAAAAACAAGTCGCTTAAATAGGGATACAGGTGGACCCGTTGCAACAGTGAGAAGTATAAGTTGTCATTTCGAAAACGAACTTTACAACTTTGGTGGGGGGGGGGGGGGGAGGTTGGGTGGGAGGACTGGGGGAGGCTGGGAAGGGATGGGAAGGGTAAACAAAGGAGGAGGCTACCGTGCTTGATAAGAAATGTGCTCATCATCTTGCCCATGTAACTGTAACCCCTCTGTACAGTATTTTCACAATAAAAATTTAAAAAAAAGAATTTTTTGCAATAAAATCATCCTTCTGAAGATTCAAGTTAAATGACAAGGAAAAAATCTAAGTAGAAAACCTAGATGAGGTTACATTTGCTAAGTAATTTGGGTTAACAATAACTAAAGTATAATAACATTATAAAAATTATATTAATATGCATTGAGTCAATTACAGCATAGTTGCAAACTTGCTCTCTCACAAATTCATGTTACCCTGCTATTTAACCAAAGATTTATGTATAAATGGCCTGTAGACAAAAACTCAACATCTCTGGTCATATTGAAATGAAAATCAAAGCAAAATTTTCACTACTTCATACTAGTTAGAATGGCTATTACCAAGAAAATAATAATAGATGTTGAGCAAAATGTGTTCAGCCACTCTGGAAAGTAGTATGAAGATTCTTCAAAATCTAAATTGATAACAGTGTATATTTGAAAGCTATAGTAAACATCTTACAATGTTTAAAAAATCTAAGTATAAGACTACACTATGATAAAAAAAAATTCCACTCCAAAAGGTTCCAAATCAGGATGCAAGAAAACCAACAGTACAACCATGCCCTTTCTGTCACTACTTATCATTGCCAAGGTATGGAATCAGCCCAGATAGTCTTCAATTGATGAATGGATAAGTAAAATGTGGTATTCATACACAGAATGAAATTACTTATTAAAAAGAGCTCCCCTGTGACCCAGCAATCCCATTCCTAGGCATTTACCCAAACAAGTCCATACTAAAGCTACCAGCTTTAGTTTGTTTGTTTTTTAGTTTTGCTTGTTGCAGCATTATTTACCATAGCTAAGGCATGGAATCAAACCAGATGCCCATCATTAGATGAATGGATCAAGTAAATAGAATTCTATGCTTCTACCAAAAAGAATGTTATTGCTCCATTCATACAGAAATGAAAGAACTGGATTAAAAATATATTAAGTGAAGCAAGACAGACACAAAGAAACAGGCTGCATGATTTCCCTCATTTGTAATAACTAGAATATGTCTATGATAGTATTAGCTGAGGCTTATGACCATATAAAACTATGCTTATCGAAATGAAATTCAATAAATGGACACAAGAGGATTTTTTACTGAACTATTTGCAGTTATTTCTCCCCCCCTTTGGTTTATTCACTGTTGACATTGTTTTTGATTTCTGTACTCTTTGTCGTTTTTATAAGTTTATCTGATTTGTGGAAGGGAAAGGGAACCATAGAATCAGCGGGACAGAGTATGAAATAATGCAACAGCGATACTCACAAGACACTGTGTTGGAAATGAACTTTACAACTTGGGAGGAAGGGAGAGGGTGGGAAGCAGGAGAAAATGAAGGGGGAAGTAACACTGTTCCAAAAAATGTAGTTATTACCTCACTTATGAAGCTGTATACCTTCTGTTCATCACCTTTACAATATTTTTTAATAGAAAGGGAAGACTTAGGAAAAAATATTCAGTGAATGCCCAGAGAAACATCTTTTCCCACAAAGGTGGAAAATAGAATTAGCTTATAGTTAAATTAATACATTATATGATATGCAAGTGTTTACAAATATGTTAACAGAAACATGATAAAGGCAGAACTCAAATAGTGTCATTCTTTAGAAATACAAAGTCAAAGTTCAACAAAAAGTAATACCAGGGAAAGGATATTTGAAAGGAGAGAATGGTGTCAAGGACAGAGGGGTATATGAATGAAGAGGAAAAATTGGAGAGGAGAATGCAGCTGAAAATTTTAAATATAGCTTACAAAATTAAGAAAAGTTCAGGAAATGGTGTGTCCGGAAGGAATGGATTAAAACAAAATGTTTAAATAGGGATACAGGTTGACCCATTGTAACAATGAAATGTACGAAACACTATGTTGAAAAATGAACTTTACAATTTAGGCCGGGGATGGGGGGCTTGGGAGAGATAGTGTAGTTATGGAGGTGGAAGGGAAGGAATGGTAGGGGAAAAACAAAGGAGGAGACAACAATGCTTGACAGGAAATGTACTGATTATGTTGTTATGTAACTGTAACCCCTCTGTACAGTATTTTTATAATAAAAACTTATTCAAAAAAAGAAAACACAAAAAAATGAAAGTTGAAAGGGGTGACATTAACCAAGATGCATTACATTCATAAACTGCTTCATTAAATGGCAACTCCATTATAAAACTACTTAAAGAAAATACAAAAAAAAAGAAGAGAAAAATGTTATTGTACAGCTTCTACAAGGAAAAAAAACTCAGAAAAAAATTATTACAGAATGTCTTGCTGGTATAAAGTTGATAATATAATCAATTTCTTTCCACCTTACTGATATCCGGGTGGTGAAAACTGTACAGTTGTTACATAAAATTCTAATACAGGGACAAGAGAATTAAGAAAAATGAAATAATTTTTATGACTCTGGTGCATTTTACATATATTCTGTATTAATATAAAATACTTCATAATCAAATAAAATATCATAACTATTTATACACAGGCCCAAACCAGTGTATTAGAAACAGTAAGATTAAGTGTATACCATTGACAATCCAAAATTTAAGGGTTTTTATAAATTAATTCATGAATTTCTCAGGATTCCATTATGAAATGAATATTACTTGTTATGCAATTAATGTTACTTTAAATAAATTGAGGCATGGGATGGTAATGTTAATGACTTTTAAAATTCTAACTTCTATTTTGTAGTATATAGCCTCTCATTTGCCACTGTAGCGAAGTTTGTAAATGATTTTTATTTTTATTTTATTTATTTGTTTTTGTCGGTCATGGGGCTTGAACTCTGGGCTTGGGCACTGTCCTTAAGCTCTTCAACACAAGGCTAGTGCTCTACAGCTTGAACCACAGCGCCACTTCCGGTTTTCTAGGGGTTTATTGGAGATAAGAGTCTCATGGACTTTCCTACCTCGGCTTTGAACCGTGATCCTCATATCTCAGCCTCCTGAGTAGCTAGGATTACAGGCGTGAGCCACCGGGGCCCAGCGAAGTTTGTAAATTAGAATGGATATTTCCACTGAAATTTGTGCCAGTTAACTATTAATTTTGAGAAATAAAACTAAAAATAAATAATGATAATTTCAGAAAACACCACCTGGTATTACTAAAAGAATATGTGAAATGGGCAGTAAAGAGAAGCTGATGATATTTTTGTCAATTACTATTTCATTTGTATTCTATCAACTTTGAGTCATGTTTCCTTTTATTTCTATTAATATTCTTGCCTCTTTGTCTTTGGTAAGTTAAGGTATTATCTGCTTCTTCTCTGTTGTTTTGTTGTTGGATTTTTCTCTCTTTTTTGCTTTTCATTCTTCATCATCTCCTTATTGGATTGTTCATTGCGCATTCTTCTTTATTTTCTTTACTTCTGTTGAGCCTTACAGCACTTGCGTTGGTTTGGAAGATAATGTATCTCAACACATTTTCCTAAATCATAGCAGCTAGCAGTGTAAGCATTAATTTTCATCTTAGGAATCAATATAAATCTCAATTTAACATAATACAGAAATGTTCCAGTGAAATTCTTATTTGTGCAGCATGTCCCTTTCAAACCCCCTATGCATGATGAGTTTAGGCAGAGACAAATAGCACATCATGTCAAGCCCTGCAGCCCTCTACTCTTTCCCATTTTCCCCTTTATCAGCCTTTAAAGGATAAAAATGACAAACTTCACTGCTGAGAACCTTATAAAACTTACATTGTACATTCAAATTTAGAATAATATTTTTCAGGGGAGGAAAAAAGACATAAGAACTGAGTTTTACTTTACTAGTTCAGAGACCATAGGTGCTACATATTGTTCAGCTGTCATTCTGAATGAACAGAGTGTTGTTATGAAGCTGGAATATGCTTCAAAAAAGTTGAAACTGTGTATCACGCTAGTCCACAAAAATGTTTCCACAATAGTCAACTTAGAGAAACATTCCAGATTTTTTACACTGATGAGTGAATCAAGCAAACAATGTGATATATGTATGGATGTGTGTATATATATATTTTATTAACCTGTCAGGGAGAATTAATATTATGTCACGTATAATGAAATAGATGGGTCTGGGAAAGATCATATGGAGTGAAATAAGGTTGAGAGAAATAAAGTCCATACATTTTCTCATTTGTGAAGTTTATATGAAACTAAATACCAGGCTATGTGCACATAAGGGCACACATATAATATGTTTATATTCATATAATTAGTATGTATGAATATAGACATATGCATAGTATGAATGTATGTATACTATAGTGTATATATTATATATGTATATATGATATTTATATATATGCCCTTTCAAATATAGTAAGTATATATAGTGTGTATATTTATCTCTATGAATGTATACATACACATATGTGTGCATATATATATGTCTATGTGTATGTATATATATAAATATATGTACATAGATGTAAACAAACACAATTATGTTTGTAGTGATTATGATATAGTAATTTCATGGTATAAATCTTTTAGCAAATAATAGGCAGTGAAACCAGGACTACCAAGTAAAATACTTCTAAAATGTTGACAATTCTGGTAATATTGGTAATCTTGGGATATCATAGAAGCACACTACAACATTAGATGCAACAGAGAAGGCATTTTCAGACAGGATTAAAAAGGCCATGGTAGTCATTCCCTTCATGTAGGTACATACGCAAATGCATATCCTGAGTCTAGGAACTCAAATCAGGCTACCTCTAATAATTACCAGTCATAACTTTCCACTCAGACCAGGCAAATTACAGCAAAATCCAAGCAAGTAAATAGGTTAATAATAAGTGAGAACAAAAATAAATAAAGGATATTGATAGGTCAAAGTTGTTTTAAATATTGGTACTACCAGATATAAATTTTACAAAACAAATATGCTTAAAAATGTTAAAGGAAAATGAAATGTCAAATATATCTGCAGGAAGCATCAAAGCATAATGAGAGACTAAGAAGCCAGCATCAGATCTGGCATTTAAAAATCTTGGAAGTCATCACTGTGTTTTAATAGAAAAAAATAAATAAATAGCAAATTTAACATTGAATAACTCATCTTACACTAGTCTATGACAAATCTTGATAATAAATTTGACTGGATTAGTAAATCCTTGAAAGCTAGCAAGATTGAAGTCTGATTATGTCTGAGGAAATATTTTAAGAAATATCTGGGACTTGAACTCAGAAAAGATACCCTGAATTTAAGTTGTTGGAATGTAATACCCTACTGGCTCAGAAAAAAAGATGGAATAAATTGAAAAAATACTGAAACCAGCTAACTCTAGCAAATGTCATTCTTCCTGAGAAAATGTGCCTACTGCAGTAGTATCAACCATGGAGAAAAGCTTCCTATTTCTTTATGTATTCACGTCAGTGACTCAACGAAGATTCTTGGTCTTCAATATGTTTTTTTTGGTCCTGGAGCTTGAATTCAGGGCCTTGGCACTGTCACTGGGCTCTTCCTCTCAAAGCTAGTGTTTTAGCACTTTGAGTCACAGCACCACTTCCAGGTGGTTAATTGGAAGTAAGAGTCTCATTGACTTTCCTGCCCAGCCTGGCTTTGAATTGTTATCCTCACATCCAGAATAACTGGGATTTGCAGGCATCAGCCACTGGCCTCTGTCTTTGGGTCACAGCTTCTTGAACTGAAAAGCTCTCATGCCTTCAAGCAAGCACAGGGGAAATATTGTAGTATTCACTTACCTACCATGTATATACTTACATATATTCTATTCATTCTATTCTCAAGAGGTCCCTAATAAAATACATAGAAAAAAGTGAATTCTGGTTGCTAGAAAATAATTTCAGTTTGTACCTGTGGAAGCTATGATTTTCAGAATTTGTAACATGAACTGCAAATGAGAATCTGATGGAGTCTCACTCTCAACTTGTCAAAAATATGGAAACTAGATTGAGACCTCCAACTTTGTCATTTGTCAACATTTTTCTATGTCCTGAGATTGAATGAAAATGGATTAAATGGAGTAAATTTTAAGACAGCATCGCATTGAGCTAAACATAGACATTAGCAACATAAAACTCATTTTCATTTTGGAAACATGCAAAATGTAAGCACTGTTATACCATAAGTGCATGTACCTAGATTTCAGGGGAAAGTCCCAAAGCTTAGATAGTATTAGGATTCCTATAGACAGAACCTCAGAGAGTAATTCAAGGAGCTGTAATCATGAAGCTGAAGATGCAATGGAGATGCCTGGATTTTCAAAGAACGATGATTCTAAGAATAGGAAATGACTGCTAAGAAAAGCTCCAAGCAAAAGTAAAGCCAGTCCATGAGAGATTTTATGAGCTGTAAAACCAAGGGGTGGAACTTACCGATTCCATTGCAATTACCATTACGACATCACACACACTTGAAGCCAGACATGGTTTTCAGAATTTAATGACATCCTCAGATAGTTGAGGAAAAGTGTATGAAACTCAAGAGTTTCAGTATCCCAGAAAGTAACACCAATTCATTATGCGTATTTTTAATCCACTCCATATGGAAAGATGGTATAATAAATGTTTTCATGAGGGAAAGACAAGTTTGGAAATGTTAATATTCATAAAGACTAAGCAGCTACCTTAATATGTATAATTATCTAAAGTATTTTATTATCCAAATACAATCTTTACTACACTAATTCTAATTAAATGTCTGCTTACTTCTTTGAATGGTAGTTTATTATTTTGATTTTACTTATTGCCTACAATGTTCTTAATAAGCAAAGATTGTTCTTTTAGTGTCTTACATATTAACAGAATAAATAAATAATGTTGTGGCATTAGAAAGAGACAGAAAGTAAGGAGAAGCCCCTTAAATTATAAAGAGAAAAATGTACTATACAGAAGAGGGAAGATAACATTTTGACCATAGATAACTATGTTGTTTGACATTGACTCTCTTTATCAGCAGGAAATATTTCTTCTACCATTACAAAATACATTATATGTGCTTCATATAATTTTAAAGGTATCCTAGCTGTTGTTTAATATGAATAATTTCATTTAGAACATCTCTTTGCTAAGGAGATTCTATGTTAAAGAATCCATTCCCAGTTTCCCTTGAAATAGGTCAATTTAATTAGATGTATTTGATTGATTATTCTTTTTTATTTTCTCTCACAATGGAATTGCTCCAAGATCCACAGACAATAATTTTCAGCACTTAACAAAACTAATTTTATTAAAATTCCATTTAAAATATAATCTAACTCTCTTAGGCTATAATTTATTTTCAATTATTTCAGGCATAGGAGGAAGAATTAGAGAATATGGTATAGCATTCTCTATGAAATTGCCTGTCATCTGTTATATTCTTAACAGATAATTCCAACTTATCTCTTCGTTTTCTAGTCTCCAGGCTAAACAATTACCATCCCTTTAACCTCTTTTTAAAGGTCATATTGTTAATCCTTTAATCATTTACAGGACTTCCTTTTAATCTTCTGTAGTTCCTTTAAAGTTTCTGAGCCAACACAAAACGTGGTACCCATGAAAGATTTTAACTGGGCTGCGATGCTGACTGTAAGGGGAGATTTATCTCATGGTATCAGTACATTCTTCTTCTCACCATGAATCTTGGAATATAATTTTTAATAACTAAAGAATGACATTGTGCACTCATGTTCATCTTGTTAGTTCATCTTGTTACCCACTGTTAATGAATAGCTCCCACTGGGATTATGAAGTACAGAACCAAAGACACCACTTCATAGGAATAATGTGAATTACACATTCAAAAAAAAGGAAAATCACGCAAATCCAGTGACCTTCATCCACAAAAAAATGATTGTGAATTGTAGTTTATGCTAGAGATATTATCTATCAGTATGGATTGTATAAGAGTCATTTTATTTTCTATTACTATAATGAAAAGTCTGAGAAGCCCAACATGGAGAAGAAAGTGAGGGTGGATTAATTTTAAATTAAGCAGCATGCTCCTGACATATGTCAGAGAAGGATACTTAGATATTAAAAAAAATCAAAACTAAAAAAAATGCCATTCCTTCACTAATGCTGTTATAATATTCTTATCATCAAGGATACTATATTACCAAAAATTAACATTTTATTTGCTTATTTATTTATTAAGAGGCTCATGAATTTCCATAAACATTCTTCTTGTAGGGTTTTAATAAAGTTAGTCTAAAAAAAATACAGGAGGCTGCATAAAAGATACCGGGTAAGTTTTATTTTATGTTGTCCTTTTCATACTGTTGGTATGGAGGTTCCTCAAAAGACTAAATATAGATCTTCCCTACCAGCCAGAAATTCCACTTATGGGCATTTATCCAACTGAATACAAACCATGCTGCACCCAAGTGAGCAGCACAACCATGTTCATTGTAGCACTGTTTACCATAACCCTCAATGGATGAAATGATCAAGAAAATGTGATATGTATGCACAATAGAACTCTACTCATACATCAGAAAGAATGATACTCAATCATTCATAAGAAAATAGAAAGGGATAGACAAATTTAAATTAAGCTAGACCAAGGAAAAATAGGTTACATGATTAACTTCATTTGTGGTAACTAGAATGTGCCTATAAATCTCTCAGTAAACACTGGATGGTAAAAAAGCAACAAAAACATACACCAGGGCATGATAAGTGATACAGGTCTCTAGGCATTCACACAGAGTGAGACCAAAGCAGCACAATCTTTGTAGAGGATCACATAGGCACAATAGCTATGCGCATCTGACCATATAAAATACTATTTATCAAAATGAACTCCAGAAACTGGAAATAAGAGACTTTATTTCATTTTTAGTTCATTTATCTGTCATTGGGAGTGTAAGGGGGGGGCACAAAGATGAACAAATCCAGCAGGGAAACTGATTAGATAATATGTTGAAAATGAATTACACACTGTGGATGGTAACAGTGAGAGAAAATGTGAGATACTAAAAGAAGGGTTGACATTGTTCAAAAGGAAATTTAATCTTATCTGTATCTCACCTGTACATGACTCTGTAACTGTAACAACTGTAACTGTAACTACTTTTTACATCACCTTTACAATAAAAATTTTTTTTAAAATCAAAATATTATATTTGGTAGAAGGGCACCAGTTGTTCACAGTTGTATTCATAGCTACTACAGAGGCTGAAATCTGAGGATCACGACTCCAAGCCAGCCTTGGCAGGAAACTCTGTCACACTCTTATGTTTATTAAACTATTCAGAAAAAGCTGGAAGTGGAACTGTGTCTCAATGTTAGAGTAAAAGCCTTGAGCCAAAAGAAGCTCAGGGACAGTGCCCAGGCCCTGAGTTCAAGTTCTAAATCCAGAAGAAAAAATAAACAAAAAACAAAAAAGAGAAAGTATTATGTTTGGTAGTCAGGCACCATTGGCTCACAGCTATAATTCTAGCTGTTGAGGAAGGTGAGGTATGAGAACAGCAGTTAGAAGACAGTCCGATCAGGAAATTAGGTGAGACTTTTATTCCAAATTAGCAACCAAAAAGTTGCAAGTGGAGCTGTGGCCTAAGTGGAAGAGCTCTAGACTTGAGCAAAGAAGTTCAGGGCTTGCTTTCAGGCCTTAAATTCAGGCTCCATAACTAGTACAAACAACAACAACACCAAAACAAAAACAAATAAAAAAATCCCTAGAAATAATTTTGGAACTATAGAAAATTTCAAGACAACAGGAATTTGTCATTTAGCCTTTACATAGCTTCTGTCAAAATTAATATGTTACAGATTATCAAAAGCTAGGAAACTTGACATTGGTATAATCGATAGAGTATATAATCATTTTGTTTATATTCACAGCTTAATAAAACTACTAAAGTGTAAGAGTCACGTTACCCATAACACAATGAAGAACCTAACTGTTGCTTAGCAAGACTTATTAATGCTCTTTCTTTAAAGGTACATTTATATATTCCACCTTCTTTGTCTTGTACTTGACTTGAGTAGTTCTAATTTACCCACCAAAGATAGAATTGTGATATTAAAGAAAATGCAGCAAATATATAGATATAAACAAAGATGAGAGTCTAACAACATGAGTATAGGAAACATGAAAGGCAATAGTGAAAATAACACTAGAAATCTAATTTGGAGTTAGGTCATCCAGAAAAAAACATCTATGATGCTTTATATTCTCAACAAACAATAAGCAGAGAATTCCAATATCAAAGTGTACAAAAACCATATGCCTCAAAAAGAGCTGTTCATTACTTGTGCATTTAATAAGTGGAGAAAAAAGACTATACAGAAGTTGGAAGACATGTTATACACTTATAGTGCAAAAAATAAAGTTTTAAATTAGAATGTTGAGTATCATAAGCAATGGACGTGTGATATAAGAAGAGTAAGAGTGAAGGCAAGAAAGTAGATGACAATTTAATATAAATGATCTTTCAATGATAGCACAAACTGTTGCTCTTAGATTTTTGTTCAATAAAGAAAATTTAGTTTTGACATATTAATAGCCAAATGATTATCACAAAATAAATCAAGACCTATAATGTTAAAATGGGAGGAATAAAAACAGATTGAACTTGCAAGAAGTTTAATTATTCAGAAACATGTGACTATAGAGTTGAATGAAAGTTTTCTTTTGTTTTTTTTGATTTTCAAGACAGACTTTTAAGACATTTAAAAAATCCAGTGAAAATGGAGGAAATGTAATGCCAAGAACAAAATGCAACTGCTTAAGGAAGCAGACAGTTTCCAAGTCACAGTTGAGTGATTTGCCTGTGAGATAAAAAAATGATAAATATCCTTTCAGATCTGGGGAATGGATGAAATTGAAGTGAAAATGCTATTCAATTTATGTGATAGCAAATGGAAAGTGAGTCCTGGCCACATTACATAAATAGTAGACAATAATTAGTCTCTCTGCTAAAAGAGCAGATGTGAAATAAGAGCTAAATAAATTTAGGGCAAACTAAAAAGGAGTTTTCAGAAAAAATATAGCTCTTCATAATGTAACTCAATCAATGCAAGATCCCCTGGACTTTTATTTGTTAGAAAATAGCAATGCTAATATTGAAAATTATAAATAACAGATTCACAATTACAATATTATAGTATAATGAAGCATATTTGATGAAATGTATGTATATTTTACGTTGATTTTTAAATGAAATTCAAATTTAAAAATTTCCTTGTCTTTAGCCATTTATTGTGTATTAATTATTAATTTATTTGTTTCTTTGAGGAGTTGTTTTGTGGATTTATTTTTTTTATCTCTACGCATAGTTTATATATGACCCTCTTTTTTGAGACATAGCTGGTAAAAAAGGTCTCCTATTGTATAGGCTTTCTATGTATCATGCTAGCTATGCAATGTACCATGCAGAGAATTTTTATGTTAATGCAATCCCATATATCCAGTTTTATTATTATTATTTGTTTTTGTGTGATCCCAAATCTTTACATAGGAATTTTTGACCGTGCCAAGGAGTCCTAGTGTTTCCCCTTTTCCTTCGTATAATATTCTCAGGGTATCTGGTCTTACATTGAGGTATTTGTCCTATTTGGAGTTGATTCTAGTATAGGGTGATATATAAGGACTGGGCTTCAGTTCTTTGCATGCGTATAGCCAATTATGCCAGCATTATTTGTTAAAGAGGTTTTCTGTCATTCATCCTGTTTTTATTTACTCCCTCATCAAATATTAGATGGCTCTAGGTCGGTGGGTTCATATCTAGGTCTTCTATTCATGAGTGTTTCACCTTCACGAACTGATTAATATTTAATAAAATGACTTGAAATTGTCTGTCTTGTTTCCTATTTATGACTATCTGTAAGTCTGTCTCTTTCTCTATCTAAGCTAAATATTAAATATTCAGGAAATGATCAATCTAGGGACTCACACACAGTGAGACAAGAGGATAATCTTTGGGAGGATCATAAAGGCACAATGTCACTATGCCTCTGATTATACAAAACAAAATTTATCAAAGTGAACCTTAGGAAATGAAAACAACAGTGCCATTTTTTCCTCTCATTTTTGTTTTCTCTTCTTTTTGTCTTGTTTGTTCATTTATCTGTCTTTGGCAGGACCAAGGGTGCACAGAACTGGAGGGACAAAGGGTGAACAAATGTAGCAGTAGTATTAACTAGAAAATACGTTGAAAATGTACGCTACAATTTGTGGGTGGTGGGAAGGATGGAAAAACTGGGAGATACAGAGGGAAGGGGTGACACTGTCCAAAATAAATGTACTCATTACCGAACTCAGGTTACTGTAACCCTTTGATATATCACTTTTATAATAACAATAAAATATATGAGTTAAAACAGGTCACATCAGAAAGTTAGGCTTGCATGACTTCTAAGGTATTGGTGAAACTTTGAAAAACTTTGACTACCCTAAGTAGTCCAAGAAATAGTGAACTCTGTGGTGCCTCTGAGAGTGATTTTTAAGTGTTTTTTTTTTTCTTTTATTTGAGGAAAGGCAAAACATAGAGAAGAGATACAATAAAATAAAAGAATAGATAATAACACACAGGTAAGTTGAGAAAACTAATGAGATGAGACATTTTTCTATTTTTTGTATAGATTTTATATTATTTGTCTTGACAATAAGAATGTCACCTGTCAAATACATGGCTTTTATTAGAGAAGACATTTTGTCAAGACTGAGAAAAGTGACAAAACCTACAAAAAGGTTTGGCAATGTTTTTCTCCATATCTTAATCTTTCTGGTATTTTTTAAAGAATAGAATGTTAGATGTATTTCAGGTTTAACTTCCATAAAATATGAACATTATATTCTTTTTTAATCATTAATCTTCTAAAATAATGTTTGCTAATGTATGCTCAACATTGTAAAAGCCACTTTAGATTCAGCTTAAAGTGATTGGCTTAACTAATTCATTTATATTTTATTTATTGTTATTGTAAAGATGATGTGGAGAGGGATTACACTTACATAAGTCACACAATGAGTACACTTCTTTTTGAATGGTGTCAGCCTTTCCCTATTTTTCTCCCACTTTTCCCCTCCTTCCCTCCTCCACAAGTTGCATAATTCATTTTCAATGTAGTGTCTGTTATCACTGTTGCATTGTTTCATCCTTTGTCGCACAATTTCCCTCCCCCAAACAGATAAACTTACATACAAGACTTTTAAGTAACTTAAAAAATGATTGTTCTAAAAAGTGGTCCTTTTATTAGCATACTTATTGCATGACAGTATTCGCTATACACTGACCTCATAAAATGTAATGAAAGACTAGACAAATGGCAACTCATAAGTGAAACTATTTAAAGATAATAAAATAAGAATAGAATTAATATTAATAAATAAAAGGGAAGAATGTTATTAGGAAATATTCTGTAAATTTCTATTTATTGAACACTTTTATTAAGTAATATTTATTTATTTATTCATTCATTCATTTATTCATTTATTTTTGCCGGTCATGAGGCCTGAACTCTGGGCCTGGGCATTGTCTCTCACTCAGCTCTTCAGCTCAAGGCTAGCGCCCTACCACTTGAGCCACAGCACCACTTCAAGCTTTTTCTGCTTATGTGGTGTTGAGGAATTGAACCCAGGGCCATATGCATGCAAGGCAAGCACTCTACCATTGAGCCACCTTCTCAGCTCAAGTAATATATTTTTAACTGCCTAAAACACTTCAATGTCTGTGTTACATTTTTTTGGTTTGTGTTTATGTAGAGTCTCATTCCTGAAATAAATGATTCATCATTTCATTTCTAATAAAATTCTATTATAGCTTCTGAAAAAAAACATATTTTGACAATAAATCTAAAGATTAGCTTATTTTGCATGAATTTAGTTCTTGCAATTTATATTATTTAATTTATCCTTGTGCTTTTTAGTGTTTTTCCGAATTACATATGTGTGTGAGTGTACATATGTTTGCATGTTATATTTAATCTTTCAGTGCAAAATAGATGTGTAGACTATATTATTTTCTCTGTTGATATTTATTTACATATCAGTCCAACTTAAGTATTTGACTATCCAATAAATTTATATAACTCAAGTATTTAGAGAGTTCGTGTTTTTGGTTCAACTATAGGAACCAATTCACTTCCTTTTTTGCTTTCTTTAAAAAATGTGTTCTTTGGAAATCTCAACACAAAGCCTCAGTGGGCACTAGGGACCAATCTCTGGCAGATTGTGAAGACTGTTTTGTTGAGAGCACTGCTCAGATTGTCAGTAACCATGTTAAATTCATCAGTCACACTCAGAGAAAAACAAGTAACATACATCACACCCATCACCCTTGGTTTCTCATTCTCTTGGTTCTGATCTTGTAATTAGTCACAAACAAAAATAAAATAAATAAATAAATGGAAAAGAAAAATCTAAAAACAAATAGGTAAAACATCTGAATGTTTTTACCTGTGCTATACTGTACTATACTATATTATACATGTACTATAACTGTGACATACACATATACATATACACATACACACACATATATATGTACATATGCATGTATTTATATATGTGTATATATACACGTATATATGTGTATGTGTGTTATATGTCTAATTAAATATAAATAGTATAGTAGGTATGTTACAGTATATACTATTAAACATTTTACAGATAAACTAGCTATGTCAAAGAAAAAAATCACAAACATTTACCATAAAAAATAAAAATTGGCTGGGCACAAGGGCCTCAACTGGTAATCCTAGCTACTCAGGAGGATGAGATCTGAGGATTGAGGTTCAAAGCCAGCCTTGGCAGGAAAGTGAGACTCTTATCTACAATTAACCAACAGAAAACAGGAAGGGCACTGTGGCTCAAGTGGTAGTAGAGTACATGCCTTGAGCTAAAGAGTTCAGGGACAGCGCCCAGGCTCAGAGTTCAAGCCGCATGATTGATAAAACAAAAACAAAAACCAAAAACAAAAAGTTATTTCTAAGGGGAAAATATAACAATGGTTATAAAAACAAAAACAAAAACCAAAAACAAAAAGTTATTTCTAAGGGGAAAATATAACAATGGTTATAAAATATTTTAAATGATCATAAAATATTTTAAAATAGATAAAATTAATATTTAAATTGAATAATTATATAATTTTGGTTAAACTATACCACATTTATCAGATTAATTGAAGACCTTTCATTAAGATAAAACAGCAGATACTAGGGATATTATTGATTAAAATTAAATTAAATAATCAAACCTGGTATCTGGGCAAACTGAAGCTTATATTTTATCTATATTTTATAATATGCTGTCAAATCATGTCTGAGGATGGTAGTATGTCTGTTATCCCCAGCCACAGAGGGCAGCTAAAAAAGGAAGATTGAATTCCAGGATTGCCCAGGCTTCACACTAGATTTTACCTTAAAAATGACATGAAGGGCCAAAAACCAGATTCAAATATAAGAGTGAAGCCCTAAGTTTTATCCTTCACAACGCTCCCCTCCACAAAAATTACAATACTCATTTAAAACATCATGATATAGAATATCATTCTAAGATTAAGTGAGAAGAACAATGTATGAAGATCATATAAGGAAGTGAAGTATAAGCATGCATTCATCTCTCAGTATTAAAAATAAAATGCAAAAATTTATTTTTTTCAAAAAATATTTTTTAATTTTATTTTGTTGTAAAGATGCTGTACGGAGGGATTTTAGTTACATGAGTAAAGTAATGAGTATATTTCTTGTCGAGCATTGTTTTTCTCCTACCATTGCTTCCCTCCCCAACTTCCCTCACTGCCCATCTCCCCCAAAAGTTGTAAATTTCATTTCTAACCCAGTGTCTTCTGAGTCTCATTGTTGCAATATGTCATCCTGTGTCCTTGTGTCAGCATTTTGTTATTCCCCTTCCCCTCTCCAAATTAGATAAATGCACATACCAAAATCAAATACAGTGACAGCAGCAGGAAGAACATACAAAATAAACAAAAAATCACATAGTACTTGTGTCCATATCTTGGAGTTCATTTCGCTTAGCATCATCTCGAATGGACATATGTACATAGATTTTAACCTTTTCTGTTTATCTGATAAGATTATCATAGATATACACTAATTATTGCAAATGAGGGAAACCATGGAACCTATATTTGTTTTAGTCTGGTTTACTTCACTTAATATGATTTTTCCAAGTCTTTCCATTTCCTAACAAATAGGGGAATGTCATTCTTTCTATGGAGGCATAGAATTCCATTATATATATATATATATATATATATATAATATACTATATATAACATATATATTATACTCATCTCCAATAAACCACCAGAAAACTGGAAGTGGCATTATGGCTCAAGTGGTAAAGTGCTAGCCTTGAGCTGAAGAGCTGAGGGACAGTGCCCAGGCCCACAGTTCAAGCCACACAACTGACAAAAAAAAAAAAAGAGAGAAGAGAAGAAATGGAAAGGAAAGGAAAGAATGATTCAAAGGAGGTATCTCTTGAATATGTTCCAAAAACTGAGAACATTCAACAAAATTAAGAAAAATCACATTATTAATGATAGCTAATTAATTTAAACCTATCTGTTTGAATTATAATATCAGTTGTGTGTTTTGTTTTGTTTTTGGAGAGGGCCTTAAGAATGATGGATAAATTTACTTGAGCAATGATCCTGAACTCTGTTGACAGGAACCTTAGTGCTTCTAATAAAAATCTCTGATCTTGTCTTAGGCTGAGTAAAGTAGAGCACAGGTGTATGAAGAGGAAATCTATATTACTGTACAGGAATAAATTATTTCTTACAAATAAATCTGTCCTAAGACAGGAACTTGGAAAATTTGGTCAAACTTATTCTGAAATTTGCTCCACACATCTGTTTGTGTTTGCTGATTTCCTGTATATCCTTAGTCTTGTATTAAGTCATAGCCATGAATACATTGCCCCATAATTTCAAAGTAATTTCACATATCATTAAGCTATTGGTTTGGGATTAACCCCAATAGAAACACTTATTCTTGAAATCCTTTCACTGCAATACTCTCAAACATGTGGCTTTGACCTTGAATAGGTCTTATATTATGGTCTAGAAGAAATGGTAGTACTTTCTATATTCATGAAGCCAAGAAGTATAAAAGAATATGGTAGAAATGGGACAAACTCTTAGATACATTCCTATTTTCTAATATGGAAGATGCAGTGATCTTAATTACAGCATAGTATCATGTGTTCTTTTAAAGAGAAGTTACATGTTTTATTCATAAAAAGAATTTATAAAGAAATTTAAGGTAAAGATTGTCTTATATAATTTCATAATATAATCAAACTTCTTACCCATAAATTGTAAGATCTAAACTCTTTTAATATTTAAAACAGGAAGGGCAGAAAATACTTAGTATTTCATTAGCATTTGGCCTTATATGATGGAAGTCAAATTCTTTTCTTGGTTTCTTGGGGAAAAATATTGCATAATCTATATAATTGCATTTTAAAATATTGCATAATCTTAGCATTAGCTGCAGTGTTCATTCAAGAAAAGGAATAAGGTATGAAGGACTGCATGCAAGGTTCATCACTTCTTACTTGGCTCTCTTCAGGCAAAACCATCAAGAGAGAATATCCAACTAGCTTCCAATGCAATTGTCATCTTAGCCTAGTGATTTTCTAGGATTATGGTCATGAGCCATAGGCTTCATTTCACTTTTGAAAACTCAATATACATTTTCTGAAACCAGTATTGTGGAAATTTCCTTGCTCAAAACTTAATTCTAATTGTGGGGATAATGCTTTCTTCCACAATTTTTATTTCTTCTGCCTCCTCCAATGCCACATCCAAAATGGAAAATGATGTCTGTTACTCTCCTTTGTATAACTTCCTGTGAAACTTTTGAGGCTTACATATTGTTTGTAATAGTTAACATACTTACATCCTATTGCATTGTCTTTTGTATTTTTATTTGTGCTGAGAAAACTTAAGATGTAATGAACTTATTTCAATACATCAAAAATGTATTGAAGATGAAAATCTTGCTATTTGAAACAACAAAATGTAGTATATTATAATAAAATTATAGAAATAAAGAAAATAAATGCATATGCTCACTTATATTATGCATTTTAAAAGCTTTGATTTTCCTTTACATCACTAAATAATGTTTCCATAAAGTAGAAGGTACCTTTTGTCATATATTGTTTTCTATTTTCTCCAATACAAAAATGCAACTTAATAGTCTCCAGAAATCTTTGGCTCTGAATAGTTATTCATAATTTTGTTATTAAATCCAATAGAAAATAGACAAACGTGATCCAAATTATTCTGGATGTAATATGTTACAATGCACTTATTTTGTTTTCTTGTTCTCTTCTTCCTCGATAGGCCATGCTACTCTTTATTGTCTTTGCAACTAGTTCAATTTGAAATACTTTCTTTGGTGAAAATTTTCTTCTCTATATAGTCTAAATTTCACTTTTCTACTAACCACATATGCACATTCATATTCACATATATCAGATCTTTCCATTACAAAATAGGTATTCAAATAAAATTGAAGATATTTGCAGAGGAAGTAGTTAACAAAATGACAGATCAGTAGGATGCTGATACTTGAGTGTCCTAATACTCTAAGTCTTTTCACAGATTTGAAAATCATTGTCAAATTATTACCCACGTTTTGTACTACAAAAATTTTACCTTTGAGAAAGTTTTAATGGGAAGAATCAATCGATTCACAGAAACAGATAAAACTATGAAGCTAAAGTTAAAAGTACAATTGATTTTTAAAGAGGATGAAGAATAGTAGTCTATAAGTATATAAAAGAAAACAACAACAACAACAAAAATCAGACACAGAAAAAATGCTTCAGAAATTATCAAATGCTGGAAAGATTTATGAATTTCATAGCAAGGAGTTGATTGAAAGTTCTAGGGCTGAATGTTCAAAGGAAACATGCAATTGTATACAAATACATTTTAACATTCCTTCTTTAGAAGACTCTTAAAATATAAAATTATTTTTATGATGGATTTTTAAATTACTACATAAAATGACACTTGTTTCCAGATTTCTTAATCAAGAGTGGTTATAATTGTAAGTTGTCACACTTACAAAATAAATGAAGAGTGGATTTTTAAAGTATTTTTTGTTTTGTATATCTTCTGTTATTGTCAACAACAAAAGGACTTAGCATGATATAAGCACTTATTAATTAAATAAAAATATATTTAAGTTGTAAAATTAGTTTAACATTATGCTAGCTTCTAGACCAATTTGTCTTTAATATTATAAATGTAAAACCCTACCTCTCATGGAAAGTGATAGTAAAATGTAGAAAAAATATATGATATTTCTTATGGTCATCAGTGTATGAAATAGAGAGAGATATAGGATAATCATTTAGTAAATAAGGAAAAATTAAATAAAATTTTTCCTGCATCAACAAATGATAGACAATGTATTTTAGTAGACCAAAGGAAATTTAGCTAACTCATACTATCTCTAATGTGCTCACGATATACAATGATCTCAAGGAGAAAGTTCCTCTGTAAAAGGAATTACATTGATCTCAACATTGCTGAGAAAAAGGGGAGAAGGATTTTTAACTTGAGTAAACTAATGAAAAAATACTGGATAAAAATGGCAGAGAAGTTATTCAATGTAAGTATAGCTTATGCACTCCCTTATAATTGCTTAAATTCCTACCTTTCAATAGATATTAGAGCTCTGAGACACTATATATATATGTATATATATAAATGAGCTTTTTAATGAATGCAGTGAAAGTATTTGTTGTGAAATTTTCATATATGCATGCAATAAACATTGATGATATGTATTTCCTTTATATTCTTCCCTAACTACTCTCATGCTTAGATTTTCCCCTGTTTAGATTTCTTAGAATATTTTTTATTCATTTCATTATATTCTATTATTTGCACACAATATGCTTTGGTTATATTCTCCATCTTACAGTTTCATTTTCTTATTATATACCTCCAGTTAAATTTATTTTTCTCAATACTCCTATTTTATTGTGCTGACTTGGTTTTCTTTTTTGAATTTTAATTCATATTCTGTATAAGAAAGAACTTGAGGTATTTTTCTTTTGAGCTTGCAGTATTTTCCTTCATTTGTCCAGCTCACTGCACTTAACATGATAATCTTCAGTTCCATTCTCTTTCATATATATGACAAGTTAGTTCTATTTTTTATTGTGAAATTACTGTACAGAGGGGTTACAATTACATGGGCAAGGCAATGAGTGCATTTCTTATCAAGCATTGTTGCCTCCTCCTTTGTTTCCCCTTCCCATCCCATCCCATTTCCCCCCTCCTGTCCCCTTCCTCCATATATATATATATATATATATATATATATATATACACACACACACACACACACACACACACACACACACACACACACACACACACCATACTTTATCTATTTACATCTGCTCATGAATGCTTAATTCCATACCTTGGTTATTGTGAATAATACTGTAATAAACATGTATGTGTTGGTATCACTACTTTACATTGACTTACATTCCATTTAATGCATGCCCAAAGACTGTAGCAGGAATATTTGATAGTTCCAGCTTTAGTTTGTAAAAAAATAAAAATAAACAAAATAAAACATCACTTCCTTACTGATTTCCATAGACAATACATTAATTTATATTTCAACTAACAGTATAGCAGGGTTTCCCCAACCCACAGTATGTCCTTGCTACCTCAACTATCAAATTTTGTTTGTTTTCTTTATGATGGTCATTCTGACTGTGGTGAGACAGAATCTTAAGTGTTTTACTTTTTTATTTCCCTCATGTCTAAGGACACTTTGATGATCTTTACATATTCCTTATCAACTCATTCCTGAGCAATAAAATATTTACATTTCAAAGATCTTTCAACTAACTGTTTTTTTTAAAGGAAGGCGTCTTTAGGAGGAAAGATAGCTGAAGGGTGAACAAAGGAGGAGGCTACAATGCTTGATAACAAATGTACTCATTATCTTGCCCATGTAATTGTAACCCCTCTGTACAGTATTTTCACAATAAAAAAATAAAAGAAAAGAAAAAAAGAAAAACAAATTCAGGCAAACTAAAGGGAATATGATTATCAAGACCATTTTGCTCACTCACAGCAATTGATTACTAATACTAGCTTCCAGAGACCATTGCATAACATAGCCTGTCTACTTTCCAAAAGGCTGGCAATGGCAGAATTTTCATTACTATTTATCTTGTCTCACACAGTTAGAGCATGAAGAAGTAAATTTGTTTTGTTACTGTTGTCTCCAGGCTGTTAGTAAAGTTGAATCAAACATCTGCCTTAATTCCATAAGTTTATGGTAATTTAGATTCATCAAAATGTATGTAAATGGCCTGCAAATTTGTAGGCAAGGAAAGCATTGCATGTTTATTTATTTATTTATTTATTTTACATTTTATGTCTCACGATTTTTGCATTTCTTATGGAACCTATGGTTCTTTGTTTAGCCCTGTTAGTCTATAGATAACCTCTAGAAATTAATTGTTTTAAAAACTGACCATACAAGGATGGACAAAAGCACTGTAATGATTTTGAAAAAAAAAAACATCTGAAATTATTCTTTTTTCTTTTTTATTATATTGATCAACCATGGGGCTTAAACTCAGGGCCTGGACAGTCTCTCTGAGCCTTTTCATTCAAGGCTAGAGCTGTACCATCCCACAGCTCCACTGCCAGTTTTTCAAGTGTTGAATTGGAGACAAGAGTCTCGAGGACTTTCTTGCTGGCTTCCAACAATAATCCTCTGATCTCAGTCTCTTGTGCAGCTAAGATTCCAGGCATGAGCCACCATAGCCCGGCCTTAAAACTATTGTTTTTATGATAAAAGTGATCAAGTAGATTCCTTCTGTATCACACATTACTTAATGTTTGATATACGGGATCAATAATTTATTAGCTGGTTAAGAAGAAATTTTAATCTGGAAAACTTTGGTACAGTCATACAAAAAGACAACTATTGATTCATTCAGTGAAAATCTGTGTGACCATAGACTACCAATTCCATTTCTTGTCTGTAATTTTGTAATTTTCTTGTTTCTTGCTTGTAATTTTGTACTCAAAGCTCACTTTCATTTCTGATGTCACACATCACCATAGCTTACTATGCTTTAACTTTAGGTCTGATACAGTGTGCTCTCAATGTACATTAGAAGAATTACTTTCTATTTCAGTTATTTGTGCAGAAGTGTTTCATTCCACTCCCTGAACATGTCACCTAATCTTTGTAGATGCTATAATATACTTTCAGGGTTTGGAATGAAAAACCTCAGGCTTTTCTTTTTATGTAATATTCAGAGTTTTAAATTTATTTTCTTAAAGCTGAAATTAAAAGAGAATATTATTTGACAATTAAAGAAGAGTGTGGAGCAAATATCTTACCTCTACATTTGACTCCAAGTTGCTAATGAGCTGTAAAATTCTTAATTGGAATCCTACTAAGTTGGGACTTTTTTTCCAAGTTTTTTTGAAAGTCATCTAAACTATAACCAGTGACCCCACTTTTCCCTTGCAATTTCCCCCTTCATTTTTTTGTTTTATTAAGCTTTCTCTTATGTAGCTAGAACATTTCTTCTTTTCTTGAGCCTTCTTGTATTAAAAATAAATCTTACTACAACATATTTGATAGTCCTTGTCAATGACATTAAATTAAATCTGTCAGCTTATGCCATCATAAAGCCAATTTGTGCACAGGTGACAATTTTCAGGCAAGTCTGCCAAGGATTCATATTCACCACCTTTAGAAAGTTAAACTTGAAATGTCTACTCACACAAAGTTACTGTGGTATAATATCTTAACCATTTATTTTTCTGATACACATTTTCTGAAAATAGAAATCTTGCATTGTTTGCAGTAATGTATTTTAAAGTTATTTCTGTTTCATATCTGTCTGTTGTATCTGGATTTTGAGCTCTTGTGCTGTCTTTAGAGTTTTAAGATCATTGAGTGTTATTGGTGTTATCAGTTAGGCTGTGATGTTTTTGTTACCTGGAGTTATGATATCTTGTCTGATTATTCCCCTACCTCTGCAATATTTCCTTTCCTTATTTTAGAAGGGCAGATCCATAATTGTTAAAATTACCAACAGTAATATATGCTACACTTGAAGTTTTGACTAGCTCTATCCAGAAGTTTTCATTTAATTCTTATGTACTCAGTTTGAGTGAAATATTATTTTATTTATATTGTTCTTAATTCTGCATATGTATACATAGCAAGTATACATATATAACACACATATATGGTTTTATTAATAAAGTATTAATATTGCACACATATCCATTGGTCAGATTCTAAAGGAGATAGCATTTTTTTCAAATGCATGTATCATGAAAGTTTACTGGGTATTTTCATAAAGTGGAAGTATTTTTTATTATTACCTTTAAAAACCTTACTATTTTAGAATGGGTTTACAGAAAATCTTTGCCTACTCACATAGAAGTACCCTTTTCCTTTAATTTTGGAAATTGTATTCTAATGTAACAGATGGGAAAGCTGTAGGTAAACTTCAACTGTCATTAATTATGTATATCTGCTGGATTTTAACAGCTGGTATCATTATAAATGTTATTAGCCTTATTAGACATGTGTGTAGCATTTTATCACAGGATGCTTTATAGCCTTTAATTGGTACATAACAGTCTCAAGAAATAGATGTAGGTGGTTATATGAGTTTCCAAGTAGTGGAAATAAAACATGGTAGATGTATCACAACTGAATTACAAATAATAGCACTTACAGCAATATTTTCTAGTCTACTTTAAATCAGCTTTAAGTATTATAGTGTACGTTTAATAGCCAGGCAATTTTTCAGGTTTTTCTATGAAAAAATCCTCTTTAATTGAGAGCTTTTTGAATAAAACTTTTTACTTTTGAAGATAAAAGCATATATTATTTCTTCTTTTCAAACTTTTCTGGATGGAGAACGTACAGAATTTTGTTCTGGAATGTAGATCTCATCATTTATCTTTTCATTTGTCTATAAAACTGGTAAAAAAAGATAAAGTTTAAGTATCATAAAATATTACAGTATAACTTTCACAAAGTCTATTCTGTTTCAAAATTTAAACATTCTCTTAATCAAACAAAAATATTGGGCATTAATGTACATACTAGGAGTTCTGTTGTGAAAATCACTAAAAAGCCTGGATTGGATTGTAGAGATGATGTCTTTTGCTATCTTCAAAAGAGTAAAAAATTTAAAATATACAGTTATTTGTATAAAACTGATGCACATTCAAACATTTTAACTGTTTAAAATATATTGATAAATATGTTAATTAAAATATATAAAGAGAGTGGCTGGGAAGGTTGCTCAGTGGTAGAGAGCTTGCCTTGCAAGCCTGAGGCCCTAGATGCGATTCCTCAGCACCACTTAAGCAAAAAGTAAAAAAGCCGGCAGTGGCGCTGTGGCTCAAGTGGTAGAGTGCTAGCCTTGAGCTAAGAACTGAGGAACAGCGCCCAGGCCCAGAGTTCAGGCACCACAACCGGACCCAAAAATAAATAAATACAATAAAATATATATAGACTATATTGTAATTTTATTATGTTCTAGATAATAATTAATACCTCCTCATACAGTATACAGTATATCACTTAATTTGTTAAATTATTATAGACATTCATTAAAATCCTACTTAGTTACTTTAGATAATTTAATATGTTCTTCACTCATCTACATTATATGACTCTTATTTACTCTCTCATATATATAGTTTTAGAAAATGCATATTACACACAAGTTATAATATATTGTGTAGAAAGTTTACATAAATGTAATTACGTCCAAATACTTCTTATTAAAAAAAGAAGATACACACTAATTTTATACATGATTGAAAGGATCACAGAGTGAATAATCAATTTTCTTAATTTTCGTCTTTGGATAGATCAGTCAAAATAAAGCTCTATGTACTGCACATGGCATTTGTTTATTTAGCTCAAGAAAAAAATATGATGTGTATTAATTAACCAGTTAAAATGTCAGTATTCAAATTACATAATGAAAATTTCAGGAGAAGTACCTAACACTTTTGCTCTCAAGGCATAATATTGAGCTAAATACAGCTATATTGAAATATACCTGGCATAGAATGAACTTACTTTCATTGGTACAAAATGCTTATGTGAACTTTGAATTATAACAAAGAACAATATGTGATCTTAATAACATTCTATTTTATCTTAGAGATTGCCACTAAGTCCACTAGAACCACATTTATATAATTAAAAACAAAGACAGGGCCGGGCGCTGGTGGCTCACGCCTGTAATCCTAGCTACTCAGGAGGCTGAGATCTGAGGATTGTGGTTCAAAGCCAGCCTGGGCAGGAAAGAACGTGAGACTCCTATCTCCAATAAACCACCAGAAAACCGGAAGTGGTGCTGTGGCTCCAGTGGTAGAGCGCTCTCCTTGAGCTGAAGAGCTGAGGGACAGCGCCCAGGCCCAGAGTTCAAGCCCCACGACCGACAAAAAAAAACAAAAACAAAAACAAACAAAGACAGTTTTTTTTCTTTTTAAAACACACACACATATATATTAAATTAAAGAATTTTGTTGATGTCTGAATATATAGTAGATTTGTCTATCTGTTTCAACTTCTAGCTTCACTGGCATCAAATAAAAATGAATCAGAAATAAGTTATTTTTATATGAATACTTTGACAGGCATTAGTGCCTCACCCCTAACTTTATACTCAAACCTGTAATCATAGTTAGGAAACTGAGACCTCATTATCATGGTCCCAAGTCAGCCCAAACAGACAAATCCAAGAGATTCTTATCTCCAATTATTCCATATACTGCTAAAGAACAAGACCTGGAAGCACTGTTTAGGTGCTATCTAGCACTAATATTGAGAGAAAAATCTGAGTGAGAACATAAGGCCTAGAATGAAAGCCACAATGATGGAGAAATAGGTAAATACATATGAAAATAAATAAATAAACTATAAATATTGATTTAAGAAAACTTTAAAAGTACAGGGAAAATTGTGGACTGTATATTGATAGAACACATGCTTAGCATAACTGATGATAAATTAATTAATAAATAAATAACCTGCAAACTCCTGTGAATAATAAAGAAATTAAAGTGAAAAGTTAGTTACAGATATAATCACACCTCTCTTTAAAGAGTAAATGTTAGGAAGTATATCTTATCAAATTTATACTTATTTCAATTGTGTACAAGTTTACAACATGCTTTATGAAGGTATTGTGTTAGACAAGTCTGTTCCTTTTTCTTAAAATAAGGGTAGTTATCAATGTAATTTAAAACTGGCTGGGGCAGATTACCAGTATCTAAAAGGAAATACTAATAATTCATTTGTATCTTACAGGTATGTTTTCCAATTTTTGTTGTTTACTAATATAAATTGGATACTTTAGAAATCTGTATCCAAAATGCATTTCATGCTTATGACATCAGAATTTCTGAAATAGAATCTGCATTATCTTTTCTTTATTCCTACAGGTTAATTCTCAATCCACTAAATCAGGAATGCAATGTTAGCTCCAGCGCAGTGTGAGACAGCATCAAATTTTCTACATCTCTAATAAGCTCCCATAAGATAAGTTTTCTAGAGATCTTGGGACTTCTACTTGAAAAGCAGCGTTTTGACAAAATTGTGTCAATGGAACATCATGAATGTTCTTGTGAATATCTATTACACAATATTTTCTTTTCTGCAAAGAGAGTAGAGCTATGTGAATTGTGAGACTTATTTCTACTAAAATAACATTATTGTGCTATTAAATTAATTTTATTAAAGTTTAAACTTTGATGATCATAAGGCTAAATTACTTCCAACATAAATATTTTAAAATACTGAGATTGAAACACATACTTTTCAGAAGACAATTCTCTATATAAAACACTTTAATTATCTAGAAGATATCTACAGTATTTTCAAAGATTTAGGACAGGATTTTGATCAGAATCCCTTATTGACTAAGACAATTTAAAATATTTTTTCTGAATTTCTAGAGAACTACTATATTTGATTTTACTATATAATTTTGTGTCAATTGGAAAGTATCAGTGCAGCATATTCTTTCATAACAGTTTTGATATCAATACATTATCAGTATCATTTTAAGAATATATCTAAAGAGTTAACTTACAATAAACTAAATATTTTATTTTGACTGTCATTTAAGGAAAAGTTGAAAAGTGAATATTTAAATATGTACCGCATGGCTTTAATTTGTAAATTGTGTCCTTTCAACTATATGCTAGGAAGATAGTTATAATATTAATTTGCTTCTTTAAGTGTATTCAGCTGCAGTTACTTATATTCAGTACATAGATCTCATTTGCTTTCACTTAATTACATTTTATTATTAAGCAAAGCAATACATTTATGAAACAATTTCCTTCCTAGTATCTTCATATCTGATTAATACAAGTAGCTTTTCCAATGATGGTCTGACTGTACTAAATGAGATGAAATGATAATTGAACCTATTTTGGATTTGAATACCGATGTCCTGGCTTGGAAAGTAATCCACTATAATTTCCTAAAAGAAATTCTTCACCGTGCCACTGTAAGAAGTTGGGACCATTTGAATTGTTGCCACCATTTGAGTATCCTGACAATTTAATAGATTAACTGCCATTCTTATCACGGTGCAACAGTAAAGAAAGTCTAAGTCATCCCTGTTTAGTAGGGAAGGGAGTGTTAATTAAAGAAGAAACGAGTTTATTGAAATTTTAATCAGGATGGAGCAACCAAAGCATATTTTTTAAAATTTATGAGCCAAGGGGAAGTGGGAAATATATCAAATTAATATGTATTAAAATCACCTATTGAAAGCATACCTCGGATAACATTCCTTAGAATTGTAGAACTTTGGTACTCATCAATGCGTTAAAGTAACTCACACTTCCGTGCAGTGGTTGAGGTGATTTAATTATTGTTATACGGAAAAGACACATGCTATTCTAAATATATAATGACTTCTTGGGAAACACGGCTAATTAGATCGTCTCTCCTACACAGCTTGGCAGCATGTATTTGCTAACAAGGTATGCAGAGCATGTCACAAATATCCTCAAAACCAAGCACCATTTTTCAGTTTATTCATTGTATTTCTCTATTTGAGAAGTTTCAGGGAAAGACATACAATTTTCACATAGAATTCTTACCTAACATTCTTAACATCTTAACTTGTTTCCTGAAAACTTGTTTCCTTTTTGGAAACTACTTCTTAATTTTAACCAAAATATGATTTTGCAAATCTGAAAAATTTAGAAGGAGATCAAAGTATGTATATAAAACACATGGTGTGTGTAACAGGAAAATAGTTGGGTGAACATTTCAGTTACTCTAAATATAGATACTTTACTTGCTATTAGTGGCAGAAGAGTATCATATTGTAAAAAGTATCACATTGTAAATAGTAATGAAATAGGAAAAATTAAATGTTGATATGTATATGTGACTCTCACCATATCTCTTTTATCTTGTAAATAATTTCATAAAAACCAAAAATGTGCAAAAGAGTACGACATTTTCTCTACATCATTTGCTCAACATCTCCTAATTTTGATGTTTTTATTACTCATAGTAAACAATGGATAAAATTAAGAAATAAAAAATTGTAGTAATAACTAAAAGATTTGTTTAGATTTCATCTGTTTTGCCACTAATACTATTTTTGTTATCATCTAATGTGGCTTCTTTGAGTTTCAATATTTGTTTGTTGAGAGTTATTTGTATATGATTACCATAAAATATTTTCAAGTACTTAATTTGAGTCTGCTTGTTGCTTATTTTTTTACTGACTATAGATCCCACAAAACAAAAATTGTTAATCCCTAAATTTTAATGTGCCAAATTTATAAAACTTCTATAATAATTCTGGCATTGTTTTCTAAATGAGTCTTGTCTATTATTGATACATAACTATTAACACACAACAAACACACAAAATAGTTAGCCAATATCTCCATTGGAAAGTTTATAATTTTAAGATTTACTTCTAGTTCCATGATCCATTTGTAATTTATTTTGTATGAAGTCTGATATATAGAATTATATTACTTTTATTTCAAGGATAGTTAATGGTTCTAACATCACTTTTTCTAAACAATGCTAAAATTGAACTCACTTCTGTACATTCAAAAATTACCAGATCATGTTGTAGAAGTATATAGAAAATGAAAGCAATGAAGCTCGCTAAGACTTCAACATTATATGCAGCCAGATTACTGGAAATACTAAAAATACATGCTATTCTTCCTACTTTCTTTTATTATGACAAAGAACAAACTTAATTTTGTAAAAGATCTCAAGATTTATTTTTAAGTCATGCATTTTTAAAATATCACAATAAATCACACTACTCAGCAGCCTACTATATAGATCAATTTTAGTACTTTTTTTAAAAAAAGTCTTAATTATCAAATTAACCCTGATCATATAAAATGTTAAGATTGAATAGTTGTATTCTTCTAAATTCCTTTTCCTTTCCTGAATTTTTTAGCTATCCAAGATTTTTCATATTGAAATTTGAATTAGCATACTAATAGCTACAAAATCTCACTGTGTATTTATTAGTTTCACTGTGTATCTTGTAGAACTTAGGGAGTTTTGAATTTTTAAATCCACTATATATATGCATATATATTAATTTTATACTTAATTTGTTGAAAATTATTTGTCTAGGATTGCAATTTTACTTAATCAAAATGACCTAAAATCATTTATAAATGCAAATGGTTAAAATTTTTATAGTGGTGTAATGTGATGCACCATTTTAAGGCACATTTTTTTTATTTATCTGTTGTCTTTATCTCTTTAGGTCTTGAAAAATAATATGTTCATGAAAGATTTTCAATACAACACAATTTCTGTATATATTTAATAAATTGTGGCTACTTTCTGAGATTTATTTTGAAACCAGCCTAAATCCTTGTCTCTGTTGATAGCATTTAGAAGCTTTTTTTTTTTTCATAAAATACTATTGCTAAGTAAAGACAATTATCTTTTAAACTTTTATGTATGTTGTGAGCATTTTCTCTTACTAAGACTCAATTGCTTTTTTCTAGTACAGTAATAAAATTTTTCATTTTTTATTTTAAAAATCCAAAATAAGAGAGAAGGCATTTGGAGTTCTGATACTCTGTAAAAATATTAAATGATTGGGCTAGGAAGGTGGCTCAGTGGTAGAGCGTTTTGCCTTCATGCATGAGGCCCTGAGTTCAATTCCTCAGCACCACACAAGCAAAAAAAAAGCCAGAAGTGATGCTATGGCTCAAGTGGTAGAGCGCTAGCCTTGAGCTGAAGAGCTGAGGGACAGTGCCCAGGCCTAGAGTTCAGGCCCCAAGACCGGACCAAAAAAACAACAAGCAAACAAAAATATTAAGTGATTGTATATTTTTCTGGTGAAAATGTTAAGTGATCATATATTTTTCTGGTAAGAAATTCTCTAACCTTCATTGGTATTAAGTGAAGCAATGAGCTCTCAACTACAATTTAAAATAGAATACATAGTGAGCAGTAGTTATGAAAGTGAGAGTGAAGAAAACCATGATCCTTGTATTTTCAAATGATTACAACTATACTCAACTAAATATAGGTCAATTAGCTTTTATATGTTCAGATTGAAACAAGAGTTAGACAAGTTTTCATCTGGTAAGGTTTGTACAGTTTTGCTGTTCAAGACTTGAGTACTTTTACTAACTATACAATACAGCCTTGAAATACACTGCTTTACAACAATAATATATTGTAAATTAAATAAATATACTTCTATTAGTGTAACTACATAACATCATTTTATGTCTCGGTATATGCCTAGATCATGTCTGGATAATTATTATTGAAACAATGATTATATAAGTATACTAAAATTTTCTACTTGTGTGTCTGAAAATTAGTATCATGATTAACATACTGTTGCTTTCATAAAATAAACATGTAAAAATAGTCTTCTATAGAGTGATGATTAAGTATTGGTTTCTAATCTTCATATTATTTTAGGCATAAACTCTTCTTCACATTAGGCATCAATCATTCAAATGTATCAGTCATTTAATCCTTAATAGTTAACAGAGAATCCAACCTCATCTCTAAAATTTTAATTTATTCACAATATACTGACAACAGGCTTAGTGATGATTCTAATCTTCTAATCTCTCAAATCAAATATTTTAATGTTTTGTTTGACTCTTTATTTGGGCAAATACATAAAATTCCAACAGTGACATAAATTTGTTAGTTTATTTGGGATTATCTCCAGAGAATCATCTGCCTTCCATATCACTACTTCTGGTATCTTCATTGCAGATGTTTTCATTTCTTCCCTTCCTGACTTAACCTTGTTACTCACCATGTTCTCCTGTGCTCTACACAAAGCAGTAGAAGTAGAAGAGACCATTAAATCATGTTTGCTACTATCTGGTAAATAATCAGTCATTGTTTTAGTTATTAATATAAAGTTTCAAATCTTTACCACAGTAAACAAGAGTCTACTTACCAACCATTTATGATCATGCTTTTCTCTTCAATAACAGATTTCTGACTTTAAGATGGCTCTATAATTATCAGAACAACATTCCCTGCTACCTGCCTTATACAGGCTCATGAGGTTAAAAATAATAATAATAAACTGTGGTAATCAGAAATATAAACATGAAAAAATAGGAACATTCTACAATGTTAGGAGGTTCTGATGGCATTATTTTTTATCTTAGTCTTTCCTCCTATAATTCTGACATATAAATATGTCATTACAGACCATGGCAGATCTCTACAAGACAACAGAATAGAAGCCACATCTACGAGGAGTTAAAGCATCACTAGAATGGTCTTGCTTATTTGATAAAAACTAGAAGCCACTACAACAGCCACAGATTTCTTGTTTAGTGATCCCACTCAGAGATCATTAAGTAGATAATGTAAATGTTCAGATTATATGGTTTATTCCTAACCTAGTAGTAAATGATTTTTCTAAAATTCAAACAAAACAATAAAATTCATAGACAACTAGAAAAGAAAATGCTGGGACTCAGATAATGGAAATGCTTCTGAAAGTTGGAAAAGAGTCCGAAGTGTTCATTATTAAAACCTGACTTTCAAACTAAGAGTGAATACATTTGTGTTGTTTATAGAAATTAGGTCAGTTTGCCTCTGGAAACAAACACACATTCCTTGCATTATCTGTTATCTGTCTTACACATCTGCTGTGTACTGTCATGTCATATTGTACTACACTCACTTTTAAGGTACTTTCTATTTTCGGGTACAGTTCACATCATGAGATGCATACTTCAATAGTGGCACTTTGGGTCAATAACATTCATACTGTAAAACTCACCCAAGGCAGGACTGCTTATCATCAACTTCTGGAGAAGTACATTAGGCTAATCACATAATAAATATTTGATTGATCTAATACAAGTATATACATCTAAATATTGATTGGATGAATATAACCAGAGACTGAATTTTGCATGTTATGGTTAATTACTCCTATTGTTATCATTAGAAAAGATAAACCATGGTTTCCATAATTGTCTATTCATTATCCTTGATAATGCTGGGTTGTTATATTTTCAATATTAGCAATTAATAGGAATATTAAAACAATCATCTACTTATATATTTTAGTTTTCTAAGTAGCAGTTTCTTCAACCCACTAGTTATAGGAACTTACTTTAGTCTAGGCAAACCTTTCTTTAAAAAGTATTGTATGTAAGGAATGTTTAAAATAAAATTAGCTTGTGGGCTGGGAAGGTGGCTCAGTGGTAGAGCGCATGCCTTGCATGCCAGAGGCCCTGGGTTCGATTCCTCAGCACCACATAAGCAAAAAGAAAAAAGCCGGAAGTGGCGCTGTGGCTCAAGTGGTAGAGCGCTAGCCTTGAACTGAAGAGCTGAGGGACAGCACCCAGGCCCAGAGTTCAGACCTCATGACCGGACCCAAAAACAAAAACAAAAAAAAAAAATTAGCGTGTTTGTGAACCACTGAAGTAGCTACACAAAAATATATTTATTCACATCAACAATGTGCCCATTATCACATAGACCGTCCCTTTCTTTGCAGTCTCATTGATTTGTCAGCTCAGTCCTGAAGACAGTAAATCACTAGAAAAAAATCTTTTTTTATTTTATATATTTATTTTTTGTTGGTTGTGGGGCTTGAACTCTGAGCCTGGGTACTGTCCCTCAGCTCTTCACCTCAAGGCTAGCGCACTACCAGTTGAGCCACAGTGCCACTTCTGTTTCCTAGTTGGTTATTAGAGATAAGAGTCTCATGGACTACCCGGGCTGGCTTTGAACCTTGATCCTCCGATCTCATCGTCCTGAGTAGCTAGGATTACTGGCATGAGCCACCAGCGCCCAGCAGTAGAGAAAATCTTTGAGAAAATTATAATTAAACACAATTGTGTAGCTACATGAAGCTTTGTCATGTGTATATAATACAGTTGAGAAGATATACATATACCATATGTATATGGTAAGGCAAAAGACACATGAAAAGAAAATTCTCAAGTAACAATTGAAAAGTGATTAATTTTAGCTAAAATTATAACCACATTGTCCTTTCCTTTAATTTTATTCTAGGTATATTATTTAGTAAATATTTTATTCAGCTTGTAGTCATTGTAGTAATATTAGTTTTATATAATTGGTTTTATATAATTAGTTTTATGTAATT
This sequence comes from Dipodomys spectabilis, assembly GCF_019054845.1. Taxonomy (NCBI): domain Eukaryota; kingdom Metazoa; phylum Chordata; class Mammalia; order Rodentia; family Heteromyidae; genus Dipodomys; species Dipodomys spectabilis. The sequence continues at coordinate 16,207,618 of NW_024870709.1, forward strand.
AGTTTTATATAATTTTATGGAATTTAAGGAAGAGTGTAAGTGGTCAGTCTGTAACATTCCCTTCCACTGGAAATGTATATTTAATTAAATATATTGTACATCAATAGTTGCAATTATTTCATGATAAGGATACATGTAACTTTCATGTAATTTTCAAGAGGCAGAAAAAAATCTTATTTTTTCTAAAAACTATTTTTACTGTAAACAACTGTGTGTTTTATTAGATTCTTTGGTGTGTGTGTGTGCTCATGCAGGGGCTTATAGACAAGGTATGAAACAGTCCTTAAACTTCTTTCTTCAAGCCTAATGCTCTATCCCTTGAGCTACAACTCCATATCCAAATTATTTTTGGTAGTTTAGTGGAAATAAGAATCTCATAGACACTCTGCCTGGCTTGACTTTGATCATGGTCCTCAGCCTCCTGAATAACTAGCACTATATGCGTGAGCCACCAGTGCATAGCTATTTTTTTCAAATTGTTTTATTATGTAGTTGTAAAAAGAGATTACACCTTTATAAAACAGGTTATAAAAACAATGCATTTTAATCATCAATCTCCCCCATTTCCTCTCTCACAAAAGTACCCTCAACTTCCAAACTTCATTTTTTACATTTTGTACATTGTCTATAATAACTGCTTTTGTTTGTATTGCTTTCTTCCATCGGAAGGACCACCATTGCCCCTGACCACAATATGTTACTACTTCCTGGTGTTAATTTTTTTAAGCAATTCATTGATTCTTTAAATTTCCCTTTGTATCACGTGTGGTGGGAGTGTCGCAGGCCTGTAAACCCTAATTCCTCTGGAGGTGTAGGATTCAGAAAGATCGTGGTGTGAGAGCACCCTAGGCAGAAAAACTTTTGTCATACATATTTCAACAGGAAAAAAAAAACTGGACATGGTGGTACATACTTCTCACTCCAGCTACAATAAGAATGATGAAGAGGAAGATTTTAGACCAGACTTCTTGGAGCAGAAGGAAAGACTATTTCTAACTAGCCAAAACAAAACTTATTATTATTATTAATATTATGAGATGTTGTTCAAGTGCTAGAGTGTCTGCATAAAATCAAAGTCCCCAATCTCAAGTCCTATTACTGACTTTAGCATCATTTTTTTTGGGTGGGGGAGGGTTTCCGGTCGTGGGGCCTGAGCTCTGGGGCCGGGCACTGTCCCTCAGCTCTTCTGCTCAAGGGTAGCACTCTACCTCTTGAGCCATAGCACCACTTCCGGCTTTTTTTTTCTGCTTATGCGGTGCTGAGGAATCGAACCCAGGGCCTCATGCATGCAAGGTAAGCGCTCTACCACTGAGCCACCCCAAAGGTGAATTAGGGTTCCCTTTTGACCACATCCTTGCCAGCACCTTTATTATTTGTTTGTTAATAATGGCCATTCTATCTGCATTGAGGTGAAATCTCAGCACTCTATTCATTTGCATTTCCTTCATGGCTACAGAACATTTCTTTGTGTTTCTTCTGGAATTTTTTACTTCTTTTGAGAAGTCTGTCTTTATATTATTAGACCATTAATTGGTTTATTGGTTCTTTGACACACTTGGGCATTTATTCAAAAATCAAAAACCAGGATACAGTAAAGCCATCACATCACTATTCACACATGATTCGCTAAAACAAGTTTTGGAATTAGCCCAGATGCCCCTCCGCGGACAAATGTTATCAACAGAATATGGTATACACATACAATGTTATTTTACTCCATCAAAATTAATGATATTGTATCATTTGTAAAGAAATGGAAAGACTGGGGAAAAATATGTTTAGTGAATTTAGTAAAGCCAGGAGAGATGAATGTTGCATGTTTTCCCTCATATGGGGAAGTCAGAACTAGCCTATAAACACACAAGGTGGTGCGAGTTCACAAATTTACAAATGTATTGACTGAACTGTGATAGACTCAAGGGAAAACTCAAATAGTCTAAGTCCTCCCCCACCTCCTTGAAAGTAGCATTGCTGTAAATCAGTAAATAGCAAGATAAAAATCAAAATCCTACCTCAACATATTCTTTCTGTTTGACTGGCAGAGACAGGCATGCTTTTAGCTTGCTGGTATTTGGATATGTCATACTTCCAAGGAACCCTGATTACTGTCTATTTTTCTCTTTCCTCATAGTCCAGAAAGGCAGTTACAGCAAACTTTCTCCAGTTGATCTGAGCGTTCAGAGGAACCTGCTTGAAAAAGAAACAAAACCAAATAAACTTGATTTTATATTTCCCAAGCCTTTGTTTTCAGGTAGCCTGTATGGAACAGTGTAATTCTTTTTTTTTTTTTTTTTTTTTCCGGTCGTGGGTCTTGAACTCTGGGCTTGGGTGTAATCCTTAAGCTCTTCAACACAGGGCAGGGCAAGGGCTCTATCAATTGAGCCACCGCACCACTTCCCGTTTTCTAGTGGTTTATGGGAGATAAGAGTCTCACGGACTTTTCTGCTAGGGCTGGCTTGGAACCCGATCCTCAGATCTCAGCCTCCTGAGTTAACTAGGATTACAGGCATCAGCCACTGGCACTCGGTTGAAATAGTTATTCTTTAGAAAAGAAACTTCAAAACCCAACAAAATAAGTACCAGGAAATGGGTACTTGCAAGGGGTTGTAGGGTTGGTCCAAAGGAAGTCAGGTAGATGAATGCAGAGGAGAAGGAGGGGAGAATGCAGTTAAGATTTAAATGGATATAGTATCACATTAAAAAAAGTAAGGGCAGGGATGGGTTAGGAAGGAGTGATGAAAATGTTGAAAGGGATGACATTGGTCAAGATGCTTCATATTCGGAACAGCTCCATTAAATGGCATCTCCATTGGACAATTACTTGAAGGTAATTAAAAACTACTCATCTTTTTAAAAAATGCCTTAATGTTATCGATTTGCATGTACTTATATTTGCAGTCTCTACATCCTATGAAGTATGAGGCAAATTTTGTATGAGGTTTTGTATGAAGTATGAGGTTAATTTTTTAACAGTGATTGTAATACCCAAACTTCACTCAAAAGATTAAAATAGGTTTAAAATAACTTTATGAAGAAACAATGGATAAATATTCCATACTTACCTATGTATTTGTCTATTTATGTACATACATATAGATACGTATCCTGCATGTAATTATATATGTGTATGTACAAACATGTCCTGTACATAGACTGGGAGAGATAAATATATTTAAAGAAAAGGGGCAAGAAAGAGAGAATGTGTGTAAGAGAAAGAAAGAGAAAGAGAGATTGAGTTTTTGTTAGTATTCACAAGCACACATCCAATGTCTTCTTCACATTCTTCTTTTACAAAGGACACACTAGAATACTTCAGAGGGAATTAGTACATAGCATCAGAGACAGCACAAGTGTTTTCATGTCTTCTACAAAGGAGCCAGAGCTATTCAGTTTTGCTTCAAGCTTTTTCTAAAAAAGGAAAATTCTACGAAGAGATTGCCTTCCTATACCACTGGGGGTACCTCTTATGGTACATATTAATTTATATTGGCAGGAAGTTTGGGAAGACAGCCAGCTTCCAATTTCCCAAGTACAAATTGTAGAGCTATGCATATTACAGCAGGAGGCATGTACAGAGAAAGTTGATACTAGGAAAATTTTCTATTAATTACATAAGAGTATGCAAGTAAATTAGTGTTGATAAAATGCTCAAATTGGTAGTATAATTTTAAAACTTATTTGACCTATTAGTCAGCATATTAATAGAATTAATTTTTATTGCTGAATATATTCTTGATGACAGTTTGGATTTACAAAATACTGGCAAGGAAAAATATGATCATTCAAGATTGGGGGGGTTAATTGAGAAACTATTTTACCCAGTATATCTATATCAAGGATTATAAAATTATAAATGTATAAATTGTGGTTTTTCAATGTGATTATATATATGTATATATATATATATATATGATTGTCCATGAATGTAAATGAAACATTTGTAGAAATATTGCTTATTTTAAGTATGTATGAGAAAAAGTAACAATTATTAAAGCATTCATCCAAAGAAACTTTTAATTCTATGATATATTTGCCATTTCAAATGTTTATTCTTTATTGAAAATTATTTAGTTATTAAAAATTAAACTTCTTTATTAGGCTGTTCTGTTTTTTTAGTATTTATTTGTGTGTTTATTCACTCATTTTTTTTTCTTACACTGCTAGTGATACTTCTTGACCATAGAAATGTGAGGTAAAAGTAATCAACACACATTCTAGATAAATCCTCAGAAAACCATAAATTAAACAAAAATTTCTCTACTATAAAAGTGCATGTAACTCTCTCTACATCATCTTGACAAAATTAAAATAAAATTTTAAAAAAGCATATCTTTGAAAACTGTGCTAAGCAGCAACAAATCCTCAGATTTTATACGGATTTTTGTAATTATAGCTGGCACTATAATGAATTCATAGTTGATGCAACAAAGACAAAACATATTTTTAAATAATATATAAACCTCATCCTTAATTCGATGACACAAACATTTATTCTAAAATTGAAGTAATCTACAACTAATTAATATATTTAAAAATACTCGTAATACACAAACAGCAAGAAGTAGACTCTTTCTGACTGCTGGACAAAGAGAGGACACAAGAATGGAAGGAGGAAGGATAAGTTAGTTTAGTAACTGCATCTGATGTAAATACTTAAAAAATGAACTACTTGAGGGTAGGGATGTCAACCAGAAACCCCAGGAGAAGAAAGGAAGGGGTGAAGTTGACCAAGAAGCATTGTCCTTATAAGCTGACTTGTGAAATTGTAACTCCTTTGTACATCTACTTACTAACTACAACGATAATAATAACTTTAAAAATTACACTCCTATATGATAATGATTTGGAATTAAAATTAATTTACATAGTTCTGAAATGTATGAAACATAAAACACATATTAAATGTTTGGGAATAAATGATCACTTTTACATAAAATATGTGGAATATTTAGTAGCTAAAAGTAGTTCTTCAAAACAACTGAAAATTATTAGTAGACAGTTTTGTGGGTTAGAAAAATCTATTGTTTAGAATTCTGACTATCATCAATTCACTGAATTATAGATGGAATATATTTCTAAAAAAATTCATCAGGTTATTTTTTGAGACAAGAAATAAAATTGGCTTATTTCTCAGATTGAATGAAAATTCACAAAAATCTTGAATAGTATCAATGATTTTGTCAAATAAAAACACATTTTAAGAAGTGTATGAACCACTATTTAAGGTACAGTAGTTGGTAAAATGGATTGATGATATAAGACCAGAGATATAGACCATTGAGAAAGAACAGAGAGTCCAAAGGTAAAACAATATGTGAACTGAAATTCCTTCTAATAATTAAGAAACATGATTTTAATTGTAAAACTATAGGGCAACATACATGCTGATGTGAGGACATTCATTTAAAAATATTACACACTTAATCTTACAGCATATATAAAGATTTAATTAAATATACCACAGAAATATTCTGAAATAAACTTAGGCTTGGCCCAAGGCTAGAAACAGATCTCAGTAAAAGGTTACAAAATGAAAAACTAGTTCTAGCAATATATAATTAAGAGGTCAAACTTCTAAATATATATATAGATATACATGTTTAAAAATTAAAATGAAGTTAGGTAAAGGGAAATTTCCTGTTTTTACATGAAGTGAATTGAGAACTGAAACAACTTGTGTCAACTTCACTAATTTCTTTTTTTTTTTTGAAAATTCTACTGAGGATGTTAAAATTCCATGACATTTGGAGCTTCATAATTAGCTTCAGGAAATAAATTCCTGAAAACCAGTTTATAGAGATACACACTTCACTTATTTGAACAAATGGCCAGCTAATCAGAACATCAGTTGGCTCATTAGGAGTGACAGTTTACTTATCCAGACAAAATCCTACCACCAAAAAACCAATACCAAAAAACTTCAAAATCGGTTTTCTGTGATTATAGACTTGGCCTAGCCCTCGGCCTCCCATTCACCCACCCCTCAACCCTCTCTCCTTCCCTCCTTCTCTCTCTCCCTCTCACCCCCTTCACTTTCTCCCCACATACATGTATACACATGCAAACATAAATATTTAGCAGTGACACTGAAGAAAGGAGATGGGTTCTGGCCGGTACCAATTGGCCACATGTTGGCTGGTAGGGGCTGACATTTTGTCTTAATACTTGGGGAAGTAACACTCCTCCCCACCTCCCTGCACACACACAGGTGATGGGCATGCCCAGATTCCTGGAGGCAGGGGCAGGCACTTGACTGATCAGTTACTAAACGTGTCAGTCCAGTGCCTGGAATTGGGAATTTCCTGTGGAACTGCCTCCAGACGGACCGTGTTTAGGGCCAGATGAACCCAGGCGACATTACACCACACCATGTGTGTCTCTGTGATCGTGTTCTGTCTTCTATCACTTGGCTTGTCTCTGGTCACCATTGCTTGCAATTCAGCTCTCCATCAGAACTGAATTGGTTTCTTGGTATTGTTTTTGTTCTTTCTAGCCTGTTTCCTAACTGTGTTGGGTGTATTTGGGGGCTATAGGCCTTTGTAACAACTGGCTGCCTGCAGCCTGCTAATTGTGTAATAAAGACTCCGATATTCCATCTTTCAAAATGTGGTTTCTGAGTACTACACCTTACAACACCACCATTGATAGCACAAGTTCCTAAAATCAGTTTTGTTACATCACTATGCCTTACATGTTAGACATTTTGAAGAAATACACATCAACTAAAGTAAAGTTCATATGACAGTATCAGCATGACAGTGGCGTTACGGAGATATTAAATGGAACAGAAAATAACGCTCTGTAAATTGCTAAACATTTTCCTCCATTAAGAAATAGTTAGAATGGCATTATCCAAAAAGTTACCTTTATAATAAAATTAATATATGTGTATATTTGAAATAGAAAAACAGATGTATATATAACAAAATTTTGCATTTATATAAGAAATGGCTGCGGTTTGCGGCACATTGTGACATAACTTTTAGACAATAAAAATATAAAATGAACATGATAGAATAATGAAAGTAAGTTTTATTGATAAGATTTAGATGTCTTTATATCTGGTGACAACACTATATCTTTTTTACTTAATAGTTTACCTATTTGATTATGCAAAACAAATTCTAGTAACCTATACGAAGTAGACAAGGTAAAAATTAGACTTCTAGAAACAATACAAAATATTATCTAATATGGAAAAAATGCTACTGAAACTGTAACCACTCAACATTTGTAATGATTCAGTAGTACTTTTTTAGGGAAATTAAATGCCATGATGAAAGGTTTAAGAAATAAAAACAGAATTTCAAAATTTTGATATCCAGTCAAAACTATAATTTAAAATAGTTGTAAAATTCTGGAAAACACATCTTAGTGATAATGAATTTAAATTTTATTAAATTATTGCATCAAACAAAGATATAATAGAGAAACAATCCCAGTAAACTATTAGTAATGAGAAAAGTAATTAAAATTTATCTACAAACTAATAAAAGTAACAATTACTGCAAAATGGACCATTTATTCCTTCAAAAATCACGTCAATTTTCAATAAAGTTCCATGACTTACTTAGAAAGGAACAGAAAGAAAATATGATTGTCAAAAGTATTACAAATAGAATGAAATGAAGTTTTAAAATTCAAACCATATATATATATATATATATATGTATATATATATATATATATATATATATATATATAGTAGACTAGTTTGTTTACCTGTTTACCTAAACCAACTGTGGTGACAGAAGGTCATAAGAGTGACCTTCAGAGCTGGCTTATAAAGTGATGATGAAGTTGTTTCTATGTTTTAAATAAATCACTGCATTGTGGATTGGTAGGCATCAGAGTTTATTTGGATCTTTGTTACCTGCTAACCCCAAACACATCTCATAATGTGTCCAGAAACTAACAAGTTCTGGTTGTGATTATCAATATAATAGTATTCAAGTACTTAATATTCATAGTTAAGTGAGGTTTTCTTGAGTAATCAGGGATGTGGGGAAGACAAAATGAAACACAAGAAATTATTCAGCGACAAAGAAATATTTTCTAGAATATTCATCTATTAGACAGAGATGATGATTTCTATAATGAATTTTTAATTAAGACCAAAATCAAAAGTAGCTATATTAAGTTTTCAAAAATAAATAAGTATTGTTCATTTGAAAGAAAAATTTACGAACAAAGATAACTAGAATCAGAATTGTAAAAAGAGTTCTTTCTCATAGGCATGGCCTCATAGTCTTGTTTATACAGTAAAGTTGAGAAGGCTGTTTAACCTTTTCTAAAGATTTAAAATGGCAAGAGACTAGTTGAATGTGCTCATCTTGTATTCAAATAAAATGAGGATGATTTTCTATTACAGAGAGAATTTCTAAAATAAAGTAATCATACTGTCAGGCCAAGAAGTTAAAATAAATTGTACAGCTTGCCAAGGTGAGCATTTTGCTCATTTCAATTCTCATATTTAACACATAAGAAAAAACTAAGACATTTTTACTGAAGTATTTAAAATAACTTGACCTCAATATACTATAGAAATAGAAATTTAAGTCCTGTTTTGAGGATCTAATTGATATAAATAAAGGACAGCACAAGTATAGCAACTAAATTTGATGCAAGAGTTAGTAGAAAGTAAAAGCACAAACACAAATCTAGCAGTTCAGAACAAGTAATTGAGATGGGTTCAAGGTCAACACTGTATTATTTTTTCTTAAAAAGAATTATGGAGGTAAAAAATGAAAACAACAATATATTGCCTAAGAAAAAAAGAAAAGAACTATTTATTCCAGTGTGAAACTAGAGCAAGATGTAAGTTGGAGGAAAAAATGTGATGGACAAAAGTTGACTTTTGCTTCTTTACCATTGTTGGCCAAATCATGGGTGGCATGATGTAATAATAAATATATCCATTTCCCTTGAGCTTGAAATTGGCTGATAGCAGTATTTGGAAAATATTACACTCTACTAAGGTAATGGTTCAGAATTCTCTTAAAGATGTAACTTTGGGATTAAAAAAATTAAGTGAACTAAGCCAGTCCCATAGAATCATAGGTCCCTTATTTGCAATAATTAGTGTACTTCTAGGATAATCTTAGCAGGTGAGCAGAATAGCTCAATAGCTACGTACATATGACCATATAAGATGACACTAAGCAAAATGAATACCAAGACAAGGACATCCACAAGATGTTTTCTCTTGTTGTTGTTTTTAATGTACTATGTGATTACTTCTTTCCTTTGGGTGTTCTTCCCTGTATGGTTTATCCCTGTTGTCACTGTATTTGATTTTGGTACCCTGAGCATTGTATATGTTTATATGAATTATGGAAGAGAAGGGGAACAGCAAAATAGTGAGACAGAGGACAAGGGGAAAACCAATGCCACAGTGATACTCACAAGACACTATGTTGGAAATGATCTGTACAACTTGGGGTGGTGGAATTGGAAGGGAGGGAAAGTGGGAGGAAAATGAGGGAAGAGGTCACAAGTTTGACAAGAAATGTACTTATTATCTTACTTAGGTAACTGTAAACCCTCTGTAACTCATCTTGACAATAAGAATAATCTAAAAATTCAGTGAAATACACATACATGCATCTGTTAAAGAGTTAAAAAATCACAATAATTTGTTTTTGTAACAGGTGCAATGAAATATAAATTCGTCATTAAGAGTCATTTAAAAGAATGCTATCTATCTAGGTGGAAGATGGGATCAAAAGAAGGGAAACAGATATATGAGGAGAGGAAGGGGGAAATAGAGTCATAAAATTTAATGCATATCCAGGGCTGGGAAGGTGGCTCAGTGGTAGAGTGCTTGCCTTGCATGCATGAGGCCCTGGGTTCCATTCATCAGCACCACATAAGCAGAAAAAGCCGGAAGTGGTGCTGTGGCTCAAGTGGTAGAGCGCCTCCTTGAGCTGAAGAGCTGAGGGACAGTGTCCAGGCCAAGCTCAGGCCCACGACCGACAAAAAAATAAAAATAATTAATGCATATCCTATAAAATTTAGAAATTTCAGGGGACAGGTTGGGAGGGATGGAGGAGAATGATGAAAGAGGTGCTATTAATCAGGATGATTATATTAATAAATTGACTTGTTGAATGGAAATTCCTTTGGACTACTAAAGAAAGAAAAGGGTAAAAATCTACATCTGTTGGTGGTAATACTGTAAGCAATTTATAGGGAATATATTCTGTGTGACCTGTGTGCTTGGAGGAAAATAAAAAAGAAAAAAATAAAAGAGAAAAAAAATGAAAAAAAAAAGAGAAAACAGTGAGAAAGCACAGAAGGAGATATGAAGAGAGGGAAGGAAAGAGAAAGAAGGAAAGAAAGAAAAAGAGAAAGAAGGAAAATAATTGACTTTACAACACAAAATATGTAACTGTATATATCATCAATATATGAATGACATTTAGAAGGATAAATGTTTTTAATTGCTATAGTGGGTAAATTGTAAATTATCTGATAATTGCACCAAGCATATTGAAATCATCAACTGGATCTGAAACCTTAATTGGATCTGTTTTATGAAATACATATCTTAAGTTGGTTCAAGTTAATTTTGATAGGTTGATATTACCTTGGTCACCTCTCTTATCTATGCATTTGTATCATTTCAATATTTTTCTAAATGAAAATACAGATGACCTATAAGTTTATATTTTCTCTAATAGTAAATGACTTTTATTTCTTTTCCTTATTTTCTTGGTACATTTCATCAATTCTCTTTTATTGTTGATTTTCTTTTACCTGTTTTTCCTTAACTTTACTCATTTATTTTCATTCTTCCACTTATATGCAAAAAGATATTTTTCTTGGCCAGCAGGTGGAGTTTCAGATTTTCCACTTAGAAGACTGAATTATTGGTAGTCTTGTCATTGTCATTCAAATTGGCAAACTAAAAAGAGCTCAAATGGCTATGATGATCATAAAATGGCAGATAATTAAACACATAGGTACACTTAGTGGAAAAAATACAGAAGTAGATGAATTTAAGAGCATCTCTTTATAAGCTAAATGATAATATTAGTAGTTCCTAAACAGATAATAATAGCTTAGGAGAGCAAGCACAATGAAGGTAGGATAGACTTTTTTTTGGCCTGTCAATACCAGACAGTTAGTTCTTCAGAATAACAGAGCATCAGCATCTGCCTCTGTAACAGCACCAGAGCCATAAGTGTCCTTAAAAACATCTCTCTATATATGTAATCCATGTAACTATAATGGATAGAATATGTGGATTTATAGACAACTTGTAGTTACCACAAATGAGGGAAACTATGCACCCTGTGTTTCTTTGGTTCTGGTTTACTTTGCTTAATATATGTTATTCTAAGTCTTTCCATTTCCTTACAAATGGTGCAATATTCCTTCTGATGAATGAGTAGAATCCCATTGTGTATATATACCACATTTTCTTGGTCCATTTGTCCACTGAGGAACATCTAGATTGTTTATAAATCTTCAAATAAATACAGTGAATCACACGCACGCGCACGCGTGCGCGCACACACACACAAACACACACACACACACACACACACACACACACACACACACACACACACACTGGGACATGATAAATTATATAGGACTCTGTTCATTCCCGTACCGAGGCTAAAAGCAGATATGTAAAGGACTGATGGACAAAGGCTCATTGGCTATATACAGATGATCATTATAAAATAGTATTTTATGAAATAATTTCCAAGAAAAGAAAGGAGATTTTTTTTGTTTCCATTGTTGCTCTTTTTGTGTTCTTTTGCTTTTGTCTCGCTTGTCTATATTTGGGAAGCTTGGGAGGGCATGTGTAAGATGGAGCAAATGCAGCTGAGTTTCTCACTGGACATTGTGTGGAAAACAAACTGGATACATTGTGAGTGAGGACAGGAAGGATAAACTGGGAGAGAGAAATGGAAGGGAAGACACATTTCAAAAAGAATTGCACTCATTACTAGCTCCCTGATTCATGTAACTGTAACACCTCTGTATATCAACTCTATGAAAAGGATGAAATCTGAAGGAAAATATTTCAACTCTAAAGCTTAGTATATTTTTAGTGGATAAAGTAGTATAAATTCCTCAGTCTATGACACTAAGATGATCTAATTTTTATCAGCAAATACACTTTTAATAATAAAGATCATCATTATTTAAGTCAGCAATTTCTATTTTGTATAATGTGTGTGTGTCTCATTGTTTCCAACTTCTGGTTGATGGATTCATAGGGAATACTTTCTTGAGAAGTAAAGTCATATGCCATGTGACTCTCAAGTTAAAATTTTACATCTACATGCAGAAATTTACAGATGAAGCATATGACATGCTTTTCCCTAGTGCTTTCTGTGTAACTAGTGTTGGAAACCTGAAACAGATGGCATAACTTCAATGTGGGGTTCAGTAAATTTCACTTAAATTCACTTGTCACTATTTTTACTTTTTTAAACATACTTTTTCATTAGCATTATTTGCACAGAAAATTCTTTGTATGTTTATAAACACAGACAATGCACCTTCATGTACCTTATTCCTTCCTTCATGCAGTTCTCAAACTAAATTCAACTTGTTGACTTGATCTCTTTTCACAGATATATAACAAAATATTTTGACCACATTCACCCACCTTCACCTGCCACCCATGTCACTCTCTTCTCTACTAATACAAATAAATTTGTATTTAATAGCATTCCTTTATTTAGACTATGCTCATAGTTAGAAGGTTTTTTCATCATGGTATTTCACTCATGCTTAAACTATACATTAAAGAGAGACTGACTCTACTGTGTATATTTATTTTTTCTATTTTTATTTTTTTACTGTGAGAATACCGTACAGAGGAGTTATAATTACATGAGCAGGATAATGAGTACATTTCTTATCAAGCATTGTTGCCTCCTCTTTGTTTCCCCTTCCCATCCCTTCCCATACTCCCCCCTCCTCCTACTCAATCTTCTCCCCCACCCCCCACCAAAGTTGTAAAGTTCGATTTTCGACATAACCACTTGTACATCTTATTGTTGCAATGGGTTTATATTTACTTTTTCTAACCAAACACCTACTATTCCACAACTTTCAAAATCTTTCAACTTTGTAATGCTTGGTAGTCTTACTAGTTATAGAATAGATTTTAATATTATTTTCCACTTGACTTTCTTCTTTTGCTTTCTTAAAAATATAGTTTAAATTTTATTTTATGTATGGTTTTTATAAAGCTAAAATTGCCTGGTGTTTGTTTTAATATGTGTGTGTGTGAGAGAGAGAGATAGAGAGAGAGAGGGAGGAGAGAGAGAAAGAGAGTCAGTATCAAAAAAGAAAGAAAGAAAGAGAAAGAGAGAAAGAAAGAGAGAAAGAGAAATAAAGAAAGAGAGAAAGAGAGAGAAAGAAAGAAAGAAAAGAAAGAAAAAAGGAAAGAAAGGAAGAAAGAAAGAAAGAAAGAAAGAAAGAAAGAAAGAAAGAAAGAAAGAAAGAAAGAAAGAAAGAAAGAAAGAAAGAAAGAAAGAAAGAAAGAAAGAAAGAAAGACAGACAAAAGAAATGGTCTTGGGACTTAAACTCAGGGCCTAGACACTGCATTGTCCCTGAAATATTTGCTCAAAAGTAGTACTCTGCCACTTGAACCACAGTTCAACTTCTGGCTTTCCTTGACAGTTTTAGATAAGTCGCACTGACTTTCCTAACCCAAACCACAGTTCTCAGATCTCAACTTCATGAGTATTAAGATTCCAAGCATGGGTGACTGGCACATTTGGCTTGATTTTTAAATTGAAGAAGATGCTTACATTAGTTATGTCACTGTTTTTAGGCAAGTAGATTATACCTAATAGTCTATCACTCTATAAGCACATTTGTTCTGTTTCATTCTTCATTTTACCTCTTGCCTAGTGATAACAGTTGGCACATAGTAGGACACCCATTTTGAAAGACAATGGCATTCTACCTGTCCATTTGTTTTCCTTTCAATATTTCACAAGCATAAAAAAACACAAGTTTGGAGCATTTAATCGTGTGAGTTCATGGAACACAGCTTCACGTCCTTTGGTGTGTCTATGTTGTTAAGAGCCCTAGGTTATTACCTATGAATTTTTCTGTTGTAGTTATTGTTCTAAATAATGCTGAAGAAAGTAAATCCAATAGCTTCTGACAAGAAAACAGCTTTTTTTTTTTTAACCATATTGCTTCCTCCCTTGAGACTTGATGATTCTTCTTTTTTGGAAAACCTCAAACCTGTAATCCTTTATATTTACTGTGGCCCTTTGTGATAGGTAATGTCTCCATATTTCAACAGAAATATTAGATTGGCATTTTCTCACATTATGTTTTCACATTTCTCTAAAGAAACTCTTGCTGACAAAATCATCACTTTATTCATGCTTCTGTTATTAAATTTCTTCAAAAATTAACACAACTTAATACAGTTTATCTAACTTTATTTTTAGCTTTTTATTTCAGTGTTTCTCTGGGATTGAACAGAATCTATTTTCAATATAACACAGGACTCAATGGTTATGGATATGTCAGTATCAAAACTGTCATCTCAATCTGTTTCCTTATACTTATACACTTTTAGAGCATAAAGCCTTGTGATTTCTCCCTATTATCAGTAACGATAAAGGTTATTTCAGAATTATTTTACATACCTGATACTAATGTTCATCAAGCTTTAATTGATATGAGACATAATATATCTCATGCTATTAAGATGCCATTAGGTTGATTTCTGTAGCTAATAGTTAAAACAATTAAACTAATTTCAAAGTCACATCATTATGTAGACTTCCCTGATATTATATATTTGTCCACATTACAATACAGAAATTGTGAATTAACTTCAGTAAAGAGCTAAAGTAAATCATTTAGCCTTGAAACCCAAATAATCCTCACAAAAACTACAAACCAGTCTTCAGATTGTGAATACAGATATAAATAACAAAATAGCTTGGGTATTTTAACCTGTCATCTTTTTTTTACATATTTTCTATAGGTACAATAATTATATATATATATATATATATATGCCAAGTAACAGAAGGAATATATTTTTCAGTTTTGAATATTAGAATTACAATATCAAATTGTTGGTAAATTTTGCTCGTTCTGAGGCCTATTCATTTTTTTGTTGATCTGAGGCCTGCTTATTTGTGTATTTTGTCTGCTTAATTCAGATAGCTGCCTTTTCTCTAAGTACACATGTATGATAGTTTCTTTACATTGTCCAAACTTCTTCTTCTTACAAAACCATAGACAAATTGAACATGGGTCTTCCAAGAGTCCTCCTTTTAACTTAATTGCTTACCAAAGGACCACTCTTAAATAGAAGTACATTCTCAGATACTGGGATTAATAGCTTCAACAATGAATTTTGAGGAAAAACAATCATAATAAAAACTTAAAAATGGAAATGAATGTAATTTACAAATTATTTGACAGATTAATAGATTATTACCATCATCATCATCTTCATCATCATTATCATCACTATCATCATCATCATCATCATTGTTCTCCAGTCCTGGTGCTTGAATGAAGGGCCTGGTCTCTGTCTCTGAGCTTTTGTGCTCAAAGATAGTGCTCTCCCACTCCCAGCCACAATTGCATGTCTAGCCTTTGTGATGGTTAATTAAAGGTAAATGTCTCATGAATTTTCTTGCTTGAGATGGCTGGGATTACGTAACTAGGATTACAGGCGTGAGCTGCTGATGCCCAGCCAATATTTTAAAGTGTTTTTAAAAGTGCAACCTTCTTATCTACCAAGCTATAAATCAGTTTGAAAAGAGAGTCAAACACTTATTTCTTAAGCCCTAAATATTCACATCATTTTACATTATAAAAGTTCAGTAACCCCAAAAATAAATAATTCAAATTTAAAGGGATCAGAAATTTTTAGTATATTTTTATTCACAATGTGATTTTGTTAATGTATACAAAATAATAAAACATTAGTAGATGGCATTATTAGGACTCAATATATGATCAAATCAAATTATAATCAAACTCAATATAATCAAACTCCAATTATAATCAAATCAATTTTTTCAATTTTTTTCCAAAATTTATAAGATTAGATTATATTTTATACCTTGTTAAAGAGATACCAGTATTATGGTCATTATCACAATACTCTATATATTTTCCAGTATTTATAATCAACGTATATATCCATCAATGAATAAAATTGTAAGTATGCATATATAATGTATCATAATATATAATATGTAATAATATATTTATATATACTCTATAAATGTGATTTTGCCTATTTCAAAAAGTATGATATCCTGCCATTTGCAAAACCATGAATGAACTTAAGGACATCATGTTTAATAAACCAATAAAGAGCATAAATACAAACACTGGGTGAATTCACTTATTGTCTTATATATAAGTTTGAATGATTTGGAAATTAGAAGGGGAGTTACAGAAATGGTGAGACAAAGGATAAAGGGTGAACCAATGCAACAGTGATACTCACTAGATACTATGTTGGGAATGAACTTTACAACTTGGGGAGATAATGGGAAGGGAGATAAAGTGGGAAAAAAATCAGGGAGGGTTAATAATATTCGACAAGAATTGTACTCTTTTCCTTCCTTATGTGAATGTAACCCCCCTGTCTATCACCTTTATGTAAAAGACAAGTTCATCAATAGTAAATAAAGTAATGGTATCAATCTCCATAACAGCCAGTTATATTTTTTAAACCGTAAAATAAAAAAGATTATTTACACAAATTGAATTATAGAAAGTTTTTGTGTGTCTTTTTTATTAGAAAGTTTTCGGTGTATCTTTTTTTTATTAATAAAGTAGATAAAGGAGGATATAAAATAATCAGTTGAGAAAATCTCATCCAGTAGTTTTTTTCTGAAAAGATTATTATTTATTTTTGTTTTTCATTTTTCATTTTTTTGGCTTGAGATACAAATACAAAAATGAACATTGATATTTACCACATGGATTGTTTGAAATTTCTAAGAAGTAAGAATACACATTATTCTGTAGTCTCAGAATATATTAAAAAATCAATAAGTAATATTTTCCATAACAATAAGTCAGAATATTTGAAATTTGATAGTTTGAAAGTACTAACTACTAATATGAAAGCAAAAATAAAGATACAAAGTACATATCACTTCTGAAACTCTCAATAGAAAAATAAAATAAAACCTACAGTTTAGAATAGAGTAAAACCACAATATCTGCAGAGATTAAATAATAAAAGAAGAATGCTATGTACAACTATATGCCACTTGTTTGTAAAGCAAATTACCTGACAACTTAGGGACTTAAAATAGCAAGATTCATTATGCCATAATTTCAGTGCTTCAAGAGCCCAGATGTGATTCAGCTGTGCCTCTACCCCAGGGACTTCCATAAAGCCATGAAAATGGTGTCAGCTAGACCTGCATAATCTCACTTTTGACTAAGGTACTGTTTATTTTCAAGCTCAAATGCATGTTAGGGCGTATTTTCTCATGGACTAAGACATATGTTTTTTTATTTTACATTTTTTTAAAAAACAAATATTTGCCATATATGTTGGACCAAAACCTTAACTGTAGCTCTTTCAATGTGAAAGAATTACAGGTGTATTCTACCACACCTATTTTGAACTTTGATTGGCTGATAGTGGCTTCTACTATTAGACACATGCAATTCACACTGGAATGGGTCACAAAAGGAAGCAAAGGAAGCTTGCGTCACTGGAGAAAGCAAGGACAGAGAAAATAAAACTAAAACACTCATTTTTTAAGTCCTTACCTCAGAAGTAACTAACAGTCAATTTTGTCTAATTTATACCAGTGGATGGGATCATAGCAAAACATATGTTCAGAGACACCTATGGATTATTGACAGTCATATCAGATTTAACAAACCACTTTAAGAAAATTCATATTTCTTTTTTTTGGGAGGTGGGGTCCAGTCGTGGGGCCTGAACTCAGAGCCTGGGCCCTGTCCCTCAGTTCTTCAGCTCAAGATTAGTGCTCTACCACTTGAGCCACAGCGCCACTTCCCGCTTCTTTCTTTTTGCTTATGTGGTGCTGAGGAATCGAACCCAGGGCCTCAGGCATGCAAGGCAAGCGCTCTACCACAGAGCCACCTTCCCAGCCACAGAAAATTCATATTTCTTAACATTTACAGAAGTAAGAAACAAAGAGATCATTGAATGCAGAAGATATAACAATGTAATTAGACATCATTTGACTAGTTTTTATTTATATTTTTAAATTATAAATAGATCAATATGGGAAGTTATTTAATGTTTAGAAAAAATTATAAAGCTTTTTGTAAACTGAATTAAAATGAAAGTTTTAGAAGCACATATCATGCAGCTAAAATTCACTATTAAGTAAATTATAATTGTTTATAACAATCATTATTTTAGCCAATGTTTTGTTTTACTACTTTTAGTCATCCCGATAGAAAATAAGATTCACTCTTTAGGAACCAAAATTATGTGCTCACAGCTATATTTCAAAAAATAAAACAAATTTTGAATGTATACATACATCTATAAAGCTCAATTGAACTTTTACTTTGTATAAGTTTCTCTGAGAATTAAATAAATTGAAAGCTATGTTATACTAAAGGGTAGTTCTTTCCCCCATGGACAAAGTCCAGCAAATTGGAAGTTGTATATCATTCTAGGATTATATTTTATTTTGTCTTAACTTACTTCTTTTCAAATGCAGCAATAGAACATAAGATTTTTTATTATGAAATTTACTATTTATATGATTAAATTGAAAATATATACTGTTTCAAATGAAAGCTTCTTTGTACATAATGTAAAGTTTTCTTCTGATTTTGCCCAATGAAATAAGCATAGCTAACATGCAAGGAAAGTACTGCATATGGATTGATCACATAGACGTTCAGAGTGGAAGGGTAGTTAGAAGCTGGTGAGCACAGAATCATTGAAAGATCATATAAGGATGATCACTGGAATGTGTAAAAGGGCAAGACAAGAAGTTCTGGTGTGATATTGTACAATGGGATTACTACAAATAATGCAATATACTTTAAAATTTATAAAGCACATTTTGAAAGTTTGGTTTCAAGAAATGATTGATGTGTAAGTAAATAGATTGATTAATCTTATCTAAACATTGTTCAATATATATATATATATATATATATATATAAAAGGTACTTTATTGATATGTATATTTTCATTTTAGGGAATATTAAATACATTTATTTTTAAGTAAAACAGAAATAATTTAACTGAAATAACTTAACAAGGATTAATACAAATCTACTGATGATAATTTACTTGTTTTTGTTCCAAAATTACTAACATCAATATTTGCATTGAAGGAGAGTGAGGTATCAGTATTTTATTTACTTTTCCTTATTGAGTCAGTTAGCCATTCACATTCTATCAATATGTCCATTATTATAGACAAAATTCTGATGTAGCTTAAAATGTTTCTATTCCTGGATACATACATTTATATTTGCATATACATAGATATACATATATGTGTGTGATGGAAATATATATATTATTAGCAAATTTCTTTAAATGTAGGCAGATAAAGTTATTTTAGAGTTTTATTTCTTAACTGGCAACATGCAAATAAAATATAAATATATCTTAACCTAAAACAGGCAACTAGAAAAATACTAAAATTCAGACACACTTAACCATAATAATTAAAATGATAGGATACAGATATCTTTTCTTATTTGCTTTAGATAATTCCAGCTTTAGTCATACACACTTATGAAGATAATACACAGGGACTGAGGATTTTAGGAATCATTTTCACTAAGAATAAAAGTAATTTTATGTCTTATATATTCTCCTTTCAGAATTTCATACAAGAGCAGTCATGAAATTATAGAAAACACAAGAAATATTTTGCTGTACACAATTAATAATAATTGTTAACCTGGTATGCTATATAATCCTGAGAAGCATCTAAAATAGCCTTTTATTAATACTTTTAATAATATTTCTCCTCACAATTACATGGCCTTGTGAGCAAGTTGGGAAACATGTAACATTTTCGATAGTTTTAATTCCACTGATTTAAGTCCAAATAGACATTTCTAGGTCTTTTCCTTTTGCTTAACATTAACAAATTCTAAAGCTGATTAAAACCAGTTTCTCTCTTTTCCTTATCCTCTGATCATTTGTGCTGTTGATTCAAATTCTGATATACCAACTGTGTACAGTGATTCCACTATTTCACAGTGAATCCATGTTGCTTCCCTTTTATATCACACATTCTAAGAAGTATCAGTTACTTTCTGCTTTTATATGATTTTATACCAAATTAATGACCCATTCCCACATATTAATTTTTATGTAACAACATCTTAAATTATTAAAATTCTATTGTCATCATTCTTACTCAATAGAATTCTAGACATTGTAGCTACAGAAAAAAAGATAAAAGAACTAAAGGATATAAAAATAGGACAGAAGGGATGCAACCAAAAATACCTAGAAATAATAAAAAACAAACATTGAATAAAATAGAAAAACACAAAACTATAATTCAACAGTCAAATTTTAATATAACAATGGTTTGGTAAAGAAAGATAACACAATGTTCTTCATAATAGATATAAACACACATATATACACAATCCCTAGAAATAAATTTAATAAAGAAAGTGACAATTCTCTACTTGAAAATTACATTGAAAAAGGTATTCAATGGGGAAATAAACTCGTGTTCATGGATCAGCAATATTGTTATGGTACCATTTTACCAAAAGCAAGCTACAGATTCAGTGCAATATTCACTAAAATTTGATGATGTACTTCTCAAAACTAAAAATAAAAAATATGGACACACAACTGACCCCAAATTAACAAATCATTTCTGAAAAAAAGAGCAATGTTAGAAAAGCTAGAAACATCATATAGACATCAAGAAATTCTATAGAGCCAGAGTAATAAAAGCATCATGTTTTGAAATAAATATAAATATATAGACAGATGAAAAATGACAGTGGACTCAGAAGCAAACCCAACAGATATAGCTAACTAATTTATAGGAAAGGTGTCAAAAATACATGTTAGAAAACAGCAAAACTCTATAAAATATAGAACAGAGAAAATTGGATATCCTCCTGCATGTGATTGAAACTTGGCCCCTATGTCTTTTACTTATTTCAGATCAACTGAAAATGGCTCAAAAATCTAATATTAGACCTTAAAATCCTGAAATTGTGGCCACAAAGCATAAAGAAACACAATCAAGATACTGGCACTGCAATGTATTTTTGCATAGATATCCAAAAGCATAGGGGAAAAAAAAGCTGCTTCCTAGAATTACATCAAAGTAATCGCATGTGGACAGGAAGGGAAACATTTGTCAGTGTGAAAATAAATTTATAAAATGGGAGAAATTTTTTGAAAAGTGTTCATCTGAAAGAAATATCCAGAACATGTAAACTAAAAATGTAGTAACAAACCTGATGATGGATGTTGGCTCATACTTGTACTCATAATTACTCAGGAGGCTGAACTCAAAAGATCATGGTTCAATAACAATCTAAGAGTCTGATGTGAATAGACACTGATATAAAATGGCAAATACATTAATAAAAGATAGTTCATTATCAGCCATTAGTGAAATGTAATTTTATCGTAGATTGGATAATATCAAAGCCAAAACAAGTACGAAAAGCAATGCTGTCAAGAATGTGGATGCAAAGAAATGGTCTACACATTTAATGGGATTACTAGTTCTTAAAGCCATCAAGAAAATTGATATAAAGATTCTAAAATACCTAGAAATAAAAATTCCCACATGATCCAGCCATACTACTCCTGGGTAATTCTGAAGGAAAAGAAGTAAGCTCTCTCTCTCTTTCTCTCTCTCTCTCTCTCTGAGAGAGAATATTCACAATTACTAATAAATGGATTATCCCTAGATACCTATCACCTATCAACAGATAAGTGGGTAATGAAAAATAAAAAATATATATACAAAATAATGTAGTATTAAACATTATAAAATAGTCATTTATACTCATATGGATAGAATTATTAACCCAAATAATAATAGAAAGAAATTTATTATATGTTTCCAATATATGGAAAAACTGAAAACATAATGTACATTATATATGGTTACTTTCAATATCTATTAGTAAGCATGTATTGAGAAGCTCCTTAAATAATTGTCCAATATCCTATCAATAAATATTGTATACTTGTCTGGAAATATCAGTCAATCTTGCTTTTTTTACAGTTAATATATGTTACTAAAATAAAGAATCCCCACAGAAAATTCTAACTACTTTGACATTTCTCTATTTTTTCTCATCAAGTATATTTTAGGTCTCTCTCTCTATTTTTTAATTGTGAACTAGGATATATATGTTCCTTTTCTAAAGTTATTTGGGCTGTTATCAATAACTTAATTTGTTACTAAACCTACTATATAAATAATTTCAGATCCATCAAATCAAATAAACCAAATTTATTAGATATGGTGATTGTATCAATGTTTTATATTAAAAATAAAATATGTAATAGAGATTGAGTGATTCATCAATAGGCAGAATATATTCAGGTACTAGCTGTTGAGTAGGTCCGGAGGAAGTTGTGCTTCTTTTTTAGGTCTGACTAGTGGGGCTTAGCATGTTAATTGGGCCGTGGTTCAATGTGCCTCAAACCTGATAATAGCAAACAGCTACTATTGAGAGTTCCAAAGATGTAGTAATATTGTGTGTGGCTCAATAAACCAGCAGTGGGAGCGTAGCAACCAGGAAAAGACTGTTGAGACAAAAAAATAAAAAACCTGACCTATAAGAACAAAAAACGTAGCCTACTAAGAGACATGGCCAAAATATTCAGCTAAGAAATCACATAAAACGCAAATTCTTCAAATCAAGCCTTTATTCCAGTTAGCTTACCACATAGGGCACTTGCCACAAAGTCCAAGATTGCTTTCCAGGGTAAGAAGCAGAACCAGAAACAAAACTTTGGGTTTGCTGCATGTGTAGGTTTAATATTAACTAAAAATTGTAAGAAGATTAATTTCTAAAAGTTATTAATTAATTTCACTAATTTTATAAACTAAAAATATATAATTAGTAGGACTCAAACTGACCAAACATTATTTCTAATGAATTGTCTTTTAAAGTTTTGTTTAAAAATATGGGGAAAAGATTAATATTCAGAATTATATAGAATAATACTCAGATTATTTAAGGAATTCAAACACATTTACAGGTAGTGAAACAATAACCTTCAGTTAAAAATTTAGATATCTGGTTTAGATTTTGCTGGAGTCTTCAAGTCTTCTCTTTTTTTCTTTTTTTTTCCTTTTTCTTTTTTTCTTTTGGGGATCAAACCCAGGGCATTGCACTCGTTAGACAAGCACCTTGCCACTGAGCTTTGTCCCAGACCTTAAAAATCTCTAATCAGGAAATTATCTCAAGAACGATTTTAAAAACAGTTGCTTTAAAACATATTACAACTTCTTGTTTTATGGTAATAGATTTTTTTGAATTTTCTATCCAAATAGTCATGACATATTTTACTTTATTCAAAAGTACCTTATATATTTCTAAAATAAATTAAAATTTGAAGTTATCCTGAATATTTAATGACAGAACTCAGTCAATAAATTTATTATGGAGATAAAGTGCCTTACAAATCAGCTATTTACATAGTTTCCTCTTATAATTACTTGACAATACAAATTAAAGTACATATAAGAGGTATACTAGATAGCCTGATGTATTTATAATTATCCTTGCAATTTTTGAAGTGATCTTAGTATTTTTAACCACACTGAATTGAATTCTCAAAATTAATTATCATACTATAAGTTAAATTAATTATGGTTTCTTCAGCAGCTAGAAATAATGTATCATTTATTTACATTGCCATCTGTTCTAATTACTTGTCCCAGGTAACTGGACATTATCCAAATTTCGGAATTTACCATTGACCTTAAAAATGTAACCTGAATTCTTCAAAAAATAAACAATGATTAAGAATAATATGTTCCTGGAGAGTAGAGAATGAAACTGGTAAATAATACATCTTCAAGGACACACATTTTCATGAAATTGTATTCAGTGGAAGATCTCACATTTGCTTTTCTGAATATAGCAAGAGTAGTAAAATGCATATTAATAACAATCTTTTCCTCAAGGCTTTCATTTCAAAATTTAAAGTTTCACAGTCCTTTTTGGACATTTGAACTGTATTTTAAATATTCTGCTGTAAAAGCATTAAGACAAATGGATCTTTTAGTAATTTTTGTCTCCTGTCTCATTGATTTTTATTGGTTTCTTCAGATTGTTTTCCTCCCTTTAAAATTTGGGAGATAAGAGGGGTGGGGTAACAATGATTAAAAACAAATATACTTATTGCCTTACCTATGAAGCTGTAATCCCCCACCCCAGTTTATCACTTTTTCAATAAAAAAAAATCTTTGTAATGCTAGTGTAGTGATCATGGATTCCTCTAATTTTTGTTTGTCATAGAAGTTTTGGCTTTACCATCTAATGTTTCTGTGTCCCACTTCTACATTTAACATCTCACCATCTTCTGAGAACATTTATTTTACATGAAATAAACTTGATTAGAATACATTACTTATAAATTTAATATATTTTTGAGAATTCCAAAAGAAACAAAAAATCTTACTCATTTTCACTCTATAGTCCATGTTTATTTGATAGAATCCTATCAGGAAATAGAAATTCAGAAATTAAAGGTTTTTTTATTAATAAGTTTTTTGTGAAAATACCATACCCGGGTTACAATTACATGAGTAAGGAAATGAGTACATTTCATATCAAGCATTTTTGCCTCCTCCTTTGTTTCCCCTTGCCATACCTGCTCCTCTGTCCTTCCAACCACCACTCCGCTCCACCCTCCCTCCCCCGCCCAACTTGTAAAGTTCGTTTTTCGACAAGACGTTTCTTGTACATCTCATTGTTGCAATGGGTCCACCTGTATCCCTATTTCTTTCTTTCTTCTTTTTTTAAAAAATTGTGAAAATACCGCACAGAGGTGGTACAATTACATGGGCAAGGTAATGAGTACATTTCTTTTGCTTTTTAAATTGTGAAAATACCGTACAGAGGGGTTACAATTACATGGGCAAGATAATGAGTACATTTCTTATCAAGCATTGTTGCCTCCTCATTTCTTATCAAGTATCCTTGCCTCCTCCTTTTTATTTCCCCGCTTCCCATCCCTTCCCATCTCCCCCACACACCTCCATCCCCCACCCCACACACACACCCCAGGCCAAAGTTGTAAAGTTCGTTTTTCGACATAAAGACTTGTACATCTCATTGTTGCAATGGGTCCACCTGTATCCCTATTTAAACGATTTGTTTTTTCCCTTCCCCTGCACAAAGTATACCAACAGCAACAAATGGGGCAGTGTCATTCTTTCTGATGGAGGCATAGAATTCCATTGTGTATATATACCACATTTTCTTGATCCATTCATCTACTGAGGGGTATCTGGGTTGGTTCCATATCTTAACTATGGTAAATAATGCTGCAATAACCATAGTTGTGCTGGTAAAAGTGGGATTGCTGGGTCATAGGGGAACTCTATGTGGAGTCTTTTGAGGAACCTCCATACTGCTTTCCAAAGTGGTTGAACAAGTTTACACTCCCACCAACAATGAAGTAAGGTTCCCTTCGGTCCACATCCCCTCCAACATCTGTTGTTATTAGAGTTCTTGATTTTTGTCATTCTAATTGGGGTGAGGTAGTATCTCAACGTTGTTTTGATTTGCATTTCTTTTATGGCTAGGGAGGTTGAGCATTTCTTCATCTGTCTATTGGCCATCCTTCTTTCCTCTTCAGAGAAGCTTCTCTTTAAATCTTTAGTCCACTTATTTACTGGGCAGTTATTTATTTGAGGATTTGTTGTTGGGGGATTTAATTTTTTGAGTTCCAAGTATATTTTAGATATGAGGCCCTTGTCTGTTGTATGGCTAGTGAAGATCTTCTCCCAATCTGTGGACTTTCTATTGATCTTGCTAGCTATGTCCTTTGCCATGCAGAAGCTCTGCAACTTCATGCAATCCAATTTGTCCTAATAGGGACCCAGAAACACAACAAATTAAAGATTTTATATAAGAAATATTTTTAAATTGTTTCAAGAACATTTTACTTAAATTTAAAATATATTTAGCTGAATTGCCTAATAAGATGTAGGACAAATGAAGAAATGCCATACAAATAGGTGGTCTCTATTAATAAAGGTGAATTATAAGGCCCATAGGAGAGTATACACCATGACTGAAAAACTGCCTTCAACACTTCTGATAAAATGACCCAAAACATTTCTAGGGAAGAGTCCTCATAGAAAGATGTATCACAGAAGACTATTTAAAAAGTACTAAAAGGATAGTTGAAGGTCAATTTTACTACCATGAAAGGAATTGTGTAAGGTGGCTACTTGGTTACTTTAAAGTTTTTGAAAACTAAAAAAATGGAGAAATAGAGGAGAATATGTCACATTTGAAAAACAAACAAACAAACGAAATAAAAGGAGCCAATATGGAATTATATATGAATGCCCATGAAGTCAAAATTAAGACATAATTTTTGACTCAACCAACACAATATTTCCAATAAGGTGATATCTGTGCAGCCAAGTGGCATATATATGTATAATTTTGTGTAATTTTATAAAAATATTAATTATTATTCAACTATAAAACAATTCTATCCTTTACAAAGGATGCCAGATAAGTGGAGATTATCAGTCAAAATCAGAATATTCTAGTAATCATCATATTCTTAAGGTTTCAAATTCTGAAAATGAGAAGAAAATTAAATTGCATATTCATAATTCAAAACTTCCATTAAAAAATGAACCTTTGGTTCTAATTTAGACAATAGTGTTTTATAGTTCCAGCATACTTGAATGTTGCTTCCATGAGGGAGTTGGTGAGATGAGAAACTGGAAACTTAAACTTAAAATTTCAAACCCCAGTTCAAATGCTCTAGGGTGATACTGTGAAGAACCGTCCTTTAAATAAATGATTTCATCTTCAATCAAGAAAAGCATTAGCATCCTGGAAATTTTCCAGTTTACTGTTCTGAAGAACTCAATTTAGCAGTTTTATCAACTTTGACTTATCCATGTTACTGGGGAGAAAGCAGTGACATGAATAATCCAAAATTCAGTTAATTTTAAAAGAAATTATATGAAGTGATTTTCTGTGTTAGATTTGGCATCCTAGTTGTGTTATACCTAAGATAATAATAAAATTTGCCTTTTTTCATCCCCCAGGAGATAATTGATAGCTCAGTAAATTAATGTGTGATAATGGAGAGCCAAGCATTTTTGATAGTGAATATGAAAAAATTTCATAAGCAGCACATTTATACATGGACAGAATTTACTAATGCAGGAAGCTTGCTGTATGAAAAGAGAAAATTAACACAAGTGATCCTACGTTGTTTGATATTGACTGGAATGCATGCCCACAATACTGAAGTGCATAGGAATTACTACCTGACCCTTCTATGACTCAAGGTATTGAAAAGACTTCAGTACAGTCCAGAGCGTAGCCATCAAGGATTTACATTTGAACGGAGTGCAGGCATGAACGTCCATGAGGTTTTTATGTCTAATTAACCACCAAAAAGCAGGAAGCAGAGTTGTGGTTCAAGTGTTAAAGCAATAGCCTAGAGCAAAAATAAACTAATAGACAGTGACCAGTCCATGAGTTCAATTCCCAGGACCTGCACAGACAACACCACTTAAAATAAAAGTACAAAGCATTACAAAAATGCATGTTAAATTTAATTTGTGAACTTTTTCTGTGACTATATATTCTGCATAATTCCATTTATATACACATGCAGAAAGAGCTTTATATGTTTTAACATATTCCTTTGGTTTTCTTTTCTTGCTTCTTATTTAACTATAAATCTAATTCTACAATTTCTTTGCCAAAGAATGCATCTAGTGTATATTTTATTATATGTATCATGTTTGTTTTATTTATTATTTTTATTTTTAATTGTTTTATTATTGCCAAGGAATAGATAAATATCTAAAGACTTCATGTTAACAACAAGGAAGTGTCATATGGCAAGAAATACTTTAGTATAAATTAGAGAAGAGGGGGAGAATGCAGTAAAGAATTCAATGTATATCCTACAAAATTAAGAAACTGTGAGAGAAGGGGTGACTAGAGGAGCCATGGGTGAGAAAGGAGTAACATTGATGAAGATGCAGTCATAAACTGCTTTGTTAAATGGCTACTCTTTTTATACAACTACTTAAAGAATAATGACTAAGAGAAATTACTTGGATGCAGTAGGAAGCTGATTAGTGTTTAGAGGACATTAAAGAAAATGAGGATACATATGGGAATGACATTGAAGAAACTGACTCAAGTCAGCAGACATGTTGGACTGCTAAGGGGAACCAGTCTGAAGGAATACCATCAGCTGCAGTAACTACCAACAAATACAACACACATAAAAATACTGATACCTTTCTAATGACCAGTGTTCAGTGGAAGAACTGTGGCTACAGAAGCTTACTCATAGAACTAGAAAGAGAATGTTTTCAAAGAAACATTTTTTTTATTTTTCTTTATTTATTTATTGTTATTGTGAAAATACCGTACAGAGGGGTTACAATTACATGGGCAAGGTAATGAGTACATTTCTTATCAAGCATTGTTTCCTCCTCCTTTGTTTCCCCTTACCATCCTTGCCCTTCCCCCTCTCCCCTCCCTCCACTCCCTTCCCCCTCTCCCCTTCCACCACTCCCCCAGTGTTGTAAAGTTCGTTTTTAGACATAAGGTCTTGTACATCTCATTGCTGCAATGGGTGCATCTGTATCCCTATTTAAAAAATTTGTTTTTTCCTTTCCCCTCCACAAAGTATACCAACATCAAATACAGTGAAAACAGGGACTAGACCATGGGGAAGGGACATACAAAGCAACAAAGAAATCATCTTATAAATATGTTAGAAACAATAGTAAGAAAAAATAAATTTGAGTCCTTATTCTTCCCTATTCGCTGTACTTACATCTTAGCAATGTTATGTTATATAAATAATTCCAACACAGGACCAATATCCTATGGAAGGATGAAATCACTGGAAACTGCTATGACCTTATGAGTCAACCACAGACTGTAATTTTCCTAATTTCCTCGTAGGTCACAATATTTGCTGATTTCCAGCAACAGAAGATGCTCAAAGTGATGATTCTAAATATGTGAAAATGAAATGATTAATAAAGATGGTGTTACAAATGTACGTGGAAAGAACAGATTGTTTATTAGATACTTTTTGGAAAATTTTCTCATTACATGATGAAAAATAAACATGAATTTCTACCTAGTTCCACATAGAATAGTAGAATCCAGATGGTTTAAGAACTTAATGAAACTTAAAGCTATAAAATCAATAAACAAAAACCTTAAGAAATAAAACACTATTTAATTAAGATTTAAAAGCACTAATGAAATAATAAAAATGTTGATGACCAATCAATATATCATATAAAAGGAAAGTGGAAATTATACTAATCATATGGTACATTATCTAGATGTTGATTGTTTTGTTATAAGGAAGCGGAGTCTCTGGATTTCTACAAGTACAGACATGGTAATCTGGATCTACTTGGCCAAATAAAATATTTGCTGAATTACTTACTTAGAAATACATTATGCTTAAAAATTTCAGAAATCGGATTGCATCCATGTATATTTACATCCTACTGATTAGTCTTCAAATATTAAATAGAAGGCATAAGAAAATCATGTTGTCGAATCAGGAACAAGTATACATTGTGAATTGCATACAGTTAACACTGAGTAAACAAAATACTGTACTACAGAGCCAGGCACCGGTGGCTCATGCATTTATGACCTCCAGAGAGCAAGATAATCCATGGAGGCACAGTGAAAGGTGAATAAAAGAAGTTTATTTACTCTATTTACACCAGAAAGAGGTCCTGAGACTACCTTGTCCTTGCTAGATACCCACAACCAACATCACTCTCAACCACCAAACCTCCAATCCTACAATACCCAGCCTGACCCCCCCGACCTTTATTAGTTGGTCTACAAACCTCCAAACCTCAGACCTCCAAAGCTCCAAAGCTCCAAACCTCCAATGGGGAAGGCTTTTCCCTTTCTTCCCTTCCTCCTTCTCTGCAGGCCTCTCCACTCTCCACAGGCCTGCCCTGCTCCGGCAGGCGTCTCTCCACAGGCCTCTCTAGAGGAAGGCCCCAAATGGCCCCTGGAGGAGGTCCCAAATGGCTTCTCAAGGCTTGCCTTGCCCTTCACAGGCCTTCCCTGCTCTGCTCAGTCAGGCTTTCCCCTCTGCTCCTACTACTCTCCTTGTTGCTCTTCCTTCCTCAGGACTCCCAGTCTTTCTTTCCCTTACTCTCTCTCCTCAGGAATCCTGGTGTCTGGTCTCCTCTAGACTTCCATCACCTAAGAACTCCAGGTATCCTCCAGACTCCCTCCTCTCCCTCTGGACTGTTTTCCCCCTAATCTCCACAGGGCCTTGGTACATGCAGCGTATATATATCCAGATTGGCTGCGCCCCTCCCTCACTAATGGTGTCAAACCACCATTCATGCTCCTCCCCCAAGCTGACCCCTCTCCAATCCCAATAGGCCGCTAGCCCTGTGGGGCTTGACGCCCCACCACCTCCAGTAGCACGCCCTGCCACCTTCCGGCGGCGCCCCGCCCTTTTCGGTGGCATGCCCCGCCCCTTTCAGAGGCATGACACGCCTCTACAGCGCATCCTGCGGGTAGGTGAAGTCAGCCTCTTAATGCCCCACTCTGTCTGGTGGCCTGATCTGTGGAGCTGTAAGGCTCACCTCTTGATGCCCCGCCCACTCCAACAGGCCAGACTACGGGGGGCCAGGCTGGCTATTGGGCCCCGTTGATTATCGGGGCTCCAAGGGTTATTACAGCGCCTGTAATCCTAGCTATTTAGGAGGTTGAGATCTGAGAATCATGGTTCAAAGCCAGCCTAAACAGGAAAGTCTGTGAGACTTCTATCTTCAATAAACCACCAGAAAACCAGAAGCGGTGCTGTGGCTCAAGTGGTAGAGCGCTGGCCTTGAACTGCAGAGCTCAGAGACAGCTCCCAGGCTCAGAGTTCAAACCCCACCACAGACAAAAATAGATAGGTAGATAATCTATATTTATATTGCAATATAGTACAGTAATGTATTTAGAATACCATGGTGTGTTAAAAATGCATTAACACAATGACATATGTGATAAAATATATAGATCATAAACTGGAAATTTACACATGAAATAATTCCATAAATATTGCAAGCATATATATGGAAGAAGATGGCACAGACAGTTTTCTGGATTAGTTATTTATGTGAAAATGATGAAGAAAATCATATGTGTAAAAAGGCTTTGTGGAAAGCAAACGTATGAGGTTATTATGGAACAGTAAGAAAAAAATGTCTAATCTTAGACAACTGACATCTTTGAAAATTGAACTTACTTTCTGAGGCTGCTCATTCTTCACTTACTTCATATTGAATCTTCTAAGGGATTTCCTTAAAGTTTTAGTCAAGTAGTATCTGTTCTGGATAACACTGAATATGAATAATGATGATCAGATATCTTCTGACATCTATTGGGGTCCTAAAATACTATGTATAAGTTATGTGAATTCTTACACACATTTACATTACATAGCACCAGAAAACAAGAGAGAAAGAAAAAAGCAAATTCGCTGAGATTTAGACACAAAATATATATGGAAGAAGATGGCACAGACAGTTTTCTGGATTAGTTATTTATGTGAAAATGATGAAGAAAATCATATGTGTAAAAAGGCTTTGTGGAAAGCAAACGTATGAGGTTATTATGGAACAGTAAGAAAAAAATGTCTAATCTTTCGCTGAGATTTAGACTACAAAATATCAGAATGGGCATGTATGTCTAACTAACCAGCAAAAGATCTTGAGCATAGATAGGATTTGCCAACTGGAAGAAATAGCCTGAGGTACTCTTAACAAAAACCATAATTCAATACAATTGATCTTACTTCATATGTTAATATCTTATTTCAACTATAAGAAACAGAAGTTTAGAAAAGATATTGTGGTCTTAGACACCTCCTCACACATTTTTCTAACTCTTATACCCATAGGCCAAACATGTTTTACGATGAAACTGAATGTAGTGTTAACCCAGTCTCGCTCTCTGTCTCTCTGTCTGTCTGTCTGTCTGTTTCTCTCTGTCTCTCTCTCTCTCTCTTTCTCATACACACACACACACACACAATATTCCTTGTATTAATTTAGCAAAATTTTATGGTTTTCTAAATTAATGCCCAATATTTAGGATGTTATACTTCATTTTAAAATCCAGTTTCTCTGTAGGACTATTGAAAGACAAAAACGACAACCATATGAATAAAACAAAGCATTGTTTCTTTTTTATATATGTATTATCTTGGCATTTGTAACTCTTTTTAGTTATGTGTGTGTGTGTGTGTGTGTGTGTGTGTGTGTGTGTGTGTGTGTGTGTGTGTGTAATCCCCAAAGTCCATGAAAGCTACAAATAAATGTGGATGTCTCTGTTTCCTAGAAGCACATGAATGGTTACTTCTATGCTGCAACAGAACATTTAATTTGGGTTAAACTATGGTGAATTGATTCTGGGTAGCCCTTGTCTAGTAATTACATTCATGAAGGATGTGTCAATATCATTTTGTTTCAATTGTCACATTAAATCAAAGATAATGCGTACAGGTGTACTGCGTGATGTAAGAAATAATGCTATTGAGTGAAAAATCCAAGAAAAAATATACAAAGATGAAGCAAAATAAATAAGTTCAGATAACAGAGTAAGATTAATTGGGAGTCATTTATACCTGATAATGATTTAAATGTTCAATTTAAAACATTGAATATGTTCCCTAGATATAGTTCATAGAACTAAATGTTGTGAGGCACAGTAAAGTTCACACGGTAATACAGAAATCTGGTGCAAAATGAGCTAATACTTTAAAATTTTAATGTGTTATCAAATAGCACAAGTTAATAATTTCTTACTATATCAAATCTAATTTATTATTTAGTAACTTTGATTATAGGGAAATTAATTTATTATTTAGTTCAAATTTCCCATACACTAATTTGGCAGTTGTCAAAAGAGATATGTTCTTATTAGTAAATTGTTTATTATTATAGGTAGAATGTGATGTAACTCAGCAAATATTTATTTGCTATTAAGAGATATCAGATTATGAATTTACATATGAAAGTAATTTGAAGATGATAATTTGCACTCAAAATTGTACTGTGAAATAAGATGTCTCTACTTTCAATTAATACTCCAAGACTTAGTTAAGACAGAATATGGTGAAACAACAGTATTATAAAAAATTGAGTTATAGAGGGCAAAAATGTGAATATTGTTTATAACATTCTATACAAACCTAATATAACTAAGAAAACATTTTACCTTATTAAAAATAGCATACTCGACTTTTAACATTCTTTAATATTTTAACATTGCATTTTGTCTATAAGGAAAACTGTTAGCTGTGGCTGATATCTTTTCTTAATTCTAGTACACTGAAGGTTCTCCAAACATTGATTTCCTCTTGTGAGAAAAACTCACTTAGTGCCAGTAGTAAAATAATGAAATGGGTAAGGTGAATGAAATGAAATGGATAAAGGTGTCATTAAGTATATGGAAAGCTTGTTTTCTGGAGGCAGGGTGCCTTTGAATCACAAATAATGGGAATCACACACAAGTATTGATTATTGGGTATTTAAAGAAAATAATGGTGAATTATCTTAGTGTATCTGTGAGCTTCTATTAAAAAGAGTTCATGGTGACTCATGCCTGTAATCCTCTATACTCAGGAGGCTGAGATCTGAGGAACAAGGTTCAAATCAGCCTGGTCAGAAAAGTCCCCATGAGGCTCTTTTCACCAATTAACTGTTTAACAACCAGACGTGGTGCTGTGGCTCAAAGTTGTATGGAGCTAGCTAGCCTTGAGCAACAGAGCTCAGGGACAGCGCCCAAGCCTTCAGTTCAAGCCTCATGACTGACAAAAAATAAGTTCAAACAAAGTAAAATTTACAGGTGTGTAAAGGTGTATTGAGGTGAATTATAATGTTAATAATATGTTAATATAAATACACATCTTATATATTTATTTATGTTTATATAGAAATATATAAATGTTGATATGTGGAACAGAAAATGTAATAATATCACTATCATGAAAATATTACTGGGATTTCTTAGGAATGTAAGATTTGAAAAGCATACATTTCTTATTTTTTCTAAAAAGAAGTATATTTAAGTAATATTGCTCAAATAGTTGTGATTGAAATTATAGATGCTAAATGGCAAATTAAATAATTCTAAAAATGTATTGCTCAGTATCTGGATATTTGATTCACTGAATTCCAAAAATTACATAAATCCATAAATGCTCCAATCCCTATTTGAAAAGCCATAGCAGATACCTATTTTTCTAGCAGAAAAGGTCAGATAAGTTGATGTTAGGGAAATGAACCCTAAGATATGTATTCAAATGTTTTTTTTTCTTTCATGCGATTGTTTCTAGCACATTTATAGATTATTTCTTTGTTGCTTTGTGTGTCCCTCCCCCACGGTATAACTCCTGCTTTCACTGTATTTGATGTTGTTATAATTTGTGGAGGGGAAGGGAAAAAACAAATCGTTTAAATAGGGATACAGGTGGACCGATTGCAACAATGAGATGTACAAGTTGTTATGTCGAAAACGGACTTTACAACTTTGGTGGTGGGGGGGAGGAGGGTTAAATAGGGGGACAGGGAGAGGCTTGGATGGGAAGAGGAAACAAAGGAGGAGACTACAATGCTTAGTAAGAAATGTACTCATTATCTTGCCCATGTAATTATAACCCCTCTGTACAGTATTTTCCACACACACACACAAAATCATCATTATTATGGCTCTATAGTAGAGCTTGAAATCCGGTATCGTGATCACTCCTGCATTGTTTCTTTTGCCTAGAATTGCTTTGGCTATTCTAGGTCTTTTGTTGTTCCATATGAACTTTTGGACTGTTTTCTCTATTTCAGTATGCCATTGGGATTTTAATGGGAATTGCATTGAATGTGTATATCAATTTTGGCAGTATAGCCATTTTCACTAAGTTAATTCTGCCAATCCAGGAACGTGGGAGATCTTTCCATTTCTTGGTATCCTCTATCTTTTTTTAGGTTTTTATAGTTTTCATGAAATAGATCCTTTACATCTTTGGTTAGGTTAATTCCCAGATACTTTACTTTTTTGAGGTTATTGTGAATGGGGTTGTTTCCTTGATTTCCCTTTCTGCTTGTATATTGTTGGTGTACAGAAAGGGAACTGATTTTTGTGTGTTAATTTTCTATCCTGCTACTTTGCCAAAATGGTTTATAAGCTCTAAGAGTTTGGGGATGAAGCCTTTGGGATTGTTAAAGTATAAAATCATGTCATCTGCAAAAAGAGATAGTTTAACTTCTCCCTTCTCTATGGGGATCCCTTTAATGTCTTTTTCTTGCCTTATTGCTCTGGCTAAGGATTCCAGAACTACATTGAAGAGGAGTGGGGAGAGTGGGTATCCTTGCCTTCTTCCTGGTTTTAGGGGAATTGGTTGTAGTTTTCCCTATTAAGTATAATATTGACAGTTGGTCTGTAATATAAGGCTTTTATTGTTTAAGGAATGTTTCCTTCTATTCCAATTTTTCTTATTAACATGAATGAATGTTGTAGTTTATCAAAAGCCTTTTCAACATCAATGGAGATAATCATGTAGTTCTTGACCTTGGATCTGTTGATGTGATGGAGTACATTTATTTATTTATTTATTTTTGTCGGTTGTGGGTCTTGAATGGTGGGCCTGAGCACTATCGCTGAGCTCTTCAGCTCAAGGCTAGCACTCTACCACTTGAGCTACAGTGCCACTTTCAGTTTTTCGGTGGTTTATTGGAGATAAGAGTTTCACGGACTTTGCTGCCTGGACTGGCTTTGAAACACTACCCTCAGATCTCAGCCTCCTGAGTAGCTAGGATGACAGGTGTGAGCCACAGGCACCTGGCTATGGACTACAATTTAGATCTCTGGGATGAAGCTTACTTGGTCATAATGTATGTTTTTTTGATATGTTTCTGGATTCTGTTGGTTAGAATTTTATTGAGGAGTTTTGCATCTCTATTCATAAAGAGATTGGTCTGTAATTCTCTTTTTTTGCTGAGTCTTCGCCTGGTTTGGGGATGAGTGTGATACTGGCTTCATAGAATGAGTTTGGGATTACTTCCTCTGCTTCTATTTCGCTGAATAGCTTGAGTAGTATGGACATTATTTCCCCTTTAAAGATCTTATACAATTCCATAGTGAATCCATCTATTCCTGGGATTTTTATTGTTGGAAGGTTTCTGATTGCTTCCTCTATCTCATTGTAGGTTATTGGCATATTTAATTGATTTATTTCTCCTTGGCTCAGTTTGGGCAATTTCTATTTCTCTAGGAATTCATCCATTTCTGCTAGGTTTTCTTTTTTTGCGACTATAGGTTCTGGAAATATTTCTTTATAATTGTTTGAATATCTTAAATGTTTGTTGTAATTTTACCTATGGCATCTTTGATCTTATTGATTTTGTCTCCTCTCTTCTTTTTTTAGTTAATCTTGCCAGTGGTCCATCAATTTTATTGATTTTTTTCAAAAAAAAACCCAACTTTTTGTTTTATTAATTTTATTTATAGTTTTCTTAGTCTCTATCTCATCAATTTTGGCTCTTATTTTGGTTATCTCGTTCCATCTAGCAACTTTAGGTTCAATTTTTTCTTGTGTCTCTAGCAGTTTTAGTTGCATCATGAGATTGTGTATTTGGTCTGTCTCTGTGTTCTTTATGTGCACATGAGAGGCATAAACTTGCCCCTGGGGGCTCCTTTTGTTGTGTCTATAGGTTTCTTGTGATGTGTCCTCATTTTCATTGAATTGTAGGAACATTCTAATTTCTGCTTTAATTTCTTCTGTGACCCATGTGTTGCTCAGCAGTGTTCTGTTTAATTTCCATATATTTGAGTTTTTCTACTATATGCCTTGTTATTGAGAGCTAGTTTGATTCCAGTATGGTCAGCTAAAGTACAGGTTGCCTATTCTTTGGTTGGTGTGGACCTGTCCTTTGGTGAAAGTGGAGTATTAAAGTCTCGTATTATTGTATCTGGATCCATCATTTCCTGTAAATCTGACAGTATTTGCTTAACATATTTGGGTGCACTAATATTTGGGGAGTATAGATTGACAATGGTGATGTCCTCTTCTTGGATTGTTCCCTTTATTATTATATAGTGACCTTCTTTGTCTTTTCACAGTCATTTTAGAGTAAAGTTTATTTTAGCAGATATCATAATGGCAACTCCTGCCTTCTTGCTAGAGGCATTTGCATGGTGGATCTTTTTCCATCCTTTCACTCGGAGTTTGCTTTTATCTTTGTAAGGTGGGTCTCTTGAAGATAGAAAATTGATGGATCTTGTTTTTTGATCCAATCGAGAGTTATTTTTCTTTTGATTGGTAAATTGAATCCATTAGTATTTATGGTTATTACAGAGAGGTATATTGTGTTCCTGTTATTTTATACTTTCCTAAGTTTTTCTTCTTTCCTTTCCTCCTGTGTTTTCTAAGTTGGTCTCCTAATGATATATATATATGGTCTGGATCCCTGTTCTTGAATGTTTTCTTCAGATTGTATTCTTACTCTTAATATTCTCTGTAATGCTGGCTTATTGTTTATAAGTTTATTTGATTTTTCATTACTATTAAAAAATTTAGTTTCTCCCTTGAATGTAAATATGAGCTTTTCTGGATATACCAGCCTGGGCTGGCATTTGTTGGTTCCCAGGGCTCAGATGTTACTTTCCCAGGCTTTCCTTGCATTCAGTAGACATAGTGTGGAGAGATCAGCTGTGATTCTATTTTTTTTCCCATTGTAGTATACTTCCTTGCATTTGCTGTGTGCAAGATTGCTTCTTTATTGCTAAAATCTAGCATTTTTACTATAATGTGTGTTGCAATGTTCTTCCTAGGATCTTGCTTGTTAGGTGTTCTGTAGGCCTCTGTTATGTAGGTAAGATTTTCTCTTTTAAGACTGGGGAAGTTTTCAATGATGATCTTATTGAATAAGTGTTGCATTCTTTTATTCTGTCCACCCCAATTATACAAAGGTTAAATTTCTTGGCACTGTCTGCTTGTTCTTGGGCTTCCCTTTGGCATGTTTTGAGGTTTTTTGTTTTTTTTCCATATCTATAACTTTTTTTTCCAGTGCCTGCATTTTGTCTTCAGTATCTGATATTCTATTTTCCATTTCATTTATTCTACTAACCATAGCTTCCATTGTGGTTTGCATGGAGGAAATTGAATTTTGCATGGAAGAGATTGAGCCATTTATAATTTCTATGTCATTCCTTAGAGTACTAATCTCATCTTTTAGTGAGCTGTGTACTGTATCTATTTTTGTGTGTATTTCTTGTTGAAGGCCTGAATCTCTTTTGATAGCTCATTCCTTTGTTCTTTAAATTTCTGATCTATTTCTCATTTTAATTCTTCAGACATTGCCTCTATCATCTCTTGGATATAGCATTTGTCTTTCATTGCTTTTCACTTCTACTGGTGTTCTCCCCTGTGGGTTGCTGGCCTTTAAGTCTGGGTTACTATCTTGACCACTGATGAATTTTGTAATTTTTCGCTGTGATTTTTGCATGTAGATTCAGGGATTGTTGGAGACCAATTCCAGGCCCTGATTGTTTTGGTCACTAGCTGGCTACCTTTGTTTGGTTCAAGATTTGTTCCTGGATCAACTGATGTAGCTTGTTGTCAGTGCTGGGCTAGTTGAGAGTATTTTACCTGGTCAGAGGTTCTGTTCTGCTTTCCAGCTTCTGATCTGATTCATGTAGGGCTTACTCCTGTTAGTTTGTGGTGGGGTATGCCCTCTGCTGGGGTATGCACTCAGATTCTGACCAGTCAGGGGCAGGCAGTTAAGATGGTTAGGGATCCTGCTTATCCTGGTACTAGTTGGGAGCTGTCCAGTGGTGCTGTGGCAGATAGCTGGTTTTGTGCGCTGTAGGTTGCTGTTCAATACCTGTTCCCTGGTCTTTGTTATGATTGTGCTGGATGGTGGTGCAGGTTGGGTCTGTTTCACAGCCTTTACCACTGTTTATGCTGTCCTGTTTGGTGTCGCAGGTCTGGGGTCCCCCTCCACTGTCGCCCCACTCCGGGCTCGACTGCTTCCGTGGGCCAGCGCAGGGAGGCACAGGGTCGCACTGCGAGTCTGGGGTCTTTGCTACCGCTGTAGCCACCTCAGCCACCGCAGCTGTTCCGGGATGGGTTGCTTACATGGGCCTGTGTGGAGAGGTACCGCACAGCACTGCCTTTCTGGGGTCATTTGCTACCACCTGCGCAGTCACTGCCACCCCAAACTGGGTTGGGTTGCTTCCATGAGCCAGGGGAGAAAGGTGCAGGGCTGGGGAGTCTAGGTCCTTCACAGCTGCCGCTGCCACCAAGGCTGGGCTGGGCCACTTATGCAGGCCAGTGCAGGTAGGCTCTGTGCCCCGCAGCAAGTCTGGGGTCGCCCCAGGCTGGGCACGAAACTTATAAGAGTGGGTACAGAAAGGTGTTCTGTTGCACTGGGAGCCTAGGGTTTGTTTGCGGCCCCTGGATGGGCTGGGCAGTTCCCATGGGCGGCTGCAGAGATTGGGCTGAGCTGTTCCCACAGGGATTTCAGGGGCTGGAGTGGGAGTCTTTGTGCAGGTTCTGCGTTCTGAGTTTTCCATTTGTATTCTCCAAGTGGGCACTAGCTCTTGGGAGTCTTCCGGGAGCCTTGGGACACTTGCAGCTCTGTGGTCCCTGGTGACTCCTGAGCCGGCCGGCCAGCGTGGAGCCCCACCAACAGCACGGACTGGGGGAAGGGTTTTCCTACTTTACCGTCTTTGTGTAGGTTCTGGAGTTTTTCCTTTTTGTTTTCTTTTTTTTTTTTTCACTTCCTGTAACTCTGAGTAATCTCCTTCTTGTTGTTGTCTGTCTTTTGAAGAAACAGAACGTTGAAACCTGAACTCTCTATTTGGTTGGAAAGAGCTGCAGTGTTTCCCTACTGGTCCGTCTCTATCTTGGCCCCTTATACATGTTATTTCTAACAATAAGGGAAAATAAATGACCAATTGTGTGAATTCTTGAAGGCTAAAATTTTCATGTAATTAATACACAAATCTCTCTGTTTTAAAATGGTAGACATTTTTTCCTCTAATTCATTTAAATGTAAGTACATTACATATAAATGTCATATATACCAAATACAGTTGGTATATGTCCTCCATTGTCATGTATGTATATAGTTTTGTGCTTTAGTTATTTAAATATAGAAACTAAAATTATAAATATGAATTAGAATGTACGTACCCATTTGAGTGAAATTTTTGTCAGGCTTTTAAAAAGAATTGGCAGTGTTAAAAATGTTTAAGGTAACATTTGTATACCAAAAAAAAAAACACATTTAAAGAAAGCAAAAATAATTTTTAGAAAAATGTCATAAATGCCTATAATTTGTAAAGAACAATCTTATTGTAAAAATTAGTGTTGGAGTCTTCTTGCTTAACTAGCAAGCATGTAGCTCTGACTTTAGAATAGCCAGGCACCAGTAGCTCACGTCTGTGATGCTAGCTACTCAAGAGGCTGAGATATGAGGATCTCGACTGGAAGCCAGCTCCAACAGGAAAGCCGGTGAGACTCTTACCTCCAATTAACCAACATAAAACCGGAAGTGACACTATGGCTCAAGTGGTAGAACGCTAGCCTTGAGCAAAAGATGGCCAAGCCCCATGTCTACGCCTCAGAACCTAATAAAAATTATAAAAACAGCTTGCCAGCATGCAAGTATACATATATACACACATATGTACATAAAGAGGTACATACATACAAATAATTAGATTAACTCCTTTCATTCACAGTACATATCAAGGAGCATACATAATGGAGTCCAAGATTTCCAAGTGATTTATTTCAAGACTCTAATTTAGTCAAAGAATGGATTTCATGATGGAAGATTATTTCATCCAGGAAAAAATAATTGGAGAGTAATATGCATTAAGTTACACGGTAGAAAGTGAACAAATTATATGGCAAAAACATATATTACTTAAATACTGATGTGTAATATTAGATCATATTAATGAAATTGTCAAATAAAAGTTTTATTTCAAA
Source organism: Dipodomys spectabilis (assembly GCF_019054845.1). Classification (NCBI taxonomy): domain Eukaryota; kingdom Metazoa; phylum Chordata; class Mammalia; order Rodentia; family Heteromyidae; genus Dipodomys; species Dipodomys spectabilis. The sequence continues at coordinate 16,248,837 of NW_024870709.1, forward strand.
ACTGATACACAGAACTGTTGATACATTGGTTAAAAAAAATGAAAGTACCCTTTCCTTCCACAGAGCACTTGATATGCGGTTTGTCATTGTACTTTAATCAGATATATCTAACAATAAAAAATTGTCTTATCTTTTCAATTTGTAGGTATTTGTACTTTAATCTTTTAGAATTGAATGATCTCACAGTGCTGATATAATCTTACTCAAAATTGGAAGATATTTAAGACACATTAATCTGATTCAAATGTGTAATTTGATTTTTCAAGATATGTCAAATGAAATTGGCTTAAACGTTCTTTTCTGTATGGTAGTTCAAATGTTTCTAAAACTAGTGAGTGCCAACAGAGTGAGAGATAAAATAGATAATTCAGTTTGGTGTTTACCAGGTAAAAAATAGTTTTGTATTTAAAGAAAAATAACCACTACTATAGAATATCTTAAAATTCTCTTTCTAGGTATATGCATTTCATTAATGGGAACTATTCTAAGAGGTCATGATCTTGAGAAAAAATGTAATGAAGGTTCTTATTAATATAAATTTTATTTACTAGTTCAAATATACATATTGAAAAATACATGGCCAGTTTATTGTCTAGATGCTGTGTACTATGTACTATATATATTATAGTTCTTCCCCTTTTATCTTTTTCTTGTAAACAATTATAATCTTAACCAGTTTAAAAAGCATGTACACATTCTTCAATAATGCAAAAGTAGATTAAACAAAAGCTTTATCAAACTTGATGTGTGTATGCATACTTAATCTTAATTTATATAACAACCTACTGAACTGCTTCTTAAATACCTTTAACTTATAGGACAAAGTCATTTCAATTAGTATAAACCAAGAAATAGTTGCACATTCTATTCTGTTCACTTGCCAAAACAAGGAAAGAGATACAAGCTGTTCTCTAATGCTTAAAATAATATTCCAATAGTTTAAAAAATACGTTTTAGACTACATTTTTAATCCTTATTGAAGGCCAAGAAAATAATTGTGTCTTATTACAATCATTTTACTGTGGATAATTTTGTGATATAGTATTGATTTTTAAACATGCAAGGCCATGAGGAAAAGATTATTAGCAAACCCAGTCTAAGTAGATTAGCCATTTGAGCAGTCTTGAAGGTAATCCCTTTTATGTGGAATTAAAAAACAACAACAACAAAGACTAACATGCTAAATGCAGAACTTATGCATCTGTGTTTGGAGCTTTATTAACAAAAGGCAAATCATGAATGTTAATGGATATAAATGATCTTTTCAAAAGTGTTAATTTCATTAAAATTTTTTGGTATTATATACATTTGCCAAAGGTTAACTGTACAACTACGTGTGAAATCTCAAAATTAATCGAACTACAATTTGTATTGAAAGGTTACTTTTGTTGTCCATTATCCTGAATATAACTGACCAAACACTCATGAGGTTTATTTTTGAATTCAGGGTAAAATTTACACCTGAACTGCATAGCAATTGTTCAAATAGTTTAAATATTTGTTCTAATCAATCCATCCTTACTCTTCTGGAGAATATCTGTTCCTCTTATCCTAAGGACAAAAAATTCCTTTTGTGTGTGATTTTTAAAAGTTGGAGATAAAAGGACACAAAATCTTTTTTTGACCTTAGCTATAGCCTGGGAGATATGAGTGGTGATCCAAGGACATTTCTTTGACTTCATATCTAGATTCTGAGAAAACTGCTACTTGATTTCCTTGAACTTTTTGGAGCCCTTGGCAAGTCCTCAGGATTTATGTTTATTTTTTTATTCAGTTCTAAAAGAATGTAAATTTCTCATTAGGGGTCATTTTTTCTCTTCTTTGAAGGACTTAACATAATGTTAAGTATCAATCACAGAAGCCATTTTTTTTTCCCACAGCTATCCCACTAAAATTCAGTGACTGGAAGCTAAGGAATTTGGTGGAGAATAGAACATATCCTTCATCTTCTACATATTTATGCAAAAGTCTTTGATTATGATTAAGTAACTATAGCTGGTAGTTCAGGCCAACATTAGTTATTGATAGGTTAAGAGGAAAAGTGTGGTGAGTATTTTGTGGTGTGGAGGTAATACAAAACTAATAGACTGTTGCCAGGACAGTCTATTAGTTATAATAGATTTAGTTATAATCAGTAAATAAAGTAAAAATAAATGTTCACTTGTTAGAACAGGCTCAAAAGTAGGAATATGGAGGGGTACAAGAGGTACTAAATAATATGGGAGCTTTTTAACATATCCATGCATGATTAGATGCAACCACAGAGAAAGGGGATAGGCATAATACAGCAAATTGATGTTCTTAATTACTAGGTGTTAGGTGCAGAATGTGGTATTCTCACATGTAAAATTATTTCTTATTGTGGTAGCAAATACTTTTTTGTGATTGTTGATAAATAAATTAGGGTGAAGAACTTTCCAAAGTAAAATTTCAGTACTTAAAAAAATTTTCTTTAGACATATCCAGACCTAATGGCTTACTTCATTTTCCTCCGAGCTATTCTTGTGTTTTCTTACACAATTTTTTCCTAACTCAATGGCAGAAAAGGGGAATATTCAGTTAATCACACACTAAAGGATACAGTCCAACATTATTATTATTCTCCAATGTAATTTTCTCTCATGTGATTTCACATTTTGCCTTCTCAGCCTAGTCCATATCCTTTATCCAATTGAAAGATTATTTCACACTTTCAGATATGCTATTAAGTGCATATATGTGTTTATATATATATATGAATACTCATGTTTTCTATATATGTTTAAGTCTTTATATTAATCAACAAACACATTACTATTCAGAGTTATAAAACCTGTAACTTGACCTTGATTTCTTTCTTACTACAAACTTTTTGTTTCTATTAATTCAATAGAAATGTTCTCCCCCTATGCTTGGTAATTACAACAGCTGTGTATTATGAGTACTGGGTTTTTGTTCTGATCCTCCGCATTCTTAATAAGTCTTAATAAGAATTATGTAATTGCTATCATGTAGAAGGTATAGAAAAAGAGGAAGAGGGGGAAAAAGCAGAGAAGAAAGAAATGTAGGACTGGAAATAAGCAATTTAAAGAAATGCAAAATGAAATAACCTATGCTTGTATAAATAACAAATCTTTTTATTCAAATATAGCCATGGTAGGGGATGAAAGGACATAAGCATACAATGTAATTATGTAAATATTTCTATATTACTTATTAACAATCATAAGCAATGAAATAATGTTATCATTATTGAGAAATACTGTCTTAAAAGAGGCCCCTTCATGTCTGAAAAATATGCAAATTCTATAGATAGAATATTTTGTTGGGCTGGGAAGGTGGCTCAGTGGTAGAGCGCTTGCCTTGCATGCTTGAGGCCCTGGGTTCGATTCCTCAGCACCACATAAGCAAACAGAAAAAAGCCGGAAGTGGCGCTGTAGCTCAAGTGGTAGAGCACTAGCCTTGAGGTGAAGAGCTGAGGGACAGCACTCAGGCCCTGAGTTCAAGCCCCATTCAAAAAAAGAGAATATTTTGTTAAGATAGATTTCTCTGCCCAAAACATGTCTACCATGTTTGCATGTCTCTGTGTCTAGATGCATGAGTCTGTACACATGTGCAGGTGAAGCATAAGGGATTTTACCTGAGAAAGAAGGGGTGGATTTCTGAGTCAGAACCTCAATTCCAATCTCATTCTATATTTTTCCTCAAATTGTGGGTTTGGTCTGACTGTCCTTGGATTTTGCTTTCAAAAAAGAGCATGGTTGGGCTGGGAAGGTGGCTCGGTGGTAGAGCACTTGCCTTCCATGCATGAGGTCCTGGGTTCCATTCCTCAGCACCACATAAGCAGAAAAAAAATGCCGGAAGTGGTGCTGTGGCTCAAGTGGTAGATTGCTAGCCTTGAGCTGAAGAGCTGAGGGACAGCGCCCAGGCCCAGAGTTCAGGCCCCACCACTGGGACTCCCCTCCACCCCCCCAAAAAAAGAAAGAGCATGGTGTTTTGTTCTTGCTGACTTAAGCTTCTTAAGGTAAACTTTTATGCTACAATGAAGTTAGTAGATAAATTTAACTGTGGGTGTATCTTATATATTTTTTCTATTTTATTTTGGATATTAGATTTACCTTTTCTGGTTTTTGTTTTCCTTGTTTAACATTCACAGGTGTATCTATTTTTATATTATTTCACTTCCCTGTATATTATTCACTTAATTACTATGCACCAAATTAAAAAACACAATAAATTGGTTCATGATTTCCCCCAAATATTCCCATGTAATATTCACATTGAAATTTATGTTAGAACACAACCCTTTACATAAAGACACTGATAGTACTTTAGTCAGAAGCAATCAAGGTTATATTTATTTCTCAATCATAAAATGTTCTTTTACTTTACTGTGAATTTATAATAAAAATTCCTAGTTATAATAATCAGTTTCTTGCTTGTTCTTGAATATTAACATCTCTTCTCTGAAGTTAATGACTTTTCAAATAAAAATCTAGACATCACTAATTACACCAAAATAATTTGCTGCTAAACTTCCTCTGATTCATTCTATAAATGTTTGTCTCTTGCTTTTGATAGAAAGTAACTATTAAACAATCTACCAGAATTTTGTTTTTTTTTTCAGAAATCGAATTAAAGAAACTTCAGAGATGATCCTTTCACTAACTCAAAAGGAGAGAAGTTAGAAAATGTAACCTTTATGTACTCAATATCTGCTTTGTTTAATCAACTGCATTTTAGAAAATTATTGCCTTAACTTACACTATAGAACACAGTATTTCCATTGCAAAGGGGAGGTATGATAAGCTCAAGTGATTGTCTGTGAACCTCAAGCTGGTTGAGGATATATTGTGATCACTCCCATCACAATTCACAGGCATTGAGGTTAAATTTCTGTGACTAGGTCTCTCAATTCTCTTTCAATTATTTATCTCACACTTCGTAATTATATGGCAGGAACTTCTATAAAATTTAAAAACATCTAAATAATTAATTCTTAACAACTCTGTAAGTAATATATTTTTTGCTAGTTTTAGAGAAGATGAATCTGGGGTCAGATATGTTCAGTGAATTTCACAATATGGCACAGTTTTTCAATATTTTCCTTTCATTTGATTTAGTCAAAGACTGAGAAGGTATAGTATTTTATTCTAAATTCATAGATATGTGTGAATAAAACTTAGCACTTAACTGACGAATGTAATACATTAGAAAGTACTATAATTTCAAAAAATATATTTTTTGGTTTAAAAATGGATTTTTATTCCAAGGTAGATTTTTTTTGCTCTAGTGATCAATTATACAAACTTGGGAGATATTTAATTTTTAAGTCTCTGTCACTCTAAATGCTATTACCACTATTTCCTTCTGGCAGCTACTAGACTCCAGGCTGAGGAACTAGGGATTAATAATGGTTCCTAGAAGATGTACATTAAAGATCCGATATATTTCATTGATGACACATGCCCTACTTCCTCAGTATCCTTCACTCTAGCCAAGGCTGTCTGTGACTGGAAGAAATACTTCCTAGCATCTATAGAGCAGCAGGCAGCTGACAAGGACCATTAACTAATTTAGATTTAAGTGTCTGTGGAATGGCTGGCTGCAACTACTACAGCAGAGCCACGGGTAAGAGAGGTTTACTTCTCTGAGGAACTCTCCAGTTCTGGTTGTGTCTAATATTGTTCTCTCACTTGAACCTAATGCACTGGAAATTTGTATATAATATGTGTGTTTTTTGTTTATCAGAACACATGGCATTATTTGAATAAAGTGCAAATTTTATAGTATGCCATTGGAACAAATATTAAATCAATAAAGGGAAAATGTTATTGTTAGTTACATGGGTCCTCTGCAATGTTATTTGATGTGATGTTCTTCACATGAATTGCTCTGACAGTTTTTATATCTTGTCATTGCATGCTGATGGCAGTGTGCAAATAGGTTTGCCACATAGGAATTACCTGTCCCACAAGTTCATTTCCAATGGCATTCTAAAACTCAACCATCCTTGCAGGAGTTAAGAAAGATTTATAGAATTGTTGCAATGCAAATCCTTAGGTGAAAAAAATAAATAAATACTGGTGGTCTTGTGAATATATTAAACAAGTTCACTACTATTTTTTTTTTTAGTTTCTTAGATTCAACCATCATACAGTACAAATATAAAAAGAATTACAACACGGTTGAACTTTAATTTATTTTCTTATCTATTATAACAAAACTCCTGGGAAATCCTGGTAAGAAAACTAATAAAACTCAGTTAAATTCACATTTTCATTCTTACATGGTAGAAACACTAACATATTACTCTATACACAAAATAGTAGTTTATATAATGGGTAGAGAATTATGTCATTTCAATTAAATCTAAACCAAACCTTGAAATAACTGTATGTTATACTTCCAACTAAGAAAATATTTTGGCTTGGCATCTCTTCAATTCTAGTTATTCAAGAGATGTCTAGTTGAAATGGACTGGAGGTAAATCCAGGTAAAATGTTTTCAAGATTTACTTTTTTATAATTTGTTTTCTTTTGTTCACTCAATAGAAATGTATTGTTCACATGAAGTCCAATCTTCTAAGTTTATAGGTGATCCATTCTTATTATACTCAGACCTTTTTTAATCAATAGCTGGACATAGTGTCCTGTGCCCATTGCCCAGCTATGACCACAAGACAAAAATAAGAGGCTCATGGTTAAGGCATGCACTCAGATAAAAAGGCAAGCTCCGAACTCCAAATAAGCAATGGGAGAAAATGCTGAAGGCATCACCCATCTGAGGATCACCTCACAAGCAATGGTAAGGCCCTGCCTTTGCTAAACTAAAATAAAACAAAACAAATAAATACAAACAAAGAATGTGTTAAAGAAATTATTTGCATATGAAGAATGGACTGTGAAGACTGAAAGAATAGGCAAACAGCTGTTAAAATGTCTACTTGATTGTGGAACTGAGAAATAGGATGAGAACTATGAGATTAATGAGTTTAGTGACAAAATGTCCGATTGTTTTTCTTACTGTGTATGCATTGTCAAAAATGTATTTAATAAGGTTACTGATGAATGTATCCTTAATGAAGATTTCTTTAGGAAAAAAATAAGAATGGATAAATTAACAAGAAAATATTTTCAGTTATCCTTAATTGATAAGTTATTTTATATTTATTCAGATTATCAGTTCAATGTATAGATGAGTGCATTTTCATAAGGATTTCCATAGAAAATGTGAGCAATACTATTAATTTAGCTTACTATAGATAACTGTAGTTACAGAATCTGAATAACTGGAAGTCAGCAGAATATACTATCCTAAAATATGCCACTTACCAAAAGTCATATGTTAAAGACTGAAAAAAATTAAAAAGACAGGGCTGGGAAGGTGGCTCAGTGGTAGAGTGCTTGCCTTGCATGCCTGAGGCCCTGGGTTCGATTCCTCAGCACCACATAAGCAAAAAGAAAAAAAAGCCAGAAGTGGCGCTGTGGCTCAAGTGGTAGAGCGCTAGCCTTGAGCTGAAGAGCTGAGGGACAGCGCCCAGGCCAGAGTTCAGGCCCCACGAACGGACCTCCCCCCCAAAATTAAAAAGACAAATCTATATACATGTATGTATTATACATAAACATATAAAAATACATAACATATATATATGTGTGTGTGTGTATACTCTCTCTCTTTTCTGCTCTCTCTTCCCTCCCTACCAACCATTTGCAAATTAACAAGATTCAATTTTGTTCCATTCCTATTCTACTAGTGAGGACAAATCTAACCTTTCAAGATATCTCTAGACTCTTATTCTGGAGATAGACTTGTTAGCCTTGGTATATAATATGCACTAACTATAAATGTCCTCAGTTATTTGCCTTTGAGTAATCTGGAAGCCTGAAGTATGCATTAGTGTACTTCTGTTTGTGATTCTGTTATTCATTAATTTAAAGGGCCCTGTTGTACAATCAACAAGAATCGAAAGAAAACTTTGTTTTTGTATCTCCCTTACTCAACTTTGTTTATTCAAATTGAGCAAATCTCTAACCAATCTTCATCATTTTGTTTTTTCAGCAATCAGAACATATTACAACTTCTTGGACTGTTTGCTAAAGCTTTTAACGTTACAAGATTGTGGCTACAGAAGCTTTTGGAAGAAAAAGTTTTAGTAGAAACTAGATTTATCTGTAATAGTAGCTAGACAGGAGGCTGAGGTTTGAGGATCTTGATTTTAAAAGCAGCCAAGGAAAGACAGTCTTTGAAATTCCTATATCTAATAAATACAAAATGCCAGAAGTAGAACTGTGGCTCAAGTGAGCCACAGTGAGCCTCTGAATGATAAATCTAAGAGTCAGTGCCCAGGCCCAGAGGAGAATCCCAAGTACCAGCATAAAATTTGCAATTAGTTATATTGTTTACAAATACACATGCATGTTCAAAATTAAATTACTTTTACTTTTAAATGTAAAGTTGTGTTTGTAATTATTGCTTTATAGTTATCCTTCACTTTTTACTTTTCCAAATCTTAAGAAATAAAAATGAGCACTAGGGAGAAATTTCCCATATTATGTATCTACATGCAAAAGTTACATATACAAAGCTGGGTACCATTGGCTCATGCCTTGTAATCCCAGCTGCTCAGGAGGCTGAGATCTGAGAATTAGGGTTAGAAGACAATCCAGGCATAAAAGTTGTTATGAGACTCTTATTTCCAATTAACCACTCAAAAACTGGAAGTGGCTCTGTGGTTCAAGTGGCAGAACACTAGCCTTGAGCACAAAGAGTCTCAGGGACAGCATCTAAACCCTGAGATCAAGACCCTAAACCACCACCAACAAAAGGGTGCATATATAAATGAACAAATTTGTCTTAGAAATATAAGTTGATATCTATAAAAATAGTTTTAAGAGAAAAATAGTTTTAGGAGACAGTTATTCATGACTAAGTACATTGTGTTTTGTTTTCTTTCTTCATAGTATTTTGAGTATGAAGTATTCTGGTTCTAATAACTATAATACTATGTAGATTAAATGAAACATGGCTAGGTAGAAATCACTGCTTTTAATATTCAACAAATCTGCCCAAAGAAACATAGGTCCCGTGGTTTCCCTTATTTGCAATATCTAGTATAGGTATGAGTCAAGCGGAAAAGGTCAGATAATGTGATGTTCGGAAAACGAACCCTTTAATATGTATTTCAATGTTTTTGTTTCTTTCATGCATGTGTTTCTAACGCATTTATAAGATTATTTCTTTGTTGCTTTGTATGTCCCTCCCCCACAGTGTAACCCCCGCCTTCACTATATTTGATGTTAGTATAACATGTGGAGGAGATGGGGACAAACAAGTCGTTTAAGGATTCAGGTGGACCTGTTGCAACAATGAGAAGTACAAAATGTCATGTCAAAACCAGCTTTACAATGTCGGTGTGTGGGGGGGGGGGGGGAGGGAGGGTATGATTGGGTGGGGGGGAGGGGGGAGGCTGGGAAAGGAGGTGAAGGGTAAACAAAGGAGGAGGCTGCAATGCTTGGTAAGAAATGTATGCATTATCCTGCCCATGTAATTGTAACCCCTCTGTTCAGTATGTTCTCATATAAAATAAAATAAAATTTTAAAAAAAAATCAACAAATCTGCCTGTTGTACTTAATTCCCCTACGAAGGATTTTTTAATTATAGTCATTAATTGGGAATGATGTATTATTTCACTATCAGTACACTGACACAGAAAAGCTTCTGACTCCCATTAGCTGCAAAGGTCATGTCCAGATGCAGAGGAACACGATTCTGTCCTTCTTTGATTTCTAACAGATATTTGTGACTTCCAAAATGACCTAATCACTTACAGGAAAACCAAAACAATCAGTATTGTTTTTTATAGTTACTATCTTCCATATTTCTTACTGTTGTGAAATGTTATAAGTTATTAGTTCAAATCCTATGCTTAGACCTAGATTCTCCGAGGAAAATAGAGACGTCTGCAATCCATCTTAAGAGTGTTATTTAAGTGTAACTTCCTCAGTATTTACAAGGTCACAGAACTTCCTATCTTTCTAATTCTCAAGAGACAGAGCATGGGAAGATAAAAGCTCATCTGGGAGAAGGAGACTTCTTGGTTTTCTAACAAGGATAGAATGATATAGCTCTAAGAAAGTACAATGAGAGATCAAGTCAAAAATGTGAAAAGCATCCATCCATTTCATATAACCCTCTGCCAACTACTATTGGCACACATTTAAAATTCATTGTCTACTAGAAAAGGCTATAGAAATCAATGTTGAAGCTATGAAGAATTACAGACAAGATGATAAATTGCACATAAAAACTTTTCCAGGTCATGTCTGATACTACATTAAAATTTTCATGTAACATAACTGTTTTACTGCATTTACCTCAACTTCCTTTACCTTCGTTCAGGACCTATGTAAAGTTATCTTACCAAAAGGCAAAACAAAAACAACCCCCCCAAAAAAAACAGAATAAAAGAAGTAAAACATATGACAACCTGTGCAAATGTATGAGGGTACATCTACATAAAAGAATATTGCTAGCAGGAGTGTTGATATGAATGTGGAAATGCATTTGTTTTATTTGTTGAAAACCATTACTAGACAGTGATATTGTTTCCTCTACCTGTCAGCATTGCTGTTATACATAGTTGGGGCTAAGTTGGAAATGTATCCTATAGTGATCTTCAATCCAAATAGAGTCATATCAAAAAAGTAAGCAAACTGAAGCCTACAGTGCCAGACATTAGAAAGCTATGATTCAATGGGGGAGGCAACAAAAACAAAAGCACAAAATTAGAAAAAAATGGAATATTGTGAAACATTACAGGTTATAAATTAAATCCTTACCTTAGAGTTAGAACTGCACTCTTATAGGAAAGAGATAGTTTCCTTGTTCGTTTGGTTACTTGCAAAAATTACAAATGGTCTGAAAGCTTAAAGCTACATTCGGGCTTGGAGATGCTAATGTGAGCTACAGAAAAATTTAGAAATAAGGTCTATGATTTTGATTAATTTTACAAAATTAATATAAAAGAATAGAATTGTACTTTAAATTTCATGGTTATAAAAGGATAAAAATATTTTTAAAATAATAGCTAGCATTTCTCCTAAAGAAACCTACAGTTTTATAAATGGTGCTTGGTTTAAGAAACTAAAGGGAAAAAAAAGTCACAAAAGAGTACACTTTTTCTAACTCAATATAAAATGTTTCATGTTCAGTACTCGAGATGGTTGTTTCAAATTTTAATGTCAAATATGAAGTTGTATTATTGTTTTGTTTTGCAAACTCATAAACCATCATGAAGATCTTGTATTTAAAATGGGTATATTTTAAATTTAGATTTTATGAATCCTTCATGATAACAAATTTTATGTGATTTTTTAAAATAAAACACTAGTAATTAAGTATATTTGTTGCATATTGTTTTCTAAGGAATGAACATAATAAAAACAATTCTACAGGTTTCTTTAATCAGAGTTTTATGTGACTGTGGTATTTAAAACATTATAACAATTCTTGTCATTAATGAGCTTAAATTATATAGTTTTCAGTTGCAACAAATGGAATGATCTAATGATGCATTTATCATTCTTTTAAGCATGAACTCAAATGGGAAGAAACTAAAAACTAAAAATTTACTGTGTGCACTCAAGAATTTTCATTGGATAATATACACAATAAAACTTAAGGATCCAGAGGATGCTTTTTTGTTTATTATATATGTAAAATGTGTGTTCAAATGTTACCAATCTGTCTCTGTGTTTGTCTGTATGTGACTTAACTCTCCTAAAAGGACTTTACAAAAATGTAGACTACATTCAGAGCTGATACTGGCTGATTTTCATTACAGATTTTCTTACAGTCATGAATAATATTCCTTTGTGTATATGAATAACATTTTCTTTATTTGATTATCCATTATAAAATACATAGCTTAACTCTAATTCTAGGTATTATACACAGATCTGCAAAAAACATGGAAGTGCAGACTTTGCATATGGATTCATTTTCTTATGTTCATGCTATTTCCCATAAGATATGCTAATTTAAATTTCCACTAATAGTGTCTAAACATCCCTAGCTATGTCTTCTCTCCAGTTCTTATGTTGTTTGCTTGTTTTATAGTTTGATAATAGTATTTCTAACTTGCTTAAGAAAGTATTTTATGGTGCTTGTTATTTGCATCACCATTACTAACTAGTGACATTTGATATTTTTCATAGATCCAATGGCTTTTTATATAATTTCTTTGGGGAAGTACATTTTTCTCATTTTCTCATTTTAAATATAACTTTTTTGGGGGTTAGATGTTGATTTTCATGTATGTTCTGGATGTGAATCCAGGTAAATAACTTTAAATGATTTTCTCCTGCCTTATATTTGCTGTTTTTGCATTAGATGAACTGTAGACATTTTAATTTGATAGAGTCCTATCAATGTAAACATTTATTTTAACTAAAAAATGGTAAACTCTTAATACCAATTGGTACTTTAATCAATGTTCTCTAATGGATTGTAAAAATCATTGTTATTAAAATAAGTTAAAATAAATAAATTGTCATACTATAATATAAATATTCTTGACATGGTGATATTTGATGGCAACTGTTGATACTTTCATTTGGAATAATACAAAAACTTAGTAAGCCTGATATCACACTGCTGGCCCAAAGATTTTCATAGCATTAGATTTTTGTTAAAAAAAAAAAAAAAAAAAAACTGTGTTATATTTTTGAGTGCTAATCTCCTTAGAATACTATGCAGAATTTTAGTAAATGCTAATGAGAGAAGAGAAAGTAGCCAAATAAATTATTAAAAACATCCTGTGAATATGGTTTTTCTATCATCTAACAAGCATCAAAAAATAAAATATAAGTGATTTTTTGACAGACATCTTATTTAGTGTGAAAAGGTATAGAACAAAGCATATAGAGTAGCCTCTGAAAATTAATTTACACATCCAGGCATCAAAAGCATGCCAGAATAAAGCTATTGGATAAGTAGCTTTAATTATTCAGATTTTACATGCACTGCCATTATTTTTCATTTGTTTTATAATGGCTATCTTTTTTTTCTCTTGGCACTTAGGTGATTTGCTTCTTCCTTAGTATGACAAACTCTGCTGTCCTACTTACCAAGCTAACGAAAGTCACCCATGATTTGTGGGTCAAAAAGAGGGAGGTTTATTATTATCTCTCGCTCTAGCACTTTCACCTCCCTTAGCACTTGATTCATTAGACACTTGTATGGCCTTGGAAATTGCTTTCAAACCTTTCAAAGTTAATTGAGCTCTGAACTGAGGCCCAAAGCATCTGTACAGTCTCCGAAGAAAAATAAGAAAGAAAAAGAATAAAAGGAACAAATGAGGGAACCACGTTATCTTTTATATGGCCAGTGAGCTCTGAAAATTGTTATAAACTCACCACTTTACATATTATGATAAAACTGTATTTTCCAGAATTAATTAAGTGCATTTTTCTCTTTACCAAGGAATAATGATTAAATTACTGTTTCTTTCTTCTGTGATACATCATTTAGACTATCCTGATATTCTGGAGTGTATATATATATATATATATATATATATATATATATATATATATTCAAATATATAATATATTCATATTTATATATTCATATATATTTATATATATTCACATATATTTCCACATATATATACATATATATGTAGATATAAATATATATATATATATAAATCAACCTTTTAACTGAGTAATAAAAACCACAAAAAGTCAAAAACAAAAGACTACCACATAAAAAAACATTTAATATCCCAAAACATATTTGTGAAAATATTCTATCAACTTTGACTTTTCCAATGGCTAATTTCTCTGAAAAAAAATATAAAATTCAGGCAGCCTCTTACTATTAGGGTCAAATCTGAAATTTTTAGCTTGCTCTCTCTGTCTCTTTGTATTTCTCTGCTTGGTGTTGCTTTCTCTTTTGCTCTCTTTTACTTTCACAAACACACATAATGCAAAGGAAAAATTCGTATCTGAAAATTTGAATATTCAATATATTTTAGGTAATTCAAAATATTATGAAATTTAAAATAACCCTTATGAAAAGTTCCAAAAACTGAAAAAGACAACAAAACCATAAACAAACAAATTAGAAAATTGTGTGAAAACAAACATTTAATTCCAGGAATTTTGTTGCTGACATTACAAGAGAGATTAGAAGGGTTTATCAAGACACTGCAGCCTAGGCTTCTGTTCTTACTATATTTGTTTTTTTTTTATTGTGAAAATACTGTACAGAGGGGTTACAATTATGTGGGCAAGATAATGAGTAAATTTCTTATCAAGCATTGTGGCCTCCTCCTTTGTTTCCCCTTCCCATCCCTTCCCATCCTCCTCCCGCCCCACCTACCCAATACTCCCTCCTTCCCCCACCAAAGTTGTAAAGTTTGTTTTGGACATAACTACTTCTACTTCGGTGACCTGAATTTGGGAATGGGAAGGGAAATAACAAAATGTTGAAATAAGGATACATGTTGACCCATTGTAAACAATGAGATGTACAAGATACTATGTTGAAAATGAACTTTACAATTTGGGATGGGGGAGGAAGGACTAGAGAAGGTGGGGAGGGAAGAAATGGTAGGGGAAAAACAAAGGAGGAGGTAAAATGCTGGACAGGAAATGTACTCATTACCTTACTCATGTCACTGTAACCCCTCTGTATACTATTTTTACAGTAAAAACATACTAAAATAATTTTAAAAAGAACCTTTATCTTCTAACAATATATATCTGTAAACTTAACAATTGAATATAGGTATATTAACCAATAACTTCATAATATTCCACATTTTTTCTTGTCAATAAGTGGAGACACTAATAGCCTTTACGTCTAGACTATCTCTACAAGCAGATAATTTAATGAAAAGTTTTGAATAATAGTTAAAGTATCTACAGGCAAAGTTCATGTTTGAAAGGAGGGCAAAAATGATTGCATCTTATTTTTTTTTATTGTGAAAATACCATACAGAGGGATTACAATTACATGGGCAAGGTAATGAGTACATTTTTTATCAAGCATTGTTGCTTCCTCCTTTGTTTCCCCTTACCATCCCTTCCCATCTTCCCCCAGCTCCATGCGGCCCCCCTGCGCCAAAGTTGTAAAGTTTGTTTTTCGACATCTCATTGTTGCAATGGGTCCACCTGTGTCCCTGTTTAAACAATTGTTTTGTCCCTTCCCCTCCACAAATTATACCAACATCAAATACAGTGAAAGCAGGGGTTATATCATTAAGTGAAGTAGGCTAGGCCAAAAGAAACATAGGTCCCATGGTTTCCCTTATTTGCAATCACTAGTATATGTCTGAGACAAGCAGAAATGGTCAGATAAGTTGATGTTAGGCAAAATGAACCCCAAGATAAGGACTCAAAATTTTTTTTGATTGCTATTGTTTCTAACATATTTATATGATATTTCTTTGCTGCATCTTATTCTTTAAGCACTTATTCCAAGATTTCCAGAGCAAGTGTGAAACCAGATACTATTGGATGTTATCAGCATTATGTTATTCTTTTCCTTTTACATACATATCTATAATAAAATGTAATTTTCAATTCAACTTATTGAGAAATTTGAAACAAATTACAATAAAGCAAATGATTATAACTTATAATAAACTGTTAATTAGGTCTCTCAGTGTCTTATTGTAATATACTTCCATTGTTTGTGATGATACGAGATGCCACAATGCCTGTGTTAATTAGAACTGAGAGAATTGATAACAGGCATAGTGACATATCCATAATATTGCTTCTTATTACCCTTTGGATAGGTAAAAAACACTGCCATCTGCTTGGCATCCAAGTTGGCCAACAGTTCTTTCCAAATAGACTGATGATGTACATTCACTGTTCCTTTATTTTGCCCATTGAACATGAATATGAAAAAGAAAATAATGTGGTGCAAAACAAGCAAATACTTGAAGGGAGAGACATGTTGCCTATACATGCCAGACTAAAGGAATATGAACAGCTAATATCACTTCACCCAATACAATAAAATTTTCATTACTTACAAGAGTATGGTTGGCTTACCATATTATTTGGTCCACATAGAGATAATATAATTAAGGGTGAGAAACAAAATCAAAGTTGATGAGAAAGGCTATGACACTCATAGAAACTCTAGAAAACCACAAATATTAACAATGATTTATTCAAATATTTGGCATGTAATATATTACATGCTTTCTGGAAAGGGTCACATCTAAAAGTAGAAGTTCCAAGGGAATGATGGAAATGAAGAATAAACCAGACATGTTGATTTCAAGTCCTTAATTGAACAGGTCCAAGGATTGTGAACTATTAAGGAATAAACTAGAAGAAATGAATCATTCAATTTGATGTCCCATTTCAAATAATTTCATCGCATATATATTGCAAATCTTTCATGGTACTTACATATTCCCAAGCTAGTAACCTTTTTCTTTCAGTGTAGAAAGGGGAAAGAAAAGTTGTAAGGGCAACCTCCTTTCTGGCAGTGCAGGCCCAGGCTCTCTGTGAAGGAATTGAATTAAATACTTAGGGCTGGTTCTGGCTGACTGCTCTGGGCCTGATTGCCCCATTCTCAGACACTCGATAGCATGATCCTTTCTTTACAGATTCAGCCATGACCATTATCTCTTTTTAGGAGATTCTCTCAAAAGACATGACCATAACATTTTTCAAACTCTCTAGGGTCATTAGCACACTATCTCTCTTTCACCTGCTTCTTCTTATCATTTCCTGGGATTCAGAAATTCAATTCAGTTTTCTGTAAGTTGTTAAAATGCTGAGAATGCCATTTGCCATACTTACCAGCTAGGAATGTTTAAACAGAATAACATAAACTATGAATTTACTAGCTAAATTTCCTTACAATGAAGGAATTCAGCAAAATTTGATTTATTCACCCAAGACAAAAGACTTGTGTGTGTAACATTTCTGAAGAGAACTTCAGCTCTCTACAAATCAAGGCTGCATAATAGTAACTTCAAAACCTATAGCATTGCAAAAAGTACACCTTATTTTTTCATGTAAGTACTAAACCAACTTTTCATATAGAATTTTAGTTACATTATAAATAATATGTATATGAAGCCTTGATTGTGATTAAAGTTCATAAAATAAAAAGACATTAACAATTTAAGAGATTAGTTTTGGGTGAATAGAAAATACACAAAAAATAATAATTATTGCTCTTATAAACAGGAATACCTACTCTATATCACCTATAATTTTCAGAAAGCAAGTTTTAAGGCAGAGAAATCTTCCTAAGTATTACTAGCAGTTTTCTTTGCTTTCACAGAAGAGTTATATTAGGGCAAAATTTCTAAGACCATAAAACCTAATCAAATGTAGTATTGCCATTTCTCAGTGATGACTATCATTGTTTATGTAAAATAGACTCATTCTAAATATTTAAATGTATGTTTTAATATATAGAGTATCAGAATGTGAAATCTGGAGTAAGATGGTTCAAAGCCAGTCTAGGCAGAAATGTCTTCCACATTCTCTCAAATAATCAGTAAAATGGAAAACTAAAGGGATGACTCAAGAGGTGGAATACTAATCTTGGAAAAGAAAACATAGCAATTGAAAGAGGGCCTAAATTCAAGCTTCAATTCAGGTATACACACACCCACACCCACACCCACACCCCCAACACACACAATATTGTAAGTGTTCTTATCAATAGCAATTTATGATATCGCATTTTCTATTTTGATAATAATTTTTTGATGATAATTTTTTAAATTATTGAACACATTCCTATCAACAAATAAACTTCCAAATAACAGAAATTCCACAGGAATCTTGTGGACTTCCACAGGTTTGTAGAATTTTTAATAAATTGTCTATTGACTGTCTATAAGTGATCAGAAGTTAAGGAACATAATGAGGTATATGAATTGCTCTGAAACTAGCTATACCAAGATCCATTTACACTCTAAGGCCTGAAGAAAAAACAGAATACAGTTTTCCTTAGATGTATAAAATATGGGTAATATGATGGGTTATGAATAATGTTGTGTCTTTATAGAGAGCAACGGAGAAGTTAGAATAAATCAGCAATATAGAAATCAGTAAGTATCAGAGTTCACAACTTCTATTTCTAATCTTTAACTGAAAATTTCTGAATCCAAAAGGAAAGAATAGGACAAGCATACTCTATAGACTATATTCTGGTAACCTTATTTGGTAGTGGAAAGGGAAATGACTGAAATGATCATGTATTCACATTATAAGTATTTAAAATACTGATAAGAAGGGTTCTTAAGCTTTCTTCCCAGCGTCAGTAACTATAAACATGCTTTTTTCCTGATGTTAGGCTCCTGAACTGTTTTTGCTTAGAGCATTTGTCTTATAAAAGCTAAAATTAAAATGGTTTCTTCAACAGATCTGTTTTCAAGATCATATCATTTTTAGCACCCAAGAATGTATATTGAAGGATACAAAAGCTATATGCTTCATTAATGTGTCTATCTATCTATGTATCTATGTATCTATGTATCTATCTATCTATCTACCTATCTACCTATCTACTTCCCATGATAGACTTTAATAACTTTAAAGAAAGTTCCTGGCTTCGGTTCAAATTCTACTCAGCTTTTTGCAGCATAAATTTGCTCTTATAATATTATCAACTTATATAAATGGAAACAGAAGATATGTGGTTAACCCAGTATATAACCAACACTTACATTTCAGAGTTGTTTTATCGTAATGTTGATATTTTCCAAATAGGGCAATCACCAGTTCTTCAGAAACTTGTCTATTATCTGATGTTAAGGTCCCTCAAAACAGAGCCTGGGAATTTATAGTGCATGGACTCTATTGATGGAGAGCCCTCAAGTCAACAATGTAAGAGAATAAGGATAGCAAAATAGGTCAGGGACTATGTGAACTGCACTGAGAGACTTTTGTGCCTCTGAACAGGTAGTCATTGATTAAGGTTGCATACAAGCAAGTGCTGACCAAATGGTTCCATAAGTAGAGTGTGATTTCTAAGGAGAAGAAAAAAGAAAAACAGCTTTTAAATTATTATCAGTCAAGAATCACAGAAGCTTGGAAAGTAGCCACCTCTTCAAAGCAAAGAGAATCTGGGTGGAAACAAAAAATGTATACTATAAGAAACATTTAAACCATATACTTCTACACTTTAAAGCTGCCATTAGAAATTGACTTTATTATCTGTTAAAAATCATTTGTATTGTAAATACATTCTAAGAAAGTAAAGAGATAGAAATATTAAACTAATGTTATATCCATAATTACATGATTTCCAAGCTCTATCTAAGACTTCTAATAAAATACCACTCAGGATTTTATGTTCTGTTTTTCTGGTAGCAATCAAAATATTTTAAGAACCAATTTAGCAATAGCTGTCATTACTATCATCACTACTGTCACTTATTTTTTGAAATGACACTATATATTTTATTCTTTCATGAACCTTTAGGTGATATTCTTGAGATTTTTTTTGGTCAGTCCTGGGACTTGAACTCTAGCTTTGGGCACTATCTCTGCCCTCTTCAGCTCAAGGCAAGCTGTCTACCACTTGAGGCACAGCACCACTTCTGGTTTTCTAGTGGTTTATTGGAGATAAGAGTCTCATGGCCTTTCCTGCTCAGCTTGGCTTTGAACTGTGATCCTCAGATCTCAGCCTCCTGAATAGCAAGGATTAGATGTGTGAGCCACTGGTACCTGGCTCCTAAGAATTTTAATACAAACTTTAATACCACAATTTTCACAGCAATTTTAATACAGCTATGCATTCTAAGGATTCATTTCCTTTTCAATAAATCATAAAAAGTAATCCACAGAGGAAATTTGCTACAACCTACCTTTGTTTATAATGATATCTGTGCTTCTTTGTTCTATATCAAATGCCTGTCAGGTGGTTCATCATTTTAATTACAGGACAGATATTTAATCCAGTTTCAAATATTGCCTTTCTATTAAAAAATCAAACTAGGAGAACTAATGTTTCAGTAAACATGGAAAGCAATTATTTAAGAAAGCAAAATAAGGTCTAGGACGGTGGCTCAGTGGTGGAGCGCTTGCCTTGCATGCATGAGGCCCTGGGTTTGATTCCTCAGCACCACATAAGCAGAAAAAGCCGGAAGTTGTGCTGCAGCTCACCTTGAGCCAAAGAGCTGAGGGAAAGCATCCAGGCCCAGAGTTCAGGCCCCAGGACTGCAACTTTTTATTGATCCATTTAACTTGGAAATAGAAATAAAATATTAACTCCTACAGTATTAAGAGAATAAAACTAATAATTGATACTAAGAGTTAATTGATAACATATTATTAGTGATTGGCAAGTATATACAAGATTAAAATTAAAAGATGTTGTCACAAAGTTTTGAAATCAGAAGAACTTATATTAAGAATTGTAAGAGAAAAATACAGAGTATTCTTTACTAACTTACATAATCCGTAAGCAAAGTATCAGTGATTTAAAAACAAAATGAAATGATTACATATCTTTGTTTGTTTGCTTGTTTTGGTACCAGTTGGGGATTGAATTCAGGTACTGTGTGATGTCCCTGAGCTTTTTTGCTCAAAGCTAACACTTGAGCTATAGCTCTACTTCTAGCCATTCTGCTGTTAAATGGAGAAGAATTTAATGGGAATTTTTTGCCTAGGCTGCCTCAAACTGCAATCCTCAGATTTCAGCCTCCTGAGAAAGGAAGATAGTAGGCATGAGCTAGTGGAGCCTGGCTACATGCTTTGAATTATAATTTAAATTGTTTTTCTATTCTCTTTGAGCTATCATTTGATTGTTTTACACAGCAATATATTATATTGTCCATTTTTATTTCTCTACAAAATGTCTATTTTAGTTTTTTGTTTGTTTGTTTGCTTGTAGCAGGCCAGGGCCTTGAATTCAGGGGCTAGGAGCTGTCCCTGAGCAGGCTAGTGCTCTACCACTTGAGCCACTGTGCCACTTCTGGCATTTTCTGAGTACTTTATTGGAGACGAGTCTAAGCTGGCTTCAAATTTTGATCCTCAGATCTCAGTCTCCTAGGTAGTGAGGAGTACACGTGTGAGTCACCAGAGTTCACAGTTCAAAATATCGAAAATGTACTAAATTTTCCATTTTTTATTTCTCTACAAAATATCCAAAATGAAGCTTAATCAACAACACATGCTGACACTTCTTAATTTCTCTTTTTTTTAATGAGAAACATTATGATTTTTCTAAAATTTTTGTGACAATGAAAATTGTTTTGTGTTTATGTGAATATCATATAATTTATTTGTATCAGCATATGTAACATTATCAAATTT
This sequence comes from Dipodomys spectabilis, assembly GCF_019054845.1. Taxonomy (NCBI): domain Eukaryota; kingdom Metazoa; phylum Chordata; class Mammalia; order Rodentia; family Heteromyidae; genus Dipodomys; species Dipodomys spectabilis. The sequence goes on from NW_024870709.1 coordinate 16,270,131, forward strand.
TATTTCATCCACTTTCTTTTCATTCAATTTTATTTCACTCAAATTTTATTTCACTCAAATTTTATTTCACTTTTATTTTATTATTTTTGCATTTTCCTGGTGAGTTGTTTCATTTCTATTACTTACAGGACTTGATATATGATTTAATTCTTGTCTGCTATTATTATTGGAACATGGTATTGACATTCATTACTATTTGATGTTATTCCTTTTACTGACAACCTCCTCCCCCCCCCCACATACATTTGAGCCATTCTCAGACATTTTGCACTAGGTTTTCTTTTTGAGACTGTGTCCTAACTTCACCTGGTAGTCCTGTAATTTCAGTCCTTCCTGCTACTAATTCTTGGTATTATAGATATGAGTCACTATACCAGGTTACACTATGCTTTACTTTGTATTACATGTGCATATGTTAGAGAGAGAGAGAGAGACAGACAGACAAAGAGTTAGATACAGAGAATTGTAGTTACTTTTAGTGAAGCATACATAGACTTTTTAAATAACATATGAAGTTACTAAAATGAACAACTGAAAATACAGCTTTGAGACCATCAATTGAATGAGTTGAATGTCTTAATTCCTATCAAAAGTCAACACTGATATCTACCCTTTTTCAGCTTCTTCTAGAAACCCTGAGCAATTTTCACATTTACTAACCGATTTTCGCTCCGTCCCAAATGTCATCACTTATCTTTTTGGAGTAGAAACAGGTGTCATGTTTCTTCTCACTTAGTCATATATTTTATAATTTTCTGCCACAGCATGGTTTTTCATATTGAATATCTGGTTCTACAAGAGCTAAGACTCAAATGTAAATGGGAACACAGTTTCTGTCTATATGTATGGCATGGAATAGTACCCATTAGGAAGAAAGATTTACTTCAAGACTATGTGGTGAGTTGAGCATTGTTCTTACATCTCTAATTCTTGCAATTCTATCTCAATTATAGATGATATCATGTTACATGATGATGCTGATCTACTGGACGCTTCAATTTTCAAATCTAAGCAATAAGAATATTAAGAGTAGGCTGGGAAGGTGGCTCATTGGTAGAGTGCTTGCTTTGCATGCATGAGGCCTTGGATTTGATTCCACAGCACCATATAAGCAGAAAAAGCCAAAAGGGGCACTGTGGCTCAAGTGGTAGAGTGCTAGCCTTGAGCAGAAGAGCTTAAGGACAGCGCCTAGGCCCAGAGTTCAGGCCCCACAACCGAGGTGGGGGGTAAAAAAAAAAAAATATATATATATATATATATAGTGAGAGTTACTTTTAGAAGGTAAATTAATCACCAGGCACTGGTGGCTCACATCTGTAATCCTAGCAGCTACATGGGGGACTGAGATCTGAGGATCGCCGTTCAAAGCCAGCCTGTTCAGGAAAGTCCACGAGGCTCTTACCTCCAACAAACCACTCAGAAAACCTGAAGTGGTGCTGTGGCTCAGGTAGTAGAGTGCTTTCCTTGAGCTGAAGTGCTGAGGGACAGTGCCCAGGCCCAGAGTCCAAAAGAAAAAAAGAAAGAAAAAAATAGAAGGTAAACAAATCAATTTATACATTTGGGATGTGACTTCAAAAATCTTAACATTGAAGTGGCGTTGTAGCTCAAGTGGTAGATTGCTCACTTTGAGCTGAAGAGCTGAAGGACGGGGCTCAGGCCCAGAGTTCAAGCCCCACGACCACCAAAAAAAACCAAAACCAAACCCAAAAAACAGCATTTTGACATTTCTCGATATGAATTTTATATAATGTTGTTGCAGTACACATAAATTTAAAGCACTGTTTTATTTTAATGTTTTTATTTTTATATGAACTGGTTCCTTTTGTGTTTAATTTTCCAAAAGTTAATCAGAGTTAATTACTCGAATTAATCAGTTGTACAAGGGTGAAGTTTATTGTTGTATTGCCATGTATGCATCTCCTTTATCCCCTTCCACCTTTAAAACATATCCAAACGCTTTCTGCTGTTCTATAAACGCACTGCATATAAAGTACTTTGACTATATTTTTTGATTCTCCATTTCATTTGACCTTCCTCCGGTGCTGATATGTAAGCCCTCAACAGAAACATATATGTTTATCTGATTTGAAGAAGTTAAGAGGAATAACAAAATGGTGAGACAAAGAACAAATTATGAACCAGTGCAACAGTAATACTCACAGGGCACTCTACTGGAAATGAACTTAACAATTGGATTGGGGAGGGGAGGTGGGAGAAGGGTGTGAGAGAAAATGAGGGAGGGAGTAACACGATTTGACAAGAAATACGCTCATTACCTTACTTATGTAACTGTAACCCCTTACTACATCGCCTTTACAGTAAAATCACATTAAACTAAAATTTAAAAAGTGAATAAGTAAAATATTACTTTATATGAAGATTTGATTGACTATGTTGATTATACAAATATTGATGGCTATGATATAATTAATTTATTTGATGCATTACATTTAAACCTCTAATCTAAATGGAAAGATGAATTTAAAATTTCTTCCAAAATTTTTCCATTGTATTATTCCAGTGGCAATTATAACAATATTAATTGAAAAGCACTTCCTAGAAAGGAATGATTGTGCTCTGATTTTACAATGTCTGAGAAGCATAATGTTTGTAAAAATACAGATTTTCAAATTTGGCAATGCTGCATTTTGCAACTGACCTCTTATCATTTAGGTGCAATAACTTCTGTTCCTTGGGGAAAAGCTGATAGTGAACATTTTGCTTTGGCAAAGGTATTCTTTTGCAAATTTATTGAACATACATATATAGTATATAAAATATTTATTTTACAAATAAAAAATGAATTAATATGAAATGAATTGAAATTAAAAGTAAAATAACATTACAGTATGTCATAAAATGGAAGAAAGACTGAAAAACACATGTTGGGAATGAAGGAGGCTGGAAAGTGGAAAGAATTAAGGAAATTCTCAGTAAGGAGAGCTTTAAAAAAGACAAAATAACAAAGCACAATTACATAAATGACTAGCTTTGTGTTGTATAAAAATTCATAAAATTCACAACAGATCATCACTACGTATTGTTTGTGTTAATGTGTGATTACCTGAATAGAACTGTGTACATATGTAAAAATCATTAAAGATTTATAATCTTTCTAATTATTTCATCAATAAATCATTCCAAATTCCAACTTTAAAATATTGGTTGCTGGGCTGGGACGGTGGCTCAGTGGTAAAGTACTTGCCTTGCATGCTTGAGGCTCTGGGTTCAGTTCCTCAGTATCACATAAGCAAAAAAGCTGAAGTGGATCTGTGGCTCAAGTGGTACAGCTCTTCAGGCTTTAGCTGAAGAGCTGAGGGACAGAACCCAGACCCAGAGTTCAGGCCCCAAAGATTGCTAAATATCTCATAAATAGAATGTAAGCTGACATCTAAACAAATTTCAGAAGGTTTAACAATACCACTAACTTTATTTTGTATTGATATTTGATTATGACCAATATGTTTCTCCTAAACAATCTTGAAAAAGGAGCATTTTATGATTCCATGTCTTATACATGTACAGGATCTCTATCTTAAAAGCTAGTAGGAAGTCAATCACAACATACACACACACCACACACACACACACACACACACACACACACACCACTGAAAATGACAGCAGAAATAACTGCACCAATGCCAGAATTTAAAATAAGTGGTGCTTAAGGAAAGAAAATAAATAAATAAAAAATATATAAGAATCAAGTCTTTTCATGATGTAATGATAGAAATGTATGCTTTCTAGACCATGGCAGAAAAAAATTGTTTGACAGTTTAGGATTATCCCTAAATTTGACATGTGAATACAAGTTACTGGTGTTTCTAGGAGTTACAATTGTTTTGAAAGTAAAAGTGACCACATTGTGTTGTAATATGCAGAGCTGCAGCTAGTGACTTTAGTTATAATGCAGAATATTTATTACATGAAGATCATATGTTTGGTCCTTATTAGAGGGGAAGGGAGGAAACCTTTTATCTGTACCAGTGACTCACCATTGTAATCCTAGCCACACAGGATGCTGAGATCCAAGGATCATGGTTCAAAGCTAGCCTAAAACTAAGACTAATAAGCTTCTTTTTCCCCCCAGTTAATAACAGAAGAGCCTGAAGTGCAGCTGTGTCTCAAGTATCTCAGGGAGAGCCCTGAGAGTCCAGGCCCTAAATTCAATCCACAGGTCTGGCAAAAAAAAAAAGGAAGGAAGGAGGAAAGGAGGGAAAGAAGAAGGAAAGAAGGAAGGGAAGGAAGGAAGGAAGGAAGGAAGGAAGGAAGGAAGGAAGGAAGGAAGGAAGGAAGGAGGACGGAAGGAAGGAAGGAAGGAAGGGAGGAAGGAAGAAAGGAAGGAAGGAAGGAAGGAAGGAAGGAAGGAAGGAAGGAAGGAAGGAAGGAAGGAAGGAAGAGAAATAATTTTTTACATTTTTAACTTTATTATTGAAGAATATAAGAAATTTAGTCTTCTACAGTAAGTATCCATTGCTATTGTTTATTTTATTGTAAAGATGCTGAACAGAGGGGTGACAGTTACATGAATAAGGTAATGAGTACACTTCTTGTTGAACATTGTTACCTACTGGTTTGTTTTTCTCCCACTATCCCTTCTCAAGAGCTATGCACATAGGATCATAAACAATGATGCTAATTAAAATGAACTCCAAGACATGGAAATAACAGGTCTTTTTATTTTTCAGTTGTTGACCTTGTTGTAGGCAATGTATAGAGTCTACTTTCTTTTTATTTTCTTTCACTTTTCTTTTTCATTAGATTATCCCTGGCAACTCACTGTGTTTGACCTTGGTACCCTGAGTCTTGTATATACATTTATCTGATTTGGGGAAGGGAAAGGGAATTACAAGGTGCTGAGAAAAAGAAAAAGGGTGACGATATCCACAAGATACTATGTCGAAAGAGAAATTTTTTTAATAGAGATAAAAGTTTAATAATGAAAATATTATAAAATGTAAATGAATAGCTGGGATTTTTAACAGAAAAAAAATGAGAGGGTCAAAAATCAGATAGTAAAAATATACTATATGAAACATATGATACAATATATTAATTTAAATAATATTAAATAATTACAAGTAGTTATTACAAGTATAACTTTTTTAATCAATTATGTAAATTAATATTTATACACAAAATAGAAAAAACCCTCACACCATTAGTTTTACTATAATTAAAATTATATTGGCTACAGATATATATATATTAACACATACCCCTTAATAACTATTTTAAAGATAAAATCAAATTTTACAGGAAAGTTTGAACACATAATATAATAAAAAAATCCACAAAAATAGTTTATTATACTTCATAAAAGTTAAGAAAACTATTCCTTGTGACACTCCATCTAAATAAGATGGAGAAAATAGATTCAAACCACTTATACAATCTGACAATTATTTAGCATATATAAAAACTTGTCAAACTAAGCAATAAAAATATAAAACAGAGAATATACTAAAAAATGTAGCCAAAATATGTCAGGAAAATCCACTGAATATACATATGGTAAATAGCAATATAATGATGGAAACAAAATATATGGTGAAGTCTCTAATATCTAGCAAAATAAGCAAAATGAAATGTTGATGTTGGGACAGAGAAATATGATCTACAACATATTGCTCTGTGAGAATGTACTACTGTACATTGCTACAATCCTATGAAAACTTAAAATTTTCATATTCAATTCCAAGTAATTGGATTGCTGTGCATGTAAGCCAAATAAAAGCCCAGCTTTATGCAACATCTAGCATCTTCACCCAGGAATATTTTTGTTAATCTTATGTGTAGTTGCTAAAACATGGCAGCAACCCAGTTGTCTTTCTTTTATTATAACAACAGCACAGTTAAATTAACTGATATACTCATGCCATGAAATATTCAACAATGAAGAGGAACGCATTTTGGCATACAGCTTGGCTTGTTCAAACATTCAGAACCTATACTTTCTGATTTTATTCATCTAATATTTTTGAAATTAAGCACAGATGATTTGTTTCCAGGTTTAGTGAGGGGGAAGTGGTGGTGGTAGAGTAGTCACAGTACAAGAGTTTTGGAAATAAAGTTTTGCTGCACATACAATGTAGTAGGAGATGAACAAAACTACATTAAAATGAAAGTATATAGCACTTACCATCTACAAACACACACACAATGCATTAGTACAAGTAAACCTTGGGAAATCTAAATGAGATTAGAGAGTTGTACTAATTTCGTGTGGTTTTGATATATTAGTAGTGTTTTGAAAATGTTTTCTCACTTGAGAAAACTTGCAAATAGTACATGAGCTAACTCTATATTATTTTTTTGAATATTATTTTTGAAGCTTCAAGTAAATCTGTAATTATCCAAGAACAATTTCAGTGAAAAATATCATCCTGAGACATTCTCTCAACTGTCAGACTGGGAAATTACAAAACTTCACAGCCTGTTCTGTTGGTGAGCCTGTGGGGACAGGGACATTCTCCTATACTGCCTGTGGAAAATAAATGAGCACATGTGCAGAAATTTGGCAAAATAAAATTAAATGACACATGTGAAAATGTAATGATAGATGTTCATCTTTGCTGTGATTCTACAATGATGCCAAGAACAAATATTATTCTTAAAAAAAATAAAGTTAGGAAGCATAAGCCAAAAACAATGGTACATGGATGGGCATTGGTTAAACGGAATTGTTGAGACTATAACAAAATTATAAGTGGCTGGAGTGGGTAGAAATAATATAGGAAAACACTTTTCTCTCAATATAGAGTTTTGGTTTAGTTTTTGGTTTTTGATCCATTCCAGTACTTAGTATTTCAGTGAGTCCTATTTTTCCTACCTTTAGTAGCACATACTAATATTACAAGGGGTTTCATAATGATATTTCAATTGTTATGTACAGTGTACTTGGAGTAAATATACCAGTTATATTTCAATCTTTTAGTCTTAGCTCATCTATTTTTACAAACAATGATTGTTGGAATTAATCACACACCCTCTCTCTATATATATATGTATATCTATATATATGTATATATATATACACATACATACATACATACATACATACATATATTTGGATTCTTTTCACACTATGTACCGTCTTCTCTCTAATTAAACTCTACTATTGATACTACTCAAGATAGTCACCATCTTGCACTTATGTTCCTTTATTACTATGTTTTAAATCTAGGCTCCACAAACCAATGAAAGTATAAACTATTTGGTGTTTGAACTTTGCTTAACACATTTAGTATAGTGATCGCCATCTTCACATTCCTATCATTCTTTATGTCTGAAAATACACCATGATATATATGTGTATGTGTGTGTGTGTACCACATTTTCATTATCCATTAGTTGACTGTGAGTCACATAGGCTGATTCCACACTTCATTTATTGTAAAGAGTTCTATGATACACACCGATGTACAGATACCATTTTTTATTTTTTATATTAATTAATTAATTGTAAAGGTGATATCCAGAGGGGTTACAGTTACATAAATCAGTTAATGAGTACATCACCTCTTCTCTCATTTTCCTCAAACCTGACACCCCTCTCAAGCAAGATGTATCGTTCATTTCCAATATATTGTCTAGTGAGTATCACTGCTGCATTATTTCACCATTTGTCCTACCATTTCTGTGGTCTCCCTTACCCTCCCTCCCCCAAACAGATAAACTTCCATACAAGACAAAAAGTACAGAAAATTTTTTAAAGCATCAATGAGGAGAAAAGTAAAATAACAAAAATCCTCTTGTTTCTATTTCTTTGTGTTCATTTTGATCATCAGGTTATATCTTAAATGATGACATGTACATAGCTAATGAGCTCTTCTCCTAAGCATGTCCTCCTTTGGTCTCACTGTGTGAATGTTTAGAGTCCTGTTTAATATACCATGTCCAAGTAAATTTTTGTCTTTTACCATCCATTGTGTCTACTTGTAGATTTATAAGTACATCCTAATTAATGTAAATCAAAGAAACCGTGTCATTTACGTTTCTTTGGGTCTGGCTTACTTCACTTAGCCTAATTTCCCCAATTCTTTCCATTTCCTCATGAATGGGGTAATATTTTTAATGTTAATATTCCTTCAGATACATGCCGCAATATTGTCTTCCAAAGCCATAGCATAATACGTTCACTGACCAATGGATGTCCATACTTACCTTCATAATGGCTGCAATAATTTACATTCCTCTCCACATTCTATAAGGGTTCTTTCTCTCCCTACATCCTCCACACTATATTGCAGTCTCCTTCATAATGCCAATTTGCCTAAGTAAGATTGCACCTCAGTATAGTTTTTGTTTTAGTTTCTATTATGACTAAATATGTTGACTATTTCTTTATGGATTTATTAGTGAATTATAGTTCTGAGAAAGATCTATTCAACACATTTTCTCATTTATCATAGCCAAGGGAAAAATATATGTGAAAATCTACAGAAAACAAACTGAAATAAACCCAACTTTATTTAAATGATTCAAAAAATGAACTACTCCCAAATTCCAAGACCTATTGATAATAGTATTTTTAATATGAACATATGGATAAAAAGCAAAAAATAAATATAATGACCTTTCTAAGTCATATAACATTGCCATTTTAAGAGTGAGGGATCATAGTCGCTAGTAATTATTTCATCAGAGGGCAAGTATAAAATAAAATAAAATGGGCTGGGAAGGTGTCTCAGTGGTAGAGCGCTTGCCTTGCATGCATGAGGCCCTGGGTTCTATTCCTCAGCACCACATAAGCAAAAAGCAAAAAAGCCGGAAGTGGCATTGTGGCTCAAGTGGTAGAGCGCTAGCCTTGAGCTGAAGAGCTGAGGGACAGTGCTCAGGCGCAGAGTTCAGGCCCCACAACTGGATCCTCCCCCCCAAAAAAATAAAAATAAAAATAAAATATAAAATAAAATCTTATGTAATGATGAGAATTTAAAATAAATATTTCTATTTTAAGCATAATTCTATACACATCATTTGAAAATAGTACATAGATTTACCATTGTGAATAATCTCTCTGTTTTTAGTTGTTATGTGACAAATTGTACCCAGAATTTAACAAACTAATAAATAAATGCATATAATTCTCATTTGTTTATTAATGGGAAATACCTTGTTAGAATAAATTTTAAATTCAATTATTTATAGCCTAATATAAGGAGATATTATTACTTAAATGTTGAAAATTTTATCTATAATGATTGCACTATGCAAAACAAATAAGATCACATTGTCTCAAATAAAATATACATTAAATTTTTAGTAAGCTCTGGAGCTTCACAATTTCCTATGGAGATTCTAAAAGTCCCAGAAAAATAGAAAATTTATAACTTGTGAGTTTCAAATTCCAGCAATAGAAATTTTTAGGAAAGAATAACATAAAAGGCTGGGCTGGCTTACCATATAGTAAGATAAGAAATATTCAAGATCATTACAATAAAACTGTGAATTCCACTGAATAAATATGACATTAGTGGAAAATTGAGTAGAGGCCTCTCAAAAGAGACATGTAGAATAAAGTTTTCAACATGCAAAAAATAAAATTATGTTCAAAGATAAAAAACAGATGAGTTGTTTTATATATATATATATATTTATGATGTTTTCACAAATGTCAAAATATTAGTTCTACACTAATTTACAGAACTTAATAAATAGGGTTGATATTAATGAAGATACAGTCTATTTTCATTGAAATATTTCAGCTTTTATATCAGTATAAAAACAAAAGTTTTGTAAGCCAGTAGAACTCTCAGAAAGTAAAAATGAAAAAAGTATATATATATAAAATATAGTATTTCAAAAGAATAATTCTAAAGGAAAACAATGAACATAAACTCTTATGTCACTTAAATATTTCCTAATAGAAGTAGAAGTGTTAATATGAGTGATGTTTCTCACACACTTTCTCTCTCTCCTCTCCTTCTCCCCTCCCCATGTCTTGTTTTTTTTTTCAGTTGTGGGGCTTGAACTCTGGGCTTGGGAGCTGTCCCTGTGCTCTTCAGCTCAATGTGAGCACTCTACCCCTTGAGCCACAGTGCCACTTCTGGTTTTCTAGTGGTTTATTGGAGATAGGAGTCTCACGGACTTTCTTGCCCGGGCTGACTTTGAACCACGATTCTTATATCTCAGCCTCCTCAGTAGCTAGGATTACAGGCTTGAGCCACCGGTGCCTGGTTCCCATGTCTTAGTTATTATAGCAAAATCACAATACTTTAGTACTTAGAGAATAAAGCTACTACATTGCTACTAAATAAATGGAATAGCTACATTGTCTTCTACAGATTAAAATGTCCACTCTTCTTTTGCATTTCCTCAATCTTTTCAAATACTTAATTGTGTTCTCTAAATGAGAAAAAGATTTACATCTACAGCAGACCAATTACTCAGAGTATTAACTATCCAATTTCTCATTTTTTAAATTTTCTTAGATACCATCTCATACTATTACTTCCTCAAAAATCCTTATGAAAATTAACATGACCACTTTCTTTATTTTTACAAAATCAGTTTACCTACTCTAAAAAAGTCTGTTTTCCTAAGAAATTACATTCATTTAGCTCATTGCCTTCAGATTCTAGTATATGCATGTGTGTATAAATACACACATATAAATACATATGTGTACATATGTGTCTAGACACTCTGGTGTACATATTTTTGTGTATTTAAAAAGTAAAAATATGAAAATACATGAGTTTCAATAGAAATATGGCTATATAGATTTGTCTTTACATTTTTCATAATATTTTAATATAGTATCCAACATTTCTTAGAGTTCTTCAATAATTCTTTATCTTACCTAGGTACATTGCAAATATTGTGAGTGAATGCTAATATATTTAATATATTGTTAGATCTATGATTAATATATTCTAATATTATTTTTTAAATGATACGGTTCTTACCTACATGAATTTAAATAAAATAATTAATGATATGTATATATACAAAACTCTCTTTGGAATCCTGTCATTTGTTGCCTTAGAAATTTATTGGGGGTAACGATGCTTAATAGGAAAGATACTCATTATCTTATTCATGTAACTGTGACCTCTCTGTACAATATCTTTACAAAAGATAGAGTTCTAAAATATAGTACAGAATTTGAAACACCAAAGAATGATGATTGAAGAAGCAACCTTGACTGATTCAATGAGTACTTTCTTATTCAGCCAGACCAAGGGAACAGGAATCTTGTTAATAAGTATAATTTTAGATCTCCACTTCTTTTTGTTAATATATTCATATAAATTTTACAAGTGTATTTATTGTTTGGACATATAGAAACACAAAATCATACTTTAAAATACACATATATTATTCTGCAGCTGCATTGGTAGTCTTGACATAGCTATGTCTTGATCAGTTACCTGCTTTTCTGCATTTCAAACATTTTCATTCCTAACTATAGTGATAAGGAGTAATAGTAACTAGATCAAACCTTTCTCCTGAATTACTTCATACTTTAATTTGGCATCTTGATTTCATATTTTGTCCTTTATTTTGCTTGAGTCTATTACACTTAGTTGTTGATCCACACCACTCCTCTGAAATGTATGTGTGTGTATGTGTATGCCTATTTGTGTGCACAGTCATACCTCTCTTAGAGCCTACGAGCTTTCATTGAGGGTTTGTTGTTGTTGTTGTTGTTTTAATTACAGAAACAGAAATCAGTATTTTCTATTCCAGAAAACCACAAGAAAGCAAAACTTTTTTTCCACTAATGAGAAAAGTAACTTTTATTACCAAATACAAACGCAAGGTACCTCTTATTACAGTGTCATCTTCCTGAGAAAAGGTAATAAAGTAACAGGTGAGTATAGGGATGCACTATTCTAATTACTTAAATCACCCGAGTTAGAATACAAATTATCAAGAAGAGAAAAGATAACCTATACTTGGTAGGATGATGCCTAAAGAATAACCTGATAAACTGTTGGTGGTAATGTAAACTTGTTCAACCAATCTAGAAAGCATTATGGAAGTTCCTCAAGAAAAATCATGTTTATTAAGTACTATTCACCATCACTACGTCATGAAATCAGTCCAGACAAACCTTAGTGGACAAATGTATCAAGAAAAATGTTATTTATAAATAGATGATAGATAGATAGATAGATAGATAAATAGATAGAGATATTGATGGATATAGATATCTAGCTATCTACCTGTAGAAATCTGTATGCACAGATCTCTCTCTCTCTCTCTCTCTCTGTCTCTCTCTCTCTCTCTCTGTCTCTCTCTCTCTCTCTCTATATATATATATATATGTAATGGAATTTTAGCTATTAGAAAGAATGATAATTTACCATTTTTAAAGAAATGAAAAGACCTGGAAAAATTTATGTTTTCATTTGAAAGTAACATTATGTTAATAGAAAGAGGCCTGAATTATTATATAGAATTTATTCTTGATTATTAGGTTTTAAATTTAATTCGATGCCTGGAATTTTCCTTGTGAAATCTTGTCCCCAAACTCCTATTCAACTGTTACTCATCACTATCCAATAATATCAGTAATTTGAGAAAAAAATTTAAAAAATTCAAAATAGACTTCTGTTAAAGATCATAAGTGATATCAGTTGAAACATACTTGCTTAATCACTCTCAAGATGATGACATAGGTTTTGTGAGATACATAAAAAACACACAAGAAAGAAAATGCATCAGGCATAACAAATACAATCAGGACGTAAATCTATTGACATTCTGAGTACTGAAACATGATAATAATTAGAAGTGAAGGAATGGAAGCCTGCAAGGTTTTTAAAGAACTTAATTTGCAAATTAATGACAGTTGTACTGAACGAACCTCAAACAATTGACCCTGTATGAAATCTATATAAATACTAAAAAACCTAACCGCAGTAGGAAGAAGAACTTTGAAGCCATATAACCCAAATAGAAAAAAATAAAAAAACTGAAAAAGTCACTTGGTATTTGATCATCGAAAAATTGATGACATAGAAAAACTTCAAAAAGAGTAAATGCACCCATAAAAAATTGAATGGTCAGGGCTGGGAAGGTGGCTCAGTGGTAGAGTGCTTGCCTTGCAAGCCAGAGGCCCTGGGTTCGATTCCTCAGCACCATATAAGCAAAAAGAAAAAAGCCGGAAGTGGCACTGTGGCTCAAGTGGTAGAGCGCTAGCCTTGAGCTGAAGAGCTGAGGGACAGCGCCCAGGCCCAGAGTTCAAGCCCCACGACCGGACCCCCCAAAAAAAAAATTCAATGGTCAAGAAAATTCTCCAAAAATAAAACTTGCTGTATTGGAAAACTTTCTTGCTAACCAAAATAAAGTAACTTCATTGTTTTCTATACAGATTGCACCCGTGATTGCTAAGCGAGAACCACTGCTCTCGGGTTCCACCAGTGCTAATTTTATGACACCTGATAATCTCCTTTTACTCTTCTTTGCCCAGGTTTATATATCGTGTATATTGGCATGGGCAGCATTATCGGGTTGTAAAGAATCTAATTGGCCATGAGGACAGAACAGCTCACTGCCCAAGATTTGAATAGTGTGATGCATGCAAGTGGATGAGGAGTTTTTCACTGAGGACAATTTGGATAAACCTTCATGTATTTCCAACTTCCAATCAAAATCTGCTCTTTTCTTTATAGAACCAGTATAAAGTGCATTTTGCCATTTTGATTTGTAGATGTATCTAAGTATGTCTACAGATTTTCTCAGTAGGGCTAGAGGACAACAAAGGTAAAAGCATGCCAAGGAAGGCCTAGTCAAACCCCATTCAGGGTGTTCCTCTTTCCCCTTCACCTCCTATGGCAGAAACATTGTAAACCAGCTGATTAAAACAAACAAAGCAAAGCAAAAGTTGAACAAACTCAGATTAGTTGGAAAACGTAAAGCTAATTTAAAATTAGGGCTATAACCTTCACAAATGTTACGTAAAATAGAGCTTCTATAAATCATTTAACTATGTAGTCAGTGTTAAATAATTACAGTGGAAAACATATATTCACTATTTGTCTGGTTTACACATGATAAAATTACAATAAACAAATATACAAAAGAACTTCTATGTTTTTTGACTCCCATTACTTCCTCATCGAAGGCTAATGGTTCGTGTAAGTGGAAAATTAAGAAAAGAAATCCAGATACATAGTCACCCTAACTTCTTCCAACAGTTGTTATTTATATGCCTGCCTAAGAGCAAACCCCCACTGCTGTGATCTCTGAGAATACAATTTTTAAAGTAGGAGGAATTTAGATGAATATTTATAGATCTTGTGATGACATTCTCAATTTTTTTGTTAATAATATGATGTCATTAAGATAACTTTTGTGGCTCTCTTGGCTCCTTTTCAAGGCATGTTGGACTTCAGTATATAGGTACTGCACACTGTCCTTAACTCCTGCAAGTTTATTTGGCAAGTGAAGCTGGTGTCCCTTTTCTCTCAGTCTGCTAGTTCTTTTATCCACTTTTCAAACTACTTATTGTTGACTAGAATATTTTAAAAGGCATGTAAAAAGTTAAGATCAATTTGATTTTTGAAATGAAATAGTGAACTTAGTTCTTCTAAAATGAAATGAGGCTGCAAATAAGATAATTTACAGGTGTCTTTGATTCTCTTTCAGTGGGGGAAATGAAAATATTTGATTTTTTTGTATTTAATACGCTAATATCATGGATATTTTGGTGTATCCTGGAGAGTTTTCTAGTACTGTTTTTTTGTATGAACTCTATAAATAAAGTGGTACAAATGTATTAAAAGTCTGCAAGCTTGAAAAAAATGAAATAATACTCTTTTGCTCAGCTTTATTGCTCATTGGTAGTGCACTACCACATAAGCACTATTGGATGCACTATTGTTTAGCGGGTTGGTTGGAATGGAATCAGACCTACTGTGTTACCTAGTTTGACTTTGCAACACAAACTTCTAGATCCTAATTAAGTAGGGTTAAGAAAGAATGATAGGCATTTCTGAAATAAAATTGAATTTTTCATATGTAGATAAAATTATTAACCTTACATCCTTAATTTATGAATTTTTATGTGCCAGTGATATAAATTCACATATAGCATAAACCATCTGAAATGTTACCTTAGAAATACAACAAGAATAATTATAATAGGTACCTTTATTCTATTGCTCTAATTTATAATAGATGCAACATGGTTTTATTGTATAGGACTGGTAAAAATACCAGCAATATAAGCAAAAAAATTGGGAAAAAATCATGGAGGATGAGTAAGAAAAAATATCACAGACTATTACTGTCCAAAATTTCCTCAAATTATTTCTGTGTGACTATTTTTATAGTGAAAATATAGCCTATAATGTGAGAAAAATGATTTAGATACAGCAAGTGATTTAAAATTTAAAACCCACTTTAAATTATTATCTCTATGAAGAGAAAATGTGGCATATAAACAAGTGTTTGTATATACACACATGCATACATAAACATGAAATAATTAATTACAGAAAACAAGAAGAATGCACCTTTTTTTTTTTTTTGCTGTTGTGGTGCTTGAACTCTGGGCTTCCTCAGCTCTTCAGCTCGAGGCTAGCGCTTTACCACTTGAACTACAGTGCCACTTTCGGCTTTTCTGATGGATTATTGGAGATTAGCGTCTTACTGACTTCTTGCCAGGGCTGGCTTTGAACCGCGATCCTCAGATCTCACCCTCTTGAGTAGCAAGGATTACAGGGGTGAGCCACCAGCGCCCATCAGCACCTTGGTTTTATTTCCAAAGTTATGAAAGAGAATTGTGCTTGTGAAGAGAAGAAATTTAAATTTTAAAAAACATAACATTAGCTATGTAAATTTCAAGTCCAGAAATAAAATAATTATGTATAGGGTCTTTCTGATGATAAATGATTAATAAAGTGGTAAAAAATATTTATAAACCAAAACAATTCACTTTTCAATATATTTTAATAAGCCTGGTAAGAAGTATAGCATTACTATAAACAAGTAAGAATTTAAAATTTAAATCGACAGCTTAGACAGTGACAATGGTAATCAAAATTTATATAACTGAACTAAAAATGCATCATGGAAATGTCTATTTTACTTAAGTCACTCATTTCCCCTATCTATAATGATTGTTATCTTATATTTTAGCTCATCTAATTCCAAAGACAGTATGTGCTTATTAACAAAGAGGAATGGCAAAAGAAGATTATCAAGATTTATCATGCAGATTAAGCAGTAGATATCAATAAAAAAAACTAATGGTGATATCTTTAGCTTTTCACAAGCCATAATCAAACTATTTCAGCTCATTTTCATCAGTTTTTCTCCAATTGTGACAGAGAAAGCCCTCTGACATTGCCTTTAGCAGCTTGTGAAAGTTGAACAATGGCTCCACACTGGTAATACATTGTCCTCTTCAATGAGGTTATTTACATCATTGACATGTTCCCCCTTGATGAAGACATGACAAATTACTTTAACTTCAGGCTGGATAATATGGGGGATTTTTATAAGACAATTGTTATTAAATATTGGTGAAATGAAAAGTGACACCATCTCTTTTAATGGGCTGAATGTTCAAAAGATTAGCAACCAAAAAAGCTCCAGGATGGTGAAAATGTTGATGACTTCTTGGTACGCTGCCATATGATGAAAGTTTTTAGATGATTTTAAGAACTATGTGGCTGTCTAATTTCCAATTCCCCTAGGAAGCTCCAAGTGTTGTCTTCAGCTTATTCTTGGGGACTTTATTTCTTTCTCTGGCCTTTATTGATCTTAACTGTCTCTGGAAAGCAAACAGTTTATACCAGCAAATACTTTTCAACACAAAGTAAAGAAGAATGAGTGATAAGAACAAAAGCAATAACTGTATCTTGATGAAAAAGCTAGAGAGTGAAATGTACTGTTTTTCTAGTAAACCAAAACATCTACACTTTAGTAACAACTCTTGCTACATTGAATTTTTGTGTGACCTTGAAAAACATTCCATTATTGAGGGAAAAAAGGAAAACATTTATTATACAAAACTTACAAAATTGTAGATGCAACCAAGAGTTATGTTACAAAGTCACTTTTTTTAATATTGCTATATTGTATTTGTTAAACTGAGCCATATATGATTACTTCTTTTATGATGAGAGTAACTTTTAACATCTATATTTCTAGAAAGTAAAGAATTACATGGTAGTAACTGATTTTACATATTGATATAGGAGTACTTTAAATATTTCCCACAGAATTTTTAAATATGTTAAAAAATTTTTTGGAGGTTCCTCAAAAGACTACACATAGACTACCCAGCAATCCCACATCTGGGCATATACCCAAGTGATCACAAAGAAGTCCAGCACAAACATGTTTATTACAGCATTATTCACTATAGCTAATATATGGAACCAACCCAGATGCCCCTCAGTAGATGAATGGAAAGAATGATATGATCCCATTTGTGAGGAAATAGAAAGACTTGGAAAAAATCATATTAAGTGAAGTAAGCCAGGCCCAAAGAAACATAGGTCCCATGGTTTCCCTTATTTGGAATAACTAGGATAATCTTCCAGAAAGCAGAAAAGGTTAAAGGCTATGTACATATGACCATATAAAATGATGCTAAGGAAAATGGACCTCAAGATAGGAACAAAGAGGTTTTATCTTTGTGACTGTTGTTTTTAATGTACTCTGTGATTTTTTTGTTTCTTTTGTATAACCCTGTTGTCACTGTATTTGATTCTAGTGCCCTGAATCTTGTATATACATTTTTTCCTAATCTGGGGAGGAGAAGGGAAATAGCAAAATGCTGAAACAAGGATACAGGCTGACCCATTGTAACAATGAGACATACAAGACACTATGTATAGTAGGGAGTAGCAAGGTGAGGAGGGAAGAAACAGTAGGGGAAAAACAAATCAGGGTGAACAATGCTTGATAGGAAACGTACTCATTACTTTACTCATGTAACTGTAACACCTCTGTACAGTATTTTTATAATAAAAGGATAGTAGGCAAATTGTCTTCATATCTGTCTGAACAGGTAAAAAAGAATTGTGTTGGTAAATAGAACCTTATTGAAATTCTCTAAACTTAATGCTTCTTAAATATGACTTGAAATCTGAATATACTGAAAGAAAATATTAAAGTTGGTAAAATACTGGAGTAGGTAAATATTTTTTGAACAAAAAAGGGAAAGCACAGTCAACAAAATCAAAGAGATTGATCGTCTTTTCTACAAGAAAAAAAGTTTCTACATAACAACAACCAAAAAAAAGTACTAAAAATGAAAAAGGAAGATCTTTGTAAATGAGAGGCAGTTATATACTTTGACAAGGTGTTAATAACTGGGATAGATTAATTGCTGCTTTACAAGTGCCTATATTACATTTCTTTAAATTGGCCTTTCCTTACAAAATGAAAAATTAATTTGTATGAGAAGAGTACTCAGCATGTCTAATCATAAAAAGATGCAAATCAAAGCCATGGTGACATATCACTTTCCTACAATAAAAAGTGGTTATTATTGCATTCAATAATGATAATGAGTGAGATAGGGATATGGAGAAAAGTGCTGTCATTTTGGTTGGAGTGTAAAGTAGTACAAGCATTATTGGAAACCACTGCACTGCCTCAAAATACTTAAAAAGAGTTACCCTATAATCCAGCAATCCTTTAGAATACATATATTAGTCCAAAAAGTAAAGTTGGTGTGTCAGAGATACCTTAATGGCAGCACTATTCCCAATAGTCAAGGAATAGAAGCAGCCAAAGTGGACATGTGATGGGTGGCTAACACACATAGAAAGCAAACACATGATGTGAACACATATGCTGTCTACAACCAACAAACAAACAGAAAACCTTCTATATTTAATTAAGCACCAGGACCAAGCTCAAAAGGAATTTGGCTTAAGTAGAAAAAGAATCAAACAAATTTAAATAAATATTTCAAAATTATAGTAGTCACCTTGAAAGAAAGACAATGTAAGCAGAAAGCAAAGAAAGAAGGAAAAGGGAAGATGAATCTTTCTGACTAATAATATCTCAACTATAATCATCAAACCAGAAAAGCAAATTATCAAGAAATAAACAAAAGTAGGATACAATATCCAATATATGTGCAACAATTATAATATGTGTAACATATCTGGAATGAGCTGGTTAGAAGAAAGAGCTATGAAATAGGAATACATTTAAAAAATACATCCATATTGAGAATGCACCCAAATTAAAGTCAGATTATCAAAAACAGATTATCAGGCAGCTCAAAGAACAAAGAAATTTTGCCAATAAAAGTGCTTTGCAAGAAATGGTTCAAAAATTATGTAAAGACAAAGAAAATTATGTAGAAGAGAAGCATGTATTTGAATATAGAATAGAAGCATACAGGGAAGTAAGTAAATGCAATATAAACTTTGCTTTCTTAATATCCTTATTTGTCAATTTGATGTAAATATGAATAGCTAAAATGTATTACATAGTATATACATATGTATGTTTGGATATATATGATTATATATCTATATATGCTTACATATAAAGTAATAAAAGAGAGAGGGGAGAAAATAATAGATATTCTATAATTAGAAACCATTTCCAAGATTCATAATGCAAAATAATGTTACTTGCAATTGTGCTTTGTCAAAAATATGAGATTCAACTTGTAGGGTCACTAAAAGCAAAGTGGGAAAGACACATAATATAGGCTATCTAACTCAAGGTTCAAAAAGGAATATATATATTATACATATATATTTTATTGTAAAAATACTGTACAGAGGGTTAGAGTTACATGAGTAGGGTAATGAGTATATTTCCTATCAAGTACCTACTCCTTTGTCTTCACCCTACCATCCCTTTCCACCCCACCTCCCCAACTCCTCCCTACCCCAAAAAATATATTTAATAAAGGAAAAAATAAAAAAGGAGAAAGGGCAGCAAATAATAAAGAGGATTGAGTATAATACATATTAATTAAAATATTACTACTTGTCTTGAACATTATTAGTTCAAATGAGCCATTTAAACAGCAATGTCAGAGTTAATCAACAGGAAATATTCCCCTATACTCATTTTACAATATACCCACAATTTATTATTTATACCAACATGTATTATTAATGTTTATAATATTATTTATTTATTCATTCATTCATTTATTCATTTGGTATAGTATCTTATTATGTAGTCTAGGCTGGTCTTCAACTCACTATGTAGTAGTTTAAGCTGGCTTTCAATTCACAATACTCCAGACTTAGCCTCCAGAACCCTTACTTCACAGTGTTCACCAGCACACCAGCTCAGACACTTTTACCTGAAAGTGCACTTGAATAAAGGAGTCAAGAAAGATGTACTATGATAATATTTAGCAAAACACAGATGTCTAAACCATCAGGGACATAAAGATATGTTAACTAATGCTAAACATCAGTTTGGTAAGCAGACATATTATATCTAACATGTATGTACCAAACAACAAAAAACTTAAAATATATTAAAGTTTAAAATATTTAATTTAAAATATGTTAGTAAGGGCGATTATGACAAATAACCATGATTATGTAATGAGAAGTCCATGCTACAATAAAAAATCTAAGTTAACAAGATAGTGAGCCTCTTCAAACCATGTCTTCAAATAATGCTAAAATATTTTCCTTAAGTGACACAGGCATTTTAAGGGACATTCCATGCTTTAAAAACATCTTAACAAATTAAAAATAATATAAATCACAAAATGTAGGATCTTACATCTTGGAAGACATAAATAAATGAATAAGAGAAAATAGCAAAAGTGGGATTGCTGGGTCATAGGGGAGCTCTATGTGGAGTCTTTTGAGGAAACTACATACTACTTTCCAAAGTGGTTGATTGAAATCTCAGAATATCAGAAATAACACACTTGTGAGCAGCACAGTTATCAAAGAATAAATCTAGAAAAATTACAATATTTTGAACTTAAAAGCATGAAGACGATAATATTTGGAGGATGTAATAAAAAGCACACAATAGGGCTTGGAAGTTGGCTCAGTGGTAGAGTGGTTGCCTTACATGCACCACATAGCAGAAAAAGATGGAAGTGGCACTGTGGCTCAAGTGGTAGGGCACCAGTTTTGAGCTGAATAGTTAAGGGACAGCACCCAGGCCCAGAGTTAAGCCCCACAACCGACAAAAATTAAAAAATTAAAAATAAATAAATAAAATATAAAATTGAATATATTTTTAAGAATAAAAGGCTTTAAAATAAATTATATCAATAATTATAAGAAATTATGTAGCAGAAAGTACGTAGTACAAAGAATATTTTAATTGTTCTTTAAAATATCAAAATCAGGAAAGACAATCAACACAATTTAAAACTAGGTGTTTTAATTGAAAACAATAGTCTTAAATTAGCAACTGTAGGTAAAATAAGAGGAAAAAAATACTAATCCCACAAATTTTATTTTTATGACAGATATACAGATTGTATATGTATTATAAGGAATATTAAATAATATTACAGATATGCCCATATGTTTGATGACTTAAATAGAAGAAACTAATTTCTTGAAAGACAGATCTATAATAACTCAGAAAATGACCAAGTCTGAGTATCACTGGGTTTGTTAATGATATTGAATAGGTAATTAATAAATCTCATGAAAAGAGCATCCGGCATTGATGAGTTGATAATTTCTTGGGACATAATTATGTCCATTATTTGCATCTGTCTTCAGAACATAGTATCAGATAGAATTGTTTGAAATAATTCTATATGGCTAAAATTAGCCTAATATCAGAAACAAAAGGATTAAAAGAAAGTACAACTGTATTTGAAAGTCTAATACATATAGATGAAATATAATTAATGAAAAATTAGGAAATTAAAATTATCAATAGTTACTATGATAAGATCAAATAGCTTTGTTCTAGGATAAATGTGCTTATAAATTTCAATGCCAACAATTTTAGCAAAACTATGACTGTTGCAAAAATAATTTCGGTGATAAACAATGTCTGTAACTGTATCAGGATTGGAGCAAGTGTCATCAACCCAAGGGATATTTTTCTTTAAGTCCTATAGCTAACATCAAAAATGATAAGATAGCTGGGCACTGGTGGCTCATGCCTATAATCCTAGCCATTCATGAGGCTGACATCTGAGGATCGCGGTTCAAAGCCAGCCTGAGCAGAACACTCCGTGAAACTCTAATCTCCAATAAACCATCAGAAAACTGGAAGTGACGCTGTAACTCGAGTGGTAAGAGCGCTTGCTTTGAGCTGAAGAGCTGAGGGAGAGCGCTCAGTCCCAGAGTTCAAGCCCCATGACCGACCCAAAAATAAATAAATAAATAAAATAAAAGATAGGAGAAAAAAATGCCATGTTCAGAAATCTTTACCCATTTTGTTTGGCCATAGTTATTCCTATCAGTGAATTATCATGAGGATGTCCTAAGTGACTAAACTGTGACTATTTCCGTTGTGTATATTTCACTTCTTAAGATATAATTCTAAAAAAAAAAAAAAAAAACTCTAGTTAAATATAGCCTGAATAGAAAAGTAGGCTTGCTTCTGATTTATTCATTTCTTCATTCTTATTTATTCCAAAGGTATGTATTAAGTATCCGTATTTCCTGTGCACTGGGACAGATTTTAAAGGTGTATAATAAAGCACCTCACTGGAAGCAGGGTAGTTTCTGCATGGAAATTGTTCAGATAACCCTTGCACTCTCAAAAAACAATCCAAGGAATAAGCTCTTTTCAATATAACATTTCAGGTCCCGAGTTGAAGAGTAAAGTGCCAGAGAAACTAATCTTACAAAACAGTCATAGAAGATGAGGTTCAGCAAGGCAAAAGGGGATCCTAAGGTATTTCTGTAGAAATTGATATTGAACTCGAGCTTGGGCTCCGGATTAGAGATGATAGCTCTAGTGATGATAAATCTTGACTATCAACTTGTTTGGATTGAAAAAAAGCCCGGGAGATTAGTAAAAGTCACCTCTGAATGTCTGTGAGGGCATTTCCAGAAAAGATTATCTAAACGGACAAGACCCACTTTCAAAGCGAGTGGACCATCCCATAGTCTTGGGACATAGATGGATTAAATTGTGTATGAGCAGTAAAAAAAAATTTAGTACAGACCTCTCTCCCACTCACTCTTGCTCTATCCCCTAACCCTGACCACCACCCCTTCCCTCTCTGATGTCCTTTGCTCTGTTGTTCCGTAGTCTCCTTGCCATGATAGCTTTCTAGCAGTAACAAAAACAACCATAAATAGCATGAGAATACACTTTCCATGATGGATATACTTTTGCACTGGACTAGTCCTTTAGATAATTATATTTTGTTCAAGTACTGCATTTCTAAATTTGTCAAGTGTGTGGATTATACTTTAATTTTTGAAATTGCATGGAGATCAAAAGTCATGCATTATTCCATCATAGAAAGATAGGTCTTTTTCATTCAATTCGCAAAGCAAGGTGAAGAAAGACAAAATGCTCAAGAAGAATCACTGACATGATATTGCTGGACTTCATGTCTGAGGTGAATGTGATGTATTAATATTTTTACTTGCCTGAATGTTTCTGCTGCCAAAAGTAACCAGCCTCTATTTCAATATGTTAGGTAGACAAGACAAAATGCACAAATTGTCTCCTTGATTTCAAAAGAATGTGCAAGTGATATGATAAATTGTTATGCAAGTGTTATACCTGATGGATATAATAAGT
The DNA here is from genome assembly GCF_019054845.1 of Dipodomys spectabilis. Taxonomy (NCBI): domain Eukaryota; kingdom Metazoa; phylum Chordata; class Mammalia; order Rodentia; family Heteromyidae; genus Dipodomys; species Dipodomys spectabilis. The sequence goes on from NW_024870709.1 coordinate 16,293,780, forward strand.
CATTTAAAGTTATGGACCAGTGTTATGCTGTTTCAATTAATGTGACAAACATATACTTTGTATATATATTTTGTTCTGTGTAGTTACAATTTGTGACTCTTATAATACACTAGCCATTATCAGAAGCTTCTCCTACCCTAGTTTAAAGAAGATATTCACGGAGGTAATTCTTGAATGCATGTATGAGGGACACTCAGATTACTTGTAAGAAAAGAAAAAAATTCAAAATTTCACCTTATAAAAAATGACCCTTCAGGTGAATTTGGAAGGGTGGAAGGAATTACTCATGTACTTAGGCATCAGTGAACAGTTTAATAAGTTCTTAATATATTAAAAAGGTTAGATTAAATATTTAAGCTTAAAGAAGTTTCTTTCTTCCTTTTTTAAATGGGAAGACATGGTTATTTATAGAAGAATGATTGAAGTACAGCAAGTATGGATACAAAAGAATTAAGGAGCAGTAGCAGAAAAACATAAAACTTGAAGTGATGGGATTTATGGAGGGAAGATGTTTTAAACAGGTAAATAGCATAGTTGTCAAACCCTGGAGTAGATAATCTAATTAACTCTTTTCAAGGCCACATTACACTGTTTAATTAAGTTGTTGATTATACAGTAATCTAATGCTTAGCTTTAATACATGCAAGAGATTTATAGACACTCTTCAATTGTACTGATTATAGCTATGAAGATTATGATATGTACAGTAAATGTAAATGAAATATTTCAAGACAAAGGGGAATATAAAACTTCATCACAAACTTTGATGTATAAATTGAGCTCTGAAACACACACAGGTGGTTCATACCTGTAATCCTAGACAAGAGGTTGAGAACTGTAGATCGCAGGTGGCTCATGTCTAAAATCCTAATTACAGGGAAGACTGAGATCTAAGGATCATAGTAGAACACCAGCTGGAGCAGGAAAGTTTGTGAGATTTTTATCTCCAATTAACCATCAAAAAACCAGAAATAGAACTGTGTCTCAAAGTGGTGCAGTGCTAAATTTTAGCATAATAGTTCAGGAAAAATGCCCAGGTCCTGAGTTCAAGTCCTAGGACTAGTACACATACACACACACATGTACACACACACACATGTGCATGGACACACATGCATATACACATGCATGCACACAAACAAATGAGGACTGAATAACAGAGAAATCAGTCAACTGGAATCAATCAGAGTCTTGGAAAAGCACTGCAATCCAAAATAATACACTCTTAAATACTAAAACTTCTAACTGAATAAATAAAATATCTGAAATATAAAATCTTGAAAATTACAACCTTGTTATAGGGATGGAAAATTTGAAATTCCAGAAATGACAATTCTTTTGAAAAAGGGATAATGGGCCTGGTGCTCCTGACTCCTGTAATCCTAGCTACACAGAAGACTGAGACCTGAGTATACCAGTTTCAAGCCACCCCCATCAGACTCCCCTTGGGACTAATATTTTAACTCCAATTAACCACCAGAAAACCAGAAGTCAGTTTGTCATTCAAAGTGATAGAGCACTATCTTTGAGTGAAAATGCTCAGGGATAAGGCACAGAACCTGAATTTTAACAAGATGAGCAACAAAGTAAAAACAACAACAACAAACAGTATAATCCAAGAGTAAGATACATAATTCTGGGGAAGGGACTGACCAAATAGTTTTGTTTTTCTTTTAAATGAAAATGTTAATTTGAAAATATGTAATCTGTCTTAATAAGTACTATGCTTACTCATTTTGAGTGAGGTAATCCAAGAGCAAAGAGACAAATAGCACATGGTCTCCCTATGTGGATGCTAAAACCAAAATGCAAGGTGATATGACAAAGTAAACAGGATTTGAGAAAGAAAGAACTTGCACTAATTTTGTCGTATCATTGCCAAATGACTCTATGTTCTTGATCACAAATATGGTATATATATATATATGTATATATATATATATATATACATACATATATGTATACACACACACACACACACACACACACACACACACACACATATGTACACATCTGATGGAAGTTAGGAGGGGGACACAGAATCAGAGGGAAATGGGAAAACATACACCAGAGGGGCCCATCAGCTGCACGGGACATTGATGGAAATGAAGCAAAAACTCAAAGGCAGCCATGGGAGGGAGGGAATGAGAGGGAAAGAAGAACAGCCTACACTAAGCAATAGGAAAGAAATGTAAATATCACCTGATGCGGAAGAAGTAGTTGTATTGTCAAAGCTCATAGAATTCACAAACTTTATAGACCATGATAATGATAATTTGTCTTATGAAGGTTAAAATGTGTTTGTGACTTTAACTAAGTATCTCTATTCCCCAATACTGTGAAATATGTGAAATTTATGTAATAATAATAAAAAAAGATGATGCTGGACACAAGTGGTTTTTCCTTGTTGTTTTTAATGTACTATGTGATTATTTTTGTTTCCTTTGTATGTTGTTCCCCCTATGGTATATCCCCTGTTTTCTTTGTACTTGATTTGGGTACCCTGCATTTTATATATACATTTGTCTAATACAGGGAGGGGAAGGGGAATAACAAAACACTGAAATAAGGACACCGGATGATTCATTGCAACAAGGATAGCCACAAGACAGTATATTGGAAACAAACTTTACAACTTTGGGTGGGGGTGGGGAAGAGTGAGGGAGGTGAGGGAGGGAAGGGATAGTGGGCAAACAAGGAAAGGGATAACAATGCTCAAGAAATGTACTCATTGCCTTACTCCTGTAACTGTAATTATGCTGTACAGCATTTTTACAATAATATAAAATTAAAAAATAAAAAAGTAATATGGTTGTATATAAAAACCTTTATACTTCTTCAGTTAATAAAGAAATGTCTCCTCTATTTCAGTATTTGTGAATAATGAGATTTCAGTTTATATGTATACATATATGTGTGTGTGTGTGTATAAGATAATGTACAGATGGGTTACAGTTACATGAGTAAGGTAATGAGTAAATTTCCTAGTGAGCATTGTTACTCCCTTCTTTGTTTTTCCCCTACCATCCCTTCTCTCCCCACCTCCCCAACTCCTTTCTCCCCCACCAAAGTTGTAAAGTTCTTTTTCAACACACTGTCTTGTCCATGTCATTGTTACAATGGGTCAACCTGTATCCTTATATCAGCATTATGTTATTTTCCTTCCCTCCCAAAAGGAAAAAAAAAGTATATACAAGATACAGGACACTGAAATCAAATACAGTGAAAACAGGGGTTATAGCATGAGGCAAGAACATAAAAAAGAAACAAAAAACATCGCATAGTACATTATAAGTATGTTAAAAACAGAAAAAGCCAGAAGTGGCAGTGTGGCTCAATTGGTAGAATGCTAGTCTTGAGCTGAAGTGCTGAGGGACAGCACCCAGCCCAGAGTTCAAACCTCACAAATGACAAAAAGAAAGGAAGAAAGAAAGAAAGGAAGAAAGAAAGAAAGAAAGAAAGAAAGAAGGAAGGAAGGAAAGAAAGAAAGAAAGAAGGAAGGAAGGAAAGAAGGAAAGAAAGAAAGAAAAGGAAGGAAGGAAAGAAGAAAGAAAGGAAGGAAGAAAGAAAGAATAATAATTTAAAAGACAACAGCAACAGAGATAAATGATTTGGTAACATTCTGTCAATTTGTTAATTTTTTTGAAGAACCAACTCTTTGTTTTGTTGATTCTTTCTATTTTTTGTACTCTAATTCATTTAATTTTAATTATCTGTTACCTTCTACTGCATTGGGGTTTAGCTTGTTGGTTTGACATCACTCCAATTTATTGATATAGGATCTCAGAGCAATAAATTTGCCTCTGAGTCCTGCCTTTGCTGTGCCCCAGAGAAGCTGGTTATTTGTGTGTTTATTTTTGTTAGATATCATGAACATTTGAATTTCCTTTCAACAGTGTTATGTTCAGCCTCTGTGTGTTACAGGATTTTCTTTGGCTGCTTTTGGTGTTGAATTCTAATTTTATTCCCTAGTGGTGTGAGAATAATTTCAATATTTCTGAATTTGGACAAATTTGTTTTGTGACCTAAAATGCGGTCTCTTTTTGAGAGTGTTCTGTGTACTGTTGAGAAGAACATGTATTCTGATGCTGCTGAGTGAAATAATCTGTTTAAGGGGGCTGTTTGCTTGGTAGATTTTATTCCAGCCTTTCACTTTCAGGATATGTTTGTTTTTGTGGGAAAGGTGTGTCTCTTGAAAGCAGAAGATAGAAGGATCTTGTTTTTTGATCCAATTAGACAATCTATGTCATTTAATTGGAAAGTTAAGTCCATTAATATTGAGAGTTACAACTGAGAGGTGTTTGGTAGTTCCTGCCATGTTATGAACCTTCCTGGGGACTGTGTTAATTGTATTCTTCCCATGATTCTTGGATTCTCTGTTTGGGGGGTGTTTCTTGGCCCTTATTGTGCTTTTTTTTTTTAAAAATGTGTAGGACATCTTTAAGTATCTTTTGTAGGCTGGTTTGGTAAAGATATATCGTTTCAATTTTTCCTTGCTATGGAAGATTTTAATGTTCCATTATGGAGGGTTTATCTGGGTCCAGTACTTTGGTTCATAGTTGCTTGTCTTTAGGGTGGGGAATACATCATTCCAGGCTCTTTTTCCTTTAATTGTCTTTGATGAAAAATCTGAAGTTATTCTGATTGGTTTTCCTTTATAGGTAACTGATGTTTCTCCCTGACAGCTTTAAGTATCCTTTCCTGTTCTCTATTGATCCTGTGTAGATTACAATGTGATTGTGAGGTAGCTGTTCTGGTCTGGTTCTAAAGGCTTCTTGTATCTGAATGGGCCTTTTTGCAAGTTTGGAAAGTTCTCTCCTAGGATACTATTAAATAAATTTCCTTGACCTTTAACTTCTGTCTCTATACACTCCTGTACACCCATTAGCTTTAAATTAGGACTTCTGATGGTGTTTTCTAAATATTGAATAGATCTATCATATTTCTTGGATTTGTCTTGAATATATGTCTGTTTTTTTCTCTATAATGTCTAGCCTATCTTCAATCCCAGAGATTCAGAGTAGGTCTAACCTACTGTCCAGTATTTCTACTTTATTTTATATTTCCTTTCCTTCTAATTGGTCAGATTTGATTGTTTCAAATTCTTCGTTGGATCTTTGTTTTAGATCTTGTATGGAGTTCTTTATCTCCTAATTTCATTTTCAGTATTCATTCTCAAATCTCTCAGTTCATTGATTATAGTTTCATTGGACCCCTTTCCTTCTGTTGGGATTCATTCAGCATTCCCTTGGTCATCTACATGGTTTCCTCCAGATTTCTGTTTTTGGATTCCATGAATGCTTTTATTAATTTTTGTTCATTCTCATCCCTCTGACATAATTCCTCTACTGATCTTTAGCCTCCTCATACTTTTGAAAGTCCTGTATTAATCTTTTGTTTGCCTCATCACACTCACACATTTCCCTATCAAGCTCATATAGAGCCTTTTCAGGCTTTCAATCTTTTCATTCAGCATGTTTACCAGTAGTGTTTGTAGAATATTTTTTTTAGAGTTCTCCTCTGAACTATTCCTTAACTGCTCTATTGCCTGATTATCATGAGTGGGAGTTGAAATACATGGATTTGCCATTTTTCTTGTGTTTCTCCAGTTAGTTCTGCCCATTTGGGTGTGAAAGCAAAACCAGTTCCATCCTAGAACACTATTTTAAAGCAAGGATTAATCTAAAGCCCTGTAGTTGCACAGATTTTTTTTTGACACAGTCAAAGTAGCGATACAATCTAGTTCAACACAAACAACTAGAGATCAATGGACTAAGGTAATCAAAGAAGGAGTCTGGAGACCAGAAATTAATAGGTTTAGGAAAAATTGTGAGAAGAAAAAAAGATTACTGGAATGTGGGGAAGTAAAGGGAAAGAGGGATGATAAACTAAGACCTAAATTCAGAGAGAAGAAAAGGAGAGAAGGAAAGGAGAAGAGAGGCAAAGACAAAGGGAGAAAAATAAATTAAAAAAATAAAATGAAACACTTAAAAATTATATAAGTATAAAGAAATAATTAATTCCACAATTAAAGCAGTTGAGGCTGAGGGTTTGTGAATTGAGTAACTGATATCTGAATTAAGTATTCACACAATGAAGGATAAAATCTAATAATGAAAGATGGGTATGTACAAAAATGGGGATGAATAGAACTACAATTAAAAAAGACTAAAAGGGAAAAGAGTAACAAGAGGATAAAAATAAATAAATAAATAAAAACTAAAATAAAAATAATGAAAAATAGAAAACAATTTAAAAAATAAAAATTAGTTAGAAAAAAAGTTTTTTTGTTTTTGTTTTTTGGGGGGCAGGATGGAAATCTCGTGTCTCCCCTGTGTCCATAAGCAGTCACTTGATAGTCTCTGTTTCACTTTTGGTGTCTGGTTTGCCTGTGGCTTGATTGTTTTCTTAAATCAGTTTGTTTGAGCAGGTAGAATGAAGCTCTGACTTACCAGGGACTTTACGGCCCTCCTTCCAGGATAGTTCAATGGGAGGTTGATCTGCTTTGAGTATCACAAAAGAAAGAGAGGGCTGTTTCCTCTAGCTTGGAGTTGCTGTGAGATGGCTAAGTTGTGGGTTGGGTTGAGAACTGTCAGCAATCAGTAGCATTTCCCTGAGACGCAAGCTCCTGAGAAACTCACACAGCCCAGCCGGGAGCCATTTTCAGGATTTATGCTATCCAGTTATCAATTGTTTTTTCTCTAACCCTCTGTCAGCTAGAGTTGTGGCCCAGCTACAGATGGGTGGGGTAGCCTCTGGCTTTGTTTACAGAGGGAAGAAAATCACTCATCCACTGGTGGAACTTCCTCTGCCTTGGAAGAGCAACTTTCCCTGGGAGTGGAGCTGAGCCCCCGAGGTGAGGAGGTGAGGTATTGTTGAATGGCTCCTACTGTCTTCCTCCAAGGCCTGAGTTACAGGTTATCTGCTCTGGTGTAGTCTTTGTCAGTATTAAAAATGGAGTTCTTTTCTGGTGGTGGGGAAAGAGGTTACCTTTCCACTTCTGCTCTGTGAGAAGGAGTAAGGATGTCTTGTGGTATTGTTATGCCAAGGTCGTAGGACCCCCACCAAGAAGACCACCAAGAGTCAGACTCTACAGCTGTTTTATTTAAATGGGCTGCAGCTTGGGCCTCATCCTACATGCTGACACAGCAGAGACTAGGAGGAGAGCCCCGAGCTAAGGATTTGCAGGTCTTATAAGGGCACACAACCAGGTGGTTTAGCACCACATGTTGCTCTACTCTGAAACAAGCAACAAATGGACACTGCCTCAAATACTCTAACCTTTCATTCCCCCCCTTGACTTATGGTCTTGAGCCACAATCTTGTGGCTCTGGCCCAAAACTAAACTCCAACAACTCTTGAACAGGTATACCAATAACAATCAGTCCATTTTTCTTTTCTTGAGGTGTATGCAGAGTGGTTGGGTAGGATGCTTGGACACTTTCCATGTTTCCCCACGGTCATCCAGGGCAAAAGGGTCAGCCGGTCTGGCGTGGGAGCAGTGGATCCAAGCAGCAATGCCATCCACCTTAAGGGCAGTAGGTTTAGCCAGTAGCACCATGTAAGGTCCCTTCCACCGTGGTTCCAGAGATCTCAAGTTGTGCCTTTGAACAACCACCCAGTCCTCTGGTTTAAACAAATGGGGGGTAGGAATAGAAGCAGAATCATATAATGTCTAAGTTGGGGCCACATACTCTTATGCAACAGCTGTAAATAGTCAAGCTTACACAGAAATTCAGTATCATCCAAATCAGCAAGCAATTCAGTCTGAAGGCTAGGAATAATGGGTGGAGGGTGTATATACATTACTTCAAAAGGAGTAAGCCAACCTGATAGGGTGAATTTCTTATTCTAAACAAGCAAAAGGAAGGCTTGATACCCAGTCTGTGCCAGTCTCCAAGGCCAATTTAGTTAAGGTCTCTTTTAGAGTCCAATTGATTCTTTCTACCTGCCCTGAACTCTGGGGTCTATAAGCACAGTGCAATTTCCAATCCGTCCCCACTGCCTCAGCTATTCCCTAACTTACTTTTGAGATGAAGGCCGGTCCATTTTCTGACCCCATGGTGGATGGGCAGCCATACCTGGGTAGGATTTCTTCCAGGATCTTCTTAGCCACGATGTTCGCAGTCTCATGCTTTGTTGGGTAGGCTTCAACCCGTCTTGAAAAGGTGTCTACAAAAACAAGCAAATATTTATATCCAAATTTTCCAGTTTTAATTTCTGTGAGTCTACTTCCCAATACACACCTGGCCTATCTCCATGGAGGTGAGCTCCTTTTGTAACCGGGTGAGTAGGGGCATTGGTGAGCTGACAGGCTTTACAATTTTTAACAATGTCCTCAATGAATTGATTTCCTTGCCTAATTTTTACTTCTGAGTGTCGGAGCAAGTCCTGCATTCTTTAGGTTCCTGTGTGAGAGATCTGATGGATTCTCTTAAGAATCTGCTTGCCCAATCTTTGTGGCAAGATAACTTTCCCCTCACCAGTTTTCCACCAGTCTTTGTTTCCTTCTCTGTCTGGGGGTTTATAGGCCATGGGAACTTTCTTTATCCACTCCAACTCTTCTTGTGAGTACTGAGGCTCAGGAGGCAAAGCTCGTGGCCCTGGGTCTACTAGTGTCAGTACTTCCAATCTGGGCTAGAAGGCTGCCTCCTTAACTGCCTGATTGGTCAAGTTATTGTCCTTGGTTATAGAATCAGTTCCCTTTTGATGGTCAGGGTAGTGCATAATGGCAATATTTGCTGGTTCCCATATTGCCTGGATGAGCTTAAAATTTCTTGTTTGTTTTTAATAGTCTTTCCCTCAGCTGTCAGCAGCCCCTCTCTTGGTAAATGGCTCCATGGATATGCACAGTGGCAAAAGCATACCGACTGTCCGTGTAAATGTTTAGTCTCTTCCCTTTTCCCATTTGTAGGGCTTTTGTTAGTGCCACTAGTTCTGCTCTTTGTGCAGACGTTCCCTGGGGGAGTGCTTCTGCCCACACTAGCTTAGTGTCCATGGTGACTGCTGAGCCCACGTACCTTTTTCCATCTCGAATGAAACTGCTGCAGTATGCTCAGCATGCGATAGTGGCGAGTCCAACAAGTCTGGTCTCTTTTCCTTGACTCAGTCTCTCTTTTCATGCTCAATTTCACATTCTCTGTCCTTCCTTTCCTGTCTTTGCTCCTCTGTCTCTCTCTTATCGTAAACCTTTTCTGCCACGGCTACTAGATCCCTAATAGACTTCTCACCAAGTCTGTCTAAAGCCTGCAACTTTCGCTTTATGTCTGGTGCAGCTTGATTTATATAGGCAAACATAATCATCTGAGCCGACTCCTGGGTCTCAAGATCATACGGGGTATATTGAGTACAAGCTTCCATGAGCTGCTCAAGATATGCTGCTGGACTTTCACTTCCTCCCTGTCTTATATCATAAACCTTGGCCATATTAGTAGGTCGGTTCGAGCCGCCGCCTTGAGACCTGCCAACAGAGCCTGGCGGTAGACGAGGAGTTGCTCCCTACCTTCAATTGGATTGTAGTCCCATGTTGGTCGGATCTCAGGAAAATAGGCAGCGATCAGGGCAGGATCTGTGATGGGCACTCCTGTGGGGCTAGGGATATGTTTCCGGGCCGCCTCTCGGATATGGTCTCTCTCTTCGGTGGTAAAAAGGACCTGTAAAAGCTGACTACAATCATCCCAAGTGGGCTGATCAGTAAAGAGAATAGTTTCAAGCAAACAAATTAAATCCTGGGGTTTCTCAGAAAAAGGGGCATTTTGGGTGCACCAATTGTATAGATTACTGGTAGAAAATGGCCAATATTGGAGTTGCTGTTGACCATCAGCATCCACAGGACCTATGGCACATAAGGGAAAAACAGCTGCATTAGAAGGGGGTTGATCCCACGGTGTAGTCAAGTGACTGGCCCCTCAGAAACTTTAAGGGCAGGTGCTGAGGGTTCTATAGCTCCCTCCTCCTCTTCATCATTCTAAGGTTCTGCAAAAGGAACCTGGGAAGGGGATTATGGGGGAGGAAACATTTCTTCTTCTAAGTTATCTCCCTGAAAAACCAGGGGGTACAATTTCTTTTCCTCTTTCTTAGTTTCTTTTTGTAAGTCTAGGGGGCTAGATGGAGTGGTGCCCATGGTTTCCAGTCTGGTCTGTCGTACAGTCCAATAAAAACAATAAACAGTACAAACAAAACACAGGCCTGACAGTTACGAAAAAAAAACTTACAAAGTGGGGATCTCCCAAATTGTTCCGCTGACTCCTGTAATGGGACACCCACGCCCCACAGTAGAAGGAGCAGACCCACAGTGGGCCTCGGTTAGGAGGCCCTCTTGGTCAGTTCTGGCCCAACACCAAACCGATCCTCTCCCCACAATTCACATGGTGGGGTTCCAAGGACCCCTGCTCCACATGGCAGGGTTACCCCCGCCCCACAAGAGGATCTAGGATGTCTCCCAGTTCCTCCAGGGTTGTCGTGCAAGCGCTTCCACTTCTACAACCCTTTACGAATCAGAGCGGCCAACCTCACAAAGGAAAACGAAAGTAAAACAGACAAACGACAGGACAAGACGAATTAACAAAGACAGAGCTGTTTTACCTTTGGAGTCTGAGGTCTTGGCGATCTTTGGGGGGTATCCCGGACAAGCCCCGAGTAATATGTTATGCCAAGGTTGCAGGACCCCCACCAAGAAGACCACAGAGAGTCAGACTCTACAGCTGTTTTATTTAAAGGGGCTGCAGCTCGGGCCTCATCCTACATGCCAACACAGAGGAGCCTAGGAGGAGAGCCCCGAGCTAAGGATTTGCAGGTCTTATAAGGGCACACAACCAGGTGGTTTAGCACCACGTGTTGGTCTGCTCTGAAACAAGCAACTAATAGTCACTGCCTCAAATACTCTAACCTTTCAGTGTCCCTTGGTTTCTGGGCCATCTACGTTCTGCCACTGTCCATAATCAGCAGTATAAAGATTTCTGCTCCTTGTCAGTTCTTGCTCGTGGTGAGTAGAATCTGCTCACAGACCTTTTTCCTGGGTAGTTTGTTGATATGGTGGCTGTGGCAACAGCCACCGCTGCTGCCGTGAGTGCTTGAATCTGTCTCCATAATCAACCTGCCTATGCTATGATGGCACACTTGGTGTGCTTTTTAGATTTGGATTTTTCACTAGAACACTAAAACTAGTTTCCATACAAGAGCTTGTTTAGCCCCCAGCTTCTCCTCCACCTTCATCCTCCAGACTCAGAGATTTCAGTTTTATGAGACACTGTATATGACCACTCATAAGAAATATGGTAAATTAACATAAATTTTCTGAAGGAACACTGAAATCCTTAGAAACAGGGCAAATTGACAAATTGCTAAATAAAACTGAAAAACATGAATTTGAAAAAATGAAACACAGGATAATATAAACACACAACTTATCAAAATTTGTAACATAAATTATGATATCCATAAAAACAAACACAGAATAGAATCTAAGAAAAGCAATAAGTATATTTGAAACTAACAAGTTCAATATATAAAAGGTATAATAGCTGAGACTCTACTAATGAGGAATTATGAAACGGCAGTTATTAATTTAAAATTTATATTTTGTTACTCCAGAAGAACATAAAGAGCAAAAGTACAACAAAAAATGCTGCTCAACTCAATGACTGTTGAACTTAGTATGTTTAATTTTTCAACCTATGAACATTTATATTCAGTAAACTCAAAGAAACCCTAAAATTGATAAGCTATGTTCTCATACTATTATAAAACATTGTGAAAATATCAATAATATAATATAAAATCTTAAATAACTCATTTACATGATATCTAATGGATGCAGAATATGAAAAGCAAGGACAAAGCTAGAACCATTAAAATATATGGCTTTAAAAATGTATCACAAAGCTGACACATATGGTGGGGCAATCCATTGAAAAAGATGAAATTTTTCACATAGCTGGATGAAAGAGAATAATTTTATTAATTGTTTAAAGGGTTAAGGTCACAAAAGAGAGTGCTAAAATATGTGATATTTATCAAGTTCAATTCATGCAAAAACAGAATGAAATCCCTTTGTAAAATTAATATATGCTGATAAAATTTAATAAGTACTTTCTCTAGACCAATGAAAAAGAGTAGAAAAGACAAAAATGAATTCAGATTTCCATACATCTGATTTTCACAGACAGGAAGAACTCACTGAATATAATAAGTCTCATCCATACGCAGTAGTAGAAAACTAGGACATCTATAGAGATAATTAAAAACCTAGATCCATACCTCTCAAAGCATACTGATATAAACTAAACACGGATCAAGACCTGAAAATATGGAAATAGGCAAAAATATAGGAGAACAGCTTCAGGACAGTATTTTCAGCAAGGATTTTCTTTAAAGGTCAGACCACCTACCCTCAACACAGGAAAAAATGCATAAATTAATAAATGGCAAGCTAAATATTCATCCAATTTAAGATACAATTCATAATGTGAAGAGACAACCTATAAAGTAAAAGGAAGTATTTACAAATTATGAGACGTGAGATTAATTTGTAATTTATTTATATATCTTAAAGATTCAATATAAATTGCAAAGTGAATAATCGAAATGTGATCGTAAAAACAATCAAATAACCTTAATAGATACACTTCAAAAGAATAAAATATGAATTACAAAAAAATGTGAAAAAATAACAAAATCACCACCAATCAGCAAATGAAGCAAAGTGAACACTAAAAGAGATGTCTGTACACCTTAGTCACAAAGATTGTTATAAATAGGACAAAATAAGGCAAACAGAAGGGATCATGAAAAGAAATGCCAACTCAGAGTTATCAGGGATATATGTAGTAAAGCCATGTGGGAACAACAAACAAAAAATGTATAAACATGTTCAGAAATCCAAAAGGGATTGAAACTTCTAAAATTGCTAGAGATTTGATGAAAACCCTATTAACAATATACTCAATGAAGTATATTTATAAAACATGAAATTCTAACATCCCCAGAGTACATGTGGTGAAAATCAATTGCAAAGACATACCACATATTCTAATTTATATATGAAAACTAAAATGTTGATGTGAAAAATAGAAATAAGACAGTAGAAGTAGTACTTACCAGAGCCAAAGAGCTATGACAGAGTTAAACAGATGGGAAGAAGATTGCTAACGATTACAGTGTTCAAGTTAAGTAGTGAAAATAAGTTCTAAAATGTATTAATGATAACAAAATCTAGGGTTAGTATAGTTATTCTGCAACCTCCAACCTCCTCTTTATGAATCATGGGTAACTGTAAATAACCTGTGGAGCCCCAATAATTATCGGGCCCAATAGCATAGCCCCATGGCCAGGCCTGCTGGAGGGGGTGGGGCATCAAGAGGTGAGCCTCACTGCTCCTCAGACCCGGCCACCGGATAGAGCAGGGCTTTAAGAGGGTGACGTCACAGCCCCAAGGGGCACGGCCAGAGGGGCTGCCATGCCACTGAAAGGGGGCAGAGCATGCCGCCAAAGGGGCGGGGCATGCTACTGGAGGGGTGGAGCATGGAGCCCCACATGGTGAGCTGTCAGGAAGTGATTGGACAGTGGGCAGCTTGGGGGAGGAGCATGAATGGCAGTTGGAAAGCCTGTGAGGGGAAAACCATGAGGGGAAGAACCGTTAGGAAAAAAAAAAAAGGTAGTGTGGAGGAAGGGGAGGAGGAGGAGTGGAGGGAGAGAGGGCAGGAGGGGGGCCGGTGGGGGCAGGGCAGGGCAGGCCTGTGGAGAACAGGGCAAGCCTTGAGGGGTCATTTGGGGCCTCCTCCAGAGGTCATTTGAAACCTCCTCTGGAGGCCATTTGGGACCTTCCTCTGGAGAGGCCTGTGGAGAGGCGCTTCCTAGAGCAAAGCAGGGCAGGCCTGTGGAGAGTGGAGAGGCCTGCAGAGAAGGGGGAAGGGAAGAAAGGGAAAAGCCTTGCCCTTTGGAGCTTTGGAGCTTTGGAGGTCACTTGGGACCTCCTCGGGAGGCCATTTGGGACCTCCTCCAAAGGTCATTTGGGGCCTCCTTGAGGGGTCATTTAGGACTTCTTGAGGAAGCTATTTGAGGCCTCCTCTGGAGGCCATTTGGGACCTTCCTCTAGAGAGGCCTGTGGAGAGACGCCTATCGGAGCAGAGCAGGGCAGGCCTGTGGAGAGTGGAGAGGCCTGCAGTGGAGGAGGAAGGGAAGAAATGGAAAAGCCTTGCCCTTTGGAGCTTTGGAGCTTTGGAGGTAAGAGGTTTGGAGGTTTTGAGACTAATTGGTGGTTTGCAGACCAACCAATAAAGGTCGGGGGTAGGGGGGTTCAGGACTGCCTATTGGAGGCTTTGGAGGTTTGGTGGTTGAGGCTGCTCTTGGTTCTGTGTATCTAGCCCAAGACAAGGTAGTCTCAGGACCCCTTTCTGGTGTAAATACTGTAAATAAACTTCTTCTGTCTACCTTTCACTGTCTGTGCCTAGATGGATTGTCTCCCTCTCTTGAGGACATAAGTTTTGGAGGACCCAGCGAGATAATCCATCTGGACAGCATCAGGCCTTGGCCCATGGGAAACCCCCTTGTAGATGAGTCTCTCAGCTCTTAGGAATGAGAACCTCCCCTCCCTTGAGTGTTTGTTTCCCGAGGAACAATATGGACAAGAGTCATTTGGTAACCCATTAAGGGTGAGTCTGGACAAGCTTCCCAGCCTGTTGTTTTTTTTGGTGACCTCCTCAGGATGTCATCTGGGGCCTCCTTGTCAGGCCATTTGGGACTTCCTTGAGAGGTCATCTAGGCCTCCTTCAGAGGTCATCTGGGACTTCCTTGAGAAGTCATATGGGAACTCCTCAAGAGGTCATCTGGGGCTTTCTTGAGGAACCATCTAGGACCTCCTTCAGAGGTCATCTGGGACTTCACTAATGAGCCATCTGGGACCTCTTGAGAGGTCATCTGGGACTTCTTCAAGAGGGCATCTGAGACCTCCTCGAGAGGTCATCTGGGAGATTCGGGACATGTGGGTTAAGTGTCTGTGGCTGTTTGTCACTGTGTGTTCGCTGATAATTCTATCTGTGTCTTGTATACATCTCTGCTTACTCCTTTTTTCTAGGATAGAAGAACAATGCCCCAAAGTTCTCATCCAGTGTTACAGGATCCCGCGGAGGAAAACCTAACAATGTACTCTCCTCCTATTCTGTGTCATCAACACCTCCAATGTTAAGTCCCCCTCATACCAGAAGTGGTTCCTTGTACCAGCCTGAAGTGGTACAAGGTGTAGAGTCCCCTTATTACCCTGTAGACAGGTGCATGGAGGACATGGTGGGCAAGTCTCCTTTCTAGTGTATGTTCCCTTTACAACTAGTGACCTGGATAACTAGAAACAGCAAAATTCATCCTTTCCTGAAAAACCCCAGGGGCTCATCTTCTTTTTTTTTTTTGTCGGTCGTGGGGCTTGAACTCTGGGCCTGGGCGTTGTCCCTCAGCTCTTCAGCTCAAGGCAAGCGCTCTACCACTTGAGCTACAGCACCAATTCCGGTTTTCTGGTGGTTTATTGGAGCTAGGAGTCTCATGGTCTCTCCTGCCCGGGCTGGCTTTGAACCGCGATCCTCAGATCTCAGCCTCTTGAGTAGCTAGGATTACAGGCGTGAGCCACCAGTGCCCAGCGCTCATCTACTTATTAAAGACAGTATTTTTCACAACCAGCCCACCTGGGATGATTGTCAGCAACTTTTACAGGTGTTTTTCACCAGGGAGGAAAGTGAATGAATCCGGTGCAATGCCTTGAAGGCGGTCCTTGGACCAAGATGGTTTACCCACTGATGACCCAGTCTGTTTGGAGCGAGTCTTTCCCCTGACTTGCCCAAGCTGGGATTACAACAGCAATGGAGGTAAGGAGGCATTTACCAATTATCACCAGACTCTGTTAGTAGGGTACAGGCAGTGGCTAGGAAACCAACTAATTTATCTAATGTGAGAGAGGCTGAACATCTCCCCAGTGAGTCCCCTGCTGCTTTTCAAGAATGTCTCTTGGAGGCTCTTAGTACCTACACCCCTATAGATCACAAGACCCCAGAGAATCAAGAAGCCCTAAATATGGCCTTCCTTACTCAGTCGGCCCCAGATATTAGAAGAAAGCTTTGAAAGTTAAAAGTTTTTTAATAAGTTTTTTTATTGTGAAAATACTGTACAGAGGGGTTATAATTACATGAGCAAGATAATGAGCATTGTTGCCTCCTCCTTTGTTTTACCCCTACCCATTTTTCCCTCCCATTGCCACAACTACACTCCCCCCCACACACACCTAAATTGAGAAGTTTGTTTTCCCACATAGTGTATTGTACATCTCGTTATTGCAATGGGTTAACCTGAACCCTATTTAAACAATTTGTTTTTACCCTTCCCCATCCCAAATTGTACCATCATCAAATACAGTGAAAACAGGGGTTCACCATGGGAGAGGGACATATAAAGCAACAAAAAATCACAAAGTACCTTATAAATAAGTTAGAAACAATAGCAAGGAAGAAAAAACCACTTGTGTCCTTATCTTGAGGTTCATTCTTCTTAACATCATCTTACCTGACCTTTTCTGTTTATCTCAGACATATATTAGTTATTGCAAATAAGGGAAATCTTGGGACCTATGTTTCTTTGGACCTGGCTTACTTCACTTAATGTATTTTTTTCCAAGTCTTTCCATTTCCTTACAAATGGTCAATGTCATTCTTTCTGATAGAGGCATAGAATTACATTGTGTATATATACCCAGAAGAACTCTAATAACAACAGATGCTGGAGGGGATGTGGACAGAAGGGAACCCTACTGCATTATTGGTGGGAGTGTAAACTTGTTCAACCACTTTGGAAAGCAGTAAGGAGGTTCCACAAAAGACTACACATAGAGCTCCCCTATAACTCATCAATCCCCTTCTGGGCATTTACCCCAATGATCACAAACCAGGCCATACTACAGCTACCAGCACAACTATGTTTATTGCAGCATTATTTACATAGCTAAGATATGGAACCAACCCAGATGCCCCTCAGTTGATGAATGGATCTAGAAAATGTAGTATATATACACAAACGTTAAAAGGTTTTGAGGGAAAGGTGTTATCTGAGTTGGTAGTGGTTGCCCAGTGGATGTCTGATTACAGAGATTCCCTGGAAGAAAACAGTTAAAGAGGGGTTTCCAGTTTTGATAGCAGCACAGTACAGGGACCAAGAAACCTTCGGCAAGACAGTATAATTCATTTGCAAATGGCAGTAGGGAACCTCGACCACTAGACCAGTGTGCTTATTGCAAGCAAAAAGGATATTGGAAAAAGGAATTTCTAAGGAAGAGAAAGATGAAAAATGAAAGGTTAAGTAAGCACGTTAGCAACCTGAAACTGTGTTCAACAAAAAAATGTGGTGACACTGGCTTGAAAAAGATTCTGAATCTCCAGCATATGTCAGTAAAGGAGGAAGATACAATGGAAGAAGTCTCCAAGCTCCAGACTGAGGTTCAGCGTACTAAACAGGAATTACAGGCACAGCTTTGGGCCTGCGCCTCCTGCCCTTGTGTTGTGGAGGATCAGTGGCCAGCATCTGCCCCTTGCCGTGGACTCTCCCGACCTGTGGCACTCAAACTGTGGGGGCACTTTTTCTCCCTCGTGATTAAAAAAAGTGCCGCTACTTTTTGAGTGTCACCGATCTGGGCAAATACGACGCTTCCATGTGCACGTAGTTTGGATTTCAGGGCCCTTAGGACTTGAACCTGCGGCAGGCCCAACTGGTCGTTGCTCAAAACAAAGGCACTTGTCTGTATCTGTGCGGAAAATGCTTCCATTTTGTGAGTCACCAGCTATGGAAGTCGGCAACAAGGCGGAAGAGCACTCTAGACGCTCCTCCCTCGGCCCCTGCACCGCCTCACCCCTCCTCTGGTGCCAGCTTTGTCCAGCAAAGGTTTATTCATGTTCACCCAGTAGACTCCCCTCCAAGGGAGCGGCTAAGCCCTCCTAGCCTCCAGCTTTATTTGGTGCTGTGACTTGCCCAGTTTTTGTGTCCTGGTCTTTTAAATATTTTGAAACCTTTTTTTTTTCAAAATGGTGCTAGGAAGGTGGTAGAGTGCTTGTCTTGCATGCATGAGGCCCTGGGTTCGATTCCTCAGCACCACATAAGCAAAAAGCAAAAAAGCCTGAAGTGGCATTGTGATAGAGTGCTAGCCTTGAGCTGAATTGCTGAGGGACAGTGTCCAGGCCCAGAGTTCAGGCACCATGACTGGCAAAAAAAAAAAAAAAAAAAAAGATAAAGAAAAAAAAGAAAAGAAACTAGAGACCCCTGAGATTCAGGGAAAAACCATGCTGATCACATAGCTCGGAAGCCAACTCTAAAACCAGTGGTCCTCTCTAGCTACTAGTTGTTAAGATTAAAGGAAGAAACAAAAACAGTGGTAACAAGTGTGCAAATGTGGAGACAGCACTTGTAAAAAATGGTTACAGGCTCAAGCCTTCTGTCTGTTTATATCTGATTTTTTGTCACCCTGGTAAATCGCCCAAGCTATTGCCTAAAAGTGTCATGTAAACCAGTGGGGCAGCCTGACAAGACTATCCAACGTATGTAGAAAGTTGCCAGCAGGTAAATGCTGGAAAGATGGAACATGTGGAGAGGGCACGTATGCAAGGAACCTCACCTGGAGAATTTTGGGACGTGGACTTCACGGAAGTAAAGCATGGAAAGTATGGGTATCAGGATCTGTAGTACTACTGGACACTTTCAGGCTGGGCTGAGGCATTCCCAACAAAAACTGAAACCACTCAGGTAACAGTTAAGAAATTACTCCATGAAATAATTTCCCAATTTGGTTTACCCTTAGCAGTGTTGTCTGACAATGTCCAGGCCTTCATCGCCCAAGTTACTCAATTGTTAGTTAAGGACCTAGGAATACATTGGAAGTTACATTGTATTTATAGACCTCAGAGTTCAGGGCAGGTGGAAAGAATAGGGCCTTAAAGGAAACTTTAACTAAATTAATTACAGAGATTGGCTATGACTGGGTAAGCCTCCAGATGCACCCCTCATGTTAGGGGATTCACTGCCTTCGAAGTAATTTATGGTAGACCACCTCCTTTGGTTCCTAAACTTTGGGAAGCTATATTAGCAGAAGTGTCTAACCACAATCTCTTATAGTGCCTGCAGGCTTTGCAACATGTTCTTTTGTGTACCTATCCTTTGGTAGCCGAGGCCCACTGGCCTCTGGAGAAAAACTGCACCCATTCTTTTCTGCCTGGACAGCTGGTGTGGGTAAAAAGGCATCATACTCCTGAACTGGAACTCAAGTGGCAAGGACCTTACTCAGTGGTGCTAACTACATTATTAAAGTTGCAGGAAAACAGCATTGGATCCATGACTCTCAAGTGAAACAGGCAGTGAAACAATATCCAGCGAAGGCTGCAAGACAGACTGTTCAGAGACACTCAGAGGATCCGGTAAGGACAAGACTTATCAAATGTTAATTAGTATGTTTATATGGTTAGCTCCTTGTTATCTGTTAAATTTGCATTTTAAGCCTGTTCAGTATGGGGGAGAGAAGGAAAAGTTTAAGATTTGGTTCAGAAGGAATCAATGATTTGATTGCTAATGAAAACCAGTGAGGAATGTAATAACCTGTTGGGCACCAATAATCAGCAGGGCCCAATAGTCAGCAGAGCCCAATGGCCTGGCCTGCTGCAGTGGGCGGGGCATCAAGAGACGAGCCTCACTGCTCCACAGACCAGGCCACCAGACAGAGCAGGGCTTTGAGAGGTTGATGTCACAGCCCCATGGGACACTGCCGGAGGGGTGTGCCATGCCGCTGAAAGCGGGCAGGGCATGCCGACAAAGGAGCGAGGCAAGCTGCGGAAAGGGGCGGGGCATGCTCCTGGAAGGGTGGAGCATGGAGCCCCACACGGTGAGCTGTCAGGAAGTGATTGGACAGTGGACAGCTTGGGGAGGAGCATGAATGGCAGTTGGAAAACCGTTAGAGGAAAACCGTTAGGGGAATTGTTAGAAAAAAATAAAAGTTAATGCTGGAGGAAGGAGAGGAGTAGGAGTGGAGGGAGAGGGCAGGAGAGGAAAGCCTGCTGGAGCAGGGCAGGACTGTGAGGCAAACCTTGAGAGGCCATTTGGGACTTCTTGGGGAAGCTATTCGGGGCCTCCTCGAGGGGCCATTTGGGACCTTCCTCTAGAGAGGCCTGCAGAGAGACGCCTGCCGGAGCAGAGCAGGGCAGGCCTGTGGAGAGTGGAGAGGCCTGCAGAGAAGGAGGAAGGGAAGAAAGGGAGAGCCTCCCCCTTTGGAGCTTTGGAGCTTTGGAGGTCAGAGGTTTGAAGGTTTTCAGACTGACTAATTGGTGGTTTGCAGACCAACTAATAAAAGTCGAGGGGTCAGGACTGCCTATTGGAGGCTTTGGAGGTTTGGTGGTTGAGGCTGCTCTTGGTTCTGTGTATCTAGCCCAGGACAAGGTAGTCTCAGGACGCCTTTCTGGTGTAAATACTGTAAATAAACTTCTTCTGTCTACCTTTCACTGTCTGTGTCTGGATGGATTGTCTCACTCTCCGGTGACAGAAGTTAACAATATTCTTCAGCAATAAAATGCATAACAAGTAAATACAACATTTATATTTCTGAATTTTTAACAATGTGAACTGTTAAATATTGCCTACATTTCGTGGGGCATTAAAAATTATATAATTGAGCCGGGTGCCGATGGCTCACGCCTGTAATCCTACCTATTCAGGAGGCTGAGATCTGAGAATTGCGGTTCAAAGCCAGCCTGGGCAGAAAAGTCTGTGAGACTCTTACCTCCAGCAAACCGGTCAGAAAACCGGAAGTGGCATTGTGGCTCAAGTGATAGAGCACCAGCCTTGAGCTGAAGGAGCTGAGGGACAGCCCCAAGGCACAGAGTTCAAGCCCCACAGCCGGAAAAAAAAATATATGTATATATATATATATATATATATATATATATATATATATATATATATATATATATATATATATAGTTGAACAATGTTTATAACATATTCAAGAACAGCATTTCATAATTACCCTAAGAGTATACCCTCTGAGCATGTAATAATTTTAAGAATTCCAGATTTTTTTTAAATTAAAAACAAGTGCCTGAATTGTCTTAAAACAAAGAACTTTGCTCTTTAAATTCTATGAAATCAGAATATGACTTCAAGGATGGAGTGATATAAAATGAATTATTCAGTAGATATATAATGTTAAAGTTAGGTTTACATATTTTATCTCAGTGAAAAACCTCTCCATATGAAAAACCTCTGTTCTTCCACATTAGAGAAAGTATCATAACAATCACGTTGAAACAGACAAAGCAGTTTTATCCCTGTGATTCATGTTGATGCTGTGGAGGCTATTCTAGTATTACACCTTGAAAACAGACCATACTTTGGAGACCAAATTTTCCTTCCCTCCCTCCCTTTACACAGGAAGCCTTGGGATCGTAGATAGGCTAAGTGACTTGCCCGAGGTGACAGTGTCTAAAATTAGTGCTTGAGCTACAATCAGGAACCCATATTCCCTATGCCATGTCAGAAGTCTCTTTACAAGTGTTCCTTAATGAATTTTCCTGCCTTAAATCATGCCAACAACATATCCATTCTCTACAGTGCTGCCAGAATGATCTTTCATAAGTGCAAATATGACTAACTTATTTCTCTGTTAAAAAAAAAAAACTTCAACTGCTCTCTCATTCAATAGATAAAATTAAAGTTTCTTAGACTTAAATACAAGATTCGGACACCTGCTTTATTTTCTGGGTTTTTCTCTCAATACTTTTTAGAACCTAGAGCTAATTTGCATGTATTTTAGCAAATGCATCTTAGTTTTTATGCCCAGCAAACTTAATTTCTCTAAGGAAACAAACCTTATTACCTCTATAGTCTCACACAGTTGTTCAACATTTTTGACACCAGATATATGGCATTATTTCCCCAAAGACCAAGTAGTTTCCCTTCAGATTTTTTAATATACACTAGATGTTTTCTAATTTAACTTAACTCTGACATTCTCTACCTGGAGATACAATCAGATCACTCAAGATGACAGCTCCGTCCCACAAGACTGCCTGACATCCACTCCAGAAGCCATTTGCAAGCATTAGATTGTGACCTGTGCTTCTGGTCAATTGGTAAATTGAAGTGTCCAGTGACATCATGGTCTGGTTTGATTAATGTGGTGAGTGGTTCACAAAATCAGTTTTACTTATAATTATCGGTTTATTAAAAATGATATTACAAAGGATGAAGATAGGCAGATGCAACCATTTTGTAAGACAGGGTATAAGAAGTGGCTCAGGATATCTACAGGCTCACTGTTCTGGAAGCTCTCCCAGTACTGTCCTTTTCTGTCATATGGTTGTTTTGCTACATAGTTATGGTTAAAAAAATGATTGGCCTTTGATTTCTGACTCATCTTCAGACCTTGTTTCCCTTCCTGGAAGTCTAAGCACCACCTCTCATCATGCCTTTGCATTTTATATGACTGTCCTCCAACCTGAACAGTTTGGAGGCCCAAGCCACTATTTTCTCTATTGAATCTGAAATTCAGACTAGGCACTCCATAAGTGACAAGACTTTAAAAAGCCGTACCCCAGGAAACAACAAGGAAGACCAGCTTTAAAATTTCTAAGATTACAATTTCAAGAGGCAATAATAGTATTTCTTTATCATTTTTGTTTGTAAAAAATGACACATTGTTTTAACCAAATACATCGATGATACTCATTGACTCATGGTTTGCTTACACACCAAATTCCACTTTAAATAGACTATAAACCAAAATCCACTTAATATAGCTAATGTGCTGAACATTATAGATTAGTAATATTTACATTAGCATAGAGAACCAGTTGTGTACTTCCCTGATCTCTTGGCTGCCTGGCTGCTATGCCTCAGAGCTACAGTATCACATCACAAAGTCACCACATATGCTGAAGCCTAACAGAGAAAGAAAACAAACTTCAGAAATCAGAATATTCACTAGCTATATTTAAGGATTTCTATTATTTATAAACATTCTTGTAGAAATTTCAAGTATTCAATTTTACCTTCTCTTTCACTTCCTCAAATGAAAGACATTTATAATGAAATGGACAATTAGTCTTAACCAAAAACAGAAAACATTCTTTATATTCATTTGGATTTTTATTTTTTAACGTGTACTGATGATTATATTTTTTAAAACTATTTTTATTTGATGTCTTGATTCTTAATTCTGTGTATTTATAAAACTTACCATTATATTCAATGTCTTAAATTTTTGTTAGGTCTTCTGCAAAGTTGCATATATTGTTTTGCAAATGTTGATTTTATATTGTAAACATTTCTGCAATATCCAATTAAGAATTGCTTGTTAACAAATAGGGCAATGTCATTCTTGGAAAAAAAATTATATTAAGTGAAGTAAGTCAGGCCCAAAGAAACATAGGTCCTATGGTTTCCCTTATTTGCAATTACTAGTATATGTCGGAGACAAGCAGAAAAGGTCAGATAAGTTGATGTTAGGTGAAATGAACCCCAAGATAAGCATTTAAATGTTTTTGCTTTCATGCAATTGTTTCTAACATATTTATAAAACGATTTCTTTGTTACTTTGTATGTCCCTCCCCCCAATAACCCCAATGAGATGTACAAAATACCATGTCAAAAAATGGATATCTTATTATGTGTGTATATCTTTCATTTGAACCTCAATGTCTAAACTTCTTTTAAAGCTCAGATTTTAATAGTATTTACATAAATGTTTATGTTAATGAAGGTATAACAGATGTGTGTTGTATTAAATTTCTCCACAGACTTTTTAAAATTCCTTTTCACTTATTCAGTTCCTCAAATGCTTTGAAATGATTTGTCCTAGCTACAGACTAACCAACCTGATTGTGCTTTTTAACATTATGTGGCATTACAAAGTTTTTATAATTCATGGTGCCACCAATTGAACTGGAAAATGTAGAGGAAATAGAAAATGTATTCCATCTTTAGAAACAAAATTTTCTGAAATAACTAACAGAAATGGCAGATGACACAAATGGAATTGATAGCTCTTGTTCCAAATGATTTAAATAACAAACCAGCATTTTGGCAATTTGACTGACTTAACATGAATTAACATTTTGCATATAAATTAAAGATGTAATTAAATGGGATGGAAGACATTTTGTTTGGCAGAAATTTATATAAAATATGAGAATTTTAATTGACCCCTATAACTTTATGAGTTAGCTGGAGTTTGCTGTGCAGTGGTCTGCTCATATTATAATTATACTGCATTAGTACAGACTATTTCAGTCTGTAAGAAGTAAGTCCAAAAATAGTGGTTTCCAACAAGGCTCCCAGTCTTATTTGAAATAATATTTTTGAAAAGGTGCTAACTATGAGGAGGTCTATGAAAGCCTTCACCTGCAATGGAAGTTTTAGGATACAGTGATTTCACTTGAAATATGTACACTAAACTGGAGATAGGGTGTGAAATACCATTTAGTGTGTAAATGTGCAACATATAGGATGTAAGTAGCATTCATTTTAAATAAATGCAGATATGGAGATATCTCCATATTTGGAGCTTAAGGGATTCATTTCAGATAAATAATATTTTTAAGTCACAATTTCCAACACTGGTACTCAAAAGAATTTATTGTGTTATTTTGATTTTGTGTCAGTACTGGAATTT
Organism: Dipodomys spectabilis; assembly: GCF_019054845.1. Classification (NCBI taxonomy): domain Eukaryota; kingdom Metazoa; phylum Chordata; class Mammalia; order Rodentia; family Heteromyidae; genus Dipodomys; species Dipodomys spectabilis. The sequence goes on from NW_024870709.1 coordinate 16,318,456, forward strand.
GAAATCAAGGTCCTACACTCTTAGCTTTAAGGTTCACAAATCAAAATCTATCCTTTGATTGGAGATAAGAATTGTGAGGATTTATGGGTCTATACAGGCACTGAACCTAGAACCTCAGATCATGGCTTCCTGAGTAGCTACAATTATGAGTGTGAGCCATCAGTATGGAATTCAGCTGTTTTGGTTGTTTGTTTGTTTTTGTTTTTGCTTTTTATCACTTGTTTTATTGAAAGGAGGGGACATACTTTTGTCAAATGCAAATTAAAATATTTTTATGTGACTTGAAAAATTCATTACAATAATACAATTCACAATTCTGAGTAGAACTTAATATTCTTTTTCTTATTTCCAACAGCTGCACTTGGATATTGTTCTAGATTTTTTTTCTTGTGTTTCACTAGACGGTGCTTAACATTGTTTCTCTCTTTTGTGGAAATGATTCATTTGAAAGATTGATTTACCTATTTTTTCTTAGTGATATTCATACATGGAACAGCCCAAGATTTGATATTTTCTCCATGTTAGTGTTGGAGGTGGTAATAGAGAAAAGATAATATGCATGAATAATGACTCTGTATATAAAATAAAAAATATAACACTCAAATAGACCAGCTCATTATCAACTTAATCAAATCATCTCTTATCTTTTAAGCTTTACTGTGATAGCCTCCATTATAGGATAATTCATATAAACATAGTAACAGTGAGTGAAAAATACAAGGTCCATTCTAGCATTTTGGACGTACATATCTGGAAATACAGTTTACAACCTTAAGTGAGATAAGGAAGGTGTTGGAAGTACACATTACCCAGGTGAAGTCATCATGCAAGAAAATTAAATGTTTTAAACTATTTTATCTCTTTGGAGATATTTCTAAACTGAAAGAGTAATTACATTTTATCTAACTTTAGCTAGTAAGTCCAAAGCTTAGAAATACATCACATTTTTTAAATGTTACATTTGAAGTCATTTGAAATTAGACACTACATGAGTTTTGCAATATACTACCTGCAACAACTCTAATATGTAAAATCTTTTGTAATTTTATATTTTAGCTTGTTCAGGAAAATAATTTAGATAGCAAGATCAGTCCTTAGCTCACAGTTTTCAATACCAAATACATAAGATCATATGAAGTTTTGAAATTATGCTACAAGATGTATCTTTAGTACTTCTTTTTAATGTAACTTGCACTTTTACAAAATGTTCTTAGGAGAGGAAAAATCAAATAAAAACTGACAAGAGGAAAACATCTCAATGTCTCATAAAAATAAAATGTATTTAACACTAGTGGGAGAATAGATACCTATTTATAAATTGCTGGCAATCATTTAACAAGAAAAAAATGGATGATAAGCATTTGGGCTTATGAAGCTTTGCAAAGAGAAAATAATTTCCCTTAGTGATTAAGCTTATTCTTTCAAATTATGATATCAGTGTAATTCAATCTGCTTCAAAAATGCAGATCCCAATCATCCTACACTTCCCTAATTTTAAAAAGGTTTTTTTTCTTAACTTAAAACAGCAAATCATTGGATATATAGTGGTTTATATTCACACATACATATTATGTAAGAATTTATCATGTAAATAGAAGGGATTTCTTCATATAACATTTACAGTTTTGGAGGATAACTCCAGCTGGTAGCTGGGGAGGAAAGGAAGCTTGTGTAATAAGAACAAACCCCACTTTGAAGTATGCTGCATTGTGTCCTCTTAGTAGGCCTCCACAAGCACACTAATATAGCCACAAGCAGGATTCATTGTGTGGATTAAGGGTCAGGGACAAGGGCAGTGGACATCTTACTGAAATTGCTACTGCTCAAATTAGTCTGCCTCATAGGAAAGCTTAGTGTCTCTAGTAGGGTATCCTTTTGAATTTGGTAGCTCATGCATAAATTTGCCTTAACAAGAGAGGACAAAATATCAAACTATTAGATACATGTTGTATGTTTAATAGATAAAATGTAATAGATGGATACAGCAATCAAAAACCATAAAATAATTGTAAAATAAGGAAATATTCATATGAGATATAATTAGGACATCAGGATTTACAATTTTTTAAGAAAAAATAGAAAACAACTATTAATTAAAAAAAAAGAAAAGAAGAACAATTTTACCTGTAACGTATATGTATCTTACTTGCTGTGTGTCTAGGTGAATATTATTTTCAGGTTACACTTATTGTGATCCAAAATTCAAAGAGCCAGCGGGGCGCCAGGCGCTCACGCCTGTAATCCTAGCTACTAAGGAGGCTGAGATCTGAGGATCACGGTTCAAAGCCAGCCCAGCCAGAAAATTCCGTAAGACTCTTATCTCCAATTAACCACCAAAAAACCGGAAGTGGTGCTTTGGCTCAAGCGGTAGAGCGCTCGCCTTGAGCTGGCAAGGATAGCTTCCAAGCCCAGAGTTCAAGCCCCATGACCGACTCCCTCCCCACCCCTAAAACAAAAATCAGTAAGGACCGTTTTGCTGAATACATATGTGCCGTCTGGACTAGTCCAAAAGAAATTCAGTGAGAACCAACAAGCTGGATTTCACGTCATCTAGATTTCATGAACATAGAAAAATGATTCTGTACTTTCAGGGGTTGGCTTAGATTTTTGTAACAGAGTTGTTCAATAACAAGTTTCAATCTTCATTAACAAGGTTCTTTCTGCCAGTTCTTCACGATTTGCCATTCCTCAACTCTTTGAAATTCTCGTCCCTGTATAGATTATCAGTCTCATAACACGTTATAAAAATCAACATCTCTGTCACTTAAACTTGGTTTCTCATAATTCCTGCCCAAAATTATGTTCTTAATCTACCATTCAATATTTGGTGATTGTAAATTTCACTTATTATTTCATTGTTTGTGTGGTTTGTTTGCTTTTTTTGACGGTACTGGGGTTTGACGTAATGGCCTCATGTTTGGCAGGCAAGCGCTCTACTACTTGTGCTATACTCCCAGATTAAGCACTGTATTTCAAAAGTGAGATTGAATTCTGCTTCAGTCGACATCTGTAAAATGAATTTTAGCAAGTCAATTGGATCTCCACCATTGTTACACTTAAGACTATAAAAATGAACAACTTATAAACAAATGTGGATTCTGAAACATGACCTCAATAAGAAATGTGTGTGTGTGTGTATTTGCTGCAAGAAATCAAATTTCTACTGTGTTGGTAATCATTTTATATTTCTGGGAATAGATGATTAAGAAAGAAAAAAATCTGTTGCTTTATACTGTAAAAAGTTACAAGAATTTAAAATGAATTTGTCGGGCTGGGAAGGTGGCTCAGTGGTAGAACGCTTGCCTTGCATGCCTGAAGCACTGGGTTCGATTCTTCAGCATCTCAAAAGCAAAAAGAAAAAAGCCAGAAGTGGCGCTGTGGCTCAAGTGGTAGAGCTCTAGCTTTGAGCTGAAGAGCTGAGGGACAGTGCCCAGGCCCAGAGTTCAAGCCCCACGACCGCACCAAAAAAAACAAAAAAAAACATTAAAATGAATTTGTCAATAATGAAGCCATTTGGTCAGAATAAGGAGCCCTGATCCACTTCTGAAGTTGTTGGAAGTGGGGTGGAGGGTGAGGAGAGATTCTTACTTATGCTGACTCAAAGAAGACCGGCCTATTGATAGTAGAAAGAAACATTTTAAATAGAAGTTTTGAGCAACAAAAAGAAATGTGAGTGATACGTGGTATTGAAATGTCTTCTAAACACTCAAATTTGCCTTTGTAAGAACCAAGTGATATTACAAAGAATGGATAGATGCAAAATAGACCTTACAACAGGTTAACATCCAAATTGTTGTATTAGACATTTACACAAAGTATAGGAATTAGATTTCCTACTTAAGGAAATTCAGCTATATTAAATGATTATAAAAAGAGTAAAGTCTTGAAGCCCAACATAACCACTTAAACAATCGCGGGGTCATTTGTGTCAGAAAGCAGAAAAATGCAGAGGAGATGTATCAGAAAACTCAGGACCATGTGGCGACAATATGGATGATGGCACATTTGGTCCTCTATATGTATAGCGGTATTACTAATTGGGCCTGTAAATCTAGTAGAAAAAAAAATATATTAAGTGAAGTAAGCCAGGCCCAAAGAACCATAGGTCCCATGGTTTCCCTTATTTGCAATATCTAGTATATGTCTGAGTCAAGCAGAAAAGGTCAGATAAGGTGATATTAGGGAAATGAACCCTAAGATATGTATTCAAATGTTTTTTTTCTTTCATGCAATTGTTTCTAACACATTTATAAGATTATTTCTTTGTTGCTTTGTATGTCCCTCACCCACAGTATAACCCCTGCTTTCACTGTATTTGATGTCGGTATAATTTGTGGAGGGGAAGGGGAAAAACAAATCGTTTAAATAGGGATACAGGGGGACCCATTGCAACAATGAGATGTACAAGTCGTCATGTCGAAAACAAACTTTACAACTTTGGTGTGGGGTTGGGGGGGCAGGGTAGCAGGGAGGATTGGGTGGAGGGGAGGGGGAAGATGGGAAGGGATGGGAAGGGGAAACAAAGGAGGAGGCTGCAATTCTTGATAAGAAATGTACTCATTATCTTGCCCATGTGATTGTAACCACTCTGTACAGTATTTTCACAATAAAAAAAAGAAAAAAAATAAATAAAAATATGAGGTAATAGAATGGTATGTATCAGCAAAAGTAAAAGATATCTAAAAGTTAAATATGTAATATTATATTTTAAGGGATTAAAATATTTTGCTACTGGTGCTAATAACAAAATCCCAATATATGTAACATAAGGAAAAGCTGGAAGCAAATTTGTTGGCAGTACATATCAATTTTATTTAAAACCAAATTGTGTAAGTCAATTACAGTCTATTACTTCTCTGGGATCATGTTTGAAGCTTAAAAGTATTATATTTCAAAAAGCGAATACATATTTTAAGAGTTTCATTTCTATAAGTAAAATTAACAATTTGAAAGGCTTAGTTTGTCTGAGTATATATGCTAAGTGGGATTTTTCTATATGATATTTATAACTGAGACTGAAATTTAATATGGATCACACTTTACTGAGACCTCTACATTAGTGAAAGTTATTATAATGAAATTACTCCCTGTATGTCTTATTTGGATCAAAATATTTTTAATTACATATTTTATGTAATTAGAAATTCCACATACATTTTGATCATTCTACATGTGTACATGTTTTAGAAATTTCATAGATTTATGATCTGTGAATTTTCATATTTCAGCATGCTATCTTATGTTTCTCAGTATTATGCATGTTAAATTATCCCTGAGGTGCAAATTTTTTTCTCGTATAGAAGTCAAAAGCATGTATGACTTCAGAACACACTTAAATTCACAAGCATAATTATCCCTATTCAAATGCCTTTACTTATCAATAAAAGACATTTTTTGTGTAATAATAGTTATTATATACCTATATATCAGAAAAAGTATATTTAAAGATCAGAAGAAATTGGTTCGCATTGTTTAGACTTCTGATTATAAAGAACTCATTTATAAATTTTGAGATAATACATTATTGGCATTATTAAACTCATAAAAATATACACGCATTTCAACCAAATATTGGAATATTATATTAGAAGTTACAAATGATTCATCTGCAGAATTTGTTATGATGATAAACATGCTTTTTTCCCTGCAAGAGATTTTCGGAACTGCATTTTTACACATTCAATTGTTGAAATGTACTTTACAAAGCAAACAGGCATGAAATCCCAACAATTTAATCTTCCTGAAATATTTAATTAAGTTCTATTTGACAACAAGAAAAATCAACAACAAAATTAAGATTTCAATACTAAGCCTTTGTCAATAGCCTTAACAAATAAACTTATTATAAAAATGTAAAATATGAAATAAAAGTTTCAATTCATTGCATATATCCTAAGTAAGACACATAACCATAAATAAAATTCAACTTTAAACTAATTCTGTTTCAAATCATATTATGGTACACCTCTAACCTCTACCCTTTCATCAGTATTCATTCTAAGAAAAGATACTGTCATGGATTTGTTCTTCCTTCCTAAGAAGTTCTTAAATTATCTCTTTTTCGTTGTTGTTGGTTGTGGGGCTTGAACTCTGGATCTGCGCACTGCTCCTGAGCTCTTAAGCTCAAGGCCAGCACTTTAGTTGAATCACAGTGACATTTCCATTTTTTTCGGGTGGTTTATTGGAGATAAGAGTCTCACGGACACTCCTGCCCAGGCTGGCTTTGAACCACTATCCTCAGATCTGTACCTCCTGAGTATCTAGGATTATAGGCATGAGCCCCCAGTGCCTGGCTTATATTACTTCTAAATTACTGTTATTTAACTTACTATACTTATCTTTACCTCAAATTCTCCCCAAATGACTTTATAATCTATTTTTTTAATATTTACATTTCTCTAAGATCATCTTTAATCCAATTAGGTACTTAAGTTAGAACACATTTTCTAAAATATGGCAACCAGCATGTAATCTGACCCTTTGGGATTAGAGCATTTATCTTGCCTAGAACATCTCCTCTGGTCTCTGTAAGTCAGAGTTTTGAAAGTGTCATATCAGATTCTGTGACTCAAGTCTTACATGATCTCAATTTCAGGAATTTCCTTAATTTTTGGTCTAGAATATTTTAATTTTATTCTAACTTACATGACAAAGTTTGTATTTTATATTACAAGCAATTAAGTTTTGCAATGGAAAGTGATTTATGAACCTTAATAAGTGTGTAATAGAATGCATAAGGTTAATTTTAGCTTACTTTTATTTTTATTTAATTTTTTTTGTAAAGATGATGTACAGAGTGGTTATAGTTACATAAGTCAGATAATAAGTATATTTCTTTTTGAATAGTGTCACTCCCTCTCTTATTCTCTCCCCATTTTTTCCTTCCTGACCCTAGTTTCACAACTTATGCAGTTCATTACCAACATAATGTCTAATGAGTACAGCTACTGAATTAGTTCACACTTTGTCCCACTGTTTCTGTAGTATCCCTTCCCCTTCCCAAATCAGATAAACTTATATACAAGACAAAAGTGTACAGAAATAAAAAAAAAGTGACAAAAAAGGGAAAAACAGAAGAAAACAAAACTCTCAAACAATACAATAAAAACCTCTTATTTCCATTTCTTATTGTTCATTTCAGTAAGTATCATTTTATATGATCATATTCACTTACATCAAGGCAAAAAATGTTTAGTTCGGGCTGGGAAGGTGGCTCAGTGGTAGAGTGCTTGCCTCGCATGCATGAAGCCCTGGGTTCGATTCCTCAGCACCACATAAGCAGAAAAAAGTCGGAAGTGGCTCTGTGGCTCAAGTGGTAGAGCGCTAGCCTTGAGCTGAAGAACTGAGGGACAGCGCCCAGGCCCAGAGTTCAGCCCCCACAACCAGATCCAAAAAAAAAAAAAAATGTTTAGTTCAATTTGACAAAACTTAAAACCATTTTTACAGTTTTCCTTTTATTAATATTAATTTACTGTCTTTCAAATCCATGCCTGTTCATTGTGAATGATTACAAAATATGTCACTGTCTCAATCGGCTCTCATGGTGTTGACTTCCCATGTTCCTTCCCCTCTGAACTGCTAATGAATTTCTCCAATCCATGTCTAGATTAGGTTCAGATTAGGTTGTTCCTTTTCAGTATTATTTCCAAAGTGACTAACTTAACTGCCCCTTTGTTTTTCAGAATGTTCTTTTAGAAAATGCGTCATTGACTGAGAAAACAAAGCTTCCATTACATTTACATTGCTTTGTAAAGTGAAAACCTTAGAAAGGAACTTAAAAACAGAATGAGAAAAAGTAAAGGGGACTGGACTGCAAAGGTCAATGTTGGAGCTGGCAAAAATCCACAAAAATAAAGGCCTGCGATGACTTGATCTGGGGTGATGGCAAATTCTCCACATAGGTGTTAATTTAAAAACCTTCAAATGAAAAATTAAAGTAGCAACTAATGCTTAAACAATGCTTTGCTACTCATATGGTTTAATTTTTTTGTTTATTACAAAATCCAAGCCTGGAAGTTCATACAGAAAACTTATACTTCATTAAAATAGTTAATAAAATAATGTTAGTTGTAATTACATTAAAAAGTAAAGCAAAATGAACATATACACTGAAGTTATAAAATGTTCAGATGCTAGTAATTGATCTTTGTGATTATGTTTGTTAAATGTATTTTATGCTCTGAATTATGTTCCAAATTCTGTGCATTATCCATCAAAAACTTTAAGTAATAAAAAATGTATAACCATATGGCAGAATCCAGTCTAATCTTATCATTTGAATGTATAATTTCCCCGTTACATTTTTATATGTAATAAATATGCATTATTTTTTGCTGTGTTGTATCTCATTCATGAGAATTCTTTTGCAAAGAAGTGACTTAATCTGAATTGAGAATTTAATTCAAAGTTTCTTTCACTGTGATTCAATGGTCTAATACCAGTGTCTTACAATGTTGCAATAACCAAGCAAAGCTATCAACTATTGGATAATGATTGTTCACGTGATAATATATGTAGGCCAAATTGTCAAATCTATTTTATGCAACTAACCAGGTATTAGCTTCACTTTTAGATAAATAGTAGTATGTGTCTTGCTTCTTACTTTTTTTTGTAAAGTGTGCTTTATATTTTGGAAACATTTTTAACTTTTTTAAAATAAAACAATTGCCTTTACATAATGAAAATACTCAAGTCTTGAATTTTCTATGATCTTATCTCATTCATTTCACATATTAGTAATGCCCTTTATTTTTACCTTCTCAGATTTGATGCAGATTTTCTTTCTTATACATATGTATTATAAATGCATGTTAAGTAAGCAAGGAAATGATGGCTTATACTTGTAAGTCTAGTTACTCAGGAAATTGAGATCTCTGGGATCACAGCTGAAAGCCAACCCTAGCAGACCAGTTCCCCAAAAATAAGCACCAAAAAGCTGGCTGAAGCATCACTCAAATAGAATCTTCTGTTGTAAGATCATAGACTATGTAGCAACTGTTTCAGAAAAAAAAGTTGTCATCCTTGTGAGAGATTTTAGTAGATTACACTGACACATTTAAATTATTTTTATACTGTCATCTTTTTTATTTGTATTGTAGCAAATTTAGACATTATCTTTAGAGTCTATCAAAGCTGGAAATCGGAAGACAAGAAACACAAAACACAATACACTCCATTCTCTATCCTTCTTCCTTTATCGTAAAGTTGAGATTATCTAATTTTTTTCCAAAAAGTAATTTCTCAAAAGTATTAATACTTAACAGCTTATCAATGAAATACTTTTTATTAGCAATTTAATGGCTTCATTAATGCATCTAATGATGTGTAATATATATGTGTGTGTTACATATATATGAATTAGATTACTATGTTATATATCATTAAATGTTAATATTAAAAGTATTTAATTTTTGTCCCTAAGACTTTCTAATCTAAGACCCATTATATCATGATAACACATTAAACACAGTGGTTTACATTGTCTATACTGTTAATTATTATTGAATTACTGACTCTGAATCTATTGAATTTATATAAAAATGACAAAATATCTGAGGAACAGATAATATTTCAAATAATTCTGTCTTCTAGAAAGTTAATATTGCATCTCATTCTAGCTTTTATCAGTATATGTTTTCAAGATTAATGGTTTTAGACTTGTGTACATAATATATCTATCATCTATCTCTCTATATTCTATCTATTTATTTATGTCTCTACCTGTTTATTTATGTCTCCCCTTTTGACCTTCATTCTCTCTTTGTAGTTTGTAATTATGTATATCAAAATAACTTCAGATTATGTATTGATAATTTATATTATATTTTAAGCCACCATTTGAATGTATTAGAAATTTCTGGTGCATTAATTTTTGCAATAGAAATTCAGTCAAAATATTTCAGCTGAGCCTGCAGTGGAAAGCAAAGTTATTCTAACAGCTTTCTTTTTAAAGTTTGATTTTTTTTTTTCTTTTACACAGCATGACCATAGCTTTCAAATGTATTTTGCTCCTGGCAATGCCAACTTTTACCTATCATTTCTGATTAAAAATCATATGTCCCGTGGGTGTGTGTGCATGCACAACTTACTAGAATAGAATAAAACTTGGTTATTATTTATATTTTGTGAGATCGCTTTCTTTTTCCTGAATATTTTGTTGGAAATTCCAAAGAACAGGAAACTTACACAATAAATATTATTTCCATTTTGTGTGTATATTAGGAAATGTATTTTGGATCTGGGTTATCTTTTTTGACCTTGATAATTAAAATCAGAATGGTTTATAATAAATACCTTCACACACCAATCACAATTATTAAATGAGCATGAGTGTTAGGATAAGATACAGAAAACTTCCTTCATTATACAATTAAAAAATTAAACAAGAAACTGTGAAAATATTGGTTTAGTGCTGATTTAATTATTTTATATTAATTAGAAATTACCTCATACATCTATTTTAAGAGAGCATTGGAAATAGTTTAAGCAGAAAAAATCAATAATATATAATCTAATGAGACTAATTTCTTAAGTAAAATATTTAAACTTTTCTTAACATAATGATGGATAAATAAAAATTTGTGTAGGTGCAGTAAGGTCTTAATTTTAAGGAGAAGTAGAACACAAATCTTTAATTTCTTCACTTCTGTTAAATAAATCTTTCTATTTTTACTGAAGCTTCTTTTTAACCAAAACATTTTCCTTTGCTCTACATTCCAAGAAGTACAATACATTAAAATCTATCTCTTTATACTTCCAGGCAAAATAAAGTTATAAACATTTATTATTGTGCATTAGATAAATATATGTAATATATGATTCTAAATAGATTATTGTTACAGCATCTCCTAAAATGAAACCATTTAATAATAATTATGGTACTCTAAATTTTTTCCTCAATTTCTCTTGCTATCTTGGAATTGTTAAGAAAAAAGAATCATTGACTTAATTGATCCTCATTTCCTATACTACTGATTTATAATATTGTATATTGCTTTACATCAAATATATAAAATTTTCTGTTTAAAATATTAAGAATCCAAATTTTAATACTTTAATGATTGCTTTTTTGAAAAACAAATTCCAAGTATTCAGTTGAGTAAGGAGAGTTAGGTAAGGCAAGTTAGGTAAGGACACCCTTGATAGATAAGTTTTTCTCTTATCTACTCCCCATTATGAAGATTCAAAATATGTCAAACACAGTCGTTGTAATTCTGATGGATCCGCCTTATTTGATAGCTCCACTAGAAAAATTAAGATATACACTAAGAACAACGATTTCTGAATATTATTAGCAATACAAATTGATTTCAGTACATACAATGTAGAATTTTGTACTAGATTGATTTTTAAAACATTGATATGATTGCCATTATCATGTGTCAATGCCACTAGAAATGACACTGTTACTTACTAGATATAGCCACTTTTTGTTAAAAGAAAATGAAATTAGCTTTTTGAAAATAAAACATTAAAGTGGTTAACCTAGGAGTACATTTAAGAAAGAATCTTCCCATTAAAAAGTGGGCTTAAGATTTAAAGGGAGACTTCTCTGAAGAGGAAATAAACATTAATGAGATGTACAAGTCGTTATGTCGAAAAAAGAACTTTACACCTTTGGTGGGGGGGGGATGTAGGGTTGGGGGAGTTGGGGGGAGGATGGGAAGGGATGGGAAGGGGAAACAAAGAGGAAGCAACAATGCTTGATAAGAAATGTACTCATTATCTTGCCCATGTAATTGTAACTCCTCTGTACAGTATTCTCACAATAAAAAATAAAATAAAATAAATAAAAAATAAGATTAAAAAGAAGAATGGGTTATAGACACATGAAGAAATGCTCAATTTCTATGGCCATAAAAGAAATGCAAATATAAACATCATTGAGATTCTACCTCACCACCGTTAGAAAGTCTATAATTAGATCTAATAACAACAGATGCTGGAGGGGGTGTGGCCAAAAGGGAACCTACTGAACTGTTGGTGGGAGTGTAAACTTGTTCAACAACACTGGAAGGCAATATTAAGGTTTCTCAAAAGACTCCACATAGAGCTCCCCTATGACCTAGCAATCCCACTTCTGGGCATTTACCCAAATGATTACAAACAAGGTCATACTAAACCTACCAGCACAGCTATGTTTATCATAACATTGTTCACCACAGCTAAGATATGGAACCAACCCAGATGTCCCTCAGCAGATGAATGGATCAAGAAAATTGTATAATGGATTCTATGCTTCCATCAGAAAGAATGTCAGCACCCAATTTGTTAGGAAATGGAAAGACTTGGAAAAAAATATTAAGTGAAGTAAGCCAGACTGAAAAATATATAGGTCCCATGGTTTCTCTTCTTTACAATGATTCTTATACTTCTAGGATAATCTTACCAGATAAGGAGGAAAGGTCAAAAGTTATGTACATATAAGATGATGCTAAGTGAAATTAACTGCAATATATGGACATGAGGTTTTTCATTATTCTTGTTTTTAATGTGGTATGCATTTTTTTTCTTTTGTACGTTCTTCCCCCTATGGTATATCCCCTGCTGTCATTTTCTATATTTGATTTTGGTACCCTGCATCTTGTATATACCTTTATCTAATTTGGGGAAGAGAAGGGAATAACAAAACTCTGAAACAAGGATGACCCAGTGTAGCAATGATACTCACAAGACACTATGTTGGAAATGAACTTTACAGCTTGGTGGGGAGAAGTAGCGGAGGAAAGGAATAGTAGGAGAAAAACAAAGAAGGGTGTAACAATGCTGGTTAAGAAATGTATTCATTATCTTACTCATGTAACTTCTCTGCACAACATCTTTACAATAAAATAAAAGAGTACATTTAAAATGGATTATTATCGTCAGCAAATAGTCCCTTAACTGCCACATTAAGAAACATGGCTGAATCTAATGTAAAATAGTATTTCATTGATACCATAGATATAGAATAAATGTGTCCTTGAAAATGTGTATGTTTAAATCTAATTCACAATATGATAGTAATTAGACATAGGCCCTTTGGAGCTGATACTAATCTGCTTTTAAAGTGAACACCAGAGATCCTCATCAATTTTATCATGAGGGCACAGTAAGAAGTGCAATTTTGAAACCTAAAGAAGAACCTCAACAGAGGCCAAATCTGTGTTTTGTTTTTGGACTAAGTTGCAGAATTATGTGATATAATTTTACTGCTTTATAAGCTTCTTAGTTTATGCTATTTTACTTAGAAGCCAAAAGCAGTCTGATGGAAGTGCATATATACATATATGTATATGATATATGAGTAATATATACATGCTCTCTCTCTTTCTCTCTCTCTTTCACACACACACACATCTCACATTTTCATCCATTCATCTACTTAGGAGCATCTGGGGTTGGTTTCATATCTTAGCTATGGTAAATAATGTTGTGATAAACATAGTTGTGCTGGTAGCTGAAACATGGCCTGGTTTGTGATCATTTGGGTAAATGCCAGAAGGGGACTGCTAAGTTATAGGGGAGCTCTATGTGTAGTCTTTTGAGGAACTGCCATACTGCTTGCCAGAGTGATTGAACAAGTTTACACTCCCACCAACAGTGTAGTAGGGTTTGCTTTTGGCCACATCCCCTCCAGCATCTGTTGTTACTGGATTTCTTGATTATAGCCATTCTTACAGTGGTGAGGTGAAATCTCAGTGTTGTTGTGATTTGCATTTCTTTTATAATCAGCACTGTTGAGCATTTCTTCATGTGTCTAGAATGACACCGCCCAATTTGTAAGGAAATGGAGAATCGGGAAAAATCATATTAAGTGACATAAGCCAGATGCAAAGAAACCTAGGTCCTATGGTTTCCATTATTTGCAATAATTAGGATACATCTAGGTTAATCTTAGTAGATAAGGAGAAAATCAAAATCTATGTACAGATAACCATATAAGTTGGAGGTAAGAGAAATGAACTCCAAGAGGCTTTTCTTTGTTGTTGTTTTAAATATACTATGTGATTTATTTGTATCTTTTGCATGTTCTTCCCCCTATGATATATCCTCTGCTGTCACTGTGTTTGATTTTGGTACCCTGGTATTCTATATGTTTTTATTTGAATTAGGGAAGGGAAGGGGAACAACAGAATGGTGAGACAAAGGACAAGGGGGGAACCAATGCAACAGTGATCTACACAAGACAATATGTTGGAAATGATCTGTACAACTTGGGCGTAGAGGAAATAGTAGAAAAATGATGGAGGGGTAATGAACTTGATAAGCAATGTAAACTCATTACCTTATTATATATTTGTAAACCCTCTGTACATCACCAAAATAGAGCAGACTGAGTCACAGGACAGAGTTCTACATGTATGAGAAAAAACATTCTTATAATTAATTTTCACTAGGTTTTCAGAAAAAAAATGTGCATTAAGTGTGACGTGCCTTCTTATCTAAGCAAAACTCTGTTACTTTTCCGTGTAAAACAGTCATCATCCCATTAATATAGGTTCTGATTTCATATATAATAAAACTTGGATAAAAGTGTTTATCTCACAATAAATATAAATGCTACAAAGGATACACAGCCAACCAAAAATCATTCATTTTACTTTATATAGTAAATTAGTCATTAAAAAGCCAAAAAATTGTAGCATCTATTGAGACACCAATATCATTCTGAAATTATGAATTTTCCTATATTAACACTGTCCTAAAAATACTCTTGTTTTTGACAAGTTGTGATAGTTTCAAACACAGGTTAAAAAAGTAATTTGTACATATTTTCCATGGTAAAATGTTGAAATATGGTTCAATGGGCTCAAACATACTTATCTTATATTTGAAGAAACTCTTGAATCTTTAGTGTATACCATTATATTATGTATGCCTGTAGCTTTTGTCCATAACATATGTTTGACTGAAATATTCAATTTATTCATTTTTAAATCCCTTATATAATATGGAAGAGAATTAATAACAAAAGCCATTGTTACAATCTATCACTTAGATTGTTAGTTTCAATAAATAAAAAGGCTAATGATTTCTGGTAAGAGTAGCCACCTTAGAGAAAGATTGCCTAAGAGATGTCATTTTTTTATTCAGATTCCTGCTTATAGTTCAGTTCTGTTGAGTACAAATTGTAATGTAAAGGTAGTATTTTTACAGCTTTTATGAATTATGACTAACTATTGAGTATAGAAAGTTCCAAGGTAAGTGATTCCTCAAAACAGCAGACATTTGCCAGTTTTCTGTTTAGATTACTCATCAGCTTAGCCAAAACATTCCAGTAATTGCAATGTAGGGTGAGGGGTTATATAGCAGTCATTTGTTGCTTTGGTCTTTCCCAAAGTTTTGAATTGTATTTCCAGACCCTCTCCTCACCTTCACCCTCTTCTTCCTGCATTTCATTTAATGAAGCTGTTGCACATGAAATTTTATCTTGCTGTCTACCCCAAAGAGAACTTTACAGAACACAAGAATATATTTACAAATGGAAAGCATACATCAAAAACACATAATGGAGGGTCACGCTTTGAATTGAGCCCATGCAGAAGAGTACCCGAGACTCTTATCTTCAATAAACTACTCAGAAAAAGTGGGAAGTCGTGTTGTGGCTCTAGTGGTAGAGTGCTAGCCTTGAGCAATAGAAGCTCAAGGGCAATGCCCAGGCCCTGAGTTCAAGCCCCAGGAGGAAAAATAAAACACAGAATGGATAACCTCATTTTTGAACTTAATGACTAAAGATATTGTAGTTACTGGCCAAAAGACCAATAGTTGAAACCTTTAGTAACAAGCTTTCCCTCCCCCCACCCAAAGGCAGGGCTTGAACTTTGGGCATGGACGCTGTCCCTCAGCTCTTCAGTTCAATGCGAGTGCTCTACCACCTAAGCCATAGTGCCACCTCTGTTTTTCTGGTGGTTAATTGGAGATCAGAGTCTCATGGACTTTCCTGCCCGGGCTGGCTTTGTACCATGATCCTCAGATCTCAGCCTCCTGAGTAGTTACAATTACAGGTGTGAGACACCAGCACCCAGCTAGTAATACACTTTTATAACATGTAACCAGATGAAATACAAAATCATGAATTCTTCATGTAATTTGAAAATGCTCATGAAACATTTGAAAATAAATGATAGCTATATTTCCCATTCATTTTTATTGAGCTATGGAATTTATAAGTGACTGCCCATGAGCGTCTATAGACTGATAATCAAGTACTAGAGGCTTGGAGGCTGACCAAAACAGAACGTTTTGAACATTTCTTAGGAGCAAATCTAGTCCAATTGATGATACTGCTATTTGGAAGAATTGTTTGTTTGTATTCATTCACCACCTTAGTAACGCCAACATACATACGACCAGAAACCTGGATTTCTTAGATTTCCACAAACCTGGATTTCTCTAATTTTCATATTTTTTAAAGACTCTTATTTTTGTATCAATTTCTCCAACTAAAAAATCTGTAGGAAAAGTCTTGGTTAAACACTGCTAGACTCATTTTCTAAAACATGATTGAAATTACAAACTCTAATAATTTTCTTATTTCAAATTTAATATTGTAAGAACCGATGAGAGTCAAATTTAAGATACAGTCATAGAAATTGATTACCATTTGAAATGCAGAACTATATACCTGTATATGTGTGTATGTTTATCTATATAATACATATGTATATATGATATGTTCATATAATGTAAATGCATATATACTTGTGTTACATAAAATATTTATTGATATAATTGTATATGTAAAATACAGATGATAACACTATAGAAACAACTAACCCATTATTTAAGGAAAGATCAGAAAATATAAAGTCAACAGATTACACAGAACACTCATGCTTTATTCATGTTTTTATAGACTCCAAATGAGCTTTAAAAGCCTATAAATCCTTCAACCTAGGAAAGTAAAAAGACAAAACAAGCTGTATTAATGGAAAAAATGATTTGAAAACATATCTGAAGACTGAAATTTCTAGAATAATAATGAAGAAGCAACAATTATGAAACAAAACATGTTTTTGTAACTTATATGGAAGAGTTGCAGGGAAGGAGAAACACAGTTTACTTGGAAACACCTTCAAGAAAATTTGTTGCCACAACAATTTCTAACAACTTTGTTTGAGAATGTTAATGACACCCAAAGTCAAGTTTTCATGGACATTTGACCATAGATGACATTCATTCACACTGCTTCTTCTGCAAGTGTGCTTGGAGCATTCCTCCAGTGTCCTTTTGAAAAAAAAAATCTACTCTGCATTAAGTAATTGTTTTCTTAGCTCCTGGTTTTTGTTTTGCTTGTTTTTGCTTTTGTTTTGGTTGGTCATTGGGCTTGAACTGGGCACTATCCCTGAGCTCGCTCTTCAGCTTAAGGCAAGTACTCTCGCACTTGAGTCACAACGCCAATTCCAATAATTTTCAGAGGCTTGTAAGAAATCATAAGTGCAAAAAATTTCAGAAAAAGTAATCTGTCCCTTTTTTACATTTTTAGACTCCTTACTTCAAAAGGTAGATATAGTGATGATCATCTTTAAATAGTTTATTAATAATCATAGTTTTAAACATCTGTTGCTTGTTTGGAAGTTGAAACAGTAGCCTGGAAGATCATTGCACAATGTTCAAACAAAAAATCAAATCAAATGCTAAATAGGATGACAGAAAGATACCAAAAATAATTTTAGTGTTTATTATTATTATTATCCTTATTGTTATTATTGAGGTGTATGGAGGGATTACAATTACATGAGTCAGGTAATGAGTACTTTTCCTTTCATGCAGTGTCTTCTGTTGCCTCAATTTTTTCCCAGCCCCCTCCCTCCTGTCTCCACTCAAGAGTTGTATGTCATGAAAAAGAAACATTTTAAGAATGTGTCACTTTTTAGCACTGCAGGCTTATTATACTGTACATTATTATGGGAGAACACAGTTAAAAATAGAAAACAAGCATTCAGATGTTACATGATACTGAGTGTCAAAACAAAGGTACCAGAAGAAAGAACTGGAGCATGAGGTCAATATGGATAAATATGTGATTAAAAAGTCTATCAGTGAAGGTCAAGAGGGATCCAGCAAAAATAGTAATGAGGATCAAAATTGTGGAACGGACAAGAGCCATTATTAGAAACATGAGCAACTTCGGCACATTACATTAGAGACCAAAATTACAGTATCATAATGAAATTTAAGGTATTCATATAATCAACATCCTGATATCAGTTATTTGATTTGATAATACCCAGTGTTTTCCCACTTGCAACCATTCAAAACTTTGGCATAAAATGAACAAATATTAGGCACTGTTATTTTCTCCCATTTCTATTAGAATTAGTGGTAATGATGTAAGCATTAAATAACCTTGGGAAAATATATTTTTTCATGAGAAACAAAATTCTTCCTTGCTGTAGATAGCATTTTTCAATTTTGAGTTACTATGGCAATTTTATATCTTCCTACAATTTCAACTTAATTTTAGTTTAAAACTGACATGAAGTAATTTAAAGAAGGATTTTTAAACTAATTATATGTGAAAGATTGTTTTGAATTTCACATTCTTTTAAGGGTTCATGAAAAGTGTATAAAGAGCAATTGGTTATTTTTAGTATTCAGATGAATGATATTCTACTACCCTCAAATGAATTTATTATTCCTTTTGTTTTCTTATCATTGAGATCTACTTAATACAGGTTTTGCAAGGACACTTATATCATGTAAACATAAACTGGATTTATCAAAGTAAATATGTACAGACAACATCTTTTCCAACTATTCCCCTAAGTTATCTGTTCTTTCAAGAAGAGAGTCAGCTCTCTCTGCTTATTTTTCCTTTGTATGTGAGGCAAATTTTCTTGTACAAAGATATTCATCTTCAGACACTCTCTATTCTTCCTTCAACAATCAATCATACACTACAAATGTTAAGCAACTCACAAGTCAGCTTAAATACATAAATATATGCACTTTCACAAAATAAAGAGGAACATTTATCATAATATTCTGAATTATTGCCATAAATATTTGATAAATTTGTAAATTGTTAGTTGAAAATTCTCAAGTCATTGTGTGAAGGTCCCTATCTCCAGTTACAATTTTAAAAATGTAGCAAATTTTATCAGAGGCAATAAAAGTAGGTAAAGAAAGAAAAAATGGATTTTTCAACACATTGTTTATCATTTACTTTCACCAACATTTCTTAGAAGTAAATTAGTCAAATGTCTATTGTTGGAAAAGCATATTAATACAGAATCCTAATAAGTAAATTTTTTTTACTGTTACAGTTTAGGTCAATATAAGCAATCATCCTGTTCGTGCCAAATGTGCACAGTGCTATGTGGTATGTACATTAGTAGCATATTTTAAAGAACTTTGCAAAGCTCTGAATGTGTCAAGTTGACAGTTCCACGAGAATGTGTTTTTTTGTCTCTATTATTGTACAGATGATGCTGAAAATCGGTAGTAGTTCTGTATAATATTACACACACAAACACACATACATGCAAGTTAAAAATCAGAAACATTTAGCAACAAAGATCAAAACATTTGGATTGCAAATTATTATTCTTATACTGAAATAAGAGAAGGATTAATCTAACACATATTATTCTTTCAGCCTTCTCTTAGGGCCACGAACATCATTATTTGCTTCCTGTCCTAAATTATAATGGAATTTTTACTCATCCTTTTGCAAGAATGTTATTTAATCATTTGCAACAAAATGAAAGGACCTCAGAAAACTCATGTTAAGTGAAATAAGTCAGGCCCAGAGAAATAAGAGATGCATGTTTTCACTCCTATGTGGAAACTAGAAGTAATTTATAAATGTGTTAGTGAATACTTTGCAGTGGTATGCAAATATACGGAAATATATTAACTGAAATATGATAGATTCAGAGGAGAGCTAAAAAAAACTAACTTTTAGAAAATAATATAAATAATAACTTTTAGAAAATAATAACAATAATAATATCAATCTGTGAATTCCTTTGGCTAAGAAAGAGTTAAAAGGAAACATGGAATCATAAATTTATCATCAGTCATGAGAAGTAACATAGCATCAGATGTCCAATGTTCATTCAATAATCAATTCCAGAATGGAATAAAAGTTCTGAAAGCCACAGTTGCTTTGTGTACTTTCACTGATAGACTAAGTGACATGATCCATTGCAGAAAAATACATTAGGTAACAGCCAGTTAATATTTGTGTCTGCTAAGGGGAGGGAGGCAAACATAATTTCATTAATTGTGAATCTTTTTTAATGGCAATAATATTTAGTAGTAAGATGGTGAGTAGCAATCAGGCGAAAAAGGGGGCTGCTTTCTGTGCTATTTAAAATATTAATTTTTATATTAGACACCGAACTTTTTTTTGGAGGGGGAGGTGTCCGGTCATGGGGCCTGAACTCTGGTCTGGGCCTGCCTGCTGTCCCTCAGCTCTTCAGCTCAAGGCTAACGCACTACCACTTGAGCCATAGCACCATTTCCGGCTTTTTTTTTTTCCTGCTTATGTGGTGCTAAGGACTCGAACCCAGGGCCTCATGCATGCAAGGCAAGCACTCTACCACTGAGCCACCTTCTCAGCCCTAGACACCGAACTTTTGACATTATATAATATTCATTTACATTCATATTAATTTTAGCACAGTTACAAGGGTATAAGTTTTGTATGAATTGAGACTAAGTATTCTTTGGTTTACACTTACATTTAAAGAGATAAAATAAAAAAATGATTATCTTGTTTAAATTTGATTCACCACAGAGTGCTCAGACTATTGATGTATGTGCATTTATTTTTATTTATATAAATAAACATTTAACTAAATTCTGGTTGTCTATGCATTGTTGCATTGCGGTAACCAAGAGTTTGCCAGAAAATAAGTAACTACAAACAATGTATTTTTCTCTTTTTCTGTCTTAATATTTGTTAAATACCTAGTCAGTACATGCAATTTTATGTATATAATCTAATGGAGTCCCTGCAGCAATCAAGGGTATTCTGGAATTTCTATAATCCATTAATAATAGAGCAAATTAAGGGCCAGGAATTTCCAGGGACTTGCCAAATAGCACATAGCTAGTAAGTAGCCAAGCTAGGATTATAGCCTGTGTTTATCAGCTTCCAGAACCTCCAACTATTTGCACTGGTTGCCAAGGAGAGGAAGCCAAAATCACCACTGACCATCTACAAAATAAGATAACTAGAGAATTAAATAAGATGAGGTGAGAAAATGCACTCCATCTTCCCCTTCTCCAAAACAAAACAATAAACAAAAAAAGGAGATGAAACAAAGATAAGACAATGAACTCAAGGTTGTAGGTTTTCATAATTTGTATTACTATCCATGGTAATTAGATACTAAGAGGTAACAAAATGGATATAGGGTTGGATAATAAATACTTAGTATTGAGTAAACATAGAGACAGACTAATCAACATCCAGATTATACTTTTTTAATAAATGTAGAGCTAGAATATATGTGGCCTTTGACAGAGCATAGGTTGTAGGTATATCTGAATGCGTCATTTTGTTTTAAATGTTATTTTTCATTGTTATTTTAGAGGTAATATAATGAGGGGTTATAGTTACATGGATCAGGTAATGAATAAAACTATCTTTGAGCTATGTTTCCCCTTCCATTGCTCCCTTCCCAGGTTTTTTTTTCTTGTCCCCCCCACACAAGATGTGCAGTCATTTTCCACATAGTGTCTAGTGAAATAAATCTCTCATGTAAGCTACAGATTTTCTTATAAAATTTAGGAAAATAGTCTGCTTACTTGTACTAACTAACCAATAGTGGTTACTTACACTAACATTGCTCAAAATTACTCACATTCCTCTTAATCTCTGAGTTGTATTCCTATTAACTGGATCACCTGTAAAATTCAGATGAAGAATTACAATTATTCATTACCTTATAAAACATCATTTGTATTCTCTTCCTCTAAACATTATCTGATAATATAAATTATAAATTACCTCTCTTTTAATCTTATCTTCCATTCTGTAATACACTGGTTATCCAAGTATGGCAATGCTATGTTAGTTTTCGTAAACTGCCACCACATGAAAGCCTTTATTGAGCATATCAAAAGCAATAGACCAACAACTACTGTATGGTAAGGCATTTAATCTGAGTTTTGATATTTTCAAGAATTACACACATACAGCTTCTGTTCCACATTCCATTGCTCCCTACTACATTTACTATAAACTTTCATATGTGTTTACTCACATCCTGCTTGTTGTGACAGTTTTACAGCACTGTCTGAATGTGTGAAATTTTCTTCTACAAATGGAATTTTACTGTCCTTCAGGATGTGCCATTGTTTGGCTGAAATTATTGGTGTATAGAAAGGAACAGATGGAAAGAACAATCTTGAGTAGAGCAACAGTCAACTTTTGATACCTTACAGGAACTCAAGAAAAGAGAAATGTGTATGGGAAGAAATAATTATCTTCTTTCAATAGGGTAGGTGATACCAGTTCAGGGATCTTAGGCAAAATATTAATTCATCAACCCAGACATATTACTCAAATATTATTCTGAACAAATAAGAATCATATTTTTTCTCCTATCAGGAATATAACTTCACCATAAGAGAAATATATGTGTTATGCATTCAGTATCTTTTGTAATTCCGTTATCCTTACAATTAATTCCTGGACCCAATTTTCAGCTTGGTTAATCCAGTGGAATATAACATCTTAAAACACTGCTGTGAATACCCTTTGACTTTTAAAATATGCCCCAAATTTCAAGTTTTGTGATCTAAATGTATCCTTTTTTTAATCAGAGTTTTAATCTACCAAATCAAAGATTATCTAAATTCATAGCCTTATGAATTTTCATTGTCTTCATTAATTTCAATTATATACTAACCCATAAACTTAAACCAGCTTCTAAATCATCACTTCCAGGTGAATTAGTAATGACATTGCTAAACTCAGAGGTTATTATCTCCCTTATTATGACTATAATGCACTCCCTAACACCGGAAAGAAAAGGGATCCACCTCTAGCATACTATTTAGATGAGAATTTCAATGGTTTTATTGTGCCATCTAGCCCTTAATTTTATACTATTTGCCATCCATAGGAAATGCAGGCTAAAATAAATAATTCACCGAAGCAATTCCAGGACAGAAAATAGATAAAGAACGTGTATAAAAAAGGGATAGTTAGCCGGGCGCTGGTGGCTCACGCCTGTAATCCTAGCTACTCAGGAGGCTGAGATCTGAGGATCGCGGTTCAAAGCCAGCCCGGGCAGGAGAGACCATGAGACTCCTATCTCCAATAAACCACCAGAAAACCGGAAGCGGCGCTGTAGCTCAAGTGGTAGAGCGCTCGCCTTGAGCTGAAGAGCTGAGGGACAGCACTCAGGCCCAGAGTTCAAGCCCCACGACCGACAAAAAAAAAAAAAAAAAAAAAGGGATAGTTTGGTGAATAACTCAAGTCTGGAACACTTACATATGAAGTACATGATCTTGAACTCAAATTCTAGTTCAACAAACAAAAACTGGGGACTAATACATATGTAATTATTAAATGGGATTTCAGAGTCACACTTGGGGCTCAATCATGTTATAACACTCTTAATAATTATGCAACATGTTCATGCAGATTTAAGCATTAGAGAGAAAATGAGAGTATGGTTATCTATTAATTATTGCTCATGAATTATTCCAAGAGCATTTTTAGGTTGGGACTTTGGAAAACATAAAACCTACAAAGGCAGATGTATCATTTGGGAAAAAAAATGTGTTACAGTTAATCTAGTATAGATAGTTTAGACCTGAGTATACAGTAGCTATCTCCAAATCAAGAATGAAATTAGTTCTAGAGCATTTTTCAACTTTCATTGACTATCACAGTCATTAAAGGCTTTTTTCTGGCAATAACATGCTATTAAGCTCTATGCCTCATTTTTATTCATAGATTTGTGTTATGTCATGAATATTTGCATTTCTTTAAAATTCCTTCCTGATTAATTGACTCTACTGGTACCATATTTTGACCTTTCTCTAGATTACATTGAGTGGAAGACAGTAGTTTTCATTGAAACATAAACTTATTAAAACACAGAATAGCACACAATCCAATAATTTTACCTAAGAAATTATTTATTAACTAGTCAAGGATCATAAATATTGTTTTAGGAATACAGGAAAAACTAATTAATAAATGGTACAACTGTGAAACAAGGTTAGTAGATATACTAATATACCTTCTAGCATAAAGCAAAAGCTATGCATTTTTAATCAAATTTCTAAATTCAATACTTAAAAGAGTAAGAAAACTGAATTAGACCCGTGTGTGTGTGTGTGTGTGTGTGTGTGTGTGTGTGTGTGTGTGTGTGTGTGTGATATCCTAGGACTTGAACTTGGGGTTTCTTGCTCAACGTTCTTGCTCATAGGTGGTACTCTACTTGAATCACTTCTATAACTGACATCGTGCTACTAAATTGCACCTGAACTCTTAGAGATTTTTTCTGTCTGGGCAGGCTCAGTCCAGTTTCAGCATATTGTAAAGCTAGAATTTTAGACATAGAAGTCTGGTATTTAAAAAATAATAGTAATAGCTAAAATTCATGACTAACAAGAACAGATCTCCAGAAGATAAAAAGAAAATTGAGATAAATTTGCCAGTTTCTTGAAAAACTTAGTAAGAATGTTGTGCAGTTTTATTAGGAGGGTATTTATAAACAGAACAATAATTTACATTTTGTTCAGGTAGACTGTGACTTCAAAAACATCACGATTATATTATATATTGAGTATATTAATGAAGTAATGGTTCCAAAGAAATCAAACAGCATTATTCCAAGTCTAATGTATTCATTCCAGGAACATAATCTTATTAATTTATGTACATCTCATAAACATGATTGCATATATAAAGACTTAGGAATAATTTACTATAAATTGATACTAAATGTACTTGAGGATGTCTAGTAGTATATACAGGACTACATCCAAATTATCTAAATACTCTAACTCAAACCGAAATGGAATTACTTTGCTCTGTGTCTGAAAAGGTATTTTTATTTGCATATAAGATTTTAAAGAGAAATCGAGAGACTATGCATGCCTATAAAATATCAGTAACTAGATTGTGTCTAATGATACCACATATGTTTTGCCTCTAATTTTATTTTTTATTTTATTTTGATTGATACATAAAATGTAAAAGCACCTTATGTTTAAATATTGTATACATTTTCTAATGATTATTACATTGAAACCATTAATTTCCAGGAGCATTGTTTACTTATAGTGAAAATGTACAAAATCCTTTCTTCTTGTTTAACTGTACACTGAAGTTTTCTATAGTCAAGATAGATCTATAGGATATCAGAACTTCTTGTAGCTTTATCATTCAAATTTAATAATGCTTGATGGAAATTTCCTAACTCACACCCCTGTCTTCCTGGACATGTGATGATCAGCATTCCATTATCAACTTACAATAGAAGACCTTTTTGAGAACCTACAGATGAATAAAAACATACAGTATTTGTGTTTCTATGCCTGGCTTATTTTACTTAACCTAGGGATCACCAGTTCCATTCATGGTATCACAAATAGGAGGACAAACTTACATATATATATACACACACACACACACACACACACACACACATACATACATATATTGCAATTAATTATCATTTCTTTTTTATTGTAAAGATGAGTTACAGAGGGGTTACACTTACATAAGTAAGTCAATGAGTACAATTTTTGCTCAACATTGGTAACTCCTCCCTTGTTTTCTCCCTCTGTCCCTCCCTCCTGAAAACCCTCCTCCCTAAATTGTACAGTTCATTTCCAACATAGTGTCTTGTGAGTATCACTGCTTCATTGGTTCACCCTTTGTCCTTTGTCTCACCATTTCTTTTTCAAATCGTAAGTTAATGGGTGTGTTCACTGTCTGCATTTCTTGGATACTGTAAATAGTGTCAAATTAATATGAGAATGTATATTCATATACAGAGAGGGATCTTTCTAAATTAGATATGATTATTTGTATACTAGTTCTATCTTTGATTTCTAACCCTCATGGTGTTCATTTCATAATAACATTACTGATATATCTTCCATCAGGAGAGTGTGGGATTTCTCTTTTGCCACATCTTTGTCAATATTTGTTGTCATTATTTGTTTTGATACTAGACATTTTTACTAGGGAAATGGAATTTTATTTTGTGACTGAGGTATTTTTCCATTGAGCATTTTTCTTTTGTTTATTCACTTAAGGATTATCTACGTGATACTACCAAACTTTTGCTAAATTATTATTTAATACAAGGTATTTAGTACAGGGCTTTGTGCTTCTGTTACTTGCCTTATGATCCCAGATCTTTGGTTGTGTGTTTGTTTGAGTCCAGGTTTCCTGTTGGCCTCTTGAGTTTTCATTGAATAGTTGGGTTGGCAGGCAGGCATACATCACTATATCTGGCCTTTAGCATTTCTCAATTTGACATTTTTTTACTTTTCAGATTTTTGGAGTGACTTAGTCTTTGATGAACAGTTAAGCATAACTGTCCCTAATAATCTGATTTCTGAAAGTAGTTATAAGATCTCTTTGTTTTTACTTTTTACTTAAATATATTTATCATGAGTTGAGTCTAGTGGAATTGTCCACTCTTATTTATTTATTTATTTATTTATTGTTAGTCCTGGGGCTTGAATTCTGGGCTTGGGCACTGTCCCTGAACTCCTCAGCTCATGGCAAGCACTCTACCATGAGAGCCACAATGCCACTTCCAGTGTTCTGGTGGTTAATTGGAGTTGAGTCTCATGGTCTTTTCTACCCAGCCTAGCTTTGAACTGTGAACCTCAGATCTCAGCCTCTTGAGTAGCTAGGATTACAGGCATGAGCTACCGGTGCCTGGCTTATTCTTTGTTTTTGAAACCACATGTCAAGTATTTTTTAAATGACTTTATTCCAAGTTCCTAATAGACTTTACACAATTGAAAATAAGTTTTCTTTCCTGACTGCTGTACTCAAACTTTAAGTTTACAGGAGATGGAAAGGTTGTTTGTCTAGGGTCTTTTGAAGTATTTATATGTGTTGCAGTTATTTCAGAACCTTCCACAGAAAGATGTTTGCTTAATTCAGCAACTTTCTCCAGAGTTTCCTAGGAAATACAGTGAATAATAGAAAGAACAAGGAAATTAACAGCAATGATTAAGCCCTTGAAAAATCATGTTTTAGAAAATAATAAGGGCATAAAGTGAGCCACCATCATATGTGTAACCCACTAAATCATCAGTATTTATTGTGTGACTGTACTTTGTCTTGTTTTGTTTTCTGGAGAAATGTTTGCAAGAAAGCCAAAGTCACTAAAATACTCACTCCAGATATTTTTCAGCGTGTCTCTTAGATTACAAATTTCCAGTGCTTATGGGGATGTGAAACAGAAATTTCATCCTTTTTCTCTGAGTCTAGGACTTTGGATTCATGCAGGTTCCTTGTGATAGAGGACACACCTCCGTCCATTTTGGCTTCAGTTATATTTTTAAGTGATTTTATTTATTTATTTCCTCTAGAGAGATAAATGATGCAATCTGTAAGTCATAATTAAGGAACTTACATCATTTAGACTTTATAAGCATATGGATAACTCGAACCAAAAAGTCTGCACAATTGATTTCTATTGGAATAGAGTTCCTTGAATAAAGAGATACTCAGTTATTTTTCAAATAAGGTGTACTCACCACAATGAGATACTACAAAATGAGATGAAGAGTCTGCAGTTTTTGCCTGGCTGTCCTTAAATTATGATATTCTGCTTTTGATTTAGTTGAGATATCAGGCATGAGGTAAAACACCTACCTTAAGTTTTCTAATAGCTACATTTTCAGAAAAAAATTACCTAAACTAGGGAAACCAATTTTTATGGACTTTATTTTACTCAACCAACTATATAGCTAACAGTAGTATTTTCATATATGATAAATGTAAAAATTATAACTGATATATTAAATTTACATTACTTTTTTATTAAGAAAATGTAGTGTATAAGCCTGGCACTGGTGGATCAAATCTTTAATCGTAGCTATTCAGAAAGCTGAGGCCTAGTTCAGAGGTTTAAAGCCAACTCGGGTAGGAGAGTTGGGGTGACTTTTATCTGTAATTAACCATTAGAGAATTGGAAGTGGGACTGTGGCTCTAAGTAGTAAAGTGTTAACCTTGAACAAAAGAAGCTCAAGGAGAGCACCCTGGCCCAGAGTTTATGATCAACCAGAGAAAAAAATGTGATGTACAATTTGATCTAGGTACCAAATCAAAAATTTTACTCACCTTGATTTAATTGCTCAATAGAACTATGTACCTGATGGATACAAATTTGATAACCATGCTACATTTTTGTTTTTAGGACATAGGCAGAAATGCCTAAATGAACAACTTGCAAGTTTTTGCCAAATATTTTTACTTGTGCAATCATCCAACCATATCTTTGCTCCAAGTATTCCAAAATGTGGAAACAGTGTTCCTCGCCATTGTTACAATAAGTTTTCTTGCATATATTAATATCTTCATTTATAGGTTATTACATGACCAGAGAAAGTCAGTTCTTTCTTGAGAGGCAGACAGCATTCGGTAGCCAGATTAGTCTTTCAAAGCTTGCATCTTAACATATTTCTCCCACAGGAAACCAAGTTTCCAAAATGTAGCCTGTAAGGTTTTGGCGCTACAACTTTTCAAAAGCAATAAAAGTTCTCTTTAGTTATGCACAACTAAAAATTCCATTAATGAGGTTGTTTTTTTTAGCCTGAGTTCCCTGAAAATAGGCCCTAAGGAAAAGCACTTGTCTGCACTAGTTTATTTGCAACATTATCCAGCGGTGCAGGAATATAGGGCAAAGGAATTAAGCAGAAACTGGGAAACTCTCAGTATGAAAGTGTGATTGCTATTTGCAAACAACTTTTCCATGGTGCCAGAGACTCATACTCAGTTTTGTGTAACTGTCCACCCAGGAAATATAGTAAGGAATCATTTATCCATTGGTCTTCATTTTTTATTCATCGGGTGTTGGACACCCCTTGAGGACGTCACTGGTCTTCATGTTCAGGGTCTGCATGCTAACAGGAGTGTGGAGCAGACTGTCCTGACATCATATTACATCAGAGAAACTCAAAAGGGAATATGATTTGATTGAAGCAAGACACTGCCCAACTTTACTGCACTAAGACGAGCAAACCTTCTATGAAAGTGGTTAGCACCCATATCGCTAGCATACATATTAAGGTGAAATGTCCAGAAATAATGTACACATGTTTTTGTATTCTGGTTTTGTTCGTGTATGTGTGTGTGTATGTATTTATGTTTCACATGTGTGTGCATTGGAACAAGGAATGTTTCTAAAGTTAGTTCAATTGGAAAGACTTAGTAATAAAGTATATGCCAGCTTATTTGAATTTTTAAATGTTTTACCTCCTTAAGAATATATAAAACATATGATACAATATATTTAGACCCCCCCCTCCATTGTACTCTGAACTACAACATTCTTTACCTCCTGATCAAGTTCCAGAATGCTTGAGAACACCTTGAAAACTCATTGCATCCTACTAAGAATTTGGAGCTCTGAAACTGGGCCAGGTAATGCTAGATAGCCTTTGGTGCTTAAAAAAAAAACCAGGCATAACTTCTTAAAACTAAGTTAATGTTCAACGAAATGAACACCAAGAAGCTTAAATATGTATTGTTGGGATAGAGGTGGGTGAAGTCAGGAGGGAATGGACAAGACAGAATGGTGGGCAAATGCAGGCATAACATTCAGCACACATATGCGAAAATCCAGACAAATTGAGGGGATGGGTGGTTTGGTTGGAAAGATACGGAAGAATGAAAGAGTGACATTTTTCACGATACGTGGTACTCACAAACTGTCATGTTAAATCTAAACCCTTTTGTACAAATACTTAATGATTAAAAATAAAAGAATGAAAAGAGGTAAAACAAGCAAGCAAGAATGGTTTTGTCTATGAGTCATACTTTTGGATGACCAGCCTTTAAGCCAATTCATAGTTTTTGACATAGTTTTTAAAACTCACTTTTATTTCTGTGGATTTTCTGAAGAATTCATACAGATGTGATGCTTTTTCTAAGTCACTTTTAGCATCTCAGTATTTGTGGCCATTTTAGAATTCATAGCAATAGACATATTCTAAGATTTATTCCTATGATTTTTTTTTCTTTTCACCAAAGTTTATGCTCTCTTTTTTCATATACTAATGTGTCTTTCGGATGGCATACAATCTCATTATTCTAGAACTCCACAATTTTGATTTAAAACTGATTTCAAATCTACCAAGGTTCTTAATTATTCTATTTCATTTATATCTTGTTTTTAATCATATTAAAATATACTTGGTTCCTATGTTATTTTGCATTATTGACATACTTTTAAGTAGTTGCTGGGATGAAAAAAAAAAAAAACACAAGGGGCTGGGAAGGTGGCTCAGTAGTAGAGTGCTTGCCTTGTATGCATGAGGCCCTGGGTTCAATTCCTTAGCACCACATAAGTAAAAGGAAAAAAGCCAGAAGTGGCTCTGTGACTCAAGTGGTAGAGTGCTAGCCTTGAGCTGAAGAGCTGAGGAACAGTGCCCAGGCCCAGAATTCAGGCCCCACGACCATACCTTCCCCTCCTCCAGAAAAAAAACAAAACTACGGTTGCCGAGGCATAATGGCTCAGACCTGTAATCCTATCTATTTCCGAGCTAAAATTTGAGTATCACAGTGCAAAGCCAGCCCAGTACGAAAGTACATGAGACTCTTACCTCCAACTATCTATGAAAAAGCCAGAAATTCTGCTTGTAATTCAAAATAGGAAACGAGTAGCCTTGAGCACAAAAGCTCAGGGACAGTGCCCAAGCCCCAGGTACAGCACACACAGTCAAAACAGGCACGAACACACACACACACACACACACACACACACACACACACACACACACACATTGTGCTCAGGTTGTGTTATTTTACATTAAAAAAACAAAAATATAGCCTTCTTTTATTGTTTTACTTGAATAATTAGAACTAGTTTTTATTTTAATAGTGCCACCTCCATCCTGACAACAAATTAACATTAAAACTTTTTATTCTATTTCTATCAAGATACATCCTGATCAAGAGGAAGATAGGTATTGCTCATCTTAGCAAAGCACTGTTGACATTTAAAGTCATTGGAAAAAATGAATATGAATATTTTTCTAAAACTATTTCCATATGTATTCTTTCTTTAAAACCCAAGCTGATTATATAATGAAAAAAATAAATATTTTCCATGATTAATTTCAAGAATACAGTGAAGTTTAATAGGTGGAGAACACTGAAAATAAAATAACTGAAAGTTGCCAACCAGTGAATTATTTTAAAGAATGACTCATATATTTCAGGACAACATAAAACTTTTATCTATTTTTTTCCAGCTCTATGGTTTGATATGAGTAATTAACCTGAAACAAATAAAAATGATAAATTTCTGACAACATCACTGAACATTTGATACAGAGTTTGTGGATGACTATTCATAAAGATATGTGTGTATGAATTTGTGTATGTACATACTATTGTTTCCAAGGTTAAATGGAAATCCACTACAAAATGAACTTTAAGAGATCAAATATTTTTAGAAAAAATGAAGTTTGGAATCAGATAAAAATTATAGAAGATTTTATGTATGTATATTATATAGTGTGTGTGTGTGTAGTATTTTCACTTATTCAAACATTTGTGTAATATCTGTTTCCAATGAAGTTTCAATTTTAGTTTCAAGCTTGGAAATATAGGGCAATGGATTACTAATCTTTAGAAGGAATCTCCATGACTTAACCTTTCTCATCCTTTTGCATTTATTTTTGCAATCAGGGATACAACTGAATCAGCACATGCTGACAACCACGCTTAATAACAGGACTCATAGGCTGTCTAGAAGTAAACTGGAAAAATAGTTCTGACATAAGACATGAAAGCTTCTCCTTTAACTTGTTTTCTCAATTTTAGTCTATTTTGCCTTTCTTGTTTGATCATTAGTCTTGTATCAAGGATGCTAGGTAATCAATGAAAGCAGAACATCCAAGAGCACAAAATTAGTTAGTTGAGAATATACACAAAAACCAGCACAATAAGTAGCTTCTCTTAAAAATTTCCCTGAAAAATAATTTTCAGTCTTGGAGATATACTTTTATATACAATGACTCTAAATGTAACTTTGCAGCATAGAAGGCCTTTTGGGCTAAAAAGGAAATTCACATCTAAAATATTTCATTAAAAATGTATAAATATATGTGATTATGTCAACAAAACATATACATATGTTTCCATCAGAATATCCAAATCTCTTCATCTCTTTTTATTCAGGATGTAGTAACATTCACTTATTGTAACAAAGTCTTATACAAGTATCTTCCTAATTTTTTTATTCCCATTAGCCAGATCTATAAAGAATGTAAAACATCTATTAATATATTAGTGACTAAATTACTATAGCATATATGCATAGTAAAATACCATTCAACAACTAGAAAACAATAAGCGTTCATAAATCAACATAGATGAAGTTTAAAGATAACTGTGTCTTATAAAGCAAGCTTGACAAATGATTTAGGCAGGATTAGAAGAATGACAAAGCAAAATGAGCATATATGTGTGTATGAGTGTGGATGTGAGTATGATTATGTATTGATTGGACTGCATTATCATAGAGGCTAAGGTTTCCATACATCCCATTTCCTCTCATAGACTGGATCTTATTGTATAGTACAAAGGCTTGCAAGTTGGAGAGCTGATAGCTTAAGAATTTTCTGTGCTGGTCTGAAACCTGAGAATCAAAATCAAAGGTACGTGAATCAAGGATCAATTCTAAATTCAAATGGAGAGGAGAGAGAGACAGATAGACTGGCAGAGAGTGAGACAGAGAAATGAGAAAAGAGAGAGGAGAGAAAAAGTCAAATTTGTATATAAAATTAACCATAACAAGTGTTAAGGTGCATCTCTTTGTACCATGTCTAACCTCTGAATAAAATAGTAACATGTTTTTAGACTATTCATTAGAATTGTTACTATATTTTGAACTCTTTTTACTCTTCTCTTAAAATATGAAAATATTTAGTCTTTCATTTTTATTCTCAGTTGTTATACATTAATATTATATTGTAAAATAATGATAGAACATATCATAACATAAAATACTATGTTATGTTGTATAACAAGGAATAAACAAAGCAAGAAAACCAAAATATTTGAGAGATGCATATACTCATACATATATATATATATATATATATATATATATGAGGAGGAACACTCGTAAAATTTTAGTTCTTGTTTTTATTTTATTATTTTGTCGGTATTGGAGCTTGAACTCTGGGCTTGGGTGCTGTCCTTGCGCTCTTCAGCTCAAGCTCTACCGCTTGAGCCACAGCGCCACTTCTAGTTTTCTAATGGTTTATTGGAGATAAGAGTCTCATTGACTTTCCTGTCCAGGCTGGCTTTGAACCGTGATCCTCAGATCTCAGCCTCCTGAGTAGCTAAGATTACAGGCATGAGCCAGATGCAGCCAGCCTAGTTCTTGTTTTGTAAATTCAGTTTGTGAATGCATTAGCTTTTGCCCTGAGTTCATGACAGTTTTAGCCACCTAATCTACTACCATTCTTTGACACTGTCAACTCTATCATCTTAGAATGCCATGCTTCCTTAATTGGTATGATGAACAAAACCTTCATTGTTTAAAGCACAAAGTAGACAACTGGGATTTTTATTTCCATTTCAATGGGACAATGGTGTTTCTTGCTAGACCATTTCTTTGTTTATATTTAAAGCAGCTAACCTTTGTAAAAATAAGATATTTTTGATAGTGGATGGGAATAGGAATAGTAATTGGGACCTTTCCTATTTTAAAATGTTGGTTTATCTCACAGGATTCAGGAATCCTAGATATCAGACAACTTGTAACATAGATAAGCCATGGTTCTGAGCATGCACTGACTCCTGTTAAATACTGGTCCAACCTAGCAAGTCATAAAACTCTATTTTCTGAAGCAAGAGGGTCAACAACAGATCACTTCATCATTCTATCAAGGTTACTGCTTCGAGCATGGTGACATATCAAGATCCGTAAGTTGCATTGTTATGAGCCTAAAGCTACACTTCTTTCATTTTGAAGTATGTTGCTTTATCAGAAGCAATGTTTTATAAATTGCCATAACTGTGCCTACATTTCACTATAATTTCACAGATGGTATTTCTGGCAAAATCGTTGCATGCAGAGAAGACAAATCCTTATCCACTGTAAGTATCTATTCCAGTAAAGGATTAAAAAAATACTATCCCTTTTATCGTGGAAGCTGTTCTAAGTAATCAACATGCCACCAGGTAGCTGGCTGATCAGCAATGGAATGGTGTCATTCCTGAGATTCACAGTGTCTCTGTTTCTGGCAGATGGGACACTCAGCAGTGTCAATGGCTGGGTTGACCTTGGTGAATAGAAGCCATGCTGCTGGGCCCAAGGATAACCCTATCTCTGCAACAGTGGCCACTTTACACACGAGTTCTTAAAATGTTGACAGGGATGCTGGGAAAAGAGAATGGTGTTTTCAAAATGTTACTCTAACAACTGAGTTATTTAAATCCTATGTTGTGGCTACTGTTTTATAATCATTCACATCAAAAATAAATATTTTGTTTTTTCCTATTCAGACAAAACCCTTACGTACTTCTTTTCATTTCCTCTTCACACCAAATTTTCAATCACGCTCTTAAATTACTGATCGCACAAACCATTGGAAGTTATCTATTCAGTAATGTGTACAGTTCCACATCTGTCCATTTAAAATTCTAATCAGAGTGAAAAAACAACAAAACTACTAAATTTTTTTCCCTCTGAAAGCATTTCATTTATGTCTTTCTTTCAGCAATATCTCAGAAAGGGATGGTAGTACTATAGCTGTCCAATTTCTGATAATTTTGTCATGGTCACTGTCAAGTAAGTTAATTTTTTTCTTTTGCTAACTGATTGCAGAGAATATTCTTTTTCCTGAGACTATTGGAGCAATCTGGGAGAGAAATATGTAAAGTAGTTCTCATGAGCACCATGAGTCTTCCTGTAATCTCTGCCTGCTGTAAGAGGAGCTGTGACTCAATCTCATGTTTAGCACTTCCATCTGAGGATAGAATGTTACATACCTCACTTTATGGCTTGGTACAGCATAAACCACAGTTCAAGTGGGTTTGGTAGTTTAGTAGCCCACCACTATGTATTTATTCCCTACTACTAAGTCTATCTGCAGCAGATGGCAGTTTTGTTTCAAAAGCTAAACGGTTTGTGCTATGATTCCTTGTTTAGGGTCCTACTAATGGTTCCAAATAGCACCACTACCTGCTACAGACACATCCATCAAAATTCCTGTCACACTACTTGATTTCATTCTATAAAATCCTAGACATTTGATTATAATCTTAGAATCATATTAATATTGTCTAGGACCAGAAAAGAAAAAAATGTATTAAACAGGATTTACAAAGGGATTACCTGAAAACGTTGGTGTAAAAAAGTCCCTGAAGAAATCTAGCTCATGCTAAGAACAGCAAGTAAAAACAACTAAACACTAAACAAAACATTTTTAAAGTTATATATGATCTGCAATCTCAATAGAAATTAATTTATTATCTACAAATCACATTTCATGCATTTCAGTTAACTCAAAATAACTCAATCAAAATAACTCAATCAAAATAACCCAGCTGCAAAAAAATCATATAAGAAATATGTTTATTTCAAAAGCACTTACACATTTTGTACACATTTTTATTGTAAAAATGTTGTACAGAGGGGTTACAGTTACATGAGCAAGGTAATGAGTACATTTCCTATTGAGCATTGTGGCCTCCTCCTTTGTTTTCCCCCTACCATCCCTTCCCTCCCACCTCCACAACTAACCCCCTCGAAGTTGTAAAGTTCTTTTTCAACATAGACTTACACATATTTTTGACAAAGTGAAATATTTGTTATCTTCTTCCAATAAGGTAACATCATCTATCATAGCATACTTTTTTTTTAATTTTGGGGGACACTTCAGAATCATCTAAAATCATAATCCTTCTTTATTGCAACAAACAGTTCTTTGAAGTTTTTCATCATTACTAGTTTAGGTCATCTTGCATTACTCCATAGAGACCTCATAGAGACTCCATAGAGACACAAAGCCTCACCTTCAAATGACATTCTGTTGGTTTTATTACATATGTTTTCTGTATCCTCTCATGAAATTAAGAGGTTTAATAAATTTTGAATGGTTGTGTAAAATACAAACAATGTAAAACACAGATTTTTTTTATTGTATTCTCTGGTTAGTCCTTTTATAAGGATTGATTTATTTACTTTTTTATTTATCTGAATGGGATATTTTCTTCAAAAAAATCAGATAAACCAACAGAGAAATAAAGGTCTTCCAATCAGTATTGTTCTCATTAAGTGAAATCACAGAAATATGTAATAATTTCTAATTATAAATTGAATTATTTTTGAAATAAAAATATTCATAATTAAATTTAAAGTAAGAAGTAAAATAAAAACATGATGATATCACTAAAGATTTATGCTACATGCATTTCTAATCCTGAGTCTGTATTATAATTCAATTTATAATACATTGTTAGCCAGACACTGGTGGCTCACACCTGTAATCCTAGATATTCAGGAGGCTGAGATCTGAGCCCAGTCAGGAAAGTCCATGAAACTCTTATCTCCAATAAAACACCAGAAAATCAGAAGTGGCGCTGTAGCTCAAGTGATAGAGTGCTAGACTTGAGCTGAAGAGCTGAGGGACAACACTCAGGCCAAGAGCTCAAGCCCCATGATAAACAAAACGAAAACAAACAAACAAACAAAAACCATTGTCTTCAAATGATATTTTATAATTTATCAAATCATAAACAAAAACAATCTGAAAAATTCGAGGCAAATAGGATGTAATAGTAACTTTGAAAACACTGAAGCATATGAAAACAAACTGATTTCAGTGGACTTAAAGTCCACATATAAACCTATATAATTTAAGGTGCTTTGTCTACTATGTTAAAATTCCTTTTGTCTTCTCAGAACTAAACAAAGTGAGATTTTATATTTTAATATATTAGTAAAGGGATAGCTATTCTCCACTCATATAAATGAGAACTCATATAAATGAAGCTCAGAAAGAAATTAATTACAGTTTCACATGCTGATAACAATAACATCAGATTTCAAGCAAAAAAGGAAAGTTTTGCAGAAGGAAGAACAGAGGAATGATGCAGTCACTAGGTGAAAGTAAAATAAATGATTTGACACATCAGGCATGGTGTGATCCCAATGATTTCAATTATTGTTGATTTGAGATTAAAAACCATTTTTTTTGTCCTTGCTGCAAAATACTAACGTAACAACAGAAAAACAAAAATGGAGAGGGTCAGGGAGAGGGAGAGACAGAAGTAATGGGAGAAAGGGAGAGACAAAGAGATGTAGAGACCGGGAGAGAGAGAAACAGAGAGAGAGGGTGAAGAAGAGAGAGAATGGATGAATAA
Organism: Dipodomys spectabilis; assembly: GCF_019054845.1. Taxonomy (NCBI): domain Eukaryota; kingdom Metazoa; phylum Chordata; class Mammalia; order Rodentia; family Heteromyidae; genus Dipodomys; species Dipodomys spectabilis. Next base: position 16,355,993 of record NW_024870709.1, read on the forward strand.
ATGGATGGATGGGTGGATGGATGAATATATAGTTTTAGTATTTCTCAAATGTTTTGCCAATTAAAAGATATCAACAAAATATCCATGTATTGTTAGATGTCAATTGTTAAAAGTGGAAAATAAAAATCCAACACAGGGGCTGATGGCTTATATTTGTATGCCATGTGAGCTATTCACAAAGCTAAGATTTGAGGATTGTGATTTGAAGCCAGTCAGTTACCTACCTCAAAACCAGAAGAGGAGCTGTGGCTCAAAGTGTTAGACTACTATTGTTGAGCAAAACAATTTTAGGAAGAGCAATCAATCCCTGAGTTCAAACCTCATGACCATCACCACGACCACCACCACCATGACCAATAAAAGTAACTTGCTGTTAAGCAGTGTTTCCGGAAATCAAATACTCTTGTACCTATACTGCATGTTAACATTTAAATTAACCTCAATGGAGTTGGTAGGCAGAAAAATCACTCATTTGCAATCTTTCTAACAGTTTTTAGATTTACAAAGAGTCATTAAGAGTAGATGTTTATAAATTACCACAATTTAGGCTTTTCTCAATGATAATATGAAATTGAGAACAAATAATTATTTTCTTTGTTTTCTTGCTTGTTTTGCTGTTGGATTATTTTCCCTGATATTTTGTTTGTTAAACCCAACATATCACACAATTCAAAAGATAAAATTGATTTTTCGGTTATACAGCATAAGTGTCCTGATAAGTTACAATCAATCCATTTGAAGATAAATTAATAAGGAGTACTTAGTACAAAAGAACCAAAGTATCATGACTATGGAAGGATGTTAAATCACGGAAGTACTACTGATAGGAGAGACTTAATTGCTTCCTTCAGCTTGAATAAGCAATGGGGAAAGAGCATGCTACTTAAGGACAGTAGCATGCATTACACTACAAGAAAGAATTTCTTGGTGGACATTTAGTCACAGAGTGTTTGACACAATTATAATGCAGAATTAGGTAATGTGTTTGGCTGTAATTCTCCAGTCTACAGCAATTCCAGTTCCTTGGTCAAATCTATATTGAAGGCAGAAGACAAAAATCATTCAGTTGATGCATTCTTCAAGATGAATTCTACCTAGACACAGGGCAAAAAAGCAAATTGAGAAAATATGACTGTGCACTCTCTAGTCTACAACTGTATTTATTGTGAAGTCAAATCTTTCATATAAGACCGGGAAAAGGAATGGATAACAAAAAATGGTGACAACCTTGTGTACAAGAGTATACGAATTTAATAGGCATTCATTTCTATTAAATAATTTTCTTTAGTAGATATTTTGAAAAAAAAATCTTGGAGAATCCAAATAAAAAACAATACAACCTTTGTCCGTCTAAAGAAAGTTTCAAGGAAGTTTGTAGAGGGAAGCCGAATGCTCAAAATATACAACAATTCTCCCTTACAGTTGAGTGGAATCAAATTTAGTGCTGTTCATTTGTTTTAAGCATAAAAAACATACAATGAATTATGATATTGATGGTTGTATGGAGAGACAATGGTTGCATTTATGTTATTGATGGCTGAATTTAGACAGAATTTTAAACTTTTCCCATTAATCCAACAGAACTTGGCTATAGGATTAGATTTGTTATCACTGAACAATCCACTGAAGAAGCAGATTGCATTATGTTTATGATGATATCCCTGTAGGCTTACTGAGAACAACTGAATTATTTCTAATACTACACAAACCTAATAATAATTTCTAAGTTCACTGTCAATTTTATCACCTAAGTGCAAATCACTTCACATCATCTGTTTAACCAGAAAGGTATGGTGGGACAAGAATGCTAAAATCCATTTGTTTTTCAAAATATAAACAAAAATATAATCTAAGAATGATTTGAATTTACTCAGAATATAGCATGTATAAAGTAGCAATGTTTTTTCCTTTAATACATATTTTTTATTTTAAAGATACTGTAGAGAACATTGTTACACCCTCCTTTATTTTTCCCTCACCATCCCTTTCCTCCCCGCCTCCTTAATTCCTCCCCTCCCTGCAAATTTGTAGTTTGTTTTCAAAGTAGTGTCTTGTACATCTCATTGTTACAATGGGTCATCCTGTATCCTTATTTCAGCATTTTGTTATTTCCCTTCCCCTTCCCAAATTAGAAAAATGTATATACAAGATGCAGGACACCGGAATCAAATACAGTGACAACAGGAGTAGTATCATGGGGGAAGAACATACAAAGGAACAAACAAACACATAAAAATCACATAGTACATTATAAATACATTGAAAATAACAGTAACAAAGTTAAATCCTCTTATTTCCCTATCTTGGGGCTCATTTCACTTAACATTATCTTATATGGTCATATGTCATAGCTTTTAACCTCTTCTGCTTGTCCTACACATATACAAGTTACTGCAGATAAGGGAAACAATGGGACCTATGTTTCTTTGAGTCTGGCTTATTTCACTTAATATAATTTTTTTCAAATCTTTCCTTTTCCTAACAAATACCCGGTGTCATTCTTTCTGATGGAGGTATAGATTTCCAATATATATATACACACACACACACACACACACACACACACACACACACACACACACACACACACACACACACACACACACACACACTGAGGGGCATCTGGGTTGATTCCATATTTTTATTATTTTATTTTATTTTAACTATGGTGAATAATGCTGTGATTCTTTCTCATTAAGAAACTTTCCCTGGCCAGGAGCCGGTGGATCATTCCTGTAATCCTAGCTACACAGGAAGCTGAGATGTAAGGATCACAGTTCAAAGCAAGTCCAGGCAGGAAAGTCCATGAAACTCTCATATTCTAATGAATCCCCAGAAAATCTAAAGTGGAGCTGTGGCTCAAGTGGTAAGAGGGGTCTCCTTGAGCTGAAGAGCTCAAAGACAGCTCCTAGACCCAAGGCCCAGAGTTCAAACCCCATTACTGACAAAAAAGGAAGAAGAAAGCTCAAAAGCTGCATTTTTCTCTCTCTTTATGAAGAAAGCCATTTCTTAGAAATGTTCTCTTGGAAAATTCTTCCAATTCAACTTTTAAAATTTCTCTCTTCTCTAATTTTTTGATTGCATGTCATTTTTATCCATTTTTCTTTCTTTTCTTTCATTTCTTCTTCTCTGTATCTTTTCTGTCTCACCAGTCTTCTTAGTATCTAATTTTTATTGTTTTAGCTTGTCTTAATTCCTTATTTTCCTGCTACACAAAAAATACAGTTTATATGACACAAAAGTGACAAAATAGACTATTAAATATCTGTAGGTAGAACAAGTTTCATTCACTTATAATTTTTGTCTTACTAGAGGTCAGACTTTATTTTCTAGTTTAGAATTTAAATTAAAGTGGTATGGTATCACTTTATTCTATCTCCCAAAACACATACATAATTAATACTGCATATTAGTACAGCTCAGGGAGAAACTTCCTTAATGGTTGAATTCCAATTTACAACCCATATATAGCTCTATTAGGCTGTGGTTTCCACCTACAGCCATCACAATTCAAATGAAAGTATATATACATATATATATATATATATATATAATATATATATATGCATTAGTGCACAGAAAAGTTCCCTTGTGCTCCCATTAGCCTTATTATGTTCTGCACTGCTTAATTTCATATATGTGACAATGTAGACACATTGTGCTAGAAACCCAGAAGACACCACTTGACACTGGCAGTTTAAAGGGAAAGGCAATAGAAATTATAGGATGTGAGACAAAAGCAGCACATAGCATTAGGTTCTTACTGTGGAAATTATCCACCCTGGGCATTGAGTTTAATTGCAGCAAACAGCTCCAGAAGGCTGCACTTTCATCCCCATTGTAGGTCAATGCACATATTTGCATGGTAGAAATTATTAGCAACTAGGCCTGTCCCCAGGAGAGTTTCCATGATGCTATTCACAGACCATTAACAGCAAAGTTCACCCATGACCAGCACAGACTGAGAAGAAATGCTCTTTCCTTGGGAACAACTATTTAGTGATGGAATGTCAGTCTTTTAGTCAGATTGCTTATGTACATGTGTGATTCGCACAATTTTTTAATGAAATTTTGGAATAAACCTAAACTACTCATGGGCAGAAATGTTACTGGTTTCATTACTAAATATAAAAAATAACTTGTTAACTTTAAGATAAAGATAACAGCGGGCTGAGAAGTTGGTTCAGTGGTAGAGTTCTTGCTTTGCATTCATGAGAGCCTGGGTTCTATTCCTCAGCACTATGTAAGCAGAAAAAAGCCAGAAGTGGTGCTGTGGTAGGGTGCTACCCTTCAGCTGAAGAGCTGAGGGACGTGGGACAGAGCCCAAGCCCTGAGTTTAGCTTCTATGACTGACAAAAAAAACGAAGAAAGAAAACAGGATCTGCTTGTTTGTGTTATTTCATTTTACTGTAAAAGGGTTTCAAGGAGAAATTCTTACTCACTTATTTGTTTGTATCATATCATCATATTCCCTAAGCTATCCTAAAACTTGCTACATACATAGTCTAGACTGGACTGGAGTCAATATCTTCCTTCCTTAAACTCCTGCATGCTAGAGTACAATGTACCACTACATCAGCAAGTAGAAAAGAATTTCAAGGAATCTGAATCAAGAGGTTTTTCTTTCTTGTTATTGTTTCTAACATATTTATAAGGTGATTTTTTTGCTGCATTGTATGCCCCTCCCCCATGGTATAACCTCTGTTTTCACTGTATTTGATATTGGTATAATTTGGGGAGGGGAAGGGAAAAATTCAAATTGTTTAAATAGGGATACATGTGGACCCATTGCAACAATGAAATGTACAAGATGCAATGTGGAAAAACGAACTTTACAACGTTGGCAGGAGGGGGTAGGGGATAGAGGAGATGGGAGGGCAGTGATGGTAAGGTAAAGGAGGAGGCAACGATGCTTGATAAGAAATGTACTCATTACCTTGCTCATGTAATTGTAACCCCTCTGTACCATATTTTCACAATAAAAGAACTTATTAATAAAAGAAAATCTGAAAATGATCTATTTTTATTAAGGACTTTTTAATCACATTGCCAAATTATCCTATTTAATGATTATGTATCATTTCTACTGTGTACTAACTATGATACTTTTCACATTAAACTGAGTGCTACACAAGAAGAGCTTGAGTCTTCTTATGGAACCTATGTACTACTGGCTACATATTTTTTAATTAATATTTTTTAATTAATATTTATGTTCTGTCCTTTATGGTTAAATTTTATGGTTATAAGAACATTTCACATGTGAGCTACCCTTTTAACAAGATGTTAAATGGAAAAGATATTTTTATTGACTCTAGAGTGTTTCACAGTTTTTTTTAATCTTATTAATTTAGCTTAAATAAAAAAAAAATGAGCTGGGTGCTAGTGACTCACACCTATATACTAAAGAGGCTGAGATGTGAGTATCAAGGACATAAAAGAAAGTCTTATCTCCAATAATTCACTTAACAACCGGAAGTGATTTTGTGGCAAAAGTGATTGAGTGGTAGCCTTAAGCACAAGGAGGCTCAGGGACTAACTGTGGCCTTGAATTTAAGCCCCACAATAGAAAAAAAAAAAAGTCCAGCTGGTAGACTGAGGAAGAGGGAAAAGTAAAAGGAGGATGGATGGCAAATATGGTGAAAATACTTTACATACATACCTGAAACGATCCTATGAAGCTTGATGATTGGTTTGGAGGTAGAGAGGGCAATAAGGGAGAGCAATGAGGGGTGATTCATATTATACTCACATATGAATGTGCCGAAGTCCAACCCCCTGTACAACTGACTAATGATACTAAATTGTGTGTGTGTAGGGGGAAACAAAAAAACCAAAAACAAAAAAACACATTACCAATTGGTTAATAACTCCCCAATCCCAAACACCGCTCTGGCCACAACTATTCTGACAAGTCTAAGTGTCTCTGAATATATTTTGAAATGCCAATGTAAATATTTAGCTGAGAAAAAATGTTGACCAATAAGGAATATCTAGATTATACTAAATGGCTATATGAAGTATAATTTCCAACTTAAAATGAAGTATAATTTCCAACTTGAGCATGGATAGGGAATATGATTAATCTTATAATCCAGTCTTACAGTTTAGGCATTATATATATATATCATATTACATTTTTAATATATAGAAGATAAATTTAGAAATTTAGGGGCTGGGAAGGTGGCTCAATGGTAGAGCGCTTGCCTTGCATGCATGAGGCCCTGGGTTTGATTCCTCAACACCACATAAGCAAAAAGAAAAAAAGCCAGAAGTGGCGCTGTGGCTCAAGTGGTAGAACGCTAGCTTTGAGCTGAAGAGCTGAGGGACAGCGCCCAGGCCCAGAGTTCAGGCCCCATGACTGGACCAAAAAAGAAAGAAAAGAAAGAAAAGAAATTTATTTGGATCAAATGTCAAGACTTTAATAAAATATTTCATATACAACACCAAAGAGGGATTAAAAGTTTCTTTTAAAATAAACTGGATGAAATTTTTCATACACAATATATAAATATATTAAACAAATAATTGCCTACCACTATTATGTCTACCATGATTATTTAAGTCCATATTTAAAATGCACTTTTTTATCTTTATGTTAAATATTTAGACTACAATTAATTATTTTTGTGTTAATCATTTAATACTGTAGTTCCTTTTATGTGAATAAAAGCCTCAATGTGATATAAAATGAAATAAGCTGTTCCTAAGCTAGGATAAAATTGGATATATGTATCTGCTGATGTTGACTTGACTTCCTCACATGTCTTCAGGTCAAATAGCTGTTGGTTTATCTAATAAGCCTTGGCTGGTATGATAAGGGCAATTAGATTGCTCTCCGTGGATCTCATCTTTGCAGTCTACTTGATGTATATCCTTTTAATGATAATGGCAAAAATCACAAAGGAGCTAAAAACACAAATAGCTTTTTCAAGAATCTGTTTGCATTTCTTCTGAAATTTTGTTAACCAAGGAAAAGTATTTAATGGAGATCAAGAGCAGAATAATAGTGCATTAAAAATTTATGTGAAAAGGTAGAAATTCCAGGAGAGGTGAATAACAAGGCCTGTAATAAAAGTCATCTGCCACTTCATACAATTTCTTTTATCCTCAATATGTATTAAGCCTACAATAGGAATATGAAGACATTTACAAACAGATTATATATGCTATTATATGTATTATTTTATGTATTGAAGCATATATGTTGTATCATTTGATTCCTTTTAATATAAGCCATAATACATCATGTCTACATAAGAAATACTATTAGGCTTTTCCAGATTTTACCTGTGTCTCAAAATATGGTATGGGAGCACATGCAACTAAAATTCTGACATGGTGAAATAAAGTGGTTGAGATTTGCTTGCTTCAAACTCTCATTTATACCATATGATTGCAGAGAATTTTTTTCTTTTTTAATTTATATATATATATATATATTATTTGCTACTAGCGTTCTTTTTGTTTTTTTTAATTTTTATTGTGAAAATATCATACAGAGGGATTACAATTACATGGACAAGGTAATGAGTACATTTCTTATCAAGCATTGTTGCCTCCTCCTTTGTTTCCCCTTCCCATCCCTTCCCATCTCCCCCCACCCCCACCCCCGACCCCCGATAAAATTGTAAAGTTCGTTTTTCGACATAATGACTTGTACATCTTGTTGCAATGGGTCCACCTATATCCCTATTTAAACGGTTTGTTTTTGCCCTTCCCCTCTACATCAAATACAATGGAAGCAAGGGTTATACCATGGGGGAGGGACATACAAAGCAACAAAGAAATCATCTTATAAATATGTTAGAAACAATTGCAAGAAAGAAAAAAATGAATACTTATCTTGGGGTTCATTTCACCTAACACCAACTTATCTGACCATGGGACCTATGTTTCTCCATTAGAAAGAATGACATTGCTCCATTTGTTAGGAAATGAAAAGACTTGGAAAAATATTTTAAATAAGTTTTTTATTGTGAAAACACTGTACAGAGGGGTTACAGTTGCATGAGGAAGGCAATGAATATCAGCATTATTGCACCTTCTTTGTTTTTCCCCTAATATCCCTTCCCTCCATCTCCCCAACTACAATCCCTCCACACACCTAAATTGTAAAGTTTGTTTTTCAACAAAGTGTCTGATTTATATTTTATTGCTATTTTAGAGGTGATATTCAGAGAGGTTACAGTTAATGAATCAAGTAATGAGTACAATTATTTTTGAGCTGTGTCTTCCCTGTCCTCGCTCTCTTCCAGTTTTTCCCTCCTGTCTCCACACACAAGATTTACAGTTCATTTTCCACATAGTTTTTAATTAGTACAACTGTTGTATTTGTTCGCCCTTTCTCCACTTTTTCTGTGCCCCCTTACCCTACCAAATACAAACATAGAAGCAAACTAGATAAAAGAGAAAGAAAACAAAAACAGAAACAACAGCAACTAAAAAAAAATCTTGTTTCCTTTCCTTGGAGTTCATTTTGTAAAATATTATTTTATGTGATCACATGAACATAAATATTGAGACCTTGTGATTTTTCTTCAAGGGTGAAAAGTTCTGATCTATACCTACATGAGCATTCAAATAACTGTCTAGATTTAGAAAACCTAACTATGTTGTTTGTTTGTGATAATATTTATAAATCTATTCATTCTGGAGTTTTATTCTTGGCTATTTTATAGCTTTATGTGCATTCCTGAAATAAATACAGACAAATGGGAGAGTTTGATTAAAGTTTCACCTTGCACCTTATAGAAATAAACCAGTATTTGCTTTTTTGATTTATGTTACATATCTTTTGAAAAAGAATGATTTAAAACACTTTAAAAATATGGCTATACCTTCTTGGTTATTAAAATGGTAAATGGAAATAAAGAAATCATCAATTGAAATTATGTTTTGCATATTTACTTAAGAATCTCATTATCAGGCTGAGAAAGTGGCTAAGTGGTAGAGCGCTTGCCTTGCAATGCATGAGGCCCTGGGTTCGATTCCCCAGCACCACATAAGCAAAAAGAAAAAAGTCGGAAGTGATGCTGTGGCTCAAGTGGTAAAGCACTAGCCTTGAGCTGAAGAGCTGACGGACAGCACCCAGGCCCAGAGTTCAGACCCCACAACCGGACCCAAAAAAAAAAAAAAAAAAAAAGAATCTCATTATCTTTTTTCAGAGCATTAAAATATAAGAAATAGCAGGATGCCCATGAGTCGTGGTTGTAACTTCTCAAGATGCTGAAATCTGAGGATTGCACTGGAAGCCAGTCCAGGCAGGTAAGTCCAAGAATCTTTTTTTTTCCAATTAACCACCCAAAAGCCCTAAGTAGAGCGGTGTCTTATATGGTAGAGCACTAGTGTGCAACAAAGTAGTTCAGGGACAGAACCCCATCCTGAATTCAAGCCTGAGGAACAGCACAAAAGAAAACAAACTAGCTTTTAAGAAAAAAAATGACAAACAGGTCGTTGACTATTTCTATGAAAAGAGCTGTATTGGACCACAGTCACATATATTCATAGATGTTATATATATTAATACTATATATGACATTTATCCCTGCATTTGTGTGACTATGACAGAATTTCTTGTTGCCAAGACTTTGCAATCTTTGAAACCCCAGATATTTATTATTCAGAAAACAATTTTCCTTACCTTTGAACTTGATGTGTCTGAGAGAAGCCCGAGTTTCATATATAGTTTCCTGCCTATATTGATTAATTCAACACACACACACAAGAAACATTAAGGGAAAATGGATATATTTATCATAACTATTGTTCTTTAGTCATTTAACTTCACCAAATATATATAAAGCAGGATTTGGAAAAAGACAGCTCACAAAGAAAATTGAGAAGTACTTGCTCTTTGACTCTAATTTGTTTGATTTTATTTTGTCTTTTCTTTCTTTAATGAGGCTCTCAAGTTAGTTAGACACATACTCCTACAGTTGAGCTATGCCTCTGGTCCTGAGTTTTGCTAGTTATTTTTCAGATAGGATTTTGCTCCTTGCTGGAATGTGTACTTGGGAGCAATTCACCTGTTAGGCTTCCTGTTCAGTTAGGATTACAAGCATAAAACAACAGTACCTGTCTAATATGTGTATTTCTATGACATATACATTATGAAATGCATGTATAAGAAATAGTTCAGGCCAGGCGCCAGAGGCTCATGCCTGTTATCCTAGCTACTCAGGAGGCTGAGATATGAGGATCATAATTCAAAGCCATCTGGGATAGGAAAAGCCATGAAACTCTTATCTCCAAAAAACAACATGAAAACCAGAAGTGCCATGTGGCTCACAGTGCTCTAGCCCGGAGTTCAAGCCCATGAATGACAGGGAAAAAAAAGTTCAGATATCTATGTGTATATGAGCATACACATACATATATACTATTTCAAATATTTTTAAACACTTAATCAAATTGTGGTTTCATTTTCATGTGGCAATAATGCAGGTACACTGGGGTTGTGAACCCTACCAGGTACTTAGGAAAGTGGCACTTAAAGGCTCTCCCCAATACCTCTAATAAAAGGGATCTCATAAGTTCCATCACTCAATTCTCCTTTCAACTTCAAAATAATTACTTTCAACTTTGATATGGTTTGAAGATAAAATAAACTCTAAAATGTCATTTGAGTCTGCAGTTCATAAGGTGCAGATTTTAATGCGATGAGCTAAGGTATTAGACTGAGACTCACTTAATTTAGAATTCAAGAATCATGGTTATTGCTTTTTATCAAGAACAGCCCATCTTCCTGCTTTTCCTGTTATTAGGGCAGAAATAATTCCAGTAATTTAGGTTTCCCCAACCTTTATCCCTGCTATATATAGTAGTAGTTGTATGGGAAATCTCATAACTTTACTAGGATTCCTTCCTTATCTCCCACAAGGAGGAGAAAGAGGTGAGCACACAACATTCTGTTTAATGTCCTTGGTTATTGCCAGAAAGTTGTCTCTAATATTTTTCAGAAGCATTAGGAAAAAAATCTTTGAATCTCATAATCACATCTGTAAATGGCTATATTCATAGATACATATATGTATATGTGTATGTATCTTAGAAATATGAATAATGGACTAAATGTGAACAATTTTCAAGGTTTCATAAGACACATTCAATAAAAGTATCCTGCTTATTTCTTGCCTTGTCGAAACAATCTGTGATGATAATAATTGCAAAGCTGTAAACAATATTTGCTAATTTAATTAGTGACTAGAGATTGTCATGTGATTCTAAGCTTTTTGTAGTTTCTTTGATTTTCAGTATCATACTTTTGCAGGAGGATTTGAGAGGGAAGGTAGTTTTTAGTGAAGTTGTATTTAACACACAAAATCTTCTTACTTAAGAAAATAACCGCAAATGAGTTTAGATAAGGACTTGGCATTAGCTCTAAGCACTAACCTAAAGTTGACAATTGTCAGGTGATTTGATTTGATGGACATTCAAGATCATTTAATTGGTAAGGAGACTTGAAGTTAAGGATGTAAGATACAACAGCATTACTGGCATAACTATATGACTAATTTCCAAGTTTTTGCTTACATTCTGTCTTCAATCTTCCACAATCAGCATATTACATGTTACCTAGTCTATAGAAAGTATTTCAGCATAAGTGAACATCTTTTTTTTTGGTATAGAAATAATGTAGGTGACTTTTAAAGTCAACCCAAATAAGTCTTGATTTACTGCTGTCTTACTGTTTATTGCTATTGAAGCTAAAGTATGAGATTCTCTTGGATGTATATATTGAAACATGAGCACTAGAAGGTTTTTATGGCCTTTTGGGTATTAAATTATGTAACTTCATAAATAGGTTGATTTACTTTAGCTTTGCAAATGTATTGTCAAAGGTACATTTTACCAGTGCAATGATATTCTGTGTTTGGTTACATCATTCATAAAATATGTTCTCTCTTCTCTTTTATTACCTTCCAGTATTAGTGTTAACATCATCAACTCTATATAGTAATACTGAAAATGAAATAATACAAGGTATACTAAAACTACATTTGAAATATTTCTTAAATAGAGCTAGAACTGTGTACTGACTCTGGGAAGGATCATTTCTAGTGTAACATTTTAACTGAATAATTTTCTGAATCATATATTCTGGCAATAAGATATTTTCTTAATAAACATATTAGTAATTACAAGAGGTTTCTTTTTAGTTTTATTTATTTATTTATTTACATTTTTTAATTGTAAAAATGTTGTACAGAGGGGTTACAGTTACATGAGCAAGGTGATGAGTACATTTCTTATGGAGCATTATTTCCTCCTCCTTTGTTTTCCCCCTACCATCCCTTCCCTCCTACCTTCACAACTACTCCCCCTCACCTTCACCGAAGTTGTAAAGTTTGTTTTCAACATAGTGTTTTGTACATCTCATTGTTACAATGGGTCAAGGCTTCCATAGCTAAATGATGGTAGCTCCTGCCTGTATTCCTAACTATCTAAAAGGCTGAGATCTAAGGATTGTCCTCTGTAGCCTGTCCCAGCAGATAAGTCTGTGAGACTTTTCTCTCTAAGTAACAACCAAAAAGCTGGAAGTGTAGCTGTGGTTCAAGTGATACAATTCCATCATTAAGTGGCAAATCTAAGAGTGTCTAGGCCTCAGTTCAAGCCTCAATACTGGCACAAAAATTGCCTTACATATTAAAGCAAACAGTGTTCAATTGGAATAAAATATTTTGAAGGCTTTATCTTGAAAACTACAATTTGTATTTCCTTTCAAATTCTGTACTGGTCTCTCACAAACTTACCATTTTTATTTAAAAATAATTAAAGTTTAGACATATCAATTTCCATAAAGAGTTTGGTCACATTTATAAATGATGACTTGTTAATAGAAATAGAATGAGGTTTTTCTAATTACACAACTTTCAAATCCTTCATTTTAAATGTCTGACACAATTGACAGTAATTACACATCTCCATTCCATCTCATGCTTTATAGTAGTCATCTTTGTAAGAATATTCAGCACAGCAATGTTTGCTCTTTTACCAAGCATGAGACATTGGCAAATGCTACCCATCTCATCAAAATACTTCTTGAGTAATGTTCATCTTGAAAACAGACATGAGTCTATTAATGCATTTTAAAATGCAAGAAATGATGATAAGTGAAGATATTACCATTAGACAGAAAGTTCTATAAATGCTTCTAGTGTTTGTGATGAAATGTACCCTCAAAGACCATAGTGAAATTTGTAATGAAGTTAATGTGTTAGTTCACTAATTTACATTAAGTCATTATGTGTAGAAAAAAGAGCCAATTTAGGGGATCTCAGCTAAGAAATACTGTTATTGAATAGAAAAATAATTGTTACTTACACGATCCCATTTATAAAACTATTGTTTTGTTTTATTTTCATGCATGCAAAGAAACTACTTAATCAAATTAATCTTCACTCCCCCTCTTAGCTCACATTTTCACAACTTGCTTACTCAACAGCACCTGCTTTACTTCATTGCTACCTTTAAGTAGTTGCAAAAAAGAGTCACCATTTAACAAAGTAGTTGACAAATATGATACATCTTGGTCAGTCTCACCCTTTATTGTGTATTAGTTGTACAAATAGGTTTCACTCTAGTATCTCAGAGGCATAGGTACTGTATTTTGGTCAGAATAACCCTGTCCATTGTTTTTCATCCCTGTCCCAGAATGCTTTTGGTCAACTACTTTTATTGAGACTTTTCTTTATCAGAGCTTTATTCAGAGATGCAGTGTACTTAACAATTATTATCTCTCAACTGTTGTTTATTCTTCTAGCTCCTTAACCCTCTAAAGAGTCCCAACAATAGAATTATGTTTAATATGCCATATACATACATGTTATTTACCTTATATTTTTATGTCATCATAGTATTTAATTGTACTTGTTACATAATTTATTTTTTAACCTGGCTGATTTCATTTAAAGTGTGCTCCCAGTTAATCCATGCTGTTTCAAATAACAATACATCTGTATGTTTTTAAAAATTGTTATTGAAGAGTTGCTATACAGTGAGATTGCAGTTACATTAATCAGGTAATGAGTACGATTTTTTTTCTGGTGCTGGGTCTTGAACTCTGGGCCTGGGAGCTGTCCCTCAGCTCTTCAGCTCAAAGCTAGCACTCTACCACTTGAGCCACTGCGCCACTTCTGGCTTTCTAGTGGTTTATTGGGCATAAGAGTCTCATGGACTTTCCTTCCCCGCTGGCTGGAAACTGCGATCCTCAGATTTCAGCATCCTGAGTAGCTAGGATTACAGGCATGAGCAACTGGCGAGTGGATTTGAACCATGTCTCCTCTTCCCTCTCTCTCTCCCGGTTTTCCTCTCCTGTCCCCACCCAGAAGATGTACATGTCATTTTCCACATAGTGTCTAGTGAATACCACTAATGTGTTTGTTCACCTTTTGTTCCACTTTTTCTGTTCCCCGTTACTCTTCCAAATACAAACAAACAAGTCAAAAGGAAAGAAAACAAAAATAGAAGCAACAGCAACCCCAAAATAGCTTTTGTTTCCATTTCTTGGAGTTATTTCATAAATATTATTTTATATGATCATAGGCACATAGATATCGAGCCTTTGTCAACTACTAACTATGCATATTCTCCTTTGGCCTCAGTACGTGAATGTCAAGTCCTATATAATTTATCATACCCCAGTGTGTGTGTGTGTGTGTGTGTGTGTGTGTGTGTGTGTGTGTGTGTGTGTGTGTGTGTGTGCATTATATATGTATATATACACACATATATATATAGCTTGAATGTATTACATGGTGTCAATGTGTTGAAAGTTTTTAACTATTAATTGTATATTTAGGGATATTAAAATTGATGCATACTTTCTCTATCATGAATAGTACTGAATTGTACTGAGATAAACTGAGGAATGTAGATATCATTTTGTTACTCACTTTCATTTCTTTTAATATATACGGAGTATACAGTTTGCTATCAAAAATCTAGAAATGATGCAGACTTTTTGGTACATGTTTTAACTTTTCTGAATTTTTTGGTCTCTTTTCAAGGAGTTTTAGGGTTTCCTACATATACTATATGATGTACATAGACAGTTTAATTTACTCTTCCTACTTGGAAGTTTATCGTGTCTTCCCTGAATACTCACCCAGGCTTCTTAATACTTGGAAAGCAGTGTATGCACATTCTTTCCTTGCTCCAGATCTTACAATCAAATCATTAAACTTCTTTTATTAATGGTGTGAGCCATGAGTTTTGTATGGCTATTATTCCATGGAGATAAATTCTTTCAGACAAAATTTGTGACAAATTTCATCTAAAGATAATGTTAAGTATATTGATACAATTAATTTTTTGCTATGAAAGAATACTTTGTAATAATTAAATGGAGGATATCATTTTGGAATAAAACATTTAGATAGTCATAGATGTAAATTCAATTGTAGATGTAGGTATAGATAGGTATATATAACTGTAGATAGAGATGAAATGAACATAGATATAAAAAACTATAACCATTTAGGAAATATAACAAGCATAAATTATAAATTAACTAAGAATAAACCTAGAGTTATTGATTCAAAACTGTTGTATGTGGTAACAAAAATTTAAAATAAAAAAGCAATGGGAATAAAATATGCAACTAAATATACTTATGAAATCCTCAAAAAGGCAGTATGTAGGGAATATTAGTATTAGGAAATAAATATTAGGAGAAATGATACTTTTTATTTACTAGTATGTATTCTTTTTTCTTTTCTATTCTTTTCTTCTTTGCCAGCTCCAGGGCTTGAACTCAGTGCCTGAGCTCTGTCCTGAGCTTCTTTTGTTCAAGACTAGCACTCTCACATTTGAGCCACAGAACCACTTCCAGCCTTTTCTTTTTATGTGGTACTTAGGAACCAAACCCCGGGGCTTCGTGCATGCTAGGCAAGCACTTTACCACTAAGCCGCATTCCCAGCACTACTGATATGTGTTTTTTTTTTATCTCATTAGTATAATTACGAACTTTTCTTTGGTAAATTACTTCTTTCCCATATTTATGTATGTACTTCATTCATTAATAGATGGTGCAGACATAATTGTCCAAATGCCCATGATACTAATTTGTGGCAGGGCCTGAGAAAAGTTGATTTATTAAACTGAATGTTTTCATCTTTAATGACAATGAGTGTGTATACATTTTCCTATGAAAAGCATTAGAGACAAAGTACATGTAGCCCATTTCTGCAGTGGTAACTATGGAATACTCAGATATATATTTTAATAAAGAAAAAAGGCCAGAAGATTAGGTTCTTAGAACACTAAAAAATTTTTGCCAGCCTGCTGCATTGGACATCTATCATCTATCTCTCTCTGTACATACATATGTAAGTATGTGCATATATACGTAAATATATTACATACTATAACCATATAAAATGGGCCAATTTGAAATGAAGTAGATGGAAATAATAACTACTTCAATTTACTATAAAGTGCCAATAGGCATTAATTTAACATAATTCTCAGAAACAGATATAATTCTAATAATTATTACAAATAAAAGAAGAAACAATATACAGGGATAGACTTGTTTGAAATATCATTGCAGAGATTCTTCCTAATATTCCAATCATTTATTTGTATACAACAGTTACAAGTCTTAGTGTGAGAAGTGCTACAATATTATTTTCTGAGATATTTTAGAATAAGATTTAAAGGGGAAAGCAATAAAATGACAAAAACCCACCCTCTTGCTATTTACCTCACAATTCTTGAATTAAATTTGAGATTTTGTCATGAGTGGAAAGTGTGATTTTAAATCCTCTTTTAATTACAAAGTATAAACTTTAAAAATCACTCAAGAGAATCAGAGGAATGCAATATGTACATTACTTCCTTTAAGCAATGGTAAGTTGATCTATAGGTTATCATTTCAAAGCAGACTTTCAAAGCATTTTAACATAATATGGGTATATATATATATATATATATATATATATAGAGAGAGAGAGAGAGAGAGAGAGAGAGAGAGAATGTGTGTGTGTATATATATATAGAGAGAGAGAGATTTCAGAGTTACCATAAATTTTTACATTTTGCTATTAGATCTCTTTTCAACATTAAATCAATAAAACAATTTGAAACATCCCTTACATAGTAAAAATGCTAACATCATTTTCACATAACTGGAAAGTACTGGACTATCTGATGGAAACATTGGTGTTATGTAATTAAACCAAATGTCAATATCACTTTAATTATATTCACACTTTTCACATGGTGAACTTTCTAGTAAGAAGCTGTTGAACTAGTTTTATATTAGAATGAAATTAACTTTAATTATATTGTCAGGGTCTTTTACAATTTTAATTTCCTTAGTGCACCAAATTTCTTTTTTTTTTTTTTTTTTTTTTTTTTGGTCAGTCGTTGGGTTTCAGCTCAAGGCGAGCGCTCTACTGCTTGAGCCACAGCGCCACTTCTGGTTTTCGAGTGGTTTATTGGAGATAAGAGTCTCACGGACTTTGCTGCCCGGGCTGGCTTTGAACCGGGATCCTCAGATCTCAGCCTCCTAAGTAGCTAGGATTACAGTCATGAGTCACCAGCGCCCGGCTAACACACCAAATTTCTAGGTAACCATTTTGATGACATGCAGAGAAAATTGTTAGAGAAAAGTTTTATTTTGTATCATTTTTATTTGTAGTATTTAAAGCTAATATCAGGATTAAACAGTTTAATTTAGAGATTTTAGCCATGCTAATTTTCATATTTTCATATTTCAGGAAATGCTAACAGACTGTTCTCTTAACCCATTTCCTCTACCACTCTCTCTCTCTAGCTGACAATATAATTAGGCCCTTGGAGTATGCCTCCACCCAGCACAGCCTTGAAATAACAGTTAAATAATGAATCAGAAAACAATCCTCAAAGATTAGTGGTCAATATTAGTGGTTAAGTTGTCCAATTTTTTTACGTTTCAGTATTACTCTAAGACATGTTTCATAAAATTTTCTTGAAAATTCCCATGGTAATCAGTCCCATTTTCCCATTCAATAACATATGCATATATACTTTATTTGTTTCTGCTCTTTCTTGGCTCTACTTCATAGTTCTTCCCATCATCCCTTTCCAAATAATACAATTGATCTCAGTCCTTTTTTCTGGGTCTGCACAGGAAGGAACCAAAATAGAGTCTACTCATGTTGAAATGTGTTTTTTTTGTTTTTACTAATTTTAAGCCATATAAAGGTCAAACCTATTTCCTGAAATATAAAGTACACTTGTGAAATGCAGTTTCTCAATATGCCATTCAGTGTGTCTAGAATAGTTGTGAATGCTGGAGTGGGAGAATGCTGGGAGAGGTGATATTGACCAAATACACAGTGTGCATACATTGAAATCTTGAATTGAAACCACATTGTCAGACTATTATAAAACCACAAGAAACTCATGTCTTTAAAAAATAATAGTTGTCCTTCCCTAAGGAAGTTCAAACACTTGACTAACAATTTATAGCAAGCCACATATTTATGGAGCTAAAGGGAACAATCCAAATAATTAAATATAATGAAGAATGGTATCTCACCAAATGCCAATATACAAATATGAGAACGAACAAAGTAAAGCTCATAATCACAACCCTTAAATTGGGAATTTTACTATAGATGTCTAATGAGAATATAGAAAAATGAGTAAAGAATCAAATGAATAGTCTATGAATAATATATGAAGGAAAAGTTGTTCAAACTTCAAATTTAGAGTAAAATCATAATCTACATGCTGCAAAACTTCAGTCAATGTCATCATTTAAACAGAGAAATATTTGATTGTGAAAAGGGTGTAAGGAGAAGGGGAAGAGAAATTAAATGAAGTGCAATAGGTACACATGTGCATGTGTACCACACAAAAACACATGTAATGAGATAGCATAAAAACTTAAAACCTACTAATGCCACTGATGCTACATAATGATACTAAAAATAATCTACCAAAAACTTTCCAAAAAGAAAGTAAAGGCCATGTACTGATGGCTCACAAATATAATCTAAGTAAAAAAAATGAGACCAGAAGATTGAAGTTTGAAGCAAGCCTAAGTAAACATGGAGTCCATGTTTAAAATAACCAGCAAAAAAAACAGGATGAAGTTGTGAGTTACATAGCAGAGTGATAGCCAATTAAGTTCAATTTGATATGAATTCAAACAATAATAACAGCAAAAAGAAAAAAATACAAAGAAAAACTACATAAAAACATCTCATACAAAAGATGGATAATAT
This sequence comes from Dipodomys spectabilis, assembly GCF_019054845.1. Lineage (NCBI taxonomy): Eukaryota > Metazoa > Chordata > Mammalia > Rodentia > Heteromyidae > Dipodomys > Dipodomys spectabilis. Next base: position 16,375,214 of record NW_024870709.1, read on the forward strand.
AAACTAAAAATAAAGTATAAAGATCTCATAGTAATGTATGTCAATAAAGAGAAATATAGATAAAATTATAGCACATAGAAAAACTATATATTATACATTGACAGTAACTTTGGTGAAGTAGTTTTAACAAATATATCAGGAATAAAATATAACACTACTACCAATCATTCTAAGACCTATAAATTAAAGTGATTTTGAACAGAAGCCCAGCTTTCATTTTTATTTTAGAATAGAAAAAAAGGAAGGATTAAGAAGTTCACATTAAAGAATTTGTTTGTCACATGTCAAATTTACTTGTTGAGGATATCAATTCTTTTCTCATATAAATGTAGCAAACAGCTAGAGAGAAAATGCAAGTCTTTTTAAAGGATAAAGGATAAACACAAGTTTGTATTATATTTACTCTCAAATGAATACATAAATGAATTTATTTTACATACATTGCACATATTTTTGCTACATAAAATTACCTTAAGGATCAAAATCTTTTCAATACATATATTTTTCTAAAGGTTGAAAGCATTCCAAAAAGCTACAAATGAAGCAAAAAAGTAAATGATACATTATTTTAGTCATATTGAGCTATTTAATGAGATACCATGGGAATAAATTGGAGGATGAGTTTTGTAAAACCTTCATTAATGAAATGAGAAAAAATAAATAGGACATCATTTAAAATCTTTAATTTTGCTGAACTGGAATCTATTTAAAACAGGAAAGGAAATAATTCAAACAAAACCTAACCTAGATAAAAACAAATTTCTACATGACAGAATATTCCCAAACTTAGTTTTATGGGTCTGGAGTGTAAAATCAGTATTATGATCCAAACTCATATTTTTATTGTCATTTGTATGAGCTAGTGTCTGTAGTTCAATAGAGTTGGTGTATTCATATGAATCACTTACTTTTAAGATTTTGGTAATTTTTGTTCCTAATTTAGCATAGTTTTAGAATTAACTGGCCAAAAAAAAGAGTAATAATACTTTTATTAAAGTTCAAATTTTCTTCATCCTTTAATCAACCATTTGTTCAAAAGGATAAATACAAATGAACATACGTGTTTACTTAATAAATATATTTAAGGTAGATAGTTCAATAAAGAAAATGAAATAAGTAAGAACATATATACTTGCTAAATATGTATTATATGAAATTTATAAGTGATTATGCTAAATGAAATGTACACATTTACACTAGTACATATATCTACATATATATATATATATATATGCATTTGGGTGACTGTACAAGGAGTCTGTTCACTGAGACTGTCCAATGACTTTGAATGAGATGACTTTTCATATTTTAACTTTATGATTGTGTAAAAAAAAACATACATTCAGTTGGAACTAGAGGCCAAATTTTGAAACTAATCTTTCTAGTTTGTGACATGGTGCAGTACTTCCTTTGTAATGATGAACAGAGACAACCACAATTCAAGTTGTTACCTTATAAAGTACCACACCATGAATTATTTGCTAACTTCGATTGTTCATTAAATCAATTTCTATACACAGTTACAAATTAATATATTTGTTTGTTTGTTGGCTTTTTTGCTTTGTGCTAGTCCTGTGGCTTGAAAGAGGGTCCATGACACTGCCTCTAAGCATTTTTTCTCACTGGTGCTCTACCACTTGAGCCAGAGCTCACTTCCAGGTTTTTGGTAGTTAATTGGAAATAAGAATCTCAGTCTTTCTTGCCAGGCAGGCTTCAAACTGCATTCTTCAGATCTTAGCCTACTAAATAGCTGAAAATACAGACATGGGTTATGGTGTACTGTATGTGATGTGCTAGTGCATAATATTATTGGAAGTTAAGTGGTCTCAATGTTTTATTTCTCAAAGGGACAAAATAAGAGGGGTGCACTAGAGATATCATGACTTTATAAAGGACCACATTTAGTTATCAAAATTAAGTGTCTTAAGATCAACCTAGATGTTTATAATAGCATTCAAAATGAGAAAACCTAGCTGCAGAGTGTGTAGAATCTGTTCATACTGGAAAAATCAATTCATATACTAGGTAATGCATGCCCAATTAAGTATTCTTGTTACATCTCAAATTGGGAAATCTCAAATTGGTGATTGACACATCAGCTATGAAACACATGATTGTATCCCAAGCATTCCATCATCACAAAATGCTGCCATTTTGACATGAGTGACACGAAACGTATTAAAACATTTTCATATCATTTATATCAAGGGTGCCATTGGTGTTGTATGATGAATGATGCTGTATTTTGTGTTTGGAGCAATTAATAAACATGGTGATTCTCAGAAAGTGTGCAATTTTGAGAAAAAGATAATATTACACATCAAATCACATGGCCAACACAGTGTCACATTGCAATGGACTGCTAATTTTAATAAGTCAAACTCTTCAATAAGAAGTTATAATCATAATTTTGTTTTAAATCAATGCAGTTAGGAATTTCTTTTTGTTTTCTTACATTTTTCTAAGTTGGGATAGCTTCTTAAAGGAAATTCTAGTTTTACAGTGTTTAAAATTATTCTCAAAAATTAAGGCAATGGTCATTAACACTAATAGAGTTTGCTCATCCAGAAATACTTTTAATTTCTAATTTCTTCAGACTTCTTCCAATAGTTCCAATTTCTACATTTAAGCTTATATAAAGGCTTTCTCTAGCTTATGTAAATAATTCATGTAGGTTAATATTTAAGTGAGTGTTATATATGATTTAATGTAGAACAATATTCTTATATTTAAATAATAATGAAATGACATTTAAAATATCAATGCTTTAAATATCAGGCTCTACTGTGCTATGAAATGAAAATAAAAAAGTGAATAATCAAGTACTTCTACTGTAATACTAAGTATCAAATTACTAAGAATATTTTGACCAAGATGACCTATATTTTAAGGTTATCTCAATTCACACACACCTTTTAAAATAAGTAAAGAATAATCACCTTCAGTTTTCATAATTTTTAAATCATAATACTGAATATATTTGTATGTGGTATATATTTTAAAGAAATATCATTAATATAAATGTGTGCTAATGTATATACATACATATATATTTCTGGCAATGTTTTTTTTTCTATCTTTAGGACTTACTTTTCCTAGTTGTGGTTTCTAGCATCTTAAAATATGTGAATTTGCCTAGCTATGAACATTAACCCATGAATTTGAATCTAAATGAAATCAGAGCTGCTTAATATAAAGCAGGTTAAAGGACTCAAGAAAATAAACAAGTAGGTAGAATGAAATATTTAGTCTTTTTAATTTTTTCCTAAAGCACTCATTGGTGTTTATGGGGATCTGTGTGGAGAAATTATCTGTCTTCAGTTTGAAGAAAATTACCTAAGAACTTAGAAAAAGTAATGACAGAGGAGTTGGGAAACACATGAACAATATGTAAGGTCCGCTAACACAATAGTAATAAAAAATTCAAATTGTCATATTTTTCCCAAACCATAAATTTATGTACATCATATTTTAAAATATTACATAGACAAAATATGTCTTTAAATGAACATATTATATATCATTGATTAGAGTCGATTAAAATTCAAAATAACGTTGTAATAAATCCAAATGCAATTTCAAATATAATGTTGGAGGTTACTCAGTAGCTCTTCCTTTTAATCCTATCTACTCAGGAGATTGTGATCTAAAAGATGATGGATGGGGCTGAGAAGGTGGCTCAATGGTAGAGTTCTTGCCTTGCATGCATGGGCCCTGAGTTCGATTCCTCAGCACCACATAAGCAGAAACTGAAGTGGTGCTGTGGCTCAAGTGGTAGAGGGCTAACCTTGAGCAGAAGAGCTGAGGGACAGTGCCCTCTGAGGAACAATGCGCAGGCCCAGAGTTCAGGCCCCATGACCGGCAAAGAAAAAAACAAAAAAGATGATGGATCCAGGCCAAGCTAGTTAGAAAATCAAGTAGAATTAACCTCTAAAATAACTGACACAAAGTAAGTCATGTCTCTTACTACAAGTTCCAGCTAAGCAAGCAAGTAGACAAATGCAAAGCCCTAAGTTTAGTCCCCCAGAATGTTCAAAAAGTATAAATAAAAGATGTTGTTAATAACTAAACTTTTTGAAAGGCTTTACCAAATATATAATAGAAATTATATTTCTTAAATGTTTGTCATTTGCAATCAAGTATCATATTATGACTCCAGAAAGTAGGTTTCCTATACATAGTAGCTTATAGGATTGACTATTTTAAGATGGGTTTAGGAAGAGCACCTGTGAAAGAAAAGAAAGAAAAAAGCAGCTAACCTAAGATCTCTGTAAATTTACTCTTCATTTTTGATACTTTGTCCACATTATGGGATTTTATTAGAGAAATTGATACCTGAGAATGGCATAGAAAATCTGAGGCAAGTTATATTGACATCAATAAGAAGTACAAGTTGTCATGTCCAAAACAAGCTTTACTGCGGGGGTGGGGGGAGGGAAGATTGGGGGGGGAGGCTGGGAAGGGATGTGAAGGGTAAACAAAGGAGGAGGCTGCAATGCTTGATAAGAAATGTACGCATTATCCTGCCTATGTAATTGTAACCCCTCTGTACAGTATGTTCACAAAAAATAAAATTAAATTAAATTTAAAAAAAAGAAAATCTGAGGCAATATTTTCTGTAATAATATAAATGATCATTTCTAAGGAAGATACAAAATCCAAAAAGTTATGATATAAGATTAATTTACAATTCAAGTAGAATACATTGTGTTACTATTATCTGCTACTTTTCCTATATAAGTAGTAAAATAAAAGTTTTTCGCTCAGAAAACATTTGATGATAGTAAAAACACCAACCTAACAACAAGGAACACTATAAATTAAACTTCCCCCATTAATGTAAAAATATAGAAGCTTAATCACAAAAAATGAAACTCATCACGGTTATTCAGAAGTTTGACTCACAAAAAGCCATAGAATTGATAAATGGAATGTACCTTAAGCAACAAAAAATTTAAAAATCTAATAAATAAAATATGCATTTATATTGTGACCCACAACTTGATGAATTTTATGAACAGGAACCACATTTTAAGATAACGTTAGTCTTCACTATTTTCTTAGTAAAGTTGTGTTATATGACAGATTTACTTGGATTTCTATTTAGATGAAGTATTGGAAGTGCTCCCATGTTTGGAAGAGTTAACTTGTGTAAATTTGAATGTGTGTTGAAACTGCCAGCTGCTACACAAAAACTTCATTACCATCACAGCCTCATTTGATAAATTGAACTGTGTTTTCCTCCCAGCTTTCCCCCATAGAGATATTCTTTTTCAGCAAAACAGAATAAAAACAAAACAAAATGAAAAGACAATTAATTCATATTAGTGAAACCCTGAGTGCTTACAATATAACCATTCACATTCTATGGGATAGAGAAGCAAATAACTTTCTATTTTGGTTATTGTTTAGGTAGCAAAACTATCTCAAGCTTTCAAATCTTTAAACTTTCTTTTATGAGATTCACTCTTAAACCTCTCTTGTGTGATCCTCCCTCTCTTTTCTTCTCTACCTCATATATACGTTTACATTTATACATCCAATAATATTCCATATAGAAACAAGCATATAGAATTAGGACAAGGTTAGCCTTATTTATAGTGAGACTACAACTGGATGTATTTCTCAAAGTATTATGTCACTTTTAAAAATGACTTCCAAATGAAATTATTTTTATTAAACTCATATATAACGTTGTGTAATAAAATTACTATATTCCTATTTTGTATAACAGTAAGGTCCTGACTTGAGCTATGCTACTGATACAATCAAACACATCCGATGAAGTACTTACCTTGGGAATTATCAATATTTAGAGGTGTGTGGACATGAGGTTCCTTGAAAGTGCTCACAGATAAGGAGACAGAAGAAATCTCCCATCTCATAGCCATGAACATTGTTTGAACCTAATGGAGGAAAAGAAGGATGATAGATTTGCCAGAAGTTTTCTGGAAAATCTGGGAACACACACTGATTTATTTCACACCCAACAATGTGTAATGTCAAGGGGCAGAAGGGGATTTTCTTAGTGCTACTGGATGGATTGGCTAACAGCCTTAGTGGAGAGGAGGGAGAGGAGAGAGGGGGAGTGAAACAAAAGAACAGCATGTGGAAGAAAACAAAAACAGTGCCCAGAAGATTTGATGGATGGGTGAACACCCATCAAAAGGAAAAGAAGCAAAAGGGATAAAAACATACCATGTAGAGGATGATTTGGTACTGTGTCATGAATATTTACAAGTATTTAAGAAGATTTTTAGTACTTCCACAAACATAATATTGTACTGTGAAGTTTAGATAACTTCACTGGGAAAATATGTATGAGGAAGAAGGGAGATGAAAGGAAGAGTCTGTGTGCAGATGTATGTGTGTGTATGTGTGGTTGTATGAATATTAGGATTTAAACAGTTGACTTCCTGATTGCAAGGCAAGTATTCTAGCACTTAAGCATACCTTTAGTTCTTTTCTACATTTAGTGTTCATCTAGAGTTTCATGTGGTTTTTGTTTTTGTTTTTGTTTGTTTTTCCCCAAAAACTGGACTTAAAATCATGATCTCCCATGTTATCGGAAACACTAGTGTGTTCCACCATGCCTGATTGTTGATTGAAATAAAGTCTAGCTAACTCCCCCCACTTCTCGTGCCCCCAACTGGACTCAAATTTCAATTCTTGTGAACTTTGCATTCTGAATATTTTGGATTACAAGGATGAACCACTACACCCAGCCTGAGGTCTTTTTTTTTTTTTGGTTGTTGTTATATTCTATTACATGCTTATTTCATAGTCTTTACTCATTTTATGTATTTATTTTTATTGTAAAGATACTGTACAGAGGGTTACAGTTACATGAGTAAGGAAATGAGTACATTGCTTGTTGATAATTTTTACTACTTTGATTTTCTCCCATTATCCCTTTCCTCCCTCCCTCTCCCCCCCCCCCCCCCAAAGATGGAAAGTTCATTTCAAACATAGTGTCTTGTGAGTATCATTGTAGCAATGGGTCACCCTTTATCATTCTTTCAGCATTTTTTATTCCCTTTCCCTTCCCCAAATCAGATAAATATCTATACAAGACACAGAGTATCAGAATCAAAGAGACCAATTGCCAGGGATAAAGCAATGGAAAAAGAGAAATGCAATAAAATAAGACAAAAAGAAATAGATACACTACATTGGCAACAATGTCAACAACTAAAAAAAAAAGAAAGAAAAAGAAAAAAAAAGACCTGTTGGTTCCGTATCTTGCACCTCATTTTGATTAACATCACATTGTACATAGCTGTTTAGCAACTATGATTCTCTGCCATGACTATCAAAGGCATATACTAAGCCTTTGTTTCTTTGAGACTCAATTACTTCACTTAATATGCTTTCTTTGTCTTTGTATTTCCTTATGAAAAGGTGATGTCATTCTTTCTCATAGAAGCATCAAATCCCATGACATATATATGTACCACATTTCTTCATCATTCATACTGAGGGGCATCTGGGTTGGTTCCCTATCCTAGCTATGATGAATAATGCTGCGATAAATATATTTGTGCTGGGAGTGTTCCTATGGCCTTCTTTGTGATCATTTGACTAAATGCCCAGGAGTATGATTGCTGGGTCATAGGGGAGCTCTATATGTAGTCTTTTTGAGGAACCGCCATTCTCCTTTCCAGAGTAATTGAACAAGTTTACACTCCCACCAACAGTGCAGTATGGTTCCGTTTTGGCCACATCTCCTCCAGCATCTGTTGTTATTAGATTTCTTGATTATAGCCATTCCAACTGGGTGAAGTGGAATCTCAATGTTGGTTTGACTTGCATGTTTTTTTCCAGTCCTGGGGCTTGAACTCTGGGCCTGGGCGTTGTCCCTCAGCTCTTAGGCTCAAGGCTAGCTCTCTTCCACGTGAGCCACTGAGCCACTTCTGTTTTTTTCAGTAGTTTATTGGAGATAAGAGTCACACAGACTTTCTTGCCTGGGCTGGCTTTGACCTGCGATCCTCAGATCTCAGCCTCTTGAGTAGCTAAGATTACAGGCATGAGCCAACAGCACCTAGAAATTTCCACAGATTTTTATAAGAAGGACTCCCTAGACATAATGTATGAACTATATTACTTATGGATGAGAATTTAGAATATTTTTGAATATGAAGCTGTGTCTCTTTCAATAGTTGTCTATGCACATAAAATAAATGTATAAAAATATATTTGTTTCCTAATATTATAAAGTGTAATAATATATGTACTATAACAAATTTCTTTTTTAATTGAATTTTATTGTCAAGGTCATATACACAGGGGTTATACTTAGATATATAAAGTAATGAATACATTTCTTGTTGAAATTATGTACTATCAGACTAAATGACATTTAATGAGGAACTGCATAATTATTATTTTGAAACAGACTCAGTTATAAAAGGCCAATCAAATCTTGATGAAAGGCATAATGAAGATTTGGACATAAAAGGAAATATTGGAAGCAGGAGGTACAAACAGGATAGTTAGTATACCTAATTTTTGCTTTATCAAGTAAGCTGAAAAATGTATCATTTTGAATTTTATGAGTTATGAAAATTTATATTTAAATTAAAAATTAATTTATTTCAAGCTTTAAAGGCATTTGGAGAAACACATAAATTCTTATAATAGTTTGTTCCTTGCCAATCATAGGCACAATAGCTTATTTAAGAAGATTGCAAAAACATAAATTATTATAGAAGTTAAAGAGAATATGCATTGCTTTGCAGAATTTATCAAATTTTGTGTGTTAAAACTACATCTATGTATAGGCATGTTTGGAGGATGCATACATAGGTCATCATTCTTTATTGATCAGTCATTTATTGTTACTGAATAACAAGAAATGAATAAAATGCAGAGTCTAGTTTACACAGAAAGTATAGTTTTTATTTTAACTTTGATACTGTTTTGCTATTTAGTTATTAGTCTGCATTAGAAAATTTAGACATGCACACTAATTGCCATTGAAGTGTGCAGAACACTGAGAGAAGCAGCAGCAATTTATGCATTTTACAGATTGTCACCTCCAAAACCAGAGTAGATTTTATAACAGAATTTATCTTTTTAATCTTTTTCAATGATATAAGATTGCTGGAAACCCTGGCTGCAGAAATTGTGGCAAAGTTTCTCACAGAGTAGTCATTCAAAACTCATCATCTGAGGAAGAAGAAAATTCTAGAAATACAGAGCTATCAAGTATTCCTTCTCCTGGAGAAGGAAACTGCTTTTAATTATGTGTTGGTTTGGGCTACAATCAAAATCATTTTTATTGCTCTATGATATGTAGAAAATAAATAGGTTTTCCGAATGATTAACCACCTTAGCTTCACTCATATTATTATTTTCAAAGCCATTTATTCTGGGAATAGGCGGGAACCATCGCAAAATTTATAAAACCATTTGACTCCGGAGCTGTTGCTATAAATAGCTCCAATATTCTCATCTTTCCTAAAGATTACTCATCTTACTTTTCAAAGCAGTAGCTAGAAGACAACCTATGTCTTTGCAAATCATTTATTAGTGACATAAGTTGTTACAACTTATGACCTGAGCATTTATTTTTCCTTCTGTTTTTCCCGAAAAGAGGGAATACGTGTTTCAATCAAATAAGTCATAAGGTCGTCCATTTGGACAAGAACACAGTAAAGACTCACTAAATTCCAATAAAGATCCTCAAAATCATAAACCACAAACATTAGATAGTACATCATATGTGGATACAAATAATTCTATTAATCTTAGAACCCAAACTTAAAAAAATAAATCATTGGCTTATATGGAAAGAGTTATAGTCATCTCATTGTTGAAAAATATAGTTTTTCCTGATTACCTGATGTTTTATCAAATGAATAGAATGCGAATATAATTTTGTTCTCTTCATTGCTGTAATTTATATAAATTCTTAGCAGCAAAGGACACAATAAAGGTATATCCAGTATTCATGCTATCTATCTCTACAACTTGGATGGCAGTGCTACTGTAGTCAGAAAGAACAGTAGACAAATAAGCTCAACTTCTTATTCTTATAAAATCCAGAAGAGAAGAGAGAGATGCCAATTCATGTTGTCTGTGGTCTTTCAATAATAAACCTCACTGTTAACCTATTATCCAAATGTATCACATCTTGATCCCTAAATAAAACAACATTAGAAATACAGATGAGTTTATATTTATTGACTATTGCATGGCATAATCATTTAGGGAAAAATAAACAAACAGTGCTTGTGAGACCAGGTCTATAAAACTCCTCCAAGGGTAGCTCTCTGCAAACTTACAGTTTCAGAAACCACAAATACCACATTGTCAAAGTCCCTTGGATCATGTACACACCCATAGGAGGATGCATGATAGAATTTTCTTGCATCATAATAATCCATACACATTGATCTTTTATTCATACCTATAATACCTTTCTCAAACACATATCTTTTAGAAATATGGATTTTTGTTCTTCTATTATGGTATCCATAGGCTGAGAAAATAAATAATTCTACACTACACCGATCACTGTATTTCCTCAAATATTCTTTATTAGCCTGCAATTCTTCAGGGGTTTCAGTTTAGTTTTACAAATTCTTTCCATTCTTCATAATATTTTATAGGAATGAAAGGTAAAAGTAAATGTATGGGCTTAAAACGTTGGGTTTATTAGTTTGAGACATTGAGATATGTTCACATTCTGTCTTTAATGTACTTCTCAGTAAATGCTAGTAGTGAACATGTCACATGAACAACTTCTAGTTTTTAATGCTAGCAACTGTTTTTGTCTCAATGAATTGACATTTGTTTTATGTCATTGCCATGAAAAGGTATTTCTTTTTGCCAGAATAAAGTAATATAACTAGTTATAAAATATACCATTAGTATTCATGATTTCATAATTATGCCAAATATTATTGGGAGATTATTTTGACCCTGTGCTTTCATATGAACCTTTATTGTAAGCTCCCACAGAGCATGCATTTTGTGAAATGAGAAGTTACTTATAGACACTTATTCATCAAATCTTACGTTTTAGCTCTTTTAAAAATGAAACTATTGCTGGGAGCCAATAGCTCATGCCTGTAATCCTAGCTACTAAAAAGGCTGAGATCAGGGGATCATGGTTCAAGTCCAGTCTGGGAAGGAAAGTCTATGAGACTTTCATCGTCAATAATCTACTCTGAAAAACTGGAAGTTGCTCTGTGCCTCAAGTATCCCTCTGCTCAAGGACAGGCCCTAAATTCACGCCCAGGATGAAAGAGAGACAGACAGACAGACAGACAGACAGACAGACAGACACAGACTGATCCAGACAGATAGAGGCAGAGAGAGACAGAGCAGAGACAGAGACAGACAGAGAGAGAATTATTGTATTTTTAGGTCCAATACTAGAACTTGAATATGGTACATGATGCTTTTGCTCATTGGCTAGTGCTCTACCAAACAGAACCTCTAGCCCAGAGATTATTTTCTAACACAATATATTTATGAATGAATAAATTCATTGCATGCATTGAAAAATACAAAATTGCCCAATCATTAACTTTGTGAGGAAAAACTTACCTTACTAAGAATTATAAACCTTATCATGTAACAAATTAATATATCTATATTTTGACAAAATGCAACTGACAAATTCAATTTGGCCATAAAATTGGCTCATCAAGTAGAATTATTCTCACTTGTAGAAACTTTTATAATGTCCATGAAATAAATTTATTTTAATAATATTGATTTGATGGTATGCTTCAGATTCTTTCTTAATCCCCATGCTTATGTCACATTTTATATCCTAAGAAAATACTGAGCTTTAAAGTTAAATTGTGCACATATAAAAAATAATGAAAATGAAAAATAATAAAAATTATCACCTTTTATACTCACACTGAGTATAAGGGAGTAAAATAATAAGAATGAGAATAGCAGTGGACACCATCAGCAAATAATTCCTATATTATTTTTGAAGTCTCTCTATACAATATTTTTAGATGAATTATAATTATGTTGTTATGACAATGGTTTTAATTCTTTGGGGATTAATTTGTAAAGGATTTCCTTAGTTCCAATAGAAAGTCTATTGACAATTAATTTGAGCTCTGTTCATACTGAGGAATGCATGAGTTGAAATTGGTAATTTAATGTGAATCTCTCATTATTATCTCAACCAGCACACATAAGGACAAGCTTTTAACTTTTCCCTACTTCTAGGTGCACTGAACTAAACATACACTTTAATTGCTTTATACGTTCTCACTTGTACTGTGCTTAATGATCTTTTAAAAATAATATATTCCTTTTCCTAATGGTTAGAATTTAAGTGGTTTAAAGGATATAAATCAAGTATACATTTCAGCCATATTCATAGACATTTAATCATACTATTTCATCAAACATTATTGGAGAAAAGTTCACCAACGGTGTCCTATGAGCTTAGAAAAATGTAGAAGGACTAAGGTATTTCAAGTGATATCATAATAATGACTCAGAAAGTGTAGTTTCTATGCTGCCAGACTGACATGAAAATTTGCATAATCCTGTCATCTCTACAAACTGAACTCTATTCCTGGACTTAATCAAACTTAAATTTTACCAAATATACTGTAAAACAAATGCCATTGCTTTCCTTGTCACTATTACATGCATAAGGAAATGTTATGAATTATTATAGTGGTGAAACTTACTTTCCAAAACATTTTATTTCAGCTCAGAATGCTTTATTGTTTAAATCACATGCATTAATCTCTCATCTTCCTCAGTTAAATTATATAATTCACAAAAGGCATACAACATTTATGACAATTTTCATTACTCTTGATTGATTTTTAGAAATTTGATGGTATGATTCGTTTTAATTGATGGCATAGAAAGCATGCATATCAAACTGTACTATAAATCCACTGTATTAGGAAATTCATACAATATTCTGTACTTGTTGCTAGAAGGCTTGACTCAAAATTTTTATTTTTAGTTACATTCATTGGCAGCAAGACATTTTGTTGAAGGATGGCCATTGCCATAATTATTTCATGCAAGCATAGTCCAACCCCTGTTCCTGAATTCAGTCATCATTATGCCCATCCAACAATCTTGGCATCCTTAGCCTTCACAGAATAAATTAGAAACACAGATGGATAATCTGGGAAATATTCCACATGAATATTTTTAAAAGCACAATTCTTGTCAAGGTTTTATAAAGCATACTTTATAGTTTTAATGAGCATGATTCTGATTATGAACTAACATTTTCAAAATAACACTCGATATTAGGAGATATTTTAAACATATTTATACAACTCCATGTCTTTAAAAGCCAAATTGGATATCTAAATTGTTCTTTTCAGGATGATTTTTAATATTGAACTTTATTTTACTGAGAAGAAAAGACATGCTTTAGCATAAGGAATTCAGGGGTCATATTTGTCTAGTCTTTAAGAAATTCTTCACTATTCTGTAAAAAAAATATTTTTAAAAAGCTGGTGACTGCTAATTCCAACTACTTAGGAAGCTGAGAGCCGGCCATCACAATTGAAAGCCAGCCCAGGCAGAAAAGTCTGCAATACTCTATCTCCAAATAACCTGAAAATTGCAGGAATGGAGTCAAATCAAGGAACAGAGTATCAACCCAGCAAGTATTAAAAGCAATTAGGGGTGCTGTGTTAAAACCTCACAGTAGCCTTATTTTAAAAATCAGTTTCTTAGAGGAGAAACAAAGGAGGGGGTAAAGATGGTCAATAGGAAATTGACTCATGACTTGGCTCATGTAACTGTAACCCCTCTGTACAGTATTTTTACAATAATATGCATATGTATGTATGTATATATATATATATATATGTGTATATATATAATCAGTTTCTTCTTGGAAACTTTAGTAAAGGTAGTATCTTTAGCATGGTTTTCTCCAGTTTCTACTTACATAACTTTTTAAAATTTTCCCCATATTTATCTTTAAAAGATGCAATGTATCAACTTGGGCACCTGTGGCTCAAGCCTGTAATCCTAGCTAGTCAAGAAGCTATTTTTTTCCCTTTATCCAGGTGCACATTTTGCCACTTCTCTGCCTTGTATGTTACAGAAGACTGCCCTCTATGGATTGGTTTACATCTGAGGTGAACTGGCCTGTTTTCACATTGCTTTATCCCAAAAGGATAGATGAGTTGAAAGTCAAAGGAAGAATAGGAAACAGGTGATGTGTTTATAACTTGGAATCTGTAGAAATTGCCATTTTGAAGAAGTCTCATTTATGTATTTTAAAACAACTGCTACTCTACTAGATTATGCCATCATGATAAGAGTTGAAGAAAATCTCTCAGGACCTAACAGATAATGTTTTCTTTTTGAATGATCAGAACTAAGGAATGGTACGGTGGTTCCTTCTCCTTTTCTTTTCTTTTTTTTTTCTATTTTACTGTTGCCGTGATGTTGCCTAAGCATAGGACCAAGGTGACTGTAAAAAGAAACCATAAGGGGATAAATTAAACAGTGAGTCAAGGTACATCTTGATTTTTCTTTGCTTTTATATTGTTATGTAGTTGTACAAAGAGATTTCAGTTCATTTCCATATGTGAATACGGTGCATCTTGATTATCTTCACTTTCAGCACTCCCTCATCTCTGCCAACCCCATTTATCGCCTTATGGGAGAAGATTTTTGCCCCCTAGATCAGACAATGGTCCAATGTCCAGAATATACAAAGAGCTCAAGAACCTAAGTCCTCAAAGAACCAATAATCTAATAAATATACAGCCAAAAGAAATAGATTTTTCCAAATGCTCAAACTCTCAGTCCATAAATGAAATGCTAACCAAAACAACACTGAGATTACATCTCCTCCAGGTAAGAATGGCCATTATCAATACAAACGACAGACATGGGCAGAGATGTCAAGGAAAAGGAATACTAATTACACTCTTGATGGGAATAAAAACTAATGTAGACCTTGATTTATCTCTGTCACTATCTCACAGAGACCAAATCCTGGTCAACACTTCATGAACTATTGGATATTAGCATTTGTGGGATTGTTATTATTTTTTATGTATCTGTATATATGCACAATATTACATTCATCTCTAAGAATGAAAAACTTTAGGAGACCAGCCTTTTAGAAACTGATAGAAGTGAGTCAAATATATAAAATCTTCTTTATTTTTGGGGGGGGGGGTAACATGCTATAATTTCAAAATGAAAACTAGTTTTTAAATATTCACATGTTCACATAAAATAATACTTATTAAGATGAACTCCAAGAGATGGAAACAAGAGAATTTTTTATTTTACTTTTTGTGGTTCTTTTCTTTTAAACTATTTTTCCCCCTTTTGTTGCCATTTTTGAGTTCTGTACCTTTTATCTGTATGTAAGTTTAACTGATTTGGCGAGTAAGGAGGAGCATAGAAAGGTTGGGAGAAAGGGTACACCAACTCAGCAGTGATACTCACTAGACATTATGTTGGAAGTGAGCTATGCAACTTAGGGGTGACTGGAGTTGTGGTGGCAAAACCAAGGAGAAAAGGAGGGAGGGAGTGACACTGGTCAAAAATAAATGTTCAAACTGTTTAAAACACTGTTCAAAACTCAATACCTAACTTATGTAATTGTAACCCCTCTGTATATAACCTTTACAAGAAAATAATTAAGTAAAAAATAAAAATATTCCTATTGAAAAATACGTCAGGATCTAAAGTAAAAAGAGATATTAAATCCACCTGAGGGGTGGGTTTAAGATATAGAGACTTGAAGAGGTTTTTTTAGGTTCTGTATAAAAACAAACCAAAATTATCCTTGGGAATGATTTCATGACGTCTGCTTCCTTAACTAAATGTCAATTCTTTTTTGGTGCCCTGAAGAGACACTTAAAACTCCAAATGTTCCTCCAAAGTTCAAATGACAAATGTATGCCATCTGCAAACTGCAATTGAGGACATTAAAATATGTCTAAAAGGTTACTTATCATTTACTCTTAAGATGTAAGTACTATTAAGGAAGCAGGAAAAAGTGTTCCTCCAAATATAAATTTGAAAAAAACTAGCTATTCTTTACATTAAAAACACATTGCATGCATCAGAGAACTAAGGCTGCAGGCCACTTAAATCTCCTGAAGTTTATATAAGGACAGGCATCTCTAAAGAAGGTGAATGAGAAAAGAAGCACATGAATGGCAATAGAACAGGCATGTGAGCAAGTAAGTTTAAATTAAAATTTTCATGAATTGCTAAATTACTGCAGTTTTTCATGAGTGTATAGAATCACAGGGAACAACAAATAGACTTTTTTTAACCATTCTCAAGACACTTTTCAATAGATTTTTTTCATTAGTTGCATATGAAATATGGAATATAAAATATAAAAACAGCTGGGAAGGTGGCTCAGTGGTAGAGCACTTGCCTTGCATGCATGAGACCCTGGGTTCGATTCCTCAGCAACACATAAACAAAAAAAAAAAAAAAAGCCTGAAGTGGTGCTGTGGTGCTCTTCAGCCTTGAGCTGAAGAGCTGAGGGACAGCGCCCAGGCCCAGAGTTCAGGCCCCACGACCGGACTCCCTCCCCCAAAAAAGAAAATAAAACAGAAACAGATTCTTGTTAGAAGGCTGAAAGAGATGCATGTGGCTTTTGTAGAAAAGGAAAGAGCCCTCTCACAAAGTTTTCGCTCAATAAATGTAATCAAATGAAAATAATGTAGAGTTCTAAATAGTATAGTGTTAGTCCAGAGTCTTTTCCTCCTTAAATGAAAAGAATAACTTCTGTAGCTGTGGTAAAGAGAAATAAGGTGTAAGGTAGGTGAGAAAACTATGGGGACAGTCAAAGTAAATTACTCTGAATCTCGACCGCTGATGAAACCACAACATGTCTAAAGGAATAGATCAGTGCAACAAGTCAATTTTCTGAGAACCAGTGATTAGAATTCCACAGTACAAAGTCTGTGTGAGGGAAAAGGTTCACCAATAAGCTTTCTTGCGTGGTCAGCACACTCTCCATAATAAAAAGCTCAAATGTACAGGGACACATTCGTTTCCAAGTATAAATATTAGGCAACTCAGTGACTACTACCCTACTGACAACAATAGTCTTCTTATCAAAAACATAACATGTGCATCTACAAATATTTTGTTCTAAATGTATTCTAGTACTTGGATATTGGATGGCTAAGCAAATGTCTGTATTGAAAATTCTAGGAAAACACCCAAATTATTTTACATTTGGTATAAATAATGCTATCATGTTTATGATACAATAAACTTTCATGCAAAATTAGCTCAAACAAGTTTTGATGCCCAAACAGCTTAAAATATCAACAACCCACAAAAGAATGGTCCAAAAATACAAACAAGTAACAAAAATTTTAATTGTAATTCAATGTGTGAATCAAATGTGTCATTCTAATTAAGATAGATGCACTATTAAAAATTAACTAAACTACAGCTGAGTTCCTCAACCTATTGGACTTGTGGCCAAATTTTCCTATCATCTATTATTTAATAGCTCATTAG
Source organism: Dipodomys spectabilis (assembly GCF_019054845.1). Taxonomy (NCBI): domain Eukaryota; kingdom Metazoa; phylum Chordata; class Mammalia; order Rodentia; family Heteromyidae; genus Dipodomys; species Dipodomys spectabilis. Next base: position 16,392,695 of record NW_024870709.1, read on the forward strand.
CCAATAATGATTGTTTTGCATTTTCCAAGTGGGCTAAATAATGAGTAGAATTATATTCTATTATACACAAAATTATATGAAATTCAAATTCCATTGTCCATATTATTCTTGGAAATTTTCCATGGCTGTTCCTTCATTTATTATTTCTCACTGGCTATTTTGATATTATAAGAAGAAATAAACAATATGACAAAGAAACTTCTAATACCCATACATATTCTTGGCGAGCATATTATTATAAAGTAATGTAACTACAGCTTAAACTGTATTTCTTTTAGTGTGGATTTTAGTGTTACACCAATTTGTTTATTAATAATGCATACCTATTATGTCAAAAGAAGCAGATGAGAGACAAATATAGTCTTTCAATGTACATTTCCAGTGTGAATTCATTTGTGATTGAATCTTACAGCAAAAGTTCGCCTTTGGTAGGTAACCTCAACATTTCTGTAATTAAAAAGTACTATATTAATTGATATTGCTAGACTAAGCAGTATTTACTATTTACAACTCATAGGGAGTTATGGTCAGAAGAAAATAGGAAATAATTGAAAATTCATCAGAAAAATCCAAAACAAACTATATATATATATATATGTATACATATACATATATATATATATATATATATATAAAAAACAAATACATCACTCTGAGTTCCTTATTTATTGACTGAACATGATATGTCATTTACTGGTGACTAGTTAACTAAATTGTATTCCACTACAAAATAGATAGCTATGTTAAAACAAAATAAGGATTTAATTAATAGCATTAATTTTTCAACAACAATCATTGCTGGAATTGTTTAAGATATTGAGGGTAATGTTTATATTCCTTTTTATTAAAGTCAAAATAATTTTAAATTATCTTCAAAGATCCTTGATAATTCAACAAGTACATTTTTATATTGCTTTTCTAGTGAATATTTTAATATTCACTAGATAATTAAAATATTTAATATTAAAATAAAATGTTAATAAATAAAATATTAAAATACAAAGCTAAAAGTAACTAAAGTAAGGAGCTAACTTCTGAATAATATATTTCACACAACTACAAGTTCATCTATTTGCAAAGCAGTTGGATCAGCATTAAATTTACTACATGCATCCTGAAGTAAGAGCACTAAGATGTGTTAATAAATATGTAAAAAAAAAAATTAGAAAAACTAATTCATAAAATGTAGCAAACAAAATTTTATGGTCATTTGATTAATCATCAGTAAATATGTTCAAAAACACTTGAATAGACTAAATGTAATTTTAATTAAAAGATGTTAATTATAAACAATTTGTTTTTAAAAATCATCAGTTATATCGCATTTTCTCCAAAATAGAGGATCATTATATAGACGTGGATTAACAACCAGAATTTTAATGGTTAGTCATAGTACTACTGTGTTTCCATTTAATATTTTTTATTTCCTAAATTAATAAAATGACTTCACTATTGAGAAACACTAAGTTGCTTTGGACTAGGCTTTGTGTGAAGAAGACATGCTATTCCTAAATAAATGTAGTCAATCATGATGAGAAAAAAAAAGAAAAAAGAAAAACCCAACTCTTCAGTCACTTAAAAGACAATGCCAGAATTAATAACAAGTTTTTTTTTTTGTGTAGGTCTTCTGTTATAAACATTTTTAAAAATAAAATATATACTCTGTTGAAATAACACAAAGAACCACATTTAGAACAAAGTGACTATCAAAGAAAATTCAAACTTTAAAGAATTCAATTCCCCAAAAATCAACAAAAGCAATAAAAATGAAAAGTATATGTTGTGATGAACAAATCTAAATATGTCTAGAACCAGTGAAACACAAGTGACCCAGAAATAAATCCAAATATTGATGGTCAAGTGACTTTTAACAAGGGTATAAAAGGCAGAAATTGAAAAAAAGGATATATCTTTTTTTTTGGTCAAGGTGTTATAGTTACATTAGTAAGGTAATAAGCAAATTTTTTTTATTGTGAAAATACCATACAGCGGGGTTACAATTACATGGGCAAGATAATGAGTACATTTCTTATCAAGCATTGTTGCCCCCTCCTTTGTTTACCCTTCCCATCCCTTCCCCTCTCCATCCCCCCCACCCCCACACACCCCTACCACCACTCCCCCACCCCCTTATCCCCCTCCCTGCCAAAGTTGTAAAGTTCATTTTTCGACATAATGTCTTGTACATCTCATTGTTGCGATGGATCTGTATCCCTACTTAAACAGTTTGTTTTTTCCCTTCCTCTCCACAAATCATATCAACATCAAGCAGAGTGAAAGCAGGGCTTGTATCCTGGGGGAGGTACATACAAATCAACAAAGAAATCATCTTAAATATATGTTGAAAACAATCGCAAGAAAGAAAAAAAAAAGCAAAACATTTGAATCCCTATCTTAGGGTTCATTTCCCCTAACATCAACTTACCTGACCTTGTCTCAGACATATACTAGTTATTGCAAATAAGGTAATCTATGGTACCTATGTTTCTTAGGGCCTGGGTTATGTCACTTAATATAATTTTTTCCAAGTCTTTCCATTTCCTAACAAATGGGGCAATGTCATTCTTTCTCATGGAGGCATAGAATTCCATTGTGTATAAATACCACATTTTCTTGATCCATTCATCTACTGAGGGGCATCTGGTAGAACTTGTTACACCATCCCTCATTTTTCTCCCACTTTCCCTCTCTCCAACCCCCAAAGGATATATCTTCATTAATATTTGTGAGAAAAATACTTATCCATATTTAAGAAATTCATACTGAACATTTATCTAACACAATAAACAAAAGTTATTTCGTTCTTAAAGATGGAAGTCCTGAACCCATAAACCTATTCAAAAAGTCAAGTGCCAGTGGCTCATGACTAATATTACTTACTCAGGGAGCTGAGCTCTGAGGATGGAAGCTCGCAGGCAACCCAGAGAGAAAACTCTGAGAGACTCTTAACTCCAATTAATCACGAAAAAGGTGAAGATGGACTTGTAGATAAATGGTAGAGTACTATCTCAAATGTACAGTGGCCAGGCCCAGAGTTCAAGCCCCAAGACCAAAACTCAAATAAATAAATAAATGAAATTAAAAGACTATTAACAAAAAATCATCAAGGAAGACACAAACCAAGTCCTAGATGCAATCATGTTAGAGGTCAAAGGTCATAAGCATCCTCTCCATTGCATTCTAAGAGGCACCTAATTCATCCTACTGATTCCAAGAATGAGCAACCTAATGAGATTATGTTTGATTTTAGCTCTGATCCAATATAGTGAAGTACTGGGAAAACTGTACATAAATTTGCATTTAAAATATCCTTTATAACTTATTAAAGTGTTGTTAAAAGGATTTTTATTTACTTATTTTAATAGTCTGTTTTTTCTTAACAGAGAAAGTAATTTTATTTTAATTTTAGGAATAGATTTTTGAAATAGGGCTAAAAGTGGGGACCATTATAAAATGATAGTATGAATAATATGTACTTCTGGAAAAAATGAACCCTCAAATTTCAGGAATTTTTCCCTAAGTTTTTATATTTCTTAGAGTCAAAAATCTGTGGGAGGAATACTTATGCAAATTTGAGACCAAATTATGTAATATTTATGAAAGATTCTGTAATGCTAGCACTGGTAATTTTATCAAAATGATTATTAAAATTCTTAAAAAGGATTCAAGAAACCATAAGTAAAATGACTATGGTAATGACTTACTCTTTCTCCTATATTGAAGTTAGTTATTAATAAAAAAATATTAAACTGAATATTGTTAAAGTTTTGAGACAGAAAAAAATGGTGTTTGAAAAAAAGTAGTAACAAACTGTTGGTGGTTGTTTCAATTTAGTAGTAAAATTGTGGCCAAATTTTAAAAGTATGCGATATTTGGGAGGTACAAAATATACATTTTAAAGAATTGTCATGCTTGAAGGTAAAATGCACATGATATTGATCAATTTATCAATCATTTATTTACTTGTTAATTCTTCAGATATATGCTTCCATATTTTCTGTGTCAGAATCTGTAAATATCTTAATGAAACTTAGTGTTGGACAATAGATACATGGTTCTTGTTTAAAAAAAAAAAACTATGGAGGGGCTGAAAGGTGGCTCAGTGGTATAGCACTTGCCTTTCACGCATGAGGCCCTGAGTTTGATTCCTCAGCACCACATAAGCAAAAAGAAAAAAGCCAGAAGTGGTGCTGTGGCTCAAGTGATAGAGCACTAGCCTTGAGATGAAGAGCTGAGGAACAGCACCCAGGCCCAGAGTCAGGCCCCACGACCAGAACCCCCCCCCCTCCCAAATAGATCAAGAGTTTAGTTTTATATAAAATATATTTAAAGTGTGAGATACTTGAGAACACCATAAATTGGTGTACCTAAAATAGAATATCTATATCTATCTAGCTATAGATAGATATCTATAGCTAGATAGATATAGATAGATATAGATATCTATAGATATCTATATCTATCTCTAATATATATACATATATATATATATATATGTATATATATATATATATATATACTTAGAGTTGGCAAAAGCTATCTGAACTACAGAAATAAATTTGAATAGCACTTTACTCTAAATAGTATGTGAAAAATATCTATTTAGGGGCTGGGAAGGTGGCTCAGTGGTAGAGCGCTTGTCTTGCATGCCTGAGGCCCTGCGTTCGATTCCTCAGCACCACATACGGAAAAAGAAAAAAGCCGGAAGTGGCGCTGCGGCTCAAGCGGTAGAGCGCTAGCCTTGGGCTGAAGAGCTGAGGGACAGCGCCCAGGCCCAGAGTTCAGGCCGCACTACCGGACCCCCCCAAAAAAAAACAAAAAAAAAACCTATTTAGCTCATTAACTATACAACATTTTATTAAAAAAAAAAAAAAAAAAAAAGCAGGGGCTGGGAAGGTGGCTCAGTGGCAGAGTGCTTGCCTTGCATGCATGAGGTCCTGGGTTCAATTCCTCAGCAACACATAAGCAGAAAAAGCTGGAAGTGGTGCTGTGGCTCAAGTGATAGAGCCCTAGCCTTGAGCTGAAGAGCTGAGGAACAGTGCCCATGCCTGCAAAAAAAAAAAAAAATCAAATGAGCAAAACTGGTTTTAATATTTAGAGTGAAGGTAGACAATTATTAATAATAGTACTGGGGAATATTACTCCCTTTCTTACCCTTGTATTTACCCTTCTTTATTTTCCCTACTTACACAATTAATTCTTGCAAAAAAATGAAGTAACAATGATTTTTTATATGGACTGGTACTGTTTTCTGGAACACCAGTTTTGTTAAAAATCTCTAGCAAAAATGAAGTTAAAAACAACCATTCATTTTTCTCCCTCAATGTTTGTATATGTCATAGGATGGAATTATGATTCCATCAGCTAGCTAGAATATCATTTCCTACTAATCATTAAAAATATTCATGTACCAATGTGCGTCTTTGTTTTATTTAAGAATATCTTACATATTTATTTTTTCCCTCTTATTTTCTTTACATACATACAACTAGAATATATACCCAATTCTGCATACGCATACATGCATAATGAGAAAAGATGTATTGCTTATAATTTTTTTACAATAGAGTTCAAATTTCCAATATATTTGTATTTTATAAAATTTCAAAATAGAATCTATATTACTGGATTTTCAATTTTGAGAAATTTGAAATTACTTCTTTCCTTAAACAAGTTCTCTAAAAATTAGTGATGCTTTTTTTTCTTAATATCAGGTCTAAACAGTATTTATTCAATTAATTTTCTAAGCTTTACTCTACTAAATAGGGAATGTGGTTTCTTATTAAAATAATATATTCATTATATCACACATGTAACGTAACTATGGAATAAAAAAATTACATTTTTCTTAAACAAACGTGATATAACAATATTTTGCAGGATAAAACTTTCTTATTTCATCAGTCAGATACTGAATGATAGAGAAAGACATGTTTTCTCATTATATTACATAGCATTTTATATTATGATTTTAAAATTAATATATTTATTTTTTTCAAACCTGTACTTCTTAATTTATATTGTATTATCACTTTTTATAAACATTTACAAATACTTTTATAATCATATCATTTTAACTTATATGTTACAGTCCTCTGAAACATGATTTCCTAGATTTTATTTATCTCTTTTTGTGAAGTGTCATCATTTATTTCCTCTTATTTTCTATATGCCATAGTATGTTTGCAAAAGTATTTAAAATTATTTATTATTGGGTCTGGGAAGGTGGCACAGTGGTAGAGCACTTGCTTTGCATGCCTGAGGCCCTAGGTTCGATTCCTCAGCACCACATAAGCAAAAAGAAAAAAGCCGGAAGTGGCGCTGTGTCTCAAGTGGTAGAATGCTAGCCTTGAGCTGAAGATCTGAGGGACAGCCCCCAGGCCCAGAATTCAGGCCCCACGAGCAGACCCCCCCAAAAATATATATATTTTTATTGACAATTGGAACCATTTTATATAAAATCAATGGGGAATTGCAACAGTTTTTTTTAATGTCATTTATATTCAAACGCTTTGAGAAAAGTTCAAATTAATTTTAATGATTTTTTTTTACTGGTCCTGGGGCTTGACATGAGGGCTGTCTCTGAGCTTTTTGTGCTCAATTCTAGTCCTCTACCACTTTGAGCCATAGCTACACTTCTGGCTTTTATTATTATTATTATTTCTTTTGTGGGGTTAATTGCAAACAAGAAGAATCTCATGACCTCTCCTGCCTGAGCTGGCTTTGAATTGTGATTTTTCAGATCTCCTATTCCTGAATAGCTAACATTAATGGTGTAAGCCACTACTGGCTCCAAGTCTGCTTTTTCTAAGCAGCAACATTTGATATTCAATTGCTAATTTTTTTTATCATATTCTATTTAAAACAATGTGAATTTCTGTCTTTCAACTTTCTGTTTTTTTTTTATCACAGGAACAATGTTTATTAGATTCATTTCTATTTTAGCAATGTCACCAGGAATAAGTTTCTAAAATTTATTCATGTTGCTATTCAGGAAGATAATACAGTTCCTATATGGTATAAACTTCAAATTATACAGATACTAATAGAAACCAATTGAATTAAAAGATTCAGAAACAGAGCAGAATAGAAAACTTATTTTTTAAGCAGTTTAGACTTTTCTTTTGTCTAGACAAAAAAAAACTGCATATTTTAACCTGAAGTTGAAGGAAACTTAAGGCAGTTCTACCATGTAGGAAAGAAATAAAGTTAACAATTAGAAGGGAAAAAAGAAAGAAAGTTAGAAAGAAAGAGAGAGGAAGGAAGGAAGGAAGGAAGAAAAGGAAGGAAGGAAGGAAGGAAGAAAAGGTAGGAAGGAAGGAAGGAAGGAAGGAAGGAAGGAAGGAAGGAAGGAAGGGAGGGAGGGAGGGAGGGAGGGAGGGACGGACAGAAGGCAGGAAGGGAGGAAGGCGGGGGAGAAGGAGTAAAGGAAGAGGAAAGAAAGGAGGAAAGAAAGAAAGAAAGAAAGAGGAAAGAAAGAAAGAGAAAGAAAGAAAAAGAAAGAAAATAGAGAAAAAGACAGAAAAAGAAGTGAAAAGAAGGAAGGAAGGAAGGAAGGAAGGAAGGAAGGAAGGAAGGAAGGAAGGAAGGAAGGAAGGAAGGAAAAACGAAAGGGAGGAGGAAAGAAAGGAGAGAAGAAAAAAGAAAGAGAGGAAGGAGGGAAGGAAGAAAAGAAAGGAGAGAGGAATGAAAGGGAGGGAGGGAGGGAGGAAGGAAGGAAGGAAGGAAGGAAGGAAGGAAGGAAGGAAGGAAGGAAGGAAGGAAGGAAGGAAGGAAGGAAGGAAGAAAAGGAAAAACAAAGCCAGGCATTGGTGGCTCATGCTGTAATCCTAGCTACTCAGGAGGCTGATTCTGAGAATTGCAGTTCAAAGCCAGCCAAGGCAGGAAAGTTCGTGAAACTTTGATCTCCAAATAAGCAGTAGCAAACTGGAAATGGATATGTGGCTCAATGTGGGAGAACACTAGTTTTGAGCAAATGAGCTCAAGAACAGTTCCAAGACAGTAAGTTAAAACCTCACAACGAACAATAAAAAAAAGAAAGGAAAAGAGAATAAATTCAGTAAAAAAAAGAATAATTGAAAAAAACACTAAGATCAATAAACTACACTTTTTTATATCCTATAATTTACTAAATTCACTTTCTTTATATTTTGTTTCTAATTTGTGAACTCGAGTCTCCACTCCACCATCAATGTCATAACTATTGTCCAAGTCAATATTCAAAGCCATTAGTATCAAATATATAAAAAGTTGATTAGGCTTCAAAATTTCTTTAAAATAAAACTTAATGGTAAATGAATATATACTATCAAGCATCTGATGGCTTTTGAATGTGATGTATGAGAACATCTGGAGTAATAAGCACACGTATTAATTGTATTGCCTCGTATTTCCTTGATATGCGAAACCTGCACTAACCAGAAAGTTTATAGTTTAAGGTCTTACCTACCAGGCAACAAAGTCAAAGCATAAAAAAAAAAAGCCTGTGTCTCCAAATTATTTTCAGTTTTGAGTTGCAGCCAAGAATTTTGATTTTGTAAGCAATCACCTCACCAGCTGTCTTGATGTCCCCCTGCCATGCCCTTGCTATTCTTTTTCTCAGTAGTGCATGGGCTCACATGTAAATAATAGATAGGGTACATTAAGACATGGGGTAAATTGAACAGGTTTATTTGGCACTGAGCAAACATCTGCTGCATAAAATCAAAATTAATCGCCATCATGAGTTTTGTGCTCTCACTTTTTGTCATCCATTTAGAAAATATCCGTTGTCCTAAATAATGTTAATAAAACACCCAGAGACTCAGACATTCATTAGAACCTGAGCCCTCCTCAGCTCTTAGGGTCAGAATTCTGTGACACTGAGCTCCAAAGCAATTGCATTTCTCATCATTTTCTGATCTCTGGGAGTAAGGTAGGGCTAAATAAAAATAGAATCAGAATGAGTGCCCTGGTCTCCCTTCAAGTCTTTGCAGAAACTTCAGTGATTCAGGAAATACTGGTGTGAGTTCTGAATTGCGGCAGGTCCTCCTTTACAGTGTCTTATGATTCCTCATCACCAAGTACTATTTTGTAATAATGGACCATTTCGCACTAATGAGGCTAGCAACATCCATACCATAAAAGGAACCATAATGATACATTCTGAATTTTTTACAAGTGTACCACAAAATAATTTCAAATATAAATTCTGGGCATTTCTCAGTAGAGATTTATCAACTTTTTATTACAATACAACACAGACTAGCAGTATTTATTCTGTGTAAATTTACTGACATAATATTTTCTTACATTTCTCTGACCATTAACACACATTTTTTGACCCACGTAAATGTTAAAAATAATGATTAAACTACTAACGCTGTCTGGTTTCTTTTGCACATATGAGTCATATAATATATATCTAGGCCTGTGACCATGAATAAGAAAGAATGTCCTTATGAAATGATGTTAGTGTCTCTTTTTCTATTGCAAAACTCAAAGTGATTGCCAATCTCTCTCCATATATTTGTGTATATATATTTGTATGTATATGTATATATATACATACCTATATATGAAGAAAGAAAGAAAAATGAGAGAGAACACACAGAGACAGATACAGTCACACACATATATCATAGGAATTATGTTAATGAGACTATACAATGGCAAAGAAGACTTATGGTTCGTGATTACATCTCAGAAATACTTATTAGTCTTATGTGATTCAAACATGTTTTGTACATGATTAGTTCTGTTACCTTTCTGCTTAGATGTTTATCAGCTAATTACATAATTTGCCACCCTGCTTAGGAAATTAAAATGCCAGTTCTTCTCATAGTGCATTCCCTCCAGGTGAGTCAACATCTGCACCAAGAGGATAGCAACCATTCAGCAAGCATGATGCTGTTTCCTAGAGTGAGAGACTGAAAATGTCAGCAGGACTTAACACAGGGAGCGGTGAGTTCCACACTGTCAGGATGAAAACATGTCAACCTTGTGAACCAAACACACTGCACATAAAACATGGCTCACATTAAGTCAAAACCTCTTGCCTTTAACCTTGTTAATCTCATCCTAAAAAGAATTTTAAGGCATTTCTCATCATATTTATGTAGAACACAATTTAGGGCCCTTAAAGGCATATTGTACCTTGATTACTTGTATTTTATACCACTCTTGTGAATCAGATGAGGCTAGTATTAATAAATTTATACAGGAGGAAATCAAGGGCTCTTTGGTGATGGTGGTGGACATCAAGATATGTTTTCCTATTCATGCAATGTAATTTCCATAATGTTAGGCTACTTCAATACTGCATGCTGCATTCGCACTTATGAAATCCTCTACCTATATTTGCTTTGATAGTTGCATTATTTCTGGAACTTTAACATAGAAAAGAGGAAAATGGTCTTGACAGTCGGTATTCAGGTCCAAAAGCAGAAATAGTACAGCCAAATGAAATGGAAAAAAATAAGCATGGATTTCTCTGGGAACCCCCCTACTCCCCCTACTCCCCACATAAATAAAGAAGATACCATAAAAGTAAATCTGAAGTACATTCTTGTTGTTCCATATAAAACCCTTGCCCCATAGCTGCTCTGTGGTATGTTTATGTTTATAGACCTTCAATCTTTTTTAATATATATTTTTATTGTAAAGATACTGTACATGATAATAACAATTTGCCTTGTGAAGTTTAAAATGTGTTTGTGACTTTAACTAAGTATCACTATTCCACAATACTGTAATATATGTTAAATTTATGTAATTACCTAGTATCAATTTAAAAAAAAAGTGAAAAGAAAAAAAAAGAAAAGTGAAAGAAAGGGTGGGTTAGAAGCGATGGACAACAATGTTATCAAACACTTTGTATTCATATACTGTTGTGTAGAATGGGAACGGCCTTGTACAACCACTTAAAGATAATAAAAAAAAATAAAAATGAAGGTAAAATAAGTGAAGGGGTAGCAAGTTTGAGAAGAAATGTACTTATTATCTTTCTTATGTAACTGTAACTCCTTTGTATATCATCTTGATATAAAAGTGTTAGTGGTGACAAAAAAACAAATGAGTTCTTTGGAATAAATCTGGTTGTGAGCTGTGGGTTTAGTGCCTTACTCTCCCTTGTAGTTTAGAGGCTAAAATGTAATTGTGAGAATAAAAAAATAATACTGTACAGAGGGGTTACAGTGACATGAGTAAGGTAACGAGTACATATTCTATTGAGCATTGCTACCCCCTCCTTTGTTTTTCCTGTCCTATACCCCTTCTCGCTTCCCCAATTCCTCCCCCTCCTCAAAGTTGTAAGGTTCGTTTTCAACATTATGTCTTGTACACCTCATTGTTACAATGGGTCAACCTGTATCCTTGTTTCAGCATTTTGTTGTTTCCCTTTCCCTCAAATTAGAAAAAAAATAATGTATATACAAGATGCAGGGCAGCGGAAACAAATACAGTGAAAACAGGGGTTATACCATGGAGGAAGAACATACAAAAGAAACTAAGAAAATCACATCATACATTATAAGTACATAAAAAAGCACAAGAAAAATATATTCTAAGCAGATAACCTGAAAACATTACAGGACGGAATAGGGAAAACTCTAGGGCTCCTTATCATGGCCAAAATTTTTTACTAAAGGCCCAGAAACACAACAAATCAAAGAAAGTTTGGACAAATGGGACTGCATGAAACTGCACAGCTTCTGCATGGCAAAAGACATAGCTAGCAAGATCAATAGAAAGCCCACAGATTGGGAGAAGATCTTTAATAGCTATATAATGGACAGGGTTTCATATCTAAAATATGCTTAGAACTCAATAAATTAAATCCTCTAACAACAAATCCTCAAAGAAACAAGCACCCAATAAATAGTGGTCTGAAGACTTAAAGAGAGACTTCTCTGAACAGACTTTCAATCTTAAGGTAGTAAAACTTCCTCGCTCTAAATCTGACCATTCAGATGATCAGTTCCCATATTTTTGTCTCAATGTCCCCTTTATGTGCTCTTTTATATGTCTTCTTCATTTCACTAAGAAAGGATTTCCTCAAGCTGCTTTTAGTTCTTTTGAAGGTTTTCTTTTTCCTTTTCTCTCCTTTTCTCACCCCTCCTTTATCCCCACCACATTTAAGTACTCATTTTTTCCTCTATCGGAGAACACTTTTCAGAGTGTTTTCAAGTAGAAGCTGAGCAGCACTAACTTGCAGTGTATTATGGTGGCTTTCCAACAGGAAAGAAGTAGGATTGCCCTATAGGGTTTGGATAGGGCACTAGAAAGTGGTCTAATGTGATAATGATTTAGTGATAGCTCTAATTGAAGCACAGTTGGGCCCAGCAAATGTGTATTGAACGTACAGCTATTTAGAAGGAAGTCACAGGCTTGTCTGATGGCAGAAATAAAACCTCACATCACTGTGCTTGTTAGTAATAGGCCATCATTCTCCTCACTCAAAAGCCTTTTCTTATTTTCTTCGTTATGTGAGTGTATGAAGTACTACTTGCTCAAGTTTTCTATTACTAGAGCAAATTTTCAAAAGCTAAAAGTAGCAAGCTCTAGCAGTTTCATAACATTTGGGAGCCCAATGACTGAACTGTTCATTTAACTTTAGTTGAAAAGAAAAGAAAAACATAGTCATTTTTAAGACCTATTACCAAGAAACAATAAGAACATTATCATTCTTGTTATATTAGAATCTGAGAATTCCTAGAGGCATGTTGTACAAGTTACTGTAAGGTGATAGTACAATCATTCTTTTAATACAATATCAGAGGAAATTCCTCAAGATAAATAATATGGGAGAGCATTTTCCTATGGTAGGAAATGGTGGATCCAGCAGAGTGAATGGACAGAAAGATGTACAAGATTATTTAAAATATTTCTAGATCACTAAAGATAGGACTTTTTGTATTAATTTTATGAAAAAGAAATGTATCATTTATATAAAAGATTTGGTCAGCCATGAAAATATAGAAATGAATCACCAATTTATCAATTTCCCCAGAAAGGAAACCAGCTACTGTTCATTCTTTAAAAAAAAATTTTATTGTAAAAATAGTGTACAGAGGGGTTACAGTTACATGACTAAGGTAATGAGTACATTTCCTCTCGAGCGTTGATACTTCCTCCTTTGTTTTTCCCTAACCATCCCTTCCCTCCCCACCTCCGTAAGTCTTCCCTCCCCCCGAAGTTTTGTAAAGTTCATTTACAACATAGTGTCTTGTACATCTCATTGTTGTGATGGGTAAACCTGTATCCTTATATTAGCATTTTGTTATTTCTCTTCCCCTCCCCAAATTAGATAAATGTATATACAAGATGCAGGACTCCAACATCAAATACAGTGAAAACAGGGTTATACCATGGGGGAAGTGAAAGTGTTGAGGGGTTGATCAATAAGAGAGGGTAGAAGAATCAAGAGAGGAAAGAGAAAAGAATACAGATATAATAGTCAATGCCTATCCAATTAGAGGGAAGGTTAGGTTGAGCGGGATAAAGGAGAATGAGGAAAAGGGGTAATTTTGATCAAGATGAATTATATTTATAAACTGCTTTGTTGAATAGTAACTCTTGTATAACTATTTAGACAATAAAACTAATTACAAATAAAACAATACAACATTCATAAAACAAAGACATCAAAACACTTTTGACATGCACAGTATTACAATCAATTCAAACTAATTCACTAGTTGATATAGATGTAATGATTCATAATAGGCCAAGTTTTGAGTTATCTAGCTCCAAATTCTTTTCAGGTTTGGGCAGCTACAATTTAACCTGAATTAATTTAGGAAACATACAAAACTAATTCAATCACACAGTTTTCAAAACTCAACCGGACAGAAGTTTTTAAAAAGACTAAAATTCACAACTATCTGGGTCTATAATAAAGAAAGAACAATACTATTTAAAACATTCAAATCCACACATAAATACTCCTATTGCATAAAAAGACTTTGAGAAAGAGTAATACTCAAGATTAAAATTGCAGAGAATGAAAAACATGATTTGTATTATTTAGAAGAAGTAATCTTTCAGAGGAAATTTATTATAAATATCCTTGTATTTGTAGACTCACTTTTTTACCATATACTACAAGTAAATACAAAATTAGCCTTAATGTATTGCTCCTTATAATATCACTGGATAAGCATTATATTTGTCAAGTATTTTTTAGTTGTTCAAACTGAGCTAGTTTGCTTGGAAGTCTCATCTTTCTAGTCAATAATTGGACTTCTTAGATTTTAATAGACATAACATGGGATCTTGGAATTGATATATTTAAATGGTACCTATTCATTTCAGTATTACAAAAGCATTTTTTTTTGGGGGGGGGGGGGGTCGATCGAGGGCTTGAATTCTGAGCCTGGGCCCTGTGGCTCAGCTTTTCAGCTCAAGGCTAGTGCACTACCTCTTGAGCCACAGCGCCGCTTCCTGTTTTCTGGTGGTTTATGGAGATTAGAATCTCAAGGCCTTTCCTGCCTGGGCTGGCTGAGAACCGCGATCCTCGGATCTTGGACTCCTGAGTAGTTAGGATTATAGGCGTGAGCACTTTTATTGACTATAATAAACATGTGGATTCAAATTGTCTAAAATCAACATTACCAACTTGAGAAGGTATGTCTCTTGAGAACTAGTTAGTACACAGAATATTTCAGTATATAAGAAAAATGTGTTATTAAAACTATTTCAATGTGTTGTCTTTTGAGGAACCTCCATACTTCTTTTCCAGAGTGGTTGAACAAATTTACACTCCCACCAACAATGCAGTAGGTTTCCATTCTGTCCACATCACCTCCAGCATCTGTAGCTATTGGATTTCTTGATTATAGCCATTCTAACTAGGGTGAGGTGGAATCTCAATGTTGTTTTGATTTGCATTTCTTTTATGGCCAGAGAAGTTGAGCATTTGTTCATGTGCTACTGGTCATTCTTATTTCCTCTTCAGAGAAGTCTCTCTTTAAGTCTTTAGCCCACTTGTTGATGGGGCAGTGGTTTCTTTAAGGCTTTTCTTGGAGGTTTTAATTTTTTGAGTTCTAAGTATATTTTAGATATGAGGTACTTGTCTGTTGTATAGCTAGTGAAGATCTTCTTCCAGTTCATGGGCTTTCTATTGATCATACTGGCTATGTCCTTTGCCATACAGAAGTTCTGCAGTTGCATGCAATCCATTTGTCCAACCTTCCTTTGATTTGTTCAACCACTCTGGAAAGCATTATGGAAGTTCCTCAAAAAATTACACATAGAGCTCCCCTATGACCCAGTAATCCTACTTTTGGGAATTTACCCACTTGAAAACAAGGCCATACTAAAGCTATCAGCACAACTATGTTTATCACAGCAGTTATCACCATAGCCAGATGCTACCCAGTAGATTAGTGGATCAAGAAAATGTGACATATATATATGAATATATATATATATATATATATATATATATATGAATTCTATGCTTCCATCAGAAAGAACAACACAGCCTCATTTGTTAGGAAATGGAAAGGCTTGGAAAAAATCACATTAAGTGAAGTAAGCCAGTCCAAAAGAAATTCAGGTGCCATGGTTTCCCTTATTTTCAATAATTAGTATATGTATAGGATAATCTTATCAAATGAGCTGAAAAGCTCAAATGCTAGGTACATATGACCATATAAGATGATGCTAAGTGGGATGAACCCTAAGATATGGACACAAGAGGTCTGTCTTTGTTGTTATTGTTTTAAATGTGCTATGTGATTCTTTTTGTCTCCTTTACATGTTCTTCCCCCTGTTGTCACTGTAGTTGATTTTGGTACCCTGCATCTTGTATATACATTTGTCTAATCTGGGGAGGAGAAGGGGAATAACAAAACGCCGAAGAAAGGACACAGGGTGACCCATTGCAACAAGGATACTCATAGGACATTATATTGGAAACAAACTTTACAACTTCTGGTGTGGGGGGGGTGGGGGGTGCGGGGTGGGAGGAGTGTGGAAGGGAAGGGATAATGGAAAGGGCTAACAATGATAGACAAGTAATATACTCATTGCCTTACTCATTTAACTGTAACCCCTCTTTGTACAGCATCTTTACAATAAAATTTTTAAAAAAGTATTTCATATAAGACCTGATTAACTCCTCCAAACCCACCCACTAAAAATTGAATGGACTTTTGTAGTTAAAGAAAATTTATTTCTTTGAGTGCTCTCAACCTGCTCACACAATTCCTGTATCAATCTTTGAGTAACTTCCTCATGCTCATGATATTCCTGTATTGATCTTTGGTTTGCCTCCTCTTTCTCCCTATCACTCTCACACTGAGTCCTTTGCAGGTTTTCAATCTTTTCATTCACCATGTTTACCAGTAGTGTTTCTACAGCTTTTTGGGAATTCTCCTCTGGATTATTCATTATCTGTTCTGTCACCTGATTGTCATGAGTGGGAATTGAGATACACAGACTTGCCATTTTTCTTGTGATTTTCTGGGTTGTTCTGCCCATTTGGTATGAAAGTAACACCAGTTTTGTGCTAGAAGACTATTTTAAGGCAAGCATCAACCAAAGTCCTGTAGTTGCACAGTCAAAAGTCTGCAGATACAATCTAATTCAACAGCTACAATCTATTCAGCATCAAACAACTATGTATTAATGGGCTATGAACAGCAAAGAGGAATTTGGCAAACCAGAAATTATTAGGTTTAGGGAGAAATGTGGGGAAAAATAAGAAAAGTAAAAGCAGAGTCAAATTAATCAAGTCTTAATCTCAAAGAGGGGAATGGATTGGACAGAATGGTAGGAGAGAGAGAAAAGAAAAAAAAAGAAAAAAGACACAAGAAAAAAATGGAAGAACAAAAATTTAAATTTAAAAAGTGAAACACTTAAAAATTATGCAAGTTTATAGAAGTAATATTGTGAGAAGAACAAGGATAGGATGAGAGGAGGGGAGGGATAGAAAAGAAACATGAAAAACTAAGCAGAAAAGGTCAGATAAGTTGATGTTAGGTGAAATGAATCCCAAGATAAGTATTCAAATGTTTTTGCTTTCATGCAATTGTTTCTAACATGTTTATAAGATGATTTCTTTGTTGCTTTGTGTCCCTCCCCCACAGTAGAACTCCTGCTTTCATCATATTTGATGTTGGTATAATTTGTGGAGGGGAAGGGAAAAAACAAATTGTTTAATTAGGAATACAGGTGGACCCATTGCAACAATGATATGTACAAATCATTATGTCAAAAAATGAATGTGTCAATTTCCTGAGATAATTTTTATTTTATGTGGAAAGTATAATTTTTAAGACCTAATTTTGAAACAATATAGTGTAGCCGCTTTTATAATATGGGTATGATTTGCTGTTCATTCTAAATATCTTCAGTTTAAGTTCTTATATTATACAATACAATTATGTCATGTCTTGATCAGAGTTAGTGTAGAATAAAGAATTAATTGAATCATAGTATGAGAGCAATTTGTCTTATAAATTAATGTACTGACATTTGCAATTGTTGTCAAAATTTTTAGTTTAGTCTTAAAACATGCCAATAGATATTATTTTTAAAACAATTAAACACTAAAGAAAAATCAAAGGCTGGCTGTGGTGGCTCAAGCCCATAATCCTAGCTACTAAGGAGGCTGAGATCTGAGGATTGCAATTCAAAGGTATCAGGTACAGGAAAGATGGTGGACTCTTATCTGTTAGATATTTCTTTATAAAAAGAAGAAAAAAATTAACCTAAATAATACTTATTATAAGTACTATGAAATAATAATTGCTTAGTACATATATAGAAATGGTATCTAACACAATGAATATAGTAGATCTATATTGAAACAAAGTTTTGCTAGTGCATGTTTGTTTTCTGTTTTTCTCTGGAATATATGGTTTATAATACAAAGCTCTCTGTTCTGAGAGCCGTTACCTTCCTTTGAGCTATGTATCGTCCTCTTACTGGTTGTGAGAGATTGATTAAGTCAGTACACTGTAGTTGTATCAGATTCTTTGCTATAGTTTCATATTAGGAAAAACATAAAATTTCTCAGCTTTGTGGACCTAAAAATATTTTACATATATCTACTTTATAAACAAAAACCTGGAAGTGTTTCTGTGTTTCAATTAGTAGGGCACAAGCCTTGAGCTGAAGAACTCAGACAGCGCCCAGGCCCAGAGTTCAAGATCAGTGACTGAAAATACATATAAATAAATAAACAAACCAAAACCCTCCAGAATATCATGTCCATTTAAGCATTAATCTACTACAAAAGATAAGGGATGAATCCTATAACAACATAAAAAAAATCAGAGAAGTTAAATCAATATTCCACAATTTTCAACTCAATATTTTATTTTAATATTTCAACATGTTATGTCTTGAAAGATTTTGAAAGAGAATAATTTTTAAATCATTGAGCTCATATCCTTTTTTGTTAACATTTTATTTGATTTTAAGGCTATTACATATTTAAACACCATAATACACATAGAAACACATATTAAAAGATTTTGAGATACCATTTGCATCATAATCTCACTTAGCATGTAAAGCTCACTTCAAGGGTAAAATAAAGAACTATAATTTGGAGATATTATTTATCTGATTGTACCAGAATCTACTGGTAGGAACTGGAATCAATCAGTTAGAAACAAAACATACCAGAAAGCACAAAAACAAAAATACAATAAAAACTTGAGATAACAGAATTAATTATTTCATAAAGACCTAACATTCTTTAACCATTTCTAATCAGGTCTCACCTCTCAAAACTGTTGTTATATGGGCTAAGTCCAGAACATTAAATAACACAGTCAACCTATCATCTGTATAATTACTATGCTAATGATTTTCAAGTTTTCAATATGACCAACATTCTCCATTATAACACCACTTTTTCCTTCTTACATAACAGTTAAACTTATTTGTGTCAAAATTCATGTCATTGACCTATGAAATGCTACAAATTTTGGAAGTTAAAGCTAAAAAGTATAAAGCTTCATCTCTGTAAATTGCTAAAAATGTAACTAAATAAAAACCATAGTAAGTCATTCAATCTGCTTATTATAAATAATATCTTATGATTGTAGTTATGCAGAAGGCTGAAATCTAAGAATCATGGTTACTGAAGCCAGCTGGGTCAGACAAGTCAAGAAAAATTCCAATGAACCAGTAATATGGTGAAAGTGGAGGCTTTCTATAAGTGGCAGACTGCTAGCCATAACTAGAAAAAAATGTCAAATAGTAGATTGAAACCCATAGTTGCAGCCGTGGCACAGCACTCATTAATAATAATAATACTGTTATTATTATTTTTAAAACGTATGGATAGTTTCCTGAAAGTGCTCTGGTAATCACACACAAACTATCAGCATGAGGATTCTCCACATTGGCTGGAATATCTGATATTATCCTACTGGTAGGAACTGGAATCAATCAGTTAAAAACAAAACATACCAGAAAGCACAAAAATAAAAATACAATAAAGCCTTGAGATAACAGAATTAATTTAGTAGATAGTCAAGTATGTACTCAACCTATGAAAATGTGATTCTAGAGTAAGGGAAACATTTCAGAGATTAATACTTTGAATAGTTAGAAAATATAGACTGAGTAGAGAGAAAAAATTACTATAAATGTTTGTCATACAATAGCTAATAAATACTCATCAAGTGAAATGTATAATGAATAGACTTAAAGAGTAATTTCAATAAATTATATCACTACTTATACATTTTATAAATTTCAATGATATTAATGATTCCATAAAAATGGAAACACTAGCTTAGCACCAGTGGCTCACACCTGTAATCCTAGCTTCTCAGGAGGCTGAGATCTGATGATTGAAGTTCCCAAAGTCAGCCTGGAAAGGAAAAGTCCATGAGATTCATATCTCCAAATGACTGACAGAAAAAGACAGAAATGATGCTGTAGCTCAAGTGGTGGAGTGCTAACCTTGAGCAAAAGGATCTTAGGGACAGAGCCTAGCCCAGAGTTCAAGGCCGAGGAATTGCAAAACATAAATAGATAAAAATTGAAACAATAACAGAAACCCTACCATTTCCATGTACAATAAAACCTGTGCTGTTTAGCATTATTTAATAAAAAATATAAATAAACATTGAAATCATGTACTTTTACTCATAAATATTAGTGCTGAAATTAGCTTACACAAATCAGACTAATCAAAAATATGTGTTCTTACTATGAAGTACGTTAGTGCTTAATATAGATAACAATATTTTCCCTACTGGTTATTAGCATAACTTAGTAAGTCTTTTCTGGATAGCTTTTAAAGTAAAATAAACTTTCTTAGAGCGTAAGAATTATGTTAGCACTAATCAAGTCATTGAATGCTTTTCCTTAAATTCTTGAGGTGCTATGGCGCATCTGACACTGCCGACTTTTTTTTTCTTCACAAAAGCCTGTATGTGCCAGCCAAAAGATTTCCAAAGCATTGCTGAGAACATTATTCTTTTAACACAAGCTTTTGCTAGACACATTGTTCCTGAATGCTAATAAGAAGACTCCCAAGGGCTCCATCTTTCCCATTGAATACTGAAAGGGTTTTACTGCTGGAAGGACACATATGCAAATCACATTAAATTACAAAGAACATGCAACCCACTGTCAAGCATTATAGATTAATGATCACTTTAAAATACAGAAGAAAATGTAAATTAAATTTAGAATTTTATAGGTTTAGCGATTATGATAAAAGAATATTTTAAATGATTTTAATCCAAAAATGAGAAAGTACATAAAGTAGTATTGTCTGTTAAGCAGCAAAGTATATTCATCCTTTTTATTTTATCATCTTTTCCAACTATTAGTAGATGAGTAACAAAAAATAGATTCAAATAGATAACTTCAAACATTTATGTAAGTCTTTGCATACACTCTAATTTGAACCAAAGACTTTGCTTTTTTATATCCTGTTTATGCATGTATAAGATAGATGTTAGTGTAGTAACTGCATTTAAATTAAAATTATTTTGCAAATACTAAGACATGTCTTCAACCATGCTTTTAGTAAATAAGGTTAAAAAAATCTGAAACACAATTTTATTACAATATTCCAATCAATATTCTCAGTCATTATTATATATAAGTAAATAGGAAAATACTTTTTATGCAAAGAATAAAAACATTTTTACAAGTTGCCTAAACATAAGTACCATCAAATGGAGGTTAGAAAAGCACACTATCAATGTCATTAGTGAAGATAGTTACATCATAAGTTTCAACACCCATGTTGTTAATTCAAATAGTGATCTTACCAGTCACCAATGAATAGCCTTTCCCATCTGTCTTCTTGTGTAAAATATTGTATCCCTGATACAATCACTAACTGTTCTTTTTTTTTTCATTGTGAAAATACCGTTTACAATTACATGAGCAAGGTAATGAGTACATTTCTTATCAAGCATTGTTGCCTCCTCCTTTGTTTCCCCTTCCCATCTCTTCCTATCTTCTCCCCACCCTCTGCACCACCCCTCAAAGTTGTAAATTTCATTTTTCGACATAACGACTTGTACATCTCATTGTTGTAATGGGTCCACCTGTATTCCTATTTAAACAATTTGTTTTTTCCCTTCCCCTCCACAAATTATACCAACATCAAATACAGTGAAAGCAGGGGTTTTACCGTGGGGGAGGGACATACAAAGCAACAAAGAAATAATCTTATAACTATGTTAGAAACAATCTCAAGAAAGAAAAAAAAAAAACATTTGAATCCTTATCTTGGGGTTGGTTTTGCCTAACATCAACTTATCTGACCATTTCTGCTTGTCTCAGACATATACTAGTAATTTCAAATAAGGGAAACCATGGGACCTATGTTTCTTTGGGCCTGGCTTACCTCACTTATCTTTTCTACGTTGCTAAAATCCTACTGACCACTAACATGAGTACACAAATACAATAAAGTGAAATTTGAATCTAACTTCTAGGGGATCATAAGGGACATATTCATTCTATATTCAAGTGATTACAGTTCTGAGACCACCTTTCTTTTCAAGATCATTTTTTTCCTTCTGGAGAATAGGAGAGTACAATGAAACAAACAGAGGGTCTCTCTGTAAGCAAACTGTTCCATCTTTCTGATAAAGAAAGGAAGTGTTCTAGGTCTTTCAGTGTCAATTGACCTATAAATTGATAACTATATCCATAGATAATTCTAGAGGAAACCAAGGAAAGAATTTCTCAGAGTGCTAAAACATGGGATTATGAAAAAGTATGAATGATTCAATATCAACAACTAATTTTTAGAATTTGATATATAATAATAAATTGAGGCTATAACAATTTTTTCCATATGAATAATTATTTTAAAAAGAATTTAAAACAGTAGTTAATAATGACTCATTAGTAAAAATATTCAATATGAAGAAGATAAATTAATTGGAAACTTACTGAACAAATAGTTTCACTCTCATCTCCTGGGGAAGAAGCTAATCATCATCAACAATATTTTTATTATCTTAGTACATGGTGGAACTGCATTTCCAAGTTACCAAGTATCCATTTGGGTCTCTGTAATTATATATTATCAATGAAATATAGGCATGAAGGGGAATGGGATTGTTACCGAAAAGACAGATCAACTACTACATACCTCTGTTGTTGCATCTAGCAAAAGGAGAATTTAACTGAGTTATGAAATGTAGTAAAAGTGATAGGATAGTTTATTACAAAAGAAATAAAAGATTAGTACATGGTATAATGTCACAGGAAGACAGCATTTGAATTAATCTTTGACCATCTTTATGTTACAGATATCATTGTTAAGTTAAAATACGGCAAAATTAGGGGCAAAGGGCAAAGATGCAAATAAATTGAAAAGGTCTAGTGACAGTTATGACATGACTGGTCATTACCTCAGTTCTGCCTCTAGCAGATTCAGGTTCATTGGAAGTTGTTATGGCTGCCATCACTTAATAAGACACATTTGATTAACCTGATATGATGCTTCTTACTTCAGCACGGAGCATGATCATTACAGACAATTAGCCTCAGTTAAGAGTGATCTGTCCTGCAAGGCTCTACTGTTTCTTACAGGTAGTTCCAGTTCCTTGTAGTAAACTGTTATTTATTAGCACTATCTTTTCTGGAATCCAAGATGGCTGTGAAGTGACTAGAGGTAATGACTTTAGTTAAAGATAATGGCAAAACTTCAAATAGATATTATAGACTTTCCTCTTGCTTTTTCATTAATTCATAGCAGCAAAAGAGTTTACCCCATACACACATAATTTCAATAGACTGAAAGTAGAATGTTTCTGGTATGAGAACACCATTAGCCTTTGGGGTTTGAGTACTGAGATTTCCTGTGAGAAATTCTTATCTCCATATTCAGTCTACGGGATGAGATCACCCTGTGAGTCTGGAAGTTTAATTACATTTATTTTTTTTTCTCTCAGAGACCTTGAGATAACATCATGAATTTTATGCTTCCTTTACATATTCCCAACACTCATAGCTAACTGTGCTACCTATCAGCAATTCCATATCAAGATTATCTTTTTCTCTATTTTTCTCTTCCTTTGGATTCTAATTTGAATATTTAGATATTCGTTGACTGTGCTAAGTTCAAAGTGTGGGAGATTTTATGGGTCTATGTATCTGTGAAGAAAATAGAGCCACCATGGCAGTCACCATTAATCATATTTAGCAATAATGTAAGTAATAAATTTATAAAATATTCAATTGCATTTGCAATGACTTTTGGCACAATACTTCCTTTTTTGGAATTAACTCATGTTCTATGTAGTTTATGTGGAGTAGATTTTTCCTCTGTGATAAGGAAATCCCCATCAATATCCAGTGTCAACACAATGACACTTAGCTTAACTGGGAACATATTCTCTAGAGTATTTGTGCCAAGATATTCAGAACAGACTTCTCTCTATAGAAGATAAATGTATATTATAAATTGGTATGGTTGATATATATCTTTCAGTTGTTGTGGGAAAGAATGAAAGCAAAATGCAAATAAATGCAGAGTTGAATGATGTAGGGAAAAAACTTTCTATTAGAACATATTTTGAGATTGTAGTGTTAGTGATGTCCTAATTCAGTCTTTGCTCTTGATTTAAGTCAGAAGATTATTTTTTATTTTTTTCAGTTGAAAAGTGAATTTGAATAAATTTCATTTCAGTTACAGAATTGTAACAGTGCTTATTCATATTCATTATTCCTTTACCCATTGCAAAGAGTAAATCCTGAAATTATCCTAGATATATACTATATATTACAAATAAGGGAAACCATGGGACCTATGTTTCTTTGGGTCTGGCTTACTTTACTTAAAATAAGTTTTTCCAAGGCCTTTCATTTCCTGTAAGGGGATGTGTCATTCTTTCTGATGGAAGCATAGTATTACACACACACACACACACACACGACTTTTTTGACCCATTCATCTATAGAGGGGCATCTGGATTGGTTCCATATCTTAGCTATGGTGAATAATGCTGTGATAAACATAATTGTGCTGGTAGCTTTAGTATGGCTTTCTTTGTGATCATTTGGGTAAATGTCCAGAAGTAGGCTTGCTGGGACATAGGGGAGCTATATGTGTAGTCTTTTGAGGAACCTCCATACTGCTTTCCAGAGTGGTTGAACAAATTTACACACTCACCAACAGTGCAATAGGGTTCCCTTTTAGCCATATCCCCTCCAGCTTCTCTTGTTATTAGATATCTTGATTATAGCCATTCTAACATATGACCATATATGATGATGTTAAGTGAAGTGAAAACCATGGCATGGATACAAGAGGTTTTCCTTTGTTGCTGCTGTTTTTAATGTAGTACATGATTTCTTTTTTCTTTTGTGTTTTCCCCCCTATAGTGTATTCCTTGCTGTCACTGTATTTGATTTCGGTACACTGGTTATTGTATATACATTTATCTGAGTTAGTAAGGGAAGGGGTATGTAAAATGGTCAGACAAAGAACGAAGGGGGAACCTATGCAACAGTGATACTCACCAGACAATATGTTAGGAATGATCTGTCCAACTTCAAGGGGATGAGGTGAAGTGGGAGAAAAATGAGGGAGTGGATAAAAAGTTCAAAAAAATGTACTCACTATCTTACTTATGTAATTGTAACCTCTATGTACCTTGACAATAAAATTAAAATTTAAGTAAAAAATAGTAAACCTTAGTATATAACATATTATATAATATATTACAATATATAATATAATAATGTACAAATATTACCTTCTCATCTACAAAAATAGATGACAATAAATCAAGACCTTAATGAAATGGGACGGGATTAGCTGACAGAGTATATGAGAGCTATCTATAGTCTCTGTGTTTCACTATAAACTTTGCTCAAAATTAAGTTTATTAATTTAAAGTAAATTCAAGCAGCATACCCCTAGCTTATGCCTATAATACTAGCTATAAATCAGAGAGACTCTTTACTTCCAATTAGCCAGCAAAATCCTCTAAACAAGATACAGCTTACATGTTAGAACACTAACTATGAGAAGAAAAGGCCCAGAGTTCAAGCCCCATTATCAACAGAAAAGAAAAATACAGTATGGTGATGAACAAATAGGATCTCATTCCACACAGATACAAATGATCTTTTTAAAATAAAAAAAAGAAGTTCCTAGTATACAAGTCAGAATGAGGAAGGTCTAAACATTATTAAACTCTCGAGAAGACAAGTTTGGATGGAAATATCATCAGTGGACTTGGTTATTTCAGTCACTAGTGATTTGTGAATGGCAATCAGCAGCAATAACCTTAAGGACTACAAAAATCATAGGTAGTAGAACACAAATAATATTTTTGTTATTTACAATGTGTTAATTGCTCAGAAATTTTAGCCAATATGAACAAAACACAGTTACTGAACAAATGAGTGGCAAATCTCATATAAACATGATAGTAAAGATATATAGAAAACAAGGAAATAATGCATCCTGTTTGGACATGTGAGTGTATAGATTTTGCGCAAAACACAGCAAATGCACCATAAGTAAATGTATGAATGATAACCAAGAGAACTAAGACAACAAACTCCAAAGATGATAGGTTACAGGTGGTTAGCACTGTGTACAGAAGTACACAGGCATTCATATGAAAAACTGCATGACAGGATGCGTCAAATGCACCTGCACACCAATGATTCTTGCAGCACAGTTCACAGCACATAAATTATAGAAACACCTCAGATGCTCCGCACTGGAAGAATAAAATCTTATGAATGAAGTTAAAGAACAGCTCAGGTGGCCTTCCAGAAAAATAAAATTATGTCTTTTGAAGGGAAATAGATGGGCTGTCAATTATCATATTGAACTAAGTAAGCCAAGCCCAGGAAAGACAAAGGAAGCATGTTGTCTCGCATATGTGAATACAAACTCCCATGAAAACGTACATGGAGGACTATGTTTATTTATAAGATTCCGTTGACTAAAGTATAGTTTATACTCCGAAGAAATGGAAAAATACAGCCAGAATACTGAATGTATAAAGGTTGTAAATCAAGCTGAGATTGTGAGATTATACTGACAGAAATGGAGAAGAAACTGATCAAGAGCTCGTAGACAACTAAATAGGCATGTTTATAAATATATGTGAAATGTTAGAGTGAGAAGTTTAACAAAGTCTTTCTTTTAAGGTGACTAAAAATGGAAAGGCCCAAGCAAAGGGATAAGCTGAGAGGCCTTTTAAAGGCTGTGCCTATTTAGAGCACATGCTCGTCTGTCTTGGAGACATGGAGCTAAACTTATTCTCAAGATAGATACAATTCAGTTTTGTCAAGCATTGAAGAAAGATTGCAAAGAAGGCACTATTAGGGCATTACTGCATTATATATACGGTTAGATTTAATTAGGGCAAAGTGATAAGTGATGGTTTTAGCACAAAATTAACACAGATGGTCGAAAAAGACAAATTTAGTATCTTCAATCTGGAAAATGTCAGGCTTAGCATAGATAATGAGGTCCTGGAAAATAAAGAATGAAATAAAGATTCCAGTTGAAATGGCAAATGATTTCGGCAAGGAGAGTGTGCACACGCTTTACTGAGAATTCCAACATAGATAATGACCATATTAGCTTAACTTAGATTTCCTACCACAGTAAATTGATGAGCCTAAAAATTGAGAACCTTTGACAGGATAGGGAATATTAAGCTGAAATATTTAGATTTTTATTTTATAATAGAATGCAATTATTATAATACCACAATTCAAGTTTTACATTACCTCATACAATATTTTGACACTCAAAATATATATCCTAGTCTATATTAATATGGTAATTAGACATCGATACAATATTTAGTAAACCTGAGATAACCACTATTAATTATTTCTTGGTATAATCTGTAAGTTAACACTAAACAAATAATTATCTGTATTTTGTAAAAATGCAATATTAAGCCTTAATCAAGTTCTTTCATAGATTTTTTAAAAATATTTTTTATTGTGAAAGTACTGTACAGAGGAGTTACAATTATATGAGCAAGATAATGAGTCCATTTCTTTTTTTAAATTTATTATTGTGAACATACTGTACAGAGGGGTTACAATTACATGGGCAAGATAATGAGTACATTTCTTATCAAGCATTGCAGCCTCTTCCTTTGTTTACTCTTCACATCCTTTCCCAGCGTCCCCCCTCCTCCCCACCCAATCCTTCCCCCCCCCCCCCCCCCCCCCCCCCCCCCCCCCCCCCCCCCCCCCCCCCCCCCCCCGCCCCACCAAAGCTGTAAAGTTCGTTTTCGACATGACAACTTGTACTTCTCATTGTTGCAACGGGTCCACCTGTATCCTTATTTAAACGACTTGTTTTTCCCCTTCCCCTCCACAAATTATACCAACATCAAATACAGTGAAGGCAGGGGTTATACTGTGGGGGAGGGACATACAAAGCAACAAAGAAATAATCTTATAAATGTGTTAGAAACAAATGCATGAAAGAAAATAAAACATTTAAATACATATCTAAGGGTTTATTTTCCTAACATCACCTTATCTGACCTTTTCTGCTTGACTCATGCATATACTAGATATTGCAAATAAGGGAAACCATGGGACCTATCTTTCATAGATTTAAATGATGTATTTGAATTTAAATTTGAGGAATACTAAAAGCAGAATTATTAAAAAGAAGAAAATAATGAAAAATGAACAGAATAATGTTGGATTTTTTAAAAAGAAGATCTAAATCAATTTATATATAATAAAATCTGAGAAATCTGATGAAAAGCATGCATGTAGGTTTACATTGTATAGTCGAGAACAAAGCACCTCATCAAGAACAATGCTGAGCAGAGGTCTACCTACTATTTACTCAATTAAAGGTCAATTATTTAATAAAAACTAGAATAGTCTTACAATGACACCAGATAAATAAAAGAGCGAGTTTAGAGGACAGTGTCAGAAAGGAAAAAAAGAGAGAGAAAGAGAGGCAGACTGAGGAAGACCAAAGACGAAAGTAAAAAGAAACCAATAAACAAAAGCTAAATATCTGTAAGCAAGACACAGAATAAAAGTACAGTAAGCAATCAGTAGCTATGTTGCCACATAACAAATACAAGAACATAGGTCATTGAACAAGAATTTTTTTCCTATTGGTATAATGCTCCCTCTTCTTATTCATAGTTCTAGAAATAGGAAGATCAACACATTTAAAGAGAAAATGCTGTGATCTCTTCTGTAGAAAGAAATCTCAAACTATTTTTAAGGAATGTAATGTTGGTGTAATAAGATATAGAGGATTCAGTTTGTAGCTAAACCAATCCAGGATAATACTAATTTTCTTCTGAATACTGAGTGGAGTAATATTCCTGTATCTCTGCCATGCATCCATGATTCAGCCATGTGTGCTGCAAAACACACTTCCAAATTCAATTCAGGAGTAGGAAGTCCATTATGACAAGATATTGATGAGAAATATCTTCATACATGTTTTGAATAGTATTACTTTAGTATACATACTTAATAGATGAATCTTCTAGATAAAAGTAATGGTAGCGTGCTATTAGTGATGATGTTGGTGGATGAACCTATGAAAACAAGGTATGATCAAAGAAGAAAACAGCCAAGAGAAAGACAAAATTGAAGTTACTAAAATGCTTTCTAGTGTATGTTTAGAAAAATGTGTCTTTTTTATTAGCACTCATGATTCAATATAGTGATCTAAGACATTTCCTGATTCACAATATCAAGTTTGGGAGAAAGCATTTAGAATATCTGACAATGATTTGACAGTTTTGTGAAATATCTACATTTGAAGTGTTACAACAAAGATTGTGCATTTATGTCTGAAAATCTATAAATTTTCCTTCCTGCAAGATCTATAAGAAGCCAGGCTCTGGTAGCTCACTCAGGAGGCTTAGATCTGAGGTTTGCGGTTCAAAGCCAGCCCAGGCAGGAAAAGTCTGTGAGACTCTGGTCTCTAATAAACTACCCGAAAACCCACACATGAAGGTGGGAGGGATGGAAAGGTAGGGGAAAAACAAAGAAGGAGGTAACAATGTTTGATAAGAAATATACTTATTACCTTGCTCATGTAAATGTAACCCCTCTGTACATTATTTTCACAATAAAAAAAAAGATTAAAAAAAAGAAACAAAAGAAAATCAGAAGTGGCCCTGTGGCTCAAGTGGTAGAATGCTTGCCTTGAGCTGAAGAGATCAGAGACAGCACCCAGGCCCAGAGTTCAAGCCCCTTGACCACCCCCTCCCCCAACACACACACAGAACTATAGGCAGATTTTTTTTGTTGAGAATGTTATTAAATCAACTAAACTCTCCTGTCATCATAGCAGAATTTTGATGTGCAAGAATTGTGTATCTGCAACAGAAGTCATGTTGAGTATAATTTTGGCTGCAAATCATGATAGTACACATGACACTGTATAGTAAAGGTAAATGGCACTTTGACATACGTCAATTCAATTAATGGTTGTGGTTACTTTCTGTGTAAGGGATAGAGAGCAATGGAGAAAACTTACGTGATGGCTTCCGTATCAAAGTTATAAGTAATATGAAACTTTATTGTTATTTCACAGTATGGTGAGTATAAATATCATTCATGTACTCTACTTTTAAAAGGCTAGAAGAAATGATTTACAATGATTTCATATTAACTGATACATATTTAAGAGACACATATGTTTAATTTTATTTTTCAGTTGCATATTTGGGCACACCACATATTACCATCATTATGTACAATTTTGTATGGAAAATAAAAAATAAATAAAATTTAATAGCAGACAGAGATATTAAATCCATATGAAGATTATTGTTTTCTGAGAAAAGTATGTCTCATCTATCAAGAGCATGTGTATATGTATATAGACATTCACCCATATGGGCATATATACATATATATATAGAGAGAGAGAGAGTACATGTAGACAAAACAATTAAAATAGAGAAATGAAGCTAGATGGTAATGGTTCACACTTGTGACTGCAGCTTCTTCTGAGGCTGAGGTAAGAGAAGAGTGGTTCAGCTCTGGCAGAAAAGCCCACAAGATTCCATCTCCAAATGGCAAGCATAAAGCCACACTAGTAGATATGGCTCAAGTGGTACAGTGTGTGCCAAACAAGCAGGCATCACCCTCTTGATGTGATGAGCTGAGTTCAACTCCAAATGACAATAAATTAATTAATAGAGAATTAAAAATATTTTTGTACTTAGTCTTCAAACTCAAGCACATAGAGTTAAAGGTTGGAACAAACTTTGATACCCAGTGTCTACTTTTATTCTTATTTATTTAATTTTTTTCATTGTTTTGAAGTAGCTATTTAACATGTTGCATTTAACCATGCATACCTGAGTGAATATAAAAATTGGTGAAATTATTATGAGAAGAGTCATATACCACAGTTAATGTTCTGTTTGGGTTTTTATTCTTAAATTATCTTTAATTACTCATTAAAAGAGGGTTCAAGTTACCATGTCAGCTATGAGTATAATTTATCTTAATCACTGTCATTCCTTTCACTTTTCTCCTTTATCTCTTCTAGGATCACCATCCTATCAATGTTTCTGGTTCTACTTCCATATATATAGTTTGGATATTATGACTTCAATCTCCCAAGATAAACTTTTGGAAAATATTCACAATTTTTAGATTTCTTTCATATGACTGAGAATATTATCTTAGAGGATACAAAGGAATTTTTGTGACAATTTAAGACAGTTGGGATATCAGCATAATAATGAAATATTAAAATATTATGAGAAGCTTGGGGCCAGTGATTCATGCCTGTAATCCTAGCTACTCAGGAGGCTGAGATCAGAAGATCATGGATCAAAACCAACCCAAGTAGGAAGGTCCATGAGACTCTTATTTCCAATTAACAACCAGAAAAGTGGAAGTGGTGCTGTGGTTCAAGTGGTAGAGTGCTCACCTTGAGCTGAAGAGCTCAGGGACAGTGCCTACAATCATAGTTCAAGCCCCACGAATTTTTATATATATATATGTGTGTGTGTGTGTGTGTGTGTGTGTGTGTGTGTATACATATATATGTGTGTACATATGAGAATCAATTAAATTATGCTCAATTATGCACTGGTAGAAAAATTTATACATATATGTGAAAGGAAACAAAGTATTTTAATAAAAGACATATTTGAAATTTTTGAAGCATTTGAAATTGTTTTAGAAGAGTTAATGCACAAACAAGATTACTTGAGAAAAATGCAATATGTTTTGGATTTTCATTACTGTTATTTAACCAGTATATTTAACATATACAAACAAATTTTATCTAATTTTCTGCACTGCATGTAAGTTGTTATACTAAAAAAGTTTAATACAAAACACACTATATTTTGAACACTTACTGAATATGTGATATCATATATTTTAGCATCTTGAACAGTGTGCCCTTCTATACTGTCTTCCTAGCATGCAGATTTCTGTCACTTACACTTTGTATTCTACTTCTGAATTTATATTTATACAAAAAAGTGGCTTCTCATGTAAGCTTCAATAACTTTGTACTTGGAATCATGGCAAGGAGAACTACTGTTGTTTTATTTTATATTTTCCCAACTAATTTTCTCTCAAGACATCTGGTCACCAGTTTCTGTAGCTAAAGAAGGCTTGTAAATATAATGGAATAAAATAGTATGCCAGTAGCATAGAAATACAGTTTATATTGTTAGGAAACAACTGGGATGATTTATATGCCAAAGCAGCAGGTAAAATGGTCCAATGTGAAAGTATTAATAGGATAGGAGTTAGGGCAGTCATGTCCCATGTTTTCTTATAGAATGATCATTGTTCCTCATTGAATTTTTGCAATGTAGTGTGAAGGATGCTGACACAATCAATAATTCCCTTTTGGTAACAAAAAAGTTCAAAGATTGGATGTGAATAACATTATCCCATTTTCTCTAAAGCCCTTTCCTGCTTCACATAATATGGCTTCAGACAAGGAACCCAACTGGGTTGTGGCATAAGAAAAAATTATATGGATTCAGTAGATCAGCAGGAAATGCAAAAAGAAGGCCTCATTTCAGGAAACTACTTGATGAAACCTAAGGATCTAAGATAAAATTAAGATCACTAATTTGCTATCAATATCTCCCCCATGACTTTGCTTTCCTATGTGTTCAAAGGGAACACATACCTGATAAATTTTTCTGACAAGGTTCTATTATCAAACACTTTATAAATGTCATTTTTATTCTTGATGGGTCCCTAGAGTCAACCATGAATACAATAGGGACCACTTCTGTCTCCCCCGCCATTTCTCTCTCTCTCCTTCTTCATTGAATATCATTAAGAATGTGTACCTGATGGCTAATGCATCATAAAACCCAAGAAAGCTTAATTTTTATTTATTAGTTTTAAATAGGCCTAAAACTAAGATGATTCTGTGAACTATGAGAAGTCCTTTCAGCTGCTTAAGAAAAAAATTAACCCAATAATAAAAATTAAGCAAATGTTATTTTACCTGATCCTTTTATGATCAAATATCTTCAAGAATTTTAATCCTTGATTAATTTGTAAAGAAATGGGTGACTATGTTAATAGAGGAAAAAATAATTTACTTCTTGTGTAATAATGATATTCTAAAGCTTGCATGTAAAATCGTAGTACACATTTCTTAAAATAACAGGACAGCATTGCTGTCTTTATTTACTAATGTATGAGAAAAAGCAGTTGGACACAGTTAAGGTAGTTGATTTAAAGCCAAAAGATTTTGGCAGCATCTGCAATTGTTCTGATAACCCCATTAACTGAGCCAGTGCTTTTGATCATTATGAAGACATTGCCATGAAATTTCAGCCAACACTTGAAACAAGAGAGGATTCATAGTGTGTGGAATAATAAGGAAACTATATTTTCATTACTTCAGGTGATCTCATTATATTCTACTATAAATAACTTCTTTTAGAACAACACCTGGTTGCAATGTATAGATTATAAATTTTTTAAATTTTTTGCCTTTAAGATAGCCGTTACATTATTTCAAAATAATATTTCTTCCCATAGGTTGCCAGACAAAATGGTACTAGGTTGGTATCTAACGCGGAAATAAAGATGGTGTGGACAAGTAGACACTAGTAACCTAAAGGGGATACTGTCTTAGCCTAATATACATGATCTAGAAAGCAAAGAAATTAATTCTAACATGTTCCATTTATTTATTTATTTATTTATTTTGTCGGTCATGGGGCTTGAACTCTGGGCTTGGGCACTGTCCCTCAGCTCTTCAGCTCAAAGTAAACGCGCTACTGCTTGAGCCACAGGGCCACTTCCGGTTTTCTAGAGGTTTATTGGAGATAAGAGTCTCATGGACTTTCCTGCCCGGGCTGGCTTTGAACCGTGATCCTCAGATCTAAGCCTCTTGAGTAGGTAGGATTACAGGCGTGAGTCACCGGCGCCCAGTCTTCTTCCATTACTAAATTTGTATAGATACTTTATTAATACATCTTATTTTGAAATTCTAGCAATGGGAATTAAAACTAATGAATTAATATTTGATTTAGGAATTTTAATCATAGCTATAGCATTTGCCAATTTTCAAGGTAATCAGTTACTATTTTGTCATAATTATATTCTGAAAAAGCTATAGATATATTCTAGTTAAACATTTAGTCAACAAAAATAGCCAACAAAGAGTTCTGTAATGAGTTCAAATTTTAGATAATTTTGACATTTATGAATGATACTTATGTTGCTTTGCTGAGATAAATGACTCCTTTTCAGTAATTTTTATGAAAATTTTTCTGAAAATCTTTATCAATAGCTATATATAATCCTTTAAACAATCAATGACTTATCTGTGCCTATGAAGTAAGGAATTTATCATATTCAATGTTAATGATAATAAAAACAGGACAGT
The DNA here is from genome assembly GCF_019054845.1 of Dipodomys spectabilis. Lineage (NCBI taxonomy): Eukaryota > Metazoa > Chordata > Mammalia > Rodentia > Heteromyidae > Dipodomys > Dipodomys spectabilis. The sequence continues at coordinate 16,426,995 of NW_024870709.1, forward strand.
GGTATGAAAACCTTATTGAAACATATATGTTTATAAGTAAAACCTTTCTATAAACATATGTTTCTAAATAAAACCTATTGAAACATATTTATTTAAATACAATGTGTAGTGAAAATCATCAGAAAAGAAATGCCCTGGTGAGTGTAGGAAATAGAGGAGCATGACTCATCTCCTTTTGACTTTTTGGTTTGGGATTAGTTTCTTATGAAGAATTATCCTTGTTCTAAAATATTTGAAGTGGAACTGCAATATGCACATCAAACTAAATTATGCAAATTAATCACTGAATTACAGAATAAATTTAGCATATTCATATTTAACTTGTTGTCTTAAGATTTAGACTGTAGTGTACTTAATAGTTTGTATAGATTTCCAAATTATTGGGGGTAGTCTTGTAAGAACTTACATATCAAGTTAAAAAGATTACAAAACTATAGTATTTTTTTCAATTTTCATCAGGAGAATAAAGTAGGTTCCCTACATTATTCATTAGAAAATCCAATATCTAAAGAAGATAATCATATGAGTTATTGGAATGAATTGGGAATAACTAGGTGCAAACTAGAAAATTTAACTTGCTAATTCAAATTCAATAGCAGTTTATAACCTATAGAATGAATTAATTTTCTCTTGTCAATTTAAGAGATTACCAAAGAAATAGTTTTTTTTAATATTGAAAATTTATTATTTTATGGTTCATCAGGTCACTAATCTGGTATATGTCTCATCAGACTAATAAGCTCAAGGATTCTGCAGGCAAACTGCATTCTTTTCTGGAAGCTGTGCATAGAGCACACTGCTCATTCATTTTGTAAACCAGCAGTGCTAAAAATTGTACTGAAATAAGAGTCCAGTACTAATGATCACTCCCAATTCACAGAGCTCGTTATATTCTTTGGATTGTAATCTCATTCCTATGTATTCTACACCAACAATAATATATGAAAAACAATATGTTCATTATATTTATTTATTCTTATTTTTGCTTTAAATTTTAAAGATTGTTCTGCTTCGTTGTGTCTGGATAGGTAATCCAGATAAAATTGTAATCTTAAATATTTTAAGTGTAATGTATTAAATTAAAGTATTGAAAGAATTTAAGGATTAATGGATGCACTAAACATGTCTATATTTTTACCTAGAATATTTCTTCTAGGCTCCAATACCATTGTGACACAAATGATAACATCCTGGTCAAATTTCTCAAAATATTACAGCACCAACTCAATGTTCATAAAAATTTCATCATCTTCAAAATCTCAGATCTCATCAGCAACATCATCTAATTTTGATAAAGCTAGAGTTCTGGGTATAATATATTCACTTTTTTCCACAGAACAAGTTACCTATGAAATGAAAGAAAGAAATAATCTAATATCAAAATACAAGCAACAACAAAAAAAGAGGAAACTGGAAGGTAAAATTGAATTATTTGTCTCAAGCAACTTAAATTCTACTTAATTCCAGCTCAGTCTATTAGATTTTAGAGTTGGAGAATCCTTCCCTGTGCCATGCTATAGTTCCCTGCAGATGTGAAGCTCTGCCACCAGAGTTATCCCAAAAGACAATTGTTGATTGTTACTGATTTTATTGAGCAGCATTCTATAAGAAGAATTTAGAGGCTATTAGGTCCTTCATATTTTTCTGTCTTCGCTATTCCAAATGTTATTTTTTCTTTCATAATTTTGTGGATTTCCTCTGTTTATGAAAATAATTTACTATATCAATAAGAAGCTAGACCACACAGCCATTTTGTAGATCATTAACATTCTGCATTTGACTATGCTAAGATGACTAAGAGAATTAACGTATAACCAAAGGAACTGTTAGCTTCTGTAATCATTTCAACAGCTATCAGGGAAAATGATGAGGAACACTAAAAATTTTACCTGTGTACTGAGGCCAATAAATAGTAGCAAGACATAGATTTAAATCTACAAATGCAAACAATTTAATGATATTCAATGTACTATAAGCTAAATTTGTATACAAAGTTTTCTAACAATAATAAAAATAAAAATTTCTAACTAAACCTTTATTAGCTGTAATATCAAAAATAATAAAATAGCAGCGTTACTCACCTATAATTAATGTATAATCTAATATAAATATTTAAGTACTGTAATGTATAGTCTTAACTATAGTATATTATACATATTACTGATCTTACTGATAACAGCGAAGGAACTATTTTGCACTGTTCAAGTACAAAACTAAAAAGCTGGTACAGATAAGTAATTATGTAAAGATCACAGAAGACTACAGTCTAATTATAACATAATTAGAATGTCTAAAAAACAATAGTTTAATCACAAATGCAGTTATTTAGTATAGAGGTAAAACAAATAGCAAAACAAAAAGCTATGATTCAGAATGTTCACTCATGTATGCAAAATACAAAAATTCCCAAAGCATGTGGAAATTTCCCAACCATTTGGAATTCTATTGCTAAAGCTAACAAGCTATGTTAGAGCAAAACCATGAATTATTCAATTGTCTATCACCTCTAGGTATAAGTCACACTCACAAATACTTGCACATGCTGTTTTAGAGATTTTATGGTGTGCTTGTTCTTGTTTCTTAACTTTTCCATGTACATTTTTTACCTATGATGGAAAAATATATCGATCGTCAGAAGACATTTTACCCATTCTAGTAATTATTAAGATAATTTCTGATGCTAAATAAGAAGCACAAAACTACTTTTACTGATTTATTTTTCCAGGGAGTTTGCAATAATATTACCAATAAAATTATACTCAAGGTGGTAGTTTATCTTTAGGGCAAAATAATATATTTCAATTTGCTGTCTTCTTCAATTTCATCATTATAATGAATCAGTATTCAACACTGACACAAGTCAACTTTCTTGGCCATCTGGACAAGATATTATATCCCAAGTGTAATGTCATCTTTCAGAAACATCTAGAAATTATAAGAAAGATAGGAAAAAGTTAGTAACCAAACTGAATTATCAGGAGAATTAATTATTAAATAAAGAAGAATAATTTGTGAAGTCTTTAATGGGTTTAGACAATTAGATTCATTTGTTTGGCAATTTTTGACATTTCAAAATTTTACAAAGCAAACAGTTACACAAAAGAATTAATATATTTTATTTTATTAGCTTTAAGTAGTTGTACAAAAAAGTTATAAGTTAACAAAGCAGTTAATTAATACAATGCATCTTAATCAATGTCACATCTTTCAACTATAACCCATAGTTAGCCCGAAAACATTTTAGTATTTACAAATATTATTATTTCAAGGATCATATTCAATCTGGTATGATAGAAATATTTAAGGGTGGAATCAAGATATTCACACACATTAATTATGCTACAGAAAAAAATGATGCACATCATATAAAATAAGTATATTAAAACATTTTGAAATTATGTGACATTAATTCAAATAATAGTATTTCCACAGAAAATATCTTTAATAATATGTTGTCTTATTCTGAGGAATAATTTATCCACAAATCAAAAATTAAAACAACAAAACATTGTGTCTTCCCTATATTCATATTGAGAAAGTAAGAAAATTTTAATTTTTTATGTGCTCTATCTCAAAATCAAAAAGCAGTACCTGGCAGAGAGCCCAAAGGAACATAGATTATGGAATAGGAATATCTTATTTTTCTTATACAGTACCTAGTATAGTAGCATGTACCTATGAGTCCTAAATAAATAATTTTGACAAAGATAATGATGAGTGTATACTGGCCCTGAGAAGAAAGTTATAAAACTTGAATTGTGTTTTGTATTAAAAAATTGCAGTTGTCTGTTTCATAATGATTCAACTGTCAGTATTTCTCTCTAATCTTGCTACTTTCTTCACTGGAATCATTACTTTTTCTGTCGTTGGCTTTCTGTGCTATGAGGTTGATTTCATACACTGAACAAATTAGAATAACAAGTTCATGTGATTGCTTCATTACATGAAGCTATAGTTGAGTAAATGGTACTGTACCCATTGTAAAAGAAATTGCACTGCAGTGGAGCACCAATGTACAGTAGAGTTCATTATTGGGAATAAATTCTATCAATGAGGCAAGAAGGTATCTACCAAGTAAATAAATAAGGATCTAGGTAAATAAGGATCTAAGTAAATAAAGATCTACTCTACAATATTACTCATATATTCATCCATAATATTTGAGCTGATTAAATATTGACTTTCAGCATCCTACTTTCTATTTAGATTTTTTAATAGTTAGAATACATTTCATTCATTGAACCAAATCCAAAAACCAATTAACTCTGAGTCCTTTCCACTGATAAATTTCTGAAAAAAGTATTATGTGTGAGTGTGTAAGTGTGTGTGTGAACTGCAACTCATTTTCTTTTCATATTATTTAGATACTCAAGTTTCTCATAAATATTGTTCCAGATCTCCTATTTCCTTTGTTATCCTACATTATTATTTTTTTCCTGAAAGAACATTTGTCCATGATAGGAATTGCCTCAGCTATTTTCATTTAAGAAATGAAGTACCGACATCAAGGATTGAATAAAATAACCTAGAGTTAATACACCAGACATTTGATTGTTTTTCCCATCACCTGGCAGAATATTATCTAATATCATCCATGATGCTCATGGACACAATTCTTATCAACTAAGTCAGCCATAGTTCACATTTCAGTTTCCAAATCTAACAGTATGTCCAGTAAGAAATGTGGAAAAACTTTGAGAATAAAAATGATACAATTTGTTCAAGAAAATTAATATCAGGGATACATTCATTTTAGGAAGCTCTGATGAATAAAGATAAAAACCTGTCTTACTGAACATTATCCACTCATATGCCATTAAAAACAAAATTGTGACTACTTTTCTTTTAATACAATTCTCTGAGATTTACTTGTAACTTTGAACTATACAGAATTATAACATGTGGAGAGAATTGATTGAAAGAGGTAATATCTTCAAAAATAGTACAAGTAAATTGTAACTTTGAAGACTGCAGATAATTTTATTAAAAAATATAAAAAGCCATTTGGAAAATGCTATACAAATCAAACTGTAACATAATGGCTCTGCTATTTAATTATTCTTTTCATCTATATATTTGAGATAAACTCAATTGGGTCTTGATATGTCACCACTTTCAAATATTGCTGGGTATTTGACAAATGCATTTTCATGAGTATTTTTTCATTTATGCTGCTGAGAGATACTTTTTTCTCCTTTATAAAATACTAATTCATTAACATTTCTTATGAAATCAGTGCTAACTGGCTTTATCTACTTAATTTGAAATACATTAGCAAGTAAAATATACAGACTTATTTGATTCTGAAAATGATGACTAGACAAAAATCAAATAGGGTTTCTTACCTACTTATTTAGAACAAATTTACATGTAACAGTATTATAATTAAGTACCACAAAGTAGCAGTTTTACTAGAAAAATAGAATTCATAATTATGCAACTTGATTAACTGTGTCAACACTCTAGCTTTTACATCAACGGAAGCACCTTGTTGGTAATCATACCTCATAAGCAGGGACGAACCTTCACACTGACAGCACAGGGCTGTGACACCAAGTCTAACAACTTAACTCGATAGATACCTTCAAGTTGCAGAGTTCCCTATGGGGAGGATCAATATTGTAGATCAAAATGCATAACATGTATTTTTCCTATGTTCAATTCCTCTTCATTTCTTTCTTTGAGATGAAGAAATTGTTCTTTATGTATCTCTTCCTCTCTCTCCCCCTCCTTTCTCTCTCTCCTCTTTCTCCCTTTCTCTCTTTATCTCTCTCTCTCTCTCTCTCTCTCTCTCTCTATCTATCTATCTAATCAGCTCTCTAGAGGACAATATAAACTCTCTAAATACTGCATGGAAGTCTCCCAACAAATATATTCATCACCTACACGTTCCTGTTTCCCATTATAACAGGTGTAACACTGTGGGCAAATTGATCTTATTACATATTAAGAACCTTTCTCTCAGCCTTCCAGTAATACTGTCTTCATTTGTCTCAAAACAATCATCAAAAAATCACAGTTCCAATTCTTCACCGATCTCTAGTCCAAAACAATACAACTTATTTTAGGTAATATTTGTGACAACTGGCATATAAGAGTTACCAATTATCTTCCATCAGTTTTTCCATTAACCCAACAATCTACCCAAAATGTGCAATTGATAGAACTTTTGATTTATTTATTATTTTAAGGTTCAAGAATAAGGAACGGTTTGTATTAGGCAATTTATCATAGATAAACTGTTTAGCTGTGTGGCTAAACCTGGAAGACTGACTGAAATTTTTTTTTCATGGTCATATCTTAAGTTTCTGAATATTTCTTAATTGGTTTACCTGTCCAATTATTTTTTTCTACCAAATATAACCTGACTTGAGTCTCTCATCTTTGACTTTCCCATATTGAAATGCTGCTGTAAAGTTTCTCTGGACAACTTTTCCAGGAATATGTACTACAAGAAGCAGCTATGAAATTTCCATTATGTAACTATAATATCATTTCCACTGAATTCTTTAAACATTCTTTAAAATCAACCTATATTCTATAATAAGGGGACATCTTCGATCTGTCCATAGATTTACCAGGAGATAATTGTCATAATAAAATAACAAAATTTATTATAATTGTAAAATCTAATATATATATCACTCAATATAACTTATTGTTTAGTGCAATACAGACATTAAGTTGTAGTTCTTCTACAATACTTTCTCTGTATAATTTAAGTGAATTAATTCACTTCAATCATGTATAGTTTAATGAATCTGTAATACAGAGAAAAGAAACAATCCCATATAAAATTATATAGAGTCATATTATAAAATAAGATATCCTTTTAGAAAAATGCCTGCTCTGGGAAGGTTAACTATCCTTTTAACCTCTTAGAGCCAAGGGACAAGTCCAAGAAGAACAGATTGCAACCCCTGCAGTATGTGAACTAGCACACAGTTCTGTTAAGACTGTCTAGAGGACCAAGGGTCAGTTCACTTATGAGATTTGGTTCTCAAGTGGCTTGGGTTAAGAATAAAGTTCAGAAGCAACTTCTCCTACAAATGAAAAGGATTAATGACCACAGAATTCTTATTTGCAAAGCCTGAGCTCCTGGGAAGAGAACCAGACCTGGACAAGTGCTACTGGGCCTGTAGCTTCCAGCCAAGGCTGGCTTCTCAGCCTTAGGGTTTTCTGTGCTTATATGCCCTGAACACTTTAAAAAAGGAATCCACTCTGAATCTAACACAAACACTTTCTCAGAAATATGGAATTCCTTTATTAAACACTAGAAACCTTTTTAGGCTTTGTAGTCTTACAGAGAAAGAGAACGCCTCCGAGGTCAAAATCTTACTAGGGACATAAAGTTCTGTATGGCTCAGAGGCTTAAAGGAGAATCGTCTACTTACGTTCCCTCACCTTAAAAGAACAGTTACACTTTGAATCCCTACACACTGGATTTCCTGATTCCAGCTTTGTATTTCTGATTCAGTTCTACCATGTCTTCACAAGACCTGTTTTTTTGTTGTTTGTTTATTTATTTTTAATGGTCAGGAATTTTTGAGGTGGCATCTCGGGAACTTTCTTGCCCGAACTAGTTTTTGAACCACGATACTCTGCATCTCCGGCTTCTGATTGTATATACTCAGCAAATGGTATTATTGATTTTATTTGTGCCTGAGTGTTCCATTTGAGTCCTGGAAGGTGATACTTGAAAGAATAACGGTTTCTCATTTTTTGTTGTTATTGTTGTTGTTTATTTGAAAAAAAAAGTTATAAGCAATATGGACAAACAGGTAAAGAATGATCTGGCCCTTATGTGTTATGAAAGAAATATATTAAATAACTATGTACAATAAATATACTTAAAAACATAATAATTTGAATTTCTAAAGAAACTTGGTTTCTTGAGTATTATCCTCTTGGAATGCAGTTTGTCTTAGCCAGTTTTATTATGTTGGTCCTAGATTGCTGAGTACAGACTTCATGTTTATTATTTTCTTCTGGCATTTTCTACCTCTTCTTCCTCATCAAATGAAATCAGGGTGTGATTTCATTTGTAAACTTTATAGGAGCAAAAGTGTGTCCATCAGATCACTGGTCATTATAATAAATCTGTGGAAACAGCTGAGGTGACAGATAACTAAGGGAAAGCACTGTAGATACCACGTTGAGGGAGATAATCCAAAGGCAAAAAGCCAAATATCGTATAGCCTTGGCCATTTGTGGAATGTAAACACTAATGATAGTAGCAATGGTAAAACTAGACCTAGATAAGCAGGTTTGAGCAAGGCAAAGAGAAAAAGAAGGAATACTGAGGAGAGAGCATATTAGGATCACATACATGCACACAGACAGCATATTGAAAATTACCAAATGCTGTTTAAAAAGTGAGGAGTAAGGATGAGAGAGGGGAGCAATGGGAACATTTTGGAGGATGTCAACTTTTTCAATGCTCAAAGTACACCTATAGAATGTCACAATGAAACTCATCTACTCCAGATGTATGCTAAAATAATAAAAATCTAATGAAAAATAAAAATAAATTAGAATTGAAATAGTATCACATTATTTGAAGAATATATAAGCTTACACATAAAAATCATAAAACAATGAAAGATATGTTGTAATACTGGGAGTGCTTAGCAAGTGTATGATAAAAAAGTAGAATAAATTTACTAGAAAAAATGCTCTTCTTAAAGTAAGTTTTGAATGTGCTTCCTTCTAATTTAGAAAAGAAAATTCTCAATGGTGATAGAATTCAAATTACAGTAGACAGTTACTCTTCATATTTTAAGCCTTTTAAGAGATGTTAAATTTTTTCTGGATCTTCTTTTCCCTGTTATAGAAATGATTCAGGGTTTCAAAGTCAATAGTCTAACAAAATTCTTCCTGTTAAAATTGCCAATGACCCTATATTATTAGATCCATTTGTCACTTCTGTTTTCATCTTTCTCTGCATCATGCTCTTTCATCTTCTGTTTGTGCAATGCCACTCATTTTGTTTCTCTGCTCTCTTTCTCTTCTATTGAAAGTTTCAATTTTGTGTAGCCTATTTATTTTTCTACCTACTTTCCAATTTTACTATTTTATGCCTATAAATACAAGTTCTTGGTATGCATATTTGTATATCTATCTATCTATATCATTTATATACATCTTTAATCATCATCTTCAAATTTCATACTCATATGAATAATCCATAAATGTATTCTAAAGTTTAATGAGAAAACATCCACAGTTTTTTTAAAACCTTTCACTATAGTGTGGAAGATTAAGTAGTATGAATACATTTCTTTCTTCTTGGAGACTTGTGTACTAATGCATCTCATTATCTAGTAAGAGAATAAAATCTCAAGAAAGCAAATTAAAGGTGTGTTTTGGCAATGATTCTGTTCCAATGATCATGACTATTTTTAAAATGTTTATCCCGGACTGATGCTGGTGACTCACTTCTGCAATCTTGGCTATTGGGGAGGCTGAGATCTGAGTATTTGGGTTCAAATCCAGCACTAGCAGGAAAATCTGTGAGACTTTTATCTCTAAACACCAAAAAAACCTGAAGTAGAGCTGTAGCTCAAATGTTAGAGCACCAGCTTTGAGCACAAAAGCTCAGGGACAGCATTTGCACTCTCAATTCAAGCCACAGAAACAAAACACACACATCAAACAATGTGTTTCTTAATTGAGGTGGGTTTAGCACCTAGAAAAAGAAACCTAGGTAGACTTTGAATTGCCCAGGCTACGCTGTTGAATTTATGTGGTTTGAAAGGAGTCTAGAGCATTTACATAAAAACAGTGAGGGGCCAGACAGTTTGGCATGTCTGTGAACCTAGCCACTCAGGAGGCAGAGGTAAAGAGAATCTTTCTCTAATGTTGCATAGGCAAAAGTGAGTGAACCATTCAGAAATAAACTAAAGCCAAAGAGCATGGAAAGATGAGTCAATTGATAGGCTACATGCCTACCAAGCAAAGTCACTGAATTTAATCTCTAGTACTGCCAAAATTATCATAATAATAAAAATATAAAAATGGTGTCATCCTATAACATGATAAAAGCAAAATCACCTGTGAAAGAAACGTATATAAAAAATTAGGAAATCTGAGAATTTGCCTATGTAAGAAATCTCCTGTAATATGGACAGGGAAAGAAAAAGTTAAGTCTCTATAGTCTAGCTATATAGCAAATCCAGTAAAAGTTTACGCTATATATTGAAACATACACACATAACAACACTAAGTATCTCCACCCTCCATGTCTACCATATACAGGATCAGCAATAGAGCACTTGGCTAACACATTTAAGACCTTGGGTCTTGAAATGGGTACAAATGGATACAAAATAAAAAGATACTATGATGTATCCTTGCATGGTTTTAATAAGAAGTTGAAAACATTAAATTAGCCATTGTGCAGGAAAAAAAAGTACATTAGCTTAGAAAAAAAAATTCACAAATTGTATCTGTCGCCTTTGTTGCTTTCACTGCCAAACTATTTCAGTAAGAATTGGTGAGCTGGGCACGGGTGGCTCACGCCTGTAATCCTAGCTACTCAGGAGGTTGAGATCTGAGTTGCGGTTCAAAGCCAACCTGGGCAGGAAAGTCTGTGAGACTCTTATCTCCAATAAAAAAAACGCTAGAAGACCGGAAGTGGCACTGTGGCTCAAGCGGTAGAGCGCTTGCCTTGAGCTGAAGCGTGCAGTGACATCGCTTAGGCCCAACATTCAAGCCCCATGACCAACAAAAGAAAAAAAGAAAAAAAAAAGAATTGGTGAGTATCCTGTTGTGGATGGTAGGACATTTCATAAACTACTGCATCTCTGAGATGCAGGAGATCTTTTTATACAATTAAAATGTGATTGTCTTGTAAATAGGAGTAAGGGAGCGATTATCGATGAGCTAAGAATACTTCCATAGGGGAAAAAACAAGTAAATGTGGCAAAAGTTGGCAATAGGATCTGAAAAAAAAAAAAAAAAAGCAAAAAAAAAAAAAAAACAAAATAAAAAAGTAGTAGATAGCTCATAAACGATATAGCCAATTAAGAATAATGAAAATGTCTGTATTACATAAATACATAGCTTACTTCCATGTTTACAAAATACCTTACTAACACTAAATATACATGCAACTGCTAACATGCACTACTAATGTGCACCAAAAAGTACATTTGACATAATGACATTCTAACAACTAGTATGTAACAGACTTACAATTACCAGATCCAAACAAGATGTCCATGTTCCAGGCTTACAATCCTAATGATTCAGGATTCTTACATCTGAGGACCTTGGTTAGAAGGCAGGCAGAGCAGACAAATTGAAAAGATTTTATGTGCAATTAACCAGTAAAAGCTAAAAACCAATTCACATTACTAAAACACTGTCATGTGATAAACGTCAAGATTGACTAGCTACATCCCATTTACAACTATAAATAATTTTAACAGTTTAAGATAAAACCTTTTCAATAAGAATTTAGCAGCCTAATCATGAAAAGCTAACTATGAAATGATGTCTTCTAGCTAGAAATTTTATTATCTGAGTTATTTGGAAAAAATTACAAAATAAAAAAAATGAACATGTCATTTATCTGTTACAATTAATTCCTGAGGAATTTCTTGTGTTATTCTTGTATCATTCCACATGATAATCTGTATTTTCACAAATATCAAAGCATCTAATTGACAAGCTTTGCTATTTATTGTGAAAGTAATGAAACAAAATATATTACTTCAGCTTACTATTACCTTTGAATCTATTCATCCTTTAATGATAAAAAAGTAATTCTCAAATTCTTTATTACTAATTAGTATACAAACATTACGACTATAATGTATATCTGATGTCACTTCATATTGCAGACTACAAAGAAACACTAAATTGAAATGTTAAAAACCCATGAGTAAAAACTTGAAAGGGTGTTCATGAAATGAGCTCATAATCCAGTAGTATTTGCAGCAATCCTAAATACACAAATATTTAGGTAAATTTGTTTCCCATTTGTGTCTTTCATTGTCTCTTTTGCTTACAGCTGGCACTTGACTACTTGAGACATACCTCTAAACCATCACATTTCTTATAATTAATTCACCATTTTAGATACTGACTAGGTTTTGATTTCTATTAACAAGAAAAAAAAAAGACTTGAATTTAGGGTTTAAGTTTATCTTTACTGAAGCTGATTGGAGAACCAAAAGAAGACTGAGAAAAAAAAATTTTGTAATGGAAGTACATATTATCACTTCCCAATGATATGTTTCAGGCTATAGTTGTTTTCTTTTCAAAAAATGCTACACATACATATATATATATGTATATATATAAATATAATTCCAGTTGAGTCAAAAAATAAAACACAAAATTACTAGTAGTAATTACAATCTAATACATCATATATTTGCAATAAAATTTATTTATAAATATTTCCATATTTATTTGTTGAACATAGCCAAAGCAGCAGGTAAAGAGAGTAGGTAATACTTTGATTTATGTATAGAGATATGTAAAATTATAGAATCAGAGAAATTAAATGACCATGGAAGATTGTACAGAATCTTTAAACCAGTTATATATTTGTCTCCTAACTGGTAAAGATAACCTGAGAGATGACTAACTCACACTGTAAATTGACACATGAACAGTTCACAGGAAAAAATTGTGCTTGTACTGATAGCACGGTATTTTACTAATGTATTAATTTCCTACTTTTGTCATATTAATCAAGCATTATTTTGGAAAAAAATCATTAATAAAATTATATAAAGGAAACTATATGTGACACATTTTTAATGAAAAGGAAGAAAGGAAGAGATGACCTCATTTCCAAATAGTTATATTTACAGTAAATGAAAGATAAACCTGTGAGATATCAAATGGACATCTGCTGCATAATCATGGAAGTTCTTTAAGATTCTAATACACGCCAGGAGCTGATAGCTCACCCCTGTAAAACTGGCTACTCAGGAGGCCTAGATCTGAGCATCGCCAGCCTAGGCAGGAAAGCCCATGAGACTCTTATCTCCAATTAACCACCAGAAACCAGAAGTGGTGCTGTGGGTCAAGTGGTAGAGCACTTGCCTTGAGATAAAGAGCTGAGGAACAGCACCCAGGCCCAGAGTTCAAGCCCCCCCCAAAAAATAAAGAAAAGATTCTAATAGAGTTAAACACCCTGTAGTCAAGAGACATAATAAAATGGTCATGCTAGTGGTGATACTGAAATAAACAAACCTGGTCTTTCTGTGTAAGTATAGCAAATATAATTACTGAAAGTGTTTGATGATTGATAATGATAATAAAAACTTTTTATTATTAATAATAAGTTTTTTATTGTGAAAATACCATACAGAGGGGTTACAATTACATGAGCAAGGTAATGAGTACATTTCTTATCAAGCATTATTGCCTCCTCCTTAGTTTCCCCTTCCCATCCCTGCCTTCCCAGGGCCACCCCCTCACCCCCCTAACCCCCCACCCCAGACCCTGCCCTGCCAAAATTGTAAAGTTCATTTTTTGACATAACTCTTGTACATCTCATTGTTGTAATGGGTCCAGCTGTATCCCTATTTAAGCAATTTGGGCCAAAACTTTTAATGATTTATGTGCTTAACTATGTTTATGCTTATTTTAAAGTATATTGCTCCTATTTACTAAAAATATGGCAAAACTATATTGTATACACTAGAAGTGGTTTCATTCACCTCATGTAAATCATCTCTTGAGTGTATTAATAAACTATCCTGCCTTAGTGATAAGAAGTGTTTATATTTGTATAACTGTATTCATATATTCCTGACCTAACCACCTAAACCTGCCTTTATTATAGAACACATTCTTGACATAATCAAGGCATGGCTTTGTTCTGTAATGCTAAAAGCACGTCAAGTACAAGGGTTGTTCAACATTATGTACTGTAAGATTTGAAAACTCTTGCATGTTTTGTTTAAGATTATTCTTTGGGAACGAAAGTAATTATTCTTTAAAACTGAAAGCAGAGGCCGGCGCCAGTGGCTCATGACTGTAATCCTAGCTACTCAGGAGGCTGATATCTTAGGATCACGATTCAAAGCCAGCCCCGACAGCAAATTCTATGAGACTCTATCTCCAATAATCCACTCAGAAAACAGGAAGTGGCGCTGTGGCTCAAGTGACAGAGCACTAACCTTGAGCTAAAGAACTAAGGGATAGGGGCCAAGAGTTGAAGACCTATGACCCACCAAAAACAAAACAAAACAAAAAAACAGAAAGTAGGATGTTTCCTTAAAATGAAGCATAAACAAACGAGAATGTTGATACAAAAAAGTTCATGTGTCTTATTGCATATTTATCGAACTTGTAGTGATTTTTCTAATAATCTTTAGCAGTGTATCTGATCAGTACAAAATTATCCAAGTTATCCAATAAAGGTTCTTACAGTTTCTGAGCTTTTAACCTGAATATTCATCAATCAAATATAAAAAGACACATGAATGTAAATTTCAATTTTATGTTGCAAAGTGGTTTGATCCTTTATTATTGTTAGTAGTACAAAGGAGTTGCCATCCAATAAAGCAGTTTATAAATACAGCACATAACCCCTTTCAGCATCCTCACCCACTCCTCCCAGCCCACATCCTCCCTTACAATACATTTTAAAGTGCCAATTTTCATTACTTTGATACCATTTCCCTTGTGCTTCATTTCTTTTTAAATAAATAAACCTTCGTTGAAGGTTAGTTCACTTAATATATATATCTACAGAAAGTAAATAAACCTTCGTTGAAGGTTAGTTCACTTAATATATATATCTACAGAAAGCTCTTCTATTTGAACAGTCTTCGATTTTTACCTGGTTCTAAGAATATTTATATTCTAAATATTAATATAATTAAAGAATAAAAACTATTGAAAGGTTAACATTTTAGAAGTCTTTGTGTCTTTTAAAGATAGTTCACTCCTACAAAACAAACTCCTACGACTACTGCATTTGAATAAACATAAATTGACTTAGCTGATATGTTAGTTTCTCAATTGTATAATTTTTAGCATTACATTCATATTCAATTTGGCAATAAAAATTTCTCAACATGTTATTCATCAGCCTACATATTTCTCTTTTAATTGTGGGGCTTGAACTCTGGACCTAGGCTTGTCCCTGAGCTCCTCAGCTCAAGGCTAGCACTCTACCACTTGAGCTACAGGGCAACTTCTGGTTTGCTGATGGTTAACTGGAGGTAAGAGTCTCACAGACTTTCTGGCCTGGCTCCTGATAGCTAAACCTACAACATTTTAAAACTGGAAAACATTTCCATCTTTAAGATAGGTATTTCAATTTTGTTTTATATTAAATAATTTCAAAGTGCTAAAAGTTTCAAAAAGCATATAATAAAATAAATTTTATATTTGTCTAATTGCTAACATGTACGCTTCTAGTGTCTCTGAATCTGAAACTTTCTGAAAACATTCAGATACCCTTGAACATTGAGAGAAAGTTCTTTAATTTGGATACACTTGACCTTTTGCACACAAAGTCCAGTTATGAAATTTTGGTAAAAATATCACCAAAGAAACCTTGTGTTTTTCTTGTTGCATTTCATAGGAGTTCTCCCATCAGTATTGCTGTCCATTCCATCCTTTGATTGAGGTGATATATACCTGGTTTTACTGAAGCAAAACTCAATTTCCCTTTTTTATTAAATATACATTCCATAGGAAGGCACTTCAATGATATATCATACAGTATTCCTTATTTTATGTCGCTATTTTTATTATCCACATGCAATTATTTCTGTGTTAGTTATTATTCTGAAAAAAACTGAATGCTGATTTCTAAATGTTTGTCTTTCCCTTCCTATTTAACAATGGATATTTTAATGTAGCATTAAAATTTTTCCACTTTACATTTTTTTTATTTCTCCATCTCGCTTTAAGTACACAGATATACTTTGTGATGAGATATAATGTGTACATATAATAATCCATTTTAACACTAAAACTGTCAGAGTTTCATCCAGTCCCTTCAAATTGATTCTGTATGTTTACCACATCTCTTCATTTTAACATGAATACTTGTTCAATTTAGAATACATGATGTTTCGACCACCTCTTGTACTATTGGTCAGCTGTAGACTCACCCATTTCTAAATGAATTCCTACAAATTTACAATGATATTTAGAATCTGAATATTTAGAATTCCATCACTGTATGCATATTGAACAGTACTTACCATTGTGGGGTAATTTTATTTTAGGCTTGAGTGAATAAAGGCAGTAAAAATCTACTTCTATGCACATTTGCTTTTATATGAATATTTAATTAAAGTACTTGCTGATAATTTCAAGACGAATTTGATGCACCTACAACTCTCCTCTGGTTTGGGTGTTATTTCTTTCTAGGATCCCTGGGGAGTCTGGTTTTCCCCATTTTAGGTGTCTCATCCAACTACTTCCAGTGACATGTTTTAGCCTATCTCTTTGGTTCATCAGGTATACATTTTGTTGTAGTTGACAGGAAAGCTATGTTTACTATAGCTGGATTTATGAATGTAGTAGATTCTGGAAACCCATGATAAGAAAACATGTAATTTTTATAAAGATTCTTTCATATGGAGAAGGCTTTCTTAATCTTCTCACTCCTGTCACTAAAATGAAAAGGTCCATCAGTATGTCTTTCACACCAATATTTACATGAGTAATTATTTTGATATATGTCATCAGTCCATTTTTCACATAATTTTTACATGAATCTCTGTTGTTCTAAGTTATCCTTCTATTGTATCTTGAAAGGGATGGCTCAATTGAGTCTGGATCATGAAGAGGGGACTGTGTAGAATAAAAAGGAATTGTGAAAGCAAGAAGAAAATGACAACAGAATTAACACAGGGTTGAATTTCATGTTGTAGTATTAGTGTGATGTATAAAGCCAACAAAACATATTTACTAGCTGAATATAAAAATTACATGAATATTAGTAAAGTCTTCCACTCAAGTTTGCTAACTACATCATTAAGCCACAATGGGCAATGACAAAAGAAGAAAAAAATGAAGAAAAAATATCAAATTAATCACAACAGCAGAAAACTAGGATGAAAAAAATTTAAAAGGCTAATAACAAAACACAGAAGTTTGCATTTTTAGTACATTTAATCCACATACTGCTCATGACATTTTTAAAGTATGTAGCTTCACAAGTCCATAAAGTTTAAACTGGGATGCTGAATTTGCTTCCTTGGCTTTATGCCTCTACTAACCTCCTTCATCAGTATTCAGTTGTTTCTTCAAAAAGGTAATTGTTCCAAGGAAACACCTAATATTCTCTTCAATAAGCATATTTAATTTTCAGCTGTTCAGAAGAAACATTGGATATTAATATAATTTAAATACAATGGAAGGTCCCATTAACCATCAAGGATTAAGGAGGACCTTTCATTAAGTAAAAATATAATAGCTGAATATTTCACATATTAATTTTCAATATTTAAAGTATCGGATATGATATTACTACTCTTCTCTACTTTAAAAAAGTAATAGTGCTGTGAATTTTAGGTTTATAGAAAGCTAAGTTTAATAAGATCTTTTACTTTCCATTATGAATTACATATTGAGTTAGTTTTTATTTTCTTTAACTATTTAATGCTCTGAAAAGATTAGAAGTAGTACAGTTTTGCAATATAGGTTAAAGAAAATATAGCACCATTATTTGAAGATAATGCTGTAAAGGTTACTTATAGGACATGTAAAAGTATGTGTCATTTGTGAAAATCTTGATGTTATGAATCATGTAAATAATCTTAGTTCAAATAGTAGCAATGCATTGTATGCTTAAGTAAATAATGATTATTCAATAGTATCATTAATGTTCACAATAGTAGTTACATTACTTTAATGTTTAAACATATTAAACAATTTACTTTCCAAATAAAATGCTCTGAACAATTTTTAATTATTGCAAATCTCATCCTGACAAAGTTCTAGTTGTGTAAGATACCTTGTGGCAAATTTTTATGTTTGTACATTATATGATTCTTTTATAAAATAAAAGCCAAACCCCTTTCAGGTAGAAAGCCTCTTTTCTAAAGTTTGTCTCCCGGATATGACTGACCTCATCTAAAGTTTGTGTCCAGACATAATGCTATGCATTATTTGAATGCATTAATTTACTTAAGGTTTGTCTTGTAGGATTAGAATGATTGTTTAACAGTAAAAACTACAGAAAAAATTCAGTAATATCATTGCTCAAAACATATGTATTAATATTGAGATATTCATTATATTTAAACTATAAAAATAGATATTTTAAAATACAGACTGAAATTAGCTACTATACTCACAAGGAGTCTTAGTGATCTCTTTCCCAACCTAATTTTATTTTATTTTTATAATTTTTTTTATCAGTTTTGTCACTTTTGTCATCATTGTAAATATGATGAACAGAGGGGTTTACAGTTAGATAAGTCAGGTAATAAGCATATTTCTTTTTAAACAGTGTCGCCTCTTCCTTCATTTTCTCCCAGTTTTTCCCATCTGATACCCCACGTTTTATAGTTCATTTTCAACATAGTGTCTAGTGACTACCACTGTTGTATGTGTTCACCCTCTGTCCCACCATTTCTTTGCTGCCCCTTTCCCTCCCTGTAACAGAAAAAACTTACATACAAGAAAAAAAATTACATAAAACAACAGCAATAAATGATTTTTTAAGCAAAGTAACAAAAAATCTCTTGTTTCCATTTCCTGGAGTTCATTTCAATAAACATCATTTTAGGGTATCATATGAACATAGTTATTGAATGTTTATTATCCTCTTCTAAGAATAGCCTTCTTTGGTCTCACCACTTGGATAAATTATACAGGAGGACTCTAGACATCCACACAGTGAGAACAGTCTAATTTAAGCATACTGTGTAGATTTAACTTGTTTACATTTAATATACTCACTTTAATTTTATAGCTACACTATAATAAGTTGTGTACAGAAAATAAATTTTACAATGCAAATTTTCTAAAATATTTTTGATAATAGGATTTGAATTCAGGTACCTTTGCTTCTTTGACAAGTGGTTTTTTTATTTTTTGTTTTTAATTGCTAAGCCACACAAGCTGCCTGGATTGTTGCTGGTTGCTTATGAGATACAGCCTTGTTTCCTGTTTGACTTTCATTTGTGTTTTCTATTATCCACTTCTAATATTTTAATTTGTTGGAGTCTTTGATATTTTTCTTTGATATCTGTCTTACTTCATATAAAAATAGAGGAGTCATAGTAATTTCCATAGCTGTGTTAACCTTAAACTTTTTTGTTAACTATCATTTTGGGGATAAAACAGCATCCTTCCAAGTTGTTTTAATTTTTATGTATTTCATTCTTTATTGAGGTACTATTTCAGTAACATTTAAGGAAGGATATATCCTGAAATATTGTGTCTTTGTGCATTTGTGTGATGGTTCTTACCTTGCTATCATGTGTGAATGATAGTCTGATCAGATATAGATAAAACATGAAAGTTCATTTCAAGTATCAAATTTACTGAACTCCATAGTGCTCCATGTTTAATAAAATATAATACTGAGTATGTCTGTTAGACCCATTGTGGATGAAAATAGCATTTGATTCTGTAGACTGAGTAATTGTTCTCCATAGTGGTAAGTCACTTTACTCAAATCAATTGAAGGTTTGAATGGAAAGAAAAGACATCCTTTTTGTGAATAACTGGGAATTTCTCCTGTCTGCTTTAGGCTGGGAAATCTTTCCTCTGCCAGCAAGTTGTCACTAATTGAAAAAATGTAGTCTATGGGGAAGTTAGTTTCCCAGGTTTTGTCTCTGTATATTTAAGGCATACTATGTAGAGAGTTAGATCCATAGGAGCTTTTAAACATCAGTGGGCAAATTTTTAAAAGCACAGTGACATAAAACAGAACCAATAGTTGAGGGTTTAAAAACTTAGTTGACAAAAAGCCTAAAAGATATACTCAGACAAAGAGAAATTTATAGGGGGCCTTGAAAGCTGTAGTCCATTGGTACAAATCTTGGAAACTTCATTCATTCCTAGAGCTCTGTGCAAGTCCAGGAAGTTATAAATAGTAAATTATACTGACCTGGAGGCCAAAGTAGGAAGTAAAGTTTAAGACAATTATTAAATTTGATGACTATTAAAGGTATGTGACAAATCACATCTAGAGATCTTTGACAGGGATTTGAGATTTATTAATTAAGAAGAGGCAAGTAAATCCTTCCCATTATTGAGCCAGTGAAATTGTATAAGAAAAACATCAACAAAACCAATATTTCCAAATTTGATTGAGAAAAATATTAAACTAAGAACATCAGTAAATAATTTCAAACTTGGTCTCATACAGAGTATATATCATATGAGCTATATCATATAGTATATTTTATATTGTGTACTATATATATTATTTTAAATGTTTCTTTCAAACAAATAATAATGTTGATATATGTAGAAAAAAGAAAGCATACCACCAAAACAGAAACAAAGAAGATAGAAATTGATTCTAAAAAAAAATCCAGATGTGGACTGAATGTGATTTAAATTATATAAATATTCAAAAAACTGAATTGAATTACTTATAAAAACTTAAGCAAAATTAAGAGCATTGTATTCCACAAAGGACAGAATCAATTTAGCACCTGAATAAACCAAGAAAAAAAATATGTGAATTGTATTCTTGAAAGGATAACAACCACCAAGAAAATATTTTACAGAAAAATTCATCCTTGATTATAAACTGAACTAAAAGAAACCTGGAAAGCTTTGGTGAAGGTCAATTGCATTTAACTAATCTGAGACGAAGAGAAATGAAAAGATTTTGATAGATCATTAGCAATGACATAGCACGCAGGAAGTCGTTTAAATCTCCTTCATCTTCCCCTTCTGAAATCAGTCCCATGGAGCCGCCTTATTGCTTTTCCACACATGTTCTTCATATATTGGACCATATTCATCCTTCCTTACCCTCTCCAGTTGACCTCTCTTACTCTTAAAAAAATAATTATCTTTAAGTACTTGTACAAAGGAGGTGCCATTTAAAAATTCAATTTTTGAACAAAACACATCTCAATCAGAGTCACCCCTTCAATATTTTCACTCCTTCAACCGTCCCTTCCTTAATTTTTCTTAATATCATGGTATATATTTTAAGATTCTTTTTTTTTTTTTTTTGTCGGTCGTGGGGCTTGACCTCTGGGCTGGGGCGCTGTCCCTCAGCTCTTCAACTCAAGGTGAGCACTCTACCGCTTGAGCCACAGCGCCACTTCCGGTTTTCTAGTGGTTTATTGGAGATAAGAGTCCCACAGACTTTCCTTCATGGGCTGGCTTTGAACCGCCATCCTCAGATCTCAGCCTCCAGAGTAGCTAGGATTACAGGCATGAGCCACCTGTGCCCGGCTATCTTGATATCTTAATTCCATTCTTCCCTTATTGCATTTATCCCTCTAGCCCTCTACCTCTAGCCTACGAAAGTACCCATTTATGCTACTGTGACTTTTTCTTTCTATATAATTATGCAATTTGAGCTCTTCATATAGTATACAAATATGTTAATTCTCATGTAATCAAATCACTTGAATATCATCTAATTTATTTACTTATATATTTATAGGCACATTTTCAACTACCACAAATGAGAGAAACCATGCAAATTTTGTTTTTCAGATTCTGACTTATTTCACTTAATAAAAAAGTTTTTCAAGGGCTTGGAAGGTGGCTCAGTGGTAGAGCGCCTGCTTTGCATGCCTGAGGCCCTGGGTTCGATTCCTCAGCACCACATAAGCAAAAAGAAAAAAGCCGGAAGTGGCGCTGTGTCTCAAGTGGTAGAGCGCTAGCCTTGACCTGAAGAGCTGAGGGCAGCGCTCAAGCACCTGCACAACCATGTTCACTGTTGCACTATTCACCATAACCAGAGTATGGAATCAGCCCAGATACCCTCAATGGATGAATGAATCAAATAAAAAAAAAAAAAAAGACCAGTATTAACCCCTGAGCCACACACAAGTCCTTTTCTTTTTAGTTTGTCTGTCAGGGCTGGTATCCAATTTTGATACTACTACCTCCATCACCCTAATAGCTGAGATTAAAAGTGTGTGCCATTGTATTCAGCACATTTATATTCATATTTATAGTTGTTTTCACCATACAAATTTCATGGGGAACTTAATAAATTCTCTCTCTCTCTCTCTCTCTCTCTCTCTCTCTCTCTCTCTCTCTCTCTCTGTTGTAGGGCTTGAACTCTGGGACCTGGGCACTGTCCCTCAGCTCTTCAGCTCAAGGCTGCACTATACCCCTTTAGCCAGAGCACCACTTCTGGTTTTCTGGTGGTTTTATTGAAGATAAGAGTCTCACAGACTTTCCTGCCCAGGCTGGCTTTGAACTGTGATCTTCAAATCTCAGACTCCTGTGTAGCTAGGATTACAGGTGTGAGCCACAGGCACCCAGCAATAAATTCTTTAAGTCATATAATACCTTTATATTATTTTCATGTAGAAGGTAATTTTTTTAGCTTTACATCGTGCAATAGTGATGCATATAGGACATTTTCCACAGTTTACATACAGTAAAATATTCAATAAATGTTTGATGACTCCTGGTGTTACTAAAGGTTCAGCTCTGCCATTATGACTTTGATGATGAAAGTCTTCAGGAAGTTCACCTATAATTCACACACTATTTTTTTCCATGCTGTAAAAAATAAATAAATATTTTCCACACTAAGAATATTATTTATTTGTGTACTGGTAGTACTCAAGTATAATCCTAGCTATTAAAGAAGCTGAAGTGTAAATAATGTCATTAAGAGCTGGAAGAGGTAGAAAAATACTAATAAATCAGCAAAACCTTGAACTACAGACATGACTCAACTGGTAGAGTGTCATCTTAAATAAAAAAATGCTGAACAAGACAATTCAAATCCCCGTACAGACCAAAATATCCTACTTGTAACAAAATTAGTTAAGCATTCATAATTTCAATTAGTTTTATTGTAATTTTAGAATTTTTTGTTTTTAAATTTTCTTATTTATTTATTTATTCACTTAGATTTTGTGTTGTTCCTAGGGCATAAACTCAGGGCTTAGGAGCTTTAGATATGGTTTTATGCTCAAGGTTAATGCTCTACTACATAAGCAACAGCTCCAATTCTGGCTTTTTGGTAGTTAATTGAAGATAAGAATCTTCAGGACTTTTCTGCCCAGGCTGGAACTTTGATTCTCATATCTCAGCCTTCTGAATAACTAGGGTTACAGGAATTAGTCAACAATGCTAGGCTCAATTTAAGTTTTGAAAAATAGCAAAAAGAAAAGTGATTTATCTTATCATACATAGCATATATGTTTTGAAGTAAATTGAAAGAAAGAAAGATGCTTATACTTTGGTTTCAGATTAATTTATTTGAATGTCTAAAAATCTATCAGCATCTGAATTGTTATTCTTTGAAATTGCAACAGTACTGAGAGTGCTGTGTGTGGTTAAATATGGTACATTAAAATTCCTTAAACATCTCTTCATTTACAGTTAAAACTCAACACATATGTTTCATTATTTTATATGTTTAATATAAATCTCACTTCTATCTGCTACAGCTTTAGTAACTAGAAATCTTTGATTATCAAATAACATTTTCCATATCTACACTCTTATGAAGAATGAATATATTACTTATCTTCATTTCAGATCAGCCTTCCAGCTGACTTGGTCCTTTGTACCTGATACAGTCTTTAAAATACATGCATTTTTATCCTAAAAATCCAAAGCCCATTTCAACTACCTTATTTCCTGGATTTTGAATTAATTCAAACATAAGCACTGAAGTATACCTGAACTGAATTAATAACCACTTAATCTTTTCTCAGAAATTTGTCTCCTGTTTTTTTGTTTCCCTTATCATTTCCATAATCTTCATATACTTTTAACTTGGATGAAAGCAACTACACCATAAGAAATGATGTTGGAAATACCACTTTTACATGTATCTTACTTTCTCTTCATCGCAATAATTGTTTCCATATTTGGTCTTCTCTTGCCTTCTTTCATTTTTCAGTCTTCTTACTCTAGGTGGCTACTTTTAAATGTCCTACATTTTGAAGTTATTTTTTTGTTAAGCTTGGAAGAAGGTTAAAAAGAAACAAATTTTAAACAACTTCCTGTAAGAATGTACTTTAAGTGTTTCTCTATTTTTTTGGTTATTGATTATTTTGTTTAATTTTCTGTAGCAAACTTTGTTTGACTTGTGCTAATCTATGTTTCTCTCAGTTTATTTGCTTTTACCTGGTGAAACATAACAAACACTAGGGGAAATGAGATGACCACATATCACTGGCTTTATTATATCTACAAAAGAGAACACTTGCTTTTTACAGCTGTAGGTATCACTCAAAAAACAAACAAACAGGAAGGATTGATGTAACTCTGTAAATTTCCCAAGTTGCTGAAATGGTTGTTATTTTTACATGAGTTAGAATTAAGTAGGCTTGCCAATGCTGTTATCCTGGAAAAAAAAATATTTGTTTAAAACCCAGTTGGTAAAACTAATTTGAACTCATATGCTCATTAATATACTGCACCTAATATTTAAGTTTCCTATTTAAGCCATGTACACTCATTTCCTAAATTTTGAGTTTGATTTCATCTTTCATTTTCTCTCTCTTCATAGTTCCTTCTCTTTCTCCATTATGAAAAAGAAAATACCATCATTAATAAGTAGGAAAACATAATCGTTATGAGTCAGAAGCAATGAAAATAAATGTAAAACATGACCCCAGTCTAAATTTTCTTTAATAATTGCTAGTAGCTTATATAGAAATAAAATATTTTTAAATACTTTGTCATCTAAACACATGTGTGGTACTTATAAGAAGAGATTAAAATAAAAACGAAACAAAATGAGGAATTATATACATGAAAGAAAAAAGCATAGTGTAAGACTTGTTCATATTTCATTGTCAATACATAATTAGTTGTGGAGCCATTGCTCATATGTGTGAGACACTGGTTTTGACTCATAGCACTGAAAAACAAACAAACAAAACACCAAATAATATAATGGATTAATTTAGTCATCATACTGTTGTTGAATTGTTTTAAATGTAGGCTGCATTAGGAGACTCTGTAAAATATCTACTAGTTATGGTTTATGTGTTACTTATTTCAAATCCTATGAGCTATGAAAAGAAAGGAAATGTTTGTTGTGATAACTTTCAAATGGAATTTCAAGAGTCTCCTTTACTGTTTACTTGAAAAATATGGTTCATGATGTTAAAGTACAGGAAGCAATGAAGGAGAATTGGATTAGAGATGAGCAGAGAAGTTTCCCTGCTCCCCTGATATTCCTGGCGGCAGCAAAGGAAGTGCACAAGGTATTTGCTTGTAATATATAATACTCTGGGGCATGTAATATCATCCCTTTTATGTGACAAACATAAAAGACAACAACAAACCTTAACTCAAAAAACAAAAGAAACTCTTTTCTGTCAGAAAGTATTAGAGTTCTGATTTTCTTTATTACACAATTTTGAGAATTTTCTCTATGATATAATTGTAAAGCAAGTAAATAATACAACAAAATAAGTACTAACATGATGAGCACACATGAATCAAATAATTCATTTCCATGTTAATTTGGGTTTCATTTTGGGGTGTTTATTTCCAATAAGTTGAACAAAACTTCCCTGTTTTTCTTTCATTATCCGTGCTGGGACCTGGGTGCTGTTCCTGAACTTTTACATTCAAAAGTAGCACTTTCTCACTTTGAGCCACAGCATCCAATTTCTGGTGGTTAATTGGACATAAGTCTCATGGATTTTTCTCCCCAGGCTGGTTTTGTTCTTTGATTCTCAGAGCTCAGTTGCCTGAGTAACTAGGATTACAGACGAGAACCACCAGAATATGGCTAAACCTTTACATTTATTTGAAGAAAATTTTCTGTATTCATGTTAAATTTCAGTTCAAGCCAATGGTTCTTCAAGCAATTTGTAATTTCTATAGGCAACCACAAAATTAAATATGCCTTAAAGGAGCGTTTCCCAAAAAAATATAAATGGAGAGTAAAAGATTAGTTTAAAATTGGAAATGAGTGGTAAGACAATCATGATTTGGAAGCTGAAGTGAATTCACAATGTGATGCTTTGGGAAATCCAGACCCAGGACATTAAATGGTCTTATCTTGACTGGGCTACTTGGTCTCAAGTGTAGCATAAGATTTAGAACAGTTGCTTGACAATAGAATAGAATATCAGACATTTCCAAGTAACTAATGTGGTCTTATCACCAAAGTGGTCAATTTTTTACTTTTGCACTGTGAGACAATCTGAAAACTTCTAAGGTCAATAAGAAAGGGAAAATTTAATAATACAAATGTGGATAGATACCAGTTTTACACCACCTGGAATTCATTATAAGTTTACTCAGAAAAGTACAAACAGAAAATATTATGCAAGTGATGTTTTACTTTAGGAAGAAAATTAATGTTGTAACAAATGCAGACCTATAAATACATAGAGAGCTTCAGAATAAGTGCTTGAATTTAAATAAGTAGGTAAAAGAATTCTAAAACCATATCTTGTGCTATTAAGATTTTATTTTAAGGTTATTCAACTAAATGCATGGTGTTCTTTCTGAAGGCAGAATAGGTAGGAAGAATAAATAGCATTTTGTATGATATCAAGGATTACGTCTGAGTGGGAACTACAAAGTTGCCTGAGAAAATATCAAAGTTATTCCAATGCACTTAAGGTACAGTTAAATTTATTCATCAATTTCAAATATATAATCTAACTTGGATAGCAAATTATAACAAAGAAAAAAATTTCCCCAAATTAACAAATATGTACTGACAATCTGAAGTATATGAGAAATCCACAAAAATCTTAATTTGTCCTTATCTATTTCCCATTATTTTAAGGTAAACTCTTCATTAGTGCCATAAGCAATGCAAGTATTATTTTGTTAAATCTGAAGAAAAATCAGTATTGCTCTCAGAAATCAGAAATATTCAAAACAGTAAGTTTCGCCATTTATATCACTCTTTATGCAGACACACATGTTATGTTTCAGTAAGTAAAAAGATAGATATAGTGCCTTGTAAAAATTGTACAGATATGCTTTGGATGTGTTTGTATAGATACAATTTGGGAATAGATATACACATTTATTGTATATTATTTCCATGAGTTGAGGAGAAAGACATGCTTTTATAAAATTTTAAGGTCATTTTATTTATGAGTGCATAAAACACATATTTTATTTACATAGTGGATGATATAAAGATGAATAAAGTTAAAGTTGTACCTATCCTCTAAAAATAAAGGCTGTTTTTAAGAGAGTCTATAAAGAAAATGTTATAAATCTAGTAGAAACATACTGCTATATTATGATCAATTGTTTTGCCCCCTGAAAGTTATTGTTCTCTATAGAAATTATCCATGTTGGACATTTCTCCAAAGGGGGAAAAAGAAGCAAAGATCTACTAAGCTTGGAACACAATAAGTACAGCAGAACAAATTTTATTGCCCTCTTAGCCTGAAGGTGGTTTCAATCTACTGTGGCCATTACATCACCTATCAGTAATATCATAGGGGAAACAATATAAAGGATAAATCCTGAGGCCGTTTTATTGCTTCTTAGATACTAAAAGTATATTAGGTAGTTATGTCATATATAAGATAAACACTGAATTATTAATACTGCCCAAGATTTATGCATGTCAGATGTCATATATAAGTATACAACATTTTCTAAATATCTAATTTTATTGGTACAATACAGGATTTCTACACAAGGTTATCAGCAAACCTGAAAAATATTTTTTTCTTCCCAGTAAATCCCAATTGTGCAGCTACCTAATTTATTTCCCATGGAGTAGTAGAGTGATAGATAGTCTGATGATACCCTACAATGTATATACAGTGTCATGGGCAAGGAATTATGAGAAAACACATTTAAACTTGACATATATAGTAATGATGCTCCTGAATGCAGGATAAATTTTTCCTTGTTTCTATGATAAGACCCTGGATTCTTCTGCTTGCATTTCATTTTGGAATATAGTTCAATCTCTCCAAAGGCTAATGTCTATTTCATAAGACAGGGGAAATACCTCCCATATACATATTATCCCTCCACCAGGGTAAACACCGACTTGCAGAATTAAAGAAATCTCTCTGGAGTATTATCACTATTCTCTATCTCTATCTCTATCTCTATTTTTTTTCTAGCTCAGATGATAAGTTCCAGATAAAAGAAAACATGAAACCACCCCCTTTAAAGTTCCATAGTTTAACATTCATCTAGTCCCTCAAAAACCCATTTAGTCTTAGGTAAAAAAATATTTTCTAGACTTAGCTTAGTAACACCATTCTGTAATCCCATCTTCATGAGAACTGGAGTTTAGAGAATTATGGTCCCAGATTGAGATACTCAAAAACACAAGACCCTATCAAAAAATGAAGCCAAAAAAGTGTGGGAAGTATGACTCAACAAGTTGAGTATCTGCAAAGTCCTGATTTCATATCCCAATGAGACAAAAGAAAATAGCTTTTACCCAATAGTGTACATCTATATTTTTAGTTAATGCAAATATAAATGCTCCTTCCCTCTAAGTCATTTTAAAGTGTGGCTAAAGTAATAGATAATATAAACTTTAAAGGAGAAGTTCAATAAACAAGGAATTTGATAGGAGATAGAAAAAATCAATACATTTTTGAAAAACGAATGTTACTGGAGAAATGACAACCAACTAGAAATTTATGCATTGAAGAAATCCAGAACTATGTAGTCTAAAAAACTCTGAAGTATCAGGTACAGAAAAACATGGTGGCAAATGACATTAAATGTCAAAGCATTCCTTCAAAGGCCATGTAAGAACCATACATTATCCAGCCAGCAGTTCCATACATAGGAAACAGGTAATGACCCTTTTCTATCTTCAGAAAATTATAGACATTTTTCTCTCTCTAAAGGTATGAGAGCAAAAGAATGTCATTCCACTTAGGAATGAGACAAGAAAGGGATAGTATAAAAGAGACAGAATATCAATACAACAAACTGAGAGGAACATGAACAAAGCATATTAAAAGAAATATGTTTATAAAGCAAAAAATATATATCATTCAGACAAACACATGTATCCTGTTTCTTGAATGGCAAGTACTTTAAAACGTTTAAAATTATTAACTCAATTAATATAGAAAATCTTATACATATGACCCTAATATAGATATTACAAAAATATCTTCATAGTATGCAAGTGAATTCATGAATGATCATATTATAAGTACTAAAATGGAACTAACCTCTAGATAATCATCTAAACCATAGAATAAAAATTAAATGATTTGATAATAAAATAAAAAAGTATGTAATTAATTCATCAAGTTTGACCTAATAGTTCCAGAAAGAAGAGAAGCATGTAAAGAATACTAATTATTATAAAGAGCAACTATGCTCCTCCAAATGTACAATAAGTGTGTTATTATGAGAATTAGAAAAGCAATGAATATTAAAGTCATATACACTAACATACTTACAAAACTACAGACAGTAAGTATGAAGAGAAAGTTTTAGCAGTTCTACAACAGGGAGGGGTAAGTGTTATAAGAGCACACCTGCACTGTCTTTATTACACAATTTCTAGCTTGTATTAGTGAATACATTACTTTCATGGTAATAAAAAAATTTAATAAAATGAAAGTACACCCCCCAAAAAACAAAAAACAAATACATGTTGAAGAAATATTAATCTCATGGTAATAAGAGAAAATGGAAGATACATTTTTAAGCATAATACAGTAATTGTGGGAGTAAGCTTTTAGGATGCAGGGCCAGGCAGCAGGAGAAACAAGTTTAATTTTGCAAACTCAGAATGACTGAAAGTTAGCTCTTTGATAGGGTGAAGCTGGTCTCCCTGTTGAAGTTGGAGTCGAATTAGTGTTTCAAATGAAAAGAGACTTGTAAAACAAGCAATATGAATTGTTTGGCAAAAGTGGTCATTATTACTGGATGGTTTTTTTATTGTGAAAATACTGTACAGAGGGGTTACAATTACATGGGCAAGGTAATGAGTACATTTCTTATCAAGCATTGTAGCCTCCTCCTTTGTTTCCCCTTCCCATCCCTTCCCAGCCAATACCCACCCCCCCACCCAATCCCCACCCCCCACCACCAAAATTGTAAAGTTCGTTTTCGACATGACAACTTGTAATTCTCATTGTTGCAACGGATCCACCTGTATCCTTATTTAAACGACTTGTTTTTCCCCTTCCCCTCCACAAATTATACCGACATCAAATACAGTGAAAGCAGGGGTTATACTGTGGGGGAGGAACATAACTGGATGTTTAGATATTTGAAAGTACACAATGGGCTTTTATAACTAGACCATAAGCTAATGCTTTCTTGGCCAAAAAGACTGAACCTTACATTTGATTATGAAACAAAAGGTACACTTTACCATGAGTTTATAACTTAATTTAGAAACACAGACTTAAGTAACCAGATGAAGGTGCACTTTAAGCACTCATGAAGAAAAGAAATGTTCTTCATAGTTTAGGAAATCACATTAAATGCAGATTTACAAGGACTATGTGTCTGTATTTCTGAGCAAGTTTGTATTTGTGTGTATATATATTTTGATACCAAATATGTTATTTATATATTAATTACATATATGTGACATAAAACATATATATATATATATATATATATGAACAAAAAGATCAAGATACAGACACACACATACACACACAAGTAACTTTTATAGAGCCTTTACTATATACTAGGTGTGGTTCTAAGTTCTTTGTAAGTATCAAGGTATCTGATTCTTTAAAAATCACACAATGTTGTTTTTTTTTCTACTTACATGATAGATGAAAAGAAACAAAGACCATGAATAAAAGATTGAGGAAAGAAAATTTTCTCAGGTCCAACTCTCAGGGTTGCTTGAATATCTCCCAGTTTACTCATTTCTCAGGCAGAGGGAGTCAGGTTTTGAATTTGTTTCCCCTCCTAATATGCTTTTTAAATCATAAGCCATGCATCCCTAACCTGGTGATTCCTGTTGTTGCTCTCACCTAACCTTATAGCAAGCTTCCTCTCAGTCACCTACAAGTGAATCAGAAACACTTTTTTTTCTTGTCAATAATAAAGGGAGATGCTGACTTCATTCAATTTTAAGTGTTCTGTAATGCATGCTCCTCTGGCTTCATGCCAGAGTTAGTAAAGGAAATGCTTTTGTTGGTTTTATATCATAAAACATACAGGTTGATTGAGAATTGTAATGTTTTAAATGTTTTCTCTCTCGTCCTCATTTTATCATTTCTGATTGGTAGTTATTGTGTGATGACATGAGTGTTAGACAGATATTAAAAGATATGTACTACAATGTCACTCATGACCATAGTAAGGATATGGGGTGGCCGGATAAGCATTATTAGTGTATAAATCATTTACTCACCAAACTTACAACTGAAATAGATATACTCAATTCTCAAAAGTAACTGGAGGACTATCAAGGCATTCTAGGATAAAATTAATTCCTAAAGATAAAATAAGAAATGAGTCAACAATTCCAACATAATATCAAATGTGAGCAGAGTAATTCGTTCAGTGGTAGAGAAGTAGCATTCTGAATGCTGAGGGCCTAGAGTTCACTTCTCAGCACACAAATATTTCTTAAACACATGCAAGCAAGACTCAACTTTCCCCTGTGAAGTTATGTTTACTATGGGATTTCTACAAATATTTATGTTCCAAATTGGTCAAGAAACATTTAATTACAAGGGAGACCACACAAATAACTATAAAATGAGAAAAGATAAGTAGCTTTATCTTAGTTATATTTTTTCAAATATATTTTCATAAAATAAACATATTGTAAGTAAAATGGATAAGGAATGGATAAACATAATTATTTGCATAAATTTATTTCATAATATATTGAATAAAATATTTATAAATTTCATATGCTTTTTTAATTCTATACAGCACTACTACATATTATTTGGGGATCTATATCTGTGCTTTGTCAATGTGTACAAAAACGATGAAATTATCACAGAAATCACGAATTCCAAATTTACAGTACTGATACACACATATACATATGTACACAAACATATTTTCCTTAAAACTGTCATCATAAATTTCAGAAACAAAACATAATTGTGTAAAAGCCACCTACAAATGGCACAATAGATAAAGGATTTTCAAAAGTCCTTCTTTCAAGACAGGCGCCGGTGGCTCACTCCTGTAATCCTAGCTACTCAGGAAGCTGAGATCTGAGGATCGCGGTTCAAAGCCAGAAAGGGCAGGAAAGTCCATGAGACTCTTATTTCCAATAAAAACCATTAGAAAACCGGAAGTGGCACTGTGGCCCAAGCGGTAGAGCACTCGCCTTGAGCTGAACAGTGCAGGGACAGCACCCAAGCCCAGAGTTCAAGCCCCACGACCACCACCACCACCAACAACAAAAAAAAACATCTTTCAATGCATAGTACCTTCAAATACTTCTCAGTATAATCTTCTGACTCACCACAAATTTCCTGTGTTTCATTGAGAATATGACTAAGTGGACGCTAGAACATATATTTTATTATATCTGTGTTACTTAAAACGCATTCTTTACAAAATCTCATCCATGCTAGATTTGATAGCAATGTTTTATTATTTCTCATTGTTTCAAAGTATTTCAGTCTATTGTGGATTAATATTCATTATACTAACTTCTATCTTTGCTTATGGAAAGCAGGGCTTCTGGATATACTCAAGTCCATGTTTGTTGACCAGATATCTATGTTTGTTTGTTTGTTTTTAATATGGGTAGAAGATAATTTTTTCATTCTGTAACATATGTATGTTAAGGTTTTGTAAGTAGTACAAATTAAACAAGGGATGTGATTTTTTAAAATTTATTGAAAACTGTAATAACTCTTATTTTCTCTCCAAATGTCAGAACACAGTATTAGCAATCTTGACAATTATAGCATGTCATGGGTGTTTAATGATTTCTCATTTTAGATTTAGTTTTGTTCCCATTTATTAAAGTACCTTTATTTCATTTTTGAAATATTTGGCTATTTTCTTCTTTAATGACTATTATTGTGATTCATTCTGTACTATCCTAGCATATTATTACTGATTAAAAATGAAAAAATGGTATGCTTACTTATTATTAAATATTCAATCAGATTTAGTACATAACTTATTTTTTTAAGTTGAAAAAGAAAGTTTGGTGAAAGAATGGTAGTACGCAAGTTAAGCACATGCCATTGGGTATGGTTTAATTTTAAACAAAAATGAAGCATTTTACTAATTTTATTTAATCTTTTGAGCCACTGCAATTTTGTACATGGAAAGGAAACTTTCTCATGGCAGAAAAAATATCTAGTTCACAGTTAACTTTAAAAATTGTTTTAAAAAGATTATCTATCTTCTTAACTTTTCCAGTCTATATTCAGAAAATGAAGGCAATTGTCAATCATTTTTTATTCCAACTATATCATATAGATCTGAACTTTATGTACAGGCTGTTTTCTGTGCTTCAGATTTTTTTTTTCTAAGTCTGTTACACCTAACTTTGTATGCTTCTCTATGAAAACATTTTTGTTATCTTTTATTTCTTTTCTTTTTGAGAAAATGACTGTCTCATTGATAAATTATATTCATAAATTCTTTCCCAACTATATGTGCTATTTAGAATTTTTTATGTGCTTTAGGACATTTTTACCAAAGTTTGGGAAATAAACTGTTTCGAGTAGTACTCTATACTTTCCTTTCTACATAGACTAAAAAGAAAGAAAAAAGAAAAAAATAATGGAAATATGCTAGTTTCAAGGGAAAACTCAAGTGGAATAATTCCTTAGAAAGGCTAAGCAGGTACTTGAAATGGTGGAGTAAGGTCAAGGAGAAAGGGATAGACATTAGAGAGAAGAGGGAGAGATGCACTAAAATATTCAATGTATTTGTTACAAATTTGAGATCTGTGAGAGACAAGATAGCTAGGGAAGGGATGAATAAGAATATAGAAAGGCATGACATTGATCAAGATGCATTGTGTGCATCTTCTTAAGTAGCAACTTTGTACAACTACTTAAAAATAAGAACATAAGAAAAAAGAGAAAATAATAATAATTCATGTCTTTATGTCCAAGAGAGGGATGACTTTTCTAAGAAAATAGCTCTTGGGTAGATTTTTTTATTGGGAAAAGATAAAATTAACTTCAAAAAAGGGAGAAAAATGAGTCAATAAACACAAATGTAGTGAACTCAATCAATCTGACCTTCACTATGCCACATGGATATCCCAGATGTAAAATAAAAGGAAGTAAGGTCAAGATGAGCCTTAAATACCAATGTATTAAGTTCTTTAAGAGCAAGGGGTAATTCATGATAATATTCCTAACCTTCAAAGTTCTATCTGTAGAGTCATGAATCATGAAGCGTGAGCAAGACATCAGTAGGGTAGGGAAATGGCTCTCTTCCCTAGCACTTTTATTTTATGATTATTGTGACTTAGAAATTTCAATGATTGGGGCTGGGAAGGTGGCTCAGTGGTAGAGTGCTTGCCTTGCATGCATGAGGCCCTGGATTTGATTCCTCAACAAAACATACATAAAAAAAAGCGGGAAATAGGTGCTGTGGCTTAACTGGTAGAGCGCTAGCCTTGAGCTGAAGAGCTGAGGGACAGTGCCCAGGCTCAGGGTTCAGGCCCCATGACCGACCAAAAAAAAAAAAAAAAAAAAAAAGAATTTGAATGATTTTTTTTTTCCTTATGGGTTCCTTTTCTCATCTAACTGTACTGTTACTACTTCTATATTGGATAGTATATTCTTTCATTGAAGATATATTCACACCTTCAATATTAAGCCAGCAATCAAAAACGCAATTCTTTCTTGTTAAACTAAAACTCACACCCCAAATCTAGAATTTATGTAATTTAACCTGAAAATGAGGGCCTGTACTTTTTCAGTGTAGTTCATCCTATCTTACCCAGTTCAAAGACTTTTAAAAGAGTATAGTTTTCTCCACTCGTGAATAACTAGTTTTTTCATTAAAAATTTCTGAAACTCTCTCGTCTGGAATATTGCACTCTTGCCTTCCATTGATCAGTTATCTAAAAGTAGAATGTGTGACTTTTTCTAAGTTACACATCTTGTTGTCTTTGTTTTTCTTCACTACTGGGAAGACTCAATTCATCTACAAAGAGGATGAAGCATGAAACAAAGCAAGAGTGTACAGGTCATACAGACTTTGTGAAAAGTCTGAGAATTTATGCTGTTTGTAATATAACAAGTCATCTGGCTTTGGTTTCCAGGTCTTTCCTGTTAGAACACAGCATCAGAGAATTCTAGGTCTACCACTGATTAATCTCAGCCAAATCTGCAGCCAAAGAAATACATTCCATTTCTCACAGAACAACAGGGTGGGAAATGAGTCAGTTATTTATCCAGACATAATGAGAGGTACACCATAGGACAGGAAATCAACAGTGGGAGACTCTATAGTTCTAAGGTACTGGTATCACATGTTCCCACTATTTTTTTCTTAAAGAATAAGATCTTATTCACTGAGTAGTTTTCCTCCAGAGATGTCCTCCAGAGATGTAGAAAAGGACTCTTCTGGTTTTTTGTTTTGTTTTGTTTGTTTTGTTTTTTGTGGGTCATGGGGCTTGAACTCAGGGTCTGGGCACAGTGCCAGAGTTCTTTTGCTCAAGGCTAGCATACTACCACTTTGAGCCACAGCACCACTTCAGGTTTTCTGGTGGTTAATTGAGGATAGTCTCAAAGACTTTCCTGCCCAGAATGGCTTTGAGCTGCAATCCTCATATCTCAGCCTCTTGAGTAGCTAACATTACAGCCGCAAGTACCAGCACCTGGCTTCTTCTTTTCTTTGCTTTTCTTTTAATATCCATTTCCTTATCTTTTATTGACATTATTTTATTTCCCTAGAGTGTACGCAATTTTATGGGTTTTTTGTTTTTTATTTATTTTTTATTTTTATTTTTTGTGAACATACTGTACAGAGGGGTTACAATTACATGGGCAAGATAATGAGTACATTTCTTATCAAGCATTGCAGCCTCCTCCTTTGTTTACCCTTCACATAATTTTATGTTTTTTATAGAAGTATGATAGAGGGTATTCTAATACATAAATATATCTACCGAGGCCTCCACTAGCTGTAGCTTCTAAGATTGCTTTCTTTCTCTTTCTTTCTTTCTTTCCTTTCTTTCTCTCTCTCTCTCTCTCTTTCTTTCTTTCTCTTTCTTTCCTTCTCTCTCTCTTTTTCTTTCATTCTTTCTTTCTGAATCTTTTGCTCAGAATGCCTGAAATGTGAATGCATAGACCAATCTTTGAAATATTATCTACCAATGCTATTTAGATTCAAGGAGTCATTGTGTCACATTTTGCCCAAATTTGTTTGACCTAGTCTATATCAAAATGTACACAGACTCCAGAAAAAGGAAGTTGCTTTACAGAAAAATAATGAAATGCCTAAAGGTAAACTTTTAGTATAGGTATTTAAATAAATTAATAATACTTTGAAACTGAATATGTGGCTTTTCAACTATGAACTGAAAATAACACCAAGAAAACTGTGAAAACTAGTTATTTGATGTGTTTTATTAACAGAGTCAGGCAGAGAGGAGAAATTGTGTATTAAATATAGAAGTAATAGTAATAGAGATACTGATAAATGTTCAAAGTTGTTCTAAAGTTTTGCTTTAGTTCATGTGCTGGGAAAACATGAAGTCTGTCAAAGAAAAAAATACTATCTATGGGAAAAATGTGAGAAAAATATCTGTGGAGGTATCTTGACGTTTTTCCTTTTAGGTAACTAGTTGGGAAATAATTAGGAAATTGAAATAATTCTAGAGAATTCTGAAGCAATGAATATCTTAGTCCTCAATTAGTTTGAACCCAATTTTTTTTCTCACAAACACAATCAATTTTTGTGGAAGTAAGTTTGCAAAACATGTATATATGTGTGTGTGTGTGTGTGTGTGTGTGTGTGTGTGTGTGTGTGTGTGTGTGTGTGTGTGTTACCAATAAGTAAAACAGGCTTAAATAATTACTTAAAATTTCATAACAATTAAAAATCTTGAAGGTTCAAGGTGAGCTACACATAAGATGATAATTTTTTCCATAAATGTAATCCTTATGACTGTATATATATATATATATATATATATATATATATATATATACATATATATGTCTCTCCTTTGTTCAGTTGGTTATTTTTTTCAAAAGAGTAATTATGAATTTCAATGTATATTGAGGAATTCTTACAAGGATAGCATATAGTAAAAACAAAACTAAACAAAACAGAAAACAAAGTCTTTCTTAAAGTCTTTTTTAAAACTAGATCTTATCATTTCTTTTTTATTATTGTGAAAATACCGTACAGAGAGATTACAATTACATGGGCAAGGTAATGAGTACATTTCTTATCAAGCATTGTTGCCTCTTCCTTTGTTTCCCTTTCCCATTCATTCCCATCTCCCCCCAATTCCTGCCAAAGTTGTAAAGTTCATTTTTCGACATAATGTCTTGTATGTCTCATTGTTGCAATGGGTCCACCTATATCCCTATTTAAACAATTTTTTTCCCTTCCCCTCCACAAATTATACCAACACTAAATACAGTGAAAACAGGGGTTATACCATGGGGGAAGGACATCCAAAGCAACAAAGAAATATCTTATAAATATGTTAGAAAAAAATAGCAAGCAAGAAAAACCATTTAAGTCCTTATCTTGGGGTTCCTTTCGCCTAACATCAACTTATCTAACCATTTCTGCTTGTCTCAGACATATACTAGTTATTGCAAATAAGGAAAACCATGGGACTTATGTTTCTTTGGGCCTGCCTTACTTCACTTAATATAATTTTGTCCAAGTCTTTCCATTTCCTAACAAATGTGGCATTGTCATTCTTTCTTATGGAGGCATAGAATTCCATTGTGTATATATACCACATTTTCTTGATCCATTCATGTACTGAGGGGCATCTGGGTTGGTTCCATATCTTAGCTATGGTAAATAATGCTGCAATAAACATAGTTGTGCTGGTAGCTTTGGTATGGTCTTGTTTGTGATCATTTGCATAAATGCCCAAAAGTGGAATTGCTGGGTCATAGGGGAGCTCTATGTGGAGTCTTTTGAGGAACCTCCATACTACTTTCCAAAGTGGTTGAACAAGTTTACACTTCCACCAGCAACGAAGTAACGTTACTTCTGTCCACATCCTCTCCAGTAGATGCTATCATTTCTAAAATACAGAAATATTTACTGTAATCCTGCTAATACACTGAAAAAATAGTTGAAACTTTATTTACAATTGTGACAATGACTAGGAGGGAATAAATGATTATCAAGCTGGGTGCGGTTGGCTTACACCTATAAATCCTACCTACTCTGGAGGTTGAGATCTGAGGATCACCAGGAAAGTTCTTTAGAGTCTGACTTCCAATAAAGTACTCAGAAAAAGCCAGAAGTGGTAGAGTGCTCACCTTGAGCACAAAGCAGCTCAAGGACAGCACGCAGGCCCTTAGTTCAAGCCCAGGACTAGCACAACTGCATGCGTGCACGCACGTGCACACACACACACACACACACACACACACACACACGCACATACACATTCAAAAAATTGTCATCATCTTAAAAAAAACTACATTTTCTGATTAATTAGTGATTACAGCAGAACTAAGTGGAAGATGTTAGTAAATGTTTGAAGCACTTTCAATATTTTCTTTGCCTATATTACATCAGACTAATCTGATGAGAATGGACATCTGCAGATCCTTCAAACTTTGTTTTTAAGACTTTCTAGATGCTTCTAATATATTTTTAATTCTAAGAATCAGAAAATCTGGTGACACATGGCAACCTGTGTTCCAGCTATGGATTTTTTTCTTTTTAGTAGAGCATCCTAAGTGAATTTTACTCTCAAACATAATAAAAAACAATTTATAACATCATGCCAACATGAATTGTGATTCTGTTTCCCATGAAAATTTGTCCATTGTTGTAGTTCAGCAAAATATAAACTTTATACACTGAGTATATTTAGTGCAAGAGCCAACAATATAAAACAACTCTCTGGTCTCTTTTTAACTAGACCTCTCATACAGTTGCTATTTCATGATAACAGTTATACAGTACAGGACAGAAATACTTGCTACCCCTTTTCCAAGAACTAGAATAAAATGGATCCCTCACCCAAACAAATTCCAATGCTCAAACACTAAAACTCCCAAGCTGGAAGTACAAACAAAATTAGAAAGCAAAGTTAGGCAAACAAAGTTAGAAAGCTCTTTTCCATATCGACTCAGTCGGTTAAGGATTAACTACTATAAAAATGAACGTTTTGAAGAATTTCAAATATCTTCATTTGTAGACATTTCCTCAGGATAGACAAGAGTTAAATTTGACAATGATTTGAAGTACAAGATTTGAGAACTTTTTTTTCTAAAGGTAAGTGGTGTTTTTTTTTTTCTTTTAGGAAATATACTTTCATGTCACTGTACAAAGAAAAAAAAATTGAGCTTCTTTAAGAGACCTCTTCTTTTCCTGTAAAGCAAAGAATTTTCTTTGTCATCAGAGAGCTACTTATTTCTTTCTTATTTTGTTGCTCCATAGCCTACTACAAAGTTTAGTAGTTTCCTTAAAAGATAAAATTAAATCTGTCATTCTATAGGCACTTGTATTTTGGGAGAACTTATAAAAACCACATACTCACAGATTTTTATTAAATTGAGTGCCAATTCAGACATTTGGAATGAAATAGTTACTTTTGTTTATTTCATGGAGTTTCATTTTGAAATAAATGTAGTAAGCAGGACTTATTTCAACCCAAATGTCTCTTTTAGAAAAGTATTTGTCTATTTCCCTCAGTACTGTCGACATACTGATATCTTAACAATGGAAATACTGAATTAGTCTAACTTGTTTAAAAAACATGTCTTCCCAATTAATCGCCTCACACTGTATGGTGCTAGAAGAAAAAAAATAATGTTTGGGATTTATCTTTATATTCTAAATACAAATATCAATGCTTAGTCAATAATAAGTTCTCCCAAAGTAATTGATTAATGTGTTTTTTCAAAACATTTGTCAGGAGCAGGACACTACTCATACCTGTTATTCTAACTACTTAGGAGAAGAAGTCAGAAAATTGTAGCTCCAAGCTAGGCCAGGCTACAAAATCTAGGGAATATCATCTCTAAATAACCAGCAAAATGATCAACTGGAAGCATGATTCAAGTGGTGAAATGCCAGACATGAGCAAGAAAGGCCAGCGATAACACAAGAACCCAAGCTCCCCCTCCCCTCTTTCTCTGAGACACACATAGACACATACAATTAGATATCTACTAGTCACATACAAACTTGATTAAAACTGAAGTGTTTTCTGGTCATACAATTTAAATATATTTGTGCCTCCTTACAGCATATTATTTAACTTCTTTATCCTTGCAAGTAGTCCCCTTCCCCACCAGCCCCCAAGCTTAAGCTTGTGTGTGTGGGTGGGTGGGATAATGGGGTTATTGGTCATGGGACTTGATTCTGTGCCTGGGTACTGTCCCTGTGCTCTTCAGCTCAAGGCAAGCTTTCTACCATTTGAGCCACAGTTCCACTTCCCGTTTTCTGGTGGCTAATTGGACATAAGTGTCTCACGAACTTCCCTGCCCAGACTGGCTTCGAACGGTAATCTTCACATTTCAGGCTCCCGAGTAGCTGGTATTTATAAGCATAAACAACAGCTCCTTATATAATTTGCCACTCCCCTTTTCCATATTTAATAGGAAACGCTGATCTGAATCACTTTGTTTTGATCTGTAGAATATCTCAAAGATCCATTTCCGCCGTAATATGTGAGGGGATTATATTTCAAACAGGTATGTAACTTACAAATATATCAAACATCAAGAAACTAGTGTTCCTATAGGAATTAGCTTTTAGATTCCTTACTTAGTTTTATTTCATAGCACAACAGAGTATGAATGAACACAATGTTGGATCTGTTTTCTTTTTCTTTTTTCAATACATGAAGTGCAATATGTAGGGCTTTTTAAAATCGCTAATTCCAGATTAAAATCTTTATACAATGCACAAGTATAAGAATTAACCATCCATGTCATTCATGCTAAATTATTCCCTTTAAAGCAATTAATGATTGCATGTTGAATGATTGTATATATATATAAATATATATAAATATATATATATAACAAATAACATGACTTACCAAAGGTTTGAATGGTTTCCTAAGTTTTAGATGAAAATGGAATCTCATAGTGATACGTCAATCTCTCATTAAATGGATAGAATTAGAAAAATATCTAATATGTCTATACATGTTTTAAGATTTTTATTGTTTTTGAGTTGTTTCAATGCCCCTCAACTTTCTTTTTTTTTTTTAATAGGAAAGTTTTAGGCTGGCACCCCTGGCTCACGCCTATAATCCTACCTACTCAGGAGGCTGAAATATGAGGATGGCGGTTCAAAGCCAGCCTGGGTAAGGATGTCCGTGGCACTCTGGTGTCCAATTAT
Organism: Dipodomys spectabilis; assembly: GCF_019054845.1. Classification (NCBI taxonomy): domain Eukaryota; kingdom Metazoa; phylum Chordata; class Mammalia; order Rodentia; family Heteromyidae; genus Dipodomys; species Dipodomys spectabilis. The sequence continues at coordinate 16,468,515 of NW_024870709.1, forward strand.
CCATGAGAAAACAGGAAGTGATGCTGTGGCTCAAGTGGTAGAGCACTTGTCTTGAGCTGAAGAGGCCCAGAGTTCAAGCCTCACAACCAAAAAAGGAAAAAGTTTATTTTTAGTTTCCATGACCTTTTTTGTTTGTTTGTTTGTTTGTTGTGGGCTTTTTTTTTATTGTTAGAGAAGCCCCATTAACGGATGTCTATGATAGTGAAGTTCTCTTCGTTTTCTCACCTTGTCATTGATTTTATATTTGTTTTTGTGGTAGTTTATATTTGCACATGTGTGTATAACAAACTTGATCAACATTTTAAAATATGACTGGTAGAAAAAGTGACTTCTATTAGCCTCAAATTTCATGGCAGTTTTCATTAAATTCAATGATATCTGATTCTGCTGCCAGCTGTTAAGATGTACCTGCCAAGGAAATATTTTGGTAACTAGAAATGGAAGCCACTAGTACAGATATTTGATAAAATGTTCTTTAAACTACCACAAGCAAAACTATTACATATATGGAAACCCTTAGCACAAAATTTTAATGGTAAAATAAAACCTTGAATTTTTTTAATCTTTTTAATGCCATTATATTTTCCTTAAAGTTTAGAAAGCAAATGTAGCCATTAGTTTTAAAAATAATATTACCAAAACTGAACATCTTTACTAATATATGTTTTCTCTGTATTATAAATTCAACTTTGAGTTTATTGTAGGTATATAATATAAATTGAATTAAAGGTTTTTATTGCTGTGGCTGTATGTTTTATGAAAACAAGACCATAATATTTATACCTTTTAAATTTTATTAAACACCACAAATGCACGCAGTCTTTCAGGCAAATGGAAATTCTTTTAGATGGCTTTGAACTGGAATATTGAACCTGACTCTCTTAGCAATCTTCCAGTGGTAGGTGTGAAATGTTCTGGTCATTTTCCCTCTAACTTCTCACCATTTTCCTCATAATTTATCATCCATCCATTACTTTAATAAGAAGCAGTTTATTTTTTATTTATGTTATTTAATTTATTTATTTTTTTCCTATATGGAGCAAAGCCCATGGTCAATGCAAAGTACTAGTGAGCTCCCATATATACAGTGCCGCCTAGTGGTCAAACTAAAACATTTCTTACAGAGGGAAGAAAGGGCAAATGTAAGGAATATTGTTACATGCAGATTAGCATATTTCTTTCAAGTTAACTTTGCTTATTTTTTTCTTGATTAGGTCAAATCTATTCTGGTTGATCAACATATAGTTGACTGTGTTCATGAACCTTTCAGAAGAGGCCTGTATTTCTTCATATGCTTCCAAACCAGCTCTGTTTGTGAATGCACCATAAAGGAGAAATCAAGAATCATTAAAAAAAAAAAAAAGATTTGAAAGTTAATATATCTTTTCCACCATATAAATTCATTACATTAATTAGCACTGAGGATTAGAAAGACTAGTAAGTTAAGAGTAAGGGGATTGAGTCATAGAATATTATTTTCATTTAGCTAAATGTAAAAACTCCTATTTCACTTATGGCTGGAAGTTTTGGTTTGGTTCTATTATTATTATAAAAGCATTCTTTTCATTCTACAAATTCACATAATGTGTTGGCCTTTTACAAAATTCAGGGCTCTTTTCTATTCATCTTCTCACTTGAACACACATATAAACAAACACACATGCATACATCTGCTGAATTCTATCAGACTCACCTTATTATAACATGGCTATGTAGGATACAATTATGTATGAAATGATATAAATTGTATTGTAATATAAAATTATATCATGAAATATACATATGTGTGTATATATATACATATATATATATATATATATATATATATATAATTGCATCTCCTGCAATATCTCGGCCTAGTCGTAACTATGCACCTATATATAACTATTGATGTGGTAAAGTTTCACCATCCTTATTAATGTTGCTTACATTTTATGCCTAATTTTTCAAGTATTATATTTCAAATGCATCCTGCTGTTGCTTATTTTCTGACACATTTCTCCTATAGGTGCAGAATTGTTTTTATAAAGGCTGAATAGACTCCTCCCTGGAAATACAGTAGGTGGTACATGATGATTATAGAACTGGTGGGGAAGCATAGTGTTTCTTCAGGTAGAAAAAAAATCTATTCCGTCTACAGATTTTTTTTGTTTTGGTTAATATTAAATAGAAAATTATTTTTGAAACAATTGTTTACATAAGACTCAAGAGATAACTTGTTTTTGATACTTGAGATCTTTACATCAAATAATTGAAACATTTCTTATCAATGCTAAATTAGTATGTTATCCTCCACTGGAATAAGCTTCTAATGAAAAGAAATAAAATCTAACCATCTCGGGAACACCAGAGCCAATCTCAGATGTTATTTTTAGAAACCATTCTAGGGAGATTAACAAAAGACCATGGTTTCCTCATGGGGTATTGGGGTGGGATGATGAAGGAAATGTTCCCATAAAATTTAAGTGACTGGTATGTATGTATTCAAGCATGAGACGAGTACCAATTAAGTGTGCTTTAAATGGAAGCTGACTTTTCTTTGAGTGGAAATTGGTGAAAGTTTTAAGAAACCTCTCCCTGAGTTGCACATTATTTGAAAGGTTAAAATGTTATTGGATTGGGCTACCAAGGAGGATAAGGGAGGGTGAATACTATCAACATAGATTAGTTGCAATTATGAAAATAGAACAATAAAACCTGTCGAAATAGCTTTTGGACGGGGTGCAAAAAGGTTGGAAAGGTAGGAAATGTGAAAAGAACGGTGAGATTTCCATACAGTGTAAAAATGTGAAAAATGTAACAATAAAATTTATCCCCCACATAAGTAAACTAGTAAAGACATTTCAAAGGCATAAAGGAAAAGAAAACAATAATGCTCCTGGAAAATGAGATCTGAGGATCGAGAAAATTTATCTGACGACCTGTTTTCCCAATTAACCAGTAAAAGTCAGAAGTGGAGAAATAGTTCAAGGGATGCACCATAACCCTTGAGCAAACAGCACTAGGCCCTGAGTGTAAACCCCAATACTGGTGAATATAAACAGTAAAAGATCTTTGGATAGTTGCATAAATAATTTTAACAGAATATTGAAAATGAAGAAAGAAAATTAAGAACAACATAACAGACTCTTAACATAATGTATCCATATCGTCGAATATTACATATTGCATTACTATTACTATTACATTGTACATAGATGGTGGCTTTATTTAAAAGTGATTAGAGTCTGGTACTATGTACAACAGTCTTTCAAATAGAATGCTAATTTTTGTATCAAAGAATCATAATTTTTTAAAAATATCATCATGAATACCTTTAATCCCTCTTTCTGCAATGAGACGATTTTCATGGACCATGTAACCCCAAGTATCATAAAGACTTCCAAGATGACTCAAATTCTTTGTAGCTATTCATAAGAATTCTGAAATGTAGAATGATTCTTAACTGGTTTAAATTCCCAAACCTGAAGTAGAAAAACCACAACTAAATCTGTTGCCATTTTTTTAAATTTCGTTCAGGAATAATGGAAGAATGATGACTGCAAAGGAAGAACCAATCCTTCTTCTATCACAGAAAGCAATATAATCACCCTTCATGAACAAAATTAACTTCAGGAGAGCTCAGCCTGTGCAGTCCAATGCTGAAAAGGAAATTTTTGGTCCACTAGTTCATTTGGGAGTAAAGAAGGAAGGAAATGAGTATTTGACTGGATTCTAGGACCAGTTCTGCTTACCTCAGCATGAAATCAGTTCATAGATTTCAATGTTAAGTCAGCCTGCCAATGGACCCAGTAATAGGAGCATGTGCCTATATCTTTAAGCAACAAAGTTGACAAGTGGCTATTCAACTACAGACTGTAGCACAAAGTCTTTCACCAATGACTGGACGTGCATTTATCTCATACTCATAACCCTAAAAACAAACCTAACAGGTGGCCAGCTTCTGTACTGAAGGCCATCCATCCAGAATTCATCACTAGTTCCACTTGGAAGTCTTTGATAGAACCCAGGGCAAGGTCACATGAAGAGCAAAGAACTAAAAATCTCTAATTTGTTGGATTATTATTTTTCCTCACCAAAGAGAATTTTAAATATTTCAGAATGTGACTACTTTTTAAAAAAATGCTTTATTGTAACAGTGATATCCAGAGGGGCTACAGTTACATAAATAAGGTAATGAGTACATTTCTTTTTGTAGAGTGTTACCCCCTCCTTCATTTTCTCCATTTCCCTGTCCCAAATCCCCTACCTGTGCCCCCCTTCACGTTGTAAAGTTCAACATTGTGTCTAGTGAGTATCACCATTGCTTTGGCTCACTCTTTGTCCCAGTGTATCTATGTTTGCCCTTCTCTTACCTAGACTGGATAAACTTATGTACAAAACAAAGGGTACAAAGCTGAAATACAGTGACAACAGGGAATAAACCAAAAGAGGAAAAAAGAAAGAAAAACAAGTAACTGCAGAGTACCAAAAAAACTCAAATGTTTATGTACCAAATAAATACATGGAAAGTAATGTATAAAATAAATAAATACACCAATGACCTCTCCAACTGAATGATATGTATGAACTGTAGGACAATTTGAAGCAATAACAATGAGTCACAAGAGAACATAGGAAGACAACAAACAACATCAAAAAATAATGCATACAAAGAAATTAAAATACTGAAAAGTTTAACAATGAGCTCTTATAATGGGTTCTATCAAGAAAACATAAGAATTATTACATATGAAAACATCTCATTTGAAATTACCCAAGCAGAGGTTAAAAAACGAGAAACAGTGCAAAGTTATGCAATTTATAAAGGAACATACCTGGACAAAATATGTGCTATTTACATGCAGAGGAATAAAACTTAAAGGCAAGAAAATTCAAATCTGTGTAGGGAAAAGTTCTTATAGATTCATGAAATTAAAAATGCCCAAACAGATGGAACCAAATGAAGTCAATATCAAGGCATATTACAAATAGTCAAAAGTCAATCAGAGAACTTCAAAAACAGTAAGAAAAAAATTATTCACAACATATAAAGGAAACTTGATAAAATTGTCAGCAGTTTTCTTGATAGGAAACTTAGAAGTCTAGGAGAAAGTAATAAGATACACTTATAAACTGAGGAAAAGCATTGTACAGCAAAACCAAACTAAGACAAGCTGAGTAGCTTTTAAAAGTGGAGGAGTTAATTTCCTAGACAAACAAAAACTGAGTGAATTGGTTTCTATTACAAATGTCTTACAGTAAAGATAAATAAATCATTACATGAAAGAGCTATGATGACATAAATAGTATATTTGCGGAATGAATGGATAACATTTTTGTGCTCAACTGGACTGAAAATGCATTAGTGTAAAAGTTATTAGATACACCACCATTCATATATGGTAAGTATGAAGTGGTAGCCACAAAGTAAAATGTAAACCAAAACCAATTACCTCCCTCCAAAACCAAAAAACAAAACAAAAAAATGATGATAATTATATCCCCTGAAAGAAGGAACTAATGAGAAACTAAAAACCAGGAAAAATTTATCATAAAATTCTTATGCAGCAATGCTTACATTAAACATAAAAAAATTAAATTTCTAAAAGGAATGACTGAATTTGTATTAAAAGAAAATTACTTCCTATATCTAAAACTATAAAACTATTTCCTCTATATAAAAGACATGCACTCTTTTATAAGTTCCAGTGGCTGAAGCTTTCAATTCTAACTACTCAGGATTGTGAGATCTGAGAATCACGGTTCAAAGCCTTTTTGGAAAGGAAAGCTAATGAGACTCTCATCTCCAATTATGTACCTGGAAAATCAGAAAGTACAGCTGTGGCTCAAGTGATAGAGCAGTATCCCTGTGCACAAAAGCTCAAGAATAGTTTCTTTAATTCAAGCCCAGGGATAGACACCAAAACAAACAAACAAACAAATAAATAACCAGGAGAGATTTTTGAAGTGAATTTATCAAAAAAAGATATTCCATGCAACAATATCAAAACAACTGAGATGACCACATTTATATCATACAAAATAAATTGCATCTTTATAAATTGATAAATTTTAATTCATCAAGATATAATCATTATACACAAGCTTTTCTATAACTTCTGAAGTTTATAAATGATAACTTGATAAATATTTAAAAATAGAAAAGTAATTAAATAAAATTCATATTCCACTTCCATCAGTGGACATGTTTTCTACACACAGAGTCAATATGGAAACAGGAGATTTGAATAAAACTATAAAATAAAGATACATGAAAATAATAGAAACTATTCTTCCTTGTTAAATTATCTGTATCTCCTCTACACATAGAACATTCTCTAGGGAAATTTCAGTTCTACATCATAAATCTTAACAAATAAGAAGGACTAAAATCCTATGAATTAACAAAAAAGTAATAAGGAAAAGATAATGTAAACATTCAACAAATTGCTAAAATTTATATATATATATATATATATATATGTATGTCATTATGTCAAAGAAGAAAAATTACAGAATATTACAAATAAATCTCAAGGAAAAAAATGAACAAATAAATCAAAACTGAGAGCTAGCAAAAGTAGTACTAAAGTTAATGTTTGTAGTTCAAAATGTTATCACTAAAAACAAGATTGCAAATGAATTATGTAAAAACACATTAATACATTAAATACAAAGCATAATCTAGGCACCAAACTAATAAGGATTAAGACAATAAAGTTTAATGCAGAAATGACTGAATAGAAACTTAGAAAGCAATAAATACTCACAAAAAGTAAGCACTGATGTTATGGTTTGAACCTGTAATGTCCCCAACAGACTCTTGTGCTGAATACTTGACTACCAATTAATGTTCTATTTTGTAAAGTGATGGAAAGTTTAGGGAGATATAAGTTACTAGAGCAATAACATTGAATTTATACTGGCTATAGTCATTTTCCTACTCTCTTTTACCTATCCTTCATGAGGTGATTCACCTGTCTATGCAGCTGCCATCTAATCTCTGTTTTGTGATTGGCCCAGAAACAATGGAACAAGAAAAACTGGCATTCTATTTGAAAGACTCTTGTACATAGTACCAGACTCTAGTCACTTTTTAAGTAAAGCCACCATCTATGTACAATGTAATAGTAATAGTAATACAATATGTAATACTAGATGAATGCTGATTCTCTTTCTCACATTACATTGTATGATACATTATGTTAAGAGTCTGTTATGTTGTTCTTAATTTTCTTTCTTCATTTTACAATATTCTGTTACAGTTATTTATGCAACTATCCAAAGGTCTTTTATTGTTTATGTTCACCAGTATTTGGGCTTAAACTCAGGGCCTAGTGCTGTTACTTAGCACTTTGCTATTTTTCCACTTCTGGATTTTTACTGGTTAATTGGGTAAACAAGTTGTCAAATATATTTTCCTGATCCTCAGATCTTCACTTTTCAGAAGCATTATTGTTTTCTTTTCTTTTTTGCCTTTGAAATGTCTTTACTAGTTTACTTATGTGGAGGATAAATTTTATTGTTACATTTTTCACATTTTTACACTCTATGGAAATCTCACCCTTCTTTTCACATTTCCTACCTTTCCAACCTTTTTGCACCCCGCTCAAAAGCTATTTCGACAGATTTTATTGTTCTATTTTCATAATTGCAACTAATCTATGTTGATAGTATTCACCCTCCCTTATCCTCCTTGGTAGCCCAATCCAATAACATTTTAACCTTTCAAATAATGTACAACTCAGGAGAGGTCCCTCAGCTCTTCAGTTCAAGGCTAGTAATCTACCCTTGAACTACAGTGCCACTTCTGGCCTTTTCTGCTTATGTGGTGCTGAGGAATCAAACCTAGGGCCTCATGCATGCAAGGCAAGCACTCTTATCACTGAGCCACCTTCCTAGCCCTATGTCAGGTATGTTAACAGAGATACCAAGTTTATCAAATGGAAAAGAAGTTTTTTGTTTTTGTTTTTGTAATATATATGTAACTGAAAAATGAATACTTAAAGAAAAGTGAAAATTGGGGGGGGGGGTAACTGTTGAGGTAGCAGGGAAAGAATGGTAGGGGGAAAACAAAGGAGGAGGCAATGTACTCATTTCAATACATTTCAATAGGAAATGTACTCCTTACCTGGCTCATGTAACTGTAACCCCTCTGTACAACATTTTTACAATAAAAAATGTACAAAAAAACTTAGATACAGGTAGGCTGTAAAAAAGAGAAAATTACAAACATAACTAGTATATGTCTGAGACAAGCAGAAAGGGTCAGATAAGTTGATGTGAGGCGAAATGAACCCCAAGATAAGCACTCAAATGGTTTTCCTTTCTTGCTATTTTTTCTAACATATTTATAAGATGATTTCTTTGTTGCTTTGTATGTCCTTCCCTCACGGTATAACCCCTGTTTTCACTGTATTTGATGTTGGCATAAGTTGGGGAAGGGAAGGGAAAAAACGAATTGTTTAAACAGGCATACAGGTGGGCCCATTGTAACAATGAGATGTACAAGACATTATGTAAAAAAATGAACTTTACAACTTTAGCAGTGTGTGTGTGGGGGGGAGGGCAGGGATGGGAAGGGGAAACAAAGAAAGAGGCAACAATCCTTGATAAGAAATGTACTCATTACCTTGCCCATGTAATTGTAACCCCTCTGTATGGTATTTTCACAATAAAGAAATGTAAAAATAAATAAATAAATGAAACAAGTTATAATGACATAATATCACAGATTTTTTAAGAAAAAATCATACATTGACAAATTATGCAAATATTTGGTTCCTAGAAATAACTTACTAAGAATAGATTAGGGAGAAACAGAACCACCAGAACAGAAATAATACTTCATATGAATCCATTTCTAATTCTAGAAAAAAGTAAGAAGAAATATTTATATTTTTTAGTTATATTTAAGTAGTTGTACAAAAAGTTATCATTTAGCTAAGCAGTTTATAAATACACTGCATCTTTACCAATGTCACATTTTGAACATTCTCACCCTTCCCTTTCCTCCCCATCTCTTCCCTTATTCTTTTAATTCTGTGGGATATATTTTGCATTCTTGATCGCATCTTTTAACCTTTTGCTTATGATTTCAAAATCATACTAATGACAACCCAGGAAGAAGCACCAAAAACTACCTATAGATTGAGGTTCTCAATAAATATTTCTGAAATCAAATCCTTAACAAAATAGTTTCACAATGAAAGGGATCACACAACACAATAAAGTAAGATTTATCCCTGGGATAAAAAACATAGTTCAGGAATTGTAAGTCAATGAACATTATAAAAACGTGTTAAGATGTAAAAAACCCTAATTTCAGTCCAGACACATTTGTAATCTTAGCTATTCATGAAACTGAGACCTCAGGGTTTATACAAATATATAAGCCAGACCAAGAAGAAAACTCTTATGAGACTCACGTACAACGAACTATGCAAAAACCAGAAATGGAGCTCTGGCTCAAGTGGTAGCAGCCTTGAGTGAAAAAGTTAAGGGATATCACCGAGGCCTAGTACACATACACGCATATTATATACATACATAAGTATATATATATGTTATACACACATATATTTAGGTATGAATATATATATGTGTGTATATACATATATTAATTTCAGTCTATTATAAATTCACTTCAGAAAAAAATACAAATTTATTTCCGAACATTTGAATCAAAAGGATATTTGACAAAAGCATGATAGCACAAGAAACAAACACAAACATAGAAGATGAGTTTCATTAAGCATATGAAAACTCTGAACATTAAATGGGATTTACTGTAAAATTTAGTTATAATTTCTGTTCTGTCTTTAACCTTGTAACTTTTGCCTCAGTTTACTAACAGTCTCACTAAAATATGACTGCAGTACCTCCCTGATGCCAAGAATTACAGCAATGGGATTTATGCTTATATAAAACACACCAGAGTTATGTGAGTCCTTTATGAAAATCTTCCTCATTCAAACTAAAGATTCTGGGTAATATTAAAATTATATTTTTGTAATGTAACTTCAGACATTTAAAACATTAATGTATGTTTAAATATACCATATTGAGCACTTGACATAACCATAATATTGATTTAGGATCAGCATAATATATTCTTTTTATTCTTTATTTGATTACATAAATTGGTATTGTCCTATAATTTATATTTTAATCTAATTTTCTGAGTATATTTGTAAAATAATACTTATTTCTATATTACATATGAGGAAACAGAATATTGTACAACTAAACTATTTTCTCATATGTATATGAATCTATTTCTTTCATATTGTGATATATGTTTATTTTAATTTTATTTTATTCATTTTTTATTTTACTTGTTATTTATTTCTCAATTCTTAATTTTGTGGCTTAGTTCTTTTTCATTTTTAAAATTAAACAACTTGAAAAATATCAGTAATTACTTACGGCCTACTGGTTGGCATAATCAGATATATCTTAAGGTAAAACAATACCTATCTCACTCAAAGATGAAAAAAGCTGGAGTGATAAAATATTAAGATTACAGGGTGCTGGTGGCTCATGCCTATAATCCTAGCTACTAAGGAGGCTGAGATCAGAGGCTCATGCTTCAAAGCAAGCCTGGGCAGGAAAGTCCATGAGAATCTTAGCTACAATTAATGATCAGTAAACTGGAAGTGGTGCTGTAGTTCAAGATCCATGGGGGGAGGAGGGATTAAGAGTCTGGGACTGGAAATAGGGCTCACATAGTAGAGACAGCCCAGTGAGAACACCAGATCCTGATACTGGCACACCGTCAAAAATTGAGTCTATCTATATTGGTGGTGTATGCCTGTAACCTTAGCATTAGAGATGTAGCAACAGGAAGATTATAAAGGCTAGAAGGGATGGCAAGGTCAAGTTCCCAACCACTTTGATCTTATGAGACCAAGTCTCTCAAATATATGAGCCCTGGGATATAACTTAGCAATAGGGTTCTCACTTAGCATGTACAAGGCCTTTGGTTCAATCTCTAGCATGGCAAAATGAATAAATAAAGAATCTTCACATTGTTTATGTAGAAGGAAACATTGAGACAGTCTTCTAGGTTTATTCTTATCTTTAAAGTAGTACATTCAGATGAATAAGATGATACCTAAGAGTCTTTCTGTTACACTGTGTACCAGGATTATCCTTTTGTATATTGATACCCTACTACATTGATAAATGGTAGTTCTCTGGCACTTATAATAAAGTATATAACTAAGAGACACAGATTTCAGCTTTTGCAAGTAACCATAAGTTCTTGATTATAATCCTAAATTATTGGCCAGTACTGAGGCTAGTACTTCTTAGGAACATGAGAAAACCCATTTCCATAACTCAGTTTACTTCTTGTTGTTCTGTGCATATGTCTCCTCTTTACCATTATCCAATCATAAATATTCTTCCTACTATTTCATTTTTGAATTGGCACACATACTGTATAGTATGGTGATATTATACTATAATAGGAGGGTATGTCATTGTGATGTTTCCATATTGCACATATGGCACTCTGAACATGCCCATCCTTCAATCTTGCTGTCTCCCTTTTTCAAATAGCAATTGGTGGGTTTTATTACATATTTTTCACATGCATATATCCACATATCTGTAACATTTCTTCATCTTCTAACCCTCAATATCTCCCCCATATACTCCCCTTTTCCTATTAGACAGTCATTACTTTTTATTCATATCCCATTATGAGTATTATCCTCACCAACATTATCATTATAATCATCATCATTATCATCATCATCATCACCATCTTCATTTGAGGTCTGTATTCTACAAATGAGTAAAACCCTGTGATTTTTGGTCTGTTGAGCCTGACTTATCTAATTCAACATCTTGATATAAAATTCCATTAATTTTCCTGAAAATATTATGCATTCTTTTTTCCTGTACTGCTGAGTTATACTATAGAGTAAATATTGTATTATATAATTTTATATTTTATTACCTTGCCACCTTTACCACAGGACTTTTTCTTTATTTTGGGTTATCTTTATGTAGTTGCACAAAGAAGGTTCCATTTAACAAGGCAGTTTTGAATACAGTGCATCTTGATTTCTGTCACCTCCTAAGAGTTGAATGGTTAGGTCAGAAACAAGGTCTATTTTTTGTTTTGTTTTGTTATTGTGGTTTTTTTTACTTATTCCTACAGTGATTCCACTAATTTAAATTTTCATCTGTCATGTATAAAGGTCCTTTCAGCATTTGTTGTAGCTCATTGATGATTGGTTTTTGTTTGTTTGGGTTTTTTTGGTCTTTTTTTTAATATACTGGGGATTGAACCTAAAATGTTGCATTTGCTATGAAGAACAACTTTACCACTGAGCTACATCCCAAGCCAATAATTATTTGTCTTTGTGGTTGGGGGGAGAGGGTATGTTCAGATAAATTCAAAATAATCCTAAAGTACCTTCTCTGATATTCCAAACTCTTTTGATGCATTTCTTATCATAATGTATTTTTATGTGTATGTGGGCTTTTAGACATTCACTTGTTTTCTAGATAGCCTGTTTGTAAATTTGTACTTTATAGGTTAAAACTATTTCTTACATTACATTTTTTTAGGTAATAAGGTCTACAGTTCTGGGTCAAATTCTAAAACTGTAACTTGCAATTATCTGTAATGTAATCTACCTAAGTTTATTCTTAGCAACAATTTGTATTATAGAATCCATGCTCTTACTATTTTTATTTGTTCATGTCTTTTACCTTGTCTCTCATCACTTGTCTCAATTATCATCAATACATAGACTAAGCTTTATGTATATATTTTTATCTAATCCTGACTAAATTGTAAAGATATTAAAATATTCTGATTCAACAACCACAGTTGGCTTTTTTTCAATAAATATTGCTCTTCAGAGGCTATTTTCTGAGTTCTTTCAGGGGTTTCATTAGGATCCTCTCTTAATTAAGATGCTATTTAAAAATATACTAGATAGAATCACATTTTACCTTCTAGAGTAGAATGTTGTATATTTTATATTATCCATCTTAGATCTTATGTCCCAAATGTGACATCTTTGTCCAATTACTCTAATTGGATTTCCTTTTATCCAATAGTTGGTCTGGCTTTATGTCTATCACCATAGCCTAGTGAATCACTCTATTCAAAAAATACAGGATCTGCTGCCCACTTGTAAGAAAATGGAAAGATTTGGAAAAAATCATATAAGTGAAGCAAGCCAACCCCCCCCTAAAATATAGGTCAAATAATTTTCTTTATTTGCAATAATTAGTATATGTCTAAGATTATCCTATCAGAAAAGCATAAAAACTCAAAAGCTATGTACATATGACCATATAAAGATGGTGCTAAGCGAAATGAACCCCAAGATAAGGACACAGCAGGTTTTTCTTTGTTGTTGTTGTTTTTAATGTAGTATACAATTTTTTTCTTTCATATGTTCTTCCTCCTATAGTATATTCCCTGTTGTCACTGTACTTGATTTTGGTACCCTGCATCATATATATATATATATATATATATATTTTTTTTTTTTTTTGAGGAAGGGAAGGGGAATAATAAAATGCTGAAACAAGGACAATCACAATACACTATGTTGGAAATGAACTTTACAACTTCGGGGTGGGGAGTGGAGGAGGTAAGGGAGAGAAGGGATAGTAGGAGAAAAAAACAAAGAGGGGTAACAATGCCTGATAAGAAATGTATTCATTAACTTACTCTTGTAACTGTAACCCTTCTGTACAACATCTTTACAATAAAATAAAATTTAAAAAATATTTAGGATATATATCTTTGTTTGGCTATTAAGAGTATATGAACAGAAAGCTTGTTTTTTGGTTCCCTTATAATGTGGAAGGATTTTGTTTTTGTTGTTTTTCTGTATTTTGTTTATTTGTGTGAAATAAGAGAAGTTCTCTCTACAGAAAAGGGCATTTAAGGCAACATCACCAGTCTCAAAACAGTTTGTTCTCTTTTCTTTTCACCTCCCTCTTCCATATGCCTGGATAGTGCGAAACAGATGCTCATTAATTCTTAAAAATTTCTTTAAAATATATGATACACATTCCCAGTTCACTGAGAGTAAAACAAGTGGTAGTTATATAATCTGCAATGTGCACAGAATCAATAGATCAGTACTGCTCGCTGTCAAGCCAGAAAGACTTTTAAATAAAGCCTGAGAAGCAAACCTTCCTTCTAAAGTTGATTGGTTGTCATGATCTAAGCAAACAAATGGTATTGTTGCACAATGTCAATACCCCACATTCTCTGCCTTGTTTTGCTTTGAACAGACTGTGAAAAGACCAACAGCTGTTACTGAGCTAAGAAGAACTACAGGATTTACAGTAGGTGGTACCACCTGTGATTTTCTTTTTCCACCCTTTAAAATCTGCCCGTTTATTTTGGAGCTGGGTGGAGAACATGGCTCTGACTCAATGTCTGGGGAAGTTCATAATCAACTAAGACTCCCTTCTCATGTGAAGGGGAATTGTCATCTATTCAAGACACAGCAATGGGCAAAGATGAATTTCTCTTCTTGCTTCTGCTTTATCCATTTCACATATCGACGGACAGCCAATAAATAAAAGGCAAGCATGAATTTAGCTGACCTAACTACAAAAAAATGAAAGAAAAGATTTACAATCCAGAACTAATGTAAGATTCGGTATATAGGCAATTAATGGTCTTTCCTACATCATGCTTCATTTTGGTGCCTTCACTTTAAAAACTAGAAAAATGCATTTGCCAAGTAAGTGCTTCCTGGTACATGTACGATTTCAGTTTTTAAAAGCCACTTGATGAAACATGCCTTCCAACATTTCCAAGCAAAACACAGGATTGTAGAAAGTGGAGAAATAAGTCTTATGAGGACAAAAACACTTTTGAAATCTGATTTCTAGAGTTACCTAGCAAGTATATATAAAGTTGTCCCTAACCAAAAATTTAAATTCTTTATAAAACAATGGTGAGAGAGACAGGGTGCATTGAGACAAGGGATATAATGAAGTAGCATTTACTTCTTCACATTATGTTACTCCTAAGTCCCAATTTTGTTTTCTAAGAAAACATTCCTGAATAAACTGTTTTGCAGCATGTTGTAATCCATCAATATTTTTTTTAACAAGCTTTCTTGCTTTCTGAAACAAAGAAGGAATAGAAATGGCCAGCACCTTTTCCAAGGGTGGAGTCTAAAGTTTCCTTCATATGAATTAATGTTGAAAATCAGCCAAAGAATGATGTTAGCTTTCATTATCATTTTGGAAGAGAAAACATTTGAACCTATATAAAGTCTCTGTTTCATTTATAATATTAATGACAAGCTTCATTTGTTATTATGAATTGTCAGGTAACAGTTCAGAAGATGGCCCAGATTCATTCCTTGTGTATCCTGACTGTTTGTGCTATTCATTTCAGACTTGCCTATTTATTGTTCCTTGACACTTTTATATAGTGGTATTAATAAGTAATATTACACAGTAAAAGTTTGTTACTGTGATCACCTTGATGTTTTGTTGTTGTTGTTGTTTGTTGGTCATGGGGCCTGAACTCTGTGCCTGGGTACTGTCCCTCAGCTCTTCAGCTCAAGGATATCACTCTACCACTAGAGCCATAGCACCACTTCTAACTTTTTCTGCTTATGTGGTACGGAGGAATCGAACCCAGGACATCATGCATGCAAGGCAAACCCTCTACCACTGAGCCACCTTCTCAGCCCCACCTTGATGATTTCTTTACTGAAAATAGTGGGTTTTATTCTCAAATCTACTGAGGTGCATTTTCCTATGTTAGCTAGACATGTAGAAATCTTGCACAATGATCACCAAAGTAGTTGCTGGTAGTATGACATGAATGTGTCCCTAAAACTATGAACTATGAACTATCTTTCTCTTATCAGTGTTTGTCATATCTGAGGCAAAGGCACCGAAGTTGGTCACAATGCTAAGATTCCAAGGATGAAGTTGTGGGTTTTATGACAAGTGACTGACTATCACACTGACAGCTAAGGCCAGTCACCAGAACAGGGGATATCTTCTTGAAGGCTGTACAATAAGGGTCATTCACCAAAAGCTATTACTTTTCATGAATTACTGAATGTAAAGAGCAGATTTCTGAAGTGATTTTCTTTTCCACCAAGAATGTCAAGCTTTCTTTGACTCATCTGCAATTGTTAAGGAACATATAGCAAGTAATATGATGAGGAAGACTGTCACTATCAGATAGCTCACCTCTAAAAATGAGAAAGGTCTGATACCAAGATGAAAACTCATGAAAAATACTCCAGTGAAAATCAGGATGGCATAAAACAATGGATAAAAGGATTCTGAAAAGATATAACAGAAATCGTTTACTGGATAGAATAAATCTCAAAATAATTACACATTGAAAAGATAAGGCACAGAATGTGTGTTGCCCAAAGGGGTGGAGACTCTACAGGATAAAGAACATGAAGCCTCAATCTTTAGTTGAAGAAGAAAAATAAATTAGAAACATCTGCCAAGAAAAAAGAAAATTTATATACCTAACTGATTATATTTCAATCATCTATTGAACTCTTTTTCGACTGCCTTTTTTCCAGTAATTAGCTTGCATCAATATTAATAATTGATGAGTGATCAAATTATATTTCAGTTTAGTTTGTATAGTTTAAGAAAATTATAAGTTCTTAATTATATGAAACCACTTAGCATTCCAAGAATTTTATTTATGATGTTGAGTGTACAGTTGACAAGAATTAGCCTGAGCAGAGTGATCGATTTCATCTAAGAAATGAAGGAGTCAATGTACTACTGTATCTCTACCTATCACAAAGTCTACCTATTTGATAAAGTATTTTGTCTTCATTGGCTTTTCAATTAATGCAATTACATATATTTGTATTAAGTACATATGTAGAATGATATAGATGTGTTATGGTACCACTGTAAAAATTTGCATATGCACACACAGTTGATGCCATCTGATTCTCAATAAAATATAAGGTATAGACAGGTGCCTGTGGCTATTTAAGAAGCTGAGATTTGAGATGCCCCTCAGTAGATGAATGGATGAAGAAAATGTGGTATGTAGATACGATGGAATTCTATGCCTCCATCAGAAAGAATGACATCGCCCCAATTTTTAGGAAATGGAAAGACTTGGAAAAATTATATGAAAGCCAGGCCCAAAGAAACATAGGTCCCATGGTTTTCCTTATTTGCAATAAATAGGACATGTGTAGGGCAAGCAGAAAAGGCCAAAAGCTATGTTCATATGACCAGATTAGATGATGTTTAGTGAAATGAACCCCAAGATAAGGACAAAAATATTTTTTTTCTTTCATGCTATTGTTTCTAACATATTTATAATGTACCATGTGATTTTTTTTGTTTCTTTGTATGTTCCTCCTCCATGCTATAACCCCTGATTTCACTGTATTTGATATCAGTGACCTGCATCTTTTATATACACTTCTCTAATTCTGGGAGGGGAAGGAAAAAATGCTTAAATAAGGATACAGATTGACACTTTGTAACAATGAGATGTACCAAACACTATGTTGAAAAGGAACTTAACTTGGGTGGGGGGTAATTGTGAAGGTGGGAGGGAAGGGATGGTAAGGGGAAACAAAGGAGGAGGCAACAATGCTCAATAGGAAGTGAACTCATTTCCTTGCTCATGCCACTGTAACCCCTCTGTACAGTATTTTTACAATTAAAAAGTACACACAAAAGTTTGCATATGCAGACACAGTTGATGCTATCAGATTCTCAATAAAATATAAGGTATAGCCAGGTGCCCATGGCTCACACCTATAATCCTAGCTACTTAAGAAGCTGAGATTTGAGAACTGTGGTTCAACCTCAACCCAGGCAAGAAAGTCTGTGAGACTCTTATCATTCATTAGTCTCCTAAAAGGGGGGAAAATGCCTGAACTGGAGCTCAAGTGTTAGAGCACTAACCTTGGGTAAAAAAGTTTATGGACATTGCTCAGGTCCTGAGTTGACTCAGATACACAAAATCTTTTGAGGATAGTGTCCAAGAGTGAAATACCAGAATCATAGGGTATTTTTATGATTAACTTTTTTGAGGAATCTCCACACTGCTTGCCAGAATGATTGAACAAGTTTACAGTCACAGCAGCAATGAAATAGGGTTTCCTTTTTTGATGCAGCTCCAGCATCTGTTTCCATTTGTTTTATTGATAAAGAACTTTCTAACTGAAGTGAGGTGAAATATCAATATTGCTTTCATTCTCATTTCCTTTATGGTCAGAGATGCTGAGCAAATCTATTGTTGGACAGTTAGCCAAAAGATTGTGACATAGGATACAATGAAGCCCCAGCACAACCTTGTTGATTGAAGCGTTATTCACTATAGCCCAATTATGAAATCAGTCCAGATGTCCTTCAATGGTCAAATGGATCGAAAACATGTGGTGTATGTGTAAAATAGAATTTTACTTGTTTAACAGAAAGAATGATATTGTACCATTTGGTAAAGAAATGGAAAAAAATTGGAAAATTATGTTAAGTGAAGTCAGACCTAGAGAGACAAAGGATGCTTTTCCCCCTTTGTATGTGAAGGCTAGATTTAGTTTATAAACTTATAAGTAAATACATTGGGTGGTATTCAAGTTTATACAAATGTATTAACTGAAAGACAGTAGAGAAAAACCTCAAATAGTGTAATTCCTTACATAACCAAAGTAAATATTGAAACAAATAAAACACAAGGAGGCAGTTACTGGAAAGGGGTGGGGTGAGTTCAAGGGGAAAGTGGTGGATGAATGAAGAGGAGAAGAGAGAGAGAATTCAGTCAAGAATTCAATGTATAGCTCACAAAATTTGGAAGAATGATGGAATGGCTTGATAGTGGGAATGGGAAAGAAAGTTGAAATGGGTGACACTGATCAAGTTAAACTGTATTCATGAAATGCTTTGTTAAATTGTAATTCTTTTGTACAACTCCTATTTGAAGATTTAAAAAAAAGGAAAATCAAGGAAATTTCCCATCTCCTCGATTATGGTTGGCCTCCTGACTTACTACAAATTGCTCTCCCAGGATGTCCTCTTCAAGATTGTTATTCAGTTACAACACAGAGTCAGTAGAGACCTTTAACCTCAAATGCTACAGAATCTGTCACCGTTGTAGAAAATTACCTCTCCTAATGTCATGTCCATTTGAGGTCAGCTTACTTTCAATACGTGACTAATACAAGTGAATAAAAATCTATCCATACTGACCCAAGTGAAGGCTAAGGTAATTGGCTAGTTTTACTCCAATTCATTTGTAGGTTTTACTGATTACAATCAACTTCCTCCACTCTCTTGTCCAGTTTCTTCTATGTCTTTTCTTATTTCTTCCTAAATATGCCATAGTATCTCCTTGTGAGGAGGACACTGTAAAATTGTTACAACCAAGAAAATCTAGCAAGAAATATATATGTAATGTACTTACTCTGAGAACAAACTTCAAAAACTGTTATCTATTTCTGTTCTTATTTTGAAAACACTACCAAGACACTATAAGAACAGTTTCAACATAACGTCATACAAAATCAGGAAAATGTGGAAAGGAATATCATCACTGAAGCCATGAAAAGCAATTAGCACATACATGATTCAATAGTTTTACGGACACATAAGTAAACCCTTCCTAAACAACAACAACCAAAAATGTTCTGCTGATCACCAAACAAACCAACAAATAGAATAGAACAAAGAAATGTTTGATAAGATGGACTTTTATATCAGAAACTATCAATTTATACGAATATCAAATGTTTCTCAAAATGTGTTCAATGTTTTAATATTTTATTCTCATTAAAAGGTAACATAAAATATTCCACTACATACATATGCATATACACATAAAATAAATTATTAAAAACACATATTAAACAAATTATTCAAAATATGCTTTCTTTCAAATACTTTTTTGCAACAGTGTACTAATTTTTATTTTGTAAATTTGTCCAGTGTACGAAGGCTGAGCTCTGAAATTGATTTAGGTCTACTAAACACGTTTGTACTCAATTTCATTTTTAAACTTAGGGTGCATTTATTGCAATATAAAACCTTGTGGAAATGATTGTTTATATATGAAGAGGACTGTGTGTGTGGGTTTAAGGCTTCAAAAACTAAAAAGAACAAAATATACATTTCTTAGAAGTTAGAGATCTAAGAAAAACCATAGTTCTTTAAAATCAAAATTGAATGTTTTTGTTGTTGTTGTTGTTTTTTGTTGTATTTACTATTCCACAGAGTTTGTGAGTGTGTTTGTTTGCATGTCACATTTTCTTCTGTTTCTAGGGCAGTGATTGAGAATGTCAAGCAAAAGCAGAAATAAAAATTCATATCTTAACTACACAGAACAGATATATATGTAGTTTATAAATATATTAACAATATAATAGTATACAAAAATTGGATATGGTGGCTAAATGTGTGAAAAAGGATGCCTACAAGTAATGATAACAACGAAACTATGTTACAAAAGTCTGAAAACAACTTTGTTAATTTAGGAATATTTATCAACATTATCAATTTAAAATTAAATGTTTTGTAACGATTTGTCTGAAACCTATAACTAAATGAAATAGCTAAGATAGACAACTTAAATGTTTATTTTAGCTCATGATTTCAGAGATCTTAAAACAATGGTCATTTGGCTTTGTTGATTATGAGTGTATTGAGGGCAGAACCTCATGACAGGGAGAAACCCAGGTAGAGCAGAGTTACCTCAGTATTAAGACTGTGTTCTAATAATTGTCTAATAATTGTCTAAAGGTCACACTTCCAATTGATCTAATTCCCACCACCTGTGACCAATGTCCCACCACTTCCCATAGGACTGTGGACTGTAACCACGTCTTTACTACATGGGCCTTTGACAAAGATTTAATATCCAAACCATAACACTTTCCTAGAAGAGAAATGTCCAGTTAAAGCTGCTCTTAGCACTAATAAATAATTTATATAGTAAAGAATAATCGAGAGAGACAAGAAATAAAAAATACTAAATATATACCAAATGAAAGATTCCTCTGCAACTTGGGGATACAGCAATATGAGGACAGAAAAGCTAGAGAATACAATCTCAATATAAGAAGTTATTTCACGTGCTTCATTACATCATTATAGGCATCAATGAGATCTGTGTTTTTGCACTTGCCTAGCGGCAATGCTCTAACCTGAACTATTAATACGAGAGCAATGCATAGTGTTTCCATGATTCCAACCATCCTTCAATGTGTAAATCGCTACTATATATCACAATGCCAACACATAAGGCTTACATACTTTGTAGGCAATAGATTAGTGAAATATTTTCTTCTTCATAAAGAATTTGACTTAGATAAATTTACTCTATGTTCTTTTCCTAAGCTAATAAAATATTATTCCACCACATTCATAAGAAAAAAAGTTATATTAAAAATAACCCCTATTTGCAATGATAATCAGAAGATATAAGAATGCTTACAATGAAGCTTACCCGATTTTGATGATTCAAGGAATGTCTACTTGAAGGACTTCTGGAGCTACATCTCCAATATTATAACAAGAAGTGACGGCTCCTCTACAACATTAAACTTTTAGCCTATGCCAGATTTTTTTTAACCAAACTGATACACATTTGACCTCCTGTGCACAAATGATATGGGCTATTGAAACAATTCCTGGAAAAAAGAAAACAGAAATGCTTCATTCATCTTTGATGTTTTGTGTCCTAATTTTTTAGAAGTGTTTTGGTAAAAAAAAAAAAAAAAAAGCTAACTTATGAGTGTCTTGATGTATAAAGATACATTACCTATTTACAGAATAGAAAAGATAAAATCTGATGTGCTTAGTATTTTGGATTTAATCATCTTCAAAGACCTAATTTCTGCATACATTTACAACCAGAGATATTCCATGTTGAGAATTCTTTATCTCCTGGGGGCATAAAATTCAACATGTGATAAAAAATGTCTTCATTCAAGGATAAAGCCCAGAAGAAAATTGCCCAATTCTCCTAATTTTAAATGAAGCATCCTTGAAACGTGTCAGGTTGTCTTTCATGTTTCAGGCAAGATGTAGCTGTCATGTTTCCTTCCTTCACAATATTCCTCCTTCACAGACCAAAAGGCTTTTCACATGACAAAACAAAACTCAGTTAAAAACCGAACACTGTCATATTCTTTTCTATTATCCATAAACTGATTGCAATGTGATTTCCCAGCACTGAATTTAGCAAGGATGAGATTTTTGACAAAGAAATATGTGTATTAGTAGAATTCTTGGAAAGTAAATCTGAAACAGCTAATAAGAAATACGTAAACTAGTCATTTGTAGCTCATCCCTGTAATTCTAGCTATACAGGAGGCTGATATCAGGGGATCACAGTTTGAAGCCAACCCAGGCAAGAAAATCCACGACTTTTTTTTTTTTTTTTTGGTCAGTCCTGGGTCTTGAACTCTGGGCTTGGGCTCTGTCCCTCAGCTCTTCAGCTCTAGGCAAGCGCTCTACCACTTGAGCCACAGTGTCACTTCCGGTTTTCTAGTGGTTTATTGGAGATCAGAGTCTCACAGACTTTCTGGTGCAGGCTGGCTTTGAACCACTATCCTCAGATCTCAGGCTCCTGAGCAGCTAGAATTACAGGCGTAAGCCACGGACACCGGGCTTCTTCATAAGACTCTTATCTCCAATTAACCACCAAAAACAAAAAAAAAAAGGCAGGAGTGGAGCTATGGGTCAAGTGGTAAGAATGCTAGCCTAAAGCAAAATCAGGTCATAGACTGTGTAGGTAGGTCATTAGTTTTAGCCCTAGTACCAGCAATGAAAAAGAAACAATGCAGCTAAACTCTTTCTCACTTCTATCTTTCATGCATTGCATCAACATTTATCAGACAAATAAATTATGTAATATTTAGTTTATGAATCACATTTCACAAAACATTCTGATTACCAGTTCCATCCATATTCAGCATGTTAAAACAAAATTCATTATACTTTGTGGCTGAATTGAACTCAGGGACTGGGTACTTTGAGCCACAGCTCCACTTTGAATTTTCTAATGGTTAATTGGAGATATGAATCTCAGGGACTTTTTCCTGCCTGGGTTGGCTTTAAACCATGATTTTCATATCTCAGCTACCTGAGTAGCTCTAAGTAGCTAGGACTGGAAGTGTGAGCCTCCAGTGCCTAACTTTGTAACACATTTTTTTAACCCATTGATCCACTGATGGACATCTAGACAGATTCAATAATTTGATTATGATAAATGTGACATAAGAGGATATGTGAGTATCACTATAAATAAGTTGTCTCTGATTTTTTTGGATATTTCCACAGTACCATTCTTGGGCATATCCAAAGGATGTGTATACATGTGTGTGTATATATATATTTCTATATAGAAATATATATATACACACACACACACAAGAAAGATAATCTGACTACATATGTTTACTGAAATTAAATAATGTTCTATTATTTTTCTTAATACATGAGTGGTTTGAGTGGTAAATGAGCTGTTGAATGACTAGTGAGTTAGTAAATGATTATAAAGTTCACTGAATAAACAAGTCCTAAAATTGCATATGAAATATGATTATGATATTAGATAATATTCATTAAAAGATGATTAAAAAGTGAAATCTTACCATATATTTTAAATGTCTTACTGGAAGGCGAGATTATAGGTTTCTCTGACAGACACACAGAAACATATAGATATTTCTTCATAACTTCTAGAGTATATGTGTAAACAAAAGTGAAAAAAATACATTAGAAGTAAATTTTCTTAAATAACATATATAAGGACTGAATTCCCTACAACTTTAGATTGAAAATCATTATATGTAATTTTTTTCTACTTCTCACTGAAGTTTAAATAAGATTCACTGTGATTATTAGTTTTCATTTTTATTTCTCAGCATTCAACTTTGAAAATGATATTAAGGAAAGCATGGATAAAAATCTATAAAAAAAATTCTGGATAGGTGAAACTATTTAGCTTACAACTAACCTTCATTTTATGGAAAATCATAAATTTACTATTTTCATGTAAATAAAGAAATGATTGAGTATATCAAATTACAAATATTGTTATTGCAGACTCAATTTCACTGTGAATCAAACCATTTCATCATGTATAAATATTTAAAATCACTTTCTTTATCATTACTGGATTAATCAATGAATAAGAAAAGGTACAAACAGTCAGTAAATAGGAGCTATCTGGGGAAAATGCAGAATGGACATCGAAATATACACTTGAATTGCCAGGAATCATATGCACCCAGTATGAGTTCCATTATTGAAAGTCCCAAAGATAGTTTCTGATATATATTTTATGAAATTCTCTTTTAGGCAACCCATCTGTAATGATATCCCACTGCTGTTACCCATATTGACTTCTCTGTCTGTAATACAGATAGAATGCAGAAGAAGTTTATTCATGATAGAAAGGGAAAACTAGCTCTAAAGTAATTTTTTTAAGTGCAAATGGTCCTTTTCTATAGCTT
This sequence comes from Dipodomys spectabilis, assembly GCF_019054845.1. Taxonomy (NCBI): domain Eukaryota; kingdom Metazoa; phylum Chordata; class Mammalia; order Rodentia; family Heteromyidae; genus Dipodomys; species Dipodomys spectabilis. The sequence goes on from NW_024870709.1 coordinate 16,492,973, forward strand.
AAGAATCTTTTCCTTAGGTTAAAAATTATTTTTGATATGTTTCAACCAAGAGATTTTGTCTCATAATTAACTAACGTGGGAAACGGGGATCCTGAGAGTTTTATTTCACACATGTGGTGACTTGCTCTTCATTTTCTTCTGTTTTTAGTCAACATTCTGGTATATCTGGTGTGAAATTCCCTCATTTTTTTAATCTCTTTCAATAACGTTATCCAATTTTTGCTGCAATAAATTTCATAAATGATCAATATAAGTCAGCCTTTAACTATTTGACACGTTAAAAGAAGATGTAAATTATTTCAGCTATTACTCTAAAACACCTTAAATCTTTTTTCTTTCCATATATATTTTCATTGTAAAAAAACTGCCTTAAATCTTATATAAATTAATTGTAACTTATTTCAACATAGTTGCATTTCCTGTTACCAGAGTACTTCTTTTCAAAATAAAAAGCATACAAAAATGTGCACAATTATTGAAATATTGGTAATTAAATAAAATAATAAAATTATTTTAAAATGGATACTTTATTTAAAATATTAATATTTGCATTAGAAACTTCTATTTTCTGTCTACTTAATTATTCACCCAGAAAATTCTATACTACAAGAAATTAGAGCCTTTAGAATACTAAATGTAATTTTGTGGATAAGAAATTTTAGAAAGTCTGAAATCTCATATGTGTTAATTTAAGCATTCGATAATACTATTTAAGTGAAAAGAGTATAAATAAACTAAATGTCATTGTCATATAGTTGTGACTCTAAACAGTTTTTTACAAATGTTACAATAATCAGATAAGGTATACAACAGCTTGAATAAGTGGGTTAAAACCTTGGAAATAATTTTAACCACAGTAATCCAATGGCGATATTGGTTGTTCTGCATTACTGATATCTCTAGTTCTTTTTTATTTATTTGTTTTTTTTTATTGTGAAAATACCTTACAGAGGGGTTACAATTACATGGGCAAGGTAATGAGTACATTTCTTATCAAGCATTGTTGCCTCCTCCTTTGTTTCCCCTCCCCATACCTTCCCATCCCCCCCCCATACTTTCCCATCCCCCCACACACACACTGTTCTACCTTTCGTTCTTGAGCCAAGTACACTATTTGTTTTTCTTTTTTTTCCTACATGTACTCTATGGATAAACTGCAAAGTAAGTATAAATAGGATACAGTTTGTCAAGGATACCTCTTTAAATATGGAAAACACTAGCCGTCCATCAATTTTAAAACAGTTTTATTCTCTTCTTGTGATGTCGCTTTAAATTAAAAAAGGGGGAGGACAAATATATAATAAAATCCATCCAAGAAATATATATATATATATTACCTAGTGAATAAGAATATCAAACCTCGGAAACAATTGCTATGTATTCTTGTGAATAAACCTGAGAAAATAAATCCTTGTGGAATAGAACATATAGATTGCTTCAAGGGAAACCTACTTTTTTAAAACTACTGATTCAAAAATTGCTGTGATTTTAGACCAATCTCAATTACAGAGCCATAAATGGATGGCCAGCATCATTACACCATTTTCTTCCTTAAGTATAGTCATACAGGCAATAATACCGAATAGAAGTTTTAAAATTACTATTTGCTACATAGTACATAACAAATACTCTTCAATGAAAATTTATTAAATAAGATTAAATAAAATAAAACTACCATGTGTCTGGAAAACTTAAATTAAATTTGTATATTTACCTTAGTGTTACCCATTGCAATGGTTTCCCCACAAGTTTTACACATTTTCTGCATATGGGTTTATGTTATACATACCATCTGTGTACAGAGAACCTTACTTTTATATGGTGTTATTTTTAATTGGCATCCTCATCCCTCCTGTAAGTATATATTCTTTCTGTACAAGATGAGATAAGTCAATGTGTTTTACTCCTCATGTGCATCCTGAAGATGTTATTACAGGATCACATTAGATTCTACCAAACTAGATGCTCATTTAAATTTTGGGAAATTAACTGAGGTCAAAGCTATTTTTTTTCTGCTTCCCTTTTCCATCTCAGAAAGTCAGAGACCTGTGTTAGGAATTGCTCAAATGTTCCCAGGATCTTGACTTTAGTTTTAAAATAATATGAAGGTGGTTGAAGTTCACCTGGTCTGCATCTCCACCTCTAGCAAGAAGAAAAGAAGGTAAAAATAACACTGGTCTATTTTCTTGATTTTAAGTAGGTTAACATTTGAAGTCATGAATCCAGTAGTAGACACTTCACCAGTGTTCCTGATCCTTTTGCATAATTTGTGGGTTTGCACTGCATAGCATTAAATCATTTCTATTTTTGAGAAAAAAGTGTATTTACTTTAATGGATCATTAATTTGAGTAATAAAAACAGGGAAAGAGAAAATCTCTTGTCAAGCTGCATGGTGTATATACTTTTACTTTTTTTTCTAATTTGAAGAGGGGAAGGGAAATAACAAAATGATGAAACAAGGATAAAGGTTGTCCCATGGTAAAAATGAGATGTACAAGACACTATGTTGAAAAGGAACTTTACAACTTTGGAGGATAGGGAGGAGAGGATTTGAGGAAGTGAGGAGGGAGGGATGGTAGGAGAAAGCAAAGGAAGGGGTAATAATGCTGGATAGGAAATGGACTCATCACCTTACTCCTGTCACTGTAACCCCTCTATATGGTATCTTTACAATTTAAAAAAATGTTTGAATGGAAGATGGGTGCTGTCTGCTCATGTCTGTTATCCCAGATACCAAGAAGGCTGAGAGTTGAAATCAATGTTCAAAATAAGGCCAAGCAGTAAAGTCTGTGAGACTCTTGTCTTCAATTAACTACCAAAATCCACAAGTGAAACTGTACCACTTGTACAATTGAAGAGTTCTACCCTTAAGAACAAAAAAGCTTTGGGACAGCAAGTAGGCCCTGAATTCAAGCACTGGGATAGGCAAAGAAAAAAAAAGATAAAGAAGAATGATTATTGTAAGGAAAGAAAAGGAGAAAGGAAGGATAAAAAGCTATGAACATATGACCATATAAGATGATGCTAAGTGAAATGAACCCCAAGATAGTGACATAAGAGACTTTTCTTTGTTGCTGTTGTTTTTAATGTACTATGTGAATTTTAAAAATTTGTTTCTATTGTGTGTTCTTCTCCCTATGGCATATACCCTGTTGTCACTGTATTTGATTTTGGTATCCTGCATCTTGTATATACATTTATCTAATTTGGGGAGGGGAAGGGGAATAAGAAAACGCGAAAACAAGGACACAGGATGACACATTGCAGCAATAATACCCACAAGACACTATATTGGGAGGGAAGGAGGGAAGGAAAGAAGGAAGGAAAGAAGGAAGAAAGGAAGGAAGGAAGGAAGGAAGGAAGGAAGGAAGGAAGGAAGGAAGGAAGGAAGGAAGGAAGGAAGGGAGGGAGGGAGGGAGGGAGGGAGGGAGAGAGAAAGAGAGAGAACGAGAAAGAGAAAGAGAAAGAAAGAAAGAGGAAGGAAGGAAGGAAGGAAGGAAAGTAGGAAGGAAGGAAGGAAGGAAGGATGGAAGAGAGGAAGGGAGGGAGGGAAGTGAAAGAGAAAAAAGAAGGAAAGAAAGAAAGAAAGGAAGGAAGGAAGGAAGGAAGGAAGAGAGGGAGGGAGGGAGGGAAGTGAAAGAGGAAAAAGAAGGAAAGAAAGAAAGGAAGGAAGGAAGGAAGGAAGGATGGAAGAGAGGAAGGGAGGGAGGGAAGTGAAAGAGAAAAAAGAAGGAAAGAAAGAAAGAAAGAAAGGAAGGAAGGAAGGAAGGAAGGAAGAGAGGGAGGGAGGGAGGGAAGTGAAAGAGAAAAAAGAAGGAAAGAAAGAAAGGAAGGAAGGAAGGAAGGAAGGAAGGAAGGAAGGAAGGAAGGAAGGAAAAAGAAACACTGTATCTAAGCAGACATTTCTCAAATGGAGAAACACAAATGGCCAAGATTTATTTTTACTAAAATATTTACTAACACTGAAGAGTATAAATTAAATCCATAATTAATTATGTCCTCACATCTGCTAGTACTGCTGTTACCAAAAAGATGAAACATAGGAAGTGTTGGTAAGATGCTGAGGAAAGCTATCAGGTATATGTTGTTGGTGTACTTGGGATTAGTAACAGAGATTCCTCAAAAACAACTATAAGATCCAACAATGTTTTATATGTACATATATATCCAATAACCTGACAAATGTGTGTTGAAGACTTACTTACATTCCAATATTATTTCAGCCTCATTTACAAAAACTAGGCAACAAAATCATAGCAAATATCCTAACAATATTTAAGTAGATTAAGAAATGTTGAAATATGCAAACTAGATTACACTTTAACCATAAACAGGAAAGAAATTCTGTCCTTTGCATCAATGTGGGTGCATATGAGGTAAATTGAAATACGCCACCCACCGAAATAATTTTTTGGATTGAAAAACTATAAACCCTACAAAATATACAGCATCAAGACTCTAGTCTAAAGTAAACTACAGACTTTGGATGATAATCAAGTGCAGACATTTTAGTTGATTTTAACAAATATGTGGGCATAGAGGCTATACACATAGTAGGTGAAGACTGTGGTGTGTCAGGGTACATAAGAAAATTTGAACTGCTGTTCAATATGAAGTTTCTTTAAGTGATAAAGTCTGTTTACAGGGGAAAAATAAAGTAAAACCAAGGGCTAATGGTATGTGTTGAATGTCTGGGCTTTTTTTTTTTTTTTAATTCATATGTGGCCTGAAAAAAAAATTTGCCAAAGTGGTAAAACAAAATGGAACCTAGAAGAAGTGCTTAAGTCATGGAGAGAAGCCTTAATAAACAGGGTTTATTGCTTTATGAAAGAGCGAGAGGGAATCAGCTGGGCATATTTTGATCTTCATTTTTCTCCTTGCAAAGGTGTAGCAAGGTCTTCACCAAACACCAAATGTCAGCTTCTGGATCTTGGGTCCTTAGACTTTACAACCGTAAGACATAGATTTATATTAATTATAAGTCATCTACCCTAAAATGATTTGCCATATCAAATAAAACAAATAAAGACATTGTGCAATGTGAGAATACATAAATATTTTAAGGATACCATAATAAATGTATCATTATGGTCCTGTATCCTAAAGTGAGAAAACAATAATCTTACCAACTATCTGTGGATATTTGGATTCAAGTTGGATTCAGGCTTCAGTGCTCCACGGTACAGGATTTTCATAGTGAGGTTAGAATTTTTCTTCATATGGCCTACTCCTTTAAACACAGATTGGGATATATTTATTCTTGGAGGAATTCTCTATGCTACATTCCAACAATAGACATCCCTCAATAACACGATCTTTCAGTGCAAGCATTCTCTCCATGACATTTTCCTTCCTTCTTCTTCAAGATGTTTTTCACCATTTATTTACTTCCTGAAAATATTTTGTTCTATTCTTCTCTTTTGCTTTTAAGTTGAAATAAAATCTTCAATTTTAAATTATATAAATTGCAATAGACTTTTTTTTTTTTTTAGGTCAGTCATGGGGCTTGAATTGTAGGGCCTGAGCACTGTCTCTGAGCTCTTCAACTCAAAGCTAGAGCTCTACCACTTGAGCCACAGCGCCACTTCCGGTTTTCTGGTGGTTAGTTGGCAAGTAAGAGTTTCACGGACTTTCCTGCCCGGGCTGGCTTTGAACCTAGATCCTCAGATCTCAGCCTCCTGAGTAGCTAGGATTACAGGCATGAGCCACCAGTGCCCGGCTTACACTAAGCTGTTAAGTATCAAATTCCATCTTTTGCCAGGCCCCCATGGATCACACTTGTGATCCTAGCTACTCAGGATGCCTAGATTTGAAGATCAGGGTATGAAGCTAGCCCTGGACAGGGAAGTTTGTAACATTGTTATGTCCAAATAACCAACAAAAAGATAGGAATGACACTGTGACCTGTGGTAGAATACTACTCGAGCTCTGTGGTAGTGGTAGTGGAACTCTGAAATAGCTGCCCAGTCCTGATTTTAGGATGAGAGAAAACTTCTGTATTTTGAGGTAATACTGGCATTGATTCCATCTTCTCTTGAATATCTGTAATTCCTTTAGCTGAATGTAATTCTTCCCTAAGTGATGCTTCATTGTTTATATTTACAAATATCTTCTTTACTACTTAAACTTAAATATCTTTTATGTTTTCCTTGATGACAGGAGCTATATCTGATTGCTGTTTTAGTTTGCTTTTTAAAGTCAATATTGTCCAATCATTGATACTTAATGTGTACTTACTAAATATTTATTCATTTATATTTGACTAAAGTTCATTACATCAAAATAATATAAGAAATAAAGAATTATGTTCATATATATAAGACATATTTAACTATACATAATCTCTATAATGTCCAAGTACATATCATATCACTATATCCATGGTGAATAACCATTTCAGTGTTAAGAATGCAACATTTATGTTATGCTTTATAAACACCCACCCTAACTTTAGACTAAACTTTCCAGATATGCTATAATGAAATTTCAGTCTTCAAATTTTCTGCATTATGTATGTAATGAACTTTGAGGACAAAAGAAAAAAACAGATAATAATGTTAAGAAATCTATGTATAAAACTGAATAGAATTGGGAAAGATTTTTCATAAATATTGGAATTTAGACTCCATTTAAATAGTAACTTTATTTTATAGTAGTATAAGCTAAAGAAACTCTTGCGCAAGATTTTGATAAATGGAGCAATATACAGAGGATAATTTCCTTGGGAAATTATCTTTTTTGCATTTGAAACAACTGACTTTCATCAGAAAATTTGACACTCGGTTCTATGGTGAGTTTAGAAATACTACCACACTCATCCCAGAGCTTTATAATTCAAAATGCAAGAAGCTGGGAAAATGTCCAAAATAACATGAAAAATACAACTAAATGTTTAGAAAACTGTAATGTTAGTCCAAAAGTTATACAAGTATATCATTTCAGAATAGAACAACCATTACTAAGACCTTGCTTCATTTTGATTTCCAATTTTTAGTATGCCCTTTTTATAGACACTCAATGGAATAAAATAAAATTTCAAAAAAAAAGGAAAATAAAACCTTCTTATGTATATATTTTGTGATTTTTAGAGAAAGGTAAGGAAACACACTTCACTGAGACTCTCAACATTTGAAAACCTTGAAGAGAAATAGGCGAAAAATGTTATTTTGGAATCATTTATGCATTTTAGAGAGAGTCTTACCAGTTTTAAATGTTTGCCTTAAGGTTTGATTCCATGTTCTGTTGCTTGTTTGTTTGTTTTTCCTTTTTGTACTTTTAAAACCTCTTCTGAATTTTAAAGCCTTTATTGCCCTTTACAGTCTATCTTTAACAGCTGCTTTTAGTTAATCACATCCATTTCTTCTCTCAAAACCTGAGGTCTTAGGAAAGGCTTATAATCCATGACAATGTAAAGTAGAGTGAATGACAGATTAGTTCTTCATGGATAAGTCACCTATTTTCACATAGTTATTTTCTTGCATGTTTTATTAGATCAACTTGAAGCCTATGAAATATGCACACTAATGCCTCTCAATAAATGTTTAGTCTTTTCATCCATGACACCAATATTAATTAAGGGGCTTTGTAAGAAAATGTTGAAAACATCTTTGAAAGGCCCATATGATAGTTCTATAAAACCCATCATACTGATTAATATTTATTACTTGTTTAAAAATTTATATAGTAGCTATCACTTTATAGCCTAGTCACTTTAACAAAGATACTATTTTGTCAGAATAAAATGGATGGGCACAAAGTATAACCTATTTGTTATTATTGGTAATAAGTAATCTCAAGCAATTACATATATGAAAATTCAAAATGCTTTGGAATTTTATTTCTTTTAGTAATACTTCACCTTTATCTCTCTAAATTTGTTTTTAATTTTAATTTTTATATTATACTTCCACCACATATACTTTCTCTCTTATATGCAATAAAATCTTTCACTTTGCTCTGGCATAAACAATACTAGTGACACTGATAATTGGAGACACAGCTTACTAAAAAAAAAGGGACTAAGATGATAGAGTAAGAGAAAAATAAAGCTTTATTAGGACACACATACAATTGAGACATAGCAGAAAGCTAAGGAGAAGAAATTAATTGAAAGGCAAATGTAGTGAATCTACTTTGTTCAAATAACACAACCTCACACCACAGCCATACACACCCCACATCCCACCTTCCCAAAATTCTCCAGCCCATTCTCTAGCCTGGAATCTTGAATGTAAAAGCCTACTTCCCCACTAACACCCCTCAGGTGTTAGGCACCTGAGTTCCCCCATTTCCGGCCATTACCATAAACTTTCAAGCCACTTCTGGAAACTCCGCAACTCCTTGCAACTCTCCAGCTACCTTTAACTCTATCCCCACCTACCTAAGTTACTCCACTGGTGTGTCCATTAGGCCTTATGTCTCCTGATTCTCCTCAGGTCACCTGTTAAACTCTCCATTAAAGTTGATCTGGTCTGTTGAATTTGTAATACCCTGATGAAGGTGACTATTTATAAAGTTTCACTCTAAAAGTTGGGACACTTAGGGCCCTTGACTTTGATCACAGAATAAGAATTTCTGGACAATTCACAATGGTAAGAAAACTTGTCAGAACTTTATTGAGGAAGTAAATAAGCAGACAAGCAGACAAAAAGTAGAAAATCAGAGACACATTCTAAGAGAATGTGGGTGTCCTAAAGGAAAGACAGTTATACGGGAATTCAATCATGAGACACAGAGAAGCCACATTTTGAGAGGTCAAACTGAGTCTTTCTTTTAAAAAAAAGGAGACTGCAGGTGGACACATATCCTCAAAATTCTTGCAGCCTCGAATACATTTAACATGGTTAGGCAACTGAGCAATGAGAGTAAGAGCGTAAAGATAGAGGAGAAAAAACATCCCAACAAAAAGATCCATTCCAATGAAGAGCAGAAATAGACAAGATGGTGGCCTGAGGAAAGCCAGGAGACATGAGGTACAAAATGGCAGCTGAGGTGGTAGAGCCTAAATAAAGTCATGATCATGGGGTAGGGTGACAAGTTGCTTTGAGAGTCTCATGAGTTCATGAAACAGATCTGGTAGGTCCAGTAACCTATTGTCCAAGTCCCCACCCTTGTCTCTAGAAATTCAGGCACCTCCATCACCTGGGGATGGGACTTCACTTTCATCTACTAAGAACACAAGAATCCACCAGTTAAACCCAATTTCTTATCATCCATATTGCTAAGATGGCATCAGTTAGACCCTGTTATATGTCTTAGCCAGATAAAGAACACCACACACATCCAGGGAAAGAAACATATAATGTAAGGAAAAACTGACAAGCTGCCTCTTTGGGGACAGAGAACAGTGGCTTCTATTTAAGTTAGGGAGGTAATTATAGGGGAGTGGACCTGCAAGAATGTGGAAATGGTAAACTGCATTGTGACCAGGGAATTGATTCCAAGGGGTCTGAAGTTTGTGGTCAGGCCAGGTAGCCAGGCTAGGTCAAGATGACCTGAGCTGCAGGAAGCCAGCTGGAACATGAGTAGCTGGAATGTCGGTCACCACAGTATGATTTCACCACAGCCAACCAAAGCCAGTATTCTTATATCAAGACATACAGATCTTTGGCTTTCAGGGGTATTTATATGGTAAAGGCTGGTGTCTAACTTAAAGATAGGGACATATAAGAGTTTAACTTTGCTCAATCACTTTTGGTGGTGTTACATTTTCTAAGCTTCTGGCTTTTCTTTACCATTGTTCACATTTTGGGTCTACTCTTGCTTTTTTGTTTGTTTGTTTTTGTTTTTGTTTTCGGTTGTAGGACTTGAACTCTGGGCCTGTACACTATCCCTCAGCTCTCTAGCTCACCAGCTCAACGCTAGCACTCTACCACTTGAGCCATGTCACCCCTTCTGGATTTTTGGTGATTTATTAGAGCTAAGAGTCCTGAGGACTTTCCTTCCCAGGCTGGCTTTGAACCACGATCCTCAGATCTCAGTCCCCTTAGTACATAGGATTACAGGCATGAGCCACCAGTGCCCAGCTACAATTTGTATCTGCTCTTTAGTTACTTTGGGGAAATATTTAGTTACTTGGGGAAATATTTCTCTTAAGAAAGGATACAACTTTCCAAACAAATGTTAATTTTGGGGTGAGAAATGTATCTCTCAGGAATGAATACATCCTGTTGTCTATCTTTGAATCAAAAGATAGTGCTTCTAAATACTATATTTCAGTGTTGCCTTCACCAGGCCTCGTTTTCCTTAATTTATCCTGCCTCACTTTCCCCCCCAAATAACTTTGATCCTTTAATCTTAAAGGAACTATATAAATGAATATCTCCTGTATTTGCTGTAAACCTACCATGCCTCCTTTTCCCTAATCTGACCTCATCATGACTCAGTTTCCTAATAGTGAGGGTTTATAGTTTTGAAATACGGATACTGGGTCGAATTGGTGCAATCTGGGCATCCTGCTGGATAATGGGGACTTTCTGAAAACTCCTAGGTGCAAAATTCTACTTTCCCACCCTCAACCCAAGGTCATAACCTAAATTCTTGAAAGCTGGAGGAGGACTTGGACAATAGGTTCCTGAACCTGCCAGACCTGGACCAGGAATTCTAGTGGCTCTATGAATTCTCCAGGTCCCTATAATCCTGCCCCTGTCTATGACCCTATTTAGGCCCACTTCCTCGGCCTCCATTGCACCATGCCTCATGTCTGTTGACTCTCCTCACATTACCATGGCAACCCTCTTCAACTCTCTACTAGATTTGATCTGGTTTGTTGAGATTGTTTTTCTGTTCTTTCTTTACTAATGGTACCTGGCTTTCTAATAAAGATTCCCAATTCAACCTCTCAAAATGTGTCTTCTCTGCATCTTGCAATCAAATTCCTATGTAACTGTAAGGTCTGCACAGGGACACCTCCCTCCCTTTTGGCTAAGTTTCCGCCCAGTATCTCTTACCTAGGTAACTGGCAGACATGGAAGCAGTCACCTTCCCCTCCTACTAGGACACATCCTGGGCTACCTCTGGTCACATGCCTCCCATCTGACCTTAGGAGGGTCCCAGACCCTTAGGTCACATCCAGATCCAGTGTGGCCACACCTTTCCCCTAACTGGCCACACCTCTTCCTGTCCCTGGCTTAGGTAAGCCCTGGCCCAGAGGTGGGTCACCCCTCTTCCTCTTCTCCCCCCCACCCTTTTCAGCCATGCTTCTCCACCATGCATGACTGGGGGCGGGGCGCAGCAGTTCGGTAAAACTTCTTTTCCTGCCTGAATAGCACATGGTGTTCTCTTCATAGGCTACCTAATGAAACCTACCTATTTAATATACCTTACAGTAACAGTTTCAGTTAGTCTAACTTTTGGTCGCCTGTCTTCCTTCGGGACCTTATTGATTGGTTGTCTCTTCCTTAATTATGATTTGAATTTCACAGGTGTGGCTTCTAGATTCCATCTGGCTCTTTGAGTCCTTGACTTATCTCCATATTCTGTTTGGCCATTCTCACAGACTTGTCTCACCATCATATTTCACCTGGTCCTTAGTATTTTTAAGATCTTCCAGATCTATAAAAGGGAAAAAGAGTTCTCTAAAAGCTGTGATATCTTTTCATAGATTTATTGCTCAGATAATCATACTGACTTATACAACAGGCCTAGATTTCTTTTTTATTTCTGACACATATCTTTTTTTGTCATGTTATTTATATTTAGATCTATATTAATACACATCAATTGTATCATAATAATCATATATCAAATATATACAGATTTATATTGACTTAGATCAATATAGGTATATAATATATATCAGTATAGATCAATCAATAGATAGATAGGTTGGTAAAATAATTTACTAAGAGAGTAAGAGAACACAAATATTTAGGATGCTAGTAGTAGAGAGACATGATAGCTGCTAGGCAATGGAGCATATTCCCACCACAGATGTTATTGTGGCTTGGATTGAGAAAAGAGTTTTTTGGGAGTTGTGCAAACCTTTATGATTGACTATGTTTCTTTTCTGGAGACTATTGACGAGCTGTGATTTAACCTGCACAGGAATATCTTGAGGGCTCAGTGTTTCATCTGTGTTTAACTGGCCCATTTCAGCCAATTTGCTCACTAGCATGACTTATTTCCACATAGACCTTGGTATAGAGGCTCCTCAAATAAAGAAAAGACATAAGTTGCTGTGTTAAAATAGAGAATTGTGAAAACTAGTATAACCAGGATCAATTAGATTCCCTTACTTTTCCTAACTCGAACAAGGAGAATTGCATTGACCACTTTGCACTCTTTCAGAAGACCAGAGTACTTGGTGGACAGCAAGCATTCCTTAGGCTTTACTTCCCATGATAAACCACTATAAGCAGAGACATCCAAACAGTATCAAAGATGTGGGGAGACCTCTGTGCTCACCAACCAGGTCCAATTCAAAGAAAATCTTTCATTCCCTGCATTAGCAGGCCTTTTTTCATGTAAATACTGACCTGAATTCCACACAGCAAGATAGTCTTGAGGCCAAGGCTCAGCCCCTTAACAAACTCCTTAATCTAAATTCTTCCAGATTCCTAGAAATAAAAGAAACATAAAAAACATCCTTCCCTGAATGGGCCTGAACAGGCAACCCTGGGTGCTTACAATTCTATCTTGTTTCCTTTGCCACAGAAGAAATGATCTCTGGGACACGTGCACACACACACACACACACACACACACACACACACGAACATATATATCTATAATATCTACTCAACTATATCTATTTATATCATAATTATGATATTTATTATTTTAATAAAAATGCTATTGTAAGTTAGATTGCTGTAGAAATGCATTTGTTTTTAATTGTTTTCATTTGCTTATTCTTTTTGAACATTTTAACTTTTACTATATCCTCTTTACTGTGTTCTCAACTTGTTCCATATTTGCTGCTGCTTCTTCTTATTTGGTTTTCTATCTTAAAATTTCATTTTTTTTCACTATTTTATTTTATTTTTAATTGTGAAAATACCATACAGTGGGGTTACAATTACATGGGCAAGGTAATGAGTGCATTTCTTATCAAGCATTGTTGCCTCCTCTTTTGTTTCCTGTTCCCATCCCTTCCCATTCCTCTCACCCTGCCAAAGTTGTAAAGTTTGTTTTTCAACATAATATCTTGTACATCTCATTGGTGCAATGAGTCCACCTGTATCCCTATTTAAACAATTTGTTTTTTCCCTCCCCCTCCACAAATTATACCAACATCAAATACAGTGAAAACAGGGGTTATACCGTGGGGGAGGGAAGTACAAAGCAATAAAGAAATATCTTATAAATATGTTAGACACAATAGCAAGAAAGTATAACCCCTGCTTTCACTATATTTGATGTCAGTATAACTTGTGGAGGAGATGGGGAAAAACAAGTCGTTTAAGGATACAGGTGGACCTGTTGCAACAATGAGAAGTACAAGTTGTCATGTCGAAAACGAGCTTTACAATGTGCGGGGGGGGGGGGGGGGGGGGGGGGGGGGGATGGGGGGTAGGGGGTAGGTAGGGAAGGGATGTGAAGGGTAAACAAAGGAGGAGGCTGCAATGCTTGATAAGAAATGTACACATTATCCTGCCCATGTAATTGCAACCCCTCTGTACAGTATGTTCACAAAAAAAATAAAATTAAATAAAAAAAAACTAAAAAAAAAAAAAAGAAAAAACATTTGAGTCCTTAACTTGGGATTCATTTTGCTTAACGTCAATTTATCTGACTATTTCTGCTTGTCTCAGACATATTCTTTATCCATTCTTCTTAAGTAACTGGAGATCCAATAAGTTTCTATTCCTAGCAATATGAATTAGGAGAAAAGCAGACTGTCATGGAATTTCTGCTGTACATCTTACACATTGCTGGATAAGCTCATACCCAAAATATGCCTGGCAAGGTAATGGAGCAATAGGATTCAAAGGAATGAGGAAGTAGCCAGGTACTGGTGGCTCACACCTGTAATCCTAGCTACTCAGAATGCTGAGATCTGAGGATTAAAGCTAGCCCAGGCAGGAGTCTGTGAAACTCTTATCTCCAATAATACACCAGAAAACCAGAAGTGGTGCTGTGCTTCAAGTGGTAGAAAGCTAGCCTTGAGCGGATGAGCTGGAGTACAGCACCCAGACCCAGAGTTCAAGTCCCATGACTGACAAAAAAAAAAAAAGAATGAGGAAGTAAGCAAATGAAGGAGGAGATAAGAACTGACACTATGCATTTATAGGAGGAAAAAAAAAAAAAATGAAACCCATCAATCAGAAAGCAGTTTTCAAGGACTTCATTATTCCTTATTTAACCTAAGGCTAAGCTCTGTAACTCAAAGAGCTACATGATGGCTAAAATCAGCTGAAGTGTTGTCTTCCCTAAACTCGCCTATGGCACATGCTGTCTATCTCTCTCATATTTCTCTTCTAATATACTTTATATACTTTATTATCACCTTTACTATGTTTTACCGAGTTCTTTTCTTTCTGGACATAAATTTGAAGGTCAAAGTTGGTGCCCTAAATTTTTGGTAACATATTTATTGTTTTGAGCTTGCAAGTTAGAGATGGATTTTTATTTTTCTGAGTTGGATTTTTCCAAAACTCCCCACAAACTCCACCAGGAAATGCTTGACTTGATAAACATTTTCAGATGATTAATGAGATATGAAATCAACATATACAAAAGTGACTCTTCTAAATACTAACAGTGAACACTCCAAGAATGAAATCTGGAAAACCATCCCCTTCTCTATAGTTTCAAAATAAAAACAAAAATAATTATCAAGGAGTAAAAAGAAAAAAGATCTTTTTGATGATTCATATAACACAATGAATAATCCTGAGAGAAGATGGCCAGAATGGTATCTGATTTCTTACAAATGGGCCAAGAACACACATTGGAGAAATTACAACCTCTTCAACAAATAATGAAAGGAAAACTAAATATTCAGGTGAATAAAATTTGAAGTGAGACCCATGTCTCTCATCCTTTACATATATCAATAAAAATTGAAATAGAGGGCTGGGAAGTGGCTCAGTGGTAGAGCGCTTACCTTGCATGCTCAAGGCCCTGAGTTCGATTCCTCAGCACCACATAAGCAAAAAGAAAAAAGCCGGAAGTGGTGCTGTGGCTCAAGTGGTAGAGCGCTAGCCTTGAGCTGAAGAGCTGAAGGACAGCGCCCAGGCCCAGAGTTCAGGCTCCACGACCGGACCCAAAAAAAAAAAATTTGAAATAGAGAGCCAGGCACACGTGGCTCATATCTATAATCTTAAATTACTTGAGAATCTTAGAACAAAAGAAATCAGGTTCAAGTCCAGCCAAGCAGGACTGTTTACAAAACAAATGTTTAACCCATAATTGAGCAGAGTGACCCATGTTGGCCTAACATCTCAAGATATGTGAGAGGCTGAACTTGGCAGAGAGGATAGGAAATTGTGTCTACCTAGTACCATCTTAGTTTCTTGGTGGATGAAAGTGAAGTTCCACCCCCAGGTGATGGATGTGCCTGAACTCCCACAGGCAGGGGCAGGGACTTGACAATAGGTTACTGGACTAGCCAGATCTACACCATGAACTCCTTAGACTCTTAAGCTCCCTGGGATCCTGCCCCCTGACCATGACCTAATTTATGCACTGACCAACTTAGCCCCCATTTTGTGCCATGCCTCAGATCTCCTGACTCTTTTTAGGTCACCATGGTGACCCTCTTCAGCTCTCTATATTAGAGTTGATTAGGTTTGTTGAGATTGTTTATCTGCTATTTCCTACTCTTATTGCTCAGTTTCCTAAGCATACTAAGTGTATTTGAGGCTGCAAGAGTTTCAAGGAAATATGTCTTGGTGCAGTCTCTAGCTTTCTAATGAAGACTCCCCATTCAACGTCTCAAAATATGTTTTATCTGTATCTTGTGACAAAATTCCCATGTAACAGTGGTTTCCATGTGTTTAATACTGATTGTTACCAGGGAACTGAGAGTGGTGAACTGTGGGTCATGCATATATTTGGTAACAAATGGAGAACCTATGATAGAAAAAGAAAGAAAGAAAACCAAGGCTAAAGGCTATATTGCAATGGTGTCATGCTATTTTAGTAAGACTGAATCGATACCACCAAGAAAGATTTTAACATAAAACCTGAAGCTATCAAACTATTAGAAATAGAAATGAATGACATCCTTTCAGATTTAAGCACAGGCACCAGTTCCCACCATCACTTTTTAAGAGAATGTTAGATAACATCTCTCCTGTAGTGTATAAAAATTTTGGAAATTGAAATTAATGATCCATTGTTTTATTATTTATGTGTGTATTATTTTTTGAAGTCAGTGATTCTTAAAACTGCAACTCATAGGTTTCTTGACCTACTTAGTGATTTTATTCTAAATTGTATTTGCATCTCAACAAATTGAATAGCAATTAAACAGCACTTCATGTAACATCCAGTAAATAGATGTGACAACCATGCTGTGCTTTGAAGAAATTCTGTACTTCCTGTAAGTAGTAAGGCTTGCAACTCATACATTCCACATTCCTGTCTATCTTTGTACCCAGTGATTTCGAATTTTTACTTCTGTCTTTTTGACATTATCCAGTAACAATCCTTCTCAGCTCAGAAAGCAAAAGACGTCCCAACTTCAATAACCTTGAAATGATTTTAATTGAACAATAACAACAGCCTGAGCTCTCTCCCAAATTATCAAGAGTTTATCTTCCACACTGTCAATAACTTCATTGTGTACTCTTTTCTAGTTTCTGCACTTCAGAATAAAAGACACTTCTTTGTGCTAGAGCAAGTCAGCGATTATATTCTCTAAGAACCAGTAAGGTGAGGGCCGCCTAAGTGATCTCCTGCTGCTGGCTGTGGACCATGAAGCAAAGAAGAATACTAATAGCAACAAAGGAGGAGCAGGTTTTTTTTTTGGCCAGTTTAAGATCATGTCAGGCCCTATTGCTATACACAATAATCTGTTGACTCTCCACATGTTGCACCTAAAACTTATTAAATTGTTTATCCTCTTAGATTTTATTAGAAATGCAAGATGGACTATGACTAAAAGGGATGATAATATTGCAAGAGAAGTTTGAGGCAAACAATTCACACACACACACACACACACACACACACACACACACACACACACACACACACACACACAGTGCCTCCTTTCTCACTAGATGTCTTTTAGCTGTCTACCAGTCACCATCCCCACAGAATTTACTGGGAATGCAATGAAATTTTAAAACAGAAAAAAGGACAGAATTTTTTTTAATAGTACTGCAGGAGGGCTTATTGCTTCAAATCAGGGTTAAAGGAGAATGTAGCAGTTTGGGCTGTGGAGACAGTATCTAGGAGATAACATAACCAGTGATTTTCACACCATATTCTATCCCCTAGTATATGGCCTAGTCCCTTTCATGGAGTGAATCTCCTACAGAGAAAATCTTATTTAAACTTCACCACTCTGAGGAATCTTCCCCTCCAGAATTTGCAAAATGCTTTCTCATTTTGTCACACATAGCATTAATTTCTCTTATACATTGACACCAAATAAAAGTCATGTATGCTTTGGCCTAGAAATGTCACCCTAGGAGAGAATCATTGTAAAATTAGATAATGTGATAATACGATTTGCAGGTTCTCTTGGATTGAATTGCTCTTTTCTTCTCACGATCATAAAGTATTTCTTCCCTTCAACAGAAGACTGGCAAGAACTGACAGTTGTAGAGATGAAAGTGTTGAAGCTGATGAAAAACAAAAGTAAGATTTAGGATAAATTAAGCACAGTAATCATAGCTCAACGGTAACCTATAATGTATTTCATTAGCCAAACTTGGCACCAACTGAATGAAATCATTTGTAACTGGCACATATCAAATATTAACGATAACTCATATCACAGCCAAAACACATGTAAATAACTGTATAAATCAAATTTGCTAAGGTGATAGACAAAGCAAATGAACTGAAGACACTATTCAACCGAACAACAGATGTCCTTCATCCATTCTTTTATTCAAGAATTCTATACAATTTTCTTTGTTCTTGACAACTTATTTCACTCTAACCAATGCCCTCTTTCCACTCTTTTTGATCCATCATTGACTCAATAATGTATATTGAACTCCTCTCAAATCCAATAGAGTTTCAAACTCTACTGTTCCCTTCCCATATTCTCAATTATTGATTCCCCAAATTATGTTTAGGATTTTAATTTCAAGTTATATAGTGATAAAATATGATCATGCAGTATCACATCAAGAGGGCCTAAGGAACCATTTCAACTAAGGGGTTCATTGCAGACATGTCTTATTACATGGCTAGCAATGAGCAAAATCATATTTCAAATAAGTACAAAAACTAACATGAAGCTATCATTCTTTTTGAGACATAGCCTTCAACTGTCACCACAGGCACATCTTCTCTCATTTGAAATCCTCCCCAGAAGAGGATGGTCTGAAAAGGACACTGGAACAATGTGCATCCTAAGGAAAAGAAAATAAGTCTACTAAGGGATTTTTTTCTCCCTCAAGTATTAGTTTAAAAAAAAAGTTATTTTTGCCTCTGCTAGGAGGTACTATATCAGAATGATAGACACCTGCATAAGTTGGATTTTCTCTAATATAAAACCAAGCTTTGAGAAAATTCACCATAAAAATAGTTACTATTGATTTCACCATAAACTTTCCTTAGCAGGTATGTCCTTTGGATAAACCTTCATAGTTAGGTAGATAGATAGATAGATAAATAGATAGATAGATAGATTTCTAGCCAGTATTATTTTTTGTGGTGGTAATAAAAGGTGCCACTGATTTGGACCACAGTTGATGATGGATTTTCTGGAGTCCAGGTTATTGCCCAATTAACAATGGTTGTCCATAACTTCTAAGTCACCCGTAAATATCCCAGTAAGGAGGGTCTTTAAACAGTTATTGAGATTTTGGTCTATCAATAGAAACATTGGTGTAGTGCTTGAGAAGAAAATATTCTTTACCATAAGCCACCACTGAAAGTGGTACAAAGGGAGTTTTAAATTGGTCTTGGGGCTTGAACTCAGGGCCTGGCACTGTCCCTAAGACTCTTTGTGCTGGAGGCTAGTGCTCTACCACTTGAGCCACAGTGCTACTTCTGGCTTTTTTGAGTAGCATATTGGAGAAAAAAGTAGTAGGATTACAGGCCTGAGCCACCAGTGTCTGGCTTTCTTTTGTTATTAAATAGATGATAGCAATCTGTTAAATTCAACTTATCTGCCCTCATCTGTAAAACTTTTATAGTAACAACTTACTATACCATTAAAGATCATATTAAATGTGAAAAGCATGAATATATTTCCTTGAAAGTGTGAGACATTCTACAGATAAAATATATGTGTTTCAATTATACCTTTAAATTTATATTTAATTCTTCACACATCATAGCTTGAGAAAACAATATTTCTTTATAAAAACATAATTAGTTGAAAATATATATAAGCAAAGAAATATATTTCATAAAGTAAATACTATTTTTAAATTATTTGCTTTTGCTTTTAACCCCAATAGTTGCTTGTTCTTTATGTCAGATTCAATGTTTTAATAAAGACTGAAAATAAATACTAGCTGATGGTCATTGATTTTTATGAACTCTTCCTACCAGGAAAAAGTACACTTTTCTCAGTAAGACTTGAAACAATCCCATTGAACACTATATGAGCTCTATGAATAGTTTATGATCATTCAGGAGGCCACATGTCCAAATCCACAGTCACTGAAACCTTTTGGCATGGGTATCAAAGAATGGCAATATTGGCTGTTTTGGATACTGAATAGTTACTGGGGATTGTTAAGTCTTAATTAAAGGTTGGCATATTTTGGCATGTAGTACATAGAGAATAATGAGCTTTTTAGAAATCTAGGTCTTAGATCTAATTTAGCCCTTTTAAAAATTAAGTTGTGAATGTAGATATGTTTATGTTTCTTGGTACATGAATAAGAAAATCAATAAAGTGTTAAATCATAACCTGTGAATATATTTTTCATGTTACTATAGTTTTCAGTCTATTAGCTCTATATAAACCATATCATTGTAAAAACAAACCATTGACCATTACTCAGATTTTAAATGTGTGGTAGAGCATTAGCCTCCAGCACAAAGAGTCTTAGGGACAGTGTCAGGCTCTGAGTTCAAGCCCCAGGACCAATTTTAAAAAAGAAAAAGAAAGAAGAAAGAAAGGAAGAGAAAGAAAGAAAAAAAAGAAATCTTCAAAGCAAGCCTGGTCAGGGAAATCAATGAGACTCTTCCCTTCAATTAATCAAGCCAGAAGTGGAGCTGCAACTCAAGTGGTATGGTAGGGCTAGCCTTGAGCAAAAACCTCCAGGATAGACCCAGGCCTTGTGTTCAAGCTCCAGGACCAGAACACACACTCAAAACAGTCTGATTACAAAAGTGTATTTGAGTTTGTCTAGTGATGCTTTGTCCAAAGATTTAGAATGCTGTGGTAAGTGTGGAAAATAAAACCAGTAATATAAAACAAATATGTAGATGCTTTCAACAACCAAACTTATAAAAAACCACAGAAATTGTTTATGGCTATTTTTGTTCCAACCCAAAGAACAGTGACAGAGACTTGGGGATGAATAGTCAGTAGCTGCAAGGCCACCTTCACTAGAATAACCACTGTGTGCTCAAGAGATCACCTGCATACAATTGGGCCTCATCCTCATTGCCAATCACTAATCAAGCTTCTTTCCCTGTCAACCTAAACTACCTAAACTTTAAATATTGAACTATCTTGAAATTTTTATTTTAGACTTTTTTGTAGCTATATTCATTGTAATCTATATTCTATATGCTAGTGATCTCACTAAATTTCATTGCCTTAGAGTCTCAAGTGACTGACTTTCAGATATTCCCTTTAAAAGAGCCTCTTTAAAAAAATATATTTTGACTGTTATTGTCCAGGTGATGTACAGAAGGGTTACCACTATGTAAGAATGGTAATGAGTATACTAACTTTTGAACTATGACACCCCTTTCCTCACTCTCAGGTTTTTTTTCCTCATCCCACCTACAAGTTGTATATTTCATTTTCCATTTACTATCTAGCAAGTATCACTATTGTATTCATTTACTGTTTGTCCCACCTTAAAAAACATAAACAAACAAAACAACAGGAGCCTCTTTTATCTATATTGTTACCTAACTCTATTGTACTCTTAAAATTCCCTTGTTGTATTTACTTGATAAGTCAAGCTTACTCCACATTCATGTAATGTCATACAGTGTCTTTTATTCTCTCTCATATGTTCTTTCTCCCTTAATTCTGCTGAATGTGAAGAGCTGTGGAGTGAGGAGCAGAGTGATAGAGAGAACTAAGAAATCAGCTTATTGTCTGTTATAGTTATCCAGGGTGTACCTCACCAAAAAATTTGGATTTTCATGGACCAGACAAAATGTGAATTCTTAGATTAGACTTAGATTGTTTATTGTAGCAAGAAAATTTCTCAATAGTACATTACAAACACCATGTTAAAAATATTTTGTTTGCCACCAGCGCCAGACTATCAAAACTATCATATTAACAATGTCATTAGTGAGAAGGATCAAGTGTGAGTACAACAAGAACAACAGCAGATGATATGCAGCCAAGATGTAAGGGGAGTGAATGGGTAGGGAATTATAGAGTAAGATTTCAATATCTTATTATTTCTTTCTAAAAGTTGCTGCCATCACATCAGCAATCATAGTAAAGTCACATAAAAGAGTTGTTACATTAAAAATGTGCAATGAGGAACAAAACCAGGGACCAATCACTTTATATCAAGGTACATCAGAGTCCTTTGCCACAGAGCAAATGTAAAAGCCACAGAGCAGATGTAGTAAGATATGGACATCACTGGATAGGGCTCAAAGGAGCTTCTGTGAGGTTTAAACAAGAAGACATCTGTGTTAGGATTGGTAAAGTAAGTCAACCTGAGTGTTGTGACTTGACTTATGAATTATCTGATATAGATGGCACATATTATGAAGGAATAAACTTGTGGAGCTGAAGTTTTCTCATATTTCTGTTTTTCTCAATAATAAAAAGACCACATATATAAATTAATATAAAACAAAAAGATATTTTATTGGGTTATTTGTCTTATGAGAAGTCACTATTATAGTGGATATTTTTATAAGGAATAGCCAGGAAAAATTTTATACCACTATGAATGCTTATCAATATTATAAAATAATAAATCTGAAATTATAATTTGCAATATAATATTTCTACATACTATGCTTTAAGTTGTAGTTTATTTAAGTACATTTTCAAAATTAAGTGAATGTTCTGCTCAACAATTTAACATAAGTTAGTTGAGATAACTAATAGTATCACTAATTTCAGCAAAAAATATGTAATATTGGAGGTGTCCTAAATAAGTCATATTTTACATTTAATTTTAGCAGAATAAAGATATTTTAAGAATATGAATCACAGAACATAAAATGGAACACTATTCTGACATTTAAGATATGTTAGCTTTGAACAATTAGGAATGTGATATTTAAAATGTTATAAAATTAAAAAATGTTTTTGATTCCTTTCAAATATACTTGTTATAACTGTACTCCATTTCTTGACAATGAAGATACAACAAGGAATGTATTAGTATAGTTTCAGAAAGATTTTTAACAAAACAGTAAACAAACCATCTATAACAAATACATACAGGTACATAAAATATAAGAGGAATTCTATTGAAATGATGAGATTTTCTGGTTAAAACTTTTCAATTTTAAAATTCACTTAGTGTATTAAATAAGCAAATAATCCTACTTTTCTTCGCAGATATAGTTCTGCACATCTCTAGTTCCAGAACTTGGGGATGCTATAAAGAACATGAAGTTTTCAGATCTACCATCAGCCTGTGCTACATAGTAACATATTGCCTCCAAGAGCAAAAGACAAAACAAGCAAATAAACTAATTTACCTTTAGAAAATATATTGTAAAATCTTACACTTGCAAAGAAGTTCCACATTCATTATTTTCCAATACTAGTCATATGATATCTGCATCTGCAAGAAAACAGTTAAGAACAGAGAAAATGAGATGGAGATGGGAATGAAAAATAAAATAAACACCAACCTAAAATATGCTAATGATAAAAAACAAAAGCCTAGTGATGTATTATTTACACTTAAAACCAGAGTACAATTTAGTCATAACTATATTTTCCCCTTGGAGTTAGAGGATAGTGGTAGAAAAGCAGGACTGAGAGGGGCTAAGTTTTTTTCTTTGTAATCATGAAATTCGAACATGCAGTAGAGCAAAGTTATAATAGTAGTAATGCTACTAACCATACACACACACAACACACACACACACACACACACACACACACACACACACACATACACACACACATTGCAAACATGTACACAAACTATTTTGAGCATATTCACCTTCCTTCACTTTTCCAATTGCCAGTACTGGGTTTTGAACTCAGGTTATTATCCCTGAGCTTATACCTGGTTACTATCCCTGAGATTCTTTGTTCAAGTTTGTGGTCTATTACTTGAGTTATAGCATTACTTTCAACTTCCTTTCTTTCTTTCTTTCTTTCTTTCTTTCTTTCTTTCTTTCTTTCTTTCTTTCTTTCTTTCTTTCTTTCTTTCTTTCTTTCTTTCTTTCTTTCTTTCTTTCTTTCTTTCTCTCTCTTCCTTCCTTCCTTCCTTTCTTCCTTTCTTTCTTTCTTCATTTTGTTCACTCATTCTTTCTTTTTCTTTTTTTTTTTTTTTTTTGATGGCTCATTGGAGATAAGAATCTCATGAGTTTTCCTCTCTGGGCTAGGGCTAGCTTTGAACCTTGATCCTCAGATCTCTGCTTTGAATAGCTAGTATTACAGATGGAAGTCACCAGCTCCAAGCTTGCAACATATCTTTTATTTTCATTTTACTTCACAGAAAATACCACAACATAGCAAAATGACCTTTCTTGTAGGTAAAAATCCATAAACTTGAAGAAAGTAAAAATACTCCATAGACTGTGGGGCCATCAGCAAAAATAACTTTATGTTTTGCAGTTTATTTGAGATTGAGTAAATTTCACCCATTATGGGATTATAGACACTGGTAGGTAACTAAACATTCCTAATACTGACAGAAGTCCCTAGAAACGAAGACACACTTTTAGATAAATGCCACATAAATCTCACTGAAGATTTGTCTTGATTTTTCAGGCAGCTGAAAAGTAAAAATGAGAGTTATATGGTAATTGGGGCATCTGAGATACAAAACATCATTAAAATGATTCTGTAGTTTAGCATAACTTTTTGTATCTCTATCTATAATTAGGGCATGTGCAAACTAACTTAAACAGTGTTTTCAGGATTTAATTGCCATTGTCGAGTGGCTGGTTTATATAACAAACCTGCACTCCATGGGAGAATGAAATGCTGCAAATTAACACAGCTCTACAAGTGCTTTCGGTAATTTGAGGTTTGAGAAACTATTAAGGTAGCTGCTGACAATTTCATTTTTACTCACAGTCCTTGTTAGTGGCTGTTTTTGTTAATTTACTAAAGAATCAGTAGAATATTTCATCACATTTAACCTTTTCAAGCCAATAATAAATAAATTTGATTATGTCAACTCATGTGTGGTAAGATATTCACAATTTTTCATAGTGATTTCCATCACCACTGACCTTATTAAAAAAATAAGTTTTTTTAACTTGATGCCAATTGAGTGATTATCTGCCTTACATAGGTTTTTACTGCACATTGTCAGGGAATACTACATCCTATATAACATAAGCTTAACAGTTTAATGCTACAAAGAAGATATAACCAAAGCTATGATTCAATGTGATTTTGTGACATCCTATCTAAATATTTTATTTTGCTGTGTCTTATACAGCAATTTGCAGAGTATTTTTTTCTTTTTTACCATTCTTTATTAATAACAACTATACAAAGGGGTTTTATTTGGATATGTTTGGACATACAAGCAATGTAACTTGTTCAGACTCACACCCTCCATCACTATCCATCCTCCTCTTCTTCCTGTTTCCCAAACTAATCTTAACAAGATTTCTTGTTTTATGTTCCTCTTGCACACAAACTATCTTAACTGTATTCATCACATTTCACCCTTTCCTTCTCCCTTCCCATTACTGCCTACTCTTCAGACAGAGGGGTATGGGAAATATTCAAAGAGTTTCAACTTGGTATTTGATATATTACTGTACAGGACTTAAAAAAGTAAAATGACGCTTGTGTTCTTCCTGCTTTTCCTCTCTATTCTTTCTACATAGAGCTACACAAAGTAGAAAACACACAGATAAAGATTCAAATACTTTACATATACTAAATTGTGAATGGAAAGTAAAAAAGTAAACCCCTCTTTTTTTCTGTCTCTGTCTGTTTCTCTTTCTCTCTCTCTCCACACATATATGTCTTAAACGTTGAATTACTATCTAAATCTGTACAAGGATCATCATATTAATGTGCACATAACCATGGCTTTCTTTTTTCATTGAGGAAAAGATTTCCCCCAAAGCCACTTTGCCATATCACTGAACTACATCCAGATAGACATCTCTGAGAGCTCATTATCATCAATTAATCTCTTAACAATCAGAAGCTCCAATATTTAATAACAACCATAATTCAATTACGGTATCTGCACAGGTTTCATCAGAAAAATACCCTTAAAGGACTCCAAACATTCACCTCTACTTTTCTCAGAACAGTTATGCACCAAAGCTTTAGCCACTGGAAAGTAGGAAACTCAGATGCCAATTCATAGACTAGAGCCATCATTGAGAACAACACCTACATCACCATAACCTACAAGATCAGCAATTATTTCAAATATCTTATCCAAAAATGTCCTACAATTCATAGGGTGTCCTTAGATTTTCATAGATGATGAGATTGGAGATTCTTCCTGTTGGACCAGAAACACCCCTAGTGTTGGCTTGAGATTTTGGCAGAGGTACTTATTATGGTCAGTTCTCTTACAATTGTTTCAATCTGAAAATATATATATATATATATGATTCCATATCCTTCCTGTATAACTGAGCACAAGATGAATGTCTGGGGACTCAATTCCTTGTCTAAGATCTAAGTCTGTCTGACATGCTATCCGTTCTTGGACTTCAAACAAAATTCTACTAACTGCTCTATTCCCACCTATCTTTATTTCTCACCATAGGGTGCAGAAGTTTCAAACTCACACAATTTGCTTCCTCTCTCCAATAACTTTCTGTTTCCTTAGAATAATGTACAAAGCATGTAAGTTCACATAATATTTAGAAATGCAATTTCAGCTCAGCTTCTTAAGATCTTATATTACACTAAATTTTTACACATTTGGCTCCAGCCTTCCTGACTTTCTGTGGGTCTTTTTTTTAAAACCATTGTCACCCTTGTCACACAGGCTTTGCAAATAATGCACAATTTATTTTATTCCATCTTCAATTCAACTAGTAATGCTTATGCTTTCAGCATATCTCAACTCAGCACTTTTGAAGTTTCCTTTTACTTCGATGAATTAATATTAATGCATACCATTATTCAAATTTATTATACAACATGTATATTCCTATTTAATTTTTTGATTAACAAACATATACCACAAAATATTTCAACCAACAGTAAACAATACACACGATGATCTGTGCCATGTATCTTGCTGCGCAAATGAATGAAATACGTCATGTTCTCAAACTGACATAATTACCTAGTGATGTATTTCTCAGAATGAGTTCCAGGCACTGTTTGAAACATAACTGAAAATCATATTGCAATATGCATCTTTGTCATGTCTATTAAAATAACAAAAACAAACAAAAACACACAAGCAAACAAAAACACTAAGGCCAGGTGCCGGTGGCTCATGCCTATAATCCTAGCTACTCAGGAAGCTGATATCTGAGGATCATGGTTCAAAGCCAGCAAGGGCAGGAAAGTTCGTGAGATTCTTATCTCCAATAAACCACTAGAAAACTGGAAGAGGTGCTGTGCCTAAAGTGTTAGAGTGGCCCAGGACCAGAGTGCAAGCCCCACAACCAACAAAAATAAAAATAAAAATAAAGTAAAGCAAAGGTTGGCCTAGTATTTTATGGCATTTTGGATGTTAGACAGAGAATCTATTACCATACCAAATATACAGTGATGCTTAATAAGTTTTCCATTTTAAGCACAACCAGAAAACTTGTTCTAGTCTTTCTTTTGTTTCTCATTCCATCTCTGAGGACAGGAAGAAAAACAACAAAATATGTGTCATATTAGAAGTATGTGTGTAGCAGAGTGAATTTTCATATATATATATAGATGTATATATATACATGTATCTATCTATATATTTACATTAAAGACATCAAGGGCACAAATTACTCCTCTTCTCTATTGTGAAAATTCATTTAAATTTTTTCCAGTGACATTATATTTCCAAGGAGTGCTATTTAATTTCAGTTATAAAAATATATATCATATGCCACAAATTCTACTTATTAGTACTTATTTATACAATATATAATAATTTTAAATTCCATTAAATTTGAAGAAAACCCAGTGCTTATGGTAAAAAGGAAATTTGACACTGCTTTTTAGTTCATAACAAAGTTTTGAGAATTCTAGCACAAATAACAAGTAGGCTCTGATTAATTTGGCTACTCAACAAATGAAAATCTGTTACCATAGTTAGGTAAAATTTATCACATGCATTTGTTTTGTTTCACAAAAGAATGTTTTTTGCTATTCTTTCTATAAAACTTTATATGATGTATTTTTGTCTTCTTTAAAAAGTCAAATAGCAAGGAAGGGAATGCAAAATGTCTACTAGTTAATTATGAATTTATATTATCACACTTATTAATACGATTTGCTCTGTGTAGTGTTAGAATGATTATTATTGTGATAAACCACAAGCACAGATTTCCAGTGTTTATTCCGTCAAAACAAATTCCCCAGATACCCTGTCAAGTTTTAGGCCTGTCGAGATAGTAACTGTTAAACTCTATTTTTAATTTGTTGGAACCACTGCCGTGACTCTCAGTGTTAACGCTTGCTTAAATATAGTTAGTTGAAGTTGAAGTCAGTGCCTATGGCTGACAGTAATTGTAATCATGATAGTCAACTGGCTCCCAAATTCAAACCCCAGCATCGGATTAATCCTATATTTCTCAAAACTAAAACAAAGAAAACTAATTCAAAATGTAAGAATTTAAATAGTGTTGTTCCTTGTCCGCCAAGGACATTTTCTAGAACTTTATAAATGGACCTGAAAGAGAGAAATGAGAATATGAAATGCATAGATTTCATTATTAAAAATAAAGCATTTTCCTTAATGTTTCCAGAGGAGGAATAAAATACATCACCCTGTAGTTTCTATTTTCCAGTTGTAGTACTTAATACTTGGTTTGTGGAACACAGTGCTTGTATCATGTAGGACATTTTTAAACCACAGGGTCCTCCTCACATACAGAGAAATAAATTCTTCTCTTATTAGCATCCTCATACAAAGTTTGTAGTTTGATGAACTTTGAGATACATTGGACTAGAACACCATCACCAAATGTATTTCACGTGAGTTCTTTAGAGACACGTGTTAGATATGTCCTCATGTATTTGAATTAATATCTGCTTATTTATTCCTAGTTTAAAATGTTGTTGTGTTAATAAGATAATAAAAAAGTTTAAGTTGACTACAGCATATTATATCAAGCTAGATATTTCTCACATTAAATTTTAAACACAAATGTATTTCAAAGCAAACTAATCTATATATTTCGAAGTAATTTATGCTTAACTTTTTAAAGCATACTTTGATGTATATACAGTTTCAAGACTAGTGGTGTGTGTGTGTGTGTGTGTGGTTACATTGCATGTCTTTATTCAAAGTAAAATTTTTGAACTATTAGAGATGGATAATAAAACTTAAAATAATAGTTTTTAAATATATACATGTTCAAAATTATGATTTAAATTTGCAGTCCAAACTAACACTAGTTAAAATAATTTATTACATCAAAGCCTGGGATAACGAAAAAAATCCACTTAAAGCAATCAATTTACTATCTTTAAGACTATGTGGCAAGACATAAAGCTAAGCTTCGATTATGCAATGTTAAGTAAAATGTTAAAGCTACAGTGACATATGTGGGTGAATACTTAATTTTTCCTCATATTACCTCTCAAGTAATTTGCACATATTAAATCTAAAAATGGAGTCTTCTTTGTAGGTATGCCATTTAGATTTGAGCAAAAGATTGATATTAACAGCATAAAAGAGTCGAAAAAGTGAGGTAACTGCCAGATATATGGGCAAAAAGTGAAGAAGAGAAAGGAAGAGACAACTAATTAGGTACACAAATTCTAAAAGGAGGCATAAATTATATCATCAGATCTATCATATTTCCCATAAAATGAGTAAGAGAACTGCATTAGATTCCTTTGTAGATGAGTCAGAAATTGGCGTGGCAGACTGCTCATTTGTTTCTCTTTCAATAACATATTTGTCTTCTTTCTCCCTAAATCAAATGAATGATCAATAAGATGTAGCTACAGTGATATTGAATTTGTTTCCTGTCATATCAGAAAATTAGCCTTCCTTTGGTTGTATATAACTCTCACTTAAAATAATATTTAAGATGATGATCCATCATATTTCCAGTACATGGTAATTCTTTTAAAGTAGATTTTAATGAGAGTTACTACAACTCTAAATTATCAATCTATCCTCCTAAGTCATTAAAGTTCTGTGATACAAGGAAACAAAGAATTTCTTATAAAAATCACCACAAAATAACCAGAGAGATATTTATTGTTGTTTTCTGTTAAATAGATTGCCTGGTATAAAATTTCTAAATGTCATTTTTCTTTTCTACAACCAAAATCAATTTTTAGGTCTGTAATAAGGGAGACATATATTTTGTTTGGTTTTGGTCTTTTGCTTTCAATTTTCCCTTCCTTCCTTCCTTCCTTCCTTCCTTCCTTCCTTCCTTCCTTCCTTCCTTCCTTCCTTCCTTCCTTCTTTTCTTCCTTCATACCTTTTGCTGAACATTGTCTTTAATCATTTATTTAACATTCATAAGTTGGGTATATCAATCCCATTAAAAAAATTAGTGCTTATGAAGGCATAAAGAGGATGAGAGAATGACATAGGAAGGGAGTATGAATCTGACCAAATTAAATTAACTGCATATATGGACATGTCAAAATTAAATTATTTTATGCAACTAACTCATGTTATTGAAATGGGGGGGAATATCAAAAAGACCAAAAAGGAGCTATTTTTTAAAAATATGTGGTCAAACTATATATATTTTCTGTTTCATATCCATTTCTTGAAAATGACAGAACCTCAATAAATGCTACTGTGAGGTTTTCCTCCCCAGAGGAATACTGACAATATTTATTTAGTCTAGTAACTCATTTTTTCTTTATACATTTTCCCCATGCCTGGGTTTCTAATTTTAGACAATTCTGTATAAAATACTTATGAGACTGACCTGGTAGCATATAGGAAGATCCAAATTGTTCTTGGGTCTCTTAAAGACTCAACTCAGAATTAGACAGAAATAAAAGCCAAATTTCTCCATGAAAAACCAACTCTTTGAATACACTCTTTACTTTCCTTTGATAGATCTTCACCTAGACCAGGCTGAAATGCGGGCCATCAGAGTACACTATGCTACACTATGCTGAGATAACAACTCAAGTATGAAAATAACTTTAACAAAGTAAACACACGCACACACACACACACACACACACACACACACACACACACACACACACTCAAGGGAAAAGGCAGGTCTTCATTTATGCTGTTTCTGCATTTTAGTTTCTCATTTTCAGCCAATATTGTCCAAGTGTAATAGCAAGAGATGTTATAGTCTTTCTGATTTCAAAACAAAACAAAACACCTTTACTACTGTTTTGGTTATTTTTATTTTCTGGCAATTTAGTCAGGTCCTTGGAACATGAGATCAACATCAAGATCAACATCTTGAATACATACCCAAGATTGTACATTGCACTACTAAAAGTCTGTATTAGGCTTCATGAACTAAATAGTAGTATTTCCTTGGCAATGCTCATGGCAGTTTTAACAGTGATCTCAACTCCTGAAAGGAATCAGACCTTTAAATAAACTATTTCCTACAGAGTACAATCTGAATCTTTGCAGCCAAGACTGCTTTAAAAACAAAAACAAAACTGAAAAACAAAGGAGGAGGCAACAATGCTCAACAGGAAATGTCCTAATTGCCTTGCTCATGTAACTGTTACCCCTTTGTACAGCATTTTTTCTGTCAGTCATGGGGCTTGAACTCTGGGCCTGGCCGCTGTCCCTTAGCTCTTCAGCTCAAGGCGAGCGCTCTACCACTTGAGCTACAGCACCACTTCTGGTTTTCTGAGTGGTTCAATAGAGATAAGAGTCTCACAGACTTCCCTGCTTGGGCTAGCTTTGAACCGCCATCCTCAGATCTCAACTTCCTGAGTAGCCAGGATTACAGGTGTAAGCCACCGCGCCCGTCCCTTGAGATTTTTACCTCCAATTAACAACCAGAAAACAGAAGTGGTGCTTTGGCTCAAGTGGTAGAGTGCTCACTTTGAGCTGAAGAGCCTAGAGACAGCACCCAGGCCCAGAGTTCAAGTCCTATGACCAACAACAACAGCAACAACAACAACAAAAGAATAAAGAGAAAATTCCAGGACATTCAATCTTGGGGAATGGGGTGAAACTTATCTTCGGACTAAAATCTGATGGAATTCTGATCAAACTACACATTTAACTGAAGACATTAATAATAGAGCTAATACTTATGTTTGGGAAGTAAATAGTTTTTAAACTTTTTATGTGGTATTTTAAATTGAACTCATTGGGCATAAATCAGTTACTTTGAAATCATCTTGCTTTTCATGTCTACCTAATACTATGATATTTGTTTTGCTAGTATGCATGGCTCCATAACACACACACACACACACTAATGAGATTGAAATTTTTCACAGCTGTTTTACTTATCGCTTGGGAAACAAAGTTCCTGAATTTGAATTCAGACTTATTTGGACACTTAAAACAGACAAGATACTTATTCTTTATTTTTGTTCTAATTCTTTCACAAGAATCTCTCAAAAGGATTGAATTTCAAAAATGAAAGCAAACAATAATACATAAACATGTATATGATACTTACAATGTATCTGATATGAAACCCATGCTCTAAGAAATACCAGTTATTATCTTATCCACATGTGCAGTCTGTGTTAATACCTCCTCAGGTTGTCATTTGTTCTCTGCAGGAATTAATATACAAAAACTAAAAGTCAAGAAATGGGGGGATTCCTCAGCTTTCAGATTCCCTGCTATGACTCACATTTCAAAATGAGATCTGTTTAATAAACTTCTAGTTATCAATTAAAACTCATAATCACTAATCAAAAATTAACATAGTTTGTATGCTAACATCACACAACACATCAGACCTCTCCAGGCACCTTACCCGCAGAGCTGTTAATGAACAGGCATCAGAGAACATGCCTTGACCTTGTTTCTCTCAGTAGAGGGGAAAGTGGCAAAATAGAAAGGACATAAAGAAAGTTAACAAGCTAGGCTAGATTGGGGAAGGAATGGATAACATCAATACTACATTGATGGAGATTATGTATCTTCTAAGTAGATAGACAAGGAATTTCATGGAGCTCTATCTCAATGCTCAGTACAAAGAGTGAAGAGCAAACAGATTAGGGCTGTGTGTGTGTTTGTGTGTGTGTGTGTGTGTGTGTGTGTGTGTGTGTTTTCTCAGACTGAAGGTATTCTAGCCACAGACAAACTTAGGATGCTCTGGACCTAGTATTTTGGATAGTACAGATTTTAAATTATATTACTAATAAAATGCACTGGAATCTGAAATTTAAATAGTAGATCATTTACTTTTTCTTCATGGAAGAATATGATGATTTTCTCGAACAAGTACATTTAAAGGATGCAAATTATGGAAAATATAAGCAGAACAGTGAGCGTGAAAATCCTCAAAGAGCAAAGTAAAGAAATTAAAAATATATTATATGGGGCTGGGAAGGTGGCTCAGTGGTAGAGCGCTTGCCTTGCATGCATGAGGCCCTCGGTTCGATTCCTTAGCACCACATAAGCAAAAAGAAAAAAGCCAGAAGTGGTGCTGTGGCTCAAGTGGTAGAGTGCAAGCCTTGAGCTGAAGAGCTAAGGGACAGCGCCCAGGCCCAGAATTCAGGCCCCACGACTGGACCCTCCCAAAAAATATATATTATATGGCCATAAATATACATATAACAATAAAGCAATTTATATAATTATATATTGGCATAAAACTCTTTTCTCTGGACAAAATTTATTTTCAGTTTAATGTAAGACCTGTTTTCAAAACATAGAACTTTAAAATTTCTCTTAACTATTGCTCATGTGAAATAATTGCCACTATCTTATTGCTAAGAACTGAGCTTTGAACAAGTTATGGATTTTTCCCCCTATGCTTACTGAATAACAATGACAGAAGACAGGAAAATTTATATCATATGTTTCTCTTAATTAAGCTTCTTGCTTATAAACCATTTTAAGAGAAATCACAATTCAGGAATCTCAAGATATTATTAACTAATGGTTAAATTGTTTCTATTACTCTCATAAATATGATTGCTAATTTTCCAGAATTCTTTTGTATAAACATTAGTTAACATACAATAGTCTTAATGTGGATTTCTAAACTATGACATAGAGAATTTTGCCAAAAGTACACATGTATTTTACCAGGCTTAGCTCTAAGTACTGTTGTCATGATGCATACTCCACTATGTAATCATTTTGTAATATTATTCATTACCTGGATCAAAGCTGGGAGCTGGTGGCTCACAACTGTAATCCTAGCTACTCAGGAAGCTGAGATCTGAGGACTGCAGTTTCAAAGCCAAATCAGTAAGGAAAGTTCATGAGACTCATCTCCATTTAATCACCAGAAAACCAGACTTGGTGCTGTGGCTTAAGTGGTAGAGTGCTAGCCTTGAGCTGGAGAGCTTAGGGTCAGGGTCCAAGCACGCACACACACACACACACACACACACACACACACACACACACACATACACATAAATATATATAAGTTCATTAGAACTCGAGTTTTATTGATTTGCAAACTTGTATTTTCTTATTTTCTTGTTGGAAGATTGGTTGTATGGGCTATTTGTATTAAATAAAGAGCTCTTTATTCTTATGCTTCTCTCTATTTTGTTAGGAGGTACAGTTTGACAGTGGGGATGATAGTTTGAATTTCAGTAGACTCACACCTAAAACTTGCTATGGGGTTACTTGGGGCTCAATGTAGTCTTCAATGACTCAAAGACACCATGCTTCTGTAAAAGACCAATTAATAATACTGTCAATACTAAGGAAAATTGGATCTAAATAGTAGATCCATAACAAAAATGAGTGTCAGGTTGTGGGTTTGGACAGTGGTCACATATACAAATGAATACCTGAAATAAGAACCTTACATTTTTATTGGATTTTAAAACATGTTAAAGCAGAGGTTGATAAAGTGAAATTTCCTTTAAAAAGAGTCAATATTTCTTAGTGGTTAAACATTCTTTGTATCAGACATCCTGATTGACAACTTGAATGCTACTACATGTAATTTTGAGTAATTTACCATATATATACATATATACATATACACATGTACATACATATATTTAATTTCATCTTCAAATTGATTCTCCCAGGGATATGTATACATAAATATATGAATACAAATAGTATCTGTCTTGCATGATCCTACAACCCACACTAGAAATATCTACAAGTAAACAAAAATACATTGATAGTATATAACTTCATGAATAAAATTATGCAATGACTTTAATCATTCCTAAAATGGTTTAGAGATTTATTTAGATAAAGTATTTTAATTAATAATTTAAGATAATATCAGTTGTGTTAAATCAAATCAGTTGTTTATAACAAAAAGAAACTACATTTTGGTTTTACAACTAGTTTATTTGCTTTAATATTTAAATCATATGCATTTATGTCATACTGATCATTTTGTATTAGGAAAATTTTATGGTAGGGTTTCTCTCACAAAGAGAAAACATGGAGTGAAAAGTGGACTGAATAACTTAATAAGCAGAAAGGGCACTTACTAGAATTTAAATTCAGTAATTTCTATTTAAGTGTTTTTAGAAACTAGGAGAATCATTATGTTTTTATTCTATACTTTCATAATTATTTCACAGGCTAAGATGTGGTATACATTTAGAATGACGTATAGATGGCAGAGCTAGAGACATTGGAAAGATTTCTGGGTCTTATTCCAGAGAATGTGACAAGCTCCACAGCATAAATAAGCTTTCTTACTTTTTTCTTTCTTTCTTTCTTTTTCTTTTCTTTTCTTTTTTCTTCTTCTTCTTCTTTTTTTTTTTTTTGCCAGTTCTGGAGCTGGAACTCAGGTCCTGGTCACTATCTCTGAGCTTTGCTCTATCACTTGAGCCACACAATTCCATTTCTGTTTTTTTTGTTGTTGTTGTTAATTGAATATAAGAGCCTCACAGACTTTTCTGGCTGTCTGTCTTTGAACACTGATCTTCAGATCTCAGCCTCCTGAGTAGCTAAGATAAATTTGTGAGCCACTGGCACCCAGCTGTCAATAATTTTAATAACTGCCCTGAATTGCTGAATGAAAGTCTTCATGTTACCAACATTTATAAATCATGTTAGTGCACAATCTACTATAAAAGCACTATATTAAGAGTACTTGACTAGTCAGTGTAGATGCTATCCTGTAAAAGCATAGAAATTGATTTCATAGAAAGTCAGCACCCGGTGCAAAAAGAAGAATCTGTTAGTCTGGTTGATTACCTTAGTACATTCTCCATTATGATAACAAAAAACTTCTAATGAGCAATTTATAAAGCAGAATACTTTGTCTCATGCTTTGGTATTCTACAAAATCTGAAAGCAGGAAGCCAGCACTTAGTAGGTTTCTGGGAAGGACCTCCTGCTGCTCCACAGACAAAAAGTAGCAGGCACTGTGTGGAAAACTGCTTCACTTCCCCCAAACTGCTGCACTTCCAACAACAAGCTCTCATATTCTCCAAGCCAGCCTCTCAGAGGGAGAACTCACACCCACAAGTTTTGTTTTGATTTGTTTTTCTTTCAAGATATAATGGTAATGAACATGTTTATGATCCTTTCTCCTGCCATTTCTGTGATTGCCTTTCCCTTCCACGGATTGGATAAATATATAAAGACAAAATGTACAGAAAACTAAAATAGAAAATGAAGAAGAAATAACTGCATACAGGGTATAATAAGAACTTCTTGTTTCCAATTCTTGGCGTTCATGTTGATATGCTTCATTATATATGATCCTATGCACTTAGCAATTGGGCTATCGAGATCCGCTGTTAAGACTATCATATACATATTCTAGTTGATATAAATGAAGGAAATCATGCCACCTACTTTTTTGAGGGTCTGGCTTACTTTGCTTAATTGCGATTCTACCTTACCCCATTATCAAGAAATCTAATAACAAGAGATGTTGGTTGGATGTGTACAAAAGGGAACATTACCACTGGAGGGACTGCGAACTTGTTCAGCCACTCAAAAGACTAAAGGTAGAGATCCCCTATGGCCCAGCAATCCCACTCATGGGCATTTACCCAAATGACCACAGACAAGCCCATTCTAATGCTACCAGCACAACAAAGTTCATTGCAGCATCATTTACAATAGATATGGAACCAACCCAAATACCCCTCAGTAGACGAATAGATGAAGATGTGGCATATATGCACAATTGAGTTCTATGCCTCAATCAGAAAGAATGAAATTGTCCCATTCATAAGGAAAAGGAAAGACTTGGAAAAGAGTTTCAATCCCTCCAATGATTCCCATCACATTCTACAGGTGCCATCAGCACCCAGAAACAGGGTACTGAGAAACTACTGTACAAAAACTTCAGGTATATGCATACAAGTCATAGCAGAAATCATTGTATTTAAAGATAAATTATAGACAACTGTCATTGGTGATTCAAATATTTCAGTAAAAATAACTGATAAAATGAAATGTTTTGTAGAAACAAAATATAAAAAAAGGAGAAACTTTGGCTTGCAAGCTAACCCTATGAAGCCATCCTCAAGAAACATTCAAGCTGTTGCTATCAGAATGTCTAGGCTAAGCCCGGTGCTGGTGGCTCACGCCTGTAATCCTAGTACTCAAGAGGCTGAGATCTGAAGATCACAGTTCAAAGCCAGCCCATGCAGGAAAGTCCGTGAAACTTTTATCTCCAATAAGCCACCAGAAAACTGGAAGTGGTGCTATAGCTCAAGTGGTAGAGTGTTAGCTTTGAGCTGAAGAGCTGAGGGACAGCACTTAGGCCCAGAGATCAAGCCCCATGACAGACAAAATTTTTTAAAAAAAATAAAAAATAAATTTAAAAAAAGAATGTCTAGGCTAAATTCCAAAGTGAGGATGAAGCTTTACATTATTCCAATTGTTAGAGCCACAGGTTTTCTGTCCTACATCTGTCCTCATGCATCCTACCAAATCCTTCTATTGAGGAAAACATTCTACTGGTTTTTGGAGAGTAGGGAAAGTATTATCAAATTCAATATTCAACTACAGGATATTTTGTGCTTAAATGATTATTACTCAAGGAATTTATTTCCCCCAAACAACAGCTCTTCTTAAAAGCCAAGCTGAACGCTCACATCTCAACTGAGAACCAATTATAGCCTCTTAATTCAATAATTGGGATATTGAATATGTGTATACATATATAGAGATATATAAATAGATATATACATATATAGAGAGATATTCATACAGACATATATAACCATATATAACCATATCTTCTTCATATTTGTAAGATCGCAAAACAAAATTAATAACATACCCTATTTTAAAAAAGTATAATGTTAAAAGAATATTTCTCATGGCAATTATTTTTTCTTTTATCTTTTTTGATGTTGTTGTTGGTAATGATATTGCTTCAACTGGTGCTTG
Organism: Dipodomys spectabilis; assembly: GCF_019054845.1. Classification (NCBI taxonomy): domain Eukaryota; kingdom Metazoa; phylum Chordata; class Mammalia; order Rodentia; family Heteromyidae; genus Dipodomys; species Dipodomys spectabilis. The sequence continues at coordinate 16,530,989 of NW_024870709.1, forward strand.
AATTCAGGGCCTGGGCACTGTCTCTGAGCTTTTATAATCAAGGCTAGTGTTGTAGCCACAGCTCCACTTCTGGCTCTTTTTAGTAGTCAATTGAAGATCAGAGTCTCACAGACTTTCATGTCCAATTTGGCATTAAACTACAATTCTCAGATCTCAGTTTCCTGAGTAGCTTGAATTATTGGTATGAACTACTGATATAATGCAAAATTTATTTTTTAATACTTGTTAAACAATCTCAAAAGGGAATTTTTGATCTTTTAATTTTTAAACTCTATAGTTGACAATTAGTATTAATTTTGGGTTTATATATGCATACAAGTATGCTTCTTTATTTAAAGCAAATAATTTTAATATGACTTTACAGGCAGTGATTTATTTTGTAGCTACCTTTTGGTACTTTATTTGTTCAAAACTTTTTAAAGCACTTTAAATTCACCAAACTGTGTCACAAATGGTTAAGAAAAGAGAGGTTGATCACAGACAAGAAAAATAAACTTCCTGAAAAACTCTAAGATGCCTTTGGCAAAATGAAGAAATTAGAATAGCCTAAGGCCCTTCATTCAGAAAATAGCCTTTGTATAGAAAAATTCAAACAGAATCCTTGACTTTCCTTATATTCCTAGAAATTTCAAGTCTTCTCCCTTTCTCTTGTCTACTTGCTACCTAGAATATTTCTCTCACCAATTCATACTTCATCCAAATCTAAACCATTATACTAGGGAACAGGAAGTCTTGCTGTATTGAAATGAAGATGCTGAAAGATAAATCAATGCACCAAAGACAAGATCCCTTTTCACATTATCCACCTGAACTTTTCATTTTATTATCTGCTTCTGTGCTTCCATTTTCAGCATCCTGAGCTCGTATATGAAGTTGAGTAGAGAATGAAAAGAGAGACTTTCTTCAACTATTTTCAACCATCTACAACTAGTAAATAATCTTCCTCTGTGGTACTAGTTGCTGACATCCTTCAGTCATAGAACATGGTGTCAAGTTTTCTCTTGAGCATGTAGTAGGGCAAAAGTCTATTGCTGCACAATGAAATGAAGTTTAAAGCTGAACTCTGATCATTCTGTCTTTGAGTCTACTGATGTAATAATAATAATAATAACAACAACAACAACAACCTGAAAAGAGTAGATTGAGATATATTAACACGAAAATAAAACATAAATTTCACATTGTCAATTAAAAGACAATGGTGAATTATTCATTTGGTTGCTTGGGTTGATGAAATATGGGCAGCTATAGAGAAATACAATTGGACAAAGTGCTTAAACTCCTAGATACACACTGAGAAACAAAAGCCTTCATGGACTATCTGTTCATATGCTTCTTGATATATGTACAATGTTCCTGTTCTGGAGTGTGGTACAGGACTTTTTTCTGGAGGACTTATTGACTTATTAGTCAATAAATAAGACTAGAAAATTGTGTTGTGATCATAGAAATAGGGGAGGAAATAAGTAGTATTTTAAGCCTTTTAAAGCTGATATTGGGGATATAAGATTCTAGTTTATATAATGTAACTTGGAAAAAAGGAATTCTATTCTCTGTGTCTTGCTTCAAGGGAAAAAGAGAATGAGAGACAAAAGTGTATGAGATGGTCACAGAAAAAGCTTTGTTCCTGAGGTCTTGACTTTGTGTTATCATTTCATGAGCTCAACACTATCAAGAGTGACAGAGTAAGACTTGCATTTTGAATGGAGTGCCAATCAAAGCTATGACAGAATTGAGAAGTGTGATCCAAACTGAGAGGATCAGATATTGCTTGGCCCAGAAACCTGAACTACAACCATTTTAGAAGATTCACAGTTCTACTATTCTATTGAAATATTAGTTATATAACCTTCCATTGTGACAAGTTGGACTTCTGAGAATATCTTATATTTATGCAGTACAAAGCAGCCCAATTCAGAGCACCTATGAGTCAGTAGGCAACTATTCACAGTGTTTGCTTACCAGGAGGCAACATTTCCAATTAGCCAGAACAAACATTCCCCAGAACAAGCTATTCCCCAGCTTGCCTTTCATGATAGTGGCCATAGTATGACCATCACCTAGAATTTTAACTGTCTTGCTCACTTTATGGTGGTCAAATATATCTCCCGAAACTGAACTTTAGTTAAGTTGTTGTGAGTGATTATAGCAGATAGATACCAAGAAAGTTTGAAAAGGTTTATTTTTTACATGACATTTTCTGCAGGGAAAATAGGGAGATCTTCCCAATCCAAAAACAGTGGGCTAAGACAACAAAGAACTTTGGTTTGGCTGTTATAATAATTAAAACATTAAACTAGGGTGAAATGCATGATTTTTTAAAAGTTCAGCTCATATTAAAGAAAGGAGTAGTCAATTGTATGGCCCTAATATATATGAACTATTACAAATGATTGGAAAAATAGAAGAATATAAAAGATACACTATCATTTCCTCCTCTGAATACCATTTTCTATAGTTCAAGAAAAAGTTAGTAGGGTACTGGGAGTGGTGGAAAGGGTAGGGGAGGAATATTATTCACTATAGAGTTTGAGATTGACTTTTTAATTTATACTTAAAATTTTAATTTTAATGAGGATTTAAAATGTAAATGCAAATACCAATTAGAAAAGAAACTAACATAGATTCACATAAGTTTGGAGCCTGGAATTTTAGTAACCTTTAATCAGAAAATTTTATGAACATTGTAATGTGAAGCCTGAACAAAATATACCAATTTTAGGTTTGGATTTATTTTGTCCTGGAAATGTGTAAGCAACTCCCCTTGATTGCCTTGAGCCCAAATTCCAGGAACAACCCCCTTTATGGAAAATTCCACTAACTACAACTAATCAGCAGCTAACAGGAAAAATCCAAGTTCCAGATGTTCTTGCAAGTTAAAGACCACTGGGTAGCAGCTCTGGCCATCTGCTTTAGCCAATCATTTCGAAGAGCATCAACCCCATAGACCATCCAATCCCCAATACCTGGTTGGTTCCCGCCACTGTTTATGCTAATCATCTTTCAGATTTATCTTATGATTTTCCCGCGGTGTGATATGATTTGTTAAGTGTTGCAATGAGGCATAGAAGTCCCTGAAAACAAACCCTGTAAAAACCCTGCTAAAGAAAGGGTGGGGGCTCTCAACTCTGACTCGCTGTGTCAGTGAGGTTGTGAATCCAGGCTCAAGCTTGCAATAGCGACTATCATGTGTGCTTGCATCGGAATTATCTTTGGGGACCCCCAATCTGGGCACTAGAGTAACAGTTGAGTATAGTTATTAGAAAGTAAAGCAAAAAAATTATTTCTAGCTCACTCAAGTAACAAGCATCATCAGGCATTTGGTTTTGAGTTGCAGTATTTTCTTTATGTTCAGTTGGACTCTTCCTTCCTTCCTTCCTTCCTTCCTTCCTTCCTTCCCTCCCTCTCCCTCTCCCTCTCCCTTTCTCTCTCTCTCTTTCTTCTTCCTGTCCCATCCCTCTCTTTCACTCTCTCTCTCTCTCTCTCTCTTTTCCTCATGGCTGTCACTTTAGCAGTTGAGCCTCACATCCAACGTGGCATTTTGCTGCTTACTTGGCCATAGAGTCTCTTGGACTTTCCTGCCACAGTTGATGTCAAATCACGATCTTCTAGGTATCAGTCTAGCTAGTATTATAGGCATGGGCCACAAGTGCCCTGCTGAGTTTCAGTGTTTTATCTCCAAAATATATTGTGTCCTCCATGGGAGATAATTACATTGAGAAAGATCAATAGAAAAATGGAGTCTGAAGTTCACTAAACTCTTACACATCTATGTGTCTTGTTCCAAATTATTCAGAATGGTTATTATAAGAGACATGACAATATTTACCTTAAAGTGATTAAACAGTAAGAAATGTATCTTACAGAGTAAACATTAAGAAAACTCAACATTCACTAAAGAATTGTTCATAGACAAGTAAGAGGAATAGAATTACAAAGTTGAAAGTACAACTTGAGATTTCAAGAAGAAAAGAATGATCAAGAGTATTAAGTCCAGCAAAAAGTTCCCCTGAGATAAGTACTAAGGCTTTTCATTAAATGTAGCATTTTACAGATCTAATTGTCTTAACAAAAGGCATTTGATTAACATTTAGAGAAAAGTCCTTTGAATAATGAATGGGAGTAAAGAAAAGTTACTTAATACCAAGCATGAGTAAGTAAAAAAGTCCCTACATATGGTTAAAACAAAGTTATGTAAGTTAAATAGTACACAGACTATTTTATTTACCTAAACTTAAATTACTGCTCCGAACACATCACAATAGTAAAATGTTTACAAATATGGGAGATTTATTGCATTGTTACTGGGAAAGTTTGTTCCTATCTAGTCTGCAGTATATGACAATTATAATTTATTAACATCATGTTGATTCCACAAAATCTCTAGTGAACTAGTTCTTGGCAAGCTTTAAAATCTGGAAAGTTTTCTCTGATTCTTAGTTTATGGTGCTGTTGGTTTTAACTAAATCTCTATATTTTAAATTTTATTTTGCACATATTTACTATTTCTTCACAATGTACTAGGAACCTGTCTATGTTTGTAACCCTTCTCTGCCACCTGTAAGTTATATAACTTTCAACAATTAACTTACTTTCTGTCTCAACTTGCTCATTAAGTAAATGGAGCTAATTTTATTTAGCTTAATTTATTTTACATTTAATATTTTTATCTGTGCCTCTACTGGGTCTTGGACCTCATATTCTCTCTTGATACTAGGGCTTGAATTCAGGGCCTTGTGCTTTAGGCCAAGACTGACAATCTAGCAACTGTGCCATACTTCTACCTCTGGCTTCTTGATGATTAAAAGGCTTTTACAGAGTACCTGAAATAAGATAATCATTTAATAAATGTGATCTATTTATATTATTATATTCAAATTGTATGTAATCATTTAACAAAATATCACATATGTCATACATACACATGTACCTTTATGTATATGTAGATATATAGGTTTTATATCTATATAGAGAATGGCCACTTATATGCAGAGAGATAAAACATTGATAGCCCTATTTATTGTATATAAATATGTATTTCTTTAAAATATTTAACAAATTTGAACTTTAGGAATTTAAAACAAAATCCTTTTTTGTAGTTAGGAAGCTCAAAAAGTAGAATTGTTACTAGTCAAGCTTTTCTATAGAAGAAAATAAGATTCTTTTCAGGACTGAAAAAAATACAAGTACTTTTATATAAATATGGACTGGAAACATCTGCTTTCCTTTGCTATACCATTACCTTGACAGCATTATGACCCAGAAAATTGTTTGAGAAGCCACAGATAAGGAATTACAAATCTGGAGTTTCAAGAGTCCTATAATGCAGATGTAAGGTTAATTTGCATGGTTTAGTTAGCTCCCACAATTTTTCAATGTATTTCAATGGCTTGAAACTCTGAGAAAACTGATAGCAAATAAAAAGGTTTCCAAAGGCTGCCTGATTTCTTGCTGACTTAGCTGTCTGAAGGAAAAGCCAATTACTATGGCTTGCATTTCCTTGTGTAGAAACCAGAACATATTCATTGTTAAATAGAGCCATTAGATATGTAGGGGAGGGAGAAAAGTTTTATGAATTGAGATGGTAATAGTGGAAAACTACCTATGGATCTTTTCCTTTTAAACAACAAGAAAACACTTTTCTAAGAGTCAGTTGAAAATTCTCAAGCATGAAATACAATTTGATTTAATATCAATTCAATAGGCTTTTAAAATGTTGATTTTTTTTGAGTTGGCATAGAAGGGGTGGGGGGGAGAAGAAAAACGCCTGTGATATAAAGCTAAATTTTCACCTCAAAGTAATAAAAGACCCAATATGGTCTCCTGAACAAAGAACTAGCTGAAGAATTGGTATTCTATTTTTGGCCTCACCAGTGACTTGCTCAGTGACCTTGGACGTATCACTTAAATGGCTTTGTGCCTCAAGGTTTCCAGCTGTAATACAGAGATTATAATGCCTACCCTGACTTTATGGGACTGTAGAAGTATTTCACTTGAGTTTGTTTAAAATCGCCAAACCTTTAGAAACATCAGAAGTAATGATGAATTTCAAGCCATATTTTCTTCATCTCTTCCTAAAATTTGACTTGGCATCCTTGTGGGTTTCATTTATTTATTTTTCAAATAATTTTCTCATTTAACGTGAATCACTGAGATAAATTTAATAGATGAAGGTTTTCATTGGATATTAAGGAACATTGTATCACTAAAAGAAAATTAAGAGTACACTCCTCAGATCAATGGGTATTAACATCTACATTGCAGTATATTTAAAGCTCATGATTCAAAATAAAATTACTTTAGGATCATATTAATTCGTACTTCTCACTAAGGCTGTAATTGGAAAATGTCTTCCTTTTTGGAGTATCCTCACCTCGATTCTGGCTTTTAATCACTATTATCTGTGAAAATCACAACTTCTTCACTGTTTTCTACATCAAAATCCAAATTACTCGTCAAACCCCCCTCAGTTATATTTTCTCATCCTTTCATATTGCATATCAATATATTTCTTTCTCCATTTGGTCCTGAATAGTGAAAATATTGACATAAAAGGAATACCATTTAATTTTAATGCCCTTTTATAATTTTATAATCATACACACTTAAAATTTGTTAAAAATTCATTGAATATTTTTCCCTAAATTGTTGTTCCCAAACTCTAGAGTTCCACTCTTCAAACCTACAAATAGATTGTGCGCCTCCTTTTCACAATATATCTGGATGTAATTCAGTAGCCAGAATGCTATTCAAACTCTAGAATTTAAGAATATCAAATACATCTCATCTCCAATTAGAGTAACATAAAATCAGTCACTTTTCTTTATGCAACCTGCACTTACAGAAAAGTTTTAAAAAAAGTTTTTGATGCACCACATCAAACCTGATTCTCTGTTTAAATAATTTGATAACATTTTCCATGCTACTAAGTACCAGCTTTAAAATGGCATGCTTGCTACCACATCATACCATTTCCTACATTTCAAATCCCTCATCTATCCAAGTAAACATCAAATTGACTTTTTGTTCCCATATCTTTTTATGGAAAATTCTCACTGCTTTTTTGTTTTTTGTCCCCTGCTACAAATAACTCATATTGCTATGAAATTCCTATTTAAAATTCTGTTTTAAAAAATAACGCTGGTGCAGGTGGCTCATGCCTGTAATCCTAGCTTCTCAGGAGGCTGAGATCTGTGAATCACGGTTCAAAGCCAGCTGGAGCAGGAAACTCCATGAGACTCTTATCTCCTATAAACCGCTGGAAAACCAGAAGTGGTGCTGTGACTCAAGCAGTAGAGCACTCGCCTTGAACTGAAGAGCGCAAGGACAGCTCCTAAGCCCAGAGTTCAAGTCCCATGACTGAAAAAAAAACAAACAAAAAACTTGTAACTATGAAACTTTGTAGGTTGTTTTCCCAGGCATAGCACATATGTGTTATAACCATGTAATTATCACTAAAAGGCACTGAAATAGATAATGCTCTCATTGTACCTAAAAAGAATATGAGAATCATAAATGACTTAGCTAAGGTCATAAAGTTAGAAAGTTCTCAATTTGGACTGAGGCTTTGGATTTAACACCACCCATGACTATGAAATGTACACAATGTATATCGCTTTTGTACCATCATTACTTGAAAGTATTCAATACATCACATACCACTTGTCTGTTATTGATATTTTATATATAAGTCTCATAATTCTCCTATTCTACAATTGCATATTTGTCGATTTGATGAAGCTTACTTGTGGCTCAAAAGCAGTACATCAATTTTAAGATCATGCAAAGAGTAGCAAACCTTCACTTTACTAGCTGAGGTCAAATACAAATATATCATGACTCTTTTTATAACCTCATACTATAAAGTATACTATTTCCAGTCATTTTGTGCAATATCATCTGTATATCAATGTACAGGCACAAACATTTACATACTCATGAGTACATGTATGCATGTACTTATAGATATACATGTGTGTACATACATATACACATATGTGTCTGTATACCTATGCAGGTGCATATGATTATGTACCCATATGTACATATGTGTGTTTGTGTGTGTTGCTGATGTTGCTATTTAAAGTGACCTCCTAGCATAATTTTGTAGTACAATCTAGTTTCTGAACATAGAAATGTATAATATGACTTACAGAGAAAATGCATATGGTAGATGTTTTGATTTCTTTTTGTTCCTGATATGTATGAGTGCCATTTGTTATGAATGAAACCCTACTGAATCATATATATTAAATTAGGTGTTTTTAAAGACAAGCAAACATAAAGTGAATGTTAGTTTTGATTAGTTAACAAAAATATGGTGATCATAGATTGCGAAGAACCTGGTTCTACAGATCCCTGGTGACTATCTAGAACACAAACGAAACCAAATAAAGAGAACTGGTGGTATTTATTTCTTTATACCTAGGCATTTCCTTCAGTTATATTTTAATTCTGAGGTAATATATTTCATGTATAGGTTTGTGTTACAGATAGAAGTTTGGCTAACATTAGGTTTGACCAACAGTAGACTTTTATCTAATGTGTATTTTGGTAGATGCCTCTTCCTCTTGCCAAAGTCTAGACAGATGTCTCTACCAACAGAGTTAGGAAAGTAGCAAGTCTTTTACCCTTTTATTTTCTCACTATTCTCAACCCTCTTTTCAACTGCTGAAATGGAAAAGGATGTGTGGTTACTCCTCTGGGAGCTTCTGTAGTTCCCTCTCCTTCATCCCTGCTGCTCTAGCTGAGACTAAGTGGGCATAGATGCTCTTTCTGTGGCAGGCATCCAATGCTGACTCCTTCAACAGCCAAACTTGCAGTCTGTGTGTGATGTGTCAATGCACAAGAAAACTAATGAACACTTCCTTCAATAACCTCCAAGCCTTTCTTCATTTAACTGCTCCATTCTTTCCATTCTTTCTATCTTTTAAACATCTTCTTCTATTATATGTCCTTTTAATAGTTACCATGGTAATGATTACAGTCATTCTTGGGTTTTGCTTCTTCTCTTTTAAAAGAAATAGTAGGCTGTGTCCTTACCACACCAGGCATTATAGCAAATTGCATTTGTTATTTTTAGAATAGAAGCAACTAGTAAGGAAGGAATAATTTGCCACATCTTCTTTCTCCTGCAACAACAAGCTAGCTCTCTGCACTCAGTGTAAGATTCATAAATTAATGTCTTGTGGGCAGACAATATGGGGACATCCCCTGCTCATGCATCAAAGTTACAGTGCTGACCTAAAGAATAAATTATTTGGCACTGGCTTCTTTTAAATTCAGTAGACTGTAAAATGAAACTTTTATTAGAAGCTGAAAATTTTATTGGTAAAGTATTTCATGAAATTGTTGCTTTTAATAATTTAGGAGAAAGATTGAGTAGCTAGAAAAGTTTCTGATGTAAAGATTATTTTGAGAATAATGATGATGCCGGGCACCCATGGCTCATGACTGTAATCCTAGTTACTTAAGAGGTTGAGATCTGAGGATCATGGCTCAAAGCCAGCCCAGGCAGGAAAGGCTGAGAGACTCTTAGCTCCAATAAACTACTCAGAAAACTGGAAGTAGCACTGTGGCTCAAGTGGTATAGTGCTAGCCTTGACCTGAATTGCTGAGTGACAGCACACAGGCCCAGAGTTTAAGCCCATTGACCACCACCATACTACCACCACTAACAACAAAAGAATAATGATTCAGTTACTGCAGTTTCTATAAAGAGGGAAAAGTTCAGGAGGGAAAAGCAGGCATTTTTGAGAGCAGGAATAAAAGAGGAAAAAGAGAACAACAAAAAGAGATTTTAGAAATTCAGACTCTATACAGTGATAAATTGACTAAAAAAGATTTTGATATGAAGATATACTTGAGAAAATCTTGAAGCAATTTCATTTTACCAATGAGATATAACTAAATATGAACTAAATATGCATAAAATGACTTTCAAGTAAGCAGGCACTCAATATGACTCTGTTTTAAACTCTTCAATACACTTTACTGCTCACATGGTGGCATAAATACAAGAAAAATTTTGTTGAGAAGCTTTGCATCAATGTTCATCAAAGAAATGGGTCTATGCGATTGCTTCTAACACATTTATAAGATTATTTCTTTGTTTCTTTGTATGTTCCTCCCGCACAGTATAACCCCTGCTTTCACTGTATTTGATGTCGGTATAATTTGTGGAGGGGAAGGGGAAAAACAAATCGTTTAAATAAGGATACAGCTGGACCCATTGCAACAATGAGAAGTACAAGTCGTTATGTCGAAAACGAACTTTACAACTTTGGAGGGGGGGGGGGGGGGAAGGGCCCCTGCCGGGAGGATTGGGTGGGGGGATAGGGAAGGCTGGGAAGGGATGGGAAGGGGAAACAAAGGAAGAGGCTACAATGCTTTATAAGAAATGTACTCATTATCTTGCCCATGTAATTGTAACCCCTCTGTACAGTATTTTCACAATAAAAAAAGAAAAATACACAAAATAAATAAATAAATACAAGAAAATAAGCAGAAGCATTCAATACCAATGAAGACCCAAGTTCAGAGGTGACACTTTCATTTCTGATGTGCTCCTTTACCCAGAAGGCAACACAAAGATAATGCATAATCAAGAATAATTAGAAACTCAACATCCTCATGAATTTCTACAAATCTGTATTATAATCAGTACATATTTGCAAAGGTTCTCATGAATATTGCTTGGAATTCATAAAAAGAAAATGGATGTTGGGAAAAAAACATTATGTGGTTATAATACTAGATTCTATTTTAATGTAATTTTTCAACAAAGAAAAATATAACCTAAAATATTTATCAAAGATGAGTTTAATTGCACAACTTTATTTCAGCTGTTAACCATCTGTCAACTACAAAATGTTCCTACATTTTTAAAGTTTTTAAGATTGTACCGGACAGCTTTGCTATGATAACAAACAGCTCTAAATCTTCAGGTGCATAAAGTATTATTTGTCAGACTCAAAGCATCTGTAACTGTTACTTTAGTCTGTGTATGTACTCTAGTCTGTATATCTATATTTTGTAGTATAGCTGAAGACCAAAGTTTTATTTGAAACATCTTGGCTATTTGCAGGGGGAATATACAAAATTGCTGATTGAAAATTACAATTTTACCATTACATTGATATAAGTTCTATCTTCACATATTCAAATGAGAAAAAAAATGTGTAGCCATGTCCTAAATTAATGTGATATGGTTATTTTTTTAACTTTGAGTGAGGCACTATAAATTGTATGACAATGAGAAAGAAAGAAGGGATTAAAATTGACTATAGTTTGAACTCTATATAACTCCTTCTAATCCCAAAGTATGTTTCTGTAAAAAAGAAAATTATCATTTGCTTTATTCAGCTAAAGTCAAGAACTTTAAAATTCCAGCTTCAGTTCTAAATATGATCATATCATATGAAAACTTATGGTCTTAAATAATAAAAAATAGTAATAGAAAGTAAATAGTTACTTTCTTACCACACACTAAAACATCATAATAAAATGTGCATAGGAGAGCAAAATTAAGGACTTATAAGAAAGAAGGAAATGAGAAGCTTTAGCAAATTTCCTAAAAATACAGAAATATTTCTGAAAAAGATAAAAAAAAACATTAAATTAAGGATGGGGAAGGGAAGGGAAGAAATCTTTCATTTTCTATGATCATCTTGGGACCTTGTCCTAACAAATTGCAAAGTATTTACTGGCTTAAAGCCATCAAACAGGTTCGCTCACAATGCAACATGTGTTGATCTGCTGTCCAGCCCCAATTAAATAAGACTTGATTTTCATTTAGGTATAATTGAAAGGAAACAATTTATAACAAATATATTCATAGGTTACAGATAGGTATGAACTTTGGAGGGAATCATTCAATCTACAAAAATTGTAGGTAAGATACAGAAGAAGTATAGAAGGTAATATTAAAGCATAGACATGAAAGTCACCAGGAAGAACATCATCAACATTAAAGGCAGATAACGAAAGAAAGGAAATTGAAAATAAACAAGCTTATGACTAATAGGAGGAAGGTAGGCCATTGGAAGTATACCTGCAGTGTGGATATTAGTACCTCAACCTCTTCTTTTTCCTCTCTTTTGCTTTCTTGCTACCCAGTAAACAACTCTATCATTGTCATTCAATCCTGCCGTGCTGCCTATTACCAAATTTGTGTGCCCCAAAATATTTCTTCTTAAAAAATAATATCAGAATAATTTTTAGCCCTAATTTCTCTATTGGATAAAAGACTTGAGGAGAGTACTAATCTATGCTATTCTTCTGTAGGTAACTCACCAATTTTAAAAGTATGTCCCATTACCAATGTTTTAATTTATAAAATAATGTTAAATTTATAAACACATTAAATTTACTTTATACAGCATGTGATATTAATGAATATAAAGTTTATGACTGTTAGGATGTGGGGGTAGAGAAATACTGAAATTGTTTATCATTTTAATATTATTTCATTAACAGATAGTAAAGTTTTTATACATATATAAATATTTTTACTTATATTTTTTTACCCTCACCTTCATAGATCCTTATATTTTTATCTAAATCTATATTTTGATCAAACCAAGTACATAACAAAGTATACTAAAAGTTGGAGATGAGAATAATTTTAAATGTAAGAAGAGACATTTTATTTCAAATGTACAGTTGCTTACATGATAGTTTAAATTGTTTTTACTGTGTTTTTAAAGGTGTCAATAAATTAATCATGAATTACTATATAATAATCATACACATCGTCTGATTCTCTATGTACTTGTTGTCATTTAAAAACAAAAAAAACAAATTGAATTTATAAGTGGAGATTACTTTTACAGAGGAATCAAGCAGTCACAAAGTCACGAAGATGGCATCCTAAGGAGACTCTAGTTATCCAATGATTTTCATAGGCTTCTAGTCTAGAAAACTAATTTGCATGCCCTGTTACTTGCTAATGTTATAGTTATATTGGAATTTAGCTGGTGACAATCTCACTACATGAAATGTTTCTTTCTAATTATGATACCAGCAGAAGATATGTTGTGAAAACTGTTAGCCTGATTTGTTAAAACTTGTCAAATGTGGGTTCTTATTGCATGAACCATTTACTCACGAAAAATGAAAATTTTTCAGTGCTAGATTTAAAGAATCTTAATTTTATTTTCTAATTGAAGTAATCCATTACTAAAACTTTATTTATCTATCCCTGAATATTTTATTTCTGACATCATATTATTTCTATTTTGCCTTAGGAATATTTTGTAAGTATGAATGTATTTTAAAGATTCTCTTTTCATCTAATTGAAATCAAACCTATATTTTCCTACCTCAAACTTGTATTTTGAGTCTGCACCATCTAAACACTACCTAACATTGGATAGAATCCTGGGAACCAGTGGGCTTAGAAAATGCCAATGAGATTGTAACAAAGTGTGAATATCTCTTTATTCTTCTTTATTTCCAAATATTAGAGATTGAAGAAATTCAGTGTCAGAAAAATGTTATTTTGGACAGAAACCAGTGTTTCTCTTCTGTAATTCTGCTTTTAAGGAGGCTGAGAAACAGAGAATTGTTGTTTAAAGCCAGCGCTTATGCAGAAAAGTGTGAAAGAATCCATCTCTGTATTAACAAGCAAAAAGCTGTGCTGACAGTGTGGCTGAAGTGGTAATGACTGAGGAAATAAGAGAACAATCCTGAGTCCCTGAGTTCAAACTTTTTACTGAAGAAAAAAATGGTATTTGTTATTGTTAATTTTCATATATTCCTAGCTTCTATTTTCCCGTTAATCAAACATCTGTATAGTTCATTAATATTACTATATTTTTCTATTTATTTATAATATCATCATAATAAAAATGTGGGAAAAACAAATGGATATATGTATTTGTACAAAGAAATACACATACTTTTCCTATCTACTTTAAGTTTGATAGTACATGAGAACTCATCAGATTTTTAATTAGTATATATGTTTTCAATAGAATTGACTCCCATAAATATTTGTAATATCTCTCATATTTGTACAATATGTTCTAGTTGTAATCTCTGAATGCTGTTTTTGAAGACTGAATTTGAATCTGCATAACTTATTCATGAAATGACATCAGCAATCATTAATGGACAGAGGGGGCTCATAAAAAGAGAAGGATCTAAACAGAAATCACTACTCTCTGAAATTCTATTCACTTTCTTTCTACCGATTGTTCCAAAATCTGGACTGACCTATTTCAAGGATAATACTTATTTTCATGTTGACCCATGGGAAATAATAGAATTAAGATCATCCAACTAGCCCTCAGATGAAATTTGTGTACCACCTGTTTTGCTTTGTGTTTTGCTTGTTTAGTCACTGTGTTGTTAGATATCATTGCAGCAGTCTAAATCTACAAAACAAGGAAGGCAAGTCATATTCCTTTGCCCCTGTTTCTTCAAGCACTTGTCTTCTTAGACAGTGGTTGTACATTACTGTTGCAACAACAGTGCTATGCCAGTTGATGTCTGCAGATCATGAATTCTTCTGTTGGAAATTTCTTAGCATATGAAGTTATTCTTTAAGTGGTATTTGGAGATTCAAAAAGGTTTTTCCTTACCAGCCAAACTGAGTTTGAAAATCCATTTGTGGGGAAGAAAGATATGAGATAAATACCTGGAAATTCTCTGAGCCAAGAATACAAGCAATGGGTGGAAAGGGAGCCAGTGTTTGTACACATTTTAGGCTAGTCATGGTTCCTTTAGAAAATAATTCTAGCCAGGACAAACAGACTCAAAGAATTTCCTCTTTTAGTTACCTACACAATAACCTCAGTTTTGAATTTTGAAAAGTATTACAGATGTGTTTACAAACTTGTCTTCAGAAGATATCTACATTTTAATCTCTAGAAATTGTGAGAATATTATCTTGACAAAAAAAAGGAACCTTTGTATGAGAATATTCTGGCCCCAGCATCATCACAAGAATCTCTGTAAGAGAGACACAGGACAATCAGTCAGAGGAAGACAGTGTGAACTCAGAAAGAGAGTCTGGGGAGATCTAATGATTCAATAATGCTGGATTTGAAGGGAGAAAGGATCACTAGCAAAAGAGTTCAAGAAACTTTTAGTTCTTAAATATAAAGGGGAAAAAATATGCCCTGAAGCTCCAGAGGAAACCAGTAACTCTGACTGCTTGACTTCAGCCCAGTGAGAAAGATGTTAACCTTTTACCTTTCGAATTTTAAAGATACCAAATTTATATTATTTTAACAATTGAAAATATAGTAATGTTTGACAGGTACAGTAAAAAACAAAAGCCTTTACAGCCAACTTTTCCACCTAAAACTTGGTGTTAAATAATGTTTCTCAAACTTTAACATAAATAAATACTATCTGGAGATCCAGTACAAACACTCTGAAGTTTGTACACAGAGATTCCATCTCAATAGATCTAATGTGAACTAGTAAAATTGCCAAGAAGGGGCTGGGAAGATGTCTCGTGGTAGAGCGCTTGCCTTGCACCCACAAGGCCCTGAGTTTGATTCCTCAGCACCACATAAGCAAAAAGAAAAAAGCCTGAATTGGCACTGTGGCCAAGTGGTAGAGAGCTAGCCTTGAGCTGAAGAGCTGAGGGACAGCGCCCAGGCCCAGAGTTCAGGCTGCACGACTGGACCCAATTAATATATATATATATATATATATATATATATATATATATATATAAATTGCCAAGAAGTCCTCAGCTAATGTCAAATACTTACTGTGTGCACTTATCATAACCCTGGGGTGAAATGTACATATTAGTTGACTCAGTATATTTAAAGTCACTGCTGGCACACCATCTGCCATTAGATAAAAGCTACTGCTTCGGCCTCCTCATGCCAGACATCTCTAGTTCATTTTCTAGGTGTCTGTAGTAACGTTTTTAAGTGAGGAGAAACAAATGTTTGGGGCAAGATTTCTGAACATATGGAATGGAGACAAAGTGACATGGAATGAGACATCTATATCATCTTCCATGTACCTAAAACCATGACATTACTTCCTGATTCTATGTGCAGGCATGTACCACTTACAAATAAGGTGACATTCTGAGAAATCTGCCATCAGGTGACTTCATCTTTAAATGGGATAGCTAGAAGGCATCACTTCTAAGGCACCTAAGTTTTAAGCCATCTCTGCATACAGTATAGTTGCTTCCTCCAAGGCCCCAGGTAAACAAAATAACAAGATTAAATCAATTACAAGATAAAATAGCGCAGTTATGGGAAACAATGAATAGAAGTGTATGGGACTCTCAGTTTGCCACAGCATGTGATATTTTTACAAGGAACATTTTTATTAGAGCAGGAATATCTTTTAAAATAATAAGTAAAGTGCAATATAGTAAATACACAAACCAATAGCATAAGCATTCATTATTACGATCAAATTATATGTTGTATACAACGTATGCAAGTAGCAATGTAGCAGGGCTATTTATTCCACCTTCACCACAGCCACAAAGATATTGTGCTCTTTTGTTACAATGGCTATAATAACATCAATATTTGGTAGGAATATTTCGGCTTCATTACAATCTTTTATGACCTCTGTTATGTATGTGGTTTGATTTTACTTTAAATTTCAAAGTATATTTTATTACTATAAATGACAAAATGGAGATTTTCAATATTTGATATGCAATCTGCCTTATGAAATACTTTTTATTAATGCATGTAATTGAGGTTGAAAAATAATCGACAATTTCACTTTATAAACTTTTATTACTTGAGACCCATAACACTGGAAATTATACATTTTCTGAAGTGGTCTGTGTTTACTCTGTCTCCTCGTCTATTTGAAAGACTAACATTCCATTTTGTTTAACCACACTTATTAATGTTAGTTTCCCTCTATGCTGCCTAACTTGTTCACCACTTTTTAAATTGATTTTACTATATATATACTGAAAGATACTATTACAATTTCCCTATACTATAAATATTAAATGGCAATCTATATTTCATTTTACACATAAAAGTAAAATGCCCGCCAGGCGCCAGTGTCTCACACCTGTAATCCTGCTACTCAGGAGGCTGAGATCTGAAAATCGCAGTTCAAAGCCAGCCTAGGCAGGAAAGGTCATGACATTCTTACCTCCAATTAACCATAGGAAAACCTGAAGTGTCATTGTGGCTCAAGAGTGCTAGCCTTGAGCTGAAGAGCTGAGGGACAGCACCCAGGCCCAGAGTTCAAGCCATAGGACCGACAAATAAAAAACAAAAAACAAAACAAACAAAAAACACTAAGTGGTTCTTAATATCAATGCTTATATACCCTATGGAGAAACAGAGCTTATAACAATCAGTAAAAACAAAAAGTGGAAAGGAAATACAGACACAGGGCATTTAAGAACGTGATGGAGCAGGGGCTGGGAAGGTGGCTCAGTGGTAGAGCGCTTGCCTTGCATGCATGAGGCCCTGGGTTCGATTCCTCAGAACCACATAAGAAAAAAGCCGGAAGTGGCGCTGTGGCTCAAGTGGTAGAGCGCTAGCCTTGAGCTCAAGAGCTGAGGGACAGCGCCCAGGCCCACAGTTCAGGCCCCACGACCCGACTCCCGACTCCCTCCCCAAAAAAAAGAACATGATGGGGGCGGGGATTGAACCTAAAAGCTGAAAGAGTAGGATAAATGATAACTAGCTTTAAGTGTTAACAAGATGACAACTAGGATCTACAAAAGAAAAATAAAGTCTGAATATTGTATGTCAGCAACACACAGTGCCTCAGAACAGATTATCCAAAACAGTAACAAGGAAGAAATAAGCATTCATATCAGAGCATACAAACAATATAACAAACTAAGATAAGATATTGAATATGCATATAAAATGGGATGCTACAGCACTCTTACTTCACTTGGAAATTGACATTTAACTTAAAAACCTGTATGGATTAAATATAGAATTCTTCATTCATTTACATAATATGGAAAACTATGATGAGCAGGTAACATATAACAGAAAGAAAATAACAAAAATAATAAAGAAAGAAAATGTTTTTTGAAAGGAGTAAACCCAAAACTGTCTTTACAAAATTTAAAAAATCAGTTTTTATAAGTTGGGAAGATGTAATTATAGTTGTAAGTGATTAGTGTCTTTAAACTAATATATATTTGAAGTGAAGTGTTAATCTAAGAAATGAAGCATTTGGGATTTTACATTACAACATTTTACATTAAATTTCATAAAGTTTTAACATATATAATTATTTAAAGCATACATTAATTCATCCAAAATTACTGATTTTATGCTTAGAAATGCATTTATTTTTAAAGTGCATTAAAATTATTTTATACCTTAACTTTTTATATAAAATAAGCTTTGTTTGCTTTTGTTCTGTCAATTATAAATTTTAAATATATTTGATGGCAAAAGAAAAAAAGCAACATCTAGGCCAAGTGATTTAAACTGTTCCATAAAGTAGAAATAATTGTTACAAAAATAAATGTCTTAGTTATTTTATTATTACCTTTATATAATAATTTATTATTTTACTGGAAATAAAATAAATTGAAAACACAATTTTATTGTCCCAGAAACCAACTTAGCCAAAGCCAATGAAAAACTGAGAATAAACTTAAAAAAGAAAAGACTTGATGCACTACTAAACATAATTTAAGCAGTGTGAAGTTTGTACATTTACAATATATTGAATCATATCTATAGTGGGTTAAACTGTAATCCTCTGAAATTAATGACCATAGAGTATCTCAAAATATGAGCTTAATTAGAAATATTATTTTGTGTATTTAATTACCAACAAGGACCTATAGTGAATCATAAGCAAGGCCCTAATTCAGTGAATGTGCTCTAATAAAAGACAGAAAATGATTTATGAATAAATAGAGAAGAAAATCATGTGAAGATACAGGAAGAGATGGGATGGCTGCTTTTACAAGCCACAGAATTATTTGAACTGCTGTCCACTCTTAAGTTGGAAGAGAGATGTGGAACAGATCTTATTCAAATAATACAGAAAGAACAGCCCCAACTCTTCTCTTCTGATTTAGAACTTTGAGCCTTATTAAGTGTGAGGAAACACATTTCTGTTGTTTATGGATCCACTAGGATGGAAATAGCTACTTGAATGCTATTTGTAGCCAGGTGATAAGAATCTTCCACTAGATTCTCAGAGGGCTTTTCAGGCAGACTCACTCATATGGTATATCTTATAGGAGAATAGAAATGACCAATAATATATGGCTTAAATCAGTTTGTAATCAAATCCTAACTAAATGAAATAACTGACCCTAAAGAAGTAAATTGTAGAGGGAAGTTTTAACAAGCTGCTACAGGTTTTATAAGAAATGACACCCTTTATACTTGATTGTCTTTCTTGCTTTTTTATATTCAGCTCCTCTCCTTTTTTTAATGTCACAGGACTTTACTTTTTTTAAGTAAAATATTGTTGACAAATCCTTTATGTTTTTTATAGTAACAATTCTCCTTTTAAAAACTAAATATTATCAAATAAAGACATTCAATCCTGTCTTACACTCTTTTCTTATCATATTTTATAAAAAATATTGAAATGATTTTATGTGATGATAGTATTCATAGGATAACAGCATAAATCCTAAAGCTCTAATTTATTAACAATATTCTCAGCCTACTGTCTATATATTTAATTAATTAGGAATATATCATTTAAATGCTTCACTCCAAATTTCAAATTAAACAAGTGCCAAGCTGAGATTACTAAGTCTCCTTATAAGCTTGCTATTCCTACATTCCCACCAATAAAACAGCTAAATATTCTTGTCAAAGGAGCTGCTATTTCAAATGTCTGAAAATCTATTGGTTGTATTTCTCAAATGTTCTGAAATCTTCCTATCTCTGTTATCATTATTCTAAATTACACTATTATCAATTTATTTTACTATTATGTAATATTTTCCTATTTAATCTTAATGTCTTTATTGTTATCCTACTCAATTTAATTCTACTCAAAAAGGCCTAACTGATTTTTAGAGAAATTAAATCTTTAAACTTTTGTTTTAATGTACCTTCTCAAAGTTTTTATTATTTTTCACTTACAGTAACAGTTCTTATTCTATCGACCTCTTTTCTATTTTTCTAAATGCATAAGATTAAAATACTTAGGGATACAAAGAATATTATATTAAAGACATTAAGCATATTTTAAAATATATAAGTCATATACTGATACATCAAAATTGATTATATCAAAAGGCACAATGGCAGCATATTGCAAAATTCTGAAATATGTGAATTAAAGGAGAAATATAAAATATTTATTATTTCTATTGATGACCAAGTCATATAAATTAAGTTTTAATAGCAATCTACTCTTTGAAATCAATGCTACATTTTATTGGAAATTGCAGATCACAATATATTTTCCATTTGATTTTATGAATCCACTTTTTACTTCACAGGTTAAAAAATTACTACTCAGCTGGGCACCAGTAGCTCATACCTGTAATCCCAGCTACTCAAGAGGCTGAGATCTGAGGTTTCCAGTTTGAAGCCAGACGGGGCAGGAAAGTCCTTAAAACTCTTTTTTTTAAATTAATAATTTTTTATTGTAAAATTACCGTACAGAAGGGTTACAATTACATGAGCAAGGTAATGAGTACATTTCTTATCAAGCATTGTTGTCTCTTCCTTTGTTTCCCCTTACCATACCCTCCCATCTCACTCCCAAAGTTGTAAAGTTTGTTTTTTGACATAGCATCTTGTACCTCTCATTGTTGCAACAGGTCCACCTGTATCCCTATTTAAACAATTTGTTTTATCCCTTCCCCTCCGCAAATTATACCAACATCAGTGAAAACAGGTGTTATACAGTGGTGGAAGACATACAAAGCAATAAAAAAATCACCTTATCAATATGTTAGAAACAATCCCAAGAATGAAAAGAAAAACACTTGAGTCCTTACCTTGGGGCTCATTTCGCCTAACATCAACTTATCTGACGTTTTTCTGCTTGTCTCAGACATATACTAGTTATTGCAAATAAGCAAAACCATGGGACCTATGTTTCTTTGGGCCTGGCTTACTTCATTTAATATAATTTTTTCCAATCCTTTCAACTTCCTGACAAATGGGGCAATATCATTCTTTCTGATGGAGGCATAGAATCCCATTGTATAACTATACCACATTTTCTTGATCCATTCATCTACTGAATAGCATCTGGGTTGGCTCCACATCTTAGCTATCCTACATAAAGTTGCAATAAACATAGTTGTGATGATAGCTTTGGTATGACCTTGTTTGTGATCATTTGGGTAAATGCCCAAAAGTGGGATTGCTGGGTCATAGGGGAGCTCTATGTGGAGTCTTTTGAGGAACCTCCATACTGTTTTCCAAAGTGGTTGAACAAGTTTACACTCCCACCAACAATGTAGTAAGGTTCCCTTTTGTCCACATCCCCTCCAGCATCTGTTGTTATTAGAGTTCTTGATTATAGCCATTCTAACTGGGGTGAGGTGGTATCTCAATGTTGTTTTGATTTGCATTTCTTTTATGGCTAGAGAGATTGAGCATTTCTTCATTTGTCTGTTGGCCATCCTTCTTTCCTCTTCAGAGAAGTTTCTCTTTAAGTCTTTAGCCCACTTATTTATTGGACAATTGTTTCTTTGAGGATTTGTTGTTGGGGGATTTAATTTTTTGAGTTTTAGGTAGATTTTAGATATACAGAATCAACTCCAAATGGATCATAACCTCGGAGTCAAAGCAGGCATCCTGAAAACATTACAGGAGAGAATAGGAGAAACTCTAGGTCTCCTTGGCACAGGCCAAAATTTTCTTAATAGAGACCCAGAAGCATAGCAAACCAAAGAAAGGTTGGACAGATGGGATTGAATGAAACTGCAGAGCTTCTGCATGGCAAAGGACATAACTAGCAAGATCAATAGAAAGCCCATGGATTGGGAGAAGATCTTCACTAGCCATACAATGGACAAGGGTCTCATATCCTTAAAACTCTTATCTCTAATTAGGCACCAGAAAATCAGAAATGGTTCTATTGCTCAAGTGGTAGAGTGCTCACCTTGAGCTGAAGCACTCTGGGACAGCGCCTAGGCCCAGAGTTCAAGCCCCACGACCAACTCCCCCTCCCAAAAAAAATCACTTTAGGCTAATTTACAAAACCATACCAGAGTATGTGTGTAGCCATTAGAACATTTTTTAATTCAACTTAAATCTTAAATAGTTTCTTCTACTCTGTGTATACTATAGTTTTCTATATTTATTGCTAATTGAATCTAAATTAAAAATATTTGTGTTCTGCTATTGCTATAACTAATTTCCAAATTTTTAGTAACTTGAAATCTTAAAAAATGGATTTTCCTAACATTTTAGAGGTAAGAAGTAAAAAATAAATGAAAATTTAACCTAGGTCCTCATGTGTACTAGGCAAGCACTCGACCACTGGAGATATTTTCTCAATTCCAAAATATATCTCATGAAGACAAAATGAAGATATACATATAGCAGTTCCTTCTGTGATTACATGTGAGATTGGATTCCATGTGTGTGTGTGTTTGTGTGTGTGTGTGTGTGTGTGTGTGTTTTCCATTTCCAGAAGCTATCCACATTTCCTACTTAATGGTTCTTCCCTCATCATCAAAGGCAGCAATGCATTGTTTCCTAAATATGTTTTCAGTCACAACCTTTTCTTTATATGAAATCTAATAATTATAACATACCCACTCATATAATCAAAAACAAACTCTTTATAACTGCATCATAAATTCAATCAGATCTATAAATTCCCTTTTACAAGGTAAGTTAATGAGACACTCAGAAGATATATTTTCCCTAAAGATATTTAACTAGGAGATAAGCACTGTTAAATAATGTTACGAATGTGAAAGTTGATGATAGGCCTATATTGATCACGTTTGAATGTGTACTTTTTTTTCTTTTTATAATTGAGTGATTCTATTGGGGAGTAGACTAACTTATATTTGCTTGACAGTTCTGAGATGCTTCCCTTGTCTTGCGTGGGGAACTTTCCATAGATTAGCATTTCTTTTTATATCAGCATGACATTTTGGTTGCTTTGAACACTTCTTTGTTATCTTGAGAAAATAGTATTTTAGTTAACAGAGATACTGAAACCATAGAACTTTTGAAGCCACAAACGTTTTTGTGGGAAGGCTTGTTCAATCATAACTATTACAGACAACATAACTTAGCTTTAAACGTTCCCACTCTGGGCAAGAAAAGTCTGGGTAAAGTCTGAATCGTCCTAATGACTCTACAGCTAATTCTCACTCAAGATGGGTCAGTAATACATCACTATTGTCTCGGAACAATGTCAATGATTGGTACAATAGTAGGTTTCTTAATGACCTATATTACAGGTTTGTAATTGGTCCGAATGTAGGGCTTGTGATTGGTCGAACTAGAAGCTGTGATGTGACGAGTGGAATTATAACCCTAACACAAGTGTGCCAACCCAATTTTCTAGCTACAGAATAATCACAGGTTTTTGTTTGTTTGGCTTTTTTTTCAGTTTTAAGAGGATAGTCTAAGGTACTTCTTTGCTGAGCTATATCCAGACACATTCAGGTTGCAATATTAGGACACAGTAAAAGTTCTACGAAAATAGTCTAGTATGTACAGGTAGACTTTATCCTAATTAGAATGACTTGAGCTGTTATATACAAATTACACAAAGCCCTGGGGCTTCCAGATCTAGCAGGGAAGGTAGCAGCCATATAAGGTGACTGAAGAGTTCCACAGAGTTATCTGATTCTCAAAGCTCCAAACTGCTACATTGGGAGATCACTGTAAAGTTCCAAAGAGGAACCAGTAACAGAATCTACAAAAGCCAAGGATAGTGGAAACACTGAGGAGTTAAGAGAATTTGGAGGACCTGAAAATACAGAAGATGAGAGTCCTTGGGAAGCTAAATGCAGGAGGTGAATCTTGAAGGATTGCCAGATCCAGTCCAAAGAAGAGTTCAAAAGAACCAAGTGGCAGAGTCAAAGATCCTGACTAGGCTGAAGATGTGTTATTTTAGCTGATGGTTGTTGCCACTCTAGGCCGCAGGCAATAAACTTCTTCCATATACAAAAGTATCTCATCTTGAACACTTGAAACTATCGAACTCTGGTTCTTAGGACTTAGAATTAAAACTTTATAGGCTTATATGCGCAAGCCTGGGACTATTAACATTCAGGTAGATTAAGAACCCCTAGGCAAATACTCTACTCAATTCTTTAATTCAAGGAACGGATGAGTGTGAGCGATGATATTCATACTATTTTCTTTCCCATTAAAAATGTTTTTGCTACTTTATCAATTTATTTTTCAAACTGTACATTGAATAGAGAAATGTTTTTTTACTTACATAAGTAAAACTTTGTTTTTTAACAAAATGGCAATTAATTTGATTTTATAAACTTGTTTACTCTAACTAGTACATATTTTAATAATAATAATTCAACCACTGAAATGACTAAAACAAGGATAAATAAATTTGCTGATCTTAATAACCATAATGCTTTTAAGAAATCATCTAGTGTATCTTAATTTATATCATCTTTTAGGGATTTAGAAAAAGACATAGACAAAATAAAGTCTTATTACCATTGTATAAAGCAAAGTTTGTGATGTCTAGCTCATATATTGTCTAACAAGTATTTGAAGTTGAGGTTTACCAAGACCATTAAAACCACTTTCTTTTCTTATATTTTTTCTTACTACAGTATGTGCTTTGTCTTGTTTGAAGACCAAAACCTGATTGGTAGAAATTTGGAGTTTACATCCTAGTAGTTTTTGATTATTTCATAAATCTCAAATGGGATTTATGAGACAAAACTATTTCCTAAGCTACTATATACAAATATGTGCATGTATATATCTCTATGTAATTTTGCTATTTCTTTTTATATATAAAGCAAATGAATATAAATATGCATATATGAATATTTGAATATTTAATTTATATAATATATGCACATTTATATTCATTTGCTTCTTTTATCTAATATCTTATTTTTATATTTTCATTGTGTCTAAATAAATAAAACCTTTGAAATTCATGGTGGATTCCTTATCGCTTTATCTATTCCATGAAGTAAGTTAACATAAATACATACATACATTTCATATATACATACAAATCTTTATAATTAAATACCAATAAATTCAGTAAGGGTATATTTTTAAACCTAATTGACCACAAAAATATGTGAGGTAATTCAGTTTAATGAATCAAATCCAAGCAGTAAGCAAAATATCTCAAAGAACATGTCACAAATACTATAATAACTTTAAAAAATTGATCAGTTCTAATTTAAAAGTGTGTTACCAGAAACTGAACAGGTGCTATTTTCTCTTAATCTTCTTTGTCTGTTGATTTGGTTCTTACACAATGTTCACTTGTTTCATGTAAACGTTAGAGAAATTTAACATCTAAATATCAGAATATATGTATTTGTGTCAGTGAACACAATTGGCACAAAGGTAATTTAGAATACATCAAAATAAAATTGAAGGCCTCTGAGATTTGTGCCTCATATTCTCAACTTCCATATTTGAGGATATTTCCTATTTGCACAAGGACGGCTCTGAAAAAGCAAATTGTGGCTTATGTTTCTTTCCGCCCATACTTTTCAAAACCTGTCACCATCCTGGGCTGTGCTTTTCAATTTAATGGGTAGCTTGATGCTTATTTTTAAAAAGATCCACCCCGTCTCTGCTTTCTGAAGTCCCATCTGGTCAATCTGCTGCTTCTGGTGTTACAGGCCATCAGAATATCTGCCACAGTTATTATGCTCCTTTTTTGCTGAGATTTTTGGGCAATTGGATTTGATTGTTTTCTGGCGACTTCATTTATCTGCAGAAGCATTTATATTCTTCAAGACCCTGGCCCTTTATCCCCTCAAACCCTGATTTTTTGGTGTTTTCCTAATGTGGTTATCTTTCAATTTCTTTTTTCTGCTTTTTATATCTTACTTCTTTCTCATAACCCAGAATAAGTTCTATGTACCTAATTGTAACCTTCTTTCGATTACTTTTGCTAATATGAACTTTATTTATTTTTTCTTCTATTGTATATGTAATCTAATTTCACAGCTTATCCCATGGCTAGTCTCTAATTATTTATGTTTTCTTAGCTACTGCAGATACATCATTAGACTCCTAAAGAAAGAGATATGATTTATTGATTTATGCTACTACTACTCTTCTTTAATATACTTTTAATTGTAAAGATACTGTACAGATGGGTTACAGTTACATGAAGGTAATGAGTCCATTTCCTATCGAACATTGTTACCCCCTCTTTTGTTATTTCCCCTACCATCCCTAATACTAATACTCGTATTTAAATCCACAATAGCAACTCTCAATTACCTGAGACCATGTGATATGTACAAAAGAAAAAAGAAAGTTGATTTGTTGTTTACTTACACACATAGGACACAAGGATTCTTCAAAGCCAATTTTGCAACAATTTTAATGTAAACTTTAAATGTCATGGTATGAGGATTTCAATAATCAACTGAACTTAGTGTAGTTATTTTTTCTCTATTTCTTTTCCTTCTCATCCCTTCCTTTCTATTTCCTTCTCTTCTCTAATGTCGTAAGTTATTCTCAAAGTCATCAATCACGCAATATGACATCTATGTAATGTCAAAGATGCACAATGAAGATCATCATTAAATTGTTCAATATATTAATCCTATGTGCAATTGTTTTGTGAGAGTTAGCCCCATTCATCCTTAAAGGTAGTTTACAAGAATTTCTCTTACTTCTTGAATCTCAATATTAAGTTTATTTCACTCTTCCTTATTTCAGTCTATCCTAAAGCTCCTCCTAGTACCCTCTTCCCTATACCTCTCCATAAAAAAAGAAGAAGAAAAGCATAAATTTTTATACATCAAGTCTCTTAACTTAGTACTGCATCTGAAAGCTGAGCTTTGTTTTTCACCTCAATATATTCCTTTTGCTTTCATCTTTGTTGTACTTTAGTGAATTTCTCCACTTCAGAACCTCAGAGACCTTCCAAGGTCTTTTATTAAGTTTTCCTACTTCAAAATATACTGACAAGAATTTAACAACCTCTTGGTTTGGTGTAATCTCTGCCTATACTAAGTAAGTAGAGATTAAGTGAATCATGGTGTGAGGCCAGCCAGAGGAAAAAGATATCAAGATCCCCATTTCAATCAATAAGCAATGCATGGGGGTCATTGGAGAAAATACTAATTTTCTATTAGTCTAGGTAGCTTCTGCTTTATTTAGATACTACTCACATAATAGGATAGATAGATCTTAAAAACTTAAAATATATTTAAATAGAAGTACTAATTTTAAAAGAAAATACAATGGTTAGTTATGTCATCATTTTGTTTGTTTATGTCTGATATGTTACAATAATACATTTTTAGCATAAGGCAAAGAAATGCTTAGTTATTAGAAATTTAGTCATATTCTCCTATATGTTATTTCTCAGTGTTTTGCTTTTGCATTTATGAGTCATAACATTTACATTTTTCATAGGCAAAACACTCATATTTAGTGTAGTACTACAAGTCTGTGGATGGAGAAACAATTACAGCCATTAACAGTTAACAAAAGTAATTTAAATATTGAAGTGCTTGAATAATTAGCTATTACTACTGAAAGTTCAATTTATAAACCAAGATGGATATTTACACATGATTTATTATACTATGTAATAAAAAGGATAATTAAGAAACACAGGGTCTGCATCTATATCAAAAGAAATATGAATGTCCATATTTTATTCTATTTAAAGCAACAATTTTAAAATATATTCAATTATATTCCTTTGATCAGCTAAAAATGAAAATTCCACATATAACTGAAAAAAGCTCCACAAATAATTAAATTAACAATTTGAAAGACAACATAGTTGAATTTCATGTAACAATGTCTATACTGTGTATTGATGATATGCCATGGGTCTGATCATTAGATGTAAGTGTGTGTGTGTGTGTGTGTGTGCATAATTTGTGCTATCTTTCAGCAGCAACAAAGAAGCAAATATTTGAACTACCTGACAGAAACTCCATAAAAAAATACACTTGAGTAAAAGATCCTGAGGTAACTTTCCCATGGCCCTTTCCCAGCCCCTCCCTCTCCCATGGCTCTTTTTCTCTCTTCTCTCAAAGTTCCAGGTGATCAGAAACTTTACTGAACTCATCTAAAATATAGGGGTCATCTTACTGAAAGGTGGGTGTCTGGTTGGCATTTGTTTCTGGGGTAAGAAATATCAGTTTAACTATATGCATACATATAGAAAATAATAGGAAATATCATGTCCTCTAGCAATTGATGCAGAAGTAACCTATATGTATTTTTTTAATGTAAAGCTAAAGCAGGGAACACATTGTCCATCATGAAAGCAGCTGGCACAATCAGAGTTGTAAATGCTCCAGCTGGCAACTCACACTCCTACCAACTAGCCAACTCCTTGTATGAGAAAAGTGCTATCTGACTTCGTGTGAGAAAGCAACAAAACAGATATTTGTGAATAAATATTGGTTTGACAGGAAGTCAGACAAACAACATTTTTCTTACTCAAAGACATGTACTTAAGTGAAAAAAAAAAGTGCCAAGCAGAATGCCTATTTAAAGAGAAAAAGGAAATGGAGAGAAAAATCTGCATCAGTGAAACTGAAGCAGATGGTGTAAATTGGTCCTTTGTTAGTCTTAAAAGGTTTAAATAAAAATACCCTAAATCAGAGGGATTTTTTAGATAGTCTTTTTTTATTAAAAAATAAAATATTTCTAACAACACCTACAACTTCTGGAGAATTTTTTGCTTTCTTTTCCAATCTTCTCAAAACATACTTCTGACTCCAACTGTTCAACCCAAACAAAAGTCATGTAACTAAGTTATTTTAAACATGGGAATCTCTCAGATATCTGATAAATATTTATTGAATCTAGGAGAAGCCTTTAGTCAATGCAAAATAGAATACTGCCATTCTGCAGGAAATGAAGTTTTGGTATATGTTTTTTTTTCTTCAAATGAGGTTGCTGCATTAAAATTGTTCTGAAGAACCTCTAAAAATGGTGAGCAGAGAATGTGAAAGAGGTAAGTATGGTCAATCTTTTCTGTACACATGAGAACAGAGAACAATATAGTTGCTGATTTTTGTTTAGGAGAAAGGGAGAGGAGAAACTGGAGAGTGATGGAGTGGAGCATCTGTAGAAGGTACATTTTTTTCCGTATTTGGATATGTTATAATGAAATCCTCTGTACATCTCACATGCTAACACAATTTGTGAAAAAAAATGCAAGTATCCCATTACACTTTCTTATTCACTTATATTCAAGCATGTTTATGTGCCAAACATGTTCTCAATAGGCATATATTTATTAGCTGATGGAAATAAATGCCCTAACATAATTTTTGTGAGGGTATATTAGCATGGACTGGGAAGGTGACTCAGTGGTAGAGCGCTTGCCTTGTATGCATAAGGCCCTGGGTTCGATTCCTTAGCACCACATAAGCAAAAAGAAAAAAAAGTCGGAAGTGGTGCTGTGGCTCAAATGGTAGAGCGCTAGCCTTGAGCTGAAGAGCTGAGGGACAGCGCCCAGGCCCAGAGTTCGGGCCCCATGACCAGGCCAAAAAAAAAAAAAAGTATTGGGAGCAGACAACATGTCATATCACTTCAGAGATGTAACTCTGGAACAGCGGAACAACATGGGACAATATTTGACCGTGTAAACATTAACTATTTATTGCGCTCTGCGGGACATCTTTCTATATGATAGTATGCTACATTGTGATTTTTGTTCACATATTTTCTCACTAAAGTCACAAGTTTTCAATTAGAAATAATTACTGTACCTAGAAAGAAAACGTAGTTCTCGATCACATAGCAAACACAGATACAACACACAAACTAACTAAAACAGTCCTAAATCTCTGCCCTCAAAAGGTTCATTTTGATTTTCAACTCTAGATCTCACTCCCTACTTATGAAGAAATCTGAGTTGAAAAGTATTATATAATTTCTGAAATAAAGAGAATGTCATAAAAGTGATGACAAACTGCAATCTTAAAATATTCACTAGAAAAAAAAACATAAAAGAATGATTCTAAGCAACAATATTCATAGTTTAGATATGAAACAACTCTCAAACCCTAAGTACTAAAGGTTTCATCAGGCCATGTACTACTGAGATGAGGCGAAATCTTTAAGAGGCAAGGCCAAGTGGAAACAAAATTAAGCCATTAGACACAACACTAAATTGGAAAAGGATTTCAATAGCAAATACTAGACCAGGAGTTTAAAATCCCAATATTGATTTAGTGTTGAAGACCAAAGGACCATCCAGATGTAAGGTCACTGTGCATTGTAGATTTGGAATAAGATTTTGGAACAGAAACTTTTACTTTTCCTCTCTTACTTGCCTTCAGCCTACTATAAAGTAAACTGCCTATCTTGGCCATAAGCTCCTACCATGATATACGACTGTGCTACCACAGGCCCAAAGCAACAAAGGCAAATGACCACAAACATCAAACTTATAAAACCATGAGCCATAGTAAACCTTTCTTGTTATAATTGTTTTTCGGGTCTTTTGTTACAGTGGAAGAAATCTATCAGAGAAAATAGACTATATTTGATGTTTGTTTGTTCTGGCACTGGCAACACAAGTGACCACACAAATTATAGACCTTACACTATGTTACTCCTTCATTTAGAGTCTGAATTGTTTATAGAGAAAGTAATTTGTATATCCAAAATTATAAATGGTAAATATGGAATACATGTGGTACATTCTATTGTTCCAATATATGGCATTTTTCTCCCAAAGAAGCAAAAACAAGAAAGGTATTTTAGTTTTCACAAGAATCTCTCTCACAGACCACATTGTGAGATTTATCCCTGAATTTGTGACAAGACTCCCAAAGGCAGACGTCCGCCACTGAATTTAAGTGCACTAGGGAAACTACCTCACATTGATTTTGGGAAGATATAGTTACCTAATGGCTTGCTTTAGCTAAAAGACTTCAGAGGACACTGTTGAACCAAAGCAGCCTGAGATCATTCTAATCGGGGTCATGATTTCCTCAAATTTCCCTGGCAGTAGTCTTGAAGAATGCTTTGATGCTTCTCCCAATATATTCAGGGTTCTTCTCCATTTCTTTTCACATAGTGATTTCATTCACAAAAATCATTTCACATGTAATCCTCTCTGTATCTGTATTGAGCAGGACATTGACCATAAGAAATTCACATTTTTCAAACATGTATGGTAAATTTTAATTTTAAATGTCTGAAATACTTTTTAACTTCAAAATTAATTAATGTCTTCCCCATTTCAAGGGCTTAAGCACAGAGGGTCTTACTATCTCAGGTTTTATATTTACCCCCGGTGCGCTGCAACTTGAGTTATGCTTCCAGCTCAGCACTGACTTTTCTTCTCGGATTGACTTTGCCCCTCAATCTACCAGATGTCCTGAGTATCTGGAATTACAGTCATGAGTCACAGGAACCTCACAATAGTTTGTATTTGTAATAAGTATTTATATAATAGCAGGTTCCATATTATATACACTAGTACATTAATCTCCTTGAGGTTCAATACCAGTTATTCCATTTCAAAACATCCATATTTTCTAAGGCAATCTTTATTTTAAAATATTTTAATTGTAGTAATCCTTTCAATTGATATTTGAATCACTATATTAAATCTGGAATTTTGCACTATTTTCTTTTTTCCCATCTCTAGTTTAAGGAGTCTATAGTAAGGGCTTTCATTTTAAAATAGCAGAATTGATGGCAGATAGGAGATTAAAATGATTAAAAAATAGTTTAAAAAGTGAATCACTGTCTGAATTATGTGACAAGAAAAAGTAGGATAGTTTATCCAAAATCTTGTATCTCAAATTGTAATGAATATTTTAATAGAACTTGAAAACAATATCACTCATTTTCCCTAAAAAACATAAAATAAAACATTAAAAATAACATT
The DNA here is from genome assembly GCF_019054845.1 of Dipodomys spectabilis. NCBI lineage: Eukaryota > Metazoa > Chordata > Mammalia > Rodentia > Heteromyidae > Dipodomys > Dipodomys spectabilis. Next base: position 16,562,939 of record NW_024870709.1, read on the forward strand.
TGGCTGACTTACATTGGAATACAAGTAGAATATAAAAGAAACCAGTGAAATTTTAATTGATAAGATTTGACTTTCTACAACACTTCATAATTTTAGAAGATTAAGTTTTAAACTCATTTGTAGGTAGCTTTCATGTTGACTAAAATGACAGCAGCAAATAAACTCATGATTATTTTACTGTGAATTTCTAATATTTCCCTAGGTTATGATGGTTCAAAACCTACTAAATCTAACCAATGACATTTTTTAAGTTATCATAGGTAACTTCAGAGGAAATAATTGAGAATTATGGTTATAATTCAAAATACTGTTAAATTCTGATTCTTTGTTCTCAGTCACATATTATTTTTTATCTCCTGTAAGTAAAGTTCACATAAGAATACATTTCCAATTATCTCTGTCATCTATGATGCAAACTTGTGAATTATAAATCCTCTTACAAGATACAGTATGATAACAAACTATCACTTGAGCCTAAGCATGCCATAAGTGATTTGTGAGGTTACATGGAGAGAAATGATGAGCTGAGTTTTCAGCGAAGGATAGAAAATAAGCATCACTAAGTATGTTATTCAAAATGTAATCAGAAGGTCAAACTAATTAGATCATAAAGAGGATTGTAGGGGTTTAGAACTTTAGAATGGATCAGATCTAGTAAAAACTTTTTATGATCTAGTAAAAAATGAAGTTATCCTTCAAATATTAGCTGTTTACACATCTTTGGTATAGAGAAGAAATATTAATAAATAATAGATCATTGGTAGCGTGGCTGAATAGTCTAACTAATACATCTTTAACCATAATCATTATAATAATTGAAGAATGAAAAAGTGAGTATTGGTGGTACAGTTAACATCCCATGTTCAGGTAGGAGGATCTCAGCTGAAGCTGGTCCACAGAAAAATTGTCTGAAACAGCAACAACAACGGCAACAACAAAACACAAAATGGGTGGGAATGAGATTTCAATAGTCAAATTTCTGCCTAGTAAGTAGGAGGCCATGAATGCCATTTCCAGTTCTTTCTCGACCCCAAAAAATAGATTACCTAAGGCTGACATGCCTTTCACAGAGATAATGTGAGCAAATAAATGAAATATTTTTTATTAGAAGAAGCAATGAAGTAACTTCATGAGTTAATACTGGAAAATATAAGCAAGGTACAGAATAAAAAAGTTTGTTATCATTTGTAGCAAATACCTCAATGAAATCTTAAATATATGGCACTAGAAAAGCCTAAAAGTCAAGCAGACAGTTAGATGTATGATAGATATATTTTTACATATATGCACATATGTATGCATATATATAGCAACATGTATCTTGAAACAGAGATGGGTTTGGAAGCCATAGATCTTCATAGATGAATATCATTGAAAGCTGAGAGTAGATGATATTTTAAAATTCAATATGGAATAACAAGAGTTATTTATGTTTCTCAGATTGTTGTTATTGAGAAAGTTAAAAATAAAAGAAAATTTAGAAAAAAAATTCGCATGCAACAACCTGAACTAAACTGGATTTATAATAAACCAATTGTGTATTGTTAGGTTATTTTCTCTAGATGCCAATATCTCAACTGGTACTTATAAGTAATGATTGAATGAAGTGACTTAGATTCAGTATGTGTTTGCAATCATTAAAAAATCAATTTTAATCAATGATTTTTATTATGCTTTAATTAAGTTTGTGGCAAAATCATCTATAACAAGATTTGATGTGAACTAATACTGAATGCTGTTTGTGATCTTTATCACACATAGTATACATTTTTTGTTTCATTTGGGAATACCATCAATTATGTATATATGAATATATCCAGTACAGAGGATTTCTAAGATCTTAATTATTCAGAAATGCAGAATAATTGACAGGTAGAGTTTATGAGAAAGGACCATTTACCTAAAATATACAAAGTGACTATACAGTTTCAATAAAAAATGACCTCTTACTATATGTCAGCTGCTATTATAACAATCATCCTCTGGTTCTTAAAGCCTTTGTAACTAAATTACTTTGTCCATCTCTTCTGTTATTACCAAGTAACTGAAATGAATTAACTTATTAGAAAGAAAGACAGAAGGAAGGAAGGGAGGAAGGAAGGGAGGAAGGAAGGAAGGAAGGAAGGAAGAAAGGAAGGAAGGAAGGAAGGAAGAAAAAAGAAGGAAGGAAGGAAGGAAGGAAGGAAGGAAGGAAGGAAGGAAGGAAGGAAGGAAGGAAAGAAGGAAGGAAGGAAAAGGAAGGAAATAAGTTTCTTTCTAAGAGTTATGGGGACTAAGAAAGCTAAGACCAAGACCCTAGATTTTTCAGTTGTCCCGAAGAATCTTCTTTTTCAAGATGGCATCTCATTGTACATCCACCAGAGAAAGGAAAGCACCATGTCCTCAAGTAGAAAACCAGGATGAAGTGTTAGAATTGCATTCAATTCCCTCTAACAAGACAATATCAATAGATAACCGATCTCATCAAGAGTGAGGCAGTATCTCTCAATATTGTTGTATTTAGGAATAAGCTTCAATATAAATTTTAATGGCAAAAATTATGTCTATGATATCTTACTTGTGACTCAATGTGTTAAATGGCCTTTGGACCTTGTTTTTCATGACTGTCCTTCTCCTTATCCCCACTCTGGGTCTGAAGACCTCATTATTGCCTTCTAAATTGAAACAAACCCAAGACCTATTGGGGAAATAATGTTCAAGAAAAGTATGATGAATGACAAGAGGGCTCAGAATAATTGTAGAATCAGTAAAAACCTAAAGAGTACATAGTTAAGGAAGGAGACTAAAAAGACAGGAGAAACATGCTAAATCAAGGAAATGAAGAAGGAGAAATCAAATTTTTCAGAAATCTGAGAATTCAATGAGATAAGGAATTTAAAAAATGCAGTGGAGCCGGGCTTGGACTCCAAAAAACAAAACGAAACAAAACAAAATCTCTAATTCAGGGAAGGGACGGGGGAAAAAACAAAATGCTTAAATAAGGATACAGGTTGACCCATTGTAACAATGAGATGTACAAAACACTCTGTTGAAAATGAACTTTACAACTTGGCAGGCGGGTAGTTGTGGAGATGGAAGGGAAGGGATGGGGGCGGGGAGGAGGAGGCAACAATGCTCAATAGGAAATATACTCATTACCAAATTCCAGCTACTCAGGTGGCTGAAATCTGTGGATCATGATTCAAAGTCAGATAGGGCAGAAAAGTCCCTGAGACTCTTATCTCCAATAAACCACTAGGAAACTGGAAGTGGTGCTGTGGCTCAAGCGGCAGAGTGCTGGTCTTGAGCTGAAGAGCTAAGAGAAAGCTAGCTCCCAGGCCCAGAGTTCAAGTTCCACAACCGACCAAAAAAAAAAAATAATAATCCGTGGACTGTTAAGTTTCTCAGCAGATGGAGTAAGACTGTAACATCTTGCTACTTGGTGAAATGTGATGAAAAAGACTCTTGGGTTTCATTTTTATACTATATGATGACAGGTGAGGTCAAATAGAGAAAGGATTCATTCCATTGACTCAAATTTCTATTAGTCCAGAGAATTGTAACATATTTTAATTCCAAGACCTAAATCCACAGAATATATCTACTGAGAAAAAAAAAGTATGTAACTGTTGTTAGGCTAGACTTCTGACGAAAATGATTTTAAGTGATGTCTTAATAAGAAAATTGTCTTTATGCCTCTACAGAAATTGTGTAAGGAAGAGAACAGAAGGAATTAGTAGTGTCCATTTCAAAACTGTTGTTTAACTCTGAAGGTCTTTCTTTTGTCATCAGTGTTATGCAAGTATGTTTTAATTGCAGCCTATAAGAGACCTTAAAATAAAAATCCAAGCATGCAGAAATGAGAGATTAAACTCCCCCTGTGTTGAATGACATCTTAGAATTGTTTATATATTATTCTATATTAACTTTTACAAACTCATAGAATATATTAAATAATTTATCCTCCTTCTTTCCTTAAATTTGATTTCATATTATTTTTCAACCTATACTAAAGAGTTATGGTTATATTCTATTGTGACTTTGTTATATTTTCTTATTCTCCTTTCTCATTGTCCTGTATAATAAATATGTCTTTACTGTTTTACAAAGATAAGCAGCTAAAGTTGATTTTCTCTAATTTTGCACACTTCTCTTTTCTCTCTAACTTTTTTCTAACATGAAGTCTGCAAATATATATAGATATATAGATGTATAGGGCAGAAATTCTGGTACATCTATATTGAAATATAATTTTATATATTCACACTAATATTAGGAATGAATATGTGTGGATGTGTGTGTGTTTATAAGGTATGAGAAAAAGCAGAGTACCATTAGGTAAAGAAAGAGAGCTATGGAAATACATTTCATCAACGAAAGATGGATTAATTTCAATATGTACATTATGTTAGATGAGGATCTATTTATATTTATTACACTTAAGAATATTTTCTAAGCCGAGCACTGGTGGCTCATGCCTGTAATCCTAGCTACTCAGGAGGGTGAGATCTGAGGATTGCGGTTCAAAGCCAGCCCAAGCAGGTATGTCCGTGAAACTCTTACGTCCAATAAAACACCAGAAAACCAGAAAGTAGAGCTGTAGCTCAAGTGGTAGAGTGCTAGCCTTGAGCTGAAGAGCTGAGGGACAGCACTCAGGCCCAGAGTCCAAGCCCCATGACTGACAATATATATATATATATATTTTTTCTTCTAGATTAATAAGTAACTTAGATCAACACAACAAATCCACCTACAATATTATGACAGTATTCATCTCACATTTATGAAGAAATTAGAAAGCATTCTTAGAATCACAATGTGAGCAGTGACGTTATAGTATATTTACTTGTAATAGAGTAAGGCCTGCATTAAAGTTAAGTGCTTTGTGGATGTTCATGGTCACATCTATAGTCGTAGCTACTTAGGAGGTGGAGATCTAAAGATCTTGGTTTGAAGCAGAGTTGGAGAGAAAAGTCTGCGGCACACTTGCCTCCAATTTACCACCAAGAAGGCTGAAGTTGAGCTGTGACTCAAGTGGCAGATTGCTAGTCTTGAGCTAAAAAGCTCAAGAATAGCACTTAGATACAAGCCCTAAGATTCAAACCCCAGAACCAGCACAGGCATACACACACACACACACACACATGCACACACACACACACACACACACACACACACACACACACACACAGCAAATGCTTTGCTGTTAAAAACATAGTAGTTTTACATTTAATATCAAAGTAGTGATTGTAATGTACAAAATTCAATTTATCATAAAATGGTAATTAGAACAACAAATACATAGCTAAGTAAATATTGCTTATACTTAAATCCAGTGAGTAATTTAGGGATTATTTAAGATTGTTTATTTTATAGATTTTGGGTTTTGACTAAAAATATACTATAAATATATGAAAACTTACAAAGATTCTTGACAATTTGATTTTTTAAAATTATTACTGTTGCTTTTCTCTGATGTTAAATAAAACAGACAAGTCTGATTATTTCTGGATTTATCTAAAGATTATGACATTTGGGGGACGTTGAAGAAGGCCTCTGGCAAGTCACCCAGACTCCCTACATTTTTTGTCATTTCTGGTGGATTTCATGGCAGACAAAATTTAAACGGGCTCCAGTGTCAGAGGATACAGCTCATATTAACAACAAGATAAAAAGAGACCTACATCTCTATGACAAAGTCTACATTTGCATACACATTCAACAAATACTATTTATTTCTCTTGAATAATGACTAACTTTCCTGACAATGTGTGCTATATTAATTATATGATGCTTCACTAGATTAGATTGCAAAGTTCATTGAAAAGGTTAGCATTTAACTCTATAAGTTGTACATAAAGCATCACAAAGTTCAACATAAGCCTATTATTCAACTAAAGTGAGTTTTAAAAAAAGTCACAGTTATTAAATCAGTCAAAACCATATGATGCTTATTATGCTCAAGAATCTGTTCTGAAAGCTTTAAAATAACACATTTCCACTTTCCAATTGTCCTTAGAGATAGGTAATGTAATTTTCATTATCCCCACTTTCCAGATGGAATAATTTATAGTAACTTAGCTACAGGGAAGTGGCTTGCCTAAGCCACACAGATGGTAAGCAGTGGAGATAAGATTTAACTGACGTAGTTCAGCTTTAAATTTCAAGCATGGAACACTCATAGTATACCATTTTTATAGTCATGAACACAAAGAACCACATATACATGCTATACTCCCATATAGCTCTTTATCTGTCTTTCAGTTTTCCATTTATCCAACTATATCACTTCCTGAAGAGCAAATATCCACTTTTATTTACTGTTGCTATAAGGAAAAGAATAAGGTAAGGACTGTAAAAGTTTTGGAAAGATGGTTTTTCTGCCCCTAAAGTCTTAGAAGATTCTTTTATTTTTTTTCTTTTAATTCCATTCTCCTCTTCCAAACAATACCATGTATATATTCTGCTGAGTTTAAACTTAACAAACTATCACACAATGCTCTTATACATGAATCTTTCCCAATGGAGACATGATAAGTCTTTTATGTGTTGTAGGCAGCATGATGTATGCCCTCAAATCAACTCTGTTATTCATGATGTGGATCACAGATGGATGGTATTAATCATGTGTGCCAGCTGGTAACTTCCTATTTTAGCTAATCATTCTTGCTAAGTAGGTGCTAAGTCTTCAAAACTATTATTTTCATGTTGCTCCCTCTAAATTTGGAAGAATAGAGGCAAAGAACAAATTATCCCTCTTTAATTGTAATTCTACGACCTGGCTGTGAAACACCAGAAACAAATATCAGGCATACAGTAGAGAACTGACCAAGTCCAAAAAGTGAAACTTTGGGGGTTCTTCAGGCTAAACCCTTAGATTTCCAACATGATGTAAAAATTAAGAACAATAATTCTGTGTATTTCTTCATCAGAGACTATGTGGTACAATAACCAGAAGTCTGGAAATTTCAAATGCTGAAGAATTGTCAAAGTCTACTTTGGAATCTCTGATTATTTTGGGCATATGAATTTTACTTGCATTTTGATGAATTAATTTTCCTAAGAAATGACATACTGGTATGTACATTTTATAGTTCTGATAACATTCATAAGATTCATATACTTCATTGAGACCTCTTTGAATAACCGTTTAACAATAATAAGGGTGCAGTTAACAATAAGATAGTATACACAAGTGTATAATAACAACTCTAATAAAGAAAATAAACTATGAAAATATACTTAACTTTCCAAGCTTTCATTATTTACAAAAATCAGTCCTTTTAATAAGAATGGTCAATAGACACATGAAGAAATGATCAACATCTCTGGCCATAAAAGAAATGTAAATCAAAACAGCATTGAAATTCCACCTTACCACAGTTAGAATAACCATTATCAAGAATCTAATAACAAACAGATGCTGACGAGGATGTGACCAAAAGGGAATGCTACTGAACTGTTGGTGGACTACAAACTTGTTCAGCCTCTCTAGAAAGCAATATGGATGTTTCTTAAAAGACTAAACATAGAGCTCCCTTATTACTCAGCAATCCCACTGCTGGGCATTTACCCAAATAACCACAAACAAGGCCATACTAAATCTACCAGCACAACTATGTTCATTGCAGTATTATTTACCATAGCTAAACTATGGATTCAATCCAGATTGCCCTCAGTAGAAGAATGAATCAAGAAGATGTGGTCGATATACATAATAGAGTTTTATGCTTCCAGCAGAAAGAATAGCATTGCCCCATTTGGAAAGCAATAGAAAGACTTAGAAAAAATAATATTAAACAAAGCAAGCTTGGCCCAAAGAAAGGTAGGTTGCACTGTTTCCCTCATATGTAATGACTTCAATATGTCTATGATACTCCTAATGGGATCACAATAATCCATAGGACCATATATAATGAAACATATCACCATGAACTCCAAGAATTGGAAACAAGATGTTCTTTATTATGTCTTGTATGCAGTTATTTTTTTTCTGTTTTCTGTTTCTGTACCCTTTGTCTTGTATACATTTGTCTCATATACATTTATCTGATCTATGGAAGGGAAAGGAACTTACAGAAACAACAGGACATAGGACGAATTAGTGTAACAATGATACTCACTTGACACTATGTTGGGAATGAATCATACAACTGAGTGTGAGGGGAATAGGGAGGGTTAAGTGGGAGAAAATGAGGGTGGGGGTACCAGTGGGAATATGGCTTAGTAGGGGAGTATGCCTAGCATGCATGAAGCCCTGAATTCCATTCCTTAGTATCTCAAGTGGTAGAGTGCTAGCCTTGAGCAAAAGAAGCTCAGGGACAGTGTCTAGGCTGTTAGTTCAAGGCCCAGAACTGGCATAATAATAATAATAATAAAAGAAATACACTAATCACCTTATTTATGTAACTATAACCTCCTGATCAGCCAATAAAGATATTAAATAAATAAGAATATATACATTAGAAATTAAATTTAAAAATCAGTCATTTTTTGGGTTACAATGAAAAATAACTTTTGGATGAATAATGAAGTCACATTTAAAGACATTATGACTTTTGATATTTAATATCAAAGTATTGTAAAGTAATAGGCATTAATTTAATCTGAATTTGCTCTTACATATTAATCACATTTTAGATATCATGTGATAAAATGAGATAAATTATAGTTTACAAGTCTGTAAGAGCAGACATCTGTATCTTGGTGGTGCTATTATTAACAAGATGATTAGATAGACTGACTCTATGTCTTTTTAGTTCTAATATTCACTATCTTAATAAAGGAAATAAATTTATTATATAAGAAATCAAGTATTTAATAGTGAAATATATAGATTTGTAGTAGTCATTACATTTCTCATGCTTTTAATAATGTATTGCTCTAAGTACCAGTTATAATACAGATCCATGAAATCTCCCTTGTTTAACAGTAAATTCTATATCTTATCTTTCCAGTACTGTTGCTTCATGCCTATAATTATAGCTACACAGGAGGCTGAGATTTGAAGATAAGGTTTGTAGCCAGCTCAGTTAGGAAAGTCTATGAGACTCCTCTCCAATTAACTACTGAAAAATCAGAAGTGGAGCTGTGGCTCATGTAGTAGTGTGCTAGTCTTGAGCAAAAAAGCTCAAGTACAATGCTTAGACCTTGAGGTTCAAGCTACAAGATTAGCCCAAAAGGAAACAACAATCTGATTTTTATCTGAATTTATTCAAGCTGGTTTTAATGGGCAAACTTTAATGTAGTAATTCAAATGTTGCTTTAAGAGGTTCATCAGTCAAGAGCTTGAGAGCTCTTTCCTAAACTCTTACCCTTCAACAATCTGATGAGTAACAAAAAAGTAAAACAGAGATTACCTCTTCCCACATTCCATCAGACCAAACTTGTCATTTAGATAGATATCCAAAGAGATATGAAAATGGGAATCAAGGTCTTCCTGTTTTTTTCCAAAAATAATGTTCAATGATTTGGTGAAGGATGATATCTACGGTATTGTAATAATCTCTATATTTGTCAATTATATGAACTTCTCAGTCGAATAAATCTAGCTGAGGAAAAGCCCTGTTTAGTTCAGATCAGATCTTACCTTTGATCACATAGTTTACTAGCAGTTAGAAATTGATCCACATGAGTTTTTAACTTAATTTTTGTAGATATATAAAAAAATACAAGTCTAACAAGCAAATGGGACTTGGTGACACACAGGGACCATGAAGCTACACCCCAACAAACCCAGAAGAAGTTGAAAATACTGGAAGTCAAAAACAGTCATCTTGTGGGTAGAGACAGGAGGGGAAAACTGGAACAAAGTAAGGGAAAGGGAGACATGGTTCAGAAAGAATTGTATTCATTGATTCATTTAACTGTAACCCTTCCACGTATAACCTCTACAATAATAATAACATTGAAAATAAATTTAAAAAATACAAGTCTAGATATCAATGGTGAAAAGAAGTGATGTTTGATATAGGAAGATAGAATGTTTAAATCAGTCTAAGCATATCAACCACATGACTTTGAACACATCATAGTTTTATCTGAAGTAATGTGAATGGGAACACTAAGCAGAGAAAATTTAATATGCAATCTTCTAAGTTCTCCAAGATTGCTTTTTCTACTAGTTGAACAAACCACAGACTTTCTATGTCCAATTAACAGTTGAAAACACCTTCCTCTGTATTCAAATAAGACTCTGGGTTTTAAGAGAATAGCAATGAGAAAAAAAATCTGCATTTGGTTTACCATATTGACTATTGGCTCTGCATCAACTGAAGTGGTCTTGTCACTAATAATAAATAGAATTTAAATCAACAGAACAATTACATTTTATAAAAAGGTTAGAATGTATTTCCTTAAGTATATTCATAAAGTATAAATCAAGTTTTCTTGATTTATTTATTCTTAGATCTTGCTATTGGTTCTAGAAGCAACATTAGTACTTAAACATTGAGCTGTTTTCTTTTTATAAGAAAATTTAAATTAATTTTCAGAACATTATAGTGATATAGAAACCATAAGAAACCAAAGAGTTCCTAGTTATAGAAAGGAAAATTAAGCAGGTATATTTCTTTTTTATGAGTACATTTCTTCTTTTTTAATTGTGAAAATACAGAGAGGTTACAATTACATGGGCAAGGTAATGAATATGTTTCTTATCAAGTATTGTTGCCTCCTCCTTTGTTTCCCCTTCCCATCCCTTCCTATTTCTACCCCCTACCCTTCCCCCCCCCCCCCAGCCCCCTTGGTAGATTTCCAACTATAACAAAAATTTGAATTTGATGTTACACCATTGTACAGATATTCAGTTATCACAAGAAATGGTCACCAGACCAAGATTAAACTATCAATGTCTGAATTGAATAAAAAACTAAGTAGCAATGATTTAATCTCCTCTCATTTTAAAAACACTTCTATGGGACTAAGAGTTACATCGAGAAATACAACTATTCAAATAAATAAATAAATAAAAGCATCATAAACAGAGTGCAAACTGAAGTGTAATATAGTGGTTATTAAAAGTCAGTGAATTGTGAGTTCCATTGCTGGCTAAAATGCTGAATTTTAGCTCACAAATCACATTAGAGGAAGTGGCGCTGTAGCTCAAGTGATAGAGCACTCATCTTGAGCTGAAGAGCTGAGGGACAGGGCTTAGGTCCAGAGTTCAAGCCCCATGACCAATTAAAAAAAAACCACATTAGATTCAAATATTTCTCTCTCTCTTCCCCCCCCCCCCAAAAAAAAATCTAAATTCAATATCAGTTAGAACGTGGTTTGGCAATCAAGATCTCAAGGCCACCATGATCTCTATGGTTATTTTAAGCTGTTTAGGGGTAGCACAGGCTATTTTGATTGACCTGACCAGTCAAAGCAGGTCATTGATTTTTTTTTTTTTTCCAAAGTGTATCATTGACTCCAGTTTCCTTCTACCCCCTCTGCTTCTACTATTTAGACTGAAGTGATAAAGTGAAGCAACTAGGTAAAGACATATATTTTAAATTTTATTTTTCATTTTTGTGGGTCGTGGGGCTTGACCTCTGGGCTTGGAAACTATCCCTTCACTCTTCAGCTCAAGGCGAGCGCTCTACCGCTTGAGCCACAGCACCACCTCCGGTTTTCTTATGGTTTATTGGAGGGAAGAGTCTCATGGAGTTTCTTGCCGGGGCTGGCTTTGAACCACAATCCTCGAATCTCAGCCTCCTGAGTAGCTAGGATTATACGCATGAACCACCAGCGCCATGTGGAGTATATCAGTTAATTATTCAACCAGTCATCCCATTGATTTAATAAGAAATGAAAAAAGATAGAAACTTTATTATCTGAAACACCATGGTAGAATAGCACACCCCGTTCTGGTCAACAAATTGTATTCAGCACAACCAACCTCTGACTGTGGTAAATTTATACATAAATGTTTTCTTAATACTAAGGTAAATTATTTCACATCTCAGATGAAGGACTAGAAAAATATCTAGATACCTTTCAGAGATAGTTACATTTCTGTGACTTTCTTCAATTCATTCTCCCAAATTACTTACAGGGGAAAATTGTAGTATCATGCAAAGGCACTAGTTATTGAGCATTCTGATTATGCTCAATATTCCTTGGAGCTATTAAGGTATATGCAATGTCATGGAGGAAAATATACTTTCAGAATAAAATTTTCATAATGTTAAAAATTGTTATTGATTTTTAAATAGAATGATAATTTAAAAAATAATAGAAAATGAAATAAATATCAAACATTAAAGATATGTACATACAGGAAATACAAATAATACTTACATAATTATACCTTTTATATCATCAACAGTACTTATAAAAGGAGCTCAAAAATTTAAAAGCATACAAAGTAAAAACGGAAATGATCTAACTTGAGTGTTCCTTTAAGTGCACCCAGTAGGCACTAATAACTTAGAAAATAAGTACCTGGAGAAAGATATCTGATCAAAAGTTTCTCATCCATGCCCAAACAGGTGCTCCTACATATTTATTCCTCTTAGTCTTAGGAGCTGCTTCAATAGGCACTTTAAAAATCCTAAATCACAAATTCATAGCTGAAGACACTAGTGAGCACATTTTATTTCCCCATAGAAATGAAAGCCAGGATGGACAACTAAATATGAAACTAGTAAGAATCAGGAAAAAAAAATAACCAATATGTACAGAATAACACCCTAAACTAATACTTATTATGCCTACCACCTCCATCTTGATCAATAAACACTATGATATCTTTCATCCTTTCACTTTAGGCTAAAATAAGAACATTGAGATGAGTAGGTTTCATATGATTTGCACATTTAAAAACTGGATCTTCTTTAGATTCACCTCCTTTGCTTGTCCTGAAAATTCTAAAGGAATTTGAAGTGGTATTATTCTATAACCTTAATTTGGAATTTGCTCACAAAGTATTTTTTAAGTGTAAGCCTTGTTCTATATGCTGTTTCTGGTAACATTAGCAGTAGTAGCATCAACCGCACTAAACACTTATTGAGTGTTCACTCTTAAAAGGGCATGTTAAATAATATCTCAACCCTTATATTCAAACAAATACCTTTCAATGGTGAGAAACATGAGTGAGTGTGAATCAAACTAAGCCTTTTAAAAGGATGTTGTGTCACTTAGCATTCTCTTGGAAAACAGCTCGTGGGCTATGTGCATAGGAATCACATCTACAAGAACTATTGATCAGTTTAATTTTGTGCATGTCAACAAAGAGATTGACTTTTGTACCAGGCAGGTTAATGACCATCTGTGAAACAGGTAATGCCCAATGTCATAATATCAGTCTCTGGATTAGCAACTAGAAAGTCTGGATTCTTAAGTTAACAGTCAAAGGAATTATTAATGATAGATTTGTTGGAAAGATCATAGCTCTTTTAATGGCCACTCATTTTATCAGGCTTAGATATTTGTTTAGAAACCACCCTCCCCAAAGAGCTATTAAGAATTCTATTGCCAACTTTAAATATGTCTTTATTTATAGAGCCAACTTGCATTGAATTACTGCAGGACATTGGGAGCAGAATTTTGCAGAAATTCGATATTGATGCAAAACATCTTAGCCTTTGCCATCTGAAAGCTATTCTAGGTCACAAGGAAAGGGACTGCATTACTTAAAATGTATGTAAGGCTGCTCCTCAGTCCCTTAAAACTCAATGCACTGAGTAAGCTTCCATATATTAAAATAGGAACTGTGAAACCAGACAAAGTAATACAGTAAAATTAACTTCAATAATGTTATACACTAAGCAAACTCAGATACAAAAATGATGATGAGCGTGTCAATGGTAGTCTAAATTCATCAGCCAACAGCTACAATGACAATTTGATTGTTGAAAGAGTATTTTCCCTGCTCTCTCATCTTTTCAAATGGAAAAATAATAGTTTAAAATTAGGGGAAAAATTTATGGGCCAAGGTCTTGTGTGATGTCGATAAAACACGCTAACTTATAGACAAGCTGAAAATGTAGAGTAGAAACTGTTTTACTTGTAGTTAAATCTGGACCAGTTTCAAAATCGGAGAAGGAACTCAAATTTATAAATACTTTCAGAAATATCTTCTTATTCAGACTATTTCAAGACAGTTGTCACAGGATATGAAAATACCAAAGTAGATTTTTTTGCAGCAAATATTTTATATCTAAATTTTGGTATCAAGAGATGAATTCATATTAAAATTTTTTCTGAATGCTCTAAGCATTCTCTAGTTTAAAATTGTTAATCAAAACAAAGAGCTAAATATGTTTAATGTATCTTCATTATGACATTGGAATTTTTTCAGATATGGTTTATTCATTTAACCAACTATGGATATAAGGTTGAAAAAATCAGATTACCATTCTGGCCTAAAGAAACCCCAATGTTCTTCTCATTCTAAGTGTATCCGTATAAGAACTAAATATTTCGAAATGTATTAGGAATTGCAAAAAGGAAAATTATATTAATTCTTTCAGAGTTTGGTATAAAAAAGGTTTAGAAAGTTAAATGTTAAAACAAGACTAAAAAGAGATAAGAAACAGCATGATACATGAGCTTCTTCTAATAAAGCCATTATAACTGAATCATTCTGTTCCCCTTTCTTCCATTGAGATTATAATGGCTCCATAGCATGTAAGCAAGTGAGACTAATAATAGCATCCATCCTCATAAGAAGGCCATTAAAGCAGAAGATGACAGCAGGAGCAAGAGGACACACAACACTAAACATAAATCACTCTGACCTAGAAGACTGAAGGAAATACGAAAGAAACTATGAAAGCAAAACTAGCTAGGGTCTCAGGAGATGCAGAGGGATGAGTTAGCTCTAAGTAGTGCTTGCAAAGAGGAATGGCTCTTAACACAGTGTGATACTATCAGGAATAACAGGGAAAGACCTTAGAGGCTTACAAAGACGATAAAGCTTGAATAAAAGCTTTCATTGAGATATCTCTCAGTAAGACTTAAATTGCTGATAGAAATGATTGCTTCATTGCCAGGTCAATGCTATAGATACAATGCTATAACTCTACCTAAGTAGTTATATATAACTGATATCACACTTTATTTTTGCCTTACCTAAAACTTTGACTAGTATTTCTTTATAAGACTTATTGTATTGAAATATTATATGTCAATAACTACAGTATCCTTATGTTATTGCAGAACCACAGATTTCACCTTTAAAGCTTACATAGTTCAATCAAATTTGTAATTCAATTCATTACATAATTCAATTAAATTGAGTTTTCTTTTTTTGCTGTTGGTCATAGGGCTTGAACTCAGGGTCTGAACCACAGTCCCTGAGTTCTTTTGCTCAAGGTTAGGGCTATGCTTTGTTGAGACATAAGACTACTTTTGGTTTTCTGGATTTTAATTAGAAGTAAGAGTCTCATGAGTTTCCTGCCCCAGCTGGCTTTGAACTGGGATCCTCATATCTCAGCTTCCTGAATAGTTAAGATTACAGAGTAAGCCACGAGAGCCCAGCTTTATTGACTTATTTGTAACTTACTTTCTATGTGTTCATATTGGTTACAAATGTTAACCTGATTTTTAAAAAAATCTACATTTCAAACAATTTTTAACATTTCACAAACTAAAATTAGTCTGCTAAATGCCTAACACTTGACAATAATTTATGAATGTGCTACAATCAAAAAGCCAAGAAAAGCATTAAGGCTTTTTTTTTTTTTTTTTTGATAGTTCAGTACAAGGTCAAAAACCTCTTCACTAGATAGTATTTTCTAGTTTTGTGGGATAGATGATTTCAACCACAGTTCCTCAGCTCAGTCATCCAAATGACACTCCACTGAAGAATGAAGCCACCATAATAAGAAAAAAATGGTAAATAAATTAGCATGGATGTTTACCAGTAAGATTTTATATATATAAAACTTAAAAAGGGTAGGGATGGCTGGGAAGGTGGCTCAGTGGTAGAGTGCTTGCCTTGCATGCCTGAGGCCCTGGGTTCGATTCCTCAGCACCATATAAGCAAAAAGAAAAAAGCCAGAAGTGGCACTGTGGCTCAAGTGGTAGAGCGCTAGCCTTGAGCTGAAGAGCTGAGGGACAGCGCCCAGGCCCAGAGTTCAGGTCCCACAACCGGACCCAAAAAAAAAAGGGTAGGGATGACTCAATGGCTTAATTTGCCCACCAAGTTTTCCAACATATTAGAATAATAACTTAAATCTAATTTTAGAATTCCATCTCTATTTGTAATCTATGTATATATGTGCATGTATGCATATACAGATGTATGCACATATGCATGTATGTATGTATGTATGTGCATATACATATATTTATCTCTGTCTATCTATCCATCTATCTATTTATCTATCTATCTATCTGTCTATCTAGGATACTGAACTTTGATCCTACAATCCTATTTTTAAACTCCAAGCATTGCTCCATAGTATCCATGCAGATAAAAATAGTTGAACTAAAAGAGCTTAAGTTAATTATTTATAAGGATTATTTTTATTTATTGTTAATTAGAATATGAATTTAGACCCCATGACACAAATCCATAATAATTTATAAAATTATGAAGAAGTGAAATGCAAAAGTATATTGTCATTGAAGTGTCTAGGACTAATGTATCTAATGTACATAATATACAAGTTTTAATACTGCTGTTCAACTGAATTATGACATAGGATTTTTCTAGTAAGAAGTCACTTATTCTGAAGATGTTGCCATTACAAACATCACCCAGGTATATTTGATATCATAATATGTTAGGTAGTGCAACATTGACTCCATGTACTGGTTTGTGTTCAGATCAGATTGCCAAGTAACTTACATCTGACAATCACTTTCTCAGATCAAATGCTATAAATTAATTATTAACTTTGTTGTGAGTTTATAATCAGGGCCTTATAGTCTTACTTGTTTTCTTTTCTTCCCCCAATGAAGTCTGGGTGCTCTGCCACTAGAGTCATACCTCCATTTCATTCTTTTGCTAATTGAAGATAAACATCTTACTGATTTCTCAGGCTGTGTTGAAACTTTGATCCCCAAATCTCAACTCCAGAGTAACTAGGATTAATGTTGTAAGCCACAAGCACCAGTCAAATTATTATTTTTTAATGATTCTAAATTAAAAGAATTGATCCTTTGAAATAACTTAAAAAATTAGTTTGGGGATACAAAGTGGTAAGAAATTACACTTTATTTCCATTTGTTTTTAGGGGAATTGTCCTTCACTCTCTTAACAAGTAGAATTTTTCACTTGTGTCAGAATTTCCTGGTGTTTCACAGTAAATAAAAATTGTCATTCAATTAATAAAGTGTGTAAAGAAGCATAAAATTGTGAAAGTTACCACATAATGCATGATTCCCCTGATTTATTCCAGTGCTCTCTTGCAAAATTTAGAATGATGAGCTCCTTATTTTCTTCATGTCATTTTTGGAGACATTTGTTGGTCTTTTATTCTCTGTAACATTTCCTTGCTCATTCATTCTCAGTGGTAAAAGTTAGACAGAAAATGCTGTCTCCCTCTAGCTTGTGGTAAGTGTGTTCTATGCTTTCTTAGAGGTGTCACTTTTCCTTGTAGTATTGGTAGGTAATGGAAGCAATTTTGTTAATGTATCTCTTGTATTCAGGGACTGTTTCTGAAAGTAGAAAATTTAGTTCTTTAATTCTTAGTTTCTTCTGAAGGCCGAAGCCGTTGTAGTTGGAGCACTTTTAGCTCTTTATTGCCCAAATATAATTTACCTGAACATATTTATGTTAGAAATACATAGAAGTGAACATAAATAGAGTACATTTGTCCAACACAGTTGATTTGATTTAAAACTGTTTTCCATTAAGTTCTATAGTAAAATTGAAAATATATTGCAGTCAGCTAACTTGAGTTCAAAAGGTATTGGTGCAGTGATATTCTGAGTGATAAAACAGGCTTGGGGCTTTATATTGTAATTTTATAGTAGCAAATAATTTGTACTATAATTTAGTAGTTTATTCTTCACTGTACAACATTTTCAGCATTTTTTAATTATGTTTTTCCTAGCATCAGAGTAGACATTATAGTTTCTCTCTAACTGTAGGAAATTTCAGATTTGAGAGTGTCCTAATTCTTTCATAAATTACCATAAGTCAGGCTATCTTCAGTTATATTTATTTGGGAGAGGAAGAGTTATTCTCAGTATTTGGAGAAAATAAACCAGTAAGTAAACTTTATTATCCAGATGACTAATAAAATTTAGTCCAAATGTTTATTAATTCAGAAGATAATTGTTTGGAAAAAAAGAAAAAAATTCTGCAAACAAATGTTCGAACTAATTATGCAAGTTACATATTGAGTCACATCCTTGTACCTCTGAAGATAAGTTATTTAAATTATGGATTATCCCTGCAGTATTAAGATATTCAATAAGAACAAAAGTAGGATTATATATATATATATATATATAAACATATATATATATGAGATTGGGAATTGAGTTATAATTCTAGAAATAAGAAAGAAATCAAAGAGTAATAACTATGGATACCAAGTACAATTAACAATATAGGTTTTAGCATTTCATATATTCACTTTAATCTGTGTTCATATTAATAATCTATTTCTTTTTCAGACAATTTTTCCTTGGCTTGCAAATAAATTAAGACAAAGTATTGAGGTTTAAATAACATTCTATTTGTTTAACAAAAAATCAACATTGATTAATTCATTAAATATTCTTCTATGATCAGAAGCATAATCAGTTAACATAGCAATATTCACACATATTAACTTTAAAGAATTTCAGTTAATTTGAGTTGTATTGATATTTTCAGGTCTTAGTAGTTCCTAGAGATGCACTATTCTGATAATAAAGGCATTCATTAACCCAATTATTGTGCAGAAGTTTCTACCACAAACAACCCTGTCAACATTTAATTTAAAAAAACTCTCAAGTTAAAAGCATGACCATTTACAATTTACAATCAAAGGAAAACCATAATAAATGTTTTCCCAATCGAATATTTAACTGAAATATAATTTGAAATTAAGCATTGAATGACCAATAATTGAAAGATGTGTGGAGTGGGGTGGGTCTTTTTAAGGGGAGAAGAGTAGTAGAAATAGAGGAAAGAGGGAGAATGTAGTGACAAAATTCAGTGCATGTTCTGCAAAATTAAGAAAACAGGACAGAGGGAGAGATGGGAGGGATGGGGAGAATGATGGAAATCCTGACATGGATCAAAATGCATTGCACTCATAAACTGATTTGATAAAAGGCAACTTCTTTGAACAACTACGTGAACATAATAAAATATAATTTAAAAAGGAGTTGGAGGATAAATTGCAGTGAATTAGCGATCCTTATGGTTTAAAGCAGGAAATATAGTATACATTCATCAGATATTTTCACAAACAGTTGAATCTACTTAGTATTCTATAGCTTTACATCATTGCATATAGTCCACACACACAAACACACAAATATATATATATGCATACATACATATGCAAAGTATATTGTACTAAGTTGAAAACTGATGATACTTAGCCCAATACACGCTATAATATTTCCGAGAAAAATAGATTTATAATTTAATTGCAAATGATACAATTAAATAGATAAACAGTACCATGTGTAATTAGATTTCATTGCATTAAAATCTGTTAAAATTAAAGGTCATTTTATAATCTGCAGTCATACCTACATTATGTAGTTTATTGATATTTGCCAAACTATTGAGTTTAAGAATTATATTAAGAATTATATATTAAGAATTATATTGCATGATCTTTGACTTGCTCTAGCAACTTAATTCTAGTTTCATAGATTAAATATAGAAAAGGGAAAATAATCTTCATATTTTTTCTTTAAGTACTTTTGACTTGTGTATATGACCTGAATAAATAGCTATGATTCAAAGCATTTAGCATTAAGTACTTCTTACTTTAAATTTTCTCAATAATTCCATACATGTCCAATTTTGTAAAAGTCAAAAACTTATATTGGAATGGCACCACAGCATACATTCATATAATGAGAATTCAATATATGATTCATGACAATTACATTGTCATTCCCCTATGGAAAGTAACTTTGAATTTGAAACATTATCCAACAAACTGAAATAGCAAACATTATTTTTTTCATTTTTCTTTATTAGATTAATCTAAATAAGTCTAAGCATTAAGTTAGTAGTTTGTTACTGAGTAAACAAGTAATTATTGTAAGTATTTATCAGTTCCTATTTTTCTAAATAACTGTAATCTGTAATATATTTTCTCCACAAACCAAAGTTTCCTAGTTACTCATGTTATGCCTCATATGGATAAATGAGACTTCATATGCAACAGATTCTCAAATTTGTTGCTAGTTCCCACTAGTATAAACACCATTGTATATTACAATCTAAGTTTAAACATATGAGAGATAGTATTTAGGACAGATTCACATTTCTCATAGACAGAAAAATCTATTTGTTGTAAAATACTTGAGAGAGTAGATTCAGAAAAACATTAATCTAATTATATAGACAAAGGAAGACCTAAAGAATTGAGAAATGATAGTAGAAATATGTGGAGATATATACACTTGTGTGTGTGTGCGCGCGTGCGCACGTGTGCGCGTGCACGCGCGCACACCATACCTTCATTTCTTGCACTGTGATTTCTTTTCTGTTTGAAATTGCTTTCCTTCAACAATGCCTTTTTTTTTTTGCTTTCCTCAGGGATCAGGTATCACTTACAATTCCAAATGTCCTATTGTCTGTTATTGATCTGATTCTTTGACTTGACCCTAAGTAATACTTGTGAACCCATATCCTTACCAGGCCCTAAATCAAATCCAAATAGATACACAGCCTAGATAGCTTTTGTCATTTTTCCCCCAAGAGTTCTAGTAGGAGCAAATTGTAACTGAAAAAAACATTCTTTTTCAAATGCCTACATCATTATCTGAAGGGCCTCTATTAAGGAGCATGCCTTGGAACTAGCCAAGGTAAATTCAGTTTCCTCTGCCTCAGCCATAGCTAACCTCTTGGTCCCTCCTCTTTTTGTCCTATTTCCTTTAATGTTCAGGAATTAGATGTGTTGTGTCACCTTATCATTTATTTTATTTTCCTTAATACACCTACAAGTAATTCAGTTTCAGACCTAGCTTCAACGAGGAGATCATCTCCTATATATACACACCAACTATTATATTACATAATAGCCCATTATGAAAAATAGAAAATCTTTTCTTTAAGTTTCACACATTTTAATCACATTAACTGTCATTATCAATCTATTTCATTAGACTGTTCAAAAAGATAATAGAATTGCATAGAATCCTGACAGGCTATATTTCATTACCAAGAACTTTTTCTCAGATTCTGATACCTGGGACTCAGAAAACCTCCTAAGTATATAACAAACCATTTTTAAGAATTTTTTTCCTGATTTTTAAGTAATACTATTTAATTAAAGTCACCTTCCATGCTTCTTTCTTTTACTAATGGCAGAAATCATTTCCTTGAAGGGATGGTGTAGGGGCTACATCCTCTAACCAGTCAAATACAACGTGCACAAATCTTTTCTGCTTCTGCTTCTTCTTTGCTTCTCTCCTCCTTCTCCTTCTCCTTCTCCTTCTCCTTCTCCTTCTTCTTCTCAAGAAAGAAAGAAATCTTTCTTTCTATGTGGGATGTTAGTAGTAAGGCATGACTCAAAGAAATTATTTTCAAGATCTACTTTTCTCCTTCTGTATCTCAGGTAAACCTCTCAAATTCATAGAACCCCATGTAAATCGGCCAAGTAAATATTACAAATAGATCAGCCACTAACAGCAATTCTCCACATAAATTTGTTAGCTACAATCTTCTCTTGTTCTTGAAAAGACCTTATAGAATATTTTAATGTTTTATTGTGCAAATACTGTACAGAAGGATTGCAATGACATGCAAAGGTAATGAGTACATTTCTTTTTCTTTTTCTTTTTTTTTTTGGTCCAAGGCTTGGGCACTGTCCCTGCCCTCTTCAGCTTAATGTTCCATTGCTTGAACCACAGTGCTACTTCTGGTTTTCTAGTGATTTATTGGAGATAAGAGTCTCACGGACTTTTCCTGCCCAGGATGGCTTTGAACCACACGCCTCAGATCTCATCCTCCTGAGTAGCTAGGATTACAGGGTATGAGTACGTTTCTTATCCAGCATTGCTGCCTCCTCCTTTGTTTTTCCTCTTTCAAGAATGAACCTGGAAGCTGGGCTGTGGTGGCTCATGCCTGTAATCCTAGCTACTTAGGAGGCTGCGATCTGAGGAATGTGATTAAAAGCCAGCCTTGTCAGGAAAACTGGTGAGACTCTTTTCTCCAATTAACCACCAGAAAACTAAAGTGGTGCGGTGGCTCAACACAGTAGAGCACTGGCCTTGAGCAAAATAAACCCTTAATTCAAGACCCATGATGAAAACAAACAAAGCAAAGCAAAACAAAAAAACAAAGGTGGAATCGTGACACAAGTGGCTTTGCTCTATAATCCTAGCTACAAAGGCTGCTGAGATAAGAGGGTCACAGTTCAAAGCCAACTGAGGTGGAAAAGTCTAGGAGACTCCATTTCCAATTGGTGGTGTTCCAGTGGGAATACTCTAGCTGTGAGCACAAAGCCAAGGGAGTGAGAACACAAGGCATTGAGTTCAAGCCCTAGAATGACTGGGGAATAATGAAGGTGCAAAATAATAGCCAAAAGAGAGAATGGAGGAACTAAATCTTTTTTCATCTATAAACTCACCAATTCTGCAACAATGTATGGACCAAATTCTTTTTTAGTAATTGAGATCATTTTTCAGACTCCTCTCATCACAGGCAAGCACTAAACCAGCTGGTCTGTAAGGAAAAATGTAAGATAACTTGTGATCATAATCCTGTTCTTAAGTATAGCACTGTATGATTGGGAGAAAGCAATAACCACCGCTCAGCTTTTCTTCTTTGGGGCAAAGAGAAGACTGAATTAGATATTCAGTATTTGCATTTTTCTGAGCTACTAGAGGGATTTGTGTTTGCCTTACCTGAAACTGAGTATGTTTTTCTTTTAAATCTTATTGTAAAGATTATATACAGAAGGGTTACAGTTACATAAGTAAGACAAGGAGTATATTTCTTTTTGAACACTGTTACCCACTTCCTCAATTTCTCTTAGTTTTACTGCCTCCCAACCTACCTTCTCCCCAAGTTTTAAACTATCAACATAGTGTCTAGTGAGTATCACTGTTGACTTGGTTCACCCTTTGTCCCACTGTTTTGTGATTCCCCTCCCCTTCTCCAAATCAGATAAACTTATGTACGAGACAAGGGGTACAGAAATCAAAAAACAGTGACAACAAGGAATAAGTCAAAGCAAAAAGAAAAGAAAGAAGAAAAGAAAGAGAAGAAAAAAAGAAATGCAAACAGTACAGTAAATAAACCCTCTTGTTTCCATTTCTTGGAGTTCATTTTGATGAGTATGATTTCATCTGGTCATATGCATTGAGCCATTATGATCCTTTTTTCACTGTGTGAATGTTTAGAGTGCTGTGTTTCGATCAGAAAGAATTGCATTTTCCCATTTGTAAGAAAATGGAAAAACTTGGATAAAATTATATTAAGTGAAGTAAGCCAGGCCCATTGAAACCGAGGCTGCATGGTTTCCCTCATTTGTAATAACTAGAATATGTTTATAAATCTACAAGTTAATCCAATGGATAGTAAAGGCAAATAATTACACTTGGCCATGATTAAACAGCACTCAAAACAGTATTGTCTTAAGCAAACACCGGTTGAGAGCCACTGGGAACAAGGCTGCAGTTTAGACTGGCAGTTAACTAACTACTCATCAGAGATACTTTCACCTCCGATCAACACTGAAAAATGAAGTTCGAATGACTCAATCCCACCTTTTCCTTGACATGCAAAAGAACTGAACTTAATATTCAACATGCTAATTATTTGGTTGTCAACTGGAGGGGCTACTTCCTCCTTTACTTGTCTTGAAATGCTGATGGATCCCACTTTACTCTCCATACTTTGGGGTTCCTAAGAACAAAAACAGTGGTTAAGACTAGCACTAGCATACTCAACATAACCCTTTCTTCCCAGGTCAGTATTATGATTTGCAAGGATTTCAGGGAGTAATAAGGCTGAAGCATATGCCCAACACTCAGACATTGCACCTCGGTGGCACCACTGCAGTGTTGACATCTCAGAATATGGATGGCATTCAACAATATATCCCTGGTTTTTGAAGCCACTAGAAAAAAAAAAAGGGCTCAGCCTATGATGCTTCCTGAAAAGACTCATGGTATAGCTAGCAGAAATCAAATAGTAAAGATTATGAACCTAAGAGAACAAGAGAATGAGAGAGGGAGAAAGAACAAATCTTCAAAACTCTCCAACTAAAAATTCAAGGACAGAGAAATATGGATATATGGAAATGGTTTGAAAAGCCTCATATTGTTTGAATTTATTGTTGTTATTCTAAATAATTTGTCAGTTCATCTAGAGAGGTTAAAAGGGTCTTTTCCAGGTCAAGAAAATGAAAGGAAAGAAAAGAAAACACGGAGAACAAACAAAAATTAGAGAAATAGGTACTCCATCCCCAAAAGGGGAATATCATTCGGCTCTAGAAACTCTAAGGAAACAGAAATAATACTGCATTTGCCCTTCTTTTTTGTGATGAGCTGAAATGATCCAATCCCTCTGGGAAAATGAAATGAGGGGAGTTGACATGGCCATTGCTTTTGGCTGTTGTTGACCCCTTTTTTTTATGGTCGTTGTGATACAACAAATGTCAGTTTATCAAGTAAATTGCTAAGTCAGTGATGGGTGACTTGGCTGACAGCTTTCACCCAAGGCATCTGTCAGGGCACACAGGAAGTGTCCAATAACTGTCAATTAAGTTAATGAGTCAAATCAGCAGACTCACCGCCCTCCCACCAACAATTTAACCCATTTAAAGGAAAATAAATATTAAACGTATTTACAATAAAGACAATATTAGATACTGTTAGTTCTTAACAGTACTTCATTCCTAGCTAAATACTCTTAGGGAGACGTTGATCACTCTGTCTCATGTCAACAATGCATGAAGCAATCTCTCCATAGAGTGAATTCAGTATGCTGGAGGCAACAGTTGGCACAGAAGCTATCTGCTTTGTCACTTCCCAATGGGAGCAGAAGTAGTAATGCACTTCCTCCACCACTGAAGCACTGCTTTAACAACAAAAAAGAATCATTCTTAGAACCTCCGTCTAGAGCTTGTTTCTCCAATCCTCTCAAGATAACTCAGCATATTCGCTAGGTCATCTTTCTTTCATCTTATGGCAATATATTACAGACAAATTGTACGTATACAATTTTGCAGTTGCAATCACAGGTATTTGGATTAATGAAATGTAACCTGTTGCAAGTATTAGAAGAATGTACAGCAAAATAATTATTTTGTCTTCAGGATAGTTTAAATTAATTTTAAAGATAGGTTGCAAGGATAGGTTAAAGGATAGAATATTTAGCACATGTGAGTTTGGGGGAATAATGGCTTGAAGCTAGCTCAAGGAAACCCTGTCTCATGTGATACCTCAGCCCAATGAAAGGTGCATGTGATTCTCAACTATGTGGGAGACTGAGATTGGAGAACATCAGAAAGGGCCACAAGACTCTATCACAAAGGAATTGAGCTGAAAACAGCATACTGTGCCTCTAAACCAAGCAATAACAAGAGATGTGTGATAAGTGATAGCTCAGATATGCACCTGGTCAGGTAACAAGACCTTATCTCAAAACTTCCCTGTGGAGATCATCTCCCAATCCATGGACTTTCAATTGAGAGAATATCTTCACAGAGAATTTTTGAGATAGGGTATTGTAACCTGCTCAGGTACATATTTGGGCTATGATCCACTTACCATACATCTACTAAAGACTTGGCAAAAAAATATATTTTCCAAAGTAACAGAGGTTCCAGGGTTTCCTGTATTTGCAATAACTAGTATATGTCTAGGACAAGCAGAAAAAGTCAAAAGGTATGTACATATGACCATATAAGATGATGCTAAGCGAAATGAACCCCAAGATAGGGACACAAGAGGTTTTTATCTTTGTTGTTGTTGGTTTTAATGTACTTATAATTTACTATGTGATTTTTTTGTTTCTTTTATATGTTCTTCCCACATGGTATAACCCCTGTTTTCACTGTATTTTTTTCCTGTGCCGTACATCTTGTATATACATTTTTTTTCTAATTTGGAGAGGAAATGGGAAATAACAAAATGTTGAAACAAGGATACAGGTTGACCCATTGTAACAAGGAGGTGTACAAGGCACTATGTTGAAAACAAATTTTTACAACTTCTTGGCAGTGAGGGAGAGGTGGGGGAGAGATGAGTTAGAAGTTGCGGAGGGAAGGGATGGTAGAATAAAAAACAAAGGAGGGTGTAACAATGCTCCATAGGGAATGTACTCATTACCTCACTCATGTAACTGTAACCCTTCTGTACAGTATTTTTACAACAAAATATATATTAAAAATTGTCTGTAAAATGCAGGGCTGGAACTGTGGCTCAGCATTCAAGAATCTACTATGCACTCCAAAGGGCCTGCATGCTAAACACAGTGCTTCAAATATAAAAATGAAATAATAATAATAAACACAAAAAAACCTTAAACATTTCTAAAATGTCCTAAATAACATCAAATATGTTATTGTTTCAATACAACATGTTGGAAATCGGCCCATTCTTTTTCCAAAATATGATAAAAAAAACTATGAAAACATATAAGAAGAAA
The DNA here is from genome assembly GCF_019054845.1 of Dipodomys spectabilis. Lineage (NCBI taxonomy): Eukaryota > Metazoa > Chordata > Mammalia > Rodentia > Heteromyidae > Dipodomys > Dipodomys spectabilis. The sequence continues at coordinate 16,589,637 of NW_024870709.1, forward strand.
TATTTGAAAGACATAAAAAATAAATAGGTAGGTGTTATATATGATTAGATTTTACATTGAGATGTTAGTAAAAGTATTTCACAAATAATAAAGCACAAATATCAGTGATGCATATAGTACGTTTAGCTTATATAATAATTGATAAAATGCTAATTAAAATTACAGTAAGATTCCACTTTACATATTATGTTGCATCCAAACTTATACCATCTGATAATATTAATTATGGGTAGTGTATAAAATGAGAGAAAAATTAAATATTACTGTTATTTGTTGGGAAAGAAAGACATGAAATAAGAAATATATATTAATAATTAAATTCAGAGAACAAAGTATTCATGCAGTGGGAGTTTTGAAAATGGGTTGGATAAAGAACATTTATTAAGAGAGGAAATTGCATTAATATGTGACTTCAAAACTAGTCTATCATCATGCCCTCAGGTATTGGAAGAAAAATGAAGCAGTTGATGTATTCTGTATGGATAATTAGAATTGAGAAACTTAGAGGAGGAGGGGAAAACAAAGAAAGTGAAATGATGCATAGATTTTTTTAATGTAACATTGCACTGGAGAAAATGCAAGAAGCAGAAGTAAAATAGACACCATGTCTTACAGTCAGATTGCTCTTTTCAGGATGGGAGAGAGGTGATTCTGAGCAGAAGGACGTGAAACTCATAGCCTTCACCTGTTCTGGGAAAAGTCAGAAAACTAGGTGAGGAAGCTTGTGATAATGTATTGTTTTTGACACAATTAAATATAAAACATGGGCTAAGGAGTCAATGAAGGATACATGCATACATACAAATTATTTGTTCATAGAGCATCAGTAACACATGGGGCTTGAACTCAGGATCTGGGCACTGTTGCTGAGCTGCTTTTAGCTCAAGGCTAGCATTCTACCATGTGAGCCACAGCACTACTTCAGACTTTTTATTTTCATGTGGTACTGGGGAATTGAGCCCATGGCTTCATGCATGCTAACCAAGCACTCCACAATTAAGCTACATTTGCAGCCCAAGAACAGATATTTTGTTGTTGTTGTTGCTGTTTCTTTGTTTTTCATCTTTATTGTAAAGGTGATGAACGGGAGGGTTACAGTTACAAAAGTAAGGTAATGAATACATTTCTTTTTAAACACTGTTACCCCCTTTCAGTTTTTCTTGCTTATCCTTCCATATTCCCCTTCCCATCAAGTAGTGTAATTCATTTCCAAAATAGTGTCAAGTAAACATCTCTGTTGTATTAGCTCATCCTTTCTCCTGCAGAATATGTCATAGACATATTCTAATATTCTAATTATTACAAATAAGGGAAACCATGCAACCTACTTCTCTCTGGGTCTGGCTTAATTTGTTTGTTTGTTTATTCATTTATTTATTTTGTCAGTCGTGGGGGCTTGAACTCTGGGTCTGGACTCTGTCCCTCAGCTCTTCAGCTCAAGGCTGGTTCTCTACCACTTGAGCCACAGCTCCGGTTTTCTGGTGGGTTATTGGAGATAAGAGTCTCATGGACTTTCCTGTCCAGATTGGCTTTGAACTGTGATCCTCAGATCTTATCTTCCTGAGTAGCTAGGGTTACAGGCTTGAGCCACCAGCACCGGGCTTTGTTTAATATCTTTTTTCCAGGTCTTTCCATTCCCTTACAAATCTAATTTCATTTTTGTTTCTTTGGGGTCACTGTCCCTGATATTTTGTGATTAACTAGTGCTCTGCCACTTTAAACTACCATTCCATTTCCGCGTATTTTTATTTTTAGGATGAAACTTTATAGTCTAGACTAATTGCAAGAGTTTTTATTCCTTTTTATTGAGGTGAAATGTCTGAAAAATATTAAAAGCCACTAATTTATTTATTGAAAGTAAGTTTGTGAAAGATAATAAGAAACCTTTTCCTTAAAGCATCCTAAGTATCCCATTGAAAGTAAAAGTACTCTTTTAATTTTTTAAAGTCATCTGCAAACGTTAGGTCCTCAGAACTACATTATTGAAAAATTGAACAAATGAGAGGAAAAAAGGGACTTTCCTCTTCCGGTCCATTCCTCTAACTTGGAGAAACTAAAGGCCTTAACTTATAAACAAATAAGTGTGTTCGTTATGTTTCTCTCTCTCTCTCTCTTTCTCTCTCTCTATATACATATTCATATATATCCCCCTTTCTCTTTCTTGGCTTAATTTCAGATAAATTATTTCTTCATTCTTTATGAAGAATATATTTGGTAAGTCATATCCTTGTTTTTATTATGCTTCTGCCTTGAGGAATCATTAAAGATAGTCTATTTGCCTACAGAAAAAAAATAGTTTCTATCTACCAGTAACTCTAATAAACATTTGATATAAGTTTGCTCACAATGACAATGCCTGTAGTCCACATTCGAAAGCTACTTTTCTCTTCCCAAATAATTTAATTTTATTTTGAAATGCATGGCTATACCTGGGAACTCACAACATTCTCATTGCAGTAGGCATTTGTTCTTGCTAAGCACAAATAGTCTTACCTCAGCTTCCAAAACCATAAATTGGATAGAAGCACAACAAAGTCTTATTTAGGCACACAAATTAAAATGTAACTAGATTTCAAGTAAAATATTTCATCTGTACTTAGAATGTAAATACTGCTTTAGTCATATTAGATTAACTTGTACTTCTCAATATACCTGCAAGTCAGAAAAGAAGACGGTACACAAGGGGAGATCCAGACTTTTGTAGATCTTGAAAGGATTGCAAAGAGGCTCAAGGTCACAAAATTTACCTCACAGTGAGCTTGCCTGTAGGCAAAGGAGCCTGGCTTATATGTGCCATGAATAAATCATTGTTTTACCTGGGATTCAGAGAAATACAAAGACAGGTGTTCTCATGGATTGTCTCCTCACTCCCAGTCAAGCTGAGTCACACAGGAATCACACTGAGGAGAGATTGATGCTAACCAGTCCCATTCTAAAATATCTTATTAAAATGTTCTTGTTGTCAATTCCATTAAAACAAATGCATATGCATGTGCTTAGAGATCTCCCACATAATATATGTGTACCTCATTTTTGCTACTCCAATTGCATGCAGCATACACCACGTCCCATGAATGCACAACATGATATATGGTTTTACAAAAGTGAAAAAGAAGTACTTATGCCAATAATTGAGTTTGTTTTTTGTTTTGTTTCATTTTGGGCTTTGTTTTGGGTTGTAGGGCTTGAACTCAGGGCTTGGACACTGTCCCTGACCCTCTTTGTGCTCAAGGCTAGCACTCTACCATTTGAGGCACAAAGCTGAGAGACCAAAAATAAGTTTAGCAGAAATTTCAGACAAAACTAAAACATTTGTCATCTGGAAAGTAAGTGTTAGATCTGCACCAAGGCAAGATAACAGTAAACGTTATGAAGGGATCAGTCTGCCTTGACCAGTCCAGGAATTTAGGCAGTCTCTTCCCCCCAACTCTGTAGGACAAGACATAATTCACTTATCCAACCAATGATGAATGATTTAACCTATCCTGTAACCGCTAAGCTAGAGTCTCTGCCCTTACTGGAAATGATCATACCCCTAACCAATGAGCTTGAGACATCCTTCTCCCTGCTATATACTCAATAAAAACCCTGCTGGACAAGGGGTCGGGGCTCACAACTCTGACTCGCTGCGTCGGTGACGATTCTGAGTCCAAGTTCGAGCTTGCAAATAAACGACTCTTTTGCTGTTTGCATTGGTCATGGTCTCTGGGGGTTACTAAGGATCTCGAGTTCCAGTCTAACAGAGCCACTTTCGGTTTTTGAGTGGCTAAATGGAAATGAGAGTCTAAGGGAGACATTCCCCCTGGGCTGGCTTGAAACCAGAATCCTCAGATCTCAGCTAGGATTATAGGTATGAGCCACACCCGCCCTGTGTAGACTACCAATTTTATTCTAAGCTGAGCTTGCTTTGAATGAAGCTAGAAAGCAATTGTATACTTAAAACAGAATTGACCAATTAAACATTAGTGTATTATTTTGTATGATCAGATGCACATACGAATATTTATCAAAATGAACTCCAGGGAATGGAACGGAAGGTTTTCTCTTTGTTACTGTCTTACGTTTTCTTCTCCTTTTGCCTTGTTTGTTCCTTTGTCTTGGGGCAGGAGGGCAGGAAGGGGAGCATAGAAATGGTCGAACAAAAGGTGAACAAATGGAGCAGTGCTACTCACTCGATGCAATGTTGAAAATAAACAAAACAACTCTGAATGGGCATGGGAAGGAAAATCTGGGGGAGAGCTATGGAAGGGGTGACATTATTCAAAAAGAAATGTAGGCTTTATCTAACTTATGTAACTTTAAACCCTCTGTTCATCATTTTTATAATAACAATTTTAAAATGCATGGAAAAATAAATTTGGAAGAAAAAATATAATTGTAACGTTTTCAAAAAAATTAATTCAGTATTCATTAGTATACATTAATAATATAAGGATGATTTATTGTGACAATTCCATAGATCTGCACAGTGTACTTTGAATATGTTCTTCCCTCCATTATATTCTCTTAGCCCCTTTCATCCCCAATTTTACAGACAGCTTTGATGGGTTTTATTGTTCACCAATATTTTTTTCTTTTCTTTTTTTTTCTATAGCAGCAGTAAACAGACTGAGGAGAAAAAAATCAAGAAAACAATTATATTCAAAACAGTATTGATGAAAAACCTGTACTGAACAGCTAAGGCCAAAATATACCTATAATAACATTACTTTAAAAAATAAATATATTGAAGAAGATCCTAGATTTTTATTTTTATTTTATTTTATTTTGTCGGTCGTGGGGTCTGAGCTCTGGGCCTGGGTGCTGTCCCTCAGCTCTTCAGCAGAAGGCTAGTGTTTTACCACTTGAACCATAGCACTACTTCTGGCTTTTACTGCTTATGTGGTGCTAAGGAATCGATCAGAGCCTCATGCATGCAAGGCAAGCACTCTATCACTGAGCCACCTTCCCAGCCTGACCCTAGATTTTTTCATGTTTATGAACTGGCAAAATTAATACTATGAAAAAGCAATCTAAAGGTTCACTGCAGTTCCCTAGGTCCAAGTACCATTCTTTACCTAAAAAGAAATATCAGTCCTGAAATTCAAATGGAAGCATAAAAAATGCAATTTTAGTAAAAGCAATTTAGAGAGAAAAAATAATCTAATCCTAGACATATCACAATACTGGACTTAAAGTTATACTACAGAACTATAGTAACCAAAACAAAATGATACTGATACAGAAGCATTCATGGAGGAAAAAAGACAAAGAAGAAGAAATATAACCTCACAACTATTGTCATCTGGTCTGATACAAAGGAGCCAAACGTAGACACCAGAAGAAGATAGCATCTCTAACAATTGGTGCTTGGAAAACATGTTATCTATATTTTAGAAAACTAACACTAGATTCCTATTTCTCTTTTCAAAAATTAAAATAAAATGGATCAAAGATCCATTGTAAGATCTGAAATTCAGAAATTACTACAAAGAAACTACTACAAGGCAAAATACTGAAATACTGGAAGATGTAGGAACAGTTATTTTTTAGTTAGATTATCAATTTGGTCATAAAATAAGAGCCAGAATTAACAAATGGTATTACATTAAATTATAAATCTTCTATACATGAAATAACACAAGTAACTTGGATCAACAATCTAGAGAATTGGAGAAAATCTTTTACAATGATCCCCTGGATACAGGATTAATGTCAAGATAATTGAAAGAGCTAAATTAGTTTAAACAACAACAAAAAAACTGCAAGAACAAATAATAAATCACAGATCATCTGCCTAAGCAATCATAAGGCCTTTTGTACAAATCCTAACACTGCAGTCTTCCATTTTCCCAGCATGTCTTATTTGTATTTCAATTACTGTTGAATATTTTTCCCAGTACCCTCAAGTTGGTTGTGTTTTTTTGGTTTTTTATGTTTTCTAGTGTTAAAAATTGTGTACAAAGGGGTTACAGTTACATGAATAAGGTAACGAGTACATTTCCTATCAAGCATTGTTACCTCCTCCTTTGTTTTTCCCCTACCATCCCTTTTCCCCAACTTCCCCTCCCCCCTGCAAGTTGTAAAGTTCATTCTATACATAGTGTCTTGTACATCTCATTGTTACAATGGGTCAACCTGTATCCTTGTTTAAGCATTTTGTTATTTCCCTTCCCCTCACCAAATTAGAAAAATGTATATACAGGTTGCAGTCAAATACAGTGAAAACAGGGATTATACCATGGGGGAAGAACATACAAGAGAAACAAAAAAATCACATAGTACATTTTAGATACATTAAAAACAATAGCAAGAAAGAAAAAAACAAGTTGTGTCCCTATCTTGGGGTTCATTTCCCTTAACATCATCTTATCTGTTCATATGTACAGAGCTTTTGACCTATTTTGTTTTGTTTTAATAGCAATAAAGTAGAGCTATTTCCATCTCTTCGTTGTTTTGACCAGTGTTAAATCCAGTTTAATGGGAAAGTACCCCTATTTATTACCCAGATAAATAATTTGCCTTGGTTTTCTAAATCCATTGTCTTGTTGTCCTAAGCATACTTTCTTCAGCCTCACAATTTAAACAGTTGACTTTGGGGGCTGCAAGGTGGGTCACTGGTAGAGTGCTTGCCTTGCATGCATGAGGCCCTGGGTTCAATTCCTCAGCACCACATAAGCAGAAAAAGAGGCCAGAAGTGGAACTGTGGCTCAAGCTTGCTAGTCTTGAGCTGAAGAGCTCAGGGACAGTGCCCAGGCTAGAGTTCAAGCCCCATGACAGACCAAAAAAAAAAAAAAAGTTGACTTTGTCAATCTTTAATTGCATAACTGATCATTCCTTTCTCCTTTTGTTAATGACCCTAGCAAACTCACTCATCAGGTAGTGCTTTGATATCCTTTAGTTCTTTTTTTTTTTCCAGAGGAAGGTGGGTTAACTGTAGGAAATAAAACATGGGAGCAGATCTTAACTACAAAACATTATCTCCCTGATTTGAAGTCTCCATGAGGAACATCCATGAGCACAGGGAATAGATGGGAAGGACAGATTCATTATTCTCTAGCCTGAGAGAATGGGCTCACATCAGGAGCTCATTGCACAAACAATCCAGAGTCTAAGACTATTGTATATTGTATACTTACTGTTGATTCCCATTCTTCCTATCTCATTTTTTCTCTCTGTCATTTCTCCAATTGCTCTTTTAATGCCATATCAGAGCCACAAAAACAGACATTGGCAAATAACTACATAGAATGAATGCTTTTGTGCACTATTTACCTGAAATTTATATATGAGCACTTATGAAAACCATAATTTATATTGTATGGACAGTGATAAAATATCTCCAACAATGTAAAAGGTTTTTTACCCAAATAAGCTACCAAAATTAAAGAGATTATTTGCTCATAATCTCTATCATACTTCTAAATAGAAATACATATGCCTGAATAGCATAGGTCAGACAAATTTTAACTATGTTAAATCAAATGAAAATATCCCTAAGTAGGAACTTCAAATATAGAAAGTAGTTCAAATCAACTACATGATTATAATGAGTAACATTTCTGAGGCAAATGAGTAGTTTTTTCATCAGAATGTACCATATGTGAATTAATACTACCTGAAAATAGTCTGGCAATACTCTGAGAATTACTAAAGATCAAGGAAAAAATATGCAAATCTCCTCTTGCATTCTATGAGTATCTATTCATCTTAACTTATACCATTAGCTCTGTCACCCATCTGTCATATAGAGGAAAGAATATGTGTGATAGAAAACCCAGAACGCAAAGATACATATGTACAAATAAAAGACCAAGTTGGAAAAATTAAACTTTGCTACAAAACCACCAGTTCTAATTTTATTGTCATCAGACAAGAGCCTACATTTCAAAACATAATTGTGGAGTCCTTAAAGAGCAGTTACTGATCAAAGTGGCAAGGGTAGTATGAAATTATCAAAATGATAAGATTTTAGGGAAAACAATTTCATCTACTGTTTCCTCCATGGAAAAACAGGAGGTCTGTATTCAGTTACAGTTATCATCCAGGGTGCACACATTTAGCACATGTATAGTTGAGAGACAAGAAGGAACAAGATTTAATCATTTTTGTAAAGTCTTTATAAGTGTATAATATTATTGACTCTTTTTTTTTTTTTTTTTGGTCAGTCATAGGGCCTGAGCACTGTCCCTCAGCTCTTCAGCTCAAGGCTAGCACTCTACCACTTGAGCTACAGGCCACTTCCCGTTTTCTGGTGGTTTATTGGAGATAAGAGTTTCACAGACTTTCCCGGGCAGGCTTTGAACCGAAATCCTTGGATCTCAGCCTCCTGCGTAGCTAGGATTACAGGCATGAGCCACAGCGCCAGGCATTGACTCTATTTTTAAAGGAGAATGTGAACAAATTGCTTACATATCTCTAGCAACTTGAAGGGACTTAGGCTAGTGAGATTTCCAAAGACTAAATTTAAGTTTCCTCCACTTCATGTTAAATGCACATCTGAGCCCAAGTACACATCCCTTCCTCATGTCCCAAACCAATATTACACTGTCATCAAGAATGCAAGACAAGTCGTTATGTCGAAAAACGAACTTAACAACTTTGGTGTGGCATGGGGGGAAGGTTGAGTGGGGAGAGGATCGGGTGGGGGGAGGAGAGGGGTATGGGAAGGGATGGGAAGAGGAAACGATCAGGAGGCAACAATGCTTGATAAGAAATGTACTCCTTATCTTGCCCATGTAATTGTAACTCCTCTGTATGGTATTCTCACAATAAAAATAAATAAGTAAGTAAATAAATAAATAAATAAATGCAAGACATAGCCAGGTGCCAGTGGCTCATGCCTGTAATCCTAAAAACTCAGAAGGCTGAGATCTGAGGATCCCCAGTTCAAAGCCATTCTGGGCAAGAAAGTCTGTGAGACTCTTATTTCCAATAAACCACTAGAAAACCGAAAGTGATAGAGTGCTAGCCTTGAGCTGAAGAGCTGAGGGACAGCATCCAGGCCCAGAGTTCAAGCCCCATGTCTGGAAAACAAAACAAAACAAATAAAAAGAATACAAGACATGCTGAGCATCAATTGCTCATGCCTATAATCCTAGCTACTCAGGAGGCTGAGATCTGAGGATTGTGGTTCAAAGTCAGCCTGGGTAGTAAATTCCATGAAACTCTTATCTCCAATTAGCCACCAGAAAACCAGAAGTGAGGCTGTGGTTCAAATGGTAGAGCACTAGCCTTGAGCTGAAGAACTCAGGACAGCACCTAGGCCCAGAGTTCAAGACCCACGACTGACAAAAAAATGCAAGACGTGTAGGTTTTTTGTTGTTTTTCTTGTTATCCAGCGAGCGAGCGAGAGAGAGAGAGAGAGAGAGAGAGAGAGAGAGAGAGAGAGAGAGGGAGGGGGAGAGGAAGAGAGAGAGAGAGGGGAGGGAGAGAGAGAGAGGGAAAGAACAATGAAATCTAACCATAGCAAGGAGGGTGGAAGAGAAATTTCAGGCAACAAAACAAAAATCAGCCCCAGCCTTGTAACAACATCCAGAAAAAAGCTGACATGCATCATCTTTATTTCAAGGGAAGTGTTTTCTATATCAATGAAGACTCAAAGAGGGGAAGCAAACTATGAAACTTTTTTTTTGAAAAAGGAACTGTATCATTCATCTTTTTTTTTTTTTTAATAGGGGAATTTTACTCTCCAGCCCATTCTGGCCTTAGACATGTGTTCCTGCTTTCTCTCATTCTGGAGGCCACAAATGCAGGATTGGCAGTATGAGTCACCATCTTACAGTCAATATCATCATCTCATCAGTTCCAAAGAGATACTTCTCACTTCTTTATTACATTGAGAATTTCTTATGCCCTTATGTCTGGATTGTCTGTGAACACCAAAATCCTCAATTAGATGAAGCTATTAGTAGTAAAAAAAAAAAAAAAAAGATGTGACAAATTTTGTAGACATTTCTGTAGTCAACGTTTACATTGCTCAGGTGACTAAACCAGGGACAAAGAGTTGAATGACATAATAAATATTTTGCAGCCAGAAAGTTGTAAGTATCCTTTTTGAGATTGTATCTAACACTGGGAGGAGTTACTTGTGTAGAGTACCAGATATAAACTGTAATTGAAGATGCCCATTTTTCAAATTCCAGAACTCTCTTTTTCTTGAGTTTAGTAAATAAAGAAAAAATGGGGAAAAGTTGACTGTAAAGAAAAATGGAATGATAAATGGAAAGGAGACGTAAATTAGAGCTTTATGTGTGCAAGTGACTTGAAAAAGAGAGGCATGTACAAGTTTTAAGACAATGTTATCTTACTTATTAATGAAAGGAGTAATATTTTCCCTCTAGGTGCCCCAAAGCTCTTATAAATGTTAAGTAAAAGCTGTACAAATTTTCCAGAATTGAAAAAAAATCATAAGAAATGATATATTGGAACTCTATCGTATTTTTGGAAATATTCACATTGGCTTTTATTTGCCTTATTCAGTGTCCTGTGGTATTTTATTATATAAACACAGATTCAAAGAGTATATTATTTTTTCAAGTGCATATGAAGAGAGTTTAAATTTTAAATATGTGACTTTATATCAGGAATATATTCAGTGTCCAAATTGCCTTTCCTAAATGTTATCTCTGAGCAGAGAAGTCTACTAGATGTTGTCTCCAAAATAATCAGCTAAAAGAAAACTGGAAGTATTTTTCAAGTCCTAGAGTACCAGCAAAGATAGTCTCTGAAGGGAGAAAAAAAAAAAAGAAAAAAAAGGAAAAGAAAAAAAAGGAAAAAGGGATGGTGGAATAAGAAACTTCCTCAAAGAAAATTAAAATAACGTACAACATACAGGAACCTACAAGATAAAATAACAAGTGGATCTAAGAGGAAAAATTATAGGTATTAGTTTCTACTAAAACACACACACACTCACACACACACACACACACATCACAGTGATCTTGAGTAAATAACCTACTGATACACCTCAAGGACCTAGAAACCCAAAAACAAACCAATCTCAAAACTAGTAGAAGGAGATACTGTTCTGAGCTGATATTAACTACATGGAAGTAACTGAGTAATAAGAAAAAAAAATCAATAAAGAGAATCTGACAAAGCCTTAGACATCTAACCAAACAAAAGACTCAAATTAACAAAACTGATGATAAAAATTCCAACCAAGAAGATATAAACAGATCCATAATTATCTGTGAAATTAAAACATTAAAAACAGTTCTAATTAAAAAATAATACAAGTAGCCTAAGACTGAATAAATTTCCTGCTGATTTATATCAGACTTTCTGAGAAGAATTGACATGTTATGTGAACAGGGGTTTGGAAAAGAGAATGGTATGAGATGGAGGGAGTCTTGATTGAAAATTTAGATTTTATTTGTTTAAGTATAAAAATAGTGTATAGAGGGGTTAAAGCTGCATGAGTAAAGAAATGAGTACATGTCCTATCAAGCATTGTTCCCTTCTCCTTTGCTTTTTCCCTACCATCCCTTTCCTCCCTACCACCTCCCCAACTCTCCACCTCCCAAGTTGTAAAGTTTATTTTGTCCAAGTCCTTTCCATTTCCTAACAAAAGGGGCAATGTCATTCTTTCTGATGGAGGCACAGAATTCCATTGTTTAAATATACCACATTTTCTTGATCCTTTCATCTACTCAGGGGCATCTGGGTTGGTTCCATATCTTAGCTATGGTACGTAAAGCTGCAATAAGCATAGATGTGCTGGTAGCTTTGGTATGACCTTGTTTGTGATCGTTTGGGTAAATGTCCAAAACTGGGATTGCTGGGTCATAGGGGAGCTCTATGTGGAGACTTTTGAGGAACCTCCATACTGCTTTCCAAAGTGGTTGAACAAGTTTACATTCCAACCAACAATGCAGTAGGGTTCCCTTTTGTACACATCCCCTCCAGCATCTGTTATTAGATTTCTTGATTATAGCCATTCTAACTGGATTGAAGTGGAATCTCAATGTTGTTTTGATTTGCATTTCTATTATGGCTAAAGAGGTTGAGCATTTCTTCATGTGTCTATTGGCCATTCTTATTTCCTCTTCAGAGAAGTTTCTCATTAATACTTTAGCCCACTTATTTATTGGGCAGTTGTTTCTTTGAGGATTTGTTGTTGGGAGGTTTTTTGTTGTTGTTGTTGAGTTCTAAGTATATTTTAGATATGAGACCTTGTCCCATGTATGCCTAGTGAAGATCTTCTCCCAATTTGTTTGTTTTCTGTCTTCCAGCTATGTCCTTTCCCATGCAGAAACTCTACAATTTCATGCAATCCCATTTGTCCACCTTTCTTTGATTTGTTGTATACCTGGGTCTTTATTAAGAAAATTTCTACCTGTACCAAGGAGCCCTAGAGTTTCTCCTATTCCTTCCTGTAATGTTTTCAGGGTGCCTGCTTTGACACCGAGGTCTTTGATCCATTTGGAGTTGATTCTGGTGCAGGGTGATATATAAGGATCTAGCTTTAGTTTTTACAGGTATTTAACCAATTTTGCCAGCACCATTTACTGAAAAGGCTGTCTTCCTTCCATTCTATTTTTTTTTTTGTTTAGCTCCCTTATTGAAGATTAGGTGGCTATAGGTCTTTGGGTTTGTTTCTGGGTTTTCAGTTCTATTCCATTGGTATTCAGGTTTGTTCTTGTGCCAATACCAAACTCTTTTTATTACTATGGCTTTGTAGTAGAGTTTGAAATTTGGTATTTATATTCCTCCAGCACTGTTCTGATAAGGATTGTGTTTGCTATTCAGGGTCTTTTATTGATCCATATGAATTTTGGATTGCTTCTTCTATTTCATTGAAGATAGGCTTTGGCAGTATTGACACTTTCACAATGTTAATCCTCCAAATCCAGGAGAGTGGGAGGTTTTTTCCACTTCCTAAGTTCTGCCTAAATTTCCTTTTTTTAGGCTTTGAAAGTTTTCTTTAGTAAATTCCTAGGTATTGTGTGTATGTGTGTGTGTGTGTGTTGTGGGGATGGGGGCTAGTACAAAAGGAGTTGATTTCCTGATTTCAGCCACACTCTTCTCATTGTAGACATACAGAAAAGCTGTTGATTTTTGAGGGCTAATTTTGTACCCTGATACTTTGCCAAAGTTTTGAATCAGCTTGAGTAATTTAGGAGTGGAGTTCATGGGATTCTTTAAATACCAGATCATGTCATCTGCAAAGAGTGAGAGTTTTACTTCATCTTTCCCTCTTTGGATCCCCTTTGTGTTTTCATATTGTCTTATTGTTATAGCTAGGCATTCTAATACTAAATTGAAGAGAAGTGGAGAGAGTGGCCATTTGTCTCATTCCTGAGTTTAATGGAAATGGCTTTAGCTTTTCACCATTAAGTACAATGCTGGCTGTAGGTTTGTCATTCACAACCTTTATTATATTGAGGAATGTTCCATGGATTCCTAGTTTTTCCAGAGCCTTAATCATAAAGGGGTGTTGGATCTTGTCAAATGCTGTTCTGCATCTATATTCAACAAAAATGAACACACAAATTATCAGTGCCTCTGGGACACAGCAAAGGCAATACTCAGGCAAGTTTATAGCTCTGAGTTCCTATAACAACAAAATGGAGAGATCTGAAACCAGCAATTTAATGAAATACCTGAAGCTCCTTGAAAAAGAGCAACAAGCTAATCCCCAATCCAGAAGATGGAAACAAATAATTAAAATTAAATCAGAATTAAATGAATTAGAATAAAAAAAGAAAGTATCAACAAAACAAAGAATTGGTGCTTTGAAAAAATTTATAAGATTGACAGACACTTAGCAAATCTTATTTTAAAAAGAGAGAGAGAACAAACCCAAATAAAATCAGAGATGAGAATGGAAATATCACCATAGAACAACCAAGATTCAGAACAATATAAGGGAATACTTTTCAAACCCTCATGTTAATAAGGTTGAGAATCTGGAAGAAATGGATGATTTCCTAGCAAATATCGACATGCCAAATTTAAACTAAGATGATTTAAACCAACTTAACAGAACCATATCAAGCATGGAAATAGAAACAAGAATAAGAGACCTTACACCCAAGGGAAGGCCAGGACCGGATCGGTTTACAGCTAAATTCTACAAGGAATTCAAAGCAGAAATCATGATGCCATCATAACTCTTATCCCCCAACCAGGTAGGGACTCATCAAAGAAAGAGAACTATAGACCCATCTCTTTGATGAACATGGATACAAAACTTCTCAACAAAATTTTGGCCAATTGCCTTCACAACTCTTCTAAAAAAATCATACACCACAATCAAACAGGATTCATTTCAGGGATGCAAAGCTGGTTCAATATATGCAAATCAAATAATATAATTAATCACATTAACAATAGCAAGGATAAGAACCACATGAAAATTTAATTTTTTGATATCCCAAATCTAACTAAAATTCTTCATTGTCTTTCCAATGTTTCACTCAAGATAGTAAATTGAAAGAGTCCATTGAAAGTTTCTGAGCAAATAGCATGAACTATTCCATGGTAGTTACATGATTCTTGCAATTACACTTTTTTTTTAAAAATTATACATGGAGCTATCAATCTAATTGTATAAACGTATCACAGTGAATATCATAAGATTAAATGAATGACAGAATCAACGAGTGAACAAACCCATAAATATGCTTCTGCAGTGGTCTGTTCAAGCATAGATCATTTCCTTTTTTATATAAAAATCTCAAAAATTACTGTCATGCTGTATGTCTGTGTATTCCCTCATAGCTCTTGTTTTGGGTTTAAATACATATGAGTTACAGGCTAATACATAACTGGATATATTACTTGGTCTCTGTGTGATAGAAAAATGAGCCTAATTTGTAGTATTGTCCCATTCCATAAGGAGAATAATCCTATCATGAAATGGAATATATATAATATATGAAATATTTAATAACTATTATTAGTATGCATTACGCATAAAATGTAACATATTTAGAATGTGAAATCAAACAAGAAAAATCAATACATGTGGATTTGGTTCTACCTACAAATTTTACCAAGAAAATCAAGAGATCCATTTTCTATACCAACATAAACACCAATAATCATTGTGAACATCTACATGATGTCTTGAAGTACATTTCAATCAATAATCTTGCTCTAAATTGGATATTTTCTTGTAATAAATCAGTGGATGTTTTCTTGTAAGAAATCAGTGGAAGAAAATGACCCAACATAAACAAAATTTGACTGCATCTTGAAATCCCTAATGTTTTTAAGCATTATTTCTCTCAGATTTCCATGTCAAGATAGGACAATCTAGGTGTTTTAAGCCATAGAAATTCATAGAATTCTAAGATAATTTTTGTGGAAATCAATTCCTGATGATGGCGCTCTTCATGGCTTAGTGACTCTTCGGCTGCATCCTCATGTGTTCTTTCTTCTTGCCTGTAGAAAGAAAGACACCAGCCCTATCAATAATGGTTATATCTTAGAACCTCAATTAGCATTGATTCCCTGCCTAAATACCTTCTCTCAACTTCAAATTGCATTTGAAGTCACATATGGCATTGGAGCTTAAATACATACAATTAGATGCAATAAAGCCAATCCATAGCACTTTCTAGGTTTTATTCTTTGAAAAGTATCCATAAAATTGTGTACTATTTTGCAAACAGAATGGAGTTTCTGTATTTGAAGTACAGTTTGGTAATATAGTAAGGGTGCTTTTGTTCCCATGTAAAACATTTCATTTTTAAAAGTCTCGCCTGTCCTTTTTGAAAATTAAGCTACTCTTAAGAAAATTAAAATCTTTTGTCAAAAGACACAAATTGGAAAATTCAGAGAGTGTGGCTAAACTTCTATTTTTCTTTTCACAAACCTCACACTAAAAATCCTTCAAATGTCCTAATAAGTGAAAGCCTTCAAAATTACTAAAGAATTGTCACTAGTGATAAAATTCTCATCCATAAATGAAAACATAAGAGGCAGATAATCATAAATTCTAACACATTAATCACCTAATAACAGGGACACCTAGGGTCAAATGTCCTATGGTAATTCCTTGGTTCTATGAATCAAATAGATTTTTACAGCTCAAGATAATATAGTTCAAATATTTTTGAAAATATTAGTCAATAATACAAATGTTCATTTTTTAAATTTAAAAATGCTCATGAGAGTACATCATCTCACATTAAAATGTACCATGAAATTCTGCTACAAAATTATCTCAGCATCAAATTCTAACATCCCTAGAAACACAAAAGCAATCACATTTTCCTGAATGAGGAAAGCTCTATCAAATTACAACTTAAACTACCTTTAAAGGTGCAGAAACTACAGACAGAGAGATTAAATAAAAGTACAATTTCATTACTCATCACAACTTGAGAAAGTGTCTGAAATCATTTAGTTAGCTTTACACGGACAAAGGGTGCTACACCCTTCAACTGAGCCACCTGATATTTATCATTTCATATAAACTATTTGAGGTTGTGTAGAAAAACCAATCATACTCAGGTACAGACCAATATACTAAGCTGAAAGCTGGTTTTTATCAATTTAAACAGGTAAATTGATTCATTCAGCTAAGAAAAGAAAAGCCAATTGGGGGCCCAAGTTATCTGCTCTGGATGTCCAAATAACAGGATAATAGCCACATCTTCATTTCACACAGTACTATGAACCTAGCTAATGTATAGGATTTCACAGCCCAAAGTGGAAGTGAGGATCGACAATCATCTGAACATTTTGTAGTGTGGATATTCTATCTAAACAACGGAAACCAAATAAGATTACAGCAGATGTACTCTGCTTCCCTGAAGTACTTCAATTTACTGTATATACATATCTGGTGATTTTAAGTAATCACATGCATGTGAAATTTTATTCAGAAAATGTATCTACGCCCCACAGGGAAAAATTAATTTTAGTGCACCTACCTGCCATCCTCCTCCCCCTTCTCCAAAGAGGTTATGCAATTTGGCCAATAATTACTCACCATTACTCTCTGTGACAGAAGATTATCCTCAGTCAATACATTCCAACACCCCATTGCATATACTTGGGCACCAACTTTTGTCACATAGGCATTGAAGGGAATCAGTTTTCAAACTACAGTAGAAGCTGAGACAGGAATTTAAGTTAGTTGTACTACCTTGCCTTATATCTGCTGTTCTGATTCCTGTCTAAATAAAGGCATGCTCTCAAGAAATCATTTTCAGACAATGCTGTATTATGGATTCCTTTCAGGATTTGTGACCTAAAACAAGAAGTGCTACAAGTAACCATCCAATTTTGACAGCACAAGTGAGATTCTTTAGTCAGACAATTCACCAACTGGACAGCAAAGAGTAATGTTTCAAAGGTCAGAGGTAGAAAAATGTTAGTTCAAGCATGTTGCATCACTGTACTTGCCAAAACATTCAACTGTGGTAAACTGGGATGATATGTGAGTATGAGAAAATGTACTCATTGATGAAACAATTGGAACATTTGACAGGTTTAGAGGACATAGCAACCATAAGAATTTTGAGATCCAGTAAATGTTGCTTAGTACCTTTAAGGCCCTCTAAACAAATATGTATTTCAAATATGTTAATCACTGGTTTAAAGCAACACTTGTGAGTTAGAATCTTCTTGGAATCAAACAACATTATTATCTCCTGTCTGTGAACACAGACCTAAATTCTAAATGTGTCAAAACTTCAGACAATGCAGAATTCATACTGTGAACAAGTCTCCTATGCCAAATAATATCACAGGTAGGAAAGGTATGAGACTCTAACCCTGGGATGGAGATTTGCAAGAATGAGGTCTAATTTGCTAGTTAATAATTTAGTATAATTGCAATAAAAAGAAACTAAATTAAGATGATACCAGTGAGGGGGCCTGACCCAATGGGGTCTATCCATAAGGATAAAACATCATATGTTTAGAAGTAGCTTCAGTGGAAAATCCAAAGAAGATATAGTTTAATATATATAATCAAAATGATCAAAAATCTCACAACGGGAATTTCCAAGAGTCCCACTGCAAAGTACTTCTTCTAGTCAGAATTCCATGTTCAAGAAAGAAGGAATAACTCTTCCAACACTTACTAGATCTGCTACCGATCTGCTACTCTAAAGATCCTAAAGTATGGTAATATTGTCTTTACCTGAGCTCATATCTATACAGGCCAAATGCCAATGAAACCAGAAAGGTGCTAACATATATGCACAATGTCTACAAACAATATTTTCTCAGACAAGAGTATGGAAATACAGAATGGAGTCAATCTAGGTGGTGCAATAAGGTACATAAAGTTGGAAGTTTCTTCTATGTTGGTTATTAATTTAATATTGTTCTCTAAGTCCAGATCAATGGACTTATGGGAACTTTCACTCAGCCTAAATGAAAGGAAGATATATTTAGTTAAGAGCTGCATCTGCTTGGTATATGTATATAAGGCGAAAATGGAGCACTTTGCTTGCAGCCATAGCAGAAAAAAAAAATCCCAAAAGATTATAATGCAAGAAAATCTGCCCAATAACATTATCTCATGAAATCTTTGGTCATTCTGCCTACAGAAAGAGACAGACAGCTCAGGGTATGAAAATATATATGATATATGTGGCTGGCCACATGCTTGACTCCCTATACTTCTGCCTGTCACTGATGGAAGTGAAACAGGAATTGTCTCCTAACACATGGCTTCCAGGGAATTCAAGCAAAAAGTTTATGATTCTGAACCAAATTGAATAGGTCATCAAATATATATATATATATATTTATAATGTAACTCTTACTAATTAAAAATCTCTTTTATCTGTAGAGATAAGAATGACATTTGTCTGCCATGATGATTCACACCTGTGATCCTACAGCAACACAGATGGAAAAGATCAGGAGGATTTTGGTTCTTGGCCAATCAGGATAAGAGTTCAGTGGACCTATTTTCAATTAGTTTTTTTAAAATTGGGTGTAGTGGCATATGTCTGCACATATCCAAGGTATGCAGAAAGGGTAAATAGGATAATTACACACCACTCAGTCTGAGTATAAGACCCGAGTCAAAAATAACAAAAATAAAAAGGTTTCGGGGTGTGCCTTAATTAATAGAGTACTTTTATAGAAAACACAAGTCCCACAATTCAATCCCCAGTACCAAAGAAAATGTAAATAAGCTTTTTAAAAACAATTGGTATTATGAACTGCATTAGTCATTTAAATAAACTCATGTAAATCATCTGAATTAAAATATATGGTACATGTTATGTAATTTTGAGAAAATATTTCAACACTATATTTACATGATTACATTTTTAGCTCTAAAGTAATTCAAAAATTAAAATGGTGGTTGTCTGCTGTGGGTGGCTCACACCTGTAATCTCAGCAATTCAAAAAGCTAACTGAAATTAGGGGATAACAGTTCCAAACCAGACAAGGCAGGAAATACTATGATAGTCTTACCTCCAATTAAACACAGAAAACCAAAAACAGAGTTGTGGGGGGTGGGGGGTGGGGGTTGGGAGCTGAGGATAATACCCGGGCCTGAGTTCAATTCCCATGACTGACAATATGAATGGTACAACCCCAAGACTGATAGAACAATAAAATCCAGCATACTTTTTAAGAATTCATTCCAAACTTTTATTCTTATGAGTCTGGATAACTTTAATGTCTTCTGAAAGCTATTACGTTGTTTGTTTTTTATTTTATTTTATTGTAAAGATGCTGTATAGAAAGGTTATAGTTACATGAGGAAGGTAAGTACATTTCTTGTCAAGCATTGTTACCCCTCTTTTGTTTTTCTCCTTCTATCTCTTCTCACTGGTAATATATCCATATTATAAAAATTAAAACAGCTTGTCCAGTAGCTCTTACTTTTCTGTATGTATATACTCTCTGACCAGCTTTGCAAATGGTCAGTCTATGAAGAAGAAAATATGGAAGTCAGTTTTTATTAATATTTCTAGCAAAAGTAAGTGTGCTTTACTGCCTGATTTTGAGTTAAATAAGTTAACAGTGTCACTACCGTGTCAAAGGCCTACAAATAAGTGGAGGACAGCAACTAACCCTTTATTTATTTGTGACTTTTGACACGTAATGAAGACTTTGTACTCCTCTATTCAAATAAACGTGAATGTTTAGAATCATGAGAGCACAACTTACTGCATTGTGAAGGATCTCTGTAGAAATAATGTCTACCCTGAACCTTTTGCTCTCTGGCGTCTGCCACACATACATGCCTCAATACTCCATGCTTACAATCACTGACAGCTTTCTAATCACCAGATCTTATGATTTTTTCAGAGTCCAGAAAGCCAATCTTTTAGAAAATTAAATATAAGGCATTTATTTTTACTGACAACAGTAACTAGGAAATACTAAACACGTGGTAATAAATAAGCATCATCTGCTGATTGTGTCTTTGAATTGGGAAATGATTAGCCAGAACACTTTACAACTTCAAGGGGCTCAAGGGGCGAAGGGCAGAGAGGGTTAATGGGAGAAAAAGGAAGGAGTGGGTAACAATGTTTGACAAGAAATATACTTACTACCTTACTATAACCCCTCTATACAGCATCTTTACAACAAAATACAATATAATTTTAAAAAAGAATCCATCAGCTTGAAGAGCTGTATCTCATTGCATGTTAAAACAGAGCAAATGCATTTTTTTCTTAAAATTGTTGCACTATATGAAATGAATATGCCATTCCTCCATTCACATCCATCCACTTTCAGAGTAAAGTTTGATAATTATTTGCTTTGATAATTTCATGATTGTTACCTTAGATATTATCATTTTAAGACTGTGAAGGAAAGCCACCTTTCATGAGAACTTTGATAAGCCAAGAGAAAGATGAAACATAGAAAACAGAAAATTCTGAACATACTATGCATGTAACTTGTCATCTCTCTCCAGTTCCTGTATAAATAACATAATCAATTTTTGTTGAACAGGCTAAATTATGTCACAGTCCGTGATAATTAAGCCAAAGCTAAAAAAGTCTCAACTGATAGTTCATTTGATGATTCCATCCAGAAGAAATTTTAGAGAATGGTCATTTATTTTAAGCTCTAAAAATATTAAATGGACTCAAATTAGCAATAGCCATGATGATTTAAATTATCTACAAACAACTCAACTTCAATCAAAGAGTAATACTACACAATATCTGCCTTTGATGACAGCTCAAGTATCAACCAAAATAAAATCATATTTTTTAACTGACAAGGAAATAATAAACAATGATAAGGAGTTTACAGACACTTTGGAGAAAGGTGTACATATTTTTCCAAAATTTGATCATGTGAACAATTTTAGAAACACTGAGACTTTAGTAAAGAAGATTTTTTAAACACTAATATAGTATTTTAATGGGAATATGACTTAAGAATGTGTTACTTCTGTAAAGAATTAAGTTTTCATGACAAATTTACTAATTAATCAAATTAAACAAGATTCTCAAATCATTTTGTAATCTAATTTATGAACTCCTTATGGAGTTCAGAAATGCTGGTGAGTGTGTTAAAGAATGGTGCAATTCATCCAGTATTTGTAATTATCTGAAATTTTTAGCAATATGCTGTTCTAAAATCCAATCTTGATGTTTTAGAATCTGTTCTGATGACATACTGATAAAATAAAACTTCTAATTTTTTAGTACTATTGTTCATACAGAAGCTATTCAATGTAAACATTTGTCAAAATACTTATTCAATTTAATAGAGTAGTAGATCTTGATTTTGTGCTTATTTTTCAATCTCTCCAATACTCCTGTTAAAAAACCTGAAATATAAAAAAAGTACATAAACAGAAGAGGTTTAATGGCATGAGAAGAAATTAAAATGGGAACAAGCAACTACCCGGAATATAATATGAAGGGCAGGAATAAAATAATCTTTTTCTGCATGTGAATTTGATGAAACGTTGAATGGAAACTGAGTATTCCACCTGGATCTTGACAATCCAGAAAACAGGCACTTCAAAATGGCATTCAGTAGATGTTGCATAAATGAGCCAAAGATGTCCTTTGTATATTGGCTCCTAGAATTTTTTTTTTGAGCCTATTGAGGCTCCAAAAGGCTCAAAAGGCGGAAAAGGCTGCTCAGAGTGAAAGCAAATTTCTACACACACCGTTGTTTTAAACATAGTCCAAGTGAAGATACTATCAGCCATTAGAGCCTATGTGTTTTACATATGACTCAAAACTTCTCAATATCTAATTGTGATAGATAAAATTAATCTTAGCATTTTAAAACTCTAGGTCATTACTTCCATTCAAGCACATTGATTCAAATACTCTCCACAGTACTTCTGAGTAAAGATATTGAGATATATCCTTTTTGTTCCCCATTACTTTCGATCTCAGAGGTTCTCTTGACCTCCTTGTATTCTGAATAGTGGCCTCTTATCATAGTCGGTGGATAGTGTGTTCATGCAAAATCATCATCAAAGGGATGTATAATTAGCACACATCTGTGATACTGCCACCTGGTGGCCCAATTTTAGTCCTTGCCCAATTAGGGATTTGCTCAAATACTAGGTGGTTCCTGTGAGGATGGATGATCATAGTTGCAGGTACTGAGCTCAACTTAAAATACATCCTGTGCTGGTAGCTTTAGTGTGGCCTTGTTTGTGATCATTTGGGTAAATGCCCAAAAGTGGGATTGCTGGGTCGTTGGGGAGCTCTATGTGGAGTCTTTTGAGGAACCTCCATACTGCTTTCCAAAGTGGTTGAACAAGTTTACATTCCCACCAACAATGAAGTAAGGTTCCTTTCTGTCCACATCCCCTCCAGCATCTGTTGTTGTTAGAGTTCTTGATTTTTGCTGTTCTAACTGGAGTGAGGTGATATCTCAATGTTGTTTTGATTTGCATTTCTTTTATGGCTAGGGATGTTGAACATTTCTTCATGTGTCTATTGGCCATCCTTCTTTCTTCTTCAGAGAAGCTTCTCTTTAAGTCTTTCGCCCACTTACTTATTGGGCAGTTGTTTCTTTGAGGATTTGTTGTTGGGTGGTTTAATTTTTTGAGTTCCAAGTATATTTTAGATATGAGACCCTTGTCCGTTGTATGGCTAGTAAAGATCTTCTCCCAGTCCGTGGGCTTTCTATTGATCTTGCTAGCTATGTCATTTGCCCTGCAGAAGCTCTGCAACCTTATACAATCCCATTTGTCCAGCCTTTCTTTGATTTGTTGTGTTTCCGCCTTCAAAAAATTCACATTTGTGTAGTATTTCTTGAAGAATTACTTCTCAGTGAAAAGGACATTTGAAAGAAACAATGAATTAATGAAATAAAAGAAATAGCTATTCATTC
Organism: Dipodomys spectabilis; assembly: GCF_019054845.1. Taxonomy (NCBI): domain Eukaryota; kingdom Metazoa; phylum Chordata; class Mammalia; order Rodentia; family Heteromyidae; genus Dipodomys; species Dipodomys spectabilis. Next base: position 16,612,878 of record NW_024870709.1, read on the forward strand.
TTTTAAATTTTGTGATAATAAAAAAGAGAAAATTTTTTTTTTTTTTTTTTTTTTTTAGGGCTGACACCATGATTTATCTTTTTTTTTTTTTATTTTATTTTATTTTATTTTATTTGAAAACATACTGTACAGAGGGGTTACAATTACATGGGCAGGAAAATGCATACATTTCTTACCAAGCATTGCAGCCTCCTCCTTTGTTTACCCTTCACCTCCCTTCCCAGCATCCCCCCTCCCCCCCCACCCAATCATACCCCCCCTCCCTCCCCCCGACCGACATTGTAAAGCTGGTTTTGACATGACATTTTGTACTTCTCATTGTTGCAACAGGTCCACCTGAATCCTTAAACGACTTGTTTGTCCCCGTCTCCTCCACATGTTATACTGACATCCAATATAGTGAAAGCAGGGGTTACACTGTGGGGGAGGGACATACAAAGGAACAAAGAAATAATATTATAAATGCGTTAGAAACACATGCATGAATGAAACAAAAACATTAAAATACATATTTGAGGGTTCGTTTTCCTAACATCACATTCTCTGACTTTTTCCGCTTGACTCATACCTATACTAGATATTGCAAATAAGGGAAACCATGGGACCTATGTTTCTTTGGGCCTGGCTTACTTCACTTAATATAATTTTTTCCAAGCCTTTCCATTTCCTAACAAATGGGGCAATGCCATTCTTTCTGATGGAGGCATAGAATTCCATTGTGTATATATACCACATCTTCTTGATCCATTCATCTACTGAGGGGCATCTGGGTTGGTTCCATATCTTAGCTATGGTAAATAATGCTGCAATAAACATAGTTGTGCTGGTAGCTTTAGTGTGGCCTTGTTTCTCTGAAGAAGAAAGAAGGATGGCCAATAGACACATGAAGAAATGTTCAACATCCCTAGCCATAAAAGAAATGCAAATCAAAACAACATTGAGATATCACCTCACTCCAGTTAGAACAGCAAAAATCAAGAACTCTAACAACAACAGATGCTGGAGGGGATGTGGACAGAAAGGAACCTTACTTCATTGTTGGTGGGAATGTAAACTTGTTCAACCACTTTGGAAAGCAGTATGGAGGTTCCTCAAAAGACTCCATATAGAGCTCCCCAATGACCCAGCAATCCCACTTTTGGGCATTTACCCAAAAAAGAGAAAATTTTGAGCATAACAAAACAATTCTGATTAAATTTTATAATGTTTTAAGATAGCCACATCTTGATTTTCCTAAGGTAAATTATTACTTCCCAAATCTCTACATATAGCGTGTGTTAGTCACTTTTCATCACTGTGAGAAAATACCTGACCTGATCCACTTGAAAATACAAAATATTTGTTTTGGCTCTGGATTCAGAGGTTTCACTCCATGATCTTCTGGTTTCACCACATTGGCCCTGAGCAATGCAGACAATTGTGGGAGAATGTAAGAGAAATGGCAGCCAGGAAGCAGAGGAGCTTAAAAGGAAGTATCCAGAAAGAAAAAAATGCATATTTTATTATATGTATACAGATATGCACATGTATCTATACACGTTTATGTATATATATATATATATATATATATATATATATATATATATATATATATATATATATATATATATATATATATATACGTATGTGTTTATGAGCTCCATAAATCCATGTCCTAGAGACCAATTCCTCCATATTGCCTCCACCTCCAGATAGCCAGACCATTAAGTTATACATTTCCCAGTGGGTAAATCCATTGATGAAATTAACACCTTCTTAATCCAGTCACCTCTAATTAGTGCAAACATCTGGTACCAAGCCTTCAATGCATAAGGTTTATACGAAGACCCTTGTAAACAACCATGCCTTTCAGACTCTTCCTTCATAACTCAAATTTCCATTAGTCTATCTCTTGTAGGCCCCAAATCGCAAGAATTTCCATGTGACTCAAAAGTACAAGTTCACATTCTCTTGTAAAACTCAATGAATTTTACTCCTTAAGCCCTATAAAAATCAAGAAACCTTTGATTCTCTGCATCTGGCTTATTTCACTTAATATATTTTTTTCCAAGTATCCCCACTTTCTTACAAATGGCACAATATCATTCTTTCTAACACATAAGTAGGATCTCATTGTCATTGTGTATATATACCACAGTTTCTTGTTCCATTCATCTATTGAGGGTGAAGGAAGCCAGACCCAAAGAAACAGAGATTGCATGGTTCTTCTCATTTGAGGTAGAAAGACTATGCTTATAAATCTGTAAATAAACATACTGAGTGATATGCAAGTGATTACAGGTAAGTTAATATAATATAGTGCACTCTACCAAGAGCTCAAATAGTATAAACCCTTAGAAAGACTAGATCAAAGCCCAACAAAGAGCACCAAGAAATAGGTGCATTCAAGGCGGGTGTGGAGTTAAGGGGAGAAGGGTAGATGGATGAAGGGGAATAAAAGGAGGAAGAATGCAGTCAATAATTCATTTTATATATCACAAACTTAAAAATGAGATAGGGGTAGGTTGAAGGTGTGAAAAGTAGAAAGTGAGAATATTGAAAGAGGTGACATTGTTAAAGATACATTGCATGTATAAACTGCTTTGTTAAATGTTACCTCCACTGAACAACTACTTAATTAAAAAATAAAATAAAAATCAAGAAAAAAAGTTATATCTCCAATTAGGAACTTTCATAAATGTTCCCATTTAGAAAGGGGAGATAACATTACAGAAAAGAAGGGATGGATACACGGCAAGACTAAAATTCAGAAGGGACATATTGAGCCTTACTTATTCATATTTCCCCAGATCTCTAGACTTCCTACTTAGTGAGTAGTGATGTCGTGCTAGAGTTTTTGGGGTGTTCTGTGTTTGGATGAACTTTTCCGAGTTGAGATTATCAAAAGGTTGCATAGATAAATCCACAGTTGTGTGGTAATACCAACAATAATCAAATTCTTGTCCACAATGTCTTGCAGAAACCCTCTGTCCGTGTGTACCTTCTAGGCTGACAGCAATGTCCACTAGAGGCATTACAAGAACCCTTAATGGTTTGGGAGCCCCATCCTTGTGATCTTGTCCATTATAGTCCATTTGGCCTCTCTCCCGTTGCTGACTCTGCCTGTGCCTTCAACTCTCCTTAGAAGACATTCCATTTTCCTAAGGCCAATAACATACTGAGATCTCCATCACAGTTTAAACGTCATTCTCTCAGCTTCTCACAGAACTCCAATTTTGCTTTGCATTGCTTGTAAACACTCATAAAAGCTTACTTTTGAAATATGGTTATAGACGGACTTCCATGACCTCAGGGATCGTAAATTCTGAATACCCACAAAAACCAACATCATGAATAATCTGAAGGTCTGATGCAAGATCAAATAGTACCCGGACTCAACTATCTCTGTTTATTTGAGACTCACAGCAAAGGGAAAATGTAATTATAATTTCACCCTTTCATTGAATGGTTTTAATTATGTTTCTGATACTTGAAATACAAATTTCAGGAAAATACAAAAATTAATACTAGACAATGATAAAAAAAAAACATAAATCAAGGAAATAAAATATGTAGAAATTCCCACTAGATTAGAATAAGTTTCTAGCTTAGACATAGAATTTATTGATACACTGGCAGATGAAGTTATTGTATTTCCTGGAAACACATTGAGAATTATAATTATTCTCAACTAGGTACTTGTAACTTTTGCCTGTAACCCTGGCCACCCATGAGGCTGATACCTCAGGATCATGGCTCAAAGCCACCCTGGCAAAAAATTGTTGAGACTCCATCTCCTAAATCAGAAGTGAAGGTCTGGGTGAGAGAATGGGATCATGAGGTAGAATACCAGCCGAAAAAGGAAAACTAGCAAAAACAAAGCTCTGAGTTCAATTCTTCATATCAGTAAAAAAGAAATAATTTAAAAAAACAAGGACTCATGATTCTACAAGTAACAGAGATCCCATTGATAATTGTCTTAATGAGTTATATTGTAAAGGAAATCATGATTAAGAAGACCCAAAATTGCAGAAGGAATATAGCCATGATTTAATTGGGCTTTTGTTGGTATCTGGTATATTTTGCCTTTTTATTCCAAAATGTGTGTTTCATTCTTTTTCCCTTAGTCTGACATCTTTCATTGTGTAGAAAATTGTAACAGTTCTAACCTTCATATGAGTATATCACTTTTCCAATAATCCAAAATTAATCTTTTCTTTCAGCCTAAAAGGACAAGCTCTACTATATATTTACCCACCGTTGTGGGTACCAATATAAAAATATCAATTATTAAAAGAAAATCATGACCTTTCTCTGAAACTAGAATGGAGACAGCTTCTGAGAAGAGCAAGAAGATTGCAGGAAATTACATTTTTGGTATACTTAAGTAGAAAAAGCAAAAAAATAAATAAGTGCTAGGAAGGCAAACAACAATTGGCTACTAGTTGGAATGAAACTCTGGGGAGCTAAATGGCCTCAACTACAGAGAAATTTAATTCATGTCTTACAGCCAGAGATATAGTTCCTACAAGATCTGTGCAGTGAAAGTGAATAAAAGACAAACTAACTGCTTACATTTTCCCCAGAGATTGGTAAGACATGCAAATACTTCTTATGACCTAGTTGAAAGTATAAAGACTGCTAAGAACAGAATTCACTGAAGAATAAACGCAGGTATTGACTTTGCAGTCTGAAGAATTACACTGCCAGTTAATTTACAGCTAAACCATATCTCTTATGTGAATGTTAGGACGTTGATTAGAAAAGACTGGAGTCTTGTTAATTGCAATAAGGACACTGATGATTAATTAAAAGACATGAAATAGACTGATCCCCAAAACTCCAATAAAGCATGCCTAACTGCATTCCTCTGGAAATTCAGTATTGTCCCTGGCTTAAAAGAGTGTCTTTAGGTAAAGAAGAAAGCATAATTTCGTTGGTTCATGGATTGAGTACTTGAGGAATTTAAATAAATGGAAATTCAAGGTGGAGGTTTTCTGGTTTTTTTTTTTTCTTTTACTTTGAGTGAGGTAGGAAATTAAGGTAAATTCATAGAGACTCAAAAAATCAGGTTTGCTTATCTATCACATATGAGGGAAACCATGCATTCTTTGTATCTGTGGATCTGGCTTACTTCACTTAATATATTTTTTCCACATCTTTCCATTTCCTGATAAATGGTACACTGTCATTCTAATGGATGAATAAAATTCCATTTTGTATATTTACAACATTTTCTCAATCCATTTGCCCAGAGAGCTATCCAGGCTGATTCCATATTGTGGCTATGTTAAATAGTGCTGCAATGAACATGGTTCTGCTGATGGCTTAACTATAAGCATGTTTATGTTCTATTGGAAAAATGACCAGAATTGGGATTGCAGGGTCATAGGATAGTTCAATGTTTTGCTCTTTAAGGAACCTCCATATTGCCTCCCAGAGTAGTTAAACAAGCCTACATTCCCATCAATAGTTCCCTTTCGGCTTAATCTTTGCCAGCATTTATTGTTGTTACTTTCCATGATCGTGGCCAATCTCACTGGGGTGAGAGAGAAAACATTTCATTATATCTAGAGATGATGAACATTCCTTCATGTGTGTCTATTGGTTATGTTCATTTTTTTGGTGAAGTCTCTCTTTAAGTCATTAGCCCATCTTATTAATAGGGATGTTGTTTCTTTGAAGGTTTAATTTTTTTCTATAAATGTTTTAAAATATTTTTTTATTTTTATTTTTTATTGTGAAAATACTGTGAAGGTTTAATTTTTGAGTGTTGGATTTTTTGAGCTCTAAAAATATTCTGTATGTTAGGCCTTTGATTGATGTACAACTGGTAAAAGAAAAAAAAAATTTGTCCCAAATTGTGGGTGTTCTGTTTAGCTTGTTAGCCACATCCTTTGTGATGTAGAAACTTTTAAGTTTGATACAATCCCATCTATCAAGTCTTTCCTTGATTTTTTTTTTTTTGACGAACTCTATGGAGAGTTCAAATGATATTTTTTTTAACATTAGGTCAAATCTAACAAAATAAGCAGCAGAAAATGCTTACATGCAATCAATAGGGGTAGGGTTAAAAAAAGGAGAGGAGTCAAGGAAGGAAGAGGAGAAAGGCGAAGCATACAGTCAACAATTCACTGTATATACCACATTTTTTAAAATAAGGGAAGGCAAGGGGGGGTGGTTGAAGAGGGAGAGAATGTTGAAAGGGTAAAACTGATCAAGGTGCATTCCATTCATAAACTGCTTTGTTAAATGGTATTTATTTTGTCTAAGTGCTTAAAGATATTTTGTTACACAGTTATAACAAATTTTCTATTAAACATTTCCAGCAAATTTGTAGAAATAAAATATGTAAAAAAGTGAGGAAATTTTCATAAATCCTGAATTCGTTGAAATATGGAGCCTATGAAATGATGGTAATGTTGAAAATTGTATGTGGGCCTATTGATGATCCATTCTAAATGACACTGAAAAGGTAAATGGCTTGAATCAGTGAACTCTATGACTTATTTTAGCATGACCACATGGTACAGAGGCTGGAAGGAAGGAGCAAGTTTGGAAAATAGTTACTAATCTTTCAAGAATTTGAAGTAGAATGAGTTTGTACATTTCAAAAGGAGAAATTAGCATTAGACAATTGTATCTCACATAAGTGTTAAAGAACATTTATTTGAGGAATTTTTCTCTATTACAGAGTAATAGAGTTCAGATTGATTGTGCTGTGTATTTCAGTTTGCCTTGCAAATCATAACCAAACTGATGCCAAGGATAAAGACTATGATATATTTAGAACAAAAAGAGAATTACTCCAAGAGTATCCTGGATGCTGTACTGATTAATCAATTTTCCTTGAGCACTGAAAACATCTGACTATATTTATATGAAACCACTCACAGATTAGAACAGGCTGTTTATTTGGATCCTTCAAAATAGCAATGATTACTTGAAAGTAGGTGACAAGATATAAGCAAAATGCCAGATGCTAGTGGCTGAATGTATGTGTCAAATGGTACAACTCTACTCAAGGCAGTAAGCAAGCCAATCAAGGCTTACACCAGTAATGTTTATTTTACTCTCTGCCTCCTCAACTAGCTAGCTAGTGTTATAGATATGAACCACAGGTACCTGTCTATAATCATTACTAATTCTTGACAGCATATACCAAGGCCCCTCTCACTCTTCATGTAGTATAAATTTGAGGTGTATGTGTTTCAGTTTTACCTAGTGTCTTTATAGGATGAAGCCTAGTAGCATCTAGTTGCCTTATCTGACATGGAACAAAAAATTTTCTTCTGTCCCCTGCCTTCTCGAATATACTTCAGGCTGTTGTATTCTTGTCACTAAGTCAACTTTGTTCTGGAAAATACTGAAGTGCTTCTTTTATGAAAGAAAAGGAGACAACTTCATTTAAATACTTCATTTCTGCCTTACAATGAGTAAGTGGATTAAAATGTACATATATATGTGTGTGTGTGTGTGTGTGTGTGTGTGTGTGTGTGTGTGTGTGTGTTATATGTGTGTATAATGGAATTTTACTCATACATTAGGAAAAATGATATTATGTCATTTGCAGGGAAAAGAATGGACTTGAAAAAAATTAAGAAAACCAAAGCAGATTCAGAGACATAGACTATGTGTTTTTTTCTCACATGTGGAAGTTAAATCTAAATTGTAAACTTGTACGAAAACATATATAGTGTCATATGCACACATGCATAAATTGACTAATGTATATACACTGGAGTATTCCAATAGGATAACTCCTTTCAAAAGTTAACTTTTAGTTTAATAAAATGAATATGAAGAAGATGAAACATCATGTATTGGGAAGAGTGAGATCAAGTGCAAGGAGCAAATGAATGGAAAGGCCAATGGTAGAAAATAGGGTTATATATTCAATGTACATATGTGGCTTGAGAGACTGGATGGGTTTAGGAGATATGGGGAGAATAAAGGAGAGGTGGCATTGAGTAAGATATTTCATATGCATAAATTGAGATATTCATTTGAAACACACTTTATAATGACTTTAAGGTAATAAAGAATATAATTTAAGGAAGTTCTTTTATCAACATTCAGAATTTCTTTTCTTTCAGCTTTGCTACTGTTATCCACATGCTGACTAAATGTCATCTATTCTTTTATAGTTACTCTCACCAGTTTTTTTTTGTCTTGGCTGGGCTCTAATTACCATCCCATCTTTGTTCCAAGTAGCTTTAATTTAAAGCCATTATTCTATCCCCACTAATGCAGACTTTTGAGTTGGTGATCTAATGATATGGAAAGTATTTAGAATAACTTACTTGGTTGTTATAGCTATAACAAAGAAGAACTACCCCCCCATTGGGGTAAATCAGCAAACACATTTTTAACTATTTATTTATTTTATTAAGGTATTTTATTATCCTTAATTGGTGTACAAAGGAGTTGTAGTTAATGAATTTATGAATACATCATACCTTTTTAAAAATGTGGTTTAAGTCAGAATTCCTATAAAGACTAAATATCTTAATGTTTTATATTAATATATTAATATTAATTAATTTTAATGTTTTATATATTGTTTCATATATAAATATACAAAACACAACTTTAACAAAAGTATCTCTATTAAATTACATTCTAGACATGCCTGCCATATTGTGAGTTTTCTCTGTCGCTATACTTCTGTTTGTATATCTCTAGCTTTATCTCCATATATATATATATGTGTGTGTATGTGTGTGTGTATTACATATATGTGTGTATATAGAGAATGCACATACGTATGTTTGTGTATATATCAAACATGCATATATGCAATGTATACATATGCATAGATGTATATGAAATAATTACACATATTATTATATGTTATTAATATGTCCCAAAATATTATGTATTTAATCATGTCTACTCTGACAAATCTATCACATAAATGCATTTTTTTCTTTTTTTTAATCATCATTCTTTATTCTATGGGTAGTAAACAATCATAAGAATTCTAGAAATTTTAGAATTAAATGCCTTTTATGTGAAAGAGTTTTCTAAAGCAGAATAATAAAGATTTTCTTAAAGGCAGGAAAGAAGAATGGCGTAATTGAAGGGTCAGAGGGAAGCGTAGCTCCAGTCGAAGGATTGAAGGAAACTGAGATAGGCAGCTCTGGCCTGATCCACAGCTGTGGGGGCATGGACAGGCCTTTTGTGATTAAGGCAGGCAATTTAGTGGCTAGGGATTTTGAGCTTTGACATTTCAGTGCCAATCATAACCAGAGAGTATGTACCCCCAACAGCTGGGATCCTTATAATACCTTCAGGGAACAAACTTTTTTTCCTTGCAAGAACTTAATCCCTACTCAACTACTTTCTGGGCCAAAGGTTTCTCTAAGGCTTTACAGAAAAACTCATACTTAAAAAAAAATAAAAAAAAATAAAAAGGCATTTAACCATCTTACCCATCCACCCCTTTTCAATTCTTTCTGACCTTTAAAAGTTGGTTGCTCATTCAGTTATTGTATAAGTCACAGTATGTTCAATAATCTAAGGAATAGGCTATTTTATAACTTAAAGGAATATCAGAGAATTTTATAGCCTTCATCACTTTCTCTGTTCATTGGAAAAGTATGATTTCTGGAGTTTGTTCATATTGATTATATTTTAGTTGAAAGATAGTAAACAAAATATATTTTTAAAGTGGGTATAAAAGCTAATTATAAATTAATAAATATTAGCATATGAAATAGATTTTGCTGGCTCTAATTTCCATTAAATGAAAAGTATCAAATAATTGTATTTTATATTCACAAATAATTGCTGTGGACTAAACTATACTGCCATTTCAAATGTCTTCTTAATGTTCCATCTTACATTTCCTAATGAAACAATCTACTCTCAAGGATTAATGAATTGTTCTTTGTTTATGTTTAGGATACCAAATATCTATATAGTGCAATACAGATACGTCTCAAGAAAATATTTTCAACTGTTTTTATTAGAACTTAGATTAAAATAAAATATTAAACTAAAATCTTCTCGTCATATATCCATATTTCAAGTTCACATGCATATAATTGCCATGTTAAAATTATCTTTGCAAAATAATATTTAATTAGTCTTTGTTTTACCTATTAAAAATAAAATTCGTTAAAATAATATATGACATTGTTCAAATAATTTGCTAATTAGCCCTCATTGGTAGAACAATACATAATGTCATATACTGTAGACCTTAATAGTTTTTTTTGTTTGTTGTTTTGTTTTTCTAATCATGCACATAAGCTTGACCTATTTCCCAGGCAAATTGTTTGAGAGGGGCCTCTAAAATTGGGGGTGAAGACAGTTCTACACTCCAGTCTAAGTGACACTCCTGCTTCAGAAGCCCTTCTTTTGGTAAGGGTGAAAAGTAACCTGAAGAAATTTTCTTGCTTCTCTTCGGTATTGAATGACCATCTGACAGGTGTGGACAGTGCGAACAAGTTTCCAGTGACATAGTGCCCAAGACTTGCCTGCATTCCATGAGGATTGTAAGAAGGAAGTCCATGCTTCTCAACCGCACCTGCCCAGAATTCAGACTCACCAGAATGGAGCTGGGTAGCATGAAACAATGCTGACATTCTCCTCCTCTGAGGAAGAAAGCCAGGCACACTGTGGTATTGTAATCGATACGTGTCAATCTGCAATGGACATTGCACCTTCACAAGGTAGAAGATGTCGGTTTGTACAGTGGCAGAATCATCACCAACGAGGTTTATCTGAAGTATGATTATTTTAAGCAAAGGAGATTGGACAATCATGTTTAATAGTTATTTGGAATTGTGGAAGAACAAGAAAATCTGTTTGGGATGGTCTTTCTTAGAAAAACTGGCACAGAGAGGGTAATAGAGAGGGTGAAATTGCTTGGAAAATGGTATGGAGTTGTAACAATAGAGTCTCCCGCCTGTAAAATTGATACAAATCAATTAGAAAAGAAACTTACAACCAATAAATTGCAAGGTGATTGGAAGTAGTCTCAGTTCAAAATCACTGACTCAGCCGCGTGCCTGTGGCTGAAGTCTGTAATCCTAGCTACTCAGGAAGCTGAGATCTGAGGATCACCGTTCAAAGCCAGCCCAGGGAAGGAAAGGCTGTGAGATTCTCATCTCCAATAGACCACTAGAAAACCAGAAGTGGCGCTGTGGCTCAGGTGGTAGAGCCTGGCCTTGAGCAGAAGAGCTGAGGGACAGTGCCCAAGCCCAGAGTTCAGGCCCCATGACCGGACCCCCCCCCCCAAAAAAAAAAAAAGAAAAAAGAAAACGCTCACAAGCATTACAGTTGTATCTCTTTATAAGTATTTTTATATGTTTTACTAGGTATGTTTCTCAGTGCTGCTCATACCATCATGCCTGGAGATGACAAATATTTACATTTAATGCAGTTAGTGGATTTTCTTTCTTTCTTTCTTTCTTTTTTTTAGTGTTACTGAGTGTTGAATTCATAGCCTTCTGCGGGGACAGCAGCTACTTTCTCTGCTGCTTGAGTCCAACATACCCGAATTTTTTTCTCTAGTTTGTGTTTCAGACACAGCCTCCTGCTATGGCGCTGAACCTCTATCCTCTCACCTGTGTATCCCAAGTATCTCTTATTACAGATCTATTCCACCATGCCCAGACTCTATCATTGCTTCCTATAACTTTAGTTCTTGAATCTGTGTCTTTGCTTAGCCTGTCCTTGTACCCAACATTTACACTATTACTATTTAGGATCTACCCTGATCTTCAAAGTCTTCCAGTAAAACTTCCACAACTCACTAGATGGGCAATGATGGTTTTTGACTCTTACACCCTTTTTATTTCCATATTTATGTTTGTCCCATAATATTGGTACTATTCAATAATTATTTTATTTAGTTGTTACCACAATTCAAGTAAAAACTCTTTCAGAGTGAGACTACAATTCATATTTTTAAAAAAAATCCTAACAGAAAACACAAGCAAGTGAGAGGATTTGCCAGAAAGCATTGACTATTCTCCAGATGACTCAAATCAACCCATAACTTATATATCCCAAAGTTAAAACCATAATTAATAGCAAAGATATACATTTTACTTATATACATTTATATACTCATGCAATGCACACATTTATGCATATATACACATGTGTGCATATATGTACATATATTCAAAAATAAATATACCATTTCCTGAAAACTGGAAAGTGTCATGCAGAGATATGTAGAACATGAATCAAAGAGATTTAGGAACTTAGGCTTTATAGCAAGCTCAGGAACTGTATTACACTCCTGTTCACAACACAATACATAAATGGGCACAAATAGGCAGACCGAGCATACTGGAGGAGAAGATTTGCTAAAATACTAATTAAGCTTAACAAAATGAGGATGAGAGACAACCCTTCATTCTGCCTAAATAATTCAGGTTGAGAGGGAAAAAAAGCAAAACTAATGTGTCTTAAAATGAATGAACTTTACAACTTTGGCATGTGGGGGGGGGGGGGGGAATGAGAAGGGATGGGAAGGAGAAACAAAGGAGGAGGCAACAATGCTTGATAAGAAATGTACTCATTACCTTGCTCATGTAACTGTAACCCCCCTGTACAGTATTTTCACAATAAAAAAATTGCAACTCAAAAAAAAGAATGAATTTTTAAAAAAATCTTTTTTATTAATTAAAAGGAAGAAATACATTTTGTGCATATGCTTTTAAGGAGTAATTTATCACTAGGTGTTTTATTTTTCTTTTTATTGTTATGGAACAAGTACATACTTTCTAGCAGGATATAAACAAGAAACCATAAAGATAAGAGTTGCTTAATATTTTAAACATTGTTAAAGTATAAAAATAGTTATAAAGACCAAGAATATATAAAATTTTGTATAAAACATTTATTACACGATTAGAAGAAATATTTTCTCAATATATAAATACTGTTTAATTAAGCAAAACATTAACCAAATAAAAGCAAAAAAATGAAACATAACAATAGATTGTACTATGTGGCTGCAATAGCTTCTTCTCTAATTTTTTTTTCTTCTCCCATTTTGGAATCTTGAATTTTACTTTGGCCCTGTAATGTAGGTTTTCAATCAATCCCCTTAGGGATTTGTTGTCTCACCTAAATATCCCATTTCTGAGAAGAAGCATTAATATCATTTTATGTCTTGGGAGGGACTTTTTGCATTGCTTCCCAATGATGAGAAACACAAGTCTATGTAGTGAATGTCTGTTACTTGGCTTCCAAAATCAGAAAAAGTATAGATCTGTGCTCAGTAAAGAAAACAAAACAGTAGACTTGTGTATTTGTATAACATGATAATACATATTCAATTTGTACTCTGTCAGAGAACACTAAAATACAAGATTATTTTATCACAGTGAAGGATGAGCTGTATAAACTTAAAAAAACACTTCAAAGTAATAAAAGTTATGATCAATCTAATTCACATCAATGGATGGATTTAAAAGCATATATATATATTCTCTAATCAAATTGCTTAATATATAGATGTATATATATATGGGTCCTAAGAAGACTAAGAATTATAAAATACTGTTGGCATGAATTTAAAGTTGTGCCATTTCTTCTTTTTACAAAATTGTGAATTCTGAATATCATGAGCACTTGTCTATTTGAAACTCAAATCACGTATGCAAAGATATACATGATGTGGCAGTCTTTGCAGGGACCTTTTAAGAAGAAAACATGGGGAAAGAAAAGAAAAAAAGAGAGAATACAATATTAAAGTACAAGAGTAGGGTAAAACTGTTAATGGAAAAGCATTTCAGCTGTATAGATAATTGAGGAGTATGTAATGATATTCTGTTAATATAAAATAGGTAACAGAACAGCATCACAAATAACATTGTTTTTAGTGCTGAGATGTACATAGAAATTATATATGAAAAATATCTCAAAACATTTTAAAGTTTGTGTTAAGCTGCCAGTGCTATAGTGATTCAATTTCTATATATTACTATTTGCTATTTCTTGTAAATATTTGCATTAAATTATGTATTAATCTTAAAGTTAGAAAGCATGTAAATGTGAAATGGTTAAATTTAAAGTGTGTTTATAAAGAAGTTTGAGCTGAGTTGGGGAATTTGGGTCTCACACCACCAGTATGCTGCCTGTCCCTGCACCCATGAGACTCTGCCGCCACCTGTGGCAGAAAGCATAAATTGAAAATGAAGGCATTAGAAGATGAAAAATAACAGAGAAAGAGGCTCTGGAACTGAAACTAGACAGTTGTTATCAGGGAAAATCATCCAAAGCCATGCAAACAATCTTGAATTACCTGAGGATACTTCATAATAAATATGTAGATTTATTGATGGATTCATGAGGCATTAGATAGAAAAGTAATCAGTTTTTCCTAAGAAGAATAGCTTTTTAAGAAGCTGTTTCTCCATTGCAAATAGTATGGATCCCATATGACAACAAACATTTATTTTTTAAAAAGCAAATTATAACCCTAGGCTGGATTCATATTGGTGGCTCTAACCTTTATCTTTTGAAGTTCATAAAAATTTCCTGCATTTATAATATAGGCAATCTCAGGGCTTTCTGTTTTTTGCTCCTTTGGATGTGATTTCACATACAGATATATTTTAGTGTTTTACAGGAGCAAACACAATCAGTTAGGAAGAGACTTCCAATCCAGTGTTTGCTAGATTTAGGTATACGGAGTCTCCTACTTTTTCCCTTTTATCCCTATTACTACATTTCCCAAGGCCTGCTGAGGTAGATAGGGTTAGCTTAGAAATTTTTCAATTTTGTGTACCCATCACTGACAGAATTGTTGAGTAATCACTAAAGGGAACCACGGGGAGTAGTTTCAAGCTTCAGTTTCTGTCATGGGAAAATATTAATCATAAGTTGTCGGATACAGAAACATCATTTTTTAAAGCTATGATTTAAAAGAGCACAATCAACTAGTTGAAAGCAGAGCGCTTTTGCTCTGCTTTCATAATACATAAAATAATTATCTTGGTCGAAACTAATGTTAAACATTATATTTTCCCTTCTACTGTTTAAAAACATCCCAGAATGTAATAACAGAAAAATAAGAATCTGATTGTGTTGAAATATTGTCAGAAATATTGGAGATACAACAAAACAGAAACTTAATCAAAATACAGTGACAATCACATGCATCTTGGATATTTTATAGAGTTCATACTGTTAACATAAGATATGACATTGCAGATATTTATCCTGTGTCCTAGTTACAAAGGACTTACATATTTGTAAGTAACTCCTCTGTCAAACAAAGAAAATAAAACTAAAATTTGAATCAAACTTTTATAAGAGTAAGGAAGTGGTTTGCTCCACAGATGTTGATTTTTGCTCTTGAAGATATACACGTGATTTGTCTGAGGAAATAATGATGACAGCATCCTAGATAGCCTGTGACACTCAAGAAAATTACACAATATTAAGAATAAGGGTCACGGTAGTGTTTTCATTTTATATTTATTTATAACAACCCCAAGCTTGCTCACATATTGTTGTTGTTGTTTCGGTTAAGTCATGGGGCTTGAACTATGCGCCTGGGCGCTGTCCCTGAGCTTTTAAGGTCAAGGCAAGTGCTCTACCAATAGAATCACAGAGCTACTTCCCGTTGCCTTTTTATTTTTTAATACATATTTTTATTGTAAATATACTGTTCACAGGAATTACAGTTACATGAGTAAGGTAATGAGTACATTCTCTATTGAGCATTGTTACCCCTTTTGTTTTTCCCCTACCAATCCCTTCCCTCCCCACCTCCCAACTTCTCCCTCCCCTCCTCACAAGCTGTAAAGTTCATTTACAACATAATGTCTTGTACATCTCATTGCTACAATGGGCCAACCTGTATCCTTATTTCAGACTTTTGTTATTTCCCTTCCCTTCCCCAAATTTAAAAAATGTATACAAGATGCAGGGCACTGGAATCATAAATACAGTTTTCTGATCATTATTTGGAGATAAGAATCTCACAGATTTTCCTGCCTGCACTGGCTTTGAACCAGGATCCTCAGATCTCAGCCTCATGAGTATCTAGGATTACCGTGCCTGGCTTTCCACTTTCTTTAGATAGGAAATCTAGGCACTTCTCAGCTGAGTCTACTGCTCTGAGGTTTCTCTAAAAGTTGCAATAATTTTGCAAACAGGTATGGAACATCTCTAGTGAAAATAAATCCAATTCAAGGCTCACTTTAGTTCCTTTGAAGGTGCTACTGGGGTTCCAGTCCTCTTTAGTTTCTCTTTTTCTTCAGTTCTCTTATGAAGTGAGTAGTATTATTCACAGGTATTTTCCCATGATCCATGGGCTGGTACAAGCCCAAAGCAACTAGGTCAATCATCTTTGAGCCCAAGGTACATGTTTTTCTCATGTCAGATTCTTGTTATGGTGATGAAATTCTGCTTACCAGAGTAACCAGATTTTTTTCAGAATAACAAAAAAAGTAGCTACAATGTTTCCATTTCTCTTTAAAATCTGGCATAATATTACACTCAGTCTTGTAAAACATGATAGCAGGATCTCTAGAATCTTGTTCCATGGTATATTTTACTGACTATATGGCTATAGCTCAAGGCCAAGAGCCATGGGACTACCAGTTTTCAGTGGAAATTGTATTTTTTTTCCAATTTATTTTATGAGTTTTATTTTTTTAATACTGTAAAGGTAATGTACAGAGAGACTATAGTTACATAAGTCAGGCAATGAGTACATTTCCTTTTGAACAGTGTCATCCCCTCTCTCATTCTCTGCCAATTTTCCCCTCCTTGAATTCCCTCCCACAAATTTGTATAGTTCATTTCCAACATAGTGTCTAGTGGGCTTCACTGTTAAATTGGTTCAATCTTCAATCTTTGCCTGTTTTTCCCCTTCCACTGCCCCCAAATCAGACTTTTTTTTTTTTTTTGTCGGTTGTGGGGCTTGAACTCTGGGACTGGTCATTGTCCCTAGCTCTTCAACTCAATGCTAGCGCTCTACCATTTGAGCCACAGGGCCACTTCCAGTTTTCTGATGGTTTATTGGAGATAAGAGTCTCGGACTTTGCTGCCCAGGTTGGCTTTGAACAGAGATCCTCAGATCTCAGCCTCATTGTTAGGATTACAAGTGTGAGCCACCAGCACCTGGCTTTTTCTTTTCTTTTCTTCTCATTTCTTTTCTTTCCTTTTCATCTTTCCTTTTTTTTTCCCCTTCTGTTTATGCCCTTCTGTCGCTGTTTTTGACTTGTATACTTTGTCGTGTGTACAAGTTTATCTGATTTGGAAAATTTATTAAAACAGCAAGCAATACTCACATATAATCATGCTCCTGAATAAATTGTTGCCTTGAAATTTCCTAGCCTAGATAAACTAGCTCAGTACTGTTAAACTCAAGCTCACATAAAAAACAAAACAAAAACAAAAAAAACCTCAAGGAATGGCTAAATGTCAATATCCAAGCTCTTTGCCATGGTATATCAAGGGTAGCCTTCAGAATAGGCTTTATTTCCATTCCCTAAAGACTCATGGATACAACTTGTACAGCCCACATTTTTTTCAGCATTATGGTGCTCTGAGATCTCACCAGAATTGCCTGTTAATTTTTACCAGGGTCCTAGGCTCTCTGTATCATGTTTCTCTAATTGTTTCCACAATCTCCAATTAAACATTTCCAAAGGCTGCATCACTTATTGACCCCTCTTACACCTGTTACTAATTTGTTGTTAGTCAGCTTTCATTAGTGTAAAAAATACCTGAGGCCAACCTACTAATAGGAGAAAATAATTATTTTGGCTCATAATTTTGGAGGTTTGAATCCATGGTCAAATGATTTTTGGCATGCCGGTATTTATCTTCCACAATACCAATGCTCAGTATTATTAAAATGGCACAAGACAAACTGGTCATGATACCTGTAACGATGAGCAACAAAGGAAAACAATAATAAAAATAAAATAATAATAGAGTACATTATATACAGGATCTTTATATTATATCATATCCATCTATATCTATCTGTGTGTATGTGTGATGAGTGTATGCAGATATATACACATATATATACATACATACAAACATACACATGTGTTATGTGTATGATGGAGTTATGACATGGGATACCTATGGTGGGATTACTGGTCTATAGGCCTATACATAGATAACATATATTTACTATATATCTTATTTTTATTATTTGTATAATTTACAATATGTATATGAAGTGACATGTATGAAACCACATTTTAGACTTAAAGTAGTAATTATTGGTGAATATTAGTTTTGTAAAATGAAGGATGTACTACATATATCAGTTGCTTCAGTCTACATAATAAAATTTCTTTATCTGGGTAGTTTAAACAAATAAATATGTTTTCTCACACTGCTGGAGGCTAAAATCCAAGAAAAAAATATAGGTGATTTCCTGTGCGATGTTAGCTCTCCCCCTGAATCACAAATAGCTGGCTTGGCTTTATATAACTTATTTCATCATGTATGAAAAGAGACATGTAAAGCAGAGAGACCTTCTTCTTCTTAGAAAACCACTAATTCTATCATATGTAGTCATTCCTTTTAGGCAATAGATGTCTGTGTCTCCCCGTTGCTGTGGACTGAAATCCAATTCTTGAAAGATCATGGTTTGAAAGCTTAATTGTTAAACTCAGCCATGGATGGAATTTAGACCTAGGATCTTTTTTTTTTTTTTTTTTTGGTCGGTCGTGGGGCTTGAACTCTGGGCCTGGGCGCTGTCCCTCAGCTCTTCAGCTCAAGGCCAGCGCTCTACCACTTGAGCTACAGCGCCACTTCCGGTTTTCTAGTGGTTTATTGGAGATAAGAGTTTCACAGGCTTTCCTGCCCTGGCTGGCTTTGAACTGGGACCCCCAGATCTCAGCCTCCTGAGTAGCTAGGATTACAGGCGTGAGCCTCCGGTGCTCGGTGCTCGGCTAGACCTAGGATCTTTAACAGCAAGCTAGTATTAAATGAGATCATGAGGGTGGGACACCTATAATGGGATGAGTGGTTTTGTGAGAAGTAGCAGAGACATGCCATCCTCAAATGCTTCCTTTTTTTTTTTTTTTCACCAGATGTTTGTGTCTACTTGTAGATTCCTTATTCTCCAAGCTAATTGTCTCAATATATATTCTATATAAATTACCTGGTTCCATACATTTTGTTCTAGCTACAGAAAATTGGCTATGCTACCCTAGAATTCATGTTTTTGTAACTGTATTTGGATATAAAGTACTTACAGAAGTAACTAAATTTAACTGAAGCCATAATTTGTCCTTTGAAATGACAGGATATGGTATCCTAAGAAGAGACACAAGATTGAATATTTTTCCTCTACATATGACCAAGAAGCCTTCATTTAAGCAAAAAATGTTTGGAATCCACATAGATGTACACGCAAGAGATACCAGAATGTAACCTGCCCTGAAATCTACTATGCTGACACTATGCTTGCTCATGTTTCTAATCCTCCAAATTCTCATACGTTGTTGCTTACCTCATGTTCTCTGTGGACTTGTTTTCTGGAATCCTAAAAGATTTATACACTTGTGTCATTATCTCTGTTGATCTTAATACAGAAATCTATTTCCAAATATACAATTGAACACCAACATACCAATTTTGGAGGTATGTACAGAAAACAATCCATAGAACTATACAAAAATACAAAGCGCAAATGGGAAGATTAATGTTATTACATAAAGCAGAACTGTAATTAGAATGCATAGACTTAAAAGGCTTATTTGCAATACTTATTATAAACAAACATACTAAGAAACTAGAAGTAACTGCTGCACAATGAATAATACAAGACAAATAGTTCCAAAGGAGGAATGGACAAAGAATATGAACAGAAATTAGTAAAGCAGAAAACACAATGTGCAATAAACATATGAAAAGCCTCTCAACCATTTTATATTTCTGTAGGGAAATGCAAATTTTGGGGAAAAATGAGAGTCTTTTCATTGGCAGGTGATTAGCAAAATAACAATAAATGTGGCACTATCAAATATTTGTAGATGGGGAGGACAACCCCGTATACTTTCTGTGGGATGTTCCACTGGTAAAATCACACTAGTAGAAAGTGCCATCTTTCTAGGATAATTGAACACATACATAGTCTGTGTTTCAGCCACTACATTTTAAATCATATAGCCTACTGAAATTTTCCTACTTTTAAACAAGACTTAAAGAAAATATGGACAGCTATAAGCTATAAAATATCTGAGGTGAAAATGTAGAACTCATCTACTGTCTGTATAGGGAAGAAAGAAAAGATAGTTCAATCAATCTTAGTCTGGTTACACAATGGAATAAAACAGGGCATTTAAAAGGGTTGACTTAAATTCTACATGAATCAACCTAGATAGACACGGATGCAGAATGTTGAACAAAATGCAAGTCACAGAATGTTGATCTAAATAAGATATGCTTTATATAACTTCCATGTTGGCCAAAGGCATAAAGATCATGAAAACTAGTAGCATGGCTCACTCTTCCCTTCTTGGGGACAACCTTCAAATGCTGTGTTTCATTGACATCAGAGAGAAGCTTTCTTGGGTACAATAGAAATACTGAAACTGAACATAATATCACTGTTAGTTTCTCATTATCATTTGTCTGATGGCCTGGAATTTGGCAAATGTGTTTTAGGAGTAACCAGTCTACAGACATTAGGATTTATGGAATTCAGACAGCAAAAGGTAATGGTGTGTGCCACCTTCTGTCTCTCCAGTTCGGTGCCTGTAATCTCATGGAGGATATGTTGTGATTAGGGGGTACTTCTGTAAATCCCATTCCTAGCTATGTCAGCAATAGTCTGCTCATGAAAATGTACATCTCCTACATTATGCCTGACTCTCATTACTTAATGCAATATTTTTTCTATATATACGTGTGTATATAAATATATATTGTTTGTTTGTTTGTTTCAGAGAGGTATTAATTCTTCAAAGCCCTAGAAAAGTCTTGAAGTGGAGGCTAGGATAGATTGGTTTGTTGTTGGCCAGGTGGGTGAGCAAGAGAAGGAATCCCATGGGAGCCAGGTAAATAGACCAGATCTTTTCTCAGCTGCTGTAGCCACTTAGGAAGTGACTGCACAAGGTCTGGCTTCCTCAACCTGCTGCTTTGGCTCCCAGCCAGTTCCAGGGGACTAGAACAACTTGCAAGCAATAGGAATCTCCTGCTGTTTCAGGAGGGCCAGTTACTTGTTAAAGGGCCCACTTAACTTTAAGCAAGCAGGAGCTCTGTGAACAAAGAGTAAGCCTGGAGGAAGTGAGTCATAGAAGAATACATCCAATGACAGCTGTTGTCTTTGTTTTAAGTTAAGGCCTATTCCAGACCAGGCTAAGGTAAACTACCTTTTGCCAATGCAAAAGTTTTATCATAGTCACCTGTGTAACTACAACATCCTCTGAATGTTCCCAATTTAAGCCCAGCATGCTGCGTACCACCTGGTAGCTTAACTCATTTTTAGCATGTCACTATGTTCCTGAATCTGTTTATCAAGGCTGATTCCTCTTATAGCACTGATAAGAACACATTATGCAGATGTCTTGAATTAGTTGAAGTTCTAATTGACAGAACACTTGAACTTGACTGAGAAGATAAACACTAGATAAACTGTATCGTATCTCTGTGTATCTGCACGTTGACATTTGTGTTAATGTTCAGAGAGGAAAACTTCAAATGATGAATACCTTTTCGTGTAAATCATGCAAGTGAATTTTCATTTAATTACAAATGAAATGTTTTGCTCCAAAAATATTTAAAATTTCATGTTAAGATAACTCTATATTTTTCTATACTGTTTTTAAAATATTTATATTTATCATAAAGCACTTATAGTTTTATTTCCATAATAATGGATAGCTATGTTTTACTTTGTTGTAACTTCAATTGTTTATCAATAATTTTAGAGTCCTCTATAAGATTAAATTTTAAGATAAAATTATAGCCTGATAAATATTATTTCTTGTTCCTGAAGATTATTTTGTAGAAAAAACAACTGTCTTGTGATACCCTTATGGGAACCATTTTCATGTTTACTACAATTGAAATTTTCTACTCAAAGGTACATTGGTTGTGTTACCCATTTTCTAGTATTTGTCATCTAACTATCCTTTTTTAGCATCATTCTAATTAAACATTTAAGAAAAAATGATTTGTCATTTAAAGTAAACTAACCCTTTATTACCTTGATTATTATTTGAATCTGAAATACCCAGAAAGGGTAGAAAAAGTTTATGTATGAACAGTGAAGCGATGTGAAAAGCTGGAACTTTCAGGAAATGATAAGGACTCTGACCTCAGTAAAGGGTTAATATATTGATGGATTCATAACTTATAGGATATTGCAAACAGACAAAAACTCAGGAGCTAGGTTATAGCAAGCTAATACCACCACATTGGCCATTTAGCCAATGTTCTCATTTTGCCTGGAATAATTTCTAGGCTCTGAGTATCTCCATTTACTATCCAGGGTAGATAGCTCCAATCATTGTTGTACTTATTCATTCAGTGAAAATATGCAAAATTTAATGAAACAGCAAAATAATCACATTTGAAACAAATATACACCCTATGTTTCCAGTATTAAACTGCATGTCTTAAAATAAGTTCAATTAATTTTTTCAGAACTATTACTCACCCTATTTTAAATTAGTGGATTTTAAATCAGTTGGAGCTGCATGTATTAATAAATAAATCTGACTCTGAATGACTGTATAGCTTTTAGTACTTTTAATATATGTATGCCTTATTTTACCTTTACTTACAAATTAAAGTAACATGTTCATTAACTCAAGTTTTCAATAAGAATTTATTGAATAGTTATCATGAGTGCCTATGTGAGGTTGTAAGAAAATATAAGAAAAAAATTGAGGCTAAGTCTTTAGGTTCTCAGTACTTGAATTATAAACAGCTTATCACTGTTAGGTTTTTAAAAAGAGGTAGCCGAGTAGACCTCTTCCAGGTGTCCCAGTTGGCCTAGGTAACGCAGGTACTGGGTGGAGACTTTGCTGCGAGGAGGGTGGAGTCTGCTAGCCATCCAGGAGCGGACCTTACATTCCAGCCTTTTAATAATCATGAAATAGGGCGAGGATTCTCTCTGACTACTTGCTGCTGACAAGGGGCGTCGACAATAGGGGTAAAAGGCTGGAATTTGGTCTCCCAGAGAAGGCAGTGAGCAGCAGCTGTCCCTTGGTGGCGTGAGTCTTTAGATGAAGTCTGGAGAAGTCTCATGAGCATTGAGGGGCTGGAAAAAAAATAATAGAGAGCAAATAAATGGCAAGAGGAAGGACTTGGGCTGAAAATGTTGGTAGAAATGTCCCTAGCTACTTCTGACATCGGGCGACTAGGTGGAGACGTCAGGTGACAAAGGCAAGAATATAAATTCCTGTTCAGTTAATAGGTAGACAGGTATAGACATTGGCTGGGTAGGCTTCTTACTTCCACTGACCTCCCGGCTCTAGTTAATTTTGAAAGGGCAGGCACAAAGTAGCTGATGTGATATCTCCTCTTAGTCCTCTCCATGTTTCCTTGTTCCCCAGACTGGCTGAGTCTAGGTGCTCTTGCTGGAATGGCTTGTCCCAGTTGGTATTCAAGGAGGTTTGAACTCAAGGCCTGGGCACTGTCCCTGAGCACTTCTGCTCAAGGCTAGCACTGAACCACTTTTGAGTTATAGTATCACTAGTATTCAAGGAGGTTTGAACTCAAGGCCTGGGCACTGTCCCTGAGCACTTGTGCTCAAGGCTAGCACTGAACCACTTTGAGTTATAGTACCACTTGCAGAGTTTAGCTGGGAGACGGAGTCTTAGGGATTTTTCAGCCCAGACTGGCTTTGAACTGAAATCTTTGCCACAAAAGCCCTTTATTATTTCCAATTAAAGCAACAAGGAGATCAAGTAGAATAAGAGAGCTTACCTGCTCCTTATCAAGAACTGACCAACAAATATTCTGCAATGACAAAACTCATTAGATGTGATGAGAATTTTAGCATAGATATGCCCAGTATTTTAGAACCATGTAGTCAGTAGTAAAATACACAACATAAAACAAAAAAGGCAAAACTCAAAACCTAAAATTTCAACAACGTTTAGACATCTTTGCTAACAAAGCACATCAGATGGTTGGGCCTCAGTTACCAGGGCCTGTGAAACGAGCAACTTGTTAGCAAGGCACCTTAGAATAGATAGATGGAGTAGTAAACTTAGTGGAAGGTTAAGGGTCACATGGGGCCAAACCCTTAACCCACCACATGGCCAAGATGGCGAATTCAAGATGGCGAATTTCTGAAAGAATGCAAAGAAAGCCTGAACAAATAGACCAAGTCTACATTGGCTAGCCTTGGAGAGGGAACCTAGAGGGGGGGGGGTCCCTGAGACCCAGCATGCGTCGCACTCTTCAGGGCACAAGCCAAAATGTAGAAAAGAGAATGGTGGAGAGAGCAAAGAGAACCTGAAATTAAATAGACTTCTGACCATTTACCATTGCAGTAGCAAAAACTGTGTACTTCTGAGAATGGCATAAAAATGAGGCTCTCTGGCTTTCCAGGGAGCGCAGGAGACATTTCAAAGGGGTTTCACTGCTCAGGCATGATTCGTAGCACCCCATTAAATGAGTAGAGTCAGTCTGGTGAGTGAAGGAGAGCTGACCAGGCAGAAGCGGTGTCCTGACTTCCCCCAGAGCCCTCTAGAGAGAAATGGCCAAGCCCCCAAAGCCAAGCATCCTCGGCTTCAGAGGTGACCGACCTTTCAGCTAAAGGCCGTAGGAGCTCTCTGGCGTGGCGACGTCTGGACAGAGACTGAGCAACAGAAAGCCGTAGAGAGTAGTTTCACTCACCAGAGTAGAGAAGTGGTGTGGATGTGAATGTGAAGGCAGCAATGGTATCGATACGCTGATTCTGCCGCAGACAGACTGGTTCGCAAAAGGCCGTCAGAACTGTGGGTATTCCTCAGAGCAAAAAGGGAAGAACAAACAAAAAAAAGAAAAAAGAGGGAAAAAACAGAGAGGAATTTCAGCTGTCCTGACTTTAAGCCCTTTATCCAAATCACGGCACCATTTATGTTAGGTTTTTAAAAAGAGGTAGCTGAGTAAGAACAGCACCAGCACGCACGTGGTATTCAGTTAAGGGGTAGGTTTATTCAGTAGACCTGCTGGGACGAGGCAAGGTTGGCACTCCACGTGGCTGGGAAAGGGCTGGGAAAGAGAAAGAGCTGGGAAAGAGGAAAGAGAGAGGGAGCAGAAAGAGCTAGAAAAGAGCAGCAAGAGAGACAGAAAGAAACAGAGAGAGAAAGAGGAATAGAACAGAGAGAGAGAGCTAGGTAGCAGAGAAAGCTAGAAAGGAACAGAGAGAGAGCTAGAATAGAACAGAGAGAGAGGTAAGAACAGAGAGAGAGAGCTAGAATAGAACAGAGAGAGAGGTAAGAACAGAGAGAGAGAGAGCTAGAATAGAACAGAGAGAGAGAGCCTGGGCCTGTGCTAGGCCTTATCTAGGGTATGGGCGGGGAAAGGTGTGGCCACATCAAATTCAGATGTGACCTCAGCGGATGCAGATGTGACCTCTTCCAGGTGTCCCAGTTGCCTAGGTAACGCAGGTACTGGGTGGAGACTTTGCTGTGAGGAGGGTGGAGTCTGCTAGCCATCCAGGAGCAGACCTTACAATCACATAACAAATGATATGCAGAAAAACAAAGCACAGTAAGTGGTAGAGCACGGCTAAAAAACTCACCGTTTTAAGTAGAACAGCCATGAAGGGCTTCTTTGCTAAGTCAACAGGTAAACACAAATCAGATGGAAATAAGAGAATAAGCCAGATGGTTAAAAAAAAAAAAATCATAATTATTATTGTTGTTGAAGACAGAGAGCTTAGCCAGGGCAAAAATTAAGCAACAGAAATATGATCATTGTCCTTGAGGAAAACAAAGGGAGTTTATATTTTCAGTCTGAGGATATAAAATAAGTAAGTACATGTCCAGATAGTATTACTATAGCTACCTATCTATCGAGAGAGAGAGAGAGAGAGAGAGAGAGAGCTAAGTTATTTTTCTTCCCCTTTGAGCTGCATTGAAATCTCCCAGACTCTTCCTGGTTTTAGGATTCAGAAAAAAAAAATCTTCCTCAAGGATCTGGAAAACACCTCTTTGAAATGTAATTGTCATGCAATCATTGAAGGAGAAAGCATCTCTCCATTTCAGTTTCTGTGGGATAGCAGGAGCTTAAATTAAGTGGGAACACTTTATATTGTAAAACTACCACACACCAGAATGATAGTTTAATGTTTGCTTTTTCTTTTGGTTATGTTAACATATAAACAAAACAAAACAAAAACAAAAACCTGTGATTCTATCAAATTTCTTTAAAAAATTATACAGGCCTTGGTTTTAGCAGAATTGAGTAATCATGGTCCCCCCTAAAATTTTCTGTGTCTGACATTTTCCAGTGCATTTTTTAAAATAATAAGATTCCATTAAATGAGTTAGAGAACAGGCCTGATCACGAAAAATGCCTTAACCACATCACTATTTAGGTTTCTTTTGAGGGAGTGGAAATTCCTCTGGAGTTTTTAGCAAATAATTACCATGGTACATTTCCATTCTAAATTGATAACTTTGGTTCTCATGAAGAGAATAAGAACAAGAGATTGGATTAATAAGAAAAGCAAGAAAAGGCAATTTCCATAAATAATTAATGAGTCCCTTAAAGGAAATAATCTTAGTGAGCTAAAACTTAATCAATACACTTTTTTTGCATGGAACAAAAGTTATTCTCTAATACTTTTTCATGGGCATTGGCTAGTTGTTTGGTTGTTGTAAGAACTGAAGAAAACCAAGTGGTAAATCAGCATGAAAGAGTTTGGGGGAAGGGACAATAGTTTTGGCTTTCATATCGTATCCAAAGTGAATGGTTATCAAAGATCAATGCCTAAGTGAGTTTTCTCTATTCTTCCAGCCTCACTTCCCAGTATTGCTCTATTTAGTGGCTTTCTTTCATTGAAATGATACTGCTTGCTTCTTTCCCCTCTTTGTTTGGTTTCAGTAATACATCATAATAATAGCAATAATTACCTCAGTTTTGGTGTGTTGAAGAGCTTTTTAAAAGATATATCTACTCTAGGATGAACAGAATTGCTTACTCTTTAAATTTTGACTTAAGTGAACATTCATATAATCTTTACTATCCAGCAATGATTAATTCTGCAGTTTATTATAGAGAGAAATTACCTTTGTTATTGGTTGCCTATTTTATCATACTGTATTTCAAATTTGTATTTGGGTTTTAAAAAGTGTAGTATCATGAGGCCAGATCATGGAAAAATGATCTGGTTTTCTATGATCCAAATATATAGCCTAGCTCTACATCTATGTGGAAATAACATAAATAATGATTATGTAGCTATCCAGTTTTACAATTTGCCTAGTAGATGCCATACGTAACAGAAAACCATGTGCTGGTGGCTCATACCTGTAATCCTAGCTACTCAGGAGGCTGAAATCTGAGGATCCGGGTTCAAAGCCAGCCTGGGCAGAAAAGTCCATGAGACTCTTATCTCCAATAAAACACTAGAAAATCAGAAGTGGTGCTGTGGCTCAAGCTGTAGAGCGCTCACCTTGAGCTGAAGAGCGCAGGGACAGCGCCCAAGCTCAGAGTTCAAGCCCCACTACCAACCAACAAACAAACCAAAAAAAAAAAACAAAAACAAAAACTTAACAGAATCCCAAAACCCATTAAGAGTTTTCAATCTTACTTTCTGAACAATGTCTTGAGTAATGAGAAAAGTGCCATAGAGGTGCAGAGTACTAAGTAAGCTGACTTTTGCAATAGTGGTGGGGTTTCTTAAGAGCTCTGTTGAGGTGTGGAGGGAAATGCCAAATCAGCTCCTGTAGTACAGTCTCTTCACTTACAAAATCAGCATGATAATACTCGTCTCTCTTGGGTGCTGTAAAATTAATTAGAATGTTTTAACTCCTGGAGAATCTTGAAAGAAAGTAACTGTACAAGAGCAAATTTTGACTATTATTCTTCTTGTTAATGCTAACAATAAAAATAACATTTCCAAAATTCTGGTTTTGTTAGTGATTGATAGCTTGTGATTATTTATTTATTTATTTGGTCGGTGGTGGGGCTTGAACTCTGGACTTGGGCACTATCCCTGCACTCGTCAGCTTAAGGCAAGCACTGTTCCACTTGAGCTACAGAGCCACTTCCAGTTTTCTGGTGGTTTATTGGAGATAAGAGTCTCAGAGACTTTCTTGCTTGGGCTGGCTTTGAACAGTGATCCTCACATCTCAGCCTCCTGAGTAGCTCGGATTAAAGGCGTGAGCCACCGGCGCCAGGCCTAGCTTGTGATTTTTTAAATGCTGTGTATTTAAGGAAATAAGATGTCTCTTTAGAAAACTTTCTCAAGTAGAATATAAAATCCATAAAGTAACATATGTTAATCCTATTCATTACTGTATCTTCAATATATTAAAGCAAACCGGAGACTATTCTATGTATATTTTAAATGAGTATGTGTAAAAAAATTATTGCTAACATACACATATTAACAACAATATTAAAAAATAGGTTTTTCACCACATGAAAACTTACTTTCCCTTATTTATTCCCATGCAAATAATTAATTATAACACATAAGTAGTTCAGAAAAATATGATTTATTAATAGTTACTCCAATTTTTTAATAGTTTAGGAAACCCAAAGTGTCTAGACAAAATAAACATATGATATTATTAACATGGTTATTTTATCATTGTGATGTTGTAAGAGCTACTTATATACTACATTAATTTCATCTTTATCATATATTTGCATGATGGTAATTAATCCTACCTTTGTAATTTTGTAAATATGGGTTGGATTTTATTGTCCTGCATGAATATGTTGAGTGATGATTAATTTAAAAAAATACTAGCAAATTGGCATACATATTTACTTCATCCATCTAAAATTCTCCATCCCTCTGTGAAATTCAGAACAGATATTCTTACCAGAGAATATCATTAAAAACTTTTAATGACAAAAGCAGTATTGTTATAGTGACCTTCATTGACTCAAAGTGACCTTGAAACTTCAAGGAACCAAATTCTATGTGAGATTAGATTATATAAACATGGCTAAACATAACTGATTATAGGAAATACTAAAAATGCTTCCAGATAGAAATACTTAAAAATTAAGAAATGAATGTTATTGTTATTCACTAACAAGAGAAAGAATGACAAATTTACCTTAAAAACACACACTCAGGGCTGGGAAGGTAGCTCAGTGGTAGAGCACTTACCTTGCATGCATGAGGCCCTGGGTTCCATTCCTCAGCACCACTAAGCAAAAAGAAAAAAGCTGTAAGTAGTGCTATGGCTCAAGTGGTAGAGCGCTAGCCTTAAGCTAAAGAGCTGAGGGACAGTGCCCAGGCCCAGAGTTCAGGCCCACGACCAGACCCCCCCCCCCAAAAAGAAAAAACACATACACACAGAAACTCTTCAGTTTGATGTAATTCCATTTATCAAGTCTTTCTTCGATTTGTTGTGATTCTGGAACTTAGGGAATTTCGACCTCTGCCAAGGAGACCTAGGCTTTCTCCTATCACTTCTTGTAATATTTTCAGGGTATCTTTTATTTTAACTGATGTCTCTCATAAATTCTATTTTTTTAAATTACCATTACTGTTATTGTTGGGAGTTCCTTAAAAAGAGTTCCTTTATATGATCTTATGCACTTAGCTATTGAGCCTTTTTGATCCTCTCCTAGGAATATCTTCCTTTGTTCTCACTGCATGAATGTTTAGTTTGCTGCTTATTTAATCATTTGCAGATGTAATTAATTGTCTTTTAATATCCATTGGGTTTACTTGTAGATGTATAGCCATGCCGTAGTTCTTACAAATAAGGGAAATGATGCAGCCTGGGTTTCTTTGAGTCTGGCTTACTTCAATTAGTATAATTTTTCCTAAATCTTTCTATTTTCATATGAATGGGGTAATGCCATCCTTTCTGATGGAAGCATAGAATTCCATTGATCTGTGCCCCTCAAGGGCAGCTGGGTTGATATCATATCTTGGCTATGGTAAACAATGCTGCAATGGATGTTGTTGTACTGGTGGCTTTAGTGTAGCCTGTTTTGTGGTCAATTAGAATAGATGCCCAGAAGTGAGCTTGCTGGGTCATAGGAAAGCTCCCTGTCTAATGCTTTGAGAAGTCTCATTGCTGTTTTCCAGAATGTTTGAACGAGTTTTCATTTCTACTAACAGTGTAGTAGTTGTTCCCTTTTGGCCACATGCCTGTCAGCATATGTTATTATTAATATTCTTGATAATGGTTATTCTAACTGGGATGAAGTAGACTCTCCATGCTGTTTTAATGTGCATTTTTTTGTGGCCAGATATGGTGAGCAGTTCTTCATGTGTCTATTGGCCATTCTTTGTTCTTCAGAGAAGTCTCTTTTTAAGTCTTTAGCCCACTTGTTTCTTTGAGAGTTTGTTTCTGGAGGGAGGTTAATTTTTTGAGCTTTAAGTATATTTTAGATACGAGACCCTTGTCTAATGCATAGCTAGAAAAAATCTTCTCCCAGTCTGTGGGCTTTCTATTTATCCTGCTTGCTATGTCCTTTGTCATGAAGAAACTCAAAAATAATCTTTGCAGGAAGAAGGGTGCTGGAAGAATATTAATACCAATCTTTAAACTTCATTACAAAACTGTAGTAATAAAAACAATGTAGTACTAGCACAAGAATAAGCCTGAGGACCAATGGAATAGAATAGAAACCTGGAAATGAAGCCACAGACCTATAGCCCCCTAATATTTGATAAGGGAGACAAAAACACAGGAGGAAAGAAAGGCTCTTCAACAAATGGTGCTGGCAGAATTTGCTGTACATGTGCAGTAAAATGAAGTCAGATCCTTATATAACACCCTACACCAGAATCAACTCCAAATGGATCAAAGACCTCAATGTAAGGCCAGATACCCTGAAAATATTACATATTCCAAAAGGAGATAAGAGAAACACTAAACCTCCTTGGCATAGGTCGAAAATTCCTAACATCCAGAATCACAGCAAATCAAAGAAGGCTGAAGAGTTTCTCTGTCTTATAAAGGTAAATTTGTCATTTATTTCCCTTGAAATAGTAATAACATTCATTCTTTAAAAGGGGCCCTGTTAAAAAAATGAGTATGTCTCTTCACTAAAATTCATATGTGGAATTTCTAAGTTCCATATGGTAGTATTAGAAAATAAAGTTTTCAAGAGTAATTAAATGATTAGGGCACAACCTTCAGGAATGAGATTACTGTCCTTCTAAAATAGATTCCCCAACTCCCTCACTTTTTCCTATGATGTGAAAATTTAGAGCAACTGTTTGCAACTCAGAGGATAGTTTTGACCAGAGCATTTACCATACTGATACTGACATCTTCAATGTCCAATTTCCAGAAACATGAAACATAAAGCTACTACTACTTTCTTGATGTCCTCACAAACTGAATTACTATTGCAGAAAATTTTATTTAAAGTGTATCTTTCTATTTAAAGTGTATCTTCTTTAAATTGTATACTTACATGCACATGTTTTTTTATTTTATAAATATATTGAAAGTTTTCACTTATAATCTACATAGTAGTCAGAGTACTGTGATTATATGTTATACTTTTAACTCCAAGCCAACATTTAAATCTTTTGAACAGTTCATGTATGTGTGTGGGTGTCTATACAAAAATAAAACAAAAAATTGAACTCTGAACTTGAGGCCTTTCCATCTTGCTGGTATATTCTCTCAAGGCTAGTACTCTACATTTGAGGCATAGCACCTCTTCCACATTTTTGCTGGTTAGTTAAAGATAACAATCTAAGGAATATTTCTGCTAAAGCAGGTTTTGATCCTCATATTTCATCCACCTGAGTAGCCAAGATTACAGATCTAGACTGAAAATATTTTTGATGATATACACAAAAGCCAATATATATGGGGAAATTATCTTTACATTTCCAATTTGGTGTAATGCATATTTCACATCTTCAATACTTTTCTTTTTATTGTCCTCTTTACTCTGATAAATCATTGTTGGTTTTTCAAACATGATGTTTAAAGTTTGAAACATAAGACATCTAATAAGTTGGCATAGAAATATATACTTTGAGGTTATATACTCTATATACCATGTATAATGATTAATTTTTTGGTTGGTTGTGGGTCTTGAACTCAGGGTTTGGTGCTGTCTCTGAGCCGCTTTTTACTGAAGGCTAGTGTTCTACCACTTGAGCCCCAGTGCAATTTCTGGTTTTGGAACGGCTAATTGGAGATGAGTCTCATGGGAAGTTTTCTCCACAGTCTGGCATCGAACCTCAATCTTCAGATCTCAGCTTTCTGAGTAGCTAGTATTATAGGCCTGAGTCAGTGGCACACAGTCAGATACTTACTTGGTTCAACAATTTTCCATTTCATTGATCTATTGCAACCACAGTATAAAAATACAGAAAATTTGTATATATTGCTGATTTATAGTCCTTTTGTCATAACAGCACTAATCTAATAATTTTGATAAGTATGTCTTCATATTTCTAAGATTTTCTAGGGTACACAATGAAGAGTGGAACTCCTAATTATAGAATATGTGCCCCTCTGTATCAACTCATTTCCATATTACTATAACAATTAAAATTCCTATCAGGCAATGTGTACATAAGAACATGGTATTGGTGTATTTTGTCCATCTGCTAAGTGTGAAATCATACATCATTGTGAATTTTATTTTCATTTTCCTGATCATTGGTGAATTTAATAACATCTTAATTTTTATGATTTTTTTTTAAATTTAATTTTATTTTATTTGAGAACATACTGTACAGAGGGGTTACAATTACATGGGCAGGATAATGCATACATTTCTTACCAAGCATTGCAGCCTCCTCCTTTGTTTACCCTTCACCTCCCTTCCCACCGTCCCCCCTCCCCTCCCAATCATACCCCCCCTCCCCCCCCCCACTCCGACATTGTAAAGCTGGTTTTGACATGACATTTTGTACTTCTCATTGTTGCAACAGGTCCACCTGAATCCTTAAACGACTTGTTTGTCCCCGTCTCCTCCACATGTTATACTGACATCAAATATAGTGAAAGCGGGGGTTACACTGTGGGGGAGGGACATACAAAGCAACAAAGAAATAATCTTATGAATTCGTTAGAAACACATGCATGAAAGAAACAAAAACATTAAAATACATATTTGAGGGTTCGTTTTCCTAACATCACATTATCTGACTTTTTCCGCTTGACTCATACCTATACTAGATATTGCAAATAAGGGAAACCATGGGACCTATGTTTCTTTGGGCCTGGCTTACTTCACTTAATATAATTTTTTCCAAGCCTTTCCATTTCCTAACAAATGGGGAAATGTCATTCTTTCTGATGGAGGCATAGAATTCCATTGTGTATATATACCACATTTTCTTGATCCATTCATCTACTGAGGGGCATCTGGGTTGGTTCCACATCTTAGCTATGGTAAATAATGATGCAATAAACATAGTTGTGCTGGTGTGGTCTTGTTTGTAAACATTAGGGTAAATGCCCAAAAGTGGGATTGCTGGGTCATAGGGGAGTTCTATGTGAAGTCTTTTGAGGAACCTCCATACTGCTTTCCAAAGTGGTTGAACAAGTTTACATTCCCACCAACAATGAAGTAAGGTTCCTTTCTGTCCACATCCCCTCCAGCATCTGTTGTTGTTAGAGTTCTTGATTTTTGCCGTTCTCACTGGAGTGAGGTGATATCTCAATGTTGTTTTGATTTGCACTTCTTTTATGGCTAGGGATGTTGAACATTTCTTCATGTGTCTATTGGCCATCCTTCTTTCTTCTTCAGAGAAGCTTCTCTTTAAGTCTTTCGCCCACTTACTTATTGGGCAGTTGTTTCTTTGAGGATTTGTTGTTGGGTGGTTTAATTTTTTGAGTTCCAAGTATATTTTAGATATGAGACCCTTGTCCGTTGTATGGCTAGTAAAGATCTTCTCCCAGTCCATGGGCTTTCTATTGATCTTGCTAGCTATGTCATTTGCCCTGCAGAAGCTCTGCAACCTTAAGCAATCCCATTTGTCCAACCTTTCTTTGATTTGTTGTGTTTCCGGGTCTCTATTCAGAAAATTTCGGCCTGAGCCAAGGAGACCCAGGGTTTCTCCTATTCCATCCTGAATGTTTTCAGAGTGTCTGCTGTGAGTTCAAGGTCTTTGATCCATTTGGAGTTGATTCTGGTGCAGGGTGATATATAAGGATCTAGCTTTAGTTTTCTACATGTAGTTAACCAGTTTTGCCAGCACCATTTACTGAAGAGGCTGTCTGTCTTCCATTCTATTGTTTTAGCTCCCTTATTGAAGATTAGATGGCTATAGGTCTGTAGGTTCATTTCTGGGTTTTCAATTCTATTCCATTGGTCCTGAGGTCTGTTCTTATGCCAATACCAAGCTGTTTTGATTACTATGGCTTTATAGTAGAGTTTGAAATTTGGTATTGATATTCCTCCAGCAGTGTTCTTTCCGTTGAGGAGCGTTTTTGCTATTCGGGGTCTTTTATTGTTCCATATGAATTTTTGGATTGCCTCTTCTATTTCCTTGAAGAATGAGGGTGGAATTTTGATAGGTATTGCGTTGAATTTGTAGATAGCCTTGGGAAGTATTGCCATTTTCACGATGTTAATCTTTCCAATCCAGGAGCATGGGAGGTTTTGCCATTTTTTAAGCTCTGTGTTGATTTCCTTTTTCAAGATTTTAAAGTTTTCATCATAGAGGTCCTTCACTTCTTTAGTTAAGTTAATTCCTAGGTATTTTATTTTTTGTGGGGCTATTACAAATGGAGTTGCTTTCCTAATTTCAGCCACACTTTTCTCATTGTTGGCATACAGAAAAGCCATTGATTTTTGGGGGTTAATTTTATAACCTGCTACTTTGCCAAAGTTTTGAATCAGCTTGAGTAATTTGGGAGTGGAGTCTATGGGATTCTTTAAATATAAGGTCATGTCATCTGCAAAGAGGGAGAGTTTTATATCTTCTTTCCCTATTTGGATCCCCTTTATGTCTGCATCTTGTCTTATTGCTGTAGCTAGGCATTCTAATACTAGATTGAAGAGAACTAGAGAGAGTGGGCATCCTTGTCTTGTTCCTGAGTTAAGGGG
This sequence comes from Dipodomys spectabilis, assembly GCF_019054845.1. NCBI lineage: Eukaryota > Metazoa > Chordata > Mammalia > Rodentia > Heteromyidae > Dipodomys > Dipodomys spectabilis. The sequence continues at coordinate 16,647,984 of NW_024870709.1, forward strand.
AAATGGCTATAGTTTTTCACCATTGAGTATAATGCTGGCTGTAGGTTTGTCATATACAGCCTTTATTGTATTGAGGAATGTTCCATGGATTCCTAATTTTTCCAAAACCTTCACCATAAAGGGGTGTTGGATCTTGTCAAATGCTTTTTCTGCGTCTATTGAGATAACCATGTGGTTCTTATTCTTGCTCCTTTTGATGTGATGAATAATATTAATTGATTTGCGTATATTGAACCAGCTTTGCATCCCTGAAATGAATCCTGTTTGATCGTGGTGTATGATTTTTTGGATGAATTGTTGAAGTCGGTTGGCCAAAATTTTGTTGAGAAGTTTTGCATCAATGTTCATCAAAGAAATGGGTCTATAGTTCTCTTTCTTTGATGAGTCCCTGCCTGGTTTTGGGATGAGGGTTATGATGGCTTCATAGAATGTGTTCGGTAGTGAGCTTTCTCTTTCAATTTCATTGAAGAGTTGGAGGAGAATTGGTGTGAGCTCTGCTTTGAAGGCCTTGTAAAATTCCGCTGTAAAACCATCTGGTCCTGGACTTTTCTTAGCTGGGAGGTCTCTTATTGCTGTTTCTATTTCAATGCTTGATATGGGCCTGTTAAGATAGTTTAACTCATCTTGGTTTAGTTTTGGCATGTCAATATTTGCTAGGAAGAGGTCCATTTCTGTCAAGTTCTCAAACTTATTAGCATAAAGTTTTGAGAAGTATTCCCTTATAATGTTCTGAATCTTGGTTGTTTCCATGGTGATGTTTCCATTCTCATCTCTGAGTTTATTAATTTGGGTGTGTTCTCTTCTTTTTCTGATAAGATTTGCTAAGGGTCTGTCAATTTTGTTAAGTTTTTCGAAGAACCAACTCTTTGTTTTGTTGATTCTTTCTATAGTTTTTTTGGATTCTAATTCATTTAATTCTGATTTAATTTTGATTATTTCTTTCCTTCTACTGGATTGGGGTTTATCTTGCTGCTCTTTTTCAAGGAGGTTTAGATGTGTCATTAAATTGCTAGTTTCAGATCTCTCCAATTTGTTGATGTAGGAGCTCAGAGCTATAAACTTGCCTCTGAGTACTGCCTTTGCTGTGTCCCAGAGGAGCTGGTATTTTGTGTGTTCATTTTTGTTGAATAGCATGAACATTTGAATTTCCTTTCTAATCTCTTCCATGACCCACTCATGATTCAGCAGTGTGTTGTTCAGCCTCCATGTGATACCGGACTTTCTTTGGTGGCTTTTGGTGTTGAGTTCTAATTTTATTCCCTTGTGGTCAGAGAGAATGCAAGGTATAACTTCAATGTTTCTGAATTTAGACAAGTTTGCTTTGTGGCCTAAAATGTGGTCTATTTTAGAAAACGTTCCATGTGCTGCTGAGAAAAACGTGTATTCTGATGCTGCTGGGTGAAATGTTCGGTAAATGTCTATTAAGTCTAGTTGATCTATGCAGCTGTTTAGATCTGCGGTTTCTCTGTTGAGTTTTTGCCGAGTTGATCTATCTAGTGGGGAGAGTGGTGTGTTAAAATCCCCAACAATTCTGCACCAGAATCAACTCCAAATGGATCAAAGACCTTGAACTCAAAGCAGACACTCTGAAAACATTACAGGATGGAATAGGAGAAACCCTAGGTCTCCTTGGCTCAGGCCGAAATTTTCTGAATAAAGACCTGGAAACACAACAAATCAAAGAAAGGTTGGACAAATGGGATTGCATAAAGTTGCAGAGCTTCTGCAGGGCAAATGACATAGCTAGCAAGATCAATAGAAAGCCCACGGATTGGGAGAAGATCTTTACTAGCCATACAACGGACAAGGGTCTCATATCTAAAATATACTTGGAACTCAAAAAATTAAACCCCCCAACAACAAATCCTCAAAGAAACAACTGCCCAATAAATAAGTGGGCGAAAGACTTAAAGAGAAACTTCTCTGAAGAAGAAAGAAGGATGGCCAATAGACACATGAAGAAATGTTCAACATCCCTAGCCATAAAAGAAATGCAAATCAAAACAACATTGAGATATCACCTCACTCCAGTGAGAACGGCAAAAATCAAGAACTCTAACAACAACAGATGCTGGAGGGGATGTGGACAGAAAGGAACCTTAATTCATTGTTGGTGGGAATGTAAACTTGTTCAACCACTTTGGAAAGCAGTATGGGGGTTCCTCAAAAGACTCCACATAGAGCTCCCCTATGACCCAGCAATCCCACTTTTGGGCATTTACCCTAATGTTTACAAACAAGACCACACTAAAGCTACCAGCACAACTATGTTTATTGCAGCATTATTTACCATAGCTAAGATATGGAACCAACCCAGATGCCCCTCAGTAGATGAATGGATCAAGAAAATGTGGTATATATACACAATGGAATTCTATGCCTCCATCAGAAAGAATGACATTTCCCCATTTGTTAGGAAATGGAAAAACTTGGAAAAAATTATATTAAGTGAAGTAAGCCAGGCCCAAAGAAACGTAGGTCCCATGGTTTCCCTTATTTGTAATATCTAGTATATGTATTAGTCAAGCGGAAAAGGTCAGATAATGTGATGTCAGGAAAATGAACCCTTAGATGTGTATTTTAATGTTTTTTTCTTTCATGCATGTGTTTCTAACACATTTATAAGATTATCTCTTTGTTGCTTTGTATGTCCCTCCCCCACAGTATAACCCTTGCTTTCACTATATTTGATGTCAGTATAACTTGTGGAGGAGATGGGGAAAAACCAGTTGTTTAAGGATACAGGTGGACCTGTTGCAACAATGAGAAGTACAAGTTGTCATGTCCAAAACGAACTTTACAATGTTGGTGGGGGGGGGGGGCTGGGGGGAGGGAGGAAGGAGAAGGATTGGGATTAGGGGGGGAGGGGGGAGGCTGGGAAGGGATGTGAAGGATAAACAAAGGAGGAGGCTGCAATGCTTGGTAAGAAATGTACACATTATCCTGCCCATGTAACTGTAACTCCTCTGTACAGTATGTTCACAAATAAAATAAAATTAAATTAAAAAAAAAAAAAATCCCCAACAATTAATGTCTTTGGATCTATATGGGATTTGAGGGAAAGTAGTGTTTCTTTGATAAATTTGCGTGCTCCATTGTTTGGCGAATAGATATTTAGAATTGTAATATCCTCCTGAAGGAGAGATCCTTTAATTAGTATGTAGCGACCTTCTTTATCTCTTCTCACGAATTTTAATTTGAAGTCTATTTTATCTGATATTAGGATTGCAACTCCCGCCTGTTTATGGGGTCCGTTTGCTTGGTAGATTTTGTTCCAGCCTTTAACATTGAAAATGTGTTTGTTTTTACGGGCAAGATGTGACTCCTGCAGGCAGCAGATAGAAGGGTCTTGTTTTTTAATCCAACTAGACAGTCTATGTCGCTTAATTGGAGAGTTCAGTCCGTTAACATTAAGAGATAGGACTGAGAGGTATTTGGGAGTTCCTGCCATGTTATCTACCTTCTTGGGGGCTGCGAAAACTGGGTTCTTCCTATGGTTCTTGGATTCTCAGTTTGGGTGCAGTTTCTTGGCCTTTATTGCAGTCTTGTTGGTTTTCTATGTGTCGGACATCTTTGAGAATCTTTTGTAGGGCTGGTTTGGTGGAAATGTATTGTTTCCATTTTTCTTTGCTATGGAAGGTTTTTATTTGGCCTTCAGTTATGAAGGAGAGTTTAGCTGGGTACAGTATTCTTGGTTGATAGTTGTTTGTTTTTAGGGTATGGCATACATCATCCTAGGCTCTTCTTGCTTTGATTGTCTCTGCTGAGAAATCTGAGGTGATTCTAATTGGTTTCCCTTTATAGGTGATTACCCTTTTCTCCTTGACAGCTTTAAGGATCTTTTCCTTGTTCTGAGTTGATCCTGTGTGGATTATAATGTGGCGGTGGGATGTCCTATTCTGGTCTGGTCTATTTGGGGTTCTAAAGGCTTCTTGTATCTGGACAGGCCTATCTTTTTGCATGTTTGGGAAGTTCTCTGCTAGGATCCTGTTAAACAAATTTCCTAGACCATTAACTTCTGTTTCTAGGTGCTCCTCTACACCCATTATCCTTAGATTAGGCCTTCTGATGGTGTCTTGCAGGTGTTGGATAGATCTATCATATTTCTTGGACTTGTCTTGGATGGTTGTATGTTCTTTCTCTATAATATCTAGGCTGTCTTCAATCCCTGAGATTCGATCTTCTGCATGGTCTAACCTGCTGTCAAGACTCTCTACTTTGTTTTTTATCTCTTTTCCTTCTAGTTGGTCAGCTTTGATGGCTTCAAGTTCTTTGTTGAAGCTCTGTTTTAGGTCTTGTATGAATTTCTTTACTTCCTTAATTTGGTGTTCAGTGTTTGTCCTCAAATCACTTAGTTGATTGGTTATGGTTTCTTTGGGCTCCCATTCCTTCTGTTGGGGGTTCCATTCAGCATTCCCTTTGTGGTCTCCCTGACTTCCTTCAGCTCTTTCTTAATGGATTCCATGAATGCCTTTAGTGATCTTTGTGTGTTCTCTACCTAGTCTCTCAATTCCTGTATTACTCTTTGATTAGCTTCCTCCCGTTCGTGGGATTCTTGCAGATCTCTTTGAGTGTTCTCAGCCTGCTCACGCCATTCCTCCCTTTCTCTTTGAGTATTCTCAAGTTGTTCACGCAACTCCTGTATCAGTTTTTGAGTAGCTTCCTCACGTTTATGATATTCCTGTATAAACTTCTGGGATGCCTCCTATCTCTCCCTATCACGCTCATACAGAGTCCTTTGTACGTTGTCAAACTTCTCATTTATCATGTTTGCCAGCAGTGTTTGTAGAGCTATTTGGGAACTCTCCTCTGGATTATTCATTATCTGTTCTAACCCCTGATTATCAAGATTGGGAATTGAGATACCCGAATTTGCCATTTTTCTTGTGTTTTTCCGGCTTACTCTGCCCATTTGAGATGAAGATAGCACCAGTTTTGTGCTAGAACACTATCTTAAGGCAACCATCAACCAAAGTTTGCATTTGTACAGTCAATAGTCGTCTACAGATACAATCTAGTTCAACAGATACATCTATTCGACATCAAACTACTATATGTTAAAGGACTTCGAACCGCAGAGAAGAATTTGGAAAACCAGAAATTATTGGGGTTAAGGAGAGATGTGGGTAAAAAATAGGAATAGATTGGTGTGGGGAGGCACAGGGAGAGTTAACTATGTCCTAATCACAATGCAGGAAATAGGTTGGGTAGGATGCAAGTAGAGAGAGAGAGAAAAAGAAGAAAGGGAAAGGGGAATGAAAAGAGACCAGAAAAAAAATGGAAACGTAAAAATTGATGTTATTATAGAGATTAAAAGACCATCTATTTAGAGAGGAATGTGAATATGTTGAGAAAAAGGGAGGGACATAGAGGAAATGTGAAAAACTTTAAAAGAATGCTTAAAATATTATATAGGTATAAAGAGGTAGTACTGCTATTAATGAATTTAAGTCTCAGAGGTTTTGAATTGAGTAATAAGTTTGTGGATTAAGTGTGTACACAATGGGGGATAGGGTCTACTAGTTAACTACAGGTTTATCTGAGGATGTGCAGGACAAGAGTTAAGTCACATAAAGAAGAACAATGAACAAAAGAGGAAAAGGTGGAAAGGATAGGAAAGTGAGAAGAAAAGATCAGAAGTTCAGTAGAGCTAGACAAAAAACAAAAAGATAATTAAGAATGAAAGAAAAAGAGAAAGAAGACAAGAAAAGAAAGGAAAACACACATTCACGTATTCCTAAAATAAAAATTATAACAGGAGAAAAAAAAAAGTTAATGGAAAACAATTATTTTTTCAGAAGATGCAAAAATTAAAGATCAATAAAAGTTTTAGAAAAGCAAAAAAAAATTTTTTTTATATATATAAGGTAACAAAAAACGAAAAAAAAAAAAACCAAAACAAAAAAAAGAAAAAAAGAAAAGAAGAAGAAGAAGAAAAAAAAAAAGTTCTTTGATTTTTTTTTTTTGGGGGGAGGGGTGGGAAGAGTCCTGTATCTCCCTTTTGTCTGTAACCAGAGTCTGGTTGGAGTCTCTGGTCAGCTTGAGGTCCTGTGGCTTGATTGGTTTCTTAAGTCAGTTTGTTGGAACAGGCAGAAAAATGCTCTGCTTTACCCAAGATTTTGAGATTCCCCTCCCAGGTTAGTTTACTGGGAGGCTGATCTGCTTTGAGAATCACAAAAGAGGGGGATGCAGTGATGAGGCTAGGTTCTGGGTAGAGTTGAGGCCTTTCAACAAACAGTAGCTTTTCCCTGGGGCTATTTTGTGAAAAAATACTCACAGCACCCAGCCTGGAGCCATTCTCAGGGTTTCTGTTTTTCAATTGATTGTGGTGGCTGCTAGAGGGAGGGGCAGCCTCTGGCTCTGGTTACCCGGTGAGGAGAGCCACTCCAATGGCTGGCGCCTGAGCTGGGTGACTTTTCCCTGGATGGAACTGAGTCTGTGAGGTCACTTCGCCGTTAAGTTCTTGTGACCTGCTAAATGACTCGTTTTATTCCAAGGCCTGAGCTGGAGCTAACCGCTCCTCCGAGCTTTGTCGGTATCCAAGATGGAGATCACCGGTGCTGGGGGGGGGGGGGAAGGGGTGGCCTTCCCTCCTCTGCTCCCAGAGAAGGAGTGAGGAAGTCGGGCTTCTACTCACGCCGAGTCTTGGATCCCAGGTCGTCTCTGGTCTGCAAAGTGCAGGATGAAGTTGTCCGCTCCTTGTCGGTTCTTGCTGGTGTTGAGTTGAATCCGGTCGTCCGCTGCGTCTGGCTCCTTTGTCCCGGACTGTGTCTCAGGTGTGCCCCTGTGGCGGTGGTCGCCGCCGCGACCCTGCCGCCGCAGCAGCAGCTGCTGGCAGGTGCTCAGATGTGCCTGCTTGGCTTCCCCTCTCTTGACTAACTCTCTGTCCTGTGATGGCACACTTGGTGTGATTCTCTGGCTTGGGACTGTTCACTGGCACTCTGAAACTGTTTTCTATGCAAGAGCTTGTTCAGATTCCAGCTTCTCCTCCGCCATCTTCCCGGAACTCCCTCAATTTTTATGATATATTTGTGCTACTTCAGTGAAATTTATGAAATGGTTGCTTGTCTCTCTTTAAGGATCCATACTAATTATTTGTAATGTATTCTATATAAATGCTAGGAATGTTTATGTGTTATATACTCTGTTAGATTGTGAATAAACGTCACAATTTGTAAATATTTGATGAACGTAAAGCCCATCAGAAATTGTTTATCATGAATTTTGTATGATAGATTCCAATTATTGCACAACTACTGTTACTCATCTACTTTTATATACTTTTCAAAGTTTCATATATTAGACATTTTCATATAATACTTTAACAGTAAAAATAAGCAATCTTTTAGCTATTGTAGTATATCAAAAGAGCAACTTATTTCTCCCTGGCTTCAAGTGCTAATAAATCCTAATGTTTCTTCAAAGACACTAATTTTTTTTATCACCTTCATTACTCAAATTCTTAAGTTGATTAACTTGCAAACTTTACCATACTCTGATAAAATCTAGAATTAGGAATCTAATTACTACTAATTATGTCTTGACTATTTTTTACTTACTCTATAAAAGTCATTTTTGAGTAGTCATTTTTCTGACTTTTTTTAGAATTTCAGAAAATCATCTTGTTCTCTATTTTCCATCTACTTATAGCAACATCAAACAATCTACAGTTATTAATTTATACACTTATTCAAGAATCAATATGTGTAAAAATACATAGCACTGATTCCAGATTTTTATTTTTTGTCAGTTATGGGGCTTGAACTCTGGGCCTGGGCACTGTCCCTCAGCTCTTCAGCTCAATGAAAGTGCTCTACCACTTGATCCACAGCGCCACTTCCGGTTTTGAGTCGTTTATTGGAGATAAGAGTCTCATGGACTTTTCTGAGCAGGCTGTCTTCGAACTGTGATCCTCAGATCTCAGCCTCCTGAGTAGCTAGGGTTACAGGCGTGAGCCACCGGCTCCTGGCTTGTTTTTTCTTTCCTTCTTTCTTTTTTATTTTCCTTTTTTGAAAGATAGAGGGCTTGAATTCAAGTCTTCATGTTTTCAAGGCAGATATTTTATCACTGGAATCATACCTCTAGGCCCTTTTCAAGTTAGTTATTTTTAAGGTAGGGTCTTACATATTCCTTGGCTAGCCTGGGCTACAATCCACCTTATTATATATTCCCATTTCTATGGGAATGATAGGTGCACGCCATTGCATCCAGCCATTAACACAGTATGTAGCCATAGATTGCTGTGGAGTATCTTGAATTGCTTTTTATCTATGATCTAGAAAAACAACAAAACTTAAAAAAATACAGTCTCCTCAGATTATATATTTATTTTTGTGTGCATATTTTGATTGTAAGAATATTGTACAGAAGCTGGGCGCCAGTGGCTCACGCCTGTAATCCTAGCTACTCAGGAGGCTGAGATCTGAGGATCGTGGCTCAAAGCCAGCCGGGGCAGGAAAGTCTGTGAAACTCTTATCTCCAATAAACCACTAGAAAGCCGGAAGTGGCGCTGTGGCTCAAGTGGTAGAGTGTTCTCCTTGAGCTGAAGAGCTTAGCGACAGTGCCCAGGCCCAGAGTTCAAGCCTGACAAAAAAAAGAATACTGTACAGAGGTGCTACAGTTACATAAGTAAGGTAATTAGTACATTTCCTATCAAGCACTGTTCACTCCTCCTTTGTTTTTCCCCTACTATCCCTTGTCTCCCCACCTCCCCAAGTCCTCCCTCCCCCTTCCCCAAGTTGTAAAGTTCTTTTTCAACTTAGTGTCCTGTACATCTCTTTGTTACAATGGGTAAACCTGCATATTTATTTCAGCATTTTCTTATTTTCTTTCCCCTCCCCAAATTAGAAAAATGCATATAAAAGATGCAGGGCACCAGAATCAAATACAGTGTCAGATTATCTTAACCATTATACTAAGGAAGAAGAAAATCTCATACACTGGGTGTCAGTTTCCAAACACTCTTCAGATAACATGCACCTGATATTTCATGACACTTGGTGATCTGACGTAAAAATGATCTGCATGTGTAGAGAGCTGCGAGAGGCCGCACCTGGAAGATGGTGCAGCCTTTCGCCTTCCCGATGGCGAGTGCTCTCTGTGGTAAACAACTCCTTATATGGCTAAGGCAAAGAATCTGGCTTGCTTCCACGCACCTGAACCTATTGGTGGTTCCCAGGTGGCGCATCAGGGTTGGCTACCCAGCGGGTACTTAAGGCGGTGGGGAATTCTCCCCGGGGTTGGGGTCAGAAGATTACTCAAAGGTCCTGAATAAGCTGCAGAGAGAAGAGCTAGCGTCTTCCTTGCTGGTCGAGGCGGTCGTGACATGCATGCATAAAAGACACAAGGATCCCCAAACTGTTCATTAGAAATAGAGATAGGTAAGCCAGGCACCCGTGGCTCACACCTATAATCCCAGCTACTCAGGAGGTTGAGATCTACGATGTGATTCAAAGCCAGCCCGGCATGAAACTACCTGAGAATCTTATCTCCAATAAACCACAAAAAAACCGGAAGTCCCCCTGTGGCTCAAGTGATAGAGCGCTAGCCATGAGCTGAGGAGGTGAGGGACAGCGCCCAAGCCCAGAGTTCAAGCCCCATGATCAACGACAAATAAATTATTTATTCATAAGTAAGTAAGTAAATAAATAGAGATAGGTCTTCCTTTCATGGATATGGTTTTAAAATACTGCAAAAAGAACATTAGTTCTTTAATTGATCATTAGATATCAACTGCACAGATTTCTTTTTCATTCCTTCATTCTTTCTCTTTAAGAGAAAAGGATCATGGGAAACTAGGAGTTCATGGTTTATCTGTATTTCTTGAGTTTCTAATGTCTCCACAAGCACAAATCCAAATTATTCGTAGCATTTTAGGAAGAGAAAAAGAAGGAAAAGAAAAAACCCTTATGTTAGAATGACTTCTTTATAAACTAAAACAATTTTCTGGAAATGAAAGAGAATAATAATTCATGAGGTTGTATTTTATCATATTCTCCACTTAATAAAGTTTAATAATACACAAAGTGAGTCAGTATTTTGCTGTTAAGCAGAACACTTTGAATTTCAAATACATGAAAGTAATAGAAGTTTTGTCACGTATGAGAAACAATTTAATCAATTGCTATAAATATATACAAAATAGAAAAAGACAAGAAAAAAACTCACATTTGCAATTTAAAGCTATCGGGCAGGTGTGTAATGTCACATGCCTGCAGAAACCTATTTATAAATGCACATTTTAATACCAACTCATTGGCCCTATTCATTAACGGAAAAAGTGCTGATTAGTAACAATTTTCATTTTTTCGCTGCACCCCAAGAGTTCTTTCTAAAAAAAATAAACTTTTCTAATTAGTTTAGACTCATTTTAATGAATTTGTAATTTTTTATGATTTCATAAATATTGTTTCACTTATATTGTTGCATATGCCATATAGATATGTGTAATGTATGTACATAATATGAAATGTATATATGGGTGTGGTGAAAGAGAAGGAAAAAAGTAATACAGAATTACTTAAGAAAATCAAAAGTGAACAATGCATAAAGCACATTTGTATTGTACTCTTGAATAACAAAATATGCAGTATTGCTTATGATCTTACTAACTACAAATATCACCCACTGTGTAAAAATTAATAAAAACATTTCTTTTTATACATTTTCTATGTTTTCTCTGTGAAAGAAAATATGTAATTTATGTTTTATTTTCAAAGAAAGTGTTACTGTTTGTGATTCTGGCTCATCCTAAGCCAGATCTCATAAAACACAAATTTCCTTCTGTAATTGCAGCTTTTAAAGCAAGTGTGGGATGTGATTTGATTTATGTTTTAGGAACACTCATTTATAGCTGTGCAAAAGATCAATGGAAGGTCAGGGTATTTGTGAGCCAATCGTAGCGGTCAGGGAAGTTAGTTAGGAGGCCAGGGTTACAAGCTGTACAAGGGATGATGAGCCTGTAAACAACATAGGTAGCTGTGGGAATGAAAAGTGGAAGACAGATCCCAAAGATATTCAGGAGATGGAATTAGCACGATGTGCTGACTGATTGAATGTGAGAGATGAGATAAATGGTTGAGTTGAGGATCATAATGAGGTTTCCTAGCATGGGTGACTCTCTGAATAGTGATTTCATTAACTGAATGGAAAAGCGAAAAGGAAAGAGCACACTTTGGGGGCGAAAGGAAGGTAACCTGGAAATCACTGAAACTAAAGTCTTTTTTATGAACAACCACACTGACTATGTCTAGTAAGCTCTTTTTAGAATGCAGGTCCATATTACATGATTGAGAGGAGATAATTTAGAAGTCTCTAGAATAAAGGATTAGTCTTATGGAGGAATTAAATTAACCCACTAAAATTGTGTGCAGAAAATAATGTCCAATAACTGAACTGTGAATAGCAGGGATACTTTAGAGGTGATGAAATGGAAAATAGGGTAAAAGGGATAAGAAGAGAAACCAGAAAGGAGAAAGAACAGTTAAAGGACTGTATATTGTATCACTGAGTTATAAGAGAGAAGGCATATCATCTGCACTGTTGTAGTCATTTGAGAAGACTCCACAACTAAAACATTATGACTGAAATTTATGACAGTTTTCAGAGGAATGTTTGGAGCAAATACTAATCTGTAATTGGTAGTAGAGATAAAAGTATGGGAAAGATCTCATGAACCCATCAACCTTTTTCCAGTTACTTTCTGAAAAATTCTGCATAATTTTGTCATAGGAGTACCTTCTTGAACTTTAAGTTTGTTTACTCTAAGTTGGCAGTATTGCTAGGACTATTTTATTTTCCTAAATCTGATCCCAATTAACTAATACTTCCCAGACATTAATACCTTAGCTTAAAGACAATTACTGTTAAAAGCACACTTATCTTTCTTGTTCTCCTGGGATTCGAAATTTTCCAGACCATACAAATGTTCCTCACTCTCTGAATGCTTGCACTTGTGCTAGAACTTGACCTCATGTTGTCGAAAATCTCTGCTTTGAAATAATACCACATCTATTAATTTTAATTTTGTTTGTATAAAATATAGCTAACATATAAATAATTTTCCTAACCAGAGTGTACTTAAGGACTTAACCTTAAGCAACAATATAATGGAATTTCTCCTGGTTAGCTCCAACTTGGACTCTACTTTGACAAATATTTACTACTTAATGGCTTTGGGCGAGTTCCTCTTAAAAGCATTGTAGTTTGTGCAAAATACCTCACCAAATCTCAATATTCTTACCCTTTTCATATACTATGTTACCATACCTGAACTGGAATAACTACTAAAGACACATCCATTTCTAGTAGGAGAGAGCACATTCCAATTCAGATAAAGAGGAGACTTGCAGACAGAGATAGGAAAACAAGAGAGATAGTGAGCTATTATGCCTGCAAGGATCTTATGCCACCCTTGCTGTTTGAGGTAGGAAAAGGAACAGGGATCAGAAAACTACTGACAGGGAAGCCAGTGCAACAAGTGGAACCACAAAAGCAGAGGGTTTTCTGTACAACGTGAGGCAATCTGCAACACAGCCAGGAAAATGCAGAGAGAACTTTAGTTTGCAAGGGATAGAGAATCAAGAAGAATAAGCATCCATATTGTCAACCATGTGTGCACTGAGTGAAAAGATCTAAAATCTGGTTCTTCCTAAGGAAAATAATAGTATTTCATTTACACTATTAGAATGGATAAAGATGCAAATCAAAGTTTTTAGTATGAATAAAAATCTCATGTAACTAAGCATTGGTAATGGTATAGAATATTTTTAAAAAAGCAATTCACATTCCAGAGTATGCATTGATATGGTCTGGGCATATTTTACCAAAGCTGAGCATATCTGTGTTCACACATTCCATTTTTGTATATAACAAAAATATGATTTTGTGTGAAGAAAGAATTATACACAGATATTGATAACATCATTTATGCAATATCACAAATAAAATTCACACATTTTAATTAAAGAAAACAAACTTTAAAAATTCAGTAGATTTTACTTAGTTAATAACACATGTTATACAGCATGTAAGTGATAATGATTTTTTTTACCTTGGCTTAGCTATGTATTGAGTTTGCAAATCATCAACTAGTTTAGCACATATAATTTTCACTTTTTATATGTATAATAAATTTTAAATAAGATTGTTTAAAAATAAAAGAAATATGAATGAAAATTTAAGTAGAGACACTGTGCATTTGCTCCCCATATGCCTGAGTAACTTTGTAACTCTCTCCCAAGTCCCTTTCAAGAACCATCATATATTCCTTACTCATTTAGTACCCACTGCTTACCAAATGAAGATAGAGGAGGAAAAGAAGTAAGTGGAAATGGTACATCTTAAATGAACAAATTTGGGATAATTGTAAGGATTCCCAAACAAACCAATACAAATTTGACTAACAGATTTGACCAAAGGGGCTAAAGAGCAAGGTATTTTTGCTTATCTCTGTAATAAATGTTGTTGGGGAGACAGAGATCAAGAGTTCATGGTTTGAGTACACCCTGGGCCGAAGGTTAACAAGACTCCACCACAATAAATAAGCCAAACACCACAGTTGCAAATATCTGTAACCTCAGCTATGTAGATTAAAGTCTGAGACTGGACACAGGCAAAAATGAGAGTCTACTAGCTAAAAGTATTTAAAGCATAAAAGAGCTGAGAGTGTGGTTGAGCCTGTAGAGTACATGCCTAGCAAGCATAGGCCTTGAATTCAAATCCTAAAATACTAATACTATTGAGAAAAGAAGGGGGGCGGTGTAGGGGAGAAAAGGTTCTATAGACTGAATGGAAGAAAGAGAGGGAGGGAGGGAGGGAGGAAAAAAAGGAAGAAGAGGAAAGAAAGAAAGAAAGAAAGAAAGAAACGAAGGAAGGAAGGAAGAAAGGAAGGAAGGAAGGAAGGAAAGAAGGACATGAAAAACAAAGAAAATACAAGAAAGAGAGAAAACATCAAGAAAGATAATGAATAATACTAGCTAGCAGTTGTGGTGAGACAGCAACATGTCAGTATGTATCGCCACAGTGCTGGGGTCCTGTCTCTCCAGCCTGGTATTCACTGACTTCATGGGCTGCCCCAGCCTGCTTTGAAGAAAATTGCACATTAAGAAAAAGTCTACTAGATGAGGATGAGAAAGACCTACCAAAGAAAATTTCCAAAGGCACACCAATTATTTATCTTAATTAACATACATAGTACTATTACAGAAGAACAGAAAAAGCTAAATAGAATAAAGTTTCTATCAAATTCTTAATTACAATACGCATTACCTTAATCATGTAACTGTAACCCCTCTGTACAGTATTTTTTACAAAACCATAAAAAAATTCTTAATTACAGAGGGTTGTATATGTGTTATATTAGAGTATTTATTCTTCCCTGTCAATAAAATAAGAAAACTGCAGTGTTAATTCACTCACTAGTAACAAATAGGTAGTTTAGGCATTATCTCTCAATAATAGTTCAAGTAATCAACTGTACTATTTTTTTTAATTTAGGGAATTTTAAAGGTTGGAATCATAACGCATATAGCCCAAACCAGCATTTAACTTCACTTTAGTCACAAATAAATAGACACATTCAAATAGCTAACAGAAACAACTTATAGGAGGAAGGATTTATTTACCTCAATGCTACAGAGGTTTGGGCCCAGCATGGTGGGAACAACAGGATGGGACAGCATTATTCACATCATACTAGTAAAAAAGCAGGGAGAGACACTTCACATTATGGTAGATAAAATGCAGAGAGAGAAAAGGATAGCAAGAGGCCAGGGACAAATCCCTCTATTTAGTCACTCAAACTTAGTGACCAACTTTGTCCAGCTAAACCTACCTACAAAAGTTCCTAGAATCTCTTAAAATAGTGCTACGGGGTGGTAACCAACAGTATTAACATGTGAACCTTTTAAGGGAATTTTAGTTTCAAATTATGAAAGACTTCAACTAACATTTCCAGAGAGGGCAGAAGAAGGCCGAGCTCCAGACTACACCCACTACCCGTTTAGTTTAAGAAGAGACTAAGGTTCACTAGTCATTTAATCACTTTTGTATGACCACACTCTCAGAAGTCTCATTCTATTCATGGCTAAACCCAGAGGTCCCCATGAAAAGAAAATCAGAAAGAGGTAGTGATCTGTTGGCAGAGAGTTCAAAAGGAAGCAAGGATTACAAGTGAGTGCCCCCAAATTCAAGACAAGTACTTCAGGCTGTTCTTTTAGGTAATTCTTATACATTTCCTTTCCCTGAATCAAAGGAATTAACTTGAGGAAATGGAGCTGGATTCAGAGCGGGACATGTGCATTAAATCAGGAGTCCAAAGAGATCCAAAGGATCTTCTACTTTAAGGATTTTAATTCTGTTGTAAATCTGATTCTGTGGTATAATCTTGACAAAGGAGTCCCTTTAATGCCATTCATTACCCCTCTGTTATATCTTTTTTACAGATACCACTAAAAGAGCTGAGTAAGAAAGAACTCTTTAATTTTTTTTCTTTCTTTTACATGTGAAATACTTTGTAATTCAAAAGATCCATTGTCTGCCTTTGACAATTAGGATCTGCGATGGTATATTTATTCAAACGCCACTTCTTAGTGAAAAGACTAGAAGGTAGTTTTTTCCAAGGTTTAGAATAATGTTTTGCAATGAAAACAAGAGTCAACCTAAAGAAGGTCTCCAAACTACTCTCAGAAATAGACTTTAGACTCACAAGATCCTTATTGCTACACAGAGTTACAGCAGCATCTTCAGATGCCCAGGGAGGTGTGGGCATGTGAGCACATTATCACATTGCCACAAGTAGGTGTCTCCAGTCCAGACTTGTTCATCTGCAACACTGACAGTCCCATCATGATACTTTTTTATTTTTAATTCTTCTTTTTTCCAGTACTAGGGTTTGAACTAAGGGGCTGTGTACTGGCTAGATAAGAGCTCTACCACTTCAGTTACACTCAAATCATTTCCTCTCTATTTTTTCAGATATAGTCTTCCACTTTTGCTCAAGGTCAGCATTGAACCATGATGCTACTTTTTTTGCTCCTAAATAGCTGTGATTTACAAGCATTTGCAACCATGTCCAGGTCAGATTGGTATATTATTAAAAGATGTATGCTGTTTGAAGTCTTGCACATTGTACGTTCCTAGTCTTTTCAGTCTGGCCATGAAACTCAAGCCAATATGTACATCTCCCTTAATGGGTTAATCTAAGGGAGAATTTTCATACTCAGCTAATCCTTTCCCCTCAAAGTGAAACAAGATGAAAACAGTACCATTTGGTTTTTAAAAATACATTATTATTATTAATTTTATTGTAGGGTGATATACAGGATTACTGTTACACAAGTAAGATAATGAGTATATTTCTTATGAAACATTGTTAACCCTTCTCATTTTCTCTTACTTTCCTTCTCCCTTTATTCCTGTCTTCTAAGTTGTAAAACTCATTTCCAACATAGTGTCCTGTGAGTACAACTGTTGCATTAGTTGACCCTTTTTGTTTCTTAGATCCACAGGAAGTTTTGTCTATGCAGATACTGATCTGATGAGAACTACAGTACACACCATTCTTCAGGATCGACTGGAATAAGAGGACTACTAAGATTTTGGTGCTGTACACTGCCCTAGTAAACTAATCCTTAAGATAAGTAACACATAAAGACAAAGGACAAAAGTAGAGCAGATTACTTCTGGGAGATATGGGATAAGGCAATGAATACTCCAATCAGAATATGCCAAATTCAATATACCCAAGGACTAGTCCAAACAAATCAAATATGTTTTCCAGTTTATCTAAATGTGCAAAGGAAACAAAGACAAGAAAAGATTCTTATTATCCATTCACATAGATTTCACACAAAAACCAGGAGCTTAAGATACACTTAATTGTCCACTGCCAGGTCTGACTCTGTGTTCTCTTGACTCTGGCTTTTGAGAAGAGCAAAGCTGCTTTGGTTAATTAGACTCGTGGCACCAAATTTATATGGGCAAAGGCAAATGTCCCCTGTGCTGGAATGCTTCTGCCAGCTTTGCTGAGGTAAAAAGACACAAACAATTAGAATAAGAGACATAAAAATGCATTACATGCATGGAGTCCTCCACATTTTGCATTACCCTGCCATGTAATTTTATTGAGAAACTTACATCCCACTTTTTCTATTGAAAGTGAAGAGATTTACAATATAGATTATGTGAGGAAGAGTGTCAGTGAATTTAGAGGAATTCAATAGGCTTGGGAAATGGGGACAAAGTTTACTTGGACCACAGAATAGACAGTTTGAAAATGATTTTCTTTGGGCCCAAGCAGAGGACAATGCGACAAAATCTGTTCAGGTAAGCTAACATACTTCAGCAGTATGAGTTTATTAATCATAGCTAAGAAAAAGGAATAGAAGTAATTGTTGTTCTTGCAGCTTTGTCTAGACCTAAACAGATAAGGAAACTTGGCAGAAAGCCTCTCCCTGAGCTGAGAGAGATCAGGTTGGTTAAAGGGAAAGTAAGAGGGATGTGCAAGAGATTCACATTTTGACACCCAGTAAACCTTTTTAATGTTGCCTTGGTTACATCCCAAACAACTTGTCTGTGTATCCATGCTTCATTTCTCCAAACTATAATGGATGAGATTAGTTACCACAACTATCAAATACTTCTCTTTTGCCCATATTATGCCCATCTTGCCAGTTATGGTTTAGACAAGTAATGAGTGATTAATAGATAGATGGATAATGTACACGGATAAAGCCAGATCTTCATATGACCTCATATTGGTCTATGTACCTAAATAACACCAGTTATGAAATGGTAATCAATAAAAAAACAGCACTTAAAGTTCTACAACTGCAACTTAACACTGTCAGCAGTAACACAAGTATGAAAGCAAGTAGAACAAAGAAGAAATCAAAATATAACTTAACTGATACTTCAAGAATTAGGAGGAAGTGGACAAATGTTTCCAGACAGAGGAGTGTTTGTCTGCACACTACATTTTTGTAGTTTTTTGTTCTAATTTTATTACATCTTCAAGATAGGTCTTATACCTTCTAAAAAAAAAGTGATCAATAATTAAACAGAGAAGTTCCTACTTGCCTGAAAGAGTCTATAATTTAAAATACAAATACAATTTATCCTTTAAGAGGAAATATATTTCATGACAGGTACAGATATAAATTCTGTTTTTAAATAACCCTGCATCTGACAGTAATTAGGCTTCTATTAAATCTGTTGTTTATTTTTAAGCTCAGATTTACTTAACAACCATTAAAATTTCAGCATTTGCACTTGAGTGTAGTGTAATTCTTCTGTTTGTTTTTTCATTGCTCACAGCAGGTACTCAAGCTGAGTAATGGTGGTATGTTAATATTAGAAAACATTCCAAGTAGTCAAAGAAATTAATATATGGAATGATATTTATTTTTTATTTTAAATATTATTTTTAAAAATATTTTTTACAAAGGTGATGTACAGAGGGATTACAGTTACACAAGTCAAGTAAAGAGTATGTATATTTTTGGATAATGTCATTCCTTCCCCTGCTCTCTCCCAGTTTAAAACATGATTTTTATTGTTCTTGAGTCAGTAACAAATGAACTTGCATTAGTTTTATGTACTTTCAGGATACATTACCTTGGGTTAGTTGGAATCAAATTTAAATTCACAGGATAATTCTAAATGAATGGAACGAGATTGGAGGTAAAATAAAATGTAAGATAGAAAGACCTTGACTACGAAATCCACCAGGCTTTTTTTCAGACCTTTGCTGAACAATAAATTAAAGTGTTTATCAAAAAAGACATTTCCTTAGTATCAAATTATCCTCACAGTACATGAAAAAACAAAGGCCACAAAAATGAAATATAAAAAATCAATATATAGTAGAACTGTAAAAAAATATATATTAGTGTTAGCGGGACGCTGGTGGCTCACGCCTGTAATCCTAGCTACTTAGGAGGCTGAGATCTGAGGATCGCGGTTCAAAGCCAGCCAGGGCAGGAAAGTCCGTGAAATTCTTATCTCCACTAAACCGGAAGTGGCGATGTGGCTCAAGTGGTAGAGTGCTAGCCTTGAGCTGAAGACTGAGGGACAACACCTAAGTCCAGAGTTCAAGCCCTATGACCCTCCCTCCAAAAAAATATATATTAGGGTATATTCCTTGTGTCAAATAATTGTAAATAAAAAGTTTTCTGAGATGACATATTATATGAAATACAGTGACTATACTGAGATATTGCCCTTAGGATATTTGAGTATTATTACTCTTTCTCTGCCCATACTGAACCATTTGAGGAATAAACAAAGTCAACAGCCTGTGGAGATCTGATAGAGTTGCAACTGAAGAATGCATATGCTAATGAATGATTGAGGCATAGAGTTAAGTCTCAGTGCCAGTAGGTTTCTTCAACTCTTGGGAAGATAGGAGATTTCCAACTTCTTGCATGTGTTTGTTCTCCATAAAGTAAGGAACATGATGTAAACATACATCTTCCAAAATAAAAGAACTAAAAATAGAAAAAAAAAGAAAAAGTAGCACAGGAATAGGGAGTGTCTAATACATTTGAAAAAAATCAACCTGGGAATATGGCTTAGTGGTGGAGTGTTTGTCCAGGATCCATGAAGCCCAGGGTTCGATTCCTAAGTACCACATAAACAGAAAAGGCCAGAAGTGGCTCGGTGGCTCAACTGGCAGAATAATAGCCTTGAGCAAAAGCAGCTCAGGGTACTGAGCTCAAGCCTTGGGACTGGCAAAACAAACAAACAAACAAACAAACAAAAACCTTAATGTAGAGCAAATGTGAGGAAAACTAACCAAATAATAATAATGATAATAATAATAATAATAGGGTCTTAAACAGGGAGAAAAAGACACAAAAGAAAAGAGAAATCACGAAGTACATTGAAAGCAACAACAAAGTAAAACCTTTTGTTTCTTGAAGTTCTTTTTGCTTAGCATCATCTTATATGGTGATATGTACATAGCTATTGAACTATTCTGCTTATCTAATATTATTGTAAATGTATACTAATTATCACAAATAAGGGAGATGATGGGACAATGTTTCTTTGGATCTGACTTACTCCACTTAATATGATTATCCCCTGTTGTCACTGTGTTCTGTTTTGGTACCCTGAATATTATATATATGTTTATCTGAATTAGGGAAGGGAAAGGGAGCAACAAAATGGTGAGAGAAAGGATAAAGTGGGAGCCAATGCAACAGTGATAGTCACAAGACTATGTTGGAAATGATCTGTACAACTTGGGGGGGGGGCATAGAGGAAGGAGGAAAAGAGGAAGAAAAATGAAAGAAGAGTTAACAAGTTAGACAAGAAATGTAATCACTATATTACTTATGTAAGTATAACCTCTAAAAAATAAAAAAATAATAAATAGGGTCTTCACACCAAAAGATATCAGTATAAGAGATTCTAGCTGTTGATAAAAAACGCACTTGGATAAAAATCATGAAATCCAAATTGAAATAGGGCAGGGACCCATCATTTATCACGAAGTGACCTAAGTTTTCATCTGTCTCTTAGTAAATGAGAACGTGGAATGAAGAGAATTAGTATTATTTGATGTCAAAGTTGCAAAGCAGATATCTACACTGTGATTTTGTTGTTACTTTATCATTTTCTTTCTGATGAGTCTTCTTTCAGAAACTGTCTTTATAGACAGATAATTGTGTCACATGAATCACGTGATCATTTTAGTAAACTGATGCACTGTTTATCAAATCATACATGTAACATGCTTATGAAATTAAGAATTTTGAAATAAATTTTAAACAAAAGTAGTAATATAATAATCTGTTTAACCTATCTCTATCAACATTAATGATTAACACCACTGTCTCATAATTCAGTTTTATATAAGTGAGATTTGAGTACCTTGACCTTTTCTTTTCTTTTGTTTTCTTTTTTTGGGGGGGGGGCAGTCGTGGGGCCTGGACCTGGGCGCTGTCCCTCAGCTCTTCAGCTCAAGGCTAGCACTCTACCACTTGAGCCACAGAGCCACTTCTGGCTTTTTTTCTTTTTGCTTATGTGGTGCTGGGGAATTGAACCCAGGGCCTCATGCACGCATGGCAAGCGCTCTACCGCTGAGCCACCTTCCCAGCCCCCACCTTGAAGTTTTCTATCTACATTCTTTCTTTTTAAAAATTTTTATTTTATTGTAAAGATGTTGTACAGAGGGGGTACAGTTACATGAATAAGGTAATGAGTACATTTCTTGTGGAGCATTTTTACCCCTTCCTTTGTTGTTCTCCCACTATCCCTTCCCTTCCCCACCTCCCTTAACCACTCCTCCACTGAAGTTGTAAAGTTCTTTTTTCAATATAGTATCTTGTGTCTGCTTACATTCTTGTCATGTGAATTTTGGCTGCTAAGTAAAAATAAATAAATAAATAAATAAAAGTAGTGTGCCTTTGTCTAGAATGGGAAAAGATTAGAAATTTCAGATATATTGACTCTTATCTCTTATAGAAAAGTAGAATATTGGTTCATGGCTATAAATACTACCAGCAATTTGCAGAGAGAGTATATTTAAGATAAAGAGGTGAAAAGTTAAAATTGTGCTATTTATCCATTGCATTTACTATAGATTGAAAGGGATTTGTAAGTCAAAAGGAATGAAATGAAAGCCTGAAAAGGTCAAAGAAACTAACCAAGATAGAATGCAGAATAGGTAAATGTGCCCCTTGGGGAAAACCCCACAGGAAAGGCATAAGGATAATGGCACACAGCTCAGTCTGGATACAGAGAACTCTCTGCAAGATTTGGTCTTTATACTGTGTGTTAAATAATTTGAATAGAAAATTTCCCATTGTGAATATGTATTTAAACATCTCTACTTCAGACAAGCATTTATTTCATCCATTGCTGAGCCTTATAATGGTAGTATTTAAGTGGGTTTGCTTGGCAAAATGTTCATGTTACAAGTGAATGAGATTTTGCCACAGCTTTGTGCCTATCTCATAGGAGACAATTTTCTTTAAAGCTGATTTGAGGATCAATATTTTAAGCCAAAAGAGGCACTCAGCAAAACATAGTAACTCATGTCTGCTTTTCCCAGATATATTTCTATCATATAATATTATAGGGAATACTCTAACTATCATGACCAAATAGCTATTTATTACTTCATTCAAAACTCCTTCACTGTTCAGAATGAGCAATAATGTTTTTTCCTGTACTTCTAGAGACTCACATCTTCTAATCTATTTTTCAGTCACATGGAAATGAAATATAAATAAGAATGCTTGTTTATATGGACTGTGTAGTAAACAGTTTGTTAAATTATTTATTGCATAAATTTTCCCAGAATATTTCAAGTTCTTCTTAGAATTTTATAATAATATATTTTATAGATGTTTCAAAAGCGATCTCTCAAGTATTACTGATAAAAGTTGAATATTAGTAAACATTCATCCATAGTGTTTTATGTATTCAAAATTGTTTTGTTTTCCTTAATTTAGTTGAGCCTCTTCATAGCACACAATGATATAGATTAAGAGTCAAGTATAATTACGCTTATTTAAAGACATAATAACCAAAGACACAGAACACTTAAATGAAGAATTTGACAAAACACTTTGCTGTTGCTGTGGGTAAACTGACACTAAATACCTGCATGTTTTACCTATTGGTGAAATATAATTAAAAATAAAATCTTCCAATCTTCTCAACAAAAGTAGTTGGGAAAGAAAATTCATTTTCTATATTAAAAACAAAAAAGAACCAAATCAGAGCATACAGGCAATCCAAAAAGTAGCTGCCTAGCCAAAACGAACTGTCATTCTCCCTTAAACAGCCGACCATATACAAACCACTGCATGCAATGTTTGCAAGATAAAGCAAAATGTTCCCAAGTAACTGGACTTAACAACACCATTTGTCACTCATCATTCATTCTAAATTTACCTGGAAATTGGAATGACCATCTGTGTTAGCTGATCAGATTTCTCCAGAGGAAAAAACAAACTTCTGTCTATGGACAAGAGATGCATTTATAACTTGGAGAGAGAGAGAGAGAGAGAGAGAGAGAGAGAGAGAGAGAGAGAGAGAGAGAGAGAGAGAGAGAGAGAGAGAGAGGAGCGCTGACCACAGACAGATACCTTCTTCCCACAGAAACTAGGAAATGGCAGAGCTAGTTTTTATAATGGAAAAAAATGAGTAAATCTTATAAAACACAATAAACAAAGGAGAGCAAAAACTCTATCCCCAATGTTAACAAATAAAAGTCTTACTTTAAATTATCAAGGGGTTCAATTAGAGGGAGCATAACTAACCAAAGACCCTTGCTATGGATCTTTGGCCTCCCATATTGGTTACTATGGATAAGACAAAGCAGAGATATAGAAGGAGATCCATTCCGTAGATACAAGAAAGACTGAATCTTCTGCCAAATTTCCCATGAAAAGAATTGGTTGACTAGACACTTCCACTCAACTTTTTTCCTTCTCTCTTGAAGTTGAGGCAGACCTATATCACTTTCTGAAAACTTTTTTCAGTCTTAACTGTCTTCTCTGTGCACTTTAATCATCTACCCAAATAGAATCCTTTTTGTGTTTAGAAATCTGTTTCTACATATTTCTAAACAAACTTCAACGTATTTTGGACATAAAATCACTGTGGAATAGTATATTTGAAAATTACTAATGCACTTACTCTTTGATAGGGCAATTCCATGCAAGTGGAAAATAAAATTTGTGTCGCCACAGGGCTGCTGATATACAACATTAAAAAGAAAATAAGAAAGTATATTCAAAGAGATGTTATAGAGGCAATGAATGCTACATATTTGTAAAAAAAAAAAAGTTTAAAAAAGACTCTTGGTGTACAAGTATGGAACAATTTCTTTGAATTCATTCTAGTGTTGGCAGAGGAATGTAGCTAGCATATATAGTTCTTTTACAATTAAATGGAGGTAATAAAGCAATATTTTTATATTTTATTATGTTTTCCTAGTGAAACACTAGACAATCAAATAATTCATTAATAAAGGAATTACTTTAATAAATACAATAGAAAAATGATAGTAAAGAACTAGGGTAGAATTCATTCTTCCAAATGTACATATTTTACTGAATATACAAAGTAAATGTTATTAAAATTAAATGAATCTCTTTGGAACTATGTAATAAAAATTGTATAGCTTGTTCAGTTGGTACTCTACTACTTGTGCCAACAAACTAACCCTGTTTTTGTTCTGGTAAATTGGAGATGAAGCCTTGCAGACTACAGGAAAATGTGGCCTCTCAGAGTGATATTCCAGATCTTTAGCTCTTGAGCAGCTAGCATTACATGTTTGAACCACTAACACTCAACAAACCTTACATACTGTTTTGAAAGCCATCTGTTCTAACTTTCTCTCTCCTGTGTAGTAGATCCTGACCCCATTTGCTCACTGAATAAGTATTTATCATGAATATATTACTTAAGTGCTACTAATGCTTATGTGCTATTTAATCTGTCAGTTAAACTTGAGAATGATAAATAGGACAAATGATGTTTTTGGTGGGGGTGGAGGTTAGTCGTAGGGCTTGAACTCTGGGCCTGGAAGCTTTCCAGATCTCTTCAGCTCAAGGCTAGAGCTCTAGCATCACTTCCAATTTCCTGGCGGTTAACTGGAGATAAGAGTCTTATGGACTTTCCTTGTGCAGGCTGGCTTTGACCCTCAATCTTCAGATCTCAGCCTCCTGAGTAGCTAGGATTACAGGTGTGAGCCACCAGTGCCCTGGTGAAATCCCTATTTTCATGGGACACACACACATGTGTTAGAAAGCTAGCGTGCACCCTGGGAATACTTTAATATCTAAGTGAGATACTTAGTGATAAATGATACTTAGTGATAAATGAAGCCGTGTCCAAGACTTGGAATTTTTTTTGTTTGCTTAATAAATTTGACTCTAATCAAGTCATTGTTTTACATGGTACCTAATAAATGTTCTAATATACATCTAGCTGACCTAGTTGAAACTTTCTTTTGTAGTTTAAATCAAAAGTATTTTTTTTTAAATTTGGGCTCTCCCCCTGGTGTTATTATAGGTAGCTAAAGTTTATTCATTTTTTGCAACATAATATGATACTGAATCAAATAACATAGTTATTTACTTTGCTGATGGGCATTTGGGTGTTTTCTCAGTGTTTCTAACATTATGGAAAGCTTTCCTGTGAAGTTATTTATGTCTCTTGGACTATGTATAGACACACTTTTACCTATAAAGTCTGAGTATTACAATTTCTTGTGGTTGGACATATATGTCATCGACTTTTTTAGATTGTGCCAAGTAATTTGGGAAAGTGTTTGTAGTAATTTGCATTCCTGCCTGCCAGCAATATATAAAAATTCTGTCATTTCACATCATCACCGATATTTGATATTTGAAGGCTATGAATTTTTATAACAATGTTCTTTCACATAAAGTGGTAGAGCATAATGATTTTAGTTTGCATTTTTATATTTCTAATATTTTTAAGCTGAATTTATAATGGTGATTCAAGTTCTACTTCTGTCAATTGAATCTTAGTTGTTGCTTTATATGTTTTGTCTTTTGGTATTTGTGGAGTTTTAAATTGCACATTTACATACTATTCACTTTTATGTATTAAGTAAAAAGTTTTTTTTGAGTAGAAGCTTCTTGTTTTAACTTTTATGGTCTTTTGATAGATGGTTTTTAATTTCTTATATTGGTGAGAAATATATGGATTCACTATGTAGCCTAGATTGGCTTAAAACCTTCAATCATTTTTTTTTCTTTTTATTTGTTTCTTTTTGTATAATTTTGTTCGCTGTCTTTATAACAATTTCCTTAAAATTATAATTTTAATTGTATAATTTTATATTTCTTGTTGACGTTTATACTTTATAGGGTGATGAGAATATTATCATTAAGTGTAAAATTTTATTTTCCTTTTTACCATCAGTTTATAATTGATTATCACATAATTTAATAATTAAATGTTGTTTTGGTTCAATCTTGCTGTAGAGGTAAAGCTTAAAATTTTAAGATTCTCCAATTGAAGTGATTCAGTATTTTTATTTAACTTTACAATCAATTATCTATGTCTTAGGTGATACCTTTTTGTAATTTGTTTTCTTTATCTTCTGTGGATGTTAATGGGACCATCAAAGTGTTTTTTTCTCATTAAAAAAAATCAGTGTTTTCAGAAGAATGTATTTTCTCACTGAGCATGGTAGATTAAATATGTAATCCAAAGACTGAAACAGGAAAATGACAAGTACCAGTACATTTCTTTCAATATCATGCATGGAGCTAGACTCAGAGAAGATAATCACCCCAGTCATAAGGAAAGGGAAAGGCATAGAAAAAATCAAATTAAATGAAGTAAGCCAGATCCAAAGGAACATAGGCTCCATGGTTTCCCTCATTTGTAATAATTAGTATATGTCTAGGATAGTTCTAGCAGAGGATCAAAATAGCTCATTAGCTATGTGCATATAAACTTATACATTGATGCTAATCAAAATGAACTCAAAGAAATAGAAACAAGTGATTGTTTCCTTTCTTTTTAACATACTATGTGAAGTTATTTTTTCCTGTCATTTTTTTCCCTTGCTTTACTCCTGTTGGCACTGTTTTAAATTTTAATACCTTGTGTTTTATATATATATATGCTTATCTGATTTGGAGAAGCGAAAGGGAAAACCAACACGATGAGAGAAAGGACAAAGTTTGAACGAATTCAATAGCAATACAAACACTATGTTGGAAATGAGGGGGAGGGGAGTCAGGGGAGAGGAAAGTGGGAGAAAACGATGGAGGGGTAGCACTGTTTGACAGGAATGCATTACCTGAGTTATATAAGTATAACCACTCTATGCATCGTCTTTAAAATAAAACACAATTTTTCAAAAGGTATAGTTCATTTATGCTAGAGACGTAAGGAATCAGTGTGTTCTAGAAAAAAAGACCATAGCTGAATGTTCTCTAGGACTTTTTCCCCTCTATCTTCACAGGATGCTAGAATAATTATACAATGAGACAACAATGCTTGATAAAAAATGTACTCATTACCTTGCTTATGTGATTATAACCCCTCTGTATCATATTTTCAAAATAAAAAAAACTTACTAAAAAAAGAAAGAAAATTCTTATCCCCCTAAATTTTTGCCCACTGGGGAAAGTGTTTCTTTCCCTATTAGACGGATTGTAGTATCTGATCTTTCCTAGTCAGAAAGGAAAATGCTGGAGCAAAGAGAAAAATTGATTAACATAGTCTTGGGTCTTATTTTAGTTCAACAGGCTTTTACTATGTAATTAAAAAATTGCTTATCTTATGATGCCTCCAATTCTTCACAATCTAGGAATACACACAAAGACCTGTGTAATATCATAATGAATGACATCATAAATGAACTAAAATATTTCATCTTCAATAATCAGGTGAGGCATATTGTGCTGGTACAGTGTTGGGTAGTGTTATTACTCAGAACAGGGGGAAAAATAGGACAGTGTTTCATTTCAGAAATTTCTATGTTCATAAAACTGTGAAATAATGATAACATCAACATCAATAATGATAGGAATAAACAAAATTATTTTCAATCACCGGGATTTATATTGTTTATTTCATTCGATAACATAGTGGCTCCATATATGTTCCTCTTACAATTGAAGAAACTGAAAACAAAACTGATTTGTGAATATACTTCACGTGTAAAAATCTAGTAAGCCATGAAGTCATGAAGTTAATTCCAATTGAGTTTAGCTTCTGAGTACTCATTAGTAACTAGTTTTTATTACCTTAAAGAGAGCAAGAATTATACTTATAAAATATAAACCACATAAAGGAGCAATGAATTTTCAGTAAAACATCATGTATTTTACAATAAATTTACTTTATAGATATATTTAGTGATAATAATATGTTCCTGTTCAGTTTAGCATTGGGAAATGTGTTTGTTCAAGGTCTTTACAGGTACTGTAAAGCAATGATCTCCATAAGGCACACTAAAATGTGGTGCCCCGGTATCTCTTTCTTTAATTGAGCTTTTAAAATATATATCATTTGAATGAAATTATAATGACTTCATTAACCTATTTTGCCCTTTCTCAAATATGATGACTATAAATGGGATAGGAAATTAAAATTGCCCATTGCTGGAGGAAAGCAATCAAGCTAGATTGACCAATATGCTTACATGCTGGCCTGGCAATTTTGCTCCCTTCGTCAAATAGCTGAAAGTGGAGGATCATTATAAATATCTATTTGTCTCTCTGCAAAGAACTTAAATCAGAAAAGCTCAGGCATGGAATTGTAATGAATCCGTTTTTACAGTAGGCTATCTCAAATGTTTGATCTGTAAGGACTTTCTGTTTAACAGAAATGTTGAATCATCCCAGCTTATTTTGTTATTTGGTAGATGAAACATATAAAGCCAGAAATATTAAGTCATAAGCTTAAAATAATTTCCCCAATACTAAATAATTTAGTATTCCATAATTATAACATCTAAAGGAAGAAGAGACTACTAAGCACTCCCAGGTGTGAAGATTTGTTTACTAGCTGCAGTACCAGCAAGCTGCATAAGATATGAAGGCATCTTTATAAATAAAAAGACATTAATAGACATGCTGGTAGGAAGAGAACATTGGAAAAATGATGTAAATAAGTAAAAATGACACTGGAAAGAAGGAAAACAAAACATTTAAAGCAAGATACGGTGGCACACATTATAATCCCAAATATGTATGAGCTGCTAATGGATATAACGTTGAGAGTTCCTAGCTAGTGGAGTTAATAGTAGTAGAATTCTAATTAAAAAACAAATATATATGATCAATAAAGATGAACTGATACCATAGAGCTCTACTGGTATAGTACTGATGTAAAACTACTAGGTCCTATGTTAAATCTGTGGTATTAAAGAAAACAAATCATAGAGAACCATCTGTGTTGCTTCTCAGAATATACACAAAATATTTGCTTCTTTATTACACTTCCTTCTCTTTCCTATCTCTTTCTCTCTCTTTCTGTTTTTTTTTTTTCATTTATTTTCAACCCTAGTTTTATTACTGTATTTGTGTATTTTCCTTTGAAGAACTGACAATAATCTTGTGACAATTTTTTTTCTGCGCTCTGGAGAAGATAGCCACAAGCTACTAGAAGTTGAGGCTTGAAACAGTGATATTGACAAAAAGTATGTCATCACAATGGTCATGACAAGATAATTCATTTGTACTACCCTCAAAGGGAAAAAAATAAGAATAAAATTATTTTTAAAACTTCTGCCCAGTTGTGATACTGATTGACTTCTTTTTTTCTTTGCTGACCAATTTTTTTCTTGTTACTGAGTTTTAGGGAGACCATTAGCATGACTATTCTATTTTGTTTGGAAGAATTTCCCTCATCAAATAAAGAAACTTCAGAGAGAGCCCTTACCTGGGTTGGAAATATTTCAGGAAAGAATGTGAAGTAGAAGGGACTGAGGGGGACCTTCAGTTATTAAGACCATCTAAATTCTCTTATTTTACCATGTATCTTTTTCTTAGTCCCAATAGAAATATGGAAAACTAACTTTTACCATGTATCTTTTTCTTAGTCCCAATAGAAATATGGAAACCTAACAGCAAACTGCATTTATTTCTTCAGTCAAGTATGACCCCTCCTTTAACAGTGGTACAAGTTTTCAAGGGAATCTGATTTTTTTTTTTTCATGGAGAAGAGTTAAATACCCATAAGGTGACACTATAAAATTATAGTACTACAATGCATCCTTGGAAGTTGTTCATTTTCTCTCGTCTTATTTCTGATTGTGGCTTTCAGATTGGGTTCATGATTGAGTTCATTTTGTTTAGTACCATATGTTATTATGTTTCTTGTTACAAATTCCAGACTGATAGCTCATCTCTGTATTGCACCTTTTGTTATACCTCTTGTGACTCTGATACCATGTATCTGGCTGCACTACTTTAGTCTATGCACTCTATATCATTTGCTTCTCCTGTCCCTGCATGAGAGATGTCATCTTCCTTCAACTGATTTCACACTGCAGACCAACATCCTAGTTTTATTTTGGCATTTTACTCTTCTGGGACTACCTATCAATTTTTTTTATAAGAGAATTTGTAGACCACAGTCAGAAAGACAAACCAGACATGCAAGTTTCCTCATTTTTATGGCACCTTGAATTATGTAACATTCACACAATTCCCCTCACCCTTGAGCTCAGGCTACTGATAGTATAGGGAAATATATCTTCACATATTTTAGCAATGTTCAGGTAGATGGTCTTGGAGAGAAACCATTTGTGTTATTGTTTCCCTGATCAAACATTTGCTTCTGGAAATAAAATCAATCCTTTTCCCATTTTTTTCTTAAAGCACGATGTCTCTCCTGATCCCAGAGCCAACAGCTTTCCCCACTATTTATGACACCTATTACAATCTATATTAAATCTCAAAATCAAAGTCTGATTTCATACCAACTATTCATGTACATACATTGTTCATTTAAAGGAAATCACCATCTTGAGAGTCTATGGTGGCAAGCATTTGTAAATATTTTAGTAATTAAGATACAATATGTAAACTTAGGTAGATGAGTCCTCCTCACAGACAAACTCCCTAACTTTCTTGCTAAGACACCAAATACAATACCAGAAATTTATGAAGGCTGAGTTGACCTCAGTCAGGTGCCTGACAAGAAAAGAATTCAGACAAAATCAGGCAAGCATAGTAAAGGTGACAAGAGATCTTATAAGATAAGAAATATAAGTGGGAAAGAGTGCCTGACATAGACATGTTACAGGAAGACAGTAGGTCAGCCTCTCTAAACCATTTTACAATTTATTTGAAGTTACAGAGATTTATTGGCCTTGGGTTAAATCAAGAATACTTGAAGAGGTCTTCCTGATTGGTGAGTCTTTTTTATGTTTCCTATAAGGTCATGATGCCAAAAATATAGAGCCTGGTCTTTATTTCCTCATTTTTTGTCCTTACTTCCTCATTCCTTTGTAATCCCTTGTCACCATTTCATTGTAGGGCAGGTTTTAGCTTAGTGGTTTATTCTGCCCTTTGAGAGTTATGTAGGTAAAAATTCCTCGACTGCTTGCTTTGGAGCCCAACAATTCAGTAGAGTGCTTTCACCCTGAACACCTCACTGCTTGATCTGTGATCCTTGCCAATAAATCATTTCCTTATTCTTGTCCCAGCACCTTATAAGCTCAGAGTACTTTCTATTTTCCTCAATTGTTTTGTTTTTTCTTTTAAAGATCACTGCCATTGTTCGGTCACTATAGGCATTACCATTGTTTCTCTCTAGTGCCAACTTAACCTTTAACTTTCCATTCCTCTGGCTGGTTTTCCTATGCAACCTTATGTGTCTGTAGAATGTGCTTTTATTCTTGCCTTTTTTCTTTCTTCTCTCTTCACCCAATCTTTACCGAGCTATTATTTATGTATGGCTGTCTACTTCCAAGCCTCCATCCGGATTCTTTTCAGTCTGTGTATTCCTTTAAACATTTCCACAGCTATTTTGCTCTTTAAAACTGTTGGCTTGGCTTCTTCCCTGGGGAATTACCTTTATAGCATTTTTTTTTTAAACATGAGCCACTACTTTATGACAAGTGAAAAGGTGAACAGGGATTCTCTAGCCTTGATCATCTCTCTCTTTTATTTTTTTAAATTTCTTCTTTTTCTCACAGGGATATTCTTAACCTCCAAATACCACTGCCAAATTTCTAAGCTTTTGAGAAATTAATTTCAGCGATTACCATAACAGGTTCAGAAAACCTAACATCTTTCACATTTCATCATAAAAACTTCTACTTTTCCTTGCCAAAAGAAAAAAAAAAAACACTATTCATCCTCTGACCCCTTTCAGGGAGGAATTTTTTTCCATATAAATATTTAGAACTTATCAGGTAAGTATTTAAATTAGTATCTTTCACTCTGGAAATTTGTACTTTATTTGCAATTTGTTTTTGGAGTTACGTAGGCCTTAAACTCTAGTCATGTATGAATTAGGTATATTTCTTATGTCTTTTTTGTGGAGAAATTAAGATAACATTAACTTATATGTGTGACTATATGTTTCTTGTCATATTTGAGTGGTTTTTGGCATGATACTTAAATCTTCAATCTTCAATTCTCTTATTTGTAAAACTACAATGATAGTACCCTTCTAACAGATGTACTAGTGATAATGTTTATAAATGGGAGATAATGCAATTATGCTCTATCTATAGGCTCTTTTTATCCCTGAAAACAAAAATAATATCCTAATACTAGGACTTTTAAAATATTGAAAACTTAAAACGTTTAACACATTAGTGCTCATTTCAAATGAGTGTGAACTGATTTCAGTTACAATGTTTGTCTCTCTCTCCATCTCTCATTTCTGATTGTACATCATACAATTTGAGTGTCATGAGTTGTGCTTCCATTGTAGTTATTCAACACACAGACCATTCCTCAGAGCCCTGAATACAGACCCATAAACTTCAATATCTTCCTTGGTGAATACCATCTCAAGTTTTTGAACTATTCTAATGTTTTATAATTTTAATTTCCACTGATTTTAACTTGTGTTTGTGTGACATTTTCTGATGCCCAAAACATACTAGGCAATATGTTAGCTATTAGAAATATAAAGGTGAAGATAATGTCCTTGTCCAAAATGATTTCAGAAACCAGTAGGGGGTACACCCACATAAAACACAGAATTACAGTACAAAGTGATTTTATCATACCTTTCAAGGTTCTCTTTGATCTCTCCATTTTTATTCTAACTTTAATTCTTCCCTACTCTATTTTTTAACTCCTTTTAAATCCTATGTTAATTCTTACTTTCTTCTAGGATTTGGATTAAAATTTTAAGAAGGCATAGGCCTTCTCCACCCCTCTCTTATTTCTCACAGAAATTACTTTTACTTTCTTTTCTTCTCTGTAGGTATTTCAATAAAACATCCTTTCAAGTAACAAATAAATAATGTAAAGAAGATGATAAAAGAAACTCTCCTATATAATGGACACAAGTTGCATTGCTGTGTTTATTTAGTTATAGCTGCTTCATACTATATTTTAAACCTCAATATAATATTTTTTTATTTTTGAGAAACAACTATGATCCTAATATCATTAACAATAAGAAAATTACTACTTACTCTAGTCATATGTTCTCCATAAAAACATCCACCTCAAACTTTATGGTATAAAACAATAAATTTACAGTGGTCCTTGAATCAGGAATTGGAGGAGTATTTAGTTAAGTTATTCATTAGCTCTGTGTGGTTCAGTGCTGTTAAACTGATGGCTGACCAGCTTAGAGGATCCATGACTGTTTAATGTGTGTGTGTGTGTGTGTGTGTGTGTGTGTGTGTGTGTGTGTGTGTGTGTGTGTTTGATTGAATTGTTGGCTAGATTATCTACCTGCACCCTCTGCCACACAGAAGTCTCAGCTAAACAGACTTCCTATCTGGAATATGTGACCCAACACTACCATGTAGCAACACAAAGCTTCTTATATTAACCTTCATAAAATTCACTGTGTCATTGTAGATGTACTCCATTGAAAAACACAGCAAAAAATCTCACAGTTGTGTAGAGGGACCACATGTCCTAGCTTTCACTAAAAGGACTGTAAAACAAGTTTGATGGCATGTTTGGAGACTGTGAAAGTATTCAATACATATGATGGCAATTCTATATTTCAGATTGTCTAAAAATTATTATATTTAGTGTTTAAATGAAACACCATAGAAGGTCTATGCATTTCATGGTTTTTATTTTCTTTAATCTTTTTGAATATAGAAAAAAACAAAGATTAAGGAACAAAGAAATAGGAACAAAAGCTGAAAAATAGTATATCGACATTGAACATATTGAAACTGAATTAACCAATAAGGAATGTGTTTGGATTCCTTCTTTTACTCTCACTTTCTCTAGATGGTAAATGAGACATAAGACCCCTTAGATAGGTAATTTTGTCTAAGAACTTAAGGTTAGTAGTCTTCGAGCATGAAAAATACTCAATGAACACACAAGAATTGTAGTCTCTATCCTTAGGTAACTATCAAAACCAAATGACTGGAAAGCTGATCAATGATAATGCATCTAGGACTAGATTCCAAATCCTAGTTTTAGGTAGTATAAGTACCCCTGACATCACCCATTGAGCTTCAAAGCAAGCATACAACACAAACAAACAAACAACATCAACAAAAGCACTTTGTAGTGTAGTCAACATCAAATCTAATATTATGGCATTTTTCTTAACTTTTAAAATTGTTAGATCTCTGACATTTGTTACACTGATAATCCTTAACATTTTAGGACATGAAGCAAAATTAAATAACCATAATGATATCCTAGCTAGAGCAATAAACCTGAGCAGTCTTACCTTAACTTTCCCATTGTAAACCTTTTCTCTGAGAATGAACAGCCAAAATGTCATGCTGGTGATCTAACTTAGTTGATTTGTCTTTTCGTCTTACCTGTTTGATTTGTTTACATTTGCTTTTCACTTTTAAAATTTATATTGTTATATAAATTTATTTTAAAAATATTTCCCAGATGCTTGAATGTCTTAAGTCAGAATTAATAAAAAATATATTTCCAGAAACATTGCATCTCCTCTCTCCCTTCCTTCCTGTTGTAAGTAAATATCTTCATCAGTTTCTGTTTTAGCCTTTTGGTTTTGTTTTGTTTTACACAAATATGTGTGTGTGTGTGTGTGTGTGTGTGTGTTACCATGCTATATGCAACATTGTTTCTTCATTCTCTCTCCTGTTAGATTTAGATAAAGTTGCTAATTTATTTACTGAAGTAATTTTCATTATTTATCTCAAATACTTAAGATGTTCTAGGAAAATGTCTAGGGAAAAGTGACTTTAATTTTGTGATAGAAACAATGAGTGAAATCCAATTACCTAATTAAGAGAAAGAGATATACATTTGGAATATTCTAGAACCTGAAAGTAAATAACTGATTTTGGTCATGAATGGAGAAGGAGAAAGGAGATATAATAATTTTGACATCTACTGAGGGGCATCTGGGTTGGTTCCATATCTTAGCTATGGTAAATAATGCTGCAATAAGCGGTCATGCTGGTAGCTTAGTTTGGTCTTGTAAAATGTGGTATATATGTATATACACACACACACACACACAATGGAATTCTATGCCTCCATCAGTAAGAATGACATTCCCCATTTGTTTGGAAATGGAAAGACTTGGAAAAAATTATATTAAGTGAAGTAAGCCAGGCCCAAAGAAACAGGTCCCATGGCTTCCCTTATTTGTAATAACTAATATATGTGTGAGACAAGCTGAAAAGGTCAGATAAGATGATGTTAAGTGAAATGAACCCCAAGATAAGGAAACAAGTGTTTTTTTTTTTTTCTTGCTTGCTATTGTTTCTAATGTGTATATAAGGTACTACGAGATTTTTTGTTGCTTTGTATGTCCCTCCCCTCTGCCCCCGGTATAACCCCTATTTTCACTGTATTTGATGTTGGTATAATTTGAGGAGGGGAAGGGAAAAAACAAATTGTTTAAACAGGGATATAGTTTGACTCATTGCAACAATGAGATGTATAAGATGCTATGTCCAAAAATGATCTTTACAATTTAGATTGGGTGGAAGGGTGGGGGGATGGAGGGAGTATAGTTGTAGAGATGGGAGGGAAGGGATGGTAGGGGAAAAACAAAGGAGGAGACAATGGTTGATAAGAAATGTACTCATTACCTTGTTCATGTAATTGTAACCACTCCTCTGTATTCTCACAATAAAAAAAAAACATATTTAAAAACATAACAATTTTGACCATTAGTAGAAAAGGCAAAAGGACCTATAGATTGAACAAAATAAGAAGCCAGTATAGAAACATACAAAAAAAGCTATAGAATTATTAAAGTAGAGAAGTGAAATGATCTCATTTGGGGTTTATAATCATAACTGAGACCTATTACTTGGAGAAAAATGAATATTAAATCTGTCTCTCAACATTTCTTTCACAACCTCTCTTCTACTCCATTATTGGCTCAATCCTGTATTCATATTTGTCAATAGAGTGCTACAAAGACAAATTCATTCTCTAGTATCTCTGAAATATTTTTTAAAATAGAGCATTGGCCTATTCTTCCATATCACTACTTCTTGTTAGTTAACAATATAATATATTAAAAATGACAATAAAATGTATCTTAAAAGTCACACTTTTAGAAATAGTTCCAAATATATGTTGTGAAAATTCACAATTCTACTAAACATGTTTAGGAGACAATATTACTTATTCTATTGTATCTTCACTTACACACTGCATTAAGTAAAGTAAGTTTAATTTATAATTTCACAGAATGAATTTTGAAAATCACAATGTCCATTCATTTAGTCACTTTCATATAGTTTAATTTTTCAATCCTCCCAATTGGACTAGTTATTTGAACCCCTTTTCAAGGGTGCTAATGCTTGAAGCTAGCTTGTATGCTAGGTAGATTTTCTACCTCTGACCTACGTCCCTGTCTCTAAACTTATCATCTGACCAAGCCAGTCATAATGTTCCACTGAACTTTAACCACATTTCTTACTAAAAATATTTTTTCACTCTTTTTTTCCCCTCTTAGGTTAGTTATTGGAAAAGTCTTATAAATTTTATCACTGCTCTTTTAAAATCTCAAACTTCTCTCAACTTCACAATTTCACAACCTAGAAATGCGTTTCCTAAGCACCTCTGGATCCACTACTTTGAAATTCGATTAACAAGACCTTCTCTATCCCTGAATTTCTGTGGGAAAGTTGGAGCTTAAATTCCATAAGGAATAATTAGCAAACACAAATATATTAATCACATTTACCAACATTCCCTATTGTCCAACCCATAGCATAGTCATATTAGCAGACTGAGAGGAGTTGCCCTGAGACACAAGAAACTACACTGAGATGCTCTAGGAGAGGAGAAACTAATTAAAACTGACTAACTGGGAAGGTCCATGAGGAACACATATTAACCAATTCTTCTACTTTGTGCATCCCACTGTGGTCGCTTGACAAACATCATTTTTCTGTCCCACAGTACCCTGAACCACAATGTTAAAAACAGGGGAAAGTGTTTTATATGGTAGCCCACATAACCAATGACAGAACTATATCTCTGTATGACCAAGCAGCATGCTAATGAATAGCTGACTATATATGTGTGCAGTAACTTAGGTATCTTCTGGATACTAGTGGTGAGACAGTAGTAAATAGATGAAAAAAACAGGGAACTTCCATCATTTGAGAGTCTTTAATTATAAAATATAATACACACATAAAGGTTATGAATCAAGTTTTGATGTATCATTGCTAAATGAAATCCTACAAAATTTCAAATCCCATCTAGAAATAGAGTATTGCCAGTTCCCACAACCCTTTCATATTACATTTCTGCTACAGTACTTTACTATTCCTTCAGTACTTACCAAACTTGATTCTGTTTTTTACAGATTTCTACAAAATCACACATCTCTAAATATACTATATTATTTCCTTGTACTTGAATTTTATATAAATGGGATAAAGAGCTATAAAATATTTAATTCTATATTTTTTCCACTGGATGGTTAGTAAGAGTTATCCATTGTGTTGCATATCACTGAAATTTGCTTTCTTTACCAGTTAGTTTATATTATTTTTAATATTTATTTTAATAGTTTATATTATTTTTATTTTAGTTTATATTATTTTTAACACAGATTGGAAGTAAAAATCAAGAAGCAGTTATTTTTCCCCACCTTTTCTCCTCTAAATGCTAAGTTATACAGACTAGGAAACCTAAAAGGTTCCCTTGCTCTTTCTGTAGAAATACTAAAAACCTGACAACTCTGTAAATGGATAGAGACAGCAACACAAAAAGCTTCTCTAAGGAAGGAAAGCCCCAAGACTAGTCTATTTTTCTCGTGGTTAAGAGGAAACCAAACATTTCCCTGTTATAAAATAATTAGTAGCATCTATCTTGGCCATCCAGGACCATTGTCTAATGTTTGGGAGTTACCCAGCTCTGGAAGAATCATAGCAACAAGTTCCAGTGGCCATTTTGAGTCTTTACTATTTGCTGCATGTTTCTCTCTTACTGTTTTTATTTCTACCTACTTCAATCGTTTATGCTGAAATAAATCGTTGTTAAATCTTTCTCCTTGTGAGAATTTCCATTTTTTTATTTTAGTTTTATATTTGTTTAGTACCTTCATACCTTGTGTTTCAGTGGAAGGAATTTAAATCTTTCCAAGAGCAATAGTCTTGATAGTTTTGAATAGTGTTTCTATCCTTCCTACTTTAATACAGGTGAGTTTTTTTTTTTTAATTGAAACATCCCTTTTTAAATGTTTATACCTTCTCTGACCTTCTGATAGAAGGTTAAGCAGACATAGTGAGGGACAGATTCAGATCTAAATGTCGACTACCTAAATGTCTACTATTTATTCTTTAAATTTCTAGGTTTACGGTGGCCAAGTAGGTTTTGAATAATTTGACTGAACATCATTGGGATAAGAGGTCTTTTCTCCCTCTCTTTTTTTTTGAAAGCTTTATAGAGTCCATATGCATCCCAGATTTTGAAAACAAATTTGTGCTACATAGTGAGTAATATAGTGTTGCCTTTCTCTGGGAAATGTTTCAACTAAACACCCCCAAATGTAGTTCATTTACTATGTTAAAGGAAGTTTCTCCTGACCATATGCACTCAGTTCTGGATACCACGCTCCTCTGTAAATTTTATAGGAAAAAAAAAAAAACAGCTTCTTAACTACTTAGATTTATCTACCAGATGAAGTTGAAAGAAGGATAACCTAAAGGATTTGGACAAAACAGCCAAGACTTATTTTCTGTATTTTATTCTGAATTTTCAAATAAATTATCTGTCCTGACTTTTGGGTTCCTGAGTGCAATTTCTTGCAGTATACTGTGTTTCAGGTGAAAATGTGTTCCATCCTCCTTCAGGAAAAGTAAATTTCCAAGTTTGTTTCAAATCAATGCAATGACACTATTATAAATATATATTTTCCAATTTCATTACATAAACTTCAAAATACTAAAATCAGGACAATTTATATCACTTAATATTTAATGAACTCTTATAATAACACAGTAAAAGAAAAATGACACAAAACTGCCTAGAACCCTGAAGGGTATCTCTATTGTTCTTGTTTTTTTTTAATTGCAAACATAGTAGAAGCAAACAAATGCAAATTAGAGTACCAGAACATTGTCCAATGGTAGAGGCATGAAAGAAATATACAAACTCCTAAAAATCAAGCTTAAAGTGAATTTTATAGTAAATAATATACTAAAGAAATAATGCAAAAATAAATCTGTAGTTATATGTCACTATTAGAGCACTTAGTGGATTGTCAAAATTTGTAATATCCTCTTGTTTAAATTTCTGTTTTTTTCTCTACTTAGATAAGCACTCTCTAAATATCAAATGATATATACTCCTCTGTCTAGAAAAACTATTCAACTTATTTCCTATTAGATGTCTTCTCTTTCTTGAAATTGTCCTGTTGATGCATAATTAACCATGTTGTATACAAACTTGTTTGCTTGTTATTTTTCCTTGATACTATCTGAGATTTCCCTTCCCTTTCCCCATTGCTCAAAGCTACCTGCTACCTATCAAAGTCAGTTACGTATAAAATATAATATTTTAACTAGAATGAATATAAAAGTATGCAGTTATTAGTTAATTATAAAAGTAGTCGTTTCAATTTTGTAAGATCTTTTTAAAAAGCACTTAATGAATTATAAACATACTTTGCTTTCTAAATAAACAACTTCTGTTTGCTTCCAGATTTTAAATATTTCAAAGTCACATCAACTGGGAGAAAGAGATTTAGATTCAAGCATGTCTACGTGATCTTTGCATAATTAACAAAAAAAGAACAGAAGTTAAGCTAAGAAAACACAACATTATATACAGTAAGGCAATGCTGTAGGAGAAATTGGTATTTTAAAACAATACAGTTTGAAGGTATTCTAAGATATACACAAATATATTAAGCTAAGAAAACACTAAACATCATTAACAATTTTCCTAAATCTATTTCTCCAGAGTGAAGATTTTGTAATACTTTACTTATGGACATGTTTATAAATTATTAATATTTCTAAAGTATAAAAGTAGAACATATAGTTTTGGAACACATGAAAAGTTGCTAGGAAGTATGAAACAGTGAGAATAAAATTTTTTATGAAGAACCAATATTTGAAATGTGTGTGTGTATGTGTGTGTATATTATGGTGTTCATTTGAGTTAAAAACAACTTTTTTGTGTGAGAATACCCTCTCTAACAGAGAGAGAGATAAATTTTTTCACCAATAAATTTGACCAATATATATATACAACAGATTCAGGAAATGTAAATTATTATAAATGTAAATGTGGCTGGAAATGCAGCTTCCTGTTATAAGAATTGCTTAGCTTGTTCAAGGAATTGGACTGAATTGCTCACCTCACAAAGTAAGTTGCAAAGGAAGAAAAGCTTATTTAAAGAGTTGTCTATAGCAAATCTAATGACAGTACAAGCTGAAATATTTCTAAGATGGGTAACATCCCCATGCCAGCCACTGCTTTCCAACATTTTATAAGGTTATAGGCCACTTTTATTCTCAGTGTCATTATGTCTTAAAAGTTATTGTCTAAGTCCATTAATTTTTTCGGTCAGTTCACCTGCATGGACATACAATTTCTCTCCCATAGCTTCTCTAAACTAATATGACACTTAGTGTGACCATCACTACTTGTACCCTCACAACTTTACCACCACAAAACAGTGAAAATTTATTTAACAGTAGTTTGAATATTTGACATTTTCCTATTCCTCTTTTCAAATATTTTCCCCAAAACTGATGACACCAAGCAGAGCTGTTTCAAGACAGTGGTCATGTGCCAGGGACCAGCAAGCATAGAGGCAGGGATTCTTCTACAGTATACCTGGGATAATGGACATGGGGAGATAGTGTTTAATGTCTTCTGGGCTTCAGTCTTGTTTTTGGAAAATCATTTGCTTCTATTCCCCTATTCTTCACCATTCACATGAGGATAGATGTCCTGACAAAAGTGCAGCTTTCCTTTGAATTTTACCTGAGGTCCCAGCTGAGCTTTCATGAAATCTAAGAAATCATATGCCAAATGTTTTGCCAACAGGTTGGCTTACACCTGTACTTTTAGGTACTCAGGAGACTGAGATCTAAAGATCAGGGTTCAAAACCAGGCTGAGCAGGAAAGTCTGTGAGTCTCACGGACTTTCCTGCCCAGGTTGGCTTTGAACCACGATCCTCAGATCTCAGCCTCCTGAGTAGCTACGATTTCAGGCATGAGCCACCAGTGCCCAGCCTCTGAAAGACTCATATCTCCAAATAAGTACCGAAAAAATCAGAAAGTGCAGCTCTAGCTCAATTAGAGAATGATAGCCTTCAATATAAAAGCTCAGGGACAGTGTCCATGCCCTGTATTATTTGAATGCTAGGACTAGCAAAAATAAATGTGAACAAAAGTTTAAAAAAATAAAATAAAATATTTTTCCATAGACTGATATCATTTCAGGTGATAGGGAATAAAAGAATACCTATGACTAAGCTAAGGCATTAATCAACATTAAAACCCATCTTGACACATGTATTTATTTTGAAGTAAAAAAATCAGTTTGTAATTTTTATGTCTAATATTTTCTAACATTAGCTAACAACGCTTTTCTTACACATACCACAAACACACACACACACACACACACACACACACACACACACACACACACACAATCAAGTCCAAGAGAAAGATTCCAGACTGCAAATGTGTCTAATAAAAGCTGAATTTTTAAAATTGTTTTGTTTGTTTCTTTCCACGTATGGGAATTAAAATTTAGTTCTTAAATAAAAGCACTTTAATTAAAATTAGTCACCTTAACAAAATGTTCAGTAAATAGTAATATGGAAGGTATGAGTTTATAGCAAAACAATTGTGAAGTTCATGAAATATTAACCTTTGGGGAAGCCTTCACCCAGAACAAAGACAGTTAACAGTTTTAGAAAAAAAATCTCTCAATTTCTTTTTTTTTCATTCAGATACATGTATACAATATGATTAAGAATTAATCTTTGCTTTGGGTTTCCCAGCTAAATGCTTTAGAAAATGTAATGGAGTATACATATGATAGAAAGAAGTATGTCATTTTGCTGGAAAAGAATCTTCAACAGTAGCTAATTCTACGACTCAATTACTATATGACTTAATTTTCATATAACATATGTTGTAGTATAAATAGTTTTACATAGTCATTTCACATAAGTATTAACTTAATAAAAATAGATGGATTGTTATAGATATAACTATTTCAAATAAAAAATATGGGTGGTAACTAATAAAGTTTAAAAATGTAGTTGTTTCAACCTATATTTTAAGATAATATAGTAGACAAAAAGCAGGAATAAATATACTTTTTAAAATACCAGTTTTGTTAATGAAGACTTCTTCAGAAATTGAAATCAACAACTGAATCTTCAGTGTTACACTGAAAACATCACAAACATGAATGGAGTGTTCACTGAAGGGAAACTACAGAACCATAGTTAGTGAAAGGGAAATGATTTAGAAAATAAAAGAGGAGAACAAACTTCTTATCTTAACTACCTTGGAATCAAGGTAGAACCAAAGAGGATGAGCTTCAGCATCCCAGGGGAGGGGGGAAATTTCCAGTATGAAAATGATCTGTTCTGGGTTACTGGCCCATACACATGAGAATGACCTATGGGCCTTAGAAAACCATTATGTTGGTATAGGTTCGTTTGAGCTGCCAGGTATAATGAAGTATGGCCATAGATGGAGGCAGCAAAGAAAGAAAGATGCAGTATATGATATAAATGATTAATTGATTTTTAATTAGTAGACTGTGCATCTGAATGGGGAAAGTGATGATTCAATCTTTGATGGAAATCTATTAACTTGGAATCTAGAGTTATGTATAAAAATTTTTAGTTAATAAATAAATAATTATATTCCAAAAGTCCCTATTATTTACAAATTAAGTAAATCTAGATCGCTTCATGTAATGCTAAATTGAAAACAATTGCATTAATCTAATTATGTATTGATCAAATTTGAGTTTAACAAAAGTTCACTAGAATTAAACAGAGTTCAACTACATAATCTAAAAGCACCTTTTACATGTTTTGATTCAATCACTACTTTATGTTCATGTATAAATTCAAGTAGTCAAGAGCTAAAGATGCATGAGGAATCCATTAGAATGACTCGACTATGTTGAAGATGAAGAATCAGAGTAGAACTCTGGCCTCTGCTACTAATGTTCTTATGAACCATTCTCTTGACTTAGGTAATGCTCAGTGGTACTTTTGATGGTAGATTGTTTGCCTATTCTCTTCCAAAGAATTAACTAGAATAGTAGAAATACTATACTATTGTTGTGGCTGGCATTTTTGCCATCCCCATTGGACTTCTGATGCTCTTTTGATCTTCATTTGTTGTTATCCATGGATATGTTCTCTGAACAGCCAAAGCCTATAGCAGATATTTTTTCTTTTTCACGAAACCACGAGACTCTTGGTGGACTCAAGGACCCCTATTATTTCCAAGTGCTTTGTGTCACCAGCAAGCTTATGCTAATATTTGCTATCACAAGAGAACTGAAGTAGCAGTTACAGCAAAGACACATTAGACTGTTTGCAAATTGGACTTAAAATGCTTTGCAAATGTTGAATTTAGCTAACGTAAGTAATTAAACTGACACGAATATACTTGCATAGATAGAGATTAAGTTAACCTTGCCAAGATTAGTTAGGATTTTGAAAATATAAAAGTCGGTTCAGTTGCAAAGAAAAAAAATCTACATATTTTAAATTTTTTGATGTTTGATTAGTACCATCTATGTTAAAATATCCATACTCAATTTGGGCACAGTTTAATTTACGTAATACTGAAGTCACACATCGGCCTAGAGATGAGATATTATAACTCTTACTCTATTGAGTAGTTCCCAAATTCATTATGAAAACTTTAAGTTTCTTTGGTTTGGTGTATTTATTCAAATTTCAGTTCTTATCGGTAAGAAGATACCAATTTCTTTTCAAGTTTGCCATTCTGTACCTCATTGATTTTTCTTAGGCTCCAATCTTCTGGTTGTACTAGGCCTTTTCATTTTTGTGACCAATGTAAAGATTGATCTTTAATAGAGCAGAGTAACATTCATATTTTCTATAAGTCCAGGCTAATTTTTGAATTTTCTTTTCATAAACAAAGAATTCAGCCATCTTCTCTAGTTCTTGGGAAATGATCCTCCTGAATCTTCCACTTTTTTATGAATAGTAATGGAAAAGACAGATAGTATAG
Source organism: Dipodomys spectabilis (assembly GCF_019054845.1). NCBI lineage: Eukaryota > Metazoa > Chordata > Mammalia > Rodentia > Heteromyidae > Dipodomys > Dipodomys spectabilis. Next base: position 16,692,320 of record NW_024870709.1, read on the forward strand.
TATAATGATGCTTTCACTATTATAAATTAATAACATCCTAACAGAAGTGGAGAAACAATGATCTTTTCTACAATAAGGATGATGAAATATGCGAATGGAGCTCTAACAGTCAAGATAATTGCTTCATTATTTAAGAGGAAGTTTTTTTTCATCATTCTCAAAAATAATGATATTATATAAAAGTATCCACAAAGCAAAAGAAATCTATATACTTCCAGTGTTGACAGTGGATGTTCATATATTATCCCAAGACATAAATTCCATGTGATCATCAAGATAATCTCTGAATGGTTCTGTGCAAGTGTAAACGCATGTATTCTAGAGCTAAATATTGATTATTTCTCACCTATTCCTTTGAACCATGAATTTGAGCCAAGATTTGTATACTAAGAGATGTTTATCATTACTACTATTTTATTGTTTTCTATACTCTAATGAATAATATAGCTGCTTTGTGAATGAGTTTGTTTCACTTTGACAAAATATGAATGGTAAAATGTGTATGTCATCTATTGCTTCACCTAAATTTCACCTTGAAATATAGTAATGGAGTAAAGGAAGATCACTATAAAAGAGACCTGTTCTTTAGAAACCACAACAAAGCCTTGAACACAAGGGTCACCTAGTGTGGATGGTCCCTATTCAGGTACCTACCAACAATAGAGAAGAGAAGCCAATTTAAACTGCCAAAAAGCCAATGAAGTTTCATCATTTTGCCTAAGAGAGGAACATACATTTGTTCTTCCCAGAGCAAAGATAGTCCAATTTAGTCTAGCATTGACATTAATAATTTTCTTGTTTGAGTTTAAAATTTTATTCTCAGAGAAATGGAAGAAATAAAAATATATCTTCTGCTGAAGATAAGTTCAACCCACTTAAGCCAGGTGGAGTTTAGTGGTACAATATGCCTGACATGTGTGAAATTCTGGGCCTGATTTTCAGTAGCAGTAGTAATAATATTAGTAGAACTTTGTACAAATATACAACATTTTCTTACTATTATGTAACTCATCATTAAAATATTTGCTAAAATCACAGCAACAAGTTCATTTCTAAACTGAACTTCATCTCAAATATTTAACTTCTTAAACAAGTTGCAATCATTTTCATTAAAGAAATAAATTCAATATTAAGTGAGAAATATAAAATATTTTACAGATTATTTTCTCATGTCTCTGAAAACTGTTTTAAATATCTAGACAAGAATAAATAAAACTAATAAAACTAATATTGTCTTTCCTTTAAAATAACTATACACCTAATGTTATTACATTATTATCCATATTTGAGAAGATGATTCTACCAGATACTTTGTGTTGAAACTATTTGGTTTAATGTGTACCAAAAATGCAGAGATGAACATTATCATACCGAATTCTCTTTCTCTCTCTCTCTCTGTCTCTTTCTCCCTCTCTCTCTTTCTCTCTCTTTTGTGCTGGTCCTTGAACTCATGGTCTAGGTGCTGTCCCTGAGCTTAATTTGGCCCAAGGCTAGCACTCTACCACCTGTGCTACAGCACCACTTCTGCCTTTTTCTAAGTAGTTGATTGGAGATAAGAGCCTCATAGACTTCCCAGTCTGTGCTGGCTCTAAACCTCAATCCTAGATCTCATCCTTCTTTGTAGCTAAGCTTCCAGGTGTAAGCCACCAGCTCCTGGCTTATCATACTGAATTCTTATAGTGTATGGTTACTGTGCTGTGCTTGAAGCAGAGAGGGGTGGGCGTGTGTGTGTGTGTGTGTGTATGTGTATGAGACAAGTTCTCTCAAGTCTGTGTTATTAAAAAAAAATCTTTGAAGGTCAGGGATGTTTTCTTCATTTTCTTGAAACTTTCAACTGATATATTCCAAATAAAAAATTCCATTGCAAGTCCATGTGAATAAAATGTAAAAACTAAATAATCATGACATAAATACAATTCAAGAGGTGGTGGAGAAGAGAAATGAAGGTAATTTGAAGACCAGTCCAGCAAAGACAAGTCATTAACTTTTTTCTTACACTGTACTATGTTTTTACTTTTTTTTTCTTTTCTTCTTGATCAATATGTCTTGATCATCCACAGGATATGTGTGTTTGTGTATGTGTGGTTGAGGGTGTGTTGTGAATGTCAACAGTTTTTGTCATTTTCAAATGTCAGGCAAAAGGGAAATGACAGTAGCAGACAAACTATTACATGTGTACCAGAGAGTACACAAGAACTGACATTGACTTTTTTTACTGAATCCTCACAGTGAGCGACATAAATCAAAACTCTCCATGACAGTGGGGAAAGGCTGGTAAGCTTGGGCTGAAAACATGATATGGGTATGGCTTTCAGAGCATAAGAGGAGTTTCTCTTCTTGGTGCCAACTATAGTAAGTGTAAGCAACTTCAAATGCATTTTTTTCAAAATGAGAAATAGTTGTAATATATTGTTTTTATGTGCAATTATAAGGTTAATAGTAGTTGATGAACAGGTTGCTTTACATATTCCTCTGAAGAAAATAATAATAATAATAAGTGTGCCTTTTAATTTATGTATTAGCACAAATCTGTGTTTTTTCCTGAAAGAATAAAGATAATGTCTCTTGTGATTATAAATCAGTATAAATAGACATGTTTATGTATCTATTTAATAAAATACTATATTGAATTTTATGCAGAACATGCTGTGAATAATCTTCCAATGTGAGATAAAACAAATTTTTAAAAAATACTATAAAACTATACAAAGTAGATTCAAGTTCTCAATAAGCATCATATACTATAAAGATTAAGTACAAAGCAAAACATATATTCCCTGCATTTAATTCCATGTGATTATTCTGTCTTGTGGGAGACATATACAGTAAGATAAAAATAATGTAATTGTTCTAGAAAGGTGTCACAACACCAAAATTTCCTAGTAATTAATACAACTTTAAATGTAAGTTATTCTTCCATCAGTGAAAATTACAAAACTATGTAATTACATAAGAACCTATCATGTGATAGATTAGTGTCCAATAGAGTGGATGGGTCAGTTCTAGGAATTCTCTGGAAAACTTGAATAGTTCATAACATCATTTTGTCTTATTCTGAGATTTGTTCCAAAGGTACTTAGAAATCTCATATGGATTTCTGAATTATTTAAGTTTGTTGGATCTCTTTACTCAGCTAGCTCCATACAGAAACGATGCTAATTTTGCCTAAAATTACACACTTAGAGCAATTTAGTTTATATTATTTTTCTAACAAAACAATCTTCAGTTATTTGAAATTATCTATCAAAATTCAGATTTTTTTTCTTTGCTTTAGTCCAAAGTATCTTCTTTGAAAGTTGAATTCTCTGTGTGCTTGGAATAGTGGGTCTGAGATCAATGCTAAATCTCATGATTCTCTTTTTCCACAACTACGGCCTATTGCTTTAAATGTGACCATCTGGCCAAGGAAATCATTTAATTACTATTTACAACTAATACATTTACATCATTTAGGGAAGTTGAACTAAATAGTACTAAATTTCCTCAGTGACACACACCAAAAAAAGCTACAATGAAGGCCTAAAGGCCTAATAATCCTCCTATCAAATTTCTTTTCTAAGATTTATTTAAGTATATCAGCAAAATTAAGTAATAAAGTATATTTATCAGGCACTAAATATAAATATTTAAGTATATAACATTAAATGTGTTATTAAACTCCCTTTGCTTGGTTCCTTCTATAAAATGAGTTTGAGGATCTTTGTTGTTCTTTATATTACGATCTTGATAATACCTACAATATAACACAGGGATATTACCCAGGTGCCAGTGGCTCACGCCTGTAATCCTAGCTACTCAGAAAGCTGAGATCTGGGGATTGCAGTTCAAAGCCAGCCGGAGCATGAGAGTCCATGAGACTCCAGTTAACCACCAGAAAACCAAAAGTGGTGCTGTGACTCAAGTGGTAGAGCACTCACCTTGAGCTAAAGAGCTCAGGGACAGCACCCAGGCCCCACAGCTGACATAAATAAACAAACAAACAAACAAACAGGGATATTGTGTGTACTAATCATTCATTTTACCATTGGGAATTAAGAAGAGAATGGTTATACCAACAGATTTTAATGTTTTTATTGTAAAAATACTGTACAGAGGGGTTACAGTTACATGAGCAAGGTAATGAGTACATTTCCGATCAAGCATTATTGCCTCTTCCTTTGTTTTTCCCCTACCATTCCTTACCTCCCACCTCTACAACTACACTCCCCCTGCTCCTACCTAAATTGTAAAGTTTGTTTTTCAACATAGTGTCTTGTACATCTCCTTGTTACAATGGGTCAACCTGTATTCTTATTTGAACATTTTGTTTTTTCCCTTCCCCTCCCCAAATTAGACCAACATTAAATACAGTGAAAACAGAAAATCTATTTGTAGGAGAATATTCTTGGGAAGTTCTTCACTGGAAATATTTCTCTGAAACTGAATAAAAATGGAAAATGGTTTCTTCTATTAATGGACATGTCACTATTCAAAGGTGTAAAAAATCAAACAACATCATCACAATTTCAGATATTTAAGATCAAGTTTGGTTATATACATGAACAGAATAATAATTTTTAAATTAAGAATCTTTGGTGGTATGAATTGATCAGAGACTCTAGGGCCAAAATAGAGGAGCATTATACTGAAGAGTGTGATATATTGGGAATAAATAAAATGAAAAGGGGTTGAGGGGAAAGAAAGAATAAAAAAGAAAAAATGTAGAAAAGAAGAGAGAAAAGAGGGAGAGATTGAAAGAAATAAGGAAGGAAACAAGAAAAATAAAGGGAAGAAAAGAAAGAAAAAGGGAAACAATTGTAAGGAAAAGGAAGACACTGTGACTACATGCCTTAAATAGCCAAATCAGAAATAGCAAAAAATGAAAAAAGTTTACTGTTAGACCTATTTTATAAGAATTTCGAAAGTTTGGTAGTTTATATTGAGGTCTAGAGAAAAATAAGACAGAGAAGCTAGCTGCTCATCTACTTGGTCTTATGACCTAGTAAATCCAAGAATACACACAGTGTATGTACATATAGCAGTTCTGTATGAACTCTCCAACAATTTACACAATGGGAAGAAATAAACCAACTTTTAGGATTTCAAAGTAAAGTTTTGGGTGTTTTGCTTTGTTTGGTTTTGTGCAAATAATCACTCTTTTATTTTTCTTGAAGGGCTAAAATTTCACTGTTGGACCCACAGTAGATACGGAAATGAACCTGTTATGTAGCACCTATGGGGTCAAATCTAGTCTACATGATTATTAGTAGTTGTCTTTAAAGCCATAAATTAGGGTTGAGCTTTTTACAGGTTCTTACATCAGAAACAACATGAACACACAAAGCTCAAATTGCCATAAAAACCTGTTTCTTCTGAATTTCCACCTTTATTTCAATATGTGTTTATGGCTTCATAGGGAATTCTGTTCCTAGAGAAGAAAGAAAAATAACTCTGAAATGAATTGGTTCCTTTGATTACAGAAGCTCCTGTGAACTGAATATTTGCCTCTCCATGAAAAATTTGGAAATGGGGGATTTGGGAGGATAGCTTTTAGATTTGTTCATGAGAATGATGCTGTCAAGATAGGGAGTGAAAGAACAAACAAAATCCCATTCTGTATTTCCATCTCCCTAGTCCCTCTGTGGCCGTTTCTCTGATTCTATCTGTGCGTGCGTGTGTGTATGTGTGTGTGTGTGTGTGTGTGTGTGTGTGTGTGTGTAAGAGCATGCGAGCATGCGTGTTTGCCCTTGTACTTATATCAAGGAATACTACCTGTAAGAACTTTGATTCAACTCAGCCAGAACTCTGATATAGAACTCTGACCTTAACATCCAACTTATACATGATGTGAGAAATGAGCACTGATTTAATCCACTTAGTCTTAATATTCTGCATCACCACCCAATGAACAAAATATGGAAATGTCCCAAATAGTTAATCAGAATGCTAAAGAGAAGCAGGTTATTCAATGGTGTTAACTCATGGTGTCTGAGAACATGTAGGTTCAAGAACCAAGAAGAACTGAGTTTTCATTTTGATTCAAAGGCTAGAAATGATTTTCTTAAGCAGTGAAGAAGGGTTCAAATATTTTTAAGCCTTGGAGGTTGGGCTTTGTTTTGTTTGTTTGTTTGTTTTTAGATTTTCATCTGATTGAACGACAACCCCCAGAGTATGTATTCAAATGTTTCCTGACTCCAAACATTCTTTCTAACACAACCAGAATAATGTTTGGTCAAATAGCTCAGCACTCTACATCCCAATGAAGCATGAAATTAGCTATCATTGACCTAAATGGTAACATTAAAAGGAATCCAATCAACAAATAAATTGGATGGTGGCATTTGTTCATTTTTCTTCAGAAAATAATTCGTAGAAGTTCATATATACATCAATTCATCAACGGTAACTTCCAGGTGAGTTTATTAATGATTTGTCCAGATGGAAAGAACCTTAGAAATACATCAGAAATATGGGGTGGGCACAGGGAGTTTGGCATAAAGATAAAGGATGAACTTGTGCTTTATTTCTGTTTAGATTTTCTGATAGACAAGGAATGGAAGATATTAACTACTTAAATGTTTGCATATGTCAAACACTATGGAAGATTCATAGTTATGAGATAAAGTTTCTCATTAGTTCACCCTAATTCATTGTTTTCCTAATGGTTACACAATATGTCCCTTAATAAAATGGGAATGGATGAATGCATAGAAATGGTGTAGATTCAAATACATACTCTTCTCAACAATAAGCAAAATTCACTTATTTCTGTCTTAATATATAGAGCTTGAATTAAAAACACATTTCTGAAGGGAAGTATGCATATAAGTTGGAATAAAAGTTAAATGAATTTTTACCTTTCAATAAAGGAGGTATTAGGGAAATTTACACTACTAATAATAAATTATAAAAAATAAATAATATTAATAATAGATTCAAATAAATAAAGCCAAAATAACCTATTGGTGTAGCAAGTATGATGTCATCTTTTAGACATAAAGTAAAATAGTAAGAGTAGGGAAACATAAAGGACAAGTGAATCTCCGTTTGCACGTTAAGAATGCAAATGTTTTGAACAGGTAGAAAGACAGAAAATAACAGGACATTTCTAGTGAATGCTGCCTTAAAATTTATACCAATTAACCTGACATTTCATGTAGATCTAGTCCGCTTTTCTGCATGTTTGAATAGTTGACCCAGCATAAGCCCATTATCTCTTTGTATGTAAGTTATTAATGTGACTAGAGTTACTAAGTGACATGATCTTGTACAGATGAAAATTCATGATAAAATCTGAGACAGATATTACAAACAAGACTTATCACTTTCAATCTTCTTCTATTACTGCATATGAAAGAGAGATATTCCTCCCTCTCGTTCCTATTTTTCTGTACTTTATCATTTCCTGCTAAATAAATCCTCACTACATTCTTTTTTTATGACTTTAAAACTACTTTATATCTTGGGCCTCAAAGTTCATGGTAATTGGGCAAGTGAGAGAGTTCTCGTTCTTTTCTTTATCCTATAACAATTGTTTAATGACAAAAGGATGACATGAGTATTTTAAGTAAATGGGATGTTTTTCCCCATGAAATGGAAAGTGAAGAACAAAGTAAAGCCAACATCAGTAGAAATGAAGAAATAGTTCGAATCAAAGCACCAAAAACTGAAAAACAGAGACTTGAAACAAGTAGAAAAGACAGAACTAAGAGATGGATCTTTGAAAATAACAAAATTGACATAAGTTTAAAGAGTATAAAAGGGAGAGGAAGAGAAAAGAGAAAGAAAAGGATAGAGAGAGGGGGAACTTAAAATCAGAATTGAGAGAAAAGATATTACAATTGCTATTAAAAATACAAAGTATACTGAAAGAATATTCTGAAGAATCATATACTTTTAACTTAGAAGAAATGGATACATTTCTAGAAACATACAGCATACCAATACTGAGGCAAAGTATTTTTTTTCAAAAGCAATTCAAACAGATGAATAACTACAAAGCAGTTAGGTAATTACCAGTCTCTTTTCTAGAAAAAAAAAACAATACTTTACAGGTCTCACTGGAAAATGAGACCAAGAATTCAGTAAAAAAAAAAATAACATTAATATTTTTCACAATGTTCCAAAAACTTAAAGAAGATAGACTTATTTATCTCTGTTCAACATCACCCTGAGATCAGATTATACAAAAGAGACTACAAGAAAAGAAACAAGGCCAATACAGTTAATTAACATGGATGTAAACATTCTATAAAAATGGAATTAAATAACATTAAGAAATATATTGGTCATAATCACATGAAACTTATGCATGAAATATAAGTACACCTCAGCACACAAATAAAAGCCTTTAGTATGTAATATTAATAGAATGAAGGACAAAACTACATGACTATCACAAGAAATGTAAAATAGGAAAAAATATATAGTAGAAATAAAGCTATGGAAAAATGAAGTAAGGAAAGACTTTTTCTCTATCTCTCTCTGTGTCTTTTTTTGTCATGGGGCTTGAACTCTCATCATGAACACTGTCCCTCAGCTCCTCAGCTCAAGGCTAGCACTCTACCACTTAAGCCACTGCACCACTTCTAGTTTTCTGAGTGGTTTGTTGGTGATGAGTCTCACGGCCTTTCCTGCCTGGGCTGGCTTTGAACCGCGATACTCAGATCTCAGCTTCCTGAACAGCTAGGATTACAGGTGTGAGCCACAGACACCTGGCTAAGAAGGAGTTTTAAAACAATAAAATCATGTATGAACAATCATTAGCTGAAATGGCATTCAAAGTGGAAAAATAAAACTTTTTCCTATGAGAACAGAAACAGGATAACTTCTATTCCACATGGGTTTAGAAAGTCTGGCTAGGAAAATTAAACAAGAAATGGAAATCAAAGGCATTCAATAGATAATAAGAAGTCAAGTTGTCTCTGAATACTGATGAAATATTAGATGTAAAAATAATATTATATGTATATTATGTGTAGATGCCACAAGAAAACATTAAATCTGATCGATATAAACACATTGATTATTGAAAGAGAATAGAAAGCCCAGAAATAAACTCATACATTTCAAGGTAATTGGTATTTGTGTCAATAAAATAGATTAGAGAAAATATAATTTCTCCAAAATATGATGACACAAAAATAGGTTATTTATGTATTGAAGAATAAATTTTGATCCCTTATCTCACACTGTAAACAATAATAAACTCAATTTAGTTTGAGTACTTGACCATAATTCTCAACCTCTAAAAAGACTCAGGAAAAAAAACTGAAGAGAAATGTTCTTTGACTGTTGTCTATGCAAGTCTTCTTGAATATGACCTCAAAATCTCAGGCAAAAAGAGAACAAATTTAAACAAATGTGATTGCATTGAACAAAAACTCTTGCATAGTAAAGGAATCAGTGAATAAAGATGTAATCAACAGATTGAGAGCAACCATTGATCAAGTAAGGGGCTAAGATTTAAAATATATAATGATATCGAACAAATCAATAGTGAGTGTTTTTAACTGGCAAATGATCTAAATAGACATTTCTCAAATACATATGAAATGAAAACATATAAATCACAGATACATGGAAAAAACTCTTCCACATTATTCACTAACAAGTATGCAAGCAATAATAATATACCACTATACAATTTATGTTATAATAAAAAAATTGAAGTCTACCGAGGACTAGCAAGTGTTTAAAGACAAGTGAATCCTTTTGCACGGTAGGTGGGAATGAAAATAAATGTGTTCAAATTGGAAAAACAAAACAAAACAAGTGTTTTTACAGCATTTTTCAAAAGAGGTAAAGTATCATTGGACACCTAATAAATAATGAAAATATAATATATAAAATATAAATAATTCAATATTATTCAGCCTTTAGAAATAGGTTAATTCTGTTATTTGTGACCATGTATATGAACCTGGTGGATATTATTTTAAGTGAAATAAACCAATGACAAAGAAAAAATATATGGCACGATCTCACTTTATGTGTAGAATTTAAAAATATTTAATTCACAGAAGTGGAGAATGGTGATTGTCAAAGGTTATAGGAAAAGACTGGATGGAAAAAGAGGAAGATGTTGATCAAAAGATAAATGTTTTTGATCAAACAGGAAGATAATCATGTGACCATCACATAAAATTATGGCTAATATATAAGATAATATATTTCATATGTGAAGAACTACATGTTTACACATGAGACAGAAAAACTGATGATGTGTGTTTTATATCTTACGGATGACCTTTTACTTTTCCACATCATTCTATGCAAAATTCATTCATAACGATGACTTTTTCTTCTTCAATTTTTATAGGAAATACTATTGGGACTATGACTGAACTAGAAAACCAATAAACACCATCTAATGTTGCATGTAATGACACTGTTGCTCATCACCTTGTGTTAAGAATGTTGCTTTCACACTTGTTTTGGAGCTAAACATGAGAAAGCTATGTGTGGACACTGAGAAACCAAAGGGTAGGACTCTTCCAGATGGATAGGTGGTATTCAGAACTATTCTCATCCTCATTTATGATTTGCCCTGAGCTGTGATCTTGGTATCTAGGAGATATATTTCGTAGCATGCATTGTGGCAGAACTTTGGTTAAATTATGATAATGTGACTCCTATTCTATCTGGAAGGCAGAAGTAAAGCATAGTTATTATTCTTGCTCTTGCCATAGCAGGCAAATGCATAGATGTGAAGAATGTGAAATATTTTAGTGTTGACTGACTGTTTCCCCTGAGAATTACTCACCTTGCTGTTGAAGTCCGTACTGAAGTGACCATGAGATTTGGCTTCCTATACTTTTTGGACTGGGATCTATCTGTGCTTTCCCTGGCCTTACTCTTCAATCGTTTAAACAAGCATCTAATTTACTCTACTTACTCCATGTTAATTGTGATGTTTAAATAATCTTATGCTATTCTGAACTACAGATGACAATGTGTTACAATTTGAGTAAGAAAAACAAAATAATGTTACACATTAAATAATAACATTCTCTCTCTACATATATATTTCTACATACCCATATATATAGATTCTTACTACTGAGAACCCAATGCACAAAAGATAGACCTCTAAAATAAATTAGATGAATGTTAAAATATTGATTACTTAAATGTGATCATTGTTGTATTTGCATTTCTTAGTAGGTAATAAGACTAAAATATAGGCAATGTTGAGAGAAACAGTCAATTACATTACTATTACAAAACTACTATAATACAATTACATAATATTAGAATAAAAATGCATACTATTGCAATAAAAATACTCTGAAAGAAGTGAGCAGCAAAATTTTATCAGAGAGAATTAATATTCATAAAACCCCTGAGAAAAAGAAGCAGGTAAAAATGTTAAACGAGCATCCCAATATTAGTGACAAAACATTAGAGATTTAATCAGAGTCTTTAAGTAAATCTGCTCAAATTCAAGGAAAAGATGATTAAATAAAGAGGAAGACTAATTGAAACAAATTGCACAGTAAGTTATGAAGAAGATTGAATTTTTTAAAAAAGATTGAGGAGGGAAAATCAAAGAAAATAATTATTGATGATCTAGTGAAAGAGAAGAGAGAAAGCAGAAATAGAAGGAATGTTCAATTAAGTCTTGTAGGAGAAAATCAAAGCCTTTGGGCACAAATTCAAGGAAACCTATCATAATACAGTTTCATAAAGTAATAATGGACTTGATTTCTACATGAAAAAAGATAATGTCATTTATATAAGAAATGAAATCAACTAGGTTAAAAAGAAAAAGATAAACTGAAATGTCTATTGCCTAAAGACAAGGAATTAAAACTTATAAAAAGACACAAGGGTAGAAAATAGGATACAAGAATCTTACATCTAGTAAAATCATTTTCCAAATATAATGGATCAAGATATACATGTAAAATACTATTGAATATAAAATTATGACAGGTATATATTATATTCAAGAATACCAAGCAAAGATGAACTAAACTAAGGAAAGAGAGAAAAAGCACAGAAAAAAAAAACTAGCATTAAGATAATTAAAGTCCATATAGTAGCTGTTCCATAAAATATTGAAGAAAGGCAAAAGAGACAATTAAGGTGATAGAAAATATAGTGTAAATTGGTCTGTGTCATAAAAAATGGAAAAAATAGTTTGAATATAGGAATAACATTTATTGTCTTATATTCAATATCATGAGGACCAAAGAATCTTTTAAAATTATAAATTCAGTGAAAAATGTACAAATATCATACAGAGATAAAAAAAACAAGGAAGATAACTGTATGGATTAAAATCAAGTAGGAAAATAAGAGGAGAGAAGAGGAGACTATAATTCATTTTTACTCCAAAATTAACAAATGAGAAGAGATGTTTTAACATACATTTTGTCACAAGATGATCAAAAATTATTCAAAAGATTTACTTAAAATCAAAAGAGAAATATTTTTTAAAAAACTCTATGTACACACATGGACAAAAATGCATGTATAGCATTTCACATTAGAGTCAGGGAAGAGGAGGAGGAGAAAGAAGAGAAAACAGCTCCATAAACACAATTTTTAAATCTCTGATGTATAGTGGTAGCCAATATTTTAACATTGCCTTTTCTTTCTAAGACTTGCAAGGCAGAAATTTTTTTCTGCAAAATTATTAAATGCATCCTCAGGTAAGTGTGATATTTACTAAGAAAAAGATACTTATCATACAAATGAATTGTGAACTACATACCACAGTGATAAATTTGTGCAATACAGTCACTCTAAAATTATTATTTAATAAGTCATCGGTGATTATCATAAAGGAAAGAGCTGGAGGAAGAAGCAGTGATTACAATTGGTTGTTATCATTATAAACACAAATTGAGTAGCTGAGAATGGAGAGTGTGGAAGCATACTTTTATTTTAATTACTTAGTTTATTTTATTTCTGAGCCTATTGTTTCAGGTTTTTAATAAACTAGAATATTAGCAATTCCATAAAGACTGAGTTTTGCTTATTTTGTGTTTCCTTGATCACTGATTTATCCCTGGTGCTTAACATTGTACCTGATATCTAGTAAGTATCATTAAGAGTTATTTAACAAAACATCAGAGAAACACAGTTATTTATTAGTCTTGTTTCCAGACATGAAGGGGAAGAAGACATCACGTTCAAACAGCTTTCCTCCCGATAATCTTTTAATCAAATAAAATACTCGCAGTTGTGAAGTCCAAATAGAAAAACATTTTGCAGGAGAAAATAACAGACACAGCTCTAAACATATGGAAAATATAAACACTAATAGACAAGTTAAAAACTATCATTATAGCGAGCAATATTTCACCTGAAAGATTGGAAAATTAGTTGCCATTGTGTGCTTTGAATTACTATATGTAATAACTCAAAATTGGGAAAATATATTTTCTGATCATCTTTCATATGTGTTGCTAAGTGGACTATTTATATTCCCACAAGCATTAAATGGGAGTCATTGCATTCCCCACAGCAATCCCTGGGCAACTATAAATTGTTGCTCATTTTAAAAATCCATTTTCAGCAGACACAGTTAAGTAAGTGATGCCTGATTTCAAGCAGGTCACAGGCTCTGCAACCTCTCCTCCTTCTAAGAACTTCTTGGCTGCCCTTGGAATGACTCTGCTGGAGCCAGGTGAAGAAGCAATGGATGGTTGCTACCCAATAGTATTGGCAAAGAACTGGGCAGAGAAGGGAGAATGGTAAATCTAGGGAGTGGAATGGAAAATATCCAGGGCAACATGAAGCTCACTATATTTCACGAGTTCTTCACATGTTCAAATGTGGCTCCTTTGAGGAGCAGAGATACATGAACAAAAATTCTGTGCATCAGTCTACCACTTCTACACAAATATATCCCAAAGAAAATACAGTGTTAAGTGAAAAGCAGAATGACTACCTCAAGAATGACCAGAGTGAAGCATGGAGCAGGGATTTGCTCAAGGAATTTGTGAAATTAAAACTAGGAATATACAATGAAGGCACTCTATAATTTTCCAGAAAAGGAATGAAGGTATCAAACAAATCAACAAAATCCAACAGCTTAGACTCTTTAAGGCATGTAGCAAATGAAAAAAAAAAAAAACTAAATAAAAAAATCTAACCTGGTATATAAACCAATATGTTTACCAAGGAGATGAAGTTGTTCTACCATGACAGAATTCTACTCAGCACATGCCTGGATTTTCATTCGGCATTGCAGAGGCCATGGTTTTCAATCTATTTCCATTAGTCCCTGGCTCCACCCTGTGGAAGATTCTTTCTTTTGTATTACCCAATCTGTTCAGATTCAAACTAGGATACTGGATAAGATGATGTTCTTGAGGGATGTAGAAACTTGCTATTTTCTTTTCAGTACTAAGTCATTAAGAATCAACAATTATTCAAATCCAAAATTGTCCCATGTTTTGTAGGCTAAATTAAAGATGTGTTGTCAATATGATTATCTCAGAAGACAAAAACAGTTCTCTTCAATTAGACTTATTTTTCATTTATTATATGTTTCTGTTTTATTATGTCATGCACATTGCCTTAACCAACTTTCCAATGTTGTTGCAAATACCTGAGATTAATAAACTTATAGAAAGGAAAGGTTTGTACTGTTTTACAGACCAGGAGGTTCCTGTCATGATTGATGGCTCTTGTTGCTTTGACCCTGTGATCCCTGTGATGTATATCAAGATATAAGAAAATGGCAGAATGATGATATTAACCTCATTACTGGGACCCCAAAGAAAATGAAGAAGGGACTGGGTCATCATCATGTGCATGTATCAATGACCAGAAGACCCTTGAAAAGGTACCATTTCCTAAAGTTTCCATAGCCTTCAGATAGCACCATGTGGAGGAACAATCCTGTAACTCATGAGCACTTGAAAACATTCTCCCAGGATATTTTAAACTCCCTTTCTTGGCCCACAGAGGCTCATCTCCACCATACAATAGAAAATACATCAAAAGTACAAGACTGAATTAAGGGGAAACAAAGGAGGAGGCAACAACGCTTGATAAGAAATGTACTCATTACCTTGCCCTAATTGCAACCTCTCTGTAAGGTATTTTCACAATAATAAAAAAAAAAGACTGACTTCTCTCTAGGAGTCAGTAAAATCTGAGCTGTGATTCTCTAAGTTTTAAAAGAGTTACAAAATTCCAGATAGAGTAATATGATATAAACATTCCTATTCCAAGAGGGAGGAATATCAACACCAAAAGCCAAGTAGAAGCAGAGCCCACATTAAATATTAATTCTCTATGCCCTGTAGCATACTGTGGCAGGATGTGGGTTCCCAAGGACTGAGGCAGCCTCAGCCTTTCCACCTTGCTGGTTGCAGCCCACATCACATAGACTCAGGCAGATTTTTGCAAACTGTCGTTAGCTTCCTTGGGCACCCATTCTATGTTGCTGACATCTCTAAATTCCTAGATTTTTCTGCTGCTTTGAGTTCTGTCACACAGTTGCGCACATTTGCTTTGTCAGTAGCTGCTTGCCAGGATGCTATTCCTACTACATATGAACCAACATCCCAGGCTTTTCTTTGAAATCTCATTGGAAGGTTCTAAGATTTGTATTCTTCATGCTTGCAAGACTAGTTTCATTTGAGCAGCACCATTGTCTGTACTAGGAGCAGTAAATGATTCTGCTTGAACCTCAGTTTCCACAGCTTCTGTTAAGTCTGTGATGGCTGTAATCTTGCTACTTATTCCTGAGATTTCTTTCAGTCATCTTTCCTATTGTTTTCTTGCAAAGTAGTCAGCTTACTAACTGAATTCTCCATAACCAAAATCTTATACATACTCATAATCTGGACAAGCTGTACATTTTTCAAATCTTTTTTATTCTACTTCTCTGTGCTCCTTATTGTCATTGTACAGTTCTTTAACAGTAGCCAGTAATATTCATGCTTCTGTCTGAAAACTGTGCTGCTTTGGAATTTATGCTACCAGAGAAACTGGCTTGTCACCTTTAAACTTAGTCTTCCAGAGTCTTGGAGGGAACAATCACTCATGTGCTTTGACAGAATGTAACATGGGTGCATCTGCAACCAATTATTAGAATTACTATGTCCATCTGATTTAGCCTTAACTACTCACTTTCCTATCAAACTTATGGTCTTCTGAACGTTTGCCAGAGAACACTGAACTCCACTTACAGTATTTTAAATTTTCTTAATTCCTAAGGTGGTTTTGTTTTGTTTTTGTTTTACACATAATCAGGTATAGTTACAGCAATGATCCAAGTTCTTAGTATCAATATTCTGTTAGTCAACTTTCCATTACTATAACTAATATTTGATCTAAATGAACTCATAGTGAGGAAATGTTTGGTTTGGCTAATTATTTTGCAGATTTCAGTCCATGAGTAATTAATCCCATTGTATGGACCTGTAACAGTACATTGTATTAAGAATGTATTTTCCTGTATTATCAAATATGATAGGATTTCCTTTTTGTTGTTATTTGAACAAATTCCATTGTGTATATATTGTGTATATTAATCTATGTTTACCTATCCATTACTACTTACATTGAATATATTAGTTATAGAAAATAAGGTGTAATGAATGTGGAGATTCATATATCCCTTCAAGGATACTGATTTTATTTCCTTTAGATATATGCCAAAAATGGGGCTGTTGGATTTATGGTTGATGTACATTTTAATTTCATGAGGAAACTGTAAACAGTTTCTTTTAGCATCAGCTTCATTGTACATTCCCACCCAGTGTTTAAGACTTCTGATTTCCTTACACTTTGCTTATATTTATTTCTTAGCAATGCTAAAGGGCTTGAGAGAATAACTCAATTTACATTCAATATATTATCACTTTCATTCATTTATTTATTTATTATTTTATTATTAATAAATTTTTATTGTGAAAATACCGTACAGAGGGATTACAGTTACATGAGCAAGGTAATGAGTACATTTCTTATCAAGCATTGTTGCCTCCTCCTTTGTTTCCCCTTCCCATCCCTGCCCTCCTTTACTCCCTGCGCCCCAGCGCCCCTTCCTGCCTTTCCCTCTCACCCCCCGCAAAGTTGTAAAGTTCGTTTTTCAACATAACAACTTGTACATCTCATTGTTGCGATGGGGTCCACCTGTAACCCTATTTAAACAATTTGTTTTTTCCCTTCCCCTCCCAAAATTACACCAACATCAACTACAGTGAAAACAGGGTTATACTGTGGGGATGGGTCATACAAACCAACAAAGAAATCATTTTATAAATATGTTAGAGACAATTGCAAGAAGAAAAAAAAACATTTGAGTCCTTATCTTGGGGTTCATTTCTTTTTTATTTATTAAAAAAATCAGGTAAAAACCCAGAAGTTATTTCTCATTCAAGGAAATTGGTGAAGTCCATGATCAACTCCTCACAAGATTTAAGTTTTGGTAAGGAGCACCCCATCTTGCACAGATTTCTCACTTTAATATAAGAGGATTGAAGACATGAGGATTTCTCTTGACCCCCTATTTTAAATAAAGGAATGAATCCCACTTCTGGCTGTTCTATTCAATACTCTAATAACTTGCATCTTTTTTTTTTTTTTTTTGGCAGTCATAGGGCTTGAAAGCTGTGCCTCAGCTCTTCAGCTCAAGGCAAGCGCTCTACCACTTCTGGTTTTCTGGTGGTTTATTGGAGATAAGAGTCTCACAGACTTTCTTGCTCGGGCTGACTTTGAACCATGGTCCTCAGATCTCAGCCTCCTGAGTAGCTAGGATTACAAGTGTGAGCCACCAGTGCCCAGCTTAACTTCCATCTTAAAACTTAGGATAATATCATTCATTCAGAGATAAAATTTCTACCTAGAATTAATAAACAAATGTAAATACATGATGTAAATCCATTCAATATTCCTTGTAGATGCAATAAGCTATTTGGGCCATCATATATATATGTATATATATGCATAATATATATACACACATACATATATATGTACATATAGTCTATGAAATTATATGTATATATTATATGTATATATTTGATATATGTATATATGTATATACATGTATATATTTGATTATATCAGATATTTGAGTTGTTGGATTATTTCATTTGCTATGCAGTGATTTACAATTTGATATAGTTCTACATGTCTATTTTTCATTTTGTTGACTATCAGAAACAAAAACATCATCAAATAACAAACAAAAAACTACTCCCCAGAACAAAATAGAATAAACAATTTTTATGAGAATGGTATTAGTAATAATATATTCTGTGGTTAGATTTGTTTAAAATACAATAGCAACAAGTTTTTTGACTTTTCTCATAGATAGATAGACAGATAATGCATATATTCACTCAACTGCTTTTTCCTCAAAATACAATTGCATTTACCTTTAGCATGTAAGTCTAGAGTAAGTAAAAGATACTTTGGTACTTTAATTTAATTCTTGGGTGCTCTTTTAATCTCAAAATTTTTCTGGGTATAAAGTTTTGTTTTGTTTTTGTCGGTCATGGGCCTTGAACTCTGGGCTTGGGCACTGTCCCTGTTCTCTTCAGCTCAAGGCAAGCTCTCTACTGCTTGAGCCACAGCACCACTTCCAGTTTCCTAGTAGTTTATTGAAGATCAGAGTTTCATGGACTTTCCTGCCCCGGCTGCCTTTGAACCGAGATCATCAGATCTCAGCCTCCTGAGTAGCTAGGATTATAGGCATGAAGAACCGGCGCCCAGCTTCTAAGGTTCTTTATAGTGACTTTTCTCTAAATCTACTTAGACTTTCACCATAAATGTCTTCTAAAAGTAATGTCCATTTCTCATTATTTGGACTCTGGAAGAAAATGGCTTTTCTAAATTTGCCGAGTTTTAGACATCTGGAATCTAATTAATCCCCTTATTTCTACTTGTAAACTTATGAATTATTCTGAGTAAGTACTTCCCTTGAAACAGTTTGAAAACTTAACCATTAACAGTGAGAATTAAGGTTTTACTTTTCACATTCTAAGTAAAGCTACAAACTTATTAAGTACATGGTCTGCAGCTCAATTCATCTAGGAAAACAGGTTAGAAATGTTTTTATACTATATATCATCAATCATTATACATCCAGCTGTGATTATGAATTTCCATAGTGTCCTTCCTTTGCCAAAATATGAAGCAATGTCATATGTACAACTATATTTTTAAAGCAAGTTATCCTATTTTTATTATTAATGCTTTCATTAGACTAAGTTATTTTGAATCACTATTACAAACAAATATCTGAACTTTTATAATTCACATTAAATAGATCCAGTAGTTTAATCTCTGGTATGATAGAAAAGGAAATATATGAACCCATACTAGCCATATAAATTCATGGAAAATATTTTGAAAAAAGAAAATATTGTCAACTTTTAGAATGTATCAGATGGTCTGGGGGGAATTTTTTTTTCTAGAACTATTCAAGTTGAAGAGAAAAAGAATAATCAGCAGCATTTGAAACAATAAAGCTCCTTTCTCATATCTCATAGATCGGTTAGAATTTACTCCAGAGTGGAGTGGACATGAACACACGGCTCCTTCTTTTCCCAGATGGATGCTTAAGGCTGTGTTTTCTGGAGTTTCCCCTTTGAGAATTTCATGGTACCCAACTATCTATAGCCATGCCTAAATTTGGAGAAAATACAGTTGAAAATACTTCTTTGTGTTTTTATTCTTATTAATGTTATAATACTAACCCACCAGTAGGAAACAGCTCAGATTTAGGGTGGTGCCTTGTCTGAGACCATAGGCAATGGTTTCATGGATGTGAAGTCTTGTTAAGAAGATATTTGAAGCTAGGACCACCCTCAGACTGGGTTTAGAGTGAAAGTGCCATTTAGAAAAAAAAAAGTAATAAACTCTACTGGTCTAAGATTATCTTGCCTGAAAGGGATGAGGAAAAGCAGGTATTAAGGAGGCTCTTACTTGTCTGCTTTTGTTTTGCGTTTGGTTTTTTAGGGGGGGGGGGTCTGGTCGTGGGGCCTGAACTCTGGGCCTGGGCGCTGTCCCTCAGCTCTTCAGCTTAAGGCTAGCGCTCTACCATTTGATCCACAGTGCCACTTCCGGCTTTTTCCTTTTTTGCTTATGTGGTGCTGAGGAATCAAACCCAGGGCCTCATGCATGAAAGGCAAGCGCACTACCACTGAGCCACCTTCCCAGCCCCTGTTTTTTGTTTGTTTTTTGCTGGTCATGGGGCTTGAACTCTGGGCCTGAACGCTGTCCCTCAGCTCTTCAGCTCAAGGCGAGCTCTCTACCGCTTGAGCCACAGCACCACTTCCAGTTTTCTAGTGGTTTTATTGGAGATACGAGTCTCAGGGAATTTCTTGCCCCGGCTGGCTTTGAACCGAGATCATCAGATCTCAGTCTCCTGAGTAGCTAGGATTACAGGTGTGAGCCACCAGCACCCAGCTTACTTTTTTTTTTTTAATAGATCGGTTGAGCGTATAAGAAACTTTATGAATGTTCATGTTTATTCTTTGTCACTTAGATTTCTTATTTGCCCATCTAACAACTAAATTAATTGACAAATGTACATTTTCTACTGATCGGCGATTTCCCCATTTCTCTTCTTCTCAGGCTTCTATTCCTAAGACATAAAAATATGGAAATGAGTTGTATTAATCACTTTTTAATACTCTCTAGGCATTCAAGAAAATGCTCAGATATATCTTAGTCAATCAAAAGCTGGAAATATTTTACATGAATGGGGAAAGCATAAAGTCAAGATCAGTTGACAGGTCTTTAGTGTGCAAAATTTCGTAAGTTGTATGTGCAAATAAAGTGTTCCTGTAGGATATTAAAGTGCTATTTCAATGAATACACTAATGACAAGACAACAAAAGTCTTCTGACTAATAAAGAGAATTGTAGTTTTCTGGATAGAATTTCAAGCTGATCACAACAATCTCTTACGTCCAAGCTGCATCCATACCAAGGGCTTGCTTCCCTTTAATTTTCTAAAAGTGAAAATGGGTGAAGAAGCTGCCAGAATGAAGACCGAGGAGGTCAACACACAACACATGGTGCAGGTACCATCTCCATGGCTTCATAGTGGACAGAGAAGCAGCCAGTGCTGATGTATAAGCTGCAACAAACTAGCCAGAAGATCTAGCTACGATAATTCATAAACATTGCTAGATTACACATTATGTTTTCAATTGGAAAATGTAGTCCTTTAGTAATACATGGCAACTAAGTATTTCCTGACTGTGAAAGATAAGACACAGCTTGGCTTCAGTGACTCAAAAGGCAATCCAGCTTTCCTGTTTATGGGTTCATGAAGCTCAACTTAAAAGTTAAATCATTTCTCACATATCATTCATAAAGATCTAGGGCAGTGAGCATTATACAAAATCTTCTCTGACTGGGCTTTAACCACAAAATATCAATGACCTCTTTTTTATCTTTTCTGTTTCTTTTTTTCTTTTTTTTTTTGTTGGTCATGGGCTTGAACTCTGGGCCTGAGCACCGTCCCTCTTCAGTGCTCTACCACTTGAGCCAGAGAGCCACTTCCAGTTTTCTGGTGGCTTATTGGAGATAAGAGTCTCACTGACCTTGCTGGCTTTGAACCACGGTCCTCAGATCTCAGTCTCCTGAGTTGCTAGGATTACAGGCGTGAGCCACCAGCACCCAGTTAATGATTCATTTTATAAAAGTTTTGCTAAATAGTTTAAGCCTACTGTTCAGCTCTGCTTATGAAGACATGAACTGATTTCAACTATTATTGCTCATTAACTCTAGACCTGGTTAAAGTCATCTTAATCTAGCTACTACTATCCTTATCAGTCAGCAGCCACCAACATGGACACAGGATTCTCCAAGAGTGAAAGCATTACCACTCACTGAATGTTCAGATAATTTTTAGTATGTTGTATCAATACAATATTTAAATTACAGGTTTGTATGCTTTTAGAACACAATGCTCTCTTATACTTAAATGATTATACTGTATTAAAATATGTTGTATATACATGAAAAAGAAAAAAATGTGATATTTATTTTACTGCTATTGCTAAGATTCCATCACAATATTTTGGAGGTATACCTCTATACCATATTGTTGGATTTTTAAGATTTATACATGTTACGTGTGAGAATATCATAAAGGTGATAGCAAAGGAATACCGGGATACAGTGTCAATTTTTCTCTGTGTTGTGAGAACTAAAGTTGTAAAAGTTTGTACTAAATTCTAATGAGTTAAATTATGACCCTTAGACAAACTGCTAAAGAAAATAATTTTATATAGATGCAGAAAATTATTAAACATATTGAAATGATATATTTTTAAAAACTTAGTCAAACAGTAAAAAACAAAAATAAAATAAATAAAATACAAACAGTGAAGGAAATGGTATAGACAAAATTGCAGTGATATTAATTATACTATTAACTATAACTGGGTTAAACAATTCAATTGAAAGACAGTGACTGTCAAAATAACCCAGAATCCCCTCAGTAGAATAATGGATCCAGAAAATTTTGTGTATATATTCAGTGGAATCCTATGCATACACTGCCCATTTGTAATGAAATGGAAAGACTTGGAAAAAATCATATTAAGAGAAATAAACCAGATCCAAAGAAACATAGATCCTATGGTATCCCTTATTTGCAACAATTAGTATACATCTAGGATAATCTTAGCAAATGACCAGAATAGCTCAATAGCTATGTACATATGACCATATGATGCTAAGTGAAATGAACCCCAAGAAATGGACACAAGAGGTTTTTCTTTGTTGTTGTTTTTAATGTAGTTTGTGATATTTTTTGTTTCTTTTGTATGTTCTTCTCCCTATGGTATACCCCCTGTTGTCACTGTATTTGATTTTGGTACCTTAGTATTATATATACATTTATTTGAATTAGGGAAGGGAAAGGGAACAACAGAATGATTAGACAAAGGACAAGGGAGCCAGTGAAAAAGCTATATACACAAGAGACTATGTTGGAAATGAACTATGGGGGGAGGAAAACAGGAGACAAATGAGGAAAGGCGTGACAAGTTTGACAAGAAATATAATTATTACCTTAATTATGTAACTGTAACCCCTCGTTATATCACCTTGATAGAAATAACTGAAAATATAATGTTAAAAATAAGATTCAACATATGCTATCTAGAGAGGGTACAAATTTTTCCAAAAGTATAAATAATTTGAGAGTAAATGGATAGGAAGAGACATAGAAAGGAAATACCAAAAAAAACACACAAATCAAAATGCATGAAAGCCACTAAATATTAACTTATACCAGAAGAAGAAAAAAACTGACTCTAAGACAACAGTAAAATACTGTGTGAAACAAGATGATATTTTTTCCTTTGTTTGATTTTTCTAGTACCAAGACTTGCTTTCAGGGCCTTATGCTCACTCCGCTTTCTTCTTTATGTTTGAGGATCCTCCACATGAGCCACACTTCCAGCCTGGATTTTGATAGCTAATTGAAATGGAATTTCTAGAGACTTTCCTGCTAGGTTTGGCTTCACACTGAAATTCTCCAGACTGCAGCCTTATGATTAGCTAGCACTAAAGACACTTTCAATTAGTATCCTGTACTGTGGGCATTTTTAAACAATCAAAAGGGTCAATTTAGTAGAATATGTAATCATTCTATCCATATAAATATCCGCTAATAAAACTCTGAAATTCATGAAGAAAATATTGATAAAGCTGAGGGGAAAAATAAGTAATCCAATAATGATATTCAGGAGCTATCATAATACATGCTTTGTATGCATGATGTCCTGAGTTTGATTCCTCAGCACCACATAAGCAGAAAAAGTCAAAAGTGGTGTTGTGGCTCAAATGGTAGAATACTAGCCTTGAGCCGGAACTGAGGGACAGTGCCCAGACCAGAAGTCAGGCACAACAACCGACAAAAATAAATAAATAAATAAATAAATTTATATTTTACATGCATTTATATATACCACAAATAACTACAAACATAGGTACACATATACACATATACCTATACATGTATGCATAAACATATGCATAAAATTGTGTGTGTATGTATAAAGGAAGCAAAGTCTAACTCCAGAGCAAAAGAAGAATTGAGAGAAAGAAACATGCACCAATTTTAAGAAATAGTTATTAGCCTAGCTAGAAGACGGAAGTGAAAAATAATAATGTAAATTTAGGTAACTTTAATAAACTATTGAGAAGGAATATAGGAAATATTTGAAAATTGTTACAAATGTTTTAAGTGCTCTTTCACAGAAATGAAGAAACAATTATATAGTTCTTTAATTTCAAAGAGAATAATTGAGAAAATAAAAGCTGAAGAAATTTCTGATTAAACAAACTCGAAAATGGCAAAGCTCCCTAAAAAGTTATTTGGTCTGAAGTGTTACAATTTTGAAATGAGCATAATGATCATTAAAGATTAACAATGTAAAGAAAGTCATGTTTTTCCTAATCCAGACTTTATAACAGAAAGTAAAAGCTTAATGGAAGCTATACAGAAATAGATGTTAATATAAATTGAAGTACTTGAACAAGAAAACATTATAAAATAAACTGAACATTTAGCAAAATGGTTCATATTATTTTTCAAAATTATTATCATTTAAAGAAAGTGGGGTTTCCCACTTAAGTTATATTGGACATAAAGTATGGGAAGGAAGAAGGTAATTGAGCATGTGTGCATGAAAGGATATATTGTATTAATTCTTATATATTCTTTCAAGATAAAAATAATTGCAATTATGGTTAATTTCATTTGTAACATAAATAGCATATTTTAACTCAAAAATACATGTGAGAGCATTCCTACTTACTCCAAATCATCAGAAAATGAAACAGAAGCCATTGTATCAAATTTCTATATATCTATCTTTTCTATCATTTATATATTAATTATATACCATGTGTCCAATGAAGTGTGGCAAATATATAGCCAGTATTCATCTAACAGCTTCATTTAAAAGCTGACCAAAAAACACATCATATGTAATTTAGAACTTGCTTATATAAATTGAGATATTAAATGCCAATTGAAACTAATAAATATGCCTTTAAAAGGGGATCAAAACATTCCATTTTAGAGTTACTATGAAAGGGACATTAAAACCGATTTTAGAGTTTATGAAAAATGCTTGCAACTACAGATGCTTTTGTGAATGTATTAAAAAGCCACTTACACACAAATATCATACAAGTGTATAGTCAAGTCAAATTTATAAACTCATAATTTGAGTGTTATGTTTAATTTCTGCTTTTATTTTTACTAATATCAAATACTGATCTGCAAAATACCTAGAAACACACAAATTTGAAAATATATTCATTGCTGATATGATTTCAGTTAAAGGCTGCCATATATAAAGTTTCTTTTGAAAGAATATTTTATTATCATGCTATACAGTTATTTTTTGGATCAGTTGTAGGGCTTGAACTCTGGGCCTGGGCACTGCCCCTCATCTCTACCACTTGAGTCACAACACCACTTCCAGTTTTCTGGTGGTTTATTTTAGGTAAGAGTCCCATGGACTTCCCTACTGGGCCTGGCTTTGAACTGAGATCCTCAGATCTGAACCTCTTGAGTAGCTAAAATTATAGGTGTGAGCCACCGGTGACAGTTTATCATGTTATATCTTCCAATAAAAAGTCATGCCATGGGCTGGGAAGACGACTCAGTAGTAGAGTGTTTGCTTTGCATGCATGAGGCCTGGGTTTGATTCCTCAGCACCACATAAGCAGAAAAAGCCGGAAGTGGCGCTGTGGCCCAAGTGGTAGAACATTAGCTTTGAGCTGAAGAGCTGAAGGGCAGCGCCCAGGCCCAGAGTGGAGAAACAAACAAACAAAAAAAAAGCTCAAAAACCTTCTAGTCATTCAAAGGGCTTCTAGTCATTCTTTCACCTACAAGATGGTGTCGACAAGCTGTGGCATATCTTTTTAGGAGACCATTTGAAATGTCCCCATCATTGCTATCTAGTTATCTTTCAAATATCTACCTCCTACTATTATCATTTGGGGGACTTGCATTTTACCTTGTGACTTTTGAGAACAAATACCAAAATTAAGGAGGTTTGAAAGAATCTGGGGACAGGTAATGAAAGACACAGCAACATGACTCTCCACAAATGACTTATTTCTCCAGAGAAGCTTTTACACTCACCCTATCTGGCTGACTTACCCAGATATTCGTCATTCTTATAGAATCACCCCAACTTCCGTCTCCTCTGTCCTGAGCCCCTGCCTCCCCACTTCCCTCACCAAGGCCATAGCTCATTCACAAGAGAACCAGATCTGCTGCAAGCATATCATGAACAGTTACAAGAGGCTTAGGACATCCCCTTTCATATATTATAGCCACCACACACATGCACACATGTGCTTGTAATACACACCCCATATGAATGTGGTATCCCAATCCACTTTACAATACAACACATTTAAAAAAATAAAGATTGTTATGCAAGACAATTATTTCCTCTGGTCCTTCCAAGGACAGCATGTTCTTAAGGTATACTTTTTGACATAGAACAGCCAGCATGAGCTAACTTGGAGAGTACGTACAACATATGGCATGGTACTTTATGTGGGAAAAATATGTCTTCATTCCAAAAAGTAATATTTCTAAATTGTTTTGTTGTTAGTATAGTATGCTTCTAGTGCATTCCAGATGCTTCCTTACTGAAAGGTTTCCTATAGTGAATTGCTATAGGGCTCCTGGCATTTTCTATCCCTGGTACTCAATTTACTATAATAGAATTTGGGGAGAATAATTTGGTCATGCTCAACTGTCTAATTATTGTGTCACTCAGGATAGAGAATTCTTAAAGTCTACTTCTTCCTGTTCTACAGGGATGGCTGCTCTACACAGGTACTCAAATGGCTTTCAAGTTTCTTCCACTGTTTCATTAGTATTAAGGTTACAGATTTGTTTCTAAATGCCTTAATTCTTGATTTTCATAGAATCCAAGATGATAAAGGGCAGTGATAAAAAAGAGTGAATCAAATACATCCTAGGTGTGTGTGTGTGTGTGGTGTGTGCTTGCCAGTCCTGGAGAACTCTGGACCTAGGCACTGA
Organism: Dipodomys spectabilis; assembly: GCF_019054845.1. Lineage (NCBI taxonomy): Eukaryota > Metazoa > Chordata > Mammalia > Rodentia > Heteromyidae > Dipodomys > Dipodomys spectabilis. The sequence continues at coordinate 16,719,317 of NW_024870709.1, forward strand.
TCCTGAGATTTTGTGTGGATAGTCAGCCTTGATAATTAAGAAGGTGATCGTTTGGAGCAAACATCCAGAGAACAGGAACTGGGGGATCAGGATACGTGCTCTAGGTTTTTCTGACCTAAGTGTGTGTGGTAGCTTGTACTTCAACCATTGGGTATTTAGAGTGATGACTCTGGCTTTTAACTTCTGTGCACTGGACAAGAGGCTTTAACACACAGGCTGCTTTGGCAGATGCGAGCTACATGGCAGGATTAGCACAAGCCAAGGCAGAAGCTGAATGGACCTCAGCAAGAAACATGGATAGCCTTGGCCAAATGTGAGGGACTTTAGCATCCAAGCTGCCCCATCTTGATCTTGAACTAAACTTAGAGTATATATGCTGGCAGCCAGGGCCTTAGCAGATGCCTTGGCAGATGCTGGCAGATCACAGAGGCCTTAGTAAGCAGGCAGAGCTGAGGCAAACATATAATTATTGTGAAAAAAAAAGTGTCACCCAGGCCATTTTGACACTGGTTGGCAGAACAATCTTTGCTGCTTTGAAACTGCAGCTGTGTTACACTTGTGCTAGCAGCCCTAGGAAGGTTCTAACTTAAAAATCTGAGTTCCAGACTTATGAAAGCAATGCTAGATAGGTTCCCAAACATCTTCTAGAATGCAAGAAGAAGATGAGATAATCGAAAAGAATAGTGAGGCATAGGGGAGGCAAGAAAGCAAATATCAGATAGTTTAGCCTATCCATTTGGGAAACATAGTAACTGTGAAATGCTATTCCCATTTTGTAATATTAAACCAACGTAAAATCATGTGTTAATTCTTATAAGGCCACTAGAGGCCTGACTTCTGAAATACCAACTAGTTTCAGTTGCAGAGGATTTTACTTTTAGTTGAATCCAAGTTGGAGGATATTTTGTAAGCAAAGGATTCCTTAGCCCTAAAGCCGTTGTATTGTAAGAAATAGCAGAGAGGTCTTAGGAATGAAAATGCTTGCTTATGTAAGAATATGGACTCACTGTCATCAAATGAACCTTGTAATCAGTGGGTGGAGGTGGAGAGTTCTGTAATTAATCATTTGATGCCGTGAGATGGAGTTCAGAAGATTTTTGAAAACAGGGCAGAGTATGAATGATTTCTTGCCTCTGAAGAGTAAATTCAACATTGACTAAAACCCCTATCCTTCACTCTCTTAATACATGTATTCTGGTCCTATGCAGCAAGAAACATTACTTCTAAAACAAAGTTTTACCAGGAATAAACTGTTCTATTTGTGGTAAAGAGCTTCTAATGTACATTTGGTTGCTTGATCTCTTTGTTATGATATATATATATATATATATATATAATATGAAATATATGCACTAGTATGTAGAAATAAGTGTGGCACATAATACATGTCTTTGGGCTAGTAAAATTCCAGGGATCTAAAGACCCACATGAATTCCAGTGAGACAACTAATTCCCTCTACTGAGGGAACAAAACTCAGGTACTGAGGGTACTGAGAACAATATGAGCCTGACAAACATATGCATTTAATGATAATATTTTTGTAGATTTTTTTTTCCAGGGCTGAGGACCGAACCCAGGGCCTTGTGTACGCTGGATGGGAGCCCTTCCACTTGGCTAAACCCCCAGCCCTGAGAATATTTTTAATATATTTTCTGATTAGAAACATAATATTGGAAGAGTAAATAAAAGTTTATTTTAGATTTCAATTTGTCTGGGTTTTTTTAAAAAATAAGGATTTTATTGTGAAAATACTGTACAGAAGGGTTACAATTACATGAACAAGGTAATGAGTACATTTCTTATCAGGCATTGGTGCCTCCTTTGTTTTTCCCCTACCATTCCTGCCCTCCCATCTCCACAACTATACTCCTCCCCCACCCCCTGCCTAAATTGTAAAGTTCATATTAAAACAGCATCTTGTACATCTCATTCTTGCAATGGGTCCACTTGTATCCCTATTTAAACAATTTGTTTTTTCCCTTCCCCTCCCCAAATTATACCAACATCAAATGCAGTGAAAACAGGGGTTATACCATGGGGGCAGGATATACAAACCATCAAAAAATTACATGGTACCTTATAAATATGTTAGAAACAATAGCAAGGAAGTAAAAAACACTTGTGTCCTTATTTTTGGGTTCATTTTGCTTAACACCATCTTAGCTGACCTTTTCTGCTTGTCTCAGATATATCCTAGTTATTGCAAATAAGGGAAATCACGGGACCTATGTTTCTTTGGGCCTGGCTTACTTCACTTAGTATATTTTTTTCCAAGTCTTTCCATTTCCAAAAAATGAGGCAATGTCATTCTTAAAATGTTTTAAGATTGGGAGTTGTGGAAGGCTTTAAATATATAACATTTAATTCTGTTTGAAAAATTTTATTGGGTGGGGATTATATTTGAATGTGGGACCTCTCTTGTTGGCATTTTATTGCAACTTTTTTTCTCCTGGAATACATGCCATTTATTTTCATGGTAGGACTAATGTAACAATGATGAACTAAGTAAATATACACTATTTGCAATGGGAAATAGAACAGGACTAGATTTAGTAAAGATTTGGAATTGGAGTAATTAATGCTGTGTTGCCTATTTACATTGTAATGGTTGCTCTTGAGAGGCTGGTTTGGGGAAGGTATAAGCAGGTCGATTGAGAATGACTATGAACCTTCTCTACAAAGGAATTATTCAGAAACCATATTGTCTATCTGGTGAATGGTGAAGGTCACTGAGTTAAAAGAACAGCAAAAAGAAACGATCTGGAAACAGAAGTGTGGCATCTTAACAGAATGATATTAGGAGAGAATGCTTCATTTCCTAGTTTTCTTCCAGTGAAGAATACTCAGCTGCTATGAAATACTTGTCCTCTTATTTCACAAGAGATAACTAATTCAAAATCTTTGGAATGCTTTTGACATAAGTTGCTTGTTCATTTTACATATTATTAGTAAACTGAACATAAAAGTATTTTTAGTAGAGTCTGGACTTCAATATCACAAGTAGTATGCATGCTAACATTCCCCCCTCACACGATCTCTTTAATTCCTCTTTAGAAGAACTAACATCTGATGCAGACATACTTTTATTTGATAAAATGGAGAAGGCTGTACAAACTGCTACTCATACCAGCCCCTTTGGGTGACATAAATGCTTTACTTAGACACTGGGTAGGTAAGTTGATGTTTCTGTATTTAGTGTCTTATTTTTATCTTATCTATTAGAATCATCATAACCCAGTTGGTTATTAGAATTATTTATTAGATTTTTTTAAGGACACAAACACAAGTCAACTTTCACAATGCACAACATCGTTTAATTCAGCTTGCTGAAAAATCTCTATAATTTTGCAATCTCTTTTAAATACAAAGCCAGCAGCAAAGGCAACTTCAGCTGTTTTTTACAAAACACATGGTAGCTGTGAGCAAAAGTTCACTCATATTTAAATAAATCTATCTCTGAATGTTGAGCATTATGCCATTGGTCTGAAGCAAAAATATGCAAATATAGGAAAATATCAGTCAATTATAAAAGCAGATACCAATAAACATGAGGTTTTTTTAAATTTTTTATTTATTTATTTATTTATGTCAGTTGTGGGGCCTGAACTCTGGGCCTGGGCACTGTCCCTCAGCTCTTCAGCTCAAGGTTACCACTCTACCACTTGAGCCACAGCACCACTTCCAGCCTTTTCTGCATATGTGGTGCTAAGGAATCAAATCCAGGGCCTCATGCACACAAGGCAAGCACTCTACCACTTCCCAGCCCTAACACATTATTTTTGATAGTAAGATACTGACTCATTTTATTCATTCTGAGAAAAGAAGGATGATACCCTTCAAGGAAGAACTAGTTATGACCACCCAATTTGAATTTAGAGTTTGGATATGTAATATTTTAGTTTTTTATATAATTATTTTAAATACAAAGGTTTTCATTTCTTATTAAGGGTTGTTTTAGAAAGTTCTAGAATAAGAAAAAAACATATTTTCTTTCCTTTTTAAGTGATGTAAAGTACAATGTGTGTTAGAGAGAAATCCCTTAAGGGTCTTTGGAATGCAGACCAATAATGAAAGCATTGGAATCAAGTTTATGAGTTGAAAAGATAATATGTACTATAGAAATAATGTGGAGACAACTAGGAAAATGAAAAATATAGAAGCCTGTGTGCCTAAGGAAAGGCATTGACATTTTCAAATGATATTTGATAATGCCATTTCTGTAAATATGATTTAAGTACAGAAATCTTGCATGAAAAACCTGTGGAAATTTTTCCTTAGGAAGTCTTGAGAGACATCTAAGAAATCTTTAAGAAATAGTGCTGGTTTTCACTTTATGGAATGGGTACTGAGATATTTTCACGTGTGCTAAGGTGAAGCGTTGTTAGAGTATTCTGATGTTTTTTAGTCCAACTTTCCTATTTATTGCCGTTCTTTTGCAAAGATGTGTTGTTGTTTTTGTTGTTTGTATGGGGAGAGTGGCTCTGCTTATAATGGTGATTTCTGTTCCAGAATAACTTCCACGTTGTCGTTTCTGTATGTATGGAAAAACATAGTCTGTACTAATGCTAGTCTTACATATTTTGTTTGAGCTCACTAAAAGAAACTCCAAATTTAAAGTAATTTTGGGGGTTTTATTGCTTTTACAATTTGATCAAGTATTTTAACTGGTTTAAGATCAGATTGTGTGTGTATATATATATTTAGATTGTATATATACATATAAATAGTGGTAATAAATATATTTAGTATATTGAGGATAAATTATGGTGCTATAAAGAGAATCTTACTTAATAAAGTCTAACAATAAATACTAAGTGTTCATCAGTTCCTCTGTAAGTACTTACTGAGGAATGAGTATATACTTAAATATTAATTTCTAGAAATATTTGTCACTTCATTCTTATGATATTACTTACTGAAACAAACAGTCCTATATTGATTGTGAGAGATATTTGAGACTAAATAACACTTGAAGGACTGTGAATATATTCATGCAACTCACATATAGTATTTCCATTTTCAGGTGGCTTTCATATGATAGAGACATTTTGAAGGAAGGTAATTTGCCATTTTTGCCAACTATCCATTGAATAAACAATACCCAACAGGACTACTATGAAAACGCTGCCATGGAAACATGCCATTTTTAGCAATTGGCTGTGCATCAAGAAACATTTTGTTCTATTATTTTCCTTCTATTTAAAATGCATTGTGACCCTAGACAAGTCATTAACCTCTTTATGTATCTCTTGTAATATACTGTATCATTTTATTCTGGAATGGTGGTTGGTGAAAATTATCTGTATACCTTCATTCAGCTCAAACACAACACAAAACAAAGCAACCATAATCAAAATTTAAGAATGGCTTTAGAATTTCCTGGATTCTGTATTCTAGTTCCCACCTGAGGGTCCAGAATCTTCTAAATTCTAAAACAGTTTGTCTCTGAACAAGAAGCTAACTAGAAATCGACATATGAAACATATTTGTTTCAATACACTATTTCCTGTGCTTTTGTCCCGAGTTTGGTATCTGTTTATCCTAATTGCATGCCCTGATTTTTGTTTTTATGTTGCTCTAACTTTCCCTTGCATATCTACTTGCACATTTTCTCTGCTATCATTTTTCATCATCCTAGTTATTACACTTTCTTGCCAGTGAAAAACATAAATGTGGTATCATACAATCCTGCACTAATCGTTTTCTGTGTGAGCAACTTCAAATCATGTAAACAGCTTGCAAAGGTATCTTTAATTTATTCAATTCAAAGTTAATGTCTAAAATCTAAACATCTTAAGTACCTTTTTTAGTACAAAATATGGTAAATAAAAATTAGTAGGATTTATATGGCATGTGTGTGTTTGTGTGCATGTGCAAGTGTGTTCAATCTTTAGAGATGTGGCATTGGATTTTTTTCAAGTGCCCCAGTTTTAGAAATCTAATCTAGGATTTAAAATAATTCTGGAAAATTAAAGATGTCATCCTTCTAAATGATATGAAATTTAATAAAGAAATACAAAATGCAACCAAGGGGAAAACAAGTACATATACAATGAGGTAAAAAAAAAAATCACAGTAAGGGAAGAAAGAAAGAAAGAAAGAAAGAAAGAAAGAAAGAAAGAAAGAAAGAAAGAAAGAAAGAAAGAAAGAAAGAAAGAAAGAAAGAAAGAAAGAAAGAAAGAAAGAAAGAAAGAAAGAAAGAAAGAAAGAAAGAAAGAAAGAAAGAAAGAAAGAAAGAAAGAAAGAAAGAAAGAAAGAAAGAAAGATAGAAAGAAAGAAAAGAAAAGAAGAAAAGAAAGAAAGAGGGAGGGATGGAGGAAGAAAGGAAGGAAGGAAGGAAGGAAGGAAGGAAGGAAGGAAGGAAGGAAGGGAAAGTGTAAGAAAAAAACATGGAAGTTAGAACTACTTAACTTTGTAATTTTCAAAAGCTGCTATGAAAGTTGACTAAGCAGTATTATGAGGTAACAGAACAGCAGAGAAATAAACTTTTGGCTTGTTAAAAATCTGAATATAATCCTTTTTAAAATTTTCCCATTAGACAGATATTTATTTTCTCTCTGCATGTTTGTTTGTTCTATAAACTATTTATTGAAACCCTATGGTATTGTGTGAAGTCATTTGATACTTAATTTTAATGACTGTAGATTACGGAATATCATTTATGTTAATATTAATGTCTCTTGTATCACATTCTATTATTTTATTTCATTTTGTGGTAAACATCTATTTCATTTTGTCTGCCCAACATTTTTACTTTTGGAAATTGTGCCTTCCCCATGTGATGAATTAATTTTATTAACATAATTGCCATCACTCTCATTAGACAAACTGATCCAATGAACTGTTGAAAGGCAAACATAGAATCAAAGACAATCTGTTTCTAAATTATTCCAGGACTCTTGTTATAGTAGTGAACAAGTATTTCATCTCTTTCTTTGGAATCTTTCAATATAAATGTTCAGTAAACCAAAAATGTTTTTCCTGTCTTTACTTTTTCATATGGAGTACTTGAATATGAACAGAAATCTATTAGCTTTATGTACTAAGAAATGAATGAAGTGTTGGATGGGAGGAGAGATAAAAACACTATAATCACTGGCCTGTTAAATTACAGTGAATATGTTTGCCCACTCTTATGTAGACTTTAAAATTAAATGAGATAAGATCATTTTGTTTTTGTTTTCTTAGGTTATTTGATTTGAATTTATATCAATTATATTAGTTTATATTATAGTATATTGATATAAGAAAAGATGTAAGACACTGCTGAACATTACCTTATACTATGGTCTACTAATGTAATCAAGTGTATCTATATGTACATTTATATTAATAATTGTTCTAAAGCATATAATTGATATAAATATATAAAAACATGTATATAGTTATATGTGCATATATATAAATATGTATACATAAGTTTATATTTATATTTATTATAAATATATATATACTTGGTACATTTACTTGATATATACCACCCATATGTATATGTACATATATATCTCATTTATATTTATAATACAAATATAAATTTCTCTAAATATATATCCCTGTATAGTATATAGATTTATCATTCATTATATTAATAGACCATACTAGTAGGTAATATTTAGCATACTATCTTGTTTTTTCCAAGATAATCAATAGTTATGCCATCAGTGTTATAAAAATGAAATGTTTCTATGACAAATTAATCATATATTTTAGATAGTATTGTAACATACTAGAGAGCTAAGTTATAGTCACCCTAAATTTTAATGTTGAATTTCAGAATTAGAATTGGGAAAGGGATTAATATTGTGATCCTTATCAGATGAAGGAAAGATGGGGATAAACCTATCACTTCAGAGCCTGAAGCTAGGGAATCTGATGCCAGCTCAGGTTATAAAACAAGATACTTTTAGGAAGAAAATGAAGAGAAAGATGAAGAGACAAAGAGTAACTAGAATTATAGTCTTGCTATATGGATACTTAATAAACTTTAAATTTGCCAACAATCAAATAAAATAATATCGTCTTATAATTCCTGTATTTCAACTATGTTATTTAACAAAGCATTTCTTTCTTTGGGTCGAACTGCATTCTTTTTCAGTTTCAGAAATATTTTTTCTGGTTTAGCATACACTGTAGAAATACTCTGTAATATTGCTATGGAAATTTTCATTAAGAATAGGAATCTCAGAACAAAGGCATTTCAAGTCCTCACACTAATCATCTTCTGACAACCAGATATGTGTAGTTTAAAAATGTGATTATCATAATTTCTATGTATTTATCCCATACTGTTTGCTGCTAAAAACAATCACACCGCGTTAAGAAATGGTCAGTGCTCGATACAGGATTGAAATTTTGAAAATGGTTTAATGGATGTCCATTTTTATGCCTATAAAATTTGTATTTTTATTTACATCACCAAGTTATTCTTACAAATATCTCCATGGAATTTAATAAAACATACAATTTATAATTGGATTGCTCTACTAGAATTATTTCTGTAATGAAATGCTGTATTAAGAGAAAGATAGGGGATTGGGAAGGTTGGCTGAGTAGTAGAGTGCTTGTCGTAGAGTGTTTGCCTTGCATGCATGAGGTCGTGGAATAAAAAAAAACTGGAAATGATGCTGTGGCTCAAGTGGTAGAGCACTAGCCTTGAGCTGAAGAGCCTCAGCACAGGCGCAGAGTTCAGGCCCCACAACTGACACACACACACACACACAAAAAGATAGAAAAGGAAAATACAAAAGAACTTGAATTTACATAAGTTAAGCCAGAGTGTAGTGGATAGATATGCTTATTATTTCATTAAATATATTAATGAGTATGTTTCAGACCTTTTTTTTTTGTATTACAGGATTTGAACCCAAGCCTTTCACTTTCTCATCTCTCTTGTTCAGTTGAGTATCTACTACTTGATTTACATCTCCAGCTCTGCTTTTCACTGGTTATTTTGCACTTTTCTTGTCTAAATATCAGCCTTCTTGTATCCAGGTATTTTTTTGCCTTCTTTTAATTGCTTAAACTGTAGAGAAAAAGTCAAGTTCCTATAGGAAAAAAAAGTCAATTTGTAGGGGAAACAATGTATCTGCCAACAAATGGTTACTTCAGATTTTTTTCAGTGAATATTGATCATGTTGCTATTTGTATCTAATTTTACAAAATATTTTTTATTTTTATTTTTTGTCAGTGTACAAGACGTTATATCAAAAAACAAACCTTACAAGTTTGGCAGGCGGAGGAGGAGATGGGAAGGGGAAACAAATAGGAGGCAACAATGCTTGATAAGAAAAGTACTCATTACCTTGCCCATGTAATTGTAACCCCTCTGTACGGTATTTTCACAATTAAAAAAAAAAATAGAAGCAGCCGGGCACTGGTGGCTCACACCTGTAATGCTAGCTACTCAGGAGGCTGAGATCTGAGGATCGGGGTTCAAAGCCAGCCCAGGCAGGAGAGACCTTGAGACTCCTATCTCCAATAAACCACCAGAAAACCGGAAGTGGCGCTGTAGCTCAAGTGGTAGAGCGCTCGCCTTGAGCTGAAGAGCTTAAGGACAGCGCCCAGGCCCAGAGTTCAAGCCCCACAACAAAAAAAATAGAAGCAGCTGATCTAGAGGGCTCAAATGTCTAAATAGCTCTCAAACTCTTTTCATCAATTTTATATACTGTCATCATAGTAAGTGAAAGTTAAACTGACATGATACATTTTTGGAGGTTAAAGTAAAATAATAAGTAAAAAAATATGGTGGGATGCAGCTCAGAGGGCAAACACTTGCCTAGCAAGTGTAATGTACTGGGATCAATCCCCAATATCAAAAATAAAAGAAAAAAAAAAGTAAAAAAAAATCTGAAAAGCACTGACTTGTAAATACTAGCAAAATTTTAAGTGAAGAAATTAAAATATATTAATATTACTATGCTCTATCATATTCAAATACATCACATGCTAATAATGCTATATGCAATGTATTTTACTATATCTAATCTACGCTATACCTGTGAATCCTTTCCATTCCAGCCAAATGGGAAGCTGACAGGCTATGTACATTTTGGATGGCATAGCAAAGAGAGTAACAATCAATGTTTCCACTACTCAATAGGCTAATTTTCTTCCACAATGGTCCCCATTTTCATCAGGCCATGAAATTTCCTTTTCTGGGTCAATTTACTATGAGTCAATCTGCTATAAGAGTCAATTTAGCATAGATTTTTAAATTTTTTGTTCTGGGGACCTATGATTGCTGCATATTTTAAATGTTTACATATTTCACTTAAATTTATTATTTTGAAAGATACATATAAATCTCTACATGTGTTAAATCACAGGAAATTTATCCATAAAGATGAATGTAACAAATTTTTACTTTTTCATTTTAATAACTTTTGCATAATTTAATTTTAAACACGTAACCTTATTCCAATACAGATAGAAATAGTCTCCCTATTCTATAGGATAGAATAGTCCCTATTCTATCAAATTACTGTAGAAATATAAATGAAGTTTCTGCTAAATCTGGCCTCTTATGTGATAACAACTACTTTATTTTTCTTTTCCTTTTTTTTATTGTCAAGGTGATGTATAGAGGGGTCATAGTTACATAAGTAAGGTAGTAAATACGTCTCCTGTCAAACCTATTACTCTTTCCCAGCTGCATTATTTCAAATAAAATGTAATATATACACTGAATGTTTAGTGTTTAAAAGTTAGCTGATCAATTGCATACAAAAAAACACTCCTCTAAAAGATGCTGGTTATTTATTCGTTGGACTTGAATATATCAATATTTATCCAAATGGTCAAAACTCAGGTGTTCTATCCTCATGAGTGGAAATCAGTGCAAACTCAATTTTCTAGTCCTTTGTGTGGTTGAAAGAGAACTCTGAAGCATACCAGATTTATGACATCCATATTAATCCAATTTTTAAAATTATTTAATGCAATAAACTAATTTATCCAGAAGCTGGTTGCTCATTCCAACCCAAAATGTTAACTACTCAGGATGCTGAGATCTGAGGAACCAGGTTTGAAACCTGCCCAGGAAGACAAATCCACAAATCTTGTCTCTATTCAATCAGCAAAAAGTGAGAAATTGAGGCATGTCTTAAGTGTTAGATCACCAGCCATAAGAAAGTCTAGTGAGGGCATAATCACAATCAACATAATCAATGCTTCCATTATCTGTTACTATAAAATATGCTATATATATATAAAAAACAATTTTAGGATTTTATGCAGTGAGGTTTACTTCATTCCCTTTCTAGCTAATGTGCCCTATAGTTTATAAGAAAAAATACATCTCTGATGTGATACAAAAGAGATCTCTTTTGTTTCTTACTTAAATATTTCTTCCAAATCTCTTGGGTCGTTGGTGTCTTCCATTGCATAGAAAACATCACTGAAGCTATCCTTCCCATTGAATTTGTCCAAAGATAATGATAAACACCACTGTCAAATGGGTGCAATCTTGTTAACCACAAAAATTCTGGTTCAGTAGGTGTTGAGTGGAGCCTTTGTTTCTGCAGGTCCACCTTAACAGGAGTTGTTGCTGCTGCTACTCTGAAAAGCTCAGGGTATGTGGAAAAAGTTAGAGACAACTTCATAATAAACATTGAATCGTTCTAATCGTTTTCATCAAGAACCTATACACTATCTGTTTAGAGTATTGATTATAAACCCTGAAACATAAATGCTAAAGTGGAAAATGTTTCTTGAATATAATAATTGTCGAATGATTGATTGTGATTTTCGAGGTGATCAGATTCAGTTCCCTTATGTGTCTGAAGACATTGAAGTTCAGAGAGTGTGAATAGAGAAGCTCAAGTTTCCTCCGCAAAAAGTGGGTGGGCACGCGTGGGCGCACACACACACACACACACACACACACACACACACACACACACTAGAACCCAGGAATCTTGACTACCATTTCAAAAAACAAAAACAAAAACTATGCTCTTTGGCATTTCCACTTAATATATTCTCTCCAGCAAAATAAAACCCAACCAAGAGTCAATATTAGAATTTCGTCTTTTGATGCTCACAATAGTTTAAATGATAGAAGTATCCATGGACTTACTGACTTTCCTAACAGCTAAAACTCACAGTAGGCAACTACCTTCAACAATAACAAGGTTATTCTCACATCTTCCTCTTCGGAAGCCTGCTTGCAGCGTTATTATGGACATTTTTATCCTTAATTTTGAGAACCTGGAGAGAGCAATGGGGGAAGTGAAATGATTGGGTCATTAGTTAAAAGGCAAGGGTTGAATTTCTAAAAGGTTGTGGCAACGTAAGCAACAAATGGGAAAAGGTGAAGGGCATTAATATTGATCTTCTCTCTCATCTTTCCCTCTGTCTTTTTTGCTTGCAGGTATCTATTGTGTAATCTCTTACACAAAGCAGGCTTTATTTATGGTGTAACTGATTTAACTCTACTGAACTAGTCCATCATGTGCTAATTTGGTCCAATTAAAAACTGGTCATAGGGAAATTCTGTGAATTAAGCTCATTTGAAAACAACCTCTGATTAATTTATGTCTTATTCATTTAAATCTCCACTTCTAACCGATACATTTCAGAGTACTGGTTTAGAATGGTAGTTCATTCCAGTTTCACGAGTCTCCTTCTATGACCACTCTAGGTTCTAGGTATGAAGAAAAGAGATTTGTACTTCTTCCCCTTTGTCTATTGATAAAACTTTTTAAAGAAGTTTCACAAGAGTTCCGGCTTTCTTCAATTAGAAAAATCCAACTGTGGAGCTAAAATGCTTGGCTTCTTATTTACCGGTCATATTTGTAAGGCTCTAGCATTAGTGTCACTCCTATTTTGCAGCTGAGAAGACTCACATTCAAATGTTTGAGTAAATTATGATATGTCTTGAAACAAGAAGTGATAAGTTAGAGGATTTGAACCAGAATCTGCCAGATCACTGCACCTACAGTTATTCTCCAGATCCAGACTATGTCAAAATTCTAAAGAACAACAACAAGTTCTTGTAGGTGTTCCCTATACTTAGCGTCTCCCACGCCCTCTGCAATCTTTCCTTTCGCTGCTGGGAACGTCAGCTATTGCCACTGCAGCTGGTGAGTGGGTAGGTGCAGCCACCATCTGCTCCAAGAGTCCAAATGTGTACAAGAACTTCGCACCCAGAACCTAGCCCAGGCACCACAGATTCCACAACCTGCAGGGGACAAGGCTAACCCCGCCCCCTCGCGGCGGCGATTGGCTGAGCCTGTCTGGAGCGCTTAGCACTGGTTAATGAGCGTGTCCGTCTCCCCCTGTGAGTTAAGGGGAGGCAGTCTAAGGAGTTGAGACCAATTGGGAGTGCGTGAAAGGGGGCTTCACTTCTTTCTGCCCGAAGGGTCCTTGAGAAGCCTGTTTGTTTTTCCCGGCGCTTGTCTCCACCCATCCTTTCATCTCATTGGCCGAGCCCAGTGGGCGGACGGGTTTCTATTGGCCAGGGGGCGGTGTCGAGTCCTGACCAGGGTGGGGGCGGGGCCTCCGCCGCGCTGAGCTTGCCCTTGTGTCTGGTGCTCGCTAGAGCTGCCGCCGCCGCCGCCGCCGCTGCCGCCGCCGCCGCCGCCGCCGCCGCCGCCGCCGCCGCCGCCGCTGCCACCGCCACTGCTGCTACTGCAGCCGGAGCATCCGGGAGCCGCCACCGCCGCTGCTGCCGCCCCAAGCGCTGCTTCCAACACCGCCACCGCTCCTGCCAGGACCCAGAGACCCCCTGAGCGCGGTGCAGCTTGCTCGCTCCCTCTCTCCCCCACCCTTCCCCTCCGTGACCTACCCGCACCTTCTCCGACACCCCGGCATCTCTGCACCACCTGCTCGGGCAGCCCCGGGGCGGGCTCGGGGACTTGCGCTGCGCGCGCCTCGAGGCAGCCCGGCTCCAGCCCGGTGTCTGGCAGACCGGGGGTCGCGGCTGCACCACCTCGCCGGCGCGAGCAGTGGCCGGAGGACGAGGAGAAGGAGCAGCCGAAGAAAAGTATTTCGAGCCCCGAAACCCCGTTCCGCAGGGGGAAGAGGAGGAGGGGGTGGTGGCTTTGCCGCTGTCGCTTCTGCTGCCGCGGATCCGCGTCCTCGGGTTCGAACACCGCAGCGGCAGCCAGCCCCGGCAGGGTCCGGCCGGAGCCCGGAGACCCCCGCGGAGGAGCCCCAGCACGAGTGCGCCCGGCTCCCCAGCTTCGCCTCGCCCCCCGCCTCCCCTCCCTCACGTTCCTTCCCCAGACCCCTGAGGAACGAGACCATGATTTGGAAACGCAGCGCCGTCCTCCGCTTCTACAGCGTCTGCGGGCTCCTGTTACAAGGTAATCCCCGCCCCGCCGCGGGGAGCTTCAACTTCACGCCCATTCCCCGTCCTCCCCGCTCCACCCCGCATTTCCACTCTCCCCTTCGCGGCTCCCAGTCCCCCGGCGATCGCCACCCCTCCCCCTGCTCTCCGGGGCGGGGGGGGGGTGGGCTGGGGCAGTGGCCGTCCCCACCAGACCCCCGGGTCCCCGCCGCCGGCTCGGCCCCGCGCGCCCAGACCCCCAACGCCGCACCTTTCGCCTTTCCATTCACCTGAGCTTCCTTCATCTCACTCCTCCATCTCCGCCAGCCAGCCCCCTCCCACGCCTTCGGGCTGGCAACTTGTGCCTCTCATCTCCACGCCAGCCTCCCACCCGCCCCCACCCCCCCCCCCCAGCCATCTCCCACGTCGCGGCTCCTGACCGACCCCCTCCCTCTAGCCCTTGTCATCCCTTTAACCTCCCCCGCCCCCTCCCCCTTTTCGGCCGTCTTTCCCTTTCCCCCCTTCTTCTTCCCACCATCATCACACGCCTGCCTGGATCTTTAAAAAAAAAAAAAAAGTGTGTGAGAGCCTGGGAGAGAGCTACCGAGACAGTCAGAACAGCAGCAGCGGCTGCACTGGTTGCATTGCAATAACATCCTGGGGGGGGGGGGGGGTGTTGTGAGATGTGTCATTCACCTAGGGGAGAGAGAGAGAGAGAGAGAGAGAGAGAGAGAGAGAGAGAGAGAGAGAGAGAGAGAGAGAGAGAGAGAGAGAGAGAATGAATAAGAACTGGGAGGGGGAGGTAAAACACATGAATGAATGAATGAATGAATGGGTGGATGGCTGGAGGAACCCATAAATTAAAAAGAGGGAGAGATGGGGGGAGAAAAGAATAGACCTTAATCAACTTTATCAACACCTCGACTTCTTATTAAGTCGGTGTTATTTTTTTTAGTTCTTAAAAAAAATCACAAAGAAATACGTACTCCCCAGCAGTTACTTTTACGGCTAAGGGTTTTCGCTGGGATTTTTCTCTGTGTCTCCATCGTGTCTGCCCGCTTCTTTCCGTAATTAATATTATCGTTTCCCGTGAAGTGGGAGCACCCTGCCACCGCAGTGGAGGGAAATGGCACAAACACTGTTATTATGCAAATCGCTGGGTTTGGATGCGGGTGGCTGGGGAAAAGGGGCTCAAACCCTGTCTTTTGGATGCTAGAGGGAGGGGTTGTTTGAAGTGAGGGGGGGATCCGGCTTATGAAATGAATGGCAATGCATGAAGTTAGAGTGCATGCGGAGAGAACACTTTGGAGTGGTGGTCGCGGCAGAGGCGGCGGCGGCGTGCTCAGGCTGGGTGGGTAGGGGCTGTAGGGGGAAGATTGTTGCTTTGAAGAGAGTAGTAGAGCGATGTGGCAAGTGTGAGAGATACAGGGAAGATGGATGTGAAATGATGGTTGGTAGAAAAATGTAAAGCTATGTGACTCTGGATTTCTTGATAAATCTTTGCCATTCTCTAACCTTCTGTCATCATTTGGATATTTGTGAGGGGGGAGAGGGTAAGTTAATCAAAATTATCTGTCCCTGGGTAAAAGGCAGAGGAAACTAAGACACACGTAGACCCATGGGCGTGAAAACCCCAATCGGCCTTTGGAGGATTTGAATGAGGTCAATGAACCATCGTTCAGCAAGTTCTTAGAATGCATCCTCTCTCCTACCCTCCCCCGGGATATAGACTGGGGATCGCGTTTTATTTGTGCGTATTTATGGACGTGAACAAAGTGATGGGCAGAATAGCACTGTATTAATTAGCTGACCTTGCAGAGATATTTCCGTGTGTGTGTGTGTGTGTGTGTGTGTGTGTGTGTGTGTGTTTTACCTTGGATATAAATTTGAGATATCATGTGCCAGAATCACCAAGAAAGCAGACAGCACATTCTCTTTGCCTTCACTGTCTGGTACCATTTCGCACCCGTCTCGACCCGACCCCGGCACAAGTAACCCTGGTGGCAAGCACATTACTTGGGTTGCTAATCCATGCGGAAAACATCCTCCCTGAGACCCTAGTTCACCTCTCAGTAACTTGAATTTCTCAGCTCAGCTCTGTGTGTGTGTGTGTGTGTGTGTGTGCCTACGCGCGTGCGTGCGTGTATGTGTGTGCACAAGCTCGCGCGCGAGCGCGTGAGCGCGCGATGGCGTGCCTTGGAGTAGGGTGAGAGTGATGTGGGGAAATCAGTTAATTTGTTGATTGTGATGAAAATTCGACACCCCTGGATGTGTTTTTCATGCCAGTCTCGGTGTTCTGGCCCTGGCGGGTCATTGCACACACTGCGTGCGCCAGGAGATTATTTATTATAGAGCATGTGGGCCATGCACTGCACTTGGGGGTCGCCGCTTCCCTTCCTTCAACATTTCCCTGTGAATTGTCTATTCAGTGCACTGCAAAATAACTGTCTTGCTAGTGCCTCTCTCTCTGCCTGGAGGAGAATTTACTCTTTCCCAGCCAGGAGAGATTCCATCATGGGTTATTGAGGGCACGGGGCTTTTTATTGAGTATGTAAACCAAGGATTAAGACAGTGCTGCTTTTCACAGCAGACTGGGGGTGGTGGGGCGGAGAAGGAGTGTGAGTGTGGCAGAGCAAATGCACCACTGCAAACCACAGCAGCAGCAGCAGTTTAGATCCAAATGCAAAATAAATAAATAAATAAGCTCCCTATACAGCACCAGTGAAAGAGCACCAGGCCAACAATTATCATTGTACTTAGGAGCATCTTAGATCAGGCCATAGGAAAGCACTCAGAGAGAGGATTTTAAAAGGAAGAAGGGAAAGGGGGAGAGGGCGCACAGCACCACCGGATTGTCTTCTCATGTTTATGGCTGCCTCACATTTATCAAACACAGCTCCCACAGACACATCACACACTGTTGATATTGTCAGTTCTTGCTCAAACAAATTGCTCATGCCTTCCTTGTCTAAGTCTTGGCTGAAAACATTGCTTTAGGGCTCAGATTTATGTTTCTTTTACTACCCTACTGTTTTATTGGGTCTTGGTTAGGATTCAAAATGAATGCTTTATTTCCTGGACACAAATTAAATACTTAGCATATATCTTTCTACCTGCAGGGGAAAAAAGGGTAGTTGGAGACTAGTAAGCATCTGGTTTTTGGCGAGGGAGAGTCTACTCTGACTTCTTAGTACTTATGACTAGGCAAATACTCAGCTCAGTCAATAGCTTCTTATTTTTTGCTTTATCAGCATGACGATGGTGTTCTGTCACTTCACTAATACTAATCGATTTCTCTCTTATATTATTATTCTCTTTCTAGCAGTACACATTATTTCTGGGCAGGGAGGAAGGTTCATTTGAACATACCTTCTCTGTGTTTCTACTCCATGACTTTTATATTGTCATCAACATTTTACTTGTTCTGGAAAGCCACATCAAATTTCTGGTTTATTGATACAAGGGATGATAAGCTAGAGGTGAGGATTAAGTCAATGATCTAAGGGGAAGGAAATAATTATTTAATTCTCTTCTATAACATCTACTACTTTGTCTCCATCTCCAAAAAGTCTTTAGGAAAACGAAAGTAGAAAATGAACATTTCTGAACAGTAATTGTTTCTACCCAACATAGACTTAGTAGCAAAATTTGATTTATGACTAAGGTACAAATCATCTTTTCTCAATATACCCTATCCCAGGAATAATAGGAAAAAAATCAGAGGAAAACCAGGAGACAGTTTAATAAATGATTAGTTTTATTATTTTATTTTTTAAGAAAAGAAATCCAAAAGCTTGCCACTTGTAATGAAGATCTTTCTTGGTTATAGATCCAGTTTAGTTTCTTACCCTTATTAAAACCATATTCCTTTCGATGCCTTAGGGGGCCCCTCTAAGATCGACAGGGTCATGTGCAGCCCAGAAAACAATTCTGAGGAAGGAAAAATGAAAAGTAAAAAAAAAAAAATGGAAAAAATACACCTGCTTACACATATACAGAGAAACCTGATTTGGTTAAGAACTTTATTTTCTTTTTGCAGTTCTTCTCATATAAAAACACATCAAGTACAAATACTGTGGCTTTAGTATTTTTGCAAAAAGTTACACTATTAATTTGTTTTGTTTAGTAAGAAAGGTGTTTAGATTGATGCTCAGCTGATGATAAGAATTATCTGACCCCTCTTTAAGTTGCATAAGCCTTGCCAAAAACAGTTAGGAGAACATATTGTAATATATGATACATACATTTAATATAATACCTATAATACTAATGACTTCCTAAAGCAATTCTCTTTACCTCTTTGACTACAACATCTAAGGAACTTTAGTCTTGGTGAGCTCATTTCTTTTTAGGCTGAACTTTTTGGACTACAGTTTACTTATGCTTTTTAAAGTGTAATCAATGTATAAGAGGCAATGAATTAAACAGTCAAAGAGCAGACCTTTAGCAATGAAGAAAATCTCTAATTTTGCATCAATATCATATCATATCCACACATTATTGTCATTACCCCATTTCTAAAGCTATTAGAAATCTGAGAATGTGGTATGGACAAAGTGAAGCATCAGTGAGATGAATCTCTTCTTTGTCTCCTACTTCCCACATCAACAGATATTTGCAAACTTCTTGACTTTACATTAAATAGTGAGAAAGCGTCACTTGTCTTAAAGCAAAATAAAATTACTTAAATCACTTAAATAGCAAAATGCAAGTGCAAAAAAAGTTTTGGGAGACATCCTAAGTATACATTTGAAAATTCCTGGACTTAACATCAAATGATGTCAGTTCTCTTCTTAAAATAATGAGTTAGTGGAATATCTGATGATTTAAACATGCTAGAGGTATATATTATGAAGAATTTGAATGTAGTATAATAATACCTCTATTATATTGATGTTTTACTTGATCATATTGACATGCATCCTATAACATTTATCAAGAAAATTCTAATTTTAATACACTTTTATTAAGCTCTTTGGCAAGGTTACCCCTTTTATAGTAGCTGGCTGAGGATTTAGGAAAAAAAAAAAAAATTACATCCCAAAGTAGCATAACATACAAGATGGAGCCTGAAGATTTTTGCCACTTTGACAGTACTGGCCTGAATTTTTTACAAGTCTACTGTACAATAGTTATTGATTTAAGTTTTCTGAGGGCAAGCCCTGAACCACAGATAGATAGATAGATAGATAGATAGATAGATACATACATACATACATATATACATTGCAATTTTCTCATCCTAATTTTAGTAGATGCCTAATAAATCAAATTGGATTTAGTCATATGTATATCCTAATTATTCTGTTAGGGTGCAGTTGTCTTTATAATATGTCAGCACTCATACTTGTAAATTCATCTACATAAAAATAAATTTTGATGTTTTGTAGGCTTATATTGATTGTGAAAGTGCTTTCCTAGAAGATAACATACTAGAAGTAGTGCTTAATATGTATTTTTAAAAGGATTCCATTCCATGAGAGATTTTAAACATTTTTCCACCCATGTATTTATTTTCCTTGATTAAAAATATCCCACCGATTTTGTTAGATCATAACCTTATCCCATGAAAAAATATGAAGACAGTTTAAATTTACTGACTTAATCTAAGATATTTTAAAGGACAAGTTCATTGCCAACATGTTTTATGAAAATGTCAAGCATTTTTTGGAGTGCAGCTCTGTAGTCTCAAAAAAGGCATCTTTTGTAAGTTCCTGGTGTAGAGGTGGGTGAGGGTTAACCTGGAGCTCTGGCAGCCTGAAGCCCCCTGCTGTGTGATGATGCAAATGGCATCTCAGCCCCCTCCTGTGCTCTGCAGTGGAGGGCACCAGCAACGGAAAAAGTCACGTGTCCTGAAAGGGAAGTGCTTTTCTAGTTTGTGGTACATATAAAACATTTTTTACCCTTTTATAGCAGAAATAATCCAGTGTTCACAATCACTTGAGCTCATGACAGTTTAAAAGAGAGAGAACGTATATTCTGTTTGGAGAGTAAGAGATCAACCCTAATACCATCTGCATTTTCATCAGATAACTAGTGAGCACTTTATTATAGTAAATTATCAAGAACTCAGGTGAATTCAGTGAACATGAATACTAAAGTTAAAATAGGATTTCTATTGTCTATACATGTTGGACTCTTGACTTGGAAGATGCTGTTATAGTCTGTCTTCCTGGTCTTGATTTTCTTAGACTATTTCATGCAGTATGCTACTAACTTAAAAAATGGACATTACCTTTTAATCTGTGTGAATGCAGATAGCTTAGGGCCAGTAGACTTACTATGTATTTGTTCTCAAGAGTATAGAGTGTTTTTTTTTTTTAAGTTTTGCTTGTTTGTTTTTTGTTTTGGAAAAATGTCATTTATCACACAGGAAAATTTGTTATGTAGGGTTCTTAAAAAGGTTAAGAACTATAGACCTAATATTAGTTCCAGCCCCCCACAGAAACCTATAACAATAACTAATGTATCTATTCCACTATAGAACAAAATAATTGGACATTTTATATATATTGATTTTTTTATTAAAGAAAGAAGCCTATTTGGTTCTTTTAATGTGTTCAGTGAGTTTCCACAAAAAGATACAAAGGTGCCTTTTTCTTAGAAGAAACAGTCTATTTTAAAATTAGGGAAGTAAATATTCTGCTTAATTAGATGTCAGTTAAATATTAATGCCAATATTAGGGATGCAATTACGGTAAAAGAAAATGTTCTTCAGTAACATTCTCTCACTCTCTGTCTACCTACCTATCTATCTTTCTAAGACTGAAGTAATTTAGTAAGTAATGAACATTTGCTGCTTTTAGTGGTGAAGTTGTGGAGAAAGTGATAAGAATTAATTTTGTTTGCAGGCTTCCTTTTTTGTTTCTTTTTAATATTTATGCTAAGATAAATATTTTTGAGTATATTTTCTTGAGCTGTAGCAACAATAAGCTGTTCTCTCTTAAAAAAAACACATTATAGGTTTACAGTTGGGGAAATTACAGTAGTATCTGGCCATTTATTCTGAATCTACTTTTTCCCATGAAACTGGACACTAAGAACCCATTGCTACTTAAATAGATACTGGACAGAAGTTGTTAGATCTACTATAGACAGGTCTGACATTAATTATTCCCAGAATATTTTTAGAAGTCTTTGAAGAAAATATTAAAACTGTCCTTATTTCTCAATAGTAATAACACTTTCCGAGTCAGCAAAGAGGTTTCACTTCAATATTTAAATGATCTTTCAGTTATTGTAGAGCTGGAGAAGGAATCTTATGTCTAGTCATAGTTAAAGAGCTATTCTAGGGGCAGGATAATGACATCACTGAGGATAGCTAAGAAAATAAAAATAAGTATCTTTTCCATTGAGGAATGTAAATCTTAAAGCTAAGTGTGATCAAATAGTGCAGATATTTCATATTATAAGAAACCTAAAATCTTTTAGAGGACAAAGTGAGTCCCTAGCAATTCATTTGTCTTATGACGATTCATTTAGCATAGAGGTGCATTGTTTATCTAAAGTTGTCCTTGGGAACAGAGTGAGAAAGCACCTTTCCTGACAAGAATGTGCTGTCGACTGCTAAGTGTATAGTGTTATATTGATTCAGTGTAATTTATAAAGCCAATTAATTTGTTCTTGTAAAGAAATATTTTTAGCTTCTGGCTGAAGTTGTTTGCATTTTATAAATAGAGGTGTCTCCCATATTGCTTATTTAAACATCAAAGCCTGAAATTTACAGTGTATAAAATATAGTTTTAGCTTATTAATTTCATATTTTATGATAGCTTGTCCCACAATTCCCCCAGGGTAAGAGGTCGACATCATCTATACTTTATATTCATTTTTATATCCTATGTGCCCTCTACTTTGCAATTTGAAGTGATCTACTTAGGATGAAATGAATAATCACGTGTTACAATTAAGAAAACATTTAAAAGCAAACAGACATGTACTGTAAGCTTCTTATTCTATTGCCATACCTCAGTGCTGCTCTAAATGTAATATACTGAAGTCTACATATTGTCAGCTTCTTTTTATGCTCTGTGCTCTCCAGGAATATAATCAGCCCCCAACCCTATGCCTCTGAACATACTACCGACAGGAAATACTCATTAAAATGAGTTACTAGGGAGTGAAGAATAAGGGAAGAGTTTTGCTGAATGATGTTTTCTCAATCCGTCAGATGTGATATTTTCTCCTTCAACATACAAGAACATAAACCTTGTTGTTTTGCAAGGTTAAGATATGTGCAATATGTATGTATTTTTTTTTGTTGTTGTTATTCTCACTACTGCATCTTTTGAGTGTTCTACTACCTTAGTCTACTAGGAAAAATGGCAAAAAGGGGAAAAAAAATGAGAGTGAGCCAGCCAAACACACAGAAATGTCTGGCAAAGAGGACGAAATTAGCATATGCTAGGCTGAGTATTTCCCTCTGTTGTTACATAATCCCTTTCTAATAGGAAATCAGTTCTCATACTTAACCCTTTCAGGAAGTTTGCAATTCTGACTGTTATATTTCTATTTTGCTTCACTTAATGTTCTAATGAATTGTGTAAATCCATGAGAGGAGCTACTGAAGAGCTTTTATGTCAGGCCCACTCCCCTCTACACAGCTTCAGTCTTTCTGTATACAAATGTTTCATTCTGTGTCCAACTTCACAATTCAAGAATCAACTTTTCTATAGCTCTCACTGAGAGACTCTAATTAGCATTTAAGTCTCCCTTTACCCATGTGAAGCTTTCTTTAAAAAATGCATTAGTTCTATGAGGTTCCCCTAAGGATTCATAATACTCTAGTTTGTTACATGTACTGTGATATTCAGTGTGCCTTAATTATGCACGTGTCCTCATTTCAAAGCCTTTTCAGGGATCATGTGAGATAGAACAGGGGTCTTGCTGTAAGTTTAGCATCACATATTAATGTGTAGGTAGTATTCAGAAGAGGATGTGTCTGAAAGCAATTATATATCTATGAATCCAATGCAGCAGGCAGTTACTAGCATTCTACATTTACTAGTTACTCTGCCAAGGCAGAATTAAATTCTCCATTGTGATACATAATACAGTATCTGTTATTTCTCAATAGTTCTTTGCTCTAGGAATGAAATAAAATAATGAGTGAAATCTGTATCACTTACCCTGAATAGGGACTGTTCCTTTTACTCTCTTGAACAAAAAGAATCAGAAATTGTTCTCATGTCAATATGGTTTCCTTCACTAGCCTATTAACACATTTTGCTGTGGTAGTTTGTTGAGGTTTTAGTGGTGATTATTGGAGGCTATAGATTTTTTAGGCAGTATTAATTGCCTGCAATCTTCCTAGACTGCCAAATGTCAGAGCATTGCCAAATTTGAAATATTATCCTTTCAGGTTTTGAGTTGGATGCAATTTGAACAACAGTGAACATTTAACCCACAGGGCAGGGCAAGTGAGGAGGGATTTATGGGGAAATGAGTTTTTTGTTTTGTTTTATTTATGTATTTATGTATTGTATGTTATGTTTTGTTTATTTATTTATTGTAATGAGACAATCTGTGGAGGGAATGCTGCAACTATTTTGTTGTTTGTTTGTTTTGTACATGCTATCATTTATAAAGAGGGTATTTCCCTCCATTATAAGTTTGAAAGTGCTTTTACATTAATTGTACCTTGTTACATGTATTCTTTTATCTCAAGTCAAGAAAATATTGGTTTAATATTTAATGCAATGAACTTTTCTCTTCTCCTTTATGTGTACAAACATAAAAAGTCTTTATAAATGGATGTAATAACTGTTTAAACTGAATTTGTTCATTATTTTATGCAATTGCATATTTTTGAAACTTCAAAAGTATTGGCAGTGCTAAGAACCCATAGGAATTTTGACCAGTCTGAGGTAGTTTGAGGAGACAAAAGAGTACCATCTGCACTTTATAGCTTATTTTGAATATTTAGGTCTTGTAAATTCATGAGAAACCAGACATCTCTGTTCTATAATATGTATAACACCTTCATATTTTATTGTGAAATTGTAAAGGATGTGTATTTATGTTTCCTTTGGTAGACTGTGAACTTCTTGGAAAAAAATAACCTAATCAACTTGTCTATGTCTCTCTTGTTTTTAATGTTTTCATTTCACTGATTGATTAGTTGTTTGTTTGTTTTTTTCAATAGATTCAATTTTGACACAACTCTTTAATTGGATCTAGATATTTAAGTATTTATGCTAGAACTGCCAAAATGCCAATATAGTATTCTAAATAGAATAAATATTTCCATTGACTTTTCATTTGTATGTGATATACAAGGATAACAAAAATGTGTGCTAAGCAACAGAAGGACTTCTAAATTATGACATGTCTCACAAACATATGAGTTAATTGCCTTTATTCAGAGATTTAATCAGTTCACATTTGGACTACACATATTTGTCTCAAAGGTTTTGGGGGTAGAATAAGCCTGAATTTATTTTTTCTACATTTTTTAGGGTAAAAGATAAGCCTGAATCATTCTCTACTTCCAACATATTTCTACCTAACTCCCCAAACATTCTCAATAATGACATTGATTAAACACGAATCCACTTCACCTTATTGCTTTACTTGGAGTAGCTGTCATTTCTGGATAAAAGTATCAACACAAGGAATTATAACTGGCCTTGATCCTATGGATTATATGTGCACTGACCTGGTTTTGTTATTGTCAAGCTACAGGGGGGATGTTCTGTGATTAGTCCCTGAATTAGAGGTTCACACTGCATTCTTAGTTAACTGAGAGTTTCTGTTTCATTTAAAGATTTTAGAGAAAAAAAATCAAAATACTGATTGGTATTTAATGCTTATGCTTCATTTGAGGACACAGGAATCTGATTTCTTCCCTTTCTACATTTGAAAGTCAAAGGCAGGTAGAATAGAAATATTAGCTTTTCTGGGAGAGGAAGATAATTTAAATAAAGTTATTGAGACTCCAATCTGAAAGGAGAAAAATATTTCTAAAATTTGTAGGGATCATACTTCAACATAAATTGTTTTATGAATCTTTTCTTGAAAGTCTCGGTGAAATGTAACTTTTTTTAAAAGTCATTTAGTTTTTTCTTCACATTTAAAAAATCAATTGATGTCTTCTGAATCTTTGTCTTGTGATGTGCTGTATAAAATGGCATTATTAACTAGTGTAAGTTAAGATGAACCTGAAGTATAGACACCAGAATGGACATGTTAAATGTAACCCTCTTGTATAATCATTTGTAGTTTGCAAAATGAAATAAGAAAAAAAAAAAGTTGTACTTGAAACTGGTGCTTGCTTGCTTGCTTCCCTCCCTCCTTCCCTCCCTCCCTCCCTCCCTCCCTCCCTCCCTCCCTCCCTTCCTTCCTTCCTTCCTTCCTTCCTTCCTTCCTTCCTTCCTTCCTTCCTTCATTCCTTCCTTCCTTCCTTCCTTCCTTTCTCTCTCTTTCTTTCTCTCTCTTTCTCTCTTTCTCTCTCTCTCTTTCTTTCTATCTCTCTTTCTTTCTTTCTCTCTTTCTTTCTTTTTCTTGTTGGCAATAAGGCTTGAAACTTGGGGCATGGGCACTGTCCCTGAGCTCTTTTTGTTCAAGGCTAGCACTCTACCACTTTGAGCCTCTTCCAGTTTTTTTTTTGTAGTCTATTGGAGATAAGACTCTCAAAGACTTTCCTCCCTGGGCTGGACTTGAACCATGATACTCAGATCTCAGCTTTCTGAGTAGCTAAGATTATAAGTTAGAGGCACCAGCACCCATCAAGGTGTTAAAATTTATTTATTTATTTGTTTATTTATTTATTTATTTTTGTCTGCTGTGGGTCTTGAACTCTGGGCCTGGGCATTGTCCCTGAGCTCTTCAGCTCAAGGCTACCACTCTACCATTTGAGTCACAGCTCCATTTCCAGTTTTCTAGTGGATTATTGAAGATCAGAGTCTCATGGACATTGCTGCCCAGGCTGGTTTTGAACCCTGATCCTCAACTCTCAGCCTACTGAGTAGCTAGTATTACAGATGCTCAGTCATTGCTGTTTTTTTGTTGTTGTTGTTTGTTTTGTTTTTGTGTGTTTATTTTAAACATAAAAATCGTATGGCTGATGTGAGACTGATGTTGTGGAACTTAAATTCTTCATTCCATTTCACTTCTATGGCATAGCTAAGACGGAGGTATTGCTAGAAAGAGAAGTTTATCATAGTTTTTGTAGAGATCAAATAAAAGTGACCTACATCAAATTTATTTCAAATTCTTTCTAGCTATACTCATTTTTTGACTGCAAGTATAGAATTATCAACAAAATGAAATGTATTTTTGCTGAAATTTATGTCAGTATAAGTCTGTGTGTTCTAATAAAACAAATAAGTTTGATGAGTCTGAAAAGACGATAAGGATAATCTCTTATAGGTCAATGCTGATTTAAATAGATCAAAATAAACCCCATTTTACATTAGAGATATTTTCTCCTGAGAATTTACCACTTAGTGGTATCATGACATGCGACAGTAGTGACTTTAGGAGGAAACGGGGCACAGAGGAATGAGGTAGTAAAAATATATGCTCCATCCTTGAATTAACACAAGTACTGGACAGAGCCAAACTGCACTAATGATGGAAATGCTAGCAAGGAAGGGGCTGGTGGCTGTCCTTAATTCTGTAGTCAGAGTTCTTTTTCTGTGAAGGCAGGAGATTTCATTGTGCTGATTAAGAATGAGTTGAGGGAAGTATCCTATAGCAGCAAGACATCATGGTGGGAATCAAGGGAGCAAAGTTCTCACACAAGCCGCACCACTGTTGGAAAGGCCTTGAGTCAGTTAATTCTCTCACAGCTCAGTTTTCATCTATGGAATGAGAGGTTGGAATCAGAGCCACTCTGGGGCTCTGTAGTACAAGGATATTACAGATGATTGCAACTGCAAAAGAAAGAGTGAGTTCTTTGCCTTGTTCTACCTAAAGATATCTGAACACAGTCAGTATAACATTCTGCGATCATAAAATAGCATTTGTGAAAATTTGATTTTTTTGATATCTAGCTTATCCTTTATTCAGTGCTTATAGTCTTCCTACATTTTAATAGATTTTTATTCAATCTTCCTACATAAACTCAGAGCTTTCATTCTTTTTCAGGGAGTTCTACAAAATAATTTCATAGCGATCAGCTTAGGTATGGAACATCCATAGTTTTCTTATGACTTAAAATGTAGAAATGAATTAAAAATCTTAAGAAAGAATTGAATAGTTACTGTTTTTTTTAAGGGATGGAAATCATTCCACTGTTATTTTTATTAAAATCTCGATAAGCTTCATCATAGCCTTAAGCATAGTGTATTCATTGATTCACATTTCAAGTATTATAGATGCTATATAAGGAAGTGAACAAGGCAGTTTTCTTGCTTTCTCTTGGTACTTCCCCACTAGTGATAAAGAAATAATAAGTGAATATAGGTAATGTTTTAATTCCTTTCTTTACAGAGCTAAAAATGAATGTTATATTTAATATTCATTACAATAGCACCTGACTGTAGGTCCATCAGTGCTGACATGAAATCACTGATTTTAAAACTCAGCAAGCTTTTAACATTTGTTATATGGGGTTGGATTAAAGGGCTGACATTCAGTTGGAATCATTCTCAGTATGATGCTATTTTCTTCTTTTTTTAATTCATTAATACAGCTTGAAAGAAACTGACAAGTGAACAAGAAATATCCAAGCATGCTCTACTCTAACTGATTTGTTCAAGAGGATGATTCATTTAATTTCATAAAGGCTCAGTGGGCCAGAACAACAGATGACCAGGGCAGCAGGGGGAATGTAGGGGAGAAGAGGTCTGTGAGAAGGATCTATGTAACAAGCAACAATATTTAGGAGTTTTTTTTAGAGCGGGAGTTCTGCTTGAGCAATTCTGATGTTACCAGCGACAGTCATTTTAAGAGCTTCTGGTGCCTCAGGGAAAACATTTTTTAAAGTATACTATCTAGAATCAACACTCCTTGTCCTGTATCATATATATTAAAACTGTAGCCCTTGTTTATATTACAATACATTGTGCCTGATTAAAACGTCTTCTGCCACAATATGGCTTCTGCAAAGTGCCGATTCAGTGTAGCTCTTAATTTCTTTTTTTCTTCCTGCTCAGAGTAATGTGAATATGATGGAAATATTATCCACCTAGAAAACATAGGTGGTATATATAAATGAGGATGCTATTTACTTTAAAATAAATTATATATATAGAATAAATTGGATATTGTTCTTTAAAGCATGTGAGAGAACCATGAACAGGGTGCAGTCAGCATATTATCCTTCTGGGGGTTAACTGTATTGATAAAATGGGAATTATGTCATATTTCTAACAGATTATGTACTATGTTTAATGCTACTATTTTTGGTCCAGACATAAGTTTGGAATAGATGGTCCTCATAAAGTATAAAGTAACCGTTATTTTTTTTCTTGATACATACTTTCAAAGTCATAATGTTAGTGGTCTGCAATATATTTAGAGACTTATTTGTTTGGATTACATGACAAAGTAAAATGCACAGTTAGAAAGGCTTGAGCTTACCTATTATCTTTCATTTTACTTTCTTTTGATTTTATAAGAAACTTCAAAATTAAAGCAATTCCCAGAAATGCTGTGTTGTAGCTGGTAATTTTCTAGAGTGTAGTTTCATACTCAATGATTTATTTTGAAAATAGACTCTGCTTTCCAGAGATGCATGGGTATTTGGAAACTGTGAATCAGGGAACTAGGTGGTGCTGTTCTGTCACCATTGTGTCTCCGTGGCTTCTTTGGTTTCATTCTAGATTCATTAAACACTTTTATATAGTAAATGTGTTAAGAAAGATACAGTTTTTGTTCCCTATGGGCATTATTTTAATTTATTAACTAAGTTTATATTGGTTTTTATATGTTTACTTTCAGTAAAATTGTACAAGAGAAAAAACTTTTCTTCCTAAGCAGCAAGATGTATCACAGCTTACAACTTCCCTCTATTCTTATTAAAGATACATTGCATTCTGAAACTATCATCTTTCGGTGTTAGAATATTTGTGTATGTGTGTGTGTGAGACAGAGACAGAGACAGACAGAGACAGAGAGACAGACAGACAGACAGACAGACAGACAGAATTGACAGAGACAGAGACAGCAAGGGAAAGAGAGGGAGAGGATCCTGGGGCTGCAGCTCAGTGCCTGTTTTCCATTCTCGAGTATTTTTCTGCTCAAAATTAGTGTTCTACTATTTGAGCCACAGCTCCACTTCCAGCTTACTTTTTGGTAGTTTGGTGGTGATGAGATTTTAACAGATTTTTTTTCTGCCCAGGCTGTCTTTGTACCACAATCCTCAGATCTCAAACTCCTCAGAAGCTAGGATTATAGCTTGAGCCACTGGTGCCTGGCTATTTTATTGTATCTTTTTACATGTTTGTTCTTTTGTTCTTGGCTTCTTGTTTGTTAAAACTCTTAAAATTATTTGAGTCAGAATTTATTGTACTGACATTTTAAAACAGTTTTAAAATTGACTTGTGAAATTATACAAATATTTAAGCTGAAGAAAATACACTATTGAAAATATCACAGAGCATATTAAATCTTGAAAGAAAACCAAAGAGAAACATATATCTTGAAAAGAAAGCTTTTTTTAGCTAATTTATTTTCTTGTTCAGAACAGTGATCTCCATTAGGCTATTTGTTAATTTTTCCTCATTTCAAGATATCATTAAGGAATTTTGGTCTTTGAGTTATAATGGTGGGGTTAAAAATTACACAACTATTTAAACATGAGTAAATAAACTACATATAAAGACAGTCATTTCACTGTCCATAGGTATTTGTTATATCATTACCAGTAAGGTATATTTTCTTGGAATGCATTATAACATTCCATAGACAAGGATAGACATAATGTAAAACCTATAAAGAATTGTATTTTTTCCATTCTAATCATCTTATATTTCATGTGAAAATTTATATATTTAGCAATTACTATTTGTGAAGACTATATTATATATCTATAATATATAATATATACATATTTTTTCCTCTAATGCAAATCTGGATATGGAATCACAGCCATGTACTCAGAAGGTTCTGTCATATACCTCCTTGTAGACAAAGTTGTGGATATCAACAGTTTGAATGGGGAGAGTTAATTTATATCCTTTATTTCTGCTGATCTTTAGATCACAAATTTTTTATGTTTTACTTTAGTTGAAAAGTTAGTGCTATGTAGAAACCTCTTTGTGTTTTCTGTTATCTTTTGAATCTTTTATCTGTGGAAGACAGAATCAATATGGTACTACAGAATGGTTCCAAAAGATGACGTCTTACAATGTAGAAAGATAGTCTCTGAGGTGAACCCTTCAAGACAAATAAAAGTAAATGGAGGAACTCTGAGATTTCTAGGATTGTATCTTATTCCCTAAACAAGAGTGCCAAGTCACATATATCCTTAAAAGTTTATCTTAAAATTAATAAATATGATTAGTCAATCACAAAAATGAGTCCATTTTCTCATGACTATGAATTTGCCTTTCATTTCATACTATTATAAATTTAAAACATAGAGAAACCTGATGAAAAAGAGATAATTTTTTCCATAAAATTGATACTATGTTTTAGGTATCTTTTTTAAAAATATTACTTTAAGTATCACAGTAAAGAGAGGGAAGTTTGGCTAGAATAAGAAATTATGGAAGATTTTCAGAGATATACTATGCCTGCACACTCAAAAATGTATTCATGATAAAGCATTGATCCATTTTAAAAAATTTTGAAGACTATTAGAAAACATAGTAGGTAGTAGATCTTCATTGTGAAAAAATTTAGCAAGACTAGTATCAGGCCTAATACTTTTCATACAACATATATTTATATCTAATCTAACTTAAATAAAATACAATATTTGGTAAAAAAAAAAAAAAGTCACAAATGTCTTTCAAAGTTCTTTTCCTTCCACAATAGTTTTCTTCTTGTCTTCCTTAAGTATCAAAAATATTTAAAAATATAAAAACTGTGTAGCAAGTCTGATGGTTACTTGTGGAATTAGAACCAAAATTGGATGAGAAAACACCAAATTCATCTTTCTTTTCTACAAGGTTCTTTTCTACATCATTTCATAATTTCTTATGGTTTTTACTTCTTGTAGACCATTTATTAACATAATTAGAGCATTTCTGTCAGATACTTTTTGCACTAGCCAATGGTCACTAGTAAGCAGTGGAAGCAAACAGAAGATTGGTGTGCCACAGAAAAACATTTCTAGTAAGTGTAACAGGTAGGTCGATATATGATTGAAAATAAAACAATGAATAACATCTTGGAAAAGTATCAAAGTATCAAAAAGTTTTGTATTTCCTTCCTGGTTGTCTTTGATTGTGTCAACGTTAAAATTGTCTTTCCCTTAGTACTCTAGCCTCTTTATGTGATCTTTACCGTGAGTAAAAATGACAGGATGCAATAACTAGGACTCATTGAGTTTTTCAGGTCCATCTCTAGAAAAACTCATTTAATTTTGGACTTGAAGTTAATAAATTGTCATTTCAGAAAGTATTCTATTATTGGCTAGACATGTTAAAATGTCAAATTTAAGAAAAAAGGAACACCAAAAGGCAACAGTACTTAAAAACAAAACAACAGTTTTATTTTATTGATTTTTCAGGAGATATTTACTACAAAATGCAACTAGATATGTAAAAGCAATCTTTTTGATCAATTTCTAATATATCCTTTGGCAAAGTGCTACAAAAGGAACATTGCTTGCTTAAAATGACAATCTTTAAACTTGGGATGAAGTTGAATTTTTAGAATACTGATTTGTTTATTCAAAAGCTAAAATAAAAAAAATAGAAAGATAACCAAGGTCCTTGCAAAACATTTTTATTTCCTCCACTTAAATACACAAAATATATAATGTAAATAAAAGAAGTTAGCTAACCTTTAGAAACGAAAACACACACACACACACCCATATATACACGTATAAATACATATTTGTTACTTTAACATTTGTACTTGTGCTGATTGCTGTTGTTCTTTCTAGAAAAGTGTTTCTAAATAGGTGTACAAGGCTGGTGTCATTTAACAAAGCAGGTTATGAATATAGTGCAACTTGATCACTGTCATCCCTTTCAACAGTCTCATCCCCCTTCTACCAACCCTTGCATGTTTTAATTTTGTGGTATACACAATGAATTATTAACTGTATTCTCACCTTTCCCCCTTTTATTGTCTACCCCTCTCCCTTTGCCCCCACCTTGTGAGTAAGCATTTTTTGGTCCTTATTTTGTTAGGCTTTGACGCAGTCTTTCAAAAAATGTACTATTTGAGCTCTCCATAGTGTCTGTTATAATTCAGATAATACATTAAGAACTGCTTGAATACCATACTTTTTTTTAAAAAAAAGAATAGAAGTATTAGCTGAAACCCCACAAGAATACATTTTAAGAAGCTGGGTGTCAGCTGGGTAGCAGTGGCTCAAACTGGTAATCCTAGCTACTTAGGAGGCTAAGATCTGAGGATCCAAGTTCAAACCCCCATGGGGAGAAAAAAGGCCTTTAACATTCTTATTTCCAATTAACCAAGGAGCCAGAAATGGAGGTGTGGCCCAAGTGCCATAGCTATTAATAGCCTTGAGGAAAGAAGTTCAGGGTCAACCTGAGTTCAAACACTAGTACTGGCATAAATAAATAAAATAAAAATAAAACTGGGTGTCAGTGGCTCATTCCTGTAATCCTAGATATTCAGGAGGAGGAGATCTAAAGATCATGGTTTGAAGCCAGTGGCTCAAGAGGTAAGAGAGAAAAATGTTAAGGTACAGTGCCATGACATGTACACATAAAAGGATACCTATTAAGGTGCTTATTCCCTGTGCAATTTGTCCTTAAGCAAGTGTGTGTGTGTATGTGTGTGTGTGTGTGCAAGTACAGGTCCTTGTATTTGTACACCTACATGTGAGTGAACTTTGTCTGAAATCATGGAATTATATGAACAAATAAAAGCAAAGAGAATTTCTGTAGAAGAAATATGATATAGCCAAAAAGAATGAAAGTTTAAAATAAACTCAGCTGCACTTTAGCTTTAAACATGATCTCATTTCAACCCTATTTAAATCTTATTTCAGAGGCAGCATAGTGTAAATGGAACATACAAGGCAAAGGGCATCAAAAATGAAGATGTTGGTTATAACTGTGTCATGGACTACCCCACGTGGGGTGCTGTCCAGGGGTCAGTTACTCAGTGTTTCTTAGACTTGGAGATATTTTTCAATCTGAAGCTGGACTCCAATTCTGTTGCTATAACAAAATAGTGGATAGCTTCACAAAGGTCAGGATATGGTTATGTGTTTGTCCTCATTCTAAAGTTTTAATCAGACTTAAGTACTATAAAATGATGAGCTATTTTCCTAGCAGTATTTATATAATTCCACTAATGCATAAATTCGTGTTTTTCAACTGTGCACAAGTGTTCTATATTAACATTTTATAAAAATGTGGATATATTTATTGACATAAGGCATACAACTTCTTGTATTAAACCATTTATAAAGTATATTACAGACTTTCCATCCTAATCTTTGTATAGACAGTCATAAATATAACCAGAAATACCAGTGAAGAAATATTCTGTAAAACAGTTCATGCAAGGAAAATTTTTAATTACTGGGAGCTGTCACACTAAAGGGTAAGAAAACTGATTTCAAGAGTAGACATCCATATATGTAGATATTTATTTTGGAATATTGCTTGACATACATATATAAACTCAATTTATTATATGTTTAAATATTTTTATAAAGTGCATGTATAGATATCTCATCCTACTCTCTGTATAGAGTCATGAATAGCCAGAGGTATTGAAGAAATACTTTTTTATGAAACAGTTCATATGAGGAAAATCTTAAATTCCTTCCTCCTCTCCTCTTAAGGTGCTGATTTCAGTAGTGGAATTCAATAAATGCTTATTTTACAGTAAGTGTTGAAAACATTTTTTTTAAATATGTGTTGAGGTTCAAAACAAAGATAATGTTCTTTTTTTTTTTTTCTGCCCATGAAGCCTGAACTCTGGGCCTGGGTGCTGTCCCTCAGCTCTTCAGCTCAAGGCTAGCACTCTAACACTTGAACCACAACACCACTTCCGGCTTTTTATGCTTATGTGGTGCTGAGGAATCGAACCCAGGGCCTCATGCATTCAAGGCAAGCACTCTACCACTGAACCACCTTCCCAGCCCCAAGATAATGTTCTTAAACTACACCAGATACTATATATCTATATATAGGTACATATATATGTGTGTGTGTGTGTGTAATATATATATATATATATATATATATATATATATATATACACATATATATAGCAATTAAATTAAGTTCCACAGAGTTGCTAGGCAGGTGGTTTCCCACTTATGTCACACCTCCAGCCCTTTTTGCAATGTTAATTTTCAATCAGGTTCTCACTTCAAGCCAGGGCTAGCCGGAGGTCTTCCTACTTGTACTTCCCTATGTCTTTGTGATTAAGGATGCACACACTCTTTCCACCCATTCATTGAGAAGGAGTCTCACTAACTTTTATGCACAGACTGGTCTTGAGTTCTTCATCTTTGTCTACAAGTAGCTAGACTTGAGTCTCTGTGGCCAGCTTATTTTAGATTTTTTTTATTAAGGAATGATTCTCAGAGAGGACTATTATGCTTTAAAATGGAATGTGGTAAGATTTTTTTTTAGTGTCTCAAAGACGAGATTAAAAAAATCTTATTGGATGATTTAAAAGTGCACCCTCTTCAACATAAAATAAGAGAACTGAAGGGCCTGAAATCAGGAGAGAACTCCTCATGAAACCACTTTCTACAATTTGTAACTAATCTAGACTTCATTTTTACCAAATAGAATTTGTTCTTAAGAAAGCCAAATGCTTATTATTTCCTTTTCAAAGTATGCTACTGAATGTTGCTTTTATTGGTTAATTTAGAGAGCATTTCATAATAACACCAATCATAATCATAGAAAGAGTTAAATTCCTTTCATTATGGAGCAAGGCAAATGTAGACTGTTTATAGGCGATCTAGAAGGTCAGTCCTCAGACTAATTCACCAACAGCCCCAGATGCCTGGCTAAGCTGCCAACACAGTTGCTTTCTAGTCTGCCAGAAAGTCAGCTGCAGCTGCAGGGAATATTTTCCCCCCTCCTCATTGCTAAGTCTGTGGGTTTTACAATTGCCATGGAAAGTACAGAATTAGTAGATGTAATTCAGTGTGATGATCACCTCACTTACCCTATTAGTGGGTTTCAAATTAATTTATTATGAACAGCAAAATATAAACAGATGAGAGTTTTTGCACATGCACAAATTCTCAAATAATCCATTTAGTCACATTTTGGAAAGTAGCCTGGTGAAATTATCTTCAATTCCCATTCTATTTTACTAAGTTTTTGGAAGTTCTGTTGAAATAGTAACAATAGAGAAAACAAAAGTAACCATGCCATGTTGTAATGTTTTCTGCAGTCAGAGAAAAAAAAAAACCCACACACTTATGTGTTCAAAGAACATTCTAGAATGGAAACTGGAAATCACATAAGCCTTATTTCTCATCCTTTTTAGACTAACATGGAACAAGTAGTTTTACATCTGTGAGCCTGTTACCTTTAAAATCATATATGCTCAATCCTTCATGAAGAATACTGTGAAAAGAAATTACAAAATTGTTAAAGCTGAAATTTTCAGGAAGTTCTGATATGTGGCTGCACAATGTAATATATATTATATTTTTTCTTTTCATTTCAATTTATAATCTTTTTTGAGATAGAGAATAGTGAGAGGATGTGGAGGAAAGAGGGAAGAATAATAATGCAGTTTATCATTATTTAAAAATCATTAAAAAGTATGGAAAGAAAGGTAAATTACTCCATTTTGTACACTCATAGATATAAAATCATATGATCTTGCTCTTCTTTTTTTTCATTCTCTTCCTTTCCCTACCTTCTTTCCTTCTTTTGGACATTCTTCTTTAAGAGCAGAATAGAAGGCATTGCATTAAGTCTTACTTAAAAATGTAAATATATTCCTGGAAACTTATTTTTGTATATATGAGTCTCAGAAATGTAATCAACTATCAACAATATAGCTAAAACGTATATTACTAGTCATAAGTAGAACTGATGCCCAGTTCTGTGGAGTGATCAGAGCTTCTTGTTTTTACTGGTTCAAATATAGTTGCATTTGATTTGAAGGCACTGTTGTAGGAAGAAAGAAAAATCTACCTCGTCTTATCTGTCCTTTTTGAAGTGAGATTCACAAAATCCACATTTAAACTATGCCATTTAAACGATCTTGTTGAGTTTGTACATGGCCTGCCTACTACTTGGATGAGGCCTTACTGTGCACACATTTGAGATACCAAGGTTTTATTTCTCTCCTCTTAGTGTTTTCCCCTTCTTCTCTCCAATTTATGCTTTTGATGTTACACTAAAAGAACACTTTCTCAGATGAAAAAAAAAAAACTTTTTAGAATTCATCACTTTTAAGGTTATAGAATGAACATACAGACCATTTTTTACCTAAAAGATGGTTTGTGTTTTTAAAAATAGACATAAAATGGACTTTCATTCTTAATGTCTTAAAACAAAGATAAGGTTATAATACAGTGTTTTACAAGCATATAAGTATTTTGAGGTTTATTTATACTGATAATATTGCCTACTTATCTATATTTAAACGTTAAACTCAATAACAGGGATTAAGAAACACAAAACCTAAACACATTTTTAGCTCTTTTTTGGTGGGGGAGGGGTCCAGTTGTGGGGCCTGAACTCTGGGCCTGGGCACTGTCCCTCAGCTCATCAGCTCAAAGCTAGCGCTCTACCACTTGAGCCACAGTGCCACTTCTGGCTTTATTCTTTTTGCTTATATAGTGCTGAAGAATGGAACCCAGGGCCTCATGCATGCAAGGCAAGCGCTCTACCACTGAGCCACCTTCCCAGCCCCTTAGTTCTTTTTTTTTTTAAGTTGGTATACACAACTGATTATATTTAATTGAAAAATAAGCATAGAAGACAAGTATGTGTATTTACACAGGAAAATGGATTATTATTTGGGGTTATATATATTGTTACTAATAAGTTTAAGGCATTAGGGGTTACATTATTTTTGATATATGTGTGACCAGCATATAAATGATAAAAAATACCGTCTATTTTCATTCAAAGAGTTTATTGAAATTTGAGTTCAAACTATTAATATTAGTTTGTAGATAGTAAACTAATTTCTTAAGAGAAAGTATATTATTCTCTGTCAATTTTTTATAAGTTCAATTATTCAGTAGAAGAGTATCAAATACTAAAATATGAAATGACCATTACTGGAATGTAGACAAGAATTACAAAGCATGGTTAAATATGGAAAAAGTGGACTATTTCTTTAAATTGCTGTAACCTCAGTTAAGGAAAATTTGGTACCTCTTTTAAAATTTAAGGTCTATGTTTTTATATATTTTATTAAATGTTTATTTTCATATATATATATGTATATATATATTATTTGGGGGTATTTAACTGATAGATCCTTTAAAATGGATCCAAATTTTGCTTTCACCAGTTCGTTTTCCAACAAATATTTTATAGACTATTTCTAATCTGTATTATGCTAAAACTTAATGTCAATAGATGAATTTTTTTCTTTTAAGATTTCCTCTGTACATCTATTTTTAACTTCTAAATAAAAATGCATGCTGTTTTATCCTTGAGACATTGTTTGAAATTTTATTCTCATGTCTGAAATTTCCCTGATACCTATTTCTAATGAAATAAATTTGCTGAGAAATCAAATGAATATCTTTCAAAAGACTGGTGATGAAATATTACCTGAGCATTTCAGTGAAAGCTGCTTTTCTGTGTAAAGTTCTTAGAGGTGTCAGAAGTCATTGTCCACATCCCCTTTCTTTCTGCCTGGAGCCAAGCAGGGAATTAGAAAACGAAGAGGAGTGCTCAACTCACAATGGCCTTCAGTGAATATTATTGATGAGCAGACACCTTCTAGGATGTAAAGGCATTTAATCCATATTATTTTTGCCTTTTAACTTGTCAACTCAGACATGGCAGCCAGAGGAGTTTTCTGTCAAACATTAGCCTTTTCATTGCAATGCAATTTTTGTTCTTTATTCCTGCAGAAATGGGGCTTCAAATCACGTAAATGTTTTTAGTTGTATGAATATGAATGAGAAAATTCATGTTCTCTGCTAAAACAGAGTGTGATAGACATAGTTGCAAATTATCTAGCCACAAAACTCATTTATAAAGTAAATGATAAAAATAAGCACTATTTTATGTTTTTTTTTTTTACTTCCTACTGTGGATGTTTTCTTTGAGGTGATGAATCAACACCTTTTATTAATTCAACAGTGATTATTTAGTTTATATTTATCTTTTTGGAATATTTTAAAGGAAATGCAGATCTACCTGCCCTAGACACTGAGACAATGCATTCCTTCAATGGAGAAATTGTTTTTTATGATAGTGATATGCTTTTGTTTGTTTGATCATTTTGTTGTACTTAGGTTTGAGCTCAAGACATTGCACTTTGCTTTGGCAGGTGTTCTTACTGACTGAGTCATGTCCTCAGTCCCTTTCATTTTTATTCAAGTTTGGTATTACATTTTTTGCCTTGGCTAGCTTGGATTGTAACTCTCCTGTTTATGTTTCCTAAGTATTTGAGGAACACCACTTTGCCCAGCTTTTTTATTGCTTGAGAATAGGATCTTTGGGTTAGCCATTACACATGGCTTAAGGCAGACATTTTACTGTTGTCATGATTAGATCCTTCTTTGATACACAATAGACTACCACACATTGTAACCTGAAAACTTTGTTCTCCTACTTAAACATATTAGAAACAACTCTAACCTAATCTACTTATGGTAAAAACATTATTATATAGACTGTATTATACGACTTTTGATATTAGAGAAGTGTAATGTGTACCACATTCCGGGGAAATGATTTTTGACACATTAAACTCTATAGGCAACTGGAAAATGTTTCTTTACACTTTTGGTGAAAGTCTTTCCATAATATTTTATGGCTCATTTTGTGGAAAATACTCAAAATGTCCTTTCCTCAATGTATCAGCTTTATGCCATCTGTTTTCTCTTGTCCTAGACAACAATTCTGCAAGTGTTTTTTGAGACTTTCTGTCTCTCCCTAATTGTGAATTATGCTTGTCCTCTATAGCCACTTCTTTGGCTTATTTTTACAATTCAATGTTTTAAGTGGGTTAAAAAGAAAAAAGAAATGTCAATGAACTTCAAATGTATATTTATAGACTTTTTAATAAGCCACTAACACAAGAAATGGAATGTTATTGTTGAATAATGCATCAAATCCATGGAGTTCCTCCTATAAAAACTCCTTGCCCTTCCAGCCACCAAAATATCTAAGCTGAAGTATTGCATTGTCATAACATTCACCTTTGGCTTTCATATTGGCTTAATCCATAACTTCTGTGTCTTCATCTTTCATTTTCCTGCCACCACATTGTGAAGATCTTTCCTGACTCCCGTCAGTAGAGCCATGCATTCTTTCTTTTACCGATCTGCTCCCCACTCCCTTCTGCTCTCCACACTACCTCAGAGATGATTTTTTTTTTAATGAAAAGCTCTACAGGATCATTCTTTCAACACTAATTAAAGCACAATCTATTCAACTGAACATAAAAGACATTCTCATTGTGCCCTCAAATGCCAGTCACTCAGTGCTAACTAGTTCTCCCACTCTTAGTCCTACTTCCATTGTAACTGCAGCATTTCCAAACTTTGCACATCTTAATGTGACTCTAGGCTTTTACAAATGCCAAACATTTGAACAGGTTAAGAGTGTATTGTAATGACTTAAGGGGTAACTTAAGGTAATCATGTAAATGTGCTATATTTGATACTTTGTGTTTTTTCAGAATTTCTGACTGGAATTTAATAGATGATGTGATTGTGAATATAGTTCTTTATAAACACAAATAGAAGGAAACCAAAGGGAACATATCTACTTTTTTAAGTGTATGAATTATTGTTCTAAATGTGATAAATTTTGCATTTAATTATATAAATCTTTTGCTTACTGCCCAAATTGTACTTTTTTATAAATCTGTATACATGCTTATAGAGCTCATAGCTTAATATATTACCATATGTATTCTTTTATAACCTTATGAACTTGGTCATAATCATATTTTAATATTCAAAATTAGCATGCCGTAATCTTTATGGACAGCAGATACTTTAATTCTTAATCATTATCATTAAATATGAATAAAAATCAAGTGAACTAAATTGTATAATATTACAAGTAATGTTTTTACATAACTCATAAGGTTATATGTTTTAAATACAATTCTTGGTTTATTTATTTTTAATATTTAGGCAATACACCAAGATTTTTAAATGATAACATTACTAAGTTAGACTGGTTGACATAATATAACGGGTTTTAGTTCTTTTTCAGAGAGACTTGAATCACTCTAGAGAATAATTTTTAATCATGGCTCATTAATAATAATTAAGTACAAAAAGCACCTTCATCAATGTTTGCTTCTTTGATATTAACTCATTACACATATCCATTTGAGATATTTTCATGTGTTCATCATCATTGTAGATGTATAGGAAATGAGCCTTAATGTCACTAAAAGCAAAGTATTTTATAATCGTTCCTACTCATTAATAAAAGCAGTTATTTTAGTAGCATGGCTGACCTGCTAATTGCTAGTGGGTCTAAATTGGATGTACTTCAGTTAATGCATCAGTAAGTGAAGTACCTTCAATGCAATTAAAAGATTCCAATCTAACCAAGGCAAAGATCTTATCCATATTGACCACTTTAAATTCAGACTATGATTTCATATTCTTAAAGTGGTCCCTGGCTTAGCTGACCCCATTAGTGGGTTGCAGTTCTCTTCTGACATAGCTAGTTGCTGCTGAGTAAGCATTTCCAAAAAAAGTCTCTGCCTGTACTTATCAGACAATGATCATTGCCTATTTCCAGAGGAAGTCACATAGAGGTAAAGAAAACCAAGGCATTTAACATGGAGAATGAGGAAATACCACATGGAAGTGAGAGATAAACAATAATCATTGCAGTTGGAGTTAACTTGATCTTGCCATTTTTTCTTCCCAGAAGATATTTATTTAACTTTTCATAAGCCCCGACTTGCTGAGTGATTAGAATCTGTTTTATCTCTTGTCACCAACTTAGTCACTGATACTTTTGCAAGCCTTTGGAGGGATTATGTCTCACAGTGAAGTGGCAACATCCCTACTGCGTCTCGTGCATCTATGATAGGAAATGCAAGTCTCAAACGAATGTCCAAAGAAGTGTTGATGCTGCGGAGAGGGGTTTATTTAAGCATTAGAAGGGCTCTTTAGTTTTTCTCATTATAATAGATTTTTTTTTTCATTTCTAAATTAGAAAGCAAAATTTGAGAGGAGAATGGAAAACTTCCTACCCACATTAGGAAAAACAGGATTCCATAATTAACTTTTGTATCTGTGTTCTACTATGGTTTGCTTTGTCCAGAGCTGACCGATCTTCCTGGAGTTCATCAGTGACTACATGTTTGTAGACCCTGGCTGACTTACCACATGCTCTAGTTAGTGATGATTTAAAAAAAAAAACAAACTGGAAACTAGAAGAGAACCCATGAGGAGTTCTGCCAAGTGCCATGTAGGCAATCCTCCTTTGGGGGAATACCAGACACTATATGGGGTATAACCAATTTCCTTTACTAGTTGTGATGGTGAACTAAAGTCTAACTCCAATTGTCCTTCAAGAAAATTTCTCTTTGATACCCTGAATATCTCCTCTTCAGGTACCTGAGTATACTTCCCCGCTATTTTGAATATGATTGTCTTTCTCAGATTATAGATCTTCATTAGATTAGTTTTTACACAGAAAAAAACAATTCACACTTCTTGTAGAACTATATAACCTCTTGAAATTTGGTAGACCATAATTGGTTTAAACAGAATAAAAATAGGCTCAGCACATGTGACAGTGTAGTTTCTGTAATCACTGTCATATTAACTGTCACTATTAATGTGTATTTATTAAAAGTAGCAGAAAAAAATAAAAGTAGCAGAATATGTAGAAATTTCCAAGCAGTCAGCAACTAGTATTTGTTTATGGCTAGTCCAGCTGTCTTCCCCAACTCCCTAGACCATGCAGTGCCTTGCCATCTACTAATGTACACAACTGTTCTGTGATGCATCTGTTTTCCTAATTGGTGGAACTGATAAGGATAAATGAGCTCAGTTCTTCCCTGTAAGGGTGTGTATTCTGTCATAAAGTCACTGAACACAGTCCTTATCTTGATATAGAAGGATGAGAATTAGCCTCTTGGGAACATCCTAATTTAGAGCTATTGCCAAAGACATGGAAGAACAAAGCAAAATAAAACCAAAGAAAAATAAGACCACCTAAGTTGCTTTAGTGATACTCCCACTCTCCCTATCTACTTTTTGACCACATTCCAGGCACAATCAGGTTGGATGCCGCTTTTGGCCTTACTACCTGCCTATTTTGGATTGTCTGTGAGAAATAGAGCAAGAAGCACTTCCTTCCCCTAAAAGTATTTTTTAATGTTTTCTCTTTCTTTCTAGATTCCATATATATTAGTAAGGCTTTAATTGGTACCAACTTCCATGTTGTTCATAAAGCTATAACTTCTGATTTGTTTCCTTTTGACAGTGTATTTTAGGTTAACTTATAACTAATACTGGTATTATTTTTGAAATATCCTACGTAAGAGAATGCTTCTGGGTGTATAAACTATTTAGAAACTAGGGTTTTAGCTGTGTCATTCATTAATTCATTCATGACTCCTATCAAAAGCCTTGTATGTAATACATTTTCAG
Organism: Dipodomys spectabilis; assembly: GCF_019054845.1. NCBI lineage: Eukaryota > Metazoa > Chordata > Mammalia > Rodentia > Heteromyidae > Dipodomys > Dipodomys spectabilis. The sequence continues at coordinate 16,762,442 of NW_024870709.1, forward strand.
TGAATATTTGCCTTCATCAACAGATTTAATGCTCAACAAATTTAACTCTTTTTTCACATGATTACATTCAAAAGATGGATCTGATAATATGATTATATGTATAGTCTCAGAGTGCTTCCCTTTGACAATCTTTTTGGCCAATGACTTTCTTTACCTTTTTTCTTATTCATCTGCTGCTTTCTGACATACTCATTGAATTAGTTTGATCACCTGCTTCCTCTTGCTCATCTTTTTACATGCTTTGGATATTTGGCTTCTTCAGGCTTTGGTTAAACATCACTTTATTAGATTCCTTTCAATTCAATCTTGAAATTCTGCATCAAGTATTTCCTTACATGAACAAAAAACAAAATTATATAATTTCTTCTCTTACTCCCCAAGGAGTTTGTGGACTCTCACAATCTGCTATATACAATATTTTATTTTAAAATTTAAAATTACTAAGCAATTTAGAAAATGCTCTTTAACATGTAATTTTTTTTTTGGTTGGTCGTGGGGCTTGAACTTTGGGCTTGGGTACTGTTCCTGCACTCTTCAACTCAAGGTGAGCGCTTTACCGCTTGAGCCACAGCACTACTTCCAGTTTTCTAGTGGTTTATTGGAGATAAGTCTCATGAACTTTCCTGCCTGGTCTGGCTTTGAACCGCATTCCTCAGATCTCTGCCTCCTGAGTAGCTAACGTGTAATTTTTAACAGCTAATTTTGATGTGAGCATTGTCATGACAAAAACCAAAAATAATGAATAAATAAATAAAGAATAAATAAAAATAGATGCATTATACCTCATCTAAAGCAGCTCATGTGGCTTTAGAATTCTTTTATCTCTGGGTTAAATGGCAGAAGATTTATAGCTAATTTATACCTAATAACTTCAAGCAAGTTTGGCAAAATATTCCATGTTTTCACCTTGATTTTGTTTTTCTTCTTTCCCCCTGGAGGAAATGTTTCATTATTGCTGTCCTAGCTTTTATCAGGTTTATGAGGATAATATTATAAAGTTTGTAGTAATTTAAATAGATAAGCCATTAACCATAGCAATTAAAGTTAATATATTCAGCAGTTTATTAGCTGGTTTTGTGTGTTTATAATGTACAAATTCTATGTTATTATCAATGGTTACATGACTAAAGTTTTAGCTTGAATTCCAAGAAGTATATATTTTATTTTATGGATTTCTACATTATACTTAAAAACAAATACTTATTTAGCTAATGGGCAAGAGCCAATATTTCTTAGTGGTCAACTTTTAATTTTAGTCAAAATTAGAACTCTTAATATCGTATTTTTTCCTTACTAAGTTGCATTTAATTCTGTGTATGCTTTTTAGTTTCATTAGCTATAAACATAAAGTTTTTTTTAATAGAACTACAAATCCCATAGTGTTAGTGGGAAGATTAACTGAATTAATTTTTATTTTAGCACATTGTCACTTAGAAACAACTTTACAAAGGTTAAGTATTTTGATTATTTTCTACCCTATTCAGTATACTTACTGTATGTTCAAAATTTAAAGAAAACTAAATAAAATTACAGTAACAAAAAGAGAAAGGCTAGTTACTTAAAAATAGGATAAATAAGCTAAAAGAATTTGATAGGCATATATATTTTTATGGAGAAAATTGATTAATACTTAAGTGAAGTGCTTAATTCATTGACTATTATATATGCTGATGATACTCTACTAAAAAGATATATTTAATATTTAATGATCTCATTATATTTAATAAAACATGAGAGGGTATGGATTTCAAGAATATAATTCTATCCATTAACTGGAAGATTTCATGTAAATGAGTGTTGGTATAATTGCCCTTTAAGACAAAGCACATTTACAAAGTAATAAAAGGATTGCTACAAACCTATGTCTGAATCTCTGAATAATTTAAGTAATTTAACAAATATGTTGCTGAAATGATCCTCATTTTTGTTTGAGTATTTGATCTTGATCTGATAGTATTTTATAAAATAATTTTATGATGGAAGCACTGTTTTACTGAATTCTTGAATAGATAAAATAAATAGGACATAATCATACTGACATTCTGGGAAAGGTAAAACTGTAGAGACAGTAAAAAGACTGGTGATTGTTTAGGGAATTGGAGGAGAAGGAAGTATGAATAGGCAAGCACAAACATTAGCATCAGTGAAAGTAATTATCCTATTGTAAATGTGTGTACATGTCTTTATACATTTCTAAAGTCACAGAACGTACATTAGGTAGAAAAGCAGTGCAGACTACCCTGAATGGGCATAATGGTGATATGTCACTGTAAACTCAGTAATTATTAACATACATATTACTCCGTAAGCAAAGAGGATATGTGTGGGAAAATGATTTTGTACCTTCTACTCAATATACTGTGAATTTAAATTTATCTTAAGATGAAGTCTAATAAAAGTCTTGATGATTTACCTTTATATACCTTTTACATTAAAAATAAAAACTTTAGAGCCAAGACATGATGGCTCATGCATGTAATCCTGATTTAGGAGGCTATGGTCTGGAGAATTACAGTTCAAATTCAGTCCCTGCAGAAAAATCCATAAGAACCCATCTCCAGAATAGCTATCAAAAAGGCAGGCTGGATTTGTAATTCACATGGTACAATGATAGGCAATCATGGGAACTGAGCAAGGATGAAGCCCTTAGTTCTAACCTCACTAAAACACAAAGAAAAAAAACTGTCTTTAGAAAATTTTATAAATTAATATAATAAACAAGATAAATTATCTTGTTTGCAAGATAATTGATACCTGATTTTAAACATTAATGGACACATTCTAGTATCTTTTTTGTAATCAATGCTGATAGTGTTTATGATTAATCTATAATCAGATAGTGTAATTTCAACAAAGTCACCACTGATATTTTTTTTTAATTCCCAAATATTTAAAAAGCTTTCTCTCTCATGACAATCGAAGATGAATATGTTAATTTGTTAAAGAAGTGAAGAGGAAGGGGAGAGGAACAATATTTTCAGGTGGATTTTATGTTCCTAAAAGGAGAATTGATTTCCATACTTAAATTAAATGCAAAATATTGTCAATTCTGGATGTGGGGCTTAGTAATCTGTGTGACTATTAATTTCCATTCTCTAGCTATTTATTTTCAAGTAATAGAAACCAAAAATAAACTTGCTTAAGGGAAAACTAACATTGGCCTAAATAATCGGAGTGTCCAGCAGCTGTCTGAGACTAATTCAATGTGATTACCATTATTTCTAGGAGTTGAATTTTTATTTCAAACCCCTGTGGGGAAATTGAATTTTGTAGAGTCAGGTGTAGTGTCACATACCAGTATTTTCAGCATTTGGGAAACTGAGGAAGAAGACAGAGATCCAGACCATACTTAGGTAATCTTGATAAGATACTATCTCAAAGAAAATTAAAAAGCAGTTAGAGGGAGGTATTTTCAAAAAGAAAGAGTACTTGCTACCAAAATGGTGGTAGCGATGTGCATAGCTCTTATAGCCCATTTACAATGATGTACAAGGTGTGTAAAGTTGCAAATATTATTTTGATGCCCATGAGTGTGGTAAAAGAACAGAAATTACGTAAAAAGCTACATTAATACTTGGTCTTTAATCATATAGAGTATGTGACAGGGAAAATACAATAAAGAGGTAAGGAAGAATGGTTATCAAATAGAAAGAGTTAAGTGGGGGGTAACAATTATGGAGTGTAACTGATGATGGTTCAGTATGTCTTGGGGATGACTATTAGTTGGTTAATTTTGTTATCACTGAAAGGGAAGGTTGTGCACAAAGGTATAGATGGGGATTTTCTACTGTGCCATCATTCCATCTCCCTGAAGTGAAAATGGAAAGTTATTAGCAAAAGCAGACTGGCTGATACTAGCTGTGTCTTATTTTTTTCCCCCTTTTGTAAATATTCTACAAACAATTTGGATGATTTATCTAGCTAATTCTATGCTTGATAGCCTTTGGGACCAGAACAAAGAATGAACTATCACCCTTGTTACCTGTTATTATCTGTAAATTCATCTTTACATCACAGTAACTATTAATGCTCTAATAGGAATTGTAATATAAAAGTAACTAAATGAAGGTTAATTTATTTTTCTTCTATGAAAATCACATTCCAGTAATGATGTGCTCTCCAAAGGGCACCTATTTTTTGACATGGTTATACTTGTTCAAAAGCTTGCAAATTAGTGTAAACTCAGAACCAGCTGAACATCCTTTCAGCGTTTTGAGATTCCAGAAAATGTGAATAGTATGTTTCAGTTGTTAGGTAATTTTCCAGATGCCTTTTTTGTGCTTAGAAAATTCAAATGGCTTCCTTTCAACACTTCAGGCTTGTCATGTACACTATATTAGAGAGTGTAACATTTTTGAAGGAATTTGGCACAGACCCTGCTTTTCCACTTCTAACTCTCGAAGTTTGAAGAGTGCCTGCCAAGATCAGTATAAATAAGTCCTAATAAATATATTTTCATCAATTTTTATAATTCTCTTATTTCAAGTGTCAATATTACATATACTATTATAGAGTTCTTTAATTAATTATGGGTTTTACTAATAATTTGAATAAATATGTTTAGGCTATATTTATACCAAACCCTCAATATTTGAAAATGATAGTGACAGTAATGAATCATAAATAATTATTCCTTAAACATTCAAAAGCCTAATTCAAATGAATTAGCTAAGAAGGAAGTTGGGACAATTCCTAAAATCCAGGTATCTAACAGAATATTTGAATCTATTCCTATTGTCTTAATTGATTCCTAGAAATTCAGGCAGATTAATAAATAGGATGTTCTAATTCAATCAAAGTCTGATTAATTCCATTTTCCCACCTTTATTCTATGTTTAGTTTGTGATTTTGAGAAAATGTATTAAAGGTTTATCAGTTTAGATTATTTACTCTAATTAATGTTAAAAGTTTATGCTGAAATGAAGAGTAGTTAGAATTTAGTTTTCATTACTGTAGTATATTAATAAATGACAAAACTTAAGTTATTTTTTTTTGTCATCCTTATGTTTAAATTGTGGATGCAAGGAAAGAGTGGTGAGACTCACAGTGTGTCAATTTCCCTAATTCATACCTTACCTTATTGTGAAATGCAGTTGAATACAAAGAACTTTATCACATAGCTTATATTTTATTACCAGCCCTTCAGAATTTCTATTATTATAGTCATTATAAATACAAATATTATATTTTGACAGCTTTATGTATTTATTAAAATTGTCATAATTTTGTACCGTTTTGGTTACAATTTCATGGATCATATTATGTTTAAAATACATCTGAATATAATCACTGCTATTGTTCTCTCTCATCTATTTTTTAATTTTTTAATAAATACACACTCAATATATTGAAGGGTTTCATTCCAATATTACATCCAGGTACAAGTTCATGGTCACCCAAAGGCTCAGGGAGAGTTCGTGGCTTTTTATTTTATTTTTCACTTTCAGACATTTTAATAGAGCAAGTATATATTTTTCTTATCTTTCTGTTGTGTGTGTGTGTGTGTGTGTGTGTGTGTGTGTGTATCTGGTAAATGTGACATGCAGAAGGGCTACAGTTATGTAAGTCAGATAACGAGTACATTTCTTTTGAACTGCTTCCCCGTTTTTCCTTCTCACCCTCACTCACAAGTTGTGTAGCTCATTTTCAACATAGTGTATAGTGAGTATCACTGCTGCATGTGTTCCTAATTTGTCACATCATTTCTGTGCTCCTCCTTACCCTCCCCAAACAGATAGACATGTCAATAAGAAAAAAGGTACAGAAAACAAAAACATCAAGAAAGGAAAAGAAAAAAAGCCACAACACTTTTGTTTTCATTTCTTAGAGTTCACCCAATTGATATTATTTTATATGATCATATGAAAATAGCTCTTGAGCCTTTGTGATCCTCTCATAAGAATATCCTCCTTTGGTCTCACTGTGTGTATGTCTAGAAACCTGTATAACATATGTTCCACGAATTTTTTGCCTTTTTTTTCTTTTTCTTTTGGAATCATCCAATGTGATTACTTGTAGATTTATAGGCACATTCTAGTTACAACAGATAAGGGAAACCATGCAATCGATGTTTCTTTGGGTCTGGTTTACTTATCATAATGTAATTTTTTTCCAAGTCTATTTCTTCAAGTTACATAATTCAATGCTTACATAATATACATTGAATATAATGAATTAATTTACTCATCCTTTGTCCTTCTGGTTGTGTTTCTATTTCCCCTACCCCAAAATATTCCTTTTAAAATCTGTGCTACTCATTAAGTGAATTTATGATAGAAAGGATAAGCATTTCTCTTATTAGTTAAAATAATATTGTTATTGTCCATTGTCTTAATATACTTTGTATTTTCCATAAAAGACATAGGACCTGATATTTTCTCTTTGTCCCCAAATTTAGAATGGATCATATTGTCTAATATCAGTGTCTTACAAATTAATATGCTACTTTAGAAAAACATCATTGAAAATTAAGGGAAAGCATTACTCAGTAAGATGGAATAAATCCATGGTGCTCAAAGATGCTTACAAAGACACTGAATTAATTGGGAAGGAAATATTATAAGGGAGCAATTAGCATTAGGAAAAAAATTAGATATTATCATTATTGAATGACACTGGAAAAATTACTATCTCAACACTTAGATATCCTAGAGACAATGAAAGAAGTTGTCATAAACATCATTTTGACCACAGTATGACTTTATTTCATAACTGTGTAGCAGAACTCTCTTGTGCAATCAAACAAAAGAAATTTACTCCTGACAAATAAAATTCTTTAAGTTCAGTCCAAAGTGCCATCACCAAAATAACTAAGTATGTAAATTAATTAAATAGATAAAAATAAAGAACATTTATAAATTATTTATATCCTTAATAATATTCAATATTTCAAATATATTATGTTATTTTGTTTGACATTTTAAAAACATCAAATAACTTTATTGCTTCCTTGGATAGATTTGTAGAACTTTTACTGAGTTAAGACCTAGTTCCACATTTGGAATCTGTATTCTAAAGTTAATGCTGCTCTTTTTATTCCAAAACCTGAATGATGTATATTTAGATGACAATGATCCTACATCTTCTATTACCTTATATGTTATTGCAAATTCAAGGAATCATCTTTCACCTTTTAGAATTTACTGGAAAGGTAGATAGAGTACATGATAACCTAGAAGATTTTTGCTGTAAATATTGAGACAACAGTTTATGTTATTTCATTTGGGGCAAATATATGGAAATAATTAGTTTGCATCTTTGCTTATATTTCTATGTTATGTGGTTTTAGATATCACTAAACTTACTGTTATAAAAGAATATTATAAAATGTAAAAACACTTGGTAGTAAAATGAAAATACACAATATGCTACTCTTGAAGATAATGACATGGGAGATTCTTGGTTCATTTTAATTTGATTATCACAATTAATGCATACAAGCAGAGGCTGAAGATAGTGGCACCTCTATCTGGGAAGGCAGTCACTGACAATTGAGGAAAGATTGTTCTGAAACGCGTTTCTTTGTTTGTCACCCCGATGGACTTCATGTTATTTGGACTATGGAGTTAATTTTTCCCCACTTAAAATACTGCAGGCAGTCTCTTTACTTCATTTTGTTGGATTTAGTGTTTGTGAAAGTGGGTTCTTCCTTCTTAATATGTTCCTGACATAAACTCACACCCTGTGGATTTCAGAATAAAAATTAAATCAACTCAAGGATCCTTTGTATGTTGTCTCCCATGAAAGCTCAATTTGAACCAATATGAGGGAACATAAGTATTTCCAGTGAGGCTCAGATAGCCAAATGGAAATGATCTTATGCCATAATCTTCCAAAAGTTATCTTCATCGTTGGACAATGGCCTTAGAAACTTAATCTAATGTTGTATTTTAAACCTCTAGTTCAAATGTATAAAAGCTTTTGCTTCCAGTTTTAATATAGCAAATATATGTTCTGAGACAAGTAATTCCCATCCCAATTTTAGGGCCTTTGTATTTCCTTTTTAATTCTTGAAATACAGAACTGAAGGGGAAAAAATACCAATAAAAGACAGATTCTGAAGAACAAATCTCCTAACTGTACAACTATTGATCAAAATGTAGAGTGTCAAATGCAATTTTTAATATTGTTTACAATTGAGCAAGAGAGTGGATTTGACTAGCTTGAAGCCCTGTAAACATGTATAGTAAATTTTGAGTATTTCATCTAGTACTAATGATCACTTAATAATCCATTGGATTTCTCAGGTTTGGTAAAATCTTTATAAAAATTTTTGACTTGGAAGTTTTCAGGAAAAAAACACAGAGCAGGGTATGTTTTTCTCTATGATCATGGGCAGGCAGCCAGAATCTCAGATCTGCTACTCTCAATTTGGCACTAATAACTAGCCACCTGGTTGACTGGTAGTTATAGCTTTCACTACACAGAAGTGAACACATAAAAAAAAAAAACAACAAAAAACAAAAAAACACTACCTTATCTGTTACAAAATTGTTTCTAGATATAACCTAAGTTATTTTGGGCTAATACTGTGGCAGTAAAGGGGAGCCCTAAAAGATTATGCATGTATATAGAGAACAAGATTTCCTGCTATGAAGATTTTTTTTGCCCTAAATATGATTACATCATCACTGATTCACAAAGAGCACAGTAAAAATTGCCGATCTGTAGTTTTTCTATTTGTGAAGCAAATTTTAACTTAGATCTTTTCATATTCCAGTCGTAAAACCCTTGGAGAGCTTTTATGACTACATAGCTGCTTTGTGTAGGAAATTTTGGTCCATTCTGTCTATGTTCTATAAAATCTCTGGGACACAGGCTTAATTAGTACCAAATCTTTGCTACTTGGATAAACATGGACTTGGTGCCCATGAACCTGTAATCTCAATATTTTCTGTCAACAGATCAATCCCTAACCTTGATTTATGTGTGTTTCTATTTGAGCACAATGTTTATTATACATTTCTGATTCATTAACATTGAACTCATGCCAAAGGCAATAAAAATCTTGCCTGGGCAGAGAGCTTATCTAACACAGATACTTTCCCCCTAAGGCACATCACAGGTTCCTCACTCTTGGGAAAAACCTTATAGTACTTTGGCACTCTCCTTCAGAGATATTTTAAAGTCTGAAATAATTACCTTATGCACAAAAATGAGGGGGAAAATCAACAGCTATATAAACAGGACACTTGTTTTTAATATGGGAGCAAAAACAGAATAGCAGACTATTACCTTGTTTGACCTTAATGGTGATAGTGCATTTCAGGCAAATGAGATTTTTCAGTGCTTTGCACATGTCCACAAATGACCATGAAATTCTGCGAGTATTGATTTTAGGGTTATAAATAAATTTTAGAGAGGAAGCAGATTTGGACATACAGAGTCTGGAAAAAATAGACTCGATCCTATCATATATATGAAAAATGAAGAGTGATTTTGAAACTTATTTGAATCTTGATGGTAATTATGAAACTTCCTGTGAATTCTAGAAAATAGTCATACATTTTTAAATTTGGAAGAGATTCTAGGGTCAACTATTTCAGATTCCCATTTCATGTAGGAATTTCCTGTGAAAAAGCACAGAAGATTTGACATCATATTTAACATTTAAAAGATGCAAGATGGAGCCATCATATACACTTAGAAGATTCTGGCAACTATAGTGTAATTTACAACAGTTCCTTCTATTATTTTTAATATTTGTAAGATCACAGTGCATACATCCTTTCCTATTTGTAAGATCACAGTGCATACATCCTTTAGTTTTTTTTAGAAAAAAAACTAAAATTCCAAGGTTTCTAATATATTGATATTTCTTTTTTTTATTTTTTTAAGTTTACTTTTTTCATTGTGAGAATACCATACAGAGGAGTTACAATTACATGGTCAAGAAAGCAAGTACATTTCTTATCAAGCATTGTTGCCTCCTCTTTGTTTCCCCTTCCCATCCCTTCCCATACTTCCCCCACCACCCTCCAGTATATGTCTGAGTCAAGCAGAAGATAAGTTGATGTTAGGGGAATGAACCCCAAGGTAAGTATTCAAATATGTTTTTTTTCTTTCATGAAATTGTTTCTAACATGTTTATAAGATTATTTCTATGTTGCTTTGTATGTGCCTCCCCCACGGTATAACCCCTGCTTTCACTGTATTTGATGTTGGTATAATTTAACTATTTAACTATTGATATTTCTAGGTGGAAAACCTTCCCAAGGTTACTTTTAAATACTATCTTTGTCTGTTTTATATAAATTGTTGGATTAAAAAAATAAAAAAACAAATAAGATCCCTTCAAAATACAAAGTTTAAGTTCTTCTGTCTTGGTCAAACATATTTTTGAGTCATTTCTGTATATCTAATTAGTAATACAAATTGTTTGATTATTTTGTTGTTACATGCTTTTCCAAAATGCTTCCACCATGTGTCCATATGTGTGTGTATACTTGAATAGAAATTCCCACGTAATGCATGTAATTGAATACATCTATACATATATACATTTATGTTCATGGATAGCTGCTGTGGTAACATTTTTATGAAGCAAAATAAGATGTTTTGCAGATGAGATTTGATCTTATGAAAGACTAACTTCATGTGGTTTGAATGTATTTTATACAGGATACTTCTTTGTAAGTTTTTTTCCCACAAAATAAGACACATTATAAATTTTATTTTATTTTATTTTATTTTGGTCCTGGGGCTTGAATTCTGGGCCTGGATGCTGTCCCTCAGCTCTTCAGGTCAAGGCTAGCATGCTACCACTTGAACCACAGCACCACTTCCGGTTTTCTGAGTTGTTCATTGGAGGTAAGAGTCTCATAGACTTTCCTGCCAGGGCTGGCTTTAAATTGCTATCCTCAGATCTCAGCCTCCTGAGTAGCTAGGATTAAAGGCCACCAGCACTTGGCAGGGTTCTTATTGTTGCAAAAATGATAAAGTATATAACAGTCCTTGGAATTTCAAGCATCAATTATCTAAGAGTTCTGATTTAAAAGACACTAATTCTGGATGTTGAGTTTGGATTTCTGTCCTATGTCTGGCTGTTCCATTTTCTCTGTTTTTTTTTTTTGGGGGGGGGGTCCGGTTGTGGTGTCTGAACTCTGGGCCTGGGCACTGACCCTCAGCTCTTCAGCTCAAGGCTAGCACTCTAGCACTTGAGCCACAGCACCACTTCCGGCTTTTTTTTTTCTGCTTATGTGGTGCTGAGGAATCGAACCCAGGGCCTCAGGCATGCAAGGCAAACGCTCTACCACCGAGCCACCTTCCCAGCCCTGTTTTGTTTTGTTTTTTATCTCTACTTAAATGACTAAACTTTATTAAAATGTGATAACTAACAAGTCATGATTTAATTCACATAGAGTATGTTTCTGTAATCATACCATTAAATAATTCTAAATAGTTTTTCTTCATCTAATTTTACTTCTACTTTATCTATTTTGTATGCTTTTTTCCATGTATATTTTTATTGTAAAAATACTACACAGAGGGATTATAGTTACATGAGTAAGGTAATAAGTACATTTCCTATCGAGCATTGTTGCCTCCTCCTTTGTTTTTCCCCTACCATCCCTTCCCTCTTGACCTCTCCAATTCCTCCCTTCCTCCCCCCCCCCCCAAATTATAAAGTTTGTTTTCAACATAATGCCTTATATATATCATTGTTACAATGGGTCAACCTGTATCCTTATTTCAACATTTTGTTATTTCCTTTCCCCTCCCCAAATCATAAAAATGTATATGTAAGATGCAGGGCACTGAAATCAGATACAGTGAAAACAGGGGTTATACCATGGGGGAAGAACATACAAAAGAATCACATAGTGCATTATAAGTACATTAATAACAATAGCAAGAAAGAAACCACTGTGTCACTGACATAGGGTTTATTAATGCTTAACATCATCTTATATGGTCATATGTATATAGCTTTTGATCTTTTCTATGTGTCATACACATGTACTAGTTATTGCAAATAAGGGAAACCATGGGACCTATGTTTCTTTGAACCTGGCTTACTTCATTTAATATAATTTTTTCCAAGTCTTTCCATTTCCTAACAAATAGGGCAATGTTATTCTTTCTGATGGAGGCATAGAATTCCTCTCTCTCTCTCTCTTATGTATATATATATTTATGTATGTATATATATATATATCTCACATTTTCTCATCTACTGAGGAGCATCTGGGTTGGTTCCATATCTTAGCCAAGGTAATTAATGCGGCAAAAACAAATCTGTGTTGGTAATTTTGGTATGACCTTGTTTGTGATTGTTTGGGTAAATGCCCAAAAGTGGGATTGCTTGGTCATAGTGGAGCTCTATGTGGAGTCTTTTATGGATGAAAAGATGAGCATTTCTTCATGTGTCTATTGGCCATTCTTATTTCTTGTTAGAGAAGTTTCTCTTTAAGTCTATAGTCCACTTATTAATTGAGCAGTTGTTTCTTTGAGGATTTGTTGTTGGGGGATTTAATGTTTTGAGTTCTAAGTATATTTCAGATATGAGACCCTTGTTTGTTGAATGGCTAGTAAAGATGTTCTCCCAAGGCATGGACTTTCTATTGATCTTGCTTGCTATATCTTTTGTCACGCAGAAGCTCTGCAATTTCATGCAATCCCATTTGTCCAACCTTTCTTTGATTTGTTGTGTTTCTGGGTCTCTAAAGAAAATTTTAGCCTGTGCTAAAGAGCCCTAGAGTTTATCCTATTCCTTCCTGTAATGTTGTCAGGGTGTCTGCTTTTATTTCAAGATTTTTGATCCATTTGGGGTTGATTTTGGTGCAGGGTGATATATACAGATAGTTTTAGTTTTCTACAGGTGCTTAACCAATTTGCCAGCACCATTTACTGAAAAGGGTGTCTTTCTTCCATTTTTTTTACTGTGAAAATACTGTACAGAGGGGTTACAATTACATGGGCAAGATAATGAGTACATTTCTTATCAAGCATTGTAGCCTCCTCCTTTGTTTCCCCTTCCCATCCTTTCCCATCCTCCCCTTGTGCCCCACCTAATCCTCCTCCCCCTCCCCACCAAAGTTGTAATGTATGTTTCGACATAATGACTGTACGTCTCATTGTTGCAATGGGTCCCCCTGTATCCCTATTTAAACGATTTGTTTTTTCCCTTCCCCTCCATTTATTTTATTTTTTTTAAGCTCCCTAGTCTATAGGCTATAGGTCTGTGGGTTCATTTCTGGATCTTCAGTCCTATTCTATTGGTCCTCAAGTCTGTTCTTGTTCCAGTACCAACGTGTTTTAATTAGTATGGCTTTTGAGTAGGGTTTGAAATTTGGAATTGATATTCCTCCAGCATTGTTCTTTCTGCTACGAATTGCTTTTGCTACTTCGGGTCTTTTATTGTTCCATATGAATTTTTTGATTGTTTCTTCTATTTTCTTTGAAGAATGAGGTTGGGATATTAATAGGTATCACATTGAATTTGTATAGAGCCTTTGGAAGTATTGCCATTTTCACGATGTTAATCCTCCCAATCCAGGAGCATGGGAATTTTTTCCACTTCCTTAGTTCTGCTTTAAATTTCTTTTTCAGATTTTTAAAGTTTTTGTAATAGAGGTCCTTCACCTCTTTAGTTAACTATTTTATTTTTTTGTGAGGCTATTACAAAAGGGGTTTCTTTCCTAATTTCAACCACACTCTTCTCGTTATTGGCATACAGGAAAGCCATTGATTTCTTTTTTTCTAATGGTTTTTATTGTGAAAATGCTGTACTTAGGTGTTACCATTACATGAGCAAGTTAATGAGTACATTTCTTATCAAGCATTGTTGCCTCCTCCTTTGTTTTTCCCCTACCATCCCTTCCTTCCCATGTCCACAACTACACTCACCCCACCCCCCCACCTAAATTGTAAAGTTTGTTTTCCGACATAGTGTCTTGTACATCTCATTGTTGCGTTGTGTCAACCTGTATTCCTATTGAAACAATTTATTTTTCCCTTTCCCTCCCCAAAATATACCAATATCAAATACAGTGAAAACAGGGTTTATACCCTGAAGGAGGGGCGTACAAAATAACAAAAGAAATCACATGGTACCTTATAAATACGTTAGAAACAATAGCAAGAAAGGAAAAAAAAAAAAAAAAAACACTTGTGTCCTTATTGATGTCTGAAGGTTAATTTTATACCCTGCTACTTTTCCAAAGTTTCCGATCAGCTCAAAAAACTTGGGAGTGGAATCCATGAGGTTCTTTAAATATAAGATCATGTCATCTGCAAAGAAGATGAGTTTTACTTCATCTTTCCCAACTTGGATCCCCTTTATTTTTGCATCTTGTCTTATTGCCCAGCTTGACATTCTAATACTAAATTGAAGAGGAGTGGGGAGAGTGGACATCCTTGTATCATTGCTGAATTTAAAGGAAATGGCTTTAACTTTTCACCATAAGTATAATGTTGGCTGTAGGTTTGTCATACACAGCCTTTATTGAATTGAGGAGTGTTCCATAGATTCCTAGTTTTTACACAGCTTTCATCATAAAGACGAGTTGGATCTTGCCAAACGCTTTTTCTGCCTCTACTGAGATAATCATGTGGTTCTTATCCTTGCTCTTGTTGATGTGATGAATTATATTAATTGATTTGCATATATTGAACCAGTTTTGCATCCCTGAAATTAATCCTGTTTGATCTTGATGTACGATTTTTTTGGTAAGTCATTGAAGTTGATTGGCCAATTTTTTTTTCAGGGATTTTTTTTTGGGGGGGTCCGGTCATGGGGCCTGAACTCTGGGCCTGGGCGCTGTCCCTCGGCTCTTCAGCTCAAGGCTAGCACTCTACCACTTGAGCCACAGCGCCACTTCCGGTTTTTTCTTTTTGCTTATGTGGTGCTGAGGAATCGAACCCAGGGCCTCAGGCATGCAAGGCAAGCGCTCTACCACTGAGCCACCTTCCCAGCCCATCAGGGATTTTTTTTTATGGTGAAAATACTGTACAGAGGGGTTACAATTACATGGGCAAGATAATGAGTACATTTCTTATCAAGCATTGTAGCCTCCTCCTTTGTTTCCCCTTCCCATCCCTTCCCATCCTCCCCACCCCCCGGACCCCCACCCAATCCAAAATTTTTTTGAGAACCTTTGCATTGATGGCCATCAAAGAAATGGGTCTATAGTTCTCTTTCTTTGATGTGTCCCTGCCTGGTTTGGGGATGAAGTTATGATGGCTTCATGAAAAGAGTTTAGTACTGAACTTTCATTTTCAATTTCATTGAAGAATTAGAGGAGTATTGGTGTGAGTTCTGCTTTGAAGGTCTTGTATAATTCAGCTGTAAATCCATCTGGTCCTGGACTTTTCTTGGGTGGGAGGTCTCTTATCGCTGCGTCTGTTTTGATGCTTGATATATGTTTGTTAAGTTAATATAAATCATCTTGGTTTAGTTCGGGCATGTCTATATCTAGAAATTGATCCATACCTTTCAGATTCCCAACCTTGTTAGCATAAAGGTTTGAGAAGTATCTCCTAATTACATTCTGAATCTTGGTTGTTTCTGTAGTGATATTTCCATTCTCAGCTCTGATTTTGTTTATTTGGGTGTGTTCTCTTTTTTTCTGATAAGATTTGCTAAGAGTCTGTGAATTTTATTAATTTTTTTGTAGAACCAATTCTTTGTTTTGTTGATTCTTTCTATAGTGTTTTTGGACTCTAATTCACTTAATTCTGATTTAATTTTAATTCTTAGCTTCCATTTTTATGCAATTTCTTTACATCACATTTTCTCTCTCTGTCACTCTGCATGACTGTAATGCTTATAATATCTATAAAAGATGGAATTGTTATTTTTAGCACATTAATTTACATATATGTATGTAAAGTAGATGATAAGATGAGGAAAACATGATTTTCCCTACAGGTGGTCACTTGTTTAGCTGAGTATTTTTCTTGAATTCCAAAAATATGCAAACTTTGTCTCACAGAAATGTTTTAAAGATATGGTGTTCCTTCTGGCTTAAGATGGAATCATGTCATTATCTTTTATGAAAAAATTATCTTGATATTAGTACATTTATAGTGAAGGGGTATACAATAACTTTAATCTATTAATTATCATAACAAATTATGATTATTTATTTGTGCCAAATATAAGTTTACGTGGAACTATAAGAGGAAAAAAACTTAAGTATTATCCATCCCCTTTCTTTCCATCCATCCATCTTCTTTCATATGCATGCTCCTCATGTCAAAATGTCAAATGCCTTCAAATAATTTGGTTAACGGTAGCCAAAACAATAAGTATGTTTACAACTATAAAATTTTATTGGTAGAGTAGTGAAGAAAAAGTCAGAATGATATCTTTGGTCAATATGTATTTGCTAGGTAAACCAATGCTTTAAAATTTTTATTCTGCCTTATGATGATATAATGTGGTGTTAGAACATACATTATTGTTGACATGAGTAACCTAATTGGCTTTTTCTATTAACAATTATTTCATGTTTAAAAACTTGTGCACTGTTATATAGGTTATTGATTATTTCAACAATATGATTTCTGTTTCTTTTGTTTTCCTACTTTTGATCTGTCTTTATGCACTTGTATTAAGTATTATATGGTTTCTCCTTTATTTGTGTGTTTCCTTACTGTTACACTGCTTTCTGCCTTAGTACCAACATTCAGTGGCTAGAGGAACAGTACCACATACTAAAATCAGTACTGTACATTTTCATGCAAGCCATTTCTGGTCTACTCAATTTTCTTTATTCCTAGCTTATGTAATAGGGAACTCTGGGGTCTCTTAAATTTTAGGAAAAAGTCCCACCTTTTTTGTTGGTCATGGGGCTTGAACTCTGGGCCTGGGTGCTGTCCCTCAGCTCTTCAACTCAAGGTGAATGCTCTACCACTTGAGCCACAGCACCCACTTCCTGTTTTCTGGTGGTTTATTGGAGATAAGCGTTTCACAGACTTTCCTGCCTGGGCTGGTTTTGAACTGTAATCCTCAGATCTCAGTCCCCTGAGTAGCTAGGATTACAGGTGTGAGCCACTGGCGCCCAGCCTGTTTGTTTCTTATAAAGAAGCAAATAATATGTTTTTTCTAAAAGAATCATGATTATTTCAAAATCAAGATGATTAAAAAAACTTACACCTTTTAACTCTAGAAATTGTATGAAAAATTTAATTGAAGGTATTAAAAATATGAGATGACTGATAGAATATTTGCCATATTTGGTGAAAGATAGAGATCAGACAGCAAATGGAATCTATTTTTGGAAATAGTCTTTTGTTGCAATCTGTTAGGCAGTAAAACTTAGAGAGTCTTATTCATACCAGTCTGTTACAAATGTGACTGCTTAAACTTAAAATAATGATAATAATAATAATAAAGTTTCTTTATGTGAATCTTCTGCTATGAGGCATACATTTCTTACAGAGAGTTATGCAATAATAAAGGACTCCCTTTGATGTATTTTAATGCAAATAATCTTAATCTTACTTTACTCTTGAAAACTTTTTAAAAATTGTAATTTAAAAATCTGAAATTTCAATATTAGTTCTTGAAAGGAGATGCAAATTTATGTTTTTCGGTTATATGGTTTAATTTATGGTCTTGAAATAGATGTTTTATTTATTTATTTATTTATTTATTTTTGTCGGGGAGTATCCCTGCACTCTTCAGCTCAAGGCTAGCAGTCTATGGCTTGAGCCACAGTACCACTTCTGGTTTTCTGGAGGTTTATTGGAGATAAGAGTCTCACAGACTTTCCTGCCTGGGCTGACTTTGAACCATGATCCTCAGATCTTAGCCTCCTGAGTAGCTAGGATTACAGGCAAGAACCACCGGTGCTAGCTATTCTTGCTTCCTCATCTGTAAAATGTAGACAATCAGCTAATTTGAATGTACAAACTGTAATTATAATTTCCAAGTTGTAAAACTAGAGATCTCCAGCTGTATCAATACTATTAGCATGGAAGGTAAAGTGAAAATTTTGTGAAACATTGAGGTGGTCAGTTGTTCTTCCATAAGAATGTGTTGTGGTAGAAAGGCATCTTAACGTAATTGAATAATTAAGATAATTATGCATATGCAAACAATGTATTTTTACTTAGTCATTGTTTTATACAAAATTCAATTTTAAAATCACCTGTACCATTTAGCATTCAGATTGTAGAGGAAGAGAAAGAAAAAAAAAAGAAAGATTTAGTTGGTTGCTCATGAATAAAATAATGACTTTGGCCTGCAGTGTAGACAGGCAGTTCAGTTGTTAGAAGAACTGTCTGTGATGAATTTAGTTCCTAGCATCACACACACACACACACACACACACAACACACACACACACACACACACACACACACACACACAAATAAAAAAATAAAAAAGTTTCTCATCTTATATGCTCTCTAGAATTATTTATGACTACTTTCTTCTGTCTTTGTCAGAGCAAACTCAGTATCTTTCATTCATTCAATATTCAAAGGATACTTTTTTTTTATTCAGTTAGAAACAAAAAATGTGAATTCATTAAGGTTCTTGACCTTCCAAAGCTTACTTTCTAAATAACTAAGAACAGTACATAAGCAATTCTGATTTAAAGGCATTGGTAAAGACAAAGTGTTTCTGAAACAAGACTGTAGGAAAACTAAAGAAATAAGATCCCAATAAATCATGAACACTTTTTTGTAGCTCAGTGTGAGTTGATTGGACTTTTTAGGCAGACAAAGTTTCAGGAGATGAATAAATAATTAAAGTTCCTGATTTTAACTATCTTTATGAAAGACATTTCAAGAACCCTGTTAGAAGATTCACAGATTTGACCCATGTCATGAAGCGTATTTCAACTCATGTTAAGGTAGTTAGATTTTTATCTTAAAAGGTAAGGAAGAAGGCTTATGGATTTCAAGCAATTCTAAGACATCAATGATCAGGTTTGTGTTTTTAAAAGCCTTGTTTGACATTGATGAAGAGGATTAACTACAAGAAGATTGAGTAGCTTGAGCCAAGAAAGAAAGAAAATTCAATTCCTTGCTACATCCAATTGTATTGATCAATGGGCAGTTGAGGGCTGAGGCCTTAAAAGATTTAAAAAAATCATATCAATCGGATAATGTGAGAAACAACACTCTATGCCAGTGTTAAATGTCCAGCCTTTTCAATACTACTTATATTTGCAATGTTCTTGGCCATTAGAGATAACAGACCATTAACACTGCTTTCTCAGAATCCGGAGATGCAGTTGGCAGCTTTACTAAAATTGTATTTAGAAAATATTTCAGACTTCCTAGTCTTAGAATAGATGCTTAACCTTGCCCTTATAGCAAGAAAGGAAACATATGAATGGGTGTGGCTATGTCCTCATCAAATTTTATTTAAAACAAGATCAGCTGGTTTCTTTGCTGTAGTTACTGTCAGGGAATATGGTTGATGGAGATAAAAATTAATGCAGGCCAACTTATTACATATATTAAACAAATATGGGCATGTTACTTCATTATATATATATATATGTATATATATATATATATATATATTAAGTGGACCATTGCATGCTTTTAAACAATTTTAAATTAAAGAGTTTTGTTTGAGACCTGTAATAAATAATTCTGAGAATAGGAAAAGGAACTGATTTAATATTTTCCAAAGAAGCCATGAAAAGAGACACTACATATATGTTAAACGAAAGGTTATTATGATTAGTTATCAGAGAAAATCAAAATCAAAATCTGCTAATACTTATTCATATAGCTAGTATAAAAAAAGATAAAAAATAAAATTACTTGAACACAGAAAGAAAAGTATCTGTGAAAAATATTGGTTAACATATGAATAAAACACTTATATATACCGTAAGTTAATAAAGTAAAATAATGACAATTCCTTAAAAATTTGCAATAGAACTATTATCTGGCCTAACTTTCCTATCTCAGGGCATATACTCCTCCAGAGCTAATGAAATCAACATATTGATGAGCTATTTTTTTCTCTATTTCTTTTTATTTGTTATTACTCTACAGAACTGGTCCAATACAGAATATCAAAATGTAAATCAGATAAGTCAGAAGCAATTTACTAAACATTTAAAATACGAGTGCTTTAACATTTCTGATTATAATCTGATAGCATTGCTTATGGAAATCAAGATAATGGACATCTTTGAGAATCTTTGACAAAACCAACAAAAATAATAACCTACCAAAATCGGATGAAATTATATTAGGTGTTTTGCTGTTGTCTTTTATACATGTCATTTGCAATGATGTGATATCAATCAGTCCCTGAATGGATATGTTTATTTACTTGTATTGTTTTATGGAATTATATGCTTTATTTTTCAATTACCAACTCTAAGTGATTTAGCAAAGAATTATTTAATTTTTTTCAACTCAAAATAGGACTCAATTATGATTTGAACATTACATTTCTTCCCTGAGATTTTTTAACTGACTGGAAGTCTAATATTAATTCTAATTTCAGTTCTAATAATAAGTAGGAATGAGAATGCTCTCCTACCAGGACACATAGATGTATGGCCAGCAGAAATAATTGCAAGTAGTCAAAGGAGAGGAATTGCTTTTAAGACTTCCCTGAAAACCAGATGCAAACAATGTGGCATAGCTGGAGATCAGTGAAATCGAGGCAGCCAGCAGCAGATCAACTTTGTGTGCAGCTTTATGGAATACTCTCTCCTTAAAAACAAACTTAAACTACATCCTGAGCCCAAAAGTGTTATGAACAGAGACAAGCTTTTGAGAAGAAGGTTGAAGATTATAGTCAAAGGGCATATTTTGTATGTGCCCAGTGGGGAAAACACTTTGGAACTACATTGGTTGTTTGAACCACACAACCTTAGATTACATTCACTGTCAGAGAGATTGTCCTAAAACCTGAAGAAAAACCTCAAAATAATTTCTTTTGTCCTAGTGGCAGATGACAAAAATGAAGTCAGTAGAAAGTTGAAAATATTGTATTTTAAATCACAATTACGTATATGAGTTAGTCTAGAGTCTATAGAATATAGACTCTATATAATATAATTGGTATGTTTATATATCTGACATATACGTGTATATATATGTATATATATGCATGTATATATATATATATACTTGCTCAAAGATGGATAAGCATGATTGAGTTTGGGTATTCTGATTAACAGATATCAAAGATAGCAATAATATTTATTTCATGCGAAACTAATATATACATATTGATATATTTTATCAGTACATTTCAAGGTTAATATGTAGAGATTTTTTTTTTTTTTTTAATTTGGGTCCGGTCGTGGGACCTGAACTCTGAGCATGGGCGCTGTTCCTCAGCTCTTCAGCTCAAGGCTAGCACTCTACCATTTGAGCCACAGCGCCACTTCCGACTTTTTTTCTTAAGTGGTGCTGAGGAATAGAACCCAGGGCCTCGAGCATGCAAGGCAAGCGCTCTACCACTGAGCCACCTTCCCAGCCCTGTAGAGATTATTAATACAATTCATTGTCCATTCTGTTAATATTGGATTTGAAACATAAAATACAAGATAAATCTCAGTATGTCATTTTAATAATCTATTCTGTTTATGTATTTATGGATTTTTATAATTGAAATCCTCATTTTTTCTTAGTTTATCTTAATTACTACTCATTTATTTCTCTAGCAAATATCTTGTAAGGTATTCTTCATATGAAAATTAGAGACAATTTCATATAACAATTCAGTTTTACCGGCATTTGAGAAAATTTAATCAAATTAACATCTATTATACATTTACCATATACATAAATTTAAAATTACTAGAATTATCTGAGTTCATGACATTTATCAGTTTTGTATGTAAGAGAGGTATGTAAAAGATGAGATAACCTTAGCAAAAAATCCATGTATCTAACAATTATTTTTAGGGACCACAGTTTTGGATTCACTCATCTATTTTTGGGCATATAGCCTGTTTCTGTACCTTGGTTATTATGAATAGTATGATAATAAACATGAATGTTCAGGTGTCAATTTCTAAAACAATTTTAAGCAATTTTAAAAACAGTTTTAAAACAATTGTTTTATAACCTTCTTAAATATAGGATGAAGAATGTGTACATAAAGCTGTGTATGACACATTTTGTCTTACTTATCAGTTCACTATTTAGTGAAGAAGACAGCAAGGATTTTCTGAACAGGAACAGATAGCATTTATTCAGAATATTCAGAGAATAAATATTCAGGATAATGACAACATGTATATACATATGCATGGCCATATCTCATTAAATAGAGAATGCCTTTTATAGGTTAATAACCCAATTTCTCTACTAATACTTGGTGTTGTAATACAGAGATACAATAAGAAATAATTATCTGTATATTTTTCTCATTTAATAAGAAATCATTAAATTCAAATATGATGTAATAGAGTAAATGCACTTGTAATGTACAGAGATACAATCTGTCCATGTGACTATTTTGCATGGATATTGACATTGTAATTGAATACTAAAAATAGTATGGAGAGATTAACAAAACTCAATAAAATAGAGAACTGTATGTCAAACTAAGAACAAAAATAGAAAGGATGATATATTCATATGGATATAAATCTGAGATTAGATAATGCCATAGGATTAGGTCACCTATAGATATAGGTAAGTGTTGAAATTTTGGCAGTAATGACTTTTGTATGTAGTAGCTATTAGTGTTTTTAACATTAATGGAGTAAAATGACAGTTGTATGACAGGAAAGTACATTTGATAAAGACTGGGAAGGGAATGGACTGACTTCAGTCACTGCTCACATTGGCTTTGTAAAAACTAAAATTTTATAGACTTTTGATATTTTTGAAGTAGACTTAGATACCATATACGATTTTAGATGGTAAACATTCAGGAAAGAATCAATATCTGGTAAAAATCTAGGCTTCCAAATTGAGGTAGTTTAACAACCTAGAATACTTCCTTTAGTATACAAAGTATGAATGCACTTGACACCAACTCTAGAGTTCACTTTTTAAAAAAAATTTGAAGGATGTATTGGGATAAAGGCTAACAATTTACATGTGACATTTTTATGACTTTTGTGTATATTTTATGAAGGTATATTCGTTTTATTTTGAAATGATGCAAAAGAAGAACATACCTATTTGATTCTAAGTTAAAGATGACCCATTTGTGTTGATATATCAATTCAATTTTCACTTAGGTATTAAATTACTTCTCATTTTACATTTAACTTACCATGACTTGATGTTAATTATCAGAGTGCTCTACATACTTAAGTGTTAAGTTGCAAACTAGGGTACTTATTCCTGGAGACTTATTACATGGTAAATTTTCAGCATTGTTGGGAAATCTTGAGTGCCTACTATCATTGTAAAGACAAACAAATATAGGAAAATAGGAGCAAAGAAGAGATAGATGAACACAACAGAGTAGCTGTACACATCAGTGTAAAAAAGAAAAATGACATATAAAAGCAAAATTAATTGAATTTGCAAGTTGACAAAAGTAAGAAGAATTAAGAAACATTAAGGACTATACTAGAACATAAATAGGCATATTCAATCTGTTTTACATATATGACCTTTTGGATTATAATTTTTGTCACAGTATACCTAGCTGTAGTTCTAGAATGGAATTTATCTAAATGAGGGGAAAGAAAAATCTTAGACTGCAGTTTAAAGAAAGGGTATTTACTAAGAAAAAGAACAAGGGTTCTAAGATAGGAAGGGTCAGGGAAGAAAAGAATATAAAGGGAGGTGTTTATTTTTTTCATTTTTCTTAAGATGCTAATAGTTCTATTGCTAGTTCATCAGTATATCCATATCCAAGATATCAGAAACATTTAAGTACAGTGCTTACTCTTAGTTCATAGAACACTACAAGAGAACAAGACTAAGCTTATCAAAAATAACATATGACTTGTGACTTGAATCTGTATGATAGGATGAAGCAGAGATACAAAATGAAACATGAATATGATTTTATGAGACCTATAATTCATAGTTCAAGAGGAGTCAGAAATCTGAAATTGAATTTTTGAATTACAACTACTTAATTGTATAGTTTGGGTAATTCGCTTAAATAACCATTCCTGGTTACAGATTTTATTTTTGAAAATACTAAATATGTTATTAGATATATAACCTAAAAGTTTGTTATTATATTATCATATTTGAAATATCCCTTGAGATATTAAAAACAATTAAAAACAATGTTTTTAATTAAGAAATCTAAGAAGATATTTGATGTATAGTTGAGGTAGAGGAACAATATATATTTTATTATATATGAGTATTAGCAGTACAAAACTAACAGAATATTTTAATCAGTCACATTAAGGGATAAAAGCATGTCTACCTCTAAAATTCCATGATTGTGATACTGACTTCAAGGCTGAAATAAGTAACTGTAGCTTCTATTCTAAAGCAATTTAGAATTCTATAAGTCCTTAGCCCTCAATTTGATTGTAAGATAAATGACAGTAAGATATAGCAAATAGACACACACACACACACACACACACACACACACACACACACACACACACACACACACACACACACACACACCATACATCTTTTAGATAAGTGATGAGTTTTTCTTTTCCCTCCTAACTAAAATACTAGTGAAGACATATTGTCAAAGGATTTTAAGAAAATAATTTTAAGATTTTCTTTTATCATACAAAATCATTTAGTTTATGACTTTGTTTGGCACTCTTATGTTGCCCTAATATTAGTTATTTTGGCCTAAATGAGTTTCAAATCTGCTTTATTTATCTGCCGTTATAGCTTATAAGTTTACGTATCTATTCACTCCCTTGTTTTTAATTCCACTGAGCAAGATTCTATGTTTATATAATAAATTTTATTTATTTAGGTGGGATATTCAGCTATGAATTGTTTGTATGCAGTATTTTTGATATGAAACTTGTGTTGCACATATTTTAGAATTAATTATAGAATATAATTAGGCTGCTTAAGCAGGAAATCACTGAATAAAGCAAATTAGTTCTATAATTTTATGTGAAAATGAACATATCATTTCCATGCAGTCATCAGAAAGTTGGTAATTTATTTTTGAGGTAACATGAAAACAAACAAAAAGTAAATGGTATTTGTTTACCAGTCAATAGACTTCAGCAATCTTGTGACTAGAAATGAAGCACACAGTATTTTAAATGTATAAAAGGCTAAAATGAACTTATTTTTAGCAGAAATGCTGTTTCCATGTAGAATACATTCAGCTGAAAAAGATTAAGCTATTGATTCAACTCTTGATTTCAACTTTACTAAGCAGAAAATTTCAGTCAAACTAGCAGAGTCTTATCTCCTGATATTTTAAGAATTTTGTTTTATAAAAAAGATTTTTATTCATGGTTTGTTTTCTTGATAATTTGTGTGAAGAATTTGAAAACATTGAGACCATGTCTTATATTGCTCCACTTACTGTTTAAAACTAATGATGGTTGATTAAGACTTTGGTTCTGTCAACATTAGTGGTGTATCCAGAAATAAATGTGAATGCTTTCTCAGTCATACCTTGTTCAATACTTTGTAAACATTATTTTTCTTTTACTTGGTATCTCAAAGGACCAGAAAATGGATCATTTTCAATGTAGCTTTACAGTTATATCTGAATTATTTATTTTGCCATCATCAATTGCTTGTAATTTTTTAGCTTCTTAAGATTTTCATCTTAAATATAGGTATAACTATAAAGTATACAGCATGTGAAATCTATATTTAATAATTCCAAATAACTCAAGTTGTTTCCAGTATCAAAGTGATATCTCATCATTTAGACATTTTATGTATATTTTATAAGGCATAAAACACTACAAAAAATGTGCTTCCTTCTAATGAATATATTCTTTATTTGCAAAAAGGAAATAATATTACATGTAATGAATTCAGTTTAAAATTTATTTCTATATACAAATTTATAAATCATCTTCTATTGACCTTAATAATAAATAAGATGAATAAAATCACTGTATAATGCAGTATAATAATATCATTTAGATTGATGGAGCCAATTATCTGCATTGCTGCAGGACAAAAAAAGTATCAAGACCCATTTATTTGATATATTATATACGTTTATTCTACTTTACATTGGTATTTTCTAGTAAAAAATGTAAAATTTAGAGATATACAAAAATATAAGACTGAAACGCAATTTAAGGTGCTTTAATTTTTTTCTAGCCAATTTATTTGTTTTATACTTAGGCTCAGTATAATGGTGTATCTATTACCATGTTAATATGCACGTACATTTTTAGTAATGAATAGTTCAAACTTTAAAATTGTGATTCACTTGGCGGCTTCTTAAAACTTGCTCTGAAAATGAAAGAAAGAAGATGCATGGCATCATAGACAAGAAAAACCTACCATTTGTCATAGCCTGTAGCAGTCCAAATACTGGGTTCACAAAAAGGATCTGGGAAGGAGAACTTATTTTCTCTCTTTCAGATGACCTATAGTTCTCTTCTTCCATACCTAAATAACTGTTGAAAATTCAGTTTTTCTGATCTTTGCCTAGACCTTGAAACTCACCTAGAATATTGATTTTGGGAAACACTAGAATAAATAGTATCAAATGCTTAAAACATTTTATTTGAAAGTAAAAGAAAAATAACCCACAGGCATTGAAGTTTTATGGAACTCAAAGAGAAAGCAGATCTTTAAATATATGAGGTTACAATCACCTTTATTAACTAGAATAGAAACTCTCAAAATAGATAGATAGATGTACCATTAATATAGTCGATAATATTTCTAGACAACCATATGCCATAAAACATCTGCATAATTAATTTTATTAACAATTTACTAAATGCCAAAATTTTATAGACCTAAATATTCTATATGGTTGGATATTCTATAGCAAAGTATCTCAAGTGGTCTCATCTTAAAAATCAGTTACTTTGTTCCATAGTATGAAAATTAAACATCTTTTTAACTTCATGCTGGATGGCTTTGGTTCCAGATCTTTCTCAAGGTTAGAGGCTTCAGGACTATCCAAATGTATTCACATGGTTCCTGTCAGGTCTTTGCCTATCATAGGTTTTAGTTCTTCCCTGACTTTTTGCCTTGACAAGCAGTCACTCAGAGCAAGGGAAAAGGAAAATGACTGAAGAAAGTGCCTAACATACTGGGAATATTAACCCATACCCTAAAATGTATATATTCCAAAGAGTACCTAAGTCTTGGCTACTCAGCAGGCTAAGGTAGAAGGATCTCGGTTTGAAGCCAGGTCAGGCAGAAAACTCCTTATGAGTGGTAGAGTGCTAGACTTGAGCAAAAGAGATCAGGGACAGTGTCCAGGCCCTGAGATCAAGCCCCACAATTTACTAAAAAAACAAAAAAATCTAAGAAGTAAATGATTGTCTTTCATAATGTAAACTAGGCAAGGATACGTTATAAAGTCTGGTCTATACAATGGATCACACAACATAAATAGTACAGTTTGAGAAGGGATTGCATGCAGTGGCAATATTAGGCAATTATAGTCTGCCTATACTATTTTTAGGAATATATTGTGAAAGAAAAATCATTTTCGTACGTAAGTGCAGAAGAAATTTCACAGTTGGCCAATGCTGTTTTAGTTTCTAAAATTTCAAAATTACCAAGCTTTTCCCCCTTAAAACATGTTTTATTAGTCATTTCATTTCTTTTTTTTTTTTTTTTTAAATTTTATTTTATTTTATTTGAGAACATACTGTACAGAGGGGTTACAATTACATGGGCAGGATAATGCATACATTTCTTACCAAGCATTGCAGCCTCCTCCTTTGTTTACCCTTCACCTCCCTTCCCAGCCTCCCCCCTCCCTCCCACCCAATCATACCCCCCCTCCCCCCCCCACCGACATTGTAAAGCTGGTTTTGACATGACTTTTTGTACTTCTCATTGTTGCAACAGGTCCACCTGAATCCTTAAACGACTTGTTTGTCCCCATCTCCTCCACATGTTATACTGACATCAAATATAGTGAAAGCGGGGGTTACACTGTGGGGAAGGGACATACAAAGCAACAAAGAAATAATATTATAAATGCGTTAGAAACACATGCATGAAAGAAACAAAAACATTAAAATACATATTTGAGGTTTCGTTTTCCTAACATCACATTATCTGACTTTTTCCGCTTGACTCATACCTATACTAGATATTGCAAATAAGGGAAACCATGGGACCTATGTTTCTTTGGGCCTGGCTTACTTCACTTAATATAATTTTTTCCAAGCCTTTCCATTTCCTAACAAATGGGGAAATGTCATTCTTTCTGATGGAGGCATAGAATTCCATTGTGTATATATACCACATCTTCTTGATCCATTCATCTACTGAGGGGCATCTGGGTTGGTTCCATGTCTTAGCTATGGTAAATAATGCTGCAATAAACATAGTTGTGCTGGTAGCTTTAGTGTGGCCTTGTTTGTGATCATTTGGGTAAATGCCCAAAAGTGGGATTGCTGGGTCATTGGGGAGCTCTATGTGGAGTCTTTTGAGGAACCTCCATACTGCTTTCCAAAGTGGTTGAACAAGTTTACATTCCCACCAACAATGAAGTAAGGTTCCTTTCTGTCCACATCCCCTCCAGCATCTGTTGTTGTTAGAGTTCTTGATTTTTGCTGTTCTAACTGGAGTGAGGTGATATCTCAATGTTGTTTTGATTTGCACTTCTTTTATGGCTAGGGATGTTGAACATTTCTTCATGTGTCTATTGACCATCCTTCTTTCTTCTTCAGAGAAGCTTCTCTTTAAGTCTTTCGCCCACTTACTTATTGGGCAGTTGTTTCTTTGAGGATTTGTTGTTGGGTGGTTTAATTTTTTGAGTTCCAAGTATATTTTAGATATGAGACCCTTGTCCGTTGTATGGCTAGTAAAGATCTTCTCCCAGTCCGTGGGCTTTCTATTGATCCTGCTAGCTATGTCATTTGCCCTGCAGAAGCTCTGCAACCTTATACAATCCCATTTGTCCAGCCTTTCTTTGATTTGTTGTGTTTCCGGGTCTCTATTCAGAAAATTTCGGCCTGAGCCAAGGAGACCCAGGGTTTCTCCTATTCCATCCTGTAATGTTTTTAGAGTGTCTGCTTTGACTTCAAGGTCTTTGATCCATTTGGAGTTGATTCTGGTGCAGGGTGATATATAAGGATCTAGCTTTAGTTTTCTACATGTAGTTAACCAGTTTTGCCAGCACCATTTACTGAAGAGGCTGTCTGTCTTCCATTCTATTGTTTTAGCTCCCTTATCGAAGATTAGATGGCTATAGGTCTGTAGGTTCATTTCTGGGTTTTCAATTCTATTCCATTGGTCCTGAGGTCTGTTCTTATGCCAATACCAAGCTGTTTTGATTACTATGGCTTTATAGTAGAGTTTGAAATTTGGTATTGATATTCCTCCAGCAGTGTTCTTTCCATTGAGGAGCGTTTTTGTTATTCGGGGTCTTTTATTGTTCCATATGAATTTTTGGATTGCCTCTTCTATTTCCTTGAAGAATGAGGGTGGAATTTTGATAGGTATTGCGTTGAATTTGTAGATAGCCTTGGGAAGTATTGCCATTTTCACGATGTTAATCTTTCCAATCCAGGAGCATGGGAGGTTTTGCCATTTTTTAAGTTCTGTGTTGATTTCCTTTTTCAAGATTTTAAAGTTTTCATCATAGAGGTCCTTCACTTCTTTAGTTAAGTTAATTCCTAGGTATTTTATTTTTTGTGGGGCTATTACAAATGGAGTTGCTTTCCTAACTTCAGCCACACTTTTCTCATTGTTGGCATACAGAAAAGCCATTGATTTTGGGGGGTTAATTTTATAACCTGCTACTTTGCCAAAGTTTTGAATCAGCTTGAGTAATTTGGGAGTGGAGTCTATGGGATTCTTTAAATACAAGATCATGTCATCTGCAAAGAGGGAGAGTTTTATTTCTTCTTTACCTATTTGGATCCCCTTTATGTCTGCATCTTGTCTTATTGCTGTAGCTAGGCATTCTAATACTAGATTGAAGAGAAGTGGAGAGAGTGGGCATCCTTGTCTTGTTCCTGAGTTAAGGGGAAATGGCTATAGTTTTACACCATTGAGTATAATGCTGGCTGTAGGTTTGTCATATACAGCCTTTATTGTATTGAGGAATGTTCCATGGATTCCTAATTTTTCCAAAACCTTCATCATAAAGGGGTGTTGGATCTTGTCGAATGCTTTTTCTGCGTCTATTGAGATAACCATGTGGTTCTTATTCTTGCTCCTGTTGATGTGATGAATAATATTAATTGATTTGCGTATATTGAACCAGCTTTGCATCCCTGAAATGAATCCTGTTTGATCGTGGTGTATGATTTTTTGGATGAATTGTTGAAGTTGGTTGGCCAAAATTTTGTTGAGAAGTTTTGCATCAATGTTCATCAAAGAAATGGGTCTATAGTTCTCTTTCTTTGATGAGTCCCTGCCTGGTTTTGGGATGAGGGTTATGATGGCTTCATAGAATGTGTTCGGTAGTGAGCTTTCTCTTTCACTTACATTGAAGAGTTGGAGGAGAATTGGTGTGAGCTCTGCTTTGAAGGCCTTGTAAAATTCCGCTGTAAAACCATCTGGTCCTGGACTTTTCTTAGCTGGGAGGTCTCTTATTGCTCTTTCTATTTCAATGCTTGATATGGGCCTGTTAAGATAGTTTACCTCATCTTGGTTTAGTTTTGGCATGTCAATATTTGCTAGGAAGAGGTCCATTTCTGTCAAGTTCTCCAACTTATTAGCATAAAGTTTTGAGAAGTATTCCCTTATAATGTTCTGAATCTTGCTTGTTTCCGTGGTGATGTTTCCATTCTCATCTCTGAGTTTATTAATTTGGGTGTGTTCTCTTCTTTTTCTGATAAGATTTGCTAAGGGTCTGTCAATTTTGTTAAGTTTTTCGAAGAACCAACTCTTTGTTTTGTTGATTCTTTCTATAGTTTTTTTGGATTCTAATTCATTTAATTCTGATTTAATTTTGATTATTTCTTTCCTTCTACTGGATTGGGGTTTATCTTGCTGCTCTTTTTCAAGGAGGTTTAGATGTGTCATTAAATTGTTAGTTTCAGATCTCTCCAATTTGTTGATGTAGGAGCTCAGAGCTATAAACTTGCCTCTGAGTACTGCCTTTGCTGTGTCCCAGAGGAGCTGGTATTTTGTGTGTTCATTTTTGTTGAATAGCATGAACATTTGAATTTCCTTTCTAATCTCTTCCATGACCCACTCATGATTCAGCAGTGTGTTGTTCAGCCTCCATGTGATACCGGACTTTCTTTGGTGGCTTTTGGTGTTGAGTTCTAACTTTATTCCCTTGTGGTCAGAGAGAATGCAAGGTATAACTTCAATGTTTCTGAATTTAGACAAGTTTGCTTTGTGGCCTAAAATGTGGTCTATTTTAGAAAACGTTCCATGTGCTGCTGAGAAAAACGTGTATTCTGATGCTGCTGGGTGAAATGTTCGGTAAATGTCTGTTAAGTCTAGTTGATCTATGCAGCTGTTTAGATCTGCGGTTTCTCTGTTGAGTTTTTGCCGAGTTGATCTATCTAGTGGGGAGAGTGGTGTGTTAAAATCCCCAACGATTAATGTCTTTGGATCTATATGGGATTTGAGGGAAAGTAGTGTTTCTTTGATAAATTTGGGTGCTCTATTGTTTGGCGAATAGATATTTAGAATTGTAATATCCTCCTGAAGGAGAGATCCTTTAATTAGTATGTAGCGGCCTTCTTTATCTCTTTTCACGAATTTTAATTTGAAGTCTATTTTATCTGATATTAGGATTGCAACTCCCGCCTGTTTATGCGGTCCGTTTGCTTGGTAGATTTTGTTCCAGCCTTTAACATTGAAAATGTGTTTGTTTTTACGGGCAAGATGTGACTCCTGCAGGCAGCAGATAGAAGGGTCTTGTTTTTTAATCCAACTAGACAGTCTATGTCGCTTAATTGGAGAGTTCAGTCCGTTAACATTAAGAGATAGGACTGAGAGGTATTTGGGAGTTCCTGCCATGTTATCTACCTTCTTGGGGGCTGCGAAAACTGGGTTCTTCCTATGGTTCTTGGATTCTCAGTTTGGGTGCAGTTTCTTGGCCTTTATTGCGGTCTTGTTGGTTTTCTATGTGTAGGACATCTTTAAGAATCTTTTGTAGGGCTGGTTTGGTGGAGATGTATTGTTTCAATTTTTCTTTGCTATGGAAGGTTTTTATTTGGCCTTCAGTTATGAAGGAGAGTTTAGCTGGGTACAGTATTCTTGGTTGATAGTTGTTTGTTTTTAGGGCATGGCATACATCATTCCAGGCTCTTCTTGCTTTGATTGTCTCTGCTGAGAAATCTGAGGTGATTCTAATTGGTTTCCCTTTATAAGTGATTACCCTTTTCTCTCTGACAGCTTTAAGGGTCTTTTCCTTGTTCTGAGTTGATCCTGTGTGGATTATAATGTGACGGTGGGATGTCCTATTCTGGTCTGGTCTATTTGGGGTTCTAAAGGCTTCTTGTATCTGGACAGGCCTATCTTTTTGCATGTTTGGGAAGTTCTCTGCTAGGATCCTGTTAAACAGATTTCCTAGACCATTAACTTCTGTTTCTAGGTGTTCCTCTACACCCATTATCCTTAGATTAGGCCTTCTGATGGTGTCTTCCAGGTGTTGGATAGATCTATCATATTTCTTGGACTTGTCTTGGATGGTTGTATGTTCTTTCTCTATAATATCTAGGCTGTCTTCAATCCCTGAGATTCGATCTTCTGCATGGTCTAACCTGCTGTCAAGACTCTCTACTTTGTTTTTTATCTCTTTTCCTTCTAGTTGGTCAGCTTTGAGGGCTTCAAGTTCTTTGTTGAAGCTCTGTTTTAGGTCTTGTATGAATTTCTTTACTTCCTTAATTTGGTGTTCAGTGTTTGTCCTCAAATCACTTAGTTGATTGGTTATGGTTTCTTTGGGCTCCCATTCCTTCTGTTGGGTTGCATTCAGCATTCCCTTTGTGGTCTCCCTGACTTCCTTCAGCTCTTTGTTAATGGATTCCATGAATGCCTTTAGTGATCTTTGTGTGTTCTCTACCTGGTCTCTCAATTCCTGTATTACTCTTTGATTAGCTTCCTCCCGTTCGTGGGATTCCTGCAGATCTCTTTGAGTGTTCTCAGCCTGCTCACGCCATTCCTCCCTTTCTCTTTGAGTATTCTCAAGTTGTTCACGCAAATCCTGTATCAGTTTTTGAGTAGCTTCCTCACGCTTATGATATTCCTGTATAAACTTCTGGGATGCCTCCTCTCTCTCCCTATCACGCTCATACAGAGTCCTTTGTACGTTGTCAAACTTTTCATTTATCATGTTTGCCAGCAGTGTTTGTAGAGCTGTTTGGGAACTCTCCTCTGGATTATTCATTATCTGTTCTAACCCCTGATTATCAAGATTGGGAATTGAGATACCCGAATTTGCCATTTTTCTTGTGTTTTTCCGGCTTACTCTGCCCATTTGAGATGAAGATAGCACCAGTTTTGTGCTAGAACACTATCTTAAGGCAACCATCAACCAAAGTTTGCATTTGTACAGTCAATAGTCTACAGATACAATCTAGTTCAACAGATACATCTATTCGACATCAAACAACTATATGTTAAAGGACTTCGAACCGCAGAGAAGAATTTGGAAAACCAGAAATTATTAGGGTTAGGGAGAGATGTGGGTAAAAAATAGGAATAGATTGGTGTGGGGAGGCACAGGGAGGGTTAACTATGTCCTAATCACAATGCAGGAAATAGGTTGGGTAGGATGTAAGTAGAGAGAGAGAGAAAAAGAAGAAAGGGAAAGGGGAATGAAAAGAGACCAGAAAAAAAAATAGAAACGTAAAAATTAATGTTATTTTAGAGATTAAAAGACCATCTATTTATAGAGGAATATGAATATGTTGAGAGAAAGGGAGGGACATAGAGGAGATGAGAAAAACTTTAAAAAAATGCTTAAAATATTATATAGGTATAAAGAGGTAGTACTGCTATTAATGAATTTAAGTCTCAGAGGTTTTGAATTGAGTAATAAGTTTGTGGATTAAGTGTGTACACAATGGGGGATAGGGTCTACTGGTTAACTATGGGTTTATCTGAGGATGTGCAGGACAAGAGTTAAGTCACATAAAGATGAACAAAGAGGAAACGGTGGAAAGGATAGGAAAGTGAGAAGAAAAGATCAGAAGTTCAGTAGAGCTAGACAAAAAACAAAAAGATAATTAAGAATGAAAGAAAAAGAGAAAGAAGACAAGAAAAGAAAAGAAAACACACATTCACGTATTCCTAAAATAAAAATTATAAGAGGAGAAAAAAAAAAAGTTAATGGAAAACAATTATTTTTTCAGAAGAGGCAAAAATTAAAGATTAATAAAAGTTTTAGAAAAGCAAAAAAAAAATTTATATATATATATATATAAGGTAACAAAAAACGAAAAAAAAACAAAACAAGAAAAAGAAAAAAAGAAGAAAAGAAGAAGAAGAAAAAAAAAGTTCTTTGATTTTTTTTTTTTTTTTTTTGGGAGGGGTGGGAAGAGTCCTGTATCTCCCTTTTGTCTGTAACCAGAGTCTGGTTGGAGTCTCTGGTCAGCTTGAGGTCCTGTGGCTTGATTGGTTTCTTAAGTCAGTTTGTTGGAACAGGCAGAAAAATGCTCTGCTTTACCCAAGATTTTGAGATCCCCCTCCCAGGTTAGTTTACTGGGAGGCTGATCTGCTTTGAGAATCACAAAAGAGGGGGATGCAGTGATGAGGCTAGGTTCTGGGTAGAGTTGAGGCCTTTCAAAGAACAGTAGCTTTTCCCTGGGGCTATTTTGTGAAAAAAAACTCACAGCACCCAGCCTGGAGCCATACTCAGGGTTTCTGTTTTTCAGTTGATTGTGGTGGCTGCTAGAGGGCGGGGCAGCCTCTGGCTCTGGTTACCTGGTGAGGAGAGCCACTCCAATGGCTGGCGCCTGAGCTGGGTGACTCTTCCCTGGATGGAACTGAGTCTGTGAGGTCACTTCGCCGTTAAGTTCTTGTGACCTGCTAAATGACTCGTTTTATTCCAAGGCCTGAGCTGGAGCTAGCCGCTCCTCCGAGCTTTGTCGGTATCCAAGATGGAGATCACTGGTGCTGGGGGGGGAGGGGTGGCCTTCCCTCCTCTGCTCCCAGAGAAGGAGTGAGGAAGTGGGGCTTCTACTCACGCGGAGTCTTGGATCCCGGGTCGTCTCTGGTCTGCAAAGTGCAGGATGAAGTTGTCCGTTCCTTGTCGGTTCTTGCTGGTGTTGAGTAGAATCCGCTCGTCTGCTGCATCTGGCTCCTTCGTCCCGGACTGCGTCTCAGGTATGTCTCCGTGGCGGTGGTCGCCGCTGCGACCCTGCCGCCGCAGCGGCAGCTGCTCAGATGTGTCTGCTTGGCTTCCCCTCTCTTGACTAACTCTCTGTCCTGTGATGGCACACTTGGTGTGATTCTCTGGCTTGGGACTGTTCACTGGAACTCTGAAACTGTTTTCTATGCAAGAGCTTGTTCAGTCTCCAGCTTCTCCTCCGCCATCTTCCCGGAACTCTCCTAGTCATTTCATTTCTATCGATTAATTTTACAAGGAAATTTCCTCCTGGCCTGTCCACATAGGCCCAAAATGTTCCTTGATCTGACTCCCATTCTCCCAGACAATCTCTCCCATCATCTCCCTTTCCTTTCCAATCCAGTCTTAATTGTCTCACTTTCAGGACCATACATAAACAGAATTCATCCTTCATCTGTACCATAATATATGTATGTACACAGATACAAAAGTATAACATATAAGCAATTTTAGCTCTTAACATCTCTAGAAAGTTGTTACTTTTGAATTCTGTTAGAATCTAAGGCCTTAACTGAAAAACTATGTTGACAAGTAACAAGGTACTGAAATTTTACTTTTTTACCTTTTGCTATTTCTTCACCATGTGACATATCTTCAAAATAAATTTGTTTTATAATGTGATGACTTCACTGAAGTTTTAGTGTATCCCAATCAGATTTACACATACCCACAACTAGATTATTCAGACACTTTGGCAGTTCAATTATTTCTAAAAGTATGCTTTATATTAAAAGCCCTCCCTAAAAATATTTTTAGGAAGGTACAGTGTACGCTAAGTACATAAACAACTCACAAGGAACCATGATTTGTTAAAAAAACAACAACAACAAATGACAGCAGAGTATATTTATTTGACTGAAATAAAAATCAAATAGGAAGTTCAAAGGAAGTTCTTTGTGGGTTTAAAGAAAACTTCCATTAAATGGCCTCTATAGAAAGAGAGGAAAACTATATTTACAGGTTAAAGATCCTTGAACTTGGGGCTGGGAAGGTAGCTCAGTGGCAAAGTGTTTGTCATGCATTCATGAGGCCCCGGGTTCCATTCCTCAGCACTGCATAAGCAGAAAAAGCCAGAAGTGGTGCTGCAGCTCAAGTGGTAGCCCTAGGCTTGAGCTGAAGAGCTGAGGGACAGGCCCCACAACTGACAAAAAACAAAAACAAAATAAAACAATACAAAAAAAGATCCTTGAACTCGGTATTAAGAATGATATATAATTCCAAAGGGGAGGTTTAGAATGGAGTATTTCTGGTGAAGGGTTTGGAACTAGCAAGTGTGGGGAGATCTCAAACATACTTGGAGAATGACAATTGTTTTACTTGACTGAAATTTAGTAAATAGGAATGGCATGATTATAAAAGCATTTCTGGTGCTTGCAGAGAAATATTTTCAATATTAGTTTGAAGAGTTAAGTATTAACTGAATTCAAGAAGAAATGGGATTCATTCTGAGCAAAAGAGGAGCAAGAAGTGATCTGTTTTTGACCAATCTAGCAGTATATAGCTCCAGGCATAAGTAACTCTCTATGAATAAGGAAAAGATAAGTGACATTTTATTAGGCTGAAAAATCAGTTCAGAAGGACATAAAGTAACTGTGAGTAGAATAGACATTATTATTATTATTATTATTATTATTTTTGGTTGGTCGTGGGGCTTGAGCTCTTCAACTTAAGATGAGTGCTACCAGTTGAGCCACACTGCCTCTTCCGAGTTTCGGTGGGTTATTAGAGATAAGAGTCTCATGGACTTTCTTGCCAGGGCTGGCTTTAAACCATGATCCCCAGATGTCAGCCTCCTGAGTAGCTAGGATTACAGGCAGAAGCCACGAGCGCCTGCCTAAGACATTATTTTTTAAGTAAGGAAAAAGGAGTGGCCTAATTTGGAGTATGCACAGGGAAAAATAGGAGATAGAAAACGGAAGTAAGAAACATGAGGAGGCATTATATACATGAATAAATATTATGTAAAGAAAGTGAAAAGGAGTCAAAACTATTTTAAGCACACTAAATGACTAGGACCATCAGAGAAAATGGAAATCATGAGTCAAGTTTGTTTAAGGAATATAATTATCAGTTTGAATTTTAGCCAAAGATATCTGAGTTAATGTACTATTGTGTAAAAAGGCAAGCTAATAGGTAATCTAGATCATAAAGACTAGTGAAATAAAATAAATATACTAAGCAATGTGTTGGGGAATTTAAAGAAATCAATGTGTGTGTGTGTGTGTGTGTGTGTGTGTGTGTGTGTGTAAATGTAAATAATGTAATAATTCTCTGTATACTCTAGAATATTCAGGCTTTCCTGCCCATGTATGAAGCAAGGAATTATTGAATTGAAACTTTCATTTTGATAATATAAATTGATTTAAAGGCCATTGAAAACCATAGAACAATAGTGTGTGATTGGAATGAGTATCATTTGGGACAAAGATCAAGAAGCAATGAAAATATTGTTAACAGTGTCCCTTAATGTATGGTCAATGCATATTCCCAGAATACTTGCTTGTATTGAAAATTTACACAATATTTTCTAGTTGAATGGCAGTAGATATTTGCAACTGAAATAACATAATCTGTTTGATAACTTTTGCATTGCACTGTACTTTAGCTCAGTGGAAGAACATGGAGTCTGACTCTGAAGTATTACCCTTGTACAAATTAGGGAAAGCAATCCCTCCAACATATTTTACCCTCCCAAAATATTTTCTTAAGTCAGAATTAAAATCATAGTTAATTTGAAGTTGCTACAAGGACCTTGCTTAAAATTGAGTTTAGTCTGAAAACTGGCCTTTTTGTAGATGGTCTAAGTACCAACTTGTATGTCAAGAAAGATTATATTTGTAGCCAGTATTATTTCTTATAGTTTTGTATTGTAATTAGGATATGCAATTGATAAAATGAAAACTCCAAAATATCAATGATTTCATGAATGTAGGAGAGGTAATTTCTACTCATTTCACAGGCTGTGAGATGTAAAAAAATCTTCTACATGGTGATCTAGGACCCTCAGCGATCTCTATCTTGCCCATTAATGAAACTATGTCTTTAGGATTATATTGCTTGGGGAAAGCAGGGGGAAAGAACATTAAAATCCCCATGTGCTTAACCACCCACATTAGAGTTGTGCACATCATTCCATAAGCTAGAACTTGTTGGCTGGGTAAGGCAAATAAACGATACTAGGAAATAGTGTTTCTAGCAAAAATTTAGTTCTGAACAAGAAGAATAAACTTTAGGCATTGCTTATATAGACTGACCAACCATTCTGCTATGTCTGAAACTTTCCCAAATTTAGCATTGCAAACTTTGCATCTTGGTAATTAAAATCCAGAGCAAATCAAAACAGTTTGCCACTGTCACCTTGTAACCCTTAAATTCAAAGGCTTGAGTGGAATGTTACATTAACACATTTACTTTCTTCTTAGAAAAATAATACCAGGAAAGGATATGCCTATGATATAATCCAGGTAATACAATTCAAACATGAAACTTACTATAGTTCTTCTAAAATAGAAGTCACCATTAAAAATCATTAATGAGCCAGGCACCAGTGGCTCACACCTATAACCCTAGCTACTCAGGAGACTGAGATCTGAGGATCATGGTTCAAAGCCAATCTGGGCAGGAGAGTCCGTGAGACTCCGATCTCCAAAAAACCACCAGAAAATCGGAAGTGGCTCTGTAGCTCAAGTGATAGAGTGTTAGCCTTGAGCTGAAGAGCTGAGGGACAGCGCTTAGGCCAGGAGTTCAAGCCCCACAACCGATGGGAAAAAAAAAAAAATCATTACCGAAAGGTCTAGATTATAGTTAAGAGGAAAGACACGTAACTATTTTACATTCATCAAGATATAAATTGCTTTGTTAAACGACAACTTCTTTGTACAGCTACATAAGGATAACAAATAAATCATAGTAAATTTAACACTATAACAATTATAGTTGAGTTAATTCTCTATTCCAAAATCATACTATGAAAGTCAGAGCTACAAATGCCAGAATCTTCTCTTCAAGTCATTCAACTTAGGTGAGAGATAATACTCATACACACTCTTACATGCACACAAACATTTTAAGATGTGTATTTGAAATGACATGGAAGCCTAACAATCCTTTTTTAAGGGTTTACAAATGTAATTATCTTCCAAATAGAGATAACATGGTTGGCTAAACACTGAGTTTTGAAATATAATTTATTCTGAAGCAGTTTTTTTCTCCTTTTAATAATGAACTGGAGTTGGGTTTGTTATGGCAGTTGGTCCTTACTTAGAAGTCCCAGTGTTTTCAGTGAGAAACATTTTTAATTCTTTTGAATTTTTATTTTTTAAAAATGTGAAGAAAGATGCTACAGAGAAAAGCCCTTTAACTGGCATTGGCTACAGAATTAGATAAGAAATATTTGACTGCTTAAATTCATGTTTTCTAATTTTTGACTATGTAATGGTTTTTAAAAAGCATAGTTTTTTTTCAAATATTTGTAGTAAGTTACCAGATAAGATAATCACATGAATAATCATAAAAATTAAAGTTAAGGTAAAAATGTCCTCATTCATGCCATAATAAGTAATCTCATTTTAGCTGGGCACTGGTGGCTCATTCCTATAATCCTAACTACTCAGGAGGCTGAGATCTCAGGATTGTGATTCAAAGCCAGCTGGAGCAGGAAAGTCTGTGAAACTCTTATCTCCAGTAAGCTACCAGAAAACCAGAAGTGGCATTGTGGCTCAAGTTGTAGCCCTAGACTTGAAGGTGAAAAGCTGAGGGACAGTGCCCAGGCCCAGAGTTCAAGCCTCACGATGGACAAAAAAAAAAAAAGTAATTTTACACACATATTTTACAAATTGGCACATAAAATAGCAAAAGTAATGAAGATAAAAATAAATTATTTTCATTTTAAATTTTGGTAATAATATTTGGTTTTCAACATCATCATAATTCAGTACTGTCTTATTTTCCCCCTTTTACCCAGACATTGAGTTGACAATTCCTATAGATGCATACAAATCAGATATGGGTATGTGTCCCTGTTCATGCTATTGTTAATATTTTTAATAAAAATTCCATTCTCTGTGGATATTTTAGATCAGAAGAAACAGTTTTAGAATGAATCATTTTAGATACTGCTCAAATCATTCAGGATTTCATCTAATAGTGCTTTACTTCTTTCTGTTTAGAAGCAAATGCACTATATTATCTTCATAGAAAAATAGCACAAATTTTGTCTTTTCTGTGTCTGAAACAATTTGAGAAGCCCAGAGTCCTGCTTTTCATTGTCTATATGCATTGACAAGTTTAGTTGGTAAATGCTTCTCATAGATCAATAACAAACATGAAAAAGTTAGTATAGGTGATTTTTTAAGACATCTTAGAATTTATCAAGGCATCATTTCCGCAATGAATAATCATTATAGATTAAGCCTGAGTTTAGAAACATGACTACACTTTTTTTCTTTTCACATATAAGAAAAGGTTCCTTGGATCTAGTTGAGTTACAGTTTTAAAATATATCTTGTTATCTCATGAGACTCCATTTGAGAACTGGGAATTTAACTGATGGAATCTTTTATCCCAGTAGAAACCTGGCACACTTCTTTTTCATTCTGTCTCCCCATACAAGGACTGATATGTTCAAACACATGTACTATTCTTCTAATAATCTTGAGAGTTCCCTACACTGCCATGAAACTTCTAACAGTATAAATAAAATGACACAAAACAAGATGTCCTAAGAAGTAAAAGCTTGCAGATATTCTCTGTACAAAAACCAGAGAGGACAGGCTGGCATAAGTACAGTGGGAACAGCACCATAGAATTCCCTATTCTTTTATTTTTTTTCATAAGATCTTATCTTAGCATACTCAGCTTTCCAAATTTCACAAATGAAAATGTTCTAAGCATCTCTCATCTCTATTACAAACTTTAGTTTACTTACAACCCGGATACTTATTCTTGTAACCCTAGTGTCTAGATTACCTATAGAATAGGTATTATGGAACAGCAGGAAGGAGATTGGTTCTCTTCAATTCACTCTGATTTTCACTGGAATCTTAATCAATAATATTCTGTTTACTTGAAGCACTTCAGGATTATTATGTAGTAAATGAGTCTTAACAAAAATTGTTTTGATTGTCACCTCATGCTAGATCCTTGCCCTGAAGTTTTCTTTTTATTCTCTAGTAAACAAATACCTAAATCATTTTTTGTCATTTTACCAGGTCATTTGGATAACTACTAACTTTTTAGTTCATACCACATAACACTAACATTATTCAAGGGTGCTTTTGTGCTATTGCTTTAGAATAATTTTAAGATAAATGTTGTATCTTATCTACTAATAGATATTCACATCCACACCATCTACTAGAGACACCACTCTAAAGATGACTGTATTAACAGCACACTAAGATTCACTGAGACTCATGAAGTATATTAACCTCCTCTCTTATACTGTTGTATTACATAGATGCTTCTCCAAGACTACAGAGTTCCAAATGTATGTGACAGAGTCACTTTAGCTGTCAGACTTAATTTCTTATGTTACATGAGTATATAGTCTTTCTGAACTAAGAAACACCTCTCCTTGCTGAAATGCTTTCATAGCAGTTTGTAATAGAATCAAGAGTTCTTTGTTAAGTACCATTACATAGATGGGCGTTACAAAACTGTTGGCTATTAATATGGCTTCAGATAAGATTTAGAAAATTATCAATGTCTTTAGTTTTGTTTTTGTTTTCTTTTTTGTTATATTAATATGTACTTATTTATTTTTATTTTGTGAGGTTGTTTGGGTTATGATTCAGCTTAGAAATCTTCCTTATTATCTGAACTTATTACATTTGTTGAATTGGTTTGTAAGCCATATTTTAATATGTCTTTTGTCTCCTCAAACATGGTTTTTATTTGTGATTTCTTAACAAGTTTTTTCTCTTGCCTCTCTTCCTATCAGTTTTCTCATTAGACTTATTATTAGTTGTGTAGATTGGATTTCTTGTGTCTAGAGAGGGGAAAAATGGTTTCAGCTTGTCCCTTTCCTTGAATTGGGATTTTAAAAATTCAACCCACAATTTAATTCATACAAAAATATGAAGCATATGTTATTCTTTGTATAATAAATTATAGCTTGTAGCACTCAAAATAGAAGGTGTTTTGTTGATGAACATTCACAACATAGAATAATCTTCAGTGCCTTCTAAATATAATACATATAAGAAAATGTCATGCTCTTACTTTTAGCATCATGTCTCTATGTATAAATTATTATTTTGTGAGTTAAATGCCTGAAATAGGGATAATTCATCTGCTTTTCATTTAATCTCTGCTTTTAATACTTAGGAATATTTATTAATATTTTCTATATAGGATGATTATTCATATTAGTGACTTTTAGGTTCATTACTCTAGTCATATAACATGTGCAATGATATTTTCCTATGTTCTTATCAAAAGAGCATATAATTTTTGCCTTGCTTTTCTCTTATATAAGCTAAATATGAAGATCCTACCTACATAAAACCTGGGGGAAATACGTTAAGTAAAGTAAGACAGGTCCAGAGAGACAAAGAATGCATGTTTTAAGTGAAACACAGTACATTCAAGGAAGATCTCAAATAGTATAATTCCGTAGAAAGGCAAGGTAAAAATTTACCATTATCAAGACCAGGAAGCAGGTACCTGATGGTGTGAGGTGGGGTCAAGGGTTGAGAGGTAAAGGAATGAAGAATGGGAAAAGGAGTCAAAAATTTACTGTATATCCTGCAAAATTAAGAATGATTGCAAGGGGAGAAATGGATGAGAATGTTGAAAAGGGTGACATTAACCAAGATGCATTATATTCATGAGCTTTACTGTTGAATGGCACTCCTTTGAACAGCTATTTAAGATAATAATACGTATAAGATAAAATATGAAGAGACATACATGTGCATTCATTTTCTGAGCTCCAACACTTAAATTTTAGTGAATGAAAAATAAAGAGTGTTCTATTGGCAAATAACACAAGTATGATTTTTTATATGTAAGCCACAAAAGTTTTATAACATATAAATCTATCAAAGAGAAAATATGAATAATTATAGATTCCTTTAATGGTTGGTATCCCAGACTAACCTATATTGTCCCTCATTTTATTTCAATATATTTTAATATAGTTCATATTGATTTTCATAGTTGCGAGGCAGAAAGGGAAAACTCAGAGAATTGAAATCCATTTTCTCAAAGATTTTGTAGGAATTAAGATTCAGATTCATTGAAGATACACTAATTAACTTGTTATTAAACCCTTGTTTTATATATATATATATATATATATATATATACATACATACTATATATATTTACTATATATAAAGAAAATAATGTATATACAATATATAAAGAAAATACTATATATAAAGAAAATATTTTTTGATGTGCATACACATAAATATTTACTTGTTTAAGAAAGGAAATATTAGTTAATATGTGATATATACATATATAAAATACAATTAAAAATTGTAAATAGTGAAGGATATAAGGTTTTGCATTCTTAGGAGAAATGAAATCCAGTGGTCATGTTAAAGTATCTATATGTCTATTCTCTATTTTCCTTTAAAATTTTTCATTAAATATATGTCATGGTGAATATCATTCAGCTTTAAGGTAACAACAGTTGATCATGATTTTTAAAATATATAATTAAAACTAACTTACTCCTTGTAAGACAAGGTTGAACAAAATAATTACACCACTTACTAGTCTTTTTTCAGTTCAACTTCACAAAGTACAGAAATGCAATGACCTATAAAACCATGAAGTAGTTTTTGCAAAAGTTAAATTAGGTCCCTTCACATTCCAGTTGAGTCAGTTAACATCATGTAGAGTTTATGTTCTTTTGTCCTGGAATGTTATCTGAGGCCATGTTAAAACACTGATAATCAAGAATTTTGTTGTCTCAGAACATAACTTTGGGGACTCAAATATTTATTCTTAAGCAAGAAAGGACACTGATCAAGTCAAAAGCTTGTAGCCCACAATTTGAGGTTAATGTAATATACTTTATTCTATCTGCTATATTTTATTCCTATGGATAGTATTTCCTAAAGTGTAAGCATGACATAAGAATAAATGACTCCAGGAATAAAACAAAATAACATATGTGAAATTGTATTCATCTTTCTTAAAAGATGTATCCACCCAAACTTCTATGATTACAGTTCTGACTTGAAAAAACCCAAAAAACAAAAACCTCTATTGTAGTATAGACATTGTCAGTTTTTTTTTTAATGTGTTTGTAATGATGTGAAGTTACTGTCAAACAAGATTACTGCTTCTATATATTTTCCTCATACTAATTTTCAAAGAAAACTATTCTACAAATATGGGTCATTGACCTAAGGATTCCTTTCGCAGGTCTAAACATGAAATAATCTGACAGGGAGACATAAGATCTTCTGACTTCAAATCTCATATCTCTTCCTCTCACTCTGCATTCATTTGATAG
Source organism: Dipodomys spectabilis (assembly GCF_019054845.1). Lineage (NCBI taxonomy): Eukaryota > Metazoa > Chordata > Mammalia > Rodentia > Heteromyidae > Dipodomys > Dipodomys spectabilis. Next base: position 16,807,192 of record NW_024870709.1, read on the forward strand.
GCAGAACTCAGGGATTTATAACTGGATGCTAAATAAAATGAAGGAAAAATTCATTGTGTGTCAATGTCAGACTTATACAAATAATGATTTAACTTTCCACAATTAAATAAGTTTTTTTTATTTTAATACTTGTTTCTTTTTTTATTGTGAAAATACCATACAGAGAGGTTAAATTACAAGGGCAAGGTAATGAGTACATTTCTTATCAAGCATTGTTGCCTCCTACTTTGTTTCCCTTCCCATCCCTTCCCATCTCCCCCACCCCACCGTCCTTCTCCTCCTTCTCCTCCTGTTAAATAACTTTTATAATAGATTATTTTTTGTGAATTTTATATAAATTTTCAAAGATGTGTTGTATTCATAAATTGGCATGCTGAAGTAAAACCCTTGGTATGACTACTTAAAGATAAGAAAAGTTGTATGAATAGAACAATTTAATGACCATTATATGAACAATATCCCGAGTGGATTATGTAGGTGACAAATTATTTATTTCTAAAATATCTAACAGGAACTCAGTTGCTGAGATATAGAATTAAAATTTTATTGCTTCAAAGATTCAAATATTTTTACAAGTATATCCATATATAATTAATAGCACAAATATTTATTTATTTATTCATTCATTCATGTTGGTTACAGGACTTGAAATCAGAGCCTGGGTGCTGTCCTGAAGCTGCTTTACTCAAGGCTAGTGCTCTACCACGTTGAGCTATAACTTCACTTCCAGTTTTTGGGTGCCTAGTTGGAGATAATATTCTCCCTGACTTAGCTGCCCCAGCTGGCTTTGAGCTACACTCCTCAGATCTCAGCCTTCTGAGTAGCTAAGATTACAGGCGAAAGCCACCAGTGCCTGGCTGAATAGTAGGTTGTGTTTATTTTTGTTTGTTTGTTTGTTTTCCCCTTTTATTCAGAACTATTACAAGAAAATTGAAAACACACATTTCTAATTATTTTATTTCTATTTACATTGATAGTTTATCAAACATTGAGATTAGTACATCTCATAGCTTTGTATTTTTTCAAATTATGGTAATTTTCCTTTATGTATGTACTGCCAATGCTCATGATTTATTATACTAAATTGAATTGTAAGAAAAATTGAAAACCAAATGCATCAGTGAAGCGTGTCTTCTATGTGTACCCCAAAAGGCAATATACCAAAAATTGTAACAGTTACTGGAAACATCCTTAATTGAATACAACAGATGCCTAGAGGGAATTGAGCAATACATTCTTTATTTTTCAAAGCTGGCAAGTCTTTTAAGAAGCATTGCCTTTTAAACCTAGTTGAAGCAATGGTAGAAAGACAACTATACTCTGTGTTAACCTACTTCATTGAAAATGGAGATATGTGGTCTTATTTTAAAGACATTATTGTAGAAACTACATCAAAAATGTTTCTTATAAGCAACTATTATAAGCACTAATATTCTTGAATTTATGATAATAAGACTAAGGAAAGGTAGGCACTAGTTCTTTTTGATTTCTTTCTCTTAGTGCATATCTTTTTCTACTTAATGTCTTGATATTGTTAATGCCTTTTATGAAGGTATATAGACAGAATAGCAAAAGTCTTATTGGAATAATTTTGTGCTATAAACATAATTGTCTTTTAATAATCATGTGTGCTCTTTTATAGTCTGTAGTACATTTTACTTTTAATATTTATAAATTTATAAATGAGGGAAACATTCTTTTGAAAGGTGTAATTATTTATATTTGAAAATCAGAATATAAGACTAATACTTTTAGCAAATTTATTTTAATCCAGAAAATCCATAGATTTTCACCTAGACGTTGGCCTTATCCTCTAAGGAACATCATGCATTATCAGTTTCAGTAAGGTTATTAATAACTCTCAGTGTAGTATACTATATCAGAGGAAAAATAGTTTTGAATCCAGATCTGCTAACATTTTTACAAAATTAGTTTTAACTTGAACATAATTCTCAATAATAAAATTATCTACCCACAATTTCATCTCTATAAAAAGACTCAGTATATACAGAATATTTTATCCTTCATATCATGTTTTATTATACTATTAAGATAATCATAACATTTTAAAGGAGACTAAAATCGAGAATATATGCTCCTTGAACCTATGGTTTGCAAGAGGCAATATGTTAATTTACAAAGACTTATGATATTATCTTCACTAGGATTGTCTGAATTGGGTATTATTTCCACATCACTTATATAGAATCTTAATATCAGAAAAGTTAGGCATGTTGTCACATCTATACAAATGACACATTGCAGAGGTAGGTTTTATAATCGATGCAGTAGTTGTAGTTAACTTTGTTTTTTGCACTAACCCATATGTATGTGGTAGAAACATTTTTTCCTAAATTCAGTTTCTCAACATAGGAGGTATCAGTCATGATAGTAAACATGTATCAGCTGTCACACTTAAGGAAGATATTTATTTTTCATTTTTTGGTGTTAGTCCTAGGAGTTGAACTCCGGGCCTGGGTGCTGTTTCTGAGCTTTTACTTTTCTTTTTTCTCTTTCTTTCTTTTTCTTTCTTTCTTTCTTTCTTTCTTTCTTTCTTTCTTTCTTTCTTTCTTTCTTTCTTTCTTTCTTTCTTTCTTTCTTTCTTTCTTTCTTTCTTTCTTTCTTTCTTTCTTTCTTTTTCTTTTTTGTGGTCCTGGGTTTCAACTTGGCCTGGGTGCTGTCCCTGAGCCTCTTTGTGCTCAAGGCTAGAACTCTACCAGTTGAGTCATAGCACCACTTCTGGATTTTTTCTGAGCAGTAAATTGGAGATAAAAGACTCATGGATTTGATAGCTGGGCTGGCTTTGAACTGTGATCCTATCTCAGCCTCTTGAGTAGCTAGAACTACAGGTGTGAGCCCCCAGTGTCTGGCTGACTTCCACGTGTTTGCTCCGTATGGGGAGATAAGAATCTCATGGAATTTCCTACTAAGGCTAGCTTTGAACCAACCTCCTCAGATCTTAACCTTCTATGTAACTAGGATTACAGTTGTGAGCTATTGATATCCTTTTAAATAAAGATGTCCTTTTATTTTATTTGATATTCCTAGAACCATATGTATAGAATATTTTCATTTTAAAACTAATGAAAATGTAGATAAGAAAATGCATATTATTTACCCAATTATAGGAATTCTCATCAATAACCTTAAATAACAATGTACTTGATTTTGAAATCTTTAAAAGATCATACTCCTGTGAGATATTTGGGCTCCTCTGTTAATTGACAATTAAAGGAAATGTGTACTTTGGTATATGCATGGAAGAAATAGAAATGTATTTGTATTAGATACAAGATTACAATCCCATTACCTTATGAGCAGGTATATATTTTTTCTACTAACAGTATGAAAACGCAAGAAATTAAGTAACAAGCTGAAATGGTCTGCCACTAATTTTTATTCCACACCTATCATAAATTTGTCATCTTAGCTTTAAAAACACCCCAACATTGTTTTTTCCTATTCTTAGAATGTGTCATTTATTAATTGGGCATTCTAATTTATTCATATAAATGTTTTAATGTTTTCCCTTTCTTTCTGTCTTTCTTTCTTTCTTTCTCTTTCTCCATTTGTAGATTTTAGAATAAAAATTTGCAACTTGTTAGCTCTCTGAAGGGCAGACAATGTTTTAGAACTTTTAATGAAAAAACTGATTTTTTTTTCTCTCACTCTTTTGGCTCTGAAATTGAATTTGGTTTAGAATAGTTTTCTGTTTTATTATTTTTCTATATATTTTGTAGCAACAAACCAATTACATTTAATCACTTTGGTCCTTTACTAACTGAATTATTCATGCTCAACATTTCATCAATTCAAAAATATCTAAGTAGAAAAACATATTACATTTTTTTAAAATTTTCTGTTATATATGTCTTGGGTTGGACCAATGGTCTGGCTCATATGACTTTCTCAAGTCATCTTTACTTGGAATGATGAGATATATAAATTCTTGATTTGCTTTGATAAATTTGAGAAAATAGGAAAGGGGATATCCTTTTTGTATATAGCTTGTATATATCAGATGTGGCCAAGGCCATTCATGTAATGATTTTCTCAGTACCAGCCCTTCCTCAACCTATCCATTAGACTACAAATACTTGTAGTGTTCGCTCTGGTTCATAATGCCCTACTACTGCACTGGGACACTAGGAGAAATTAAGTTTGAAGCATGGCCTGTTTGATAGGAATCATGTGACCCTATCCAAGCTAGGGGCTATGGAATAATATGGAACTGAAAATATTTAGATCATGTAATAAGAGGAAAACAGCTTCTCCTTTGTATATTTTGTTCACATCCTGTAGAAAAAGGATACCCAGAGACTTTCCAGCCAGCCCTTGCCTGGAGTCAGGAGATTGTCAGTAAGAGTAGGGCTTAAACCATGAAGCAATGATCAGTTCTCAAACCACCCTGGCCATACCCACTTCATCTTGTTGAGCACTGTAGTCTTCTGTTCGTGCATTCTACTTAGCTGTCACTACCGAGAAATTCCACACCCACCTTCCATATTTCACACAACTGTAGTCATCTGTTGCAGTATTGATACCACAGAGCCTACCTATAGCTAATAAGATACTGATGAATCACAAAATAAAACAAAAACACAACCAAACAATGGAAGTGGGTCTTCACTATTGTGATTTTGAAGAGGAATGTTTATTTATGAGTGATATTTGGTAGGTTTTTATTTTGGGAACTGTCATTATAAAATTACCAAATTCTATCATTTTCAGCCTGCTCAGTTATCTTCAAACTGTGGTAGTTTGCTCTCTGAAACCTTTTATTGTCATCAAATTGAAACCTCGCCTTAAATCTGCTCATGAGGTGTGTTTTTATTAAAAGTCTGATGCTGATATTCATATTCCTTCACTTTTCTTTTTTTCATTTTTGTTCATAACTAAGACTTGAACCCAAGACCTGACACTTTTTCTCATTGGTTTATGTTCTACCAAATGAGCCATGCCTCCAACCCTACATTCCTTTAATTTTTCCATCATCTGCAGTATTCAAGTTGATGCATTAATGAGATTCTTTGCCCCATCCACACTCATCCACACTGAGCCTCAAGCTACTGAAGATTTCGTATTTTAACTTACAAGAATGCTCACACATTTTACTCCATCCTATTTTAACAGTCACATCTATAGATAATTTCTCAGGAAATTCTTTTTTGTTGTTGTTGTTGCTCATGGGGCTTGAACTCTGGGCCTGGACACTGTCCCTCAGCTCTTCAGCTCAAGGCGAGTGCACTACTACTTGAGCCACAGCATCACTTCTGGTTTTCTGAGTGGTTTATTGGAGGTAAGAGTCTCACAGATTTCCTGCCATGGCTGGCGTTGAACCACGATCCTCAGATCTCAGCCTCCTGAGTAGCTAGGATTACAAGCTTTCTCAGGAAATTCTTATTTCTAATACTACTATATATCAAATACCTTAAGTAGCAAGATATATGATGTGACTATTTACCTCATTATCACTGCTTATTTCATCTGTTTGGTTAGTTGCTTCATCATATCTTTCTCGCTCAACCTATCCTACTTTAAGTTCCTATGTGAGACTATCTAGATTGTATGGTAAAACAATTCCACTGCACTGTCTATAAACATCCCTACTTCCTTGTTCTCTTGTTCTCATCCTTTGCTATGGTCCTGGTGGATGATCCTTGGCAGCATTTCTCTACACAGCTAAATAAAATGATAAGCCATATAAATTATGATACTTATCTGTCAGTGGTTTCCATCTTTAGCTGTTTATTATTTTTCACTGTTGATAATTGACTTCTTTTCAAATTGCTAATCAAAATCATTTTCATCCCCCTTAACTTCTGTGCCTATCATCTGTTCTTCCAATAAGTAAAAAAGAAAAAAATGTTACAGTGTACTCTAATTAACTGTACAAATACAAACCTTTTGAATATGATTTTTCTTGGTTTCCTCTGACTTTCTATTTAGTTCATGTGACTGTGCTTAAACTTGTATATCTATTTATATTATTTCATCCCAGAGAAAGAGAACTCCGTTTATAGCCCATTTCCTTTCCAGACAAGTTGTCAGTATCAGCTCACCTAATTCTCCCCTGTCTTCCATTTGTGTATTAATCTTTTTATGCAACCCTTTCAATTACACCACGAGGAAAATCCCACCTTTCAAATCTAAATATCAAGCTGGGTGCCTGTGGCTCACCCTGTGATCCAGGAAGCTGAGATCTGAGGATCACAGTTTGAAATAAGCCTGGACATCAAATTATGCACCAAAAAAACAAAAACCAAAACAAAAACAAAAAAACCAGAATCTAAAATGTCTCTACAACATGTAAGTTACAGCAGAAACAGATGGCTTACTAAAGTTAGTTATTTTAACTATTTACAGAAGTATAGACAGAGCAGAAAGAAAGCAGAAAGAGAAGTAATATTCCCAGTGTTTAGTAACTATTGGGTGCTTTTTATATAATGGAGAAAGATGGATTTGGAAGTTGGTATGGGTGCCGGAGCCAAGGACAATGTCACATGAAAGGATTAATTTGAATAGAGGCTACAAGCCTTGGTTGGTGGACACAGCCACTATCTCACTACCAGAAGTTACTGAACTCTCTTTGCCTTCACTCATCTCTTTTCTGTATCCCACTGTCAGCCCAGAAGACTACCAACCCACAAGGCATCCCAGTGAGCTAGCATGTGAGTCTCATAGGTCACAAATCAGGTTAGAAAAGGGTGGACAATGACTAAATATATGAAAATGAAAGATATTCACCATATGTTGATTTTTTGTTACCTTCTCACCTCTCCAGGAAATCAATGAGCCCTGGAAGAGAAGATAAACTTTTAAGAACTGATTGAGAAACAGAACATGTACCCATATCAACATTGTTTTCTTTTAAAGTTTTTGAAATCAACTTTTACTTATCCATATAAAAGTTTATTTTCTGATTTCAATCCACTAATTAATCACTTCATACACTATTTCCTATAAAAGAATTGATGTCACCAGCATATACATATTTTCACTCCCTAGTCCTGTGTGTATTCTTTTATGTAAAACAACAATGTTGAAAGTTTTGTGGTTATCATTTTTGTCCATTCTCGGCACTTGGTTATTGTCATCATTGCATGTTTTTTGATTTTATGCTTGTAATGATTTTTCTAATGATCAAAGTTATAGTAATTTAATTGTCTGAGGTACAAGTAAATAATTATCTATAGTCAAAATGAAAATCAAGTTTCTAGAAGCTCAGTAGTTGCAAAGACTGTCTTTTATCTAGTGTTATATAAATTGGACACATAAACCTGGAAACAGAGTCATATAGATGACTTGGGCTCAAAAGACAACTCAAGAGAATTAATTCACAGACAGAGGGCTACACTGTCATTTGGGAAAATCAGCCACTTATTTCTTTAGTGCCTTTATGCAAAGTATAGACATGGAAAGTTAGTCATGGACACTTAATATCAAATGAGACAAAGTTATCTTAAATTACACCTGTAAAATATTCCAAAATTGTCGAGTTTTAAGGGAAAAGGTGAATGAAGAAAAAAATTGAAGTGCAATGGTTTTGAACTGCAATATTTTCGATCTACTGCTTATTTTTCTCTCAGAATTGTTGGTCAATAACTTATACATTACAATAAGGTATTTTGAATCTCTCTTTTTTAGTTACCTGAGAAATCTTCAGGTATTGAGAATGGTAGTGCTGTTATCTTAGTTAAGTTGTTCATACAAACTACCATCCTTGATTTTAAGAATAGATTTTCCTTAAATCATTTCATTTACCATATATTATTTGGACCTTGTGACCTGAATTTCTTTGGTAAACATAGTATAATGGACTAAACACATGCTTTGAACTCTTGCTGTCCATTTATTGCAAGACTCCACATTCAACTTGTGATAGATAGCAATTGTGAGAAACTAACATTATTTATTGTTAGTAATTGTTGTCTTTATTCCTCTTACACTGGGAATTTTTAAATATATGTTTTTGCTATTTTTGTAATTTAAAAAAAATCTATGTGAAAAGACCAATGACCAAAAATTTTCTCCTTCATTTAAATCTGTCAAGAAGGAATACCTTGGTTTTGTTTTCATTGAAGCTAAATGGAAACATACATGTCTGCTTTTTATGCCATCCATTTTATTTCTTGAGGTGATAAAGTCATGTAGTTTTCACAAAAAAGTGTGATTGACTAGCTATGAAGACAATATGCTCTATGTGTCAACAGTAATTAAAAAAGTAGTTTTATTCCCTAGGTGCACACATGCATTTCACACTTCCCTGATTGGAGTTTTGCTCCCAAGGTACTCATTGAATGGAAGCTTAAAGTTTATTTTTAGGTAGTTTCTTTGTGCTTTACTCATTTCCTTTCAAATTCTTAGAGATAGGTAAATGTAAATGCAAAATGAACCAATTTGGAGTACCCTTGATAAAGTTGTTAGGTTTGTTGCAATATTATCTGGACAAGAATTACTTTCTTTACATATGAAAAATACAGAACATAGAATTTTCCCAGAATCACTTTTATTGTAATTTCCTTTATTTGATGATGAAAGTATAATGGGTGGAAGTAGCATACATTGTAAAATAAAATGATAGGGACTAAGTTACCTAGGAAACCTTGCTCCCTATTGAGAAAGAAATGAGACCCAAGAACTAGAGAGAAGAGATTTGAGGAAATGTTTAGAGCATATTAAGCTTACACAAATACATGTTTCTCATGTATGAGAAAAGGAGATGATAAATATATCTGAATCGAAAAGAGACATGACAAAAGTGATTAGGAATCCATAAACATCAGGAATTTTATCTAAGAGAAGGCTTATTGGTCTATCAATGTCTGTCATCATTTGCATGTTCTTTCTATGAAATGGTAATAAAATGGTAATATTGCTTTCTCTAATATTTCTTTGCATTATATACGTATATGCTGTGTGTGTTTGTGTGTGTGTGTATGTAACTACATCTCCCCAATAATTCATTCTAGCAATATTTTTCTGGGAATACACACACTCACACACATACACACACTCACACATTGCTTTAAATAAACAAATTTATTCAATACATAAAAACTATTATTTTTAACTCCCTAATGCATGACAAGCAAAGTGTTGAACATTTTTCCAGATAAATACTATTCATCATTTTAATATTGAAGGCCTTGGTGCTGGGAAGGTGCCTTAGTGGTAGAGCACTTGCCTTGCATGCTCGAGGCCCTGGATTCGATTCCTTAGCACCACATAAGAAAAAAGCCGGAAGTGGCTCTCTGGCTCAAGGCTGTGCTAGCCTTGAGCTGAAGAGCTTAGGGACAGCGCCCAGGCCCAGAGTTCAGGCCCCACGACTGGACCCAAAAAAAAAAAAATTGAAGGCCTTGTTTCATGCTAATTTGAAAATCGTACAAGAAGATAAATTTACTTGCAAATAATAAAATAATGAATGAAGAAAAAATTGTTTCAGTTCTTATAGTTCTTTGTAAATTCTTACAATTCTTGGACAAAGTTTTTTTGTTGTTTGTTTTGTTTGTTGTTCATTCTGTTTTAGTCAGTGTTTTTCCTTCTAGTCTTGACAACCCCAGCATAATGCATAAAATCTCTTAAACACCCAGAAGTGGTATTTGGGTGGAGGGTAACATTGATCATGCTTCATAAACTGCTTTCTACAACGGCAACTCCCTTGTCCAACTACTTAAATGTAATATTTTTTCTTTTCTTTTTTGTTGGTTATACTTGAACTTAGGGCCTGGGGTGCTGTCTCTGAGCTCTTTTGTTCAAGGTAAACACTCTACCACTCTGAGCCACAGCTCAACTTTTGGTCTTTTTGAGGAGTTAATTGGAGGTACCAGTATAACGGGGACTTTACTGCCCAGGCTGGCAGATCTCGGCCTCCTGAGTGGATGATAAGTGTGAATTACTAGCACCTGGAAACACACACACACACACACACACACACACACACACACACACACACATCAAGCCTGTAATCCTAGCTACTCAGGAGGCTGAGATTTGAGGATAGCATTCAAAGCCAGCCCAGGCAGGAAAGTCTATGCGACTCTTATCTCCAATAAACTACTAGAAAACCAGAAGTGGCGCTGTGGCTCAAGTGGTAGAGCCCTGGCTAAATAGCTGAGGGACAGCGCCCAAGCCAAGTTCAAGCCCCATGACCGACCAAAAAATAATACTAAGGCAAAGGGTAAACCAATACAACAGCAATACTCACAAGACACTAAGTTAGAAATTAATTTTATAACTTGGGAGGAGGTAAGTGGGGGTGGAGGGAAAGTGTGACAAGAAATGTACTCATCACCTTACTTATGTAACTGTAACCCCTCTCTTCAGCATTTTACAGTAAAATTAAATTTAAAAAATAATTAAGGATAAAAAAGGAGCAACCTGGAGAAAAGCATTGTAATTTCAACTGGAAATACACATTAACAAAACAATTGTGAACAATGTAGTTTGAAAACAGCAGAGACAAACTTTAACTCATTGTAAGCGATTGGTTCATTCCTTAGGAGGAAATAACTTTAGGATCTTAAGAGTATGTGTAAGTTGTAAAGTCTTTTCTTCCAAAAAGAGAGGTGTAGTTACATATAGGTTATTTAGATGTTCTCAGTTTAGGAACTTCTTTCTTAACAAGAATGGAAAGACTTGGAAAAAATATATTAACAAATAAACAGGTTACATGGTTTCCTTTATTTGCAATAGCTAGTACATGTCTAGGAAAAGCAGTAAAGTTCAAAAGCTATCTAAATATGACCAGATAAGATGATGTTAAGTGAAATGAACCCCAAGATAGGGACACAAGTGGTTTTTTTTCTTTCTTGCTATTGTTTCTAAGTATTTATAATGTACCATGTGATTTTTTTTGTTTCTTTGTATGTTCCTTCCCCAAGGTACAACCCCTGTTTTCACTGTATTTGATGTGGGACCCTGCATCTTGTATATACACTTCTCTAATTTGGGGAGTGGAAGGGAAATGCTTAAGTAGGGATACATATTGACCCATTGTAGCAATGAGATGAACAAGACACTATGTTGAAAAATGAACTTTACAATTTAGGCAAGGGGGGAGGGAGTGTAGTTTTGGGGGTGGTAGGGAAAGGATGATAGGGAAAAACAAAGGAAGAGGTAACAATAAGTTTAACCCCTCTGTACAGTATTTTTACAATTAAAAAGTATTTTTAAAAAATCTTATGAAAGATTTTGAGGGTAACTACATTCCACTATGGAATAACTTTTCCTTTTTGCAAATCCATAGTATGGGAATGGTTTTGAGCTATAATTCTACTTTACTGTCATTGTAGGTCATACAAAGATTAGTATGGATAGCTTTTGCTCATCTTCTTCATCTATTTTCCTGCTGCTTGCTCTCTGATTCATAGTTTCCTCTTTAAACAGTGTGAATGTAGATTTTCTAGATGAATGGTAGAGTAAAATCTAAAGGATGATAACTGCTTCTATATGGAGTTGTCCACAGTTCATTCTTGAAAAGACAAGCTGAAGGTCTATACTAAAGACCTACTGTGCTACTCTTGCCTTTTCTATTTCTGTTCTTAGTTGCTTTGTACAAAAATATGCTTTATTCCTGTTCAAATACTGCAGGAGATACAATGATCCTTTGTTACCCTATTTCAAATAATCTTTTTAGAGGCAAGGGGGGTAGGCATATCCATCCTTCTCAGGCTCTTTAAAAGAATGCCAGTTAGCTTGACTGCATGGCAGACCTATCTCCCTTACTAAGAAGGGATTTTTTTTAAAGTATTTGTTCCAAATTTATCAGATTACGTCATATATGCTTGGAAAGAATCTTTTCTAGGAAGTTTGTGGCTTAAAAAATGTAAATACTCATTTTCTCTGTATTTGAGAATGTTGTTTTCGTACTTAGAAGTGAATTTTGAATCCTATCCTCATTTTGGTTTCTTTTTTTTTTTCTTTGCTTGTTTGCTTGCTCTCATTCTCTTTTCTTCATTCTCTCTTTCCCTTCCTTCCCTTCCTTCCCTTCTCTTCCCTTCCCTTCTCTTCCCTTTCCTCCCTCCCTCCCCTCCTCTCCCCTCCCCTCCCCCTCCCCTGCTTCTGTTCTTTCCTTCCTTCCCTCCTTCCCTCCTTCCTTCCTTCCTTCCTTCCTTCCTTCCTTCCTTCCTTCCTTCCTTCCTTCCTTCCTTCCTTCCTTCCTCCCTCCTTTTTTCCTTCTTTCTTCCTTTCCTTAATTTTAGCTTCCTTAGGTGCTTTAATTTTTTTCCTTTTCCATTTCAATCAATTTATTAATTACAACAGTATTTATTGGTCTTATGCTGTCACTAGTGTTCTGAAACTAATGAAATTAAGTAGAATTCTAATTGGCAAGGCCTGAAGAATAGCACTTTCCTTTAATTTCTTCATATAAAACTGAAGGGTGTTTACACCTATCACCTTATTATGCAAAATTAAGTAAGACAAATACAGTTTGCATATCTCTTACCACATCCTAGAACCTAACACACCTAACATTCTTTTACAGATTTATTCATTTTACTGCATCTTATATTGTGTCCTACATGCATGCAGGGATAACTAGATAATACTGAATTTAGGAGAGTTTGTGTTTTTTTTTTTCCATTTATTTATATTTTGGTCGTGGGGCTTGAACTCTGGGCCTGGGTGCTGTCCCTCAACTCTTCAGCTCAAGGCGAGTGCTCTACCACATGAGCCACAGCACCACTTTTGGCTTTTTCTGCTTATGTGGTGCTAAGGAATCGAACTCAGGGCCTCAGGCATGCAAGGCAAGTGCTCTACCACTGAGCTATCTTCCCAGCCTGAGTTTGTGTTTTTTTTAACATATATTTTTATTGTAAAGATACTGTACAGAGGGGTTACAGTTACATGAACAAGGCAATATGGAGCATTGTTAACACCCTCCCTTATTTTTCCTCTACCATCCCTTTCCTCCCCACCTCCCAACAACTTTTTTTTTAAATTTTAATTTTTTTATTGTGAAACTACTGTAGAGAGGGGTTACAATTACATGGGCAAGATAATGAGTACATTTCTTATCAAGCATTGTAGCCTCCTCCTTTGTTTCTCCTTCCCATCCCTTTCCATCCTCCCTCTAACCCCCCAAACAATTCTCCCCACCCCTCCACCAAAGTTGTAAAGTTCATTTTCGACATAAAGACTTGTACTTCTCATTGTTGCAATGGGTCCACCTGTATCCTTATTTAAACAACTTGTTTTTCCCCTTCCCCTCCATAAATTATACCGACATCAAATACAGTGAAAGCAGGGGTTATACTGTGGGGAGGGATATACAAAGCAACAAAGAAATAATCTTATAAATGTGTTAGAAACAATCGCATGAAAGAAAAAAAAACATTTGAAATATCTAGTATATGTCTGAGTCAAGCAGAAAAGGTCAGATAAGGTGATGTTAGGGAAATGAACCCTAAGATATGTATTCAAATGTGTTTTTTTCTGTCAGGAGAATTTGTTTTTATAAATAATAAACTCATGGGGTTTGATGTGGAATCTAGCAAATATTCACTTTATTATATCAAGCCTAAAATGTTTCTCTGGCATTGGTGGAAGTCAGACCTCATTGTGTAGGAGCAGAAGTATAGAAATTACAAATTCCTGAGCCAATAGTCTTTATCATTTACTAGCACAGAACTTTGTTCTACCCGATGAGCTTATTACAATGAACACATCAACTCCTTTTAATATATATATATATATATATATATATATATATATATATATATATATATATATATATATATATATATATATATATATTTGTCAGGTGTGGGGCTTGAACTCTGGGGCCTTGAACTCTGGGCCTGAGTGCTGTCCCTCAGAGCTCCAGCGCCACTTCCAGTTTTCTGGTGGTATATTGGAGACAAGACTTTTCTGCCCAGGCTGGCTTTGAACTGAGATCTGCAGATCTCAGCCTCCTGAGTAGCTAGGATTACAGGCATGAACCACCAGTACCTGGATAATATCATTTTTTATGTTTAGTTCTGTTTTGTATAATTTTCACAAGAGAATAAATTCATCTGTACAGTGACAGAAAGAGATGGATGGGGGCAGGCGGAGTGACAGAAATAGAGAATAATGGATAATGAAGGCACGGGCCATTTTTTCAATGAAATATAATATAGTCATATTAATACAAAAGGAAAATGTCATGACAATTAGTGAAATATTTTTCTGTGACTTTTAAATGATCAAATTCCTGTAGTTTACACTTATTACTGAAGGGAGTAACTGAGTACACTTGTTCTGTCTTAATTATCTTTCCGTAAATCTTAAGTTGTAGGTTTAATACATGAATACATTTTCTAAATACATGAAATATGTAATACACAATAATGAAAATAAATATAAATTGTTCATAACCAAAATATATTTTGCCAATATTATAGTAAGTTTTGAGTATACAAAATGTTTTTGTTGTATTTGTTTGTTTTTGTGTGTGTGTGCCAGTCCTGGGGCTTGAACTCAGGGCCTAGGATCTATCCCTGAGTTTTTTACACAAGGTTAGCACTCTACCATTTGAATCACAGTTCTACTTCCAACTTTTTGATGGTTCATTATAAATAAGACTCTCACAGATTTTCTTGCCTGGGCTGAGATGGAACTGTGGATCTCAGATCTCATTCTTTTGAGCAACTAGGATTACAGGTATGAGCCCCTGTCTCCTGGTCTAACTATACAAATTTTCTTATCTTTCCCTGCCTTCTTTTAAACATATACCTTCCTATTATAATTACATCAATATTATCTTCCTAGAAGAAAAATTACAAAGGCAAGTAGCAAATGAGGAGGCCCATAAAAGAGCTTGTTCTATTTGGAATATTATTAGTATCTAGTTAATTGAAAATGTCAACCACTTAATTCTCCATACTAAGAACCCAGAGGCCCCATAGGTACCTACCTCTTCCTGCTAAATTTACCTGGGTATCAATCATAATAAAAGATTTTAAAAAATCACCCCCAAATATCTATGCAGCCCCAAGTTAATTTCCTCCTTATTGCTAATAATAAAATCAATAATGTCAGCCCTTGGGTTAATTTTAATTACATCAAATCTTCAGAGAGTATCAATGTAATTTTAAAATTTTGATTTCACTGAGAATAAAATTTAGTGAATTTTCACTTGACAAATATGAGAATAAATTATTGAATAGTTGCAGTTAAACAATAAGTCCTGGAACATTTCATGCAGTGGTTTTGAAAATAAAAGTGACCACTGTGTAGTGAAAACAGTATTTTCATTTTGCATGATTTCTCAACTTTTCATTTATATTTTAAAGAACTTGAGAAGCTGGTTGCCAGTGGCTCACGCCTGTAATCCTAGCTACTCAGAAGGCTGAGATCTGAGGATCTCGGTTCAAAGCCAACCAGGGCAGGAAAGTCCCTGAGACTCTGATCTCAATTAATCACTAGAAAACCGGAAGTGGTGCTGTGTCTCATGTGCTTACCTTGAGGTGAAGAGCATAGGATCAACCCCCAAGCCCAGAGTTCAAACCTCATCACCCACAAAAAAAAAAAAAAAAAGAACTTGAGAGTACTAAATACATAATTGTTGATAATGCAGGTTTCAGGTTTAGAAGCTGATCAGAGAATTGAATGTTTCAGGGTGCATCCTTCACGTAATTCATTTCCCCTTCCTTTTTAGGTTGTATGCTTATTAGTTTTTTTCAATCAACAATCTCTCCTTGTTCAGCTGCAGCTATTACCTGCAACTGAAGTGATAGAGTAGACTCATTAACGCAGATTAGTGTCTGCAAGTGAGCATCACCTACAGAAAGCACTTCTAATTTGCCTTTACCAAATAGTCTCTTGAGTGAAGAAAGGCCAAGGGGATAGGTAAAAGGGGAGAATTAAGCCACCACAAACAAATAAACAATAGGTTTAATCCTTTTCTACTCCAGTGTTTATAAAAATGCAGATTACCCACAGTCGTATAGATGTGCTCCCACACTGCATTCGGGTCATAGTGGCCGATGGCTGGAACACAAGCATAGTCGCAATGTTTAATAATAATGTACATTATATTATTTAGAAGCACAGTGGTGTATTGCATTCCACTAAGCTTTAAAAAAAATCTTCTGAGATGGCATGTTTTAGTATCAGAAAAGAAAATATTTGTGAGAAACTGTATGCAGGGAGTTTACATTCCACACATTTTATTACATGATGTAAGAAATAATATTACAAGAAGTTGGTGTGAAGTCAGAACCCATTGCACAAAATCAGATTTAAATATAGTATCATGTTTTAATCTATTTTTTGCCTTTGTCAAATTGACAGTCATCTTTTGTCTTGTAATTAAATCTCAGTTTGGACCCTCAGGCCTCTGAGACAAATTGGTTGTATTCTTCTATGTTAAACACTGACTTAATTCAGTTCAATCATTTAATTGTTCTTTCTTTAATTACTTAGTAGCTAAAACTAATAACTGGTTTTGTTTCTTTAAACTTATCTTGTAGCCTTGCCAAAGCAAATTGCTATATCTGATTTCATGAGCATGCCAAGTTGCTTAGCAACTTAAATCTGCCTTATATTTCATCTTTTTGCCTGCTCTTAAGTCTCTAAATTCTTATCAGGATGAATTTTTTTCCATTTTTTTATTATTCACAAAATGAATAGTTTGTTCTCTCTTGAATTTGTAGTCCTGTGTTTATGTGAGGTAACTGGTGTGAGAGAAAGTAAAAGAGTCAAAGAGACAGAATAAGAGAGTCGTAGAAATAGTTATCAAAGAACGTATTTATAGTATCCCATTCTTGTATTTCTTTGGCTTTTATTCCTTTTCTACTTTATGAAGTGATTTACTTTGTCCTGTTTTGTCTTGCAGGTATCAATGCTATGGTTTTGAACCTGAAAGAGTGGGGATTTAGTCATCTATCGTAGTC
Organism: Dipodomys spectabilis; assembly: GCF_019054845.1. NCBI lineage: Eukaryota > Metazoa > Chordata > Mammalia > Rodentia > Heteromyidae > Dipodomys > Dipodomys spectabilis. The sequence goes on from NW_024870709.1 coordinate 16,824,072, forward strand.
CCTGCACAATTTCATGCATAATTGGCATTCAGGCTCAGAAGACTCTTAAAACATATCCAATTCAGAGCCTTGTGTGGCTTTATCCCCAGAGAGAAATTATCCCTTTGGGAGGTTTGTCATATTTGGCAGGGAGAAAAAATGGTGTTACTATTTTGTACTTTTATTGTCATGGCAGACAGGCAGTGACTTTTCAGCCAGGTCCATAAGCTAATTGTAGAAATGATGGAAAATGTCAGAATTTAAAGGGGAAAAAAATGACAGTTGTCACTTTGCTTATTTCCTGCTATTTGCTGTAATAGGCACAAAACTATTAAGGAACATTTGAAGGAGAAAAAAAAAGATGTGTTTTGCACATATACTGAAGGGAAATGAGCTTTAAATATTGGTGTCCATTCCTTCAGAATATAACTACCCTACATTACCCTAGGAGTCACTCCTCTTCATCAGGCCCAAAAATAATTTCTTCATTGTCTCTTCATCTTCTTACACCCACTCTCATAAATACATATACAGTGGTGGCTACTTACCAATCAGGAAAAGAATGGCAATAGAAGAGTAATTTCCTGCTTTCCACTTGAGAAATAAACTTTGAAACTAGCTGTTATTTGTTTCAAATACAAAAGCAATTTTCTTATTAAAATTGAGTCATTGGTTTTACAACTATTTAGTCATTTGTATAAATTTTATTTTTTACATGGGTTTTAATTTTAAATATGGTCATAAAAGCCTAGCTTAATTAATGCAAAATTAGTTTTAGGTTCTGGTTTTGGAACTGTTTTTGACTTTTTTTATTTTTCCACTTTTATTTTCATTTCTTTTTAGAAGTACTGGAACATAGGACTAAGCCTTTTTTGACATGGTTTTATATTTTTTGCATCTCTAACAGTGGAAATTTTTCAAGGAAATTGTTTCTTCCCTATTTTTTTTTAAGAAAGGCTAGCAGTGAAAGTGTCTTTTTCCATGTACATCATAGCAGAATGGTTTCATAAAAATCAAGGAAAAGGGAAAAAATATATCATTTAAATAGGGATACAGGTGGACCCATTGTAACAATGAGATGTACAAGTCATTATGTTGAAAACGAACTTTACAACTTTGATGGGATGGGAGGAGGAGTTTTGGGTGGGGAGGTGGGGGGGAGTCTGGGAAGGGATGGAAGGGGAAACAAAGGAGGAGGCTACAATGCTTGATAAGAAATGTACTCATTATCTTGCCCATGTAATTGTAACCCCTCTGTACAGTATTTTCACAATAAAAAAAAAGTACTACCCATATTAACAGCAGCCCATGATGGTGGCATTCTCTTGGTAATTTGAGTAACTAAAGGAGACATTTAAGATGACCTCTACTCATCTTATCTTTTAGGAGGGACTTATAGCTAGGTCCAAATACCAAATAGTCACAGATAGTTAACAGTAGAGAGGTGGGGGGAGAAAATAAATATGTAAAACATGTTTTCTTTTTGGGATGTCTTACATGAGATTAAAACTCAAATAAATGTCTGGAATAGAGAGCTTGAATGACTTTTATAGAAGAAAACAATACTCATGGAATAAGTGACAAGACAAAAGGCTCCAAATTAGAGCCAGTTAACTGGGAGATGTCATTGGGAGATGTATGAGGTCTGGAAAGCTAGTGAAAGGTAGAATATTATTTTTGTGAGTTTCCTTGTGTGGTGGGTCTGTTGTAGCATCAATTCAAGTCCCCGATGACAACAGTTACTTCTTGTCCTGGTGTAGCAAAGATATTTTCCTTACAGTTTTGTGGTTTGTTGAAAAATGAAAAGAGCAGGTAAGATTGCAATTTCTGCAAATACTGTTTCTTAAAGGTCTTTGATCAAAAGGATATGTCAATCAAACTACTTTTCCATGGTATATAGTTAGCTCATTTGGATATGCTATATGCATAGAAGCCCACCCGGGTGCCATGTAGTTAACCCCAATCCCCTGTTACCATCTTTCTTTCCTAATCACTGATATTTATTGTTAACAAGACTGCGCAATGCCACTGGAATAAGCAATACTCCAATTATCTAACAGATAGCTCAATATTAATATAAGAGGACTATTTATGGATACTTCCAATTTCTAATTCATTGTGCACCAGAGAGAATCCGGACACTAAGCAAAAAATAGATCTTTTCTCCAAATTCATCTCATACCAAGAACCTGGACTATAAGTCTTCCTGTGTAGAGACTCACTATCAAAACAAGTGGTAGTTTGTCATTTTACTCCTCTCTGAACCCCAAAATTCTTGTGATCTGAGTAGGGGTGGGCTACAATTCCATTCTCTAACCACTACACTTTAGCCTCCTGATGACCACAACTTCTTTCCATACACAACATGGCAAAGTCTCCTGTTACAAAGACTGATTCTGAAGTTCATTTGTTGCCTAGGCATAAAAAATATTTTCTCATAGTGGAAAGCTGAGCAAAACATCTGGGATGCAGATCACATGATCACATCTATTCAGTGGTCACTGGAATTAATCACAAAAGAAGAGATAGAGCATGTGAGATTTAAAATATAATCCCTAAAGCAGTCAGGCTTTTCTGCTTGTTGATGATCTGGTATAGCACTGAGCAATGAAACTTGCTTCTGGCCAAGGATTTCAGGTCAGTTTTAAGTATCTATCCTCTCTCCACTATGAAGAAATCCATTCCAGAAAAAAAAATTAGCTGGGTTTGGATATCCTCTTTCTAAAATTGCATTCTCTCAACAGTGAAGATATCTTTGACATAGGATATTTTTCTTTCTTTGAGTTCCTGCCAAGTTCTTTTCTAAGCTAAGATATTACACTGTTTTACCTTTTAGGAAAGGCTTACCAATCAGACAAAGAGAGTTCCAGAAAAGAAACTTGCCAAGAAAAATCAGTGAAATTCTTGGGTAGATATTTGGCGACTATGCTAAGAAGATTCCTCTTCTCTCTATTTTTTTAATACAGAAGGAAGTTTTAGTATCTCTCTCTTTTTTTGATTTTTTTGGAAAGAAAGGCAACTGATGGAGAGTCAGCTTAGTGAATGGATCTGGATAAGAAGAAAACAAAATCCCTCAAACAGATATTTCTAACACTTTTCAAAAGTGTACCCATACAAAGACTGTCCTTTGATTCATTACAGCTGACACTGCGTACTGAGTCTGACACTTTCAGAAATGTCACCTTCATGCTACATGCCCTGGTGTGCATGGCATATTCTTTTAAAAGCAGCCCCATCTCTCATCATTAAACTGCTTTGTTTAAGACGATTCTCAGATGTCCATTGCTCTGTCACATCATTGAACTTGCTGGCTACACCTTTCCAATACTGAGTCACATACCAACTTTCAGTCACCTTATGTTAACTCAATGGGAAGTGGCAGAAATCTTAAAGAGCGACACGTTATTAATACAGCTCAATAAATATTTCAACTTTGCAATTCTTGTTTCCTTCTAGGGATTAGGTATAGAGGAACTTATCTGACAATATTATTTTCAGGAAAGTTACATAAAATAAAAATCCAACAGTAGGAAGTAGAATTTTCTATTCACATGAATCTCCAAAATAGGTCCAGTTTTTGGTCCAGCATGCTGGTACATTTCTTGCCTTATTTCTGTGCATCTTGCTATACACATGTCCTATTTTGCAATGCACACTATGTGCAGGGACATCTGTTCTAGTGTGAAAAATATTAAGAGCTAGATTCCTGCTTGTGTTTATCCCATCACACTTAAAACATATATTTTGTGTATTCTATAATTAGCTTATGGGTAGTCTGTATGTATATTTTATAAATACAAGTATACATATTTTGGAAAGATATGTAAACTCCCCTTTTTTGTTTCAAATATGTAATGAAATAAAAATACAAGCATAATGGATGCCCTATTTCAGATCTTTAATAAAGGGAGATGTTAAGAAGCATTCAATATTTTTCCATCTTTGCTCATAAAGCTTAAATACAGCTTCACTTTCATAAGAAATGTTTTCTCTTAAAAATGGTGTATTAGTAAAGGGTTTGTATCATTTCACTAAATACATTTCCATAATCTCTTGTTTCCTTTTTTTTTTTTTTTTGACTGTGGCTCTATTCAATAGCATTCCCTAATATCTATCTAATACATTTTGTGGTATCTTTTCCAAGTGCAGCAGTGTCCCAGAAGATTGAAAAATGGGGGAATAGAAGAAGCTAGGGCAGGTGGTTATGTTAATTAAAACTGTATTATCTGTGTGTTGATTATAAATAGTGGTTTATGCATTGGGAAGGTAGCAAACAATGTATACAAATCCCATTCCTGAGAGGTCTAATTATTTTTAAGGCAGTTTGATAATTCCGAATAGTCTGTCAGTCATAAGTCATACTTGTTCAATTGGCCTCTGGTGGTGATTTGTCTAAAATAGCCAAAGGACCTCATCATGCTGAACTATTCCAAATATATACATATATTCAGAGAAAGAAAACTTGTCCTTAGCTGTTATATTCCTAAATCCATTAGGGACTTCTTTTATTTTTATTTTTATTCTTTTAAAGATCCATTAATTCATTGTGACCCTAGGCATGGAAATTAACTATCATTTCCACAACTGACAGTAAAAACCCTTGGGGTCAATTATAGTTATTGGTCTGTTTTGTTGATTGTATCTTCTAAAGGATAAAGTACAGTGAGTTGCCAATACATAGTTATAATTACATTTTCCAGCCTGTAAGCATCTACTAATTAGTAGTAAAATGCAAATTTGCCTTATCTCTAAGAGAATAAATCAAAACAAAACAAATTTACAGAGAATTATAATTTTAGAATAGCATCTTTAAGTCTTCTTGCTCTGGGACAATTAAAAATTACTAAATATAACTGAAAAAAATAAAATTAATACAGAAGTCTTTTTGGAATTACATCTTAGTGACAATAATTTTCTTGGGTAGTATAACATTTTAAAAATGTTTTCTAAATATTATTTACATGTGAAGACCATTAGAATATTAGTAGCTAGGATATATGCTTTCTTTCAGTGATCTGCAAAAATCTTATGTGTAAATCTACAACCTCCAAAAGTATCCACAATAGTGAAGAATAGGTTAGTCAATCCTGTGGTAGGGGGCTGGGACAAGAAAGTTCTACAGACTTATTTTATAACCTGAATTCAATTAAATAGAAAGGTTGATTATGCAATATAGTTTCATTTAAAAAGATCTTACATTTAACATTTGATTTTTTTTTTCATCACAGTCTCTTGGGCAATAAATCCCAGCTAATCCCACCTACTCAATGTTCTGACAGTAAATTTACTAGTGCCAGTCATTTTTTTTTGAGTAATTTTTTACAGCTTTGTGTCTGCTGTGGAAAATAACCTTGCTGGGCTATTTTTCCTCATATTTTTGTTTTTGGTGAATATTCTTAATCCTCAGAGCAGTACACCATAGAACCATGCTTGTAGTATATAATCAGTTTTATTCTCTTCTTTACAAGCTATTTTATGTCCCATGTTTTGAAATGAAAATCTCAAGACAAGAATTAAAAATGGGTTCAATAACTGTGGTCATAGATAATAAAACCTCATCTATTTTCCCAAAGATGAGTGCATCATAGTTATTTACTCATTCATTCGCTCATCCATCCATCCATTTAGTCATCCATTCTTTTTAATTTATTTTCCTGTGTATCAGAAACCCTAAACCTTGCATAAGCTAGGAGACTGAATTACATTCCCAAATCTTATTATTAATTTGTTGTTGTTGTTGCTGTTGCTTGTGGGGCTTGAACTCTGTGCCTGGACACTGTCCCTGAGCTCTTCAGCTCAAGGCTAGTGCTTGCTACTTCCGACTTTTTCTGTTTATGTGGTGCTGAGGAATTGAACCCAGGGCCTCATGCCTAGGAGGCAAGCACTCTACCACTGAGCCATCTTCCCAGCCCGGGTTTGTTTGTGTTTGTTTTTTTATATACATATATATTATTGTAAAGATATTCTACAGAGGGGTTACATGTACATTTCCTATCAAGCATTGTTACCCTTTCCTTTGTTTTTCCCCTACCTCCTCCCAGCAAGCCATAACGTTTTCTACATACATATAAGATGATACTAAGAGAAATGGCCCCAAGATAGGGAAATTAGAAGTTTTATCTTTGTTGTTGTTGTTTTAATGTACTTATAATGTATTGTGTGATTTGTTGTTGTTGTTGTTTCTTTTGTATGTTCTTCCCCCATGTGTTTTCACTGTAATTGATTCAAGTGCCCTGCATCTTGTATATACATTTTTCTAATTTGGGGTGGGGAAGGGAAATAACAAAATGTTAATTTTGTTTTTGATGCAAGGTCTCATTACTATTTGAATCACAAATCCTCCTTCAGTACTTTGCCTCTAAATAATTAACAAGCTCAACAGTACTGAAGATAAAATAATGAGTTGTATTTGAGTTAGCTGTTTGTGAAAAATAACAAAAATGCCTTGGAGTTAACCATAAATGTGGTCTCAAATTCAGAATCTACTATAAAATTTAAGTGTAAGACTTACAATCTGTAGGCAGTAGAAGTTAGAGGGAAAAAAAATCTAAGAATTTAATATATGGAAATAGAAAATTTAAGAATATTTACGCAAAACTTGAAGAGAACCACATGGTTTTCAGGAGAATAAAACTGTGTGATGGATTCATTTAATAAGGATAATGAGCAAGTGTTATTGACCTGAGTATCAATATTGTTGGAGACATGAATTGAATTAGCTTTAATGCAATAGAAAAGATGGATTCGGCTTCCTGCATCTCTGAAGTCAAGAGATAAACCAATGAGAGAAAATGACTCTCTGGAGAACATGAGTACAAGATATGTTAATAATTGAACTTGTGAATTTCATGTTTAATGCCTTAATTTAGTGTTCTTCCTTGCAACCTGAATCTATTCTTTGAAATTCTGTATAGAATTTTAGTTTAGATTAAAGAAATCAGTTTTCAAACATAAATGCTAACACTTTGATGATATGGTGTTCAGTCATTCCTGAAAGCTAATGATATGGTGAAAGTTGGGTAGATAATTAAATTCTTCCACATTTTCCTGAGTAATATTTTAGTGATGATTGGCTTTTTCTCCCCTGTACTCACACATTTAAAAATATGTGATACAGATAGTAAGTTCCTATGATACAGATTCTCCAATAACATAGTTTTATCATAAAGTGTATTATAAATTTCAAATGTGTATAATTTTTAAATATACTTATAAAGTTAATTTATGTTACCTTCAATAGAAGATGGTGGTAGATGACATACTATTATAATAAGAAATAATGAGATTTAAACTCTGGTTATCTCATAAATTAATCAATATTAATTGACTTCCTCAACTTAGAGTCCTGGTATAAAAATGAAGTATTAACTTCAAAAACTTCAGAAAGTTAAATAGTTTATGAAAACCATTTGCATAATTTCTAGAATAAAACAGCAATTGCATAAAATTTTATATCCTTTACTTTTTAGTTTTACATCACAACAGAACCAAAATGTTGAACAGAAGCTTATTGTTTATTTCAAAAAAATTTCACTTAAAAATCAAGTTATATTCAAGGTAAATTTTATTTTTTAAAATATCAGGTTAATGTCATTTTTGACTTTCCAATAGAGAACAAAATATACATCTCATAGTAATGAAGAAAATTTCTTTCAAAATGGCTGTTAAAATACCTTGTTCAACAAAATTTTTCAGGTGGGAAAAATCAAGAATGTATTGTTAAAGCTCCTCAGTCTTTTTGGCATAAAGCCATTCATAATTATATATATTTGTGTATAATGGCTAATTCAAGAGGAATCTGGACTATTTTGAGTCTTCATGATAAGTTTTTACATGAGTTTATGTCAAATATGTTGATAATACTAAAAAAAAAGAATTTTAATTTAAATGCCTGTGGCTCATACCTGTGATTTTTGTTAGTTACTTGAGAGATTCAGAGCAGGGTGATTATGGCTTGAGGCCCACCTGAATGGAAATGTGAAGGGAAGACATTAAGAGAATCAAAGAATATAATTATGAAACAACATAAAACAAGAAAAATAATGACCACATTAGACTCAAATCTCATAGAGGAAAGTTGGATGTAGGGCATGTGTCTGATCCTGGCAAGGACCATAAGCCCAAAGTAGGCTTCCATTTAGACACATGTTGAGTCAAGAAGTGTGAGATCCTCAAATTAACCAGTGAGAATCAGGGCTGGCTATATGGCTCAGTGGCACTGCCTAGCACAGTGAATATAAGGCCTTAAGTTCAGATCCTGGTACTGTCAAATAAGAACACAAAAGACAGCATGTTAAGATGATGATAAAATTCCAAACACAATTTGTACTTCCATGTTTCAAGTTTCCATCTAATTTTAAAGACTGCAATGCCATATTGAAATTACTGATAACTTTTGATTTTTCAGAACTCTGTGTTTTTCTTGGGCCTCCCAACTAAAGAATACAAGTCTTTTGTTTCATTTCAAGATGGAGGTTGAAGGCTACAACACCTAAGAGTTTACCTCCATTTTCATATTCCTACTATCTCCAACTTGGCTAATGTGATCTTGATCTTAAACACAGCAAGATAAAATAACTCTGTCACTGGCCAGCCCTCTTGAGATTACTCATTCCTCAAAATGGGAAATCCTGAAGCAGACATTGTGACAACAGTGTCTCCCAGGACACACTCTGTGTGTGGAGGCTATCAGTTAGTGAACATTTCTCATTGCATTCAATTACTAGGAAGTTTGCTGGTTTCTGAGAGCTCTGGTAGGACTTCAGAGGCTACTGCGGGTTAAACATGACAAAGTACAAGTCCTCCTTCTTAGTAAGGAGTAAGTGGATGAATAGTTTGAAGTGTTCTCTTATTTCACATGCACAGCACTAATTGACCGTGAAAACACTAAATACCACATTAAAAAAATCAATACAAATAAAAGGATGTATCTTAGCAGTATATTTGTTTTGAATATGTGATTTGATACCCAGCACTGCAAATATATATGTGCAAATATTTTTACATGTATACATATATAGACATATATATTTGAGCATATATAACTTATATATTTCAAAAATACCTAACCTCATCTTATTTACATTTTATAAATGTGAGATTATATATGTATAATAGCTAGAGATTTTAAACTAGATACAATGCTTGATACAGATAAAAATAAAGTGCAATTGATATAAGAATTACCCTGTGTAGCTGGGTGCCGGTGGCTCACATCTGTCATCCTAGCTACTCAGGAAGCTGAGATCTGAGGATCACAGTTCAAAGCCAGCCCGAGCAGGAAAGTCCTCGAGACTCTTATCTCCAATAAACCACTAGAAAACCGCAAGTGGCGCTGTGGTTCAAACAGTAGAGCATTTTCCTTGAGCTGAAGAGCGCAGGGACAGAGCCTAAGCCCAGAGTTCAAGCCACATGACCAATGGGAAAAAAAAAAAAGAAAAAGAATTATCCGTGACTTATTAAAATAAATGAGCCGTCATTTCCAGAATGATCTGCTGTTTTCTGAGAATATCTGATCTTTTCCAATACTTTACTAAGGAGGCATTGAAATTGTGGAGACTATATTTAATTATCCTTTTTTCACTTTTTCCTTCAAATTCTTTTTAAATGATTATTATACATAATGTCCGTCTATGTCAAAAGGACAAGATGCTTTGAATTCTTCAAGTGATATATTTCCAAAGTATACATGAACAAAGGAATACCTTTTTCATGTCAGTTTAGATGTAGCATGAGGGAGCATGCAAGGACTGTCAGAATTTAGTCTATGGCTGCCATAGTTCCTGCCAGGCTGCTTCATGCTATTCTTAAAGCAATGAGCCTTTCCAAAGCTTGAATGGAGGCTTGCCAGCCTTCTGGGATTCAAAATGACTTGATGACTATTCTCATCTGTCACCAGATCTGCCCTGACATTAAAAAAAAAAAAAATTAAAATAAAAAAGCACTGCACAAGTCCTCTTAGGGGTAAATTTAAGGCCATCGAGTGACTCTAATCATAGTCAAAACAATAGAAGTCCTGTGCATGTTAATGTCTCCCTTTGGAATGTTACTGTGGATAGAGGCATATTCAATGAGCTCATCAGGTTACTCAGCTATGACAGGGAGAGCATATAACCATGGATGGCTACACCTCTACCGAAATTATATTAAATGTAGACTTCTGAGGATATTTTCAGGTGGGATAGGAAGAAGTTGTTGGTTTAAATTATTACTAGAAATGTATCAGAAATCTTTTTTATCAAGGTAAAAACATTCCACAATGTTTATTTACCTGGCAAAAGTATCCAAGATATCATTGTTTACTTAGCAAGTTTTGTTACTGGTGTTAAGTAGCATCTTAGAGAGGTTATTGATGGTAGAATCTCTACAGGTAAAGTGTTAGTATTAGTGTGTATATACATTATCTAGAAATAGTGCTCAGTCTCCTTAGAGATCAAAATGGAATTTGACACATTTACATATTAATGCTGTACTATTATTATTATTTTGTCGGTCGTGGGGCTTGAACTCTGGGCTTGGGCGCTGTCTGTGAACTCTTCAGCTCAAGGCGAGCGCTCTACCTCTTGAGCCACAGCACCACTTCCGGTTTTCTAGTGGTTTATTGGAGGTAAGAGTTTCACAGACTTTACTGCCCTGGCTGGCTTTGAACCATGACCCTCAGAGCTCAGTCTCCTGAGTAGCTAGGATTACCGGCGTGAACCACCGGTGCCCGGTTTGTATTAATTTTTCATCTTATTCTAAAACACCAACAATAGCATTGTAAAATGAAATTCCGCAGATATTGCACGACAAACTTAAATTATCTTAAACTCAATTTGGGAGGATTATTGCCTATCCATGCAAGTCCATTTTCTCTTTCTTATTATGTCACATTTTCAGGTACTCAATTACTTACCTAACAGGTATACTGCTCTTAAATATGCAGCTGTAATTTTATTACAACTTTTGTCTATTTGCAAATCAACTTATGAATCTGAAGAACAGAGAAATTATTTTATAAGGCAGTTTGTCCTTGAAATAAATAAAAATGAATTTTTAATCATTCTCTTGAATTCCTAAATTATATAACCTGTAATTTAACAGCAATTCTGCCTTTTAACCATGCATTTCAATTAGTTAGATTTGCAAATGTTTATTTTAAGTATACATAACAATGTTTCTTATAATATAAGAAAACAAATAATTGTATGCTTTAGACATGGGAAATGAATTACCACTGCATTATAAGTGGTGACCAATTTTCTTGTTTGTTCTAATTTCACTGAATAGCTATAGTAAGATTCCTTGGCCCAACTTAGAATAGCTCATTTGGCTTTGAATGCAAAAGCTGAGGAGTGTGAAGAGAACAATTCTGTACTGAAGAAACAAAATTTTGTTTTTTAGAACCTGAAAAAAAATCTTTTTAGTCTGAAGACTTTCTAGTGAAATATCAAATATTATTAAAAATTGCTAGTAATCAGGAAAATGTTTACCAAATTAGAATAAAAGATTTAGTTATCTATTAAAGCTAAAACTTTTTGAGTAAATGCTTAGGTTTTTGAGTAAATGCTTAGGTTTGCTAGTTAAAATGGTAAATACATCACAAATCTATTATAATAGGAGTGAGCACTGAAGATATAGAGCAACCAAATATCTACTGACATGATTATTCTAATCTCTACTTTGTTCTCATTGTTCCAACTGTACAGTCTGTTAACTTTAAAAGTTATGTTGACAAACCCAAGAAGCTGAGAAACAATGTGATAAATTAATTGGAAGAAAGAGAAATTACAAGATTAAGATAAACATCTTGCAATATGAGAATACTCATATAAAAATAATCTCATAAAAGAATTTTTTTTTTTTTTTTTTTGCCGATCATGGGGCCTGAACTCTGGATCTGGGCGGTGTCCCTCAGCTTTTCGCTCAAGGCTAGCGCTCTACCACTGGAGCCACAGCGCCACTTCTGGCTTTTTCTGTTTATGTGGTGCTGAGGAATCGAACCCAGGGCCTCATGCTTGCAAAGCATGCACTCTACCGCTGAGCTACCTTCCCAGCCCCTCATAAAAGAAAATTCTGATGGACAAATAAATGTTCATAAATTAGGTAAGAAACTATTCTAGAAGCTTTGTTCATCAAAGGAGAAGACTCATTCTACAAGTAGTGAGTTTCTAGTCAATGCAAAGGAATATACAGGGTTTATATGTGTGTGTATATATATATATATATATACATAATTTTTTGCAAAATAAATGGTTAATATATTGGCATAAACTAGATGAACTTAAATGTCCTTCCTTGCACTGAAGTTTTCTGACGATGTAGAACTTTTCATAAATATGTCTTTACCATCTGGAATGGCTGCCACCCTCATGTTTAATTGGTACAACCAATCAAATTCCAAGGTCTCTTTTTCAGATGGAAATGTTTTTAGTTAATTGAATTTCTTATTTTAACAGAACAGATTCCTGTAGTCCTCATGATTGCAATGAACCTTCTGTGATATTTCTTCTCTTAAAGGAGTTAATTTCAAAATGCTTTATCTGTTCCTCACATAATCATTTACAAAATAAGGGAAGATATGTTTGTTGTCATCAGTATTTACATACAGGCTTATATGTGTAATTCAGAAACAATAAAGAACAATAGCGATTTTTTTTTTTTTTTGGTCAGTCCTGGGGCTTAAACTCAGAGCCTGGATGCTGTTCCTGAACTTTTGTGCACAACATTAGAGCTCTACCAGTTGAGCCACTGCTCTGCTTCTGGCTTTTTGTGGTTAGTTGGAAATTAGAGTCTCATGGACTTTCCTGTGTAGTCTGGCTTTGAACCGCAATTCTCAGAATTACAGATGCTAGCTCCTGGTGCCTGGCAATCTTCTTTGAGTTAAAGCAATATCTAAAAGATGGAGTTCTTTTTTTTTCTTATCAAAAGTAAAAAAATCGAATAGGAGATCAGGAAAAGCTTTATGAGTGATGCGGGGAAAGATAAGAGTTTAAAGACTCTTGAAGGACTGCAATGATTTGAACTGACAAAGATGAAGAAAACCAAGTCTAAGTATTAACACCGGAAAAGGAAATAGAAAAGAGGAAAATATTAGACATGTAGCAAATTATGACCAATAAATTAGAAACCATTCTTGAGATGACTGAGGGATCTAGGAAGGATATGGCTTTCTAAGGGTTAGGTATTTTGTAGTTAATTCCAGAGACAGCAAGAGGTGATACAGGACATTGCATACCTGAGCCAGAGTATTACCCTGAAAAAGGTTAATCTTATGAATTATATAGCAGAGCCTGGAAGGGTGGAAATACTAGATTTATCACAACCAGCTATGAGGATATTAAAGTTGGTTAGCTTTGCCTGTGAAAAAAGAAACATGATCTTAGTTTCTAAGGCATGTTTGGAAATCCTTAAATGTTTTTGGTTAGACCAGTTAGATGATCTCTTAGGACCATTTTGTGCACTACATGTATAGAGATAGATTTTTGCCTGAAGAAGGATGTGCACATATTCTTGATGGCACTGGCTTGGAAATACTATTTTAAATCATAGAACAATTGCACTTCTCTGTGATGCCTCATGTACTTGAGTAAATAGCCCTAAGTCCATGTGGATCTTGAGAAAGAAATTCTTATTAAATGTTTGAGAGGCTTCACTGCTGTGAAAAACGATTATGATGACCACAGTCAGCAGTGGATGAGGCCTCATAAATAAAATGTTTAATGTCCTTAATATCAAGTGCTGAAAGGGTTTTCATTTTGCCACTAATGCACTGAAAGTGTTTTAAACTACTGCATTTGATGGGTCCTGTCATTACACCTCTGCCATGACCTGATAGGACAATCACTCTGTTTAATTTCAATCAATGGATCTCAACTTGTAGTAATGAACTAAAAGGCATGCAGTCTTCTACATGAAAAAAGACCATATGGTCTTAAAGCAGAGAGTTCAATTGACTGTTCATAGAAATATAAAAACCACTGTGACAACATGTATAAAAGCTTAATCACAAATATAGATCAAGGACCTGAAACTGTTCATGTGGCATGCTTGTTATTCTAATGTAGTCCTTGGGAACTTTCTTTTCTAAGTCTTGAAAAATCTGTTTTCAGACATATCATCAAGTTAATAAAGTGAAATTGCATGCATGCCTTACTTCTTTGCCATCATCATACACATTATTAGAAAGTGGTTGTCATCATTGAATAGGATTTATTAAAAGCTCACATGGGCTAAGTGCTTTCATTTTACATTCTACTGAGGATTCTTTTACATATTTTACATGCATATTTTGGCAGTATTTCCATTATTGAGACTGTATGACAGTTTTTGGAGGGTGATGTATTTGCTGAATTATTTACCTCTTATCATTGTGTGTCCATTGTAGGAGAGTAGAATAACTTCTTCCATTGCAGATACCTGCTTCCCTGTTTTTAAGTTTTTTTGTTTATTTGTTTGTTTTTTAGAGATAATTTTAATAGGAATTCCAGTTAATGATACTGTAAAATAGGTTGATATGGATCTTTTATTTTCCAAAATGGGATCTATGGCCACATTTTGAGTTGCACTAGCATTATTTGACAGCATGTTAAAAATACAGTATTCTAATCCTTGCCCCACAGGTACTGAATTAGAAGTTAAGTGTCATCTAACTTTGTTCATGACTCTCTTTATAAGTGCTGAGTACTAGTTATCTAGTTTGGCATTAAATATTGTCAAATGGCCAATTGGGGGCTTTTCACTTCTCTGTGAATACAACTGTATCCATGAGATACTCCATGAGATCACTGAATTGCTAAGATGAAAGATTTTAGCCAATTAATTATTCCTTAAGTGATAGTTCCGGAGTGTATGTCTAGCACTATGCCCCATTAATACCCATGATCCTTTCATCTTTAGAAGGTAATTTTTTTAATAGCCCTATCTGCAAATGGTGTTCTATACTCATTTGTCACATGTAAGAGAGATCAGGTGGGCCCACAGAATGATCACATAATGGACAATGAGAAGGAATATTTCATCTTCTTGCTTTATGTATATGCTTTTAGGCACATCATTTAAGCATTTTAGAGTTTCAGTGTCACCATTCTTTTCTTAATAAAGATGAGGAATGAATTTATATGTATATGAATTTATATGTATGTAGTTTTTTTATCACAGTGAGTTTTTAGTCATTTTTAAATAGAAATGCATACTGAAATTTGGTATTGATATGTTTCATAAATATAAACAGATCAATAACTTCAGAGATATATAGGCATTTATAGTGACAATCTCAGTTCTGCCATTTCTGAAAATATGCTGAACAAAAAACACTTTATTTAATTTTTACTTCATGTTTCCGCAAGGCTGTTATAAGAATTAGCCATGATAATGCATGCCTTGTATTCCATAGTACAGTAGCATATCATACTGAAAACTTTTGTTTTCTAGAAATAATATGACAAATCAATAAAAAGAAAATTATTGATATTGCTTTGAGAACATTATACTGTCATTTCTCCTTTTGGCAGTACAGCAATATAAACTTAACACCTTGTATTTGCTAGATAGGCATTCTACCACTTAGTCTTTCCTCTATTACCACCCTCCCTTTCTTTGCATTGGTGGTTATTTATTTATTTATTTATTTATTTATTTTTGGTCAGTTGTGGGCCTTGAACTCTGGGCCTGCACATTGTCCCTCAGCTCTTCAGATCAAGGCAAGCACTCTAACACTTGAGCCATTGTGCCACTTCCGGTTTTCTGATGGTTTATTATAGATAAGAGTCTCACAGACTTTCCTGTCCAGGCTGGTTTTGAACCATGATCCTCAGATCTCTGCCTCCTGAATAGCTAGGACTACAGGTGTGAGCCACTGGAGCCCGGCACATTGAATATTTTTGAAGTATGATCTAACTTTTTTAGCAGGTGTATGCACAAGCTTTCATCCACTGAATTTATACTTCACATCTTTGCTGGGATGACATGTGCATGACAGCATATTTAACAATTTCAATGAGAAAAACTCTCACAAGCTTTTTTTATTTCTCAGTTTTCTCTGGAACCTTAATTCTCACAATCTCCTCCCTTATATATACAAAACCCAGGTATTGTTTGAGATGGGGTGTCATTTGCATGGTGTATGATTACAACCCTAAGACATCATCATCTGCACATTACTCTTCAACTTTAATGCTTACTCTTCATAAAATTGTTATCTACATACATAAAGTGGCTAACTTTAAAATATGTTCAGTCTAAAGTCTATCAAGTCAATCAAACTTGTCAGAGTATATTTTTTCAGTGCATTTTAGAATTCTTAGAAGTTATGTTTCTATTTTATTTGATATTTTGATTAGCTTCATATGGGTACTAGAGGAAGGAAGTCAATAAAATGTACAGATCTGGGGTTAAAAATAGTGACTCAGTATTTAAACATGTGAATGCTCTAAAAATATCCATGACCAAGCCTAACTAGCAGAACTTCAGAATAAATTGTTCTGGAATAATACTCAGAATCAAGTTTTAATTAAAAAAAACACTTTTGTACTTCTAATATGCAGCTAGGTTTGAGAATTTGTGGTGCCAGCTAAACACTTGCATACTTTGTTGGCAAATGCTATAAATGAACAGAATATATTGACAGATTTCTTAAACAGATGAAATTCAAACCCTGTCAACAACTTATATGTGAGTATACTTATTATGCATAAACATGTGCACCCATCAAATTTAAGGACATACTTGGTAAAAAAAAAAATAAAAAAGCATATTTGTAGTGCAAAAAACTAAACACCAGATGAAGTCATCTAAGGATAGCCATGAATATGAAACTCATAACTCCCTGAAATATTATGTTGTTATTCTTCTTGGTGGCTGTGGTCTTACATACCCTTTCTTTTGTACACATATTTGTAACATCCTCAGTTTTACTAACAAAAATCCATTTTATGATTTAGATATTTTTTCTTTGTGATCAACATTGTTACAATGAGCATGTTCATACTTTAGTGTTCCAAGTTGGCAAAATGTACTTGTTTGCTTATAAATAAACAAGCCCAGGAATACCACAATGATTTGATTAGAGGTCCAAATAAAATAAGAAAGTTTTAAAAACTAAGATATTACAAGTTTCTTTCTAATACAAAAGATAGGCTCAATTCACATTTTGTTTTAAAAAATCTGAAGATTAGCATGTATCCTTTTTTTTTCCTACTTGAAGAAATAACATGTATACATTTTATAAATGCTTGTACTTTCTCCCAATTTTTTAAATTTATTTTATTTGATATTTTTACTGTAGTTATTTTTCTTCAAAGGAAAGTATTAGATATTTTTCAAAAGATTTCCAACTCTGAAATTGATTCATTAGTCTAAAATTGGTATAATGACTTCTTATAGATTCTTTGAGTATTACCATATTCTAATTCTGTATTTCATTCTTAGGTGTTTTAGAGAATCAATGTACGTGTATATAAGATCATTCATGGGTAATTAATTCAATATTAATTTTTTGAACTGAAAAATTAGGTAATTAAGATAATCAAACGAAAATTTATTAAATTTTAAGGGGACAAAATAAAATTTGAACTAGGCATATGAAAGACTCCTTCCAGCCAAATAATGCCAAAAAATTGGAGATTATATGAATATATAGTTATAGTTGTGAATGTGTGCAATACCTGCATAAACCTGTGCATACATAAATTTGAAATTTTTGTGCATAGAAATATGTGTTTATATATCATACATAGGAATTGTGTGTGTTTATGAATCATATATAGGGATCTATTTGTAAGTATAAATGTTCAACAAATTTAGCTGTATAATTTAGTTATATCACAATTTATCACATTTTTGTTAATATAACATTAATATAATTTCTTTTACCTTATTTTGTAGACACAAATATTTTATTTTATTTTATTATTGCTTCAATTATATTAATATTTTATACAACATAGAATGCCAATTAAGAAAAAATGCACATTTCAATAAATTCTTGCAGTTTTACCCTGTGTATACAAGGGAAAACAATCTCAGAACACAATTTTATATTTCTCAGTGAATATTTCCATCCATTTATTAGAAAATAGACACTATGGTGTGGACTAACTAAATTAAACAAATGTTTTATTCTGACTGAAAACTAGTCATACGTTTGTGTTCATCAATACATGTTATATAGATTAGTTGTAGCCAATAGAAAATAAGTTATATTCTCACAAATAATAGAAAGCAAACATAAAAACCAGTTCTTTGTTGTTCTCTCTCACCATATTTTAATTTTAATAATTCTTGACTTCAGACTCTGGCTTTCCTATTCATAATCTCAAATATCTAATTTTAATATACATAATGCCTTGTTTTGTCTTTCATGTATTTTGTGATAAAAATAAATACTGGCTTTAATTTTTCCATAAACATCAAGAAAACTAAGTATATTTTAGAGTTTATCTTTCAGTAAATAAATGATAGTTTAACAACCACTATTATAAGCTTCTGCATTTTTAATCAAATCACAAAAAGAAACTGCTTTTCATTTTTCTAGTTTGTATTTTGCTGAAATATAAGATGTATATATAGATCCTAGCCTGAAAATGTTCATGTTAGTCAAAATGTTTATTTTTACTTCATACCTTAGAACTATCTTTTAATCATATTAGTATATTTTTACAGGAAATACATTTTAAATACATGATTATTTCATTGTATATTTAGTGAATGTTTATTAATAGACTCTAAGTAATATAATAAAATAATGTATATTAGTGGAACTTTTATATTAAGTGTGATTATTGCAGAACATCACTTTCTTTGTTATTTTTTGACACATTTTCTGAAGGTAATTGAGCCTCAGCTCAACATGAGATTAGTCCCTAGTACTGGTGTGCGTGTGGGTTTACTTGTATTGTGAAAATAATAACCTAAGATACAGCCAAGAATTTGATGTAGTCTTTTGAGGAACCTCCATACTACTTTCCAAAGTGGTTGAACAAGTTTACACTCCCACCAACAATGCAGTAAGGTTCCCTTCGGTCCACATCCTCTCTAGCATCCATTGTTATTGATTATAGCCATTCTAACTGGGGTGAGGTGGTATCTCAATGTTGTTTTGATTTGCATTTCTTTTATGGCTAGGGAGGTTGAGCATTTCTTCATGTGTCTATTGGCCATCCTTCTTTCCTCTTCAGATAAGATTCTCTTTAAGTCTTTAGCCCACTTATGTATTGGGCAGTTGTTTCTTTGACGATTTGTTGTTGGGGGATTTAATTCTTTGAGTTCCAGGTATATTTTAGATATGAGACCCTTGTCTGTTGTATGGCTAGTGAAGATCTTCTCCCAATCAGTGGGCTTTCTATTGATCTTGCTAGCTATGTCCTTTGCCATGCAGAAACTCTGCAATTTCATGCAATCCCATTTGTTCAACCTTTCTTTGATTTGTTGTGTTTCTGGGTCTCTATTAAGAAAATTTCGGCCTGTGCCAAGGAGACCTAGGGTTTCTCCTATTCCATCCTGCAATGTTTTCAGACTGTCTGCTTTGACTCCTAGGTCTTTGATCCATTTGGAGTTGATTCTGGTGCAAGGTGATATATAAGGATCTAGCTTTAATTTTCTACAAGTGATTAACCAATTTTTCCATCACCATTTTCAATGTAAAGAAATTTTTGACTGTACAAATGCTTTTATCCTAGCACATAGAGGGTAGGCACACGTGAACCTGGAAGAACATGAGTTTGAGGCTAGTCTATGGAGACAGTGAAACTCTACTTGGGGAGGGGGAAGGGGATTTTGAAAAATTAGCATTGTACTTTAATATTGTGTCTCCTCAAAATTTGATTAATAAAACTCACTTGCAAATACTTTTTTGTTTGAACATAATATATCCAAAATAATCAAAGCAGTAGGTAGGTGGTATGGATTACGCCTCTACCACTATGTACTTTGGGGATGAGATGGGGGGATCACATTTCAAGTCTAACATGAAAGGAATGTCCATGTGATCATTTTGTACAGAGAGCTAGTGTTAATGACATTTGCCATTTATTATAACTTTTAAAAGGGAAAGCTGAAAATAGATGGATACCAGCACAAGTGCATGTCAAGGTAGGCAACTAGATTGTATCTCAAAAGTAATAAGCAAAAGAAGGCTCGAGGCGTGGTTCAGCAGTGAGGTTGAGCAGTAGGTAGAAAATTGGCATAGCATATGCAAGGCCATGAATTCAAACCTCAAATTGAGAGAGAGAGAGAAAGTGCACTCAGAAGATACAGAGACAGACAGAGACAGAGTATAAATAAACATCTAAGCCATAAAAAAAAAAAAAGCAAGATAAAGTAATTTGGCTAATATTTTCCATCATACTTTATTTGTTACTATTAGTACCAGTAAATAAGTGTGTATTATTTCAAAATAATCTTGCACATACTCTTTCTCTGATTTCTAAATAAATTGTAAATATTCCATTTAAAATAAATTGGTAAGATGGAAGTATTTTTATTTATTTTGAAATAACAGCCATTAGTTAATTAAAAACATATAATAAATTATGTGATTATTTGCATAACTATTAATATAAAAATAAAATATATTAGAAAATATTTTTAATATTCAATTATAACAGTTTTTCCTTTCAGTTTTTTTAACATTGAATTTTAATTTACATATAAAAACAATACAGCTTTAATAGAAAATGAAATTTTATAAAATGTTCACTCTTAGTAAATAATCAGAAACTCAGTGCTATTATTTAAGTGCAATATTAATTTCAAATTTACTATAATTTGATTATGCATTGGGGACTATTTGACATAACTTGAACTATCAATTAAGAATTGAAGAAGTTCAACATCTTACATCTGGTAAATGAATAAAAAAGTAATTTGAATAAGTAAAGCAATGTTTAGTAATATTTTTATTATTAAACTTATACTGTATTTAAAAATATAAACTGCACCGGGCTTTAACATTATACTATTAAATATTTCTTTTCAATTATTTTATGCAATCCTAATGTTTCTTTTTTTTTTTTTTTGTGGGTCATGGGTCCTTAACTTTGGGCCTGGGCTCTGTCATTCAGCTCTTCAGCTCAAGAATAGAGTTCTACCACTTGAGCCACTGCACCACTTCTGGCTTTTTCTGCTTATGTGGTGCTGAAGAATAGAACCCAGGGCTTTATGCATGCAAAGCAAGCACTGAGACACCCTCCCAGCCCTAATATCTTCCTTTATAAGATTTTTTTAACCTTTAACATTTAGTTTACCTTCTTAAGTAAAACTAATTATTCCAATACCTGAAAAATACAAATATTTCTATCCAACTGCAATAAGCTTTTGATGGAAATTCAATTAAGTCAAGTCTTCCTAACTAATAATTATTTAGATGCTTTGATTTCAATTAAATGTCCTCTAAATTGCAATATAAGTTTCCTGAATTTAATCTCCAGTGATCCAAACAACATGTTTTTTTGAAGAAGGCTTTCATTTAACTATCAGCAAACAGCAGATTTTAGGAATAAAGAACTAATGCCATGTACTAAATGTCATAGGCAAATGCACATATGAAATGACATAAGTCTGACTGACTATCAAACATGCATATTTTGAAACACTCAAGCATTTCGATCATAGAAGAAAAATGAAGTTACAATTCTAAATCAGAAGTTAAAATGAAAGAAAAAAATGACTGAAAATTTCAATGGGCTGTTATTTCATTTGCCTTTTAAAAGGAAGTAAGGAGCCTTAAGGATGAAGGAATTATATTTGAAGTGGACTGTTATTAATATTTTGAAACAGACTAAAGATTTTTTTCAACTAGTCAATTATCTGAAAATGAGAACAGAAGTTCCACCTTGACAAGCAGAATGTCTTAAAATATATACTGGGGGTGTATTAAAACTCATTAGAAAGCACATGGAAACAATTTCCTGTTTCACTTGACAGCTCTCTCTAACGCATTAGCAGCTTCCTCCTGGGTGTTGGAATTAATTGTGCCACAAATATATTTAGTACCTTTCAGGTCCCCTCCCCAGTAGGTTGCCACACTTCATTCTTCAAGATATTGCTGCTTTACTTTGCCTCGTGCTGTGCAGGGAAATGACAAGATATTGAAAGAAAACTTATTATTTTGAGTAGAAGATATAATCTGTTCAATTGTTTTGGGTACAGTAAGTTTCTTCTTTTCCTCAAGGAATTCTGACACCATTTTTTTGGCCTTAACTATCTGTGCTTCAGGAAGAAATTTGTACCAAAAATGATATCTTCTGTTTCCAGTATTAGATTATCATGGATTAATATTCCTGCTGTTGTTCATACTCTCTGAAGAACTTCTTTTTCCCTTACCATTTCGAATCATATATATATATATATATATATATATATATATATATACACACACACACATACATACATACATACATACATACATATATAGTTTTGCCAATCTTGTTTCTTGAACTCAGGGCCTTGGCACTGTTTCTGAGATTTTTGTGCTTTGGCTAACACTCTGTCACTTGAGCCACAGCTCCACTTCCAACATTAATTATTCCTTAAAGTACAATATTAGATGAAATATACTTTAACAATTGGGGAATTAAATGATTCTCACCCAGTCTTTCTCATATTTTTTTCTCATCTCTTTTCTTATGTTTTTGCCCAATAATGATCATATGATTTTGTCTTTCTCTATTTGTCATCCTGCATTATTTTTCTAGATAAGATTATTTTACTTAGTTTCAGTGATGAAAAAGACAATTGTATATATATAGATATATACATATATCTATATATAAATATAATATTTTAGCCTGAGCTATTTTCATAGATTGGTGGTCATAGTCATCATTTGCCTTAATTTTTCTTCCTCTTGGTCTCATTTTGTTTTCAAAATAAAGGAAGCACAAACATTCAGAATACCTTTCTACTCCAGGAGCTTTGAAGAAACAATTATTTGAAGGAAGAATTTCAACATAATCTCAATGATATATATTAATTTGCCTAATGCTCAGGCTAGATCACAATTTCATTAGTTACTCCATGGTCTGTGGGGTTGCTGAATACTTGATAAAGGCTACTCTCTTATTATGGTGTTTTGGACGACTTATAATTACTGAACTAAAACTGTCATTTTAGCATCTAACAGGTAATATGAATGTTTTCTCATCTCACTGTGGTTCAAGTGTTTTACATGTTACTAACTGGGTATGGTGATAAAGAGTACCTACTTTTCAACTTTCAAGTATGCATCTTTTCACACTTCTTTTTAATTTTTTTTAAATTTTATTTTATTGTGAAGATGCTGTACAGAGGGGCTCCAATTACATGAGTAAAGCAATGAGTACATATCCTATCGAGCCTTGTTACCTCCTCCTCAACAAGGAAATCTTAAAGCCACAGAAATATTCCATTATTCTGTTGTCAGTATTTGATGTTGATATAATTTGGGGAGGGGAAGGGAAAAAGCAAATTGTTTAAATAGGGATTCAGGTGGACCCATTGTAACAATGAGATGTACAAGACACTATGTTGAAAAACGAACTTTACAATTTAGGTGGGGGGGGAGTGTAGTTGTGGAGGTGGGAGGGAAGGGATGGTAGGGGACAAACAAAGGAGACAACAATGCTTGATAAGATTTGCTCATGTAATTGTAACCCATCTGTACGGTATTTTCACAATAAAAAACTTATTTAAAAAAAAGAGAAATTTAGGAAAGTCTACCTGTCTTAGAATCCTGTGATATCAACGAAGACATAATAATAAAAAGTCTTTAAAATTTTGGGTGACAGGACATCAGTCAATCAAAAAGTGTCTGCTGTATCCCTGCATAGCCCTTTTGCTCTGAATTGTGGAAATTTCCAAGTACTTCTGGGAGAAAGGTAAAGCAGCATTTGTAAGGCTCAGGGAAGAAGCTTACTATCAAGTGTCTGATAAGGCTCTGTGCACATATTGGGGTATTTTGTAAATGAACCCTGGGTCCTAGACATTTTATTTTATTTACCAATTTCCCTGGCATTATCAAAAGCAAGGAGCAGCTGAATTCAAGCATGCATCTGAATGTTTCCAAGATCTGCCCTTACCCAGGTCTTGTGTGCTACAAGAATTACATTCACTAATATATAAGAACACCTATGGGAGTGAATGCTTTCCAAAACCTTTGGGCTTGAATTGGAATAATTCCTAACAACAAGAACCACAAAAGAACCAAAACAAAAACAACAACACAAACACGAATTAAAAAAAAATCTTCTTTAGAAGCCTTATCTCTTGACAAAAATCTATATCAGACCGGCCCAGGTCAGCTATGCAGGAGAAAGGTACTACAGACATGCTGTTTGTTAAAATTTGGACATCTTCATTCCACTGATAGTAAGCCTCTTCTTAGACTTCTGTAGAACTTCGTAAAGGAAGTTTTGGGATATCATCTTCAGGTCCACAAATAAAGTTGTAAAATTGCATTGAATAACAGAGATCCCCAAATTTCTTATTTAGAGACAATACTATTTTTCCATTCATTTTTTTTATTAGTATACTTATTTACCATGAAAATAACTTAGAGAAGTATGGCATCAATTAGAAATAATTTCATCTAATATGTATTGCTTGATGTCTATTAGTTTATTTGGATAAGTTAGATTTTATGTAGATCTACTGAATGGAAGCATTATGATTTCATATTGTTTCCTTAAAAAGTCCATTTATATCTCTGAGTTATCCTACTTCATCTTATAACTTGTGGAGCTGCTATTTAATTTTCAATTGAAAATCACTGTAGCTTTGGAAATTGCTATGCTATTACTTGTTTCTTCTTTCTGAATTATTTTTCTTTCTGATCTCTAGATTTCCATGTTATAAATTAAATATATTGACTAGCATATTTTGAATGTACCTTAATGTTCTTAGTTTCCCTGATTAGTGATTTTTGCTTTTACATGTTTCAATTTCATAATTCACATTTGTTTTCTGTGCTTGCTCAAAGAATGGTCTCAAAGAAATTGAATAATTATTTTCCAGTCTCTTCAAAATGCAGATTTTCCAAATGTTGAATATAGTTCTTAAAGTTATTTTATAACTCATCTTTCTTCCATTCATGAGCAGGTGACCTAGGCCACAAAAGGTGTACATAGGTGTATGTAATTCATTCTTTCCATTCTCAGAAAGGAATTACTGTTCTAGCAATCAACTTCAATTGTGCATAGTAGGGAATTGGACATGTAACATTTAGATTTGGTATACATAAAAATTCTGTGACTTACCCACACTGGTCACATTCATTTCTTCAAACAGTAAAGTTCAAGGTCATATAATGTTCCAAGCAATAGGTAAATAAGTAGTAAAAAGGAACAGTTATGTTTTCCCACTCTAAGGTTTCATTTGTGTGTGTATGTGTGTGGGTAAAAGTTCAAGCAATAGAGAAAATGAAGGGAGAAAGTGCTCTAAATTAAGAAGGAAAACTTTGGAACCCTCACATCATAAAAAAGCTACTTCAGACAAGTGGTCTGGGTAGCAAATTCTGAACAATGGTATTTATCATACTTATTGAATTCACAGAAACAGAAAGAACATAATTCACTGTTTTGAGATGCAGATGATAAAACTTCCAACAAAAGTATATTGTTAAAAAATATGGCTGCTTATAATGTCATTAAAGATTTCATTTGAGCGGTTAAGCCTATGAACATTGGAGAATACGGGAAGAGGCCAGAGAAATTTATACTGCTATAGTTTGAAAGTGGCAGATTTTAAACATTTGAAAAAATTACAGTGTTTCAGCACAGTAAGTGTATTTATTTTACTTACTGAAATTATGGTTTGCCTTCATAACAACATCTTTAAAAAGTAAATAATTTCTACCCATCTGCTGCATTAGTGGAGTTGAGTAAGCAAAAAATGAACAGCTACTAAATAATATTTAAAAAGAGAAACAGTAATTGTTACGCAATTACTCTTTTTGTTTGTTTGTTTGTCTGTCTTGGGCTTGAACTCCGGGCCTGCATTCTGTCCCTGCACTCTTTTTCTCAAGGCTAGCTGTCTACCATTTGTACCACAGTGCCACTTTTGGCACTTTGATTAATTGGAGATTAGAGTCTCAAGAACTTTCTTGTCTGGGCTGGCTTTGAATGTCGATCCTCAGATTTCAACCTTAAAAATACATAGGATTTACAGGTGAGAGCCACAGGAGTTTAGCTAGCAATTACATTTTTAATTCCACCATTTTTTACTTTGTTTTTAATTCTTCAGAATACTTCTTTGATGTTTTATTTATGTTAGAATATTGTGTGGGTTCTATATTTGGTAATTTCCTCTATTTTGAACTGTTGGTTAGTTTTGTCTATCAGAATAGTAATTCCCATTGTATCTCCTTCAATGGAAGAAGACTACAATTAATCATTTAGGATTAGTACATTATTCTGCTGCAGTGGTTGGTGAACACCTCTGAGAATCCCTTCTGAAAAATAAAAAACAAAAACAAACAAAAAACCATCCTCACTGAAGTGAAATGTTACAGCCCAGCTCTCCCTTTACATCTTAACTTGGTTTAGCAAAATGCAGATATTTATGTATTACTTTATATTTCATATTAACTTTTAAATTAATCAGTTCTAATATTCTGATTTTACGGTACATCATCTGTGAAATTATTCTGTAAACTTGTTGAACTCGATTGTCCCCTGAGGTGTACTTTGTATAATAAGCTGCTTATTATTTCCCCTTCCCACTCCACCCCACCCCCACTCCCAATCCTGGGGCTTGAACTCTGGGCTTGGGCACTGTCCCTGATCCTCTTTGTGCTCAAAGCTAGCCCTCTATCACTTGAGTCACAAAGCCACTTCCGGCTTTTTATGAATAGTTTATTGCAGATAATGATCTCACAGGGACTTTTCTGATGGTTCTGGCTTTGAACCATCCTCAGATCTCAGCTTCTTGAGTAGCTAGGAGTACATGCATGAGCCACCAGCACCTAGCTTCTCTTCTTTTCCATGCATGGCCTTGCTGTGAAATCGTCTCACCAGATTAATTTTGAACTCACAATCCTCATATCTTTGATTCTCAAATGTGGCAATTATAGGCATGTGTTATGACACCAGGAGTAATCATCATTTTAACAAGATCTCTAATTTGTCACCTTTTGTATCTTATTATCTCTAATTTTCTTGGTACCTTATGTTATAGGAAGATTTTTTGTTTGTTCATTTCTCATAGTGCTCCATTAGTACTATTTGTGCTGGCTTAGAACCTAAGCTTATGAAAAATTTGAGTTTAAAATTCTCTTTATTTTTAAAACATTGGTTTGCATATATATTTAATTTTTCCCGTGAATGGATTTATTTGCTTCCGTTTTGTTATGTCTGGATTTTAACGGTACATTTTTACATTTTCTAAAAGCATTTTGCTTTTAGGAACGCGAAACTTGTATTATTGGAGTTACTTTTTTTTAAAAAAAAGAAACAATGTACATTTAATGTGATATGTGTGTGTGTGTGTGTGTGTGTGTGTGTGTGTGTACAAGTGTGTTTGTATTAGATGTTCTGGAGAGATTGAATTCTAAAGACTTACTTTTCAAAAGAAGAATAATAAGCAATACTGGCTTTCAAATCTAATGTGAAATATTAGTTTCTTAGCATAGTCTTCTAAGAATTTTAATAATAATATTTTTTCTCTTATTCTTAGAAGATCATAGACAACATTCATGGCTTTCCATTGTAATGAAAAACATGTAAAGAGAGGGTGCCTCTTTATGATATTTTACAGAGAAATGGTGTGACATTTAGAATCATGGTGAGCCATTTTAATTTATTTTAGGTCACTATTGTTATTTCTATAGAAACATCATTAATGCCCAACCACAAGAGTCTATTTTCTTTTGTTCTTCTTTTGCAAGCTTGTCAATGGATCTTCTTTTGCATTTACTATCTCCTGCAGGTGTTCGTACCAGTTAATTACTTTACATCTAGGGAAACCGGTTTCCTCATTGTGGGAAGAATTAGTCTAAGCCCCATTTTATATAGAGAGAATTTATTTACTTGGTTGCTTTCTCCAGAACTGTAATTGCTTTAATTTTAATAAAGTTAGAAGTAAATAAAATATATGTGAACCCGATTTGGGAGTAGAACAATGTGACATTCACATTGGAAGTATTTCTCCAATCATTTTATCATTCCACTTCCTCTAGAATAGAAATGGAAGTAGATGATTTAGATCAGCCAAAGAGAAACAATGTCATAGAACTTCAAAGAAATAGTTCATTTTATTGTTTTCCTAAGTAATATATCATCAACATTATCATTACTGTTATCAATTATTAATTATTATCAGTAATTTAATGGGGATTGATTTATGCCTCATGGTTATTAGGAAGGCACTTTACCCCTAGAAAAACAACACAGTTCATTTTTCAATTTATTATCTCCTGCTACACCAGGACCAATCTATACTGAATTCTTATTATTTGTACTTTTCTGTTTGTGAGTATGTCAAACAATCTCTGTGGTACCCAGCCTTTGAATGCAATGTAGTGTCATAGATTCTTATGCCTGATTTGGCCTTGAATCATTATCTTCTTATCTTCACTTGTTAATTCACTAAGATTACAGATCCACTGTACCCAGTTCAAATCAATATTTTAAACAGTCTCTGAACAGTCCTTTATATGTTTTGATATTGAGGAAGTCTTCAGTTGTAATGTATTTTCTCAGTTTAACAAAGTAGACATTATATCAGAATATCTGTAAACAAAATTGCTTTCCCCAGAAATGTAATTACTCTAATTTTTAATAAAGTTAGCAGTATATAACAGATATGTGTAGCCAATTTGCCAGTAGAGCAATGTGACATTCACATTGGAAGTATATCTTCAATCATTTTATCCTCAAGGATAGGAATGGAAGTATTTGGTTTAGATCAGCAAAAGAAAAACAATGATCGTCGTTTATTCTCCCAGTTTATCTGTCCCAAGTTATATCACTCCATCATCCCCCAGCAAAGGCTCAAAAATGCATACTGCTCATTTGAATTAGCTGAGAGTGAGTGAGAAAAAGTCTGTTGTCTCCACACAACACCAGATAAGGTAGAGAGAATCAGTGCACACTGATAGCAAAATTTAGCCATGTTCAGTGCTATGTTAGATCTGGAATGACAAATTTACACTGGGGAAGACAAAGTTAATACCTAGAATATTAAAGAAATACACTTCAAAAGGCATACTTATTTAGGAAATATAGTAAGAAATGAGGTTCACTAGGATTTCTTCAGGCACTGATTGGTCTTGGTCATATCTATAATTGTCCACAAAGCAAACAATGGAATGAATATAAGTTTAACAACCATTTGGGCAAGTGCTCAGAAGGAAGTCATTTTCAAGTAAAATTTATTTTTGAAAATTATTTTAAACTGTCTATAAGTTACAGAGTTTGTACTTTAATAAGTGATTTTTTTTGTAGGAGTTTTGGTCTTCATGTGGATACACTTACTTAGGATACCACATCATTTTTTAAAACTTTTTCTATGTTAATGAATTAGTTTATTGGACTCATACCAGTGATTTGGAGTAATAGAACCTTTGTCTCATCAATCTCATGAACCATTTAGTACTCATTCCAAGAGCCATTTTACATCTATTTCTAAATGTGTATTCTATTTTTATATGATGCCAATCAAATATGCTCTCAAAGGAAAGCTGAGTGAATGGTTCAATTATGGCCGTTGATGCCTTCCCTTTTATTTCAGAAGCAGTGCTTCTAAATTACTGTGGGCAAAACTTGGATATTCCCCGTGGGGCAGAATAATGGAAGAGGGAAAAAAAAAAGAGATTTGATACTGTAGATTTAAAGATCTGTATTTTAGTTTTAATCTTTACTCCCTCGGGTCTACTTACAGAGCTGTATTATTGATTTATGACTTGTTCACAATCTTAGGACATTACATGCTTTTTATTTGTCTAACTGTTTTCTATGCAGAAATATTAATACTGTTGTCAAAAGTTCACAAATACTTTTGCGGAACATACCAGAGTCATTATTAAGCATAATATTATGATATAATAATATTGATTATTGAGCATAATCAACTCACATGTTTATTATATAAGAAACCAGGAGACTAGACACTTTTCAAGCATCATTTAGGCATGTGACATGTGTTCTTTCTATTAACTGTTTAATGCTTTCAAAGTAAACTTAGAAAACTATCCTTTGATTCTTCAGTTCTTAGAAAAGAAATAAAGTTAATCAGAAATAAAATATTTACTTTCATTTTAATTAACTTTACTATTTTCAAGTTGCTCTGAATTTTCAAATTACAAGTAGAACAGAGACACCAACAATAATTTAGACAAATTCTTGCTTTGTAAATGCTCTGAGTGAGTGACCTACATATCATTTATTTCAATTATCAAACCTGACACAAATATTGTCACTGTCTTATTTATTTATTTATTTATTTTGGGGGGGTCCTGTCGTGGGCCCTGAACTCTGGCCCTGGGCGCTGTCCCTCAGCTCTTTAGCTCAAGGCTAGCGCTCTACCACTTGAGTCACAGCGCCACTTCGGGCTTTTTTTCTTTTTGCTTATGTGGTGCTGAGGAATTGAACCCAGGGCCTCATGCATGCAAGGCAAGCACTCTACCACTTAGTCACCTTCCCAGCCCTTATTTGTTTATTTTTAATGTGATTGTGAATTAAGAAGCTGATGAGATTACCATTAACGTGAGGATAGATACTAAAACTTGGGCTTTTTATCTTCCAGATTTAATCCTTCATAAATTTTTAGTGACAGTATTACAAATAACATGTTTTTCTTTTTTTAGCTTCTGAAAATAATTTTATTTATGTTTTTCATTAATCATATTTTTTCCGTAAAATTATATCAAGGGATTTAATGTGAACACAATTTTAAATAGGAGATTTTACTTTTTTTTTTTTTTTTTTTAGTTATTCAACCTTTTTTTGACTACTGTCATTATTTCTATTTTCCTAGCTAAGCAATGTCCTTTATCTTAAAATGTGGTGACTGAGTGGCCTAAAATCACTAGTTTTCAACTTAGGCCTGAATGGTGGAATGTGAAATGTGATCAAATGAGCGAAAAATCAGTGGGAAGTTCCTCTTAAACACAACTTCCAAAATATGTTGCCTGGCTCTATTTCATATCGAGTTTTTGTTTTGTTTTGATTTGCTTTTTTTTGTTTTTTGGTTGGTCGTGGGATTGAAGTCTGGGCTTGGTCTCAGCTCTTTAGGCTCAAGGTGAGCACTATACCACTTGAGCTGCAGCATCCCTCCAGGTTTCTGATGGGTAATTGGAGATGACAATCTCACCGGCTTTCCTACCTGAGCTGGCTTGAATTATGATCATCACATCACAGGCTCCTGAGTAGTTAGGAGTACAGGCATGAGCCACCAGTGCCTGGCTTATATCAAATATGTTCCAGGAAATATTAGCTTCTATATTTCTAAGTAATGCAAAACTTATCACTTATAATTGTAAGTGGGAAAGTTTGTTTTATTTTTGAAATTAACTTTTAAAAACTTCACTCTAAGAAAAAAAAGAGATTTTTAGGCCACTTTTTAAATTTCTAAAGTTTTATTTCTATACAACTAACAATCTGTATCTTAAACTATAGATACCCTAAGCAACAACAACAAAAGAATCAAGTACAGATAAATAAGAAACAAAATGTAGTCCTTTCAGTACTTGATACTAAATGTGCAATACTAAGATTATCAACATTTAGAAGGAAATATTATTTTGTCCAAAAAGCTTTAAATTGTTTTTAAAAGGGAAACTCATAAATCAGAATGTCTTAGAAGTCTCCTGATCCCTAGACTAAAAAAACATGCATCAAATATGTCAATGTTATTCATAATTTAATAATTTTATATAGCTTCTTATTATGAGCTTAAAAAGTTTTATTTTCTAATGATATCTAAAATGTATAAGATCACATCATTATAACATGGGTTATGAATCAGAGTATATTGATCTAGAGTCCTCACTCTTCCACTTGTGAATCTGAGCCTTTAAAAATTAAAAAATCTGAGGGGCTGGGAGTGTGGCTTAGTGTTAAGAGTGCTTGCTGAGCATGCATGAAGCGGGGTTTTGATTCCTCAGAACCACATAAACAGAAAAGGCCAGAGGTGGCACAGTTGTTCAAGTGGTAGAGTGCTAGCCTTGAGTAAAAGAAGCGCAGGCACAGTGCCCAGGCCCTGAGTTCAGGTTTCAGGACTGACCAAAACACACACACACACACACACACACACACACACACGAACAAAAAACAAAAAATCAAAACAATTGGAGACTTTAAAGAGCATGAAGTGTAAAATTTAGATTATTTTAGTGTGGATTTCATACTGTTATTTTGTTTTGATTTGTTTTGTTTTTAAAAAAATATTTTAAGCATGAACGTTCCTATAGTCAATGCTAAACAATTAATAAATTAATATTATATATATATATATATATATATATATATATATATTTTTTTTTTTTTTTTGCGTGGGGGTCCGGTCGTGGGGCCTGAACTCTGGGCCTGGACACTGCCCCTCAGCTCTTCAGCTCAAGGCCAGCGCTCTACCACTTGAGCCACAGCGCCACTTCCGGCTTTTTTTTCTTTTTGCTTATGTGGTGCTGAGGAATCGAACCCAGGGCCTCATGCATGCAAGGCAAGCGCTCTACCACTGAGCCACCTTCCAGCCCCAATATTAAATATTTTTTAAAGTTTTTTTTCATGTAATATTACTACTTTTTAGGTACAGTAAAGTGTGTTTAGTAAGATGTGAGAAAAAAGGTTGGAGGGAATGCAGAAGGAGGGATGGAAAAGAAGGAGAGAACAGGATAGAGAAAAATTCAGCAAAGCAGTTTGTCTCAAGATGATTAATAAAATATGATGGTCAGGCTTGCTATTTTTTATATCTTAGTAATTGTAAAATGTGTAAATTTTGCCTATTCTAATGGGATAAAACTAAATAGTAAGTTACCAGTAGTGATCCATAATTTTATCTTATCAATAACCGAATCTCTGCATTCCATACTAGTTTCTCTTAAAACTGTGATTTTTGAGAATCAATGATATTATTCTGTGCAGATAAATGTAAGTATATTTCTGAGCTCTTTATATTGTGGATAATATAAAAATTCAGCGTACATTGTTTTCAAAATAATTCTTACAAATATTTTAAATGTTGAAAAGGAGAGAAAATTATTACATAGAAAAATTACAAGAGCATGATATCTAAATGTGAATTGAACCTAGGCTATCATGCATTTAAATGAAAATAAAGCAGGAGACACTAAGAAGAATCTTATACATTTTGTCTTTGTCAAAGTTCAAAATATATGATTCTTTTTGTTTCCAAAGATATTAATTACATTATTTCTTGGTTATCTTTTTAATCACTATACTTATAGCACAATGGATCATATTTTATTCTACTTAGTAACTGTGTTATACAAATATATGTATATGTATAAGTACAATAATATTCTATGATAGGAATGAAGTTAGATTTTCAAGCAAAATTTCACACAAAATTACAAATTAAAATAAGTAAACAATTACTCTGTTCAATCATCTTTAGCTTTTTGTTTATTGATTTCAAATAAACATAAATTACCAAAGTAAAATATTCTTTGTTGTATCATCAAAAACAATGTTGAATGTGAGGTCACCTTTATAAGTCAGTGATATTTTACACTGAAAACAGACAGTTTATAACTTTAAAATGATGTGTCTTTGAAAGATTAATCTATTTTTTGTCTTTTAACTGGCTAATAGCTTCTACTTGTTAAATATTCCCTGAAGAGAAATTATTGCTTTTGCCAGCTAGCCTCTTATTTAAAAAAAAAAAAAAGTCTTCCTCACAGGTATTAGGAAAGATCTAAGTAAAAACTAAGCACGCTAGATGGCTGTTCAATTAGGGTGTAAAACCTTTTTATGTGCTATTTCCAAAAGTCAGACCATGTACTTGATAGAACTTAGAGGAGGTCATGGGCCAAGGAATTACTCATAATGATTGAATTAATTCATTTTATAGATTTCGGTCTCTGCTCTTTTATTGATGCACATAGATTTATATGTTTAACTTCCATTAACACTAATGCTATCTTTGTGCATGAAACAGAAATATTTTTAAAAGAAATAGTCTCTTTTCCAACCCATTTGCATTTACTCCTTTTCCTTCCTAAAACTCTGTAAAAAATTAATTTAGATAAAAATGTTAAAAATGTACAGTAAGTGCAGTGAATTAATTACAGAATCACTAAAGTAAAATGTCTTCATTGTTTGAAATCTTCTAAGTATGACTGCCTTACCCAGAGTGATTTATTTTTCTTTTCTGTGTGTGAATACTTAAGTATAATTTTGCACATTAGAGGTATTGAAATATAGTTGGACATGGAAACTTTGAAACTGGTAACCATTCTCTTTAAAAAACAAAACTATAACATGTTTTCAGACTTCCCCTTACCTTTCCTTAAGAATTAAAAAATATTCAACTTTCAGGCTACATTTTGACTATGTGTTATTTGTTGATTACAAAGTGACTATAGCATGGGAAATGTTTAAGATGGATGTGGGGGTGTGCATTTGATGTTATATTAGGAATTAGATCCAAGACAGATTTTTCTTTTTTTTTAAGATAATGGTTAGCATTATCTAATTTTTATTTAGATCTAAGATGACTGCC
Source organism: Dipodomys spectabilis (assembly GCF_019054845.1). Classification (NCBI taxonomy): domain Eukaryota; kingdom Metazoa; phylum Chordata; class Mammalia; order Rodentia; family Heteromyidae; genus Dipodomys; species Dipodomys spectabilis. The sequence continues at coordinate 16,858,680 of NW_024870709.1, forward strand.
AGTGGGAAAATACACAGCCCATATATAGACTACTCTTATTTTTCATGTCAAATTGGATACAAAATATGCAACTAAAAATTAGAAGGAATTGAAGAGTGCTTCATCATGTAAATTAAAAATATTATTTATCTCACAATTACATATAATGTAAGTTTATATTAATATTAATTTATAAGAATGATCTTAATGGTAGCTATTCAAAAATTGTGATAAAAAACAAATGAAAGCATAGCTTGAAATGAATATTCATTTCCCTCATAGCCAAACCAATTTCCAATATAAAAGGTCATATCAGTTTAGAAAAAGCTCAGTAAAAGATACTTGTAGTTTTATAAAAAATACCTGTAGTTTTATAAAAAAATATTTTTTTAACTTGGCTTAAATTTTGTGATCATTTTAGAGCTTAATGTTGAAAGTATGTTTGCAGTTCAATGTAAAAAGAAAAACAAATCAGATAATATATATTTCAGAAGAAAATCAATAACCTCTCATCAAAAACTTTGAAGTAGTTAATATGTTCCAAGTGCTTTTCTGTGGTACTTGGTACCTCCACTTAACCATTATATAAACCTTATATTAAAACTTTGGGGCACATTCCACTATTATCTTCTCTATCTAAATTTATATATATATATATATATATATATGTATATATATATATAAATTTCAATTTCAATTCCAATTTATATATATATATATATATATATATATATATAAATTTCAATTTCAATTCCAATTTCTCATGATGTCTGCCTGTAAACCTAACTACTAAGAAGGCTGAAATCTGTGGGTTGTGATGTAAAGCCAGCCTGGTCAGCATAGCCCCTGAGATTCTTATCTATAATTACATAGCAAAAAGGTGAAAATGAAGCTGTGACTCCAGGAGTAGAGTGGTAACCTTGAGCAAAACAGTTTAGGGAGAGCAACCAGGACCTGAGTTCCAGCCCCAAAGCCAGCACTATACATACATACATACATACATACATACATGCACACACTCACACAATGTTGAGTAAGTTATAGTGTTTTAATGTCTAATGAAAGCTAACAGAGAGCAAAATTATTTAGTAAAGCATCATTAACCTATTCAATATCCCATGATCTCTTTTTCATTTTTGTATAGAACTAAAATCATGCCTTCCCATTTGATGCACAGAAACTTCACCAAGAAAAAATATTTCTTTACAACTTCTTTACTCCAGTGATGGTGCCAATTATTTTAATGTAGAATTATATGCATTGTATTTATGACACATATATCAAAATGTGATTCATAATAACCTAGCCAATGATCTCAATGCGAGAAAGCTATTGATGTATTGATATATTGATATAAATGCCAGTGGTTCTCTCTCTCTCCTAAATATTTTTAGACCTTTGTGCCATTGAAATTCTTTAAATATAATATTTTCCAATTTTTTCCATTTCCTAACAAATTGGGCAATGTCATTCTTTCTGATGGAGGCATAGAATTCCATTGTGTATATATACTACATTTTCTTGATTCATTCATCTACTGAGGGGCATCTGGGTTGGTTCCATATCTTAGCTATGGTAAATAATGCTGCAATAAACATAGTCGTGCTGGTAGCTTTAGTATGGTCTTGTTTGTGGAAAAAATTATATTAAGTGAAGTAAGCGAGACCCAAAGAAACATAGGTCCCATGGTTTCCCTTATTTGCAATAACCAGTATATGTCTGAGTCAAGCAGTAAAGGTCAGATAAGTTGATGTTAGGTGAAATGAATCCCAAGATAAGTATTCAAATGTTTTTTTCTTTCATGCAATTTTTTCTAACATATTTATAAGATGATTTTTTTTTTGTTGATTTGTATGTCCTTCCCCCATGGTATAACCCCTGCTTTCACTGTATTTAATCTTGGTATAACTTGTGGAGGGTAAGGGAAAAAACAAATTGTTTAAATAGGGATACAGGTGGACCCATTGCAACAATGAGATGTACAAGAAGCTATGTCGAAAAAACAAACTTTACAACTTTGGTGTGTGTGTGTGTGTGGGGAGACCGGGTGGGGGGTGGGGGGAGTAATGGGAAGTAATGGGAAGGGGAAACAAAGGAGGAGGCAACAATGCTTGATAAGAAATGTACTCATTATCTTACCCATGTAATTGTATGGTATTTTCACAATAAAAAAATCCTTTAAATGATCTTATTTTTCAAAGTTATATTGCAGGAGGGGAAAGAATAAAAAGTAGGCATCCAATAGGAATTCCTTTGTATTTTATGATATCTCAGAAAACAAGTGATATTGGACTATTGGCCATGAATGCAAATAAACTATTCCTACTACAGCTAGAAAGTTGTGATTGTAATTAAGGATCACCCACCAATTTCTCAGAACTAAGACTGAAGAAAAACTGTTCAATTTTAGATTAGCATAGCTTTACATAGAATACATTTGTATATAGTTATATTTAAGGCCAAAGCTAGCATACTTTCAAATGTGAAATCATCAATACAAAGGTTTATAGCAATGACTGAATCAAAGATCGTTTAATGCTAATATATTATCTGCAGAAAACTGAGAAACGATCTTATGATTATACATGCTTAACTTTCATTCATAACTTCTTAGTAAATGAATATTTTCTAAAAAGTCCCACTGTTTCTTTTTCCTTAAAATTTGCCTTTAACAATCTTTTAGAAGATGATAAATCATTTCCTCTTGGACATGTTCAAAAGGAAGTGGGTCATCACCTAATGCTACTTGCAACCTTATTTTTCTTCCCTGTAAAGAGTTTTTTTTTCCTTAATTCCATTTTCACTCTTGCTATAGGGCATAAAAAGTAAATTTACCCTTAATCTATACTTATACAGCGTGTAGCATAATACCAAATTATTAGCAGCAGTTTTTGACATTATAACTGTTATAACTATGTTATTAAAATAGAATGTTCTTACTGGTCTGAGGGCACCAAGATAGATTAATGTTTAATGGCTATATTTTGTTCTAGATACCAAGAAAATATATAAATTACAAATGAGGTTAGTTTAAATTAAAATTTTAACAAAATTGGATTTTGTTCACAATAATACAATTTTAATAATGATCTTTAGATAATTTAGCTATCACCCTGTTACCAAATTTTATTAAATATGAATAATATAATAACTGCTAGAATAAAGTAATTTTAAATGAACATATTACACAATTTTGTGTGCAAAATGGATTAACATTGAAAATCTAATATACTTGTGGATTTTTTTCTTGGACATAGACAAATCATATATGGATGCCATTTTTACATGGATTTAACAATTAATTGGGCCTATTGATGTGCTCTATACTGATCAAAGGGAAAATAATAAGATGCCAAAAAATTTCAAATTATTACCATATATTCCCTTACTGGTGGAATGTTTGTTTAAAGTATCAATCTGCATTTAAAAATAAAACATAGTAATCTATTGAGTTTTTAACAAGGGATATTTACATGTCATAGTTCAAAATTAGGCAATAGATATAAAGATAGAAAATTAGAAAAAAATGCTAACTTCTTAAATACAAAAAAAAATTAGAAAAAATGCTCTCTAACTTCTTAAACACAAAAAAAAATTGTCTAGAGAATATACCGGCTACAATACCACCCTAGTGTCAATAATTTATACTTGTAGCATTATAATCATCAATACAAAGGTTATTTTACTTTCATTTTTGTTCTGAAACTAAAATAATATTTATACAATAATGGCTTAGAGAATAATAGTTGGAGGAATAATAAAACCAGTATAATTAGTTGTAAAGTCTATTAATTTTATTTATACTTGCCATGCAAATGTTGATTTTTCAGAACAGTAATAGTTTAAGGAGTATATTAACTATGTATTCAAAATGACCCTCATTACTATAATAGAAGTGGTTCATAATATTTGCTCAAGGAGTACAATTATATATGATATGTTTATACTTATTGACTCACTGTTAAAAATTAAAAGTGAGAGCATAAAATATACAAATTCAGAGGTAACCAAATAGGCAAAAAAATTACTGTCCCAACTGAGTAATACTATTTTTCTTTTGCAATCTTAAATCAAGTTCTAGATGTATAAATTTGAAATGTGAAATTAAATATATCAGTTAACTTAGCAAAAGTTCCTCCTCATGAATTATCTGTTCTAACTCTGGTCAGACCAGTTCTAGACACAATTTTATACAAAGATTGGATGTAATCTACCAAAGGAAATTCATTTCATGCCTCTTAAAGCATATTTTGTATGAGTATTTCACTGTATAGACACTATGAATTCATGCTTGGTCAACATCCTAGCAAATACCTATCTTTTCTGTTTAGTATATCTGTCAAGAGTAATATAAATTCTGATAGCAAAATAAGATTCAACCAAAGTTGAAAATCATAGGCCAGATAGTTTCCAAAGCACTACATCATTTGTCGTACTCATTAGAGGGAGCAGTATCATATAATCATTGAGAATATGACAAAAAAGTTCCAAATTATAGTACAAATATCAATGTCACAAATTAATCTAATGTTGCCTAGTTATAATCAACCAATTATTTACCAAAATTGTAGCCCCGAGCACATTTTAGAACTTCTCTGGAACTTCTTTCTTTGTGTTTAAAATTGAAATAGCCTTTTACACAGTACTTATCAGAGATTCCATGTTCTATTAGTTCATTTCAGATGTTTGAAAGCACTGCTCATTCGTAACAGGTGTGTAATTCATCAAATTTGGCTTAGTTCCAAAACTCATGAGAAGCTGGTAGTGATGGCAAACACCAGCAATCAACCAGGAAGATGAGCACTAAGAATCACATGATAGAGTCCAGTAGGCTATACATTTTGCCTGGCACCCATAGCTCATACCTACAATCTTAGCTACTTAGGAGGCTGAGACCTGAGGATTGTAGTTCAAGGACAGGCTAGTCAGGAAAGTCCACAAAACTCTCCAATTAATTGCAGAATTAGTCTAGCTGTGGCTCCAAGTGGTAGAACACTAGCCACGAGAAAAAGAAGCTCAGGGACAGCACCAGGACAGGCACAAAAATAAAATCAGAGATAATTCAACTTTTTCTGGAAATTATGATTGTCAATTGACAGGTCAAGATTTAATCTTGATCATTCCTATTGTGTTTTGGACAATGCATGTGCTCTGTTGTGGCACACAGAACAATGAGAATCTGGCTCTGTCACTGGTTTTAGTGTCTGTTCAGTTTCTTGGCTTCTATCTTCCAGCTTCTCTCCCAGGGGCACAGAGGAAGAATGCCAAGCCCTCTCTGAACTTATAACATTATGCATGGAAAGACAAGATTATCGTTGTCTGTTGAATATTGCCTATAATGTGGCTGCCTTGGAATAAACAAAGAAGGTTATCAAATATTCCAAAAATAAGACAAAAGAAAGTCTGAATACCATGTCAAATGCACTTCAGTTTTCACATCTTTTATTGCTCAGTTTTGGTCAGTTTGAAGTCATTGTGTTATGAAAGATTCCTGAGAATATCACATAAAAACTTTCCTAAATACCATGATTCATTTTGTCTTAGAAACAAGTCTGAGATTTTTATTTTACTTCAGGACATATATATTCTCTATATTTAATAGAAAAGGAAGGGACAAATAGGAAATAAATGTCTTCATTCAACTTGGACAAGCTACTGAAGGACAATGTGAACTTAACAGTCAGGTTTTCTGTTATCATATGTGTATTTTTTCTTATGCTTATATATACTTAGACTCCATTCCATAGCTCTGTTGTGCATCCAAGATAGAGAAGAAGCCCTGCAAGTTAGAAAATGAGTTATAATCATCTATAGTTACCACATAGTTTGCTTCAGATCTTACTAACTGTAATGTCTTATGGTTTCAAAGATATATTGAACTGCACATCACCTTTCCAAAGAGTTTGTGAGATTGTTGGGAGATTTGTTTGTCCTCCAATGCACAGAGCATATTATTTTGCAATAGATGGGCATAATGTAGCTGCTTTGGAAGGACAAAGTTATTTCACAGTTCTAAAGGCCATGCTCTTTCTTTAGAACCGTGACTACAGATTGAAGAATGCAAAGCCCTTTGCTCCTCGTAGTTATTTTTCCTCTGAGTTAATGGCATAAATTGCTGAACTGTTCTGAAACTCGACATGTTTTGTGACCGGTGATGTAGACGTGACTTGATAACAAGGTGTCTGTGTGCTTGAATACATTACAATGAAGGTGTTCTTATAGATGTTTGGAATGTGAAACACCTGGATAGGAATCTTTCTGCACAGGCCCAGTGGGTAATTTTCCAGTAAAAGCCTAAACAAGCATACATTGCATTACAAGTAACCTGAAAGAGATAACATGAAAGAACAAAGGCATATTTGATTATGGAGACCTGGGTAGCAACGTTGGCAACTAACTCAATGCTTTCTACTCCTGCCTAAAACTCTCCGTAAATATTCAGCCAAATCCAACTGACTGCATATGTTCAAAATAAATTTTTAAAAGCTGTTTACACAAAAAGTTTCCAACTTGTAAGCTTTATGTTTAAACCATGGTTTTATGGCTTTGAGAATGTTGTGTTTAATGTCTTTTGGCCATCTGTATTTCTTATCTCTGTTCTATGCATATGTGCATAAATCACATATAGCACACATATCTGTTATTGTAGATACATATGATACATGTAATGCATTAATTTCAAATAACAAGGCTATTAAATACTTGGAATGTGTCTATTTTTAACCATAAGTCTGTACATGGTAGGGATCACCATGGAATACAAAGATGGTATTCGTCCTAGGATGGAACAGGTAATCTCTGTCCTTCATTTTTCTTTTTGCCTTCAGAGAGCCCTGATTGTATTTCAATTAAAAAAAATAGAAAAAAGAAATACCACCTTTCTTCTTTTTCTCTTTTAACTAAATTTGAGTTAGAATTATGAGTACTAGTAATTGCTTTTGGGAAAAAATATATCTTTGTTCACATTTCACATGTGAGAACTGAAAGTAAAACGTGATCATCTTTAAGAGAGATAGCTCTTAATTAAAGGCATCCTTTCTTGCTCCTAATGACATTTTACTCTAAAATCACTTACTAGGTGGTTTTATGGCATGCCATTTTGTGGGAACTCAACGCCAACAGTAAAAATATAATCAAAATATCTCTCCCTAACCTCAGAAAACTAAACTACATTAAAATTTCCCCTTTTTATCTTTGTCTCTCTTTTTGGAAACCACATATTGTGACTGAACTTTTGAACAAACAAAATAAAGGCATGTAAACAAAAATGTCAAAGATTTATTTGACTCACTGTTATGGATTGGCTAAGCAAGCCTTTTGCAGTAACAGAGCATCATGTTAAATTTAAGTTTCTATGGAAAAGAAATAGCCCATTAAAAATAAACTGAAGTGATCCATTGCATTTCTGCCTATCTTAAATACTTTACTGACACACTGGCTTACTCATTAGCATGCAATGAAGTACCCAATTATTATATGCCCTGCTGTTTAGAACTCTCAGAGATTGTCAGTTCTCCATTTGGAAATATACTGCATGATATGAACAGCATTACTCTGCGTGACTAGTCTACAGAGCTGATAGGCTTTCTGACTTCCCTAAGCTTTTCTTCTGTTGCAAGTCAATGCTAATAGCATGATCCCTGCTTTCAGTTTTAAACCCATTTACAGAGCAAAAGAATTCTTTGAAATGTTTTTTTATGTATACCAGAATTTCACTCTTCCTGTTTTACCATTAAGATATTAACAAAACAATGCTCACAATAAAAATTGCCTTACCTAAATTAAAATTGGATTTTGTTTTGTTTTTTAAAGGGAAAGTGGTTAATTCACCTTTAGCCAAATAAATGGAACCTGTTTTTATTTCTTTCCAAATATCATCTAAAACAACTTGTTTAGAGAAAGGAGAAGCATAAATCTGGCAAACCAATGTTGTAAAAGAATTTAACAACTAGTTTGTGAATATTTCAGCTATGGATAACACAGACCAACAACTAGAAAACCTGGTGCATAGTACAAACAGTACATGTTGTGTCTGTGAACGTGGCTGCTTCCTTCATGTTCAACAGATAAATCACATCATGAAATATTTCATTTTTTGTGTCTCTTTCAGTTCATCTTGTATTATATCCTCTATTTAGTCTTATGCTAACTAAAATGGCAGACATTCTTCAGTGTTTAAAGCTGAATAATATTTCATAGTGCATGTCTCCTTTATTAATATCAGTCTGAATTTTCTCTAGTTTTCTTTATGCATTCAACTTCTGAAGGACACTTATATTAACCTCATTCAGTTTGTTCACAGAATATTTTTAAATTGTTATGGGGATATATTGGTAGTAATGGGAGAGAGATGATACTTAATTTTACATAGTTTCCCAATTAGTTTTCCTTTAAAATGTTTATTTTTCAACCATTTTTCCTTTCCTTAACTATTTCATGAACCCTTATACTCTCCAGAAACTTTCAATTTATGTGTAGCATTGAATCAAAAGTGGTGCATGACAGGCACAGTATCTATCCAAAGTAGATTCCTAGGTATATGTGTTCTAAACGAAATCCTAGTTTTCTCTTCTATGCGTAGTTGGTTTTCTCTTTTCAACAGCTGTGAACTCTAACCACTCACAATGACATGTTGTTAATAAATTGTTCAAAGTTAAGATGTCAGAGTTGGACTAGTGATTGTGTTGCTAAAATACAAATAGTTACAGATGAGAAAATGTCCAACACATTAGTTCTATATGTAACATATAAGAATTTTCTGCTGCCTATAACCAAATTAATGGGAAATTTTAAGCAAAAAAATCTCAAGCACAATACCATTTAAAAATATTAAGATGGAGAACTACATAGCTCTTAAAAAGTGTAAAGAATGGACTTTCCTTCCCTAGGGATAGTAAGGGAAAAACAAAGGAGGGATAACAATGCTTGATAGGAAATGGACTCATTACCTTTCTCATATCTTTACAATAAAATATATATTAAAAAAGAAATAGAACATAGAGGAAGAAAAATAAAGAATTGAATGTATATGATTTTCTCCAACAGCCTATAATCTGTATTTCTATACTAACTCTGGTCAAGGGTCTAATAGAAAGCCAACAAAAACTCACAGAGAATAAACTTCATACCTCACCTTGTCTGCACCATCTTTCTATAATTGGAAGTCAAGTCTGGAAATTTTCCTTTTAGTCTGTGTACCAAATTTATTTTTAAAGAAAATATGCCTTTTCCACTGGAAAATAACAATATATAAAAGAGTGAATTTTATTAGAAAGCATATTGGAATCTGCAATTTATCAGAGCAAGTTCAAAATCAGATCTTTATTAGCAATAAGATATTTAGGATTGTGTACACTTGCTTCTATATCATTTGTTCTTCATTTGAAGACACTTTCCATTTGAGTCTAGTAGTCTGAGATTCAGAAAAGTGCAAAATACTGTAAATAAGGAAACGAATGCTATATTAATTTTAAAAAAACAAAACTTAAGTGCTTGTATATTTAAAATGTAAAGATAAAATTGAATTCTAGTACAGTTTCTTTCTTGAGGGAAGAAACAGAAAGGTCAAAACATTTTGATGACTGTGGTAAAAAGGTAATCCTTTCTGTAAGATCTAAAAGATGATGCTGGCATCCATGAATCTCCGTTAACAAAAGGTCAGGAAGTAGTTCACTGGCTGTCTTTAGGGTTTTAGCTACATGATTCCACGGATCCACACCTTTCAAGGTATTTTTAGAGCTGATATAGTATATGTCATATTTTTTTCTGATTAATTATAGATACTTTCTCTGTCTGGATAAGTGTGGCATGTCAAAAATTCTGGTGCAACATCTCTATGTATAACACAAATTATTTTACTCAATATATTTGCTAACAGTCTTTCAAAAATTGAATGTGCTTTATAAATTTCAGTTAAGTTTCTCAGAGCACATAAATATCAATTAAGAAATAGAAGTTTCTTTTGCTACAATTCGTTTCAGTTTAGACTTCTTACAAAGAATTTGTTAGATTTTTTTTTAAGGAAGTGATGGAAGACAGTCTTCTTCAAGACATTATTCTATCCATCTCTACTTAGTTTGCAGTGTTTTCTGAGAAACGTTTTTCCATCATTCTGGGGTTTGAGAGTTTTCATATTTTTGGAATGCACATATTTTGATTTAACTGCTCAATATTTTCAGAGGGAGAAGTCCTCTATTTCTGCCTACTCACTTCCTCCTATCCCCACACAACCTCTCTGCAATCAAACTCAAAGAGCCACTAAATGCTTTGTAATTCTCCAAAAGTTTCCTCATAGGGTTGCTGCATTATTAATTTATTTACTACATTACTACAGCAACACAGTTTTTTATATTGTTATTTAAGTAGTTGTATAAAGGAGTTGCCAATTAACAAAGCAGCTCATGAATATAATCCATCTTGGTCAATATCTCCCCTTCTAGTATTTTCATCCACCCCTTACAACTTACCCCTTCCCTCACTCTTTTTAATTTTGTAGTACAATGAATTGTTGACTACATTTTCACCTCTTCATTCCTTTACTCATTTTCCCTAACCGCCCCCACCCCACTACAATCCAACCCTTTTGAGTAACTGCTTCATGTTTATTTTGTTGAACTTTGGCATTGCGTTTCTAAGGAATTACACTACTGACTTCTCCTTTGAATCTACCCTATTTCAGTTATACATGGTGTACACATGTATATTCAACATACTTATTAATTTATAGACTAAATGTAGCTTCCACATATAAAGGAAAACATGTATACTTTGCTTCTCTGGGCCTGACTACTTCACTTAACAAATCTTTTCAGGTCTTTCCATTTCTTTAAAAATGGTGTAGTATTATTCTTTCTGTTGACTAAGTAAAATTCCATTGTGTCTCTATAACACATTTTCTTGATCCATTTTTCTGTTGAGGTGCATCTGGGCTTATTCCATACCTTGGCTACGGTGAATACTACTGCAATGAGCATAGTTGTGCTGGTGGCTCTACTGTACCCAGATTTGTAATCTTTTGGAGAAATGCCCATAAGTGGAATTCAGTCTTAATTCATTTCACATTATCACTTCACACCATGGTGCCCAATAAATATTTGCTTATAGAATGATGTTCATTCTATAATGAATCATACATAGTAATTTCATAATAAAACAGGGTCCCACTGAGAACTGAACTGATGAGAAGTATTTTCTTAGAACATCTCAGTGGCAGTCTTGCTACTTACTATTCTATTCTGACAGTTTTGTCCATAAATTCCACCTGTGTTTTCAACTGCTTAATTCTGACTCCTTGTCCGTGAGTTTGCTGTATTTATGTTGGTTTCTGCTACTTTTTCTACCACAAAGAAATGGTCCCTGTCTTAAGGGAGTTGATGTATATGTATCTAATGAAAAGGTTCATTTAGAAAAAAATAATTATAAAATTGCACAAGGCTAAGTATAGCCTTTTTGAGACTGAAGTAGGATAATTGAAATTTTAGGCTCAGCTTGGTAGACTGTGCTACATTGTAAGACCTTGCCTTAAATAAGTAGACAAAAACAATAGAAAGATAATTGCTAAGGTTTCAAATCTATCACTCTATGTAGAGATGATAGTCAAATGCAGAATTGGTGATAACCAAACTTAATAAATATGCAAACCCTGTAAGAATTGAAATGACTATTTGGCACTACTAATGAAGTTGGTTAGAAAGCATTACTTATTTGTATTGACACATGGAACTATTTTAAAGTCAGAAGACAAATAACAGAATAACTGGTCCTAATTAGGAGGTCATTCCGAAAAATTATCATAAACATGTCTTTATATGTATAAAAGGAACACAAAATTTTTATTATAACAACACATATGTAGAATCACAGTTAGAAAGGTATAGTATAGGTTTTGAAACAAAAGTATGACATATATCTTGAAATACAATCATTAAAAATAGTGATTCATTACATATAGTCTTTATATATTAAGAAGTAATATGGGAAGATAATTATCCATATACTGAATATTTCACTACAACATACGTAGCATCTTACCTGGAAGAGATAGAAATTTGTTATTGAACTTAAATTAATTATAAGACTCAATATTTTCTACATAATTACATTTAATAATATCAGTGGAAACATTATTCAGCAAAATTTTAACGATCTATTCTAGTCACTTGGTCTTCTAGAGGTTGTGGTTTGTGTGAAGCAATCTAGAGATGTAGAATCTCAGAATGCAGTTTGATCATAGCTTTTTCATGTTCAAAAAGTATTTTCAGGGAATTTTGGCATGATACTCTTTATACCAGAAATTAAAGACCAGTCCTGATTCTCTGGAAAATTACTCTGTTTTTCTCTGTTGCCTATTGTGCAATAGCAGTACAATGAAGTAATGTGAGCTTTTCAAACCCTGATAGCATGCCTCATTCCTCACATCCAAGTCATTGAAATTCCTTCCTCAGTGCTGTTTTCAACCAGATTGTACCCAAGTGTAGCAATTTAGTCCAAAAGTTCACTTGATCAACTAAACTTTTGACTCACATAAGTACTTTTCAATAAATGTAATTAAATTTATGTTAGATTAGGCTCAGAGAGATTTCCATTTTCAATTATTAAAAAACATAACAAAAAGTAATACTACAGGCCTAAGTCTTGAAAGGTATTTCTACCTTTTAAGTAGAATTTTTTTTTTCTTAATTAGAGTACATCTGTTTACTTTTATGCTCCCAGACTCTTTGTACTGAAAACAAGTTAGGGCTTGAATTTTTAATCCCCCAAGAAAAGAGTGAAATAGGACAGCATGAGTTGTTCCTGCCACTATTCTATTCAGTTTGAACTGTGTTTATTTTCATATATTGAGAAATGTTCCTTTTCCTGCGTTGAAATGTTGATGTGCCAAATAAATTGAGTTTCTCTTTCCTTCACATCACTGTTGGTCATGCCTACAAGCTTCTCAGAATTTCTGTGTAATTGTTGTCTTCTGAAAAGGTTTAGCATTGTTAAATGTTAAAGTTTTAACCTCTCGTTGTTTATCTCAAATTTTCTCCATATATGTATTGAGTTGATATTTAAATAGAGAAACTTTTATCCAGTAGATTTATACATAAAATAACTAGCATATTTGGAGTGGATAGGTTTTGTTGTTGCTGTTGTTATTTTAGTAATATTATTTACTCTGATTTTTTTCTCTTTTTTTTATCCTTCCAAATATTCTACATAGATATCAAAAACAGTGACACTGAATATCTTCACTTTATGTGGACAAGTTGTAAAATACCAACGATCTGTATTTTTCAAACTCTTCTCTCAATCTGCTAAGATATGCAGTACTTTGTATGATCATTCCTAACAAATATTAAAACTGGGGGTGATCATTTAGAGAAGTAAATTCATATCAAAACATAGTTTCATGTTCCTTGCATTAATTCTCTCTTTTCTTTGCGGTTCCTTTTTTTTTTTTTTTTTTTTTTTGCGGTTCCTTTTTTAATGGATGTTAAAGTTATAAATTTATTTAAAGTTTTATACATTCACAAACACATTTTTAAAAAGTAGTTTTTGTTAACTTACATGCCTATTTAATTTCTCTAAAATCTGCCTTCAAGTCTGGTCAGTTTTTCAATATCTGATTAGACAAAGGACACTTTTTTCTATTTGACCTAAGAGTCCATTCCTGTCTTTTGGTGGAACAGGTATTTTAGAATGTGAATGAGCAGCACCAGCAGTCAAGTAACCTAGGCCTCTTGTTACAATGAAGAGTGTAGGAATATAACACAGACCTAATGAAACCATAACACAATACTGTTAAATCCATAGGTTATCCATATGAGGATTTTGGAAGAAAAAAAAAATAGAAAGAGTACAGGTATTGATGAATGTGACAGAGAAATGTGAAAGATGTTTTGATAGGAGCAACACATGATCCTGAGAAAGTCAAGACATTGATATCTTGTCAAAGGCACTATTAATATTTTAAGCCAACTATCCTGCATGTGAAAATCTGTGAAGATCTTCAATGGCAAATAAAGGATATAAGTATTCATAACTGGGGATAATCTAGCTTTATGGCGAACATGTGAAGTTTATAATTATATAAAGCCTAATGATATGCTTTTATTATTTAATACAATAATAAAAATTATAACATCAGAGTTAAGAATTTTCATTCAGGAAGCATTTCAATCTCGGTATGGGGGTGCAAACTAAAGAATCAGCTGGTGTTCATTCCAGAGAAATGTTAGCCAGAGTCAGTTTCAAAAATCAATCTGAATATAATGACATACACCTGTATGTAAGCTACTTGGGAGACAAATGAAGGAAGATTATGATCTGGGAAGAGCCTACACAAAAAAAAAATCTGAAAATCAACTATAGCAAAAAGGGATCAGGGTGTCAATCGTAAATTAATGGCTTCAGTTGTCAAATATTTGCCTAGCATGGCAAAGGCCTGAGTTCAATCTCCTGTAACATCAAAACAAAACTTCAAATATTCTAAATATTGAATTCTCAGTAAGTAGATACTAAAGATAAAATAGGTTTTTAAACTCTTAAAAAGTGATCCCTGTAGTTATGTATCTAAATATATTTATTATATACCATGCCACACTGTTTCTTGTTTAAAAAGGTGATCATTTGAATTGAGATATATGCACTAAATTGTCTTTAAAACGATATATAGTTTTCCTAGAAATTTCTAAACAATTAGAAATATCTAATAGCAGCATTCTCCACCTTGCAAATAGTTATTAGAATTCATTTCTAAAATTTTGTCCAGATAAAAGCTGATTGTGATTTTTGTTTCACTTACATCTAATGAATATCAGAAAAATATTTCAAAATCAAATCAAAGAATTTAATGTGTCCTTTCATACTAGAATCGTTCTGGTAATTAAATAAATAGGGGTGAGTGTGACTGAATTTTCAAGATCTGGCCAGATTTTAATTAAAATAAGTGCTTGGCATTTGAAATACATTTGTCCCACTTTAATTATATTTAATATTTATTATAGGTGAATCCTCTTTGGCCATTTTTTTGTGTAGTTTGGAAGCATAGCCACAACTAACTCATGACATATATTGTACTTAAAGGCATGTTTATATTTTGATAATAACTAGATGTTGGAAAGCCACAATACTATATAAGAAACCCATTGTTAACTGTGTGTCATTTCCTGTATTGAGCCTGTGAGAGCTACAACATTTCTCTCCAATGGCTTCAGAGGAAGCAAGCATTTTATTTAAGCATATATTAGTTGTACAGCAGAAGGTTTCACTTGATGTTTCATACATACTTACAATATATTCCAGTCAAACTCAGCCCATTTATTACTGTCCCTTACCCTACTTAACCCTTCTAAAACGATTTCAAAAGCTACCTATTGTCCTTTTGCTATACATGCAAATAAACTATTTTAACCATATTCAGTCTCCTCACTCTCTTAATTAACGTTTCTTGCTTCCATTGGTGCCCATCTAATTTTTTTTCTTTGCTGTCTACCTTTTTTTTTTTTTTTGACATGGATGGCAAACATTTAATTGGGCTTCATTTTCCTTAGCTGTAAAAACAACAGAGATTATGTGATTAATTGAGTTCTACCCAGAGCTGAAATTTAATCCTACATTTTCCAGTTCGGTTTTCAGAACAGAATGCTTCTTTCTCCCTGTCCTTCCTATTAGATTATATGGTAAGCTCCAAGCAGAACCTGTCTAATTTATTTCTAGATCTTCCACACTTTCTCATACTCTACAAACAGTAGGTAGATTACAGTGTTTTCAGAAATGAATTTTTTTCTGCATGTTTCCCTTGAAAACTTAGGTATAAGACAGACAAATTCTTTAATGTTTTAATGACATGCCAGGCAAACCTCAATTTCCTCTACCACCTTAACGTGTTTGCAGTGTTACCTAATTATATCTGATGGGCTTGAAACTATTCAATAGTTCTACATAATGCTGTCTACCTTTTAACTTTCCAGTCATTCATGTTTTTATCAGTCATTTGGTTGTATCAAGGTACTGGATGAATTAAAAGTTATATCTAATATTTTGGTAGAACATAAGCTTTCTATTATATGATTTTACCCAACTATAGCCTAATGCAAGTTAGTTGAGCATCTTTTAATTTGAGTTAGAATAAGATATAATGTTCTGCATGTTGGATGTATTAAATATACTTATTACTTTTTAAATCAAATCAAATCAATGAATTATTAGTTAATAGTTATTAGTTAAGGAATCTTCCCACCTGGTATGGATGTGTATATATATATTTATATAGTGTATATATATCTATCTATACATCTGTACTACTACTTTTTTTGTAGGGGGTCCGGTCATGGGGCCTGAACTCTGGGCCTGGGCGCTGTCCCTCAGCCCTTCAGCTCAAGGCTAGCACTCTACCACTTGAGCCACAGCACAACTTCCAGCTTTTTTCTTTTTGCTTATGGGGTGCTGAGGAATCGAACCCAGGGTCTCATGCATGCAAGACAAGTGCTATACCACTGAGCCACCTTCCCAGTTCCTGTACTACTACATTTATACTCTACACTATGTTTAGAATTTCACCCTCAAGGTCTCATACTGCTGCTTAATCCAAGAACTAGTTCATCTAGCAGTTATCCAATTAAATGAATTAATGAATCAATGTAAGAATTATTGGTTTAGATATACACACGATGATAAACAGGGAGCTATATTCATTTATCCCAGTCTGATTTTAATCTGGTAACTCTGCTTTATTTTATTAAACATGACCTGTCTCATATCTTACATGGGTTATCCTCCAAATATTTACTTCACTGTCAGTGCCATTCAGAATTGATTTACCTAGTGTGTTTTATTCCAGTAGCATTGTTGTGTGCATGGTGTTTATGGAATATTGGTGTTTCAGTTGAGGACCCTGAACTTTCTAGGCATGTGATCCCAGCCCCAAGTTCCTTTATACCTTAGTTTTAAAAAAAGGCGTTGTCCCAAACCTTATGAACAACCTCAAATCAAAATCATTCTACTTATCACCTCCTCCATCTGGGAAATCAGTGCATACAACCATCTGTGACTTAGTGGTAGAGATAGTCTCTTGCTAAATCCATACCTTGAGGATATCAAATTAAAAACTTCCTGCTTCACATAGAACTCCCCTATGACCAAGCAATCCCACTTTTGGGCATTTACCCTAATGTTTACAAAAAAGACCACACTAAAGCTACCAGCACAACTATGTTTATTACAGCATTATTTACCAAAGCTAAGATATGGAACCAACCCAGATGCCCCTCAGTAGATGAATGGATCAAGAAAATGTGGTATATATACACAATGGAATTCTATGCCTCCATCAGAAAGAATGACATTTCCCCATTTGTTAGGAAATGGAAAGGCTTGGAAAAAATTATATTAAGTGAAGTAAGCCAGGCCCAAAGAAACATAGGTCCCATGGTTTCCCTTATTTGCAATATCTAGTATAGGTATGAGTCAAGCGGAAAAAGTCAGATAATGTGATGTTAGGAAAACGAACCCTCAAATATGTATTTTAATGTTTTTGTTTCTTTCATGCATGTGTTTCTAACGCATTTATAAGTTTATTTCTTTGTTGCTTTGTATGTCCCTCCCCCACAGTGTAACCCCTGCTTTCACTATATTTGATGTCAGTATAACATGTGGAGGAGATGGGGACAAACAAGTCGTTTAAGGATTCAGGTGGACCTGTTGCAACAATGAGAAGTACAAAATGTCATGTCAAAACCAGCTTTACAATGTCGGTGTGGGGGGGTATGATTGGGTGGGGGAGAGGAGGGAGGCTGGAAAGGGAGGTAAAGGGTAAACAAAGGAGGAGGCTGCAATGCTTGGTAAGAAATGTATGCATTATCCTGCCCATGTAATTGTAACCCCTCTGTACAGTATGTTCTCAAATAAAATAAAATAAAATTTAAAAAAAAAAATAAAAACTTCCTGATCTCTACTACCAAAGTGAGTGGCTGGGATTACATCTGTGAGCCACCATAACGATCTTCCACTATTGAAAACTCTCCAATGTCTTCTCTTTGCTTTTAAAGTTAGTCTGGACTTTCCAGCAGAGTGCATATTTTAATATTTCATATAGTTAAAATTTCACCTTCACACCACTTCCTTGAGTCCTGCCATTGTCTCAGACTCCTTTCTGCTTTGTAAATTAGAGGTCTTTTGTTGCACTAAGGCTTGGCACAAAAATCTCTTCCCTCTATTTTGCCTAAAGCCAATTAAAAGTTTGTTAAATTCACAAATGGCCCCAGACAAAATCCACAGACCCATCATTCATTCCATATAAATCACAGCAGAGTGTTTCTAGTAGAGTTAACTATCAAAGTCACTGGAGCTGACATAAACTACAATTTTATCCTTTCATGATAAGCCAGATGTCAGGTTAAGATATCTCTGTGCAAGCAAATATATCATCACATGGACTATTAACATTTATGATGATTCAATTGTAAATACCATTTATTAAATATAATGTTAGCAATTAAAAGAGAGAGAAGTTATGTGAGGCTAGAGAGTTATTTATGAAAAGAAAATTGAAAAGTCACATTTAGAAAAGACTTGACTCTTTCCATAATACATTATTGCTTCTAAATACTAGCACCAATTCCTGTTTTCTGGTGGAGATAGGAGTCTCACAGTCTTTCCTACCTAGGCTGGCTAAGATCTGAGGATCTTAGCCTCCTGAGTAGCTAGGATTACAGGTGTGAGCCACTGGCACCTGGTTTAAGTTCTACACATATTGCTCTACTTTTTTTAACCAAGTGAAAGTGTGTGTGTGTGTGTGTTTTATTTCTGACAGATTTCCTAGAAAGTGATTTTTATCGGGGAGGGTAATTATGCTTTTCATGTGAAGTCATGGCTGGGAGATGATGGGAAGAATCGCTTCCTGCAGGGTTGCTCACATGTTAAATATTGACTATAAGGATAGTTACCAAGTCTACATGGAGGAGGGGTACTTCTAGTGCATTTCTTGAGATTAATCTGAAAGTAATAGCTCAGTTCATAGAAGTGGATAATGGAGCTTTCCACAAAAAGTGAAGCAAATTTGATATCTACCAAGTAGAAATAGACTCTATGTGCATTTACCTTTTTCAACAGAGGGATACATGTAGGAATACCGAGACAGCTATGATTAGCATATGTTTGTATTTTCCTCTCTCAGTTTCTATGGGGAAAAACTCTTTATGACTCGCTAGCTATCTCTCTCCTTACATTCTATATATATATGAATGAAGGAAAAAATTATTACTTTAGATATGCAAGTGATTATAAACAAGGACTTTAAACAGCATATTAATTTATCCCTGTTTGTTTTTAATCTGATGATTCTGCTTTGTTTTCTTTTTTTTTTGGTGGGGGGGGTCCAGTCATGGGGCCTGAACTCTGGGCCTGAGCTCTGTCCCTCAGCTCTTCAGCTCAAGGCTAGCACTCTACCACTGGAGCCACAGCGCCACTTCCGGCTTTTTTTCTTTTTGCTTATGTGGTGCTGAGGAATCGAACCCAGTGCCTCAGGCATGCAAGGCAAGCACTCCACCACTGAGCCACCTTCCCAGCCCCCTGCTTTGTTTTCTTAAACATGACTTGTTTCACATTTTAAATGGATTATTTTGACAATTGGTTTTCTTGGCTCTAAATACTTCCTAAGTATACATGGGTAGGTATATATGGATTTATATGATTTATATATTGTAAATATATGCATATATGTATATTTGTACATATAGATGTGATTTTTTCATAGGGAATTACTTATTTACTTTAGGCCTGGATAATAATACGTACCTAGTTTTGAAGAATTCAAGGAAATAAAATAAAGCTTGTATTATTTTATTGTTGCTTATTTTCAAGTCAATAAATTAATGCCTTTTAGCTGACCACTCATTTTATAAATGAACATTCATTTTCATATGTCTGTTCATATACACACATGTATCATCATATCATTACATGGTTACATGTGCAAGACATAAATGACAGACAATAGACACCAACAGAATTGTGGCTGTTTTAGTTAAAAGAAAAGAAACTTCTAACAAAAATAACACTTTTTTTCAATATCCATTAACTTGACAGGTAGATTGTATAGGTCTGAACACAGTATTTACATGGAGTGTGCCCCAAAGATTACAGCGGAATGTCAAAACTTCCTAAATCCCAACCTAGTTATTTACACAGCTAACAGTGTTTTAAAAATTTTATCAGGTCCAGCACTGTGACATACTGACAAGCAGGAATCCCAACATGATTCCATCCTCTATAATATTTTACCAAATAATGACACCCCTATTCTATAAATCTAAAAAAAATAATATAAACACAAGGATTAGCATTATCCAATTAAATTACATCCTTTACAAATGTGTCCAGTCTACCACTAAAATCTATCTTGAATTTTATTTTGTTCTGCATTTTATTGGCTAAAGTCAATCCTAAAATGACCTTAGTCTTACACAAAAATTTCTTTTTTCTCTTTCTTTCTTTTTAGAAAAGTATCAAAGAATCTGCCTTGTGTATTATTAATTGTCTCTGAGGATTCTTGTTGGACCCATTTATAAAAAACAGCTTAGCCTAATATATGTTCCTCATTTATAGTCTTCTCTGTTAGAACTTTTTTTTTGTCTTTTTTTTTTTTTGGTACTGGGGATCGAACCCAGGACATTGCACTTGCTAGACAAGTGCTTTGCCACTGAGCTACATCCCAGCCCTCTGTTAGAACTTATAAATATTGCTAAAGATTACTAAAAACAATATTTAGGCCAATGCATCCAACACTGCTCTCATTCTTTTCTTTTTCAAATGCTTTTTATATATAAATGTTTTTATTGTAAAGATACTGTACAGAGGGGTTACAGTTACATGACTAAGGTAATAAGTACATTTCCTATGGAGCATTGTTACCTCCTCCTTTGTTTTTCCCCTATCATCCCTTTCCTCCCCACCTCTCCAACTCCTCCCCCACCAAGTTGTAAAGTTCATTTTCAACATAGTATCTTGTACATCTCATTGCTACAATGGTCAACCTCTATCCTTGTTTCAGCATTTTATTATTTCCCTCCCCCTCCCCAAATTAGAAATGCTTTTGTACATGGTTATATTTTCTCAAGGAACAGAAACTTTCTCAATAACAGCATAAGACAAGTGCTTGACAATTTCTCAGAGGGTGGGAATGAGAACACAATGAGTTTACCTGAAAGTGTATTTATCATTGTTCACCTCTGAAGTTTTACATTGAATTTTTATTTATTCCATACTGTTTCTCTTATTGCTTTGCTTCTCCATCTGCTTTCTTGCTGATCTTAGGGAGCCTGAAGCAATGTGAATTCATTTTAAGGAGCTTGGTTGGCTATCATATTTTTGCACTTAAGGTTCTCCTGCTCAACATTGTTGTTCTGAACCTGAAACAGTGTTTTACTGTTTCACTATTTCAGTGCTTGTTTCATGGTTTTCTTATAATACTGTTTTTATGTTATACTCCAGGATCTAAATGCTCTTTTGAAATAGAGTTGCATTGCTAAAGTGATTTTTTTCTTGCTAGTACATCTAATTAAGATGTCTAATTAAGATCTGGTTATCTATGTAACTGCTCATTCAAAGATTACTACATTAAACAAGTGAGACTACTTTTTCAAATCTGTAATAATTACTTTGGTTATTTATTATGTTGTGTAATAGTATTGCTTAAACTTGCCAAAATGTGACAAATATGTAAACTAGTTCAAAAATAAAATGTTAATCAAAAATGGCATTTCGATTTTATATGAGTAAGTTAAGCAGACTAATTTTTATGACATACTCTTGGGTTGCACTTCTTTTTTGTTATAGGATCTCTTTGGGAAATGTTATAAAATATATTGAACAACTCTAAAACATAAAAACAGTCATTCATTCAAAATGAATTTACCTTTGTACATGGTAATTTTAAGTTTTTTTGTTCTTTTTTTCCCTGGATATGCCTGGGAACAAGACCCTCATAATAAGGAACAGATTTTGATCCTGTTAAAATTTTTTATAAATATGGATTACTAAAGATAGAGAAAAGCTCTCATCAACTTTACTTTTAGCAGTTTCAACAAGTTCTAAAGTAGATATAAGTCACAAAGTTTCGAACTATTTTCAATGATGTCATACATAAATTATATGAAGTATGAATTACTTTTAAATCAAATGAGCTCATGTTACTCTACCATTATTTACAATACATTGTAATCATGGAACTTTAAAGCAAGACTCAAATGCAGAAAAATGTCATTCAGACCAACAAACCAATTAAATGGTTATTCTATGTTGTTTATCTACTGATGCTATACACATCAAATATTGTTCTATGTTGCCAGTAACTGCCAAGACTCATAGAGGATATTCAATTCTCTGAAAACATAAAAAGTAATCACTTAAAATTCTTCAGATGAAATATGTTAATTATAAAACTCAATTTTCTTCACTCATTATTATTCTATTATTACATTCATCTTAAATTCATTATCTTATTAAAATTACCAAAGATAATGGATAATAATTTTGAAAATGTATTTGTCTAATCAATTTTATTCAAAATTCTTCATTTTTTTTAAATCTTCAAATGTTTTCTGGATTACATAACTACAGCATAGGAGTAGTTTCTTTCTAAAATCATACTTAGAGTTAATTGTTTAGTAGCTACTCAGTAGCTGCTGATGTTTAAGTTGATAGTACAACTTTATTGAACTATATTTCAATGGAGGTTGAATGAATGTGATTGTAGATATTTTTGTATACCTATGCTTGAGTCTTTAAGATTTTGCAGAAATCCACATATGTAGTCTTTTTAAGTTTTGAATATTAACGTGAAACCAATAGTAGTGATACACTCTCTTAAGATTTTAATATTTCACAATCAGAAGACACATATTGGAAGGGGAGGGCTGACAGAGGCATGTCATAGGGTTTTTTATTGTCATATTCTCAAGCCCAATTTAGAGTAACATTTGAAATTATGATTTACTTTAGTGTTGTCCTTGATTTGCTCTGATTCAAAGCCTGACTTGTCTCTGAGCTTTATTTTTCAAAAATGTGACTGTCTATGCTATATTTAAGGATCACTATATATATATATATATAGTGACATTTTTTGTTTTTTTGTTTTTTTTTGTCGGTCGGTCGTGGGGCTTGAACTCTGGGCCTGGGCGCTGTCCCTCAGCTCTTCAGCTCAAGGCGAGCGCTCTACCACTTGAGCTACAGTGCCACTTCTGGTTTTCTGGTGGTCTATTGGAGATAGGAGTCTCACGGTCTCTCCTGCCCGGGCTGGCTTTGAACCGCAATCCTCAGATCTCAGCCTCCTGAGTAGCTAGGATTACAGGTGTGAGCCACCAGCGCCCGGCTATAGTGACTTTTTTGCTGGTTTCTACTTTGCTTGTACAATTCTTTAATCAGTAAATACTTTGGTAAGAAATAAATAACAAAATTCAGAAAATAAATTTATAAATGTTGATGGGGGGGCAAAAACAATCACACTATACTTCACTCCAGTTATTGAGTACACATTAAAAGAATTTTTTTGATATTATAGTATATCATAACACATTAAATTAAGATTCACCTTTTTGTCCTTTATTTGATCATTGCATTTGTTTTATGTTGTAAAATTTGAATCAGTGGGGAGCAAATATTTCCTTTAATCTTAAAGAAGTTTCTAGTGGAACAGACAAAAGCTATAAGATGGGTTTAGCGGATATTCAATGGTGAAAGAATATATTGGATTCTCACATTGACTTTTAAGTAGCAAAGCACTAGTTTTCCGATACTGAAATTATTTTATTAATTAATGTTCCGGTGATGCTGTGCATGTCATATGGGCTACAGTACATTAAATTTCTACATTTCAATTTTGAGCATAAGACTAAGTATCTAGGACTTTAGGTTATAGCATAATTTGACAGCCTCTCCTTGAACTTCTTGTATCTATGTATTTGGCTATAAAAGAAGAAAGGAGAGAATATACACAAAGATTTGTACAAATTAATCAATAATAATAATGTGTTCCAGGTCCTTGCATGTCAAAGATAAGTAACCAAAAAGGCATTTTTAAATAGTGACCCAAATACAGAATGCAGGCTATGCACATTCAATTACTTGGCCACAGTGGAAATCAGAAATTCCCTAGGAAACAGAACTTTAAATAAGAAAGGCTACTTTGGAAATGTTCAGGGTAAATAAAAAGCAATTATAATAAAATAAGCCTGGGTGAGTTTGCATGAGTTCATAGGAGAACATATTTCTAATGAGTAATTCTTAATTATCTGCTGACTAGGAAAGTCTGAATTATAAAGTAGAGATGAACACAAACCAAATTAGATATTTTTCTTTAGTGGAGAGCTTCCTAGACATTTGCCAAAAAAACAAAAAAAGAAAAGAAAAGAAAACTCTAAGAAGAAATTATGTTAATGTTAAAAGGAAGATATTTCAAAGCAACTACAAATAAATAAAACGATTTGGTCATTTATTCTTTTGTTTATTCACTTATGTGGGTTAGAAATGATCACTGGACTTGTTTTGCAACATGAGGGTCTTCTATCTCAATAAGCCATCATTAGGAAGCAAAGATTAAATAATACAGTAGGTTAGATACATGAAACTCACAGTATAGCTAAGAAAAACAGTATATAGCTACAAATAATATTTGTGAACTACAAAACATCATAATTAGATCAGAGATCAGAGGAAAATAATTCTAGCTTGCAACTGAATGAAAAGAGTAAATTCCCATGGAAGACAACAAAATTCTTCAATTTTGACTTACTATAATAGGTAAACTTTGTCTCTATGGAATGACAGGAGGTCTTAGAGTTGAATGTAAGCCAAGTACCTAGTGGCGGTACAAAGGAATATGAATGTTTAGTTAAGAGGATTTCAATTACTTTAGTGAAAATTCAGGTTCAGAAAGATAAAAAAGCCAGGCGCCGGTGGCTCATGCCTGTAATCCTAGTTACTCAGTAGGCTGAGATCTGAGGATCAAGGTTCAAAGCCAGCCTGGGTAGGAAAGTCCGTGAGACTCTTATCTCCAATAAAACCACTAGAAAATGGGAAGTGTCGCTGTGGCTCAAGTGGTAGAGTGCTCGCCTTGAGCTGAAGAGCGCAGGGATAGAGCTCAAGCCCAGAGTTCAAGCCCCACAACTGACAAAAAGAAAGAAATATAAAAAGATTTGAATGTATTATTGGTATTCTATGAATGGTGAAGGCAGGGTCATAGGATGACAAATTAAGGGAACTAGAAGATTTTATAGAAGAAATATAGTGCTTTACAAATGGTTCTAGCACAAGTTAGACTTACTTTGTGAAAGAGAAGATAAACCAAATGAAAACTCATAACATAATCCAGAAGTTTGCTTAAAATTGTTTTTAAGAAATCATTTTTTTCTTAATTTTAAAATTGTGACAGTTTTTTTTTAATTGTGAAAATACTGCACAGAGGGGTTACAATTACATGTACAATGAGTACATTTCTTATCAAGCATTGTTGCTTCCTCCTTTATTTCCCCTCATCATCCCTTCCCATCTACCCCCCCACAGCCCTTCCCCTCCCCCCAAATTTGTAAAGTTCGTTTTTCGACATAACAACTTGTACATCTCATTGTTGCAATGGGTCCACCTGTATCCCTATTTAAACAATTTGTTTTTTCTCTTCTCCTCCACAAATTATACCAACATCAAATACAGTGAAAAAAGGGGTTATACCGTGAGGGAGGGATATACAAAGCAACAAAGAAATCAACTTATAAATATATTAGAAACAATCGCAAGAAAGAAAAAAAAAAACCTTTGAATCCTTATCTTCAGGTTCATTTTGCCTAACATCAACTTATCTGACCGTTTCTGCTTGTCTCACACATATACAAGTAATTGCAAATAACAATCATTAACAGAAAGAACAGTGCTGGAGGAATATCAATACCTAATTTCAAACTCTACTACAAAGCCATAGTCATCAAAACAGCTTGGTACTGGCACAAGAACAGACCTCAGGACCAATGGAATAGAATTGAAAACCCAGAAATGAACCCACAGACCTATAGCCATCTAATCTTTGATAAGAGAGCTAAAAAAATAGAATGGAAGAAAGACAGCCTCTTCAGTAAATTGTGTTGGCAAAATTGGTTAATCACTTGTAGAAAGCTAAAGCTAGATCCTGCACCAGAATCAACTCCAAATGGATCAAAGATCTCAGTCAAACAGACACTCTGAAAACATTACAGGATAGAATAAAAAAAACCCTGGGTTTCCTTGACACAAGCCAAAATTTTCTTAATAGAGACCCAGAAACACAACAAATGAAAGAAAGTTTGGACAAATGGGATTGCATGAAGCTGCAGAGTCTCTGCATGGCAAAGGACATAGCTAGCAAGACCAATAGAAAGCCCACGGATTGGGAGAAGATCTTCACTAGCCATTCAAGGGACAAAGATCTCATATCTAAAATATACCTAAAACGCAAAACAACAAATTCTCAAAGAAACAACTGCCCAATAAATAGGTGGGCTAAAGACTTAAAGAGAAATTTCTCTGAAGAGGAAAGAAGGATGGCCAATAGACACATCAGAGTAGAACATTTCTATATTCATGTGCAAAGTTCCTTCAGAGTGCCTTTTTATTTGAAAATTCTGTGAAATATATAATATATATATATATATTTCTTTGACATTTAAAAGCTATAAACTTGAGCTAAAATATACTATGGAAGTTTGACATATTTTCAGTCTTAGGCAGATGAAAATCCTTTAAAACTTTAGAAGAGTTTATGTTATTCTATGCTGTAGAGGTATCAAAAAGTAGACAGTCTTCATAAAATATTATTCTGATATAAAGTCTTTAAGGCATATCATTATAAATATCATATATGTGAAATATCTAAGATAACTCTGGAATAATATATGTGCAGTTGTTTTCATTATTATTAAAGTTGTACAAATGGATTACTATTTAATAAAGCAGTTTATGAACACAATGCGTCTTGATCAGTGTCCTCCCTTTCAACACTCTACCATTCTTCCCAACCTTCCCCCTTACTCATTCTTCTAAATTTTGTAAAATATGCACTGAATTCTTGTCTGTATCCACCGCATTCTTGTCTGTATCCAGCGCCCCCTCCCAGTTCTCTTCATTTATCTGCCCCTTCCCCATTACCTAACCCCACCTCTTTCAAGTACCAGCTTCCTGGTGTTTTATTTTGTTAAATTTGTCTTTGTCTTTCTAAGAAATTATGTTGCATTTCCCCTTGAATCTACCATATCTCAATTAATAGATTTTTTGGGGGGGGGTCCGAACGTGGGACCTGAACTCTGGGCCTGGTCGCTGTCCCTCAGCTCTTCAGCTCAAGGCTAGCGCTCTACCACTTGAGCCACAGCGCCACTTCAGCTTTTTTCTTTTTGCTTATGTGGTGCTGAGGAATCGAACCCAGGGCCTCATGCATGCATGGCAAGCACTACCACTGAGCCACCTTCCCAGCCCCGCAATTAATAGATTTGTAAACACTTGTATTTCACCCAACATCTTTGTGCATACATTTATAAGTTAATTTTAGCTTCCATATATGAAGAAAACATGCAACCTTCATTTCTCTGGTCCTGACTTACTTTACTTTATATGTATTCTCTCCCCCACCCCTCCAGGTCTTTCCATTTCTTTACAAATGGTACCATAACATTTTTCCTAATGGATAAGGAAAATTCCATTGTGTATGTATACCACATTTTTTTAAAAAAAAATTTTTTTTCTATTTGTCCAACGAGAGGCATCTGGTGTGATTCCATGCTTTGGCTGTGGTGAATAGTGTTGCAGTGAACATGGTTGTGCTGGTTACTTAACTTTAGTCAGTTCTTAATTCCTAAAAAAATTTAAAAGATTCACATTTAAACTTGTCTTTCTGCATTTTGATATAATTCTTTAAAAAATACCCTTATTTTATTTTTTATTGGCTTATATTCCTTACACTGAGGAAGATTTCACTGCTACATCGTCACACATGTTTACATGGAATTCCAATCAACTTCACCTCCTCTAACACGCTCTCTGAATCCTTTCCCCTTAAAAATAAATAAATAAATAGCATCCTACAACTCTCCATCTTAAGCAAGCAGTACATGGCCACAATAATGAAAAAACAGTTTATGGATAGAAATCTTCAACCAATTTTATATACCCATACTTTTTATTGATGTTAAGCAAATCAATAAAGTTCAGATACATTCACATAAAAATAACAATGAGACCAAATCAAGATTTACTCTATGATAATGCTTCTCTTTTTTATTCAGATAAGATTTGTTCACACTTATCATCCTAGCTACTCAAGAGACTGAGATCTGAGCAATGCAATTCAAAGCCAACTCAGACACAAAAGTCAATGCGATTCTTTTTTCTTTTTTTAAATATGTTTCTTATTGTGAAAATACTGTACAGATGGTTTACAGATACATGAGCAAGGTAATGAGTACATTTCTTTTCAAGCATTGTTGCCTCCTCCTTTGTTTTTGCCCTACCATCCCTTCCCTCCCACCTCCTCAACTATACTCCCTCCCCACCCCCCTACCCTCTGCCTAAATTGTAAAATTCATTTTTGGACATTATCTTGTACCTCTCCTGTTGCAATGGGTCAATCTATACCCCTATTTAAACATTTTGTTTTTTCCCTTCCCCTCTCCAAATTATGCCAACATCAAAATAGAGTGCAAACAGAGGTTAAATAGCATTGTATATGGCACATGTGCCAGTTATTCATGCAAGAAACTTAAGTTGGAGGACTATGGTCTAGGCTGTCGTGTGCGAAAAGTGAGACCCAATCACAAATATAACCAGAGCAAAGGGGACTTGAGGTGTGGTTCAAGCAGTGGAGCACTTACCTAACAAGCAAAAAGATCTGAGTTGAAACCCCCATATCATAAAACAGTGTAATAGCATTCACCTTTCTTGAATAGTCTATATGTATCAATTATAAACACCATTAGGCTGTCCTAGCATTGTGTTACTTGGAGACAAAATGTTTTCCAATAATGATAAAGGAAAGAAATAGTTTTAAACAGCTCAGAAATGCAGTTTATTGTATATATCTGTAGAGTTTGTCTATATTATATATATAGGCAAACATTTATCACATAAAATTTAATGATTTATCAAACTATAAACTTTTACAGTTACTTAGAGAAACTCCTTCAAAAAGATAAATCTAACCTCCAAGATTTTGTTTCAGTTCTGTATCTTTTAGTTTTATGAAAATTTCTCCATCCTGAACCTTATTGTTCTGTTCTTTATTTCCTTTCCTTTCCTTTCCTTTTCCTTTCCTTTCTTTTCCTTTCCCTTCCTACCTTCCTTCTTCCTTTCTTCCTTCCTTCCTTCCTTCCTTCCTTCCTTCCTTCCTTCCTTCCTTCCTTCCTTCCTTCCTCTCTCTCTCTTTCTTTCTTTCTTCCCTCCTTCCTTCCCAGCCTCCCTCCTTCCCTCCTTCCTTCCCAGCCTCCCTCTCTCCTTCCTTCCCTCCCTCCCTCCCTTCCTCCCTTCTTCCTTCCTTCCTTCCTTCCTTCCTTCCTTCTTCTTCTTTCTTTCTCTGTCCATCTATTTGTCTTGTCTATCTGTCTGTCTGCTATCATCTATCTTTTTCCTCCTTTCTAACTTTCTTATTTTTCTTTTCTATGGAATTCAGTTATGTAGCTGAGGCTAGACAATCCTTCGGCTGCAGCCTCCTCTAGTGCAGATATATAGCACCACACTAAAATTTGTTTTTTGAGGCCTAATTTATATTCCTTTAAAATTTTGATTCTGCTCATTCATTTACTGAATTATTGCTTTGTTACATTTAATAATTTTGTTGTTATTGTTGTTGTTTTTTCCCATTTTTAATTGTGAAAATACCATAAAGAGGGGTTACAATTACATGAGCAAAGTAATGAGTACATTTCTTGTCAATCACTGTTGCCTCCTCCTTTGTTTCCCCTTACCATCCCTGCCCTCCCATCACCACCATCCCCCCCCCCACCCCCCGTGCCAGAGTTGTAAAGTTCGTTTTTTGACATGACATCTTATACATCTCGTTGTTGCAATGGGTCCAGCTGTATCCAGATTTAAACAATTTGTTTTTCCCTTCCCCTCCACAAATTATATTAATATCAAATACAGTGAAAACAGGGGTTATACCATGGGGGAGGGACATACAAAGCAACAAAGAAATCATCTTATAAATATGTTAGAAACAATAGAATAAAGAAAAGAAAATTCAGTATTTATCTTGGGGTTCATTTCGCCTAACATCAACTTATCTGACCATTTCTGCTTTCTCTTGTTTTTTTTTTTTTTTTGTTGTTGTTGTTGTTTCTTTTGGTTGTGGGGCTTGAACTCTGGGCCTGGGCACTGTCCCTTAGCTCTTCAGCTCAAAATGAATGCTCTACCACTTGAGACACAGTGACACTTCGGGTTTTCTGGTGGTTAATTGGAAATAAGAGTCTCGTGGACTTGCCTGCTCCGGCTGGCTTTGAACTGTGAACTTCAGATTTCAGCCCCCTGAGCAACTAGGATTACAGGTGTAAGCCTCTGGCGCCTAGGTAGGATGTATTTTTCTCTCCTTTGCTCAATATGGAGTTCTTTACATATGCTGTGCTTTATTTAATTTTTTTCTACTTCATTCCATAAAATGCCCTGTATTTTAGAACAGAAAAAAAAACCAGGCTGATAATTAATTAACTGGTTCTGGACAAGTTATTTGAACATGTTGGGTTTATTGGGTGATTTCAGTGAAATGAAACCTGTAAGATGTACATTACTTAATAGGTACTATTGCATTTTTTACGGGGTTAAAATAAATGTTACTATATAGAACCAAGATTCACCAAGATGATTCTCTTAGCTTTCTTATAATAAATGGGAAAAAAACAATAATTCTCTCAAGAAAATCAGTTTAAATAAAACTCTAAAAGCAAATTAGTCCTATAGAATCTTGTTACTGAATATTTAATGGCTATATTGAAATATTTTGCATCCTATTCTTCTTGGTATATGTAAAATAATTTTGTTTTAGTATGTAGTGCTTATTTTTGTTGCATTATGCCATCTTATATGCTTAAAGTTCAATGTGACTTTAGCCTTAGCATAGTGTGAATCATTGTGGAAATGACAGAGGGCAAGGGAAATATACTTGATTTTCTTAAATGTATGATCTTCTTTAAATAACTATTGACTTTCTGCACACTCTGAGTTCAATATTTATAAGTAAACAGGATAATGACATGAGAGTAGAATAAAATTTAATTCTACACATTTGGAGTTGATTTCCATCTTAGATACCTTCTAAACTAATTAATACTAATATTGATATAGTCCAATGTGATAGGTTTTTATGAATCTGTTAGGTATACCTCATAAATATATATACAGAATGTATAATTTGTAATTGTGGTCAGATCTCTAACAGCATATGAATTGAGATTTAAGAAAAGTCATCTGAAGTTCCACTAAGAATAGCTTAGAATGCCAACATGAGAGTATAGGGAAAGTAGAAGCATAAGGGAAACTTCAAACCTTAACTGATGGATTGTGCAGGTGATAGAGAGATAGAAAGATCAGACAGGCATCCTCAGCGTAATAGTGAGTGGATGAGAAAGGTTGTATGCTTTAGCTAAGCAATTAAGGGTAGATTCTCTGGTCACCCTGCCCTGCTCATCAGGGCATTTGAAAAATTAAACCATGGTTGTAACATTGTCTGCAAACAGACTTAAAGTTGTTGGAACAGTTATTAGCAAGCCATGACAAGGCTCCAGAATTCTGCATTTGTGAAAATAACCTGACTAGAGTGTGATGAATTAGCTCTTTCATTGTTGAATTCCTATGTAAGTGTAGTGCTTGTTGTCATTAATTGGCTTAAATAGTTCCCTGTGCATCAGAGCTGGTGTGAGGTAAGTTTCAGTTTAAATACCTGCTTTCCCACTTAACTGTGTGATCCCAGACAAATTCCTTAACCTTTCCAAGACTCAGCTCCCTGCAGTGTGAAATCAGGATAATGATTTCTAGACTGGTTAATATAGTGCTTGACACATAAAAAAAAAAATCACACAGCACTTTTCTTATGACCATTCATTATGCTCCAGGGAAAGAATTAAGGAGACTGGATCTTAGCTCAGACACAGAAACACTCATGTAAAGGGGAGTTACATAATGAGGCCAATTGCAACCACACAGGAACATTTTACACAAGACCTTTTTACTATGCTGAACATTCTGAAAACTCTTAAAGTCTTAAATGCTATTTCATTTGTATCCACCTAGAATGCTTAAAATTTCAAATGAGAGAACAGTCAATGATGATTTAATAGCCAATTTACTTCTGATAAATTCTGACTCCTTTAACTACTTCAATGCTCTTTTTAATGATGTCCTACTTTTTGCTATTCTACAAGGTCTGATCTACCTTATTCCTGTAAATGACAGTCAATCTGAGAAAGAAAATGCTATAAGTTAATAAGCAGAATTTTTAAATGACTCTCAAGAGCAGCAGATGAATTGCTAATTAGAATTATTACTGTTGCCTCAATAATTCTGGTCTAAGGTCTGAATTATGTCAGGACATTAAAAGAAGAAAGTTCATTAATGTTTTCAATGCATATCTATTATTTATAAATCAAGTATGGGCTGTAGAGAAGATATCAGGATATTACCTGATTCTCACCACCTCTCTTCCAAGGTTTTTCTTCTCCCATTCAGAGATTAAAAATAGTTTGGAACTACAGTCCCATATGTCAAGATTCAAAACTCAAGATAAGCATTTAACAAGAGTGTAGCCTTAAATAGTTTGTATGACTTTGTGCAGATGGTTTCATTTACTTATTTCATTTTCTTCATCTTTGCAAGTGAATTGTAGAATATTAACTCCTTTATCAATTTATTAAGTCAATTTAAAGATTACTAATCTGTATTAAAAAATTGGTGGTAGATTTTCTTCACAAGATAGTGATAGTGAGATTTTGTGTTGTCTTCTGCTTTCTTATCTTTATTTCAATCAAAGACTTTCCTGTGGAGACAATGCTAGGGATCAGTCTGTTACCACCGTGCACCAGGATGACAACAGGTGTGTATTGAATTAGACCACACTCTTTTCTCTCTCCTTCTGCTAAGCATCTTTGAAAAGAGTAACTATGGGTATTTGGTGAGAATATTTAAATCATGCTGTTATTGAGCCAACCTCAAAATGGTTCCCGAACTTTAACTATACTATTCCTTGGACTCCAGCAATTGGCAAACCACTATGTGTAAACATGTGCATGTTCTTACATAAAATGGAATTATTTTTAGTCTCACAGATCAGTTAGTTATTTTGTGTGTGTGTTCTGGTTGTGTCTTGAACTCAAAACCAAATGCTTTTTTTTTTTTTTTTGGCGGTCACGGGCTTGAACTCTGGCCTTGTGAACTGTCCCTCTGCCCTTCAGCTCAAGGGTAGCATTCTATCACTTGAGCCACAGTGTCACTTCCGGTTTTCTGAGTGGTTTATTGGAGATAAGAGTCTCACCTCTCACCGACTTTTCCTGCTCGGGCTGGTTTTGAACTGAGATCCTCACGCCTCAGCTCTTGAGTAGCTAGGATTACAGGCCTGAGCCACAGGCGCCCTGCCCAAATGCTTTTGCTCCGTCTTTTTCTACTCGAGACTATTGTTACACATTTGAGCCAACTTCCATTTTCTACACTTTTAAAATTAGGTTTCAAATTTCTAAGATAAACATTAGCTTCCATAGCTTTAACAGCTAAGAAGTTGTACTATTATGTGAGTCGAAATTAGTGAATAAGACAAATTTGATTGCTTGTACAAAACTTCTAGAAAATAACAGCCATCGTAAAAAGCATGTTGTTTTTGTGCATGTATTGTGCAATATGATCTTGTAGCAACTAGCTAAGGATATGCTAATTTTATGAAAATATTTCTATTTGGTATAGGTTAGTTAAAATATTCTTCATTTAGTCTTTTCTACACAGAATGCTTTAAAATAGATGTCAATAAAAACTACCTTAAAATATACTAGACTAGTTCAAGTTTGACTATGGCTGAATTAATTAAAATTCAATTAACAATGTTATTGTGTAACTAATTGATTTAAAATGGCAATGTCATGAGCCATCAATTATGGATTAGTTCACAAAAGATTGGGTGCTATAGACTAGAATGTCACAATAGGCCTTGGAGTGTTATTTTTAATCCATTTATCTGAATTATATGTGTCAGATTATAGCTGATATAAAATGACAAACAATATCACCAATCAATATATTTTTAGCTAAAAAAAAAAAAAAAGAAAGAAAACAAAAACATTTAAACCATTCTGGTAGGTAGTGGGATACATTCATTAGTGTACTGGTTTTAAACCCTAAGATGTTGGTTTACCATATTTTATAAATTTGAAATCTGAAGATATAAAATGCCAATTTCTCTTTTTTCTTCTATAGTTTAATTTAATGGTTATATTTAGATACTTTGATAATTTTATTCATTTTCCTAACTGATAGTTCATTTCATTCTGAACTCTTTAGATACAATTTGAAGCCAAAATTAATTTTCCTCTTCCCAATGTGTTGCTTTTCCCTCTTATGAGGATTTGTATTTCAACTCTGTATTGTAAAATGTAAATTTCTTCTATCAGTCCCTTTTCTTCTATTTTCGTTCCTAAACAACCTTACCCTTTAATGTAGAACTTTAGCTATTTTACCTTGCTTAACTTGCTTTACTATTCTCTATCAAATTATTTAAACATAGCATATGAAGTTATTCATCTGTTAATTTTCTCAACTATATGCCCTTATTTAAGACCCATAGTCAGTTATTAAGCTGGGAAGGTTAAGCCTATAAAATATTAATTTAACATTGTTATATTAAAATATTTATTTCTTAAGTTTATCATAAAAGGCAGGTGCTGTACATAACCATGCTTTTGTAAAAAGTTTAAATAAGTTTTATGGTTTTCCATTTTGTTGTTGTTTCTGGTGGCATTAGGATTTGAACTCAGGGAACTTCTTTTTGGAAGACAGGAGCTCTATAGCTTGAACCAAATTCACAGCCCTTTCCTGCCTTATATTTTCAGTTACAGTTTTATATTTGTTGCACAGGCTTGTCTGAAATAGGATGTTCCAACTTATGGCTCCCATGCAGTTATGGGTATAGTGTATGCCACCACATCCAGCTCTTTTGAGGGGAGAAAAAGAAGAAAGAAAGAAAGAAAAGAAAAAAAAAGAAAGGAACAAAGAAAGATAAAGAAAAGGGAATAGTTTATTGTGACCATTTAAGGATCATTGGATTCTACACATGTAATAAACTTTTTCGTGTACAATTGATCACTTTTCTTTCTGTAATATTCTGCTTAATTATCATAACTTTTGGATTTCACTGCCATTTGTTTCAGAGGTTTAAGTAGTTTGGTTGTTTACTGAGGCTTAATATGTTTGTGTTGATGGTTTCCTAGGGCTGGTGCTTGGCTGTGTAAGATAAATGGTCCTGAATATCTGGAAATCTCAGCTGGGCATAGTCACTTCACAAATCTTCACCGGTAATAAACAGACAATTCTACGGAACACACTGTGAAGCAAATTCCAGAAGTGATCTTTCCAGGAAGGACTTTAAACCCCAAGGAAGAGTCACCACCTAGAATCCACAGATACTTTGAAATGCAAATAGGCCACTTGAGACAAGGGGTACCTGTTGTTCTGCCTTGATTATGTCTGCAGGCCCCAATTTCACATAATGAAAAAAGAGAATGAAGGTGTTCTTTGATGAGCTCTGGCCTCAGGGTAATACAGAGGGAGAAATGCAGGGTGGTATCCAATCCCTGCGCCTTTTTTGCCATCAGTAATTACATACCACTTACTGTCATTTTGAGATGTGTGTAAGTTATAACGTAGGTTATATGTTCTCTGTTTTTTCCATAATTTTGCAGTGAAATTGAAAACTTTAAAAATATATTTCTGTTTTATATCTGGGAAATGCATGCAAATGCAATACCCAGGAAGAGATTATTTTGTGCTCCTAAGAATATTGGGAGAAAAGAGCACCAAAAAAAAAAGAAGGAAAGAAAAAAAAAAAAGAGTGGATAGTGTGAATCACCAAGTGAGAAAAGGTCAGCAGGAGATGGAGAGAAGGGAGAATATGGAGAAATTCAGATCTGAGACTGGTCAGGTCATGGAGATTGGCGCCCAGAGAATGAGATGCTAACTCAGCAATGGTCACAGATGAACTGAGCTGTGGAAAGGACAAGTGTGACAACAGTAAATGTATTAGATGTGATTTATATAGTAGTATTCAATAATGTCCATCCATTAGTAATTTTGCCTATCTTTGATATGTTTACCAAAAACTAATATTTATCTCATTAAATTACCTAGTTTGTTTTGTTTTGTTTAGGCGAGTTGTATGGCTTGAACTCCAGGCCTGGACATTGTCCTTGAACTTTTTTCTCAAGGTTAGAGCTCTACCACTTTGAGCCATAGCTCTACTTCCAGTTTTTGAGAGATTAATTGCAATAAGAGTCTGATGGAGACTTAACTTTATGCCAAGGCTGGCTTTGAATTGTGATCCTCACATCTCAGTCTCCTGAATAGCTAGGATTACAGGTGTGAGGCACCAGACCCAGACAACCATTTACTCAGTTTTTTAAGACTCTAATTGTTGTTGTTGTTTATTCTTATCTAAATTCAAGAAAATGTATTTAAGTACCCAACTAATTTTTCTCCTTCTTACCTTAAATGTATAGATATCTTGTTTTCTCTCCAGCTTATCTTAATTTCTTATCCCAACAAAAGACAAGTGTCTTCCTTTGAACTGGACTAATCTTCTTACCTTTTCATTTGACCCCATTTATTTTCTTGTCAACAAGTACTTTCCTCCACAAAGATCTCTATTACGTTATCTTGACTTCTAATTCTACCAGCCAGGTCTCTTTTCATTCTTCCTAGAAAGATTCTATATTCCTTTCTTATTTCTCTACCAGAATAAATGACCTTTTGTGAACCACACAGCCTCTAATTGTACTGACAACCATTAGTCTCTCACTTTTAATTGGTTCTTCCATAGGCTGCAGTTTCTTCTAATCCTCAAAGCAGCATTAATTATGTAAAGTAGACTTCAGTTGTGATTCACATTGCCACGAAAAAATAAAAATTGTGTCAAAGTACGTGCTTAATACTGTAAAAAACAATTGCCCTCCTAGACAGAACCCCATCTCAACTATTTCTACACCCTTTGTGGAAACTAAATGGATGGTATATCAAAAGTGTGAGGAGATAAACTGTTGGAAAGAACTAGGAAGTATTAAGGAAGTTGACCAATGGAAAATGTTGAGCACATCCCTTGAGTTTACAAATATCTATTTTCTCTGTGATTGGAGTCCTTCTAGATTGCTGCCTTCCCATGGAGACTGGGACAAAAGGAACACTCCATTCCTGAAGGCTGCATTACTGGATCACTGCAAATTTATTATTTCCTTGTAAGACTGGCTAGACTCTTTTAAAATGATTTACATATATCTCCAAGTGACAGTGAAATAATTCAAATTTATATTTTCTAAAGTACATGCCTAGTCAGAGTTCAGAATCAGCAATCATACTCAAGTTAAAAACAAGGCCATCTTGAACTGCTTAAGAAACTCCAAATTCTCTCCAAGCATGTTAAATAGAGGAGTGTGCTTATGCTGTAAGATCCTTTTGTTATCAAATTTGATTCAGTAAAACAAAACTGAAAACATCACGAAGAAAGCAAGGTGATGGATCAATGAACAATGTCATGTGAGTTTTCACATTTATAGACAGTGTTTATGGGCTATACATTAGTGACTCTCACTGGCTGAAACCTCGAGTTTTGAGGTTCAAAGCAAGTCCAGGAAGAAGATTGTCTCTCTAGTCATAAAAATTCTGGATCAGAGGTATGACCCAAATGCGATAGTGCTCAGCACAATTTAAAAAATCAAGCAATAGCTAGAGGAGCTGAGCAAAAAGTATACATAGGTAATACCATAGTGGTTGTGACCAAGGTAGAAAAAAAAATCCAAACAAAACAATTTTGAAGGAAAGACAAGCTATTGGTGGATTTAAATGATTGTCTTTGTGGCTATTGCAGGTTTACTGTCTTCCAATAATTTTTAACTTTGCAAGATATTTACAATCTACATTTACAGAGATTTCCACAGAAGTGTTCATTCTCCTTCAGAACCTTCACAATGACTGTTAAGTTGATTCAGTTTTCTATTTTTCTCCTTCCATCCTTCCTCTTCCAAATGCTATTCTTTTATTTTTACTTTATTATTTACTTACTTAATTAATTTTCTATGTTCCATAAGTGAGGCTTAAACTTCAGGCTTGGGCACTATCTCATATTTTTGCACAAGCCTAGCAATCTACCACAAGAGACACAGCTCTACTGGCAGTGTTTTGGTGATTTAGTTGGTGATCAGATAAGGGTCTCACAGACATTTCTGCCCAGGCTGGCTTTAAATCACACTCTTCAGCTGTTAGCTTAGCTAAGATTATAGGCAAGAGCCACTGGCCCTGAGCTTAAAAAGAAAAAGATGAAGACAGAGAGACAGACAGACAGATAGATATTGATATATATAGAGAGATAACTAGATCTTTATATAGATATCTATTTATATATCTCAATCTTCTATATTAGAGTATAAAATATATTACTATCTTTATCCCAGGAAGTTTCCTATTTTTGTATCAATCATATCAGGCATAAGATTAAAATCTAGAATATTGCTAGGATTGTTTTCATGTCTTTTGCTTTTTCTTAACTTTATAATATAATAAAAATTGCTGTGTATTATGACACATTGGCATCAATTCTAAGACAGAGTGAAGGAACACAAAAATGAGTTTACATTTTGTTTATTACATAAGTTATTCATCTTTCCAATTTGTTATTTTTAGATGATAGAATCATATTTCTGTCAGTTATTCAGTGAATTTTTTTTTTCAATGTAGGGGAAAGCCACCTGCATCATGAGTTAAAAACTAATTACATTATGCAAATAGCTGTATAGTAGGTGCATACATTGCCTGTTATTTGGATTGTAAGTATCTGTCAAGAATATTATGATTTTGTTATGCAATGCACAGGGAGGTTCAGAGAAC
The DNA here is from genome assembly GCF_019054845.1 of Dipodomys spectabilis. NCBI lineage: Eukaryota > Metazoa > Chordata > Mammalia > Rodentia > Heteromyidae > Dipodomys > Dipodomys spectabilis. The sequence goes on from NW_024870709.1 coordinate 16,897,767, forward strand.
ATTATTTTAAAGATGACTTCTAGTAGATCTTTGATGAATTCTAAAAGATGGGAATTGTTAACATTTTACTACTTAAAACATGTTAATATTGGCATTCTGTATGGTAAATCCATTTTCAAAGCATAACATATTAAGAAAAACAGCCTTTATTCTCCCACTGTGAATGCATAATACTCAATAGACGTATTGATATTTATTAAGATTTCTCTGTCGAATAGTATTCTTCCATGGGATATATTTACTGAAAGACATATTAAAAATAGAAGCTATGTCTATCTTACTAGAACTGTGTTTCTTAAACTGCTACCTTAAATTATAAAGTCACATTTTTTCAGTATAAACTATTGGAAAGATATGTGGAGCTTCTAAAATTTGTTCTGTCTGTATAAATGGCACATTGTCCACAAGTTTAGTCTAAATTGGAGAGTGATGAAGTAATATTGGCTGCTCATATGTTGTATGAGGATACAACTAGAAAAGATAGCTTCAGAACCAATTTCATAGCTAGGCACCAGTAGCTCACGCCTAGGCTCCTCATTAGGATCATGGTTCAAAGCCAGCCCAGGCAGGAAAGTCTGTGAGACTCTTATCTCCAAGAAACCATCTGAAAACTGGAAATGGCGCTGTAGCTCAAATGGTAGGGTGCAGGCTTGAGCTGACTAGCTGCAGGTTCAGGCCCAGAGTTCAAGCCCTATGACCAACAAAAAGCAAAAAAAGATAAAAAAAGGAAAAAAAAAAAGAAGTCCTAAACGAAAGTTCTGAATTCTGTTTGAAATTATTTATTCATAATTCTCACTGGAGATGATTGAACTGTTCATCTTGTAAAATTCTTTATATTTGTATTGCCATACCATGGCTTCTCTTTAATTCTTGAACTTTGATAGTTGTAATTAATTTTTACTTTCCTTATGTGTCAGGCCCTTCTGAAGTCTCTGTTACTTTAAGGATTGATTTGGCTCTTTCTCTAGGGATGTTCCTATCTATGAAATGTATTTTCAAATAGCCACTCAACATTGATAAATATTTGTTATAATTATTCATGACTTTTTTTTGACTCCTCCAAAAGTGACCAAATACTAGCATCTCTATTTTGTGGCCTAATACAAGGTAATTACTGAATACCATTTATATTTAATTAATTCAAATTGAATTGAAGTAAAATCTTAGTATTTCAGCCATTCCGGTTTTAGTTTGAGTCCTAAAAATCATCTATGTCACATTTCCTTCACTGCAGAAAGTTCTCCTTTACAATAAATTTTAAAATTAAAAATAAGATAAAATAAAATAAAATCTCCAACATTCCCAATAGTGCTGTTAAGTAATAAAAGTGAAAGGAGATTCCATCACTGTCAGCACAGGGTGAGATGTGTTTTTAAGAGCACTGGTGCTCTGGGAACATGGGCTGTATAGAATGCCATTTTTATTTCATGTTTCCCTTCATTCATTGTGAGCAAAATGATGGCAATGGAGAACATTCATACAAAGAATATGATTAAGACTTCCAGAAGTCACATCCAGTTTTTCATGTAAATTTTTTGATAAATCTAGATTTTTTATGGAACTTTATTATTTAATGATTTAAAAAAAATCTATATTAATTAGCATTTCTTACAAGGTTATCAGTGAGAAATAACCAAGTATGTAATCTGATTGAGTTTTAATTTGTGTCTGAAGAATCTTAGAAGTCTTTCAGGACCCTTGTGACTAGCCAAAAGGCATATGGCATGGTTGAACTGTATCACTTGCAAATCATTCATGTACATATTGAATTACTGTTCCCGTTTTCTTGTGATGCAGATTTGGGCTTAGATCTCAAAATGTTTTAAGATCTAATGTCTAGGTAAATGAAAGATTTAAGTGTAAACAAAGCATCATGCTGTACACTAGAGAAAAAAACACACCTTATTTTTTTAAGAAAGAAAAAGGTAAAATTTAGGGAAGACTTTTTTATTAGTATATTGTTTATTTGTAAATCTATTTACTTCTGGGGCAGAAAGTATATATAGTTGTCTTTCTGTAGTCTCTTCCAAAAATGTGATATGTCCAAATATCCCCAACAGATATCCACTTAGATGTGGATATAATAAGAGACTGAGTTTCACTCTTTCATATGTGATTTTGGACCTAATTAAATTTTCTTTGTGGTGTTCATCTCCTCACTGATACAAAAACAAGTACACTGATACAGAAACAAAACAAAATAAAAACAAAAAATCCCCTACACACATTTGCACACCCATTTGCTGTGCACTCTAATAGTAGTACCTAGATCTGGACTTTATTAATCCTTAGTCCATGTAATATTAAATTAGGGTAAATCAAATGGGCATCAGAGGAATGGGGACTCTCACATACATTTTGCTAGAAATGATGTTTCTTTCCATTATAGCCAGAATATAAGAATAAGCAAAGAACCTTACTTATGCAAAAAATGTTTATTTAATGAGTTTCTCTTCTGTACTTAGGATCGTCCATTTTGGCTCTCTATTATTTATACACAATTTCCTTTATTTTGTTATTTATATTTGTATTTATATTTATTTTTTGTAGGTCAGGAGGCTTGAACTCAGGGCCTGGACACTATCCTTGAGCTTATTTGCTCAAGGCTAGCACTTTGATAAACAATTCTATTTCTGCTTTCCTTATGGTTAATTGGAGATAAGAATCTCATTGCCATTCATACTTAATTTCATACCTGATGCTCAGATCTCAATCTCCTGTATAGCTAGGGTTAGAGATGTGAGCCACCAGCACCTATCTTATTTTGTTCTTTTTTTTTTTGGTTGGTCGTGGCGCTTGAACTCTGGTCTTGGGCGCTGTCCCTCAGCTCTTCAGCTAAAGGCGAGCACTCTACCGCTTGAGCCACAGCATCACTTCTGGTTTTCTAGTGGTTTTATTGGAGATAAGAGTCTCATGGACTTTCCTGCCCTGGCTGGCTTTGAACTGGGATCCTCAGATCTCAGCCTCCTGAGTAGCTAGGATTACAGGCGTGAGCCACCGGTGCCCGGCTTATTTTGTTCATTAGTATAGTCTGTGTTTTTACAATTGCATACTTATGGAAAGATAGACCTATCATTTTGTAGGTTCAGTATATATATAAATGTATGTATATTTTATATGGTTCTGTATATATAATTATATATGTATGTGTATATATACATATTTGTACGTATATATGTATGTATATATATGAAAGTGTTTCTGTTACAGAGTATTGGTTTGATTTCTTTTCTTTTTTACTTGCTATTGTAAAGGTCATATACAGAAGGGTTATAGTTACTTAAATCAGAAAAACAGTACATTTCTTTGTGAAATCATTCACGTGCTTTCTCCCCTTTTTTTTTCCTCTTGACGCCCCATCCTCAAGTTGTATGCTTCATTTGTAATATTATATCTAGTGAGTATTACCACTGCATTTATTCAACCTTTCACCAATACTCAAATCAAACCAAGACTTAATATAGAAAACATCTATTTAGCTTCCCATTGGTAAATTTATGTGACCTGTTCTTACAAATGATTTTTTTGTTTAATATATACAAACTTACCACCAAAAAAAAAAAAATAAAGTTTTAGAAAAACTTTGAGAAAAATAAATTTTTCTCAAGATAATTGAAAAATTTTCTTTCCATCAGGTATGACAGTGATTTTTGTTTTTTTTTTATATATACTTGGAATCCATACTTAATTTACTTTGTCTAGAATACTGAAAACAATGTCTTAGAATGGAGCAGGCATGTACCCCTTCCAATCTATTTCCATATTACGTAACTAACTGCGATGTACTCAGAGCAAGTTCTAGCTCTGTAAAGTTTTATAGGAGAAATTTTGCTAGCACCTTCCAGATCCGATGTACTAGGGGAGAGCAGAGAACAAAATGTAATGTTGTCTGGTTTAAGTGGGAAAATAATAAGAGCTGAGGTTCTTGGTCACTAAGAAGTTTTCCTACATTTCAACATTCTTTTGGTTTTTCTTTGTTTCACTTCTCCTCTCCCTTCCCCAAGGTTTGGTGAGCTTCATGATGCTGCCATTATATTGTATATACTGTAATATATATTATACCACAAATGAAATTAGGGTATATAAATAATGCAAAAGTATATGAACATTATGACTCCTCAGTATCTATTCCTTTTCCCCTTCTTCAGCTAATCCCTGCTTTTAAAAATCTTTTTTTTTTTGCATTAATGTCTTATATTTACTATCATCATCATCATCATCATCATCATCCTGATTTTAGGTCTACATTCCACAAATGAACAACAGAATGCAATATTTGATTTCTCAGATTGGCTTATCTTGCTCTACACAATGATTTCAATTCAATTTCCTCATTTCTGTTTACAAGTTTATGTAAATAAAATAGAAATCAGACCTATTTTTTTCTTTTTCTTTTTTTTTATTGTGAAAATACCATACAGAGGGGTTACAATTACATAGGCAAGATAATGAGTACATTTCTTATCAAGCATTGTTGCCTCCTCCTTTTTTTCCCCTTCCCTTCCCTTCCCATCTCTCCCCCTCCTCCAGCCCCCCCCCCCTCCCCACCAAAGTTGTAAAGTTCATTTTTCGACATGTTTTGTATATCTCATTGTTGTATTGGGTCCACCTGTATCCCTATTTTAAGAACTAACTTAGTTGAGTGTAATGTTTTACACTAACCATTTCAGTAAGTCTACCTAACTTTATTCACTACTATTCCTGTTTGAAGTAAAAATAAGTCAAGAGATAACATTAAAGAAACTGAAGGATTGGGATTGGGGGGGAGGGGGAAAGCAGGGAAGGGATGTGAAGGGTAAACAAAGGAGGAGGCTGCAATGCTTGGTAAGAAATGTACGCATTATCCTGCCCATGTAATTGTAACCCCTCTGTACAGTATGTTCTCAAATAAAATAAAATTAAATTAAAAAAAAAGAAACTGAAAGATAACATCAGTGTTATTTCATGATATACAGTATTATGAAATTAAATTGATACCATAAACTTTTTTATATATTTTATGAATATACTTTAATAAACCTGTTATTAAATTAAATTAAAGGCTCAATTTGATTCAACTTTACAATTTGTATTACTATTTTTTTCCTTCAGCAACTGCTAGTACAGTGCAAGACATTGAATATGATCTCGTAAATGCATGTTAGTTATGCAGTTAGAATCCAAACCCAGTGAAATTATGTTCTTTACTGAAAACTACAATGGTACATGCAATGCTTGCAAGAGTAATTTGAAAATTATTATCATAAGCTTGATACATTTTATTGTTTGCATCTCTATTATTTAAAAACTGTAGGTTTTTCTATTCAAATACTTTAATAATTGATCTATCATAATTGGCACATGGTACACATCTTTTAGGATTCTAACTTTGAATTCCTTGTTTCTCCAATGAACTAAGAGTTAAAAACTTGTATTGAATGTATCATGTAACTGAAAATGAGTTATGATATCTTTGTTTCATACCTGGGATAATATGTTATAGGTATATTTGTTTCCTCTGAGATTTTTGCCCAGTTCAAGATTGTGAATGAATATGTTACATAGATACTGCCAAACTAAAATTTTGATATAAGTATCCTAGCCACAAAATATTTAAAACTGTTCAATTTTACTATTTTTTTCATAGCTTTACTATAGCCTCATTGTTTAAAAAATGTCTTAATGTCACAAAGACAAATTGCCTAAGTCCAGGAAATTTTGCAAATATAGAACCAATTGAGTCTTCAACCAATCGTTTTAGTAGAATGTCCAAAGTTTCTAATTAAGGTCAGTCCCTAAGTAACATGTAAATTTATTCAATGGAATATTGATGAAGTTAGATACAACATGGTGATTTATTATGCAGTACTTCTACAAAGTTTTCAAGCTAAAGAGATTAAATGTAGCTGAAGAAGATAATTGGTCATATGGAGGATGTGGAAGAAAATAATTTATTTGAGATTAATAACAGGGTAGTATAAATTAATTATGAACTCTTGAAATCTATTGTTTTCATGAACAGACTCATATCTTCTCATTTACCTTAAATAAGTGATAGAAAGGCTAGTACTGTTGGGCAATTTTTAAAGTAAAATTTTAGTCAATTTATATGAACCTCTAAATGTAGCATTAACGTATAATTTATCAAAATTTTAACAAGCAGAACTTAATTTAGATATTTATGTGATTAAAATTTCAACAAAGGGTAATACATAATTTAGTGAATACTTAAAGGGTAAAGGAAAGTGTTCTTGACTCTCAAAGCGAGTTGAATTTTTAAAGAAGCCAAACAGATAAACAAATTGTGAGAATATGTAATTAAATTCATTATATCTAAAGAATACGTTTAATTAAAAGTATTCACTCCCCTCCTTCTTTGCATCTTTACCTATGTTCCATCACCTAAAACTTTAACAGCTCTCCATCTCATCTATATTCATGGTAATTGATAGTTTCAACAGAATTTTTAAATGCACAACTTTTTGAGAACAGAGAAGCAAATTTTTATACAAATTTCATAGAAATAAGAACAGAGTGATTACCAGGCTTCATGTCCCTTCATAATTTGCATGCAGTAATACTAATAGATTCAGAATTTCAGAGAATATGAGCATCTTATCTAAATCACGTGGAAGGATTCCTTAAACTCTTTGGAAAAGTGATCATTGCTCTTAGGGGATAGAGCAATATGTAATAAATTAACAAATAATGTTTCTTCTGAATTGATTTATTGGATGCAATGTGGATGAAGGAATTATACACAGACCTTCCATAATACCATATGCTGTTAAGTAACTAAGAAATGTGTGTTATGAGTGCAGCGTCTCTATTTAAAAGATCTAAGTCAATGATGACACTGAACCAGCAAATCAATTGGAACACTATAGAGACTTCTTTAGAACAAAGTATGAAGATGCAGATGATATAAACACTTTAATGTGCATAAGAACATTATATATGTGTGTTGTGTATATATACATATATAAAGATATACATATACATATACACATATACATACAGGCATCTATATGCATATATATGTACATATGGTTGAATTGTGAATCTGAACTGAGCATTTGGATTTAGGGCCTCATTCTCACTAAACTTTTTGGTCAGTAAGCATTTTACCACTGCAAAATCGTATTCAGTATAGCAGTATTTAATGTATCTTATCATAAGAACACTTTTCTGAAATGAAGATGGATGAACATCTTCAAGTGAGACTTGGCAGGAAGAGATGGCCCGGTCTTGAGTCAACAGATTTTAAGAACGTATCCCCTCAAGAATGATTTTCTTGGGTATCTTCAGTTCTACAATTACTTTTCAAAGCAATTTAACTTTTACTCATTTGTAGGATAACTAGATAGAAATACATAACCTATATTTATTTTTGAAATGTTTTAGCTACAAGAAAAGTAACAATATTAAATATAAGCAAATACCATGTATTATTAGAAGTTAGCAATTGCTAACTGCCTTAATCACTGGAATATCATTTAAATAACATTTATTAGTAAAAAACAAAACATGAATTTTGTTTTTTTAAATTTTGTTTCATTGTTTTGCTCTTAATATTTTTTATTGAAAATTTACAGTTTCATGAGCAAGGTAATGAGTCCATGTCCTATTGAGCATTGTTACCCCCTCCTTTATTTTTCCCCTACCATCCCTTTCCTCCTACCTCCTCAACTCCTCCCTCCTCTCCCTCTCCACAAAGTTGCAAAGTTCATTTTCAACATAGTGTTCTTATACATCTCATTGTTACAATGGATCATTGTGTATCCTTATTTCAGCATTTTGTTATTTCCCATTCCCTCCCCAAATTAGAAAAATGTATATACAAGATGCAGGACACCAGAATGAAATAAAGGGACAACAGGGGTTGTATCATAAGGGAAGATCATACAAACAAACAAACAAATAAAATATCACATAGTACATTTTAAGTACATTAAAAAGAACAAGAAAGATAAATTCTCTTGTGTCCCTATCTTGGGATTCATTTTGCTTAGCATCAGGTTATATGATCATATGTACGTAGCTTTTGACCTCTTCTGCTTTTCCTAGACATATACTAGTTATTGCAGATAAGGGAAACCATGAGACCTATGTTTCTTCGAGTCTGGCGTACTTCACTTTTTATATATATGTAGTGAGTCGTGGTGCTTGAACTCGGCTTGGGCGCTGTCCTTGTGTTCTTCAGCTCAAGGCAACCACTCTACTGCTTGAGCCAGAGTGCCACTTCTGCTTTTCTAGTGGTTTATTGGAGATGGAGATAAGAGTCTCATGAACTTTCCTGCCGGTGCTGGCTTTGAACCATGATCCTCCAATATCAGCCTCCTGAGTAGCTAGGATTACAGGCATGAGCCACTGGCTTCTGGCAATATAATTTTTTCCCCCAAGTCTTTCCATTTCTTAACAAATGGGGCAATGTCATTCTTTCTGAGGAGGCATTGGGTATTTATACCACATTTTCTTGATCCATTCATCTACTGAGGGGCATCTGGGTTGATTCCATATCTTAGCTATGGTAAATAATGCTGCAATAAACATAGTCGTGCTGGTAGCTTTAGTATGGTTTTGTTTGTGGTCATTCGGGTAAATGCCCAAAAGTGGGATTGCTGGGTCATAGGGGAGCTATATGTAGATTCTTTTGAGGAACCTCCATACTACTTTCCAAAATGGTTTAGCAAGTTTACATTCCTACCAACAATGCAATAGGTTTCCCTTTTGATCACATCTGTTGTTATTAGAGTTCTTAATTATAGCCATTCTAAATGGGGTGAGGTGGAATCTCAATGTTGTTTTGATTTACATTTCTTTTATGGCTAGAGAAGTTGAGCATTTCTTCATGTGTCTATTGGCCATTCTTATTTCCTCTTCAGAGAAGTATCTTTTTAAGTCTTTAGCCCACTTATTAATCGGGCGATTGTTTCTTTGAGGATTTGTTGGGGGATTTAATTTTTTGAGTTCCAAGTATATTTTAGATATGAGACCCTTGTCTGTTGTATGGCTGATGCAGATCTTCTCCCAATCTGTGGGCTTTCTATTGATCTTGGTTGCTATGTCTTTGCCATGCAGAAACTCTGCACTTTCATGCAATCCCATTTGTCCTACCTTCCAAAACATTAATTTCTTGAGAAATAAACTGAGGATTATATTAGCCTATCCCATAAGTCCTTCATGATACAGAATGTTTACTCTGAAATCATCTTTAAAATCAATGTATCATTAGCCTTTTGATGAAGTCTTTAGACTTTTACCACCTTTTGTTGTTGTTGTTGCTGTTTGTTTATTCTGCTGTTATTTGCCATTACTGAGGGCCTGGGACTGTCTCTGAGGTATTTTGCTCAAGGCTAGTACTCTACTTCTTGAGCTACAGCTCCACTTCCAGCATTTTTGGTGGTACATTTGAGATAAAAATCTTATGGACTTTCCTGCCCAGGCTGGCTTCAAACAATGATCCTCAGAACTCAGCCTGTTGAGTAGCAAGGCACAGACATGTGGTTTTGTGCCACAGAATTTATAATATTAGCAAGGTGAGTTACATTGATTTGTTGGCAATAATCCCATTATTCTTTGCTCTTGCATTTGAAAGAATCGACAAACTTAAATTATGTTGATCACTTGATAAAAATGTTATTTCAATTCTTATTAAATATAATTAGAAAATTGTCCCTAAATGATGGACTGATACCATAGATTCTTCAAGTAGGTTTAAATGTAAAATAATAAGACCTCATAGTTTGAAAATTTAAGAAGTAATGAAATGGGGATGGGAAGGTGGCTCAGTGGTAGGGTGCTTGCCTTACAAGTGAGGTCCTAGGTTCAATTCCTCAGCACCACATAAGCAAAAAGAAAAAAGCTGGAAGTGGTGCTGTGGCTCAAGTGGTAGAGTGATAGCCTTGAGCTGAAGAGCTGAGGGACAGCACCCAGGCCCAGAGTTCAGGCCCCACGACTGGACCAAAAAAAAAAAAAAAAAAGTAATGAAGTATTGGTTCTTGAGTTGTTACCTTAGATGGATATAATTCTGAGTAAAAAAAATGTAATCTTTCACTACTTTATTTTGCTAAATGAAACAATGAGATGTACAAGACATTATGTAGAAAAATGAACTTTACAACTTTGGAGAGGCATGGAAAAGGAAGGGGAGATGGAAAAGGATGGTGAGGGGAAACAAAGGAGGAGGCAACAATGCTTGATAAGAAATGTACTCATTACCTTGCTCATGTAATTGTAACCCCTCTATACGGTATTTTCACAATAACAAATATGTAAAAAAGATTACTTGGAATATCTTGGAATTATTTATATTAAGAATTAATTTGGTTTCCAGTTCAATATGATTAATTTTCACAACCTTTTTCCCCCAAGAAAAGTCTCTGAGATAATAGAGATAATATATTTTCATCCATAACTAAATACAAACACATGTGGAGATAAACATTAAATATTTTTGTGATGTTCCTATACAACAAACAAAATTTTGATTGTGCACCTGATTGTTTGTGTACCACAATTTTGGTTGTGGGAAAAATAATCATCAGAGGTAGGGTAAAAATCCAAATGCAACCTCAATCTCTATAATTTATTCCTTCTCTAAGGTATTTATCATAATAAGCCATAATTATACTATTATGTAATGAGCATTACTTAGCTTTGCTTTTCTATTGGTAAAATATAATTAAGTGTTATAAACATAAATTTACTCACAGTAATATCCCACTATCTCAAAATTCTATCCTATTTTATGACTTCTAAACTCTTCCAAAATTAAAAGCATGAGTTCTTCATGTTAGGAGACTGACAACTTCTTTCCCCATTTGGGGTGAGGAAAACTCAGCATAAAAGTTTGAGTAATCTGACACATGATATGAGTTCTCAATGCATTTCCTAAATAAATACTGCTTTCTAAATACACAGAACATGACTGAAAATTATTTGTGTTTACAACTACTGTAGTGGGATATATCTAAATATACCTCAAGTACCAGTTTTTTCTAAAAAATGTTTCAAAAAATGTTCAGTCTATACATGCAGATTTTTATTGCATGTTTTTGTTGATGTTAAAAAATGTAACAAAGGGTCTATAAATTTTGTTTAGAACTCTGAATGCAAAATTCCTATTTCTGCTCAGTTGCTGGTTAACAGTTGAGAAATGTTAACTTCTATTGTCTTTGTATTGTCATTCTGTAGAAAACCTTCTCTAAACAGATCCACAGTCAATTTGGAATATGAAACAACCATTTAACTATTTGGATATGTTATTATCAGAATAGTTTCTAATGTAGTTATTTGTGCATTTGAGAAATAGACTTAGATATAGGAAGAGAGAAAGTTGGTTGACAGTGACAGAAATGCTTTATCTTTTTCTAATTACCTTCATGATCCTGTTCCATGTTTAGTTAAAGGTATGCTGATGACAGAAGGAAATGTCATTGCTATAGGAGAATAAGTAAAGAAGTCTTAGAGTTGGACAAGTAGCTTTTCCCCCTTAATTATCTAGTGACAATTAGGTACTGGTGAGTTTGCCCATGTCTATCTGTATGTGGCAGAATAATGCTTTTCTCTAGATAGTATGAGGAGGACATGAATTTTTTTTTATTCATACTGCCACTTAACTATTTTGTGAATGCCTGAAAAATACAACATTGTGTTTTTAAGGAAATGGTAATTTTATTGTGGAAATAATAGGCTTAGTATGTTTTCCTTCAGAATATATACATTTTTATGAGAAAAATCCTCTCAAGCAATTCTAAAGCAACAAGCATATAAGCACATTTTTATTTGTTTTCAAACAATCACAATTAGATATGCTGAGGTATGTTTATAGCTTTTGTTTTTGTATGTATTTATTTATGATATTGAGGTTTCAGCTCAGGACTTGAGCTTGCAGGGACTATGCAACTCAAACAATTGTTTACTTTTGTTTTTGTTATTGACTTTATATTTTTCAGATAGTGTCTTGACTTGTCTGACTTGGACTATGATTCTCCCTATCTTTTACCTACTTAGGATGTTTGGTATACACCATCATGGCCATCTTGTTTATTAAGTTGGAACTGTGTTAACTTTTTATACTTAGCTAGCCTTAAGCTTTCTGATCTTGTATCCCCAATGCTGAGATAGCTCCATGGCTCCTAGACTATTGCTTTTTGCTGAATTCAGTTCTTTGCATATGTTGGGCTAGTCCTCTACCACTGAGCGAATCAGCAGCACTGCTGATTGTTTTTGCAGAAAAAAAAAACAACAACGTGTAATTGGACATAATTCTTTAAATTTAGAGGTAGTTCATGTTTTAATTTAAAGTTTATTTTATAATTTAACCTCAAGTTATATAATACGAGACTATGAATTATGAACACAAATAACTTTTACAAAATAAAGGCACTATGTTTGTACACTTTAATGACTAGTACCAAAGGGCAACTTCCTATTTAAATTGCTCATTGCATTCTAGGCCCTCTATTCAAGTCACTTCCAAAAAATAAGATCAAGTAATCCTAATACACATCATTTGACACTTTGCATGCAATTTTGAGGTTCCATAACATGGTTGTAATTGTCACAGACAAGATTTGCTTATTTAAGAATATTCATCAAGACACTTTTCACTGTGTAAAGGAGCTTGAAAGCCCAAGTGTGGGTTGTAGTGGGGTCTCCAAATGAAGCATAAATAATTAATCTAATCTACTTGGGATATCATTGGCATTGTTTTTAATCTGTTTCCCTCAGGGTATGATACATAATTGAGACAGTAATTAAACCAATGATGTACACTTCTTTTAATTTAGATGCTCAAAGATATGAACTTTTTTTAATTTGTAGAACTCACACAATATATTGTGTTTTCAATTTAACAATTTAACAATTTAACATATAAAGTATCTTAAGGACTTTGCATGTTTTGTTTATTTGGTTATCTACAGTGGTTTATAATAATGCATTTAGAGGGGAAAAAAAGGGCAAGCCTTAACATATTTAGGTTACTTTCTTAAAATACAATGTTTTCAGAAAATATTGAGATGTATGTGGATCTTAGAAATAATGTATTTTTTATTTTATTATTATTATTATTATTTTGTCAGTCGCGGGGCTTGAACTGTGGGTTTGGGCGCTGTCCCTGTGCTCTTACAGCTCAAGGCAAGTGCTCTACTGCTTGAGCCACAGCGGCACTTCCACTTTTCTAGTGGTTTATTGGAGATAGGAGTCTCACAGATTTTCCTGCCCAGGCTGGCTTTGAACCGTGATCCTCAGATCTCAGCCCCCTGAGTAGCTAGGATTATAGTCATGAGCGACCAGTGCCCGGCAGAAATAATGTATTATATTTTATAGGTTCTCATGTATTTATTTAAGCTCTATGCAAATGTTGAACCCAGATTTCTCCCCTTGCTAGTACTGTACCCCAGAGTCATCTCTTGTTCCCTCTTTTTTGCTTTAGTTGTTTTTTCAAATGAGTTATTTTTCAAATAAAAGTTCTCCTGATTTTACTGAGAGGCGTTATTAGACAATGATTCTTCTACCTAACCTCCCCCCCCCCCCCAACCCACGCACTGAGATTTCAGGATCCACCATGCACAACTTGCTTGTTGGGTGTGAGATCTCTCTTACTTTCTGACCAGGCTGGCTTTCAAGCATCAGCCTCCTGAGTAGCAAGAACTACAGGTGTGTGCCCAAGACTAGTCCTGGTTCTTCAAATTTAATGTTGAATGTTTTAGTGTAAAATGTTTTGGTAATTTTTAACATCAATGAGAAAAAAAGATAAGGGCTCAGATTTGCCTCTGAAACACAAAGAATTACATTTACTTCGAGTGAAGATGTTTGATGTTCAATTACATCGTAGGAAGAAAGAAGTGTGGAGTCATGGAATGAGTGTAGGGGTCCCATGCAGAGATGGAGAGATATGGAAAGGCCAGCATTGAGAGAGTAGGCTGAACAGAGCAGCTGAGGGGTTCAAAACTAGGCTGGAGTTCAAGATCATTGCATCAGGAGGGCTGTTAGCAGATGGTCAGAAATACAAAATTGCCTGTTAATGATATGCTATAAAGCAAGGTTATAGCTTAAATTCAAGAACCAGAAAGCTCCCAGGCTCAATAAAAATTTGAATTAACACTTCAGAAAACTACTGATAAGGTTTTAAAAAGCTTCCACTTTACCAGGTTTTGCTAGTATGCATAACCCAGAAGACACACACATGCACACACATGATGCACTCCAGACACACATACAAAAGAATGAAGGAAATACATAAGTGCATTTAATCACAATTATTTCTATTCAGTGCAACTATTTTTTCTTTCAATTCCTCCTTCTCTCCTTCTTCTCTCCCCTCCTTTCTTTCTTTCTTTCTTTCTTTCTTTCTTTCTTTCTTTCTTTCTTTCTTTCTTTCTTTCTTTCTTTCTTTCTTTCTTTCTTTCTTTCTTTTCTTTCTTTCTTTCTTTCTTTCCCTCCCTCCCTCCCTCCTTCCCTCCCTCCCTCCCTCCCTCCCTTCCTCCCTTCCTTCCTTCCTTCCTTCCTTTCTTTTCTTTCTTTTTATTTGGCAGTACTGGGGTTTGAACATAGGTTTTTGCACTTAGCTGACACTGTAGAACGGGAACCATAATTTCAAACATTTTTTTTTCATTGTCATACTTTTTGATGTTTGGGTCTCAAATTCTTCCCAAGTTAGTTTAGAGCATAATCTTTTTATTTATATCCCCTGCCAATGTGAAATTAATAGATGAGTACTATTACACCCAGCTTTTCTTGTTGGGATGGGAATCTCATGAAATTCCTTTTCCTGACCAAGATACCTTGTATCATACCCTTCATGGTTTTTCAAACATCCGACATTATAATGCTGAGACCCTGGAACCTGGCTCACTAATTTTCTTTGAGATATTAAAAACTTGAATATGTGTAGTTAAGAATTTCATACAAATGAACTAAAATAAATTCCTACTTAACAAACATTAACACTTTCCACAGCAAGGTTTGCAAGCTGATTAGATACCATTTTGTAGCTGGCATTTAGTACGTCAAAAGGAATATAAGATTATGGGAAAAGTTGAAGTATCATGCCCTAGAACTGTGCAATTCGAACTGAATGTTAAAAGTGAAAATATGCCTCATACTGAGTATTTAAACACAGCTGTATTCTCCAGCACTTTTTCAATACCGTCCTTATAAATCCTCTCACAGCTAGTGATATATCTGGAATGGTTCCAAGTGCTTTGCCATTACCGCACTTAATCCTGCACTGATACAGAGGTAGCATTATTATCTGAAGTTGGAAGAGCATGTTTGGGTGGCTTATGAGGTTAAGCAACTTGCTGCAATCCACACACACACAGTGAATGCAAAGTCACTTACCAGGTAAATCATGAACTTCAAACCCAGCAGTTTCTCTGGGTCACATGTCCTTAAAAAGTTGTGGCTTCTTCTCAGCTGCATGCCAAAATATCACAGCTTGTCTTTAACATGGCAGAATCCACAGCCTTGCTTTTAATTAGTTAATTATAGACACCGACTATCTAAATTAGCTCTTCTTACTCCTTAGGGGTATGGAACCCACAGACCTGTCAGTTGATTCTGCTCTCCTGCACCCCAGATTTCTGTGCTGAAATCAACTCACACCAAACTTCAAATGTCTTATCCTCTTCATTCAACTACATTTTTTTTTTACTGTGAAGGTAAATTTAAGCAGGGACTAAATACATGATTAACAATGCTCTCTGTGTGCTTTCTCATTCTGGCTTCAGCTTCTGGCAAAACTCTGGAATTAGACGAAGGACAGTTTATTTTATTTAAGATATTACCACAAATTAAGAGTTCATCATTATTAGACTGGGGATTGCAGTTTCAAAAGCACAGACTCTAGCACCCAAAATTTTAAGCTTTCCAGTAGGTAAATTAATATTTTAATTTATTAGTTTATTACATTGTTATAATAATCACTTGATTGGATACTATTTCTGAGAATATAATATTGATACTCATAAGTGCTTAGCACATGACATATGAAACTATGTAAAGCTATTTGCAGAAATACTAGGTGGCATTGGGAGACACAGATTTAGTTCTTTTGATGCTGTTAGTGGGAAAAAAGAGAGACAATTACTGACCTACATTGACCTTTTAAAACCTTTTCCTTCCTTCTCAAGAGTAAACCTTATTATTTACCATATTTCAAATATAGCTATGTCTTTATACATATATATTAATGCAGTCTATAATCAACTTCCAAACCTTAATTATCCCCTTAGAAATATGATTGTAAGAAGACATATAAGTAGAAATAGTACATAGAAATATGTGTATAGCAACAGCATATACAGATAAGATTAAAAGAAAACATATAAAATGAAGTAGTGTAAATGAGACAAAATTCACACTTATCTGGAACTTTTCCAATTGAAGTCACTAGTTTTGGGGAAATTAGTACATATTTGCATCTTTATGTTATACTTATTTTCCAGTCCTGCTATTATCTTCTATTAGATAGGTTTATTAGTTACTATTAGCCATAGTAATATGTCATTGACAAAATGTAATATAGATGTCTTTATTGCTTAAACTGCTAAACATGGATTTTGCTTATTTTGCTTATAATCATTAGGGGACTGAGATTCGTGAAATTCTTAACATGTGTTTTGTGGGTTACCATTCTACCTTAGAAAGAATAAGTGTGGTTTTTAACACCATGAGCATAAACCAACTCCTATCATTTTATTCTCGCTCTTTATCTTTGCCACTGTCTCTCATCCTAATCATGCTTTTCTTCAAAGCAGAAAGGGAAGTACAATCCTACTGGTGCCAAAACAAGGTAGTTTTGCAAACAGCCCTCATGGTCTCACAGTGCATATACTCTCATCTTTCTTCTACTTGAGTTTTTGCTGCAGAGCCACTAATTGACCTTGAACCACAACTTTTTGGTCAAATTAACACATACAATGAACTAGTTAAAAAAATCAACTCAATTTGAATGTGAGATTTTAATGTTCAGACTGCCAAACCAAGCATGCTTTAGGATCATTGACATGAAGATATAAAGAGTGAAAAATGTCCCAAAGAAATTGTCGCTGGCAGAGAGCCTCTCAGACTGTAGAAACAGAGCAATCACCTTGCCCTACACTCTTTGCCTTACAATGCGTGTAATTGTCATGGATATTTTTAGATTATTTTTACTGAAATGGCTTACATGCTTAGAGACTTACAGATATTATGAAAAAATGCAAGAGAACTAATTATTTCCAATGAGTTAAAGTGAGGATAAATTGCATCAAATTTAGGTGATGATCTACTTTTCATCCCTGTAAAATGAAGAATCACAAGCTGTGCACCTTTAACTGCCTCTCTTCATGGGAAATGAATAGGGCAGGGCAGAGTCAATCTGTTCACTTCAGCTGTATTAACCAGCCGTGAGAATTTCTGCAGCGTCTCTGTGTCAGGATAATCAGGACGATGACCTTAATGAACAGATTGTCCACCAGTTAGTGGAACGCGCTGAAGTGTAAAGGCAAAGATTGTGTTTTGTATGTTGTGGAAGTAATTATTTTTCCAATTTATCTCATTTATTCTATTTGGATAAGGTATTTAAAGATATACTCAAATACTCTCAGCAAACCTGAATTATCTTAGAGATTACTATTGTAGATCAGAACTTGTAGCTAATGGTAGCAAATCAACAGCACAAAACTAGGCAAGAACTGACAACCTAAATACTAAACAGATATGTTAGTATTAGTCTTTATTGTTATGTAAGGTTCACCCCAGGAAGGCAGGTGGACTTTACAGATATAAAAAGAGAAAATAAAAGTATATTTCCATTGTGAACATGAGGCTATATTTGAGCGAATCTTTTCAATCTTCTCTCCATGTATTTGCCATGATATTGGGTTGCTATATACCTAATGAAATGAAACAAATATCGGCTTATTCTCAATTGTCATGATGCAACTATGACACAAAAAGACTATGACACTAAAAGACATTAATCTCCAAGCTATTTTGTTTTATGAAAAGTCCAAGGGCCTGTTACTTGAATTTCTAACTCCAAGTTCTAAAATTTAAGCACATCATTTCTGTCCTAGCTTATATTTGGTATAGTCTTTTCTACTCATACCCAATTCCATTCATTCTCATGAAATTCAAAGCCTATTTTCATGTGAACACCTAAATAGATGAATTCTAACCAACAGCTTAATGCCTCCAATGGTTTTCTTTCCTTCCTTCCTTCCTTCTTTCCTTTCTTTTTTTCTAAATATAGACTTATTTTCTTTAAGTAGTTATACAAAAAAGTTGCCATTCAACAAAGCAGTTTATGAATACAATCCATCTTTGTCAATGTCACCCCTCTCAACATTCTCACCCATCCTTCTCAATCTATCTTTCCTTCACTTTTCTAAATTCCATAGGATGTACATTGAATTTCATGACTGTATTCTCCCCTACTTCCTACTTTCATCTGTCACTAGCTCTCTTCCCTTGACTCTATCCTACCACTTTTAAGTACATTTCCTGGTGTTCATTTTGTTGAACTGTGATTTTCCTTTAAGGAAATACACCATTGAGCTATCTCCAGAGTCTACCATGTTTCAGTTTGTTGTTGTTGTTGTTGTTTTGTTCGGTAATGGGTCTTGAACTCTGGGGTTAGTGCTGTCCCTCAGCTCTTCAGCTCAAAGCAAGCGCTTTCCCACTTGAGTCCCAGCGCCACTTCTAGTTTTCCATTGGTTTATTGGAGACAGATGTCTCAGGGACTTTCCTGCCTGCGCTGGCTTTGAACCATGATCTTCAGATCTCAGCCACCTGAGTAGCTAGGATTTGCATGAAAATTAGGAGTTAGGGATTTTTTTTTAACATGATGCCAATGTTTGTATTCAACGTCATTTGAAAGATAAATTTTAGATATTCATTACACAGTTAAAATTACATGACAGGTTCGAACAAAACTACAGCTCTTAAGAGGGACAAATCAATATGGAACTATGTGTTTACAGCGA
This sequence comes from Dipodomys spectabilis, assembly GCF_019054845.1. Taxonomy (NCBI): domain Eukaryota; kingdom Metazoa; phylum Chordata; class Mammalia; order Rodentia; family Heteromyidae; genus Dipodomys; species Dipodomys spectabilis. Next base: position 16,916,726 of record NW_024870709.1, read on the forward strand.
CCAAGTCTTTCAGGTGCTCATAACAGAATTTATCCATTAAAGGCACATGTGACCTGGAGTCCACAATGTGATGTGGTACTCATACAATAAACCTGAAAATAATGCTGCACATCTTTCCAATGTTTACTTTAAACCAAAGATGTGAAGTCTTACTTAAAATTATACTTGTGAATCTAAGTTCTAACATTCTGTGACTGTATAAATGGTATATTAATGAAGCTAGTACTTTGGATTTATAGAAAAGAGAATTATATATATATATATATATATTAATAAGGCAAGCAGAAGTATAGAATAATGTTAATTTAAGTTTATCTATGGGCTAGACAGGGTAGTTTAGGATTATAGTCTTAGCTTCTTGGGAGGCAGAGGTCAGGAAGATTATGATGCAAGGTAACCAAGAAAGAAATTAATAAAAGGCCATTTAAACAAATAAACTGAGGGTTATGGTACCTGATTGAATTCTTACTTAAGTGAAATGGATTGGTTAGGAGAATTATGACCTGAGGATAGTCAAAGGTTGAAAATCATAACTGAAAAATAACTTAAAAGCAATGAGGAAAAGATTTAAGTGGTCAAAGATCTGCAAAGCAAGCACTGTGTTATATATTGAAAACCTAGAATAATCAAAATAGTAATTGAAAACAAAATAAATTCACTTATGAGAAATCAACTCAAATCATTGTAATAGCTGTGTGTTGCTGTATGTACCTATGTTAAAAGATTCTGTTACCCTCTGTGGACTTTTTAATAAATTTAGTTTACCTTGTATTGGCAGAGACAGCAACTAGACAAACATGTAACTAAGAAAAATTTCCTCAATTTGGCATACAAGTTTAAGTACGGATGATGAAGACATTATTGGGGATTTCAATGCCAGCTATGTTAGTGTACTACAAAATTTTAAGGAAAAGTAACACTCCTATTCCTTAGTTTTCCCACCTGACAAATGGGATTATTGTCAACACCTGCTAGTACTGCTAAGAGGTATTATCTACAAATATTTTGAAAAGTTTCTGGAAAGTACTATGTAAGTAAGGAGACTTAGCAGCCATATATTTTTATGTTTTCCAAATTACCAGATAAAAATTTCCCACTGGCCTGTTTTACTGGTAACAGTAATTGTATGAAAGTACCTCTCTCCTTTATATTAGAATTTTCTTGTTGTGACTCTTGTTGATGAATGTCTCATCAAAGCATCATCATTTTTGTTTGATTTTTAATTAGGTCTTTGTTTTATGCAGACACAAATGAAAGCAACTATAATGAAAAAAAACTTGAGCAAATAACTCTTTAATAAGTATTTTAAATCTGTCAACTTGTTTTTGCCTTTCTTCACATAACAGGATAATTAAATTTCTAAAGTTATTTGAAGAATAGCTAATGTTAAATATTCTTCATAAAAGTAATTATTGATCTATAGAAATTTAAATTATTGTGTCATCACATTCTTGGTTCTAGTTTTGAATTTTATTTACTTTCAAGCAAAATATCTAAGTAAAGCCTAGACATAAAAATTTTCACGGAATTACTTTTGTGGATGCAGATAGCTCATATAGGCTTCTTTAATTGGCAGAAACACACAATACATAGACGTGGGTTTGAAGTACCATTACACAGAGAATGAAAGTATTTTATGACGCCTCCGAATTTATATTCACAAGAGTATGATCTGTTAGTTGTTATTTTGGACAGACCACTCTGAAAGCACAAAATTAAAAGACTTTGAAAGAGTTGAGCTTAAGTAAGGTAACATATGGAAGGAAACAGATGAATTACGACCAAAGGATTAAGATATTTCACGCTGGATTGATAAGAGTGTCTGGTCTATGATAAACCTGCTCAGTACTAGAAGCAAGCACGTGAGGCATCACTGAGCTCTAGAGTTGTATCTATGGAGTTCAACTCTTCTGATGATTAAAAAACTTGTGCATACTAGCATTAGTGTAATAAGTCTGTATTTTATTTAAAATTTCTTTTTTAATAGTACTTCCTTATCTAAGTTTCTTTCTCTTCTGTGTACTAACAGTCTTTTTTTTTTTCCTCACTGTATAGCCCAGGTGGCTCTCAAACTTACAATTCCCCACTTTTGCCTCTCTAGGGCTATGATTAGTCTTATATGACAATTTGTTTTAATCATACAATTTCTGAATAATTTTCAGTCTTTAGAGACCATTTACTCATTTGTCAAAGGGAGCGCACACCTAGGCCAACTGAATGAAGAATCACAGTCTCTTTCTTGGGATAATGTTGGAAAAGGGTGAAACTTTACTCATAAATGGATATATTAAATTGAAAACCTTTTACATAGCTATTTAAAGATCATAACAAAAAAGAAAAATGATGTCCATTCATTTTCCCCATTATTTATCTACCTTTCTATTAACTTGTTCAGGGTGTTAAACAATAACACTTAAATATTGTTTATCAATTTATGCTACTTCCTTTCCTAATCGTAGCACTGTATTCTTAGTGTAAGATATGAAACAATGACCCCTCTAACAATTTTAAAGTTAGAAATGCTCTATTAACATTGAATATTCATTACTAATGTCAGGGATAAAATAGAATACACATAGAATGATACTATTGTTATCACCAAGATTGGAAATACCTTTAAAATATATAATTGCACCATGTTGTGATCTGAGCAATGATCATACTTAAAAGTTACAAACTCAGGGAGCAGATGTTGTAGTGAGCACAATGTTTTGTTAGGTACAATGTTGACCCAACCTCATCTAGGCAGGTCATTTAATGAATCTCACAGTGTGTAAACAGACTTGTTGGGTTCAAGATAGAATTAGCTGAAAATGAGGTCAACATAGGTTGATTCATTCATCTGTATGGGCAGCTGAGCCCACTCCAATCTCCAAAGCTAAGTCCAACCCAGAGCAGAGTTACTCAGGTTCCTAAGTAAGACACAGCTGCGGAATTTATAGGACAATTCCCTCCTGCAGTAAGTACATGAAAATGGGAGCAGTATCAAGTTTATTCTGAGATTTATGAAAATTGTGAGTAAATCTTTTAAAACTCAACTTTTTAAAACTGTATCTGCTGTGTATAATTTCCTGAATACTATATTATATTCTTATATGGCAGCCAAAATTATAACTGTTTGCCATACACGTCTAATGTTTACAAAGATTCAATTTGGGTTTTTAAAAGCATATATAATAAAAAATAGTATCAGAGAACATTTTATGTAGCTAATATTTTCTCCCAGTTTGGGACTTTCTAATTCTAGTATTCTTCATAAGGAGTATAGTTCTTAATTTTGTTAAAATTTGGCAATTGTATTATCTCTTATAGTGTTTTTGTTGGGTCTTGTTTAAGAAATCTCAACAACCTTTCTTAATATTTCCTACAATATTATGCTTTTCTATATGAATATTATAATGCCTTATTTAATGATAGTATTTGCTGCAGTGTGAGCTGCAAGAGTTTCTAGCACATGTACAATTGCTTATTCCAGACTCAATTGTGAATAATTCCCTTCTTTCTTCAGCTGTCATGTGAATTCATGTGGGTGTTTGCCAAGTTCATTCTACTTCTCTAATACCCAAAACTCAACTCATAGTATAACATTGACTATAACCTTAAGTCTTAAGATGTTCCAAGGCAATAGCCTTGCAAGAGTAAGAATAATCCCCTTACAAAATCAAGAGTGTTTCTTCCATTGGGTGTTTTTCTAGGTTACATGGATGGACTACTCTTCCCCATCTCCGAGGTGTAGGGAGGAGGCATATAGGTATGGCATCCTTAAAGACTTCCACTAGCACTTCGGAGATCATCAGTACTTCAAAATTGTATCCTGTGCTTCTTTTTTCATTGGACAGATATTCCTGTTAAATCACAGCAATACGAGTAGATATCCACTTTTCAAATACTATAATTTTCAATGTTATCTTTTAAAATAAGTTTTATAAAAGAGTGAGTAAACTGTGCTATTATAGAAATCCTTACTCTAAACATTACATTTAATTCATCTCACTACATCCTTATTAAGAATGAAAATCCGAATCTGCCAAAATGGCATATGACGCCCCGTTTCACATCCTATCACAGAGGTGGTATTCTCACTATTTCCTCCTCTATTTTTACAGTGTTTTAACAATGGATAGGTTGATTTTTTTTTGATAACTATAAAGAAACTGCACGGTCCTTTCTGGTAGACCAGCATGTATATCCGAGTGAAGGTTAAGGTTAACTTAATTTCTCACTTCAGTTGAAAATCAATTCTTCTACCCTTTTGTCATAATCCTATCAACTACATAGAGAAGCTGCTCTATTCTCGAGTTATATTTGAATTTGCACAGGGAATTAAATTTTAGCTTTCAGAAACTGAAAGGTTTTATAGGATGACAGGACCCTTTTGTCTGTATTTACCTTAATAAGTAGTGACCCTGGAGTAGTAGAGGGGTTTTCATAAGGGGCCTTTGAAAAGAATAAAGGCAGTCAGAGAAGAAGGTGTGACTTTATGGTCTTAGGCTGCTGGCAGATGGTGTGCAAAAGGCTTTGCTAAAACCTCATACATAGAAACAACTGTACTTTTAAAGTGTGTTCAAAATGTAGATCTTAGAAAACAAAATAGTCATCTGAATTTATGTAGTAGTCTATCATAGAGAAGTAGAGGTTTTTATCTATATGCAGATCAGATATTCTCCATATGAGGTCACAAACCAGCATACAGGTGTGATAAGATGGACTACCCTTACTAATTTCCTGTGGTGGGATTTTGTTAGTTTTTTTTTTGCTGAAATTCAATCTACTAAAGAGAGCCAATCAAATGGCAGAGAATCCTCATAGAAGGCAATGTAGCTGTGCATAATACTTAAATCAAAAACTTAACTGTTTTTTGAAGCTCACTCTATACTTTTGGAGCTCAATGAACAAAAGAGTGGTAGACTAAGTACAGTAATGTAACAATAATACATAGATGTACATATGGGATTACCTATAGCCTTACCTAATTTCAAAGTGCTCCAATTCAGAAGTGCTACAGGAGTCAAGAGCTAATTGCATAGAAGCTCAAAAACTCTTTAGTGACAGACTTAACTCATATGACCTTTTGACACATATGACACATATGACCTTTTTCTTCTGCTGATTACCTCCAAAAGGGTCCTCTTTGGGTGTCTGGGGAATTTTACTTCTTATTGCTGTTTTAATTAATTATCTGAATTTACTAATGCTACTTTTGACCATTTCCTTATTGTGAGCAACATCACTAGTGGAAATGACAAGGATTTTGTGTAGTTGAGTCCTTCAACATTTAGACTACACGACAAGATGAATGCATTTGCTCAAAATTGCTTAAAATTTGTTCTGATCTTAATGTACTATCATATTGTACCTATGTACAATTACAGATGCCAATCAGAAGTAAATTCAAACTTTAAATACTCAAATTTTCTAAGCCTACAGACTCATAAATTAATTTTCAAAAAATTGACATTTATGCAATAATTAGTCTTTTATGAAGGCATAAGACTCTGTGGAATTATGTAACTAGCTAAGGAATTTAATAATTGAAAAGAGTTTCATATCTTAGGGGACACAGAAAAAAATAAATATGATTACTGGCCTGAATTTGACTTGAAAATGTTTGAATTCCAACCCCCCTGTATTTTTGACACACACCCTCAGTTATCCCCCACTTTTTCTATTTCTCTGATTATCTCAGTGAAAAGTGAGGTTGTAAAGCTGCAGGATAGATGTTTGTCTTGGTAAAGCTATTTTCTTTAAAATTTTAAGATCCATTGAATATAAGTTAGATGAAACACCTCATTCTGGTTCTAAATGCTATGCCTTCGTTTGGTAATATTGATCACTCTAAGTAAAACAAAAAAACATTTCATATCACAGAACTTTATTGATTGCTTTGTTGAAATATATTTCAGTATATTCAAGCTTTGGACACTTGCTTTATAAGAGTGGGAAAAGATGCTGAATAAAAAATATTAAAAACCTACCTGGGAAACTGAGTTATATGAGTAAGTCAAATGGCTAATTTTGCTTGATTAAGTGTTTTATGATTCTACCTGGGGATCAGCAGTATCAATTTCAGATTCCGTGCTGCTTTTAAAGTTCAGGAAAACAAAAGTTTCAAGATTTAGAATTAATATGATCTTCTAAAACCTTGATAAATTACGTAACATGTACTGTAAGAAATTTGGTAGTTTATAAAAAATAAATAAATGGGGCTTGGAAGGTGGCTCAGTGGTAGAGTGTTTGCCTTGCATGCTTGAGGCCCTGGGTTGGATTCTTCAGTACCTTTTAACAGAAAAAAAAAAAAATAAAGCTAGAAGTGGCACTGTGGCTCAAGTGGTAGAGCACTAACCTTGAGCTGAAGAGCTGAGGGACAGCACCCAGGCCCAGAGTTCAGACCCCATGAATGACAATAAATAAATAAATTCACAAATGGGATGTATTTCTCTTCTAAAAGAAAATAACTGAGAGACTATTTTTTGAGTTATATTATTGAGACATGTTAAAAGATAGAGCTACAGAGTCAGGATACAGAATGAATAAACAAACATTCTGAGAGCATTATATTTTAAAAACCTACTGATATGTTGCTCAGATTATTATGGGGTTCTAGCAGTAAGCACTTAATAGACAAATTCCTATGAATATACTGGGGGTGGATGATTCTTCCAGTGTAATCTTTTAGTAGATTTTAAAATTTGTGCTGTTTTAAGCAAGAGAATAAATATGCAATCAATAAGTGCTATTACACACATACATACCTATGTACACAAACCCACACCAATATTTCTGAATGTGTAGACACAAAATAGATAATACCCTTGATATTTGACTGAATATTTGCCAATAATCATACTATCAAAAGATTTATGAAGAGTACTACTCACTCATTTTTGGACATCATTCAGTAAGACAATTATAAATTTATCTAAATCATAGATTTAGATAAACATAATTTTAAGTATAATATTTAATGTAATGATTTTGACTGCTTCAGAAACAATCTTGAAAGACAATTATTTTCAAGAAGCAGACAGTCATTAGCTAATTTCTATAGATTTTTAAGTTGGCTACTACAAATCAAATACTCTATTTAAAAACATATAACTGAAGACAGGGGTTGGTGGCTCATGCCTGTAATCATAGCTACTCAGGACGCTGAGATATGAGGATAGCTGTTCAAAGCCAGCCTAGGTAGGAAAGTCTGTAAGGTACTTATCTCCAATTAACCACCAGAAACCCAGGAGTGGCACTGTGGCTCAAGTGGTAGAGTGCTAGCCTTGAGATGGATAGCTGAGGGATAGAGCCCAGGCCCAAATTTCAAGCCCCACAACTGACAAATTAACAAAGAAACAAAAAGACATATAACTGAGATCCATAAGTTTTAATGCAAGACAGGTTGTACACAAATCACTCGTAAGTATAATATTATATATTGAATTTATTAATGTATTTTTTAAATAATGGTGTTTTGTACCTTTAATTAAATCTTGGAATTTCAGTTTTTGGTTATTCATTTTAGTTGTATAACTAGTACATTTGTCAAAATACATTCTTACATAATGCATATGTATTCTTCAAGAAAAATAAATAAATATGCAGGACATTTGAAAATATATAATGTGTCATCTAAATGAGGTAAAAAGTAATTCAAGTAACTTTACCCTTAAACTTGTCTTATATTGAAGCAATTATACATAATTCTGAACCTCAGTATGCAACATAGACATGTTATTACATGCCACATTACTTATAATAGTATAACATTTGAGATTAGTATGCACCACATCATTGAAAAAACAAGAACGCATTATTGCTTCTCTGTGAGTTTTCCAATCTCCATTTCATTTTAAACAGTCTGTCAGAAATCTTTGAAAGGCTTTTTTAGTTTGAATGCATTACCAGAAGTGTTTTGTTGGAATCTCTTAGAGATTGACCTTAAAACTTCAGTGAAGCTGTGGAAAGCAGGGACAGTAATACAGAAGCAACTTAGCCATCAGACACCACATGGACTGAAGTTCTGAAACAGAAGAGTTCAATTCACTCTGAGCAGCACATCTTAACTATAGTAATGGTAAACTGCCATGTTAAAACTATTAGGAGTAAGATAAAACTGTAATGTATCTGGGTAACAAAACAGAATAGAAAACTTCTTTCTGTCCTTAGTCCTTCCTCTCTCTTTCTTTTAAAACACACACAAACACACACACACACACACGTGTGTGTGTGTATATGTATGTATGTATGTATATATATATGTATATGTATATATATATATGCTTTTTTATCAATTGTGGTTCTTGAACTTAGGGCTTCAGAGATGTCCCTGAGTGTTTTTGCTCAAGATGAGTCCTCTGAGCACAGCTCTATTTCCAGTTGTTGGGTGGTTAATTGGAGATAAGTGTCTCATGTGGACTTTTCTGCCTTGGTTGGTTTTCATCCTTAGATCTCAGCTTCACAATTAGCTAGGATTGCAGGCATGAGCCATTGGCACCCAGCTCATCTATCTATATTAAGATGTAAATAAAAAATACAGAGATAAAATACTCTTATGCCTTTATTCCTCCAAACTAAAAACTTCCATGTATTAAAATATATATTAAAATCTATATTTAGTTTAATTGACATTCTAATTATATCTACATCACATAATAATTATTTTTATTTGTGCCATTTTACTATCAAATTCACCTTAAAATTGCTCCCAATAATTGCACTATTATACTTAAAGAAACTACTACTGTAAAGTGACTTTGTCTTTGGGTTTCATTGCTTATCTGTTACTAGGACTTTTCATATGCAATCTTGAACTAGCTATGAGAAAGTAAGCTCACTTTTAATGGAACAATCCACTAGATAGTTGTAAATATGGGAAGTATAATAAAATGTTCAGGTGTTTCCTGGTCTTGTCTTTCAGATACTTTAAGAAAATAACATTGCAGAAAATATAAAGCTGTAATTCAAAAGAATTTTCTTCAACAGGAGAGGAGATTAAGAGAAAATTGGGAAATGGCTAGATAAATCTTTGCTCCTGTTTGGACCTATGTTTAAGTGGAAATCCTGACATCTGTCAGGCAATCTGATAGCTAGATGTGAGTTCAGAAAGAGGAAAAGGTTGAGATCTTTGATTTTCAGTATTTGAAGTTTCCTCTACTTTTCATCAAGAATACTTTTCAAAGATTTCTTTTGAGATATGATCAGAATGCACTCAGGCATATTTTATTTGTATAGACAAATCTCTGCAATAGTTGTCTTATTTTGTCCATAGTGAGATGTGCCTAATGAGCAGACACATTAAGATTTGCCATTATTGGGATTTGTATGTCACATGCTTAAACATGATGGCACTTAAATTTTATAATTTTGTAGACTAGAAAATTTAGCATAAAATATTTCTACATTTAAATTAAAATCTCAGTTTCAAACTTCTAGGAACATGAAAATTTTTCTTATCAAAGTATTTTTTGAAGAAGTAGGGGATAATATCTTAAATTATACATATGCGTATGTACACACATATATGTATTCACATACATAAAGTTTTAAATAGTCTGAACAATCACATGGAATGGGAAGTGTTCAAGGAATACTTCATGATGACAACATTTCCAATGGAAACTACATTTCCAATTTCATATATTCATTGTTAGATCATATAGTTATAACTTATAAGCAATATCTCTTTTGCATGCCTGGAAAACATTGAAAAGTTAGATTTTCAGATTTTCTTTCCTCAATAAGGTGATATTCTTCCATAAAGCTCAATTAACTTTATTCTCTAAGATAAATACATGGAAACACTTTAAGGAGAAGTACTTATTATCTAAGAAAATGTAGAATTTCAAAGTGCATTTAAAAAGAAAGTCCTTAGCTATTTTTTAAAATCATTCTTAATGCTATTCTGCTTTGGACTTCACTTAATGAATTTGCAAGGAGAAAATAAATGTTTTTTCTTTATATTGATATAATAGGTGCTTAAAAGTATAAAATTTTAACAATTTTAATATGTACTTCTTCTTAGTGACATATTTTTAACAGTGAAAGTATGAAGCCAAGAATGTCTGCTTTGGATGGTCTTAAGAAATTTGTAAGTGTATCAGATTTGTTGTAATGAATACTAGCACAAAAGTACAGTTTTTAGATGGGATGAGGTTATAATCTAGAGATAGATAGATAGATAGATAGATAGATAGATAGATAGATAGATAGATAGATAGATAGATAGATTGACAGAGATAGAGGAACTGGTTTATATAAAGTCCAAGTTTCATTTTAAATCAGTTACTATTTTCCTGAGAGAGCAAGTAATATAGCATTTTCCTCTTGGGAAAATTGAATTACTCACCAGTAATTATAGTTCTTTCAATGCAATATTCTCAGTGGATTTATATCAACTATCTTGGAACATTTTGCCATAGGAGATATAGTATTGCAGTTAAAATAAAGAAAATTAAGTTATGATATAAATTTTTTCTTGTCAAGGATCTTTCATTCATGCCACTTTTAAATGCTTCTTCTCACCAGTTTTGTGAGATAGATTCAAGTTACCTGAAGATATACTTCTTTAAACACATCAAATTTGAAGTCCAAGTCAAGAACATAGGATCTTCTATTCAATTGGAAATAAAATTTTCCTGATTGTATAGTCCATCTACATTCAGTATTTAGCTTAGTTCTGCATTTCTCATTGTCAAGAAAGCAATGCAAATGAAAAGTGAATCCTTAGACCCATTGTCTTCACTACTCATGTAATAGAGTTTTTGACCTTTTAATTAATTTTGACTAATTATAATTGAAGTGTGGATTATTATTTTTTATTATTTTTTTCAAAAACTGTATATAACAGAACTACAATAAATGTATTTTAGAATAAGTAATGGTATTTAAGAATAAGTAATATATAAGAACGTAATGATTATGCTGATGGCTGGCTCACACCTATAATTCTAGCTATTTGGAAGGCTAAACTGAAAGATCAAGCAAGATTCTAAGATAGCCTAAGCAGGTGGATCCACGACTCTCCTTTCCAATTAACCAGAATAATAGTCAGAGATGTGTTATAGCTCAAGTGATAAAGTGCTGGAAAAAAAAATTATGAAACAAGTACATTTGCCCTAAGTTCAAGCCTCAGTACCAACACACACACACACACACACACACACACACACACACACACACACACACACACACACACGTGCACACATGCACAGATACACACATCCAGAGCTTGATTTTTTGTTGTTATTTTTTTATGGTTACATGAGGAATAAGAACTATCCTACTCTTTAAAGATGTTCAAACAGCAAAATATTTTTTGTTATATCAATTTTTCTATAATCTAATACATCTAAGGAGGAATTCATTCTGCATAATGAAATAAGTAATTCTAAGAGTAATTTTATTCTAAATAATTCTTATTTTCATGATTTGACACGTGTTTAAAGGAATAGTTTTTAAATCTCTATTTCTTCTATATTGTAAATGTTTTCTCATTTGTTTACTTACATTTGTACACTAAGATGTACAAGATGTGCTATTTTTATAAACATGAGCTCAGTCATTAACAGAGAAAGAGGAATGAAGGTCTTTGTTTTAGCTACATATAAACTGTTAGAAGCATTATTAATACTAATGTTATTTCAAAATTTTAATGTATGTTTCATTTGATAATATTTAAATGGCATGCATAGATATATAGATATATAGATAGATATGATCATCTAGAAATATATCTGTAAATATATCTTCAGCTCAAGGCTAGCATTCTACCACTTGAGCCACAGCACCACTTCCGGTTTTCTGAGTTTCTGAGTGGTTTATTGGAGATAAGAGTCTCACAGACTTTGCTGCCCTAGCTGGTTTTGAACCATGATTCTCAGATCTCAGCCTCTGGAGTAGTTAGGATTACAGACGTGAGCTTTCAACACTAAGCTGTCCTGAGAATCTTTCCTCTAATTAACCATCAGAAAACCACAAGTGGCATTGTGACTCAAAGTGATAGAGTACAACCTTGAGCAACAAATAGCTAAGGGACAACACCCAGACCTGGCATTTAATCCCTGGGACCAACAAACAACAAACATGCAAACAAATAATTGTTTAGATTTACAAATTGAAATTATATATATATATATAATCCTAATGGAAATAAAGGGTGCATTTTTTAAAGCTAATAATAACATGAAGTTACACCCAACCCCTTTCTTTTGTTTGATGTCTTGTTTTATTCTACATGTTCTTGTCATGAATAGTTACTATAAGGTAGAAAACATTAAATGAGCCCAGATCATTGGTATCTAATGAATCCAGAAATAGTTATCAGAATGATTATGTGGCTTCATGATTACTATAAAAAAGACTGTTGAGATTTTTTTCCATATAAGGAAAAAATGCAATGCTTTTCATATATGTAGTATGTAGACCAAAGAGTTCTTATTATATTAATTGACAAATATAAATCATCATAGGAGTAGAACAATGCATATGATATCCAAATATACATGTCTCATAAAGTCCTTTATACAAACTAATTATGCTTAATTATTTTCCATGGAAGGAAACAAGCATATTACTTTTAATTTAAATATAGGACACAGAAAAATGTATTTACTGGCTTCTTGACACATAAATGTACAGATAAAGCTCAGAGTAATCATCTATATCTGGTCTTCATTTCTTTATAGGCAATTCCATATAAATCACCCAGTTTTAGAATTCTGTATGTACAGTTATATCTCTTAATGAAATCAGCAGAAAGATGGCCATTTTACTCATATAATGAAATATTACTTCAAATAAAGCAATTTATGCAAAGGGATCTTGTAGTATGATATGAACACTTAAGAAATATTTGAATATAAGTGTTTTATACAAGGAAGTCAACAACTTTGTCTCTCAAACATAGTGGTTATACAAAATCATACTTCAAATATAAAATTGAGGTACTGAATATTAAACTTGTACTTCAATGTAGAAATGTTGACCTTATATTTTCTTTTGAAATTCATAAAAATCAAAAGTCAAATATTTTATTTCAGTAAATTAGTCTTACATTACTTCACCGTTACATTTTTATTTTTGTACTACAGTGGCAGGGCATAGCCTACTGTCAAAAAAAATTAGGTTACCTGGGGATGAATATTCTCTAATGGTAAGATGGCCAGATTGCAGTCATGGGTGAGCCCCAGTTTCTATTCTTAGAATCACCAGATAATGCTTGGGTCAAGCTTCTGCAAGTCTTTTTTAGCAAGGCTCACTTTTGTTTCTTCAATTGGAACTAATATATTCAGTTCAGCACATTCTTCTGATCATTAACCAGCAATTAGTTTAGGAGTGTTATGGGAGATACATACATACATATAATCTCCCTGAGAATCTATGTGCCTCACAGGACGGATTCACAAAAAATAACCATTCTAATAAAATATGTAGAATTTATAGAATTACAATGCGTGATAAGAAATGTACTTATTACCTTGCTCATGTGATTGTAACCTCTCGATACAGTATTTTCACAATAAAAAACTTACATAAAAAATAAATGAACAGCAATTATCTTCAACTGACATGTTTACAAATAATTAGCCAAACTGCAATGTTTATGGAAGTATTCCAAAGATTTGGGGTGGAATGGAGGTGGAGAAGCAAATGTGAACTAAGAGGTCAGAAATTGACAAGTGTAGGTATATCAGAGTAATTGTGATGCTATGTGAAGTAAAGAAAGATCTAGTGGAAATTAATCCTGCTGATTAGTTTTTAAAGACCAAACTAAGAACTTTACTTTTTTATCCTGTGGGCAAAAGAATGCTTGGAATTGAATTCCTACACCTACGTGCTGCAGAGCTACTGCTAATGGAATATGCACTAAGGCATATTCCATTTGGTTACTATGTATGTGGTGATTACTAATAATAGATTTAGATGTGCAAACTACAACCACAATACAAAAAAAATCAAGACTGTGTTGAATACATATTATACATAATGATTTCAGAGAATCATTATCTCTGTCTATAAAGATACATAAGTATGTATAAAGATAATAGATGTGATTGGAATATATAGAAGAATATATTACTCAACAGTTCATTTAGAAAATTTCAAAGAAAATTTTGTAAATCCATGATTCAATGTGGTTGTAAGTTATAAATGATGTTATTAACTCATATACAAAACAGCATGGGGTTTTCTGAAACATTGCTTTTCCAATATCCATATTACTCATTTAGCTCAATATTCCTATCAAAGATTCTCGTTTCATCTTGACCAAATATATCTTTTTGTCATTATTAAGATATTGAGTCACCATGTTTTTATTTAACTTTGTAAGAATTTAATATATTTCTGAACAATCATGCATGCATACACATTTGGCTTCTGCAAATAAAATAAAAATAGAAGAATATTTTAACGAATGTAGACTTTTATTTTATTTAAGGAAAATCCATTGAAGCATAAGGGAATGAGGCACTTGAGCCCTGCAGTAATGCAAACAATTCAATTTAAGCTCTAGCTATGAGCAAAATATGTTCTCAAAAATGATTTTCTTTCAGATAATTTCTGATTTTCTTGTAGATGGCATTTGTGCCTACATATCTTTCTTGGTTGCTCCAAGCTATTATTTTCCTTACATCTGACTTAGACCATTTGGTCCTTAGAGCACAGATTTGTTCTTTTATATTCTCCACCATAGTTAGGAAGGTTTTTAGAGGAAGAGAAACAAGAATTTTCAGACTAGGAAGGTTATCTTGTTTTATCTCCTGGCAAGAGAAAACATTTGTGATACTCCCAGTTCTCTTGTTTATCCCTAAAAACACCCTCTCTATCAAATCTCTCTATTGCACTGTTTAGCTAAAAGTCTTGGGATCACACAATTCTTCATTAAATTGGGCTGGAAGTTGTCTTTGCTTTAACTCCTGAACATTAGCTCTTTGCTTTTACTCAGAAACACAGAAGTATAAATAATCCTGCTTACACATAGTAGACTTGCAAATATTTGAGGTCTTCTGTTGTCCACTGGAAGAAAGTGAAAAGTATATATGAGTGAAATAAGCTGTCAGATTAGTTGTTTATATTCTTTATTTATTTAATTTGCTTTCTGGCTAGGGATCCTCACAAAATTGAGGCCCACATTTGTTAGAGAAACTACTTAGGACTTTTCCACTGAAATGTTTTCTTCTTAGTATATTTTTTAATATGTCCTAATCAAGGTGACCTTAAAGAAAACAAATTCAGCTGAGATTCAGTCTGTTCCTTTTATTTTCCCCTTTACTTAACATGATACTTAAAAGTGAAATGTATCCTCTAACATGCTTGCTGAGTTTTTCTGTTATCACTAGGAGATTTGGGACACAATTTCTTGGTTTTCATCATTTACGTATAAATACACAAAAAATGAAAAAGTAAATAACATAGATGAGATGGAAACATTTGGACAGTTTTGCAGTGATGGCATAGTCAGTGTGGAAATTGGTAGCACAATACATTAAACAAACGTGAAATTACCATGTATACTACCAATTGTGCTTTTGGCTGTATAGCCCCAAAAGAAATCCAAACAGGTACCTGAGCAGAATTTTTATTCACATTATGCACAGTATCTAAAGAGTCCAAACCTTTCATTTATTTTCAGATGAATAAGTTATGGTATAGAAATATCATGAAATATTATTTATCTTCATAAATAAAGAAAAAGTGGCATGTTGTGTTGTGGGTGCACTTTGACAAACCTATGTAAAGCAAAATAAATCCTTTCCAAAGTGAGACTGCCTTCATAGTGGAATTTGGAAGCGGAAATAGAGAGCCAGGGGTGTTAAATGGGGGGGGGGGGGGTAGGGAATATAGCTCTAGTTTCAGATGGTGAAAAGGTTCTGGAAATGGAAAGTGTTGACACCGGTATAAAATATATTATTTTCATGTCTACAGTGTCCCAAACCTACACACTAACTTTGCCAAAATTGTAAATTCAATTTTAAGTGGGTTTCACCACATTTATTTTTTTAGAAAGGAGAGAGAATTGCTCATTTTAAGGAAATAATGAAAGGATACTAAAAGAAGGGTAATGGTTAAGGATCAAGAAACTTCAGTCGTAAAAAGGAATTAGATATTATTTATTACATCCCTCAACTGTGACATTCATGATACTAGAGTCAATCTGATCAATCTGACTCATGTTCTAGTCTTTTTATAATTTATGGAGTATTAGAAAGATGGAAATGGTCAAGAAGAAAAATTAATAATATTTAATAAATTAATAATATTTAGAGTTGCAGTTCAGGCAGATACAGAATCCAGATAGAGGTACTTAATGTGTTTGGAAAGATTACTTTAAGCATTCAAAGAAAGTCTTGTCATTGTCATTGGGTAGACTGCTCTGTCATTTACACTACAGGGACTTTCAAGAGTCACACCCTTCACCACCTCATAAATATTACCTATCACTTTATAAATAACTTTCTTTTGATATATTATATTTTCCACTTAGCAGGTATTGCCTTTGTCCTTAGATTAAATATGTTAAGCAAAATTAGGTCAATTCTATTAGGGATAGCATTAAAAGTGTATCTTAAAACAGTTTTATTGAATGGGATTCTCTTAGATGAATGTCAAAAACCTCAGTTTTTTTTTTTCTATCTGTGCAGTGCAGTTTGCTGTGGGGTTTGATAATTTTCTGAAACCGATGACTTGATTGCTTTGGGGAAATTCAGATGCAGATTTTACCTTGAAGCGTCAGAAAGCATTGCTAAATGATGGATCAAGTGTAATGGGATTAAGGATTTTTTCCATCCTTTTTATATTAATTACCCATCCATAAAGAGAGAAACTAATCACCCTGTCCCTGACTAATGCTCTGTAGGCTTTTGATATCTGTTTGATGAAACTATTACAAAAGATAAAGCTGGAAAAATTATTTTCTTCTTTAGATATGCATATAACACTAGAGTTGGCAGAATTGGAGTTTTTTTAGAACTAAATGAATACGAAGTGATGAAATGCCACCCTGTGTAGGAAGTAGAACTTAACAGCTGCCTTTGATGTTGAAAATAAGTGTTTCGTTTGTGTTTTTAAAACCAATGTCTTGCTATCCATTAATCAGACTCCGTATTCATGAAACTAAGCATTTGAACTTTGCTTGAAGTTGAACTCATGCACCATTAGGGTGATATGGATTTATCCTCAATCCTTGACACAAGGCTGCCCTGCTCAGAGCTAACACATTTTTTTTTTTTTTTTGGGGTCCGGTCGTGGGGCCTGAACTCTGGGCCTTGGCCCTGTCCCTCAGCTCTTCAGCTCAAGGCTAGCGCTCTACTACTTGAGCCACAGCAGGCCACTTCCGGCTTTTTTCTTTTTGCTTATGTGGTGCTGAGGAATCGAACCCAGGGCCTTGAGCATGCGAGGCAAGCGATCTACCATTGAGCCACCTTCCCAGCCCATGAGCTAACACATTTTAACAGCAATGAGCTGCCTACATATTTTTTCCATTTTTATTAGATTTTATATATATATATTTATATATATTTTATTTTTGTCAGTCATGGGGCTTGAACTCTGGGCCTGAGTGCTGTCCTTCAGGCGCTCTACCACTAGAGCTACAGCGCCACTTCTGGTTTTCTGGTGTTTCATTGGAGATAAGAGTTTCACGGACTTTCCTGCCTGGGCTAGTTTTGAACTGTTATCCTCAAATCTCAGCCTCCTGAGTAGCTAGGATTTTAGGCATGAGCCACCGGCGCCCGGGTAGATGATATTTTTATATATGTCTTTATTGTAAAAACACTGTACAGAGGGCTTACACTCGCATGAGTAAGGTGATGAGTACATTTCCTATCGAGCACTGTTACCTCTTCCCCCAGCCCCCTGCAAAATTGTAAAGTTCGTTTTCAACATAGTTTCTTGTACATCTCATTGTTACAATGGGTCAACCTGTCTTTATTTAAGCATTGTGTTATTTCCCTTCCCCTCCCCCAATCAGAAAAATGTATACACAAGATGCAGGGCACAGGACTGGGAAGGTGGCTCAGTGGTAGAGTGCTTGCCTTGCATGCATGAGGCCCTGGGTTCGATTCCTCAGCACCACATAAGCAAAAAGAAAAAAGCCGGAAGTGGCGCTGTGGCTCAAGTAGTAGAGTGCTAGCCTTGAGCTGAAGAGCTGAGGGACAGCGCCCAGGCCCAGAGTTCAGGCCCCATGAAAAAAAAAGATGCAGGGCACCAGAATCAAATACAGTGAAAACAGAGGTATTAGATTATATTAATTGTACAAAACAATGGGTGCAATCTGAGATTTGCATGCATGTTGATCATAGGTGTAAGCATGCAGGTGTTGATCATAGATGAAAGGAGACTACCACACAGTTCAGGCAAGAGTTTATTGGGATAACCAAACCACCGGCCTGAACTAGATGTAGGTGTTCAGAGCTGAGACTCGCTGGTGGAGGGAGATTACAGCGGGAAAGGTGAGGAGGGGGTGTAGGCACAGTGGATATGGACGTGACCTCAGAAGATCAGGTCCTTTAGCAGACTCATAATCAGAAGATTGACAGTCAGGTAGGTAACAGTTACAGGTGATTACTGGTAAGGTTATGTGCTATCCTTCATGAAGAGGAGTGGAGGGAGTGGTGGTGAGAGGGAGGGATGCTCTCCAGAAAAGACCTCACAATATTCACCCTTTCCCTTCCCTTTAGAACAAATCCAAAAAACAAAAACTTTAAGTAGTTGTGTAAAAGAGTTGCCATTTAACAAAGCAGTTTATGAATACAATATGTCTTGATCAAAATCACCCCTTCAATATTCCCACCCATCCCACCTGTACCTACTTCTTCACTTTTCTGCTTATTTTGTACATTAGATTATTGACTGCATTCATCCCTTCTTCTCCTCTTCATCTGTCTACTCCTTACCTCTTGACCAGATCCCAATCATTTTGATTACCCACTTCTTGATGCCACCCAATGTATTTACTATTTGTGTAACTGATATTGCTCATTCCTATATAGGCCAATCATTTTTTCCCAGTTAATCCATGAACAAAACAGGAGTTCACTACACTTTGTTGGGAGAAATTACTCTAGTAATAGTAAAAGGAGCTAAGTTCTTATGTTCAGATAGGACTGAGTAGATAACGCTTTTCAAGATATTTTGTGCTAATTTCTGGTGAAACTCTAGAGAAGCTCTTGGCAGCCATATAAATAATTTTTACTCTTGGTAGAAATATGAATGTGTTTAGCTATTATTGGAAACAGTATGGAACATCTTCAAACTAAATATAAAATTTCCAAATAGCCCATCAGATTCTGAGTGTATATATATATATATAAAAGTGATAAACTTACTATATCAAAGCAATATCTATATACTGTCTTCCTGAATCACCTTTCACAATAGCTAAGACAGAATCAATTAAGATGGCAATAAAGAATGCACAAATGAAGACATTTGTATACATTTGTACATATTTATAAAAGTCAACCATGTAAACTAAAATACTGTCACTCTTGAACACATGAATGAAACTATGGACATATTGTTAAGTAAAACTTACCAGACTACCCCTCACCCCAGCCTCAAACAAAAAATAAATAAAATTTAACTTCACAGATAAAGTAAAAAAGTAGAGACTACAGACTAGACAGGCAAGAGAGAACAGGGGTGAAGAAAGGTTTATAAATCTTAGTAAATTAAATTAGATAAGAGGAATTATTTCTAATTTAACCATAGTTATATTAATAATAGTTTATAATAATAAATGACTGTTTATGTAAATAGGAAAAAAGTCTATTTTCTAGCACATAGAGCTGATGAGTGTTTGAAGACTGAGTACACATTGATTGATTGACACACATGTATTCTTGATTGACACACATTATGTGTTCAGAAATCAAAAGATTGAATACCATTGATTGATTCACGCATATTTGCAAATATGGGGTGATTAAATTAATTATTAAAAATAGCTACACCAGTATATTCTACTTCCTTTAAAGAATAAAAAATTAAAGTATGTATTATATAATAAACTAATGTATTTGAAATATTAAGATATAAGTTTATTTAAAATTTAAGAATAATAACTGGAAAAATTAGCTTAAATTGTTATTCCAAGCCTTACTGAGAAGATGAGATATGCTTCACAGAAATCCCAAAACTAGAGATTTAGTTGTAGAAATGTAAACAATCTTTGATATACTATAATCTTTGCTAAGTCTATAATCTTATATCTAGTTTAATGAAATCTGAGAATGACAAGAAAACTTATATGCATAAATCTGGAATGACAACAAATATATTTAGGAGATATTATAAATGAATACTGAGAGCAAATTTTTCTTTATATCCTATTTAGACATTATATACAACACTTGGTTTATTTGTATATTTCATGACTTAAAACTATTTGCTTAATGTGATTTGACTAACCCAACCAGAAGAGATCTGAAAATACTTCTTCTGAATTTCAAACCACTATCCTCAGTTCTCAGCCTCCTGATTAGCTAGAATTATAGGTTTGAGCAACCATTGCCCAGAGATATACATATTTTTAAATCAATAAATTAGGTAATCTAATTTATTAGGACTGATACTAGTAACAGTAGTGCTCTGACCTCATGTTACACACCTTCTGAATTTTGGACATACTTAATAAAAATCAGCACAATATACAAGAGATATTTTTTTTGTTTAGGTTTTAATGCAGACATTCCATGTAGTACACCATATTTTACTTTTTCAATAGACTGTTATGAAGTATATTAATTGAAAAAATATTTATTACATGGTCAAGATTTAGAGCATTTTCCTAGTATGCATAAGACTTAGAGTCCAAACCTAATAATGCTCTACCTACCACCAACAAAAAGCAAAAAAATCTATTATTTAAATTATTTTTTGAATAATTAATGGGTCCTATTTGTTCTGTCAACTCATTCTCAAATTATAAAAACCTGTAGAAAAATCCATAAATATTTCAGATGTCAAATAACCAATTAACGTTGGCTACTTCTCTTGGTGCTAACATAAACTGTGATAACTTTTCCTTTACAAAAGGAGCAAGACAGCCGTTTTACTTTTTACAGTTGGAACAATACACATGAGTAATAGAAATCTACATAAAACTGTGCTTTGGATCTAAAAAATAAACATATGTTTTATGTAATTTTAGATGCATTGCTTAAAAGTATACTAATTTCAAATGACTGGTAAATGAAACCATTTTTTCCTAATAATTTACTATCCACAACTAATGAGTAAGTATATTATTGGAAGTACCATGATGAGTATGTCATGGAGATGTTTCTATATATTAGGAAGATGTTTTCATACTCACCTTCATACTTCAGTTTCTGCTTGGAATTTTCCATGTGCTTTAAAATTGATCCTAAAAGCTGAAACAAATGAAGTCATCAATATTATCATTCTTCTCTTTTTGAATAGTGTTTCCAATAAATACACAAGAGGGGGATGTATATGAACTTGTGTGAAATTTGAAATTTGTGGTTTCCTTTTTTATATTTGTACTATATGGAATTATTTTAATATGAATATGACAATAGTAAAATTATTCTCCACATAACATTTTGAGATTGAGTTTTGTTGAACTTTTATTTTAAGGACAATATTTTTTTCTTAATACATTAATAGTACTAGGAAATATTTGAATAGATAGCATCCCATAAGATGGTAAGATGTCAAAATAAGAAGGGAGTCTCATATTTTTGATGTTCTTGCCTAAGTTCTCAGCTCTGTTGAATCATGAGAAAAGGCCCAACAACACCATACCGAAGGCCATCTCCCAATATACCTGATCTAAACACAGCATCAGGAAAATGTAACAGGAAAATACAATTGAAAAGAGAGCAAAAATATAAAATTTATGTCACAACTTACATCAGGTTTGAATCTGAAATACATAATTCACTTTCACTAATTGTATTATCATTATGTGAAATTGTAAAACTAAGGGTAACTTGAAGAAGGGTAAATGGAAATCTCTATATCAATCTACTTTTCTTCCAAATCAAAATTTATTCCTGATTTTGTTTAGGATGAAAGAGTAAATTTTACATGGTTTATACTTAAGTGCTTTTTGATTTCTGTATTTTTTTTGTTAAAATCCTCACTTTCAATCTGCTGAGTTATATCTCTTTGATACCTCATTTAAGTGTTGTATTGCTATTTAAAATTCAAGTTGCTTATTTGAATTTTAACATCTTACATTTAGCATTTATGACTGATCATAGGCAAAAAGTGAACATAATGATGTAATGTGTAATAAAGTTGAATATAAAATTATTATATGGATAACTAAAATTTTCACAAAGTGTCATATGAGTCTCTTTTCCACATAATGCAAACAAAACAATATTGTTAAACTAATAGCAGTTTTTTTTTGAGATTGCATCAATAATATTAAGGAAGAATAAAGACTTTAGAGGCTAAAAGATGTCATGCATCTAAGAGTTATTTACAAAACCATCAACGTACATCTATTTTCCTACAACAACAACAAAATGTTTACTGTAATTATTAACAACAATATAGAAAAACATAGAACATATTTGTAATAATTATATATGTATAGAGTCTTACTTGTTTGGAATTACAGTACTGAAATATCCTACAACAATAATGATAGGATAGTAACTTCTCCAAGTTTATTCATAGATTTTGAAAAGGAAGGAAAGCAACCAGTATGTTCCATTTTAGTATAATTTGTAGTTAGGTGATAAAAGGAGCCAGATTAGTATATTTGACACTAATATCATAACAGATATCCTTGCACGTTCATGCCTTCAGGAAGTTCTTGTTGACACAGCTTTTTATTTAATTACGGTTTGGTGTAAGTTTAAATTTAGGATAATCCAATCCCTACATGTCTTAATATCCCATATAAATTTGAACTTAATAGATAAAGACATTGTGTATTGTGAAAGGAGCAATATTTACCCAATAAATATTAATAGTATTTTATAGTTGGATAATTATAAGTTTGAAATGTGAGGTCCAATTAGAAGAATATAGTTTCAATCACTAAATATTATTTCCTATTAGTGTAACAGTGATGATACAATAAGTGAATGATGCAACCTATCTACAAAATAACCAGCAAAACTCAAAGCTGAAGATTTATTAGGCACCAGCAAATGAACACAAGATCCTGAGTTCAAGACTTGATATCAGAGATAGTAAAATAAAAGAAAATAAAAAAGTAGATAGGTTGTTAGGATATAGTCTTTAAATAAAGGTTTATAAGGAAATCAGTAAATGATCAATTGATTAATGAGTAAACTGTGAAGGAACGATTTCGTAGAAGCTAAGAAATGAAAGTTGCTCATACAATATATTATGAGAGGCAAAGAGTGTGGAAACTGACAAAATATAAATCTTTGATTGAGAGACTGGGGTCCTTGATACAAGACAGTGAATTTATGGATTTGTTCCTCACCAAAGAACCAGTGGTTTGCAAGTATATTCAAGACTTACAGTGCTTTAGTCAACAAAAATATAGCAAACAACTGTTGTCCTAATACTAACACTCTTCCAATTTTTGATTATTGTTCCTGGAGAGACAAGACACTGTATTTTGTTTATTTACATTTAGTGATGAAAATATGAAATAATTGCCTCAATGTTGAACACTTTCATTTATTTAAACAGTTGTTGAATTTATGCACATCATCATCTTAGGCAGTATGGATGATATAAAAATGAATACTTTATGCTCCCATGTCTGAGGAAAATAATTTCCACAAAGGTATTGAGATATGAGCACAAGAAATGTAATGTAAAAACGAAGTGCTTCTTCCAAAAATAACTTAGAAGAAACTCTTTACAACCGGCCAAGAGGGTAAATTCCTAAAAAATATTAGTTGAAATCAGATTAGGAAACACTATTAATGAAATACTAGAGAAAGCAAAATATATTTTATAGTCGGTGAATACAATGTTTATGATACCGATAAAAAATTATTTGGGGATTGTACTGGAGATATAGAATAGGAAGAGAGGCAGGACATGAATAAGAAAGTGTAATGAGATGTTTATAAAATCAAAGTGTGGAAATAATACATTGTAACAAAACCCATTATTACAACTAATATAGACAAATAAAATCACCTTTTTAAATGATCATGATGACACTTCCAAAAAAAATGGTTAAGATCTTCTATTCGGTTATTGCCTGAAGGATGAGTTCCATTTAGAGCTTTACATTGACTTAAAATTTAAGTCATTCCTTCCATAAACTAGGTCAAAGAAGCTATAGCTGCAGTATTATCAGTAGCACAGTGACAGTTGATATTATAACATTGAAAAGTACTTACAAATTGCTAATACAGTGTGCTTCCTGTATGAGAAAACTAACCATGGCTTCCATTTTATTTTTGACACTATTGAGAGAACATAATGGGGCCTTCCTTCATAGTCCCTAAACAGGAAAACACTATAGTGAAGACATACATATTTGTTTTTGCTTGTTTGTTTAAGCTGGGATGAATTGCTGGGAGGAAATTCCCAGCAGTATAGTAAGTAATGTTCTTGGAAGGAATCATCTATATGTCTAAAGGATTTTTATTTTAGAATTTTAATGTTTAAAAATTTTTTTTTCAAGATTGGCATCTAACTATTCTTTCTGACTTTATTTTTTTTTCAAGAAAATTATGTTGCTCTTTACTGGAAAGATAAGCAAATGTTTCCTAAAACCTTTGTCAGACTTTTATATTATCTGAACCAAAATCTAATTAATATATATTATTTTTGTTTTAATATCCAGTACAAATGAAATTAAGGAATTTTGAAAGAGATATATTATATTGTATGAATCTGTAAGTGGGATTACTCAGTCCTACTGAATAATGACTCATATATAAACACATCACATCAACTCTGCACCACCATCCCATAGGTATAATACAGATATTTTCTTGACAAAATGAAAAGGAACACATTATTCTTCTACTGTACAACAGAATGTGTATTTCCTCTACAATGGAACCTCAGAGGATTTGGTAAGAGCTGTTGAAGAGCTGTGAACTGCACTTAAGCATCTTTAAAATAAAAGTCTTTAATAAATGGGAGTCATTTTGCTTCTTCAGCTCCTCTTAAGGATAGCAGCCCAAAGGGGAGATAAAACAAGAAGGAGTGAATGCTTAATAAATATTTGTTGAACTGAATTGGGTAAGTAATTGATTACTCTTCCACCACAAAATATATTCCAGAGCTTTTAGAAGTAGGCAGGATGGTAAATTAGCTTGAAAGCAGCCGGGAGATAGAGGGTTCTCACTTAGGAAGGCACCAGAAGGCATCATGCCTCACTATACAGATATACAGATGTTGGAATATTGCTCAGAGAGTATACTTGTGGCCAATGGAAAGTTACATAAAAATGGAAAGTTATATAAAATGTATGCTTAAAAAATAAAATCACAAAGAACTTCTTAACATATAATAGAACGTTAAATTTGAATGCTGTTTTCTTTCATGTAGAGGTAAATGGCACAAATTCTGGGAAGACAAAGTCTTGAACATGTAAGAAAATAATTATAATTGTCTTCAGGCCCAGAACTGGTGATTTTGGTTCAAAACTTGGTTCTGGAACAAAAACAGTGACCAGCCAAGAAAGATCCTAAAATCTTTCATAATATAGAAAGCACAAGCACTAATATTCTGGTAAAATAATGCTACAAAAGACTCCTTTTATTTTTTCTTATTTTTGTCCTAATAAGAATTAAAACTTACAGATAGCTTTTTATCATTTCAAACATTCTTTTATATGTTATTTTTGATATTTCATACTTTATATGATACCAATGTAAGAACATGTATGGAAGTATTCCTTGTGCCCAGCATGATTGCAATTTGGCTTGATCATACTTGTGAACATTTGAAGATATTTTTGCAGCATCTTTACACCCAAAGATCAGCACCATATTAGTAAAAGCTGAAAACTTTAACTGATCTGAGCAGTAAACAGAGTTGGATGGTGCATTATATTCTACCAGTCTTGACAATCAACATTACCATGGTCTCTAAAAAAATCTGTTTGTTCCCTTTTGGCCACATCCCCTCCAGCATCTGTTGTTATTAGATTTCTTGATTATAGTCATTCTAACTGGGGTGAGGTGGAATTTCAATGTTTTGATTTGCATTTCTTTTATGGCTAGAGAAGTTGAGCATTTCTTCATGTGACCATTGGCCATTTTTCCTCTTTAGAGAAGTCTCTCTTTAAGTCTTTAGCCCACTTATTAATTAGGCAGTTGTTTCTTTGAGGATTTGTTGTTGGGAGATTTAATGTTTTGAGTTCTAAGTAAATTTAGATATGAGACCCTTGTTTGTTGTATGGCTAGTGAAGATCTTTTCCAATCCATGGGCTTTCTATTGATCTTGCTAGCTATGTCCTTTGCCATGCAAAAGCTCTGTAGCTTTATGCATTCCCAATTGTCGAACCTTTTTTTGATTTGTTGTGTTTCTGGGTTTCTATTAAGAAAATTTCAGCTTGTGCTAAGGTCCTAGAGTTTCTCCTAGTCCTTCCTGTAATTTTTTTTCAGGGTTTCTGCTTTTAGTTCAAGATTGTTGATTCTTTTGGAGTTGATTCTGGTGCAGGGTGATATATAAATATCTAGCTTTAGTTTTCAACAAGTGTTTAAGCAATTTGCCAGCACCATTTACTGTTTAAGACAAGCAGAAGAGGTCAAAAGGTATGTACATATGACCATATAACCTGATGCTAAGTGAAATGAAGCCCAAGATAGGGACACATGATGTTTTTATCTTTGTTGGTGTTCTTCTTAATGTACTTATAATGTAATATATGATGTTTTGTTCTTTTGTATGTTCTTCCCCCATGGTACAACCACTGTTGTCACTGTATTTGATTCTGGTACCCTGCATCTTGTATATACAATTTTCTAATTTGAGGACGGAAAGGGAAATAACCAAATTCTGAAATGAGGATACAGGATGACTCATTGTAACCGTGAGATATACAAGACAGTGTGTTGAAAACATACTGTGGTAGGGGAAGGAGGAGTTCTGAGGTGGGGAAGAAAGGAATGGTAGGGGAAATATAAAGCAAGGTGTAACAATGCTGTATAGGAAATGGACTCATTACATGCTCATGTAACTGTAACCTCTCTGTACGGAATCTTTACATTAAAATATATATGTTAAAAAATCTGTTTGTATGGAGCATATATTTTACAATTAAGGAAGCTGGCGCTAAGAAGGCTTACAGATAAAAGACAAAATCAGCTAATTTAAAATAGATTATCTTCTATAGAAGTATAATTGTATGGTTTTACTCTATGTGAGAAAATACTCTTATTATATTTATATTTTGTGATCCTCATATATAGTCCCTATTTTATTGTCAAGGTGATGTATAGAGGGGTTAAAGTTATATAAGTAAGATAATAATACATTTCTTGTCAAATGTTCTTGTTACTCTTTCCCTCATTTTTCTCCTATATTCCCTCCCACCCCAACACCCCCACCAAGTTGTACAGATCATTTCCAACATATTGTCTTGTGTATGTCACAGTTGCATTGGTTCCCCTTGTCCTTTGTCTCACCATTCTGTTGTTCCCCTTCCCTTCCCTAACTCAAATAAGCAGGGTATCAAAATCAAATACAGTGACAAAAGGGAGTATACCTAGGGGAAAAACATATAAAAGAAACAAAAAAATCAAATAGTATGTTAAACAACAACAACGAAAAACCTCGTGTCCAGGTCTTGGAGTTAATTTTGCTTAGCATCATCTTGTATGGTATGTATGTAGGTATTGAGCTATTTGGAGGAGCAGCTGGGGCTAAATGAGCTCTTGAGAGGAAACCCATTTTAGTGTTCCAGTGAAAAAGCCAAGGCTCGTATATAATATTTAAACTGTTATTAGTTTTAGAAGTCTCAGTACTTTTGCATCTACTATACATGAATATGTTAAGACAATGCAATTTTCATCCATCCAAACATTTTTGTAGTCATGAGATCCATCCAATAATATCTAGTCATATACAATAGAAACAAATAGTCCTTACTGGGTTTTTTTGTTTGTTTTTGAAATTTCTCTGCTAAACCTATATTGACTTTGTGCATTTGGAGGAAAACAAGATTATATCATTAATTTGTAACTGTGTTGGTTTGTCATTTAGTAAAGGTTCAACTTGCTGATTTATGAACCTTCTCTTGCTTGAAAGAGCCAAGGTAAATTGCAATTGGCAGTTTTGTAAAGGAATTTAAATTATTTTTATTCATGACTAATATGTAGAATTGAAACATAATTGATATTCATTAAAAGCTAGTGTGGAATTTAACAAACAGAAATAGAAACTCTTGTCTTAAAAGGGTTATTTTACAAAAAGTAGTTTTATTTAGTTTTGCCTCTTCTGTGATCATATTTCATTAACTCTCTTCAGAACTTGAGTTATTTGTGTTATTTTATATGAACATATGAAATAAGTATGACATTGTCTTGAAATGATATATAATTTTTACATTCAACATACCAAAATATATGTATCATCTTAACGCTCATGGGAGTATTCTTGTCTATCTTAAAAGTAAATAAAATTGTGTGAGTTACAGGTAATGCTGGCTTACATTCAAGAAAAAAAAACTAACAACATATGAAAACATGTCAATGATTGTAATTTTGATTGCAGAAATATCAAATTATTAATTTATCAAGATATTTGTAATCTTATTATGTATGATTTGATTTGTGTGGCAAAAGCCCATGCTAAATATGACTCAAATTATTTTGAGCATATTTTTGTCCTGTCATATTTCAACAGGCTGTTTGTCCTTTGTTTTTATTTTTAGGCTAAGCATCTATACATATCATTTTGAAAGTAAGTAGATAAACTATTTCAAAAATGAATAGAAGATCACAAATAGTCATATTTCTAGCAAATGAGCTTATTTCAATAGGGAGTTCTTTGGAAATTATGGATATCCCAAAAATGTTTCATTAAAATTTGTAATTACATATATTTGCATTTCTTATGTGTTGATATTAGCATTTTATACATGACAATTACTGTATTTTCTAGATATATAATTTCTTATATCATTAATTTCCATCATATTTTATATTTTAAAGCTTATGGAACACAATAATTTTATTTATTTTAAAATATTTGCATGTCCATAACTCTTATAACAAATTTTGAACGTAAATGTTCTCTAAAGATTTCATGTAGTTTTTGTTTCTATACCTGAATATCCTTTGATATGTCTTTTAAACAAGAAATCTAAAAATGAACAAATAGACAAGGGTTCTGGAATATGTATCTAGTGAAGCAGAAAACAATCTATTAATATCACAATTTAAGAATTAATATCACAATTTAAGAAATTAACTCAGTGCAATCATGTAGAATGACATTTCATGCTTTTGATTTCTTGTGATTTGGAAGAGATATTTTTTTTTCCTGTGAGATTACAGAAGATTTGGTACCCCATCTCTATTCTCATATTTTCAGTTGCAATGCTTTTAGTGAAAATTACAAGCAGACTAAACTTTGAACAAATCAGTCTACAGTCAATGAGGAAAAGCCAAAGTGAAAAACGGATTTGAACAATCCATTTGAGGCACCGAAATTCAAATTCTCAGCCCTATTTTAATAAAAAAAATCGAATTATAATGCATACCAAAAGAACCTATTGAATGATGCACAAGAATTTACATTAGAAAATAATTAGTGTAAGATACTGGTTAGACATTACTTTGTCTTCAGAAGCTTACTCTTTTAATGAAAGTTAAAGCACAAGTTTGAGGTCCACTTGAATCTACAAATAGCTTACTAACTCGTAATTCTGAATTTAGTCAGCCATGTTTTTAGAAGAATGTTGTGTTTCAGAGGTCTGGCAAAGCTGCTTGTCAAGGTAAGCTTTGGGATCTGACCACTGTGGTTCATCTGCACATGAATCAACCTCCACTTTCCCTTAGATGACATCAGGGTTTGAGGGATAGCATTTTTAGAAATACTTGTTTCTTTCCATCTGAGTGTATATAGGGGCAGCTCACACCTAGCCAGCAGCTTATTTCCCTAGGAATAATAAGAAAGAAAAGGGATAGAGAAATCTAGAGTAAGAACAAGATCAAATTGTTTCTTGAAAATGACATATTTACTTTCAATGTATTCTGTTCTTTTCCAAAAAGTCCCTATTTTCAGTCACTGATCAAAATGAGAGGAGTGCTAAAAGATAGGAAATACTAAAAGGCAAAGGATGACTAGAGGCCATTTTCGGGAAAGGCCTACCAGTGACAGCTAGCAATGGCTGAGTTTTCTTCTCTGCTAATTATAGATTTATTCACTGCTTATTGTGGTAACATTAGTCCACCAATTCTTAAAGTTTGTTATCACCTTCATCTCTGTTTCCTGATCAAGAATCATTTATAACTACATCTACTTATTCATGTTAAATGTGAGTCTTAATAAATGCATTCATTTGTTAAAATTGATACTCTTGTCCTTTTGCAAAGCATGATAAAATGTCATGGCTAGATTGCAGTTGTACTTAAAAATGAATTATGAAATTAATAAGTAGAATTTGCCCATAACATTATATTATTTCACAAAGTGGCAAGAAACCAGTGCATGCAGAGATTTTAAAGGAAAGGGATAACTTTCAACAGGTCAATTTTGAGTGACAGAAAACAAGAAGTGATAGGAAAGTATTGATACCAAATTCATCTATATCAAATGTGGATCATTGACTGGAACAGGAACCATGCCCTCTAATGTCCTACCTAGGATTTTGGCTTATAAAATGCATCCATTATTATTTTCCTCTCATTTCCATAAGTGTCAATTTCCCTTGGAATAAGGATTTATTGTTCTCTTAAATTTTTCTTAATAAATGAAACAAGATTGGAAACTGCAATTAATTAGTCTAGAATATACAATATTCCTAGTTTTCATTTAATTTGATATTAAAAAATCAAAATACAAATATTTAAAGAGGTAAAATGTGTGCAATTACTTTTATTTAAAATTCTTATCAGGGGCTGGGAAGGTGGCTTAATGGTAGAGTGCTTGCCTTACATGTATGAGGCCCTGGGTTCAAATCCTCAGCACCACAGAAGCAGAAAAAGCCAGAAGTGGCGCAATGGTTCAAGAGGTAGAGTGCTAGCCTTGAGCTGAAGAGCTGAGGGACACCAGCCAGGCCTAGAGTTTAGGCCCCATGACCGACAAAAGAAAAAAAAATCATTTCAAAAAATCCTATGTATACATTAGTGTGTTTTGTATTCCTTAAAGATGATTAGAAATAGTTGGGAAAGCATTTCATGTTAGACATGGAATTTCCATGAGAACTGGATTACTTGATTGTGAGGTTCAGTTAAATGCATTTGTCTTGAACTTTTCAAGCTATGTTTGTCTAGTGAATCAAAAGTATGTCTCCTAGCCTTCATTGAACAAGTTTGGGGGAATCCAGGATTCTGAGGATTACAGTTTAAGATTTTGTTACTGTAATGCCTCTGTGTCTCCACCTAAACCATGGCCCCACCAGTGAGTGGCTGAGATAGTCAGTGTATAAGCTTTTCTCCTACTCCAGTAAAAATACAAATAAAATAGAGTTTTCTGATTGTTTTCACAATAATTTCAATTTTTGAAAATGGTAAATTCTATTGTCTTATTTGATTTGTCCCATGGGACAAATTATGTGAATTATAATCAAAATATAATTAAGTAGCTATCTATAAGTTATGTTTTTTTTAAAGTTATAACTTGTTTCAATATCTGGGGAGGCCATCTATATTCTCCCAAAGCAAAATGTCAGCCAGTTCATATTCTGAGATTTCATAACTAGAGTAGGTGTATAGAGCACTTTCCTCTATGTCTCGTAAGTTACCAATGTTTAATTCTCATACAGGACTTTAAATCACGCTCTTTTCTTTGTGGTTGTTCATGAGGCTTGCATTCATTAAATACTGTTTTTATGATTAGTGATATACAATACTTAAATGTTCAGATTAATAAATTCATTGGAGATATTTAATTCCCAAGTTCTCTCTATCTCTAGATTGCCTTATGACAGATATCCTTTATTTTAAACATGTTGTTATTGAATATGAGTTAAACGGAGTGTCCAAAGAATGAGATGACTTTTGGGGCCAATATTTGCCAATTTGCTATTGGCAAATACCTTATATAAGTGTTTCTCCTATGATAATAAAAATATAAATAAAGTATTAAGATAAGGGTACAGGTTGACCCATTGTAACAATACGATGTACAAGACACTATGTTGATCACAATAATTTCAGTTTTTAAACGGTAAGACCTACTGACATTTTATTTGTCCCATAGTAGTTGAATGAGAGAAAATATATGAATTATAATCAAAATATAATTAAGTAGCTATCTATAGTTTATAAAGTTGTCATAATTACCAGGAGGATGGCTCAATTTTTATAACAAAGTTGAAGTTATATAAGTCACAGATTTACTCTAGATAGGAAGATAAAGCAGTGTCTTTGATTTTTCTCTTGAACTGTTGAAAGGCTTATTTTGGTTAGTGGTAGACATGATATCCACAATGAATGAAATGCTCTTCTCAAAACTTTTTGACATTTATTAATTTCCATCTGTAAAAAGTCACTTGAACAACTTTAAATTGCATTATGAATCTGCATGTTGAAGCTAAAATTAGTTGTCTTTATTATAACAGAAAACTTGGAGAAAATCAAGTGACAACTTCCTAGTAATTTGCAGGGATAAAATAGAGATGTAATATCTTGCTTTTGTTCTCTGAAATGACCATTCAATATAAACTAAGGAATGAGTAACTCAAATTGGAACATGACAATTTAAGTAAAATCTGTATAATGAAGTATTATTTTAGGTGTTTTAGAAAAGATAGACATTTTATTGGCTTTATAGAAAACCTTTCCCTGTTTTAAGAACACCAATGTCAGTTACCACACTCTGAAATGGAAATACCTCATTACCTGGTAACAATGTGTGTTTTGTTTGTCAGTGTTGAAGAAGGAACCATCAAAAGTAGTGAGTGTGTAGCTTACACATGAAGTGTATATTTCTTGAGTTAATGAAAGAACTAGTTATTGAATTTCATCCTTAATCCATAGATTGACGCAGAGAAAAGCAAAACAACACTAAATAGTTTTAAAGTCAGTTATCTGTCAGTGCAAAAAGGGAGCTTGCCTTGTTACCGGAACCACACAACTTCGCAAAGAGAAGACAGTGTGCCAAGAGATCTGTGCTTTTTTATTAAGCAAAATCTGCTTTAGTGCATATTTTGTGCCACTTTGTTCGATACAAAAAATAGAGTGATTAGCAACACAAACACACTAAGAAAGATACATCATGTATGTAAAAGTATTGTTTTCACTGAATAGCAAACAGAAGTTCACAGAGTAGATGTCTTGTGTAAGACTACACAGATAGTAAAATAACGAGAACCCAGTCAAAGGTATGTTTGAATTCACTGTGCTTCTTCTCCTTAAATTAGACTTTGCAGTTGGACAAATTATTGCTCAGAGATTTCTCATTTTAGAAATCAATGCTTTCGGGCTGGGAGGTAGCTCAATAGTAGAGTGCTTGCCTTGCATGCATGAGGCCCTGGGTTTGATTCCTCAGCACCACATAAGCAAAAAAAAAAAAGCCAGAAGTTGCGCTGTGCCTCAAGTGGTAGAGTGCTAGCCTTGAGCTGAAGAGCTGAGGGACAGTGCCCAGGCCCAGAGTTCAGGCCCCATGACCAGACCCTCCCTTCCCAAAAAAAGGAAATCAATGCATTCTTCATAAAGACACAGGTTAGAATGATAAAATTGTCTGCCTAGGATCTTAGGCTTTCGAGTTGTCATGGGTGCTTTTATTTCTGCCATTTTTATTGATGTGCTTCCTATATACTATTTTGTATTGTACATCTACATGAACACATTATAATTTGTCCACAAGATAGTTTGCAATAGGTCTTAGAATCATAATGTGTTTGAAGTCTTCTGACATTGGACCAGAATGCACAGCTGATAACAAAGATTTTCCCATTATTCACATCATATTTTGCAATTATTTCACTAATACCTTGACTTGCTCAATTTAGTTATCCCAAGGCAGTGAAAATACAATTTATAAAATAGTATTTCCTCATTACGCTTCTGCTTCTCTCTATTATTACCACAGTGCTTCAAAGTTGTCTGCAACTCATATATGTGGAAAGAAATTGGCTTTTTTAAAACAATTATTTTCTTGTAAAGATGTTGTACAGAGAGGTTACAGTTACATCAGTAAGGTAGTGAGTTCATTTCCTGTCTGGTATTGTTACCCTCTCCTTTATGGTTCTCCGATTATCCCTTCCCTCCCCGACCTGCTCCACTCCTCCTGCCCCTAAGTTGTATGGTTCATTTCCAACATAGTGTCTTGTGAGTATCATCGTTGCAATGGGTCATCCTGTCCTTGTTTCAGCATTTTGTTATTCCCCTTCCCCTCCCCAAATTAGATAAATGTATATACAAGATGCAAGGAACCAAAATCCAATAGTGACAACAGGATACAAGAGTTTTTGTTGTTATTGTTGTTGTTGTTGTTTTTAATGCACTATGTGATTTTTTCTTTGCTTCTTTTGTATGTTTTTCTGCCTATGGTATATCCCTGTTGTTACTGTATAAGAAATTGGCTTTAACACAAAAATATAATTCTACAAATTATTATTTTTTCTAAGATTTAGAAGTTAGTAGCAATGATATTCTAGCATATCATAGTACTTTGACATCAACCTCTGTCTCCATTTATCAACTCATCTTTTCATACTGATCATGGGAATACATTTTTAGTTACATGAGAATGCTTTCAGTGTATTATAAATTGTGAGAGATATCTGCTATTTAGCTTTTGACTTACTTTTACTTACTTGGAATTATAACTTCATTCTTTGCTTGTTCATGACCTAATTTATCAATATTATATGTTCCCATGATTTAGATATATGATTCAAGA
The DNA here is from genome assembly GCF_019054845.1 of Dipodomys spectabilis. Taxonomy (NCBI): domain Eukaryota; kingdom Metazoa; phylum Chordata; class Mammalia; order Rodentia; family Heteromyidae; genus Dipodomys; species Dipodomys spectabilis. The sequence continues at coordinate 16,951,661 of NW_024870709.1, forward strand.
ATAGGTACATTAGCAGTATTTCTTCATTGACTTCATCTGACATATTTAAATTAAGCTACTTAACTTACACAGTTGATTTTGTACTTTATTTTAAGTGTAATTTATTGATGCATGATTTATATTTTAATTATATTCAAATGATAATTACATATCTTTAATACATTCATAAATATTTAAGTGACAATGACAGTCAATAGTCACATCTATATTGTGTGAAGAACATAATCATTCCTGTTAAATTTTCTTTCCTACATATTATATGTTCTAGTTGCTTTTTCTGAAGCTTTCTAGCTGTTTGTCATTAAAATTTTTAGTGTAATACAGATGATATTGATGATGCCTTCTCCCACATACACTGTTAATCCATTGTGAAAAAAACCCACAGAATTAATAGCTCAGGTATATTATAACCTGTACAAAAGTAGCTGTTCTCAACAATTGTTCATGCAGTCATATGTTATTTTAAACACATTGAGGTCTATATTAAAAATACTTTGTAGAGAAACAAATCTAATTAGATCATGATCAACATAAGACAATCTGAATCGTAAAGGGACAAGATAATGTAATGAATGTTTCAGTAAAGATCAAATGATGAACAGTCTAGTACACATTAAGCCTATAAATAACTGGACTTTCTGAAATAAAAATGACTCACATGGCAATAAAAATGATTCTTAGTAAAATCACATTTAATTCACATTTCAAAGTAAGTGAATTTCCCTAAATGCAAATCAAGAAAATCTATATATTTAAGGTGTAATATTTTTAATTTTGAATTCTTTATTATATGAGTGTATAAAAGCATGTGGTTTATAAAATTATTTATAAAAGTTTATAAAAGCATTTAGATTGTGTTCACAAATGCGTACATGTATCTGTATGCATATGTTCATGTATTGTGTATGTGTGTACTTGAAGACAGAGGCAGAAAAAAAGAGATTAAATTTAAAAAGGAAACAATTTCCATTAGAAATTTTGAATGATTATATTTGACATATAAAACTTTTAATATTAAATACATATTTTTATTATATTTAGGCAGTTGTAAAAGGGGTGAATCAACATTTCAGTTTGTGAGTACAATATATTTTGATTAAGTTAATTATTTTCTGTCTTATATCTCTCAATCCCAGCATCTCCTTAATATACTTTTCATTTGAGCATAAAATTAATATACTTTTCAGATTGAGCATAAAATATGTAATATGTAACATATAACATGTATTTATATATTTGTAAATATTCTTCAAGGCAGGTAAGCTGAAATTATAGATCTCTAGGTCATGGGATGGAATAATTACACATGATATTTTATCTAATTTATATAAAACTACAAAGGTTTAATGGATTTATAAAAGAACAGGAGTATATAAAATTCTTGCCATCGAGACTCAGAGAAAATCTGGAGTCAAGAACTTATCATTAATAATACCTTTTATATACATACATATATACAAATATACACAGATACAAATTGGGTCCTTGAAAGACATCATGGACTCAAAAAATTCAGTGGAATTGTACAGTAGTGACAACTTACGTTCTTCTTGAAAAATCATATTTTATGTTCTCTTATCTACCAAATTTATTTATTCCTTGTAGAGATATAACTGCATGATGTATGTGCCATTTCTGAGTAAATATATTCAAGAAATATATCCAGAAAATTGACATTGAAATTAGAGCTATTTTTTTTTATATTTTTAATCTTCTTATTTTGAAAAAGTTAAAAGAAAAGATCAGTGTAAAAATCAATGTTGGATTCTTAACCAGTACGCTCTTAGGCAATTCTCTATTTTCTTGAAAATTTAATTTCCTATGCCAAAAATGGGTATTGACAAAACTCAGTTTTCATGTTTGTTGACCACAAACACATCAGGAATATGAGAATGACAATACTGATTGAATCAACATATAATTGTCCTTTGACCTCCCTCAAACAAAAGGAGTTCTCTTGAGCTTTCTCCTGAAAAACACAAAAACAAGGACTGGGAAGGTGTCTCAGTAGAAGAGGGCTTGCCTTGAATGCATGAAGCCCTGGGTTCTATTACTCAACACCATATAAGCAGAAGAAGCCTTAAGTGGCACTGTGGCTCAAGTTGTAGAGTGCTAGCCTTGAGCTGAAGAGCTGAGGGACAGTGCCCCGGCCTAGAGGTCAGGCCCCACGACCGACAAAAATCAAAACAAAACAGAACAAAAAGAAAAAAAATTGTCACTTATATTCAGTGAGAACCTTACGTGCCTAACATTTCTTGGATTCTACAAACTTGTTATATGGAACTAACACTTGGAATTTACAGGTCTGGAGGGTGGCAGGAATAGGAACCAGTGACCAGTACTTAGAATCGAGAATAGGTTTTGCACTAGGCTTGGAGTTCAAGGTTGCGAAAAGCTGTCTGGGATAAGTCATTCAGCAGAAATTAGTGACCTTCATCTGTATAATGGGATATGCAATAACAGAATGCAGATCTAAGTTAATAAATGAAATATGGAGATTAATAGAGTAGGGAAATATGAAGCACACATAATTAAAGAGGCCAAATGTGTGGGTTTTTAGATCAATTATTTTGTTTCATATATATTTATATGCTGAAATGTTATAAGCCCACGTTATATGCAATGAAGACTATTTAAGGCATTTGGAACTTGTAAAGTCATCTTGGAAGTTCCCATAACTGAAATTTCTATAGCAACTTTTATAAAGTGGAAGAATATTTTTTTTAGTTATTTTGAATCTAAGTGTCTGAAGAAATAGTATATTATTATTCATCAGAATACCAATGCATATCCAATTTATCTTACACAAGAGTAATTGAAAAGGTCATTTTTTATCATTATCTCTATATCAGTTTATACATGATGGATTTAGGTGCTTTGATTTTATTCCTTCTTTTTGGACATACTGGAGTTCAAGCAAAAAGGTTTGTGCATGAGACCAAGGTAACTCATCACAAGCTGCATGCCTAGCCCTGATAAATGATTTTATAGTTAATATTGTAATTATATCTCAACATTATCGTATCATTGAGGAGTTTACAAAATTAAATTCTAAAGATTGATCATGAAAATGATTTGGCTAAACTTTACTTATTTTTCTATAATAGTATTTTATACTATCAATATTAATTTATTGGAAGCGTAAATGTTATTAGTTCTACCCAATCAATTTTATGGTCTATAAATATTAACTGTATTAATTTAAGCTTTTATGTATTTGGGGAGAATATAATTTCTCCCACATAATATAAAATTGTCAATAAGTATCTTTCATGGTTCATGTTAGACACATATGTTTTCCTTTCTCATTTAATAGCTGGCATAATGGATAATGCTTGAAAGACTTTTATTACAAACATGAAAATGCCCCATGTTTTAATAATCTCACTGGAATTCAACAATAAACTTTTAAAACATTTTGGCCTTGTAGGAATGAACTGTGATGGCTTTACTAGAGCTGGAATGAATGAAAGTTTTGTCTTGTATGGTTCCATCATGGTATAGGTATTGACAATTTATGCCAATCCCAAGTACAGATTTTTTCAAACATTAAAAAAAAATATTGTGCCTTATAAACATGTGTTAAAAATGTTGTTGTTGTTGTTGTTATGGTACTGGGACTTGGACCCAGAACCTTGGCACTGTCTCTGAGAGTTTTTGCTTAAGTCCAGAACTCTTACCTCTAGAAGTGAAGTTCAGTTCTAGCATCTTTTGGTGGCTAAAGGATGGCAGGGGAAAAGCAAAGGAGGGGGTACCAATGCTAGATAGGAAATGTACTCATTACCTTACTCATGAAACTGTAACCCCTCTGTACAGCATCTTTACAATAATATGTATTTATGGACTTTCCTGTCCCAAGTGGCTTCAAACTGTCGTCCTCAGAACTCAGCCTCCTGAATAGCTAGGATTACAGGGGTGAGCCACTGGCAAAAGTGTGATTTTTAAAATAAGATTTTTGTTACTCAGTGTATATTAGGTAAAGAAGTTTTAAAGAGTATGTTTAAAGTATTTTTGTATGGTTATACCTCTAAATTATTATAAGAATAAAATATATTCCTATTTGACTATTCAGTAGGTAATAAATCATCACTTTGCTACTGTACCTATCATATGTGATATTCCAAGATGTACAACTGCTTTCGGCAAGTTCCTTCCAGTAATTCTGTCAGTGGTCTCCTTTTTAAATTTGCTTAACTTTTACCTTTGTCTTTATAAAGTATAGTTTTACCTAAGCAGAAAAATATCTCCCTGATGTTACATGCCTGTGATCTCAGCCATCATGGGGAGCATAGACAGGAGAATAATAATCAGGGCTGCCAAAAAATAAAAATGAAAACTTTTATATAAAAACCACCAGATCAAAAAATGTCTGGAGGCACAATTTAACTAGTAGAACTTCAGGGATGAAACTCTCGGTTCCAGTTGTGGCAAGTATCTGTTACTCAGATTTGTTTTGCTTTGTTTTTGAAGATGATAATACTTTTTATTCATCTCACCTTCTACATCTATTAAAAAGAGAAAGAAAAATGCGACCATGGAAGTCAGTGACTCTAAAGTAAATAAAGTGTTAATTTTCATGTTTAGCCTTACATTCATTTTCAGAGATATTTCCACATTATGTTTTACATATACCTCACTGAGATTTTTATTTCTTTGTTACTCACACAATCTGTCATGGTATAATCTTTCTTCTAATAAATTCTTACTTTTACTACTGTTCCATTTTGCTACTAGCAATTCTTTCAAGTTCTATTTTAAAGTATACTTAAACATTGTTTACTAAAGTATTTACAACTATGCAATAATGGAAAGATTTCTTTAATAGCATAATATGATTTTTAAAGGTAAAAGTAGAAATAAAGACACAAATTGGTTAAGGAAATGTAATAACAAGAGTCTTCAAAATAAAAACACTAATGGTTATAATTTTCAGCCAACCCTAATTCAACCTGAAAATGTTTTTGTGTATTGTTTTTACGATAAGTAGACAAATTAATCATCTGTCCTTTAGAAAGGTTTTTAAAAGCAGTAAGTACAATTAGACTCTTCTGTTGTTTATTTATCATATAATAATAAATAGTAAGCTTTATTATATATTATATATTTATTTATTCCTCAAAAATATATAGCAAGAATAAGGACTGTGCTTTTCTATTATGCTGCCTGGACAATTCAAGTACATAATATATTAATACTGATTATATTCAAAGAATGAATGATGACTCAAATGTCTTTGAATTTTACTAAATATTAACATCTCAAAAACATATTTTGACTTGCACTTTTCACAGAACTGATATGTTTGTTTTGAACTTTCTTCCTTCATGTGATCTACAATTTTCAGGTTCTAAGTCAATCTATACAATGTGAACACCTAAATTTATTCTATTGGTGTATTTTTTTAATTTAAATTTTATTGTGAATGTGATGTACATTTGCATAAGTAAGGTAATGAGTACATTTCTTTTTGAACAGTGTTACCCCTTTCCTCAGAAAATGAGGGATATTTTCTTATCCCCCAGACATTTAAAGTGATGGTCTTAGAAATATTTTAATGAAAGTACAAGGGTAAGTACAAAGGAATTGCAATAGTAGAAATTGTATTGCTCAGATAAGACCTGAATAAGCAAAGGTATAAGTTGCCTTAATATAGTACAGATGGATAGAAAACCAAGAGAAAATTTAAAAAATGCTGGGCGCCGGTGCCTCAAGGCTGTAATCTTTACTACTCAGGAGGCTGAGATCTGAGGATCGTGGTTCAAATCCAGCCTGGGCAGGAAAGTCCGTGACACTCTTATCTCCAATAAACCACCAGAAAAACCAGAAGGGACGCTGTAGCTCAAGCAGTAGAGCCCTAGCCTTGAGCCTTGAGCTGAGGGAAAGCTCTCAGGTCCAGAGTTCAAGTCCCATGACCGACACACCCACAAAAAAAAAAAGAAAAAGAAAAAGTTAAAAATGTAAAGTTTTGCCCACAAGGTGATCTGAGGAAACGACTGTGTGTCTGTGCGTGTGCGTGTGTGTGTGTGAAGATTCTACTGAATTAATAATATGTAAGCATATATAAATAATGAGTTTGTGACACTTTTAATGACAACTCAATCATGGAGAAAATAAATCTACATATTGAGAGAAAGCAGTTAAAATGTTGACTTGCAGAATGACAGAAGTAAAGAGGATGCATTTAAGTGGAGACAGGCAGCTTGTCTAAATATGGCTAATATTAAACACAGGTGATTAGAGCATTGGAAATTGAAATTAAAAATAATCTCTATTCACTTCTTTTAAAATTTCAAAATCCTCTCAGCTACAAATTTCCCCAGGTGCCAGTGCAGTTGGAACAACAAGCAGATCCAATGATTTAAAAATAACATTCACTGGTGTCACCTGATGTCACTCCAGATAAGAAATGATTTTCCCAATCAGAGAGAACACTCTTTCACATTCATCTCCTCGACGCCATCTGAGCCTGTGCTACATATTTATATCATGAATTTTAAAAATAATCTGTTGGATCTTGAACATATTAAATAGATTAAGCTCTTAGGAAGTTGTAAACACATAAAAGAAACGGAACACTTTCATTTTGGAAACTATGCATGTACGCAGCTCCTTTGAAATGAAAAGGTTTAAAGAAAATAAGGATGCTTTGATATTCCTCCTCCAAAACACCACAAACTGGGTCAAGTATTTGTGTAGTATTCATGAGTTCTTCTTCTGCAAACAATATTTAAGATCCTTGATTCCAGGTTTCTCAAGCACACAAATTCCTAAGTATTTGGGGGCAGATTTGAGAAAGGAAGAGAGGACATTTATGAAGGCACTCAAGCAAGGTATGCTAAGTGCTATGTGAGCATTTACTTCTCCCAGTAGTAGTCCTGTGAGGATATTTTATCTATTTCATAGCTTAAGTAACTGAACTCTTGAAAGGTTAAGTTTATTTTTCAAGATGAAAAATGTAACTCAAATTCACCCGAAGCCCAACCTTTACTATTTACATACTGAATTTGATATTGTGCTATGTAGTAAATTTTCAGAATCATAAATGCATTTATTACCAATGCTGAATTTTGAATTTGGGTTTCTTCAGGCATCTACACACAACACCTTCCTTCAATGTAATTTCTTATTAAGCTGAAAATGAGCTAAAGACTCATTCAGAACAGTACTAAAAGTGTATCATCACAAATCTTTGAGCAGATTATTGATAGGCTATCCTTAATGCTATCAGGCGATTGTGGGCAACTATAGGTTTGACAAGATGCTAGCAAATGAAACACAGTAAGATAGAAGAGATAAACCAATGTGCAATATTCAGTAGCTTATAGTTATTGACAGGATGTCAATTTTTTTTTTTTTTTACTGTCTTCTCAACTCCTAAATCTCATGGAAAGTCTTGAAGAAAAAACAAGGTAATTGAAAGGAAGTTACCACATAGTATAATTTAGAAAGAACAAAATATTCTTTTAGAAGATTGCAAAGAACAGATAATTTTGTCCTATTAAGTCTTCAAAAACACCTATCTTTTCCTTGTGGTTTATGCAGATGGTCAATTGGCTATTCTTAGCTTTTGGTACTAGGCTTTGATCTTGTGGTATCTGGATGATCACTTTTAGTGTTCTGTTTCACCAAACATCATAAAAGTAATTGGATAAACATATTAGTTGTCAATTATTTTAGTAGATTAATTAATAAATTAAAAAGACAATTACTGATTACTAATGTATTAAAGGATGACATTTTCAGAAATCCTGGAATCTTTTCCATAGATTGACATTTATTTGTTCCCTTAATTAGAATATTATCTTGTTAAATGTTATGCCTTAAGACCATTTATCCACTCAGTTTTATTCACATACAGTCAATCCTCATCTTAAAAATAGGTTTTTATACTAAATATTGTAAGGTACAAAGTCTATACAGATCAAGTCAACTAGATTTTCCTGACCTGTGTAAAGTAGGAAAATGTGAAATCATTTGAGATGACATAATAAAGTGAATTTGTCATATCTCCTTATAAAAAATAAACCTAGCATTTTTGCTAAAAGGATAGGAAAACTGATTAATGTAATATAGAATACAATGATAACCAAACAATTTATCTTTCCAGACACAGTACAGGCCTTTTCTTACTGAATCTTCATGGAACTGAGTATATAAATTCTTTTTATTCTACACCTATTTAGATAATTAAGCTCTTCCAAAAGAAATACAACTGCATATCTTTTTCAAACATGGCAATCATGGAGAAATAGAATCATGAGAAATACAATAATTCTTCTTAAGTGAGTAGCAAGAGATAAGAGAGCATATCTGACATAGCATTTTGTAACATGTTTCTCATGAAGGACTACATATTTTTCCTCATTGGCTTGTATACAATAGACAAATCTAGAATTAAAAACTGCATTAACAATAAATTGGAATTAAAAATTAGAATAACAAGATTCTTTCTGCATGTATAATACTATAATAATTGAATGTATCTCATAAGATTATAAAAATGTTTTATAAGTTATTTTAAGCTATGGCTTCTTACTATTTCAAAAATGGAAGAAAGCAAGAAGAAAGGAAAGAAGAAGGAAGGAAGGAAGGAAGGAAGGAAGGAAGGAAGGAAGGAAGGAAGGAAGGAAGGAAGCAAGGAAGGAAGGAAGGAAGGAAGGAAAGAGAGATGAAGGAACAGAAAGAGGCAGGAAAGGTAGGAAGTAAGAAATCCTTTATGCATACGACTTTTAAAAGATGATCACTTTTTTCTTCTTCAGCACTTTTTGTATGTTAGAGATTGGACAATTAGCTGTGAATCTATCAATGAACCAAGAATTTAAAATATTTATATTAAGACAGAATGTGTTTTTTTGTAATAGGCTATTTGTTCTTATGAAATTGTTATTTTGATAATCTAAATCAACTTACCTTACTTAAAATTTTCCTTTGCAAGTGGTGGAAATGTGGCGATTACGAGCTAGCTTGATACAAAAATATTTCACCTGAAAATGAGTCATATTCCGCCTAGCAAGGTCTACTATTAGAACAATAAAAATAGTTTAGAGATTTAAAGAACACCATCAGAAACCGCACAATTGTCTAAATGGTAATGAAATTTCTAAAATTGTGTAAGCAAGTGACCAAACTCTTATGTCACGTTACTCATGGTGTGGTGTCTCTGTTGTTTCTAGGCCTTCAGCCCCAGTGCAGAGGGCACCTGCCTGGGGTTTCAGGTGTGTCTTCTCATCCGTGATACAGTCAGGCAGACCCTTGGGACCATAGAAACCAATGTGCTGATATCATGGATAGGCTAGCTAGATGCACTCAGAGGTAACTTATCAAAAAGATAAGCTGGGTATTTTCTACAAAAATTGTGTGTATTTATGTAGTGTGGACAGTTTCCCAAATCATAGGTATTCTCAATTACTCCTGATCACAGGGGACTATAACTGAATTATCCTGACTGCCTATGCAGTTTAGGCCAATTTACCTTGCAGTTAAAATTGAGAAAGAACAGGCTTTCATGTCTAAAAGCAATGTTTGGCTTGACTGTCCTAAAAGAAAAAAAATATTTCACAAAATGTAGAATACATAGAAGCTATTATTTTAAATTACAAAGAAAACTATAATATGAAAATATGGAAAATAATAGTATGGACTGATGCTCTAAATACAAACAATATGTTTACCTAAAGTTTAAAGATTATCCCTTAAGCAGAGAGCATTTGATTCTTTTGGGAGGGAAGGCTTTATTTAATTTACTTTTCATAAAAGTTAATGGAGGGAAACTCTCACCCACTATTGAATGAAACACCCTAGGAAATAGAGTCTCAAAATACACTGACCTTGTCATAACCTAAAGCACTCACTTCAAACCATACAGTTCAAAACACAACCGCATTTACTATGTCACATTGCTTCCAGTAGTAATTTGAGGTAACTGTCACTTTAAAAGTAACCATCTACTCTGCTTAAATATACATTATTTTTTATATAAAAACCCTGGTATCTTCTTTCAAAATATATTTCAGGGAGAGCTAATAAAGTGAATAAGCTGTAAAAAGACTACATTTTTCTTGTTATGCTACTGTGAAAGAAAATTGTAGTCATTAGTCAAAAAAAGTGCACGAAATTGGTTATATGCAGCATAGTGACCTTGATATTGATTTAAAAAATATTCTTATAGCCTGTATGATATGATAACAACTACTATTTCCCAACCTTACCTCTATAAAGAAACAATTTGCTATTTGAAAAACATTATATATTTGACAAAGAGCATATTGGCCAAGAACATTTTGGTAGATAGGATTATAATGGAGTTAGGGTCATGATATTATGGTAATGCAACAGCTTACAATTTAAGGCTCACAGATTCTTTTAAGTTTATCTTAAGCTTCATGAAGCTTTGAAATAGGTAGTTGTGCATGTGAAATAATGTTACTGGATTGAAGTAAGGCTAACAATTAAAATAGGAGTTGAAAGGATGCATATTCTTTTGCTTTTATTTGTTCAGTTAGAAATTCTGATTAATAGAAATTTTAATGTGTGAAGTATTTCCCACACGTGTGAAACTACAGGTTTCCCACTAAAATAGTAGTAAAATCTTAAGATGTTACCTATGAACCTGAAGCAATCTCTCTCTTTTTTTTTTCTCAGTTTCTTGAGATTTCAACTGAAAGAAATGCCAATCACTTTCCATTTTGAAGATAATATTCACAATGAGGTCTTTAATGTAATACAATTTTAGGGAGGAAATCTCTTGACCTGTTATATATATGTAGAAATACTGTACCACTATCTAAAGGTGACTAAATCTGTTAATGCCAATATTTTTAAATACAAAATAAAGATTCAGTCTGTTTTATGTTTGTATTCTTAAAGCAAAACATGTAGCTGGAATCTTGGGAAGTATCTCAGTGCCAAATAATATAGAACAAATTCTTGAACATTTGTGGCATATAGTCTTACTCTGTTGATATTAGTTACCAGATTTACTAATGAAGGTAATAATTATATCAAACTTAAATCCTCAGAGGTAAAATCATATCCAGTATATATTGTGTTTACTTACTAGACAACCTGTATTTTGAGAAAATTTGAGGCATATCTTGTGGACAATGAAGATGATGAAATTTAAAAAAGACAACTTTAAAAGTCCCCTTAGGATAGAGTTAGTGAAAAGCTCAAATTTAAGAACCAAGTGTCTGTTTTAAAAAAGTGAATCCTTGTCCTATAAATGTTACTCTAAACGGAGTCTTCATAGCGCAAGAAAGAATGGAAATCATTGGGTAAAGTTATAAGGAAATTCATCATGAGACAAACTTTCTGGAAAACTGTAGCTGTTTGTAATCAAGAGTGTTAAATATCATTGTGGGATGTCTCTAAGAGTAGATCTAGTAAACCCGCCTCAGGTCAGGGGTTGTAGGAGAATTCATGCCTGGATTGGATAAGGCCATGTCTGTAGACTCATATCATTTCAATGTTCATTGAATTTAAAAACGAAAACGCTTCCTTATAAACATTTTTCCATAACATTTCTGTGTTTCAAATATTCAAGACAATATTCGACGAAGTTGCACATTACAAAATTGCCAGTTGTGTGGGTTTGAGATGGATGAATCACAGCAATTTCCTGCTGTTATCTGCGTCAGTGCTCTCAAGAGTACTCTCTGAAACATGATAGAAAATGAGGGCAAAACAATGCATCTTCTTAGCAAGTGCTTTCCTTGTACAATTGAAATTAAATTCAGGACAGTGTATGTGGTCCCTATTTAGTTGACTTGCTTATAGGGTTATAAAAATAAATAAAGTGAATTGTCAATATTACAATTCTCTTGCTCCTGACATAAAATTTTTGTTCTCTGTTAACTCAATAAAAATGCAAACAAAAGCCAAAAATGAACTTATTACCATACTTATGTAACCCCTCTGTATATCACCCTAATAATTAATAAATAAATAAACAAACAAACAAATGAATTCAGGTGAGTGAAGTGGGAAAACTTTGAAAATCAGAGAATACTAGGAAAATTATGCTGGACCTTTATGGTTACTAGTTATATGTAATTATAATTAAGGTAATGGATTTATAATCTGACAAATGTATTTGTAAAGGTATGATATGAGGGAAAATAAAGCAAAAAAAATGTGAAATGTGATTTAAAAAATGGGGGCTAGAATAATGTGACTTAGTAGTAGAGTGCTTGCCTTGGATGCATGAAGCCCTGAATTTGATTCCTCAGTACCACTAATAGAAAAAGCTGGAAATGTGGTAGAGTGCTAGTCTTGAGCAAAAGAAGCTCAGGGACAGTGCTCAGGTCCTGAGTTCAAGTGCCAGGACTGGCAAAAAGAAAAGTGATAAAACTGTGATGTTAAATCATTTATAAAACTTCCACACAGATGCTATGTTATTGAGCCAAACTATTTTTCTCATTCATGTATTGTTGTAAAGCTAGCGTTCAGGTTATGTAATATTTATACGTAAATAAATTCAAACAATTGAAATCATTTATTTTCCTGCTTTTAGAGGATCATATAAAGTAGAAACTAGTCCTAGAAAATGTGCAATGTTCTTTAATGACAAAAAGGTAATGACAAAACAAGGTATATGTTGTTGTTGTAGTTTTTTATTTCTTCCTGTGCATACTCTTTGAGCAGGTATTGAGATAAGGATTTAAGAGTTATTCTATAATGAATACTATATCTTTTGCTGTACCTAAAGTATATAATTTTCCTGTTCACGTTATGATTATGCCATGAATCATATACCCAACTCTACCTAGAGGGAGTCACTTCCTTATTCTCTAGCATTAATAACTTCTCTCTAAACTAATCAGTGCTATGAAACATGAAAGGAATATACTTGGATCACAGGAATAACGACAGTTGCTGTGTCCAACCTAGATGATTATGTTAGGTATCCATAGCTGTGACCAAACACCAGTGAGAAGAGAAAAGAAGAATTGCTTATTTTGGCTCATGTCTTCAGTTTTATGTTATCCTGGTTGTCTGTTGTCTCTGGGGCCACGGGGAGGCAGAACATCATGGAAGTGGTAGAACGCAGCAAAAGCTATTTACCTCAGAAAGGAAATAACTATGGACCAGGTAGTGTATTTCAAGGATATGTCCACAAGGCCCACTTACTCTCAATTAGGTTCCATTTCACAATTTTAGTAAACTTCTAATGTAAGACCATCAACTGGGAACAAAATGCTCAACAAATGAGTCTCTTAGTTTCATATTCACATCATATTCATAGGGGTTAGTTTCATATTCACATCACAATAATCAGTAACTAATACTGAGAAAACAACTAACTGTCATTACAGTGATTAAACTTGATAAAAAATATTTTCCATCCCCACTCCCACACACACACAGACGAGGTACAGGCCTGATGTGAAAAAATGATATATTTAAGTAATATAAATATTAACTGTATTGAATGAATAAATATACCATTTTAAAGCTATATCATTCATTCACTGATACTATGAAGAATTTTAGAGTCAACTATACAGAGATAAATTTCAGATACTGAGTATTTGTTTTACATAAAGTAATCCCATTCTTTGGAAGAATTCTGTTTCCTACACTACGAAATGTAAAAGAGTGCGAATATTACATATATTCCATAGCAAAATCTAAGTGGCACCATCTCAGATTATCCATGGTTCTTATTCCCTCCATTAGTGCAAGTAATGGAATATTTTAGTTTGCAAGTACAAGTTTATGTTATCATTCCACAAGTAATAAAAGTGACCTATGTGAGTATATTAGATTAGTGACTTTACTTAGTATTCACCTTATGCTTAGAAGGTGTGAAATCATTAACCATTCGAATTAAGTCATTATCCAGTTCGGTAATGAATAGACTTCTGCTTATAAAGCTTAACTAAGCAGGTGCAGAGCAAGAGGCAGCTCCCTCAGCTGCTCCGGACACCCTTTCTACTGCTGTTCTTTATTTTTACGTATCATTAACAACAGAATTAACTATCACATACTGAGCTGATAGGAAAAACTGTGAGAAATTAAGCATCGTGCATAACCTTCTTAAAAATATTTTAAGCCCATGAGTGAGTTGAGGATTTGAGTTTCTTTTTTATAAAAAAGTGTAGTCTTGTATTGCATGTGCCTTCCCAGCACTGAAAAGATGGAAAAAGACGAACAGTTATATTAGTTCGAGAAGGCATACCATACATTATAGGGGAAACATTAAAAAGTATACATCAGAGTTCTGGAAGTCCAATATCAAGGTTTTGGTAGATTTGTGAGATTTGTTATTTTGTATCTGTGACTTCCCTGAATTAGAAATGGCTGCTTCTTAGAAGTGGCTTCCACCTGTGATCCTGACTACTAAGGAGGCTGAGATCTGAGGATTGTGGGTCAAGGCCAGCCTGGGGAGGAAATTCCATGCGTCTCTTATCTCCAATTAATCACAGAAAAAGGCAGAAGTGTTTTGTAGCTCAAGCGGTAGAGCATGAGCCTAGAGCTAAAACAGCTGGGAGACAGTACCCAGAGTCCAAGCCCCAGGAACCCGGGGCTTCTCCCTTTGTTCTATCATGTTCATTCCCTTGTCCTGTCTGTTATCTGTGGCTAAATAGAGAACTAGATATGGATAGAAAGATTTATATCAGACTCAACCCATATTTCATTTCACCAGAATTGACATCGTCAAACCTCTTCTCCCAATTACAACAACTTTCTGAGGTATTTTGGATTAAGATTTCAACATATGAATTTTAGAAAAGCATAACTCAGCCGACAACTGTACTTATTTTCCAATGTTGACAAGGCGTGTGTGTGTGTGTGTGTGTGTGTGTGTGTGTGTGTGTGCATTCCAGTATTTGTCAAAGTCTTTCTGATTCATATTCGGAAGATGCTCTACAAGGAGAGTAGATATGGCGGAAACTCCTTCCCCTCTTCAGATTTCCATAGCTACTTGCCATTTGCCTTTGAAGAAGCACCGCTGGTCAATTTGAACATTGAGGAAATCAGGTAGAAAGGAAATAGAAAGAAAAGAAATAGAGCCGGGCGCCGCTGGCTCACGCCTGTAATCCTAGCTACTCAGGAGGCTGAGATCTGAGGATCACAGTTCAAAGTCAGCAGGGGCAGGAAAGACCGTGAGACTCCTATCTCCAATAAACCACTCGAAAACCGGAAGTGGCCCTGTGGCTCAAATGGTAGAGCGCTCGCCTTGAGCTGAAGAACTGAGGGAGAGTGCCCAAGACCAGAGTTCAAGCCGCACGACCCACCAAAAAGAAAAAAAAAAGAAAGGTAATTCATTGACACAAAAGTTGGAGAGAAAATGAGGTTCAAACAAGGACTTTGTCATGCGAGTGTTTCTAACGCATTTATAAGATTATTTCTTTGTTGCTTTGTATGTCCCTCCCCCACAGTATAACCCCTGCTTTCACCGTATTTGATATCGGTATAATTTGTGGAGGGGAAGGGGAAAAACAAATCGGTTAAATAGGGATACAGGTGGACCCGTTGCAACAATGAGAAGTACAAGTTGTCATATCGAAAACGAACTTTACAACTTTGGGGGGGGGGGGGATGGGATGGGAAGGGGAAACAAAGGAGGAGGCTACAATGCTTGATAAGAAATGTACTCATTATCTTGCCCATGTAATTGTAACCCCTCTGTACAGTATTTTCACAATAAAAAATAATAAAAAAATTAAAAACAAACAAAAACAAGGACTCATAAGATTATACGATAAGTCTTTCTCTTCAGAGGCTGTAAAGAACACTAAAATGGAATGTTATTTTAGGAGCTTTATTGACTAGCTTATTTATTTCAAATAAAAATTTTATTGTGAAAATACCGTACATAGGGGTTAAAATTACATGAGCAAGATAATGAGTACATTTCTTATTAAGCATTGTAGCCTCCTCCTTTATTTTTCCCCTACCATCCCTGCCCTCCCATCTCCACAACTACACTACCCCACTACCCTGAAGTTGTAAAGTTTGTTTTTCCACACAGCTTCTTGTACATCTCATTGTTGCAATGGGTCCATTTGTATCCTTATTTAAACAATTTTTTTTTCCCTTCCCCTCCACAAATTATACCAACATCAAATACAGTGAAAACAGGGATTATACAGTGGGGAAGGGACATACAAAGCAACAACAACAACAACAAAATCACGTGGTACTTTATAATAAGTTAGAAACAATAACAAGAAAGAAAAAACCACTTATGTCCTTATATTCGGGCTCATTTCACCTAACAACAACTTATCTGACCTTTTCTGCTTGTCTCAGATATATACTAGTTATTGCAAATAAGGGAAACCATGGGACCTATGTTTCTTTGGGCCTGGCTTACTTCACTTAATATAATTTTGTCCAAGTCTTTCCATTTCCTAAGGGGCAATGTCATTCTTTCTGATGGAGGCACAGAATTCCATTGTGTATATATACCACATTTTCTTGATCCATTCATCTACTGAGGAGCATCTGAGCTGGTTCCATATCTTAGCTATGGTAAATAATGCTGCAAAAAATTAAATCCCCCAACAACAAATCCTCAAAGAAACAACCGCCCAATTAATAAGTGGGCTAAAGACTTACAGAGATGATGTGAGGAAAATGAACCCTAAGATATGTATTTAAATGTTTTTTTCTTTCATGCATTTGTTTCTAAAGCATTTATAAGATTATTTCTTTGTTGCTTTGTATGTCCCTCCCCCACAGTATAACCCCTGCTTTCACTGTATTTGATGTTGGTATAATTTGTGGGGGCAAGGGGAAAAACAAGTCCTTTAAATAAGGATACAGGTGGACCTGTTGCAACAATGAGAAGTACAAGTTGTCATGTCGAAAATGAACTTTACAACTTTGGGGGGGGGGAAGATTGTGGGGGGGGGCGGGGGAGGGGAGGCTGGGAAGGGATGGGAAGGGTAAACAAAGGAGGAGGCTGCAATGCTTGATAAGAAATGTACTCACTATCTTGCCCATGTAATTGTAACCCCTCTGTACAGTATTTTTACAATTAAAAAAAAAAAAGACTTACAGAGAAACTTCTCTGAAGAGGAAAGAAAAATGACCAATAGACACTTGAAGAAATGTCAAGTTCTCTAGTCGTACAAGAAATGCAAATCAAAACAGCATTGAGATACCACCTCACCCCAGTTAGAATGGCTATAATCAAGAACTCTAATAACAACAGATGCTGGAGGGGGTATGGCCGAAAGAGAATCCTACTGTATTGTTGGTGGGAGTGTAAATTTGTTCAACCACTCTGGAAAGCAGTATAGAGGTTCCTCAAAAGACTTCACATAGAGCTCCCCTATGACCCAGCAATTCCACTTTTGGTCATTTACCCGAATGATCACAAACAAGACCATTCTATAGCTACCAGCTCAACTATGTTTATTGTAGCTTTTTTTTTTTTTTTAAATAGAAGAAAACGTATCATTTTCTAAGTGTGATAATAATATGAAGATTTACTCTTGCAATAATAATGTCTCAATTATATACTTCTGAGCACTTTCTTCCTTGTTTTAAGTTGGTTTCAAGTTCCTATATGTTTTAATTATATATGTACTTATGTATGTAATTATGTCCAATTAATTCATCATAGTTTTATTAGTACACACACCTCAAAGTCACTAAAATTTTATGAGCTATTTTAAAAACTGCCTGGAAAAAAACTATAGCTAAAAGCTAATTTTTAGAAGTTATAGTACTGTTTTAGAAACTACGAAAGCAGGGCTTTATGTAAAAAATTAATTACTTCATAAACATATATAATTATTTAAGGAACTTTCTCAGAGGTTTTATTTATCTTAAATTTATGTGATTGTCAGAGGTTTAGAGCACAGTAATAGTTGACTTAAAGTATGAATAAAAGACAGAAAATATTTATTCATGACTTATGTTTAATATATTAGAGTTTGAGCTTAGAACCTCATGCTTGCTAAGCTGGCACTCTACAAGTTGAGATATAACAGCAACCTCCGTTGCCAGTTATTTTCAGTCATGGTCTCACAACCTTTCCTGCCTGGCTTGTGCCAGAACCACCCTCCTTCTTTTCACTTAGCTAGGGTCACAGTTTTGAACCACAAGTTCCGGGTTCATGATGTATTTTGGGGGGAGAAATATTAATTGAATAAATGACAAATTACCAAATAAAAATGGAGGTACTATTAAAATTATTGTTCTGCATTTTGTTTGTTCTACTTCATATATATATATCACAAAGATATTTTAAAACATACTCGCAATCTAGTTCTTTTGATTTCCCGCATTCAGTTACTCACAAATTGTATCACAATTTGTTTCAATACAAGAATACAATAGAATATGTACCTTCTACTATAAGGCTCCAAGTGACCAATACTGAAGGTAAAAAAGCAAAAACAAAACACAAAAAAACCACATATGCATAAAATTAATTAGAGTACTACAGGTACTCCACTCATTTTTCTAAAAACATCACCCCAAATCTGCTGAAGACATGCTGCCTGTCACCAAATCTAAAATCTTCATCACTTAGAATGTGCACATATGTTCATGATAGTTTTGAGACACTTTTAATTTTCACAAAACTAAAGGCAGGGAATCATTCACTAGATCACACAATTTAAACAGAACTTACAATAACTCAGGTCATACTGAGAGCTTCTCCCACTGCCTGAAATATGTGATAAGGGTCTAGAAACTTAAGTTTTTATTCTATAAATTCTCTCTTTTTGGGGGGTGGGGGAAGGGAAATAACAAAATGCCAAAACAAGGATACAGGTTGACCCATTAGAACAATGAGATGTACAAGACACTATGTTGAAAAGGAACTTTACAACTTGGGGGTGGGGTAGTGAGGAGTTGGCTAGGTGGGGAGGGAAGGGATGGTAGGGGAAAAACAAAGGAGGAGGTAACAATGCTAGATAGGAAGAATACTCCTCATTACCTTACTCATGTAACTGTATTCCCTCTGTACACTATTTTTACAATAAAAAAACATAAAAACGCTATGTACGTATGATCATATAAGATGATGCTAAGTGAAATGAACCCCAAGAAAAGGACACAACTTGTTTTCTTTTTCTTGCTATTGTTTTAACTATCTAAAATGTACTATGTGATTTTTTTTTTTTCTTGTATGTTCTTCTGCCAAGGGAAAACTCCTGTTTTCACTGTATTTGACATCAGTGTCCTGCATCTTGTAGATACAATTTCTCTTACTAGTATAATATTTATTATTATTTTGTCTGTAATTGATCAGCTCATTATTTTTATTTTTATTATTTATTATGTTTTACTATAATTTTAAATAATATTTTATTTATTATTATTATTTTATTATGCCAGTCTTACTATGTATTTGGGGGGTATCATCTCAATCATGATAAGATCTATTTCTGGTAATCTGACTTCCTTTTATAGATTTTTTTTCTTTGTTTCCTTTTATATTTTAAATATGGCATGCTTCCTGAATTTTTTTTTAATTGTGCGTTTTGGTGGATAGTCACATGAAAGAGTGTGGTGGATATCTAAGTTTGTCCCTGATGCCATTACACCACAAACTGTTTTGCTGTGTAGAGTCTTCACATTCTGATTAGAGTGCCTGTAGATGCTCAGAGGAGTTGCACGAACCTGTAGTTACCATCACAAATTACATCAGGTTCCATTGCCACACTATTGTTACACCACAGAGCACTCTGTTTTTATCTTCCTAACAATTCTTTCATGATGGATCATGCTATTGAAGAGGTATTATTCTTGAAACCATTATATACTTTCCAGAATTAACTAAGATAATTCTTAGCCCTTGGCATTAGGTCCTTTCTGACCCCCTACAGATCGTGTTAACCCAGGATCAAAGATTTTCCTCAGCTAAAGTGCTAATATATATGGCCTATTAGCTGTTGGAATTGTTAATGTTAGTGAGTTTTCTAATAGCTCTTGGATTGTAACTGAGAAAGGGAAAAATAAGTTTATTTGAGGCATAGACAACAATGTGAAGTGACAAAAAATAATTGAGTTCAAACAAACTAATTTTGCTGCCAAGCTATTTTGGTATCAAAGTGATTATATTTAAATATATTTCACTCACATATTTTCTATAGTTTAGTTGGAAAGAACAGTTGGGCTTGGAATTAATTGCAAAGGATATAAATAGATATCATTGTGTACCATTTGAGTGTACTTAGAAACTGCTTTTGTGTTAAGGGAAGGCATTATATTTTCAATATAGTTTAATAAAGTTATTGCTGTATCTTTTATGCAACTTAGAAATGGTGATTGTAATCTATTTCATACACAAGCAGCTATAGTACTGTTGGGACCAGCTTGCCTTCACAGACATATTTCAAAGTATCATTAGATCTATGTGAGAAAAGTCATTTCTGAAGAAGCTGTGACTACATGGAAATCTCAACTTTCTGTAAGAAGAGAAGGGACATAAACTTGAACATAGGTAGTGTCCTCCCAGCATGAATAACTATGGCCAAAAATATTCAGTAGACTCCAGATGTTAACATAATCAAATAACTCAATCAGATCCTCATACACTGTTTGTTGAGTTAATAACAATAATTGCTATTATTCATTAAGCCATACTTGATGAGGGCTATGATGGTCAAATTGAAATGAAGGCTACTGAGACTTAGATCTATTAAATAATGGGTTCAAGGTCACAAAAATGGCAAAAGTCAGAAATCATTATTCAAAGTCATGCTAATTAAACCTCAGAATCAAAGCTATAGCTAATTAACAAAAGAAAATAAACAGTAGAAGATAATGAAATGCTGAGGTCAACTTTTAATGATAACAATAAATGCTGGAGAGGGTAAAATGCTTATACATCAAATATATTTAAATAACATTTTATTTCAGTAATTTTGTGATTAAATGAGGTATATGAAAACACTAACATCATTTAATATAAATTTGGATTCTAATTCCAATTTATAGATAAGAATATTATCTTACTTATCTACATATTACAACTTATGGCAACCTACATCTTACATATAATGAAAAAAATGGTTCAACTTTAGAATTATTTTATAATTAGATATCTAAAATGAAATCTGGTGTATTAAGTTTATTTAAGTATAATAAAAAAGAAACTCTTAATTATGTCTATATATAATAGAAAGAAACACCTGCATTTTACTTTCATTGTCCAATTTCTCCTACTCTCATTGTTTAAGATTATACTAAATTTTTTTTCAAGTATGAAGACAACACCTTTTACATCCTCCAATTTTATATATTTCAAATTATATGTTCTCTAAGTGTTATAAAGAACTAGCATAGAAAGAAAATTTCATATATGCTCTCAATAACTTGGTAATTAATAGTGCATAGCTGCTTGGAAAATAATATTTAATTTATTACCATTTTATTGTTGGAATGATGCTGGCATTAGGTTTTTTAAATTTGATTTTTTTGAGGAAGACATTTGGGACTCTAATTTCAGTCACAATTATTACCATTATTTTTGTTAGCTTCATAATTATACAACTGAAAAGAATGAGTGTCCTTTTAACGACCTGATTCGGTTATTAGGAGAATTAATAGTAGTAGTGTTTACGTGAGAAAAAAAAAAAACATGTTTTCAGCTGATGAAGTACAAATTGGAATTGGAACACTGTTGATATTTATTTTTCTTAGTTTTAGGGATTGAACCTTGAATTTCATACTCATTAAACCACATTTGTGTCCCCACTTATTCCTTGCAGATTAATTTGTGTTATTATGAGGCAAAATCTCTCTAAATTACCCAAGTTAGAGTGGAACTTACCATTCTACTTCAGCCTCAAGTAGCTATTATTACAAGCCTATGACATCACAGCCTGTAGTATGTAAATTGTCATTAACGCTGAAGTCACTTATGTTGTGTTAATTTGTAGATTAAAGAATATATTAAAACTATCTAGAATAGTTTGCCAATAATATGTCTTACAGATAATAGAATACTTACTTTATTTTCTTTGTCCTGCTGGTTATAGACCTGGGGTTCATGCATGCTCAGCAGGCAATGTACAACTGATATTAATAATCAACCATTGGCAATCCTGTTCCTCTTTATATATGTACTAAACAAATAGTTTCTGTGCCTCAGTGTCCACTTTATAAAGTAAATTTTGATGTTTTCTTTTTACTCTGAATCATACTCATAAGGCTAGTGCTTGTTTTGACGAGAATAAAATGGTATAGAAAATATTCTGGAAACAAAACAATGGGATCTCGGACCACTGAAAGACAGAAACTTCTGCTGGTTCAGCTCTCAGAGTTTTGAGACTGAAGTTTAAGCTTCCCTTGAGACAACCTGTCTTTCCTCTGAGTCCTTTGAATATCGGGAAGGACCCAATGGGAAAATGGAGGCAACTAGCCAGATCAATTGTTTAGATGGCAGTGAATAAATGCCTGACTAGAGCATTTCTTTTAATTAAGAAATGTAAACAACTATTACTTAGGATAATAAACTTAGAAATTAAAGTTCTATGCTAACTTGGTTATTCATTGCCAAACATGTATTATTTTATTTTCAAGTAAGTCAACAGAAATCGTTGCCTTCCTAAAATCCTAGCAATACAAAATCTTTACAAACTTCTTTGCAGAATTTGTTATTGAGATGCATATCACACTACCATTCAGTAGACAAGGGTGTTTTTTTTTTTTTTATCATATTGCTGTGTATAACACAAACTACTAAACATTGTAATACTAACCATATTTTTTCTCCTTCTCTTTTTTTTCCTTATAGGTGAGTAACTGAAAGTTAAAACCAGAATTCATGGATATAAAGTATTTTAAGCTTTTTTTCAGCACGCTGTGGGTAAGTAAGACAAGCTTTTGCCTTTAGCTCCAAGGAATGCTGAATTGTACATGCGTGCAACTAGTGGCTAGAGTACTCTACCACTGACATAACAAACAGTTAAAAGCTACTCAAAATGTTAAACTCAAGAGTACTAAGGAAGAAATATGTTTTCCTAGTCTAATTTTTTGGACTATCCCAATCAGAAGTAGCACATAAACCTATATAAAGTTGATGGTTCATTTTCCTCTTCAAATTTTATTAGAAATATGTAATTTTATTAAGAATAAGTTGTAGAACCAGAAATGAAACTATTCTGTTTTCTAAATATTTCTTTTCTTTTTTAAAAAATTAAAAATCAAAGTCCTATTTGTGCTGAGAATAAATTTATTTTAATAAATATCTCATAAAAGGCCATTTATTTAATTTTTTATTAGCACACATAATTTATATAGGGGAATTTCACTTTGACTTTTTCACACATTTACTTGTATTCCAATCAATTTCAGGTCGTCTATTACTTCCTCTAAACCATTTTCACCTCTCTCCAAACAAATATAACAGGTTTTATTGGTCTATTTTCACAATTCCCCAAATATATTTCAATTCTATTCAACTCACCTTAACAAATAGCATTTAAAAAATAAAATATACTCTTGTAATGAATTTTAAATGCCAAGGAATTATTTTCTATTTAAATATATAGTGTATTGATAGTGGTTTATGGTGCACTCTAAATTTATGAGCTAGAAATCTACTTAAAGTATAAGCTCCTGTACACACCTATCTGATTAATAACAGATCATATTATTTAGACAATATTTTCCACAAAAATTATCTTTATAGTATGACTAACATAAAACTCTCACATATGCACAGGGTGTCAATTCATAAGAATATTTTCTTATCTTTTTCTTGGCTGTTTCTGGTTTCTAATTAAAAAAAAACCTGTCAATGATGTTAAATGACACAAAATGTGGTACTCCCTTAATGATCTTTTTCAATGCAATATGATGATTGACGTCATATAAGTTCCATTAACTTTTAGGTTGTTTTGCTTATATTCCCTATTATACATATAAATGGATTAATCAGAAAAAAATTGCCTGGTTACATTTGTAATCATAATTTTTTGGCTTGGTAAATTGTTTTGAAAAAATATCTTTAAATGATACAGTTTTAAAGACGATGTATTTATCTTAGTTTGTGAAAGCTGCTTGTAAAGGTCATGGACATTACTTCAACAAAATGTACGTTACTGCTCTTGTGTCTCTACTTATGACCTAATGATTATTGCTCATAAAACATTTAATTAGGCCAACATCAATAGCATGTTCAATCTTATTAAACTAGGTTAATGGCTACTATTCTGGAGATGATTAACATGACAAAATGTTTTGGGGTGAGTTCAACTAGTAAATCCTTCTCTAAATCTAGTGTAATAATAGGATGAAATCATCAAAATATTTTCTGTAATTTGAAACTGTTCAAATATCTGATATTAATACACATTATAAGGACAGAAAAGGGCTTACTTAGTTATAAATAACCTGATAGTTTTATAATTTGTTATTCTGTTATTGTTATGTGAGTTCTTATTCATAAAAAACTGTGTGGCTAAAGTATCAAAAATAGATCAAGCAGCATAAATATTGAGTACACTCAAAAGGAAACCCAATGTTGAAATTGGTTCACTTTTATTACTTAAGATTGAGATCTTGTTCACCAGTGTGTTTAATTATACATGTAATAGACTTTACCCACATTTGAGATTGACAGAGAAATAGCAATATAATTTTATGAAGTACCATAAACCTAAAGCATGACCTCCATACAATATGAACAAAAGTCTAACACATGAAACATAAGAGAGCCAGTGGACTAACCAAAATGATGACTGGACATTCAGGGTAGAGGAAAATGATAAGGCTTGGATTGCAATGTGCACTCTAGTCTATAAAAGGAATCCCTCTATGAAAATAAAAAATACATATGTTTGTAGAAAATTTAAAGGTAAATGCCATTCTATGAAAATTCATGTAAGTACCTGACTTTTAAGATATAGTTTAAGGAAATATCAGTTTAATGCTCCTTAATAAATAAAAAAGATCAAATCAGTTTAATTATCAGTGGACAAAAATAATAGTTGTTAAAATAGTTTAGGATAGTCATATCACTAGATAACATAATTAAAATAATAATAGAATAAAAGGATTTATTCTTTTTAAAAAGGTTCCATATATCTTTTACTTTTACATATTTTTTGAAATGTGAGCTTTATTAAATTCTCTTCTTCTCTTATTTAGGGATATTGTTCAATGCATAGCAATTTTATATTTTGGGGGAGTTTTATGTTGTTCAGAAGATCCTAGTATGATACACTATGTCCATGATGAGTGAAAAATGAATTTTCTTAAAATTGATCACAATACTTTCTCCTTCTCAGTCCTTGTTTTGATACTCTTGTTAAAGGGGATTCAGTTATTAGTTTATTTGTTTGTTTTTAATTTGTACTTTCTCCATGTCTTCCCTCCATTACAGAATGTTATGAAAATCCCAGGTTCAATTTTAGTATTTTATGTACAATTCAATAATCAGAAAAGCTTTATATAATTTTCCCCAACTGTTTCTGTGAAGTCTTTTGAGCTGAAATATCTTTCCAAATAGATCCTATAAGTCTACAAATGAAATTGTTCACGGGAAATCATCAGCACCATTTTTTTCCTTGTACTTTTGCTGGAATTGTGTGTATGTGTGTGTGTGTTTATGTGTAGGTGTGTGTGTTCCTGTTGCTTTTTTTTTATTTTCCAAAGTAGGAGAAAAATTATGCCTCTGAAGGAATGTAGAGAATAGTGATATTTCAAGTTAATTGCCACTTTGTAAATAGCATGATTTTAATTTGGAAATGTTAGTCTGAATTATTTAAAGAAATATGAAATGTACTTCAGCTTTTTCAAATATTATTTTCTTCTATTGTCTCAAGTCTACCATGTGATAACACTATCACACATGCACTTGCATTTTTGAGAAATGTTCATAAATGATGTAAAGTTTGAAAACTTTGAAATTAATTAATGATTTTTTGTATTGGCTTTCTTTCTCTAAACAGTTAATTTACTCTGTCTAAATCTAATCAGATATCTGCATTGGACAGTACATCAAACTTCAAATACATTTTTTTAAATCATAGATTCTAAATAAGATGATACATAATTACAGTTTTGACAAGTCAGACACATATTGATACTCAAAAATTCCAGCCATCATGTATTTAGTTCCTTCATTGTGAATTAATTAAGGAATTGATTGCTCATAATTCTATCAAGAACATAAAAATCATAGTACTAACTTATGCTGCTTTGCAAAAAATCAGCCATAATTTGTGTTAAAATTACATTTTAAAGACAATAACTCGTATTGTTTTTTTTTGTTTTGTTTTGTCTTTTCTTTTTTGGTACTGGGGATCAAATCCAAGACATTACACTTGCTAGGCAATCGCTTTGACACTGAACTATATCCCAGCCCAGTAACTCATATTGTTATATAAATAAATTGATAAAATATATTAATATCACTTTTTTGATAAGCTCCATTAAAGAAATATATGAACTCAAAATAATAGATTTGAATTATCATTAAAACTCCAAATAAATGTGTTTAGATATTCACAGATTTACAAAGAAAGTAAATTAAATTAAACAAAAAAACCTTTAATTTTCCTTTTCTCTACTTTTTAGAGAAAATATTACTTCTGCTGTATTTCAATATCACATTTTTGGTAGCAAATAGATCTCCAATATATCTTAAAGTCTTTTTCATGAACAAGAAGACACTTTGTACCTTTTTTATCCTTGTGGTCCTTGTTCTTTTCAAAGTTCTTTGATTCTCATAAGGAAAGTAAGATAAAGTATCTTAAGTTACACTACTTGTCATTTAGATATGTGCCCAAATGATTAGAGGGTCACTTTCAAAGGACAATCTTTCATACATTAGTATTGTCAAGTGGTACTTCTTTATTACTAAAGGCACTAATTACTTGTCTGAAAGTAATAATACTTTGTATTTGTGAAGTATTTTATGCTCTTCAAAACGATTTTGCATGCATTATCTCATTTGGTTCTGAAAGAGAGAGCCTGCTCATTAAGTTGTCCAGATGGAGTGGGGAAATCAGAGTGTTCATCCATAACTAATGTCCCCTCAACCAAGGTGAATATAATACTAGAATCTTGTCCATAATAAATGAAGAAAAAGCTCAACATCTCGAGTTCTAGTATAATAAAAATTATGTGAGTCAGGCTAGAGTGCTCTAAGGTCCCTCCATGATTGTTTCTTTCCAGAATGATTACTGTCAGAACCAAATTCTAGTAATTTATTATACCAGATAAAAGCTAATCTTCTCTTTATTGTTAGTTAAATGTTTAATAGGCAAATACTTATTTTCAATCAATATTAAATTGATCCCTATAGGTCAACTTGTCCATCAATGTTGCATAGAATAAATTACTGTAATAAATGGATATTTCTAAAGATGATAAGCTAAATTACAGACTATTTTCTACAATAGATGGAAATGCTCCTACTATTTCACATTGTTAGAAAAACTCTATTCCACATGTCTATTATTTGATTTAGTACCTGTTTATTTTTTCTGATCACCTTCTCAGCCCCTAGTTTGTTATAATGGGTAGTGTAGCAAAAATCAGCAATGTGCTAAGGCAATGTACTTGACTGAAGGATAATATCTCCCTTGGGTCTTTTTGAATAAAGCAAGGTAAAACCTCAGCCAAAATCTCCACGCAGTAAAGGTTTTAAAGATGACATTGACTGACTTCATTTGGCTTCAATAGTTTAAATCAAACACAGAAGTTTTTTACCCACATTATCTTTGATAGCATCAGCTTAAATAATATTAGATAATATTGTGGCTACATTTTAGTTCAGTTTTCTTTTTTGTCCTTTCAAATCAGAAATACAATATGAAGACAATTTCTGTAGCATTATTTTTGGTTGTGTAGCAATTTGAAATTATTATTTCTCATTAGTCACAATTTATCATTTTCTAAGCTATGATTTACAGTAATATCCAAAGTATAAAATCTTTAGCTATGGTGCAGTCCCTTGACATTACACACTATCATCCAGGATTACTTCTTTTATAAGACCCTAAGGATGTCAAGTTTCTGAGGTCATTGATTCCATTATATCTATTTGTTAAATAATTCTTGCATTCCTACTATGACCAATACCCTGTTACAAAAGCATTAATTTGCTATCACTAAAAAATGTTAAAGGATCTATTATTAAGCTTTGATCATTCTTCACAAAGTCTAGCGAATAGTTAGAATTTTGAAAATGAGGGAAAATAAGAGAAGATTGATTCCCCTCCCCAAAAAGAAATTGTGTTGGCTGAATCTCTATTATTTGATCTATTTTATAAAAGACAAACATGGTACCTGGAATGTGGTATTGTGGAGAACTCATATAATAGCATTTTTCACATCATTTTTCCAAACGGGAGTCATACCAGGAACAATAAGGCAATCTTCTATGTGACTAAGTAAATCCAGGCAACAAAAATGATGTTGCCATGTAAAGAGGGAAAAAGAACCCAGTATACTTCTCATAAATGTGAATTTGTGCTTTGTGGATTCAGAAACACACAATAAAATTAAACACTTGGAGACAATAATGCCAGCCTTCCCCTCCATGCTTCCCCCTTGCCTATGTCTGTTCCTTCATAGAAAGAATTCCTTAGAGCTGGGTACATGATCAACCAACATAGCTCATGTATAGTCATGGCTCTTTCATATATCTGTCATTTCTAATTTTACTTTCCTCCCTCAAATTTGGTGTTTGAAAACATTTTGAATTTAAAGGTTTTCTAAAAATATTATCTATAGCATAACTTGTTACTAGGTTCAAAACAGTGTGTTGACCTCTGTTATTGTATTGTATTCAGACATGAAAGAATCTCTTAGAGAGCATTAATAAGTTATATTGGAATAGTAAGTCATTATAGTGACTGGTTATAAGTCAGTAGTCACCAATTAAGTGTGTGGTGACCAAGAAATACAAAATCTAGATTGATCTTTTTTAATATCCCTGTTTTCTCTACATTTGCATTTAAAAACCTTGAAGCTGAAAAATGATTAGTGTAAACATATTTGGTATGTGTGTGTGTGAAAGAACCATTTTTAAAATTCTTAATATTCTGAATGAAAGCAACAAAATCAAGGAGCATTTCAGTTAAAATTGAAGGTCATTTGGAATGCGTTTTTTAGTATACATATCTCTGAATAATTATGAAATGAACTTTGCACATTCCATCTAATTCTGAATAACTAATAGGTCAGCATCTGTAAGAATATAACTAGATTTTTAGTAATTGCATTTCAGAAACAAAATCACAGTGATTGAACGGACTATGTGATTTGCTCAAAAGGATTTGGGAAGGGAATACAAGGGATCGGTTCTCTCAGTGGCTTAGAGATTCGGGAAAAATAGCTTCTGATAAAATTAATTCTACATTTATTACATGAGAATCCTCACATTTATGTAAAACTTATGTTTTTATTTGTGTTTGTGTGTGACATGATGATTACTGTACTTTGAGATTTTATACTATCGTTTTTAATTGTACAAATTTGTTGCAAATCAATTTAACTCATTTTATTTTCTTCATGATACACTGACTTTTAATATGATTTGATTTTTATTGACTGGCATGAAGAAATTAAGTACAAGTTACTAATATATGACAATTAAAAATGTGTATCTTATTATTACAATTGGTGTTTAATAATAAATACTAAATAAAAATACCAGGGCTATAAAAGTAACTTAAACTATATGAGAAACTTAAAACAATTCTCTGAAGAATATGCACTGAAGATTTATAATCACAGTGTATTAAATTTAGTATAATTTTCCTACAAATCTCTCACAAAAAACATGGTGTTATATAAGCTTTGTTTAGCTACTCTAAAGCAAACAATATTAATCATGACATTAGTGAATAGAACAAGTGTGGTGTTATGATAGTTTTCCTTGCTATTATCCAATAAAAACTGTTCTAGAATCAGGTGAGTGAACATTTGTAATAACTAGAATATGTCTATGATATTCTTAGCAGGGGATCACAATAGCCCAATCACTGAGTCTATAGGACCATAATATAATGAAGCATATGAAGCATATCAAAATGAACTCCAAGGATTGGAACAAGAGATTTTGTTGTTGTTATTGTTTTGTTTTGTTTTGAATATTCAGTATGCAGCTATTTCTATTTTCTTTCTGTTTTGGTTTTATGCACCCTTTGTCTTATATATAAAGTTCTCTGATCTGTAGAAGGGAAAGAGAAGCACAGAAACAGCAACACAAAGGACGAACAAATGCAACAGTGATATTCACTGGACGCTGTGTTGAAAATAAGCTTTACAACTTGGAGGGGAAGGGGAGTGATGAATGGTAAGCAGGAGAAAAGAAGGGAGGGGGTAACAATGTTTAAAATATATATCCATTACCTTACTTCTGTAACTGGAAGCCCCCTGTTCATCACCTTTACAATAAATTAAAAAAAGGAAAAATAGTGAATGAAGCAATTAATTACACAAAATATTTTTAAAAAATAGAAATTTCTAATTTCACTGAAAAAGGCCCACATGAAATATAAACAGTTTTAAGAAGAATTGTTCTCTAACCTATAGGTGATAGTTATGGTGGACACAGGTTCTTGTTTTGCAATGCAGGATTGCCTTGAGCACCTGATTCTGTCTCAACCTGTGGATGCTGGAATTACAGGTATATTTCACCCTGGTCACATTCTGAATTTTAACAACTATTTTGAATTCAAAAATATTTTTAAGAGGAAATGACTATACTAAAGCATTTAAATATAGACAGTGATATGTTTTGCTGAGTTAATTGGTTACTAGTTAATTACTAGGTAAATAATGTGAATTCAATGGTCATTCTTAGCATTTTAAATTGATTGCTTGTATGAGAGATATGAGTAGTATTAAATCTTCTCTGTTCTTTACTCTCCTTTGAGAAAACCAAGTTTCTGGGAAGTTGACTGATCCTTTCTTAACCTCTCTATTTTCTCTGTTTATTGTAATACCTATCTGAAAGTAAACAGAAATACATTACTAGCAAATTTCACTGTCAGACATGTACAAAACTACTAAGCTATAATAGATAAGGAAATCTAGTTCATCACCTTATTCAAAATAAATACAAAGTTGTTGAATATAATGAATTAGTTTACATTTGTTTATTCATTAAAACTATTATATTCAACAAAAATCATATCTGTAGAGTGGTACAAAAAAACCAATCCTCTCATTTCAGCATTGAGAAAACCTTCATTCCGATATTCCATAGTCTCTTGCAACTATTAGTGCTTATGGATTATTCCTACATTCATATCTTCTTTTGTTTTTTGGTCGTGGGGCTTGCACTCTGGGCTTGAGCGCTGTGTCCCTGCATTCTTCAGCTCAAGGCAAGCGCTCTACCACTTGAGCCACAGCACCACTTCCGGTTTATTGGAGATAAGAGTCTCACCGGCTTTCCTGCCCGGGCTGGCTTTGAACTGCGATCCTCAGATCTCAGCCTCTTGAGTGGCTAGGATTACAGGCGTGAGCAACTGGCGCTCGGCATACATTCATATCTTAAAGTACTTAAACCCCTTTAAGTATACCAATATTTTAATTTTTTTTTTGTAGTTGTTGTTGGTCGTGGGGCTTGAACTCTGGGCTTGGGCTAGCACTCTACCGCTTGAGCCGGCGCCAGGCTTCAAGATTTTAATGTTACGTTCAACTTTATTTTTAAACAAAATGAAATGATTCTTGTATTTAATGTGTCAAATTGCTTTGTAATTTCTTTCAGAAATACCTATGAGGTCCTATGCATTCATATTCTAGTAATTATTTTAAGAAATATTTATTCATTTCACACATGTCTATCACCTTCGTCCTGTTAGCATGTTACTGGAATAAGATACAGGTTTGCATATTCACTGTCTCTAAATAAGGGATGAAGAGATAAATGAATAAAAATTTTAAATAGAAGTCAATAGCATAAAAGAAATAAAAGCCAACATATTATTATAGTCTATACTTTAGTAATAATTAATATTTTATAAAAACTGAAATAATAATACGTCTTTTTGGCAACTCAGGAATATGTTCAATAGATAAATAAACAATCAAATAAAGTAACTGGTTTTCAAAGTGGAAATATTATAGAATTAATAAAATAAAATAATGAAGAAAAAGTTTTATATACAGTATAACTAGTTTGCTTCAAGATCGAACTATCATATACTTCTTTAACATTCCTTATTATATATGGTAAAAATAAGCTTGTTATAAAATATTTCTCAATATGATTGCAATTTAATAACTTTATTTGTTCACTCAGTTGTGTTAAATCAAGTGTTAAAAAAGCACTATCTTTTGCCTAAAACACAGCTGTTACTCTGTTTTAACTTTCTTAGTAAGTTTTTTTTTTTTTTTTTGTCGGTCATGGGGCTTGAACTCTGGGCCTGGGCGCTGTCCCTCAGCTCTTCAGCTCAAGGCTAGCGCTCTACCACTTGAGCTACAGCGCCACTTCCGGTTTTCTAGTGGCTTATTGGAGATAGGAGTCTCACGGTCTTTTCTGCCCGGGCTGGCTTTGAACCGCGATTCTCAGATCTCAGCCTCCTGAGTAGCTAGGATTACAGGCGTGAGCCACCGGCGCCCGGCTTCTTAGTAAGTTTTAAGGTTTTATCACTTTTGGATTTTTCTAGCTGCTAGTTACAACTTGAATTATTTTAAGTAAAGTAGGTTAACAGAATAAAGGAGCATACCAAATAAACTCTTCCTAACTTTTCTTTGTTTTTTATTCTGAACATTTTTCTAAAATATTCTCAGCACTTTCAAACCCTTATGAATCAAAACAGGTGGTAAATTTTAAAATATATAAGACATTTGAGGGCTTTAGTAACTCATTAACTCTACTCATTGTTGAATAAATATTTTTATTCATGTCAATTTGGATGGTATTGTATTAAATCAACATTCTTTCATATTGCTAAAATATCTTTACCATGTTCATTGGAGAAAACTGTAATTAATATTAAATCAAAATAATCTATTGCAGTCTTGTTTTCACACTGGATAAAATGTGAAAGATCATCAGCATATGATAATTTAAAATCTATGCAATTTGAATTCATTACTTAATATATTTTATAATATCATTTGCATAGTCCGTCTATTAGGGTACAAAGAGATAATTGAAAATCATTAATGAATGGAAAGTTATTCTTTATTAGCATATGCAGAGGTACAAATGCTAATCCTCAGATTATATACCAATGCAGTAGGGAGTTAACTAAAAATATGGACCTCTATAAAGAACTATCATAAAATTTCTAATAAATACTATAAGGGTCACATGGATAATCACATAAAACATTATAAATAAAATGAATTTAATACACCTGAACTTTCCCCCCACTTTGGATATGGTAGGAGTTGAGTAAAGGGTATTGCGTGTGCTTGGCTGTGGTAGGAGTTGAGTAAAGGGTATTGCGTGTGCCTGGCTGTGGTAGGAGTTGAGTAAAGGGTATTGCGTGTGCCTGGCAAGTGTTCTAGCAGCAGCAAGCCATATTCTTAGCATCAATTTTCATTTCTTTTTTGAGACAAATTGATGCCATATCCCTCAGGATGGCCTTCAACTTAGCATTCTCTTGCCACCTAAAACTCCCAATGGGATTGCAAGCATTTACAGTCTGTCCCTATGCTTGGTGATTTACCAGTTCACATTTAGATTATAAATCCCAAACTTCAATTGAATACTTTAGAATATTTTACTCCAACCACATCAACTCCTTTTTACCTCAATACTACATAATTCTAGCCATTCATAAATTTTCTTACTAAATATTTTTCACTATTACTAACAAATAATTGTATAATCACCTTTATGTTAAAAAGTCAATAGACACTGGGCACTGGTGGCTCATGCCTGTAATCCTAGCTACTCAGAAGGCTGAGATCTGAAGCTCTCAGAGACTCTTCAAATAAGTACTAGAAAACTGGGAATGAGTGCCAAAATGGTAGTGTGGCTCAAAATGGTAGAGCACTATCCTTGAGCAAAAAACTCAGCCGGGTACTGGTGACTCACACCTGTAATCCCAGCTACTCAGGAGGTGTAGATCTGAGGATCTCGGTTTGAAGCCAATCTGGGCAAGAGAGTCTGTGAGATCCTGATCTCGAAATAACTATCCAAAAATCTAGAAATGGAGTTGTGGCTCAAGTGGTAAAATGCTAAACTTGAGCATAAATGGTCATGGACAGTTCACAGACCCTAAGTTTAAGCCATCAGGTGGACAGGCAGACAGACACATACATACAAAACACACACACACACACACACACACATACACACACAGTCAAAAGAATGAGAAAATAATTATTTCCACCTCATTTAAATAATGCACAATTATGACACACCAACCATGTGCAAGACTTCACTGATATTATCATTTTTATGTTTTTATTTACCAATTAGAATATACATTTTTTTAATTTACTGGCACAAAAATACCATAAGAAGGCAAGATATTGCTTTTTTTTTTTTAACTTTATCTTCCGCTTTTCCATGGCTCATTGTAAATTTGAGAAAACATAACATGTTTCAGAATACTATTATTTACAGGAGAGGATAATCATAACTTTAGTAATTGCTGTCTTTATCTACTCAAAAACAGGCAGATCATATTTTGTTAATATCACAGGATTTTACTTACCTCATGTTTTGATCAAATTTTACTCATTTCGCAGAGAAGGCACAAAAATGTCAAACAAATTGTGAAAGAACCTGAGAGACTATAAGAAAGTAGTTAGGATTACCTGGTCAAAATGAGTGCCTTAATCTGTCTTAAAAATTTATAAACATTCTTCTTATGGTTAATAAACTCCCATCATCATATCAAAATATTAATATGCTATCCCTCTAGTTCTCCTTGTTACAAAGCTCACAGTTCTCATCAATTATCATAATATTTAAGGTTATCAAAATCAGCCCATAAAATGTAAACTCATAGGTATTGATCTGATCCTAGTTCATAGAATTTGAAATTTGTTTTATTTTGTTGTGTTTCTTCTTCTCATTTGATTCAGCAAAGTCAGATCTAGTTCATATAATTTACAATCAATAATACAATAAAGCAAATTGCATGTAAAAAATGGCATCAAATAGTTTGCCCTTTACTCAAGGCAAAGTATTACCAAACATTAAAAAAAATTGTGAGATTTTGAGAAAGCCTATATACTAAGAAAATAAGCTTCCTTACTGAGTCTAATATAACCAACCTTGTTGAAAAATGTTTTTTTATTGTGAAAATACTGCACAGAAGGGTTACAATCACATGAGGAAGGTAATGAGTACATTTCTTATCAAGCATTGTTGCTTCCTCCTTTGTTTTTCCCCTACCATCCCTTCCCATCTATCTCCACAACTGCATTCCCTCCCTCTCCCAATCCCATCCCCCTTCCCCTCTGCCTCCCTCCTCCATCTCCCCTGCCTAAATTGTAAAGTTCGTGTTTTCCACATAGTGTGTTGTACATCTCATTGTTGAAATGGTTAACCTAATCAACCTTTTGACGTCCATTAAAGAACAGAGTAAAGCTTCAGAATGAAAATAAAACATAAAAAGTAAAACAAAATATTCTATGAAGAAATTCCAATTTTGCCCTCTAACATCCTCCTATTTTGGCATTGCATGTTACTAGCAGACTATTTAGTTTTCCCTTAGCGCTGAGTTACCTAACTGCAATATTCTCTATCAATACATATACAATAGGTGTGTGATTGCAGAGGGAGTGTATGCAAATGTGTGCATGCCTATTACTGTCTTTAAAATCAGTGTTATTGTGTGATTATCATCAAACTATGGGAAAATCAAGTTAAATTTCTGCTCACTCAGGTTTATGTTCTTTGGAAAACCCTATAGTTTAGTTACTTGATGACCATCTGATTTTTTTCTTCACTTATTTTCATTCTCCTCAATGCTTTTTTACATTCACTTAAGAAAAAATCCTGGTTCCCTTAAAACAGCAGCAAGAATTTATTTTTAATTCTCTTAACTTTATTTTCGCTCTTACTCTTTGCTAGTTTTCTGCAAAATGCTTTTTTAATGTAATATGTTTCTCTTTTTTGAACTTTTGACATGGTAGAACTTCTCATGCTCTTCTGTGAGACATTTCTTATGTCTTCAAAGTTGGTCTCTTTTCATTGATTAATTTCATTAATTAATTACATCTGAAACTGAAATTAAGTTATTGCATTAAGTTATTGTGTGTATAGCCTATCATTGCCCTGAGATTTGACAGGGGAATAAAGAAGCTGAAGAGCATAGTATTTTGACATGACATAAACTGTATCACTAAAGTAACTGTATTGTATAAATTGAGAATTTAGAATCCTACTAAGTATATGAGAAAAATGGTTATTTTCTGTTCTGAAATATCATTCAAAACAATGCTTAGAGAGATGGATTCTTTAATGGACAATAACTGGGTTTCCTATATTCATTTTTGATAGAATATAACTAGAAATAGTATTAGATGATAAAGATTGAGGAGTCTCAAAGATTGAGAGTCTTAAAACTGTCACAACTCACACTAGGTGATATGCTTACTTCCCTACAACAATGAATGTGTTGTTATATTCAGTTGATTTATTAGAGGGAATATAGGGAATTTCTTCACTTATTTTATCCACTTGTTATATCCATTTGCATTGTGTGTATGCGTGTGTGTATGTGTGTGTGTGTGTGTGTGTGTGTGTGTGTGTGTGTGTGTGTAATAAAGATTACCAATGAACACACTGATTGAACAAATCATCAAGCAATCATGTGGAGAGGAAGGCAGACCTTCCATTACATCTCAACATGTTCAGTTACCCAGAGACGCTCTGAACCTTCCTTTACATTATACGTATCATAATGAATGAAGTTATCCATCACTGATGATAAATTCAGCTTCCAGACCCTCTTCCCTTCTTGTGATCATGGCTTGGTTTTCTAGCAAGCATCCCTTAGTTGGAATTTATCTATCTAAGTGTCGCCAACCACCTGTAATGTCATGAAAAAATATGAAATACCCTTATAACTTCCAACATTCTGAGGATTTAGGATTTGTGCTTCAGAAAGTCGGAACAATCACTGAATATATATTTGATAATGTTACAGGATTTATTCTTCAGTGTGAGCAGGGTGTGAGAGGAGAACAATGATAATGCAGTAGAATGTTAGTAGGAAAGAGGTGCTGACTGTTTCTGTGTCTGAAAGTGATTGAGGTGAGAAAATGTGTCAATTACAATAAAATAGGAAGAAATATACTCATTACCTTAGTCATGTAACTAACTCTTCTATACAGCATCTTTACAATAAAACAATGAGAGGAAGTTCTGGATTTTGTTGGAGGGATGTGGGTAGCTGAAGCAATGCATGTACTGACATCCTTTCCCCTCCTCATTTCCCACCTCTGCTTGCCTAGACTCACTAGGCATCACATTCAATAATCGACCTGGTTCCCACAGGTCAGATTTCCAGATTGAAAACAAGTTTTTAAGGCTAAAGTCACCCTTCTAACTTTACGTTTTAAGTGTAAAAGTAAATGCTTCTGAAACAAATCTTCCAAATAAGCTTTGAATGTACATAGTATAATTTATATAGTAAGCCACAACCGGAAATGTTATTTTTTTCACTGCAACGAAAGAGCAGTAACACCAATCTGGTTCTTAAAATGGAAATTTGGAATCATTTTGATCCTTCACATGCTTCCTTCATCCCTCATGTATAGCATATTTAGCCTAAAATTCAAAATACAATCTGGTGTTAAACACTCTGCATTCATATGTTGACAGAGTTGTCATTATTTCAAATGATATTTGGGTGTTCACTGGAAGAAGGTTCATTCATTTAGGGTGGGCGTGGAATGACTTATTTGTAGACACAAGCTGCATTACAACCTCCTTGAAATCCTTGCCCATTTCCCTTACAGAATGATGGATTGTCATGTGAGAAAGCCCTGAATCTATAACTCCTAACACTTTCCAGAAAAACAATTCATCTTAACCTGTCTACAAACATTTTTCTTTGAAATAGGGATAATACAAGGACCACCTTCCTGAGAGACTTTATGAGAACTGAATAAAAGTAAATTTATGTCTCTTGGAAATGTTTTGGCATGCATTGAGCACTATATTTGTGATTTCAGATTCAAAGTACACCTCAAACCTGTGATCATCTCTACTACAAGTCCTTGATGTGGGATTTATACTTGCTGAACTGTAAAAATAAGTGCTCACCTCGTCTCTTCTCTGACACTGTTATTCTTTCTAATCCTACTTCTGATACACAGAAATCTCATGCATGTTTATATCTTGTTACATGAACAATAAGTGTAAACACTTACTCTTATTTATCATTGTATTTATCTTTCTAGAAAAGTTTTTTTGAATGTATTCGCTATTTGAAAGAGATTCTTCCGCTTTTCTGTTTCTTTGCCTTTAATTGTAGTGATTTCCTAAGTGAAAATACCAAGAGGATCTTGAGAATCAATATACATTGTGCAGAAATCTAAATACACACTGCAAGTTTCAACTTGTTTCTCTTTCCACTTGATCTGTGGTGCATTTCTGGCTCTGGTTTCTCACACAGCAGCACTTACTCCTCTGAGTTCTCTTGGCGGATCCTTCTCCCCTGCAGCTCCCAGTTAGCAGCTCTCTGTCTCCCTGTGGACTTCCATTTCACAGTTCTCTGTCAGCCTTTTTTACTTTTTTTCTTGAAGATCACTCTCTTCCATTTTTATACCATTGCTCTGCCATTCATACCAGTATCTCCCCACAAGGATGTGCCATTTTCATCAGTCTGAAAGATAAAATAAAACTTCCAGATCAGCAGTACCTGTAGGATTGAAAGTCTGCATTTATGAGCTATATAAAGCTTTTATGAGGCAAATAAATCTGCCAGAGGAAATACACCTGTGGAAGCTGAGTGTTCCCAGTCAAAAAAAGAACTGTACCTCTGAGGGCCAAAGGCCTAGGCTAAACAAATAGAAAATCAGTTTTTAGATAGTGACTATCTCCAAAGTGCTAGAAAATATTTCTGCTTCTAAAAAGCAAATTGTGGAGCTCCAGAGATTAGCCAATTATTTTTTATCTTCAGTGTTTCAGAAATCTCATTATTTACAAGTCATTTTAATGCTCATAAAGTCTAATTTTGATTAACACCAAGGTTGGTGGATTATAAAGCCTCATTACAAATATATTAAAAGCTTAACTGCATACTTAGCACACATTGTCTTCTGTTTCCTATTTTGGTTATTTTGTGGCTTTTGTGATGTTGAGCTGATGTAAGATATATTTTGCCCCACTGTAAAATCAGTGCAGTTTACTTTCTGTGGTTTGGCTTTGATTTTCCTTTCCCACTTAGCTGCTGCACAGAAAGAATAGAAAATATGATACACTTGTGTCAGTGTGTATAAAAACGATCTTTTGAAAATAGGTTTCATTTAACCAACATTTATAAGAGGTTTTCCATATGTTTGTCACTGTTATATTTTATAGATAGTAAATAATTATATTTTCCTATTATCTGAACATAGCACATACTATTACATAGTCTTGTTTTATAATAAGAAAACCAAGGAATGGAAAAGTCAAGCAATTTGCTGAAGTTCATAACACCAATCAGTGGCAGAGGAAGGTTTTGAATCCAGGAGCTATTCAGATATCTGCTCTTAACCTTTCTGTTACATTGTAGTGTTGGAAAATTGTTTTTAACTCTGACCCTCAAGTATGTATAAAGAATTATAATGGAATGCTGTTGCTTATAGGAGAAAAACTACAAAATACTAATGTTAGCGAGTTCTTACCCAAATGGAAAATTTATGCATTAAAACCTGAACCCATACAAAGTATTCCACTCCACTTAGAAAACCACCTGGATTTATGTGGCAGATTAAGTCAGAACAAGTATACAACTGAATCAGTAAAATAGCCATGAAGGAAAGAAAAAAATGGCATAATATAGACATGAATTTATCCTATGTGACGGGATGTTCATTTGAAGGGAGTTGAGTATCTTCAGCATCTGTAAATATAATTTATCTTGTGGTCAGAAAACAGTAATTTGCACTTCTTGTATTCCATTGATGGCCCAGCACAAGTATCAGAGCACTCTGGCCATTCCCTGGGGATGTGCTTCTCTTGGCCATCTTTCTTTTGCTAATGGCTCTTAAAGGACCTGAGCTACTTTTGCTTATTCTCACCACTCTTCTCTTCCCAGGAGCTTTCATTTTTCTTTCATTTTCTTTTAAACAGATAAAGTATTCAGCAGCCTAACTTGGAGAGTTTGATGATATGTAGTATAATGCTGATTTCCCTAAGTTAAAAGTGATTGCTTCCTTGGAAAAAAAATCATTATTTCCCATATTCAGTTATCAGAAATGCCTGTAAAACAGGAAAGTGCATAGGGAAAAACAATTCTCTCTCCTTGAGGCATAGATTCAAATTTCCTAAGTGAAACTGCCCATCATTGGAGGTAACATACAGTGCTTATATTCAGGAATTATTATCTTGGATATTTTAGGGTCCAGAGCTTATTTTTTTACATAGAATGAATGTGTATTATATGCAGGGAAACGTCTTTGCAGAAGGTGGCCATTTCTGGTAATCACTGTCAGTTATAATAGCTTTCTCCATTCTTTGCTCCAAAAAGGTGTGTGTGTGTGTGTGTGTGTGTGTGTGTGTGTGTGTGTGTGTGTTATAACATGTACATAACACACACACACACACACACGTATATATATAATATTGTTTTCTTCTCAAAAGGCTAATGAATGGTTACCAAAAAAAAAAAAAAGTAAATAAATCCATCTCCCCGTTGCCTTTTTTCCAGCATGCTCTGCTCTGTAGATATAGACAATATTCACAAAAGGAATACCGAATGAGTTATACTTAGCTTCCAGTTTTCTAGGAAACCTCAGGAAGACACCAAGACGTATGCTCTCCTTGCAAAGCGAATAAATATATCATATTCATGAGAATCAAGGATGGTGCCAAAGATAGTGCTTTTGGTCTCTTTCTTCCCTCTCCACCCCCCCCCCCCACCCCCCGCCTCGTAAATCCCCATTTATTTTACCTAACATTTCAACATTTAAACACTGGCAAGTGAAACTTTTGCTGCTTTATTTGAAATGATTTTGTTCCAAGTTATAGGGGCCACAATTAAAAGAAAGAAAGATGCCCTTGATGTCTGTAGAAATGAGAAGTCTTCTCCAAACTTTGCTATTTTTTTTTCTTTCATCCTAGAATCAGAGAGATAAGTAGTGTAGTGTCTGAAAGTGGAAGCAAGCGAAGTGTAGAGCAGCCTGCCCCTGTCAAGGTGATGGAGTGAAGATGTGGAGTAGATAATGGAAACTTACTTCTCAGTGAGGACTGGAAGAAAGAAACCAGTCCTAGCCATTCATCATCATTGAGTGCTTTGGTGCTTGCACGGTAGATCAGAACTTTGGCTTTTCAATGGGAGAGTTTACCAGTACAATGATGCACTTTAGATGATACAGCTTGTTTCTGCATACCACTTAGTACATGACCACATGAACGCAGCTCAGTCAGGAACTGAAAGCATGACAATAATGTACTCAGATTTCTCCTGATGTTCTAGTTTCTTGAGCATAAATATTTTACTCTGGTAACTGGAGACACTAAATGAGTTTCTTTTTTAAAAACCATGTTTAATTTAGAAGATTCTTATTTGTTTCTTTCCTGATCATTTGTGATGATCAATATTTTAAGAATTGTTTAATTCTCAGAAATAGTTTTGTGATAAATAGCTGTGCTAAAATGTAATTTTGTGAACATGTGTGAGCCTGCATAGTGTAATTTATTTTTCAGTAAAGGAGGTATTGAAAATATGTAAATGATCCTCGCAGTAGTTTTCTGTTTTATTTTCCTTTAAACATTTACAAACTTTATATGCCACAGAATATGTACATATTTTTCCTGCATTGAGTGAATATGGTAGCTCCTATGTTTGCTTGGGAGCAATTTGTCTTAGCAAGATGAAGTGGAGAACTGATACAATTACCCAAATCATTCAAACCAAAAGAGCACTCTGGCCCCAATCATTTATATACAGAATTTCAAATCAAAGAGTTTCTTTGGCTAGAATGATATGAACAATTGTCTCAGCACTCCATTATCACTGACTATAGATTTTTCAATCTGATTATGGGTTTAACATAGATGGAAGAAATAATAATATGCAATTGTGTTTGGAGAAGTTGACTCAGCACAATGTCTTTGTGCCCAGGATCCCTGGTACAGACACAATCTAAAGGTTAGCCATCCTTTGCAGATATGAGAACTCTTAAAGCCACTTGAGTACAATTTAGAATAGAGAAGTAGGACCTCCCTTCTTGCTTAGTTTGTCTCTTTAGAAGTCCTCTTTACTTCAATAAATTTTAAGTATTTTCTTTCTGAAGTGAGTAATGCTTCTCTGATGAGTGGAACACAACAATCAATGTAATTACAATGTCATTTTCATGATAAAGGTGAAAAATCTGACTTAATATAGTTTGGCATAAGGATATGATTATATCAAATCAGTAATTTATATTGACCTATTAGTTTATGTATAATAATGAACAAAAGCAAACTATTCAGGCAAAGATAACTGGTATTTTTGGTAATGGTACAAAAGGTTTAAAAACAATCATTCAAAATAAATACCTTCTAATTACTTTTGACACCAGCTTTTTCTTTGGGAAATTTCTTGGATCTGCCTTGAAAAATGAAGTTGAACGTCTGACTGATAGAACTCTTAGTTTTTAGGGCTTTTCTACTTTGTCAGTAAAGAAAATAAACAAATCCTCAATATATTCAAAGAAACATCTGAAGTGCCAATAGTTTTCTTTGTATTTGTCAGTAATTGCAGGTATTTTGTTAGGTCTAAAATGTACCCCATCAATGAAGCATTCAGTAATTGGTGGTGTGTGCTAGTGTGTTACAGTTGATTCTCAGTCTTTTCAAATTTGAAACTTATGACTAAGCACTGAGACTAGTAAGAAAAAGGTGAGGGTTTTGTCAATTTCTAGTTCATTAGTTTCTGTTCATCAGTCTGTCTCCCAAACAATGCAATAGATATAACATCTGGCATAAGCTTAAATCTCTCCTAAATTCTAAATTAGCTTAGGAAACTATTGATGAATATTAAAATTAACAAGAAAACATAGATAAACAACAGTATTATCCAAGCACCCAGTCTCTTCTTTAATACTGTCATTCACAACAGATCATGATCAACCCTGAATTATGTAAGGTGTGACTTATGTCAGGTGTTTCTTTTTTAAAAAAAGTTTATTATGAAAATGTTGTATGGAGGGGTTATAGTTACATGAGTAAGGCAACGTAGATTACTTGTCGATCATTGTTACCCCTTCCCTTTTTTGTTGTCCCACTATCCCTTCCCTCCCCTACCTCCCACACTCCTATTCTCCCTCCCTGCTTTGCCTCCCGAAGTTGTAAAATTTGTTTCCCATATACTGTCTAGTAGGTAACTTCATTTCAATGGGTCATCCTGTGTCCTTGTTTCAGTATTTTGTTATTTCACTTCCTCTGCCCAGATTAGACATACATGTATACAAGATGCAGGGTATCAAAACTGAGTACAGTGTTTTTGTTTTGTTTGTTTTGTTTTTGGTCGTGGGGTTTGAACTCTGGGCCTGGATGCTGTCTCTGAGCTCTTCAGCTCAAGGTGAGTACTCAACCACTTGAATCACAGAACCACTTCTAGTTTTCTGGTGATTAATTGCAGATAAGAGTCTCATGGACTTTCCTGTCCTGGCTGGCTTTGAACCATGA
Source organism: Dipodomys spectabilis (assembly GCF_019054845.1). Classification (NCBI taxonomy): domain Eukaryota; kingdom Metazoa; phylum Chordata; class Mammalia; order Rodentia; family Heteromyidae; genus Dipodomys; species Dipodomys spectabilis. Next base: position 16,995,342 of record NW_024870709.1, read on the forward strand.
TCCTCAGATCTCAGCTTCCTGAGTAGCTAAGATTACAGGCCTGAGCCACTAGCACCCAGCTTGTCAGGTGTTTGTAAGGTGAACTCAGGTGATTGCATAAGTGAGCAAACTCAGGAGAGATGATGTTATTTTGTAACAACTCTTCTTATATTAAAATAAACTTTTTGAAAAAAATACTACTTATGAAAACTACGCATACATAGACACATATACTGAAACCTCATTTATTAGTCAGTAACTGAAGTAACTGCATTTAGGGAGTTACTTTTTAATTAATTTATTTTATTCTCATTATAGAGGTGATATACAGAGTGATTACAATTACATGGATCAGATAATGAGTACATTTCCTTTTGTACAGTGTCTTCTCTTCCCTCATTCTCTCTGTCTCTCCTTCCCTTCTCCACCCATGAGTTGTATACTTCACTCTCATCAGTGTCCAGGGAACTACATTGATGAACTTTTCATCCTTTTTTCCTCTAGTTCTGTGCCTTACTCATACCCTCCCAAATATATATGCATGGGACAGGATACGATAAGGACATCTGCACATTCATGGTCTTTGCTGCAATATTCACAGTAGACAAGATATAGAAAAACTCATCTATTGTGGGACCTCTGGGCCCACAATAGATGAGTAGATCCAAAAACACATGGTACATATACACAATGGAATTTTACACAGTTATTAGAAAGAATAAGATAATGTCATTTGCAAGGAAATGGATGGAACTAGTATAAGACATGTTAAGTGAGGTAAGCCAAGCTTGAAGGACAAAAAAATACATGTTCTTTTTTATATGCAGAAGCTAGATCTAAAATGCATTGGGGTATGACCAATTATAGTGGATTCTACATATACACAGTGAGACCAAAAGAGGATACTCTGAGGAGTAAAGTAACTCCTTGCATCTTATATGGACATATTATGGTGGTTGGGATCATATTTGCCTATAATCCTAGCACTCAGGATGATTCAAAATGCAAGATCGTCATGGGTTTAGTAGTAAAACTGTCTCAAAAATATGCTAAATATTTTTGGATTTGTTTTCCCAAGATTACTGATAGATGCTTTTAAATTTGATCTCCATTATTAAATTTTCTCCATTACTCTTTTAAAACTTCATTTAAACAATCATCACAATGATAAATCCAGAACTGATTAGTATTTGTTGATCTTTGTTGTGCTAAATACCACCAACAGAGCTGATTTCATTCATTATGATGCTCTCACCAAATCTTGCATTGGAGAGATAAACACAGACACACACTAATACACAGTAGTTATACCATATGGCCACAGTAATCACAAATAGCCTCAAGAGCATTGATTGCTATAGTAAAATAATTAGGAAACTGCACTTTGAGTAGTAACATGTATTAAATAACACTCGAATTTTATGTTTAATGTGATTTAACATTTGATATGTTTGATAATGAATTCATCCAAAATACTGAAATCTTAAATAGTTGGCTCTGGCAAGACTATCAGAGTCATTATCAATATCAAAGTCATTATCTATATCCCAATGGAATACAATGTATTCTAACTTTGCCAAGAATTTTTCTTACATTTTATTTAACCTCATGTTGTGATGAATTTTCTTAGTGCCAAGCATCATCATAATTCAGAACATGCTAAGTATTCACTGGTAGATATTGCTCCAATGGCTTTTAGTTTAATAAAAACTTATCTATCTACATTATAACAACAGTTCAAAGTCCACATGAGTTTAAAATATATGATTACAACTAAATATTTTCAGAATTTTATTATTTTAAATCATTACAATAAAGTGGTTATTTTAGCTAAGATATGTACATTTATTGCTTTCAAAGAGATATTAAAAATAACTGTCTTCATAATATCTATAGATAATTTCCCTATAGTAACTGTTTATTATTTATATTATTTACATGGTAATTATACAATGTAATGAGTTTTGTTAGATGGAAGCATTTAAACTATAAGGACTGAGAAGAAAATTTTTAAAGTAGAATATATCCCATAGAGCACTTGGAAACTTTAAATGGGAAGAGTTATTCCTATTTATAGCTTTCGGTTTTGCCAGACTAATTTCCTTGTATCATGTAATAAATATATATTTTGCCAACCTCTTTTCTCTGCCCTGCAGTATTAAGTCTGAAGAGACTTTATTATTCATTCACATGTTCTAAGGTAGCTGTTTCTACCTTAATAGAGCCAAAATTGTCAACTTTTCAAACAGTAACTTGTTTTCTATGCCCTAAGGTTCGAAAGAAAATAGTGTCATAATGGAAAATAGTAAGCTGACTTTCTGAATGCATAAATGTCTCCATTCTTTATCAGACTATGCTGTGCTGCCTGGCTGTGGGTGGTAAGATGGCCTTCTAACAATAGGGAGTGGAGTTTGTGGATAAATATGGCACAAATGACCATATTTGCTATTTCCCATGGGATTATTTTGAGCCTCAATTATTTTGAGCTCTGCAATCTTGGAGACTCTACTCTCCTGGATTTTTTAAAATTTTAAATAAGAGTAAATACATTTAAATGTTACACAAGTGAAGAGAAATGGTGTTGCAACTTTTCAATTCAAAGTATTTAGTGCCGCTTCCCACTATCAATATTAGTTATAGTGTAGATGATAAATGGATTCAAACTATGAGAGAAAGTTTGACAGGCAAGTACTTTTTTAAATGAACAGCATACCTTATGCTGCTAATACTATAAGCTAAAAACTACATTAGGGGATTATCAGGTTACATAATTCCTATTCATCAATATATTTTTTTTCTGCATAACCCTTCCTCATGGCAGAAAAGGAAAAAAATGTGATTTTTATAAAGGATCTTGATAAACAGAGTCAAATATTTTATTGTCTCTGCATAAGGTTTAAAAACAGTTGATTACATTTAATTAAAAGAGATGTATATGAACAGATCCCTGGCATTTCATGTGAACTTGTGATCTGTTTTTAATGACATTCCATTGAATGATCAGTAATTCTATTATGTTTTTCTATTATAGCCCAAATAGGCGAGATTCAATATTGGATCAATGAATGAACATTGCTATTCTATTTAAGCATATAACAAGATCCATTCAAAATTCTAACTAAAGCTTTGTATTTTTATAATAACAGCAGTGCTATATTAGAAAAAATTAATACTCAAATCATGTACATAGCAATGGAACATTATAACTAAATATAACATTATAACACTATAACTAAATACAAATAATACACTTAAAGAAATTTGTGAGCTGTTGTTATCTTGGCAAAGAGTTTTGAATGCATTGCAAATGTGTTACTTTATAGTAAAAGGAGATTTGAGAGTTATCATTAAATAACTTTTAAGCAATGACAATATTTTCTATATAATGGGATTGTGACTTCTCACCTCCACATAAAACTCCCATTTGTAAAGTAAGGTATAATATTGGGACAAAACCTGCAATTACATTCATAAAATGATTCACTATTATTTTTCTGTCTTGTGTTTGCTAAACAAGTATTCTACAACTTAATCCATACTTTTAGTCTGATAATTAATCTTGTATACCAAGTCACAGCCACAGTTTCTAAAGCATTCTATTTAAAACCCTTAAAAATAACAATAGAAAAAATAACAAAACCAAGGGTTTTTTTTTGAGTGTTAAGGCTATTATGAACAAAATAATTACATCTTACCCACCTCCCATTTAGTCTTTGGCAACAATGTTTCAATGTTCTTTAAAAAAGCTTGTGTGATTTCAGATCCTTCATCATGAACCTTCCCATAAACACAACAAACAGAATAAACTCAATACCTGATCCTTAGTGGGTTAGGGGGAAATACAGGGTTCGCTGTATATTCAAGTAGAATATATATTTTTTGATAAAACACCTCCACACAAATTTATAAACACAGATAAAGTTGCCTAAGAACTCAATCCTTGCATATACCCCTCTTTCAAACATGACTTGTATGAAAGCATTTAAATAAAGCATAAGTTTTTCAGTAATATGTGCAGAGAATAGTTAATATGAATGGTCATAGGCATGCATGACCTATGGATTCAAATTCCCATAATGCTTTTCAGTTTTCCATTGTAAAGTGGGGAAAGTTAATTTTTGTTACCCTTTCATGTTTGTTGTTACACAATTACTCTGATTAAAACACCATATGAATCTTTGGAAAAAACAGTATGTAGCTTAAAGTCAATGTCATCTATACAGAGGAATGACTAGCATTTGGTCTTGAGAAAAGTGGCTTTCTTAGTAGAAAATACGTTAGAGTACTTCATATTTAGATTTGAATTTTGCTGTACTTTAAGACAATATATAAATTGTTTCATTATAATTGTATATTTGTCTGTATTTAAAACATTTATTTCCAGAGATGAATAGAGTATTACTGTACTCATCAATGACAATTTTTATGAGATAATTTTTCACTATAATGACTTCATATATTTTTGAACACAGAAATATGACTCAATACGTTGTTGGAATTAGGACACGCCAAGAAAGAAAGTTAGAGTGTGATTTTGTCATAAATTTTCAACCTGAAGCCCTTTCCAACAACTCTCCAATGTGTCACTTAAACAAAATTCGAGACAAGAGAATATTAAGTGAGTTGCTTGTGGTCAGAGGGTTTTTAACGGCAGAACTTAAATAGAGCTTCCTTCTTTTTTGCTTCATTCTGATGTGGACCAGCTGTCCAAATCTGAATAGTTCATATATCAATTTAATTAGTCTTTGTTTGTTCAGTTAAACGAACCTAAATCTGGAAAAATGGCAAAGGAATTTCAGAGTCTTATTTCACCAAAGGTAAAATAAAAATAAAATAAAATTAATCTAATTTGGTAGATTCAAGGGAGAACTCAAGTAGTGTAATTCCTTTGAAAAAAATATTGATACAAAAAGCAGGACACCGGAATCAGAAGGCTTAAATAAGGACACAGGTTGACCCATTGTAATAATGAGATGAACTTTACAATTTCATGGGGAGGTGAGGAAGGAGAGGTTGGGGAGGTAGGGAGGAAAGGATGGTAGGGGTAAAACAAAGGAGGTGGTAACAATTCTTGATAGGAAATGTACTCATGTACTCTACTCATGTAACTGCTAGCCTTCTGTACAGTATTTTTACAATAAAAGTATATATTAAAAAAAAAACAAAGTTGAAGTTAAAGAAAAACCAGGATGCTGGTACTTGAAAGGGGTGAGGTGGGGTCTAGAGGAAAGGGGTACACTAATGAAGAAGGAAGAGGGAGATAATGCACTCAAGAATCCAATGTATATCCTTCAAATATAGAAGAGTGAGAGAAAAGGTGAGTAGGGGAGGTATAAATGAGATTATTGAAGGGGGTGAAATTGGTCAAGATGCATAACATGTGTAATCACTTTGTCCTTTGTACAACTATGTAACCATAATAACAGAAATATCTAAAAATAAATCTTTAAAAAAAGTTAAAAGGAAACTATATTCTAATGATAATCCTACAATAGAATATGTTAAATTATTACAAAACAACAGAAATACAATGACATTATCTGTGTATAGCATTATTTATAATATTTTACAACATATTTTTATTTGTGTCATATATCTGAACCAACAACCACTCCAACATCTGCCTCCATTAGAATATTTAACATTTGAGAACAGTTGTACTAACTTACCATGTCTCTTGACCACCCAAGAAAATTAGGCATTGCCTATATTTTGAAAGTAAAAAAGAGTTTGTTTTGAATCCAAGGTCACAGAGCTAAAGAAAGCCCATAGAGATGACAGGATGCAAGCAAAAGTATAATATTCTTCTAGACTCTGAAAACAATAACTCAAAAACAATAAAAATTACCAAATCATAGACTTCATTTTAAAATCAGTTTTAAAATGAGATAAAATACAACATGGAAAAGGAAGAATGGATAGTACAACCTTGCTAATAAAGCAAATTGTATTCTTATTTTCTTAGCAAACATAAGACTATGTTGGGGGGGGGGGGCTGGGAATGGATGGTAAGAGGAAACAAAGGAAAAAAAAATCTTTGATGCATGCCATTGTTTAGAAAATAAGCAGCTGTTTATATGCTTCTATTTAAACAAATGTCTATAAAAGTATTTTTTTTCTCAAACTACAGACAAGAATGAGGAAAATATTAAGTTCAGAAATTTAAATTTATTTTATATAAATAAATAAATAGTGATACAAATAACATTTGATGTTTTCAGGGTCTCAGCACTGAAAAGAACAGCTGAAAATCTAATAATTATCATCTAGTTTACTTTTCAGATTTATGCTTATAATTACTGTTTTATATCAATTTACTAGTTCACAGTTTCCTATTATTTAGCAAAAATTTCTAATGAAGGTTTTCTTCCTTTCCATGTAGAAATAATTACAAACCCTTGACTATTACCCAGGCCCATCGGTGATTACACAAACATATATCAACTATATATTTTCTCACCTTCCTAGTAGCTAGTACATTCTAATAGGGGAAAATAGACACACACATACTTTCTTGCTAATATATATTTGCTAATCAACTAGTGAAATAGTTTTTAATGAAGTATTTTGAATGGTATAAAATAACAGCAATAAACTATTTTGCAAAGGTATAAATGAATTTCCAAGTGATTGAGAGATGGTAGAAAAAGAATGTCTCATTAAGGTAATTTTGACTGGAATTCCAAAGGAAGCAAGAGAGCAAGACCCATTTGGAAACCTGTAGGAGGTGTGAATTGGCCAGTGTTCATGGTGACATTGTGTGTGCTCTGTCCAGGAAGCTGTCAAGAGGTGAGTTTGATTGGATCTGAGTTGTAAGGATAAATCAGTATTAGTAAAACTGCACAAAATAACATGGGGTAGGTGGGATGTGTTCTCTCAGGAGTAAAATGTTTGCCTTACATGAATGTATGAAGTACATTATTTTAATCTCCACAACCAGAAAGAAAAAAGAAAGGAGGAATAGAAGGAAGAGAAAGAAAGAAGGAAGGAAGGGGGAGGAATTAAGAAAGGAAAAGATTTTATGAAAGGTATGAAACAAAGAAAGTGGAGGATGAGAGAAGAAAGGAAGGAAGGAAAATAATACCAGCAAAGAAATCAATTATGAGAGAAAGAAAAGAAAGAAAGAAGGAAAGAAAGAAAGAACAAAAGAAAGGAAAAAAGATAAAAAGAAAGGAAAAAGAAGGACAGAAATAAAGAAGAGGAAAAGGGGAAGAAAGAATCAGAGATGAAGTAAAAAAAAAGCAAGAAAAGAGAAAAGAGAGGGACAGAAAAATAGAGGAAGGAAGGGAAGAAAAAGGAAGGAAGAAGCAGAGGAAGAAAGGAGGATTGAATAGAAGAAAGGAAACAGAAAAGAAGGAGAAAAGGAAAGAAGAATGAAAAGGAGGAAGGAAGAAGGAAGAAAGATAGGAAGGAATGAAGGACACAAAGAAGGAAGGAAGAAATGTTATTCAAATATACATTAAATTACCTGATTTTGATTACTTAATTTTTGCATTAATATAGCTTGTGTTCTTAAATTTTTACAACTGAATGTTTTCTAAAACATTCTCTTCCCATGCATGTTTGCCATGTTTGTTTTCTTAGATAGTAAAGATTGCAAAATATTTTAGTTTTCCTTGTTGAAACAGACATTATATAAATAATAAATTAATATAAAATTTATCCTCATTTTAAAGCTTGAAAGCTATTTTGCTTTTTGAATTTATAATATACAGGCAACATTTTGACAAATAACACTTATTATCAAGAACCTCAAGGTCATTATATATGAGCAATAGTATTATATAAAAATGAGAATTATTATTAGTACTTTTAATAATATACATTTATGGTGTTAAGCAGTGATCCATGTACTAGCATTTCTCTTAAGCAGTCAAAGCAGATCACTATTTTTAAAGTGAAAAACAAATCCAAGGTATATATGATACATTACTATCTCACAAGACAATATTCAAGTTGGTATATGTGTGTGTATCACTATATATATATATATATATATACACACACACACACACACACACACACAATCAAAACACATGCATAATTATTTGACCTTGATTTTTTTTATTTGTTTCAAAATATTTTTGTTCTTGGGCAACCGTAGGGAAGAAAGGAACTTTAAAATAAAGAAAAAGCATGAAAAACACATTGCATTATTAGTTGCTGATAAATATAATATTTGAGCAAAAATGGCAAGAGAAAGAATGTACAGCAACTGATGATTGTATTACAAAATAAACTTTAAGCACCAAGTAATAGAAGAAATCTTTACCTGTGTTATTTCATACTCCCTCTTGACACAGAAAGTCTAAATACATCCATTATGCACTAAGACAAGTGAATTTTCTAAAGCTGAAAAATGTGCTCAAGGTCACATAAGCAGCCAGTGGATTATATGGATGGTAATCTTCTCCCTCTAAATGGAGGCATATCCAAAACTCAGTTTTTATTTCCATTTTTCAAATAAGTCTATTAGATATATCATTATTTTTCTAAGCTATGTCACTCCTATCCTTTATAGACCAATCCATTATATTTTTATTCAAGTTTCTGTTTTAAATGAGTCAAGTTTCTCTCAGATATTTTGTTTTATATTATGCCTTATCGTGCAGCTGTCTCTGTAAAATGGCATACACATTTTGACATTTGACTTTTCTATTACTTTTCTTTTGCTTTTTAATGTTTTTTTTATTATAAAAATACTGTACAGAGGGGTAAGAGTTAAATGCGTAAGACAATGAGTACATTTTTTTTAATCGAGCATTCTTGTCTCCTCCTTTGTTTTCCCCCTACCATGCCTTCCCTCCCACCTCCTCAACTACTCCCGTCCCCACCCCGCCAAAGTTGTAAAGTTCATTTTCAACATTGTGTTTTGTACATTTCATTGTTACAATGGGTCAACCTGTGTCCTTATTTAAGCATTTTTTTTCCTTCTCCTCCCCAAATAAGAAAAATGTATATACAAGATGCAGGGCACCGGAATCAAATACAGTGAAAACAGGAGTTATACCATGGGGGAGGAATATACCAAAGAAAGAAAGAAACAAAAAATCACATAGTACATTATAAATATGTTAAAAAACAATGGCAAGAAAGAGGGGAAAAAAAGAAAAGAAAAAGAAAAACACTTGTGTCCCTATCTTGGGGTTCATTTCACTTAATGTCATCTTATATGGTAATATGTAGTTAGCTTCTGACTTTTTCTGCTTGTCTAGACATATACTAGTTATTGCAAATAAGGGAAACCAATATATTGCCCCATTTGTTTGGAAATGGAAAGACTTGGAAAAAAATATATAAAGTCATGTAAAAACCATTTTCTCGAGCCGGCACTACTCTAGGACATGTTAGTATTCTGAAACAAATGAAAATGAAGGCAGGTCCTTGAGTCCCCCCCTCCCCCCCCCTGCCCTGGTAACTGGATCATGAATAAAGTACCAGGTTTTTGTCTTTGCAGGGTAAAGTTGGAATCTGGCAAACTTTGCTTTGTGTTTTTTGTTGAGCTGGATTAGAGAAATTTTGACAACTAAGTGAATATTCGATCAAACACTAACTTGCTACTGATTATTGTACCAGGCAGTTCACAACAAGAATATTCTGGGTTCTCTTAGTGGCCTGAAATAAATTAGAGAGAAATCAATTTTTAGAAAACCCACCAAAAATCTAGAGTGTTAGATATATGGTGCAATTTCTTTTTTCCTCCCTAAGGAGCTCTTGGGAGTTTGTGATGATCCAACTTATTCTTCATTGAGCTGATTTGTGCTCAGTGTTAACCTCACCTAGTTCATGCACAGTCATTTTATATATAGTAGGTTCCACAATGCTCAAGTAAGTCCAGCTCTCAATATAGCTCAATATAGCACAAAGCTGAAAAAGGGGGCTATGGCTTTTCCTACCAGTGTTAAGATTGTGGGATTTGTATTGCCTGGATCTGTTCAGCTAACTTCTTCTTTTTTTTTTTTTTTGGTCGGTCATGGGGTTTGAACTCTGGGCTCGGGCGTTGTCCCTGTCCCTGCGCTCTTCAGCTCAAAGCAAGGGCTCTACAGCTTGAGCCATAGTGTCACTTCCAGTGTTCTAGTGGTTTATCGGAGATAAGAGTCTCGCGGGCTTTCCTCCCCTGGCTGGCTTTGAACCATGATCATCAGATCTCAGCCTCCTGAGAAGCTAAGATTACAGGCATGAGCCACTAGTGGTCAGCTCAGCTAACTTCTTGATAACTAATGAATAACTTGAGTGTTGAACAGTTGAACTGGTGTATTTATGCCTATCGTGATAAGAAAAGTATAAAACCTACAATTACCATTTATCTGAGATTATTTTACATTTGGAGAAAATTTAATATATGTAAACATGGAATATTGTAAAGGAAAAAAATAGCAGTTGACAATAATATACCAAAAATTAAACTGAAAAAAGCTATTCCATTTTGAATATTTGATAGAACAATGTGCTTCTGTTTGAGATACTTTTCTAGGGAAGGGATTGTAGGAGTAAAACAAAGGAGGAGGCAACAATGCTCAATAGGAAATGTACTCATTACCTTGCTCAGGTAACTGTAACCCCTCTGTACAGCATTTTTACAACAAAAAACATACAAAAAGGTAAATATTTTTTTCTCTAGCAAAATTTAAAACTGTACCAGATTTCAAGAAAATTGTATCAGTTTCATGTCATACCTCTGAAAATTCTTGACACTGGAAACACAAATAATTGAAAATTCAAAATTAAGAAATGGCACAAAAAATATGCTAAACAGCATGATAAGAATATAAAACAAAGTAACAATTACTAGAAGGAGGGCAGTGTGCTTAAGGAGGCCAGAATTCTGCATGAAAACTTCTAGAGATATTATTCATGGCATCCAACTCCATTACTCTTGAGAGAAGGTGCAATTTGGTGTTTCTTCTTGATTCTTTTGCAATGAGCTGAAAGATGCACACACAAGAACTACCAATGTAGATTTGGGAAAAGCACAAATCTTTGCCTCCCAGCAGTATCTAAAATTTCAGGGTGCAGATTTCTGTGCAATTACAGTCTATTTCTGGATTTCAAGTACAGAGCATGGGGGAGAGGTAGGCTAAATAAACATGAGAATAAAGAAGAAAACAGAAATTAACCAAAGGTACCTTTGGTCATGGTCAAATTTGAAATAAGTTAGAAAATATGAACTTTTCAATTTCTCATTAGCACCTTCTGAGTTACTGCTTGTAAAAGAAGAGAAAAATATATATACTGATAAGAAAAGGAACAACACTAAATACCATGCATATCTTCTCTTAGATAAGTATCAGTAGATTTCCTGAAAAGTAGATCAAAAGCTCATAACAATGAAAAATACAACATCTGTGTGCCAGTGGCTCACATCTGTAATCCTATCTACTCTGGCGGCTGAGATCTGGCATAGTCTCTCTATGCCAGCAAGACAAGTAAGTTTGTAAGATTATTTTTTTCTTCATTACCTGTAGTGCATTTTTAAAACAAAATTTTATTTTATTTTATTGTAAAGGTGATGTACAGAGGATTTGCAATTATGTAAGTAAGACTATAAATACATTCATTGTGGAACATTGTTACCCACCCCCCATCCTCCCCCAAGTTGTATCTCTAATTAACCATCAGAAAACTGGAAGTGACACTGTGGCTCAAAGAGGTAGAGCACTAATTTTGTGCAACAAAGCTCAGAGAAAGCACCCAGCCCTTCGGTTTAAGCCCCAAGATGTGTGTGTGTGTGTGTGTGTGTGTGTGTGTGTACATACATACATAAAAGAAAAGAGAAAAGAGCAAAGGGACACAGAAAGTCCAACAGTAATCAATACAAGTGTAAAGTGTAGGCAGAGAATGAAATGAAACCAAGAACATTGAAAATAAGGATGATTTTATGAAAAAATTTTCCTAAAAGACATTAGAATATTTACCAAGTACTCAGATGAAAACCAGAAAAATACAAGAACAAAGTAACATAAGTAGAAGATAAATAGAAGATGAGAAAAATGTAAACATCCTAAAAGTTTTAGAAGAGATAACTGAAGTGCAAATATTTATTTTGTGAACTTCATTAGGGATACATATATTTTAGTAAGATTAGAAATATATTTCCCTTCAAATGAAAATCCCATGAATTTAATTTAGGATTACATATAAAATAATCAATATATTTTAAATGTAGAAACATTTAAGTATTTTATTTGCTAAAACATTTTGAAAATTTGTTTCCACATATTGCAAAGGCAAATATTACCCAAAGTTGAATATAAGAAAAAAGTGATATGAAATACAAAAATATCTCCAGAAAAATTAAATAAATAAAAAAATAAATAAATGGAAACATTCAGTTCACCATTGCATATCTACACATTCAAGTATCTATATATTTGATGTTGAATGTATGAAAATACTTAAAACACAAATATTTGGAATTGTAACTTCAGGTAAATGAAAAATCAAATGAACTAAAAAAAAACACAGCATACTTTCAGTAGTAAAATCAATATTACTGCATTTCTATATAAGATAAAATTATCATTGAAGGGTTGAAGAGAAATATGAGGTAGGAAATGTTTCCAGGGCTAGATGTTTGGCTCAAATGCTTTTGCGGGAAGCTCTTGAGTTCAAACCTTGGTACCATTAGAACAAAATGAAACAAAACAACAAACAAACAAACAACAACAACAAAATAAAACAATGGTTCTAAATAAAATTAGTCATTAAAAACCAAAGTTAGCCATGCCCGGGTGGCTCACGCCTATAATCCTAGCTACTCAGGAATCTGTGATTTGAGGATTACAGTTCACAGCTATCCTGGGTAGGAAAGTCTGTGAAACTCTTACCTACAATAAACTTCCAGAAAACCAGAAGCGGCGCTGTAGCTCAAGTGGTAGAACACTAGCCTTGAGCTGAAAAGCTGAGGAACAGTGCTGGATCCCAAAGTTCAAGCCCAGACTGACAAAAAAAAAAAAAAGCATAAATTATATGTAAATTTAAACGTTGTTCAAGTTTTAGCTTGATTAATGTTAAGATGTTTGTTAGTCAACTGAATGATATATTTTTGAATGATATATTTCAAAGGCCAATTTACAAATTACATTGGTGATGACTGCTTTTTGATCACAAGGCACAGAGCAAACAAATGTAGCAAAGTAAAATATTGTAGAAAAAGTGTTAATTGTTCATATATATACATGCAACTTAAATATTCTAGTATACTTTTGATGAATTCACTAAAGAGGTTTAATGTTAATCATAATGCATCAAATTATAATTTGACTTCTAAATCTACCTAAAAATAAATCAACAAGACTTTCCAGGATGTTTGAGTAGCTGCAGATTTTCTATGTCATACATAACATGTCTAAAAGCTTTCTCTCATTATGCAAAAAGTCATGAATAATCAGGTCAAGGCAGTATGCAGAGAGAATTGTCAGAGTGTGAAACTCAGGAAAGGCCTATGAGGCACAAGCTATACACCTGTTTGTTCACTTCTCACTTTAAATGGTTTGTCATTCTGTTTATAAAATCTCATTACCCTGAGAGTTCTGAATGAATCAAAGAAAGTTGCCTAAAATATGTCTTACTCAGAGCTAAGGAGTATTGATCAAAATAAATCCATCAAAATCAATATTCCTTGAGGTGTTACGGTTTGTGTATGTATAAATGTGAAGTATATATGAAAATTTACATCTAAATTTATACTTTTTAAATATGCAAAGTTTAATATGGGTAGAGTAAAATTATGAAGTATTGACAACTGTTAGTGAGAACAATCTATCAACTGTAAAGAAATTTTAGACATTGTTATATAATTTTATATTTTATTTTACAATATATAATAGAACCTGCACTTCTGTAAATATCTTTAAATTGAATTATATATTCCTTAGATTACAGCCAAATCAAATAGGATTTGTTTGAATTTGTAAATGATTAATAATGGAAAATTTTTTATGATTTTACCCTAGAATACAATGTTTTCTTTTTATTGTGTTAATGAGAAAATAACAAGTTAATGCTTAAATACATAGGATGTGTGTACATGTATGTATAATTTCTTCCAAATTTTCACAAAACTTGATGGTACATTGCCATATTTATACATTTATCTATATTTATGCATATTAGAGTTAAATTTTATAAGCATCACATAGTGATTTTTCAAAATGTTTTACAAAGTTTTCTGCTTTATATTTTTACATTGTGTTTGAGTTTAACATTTCATATTGAAACAAAAATGTAATGCATTTTTCAAACCCTACTGTTTTCTAGAATCAAATCTCTAGCTTGATTTTTTTGCTGGTTATTTGGAGATAAAGCCTCATAGACCTTTTTGTCAATGTTGGCTTTAAATCATAATCCTCTGGATCTCAGAACTCCTGAAGACCTTGGATTATAAGTATGAGTCACTGGTGCCTGGGTAATGTTTTATCTTAACAGAGAAATATCATTGTTTAACTTGTTAAATAATAATAATGAAAATTCAGCTGACTTCTTCCAATTCTGTTCTGAAAAATCCATATTCAAAAATTAGCTCATCAATCCTGTCCATCAGTCCCATGGTATCAAAGCAATAGAGTTATAATTTGTAGTATTTATTACATTTATGCATGGACATTATTCTTTTAAGTATTTGCTATTCATCATTAGAAAATTGGGAACTATTTTACTTTTAGTCATTTCATAATGTGATGACATGAAGTATTGAAATTACTTCTGTCACTCTTTTGCAGAAAATTGATTCTATATAACAGGTAAGTCAACATTCCTAGATTTGAAATCTAGAATCAGCTATCTATTAGTCATAGGATCTTGATGAATCACATAAACCTACATAATCACATAAACCCAATTATTCTTACATTAAAGATGGGTTCTGTCTTTCTTACAAAAAAAAACAAAACACTGTAAGACTGGAAAACCACAAGCAGAGACATTACGTGAATGACAAGGACTAGCTGAGTTGGGACAGGGAGAAGTAGAGAAGTCTTTCATGGATGATCGGATAAATAAAATGTGATATATCTACACAGTGGAATTTTACTCATCTATTAAAAGAATTACATTGTACTCTTTGTAAAAAATGGGGGGGGGGAGGTAAATGAAGTCAATCAGTCCCAGAGAGACAAAGGGTGCTTGTCTCCCCTTGTAGGAGAAAGCTGCATTTAGCTTATGATGTTGTAAGTAAATACATTGGGTGGGATGCAACAGTAGACAAGTGTACATTCTGGGGCGATCTCAAAGTGAGTAATTCCTTAGAAAGGCAAAGTCAAACTTCAAAAAAATAAACACTATAAAGCAAATACTTGAAATGAGTAGGTTGGGTCAAGGGGCATGGGGGATGATATTCCAGTGGTTCACACATCAGTAACTGTGCATCATTAGTTGGCTGTTTCGGCTAGGTCCAAAACTTCACCTGTTCTTCACCACAAGCTCTCCTTAATAAACTTACACAAGGTCTATTCCTCAAAGAGGAGGGGGGGGGGGGGAAACACAGTCCAGAATTCAATGTAAATCCTACAACATTAAGAAATCAGAGGGAAGGGATAGGTAGGGAAGGGATGAGTGAAAATATTGAATGAGATCAAGATGCATTGTATTTAAAAACTGCTTTGTTAAATGTCAAATCCATTGAACAACTACTTAAAGATAATTTTTAAAAATCATATTTTAAATGTCCTATATTTAGAACTATCAGGAACCATTATTATTATTATTATTATTATTATTGTAAAATATAATTTTCTCTGTGAATTTTTAGGCATGATTTGCTTTAGGTTATTTTTGTGTATTTTTTAATATACATAGGTTTGCAAAGATACTATGCACAATGATATTAGCCCATTTAAGCTTATTAAAGTGTATAATTGTTGTTGTTAAATTGATTAATATTTTCAAATTAGGTAAAATACAATTTTCCTGCTGGCCTATATGTAGCAGATGCATAATTTGTAATATATTGGATTACATGCATATTTTAAGTAATTGCATGATGACAAATGGAAAGTTAGGTAGGCTGTACCTGATTTGCATGCATGCATGCCATATTCAAAGATAAGATTCAGATGCAAATTTTCCTATTACAGTTTAGGTGTCTATTTCTTTGAAGATACCTTAATTAGAGTTAGTTTTATTTCCTCCAGTATTTTTGCTTTAAATTCTGGTGATTTGTATGTTATTATGGCTAATTTCCCAGAGATACATTAAATTGAGTTGAATATTTCTTGAATATTTCTTGGTTTCTTTTTAATTAAACAAGCCTCCTTAACATACCAATACTACAAGAGATAAATATAGACCTTACACTGTTTTTTTTCTTTCTGATGGGAGGAAGTATTAGATTTTACATTTTATCTCTTGGGCCATTTCTTACTATGTGTCACACATGTTGCTAAGCACCCAGGCTACTAATCCAGTGTTCTGATCTGAAATACCTTTGTTAAGAGCCTCACTATTTTGCCAGTGAAAGAAATAAAATTCACAAAAATGACACAAGGAGCATATCCCAAAATGACATGCTTAAATGTAAACATACACAAAAGTGATATACTTAATTTTAAAATTATTTTAAGATATGCTTACATTTAAACATTTAGTTACTCATTAGTGCTAGGAAGATGTTTTGAGTGTAGGCCAAGTTCCATTCAAATCATGGCATGCTGTCTCCGGGTTCCTAATTATGGTGGGTAAAGTCTATAGACTGTTTTCTTTTAATTCCACTAAATCTCTATGGAATTTCTTGTTTAAATGAGGTTAGTGACAGGAATGTCAATGGGTTAATGAAAGGGAAAACAACTGCATTTCTGTGTCTCAGATTCACTTCAGACTTTAAACACTGCATGGCATTTGAGTCTAGAACTTGACTCTACTTACAATACACTACTAAGATAAGACATGTCAATTATCGGGTTAATTTGTTAATGTAGACAGCCAGTCAAGCCCCAACATGAACCTTCCTTAGTGTATATGATCCAACTTAACTGTGGACATAGTCTAAATTGATTTCTTAATTGTTAACTTTTCCTTCAGTTTGATTTCTACAGACTCTAGTTGGAAAAAAAAAATTGTAGGGAGTTCACTGGAATGCCTGATATGTATTCTTCTTTTCCTGAAGTCATTGTCTGGAGTTTTAAGGCTTTTTTTTTTTTTTTTTTTTTTTTTTTTTTTTTCTTTAAGTTTAATTGAGGTCTCATCTTACTGAGTAAAATATACTTCCTCCCAGTTTATTTTACATCTTCAAAGTTGATTACAGTGCTCATGTGTGTTATGCATCTAATAGAATTTATTGGAAAAACTAAGTAATAATAACTATGGAAACCTAACTATAATAAGTCAACTCACTTTTCTTTTTTTTTTTTTTTTTTTTTTTTTTTTTTTTTTTTTATTGTAAAGCTACTATACAGAGGGTCACAGTTACATGAGTGAGGTTATGAGTACACTTCCTCTTGAACATTGTTACCCCCTCCATTGTTTTCCCCCTACCATCCCCTCCCTCCCTCCCTTCCCCGAGGTTCTTTTTTTTTTTTTTTTTTTTTGATTGTGATTAAATGATTACATAATTTCAAAGTCACAAGTTCATTCTAACTTCCCTGGAGCAAATTGTCTACCACAGTCTGTAATATATAACAGTGTTCACATGTTATATACCATATTTGTGATCAGCAGCATGAGGATATTTAGTAGTGGTTCAACCAGATGAGCGGGAGTTCTTTGTTTCTTAAGTCCTGTTAGTTTTGTCGTATCACTAACCTTTTGGATTTAGCATCCACTTATGAGGGAGACCATGTACCGTTTGTCTCTTCGTTCTTGGCTTACCTCGCTCAACATGATTCCTTCTAGCTCCATCCATTTCCCTGCAAATGCCATTATTTTGTCATTTCTAATGGCTGCATAATATTCCATTGTGTATAGATACCACAATTTTTGGATCCATTCATCTGTGGTGGGGCACCTAGGTTGTTTCCATATCCTAGCTATTGCGAACAGTGCTGCAATAAACATGGAGGTGCACGTGTCCTTGTATATTGGTTCCTGTTGTTTAGGGTAGATGCCTAGAAGTGGTATGACTGGGTCGTAAGGGAGGTCAATCTTTAGCTTTCTAAGGACCCTCCAGACTGCTTTCCAAAGTGGTTGTATAAGTGTACATTCCCACCAGCAGTGTAATAGGGTTCCTCTTTCTCCACATCCCCTCCAGCATTTGTCGTTGGCTGATTTGTGGATGTGGGACATTCTGTCTGGGGTAAGGTGGTATCTCAGGGTTGTCTTTATTTGCATTTCCTTCACCACCAGGGATGATGAACATTTCCTCATGTGTTTCTTTGCCATTTTTATTTCTTCATTTGAGAAGTCCCTCTTTAGTTCCCTTGCCCATTTAGTAATTGGTTTGTTAGGTTTGGGAGGGATTAGTTTCTTGAGTTCCCTGTATATACAGGATGTTAACCCCTTGTCTGATATATTGCTGGTAAATATTTTTTCCCAATTAGTTGGTTGTCTTTCTAGCTTAGTTGCGATAGATTTAGCTGTGCAGAAGCTTTTTATTTTAAGGTAGTCCCATTTGTCGAGTCTCTCTCCAACTTGTTGTGACCCTGGGACTCTGTTCAGGAAGTTCCTTCCTGTGCCTATTAGTTCAAGTGTCTCTCCTACTCTGTCCTGCAGTAGTTTCAGAGATTCAGGTTTAATGTTAAGGTCTTTAATCCATTTTGAGTTGATGTTGGTGCATGGTGATAGGCTGGGGTCCACTTTTAGTTTTCTGCATGTGGCTGCCCAGTTTTCCCAGCACCAGCGGTTGAAGAGGCTGTGTTTCTTCCATTGTATGTCTTTGGCTCCTTTGTCGAATATCAGCTGGCTGTAGGCCTGTGGATTTATATCTGGATCTTCTATTCTGTTCCATTGGTCTTCGGGTCTGTTTTTGTGCCAGTACCATGCTGTCTTTGTGATTATAGCTCTGTAGTAGAGTTTGAAGTTCGGCATGGATAGCCCTCCCATATTGTCTTTATCCCCTAGAATTGTTTTGGCTATTCTAGGTCTTTTGTTGTTCCATATAAATTTTTGGACTGTTTTCTGTATTTCAGTGATGTACGTCATTGGGATTTTAATAGGAATTGCATTGAATTTGTATATTAATTTTGGAAGTATCACCATCTTTACTATATTAAGTCGGCCTATCCAGGAGCATGGGAGGTCTTTCCATTTCCTAGTGTCTTCTGCAATTTCTTTCTTTAACTTTTTATAGTTCTCATTAAATAGTTCTTTTACATCTTTGGTTAGGTTAATTCCTAAATATTTTATTTTTTGGGAGGTTATTGTGAATGGGGTTGCTCCCTTTATTTCCCTCTCTTCCTGTGCGTTATCAGTGTATAGGAAGGCAACTGATTTTTGTGGGTTTATTTTGTATCCTGCTATTTTGCCGAAGTGACTTATGATTTCTAAAAGTTTGGGGATGGAGTTTTTGGGATCGTGGAGGTATAGTATCATGTCGTCTGCAAAAAGGGATAGTTTCACTTCTTCTTTCCCTATGCGGATCCCTTTAATGTCTTTTTCTTGCCTTATTGCCCTGGCTAAGGGTTCTAGGACTATGTTGAAGAGGAGTGGAGACAGTGGACATCCTTGCCTTGTTCCTGTTTTTAGGAGGATTGGTTGTAGCTTTTCCCCATTAAGTATAATATTGGCTATTGGTCTGTCATAAATGGCTTTTATTGTTTTTAGAAATGTTCCTTCTATTCCTATTTTCTCCAGAGCTTTTAGCATGAATGAATGTTGAATTTTATCAAAGGCCTTTTCTGCATCTGTGGCGATAATCATGTGATTCTTGACCTTGGCTCTGTTGATATGCTGGATTACATTTATTGACTTACGTATGTTAAACCATCCCTGTGTCTCTGGGATGAAGCCTACCTGATCATAGTGTATTATTTTTTTTATGTGTTTCTGGATTCTGTTAGCTAGAATCTTGTTAAGGATCTTTGCATCTGTGTTCATCAAGGAGATTGGCCTGTAATTCTCCTTTTTGGTTGGGTCTTTGCCTGGTTTGGGGATGAGTGTGATATTGGCTTCGTAGAATGAGTTTGGGATAGCTCCCTCCTTCTCTGTTTCTCTGAAGAGCTTGAGGAGTATGGGTATTAGTTCTTCTTTAAAGGTCTTATAGAATTCTGCTGTGAATCCATCTGGTCCTGGGCTTTTTTTTGTTGGAAGACTTTTGATAGCTTCCTGTATCTCATTATAGGATATTGGCTTATTTAATTGGTTAACTTCTTCTTTGCTCAGTTTGGGTAACTTGTATTTCTCTAAAAATGCATCCATTTCCGCCAGATTTTCTTCCTTTAGAGAGTATAGCTTTTGAAAGTAGTCTGTTAGAATTGTTTGGATATCTTGGGTACGTGTTGTGATGTTTCCCGTGGCGTCCCTAATCCTATTAATATGGGTTTCCTCTCTTCTTTTTTTAATTAATCTTGCCAACGGGCCATCAATTTTGTTTATTTTTTCAAAGAACCAGCTTTTTGTTTGGTTTATTTTGGTTATAGTTTTCTGATTTTCTAATTGGTTAATCTCTGCTCTCAATTTGGTTATCTGGCTTCGTCTAGTAGCTTTAGGTCCCATTTTTTCTTGTTTTTCTAGCTGTTTTAGTTGCAACATGAGATTATTTACTTGGTCTGTCTCCATAATCTTGATGTGGGCACTGAGGGCAATAAATTTGCCCCTCAGGACTGCTTTTGCTGTGTCCCACAAGTTTCTTTGTGAGGTGTTTTCATTTTCATTGAGTTCTAGGAAATGCTTTATTTCTTCTCTGATCTCTTCTGTTACCCAGGCCTTGTTAAGGAGTGTGCTGTTCAATTTCCATGTATTAGAGAAATTTCTGCGGTATGCTTTGTTATTGAGAGCTAGCTTGATTCCACTGTGGTCAGATAGGATACAGGGGATTATGTCGATCCCTTTGTATTTGCTTAAGTTCCTTGAATGAACTATGATATGGTCTATTTTGGAGAAAGTTCCATGAGCTGCTGAGAAGAATGTGTACTGTGTTGTTTTAGGGTGAAATACTCGGTAGATGTCAGTTAATTCCGCTTGAAGTATGGCCTCACTTAATTCGGTAGCTTCTTTGCCAATCCTCTGGTTGGTAGACCTGTCCTTTGGTGAGAGTGGCGTGTTAAAGTCTCCTAGTATTATCGTATTGGGATCTATTTTATTCTGTAAGTTTGAGAGCATTTGTTTAACATATCTGGGTGCACCGATATTTGGGGCATATAAGTTGATGATGGTTATATCCTCCTCTTGGATTGTTCCCTTTATTAATATGTAATGTCCGTCCTTGTCTTTCTGTACTGATTTTAATGAAAAGTTTATTTTGTCAGATATCAGGATAGCTACACCTGCTTTCTTATTGGGGGAATTTGATTGGTAGATCCTTTTCCACCCCTTCACTCTGAGTTTGTTTGTATGTTTGGCTGAGAGGTGGGTCTCCTGAAGGCAACAGATGGATGGGTCTTGTTTTCTGATCCAGTCCTCAGTTCGTTTTCTTTTAATTGGCGAATTCAGCCCATTTATATTAAGAGAAAGTATAGAGAGATGCATTGTTGTCCCTGCCATTCCGTTTTCCTAAGTTTTTCTTCTTTCCTTTCCTCCTGTGCTTGCTCAGTTAGACTTTGAGTAATGCCTGTTTGGGGCAGGTCCCAGTTCCTGGTTGCTTTCTTCAGGTTGTGTCCCCCCTCTTAGAATTCTTTGTAATGCTGGCTTAATGTTTATGTATTCATTTAGTTTTTCTTTGCTATTAAAAGTTTTCAGTTCTCCATCGAATGTGAATGCTAGCTTTGCCGGGTATATCAGTCTGGGTTGGCAGTTATTGGCTCTCAGGGCTCGTATGGTGCTTTCCCAGGCTTTTCTTGCATTCATTGTTTGTGTGGAGAGATCTGCAGTGATTCTAATTTTTTTCCCGTTGTAGTATAGCTCCTTCTTCATTTTTGCTGCATGCAGGATTGTTTCCTTATTATTCAGATCCATCATTGTTACTATTATGTGCCTAGAAGTGTTTCTCCTGGGATCTTGCTTGTTGGGTGTTCGATAAGCTTTTGTGATGTAGTTAAGATGGTCGTTTTTGAGGTGGGGAAAATTTTCATTGACTATCTTGTTAAATAGGTGTTGCATTCCCTTGCTCTGGAATTCCTCACCTTCGTCCACTCCGATTATGCGAAGGTTAAATTTTTTAGCATTATCTGCTTGCTCTTGAATTTCCCTTTGGTTTAATTTGAGTGATTTTTCCATATCTGTCACTTTTTGGTCCAGTTGGTGTATTCTGTCTTCTGTATCTGACACTCTACCTTCCATTTCATTCACTCTGTTGACCGTGGCTTCTATTGTGGTTTGCATGATGGAAATGGATCCCTTTATGGATTCAATGTTGGTTCTCAGAGTACTGATCTCACCTCTCAATGAGGTGATATCAGTATGCATTACCTCTAATTTGGCGTTTATCTCACTTCTTACTGAGGTTTGTGCAGCTTCTATTTTTGCATCCAATTTTTGTTTTATATCCTGTATATCTTTTGATAGTTCATCCTTGTGCTCTTTCAATTTCTGATCCATTTCTCGCTTTATTTCTTGAGTCATTGCCTCCAGCAACCCTTGGATGTAGTTTTTGTCTTCCATTCCTGCTTTGCTCCCACTGGGGCTCTCCCCTGCGTGGCTGCTGGCTTTTGAGGTGAGCTTGCTGTCCTGGGTAGTGGTAAACCTTGTGATTTTTCTCTGTGATTTTCGCATGGGGGTTCAGGAGACTGCTCTTCAATCTTGTTTTGGTGTGTCTGTCTTTGCTTGGTTGCTGATTCTCTATTGGTAGAGAGAGTCTGTGTCTGATCTGGATTCTGTTGGGAGCCTATTTCCAGCTGCTATTCACTTAGGATTCTCAGCTCTCTGCTGTAGCAATTCCCGCCTTTGGAAGGGTTGAGCAGCCTAGACTGCTTGTGTTTGCTCCTGCGGGTGCTCTTGGGAAGATCAGATGCTCTGGATGCACTCTCCCAAATACTGGAGTCTGCTATGGGCTCCTGATGTGTTTTTGTTTGTTTTGGGCTGGTTGTGGGCTTGAACTCTAGGTTTGGGTGCTGTCCCTCAGCTCTTCAGCTCAGGGCTGGCACCCTACCATTTGAGCCACAGCCCCACTTCTGACCCTTTTTGCTTTGTTCAGGCGCCGGTCCCCTGGCCTGGTTCCGGCCCCAGCCTGGAGCGCGCTCGTTAGGCCTGTGCTAATGTGTATACCACCTTGGTTATGCAGCCTGGAGGACACAGTTCAAATTTCTTCTACTGTTGGTAGTCTTGACCCAGGGGCACTGTTCCTGGCTTGAGCATTTAAGCTCCCTTCCCGGGGCGCTCTTGCTCTGGCCTGGCCAGCAGAGTGTGCTCCACCGGCTGGTGGGGCTCTCGAACAGTTCCCAGTTTTAGTGGGTCCTGTGGTCCGGGTGTTGGGGTAGGGAGTCTAGGTCAGGGTCTGGGGATTCCCTCCAGCTCTGGTCTCCCTTGATGGATTCCCTGTCCCCTGATGGGTACTCACCCTGTAGGTCGTCAGTTGTTGTTGCAGTCCGTCAGTTGTTGTTGCAGTCCGAGTTCAGTTGGGGTGGTTGCGGGCTGGGTTGGGCGGCCCCCCCGCCGGGTCGTTGCGATCGCGACAGGTCCCTTTGTGGCGCTGCTGGTGCCGGGCGGCTTTGGCGGGATGGAGCCTCTCCGCTCCGGTGGAGAGTGATGGGTGGGGTGGGATCCTCCTGGAGACTCCCGGCTGGTAGGTTTCTCTGTTCCTGGCGATCCGCTGTTCTGCAATCCGGTACCTGGTGATCTGCAAGCAGCCCCCTGTGTCTCTGTGGCTCCGGCAGCCCCTGCCGGGCCGGCTGGCCGGCGGCTTGGCGCACTGCCGCGCGGCCAGTAAAGGTTGGGGGAGGGGTCTTCGCTCTTCTCTGTTCTGAAATTCTTCTTTTCCTCTCTTTCTTTTTTTGTTATTTTCCACCTCTGGTTTTTCTCTGAGTGTTCGTCTTTTTGTTGTTGTCGGTCTCTTGGGGAGATTAAAGGTTGGAACTTGAACTCTCTTTTTGGTTGGAGAGAGCTGTGGCGTTTCCCTACTGCCCCGTCGCCATCTTCCTGACTCTCTCCAGTTTTAAGGCTTTTTAAAAAATAAATTAAAACTGCCCTATGAGAGAAAAGAGCTCCTAATATATAACAAATTTCGTAGTTATTTGAAATAACTACTTAATTCAAAGGTGGTTTAAAAATGATTATAAACCCATTTATTACTGCAAAAGAATAACATGTTAAAAATTGGCAAATCAAAAAATTTTAGTTAAATTAACCAATGTTAAACAACAAAAAGATAGTAAATCCGAATATAAATACATTTTATTAATCACATCAGATATTTCTCTCTGTAGTACTTCACTAAAGCTTAGTGAGAACTCAAGCATAATTAGTCAATGTTAATATCTGTAGTTTCCTTAAAATTACCATCATTAATTGATTGAAGAAATTTAATAACTTTAAAAACCATGAAATAGACAAAATGTTGTATCAAGTTAACTAAACCTCCTATGCAGTATAAATACAACAATGATCCAGAAGGATAAGGATAAATATCAAGAAAACACTACTATTATACCTTAGTTCAAGAGGTACAAAGCACAACTTAAAATCTTACTAGTAAGTTTCTGAATAAGTTGCAGACAATAGTGTATATCTGATATTTAATAATTTAAAAATCTTAGTAACTATCCTTC
This sequence comes from Dipodomys spectabilis, assembly GCF_019054845.1. Classification (NCBI taxonomy): domain Eukaryota; kingdom Metazoa; phylum Chordata; class Mammalia; order Rodentia; family Heteromyidae; genus Dipodomys; species Dipodomys spectabilis. Next base: position 17,020,049 of record NW_024870709.1, read on the forward strand.
TAGCATCTAGTTTTGTTGATATAATAACATTAAATGGAGTTGGCTTACATATTTTAGGGCATGATATTCCAGTGGTTCACACATCAGTAACTGTGCATCATTAGTTGGCTGTTTTGGCTAGGTCCAAAGCTTCACCTGTCCTTCACCACAAGCTCTCCTTAATAAACTTACACGAAGTCTATTCCTCAAAGATCTTAATACATCATCTCTTAATCTAAGAGTTTCCTTGGTTTCTCATTTCAAGAAAATGAAATTCAGCCTTTGTCATCACGTAACTAACGTTTCATTCTCAGTGTTCCTCTTCAGTTCTAAGACTTGATTTTACTGGATAGGAAATTATATAAACATATGACATGACATCCTACTTTTATATTTCCGGCTGTTAGTGATCACTATAGGTGCATGTTCGTATATTTGTAAACATAATTCATCTATGCATCAGACACGTATACTTTCTTCTAGTGTGAAAATGTAAAATATTTGACTTTGTTCTTACTTTTACTTTGTTTATCCTTTTTTCCATGATGTTGTTATATTCTTTTTAAAAATAAATATCCTTAGCTTATTATCACCTTATTTTATCTTATCTTATCTTTGTTTCCTCATTACTGGAGTTTGAAATCCCACCTGCACTTTTCAGCTTTCTTGCACAGCTGCTGCTGTAGGACTACAGTACTAAGAACACAGTCAAAATTTCCAATCTTAGAATCAAGTTAATTGAAAGATTTCTTGATTAAGACTTCAATTTGCCTGTTATATAAAGAGAAGAAGCCAGGAAGGACTTTACTCCATTTTTCCAAACCACTTTTGTAGCTGAGATTTAGGGAGAAAAATTGTACCAGTCATGCCACTTTCTTTCTTGAGCCTAAATAATATATTATTTCTTGGGCCTCTTCAGTCTCTTTTTATCCACAACCCACTATCCTCATAGCTTTGGGGGTTTGCTTTCTATCTCACTACTCACTACTTTTGTCTCCATAGAAATCTAACGATCTGTGATATCTTTTGTGTAACACCCTGCTTCCAGTGAAACTGTGTGCATGAGCTAATTATGAGCTAATTTTCCCAAATGAAATTTATACCTGTCAAGAGAAAGGATCTCTCCTGAGCACACTTGAATACACAAGAGCCTGGCAAGGTACCTGTCCATAGGAAACATTTTGTAAATATTTGTTGATTGAATTGTGATAGTAAGTAAATATGCACATTAAATATATATATATATATATATATATATATTATTGAGTTAATCTTTTTGGGTTTTAAAATGAGATTGTTTTCCTGGAACATCGTGGGTCTTGTTCACAAGAAAGAAGGATGAATAGCGTTTGAACATTTGAAAGGAAGTCGAGATAATTTTCCTTAGAAACAAGAGCTGGCTTTCCTGTGCATTCTTAAGCTTCAGCTGTATGTATCTAACAAACAAAATGGTTTTTGAATGAGCTGATGCTATAATCCTGAGTCACACAACCAAGGCAATAAACATGTGCAAAATATTAAAACTTGATTAAATGTGAATATGTTCAAATACCGAAATTAATTCATTGAGTTAGCTCATTTTGAAACAAAACCTCAGGAAAAGCGACATGTAGTCATTGAGTAAATGTACCAGCAAAAACAGACCTTTCAGGCTACTTCAAATCCAAAATCAAAACAGTGTGTATAATGTGAATGCATCGAGTGATTTTTTTTTAATCCTTCAAAACACAGAACAAAAACACTCCTTTCCTCATGAAAACTGAGTAGACTATTCTAATTTTATCTACCAGAAACTAAGAATAATGTTGCAATATTTCTTTGGTGCACTCGTATAATTTTCAAGCATCATTTGCTCATTTTAAATCTGTCCCTATCTCTTGCTTTATTGTATGCAAAGAACAAAGGAAAGTCACTTAAATAAGAACTTTGGAAAGCTTTTATTAATGCAATAGAAAATTTATATCAAGTTATGCAAAGTATAAGTTTTATTTGATAAGTATAACATCCTTTTTTTATGAAACTAACTTCTGAGAGATGAATTAAAAGCATGCATACATTGCAGGAATAGGATAGATTTCACCAAATAAGTACATTTTAACTACACCTCTAAGTATTTACATCTTCTAGTAGCTCTTTAAGATCAGATTTCATCATAGAGACATGTTGAATCTTTGCATAAATCCAATTTAAAAATAGAGTGGAATTCTTAAGCTGCTTCCAATTCTGCAGGGTTAATATATGCAAATACTTGCATGTCATATTTCAGGCTAAGAGTGTAGACCTAAAGGAGACTTAGAAATGTGGTAAGGATTAGGCTCTTTCAATATTTGGCCTTAAATATCATCTTTTAGGTGGGTTCATTTTACACAGCCCTCTGTTTGTCCAGATGTAAAACAGAGCCTGCTATTTTTCAGAGCTTTCCAAGGCCCAGGATTCCTTACCACATTATTTGGAGTTTGGAAGAGGTGGGTATACTGAAGATTCATTCAAATCCAGATAAAGTGACTCACTTCTTTTTTTTCTGCCTTATGAAATTTTTCCAGAAGGATGTTGTTTGAAGCAGGTTTTTGAGCGACACATTGCATGAAACTTAAGGTAGTTTCCTTTCTTTTCTTTATTTTTTCTTTTCTTTTTCTTTCTTTCTTTTTTTTTGTTTGAAGAGGCTCCTGGAGATTTTTAATATTTTTAATATTTTTCTACCCACCATTTTTGTCTATCCACTATTCCAAGAGCTAAAGTAGAACTTCAAATAAAAATATTTTTGTCCATTTTGTAGGTCTCTCAGAAAGACACAAAGAACAACAGATAATTCCAAAAATATGGCCAATATCCTCAACAGAAATAACTAAAAATGTGTTTTGAATAGATTTATTATCACTATTTATAAGAATCTTTTACTCATGTATTTTTCTCAATTTTTATGAAATGAGTAATAAATGCTTCAACCTATTTTCACATAAGGCTTATTGTTCTCAGGCATTTTGAATTGTTGTCTAGACAATTTCAGCAATGCCAGACAGATGATTATTTATTCCAGCTGCAACTACTACTGTATTAATGGAATACACATTGCATTCACTGAGTAGGAATATGCATTAGTAGATGCATACTTTATTCTGCACTAGAACCTATCTCTAAACTAGATAGTGTACATGTGCAAGGAAATGAAGGAAGAATCAGCCAATTGTAATTGTGACCATTCATAAGAATGTGGTTTATTGTAATTGTGACCATTCATAAGAATGTAGATTATTGTAATTGTGACCATTCATAAGAATGTAGATTATTGTGAAAATGCCTTTTCTACTTTTTTATCCCTATGAAAATGTTGACTTTCACAAAATGACATTATATTGATCAAATTTATTTAAAGTTCTCACATGAAAAGCCTTCACAAACATGGAGAATCCATTTGTATTGACTGATTCAAAAATACAAAATGTGAGGCCTACTTTTCTAGAAATATATGCTGATAGATAGTAAAATTGAATTATTGTTGAACTTCCCAGTCCTCTCTATACCTATTTTATTGTTGGGGGAAAATGATACTTTTTTTTCTGATCAGCAATGATCAAATGAGTGCCTGAGAAAGATGTAGAATCAAAGAATTAGAGGGCAAGTGCTCATGATGATACTAAGAAGGTTTGGGGAAGTATTTTTATTTCTGTGTAATACAACCATAGGGTATGTACATAAACATGTTCAATATACCTAGAATTCTTCTTGAAGAAAACAGGCTAGGGCTGAACAGTTTCAGATGGAATAAACATTTAAGTTTTCATTGTGGGACATTTGAAACTATGTCCCACAAGCATCATGAGCAAATTTAAACAAATGTATGTGTAGCATAAAAACAGTTAATTTAAAATGACCATGTGTAAAGAAGAAACAGGAAAGATAGATGGCTAGGCTGGAATAAGAAACAAAGAAGCAAGACTGGCTTTGTTGGCTCTTGCTGTAATCCTAGCTACTCAAGAGTCTGAGATCTGAGGATCGTGGTTCAAAGCCAGCCCAGGCAGGGAAGTGTGTGAGACACTTATCTCCAATAAACCACTCAAATAACCAGCAATGGCACTGTGGTTCAAATGGTAGAGTGCTAGCCTTGAGCTAAAGAGCTGAGAGACAGTGCCCAGGCCCAGAGAAACAAAGAAACAAAATTCTCATTAGATTAAAATGGTTATCAAATGGAGAATTAGAGTAAGAAATTCTAGTTTTAACCCTTTTATATTTTACTAATGATGTGAATATTAGTCTATAAAAAGGAAATACCACATTGTTGACAAAGTAAATAGGGCCAAATAAGGCAGGCCAAACTAAACTAAAAGTTATCTGCAAGTAAGCCAATACCACCTTTCTCCATTCTCCTCAGAGTTCATTCTTCTCAGATTGGAGGTCAATGAAGGCTGCCATTTGCATCCTTAGCAAAAAAAAATAGACACTTCTGTAGTGCTTCCTGTTATGCTTAAATTTTAATTTCAAAGATTGAAAGAAGGTTCAAGACATACATCAACTAAAAGGGAATATTGTTTCCTCCTCCCCCCAGAGTTTCCTGATGTAGAAAAGAATTTGATAGATGGAAAGATTTATACTAGTGTCTAATCTAAATAGAATTGTATTAAGTTTAGTATATTCTCTTACAAATGAGCCATTGACACTTTAGGACAGAATTCACAAAACTATAGATGGTGGTGGCTCAACCTTCATCCAAATTAGGATAGAGTAGCTGCGATTTAATCACATGTAATTTAATATTTAAACAGAGCCTGCTTTCCTTAAAAAAATTGCTTTGTTGTGTATGAGTTTATCTTGCTTGATATCAAGCACAGGTTCTGTAGAATACTGTAGAAAATTGCAAACAGGTGTTATACAAAGCAACACACAATACTGGAATGACTGTTTTATGATGATACATTTATACTTTGCTGACACTGTATTGAAAAGCACCCCCAAAATAGTGCAATTTGAATAATACTTTGTGTCTTAAAATCTTTATTCATTTCAATTTAAGTGGTTCTTTTGAGTGTTTTGCTAGAAAATCAGGTGTTACACTATGAAAATAAATACTATACTCTATGACACGATATTGTCATGCAAACAACTAAATTATGTTGCTTGGAAATGTTCACCACAAAGTGAAAAAAAAGCCAATTGTTTCTATATTCTAATCAGTTTAAACCCCTGTACTTATTACAGAATGTTTAAGAATGAATGCCATATTTTCTTTTTTCCTAATTTTGACTGCAGTAATATCTGAAGTTGCATCACTTATTATTCGTAGTAGTAGTAGTAGTATTAATTTATTTAATTTTGTACCAGTCTACAAGCTGGACACTTTCCCTGAGCTTTATATTTTTTATTTTTTCCTTTATTTACTTTCTTATTGATTGATTGATTTTTATCATAAAGCTGCTGTACAGAGGGATTACAGTTATATATGTCATGTAGTGAGTTTTTTTTAAGAGTGTTATTTCTTCCCTCATTTTCTCCATTTTTTTTCCCTCCTGACCCCTCTTCCTCACAAGTTGTATAGTTCATTTTCAACATAGTGTCTAGTATAAACTGCTACGCTTGTTCACTCTTTGTCCTACCATTCCTGTGCTCATCCTTACCTTCTCCCAAGCAGGTGAACTTACATACAAGACAAAAGGTACAGAAATAAAACACAGAAGAAAGAACCCCCCCCCAAAAAAAAAATCACAACAACCAAAAACTCTCATTTCTATTTCTTGGAGTTAATTTCCATAAGCATCATTTAATATGGTCATGTGCACATACCTATAGAGTTGCTCAAGATTTGTGATCTACCACTTGAGCTACAGCTCTACTTACAGCTTTTTGGTAGTTGAGGTAAGAATTAAATAGTTCCTTGCCTAGGCTGGTTTCAAGCCATGACCCTCAGATTGCAGCCTACTGACTAAATAGGATTACAGGTTTGAGCCACCAGCACCTGACACTTCACTCATTAAAAAATGAATAAGTAAAAATAAAAATAAATTGAAACAATTTCCAAAGATATTTCCTAGATTTTTTAAAGATTTTTTTAATATTAAGGTTATTTTCTGTCTGCATCTTTGAGAGAATGATGCCTAAAAGTATTTTGCCTAAAAGTATGGCTTTACAGAGAGCATTTTAATAAATATTTTAACATATCAAGAATTAGACAATTGCTATTGGTTATATAAATCTTTTCTCCATATGAAATATTTTAAATTATTAAAATGTTCATATATGTGCATTTTAATTTATATATATGTAATCCTTAGTGTATTTCAGAAACATAATCAAAATTTTATAATAGCTAAATTGATGTTGTATGCTACATACTCACAGAATATTACAAGTAGATGGATGGGGAGATTTATACCATTACCATATATGACAATATTTTCCTCAGTATCATTCCACTATATTTATTTCAGTCAATCTGACACAGCTTCTGATAAGAGCTAAAGAAATACTTTTCATTTTTCTTCTGAACATCAACATAATCTAACTTATGTAATAATATATAATTTAATATATATACTCTGTATAGTATATATATATATTCTGTCACATCATAACCAAATAAGGAACTGAAGAATAAGATTAATTCTGATATTTTTACTTAAAAATAAAGCAACAATTGATAGTATTACTCATCAAAATTTAAGTAATTCATATCAGTAGTGTGTCATCTGGAAGTTATATTTTTAAATACAGTATGAAAAATAACTATTAGATAATTTCCAAGAATCAAGTATAGCTACTGTCACTTGTTCATTGATTTGTGAACAAAATTTTGCATGTTCTTTGTGTTTGTGCAGCAGTTTTCTTGTGGTACCACTTGTGTGTTGTTGGCCTCCTTTAGCACAACATTGTTGGAAGTTAGATTTGGTAACACACACAAGAACTTGGTATTTGTTGCCAAGGGGGAGAAGTATGTTTTCACAATAAGGATAACATTTTATTTTCCTTTCTCCCCAGTTCTGCAGTAGTGTAAGTGTTAAAGCCTGAGAGGTTTAGAAAGCTGCAGTGAATGTGTTAAGACTGTTAATGAAGCTCCTGAATCTAAGGACAAAATTAGCTCTCACACCCACACAGAGCAAACTACAGCAACTGTCTGATAGAATTGCATCATGACTTTTACCTGGGGACACGGGTATTATATTCAGCTGAATTGATGAAATTGGGAAGACAGATGTGCCCAAAGGACATTTTAAGAAGCTTGTACCTACACAAATTGCTTGTGAAAAATCTCTAAAATTTGAATAAGAAACCAATGTAAAAATCTGTCTGCCTGTAAACTTCAGGCCATATGATATATATTATTTAGCTTATTTTTTTAAGGAGAGAGAACATTTGACTTTCTTTTGGTATCAATAGTCTAAATTCTGTCAAACTGAATGAATATCATTTTTCTTAAGCTTAATGCTGAGCAGTAGAGAGTATAATGAGAGACGTTAATTCCTGTATCCGTCGCCTAAAAACATTAGCCACTGCACTGTGGCTGTCCTGTAAAATGATGACTGGAATTAAATTATTTGGATAATGTAACCATTTAGAAAATAGTGTCAATGTGTAACTCTCTACAAGTTATTCGAACATTATGACTGAATCTTCAGGAATTAATCTCAGTAATCTCAATTGATGAGTGAGATACAGAGCATTCTATAAATAGGCCTACCACATTTTATTTGTAATGACGTAAATATTAAGGAACAATTTTACTTGAATATAACTATGATAAATTCTTGACTAATTTTAGTATAAGTATATGGCAGATACATAGATTTACTTTATGATTATTGTTCGAAGAAACATGGAATAAATATATGTTGGCTATACAATGAACAAGTGGATAAGATAGCGCTATTATTCTCCCCTTTCAACTTTATACAACTGTGGAATATTATATTTATCTTATTATTTTTCTAGTAGTTACAAACAGTACATTTAGTTACAAAGAAAATCTTTTCAGTCTCAGCAATTCTAGACACTGAAATTATATTCTATATAAAGTAGTAAGCTTTATACAGTCAATCAATGACCTTTAAAATACTAATAGTGATCTGGTACTGACAGTACTGATTCCAGTTCTAACATATGGTTATAGATTTTACCACAAAATAAGGGGCCACCTTTGAAATTCATAAAACTAATAGTCCTGTCCACCAGAGGGCATGGATTTTCCATAGTAGAAGGACAGCGTGCAAAGGTTTAAAAAAATCAACAGTTGTAATAAATGTCCATACATTTGATGAATCACACCTTATTTCAAGATATAATAATTTAGAATTAGTTTGCATAGAGAAAATAATTTCATCTCATCTTGATCTTTGATTTCCCACAGAATTTATTGTGTCTTCTATTTTTTTGGCAGATCTCATATGAATCTTTATTACCAAAGACTTTCTTTTTATTGATCTTCCTTCTTAAATATACTGTAAGTTTTGAAGGGTATACTTTACCTTGGGACTTTTTATTCCCACAATAAGTCACAGTTCTTTCTCTAAGGTAAATGATAAACAATCATTTGTTGATAAAATTAATCAGGTTTTAATGAGATAAAAGTACTAGTTATTATAATGTATTGTTACACACTGAACATTCCATTTGTTATTTATTGAAATTTCAAATGACTATACTGTATACACTGAGTTTAGGTTTTAAAGATTTTTATTTGAACTTTCTGGTAATAAATACATTACTTAAAATAATTCTTTAAAAAGTACCTTCTACGGGAGAGTAAATTTGCTCTGCCTCCTGAGAGGAAGACACTTTATAAATTTTTGTTTTAAATTAGCCATCATGAGATTTTTTTTCTCCTAATCTTCTCAAGCTCGATGCTTCAGCTATATTTAGAATTTAAAATATACAATATGACATTTTACTTGAAGATGGAAAGTTCAATATTATTTTTTCTATTTCAATAAAATTAATTTTGAAATTTATGATTTTTTCTAACCAGAAATGCAGTATGTTTTATATGTATAATAGCCATTCATTGAAATTTAATAGAAATATGTTTGCCAAATTTTAATTAATAGGACTTAGAAAGGCAATCCTCAATGATTATACAAATGAAATATTGTAGAAATGGTCCGTTTGTAATAATTTCAGGTCTTAAAACCATTAGAAACTAAAAAATTTCTTATTAATTCTATACTTTAATACACATAACTTCAAAGAAAGGTGAGAGTAAACACAAACTTCCATGTCAGAACTTTAAAATGTTTTAAACATTCCCAGATGTAGAATGGGGAAATTCTACATGATATTTTAACTTTTTTTTAAATCTCATTCTTTTTAAAGGACTTCATAATTCATCTTCAGAAATTACAATACTTCAAGTCAAAACAATTTATTTAAACCCTTAGAATATAAGTTCAAGTAAACAAATTTAACAAACACAAACACACATTTTTCTTACCCCTTTCTCTGTCTCTCTGTTTCTGTCTGTCTGTCTGTCTCTCTGTCTCTCTCTCTCTTTTTCTCTCTCTCTGAGATGAAACAGTTTTCATTTTTGCTTTACGGTTCAATTTAACTCATACCAAGTTAAGGATTTTGTGTTTCTTCTTCAACAGTCTTTGTTTGTACTCAGTTGTGTGAATATAAATATGCTGAGTATAAAAATATGCATATGACTGAATCTGTAACCATTTCTGATATTCAAAGATATGCTCTAAAATCTGAGTCTGCTCAGATCTCCCTTTACTTAATTTCACAATGCGTGGACTAGAGGGATTACTATTTTATGTCTATATGCACACAAATCCTAAATTATATCATATTACTAAGTTTAGCAATCAAATGCATTTTACAGGTTTAAAATTAAATATATAGTGTTATCTTTTGTCTAGTAACCAGTTATTAAAATCTATAAATCCATTAACTCAAAGATAATTTTTTTTTAAAAAACATAATCCTTCAGGATCTTTATTCCAGTATCACTTATAGAAATTGTATGGGGAGGAAAACCTTTTCTATGATAAAATAGCCAGGCACTAACCAGTTCCACACACCCTTTAGAATATATTTACTCAGTTTAACTAAATTCATTGGTTAATTTTACATATACTTACTCCCTATAGCAAGCAAAATAGGAAAGTCTTTCTTGCTATGTTAGTACAAGGATATTCTCAAGAATCACAAAATAATAATGAGTTGTCTTGATAGTCACTCATATTATTGATGAAGTATAGCAGATTCTTATTAAGATCCTGTGTTCAAAAATCACCATTTACTTTTGAAATTAACTGGTCTTAAAAGATGAAATAACCTCTGATGCTTCAACTGCTGCTGAAACATCCTCCTCCTCTTCCTCCTCCTTCTTTTTCTTTTTCACTTCTTATTTTTAGAATAAATGAATGACTGTCATATCAAAACCTTATAGACTGAAGTCATATTTGTTATAATGTATGATAAACATTTAAGAGTCATTTATCTAGCTGTTAACCTAGAATGAATGAAACCTGAATTTTGAAAATCATGGCTTAATAAAATACATTTATATGAAGGCACTTCCATTAAATTATGAAGTGTATCTTCTGCTATATAATTATGTATAATATACAAATAGTTATATAACAATACATACATAATATGTATTATATAATGATATAACTTCTTTTCTTTTTCATTATAAAACATATGAAAATACCTATTTTATATAATTTATTGAATAAGTCAGTTATGCAAATTAATTAGTACAGGATTGGAACATGACAAGTCTTCCCTAATGCTAGTTTTATTTTTCACTTGATTTTACTGGTTGTCAAGGTTTCTAATTCTATAGAACATGCAAAAGAAAAATATTTTGCTACCTTCCAGAAACCTGTTTTCATAGGCCTGGTAACTAAGTCACCTTGCAATTGCAGAGAAATTAACCATCTTTGAACAATTTTCCCATTCATCTCTCTAGATTCTTTAGGCGTTCTCCTTGCAGTAAGTCAATGAATTACTGGAGTATATAACATTAGCCCACTTCCTCACCCTCCTTAGAAAAGGCTTTCCGTGGGCTGGGAAGATGGCTCAGTGGTAGAGCGCTTGCCTTGCATGCCTGAGGCCCTGGGTTCGATTCCTCAGCACCACATAAGCAAAAAGAAAAAAGCTGGAGTGGCGCTGTGGTTCAAGTGGTAGAGCGCTAGCCTTGAGCTGAAGAGCTGAGGGACAGCACCCAGGCCCAGAGTTCAGGCCCCACAACCGGACCCCCCCCCCCAAAAAAAAGAAAAGGCTTTCCACAGCTCTGATTTAGCCTTGCTACTGTCTTTGTTTTTTTTTTTTTTTTTTTATCAAAAGTCATAATAAGAAATGTGCATGTGAAGAAGGCTTCCATTCTTCTAAAGCTGGTATTGAACACACTGCCCATTTCTGAGTTTCATGACTCATAAAGTATCTTGCTATAGATTCTTTTAGAGCTAAACTTAATATCTGTTTCTTTGCTTTTTGGTTTTTGTTTGCTTTGATTTTCTAGAATACTTCATCCTTTTGGGATACAGGAAGTCTTTAATAATAAATAGAATTAATTCGACATGTATAATTCTAGAAAATGTTGCCAGCTATGTCTCCTTTTCCATCATCAGGGAAGAAGCAAAAATAATATATTCATTTTCCTTTCCTTATTTCAGACTTAAAACTGTTATCCTAGTGGAGAATATTTGCATGTAAAAAGATGGTCGCTCTGAGAGAAGGAAAAGAGTTGAAATACTGATGATAAAATTTCAGAGCACGTACTTTTTGGAGAGCAGAGGGCTTTTACAGTTTTTACCAACTCACATCATGTAAATCAGAGGTTGGAAAGTAACAGACCTTTGACTGTTACTTGGTTTGCACAGTGTTTTAGAAGACATGATGAGGGGCAGGTGATATACTTAGCCAGATACAAGCATTTGGGCACTTATTGTCAAATCCAAGATCATTTTCCTGTTAAATTCATCTCTATAATCAAGGTCATGATCATAAATGGTAGACTCTGACATTAATAGGCCTTATTGCATTGCTTTAGACAGAAGGATCCCTTGCATATTTGCATAAAAGCCTGAAAATCTTGGAACAAGCATGTTCTGGAGACCTTCAGAGACCACAGGAAACAATTACACAACCTGGCCTTTGTGCTCACTTTCTAAAATACACTGCCTGGTTATGTATTGTTCAGAGTCACTGTGAGGACTGATGATCACTCTTTTATAGTATGGAGGGATGCTTAGAACTTTTAACACCATCATCTCATTTCAAAACCTATCCACTCCACCATGAAACTGGAAGAAAACAAACATAAATTTATTCATTTATAAAATCTATTCATTTATAAAAATAAAAACAAACAAACAAACAAACAAACCATGTGTCTGGTGCTGGATCATACCAGTAATCCTAGCTACTCAAGAGGCTGAGATCAGAGGATCACGGTTCAAAGCCAGCCTGGGCAGGAAAGTCTGTGAGACTCTAATCTCCAAGCCCCACAACTGAAGGGGGGAGGGGTAGCACATTCATGTGTTTTTTTTATCATACAACTTATACTATTAGTGTTCCAGTAGAGGGAGAATAGTGAGCCTGTAAAAAAAGGCAAATACTTCCAAACCTTGCTGGAGGCTCAATAACGAGAAAACATGAATGTTTCTGCAGATAGAGAAATCCTAGCAGACATCATCAAGAACTGTGAGCGTGCAAGCTGATGCTCAGCAAAATAACTTTTTTTTCAGTTTAACATCTATTTTCTTCCCTCCAACTTTTCTAATAGGAATATTATTCATTAACCCATTTCTTATTGGGTATATCAATGCATACTTATGATTATTACTAATGAGACACACTATTACCAGTCAATTTAAAAGTTAGCTCAATCTTAAATAGGTTTTTTTGACATTTAACACCAGTTCAACTGAAATAATCAGCACATACTGTTGTTTATGCACAGTGTACTTATAATTTTTGTTGTTGTTGTTATTTAAAAGTTAAGATCTATAGTCAGATTTGGCACTCTACTTCTTTTTTTTTTAATTGTGAAAATACCATGTAGAGGAGTCACAATTACATGGGCAAGATTATGAGCACATTTCTTATCAAGCATTGTTGCCTCCTCCTTTGTTTCTCCTTCCCATCCCTTCCCATCTCCCACTCCCACACCCACCCCCGGCCCAAAATTGTAAAGTTCGTTTTTCTACATAATGACTTGTACATCTCATTGTTGCAATGGGTCCACCTGTATCCCTATTTAAATGATTTGTTTATTTGTTTTTGCCCTTCCCTTCCACAAATTATACCAACATCAAATACAGTGAAAGCAGGGGTTATACCGTGAGGGAGGGACATAAAAAGCAACAAAGAAATCATCTTATAAACATGTTAGAAACAATCGCATGAAAGAAAAAAAAACATTTGAATACTTATCTTGGGGTTCATTTCACCTAACATCAATTTATCTGACCTTTTCTGCTCGTCTCAGACATATACTAGTTATTGCAAATAAGGAAAACCATGGGACCTATGTTTCTTTGGGCCTGGCTTACTTCACTTAATATAATTCCATTGTGTATATATACCACATTTTCTTGATCCATTCATCGACTGAGGGGCATCTGGGTTGCTTCCGTAAACTTAGTTATGGTAAATAATGCTGCAATAAACACAGTTGTGCTGGTAGCTTTAGTATGGTCTTATTTGTGATCATTCTGGTAAATGCTCAAAAGTGGGATTGCTGGGTCATAGGGGAGCTCTATGTGGAGTCTTTTGAGTAAACTCCATACTACTTTCCAAAGTGGTTGAACAAGTTTACACTCCCACCAACAATGCAGTAAGGTTCCCTTCTGTCCACATCCCCTCCAGCATCTGTTGTTATTAGAGTTCTTGATTATAGCCATTCTAACTGGGGTGAAGTGTTATCTCAATGTTGTTTTGATTTGCATTTCTTTTATGGCTAGAGAGGTTGAGCATTTCTTCATTTGTCTGTTGGCCATCCTTCTTTCTTCTTCAGAGAAGTTTCTCTTTAAGTCTTTAGCCCACTTATTTATTGGACAATTGTTTCATTGAGGATTTGTTGTTGGGGGATTTAATTTTTTGAGTTCCAGGTATATGAGACCCTTGTCTGTCGTATGGCTAGTGAAGATCTTCTCCCAATCAGTGGGCTTTCTATTGATCTTGTTAGCTATGTCCTTTGCCATGCAGAAACTCTGCAACTTCATGCAATCCCATTTGTCCAACCTTTCTTTGATTTGTTGTGTTTCTAGGTCTCCAAAAAGAAAATTTCAGCTTGTGCCAAGGAGACTAGGGTTTCTTCTATTCCATCCTGTAATGTTTTCAGAGTGTCTGCTTTGTCTCTGAGGTCTTTGATCCATTTGGATTTGATTCTGGTGCAGGGTGATATATAAGGATCTAGCTTTAGTTTTCTACAAGTAGTTAACCAATTTTGCCAGCACCATTTACTGAAGAGGTTGTCTTTCCTTTATTCTATTTTTTTAGCTCCCTTATCGAAGATTAGATGGCTATAGTTCTGTGGGTTCATTTCTGGGTTTTCAATTCTATTCCATTGGTCCTGAGGTCTGTTCTTGTGCCAGTACCAAGCTGTTTTGATGACTATGGCTTTGTAGTAGAGTTTGAAATTTGGTATTGGTATTCCTCCAGCACTGTACAAAAAATGAGGTTGGGTTCTGAATCATCCCAAATCTCAATGGTATAAACAAAATGAAAAATATATAATAACATGTGAATTTATCTCACAGACAATATTTTAAGTTTAAGGGTATTTTCATGTATCTAATATTAAACTGCCTACCAGCCGTCAATTGTAGATGTAAAAGGTAACCACTCTTTCACAAACATGGCTATGTACCTGGATCATAGCCTATGTCTGGAGTCCATACAGCCATGAAAGAAGCAATGATGCTTTGTTCAGCAGAGGGCACTAAGCATTTTTGTATTCTAGTGTGTGAATTTCTATATGGGAAAACTAGCTGGGTTGCTCAGTTGTATTCTTTTTTTAATTCTTCCTTCCTTTCTTCCTTCCTTTCTTCCTTCCTTCCTTCCTTCCTTCCTTCCTTCCTTCCTTCCTTCCTTTCTTCCTTTCTTTCTTTCTTTCTTTCTTTCTTTCTTTCTTTCTTTCTTTCTTTCTTTCTTTCTTTCTTTCTTTCTTTCTTTCTTTCTTTCTTTCTTTCTTTCCTTCTCTTTAAAAATAGAAGAACTAGTGCTGTTTCTCAGTCATATAGCAGGACTAATGGTGTTTCACATATGTTTATTTTTTAAAAGTTCACTCTATTTTATTTGAGAGAGCATTCTCTCTAATCAACAAATATCACAACTGATATTTCTCCCTAGTACTTCTGAAGCTTTTCTTTATTGGACTAATGCCAATAACTTAGTTCAGCAGCTTGTAAAAAAATAATTATTTATTTTAAACCTTAATTGTTTATGATTTAATTTATAACAATAGTTTTTAAAGATTAATGAAGTAATTTTAAATTAATTAAATAGAACATTTTATATTTATTTTACATAATAAGTATTAATTTTCTTATGGGGCAGAGACAGTCTGAAAATGATGTTTGAATGAATGCTCTTGCCCATGAGAAAGGCATAGACATGCTAGCTAATGGCTTTTCCTGATTCCAAATTTCTTTGTCTTTCATCCGATTAAATGGGTATAGGTGAAAATGGAGAGGAAAGACTTCATTTCATTGTTCTAGTTGTTTTGATTCATCCACAGAAATGCATTAATCAGAATTTAATTTCTCTTCTTGGAACAGTCAGGGTGATTATGGTGTTAATACTAACAGTAGCAGATAGATGAATATTTTTCCAAGTTTAAAATTCATTAATACTATGAAAATCCTAAAGAAGGCTTTAGTTAATGTAATTACCAAAAATTAAAATATAAACAGCTTCCTGACAGCAACTTCAAACATCAGGGAGTAGAAATCAATTTATAGCAATAGCTATTTTAAAAGAGATAAAATGAATTATAAAAGTACATACTGGCTCTAAAAACCTCAGGATATTATTAATAAATATTGTCTCTATCCTAAGGTTTAGGGAGTTATGAAGCTAGTACTAAATAGTATGTATTAAGAATTAATTTAGTTTTCAACTAGGATTCCTACAGGAGGAAGATTTATGAAATTGCTCTGACTGTGCATTTCCCCTTATGACATTTGATCCCAGAGGCACATTTTAACTAAATTTGACAGCAGGAAAGAAAGTCCAAAGCTAAACAGCATCACACAAGTTTTTGAAACAGGTGACAGCTAATGGCCTAAACAGTTCATATTAATAATCAAATGCTAGCTACCCTGTGGATCACTGCCGTGTGCTAATGAGAAGAGTCTTGCTTTCTCTGTAGGCAAGCAGCTCTCCATGAATTTTCTAAGGCTACTAAAAACTGATGGCTGTATGGACAGAAAATACAATGATGCCTGCCTGTTACTCATGAATAATGTATAGAAACGTACAGGAAATATGATTTGTTGTATCAGGAATTGTGCCTTATTTTATCCTTCTAAAATACCTTACAAAGACTTTTAAAAAGTAGTCAAAGTACGGAAAGTGTTACAATGCCTGTCCTACTGGCTGTTGTACATATTTCTAGGGTTATTGTTTTTATTTTACCAGGAATAATTTTGTTGTTTCTATTTCCCCCCCTTATAGGAAGGAGGGAATAAATTCTTTGTGGATCCCAAAATTTTCAGCTCATTCTTTGACCTAAATGTGTCTTTTTGGGGAGGACAAATATTAGTCTACTGCTATCTTGAGTAAAAGAGATGCCATCTATTGTAAGTCATGCAGGAGTGGTGGACAACCAGGGTGCCATACTCTTATAGAACTGAAACCAGAGACAGAATCAAAGCTTGCATTTGTCTCCATGCTTGAACTCACATAAACTCCTTATTCTGCCACAAACCATATTCATTCCTCTTGAGTCATAGAGAGATCTATGGCTTTGCTATTCTGTTTTTCTTTTTTTCTTTTTCTTTTTATTGTGAAAATACCATACAGAGGGGATACAATTACATGGGCAAGGTAATGAGTACATTTCTTATCAACCATTGTTGCCTCCTCCTTTGTTGCCCCTTCCCATCCCTCCCCCGCCCCCAAAGTTGTAAAGTTCGATTTTCGTTGTACATCTCATTGTTGCAATGAGTCCATCTGTATCCCTATTGAGATGATTTGTTTTTGCCCTTCCCCTCCACAAATTATACCAGCATCAAATACAGTGAGAGCAGGAGTTATACCATGGGGGAGGGACATACAAAGCAACAAAGAAATCCTCTTATAAACATGTCAGAAACAATCGCATGAAGGAAAATAAAAAACATTTGAATACTTATCTTGGGTTCATTTCACCTAACATCAACTTATTTGACCTTTTCTGCTTGTCCCAGACATATACTAGTTATTGCAAATAAGGGAAACCATGGGACAGGAAATGGAAAGACTTGGAAATTATTATATTAAGTGAAGCAAGACAGGCTATTCTGTTTTTCCTTTTCTCTCTCTTTCTCTCTCATTTCATACCTCCTCAGTCTTAGGAAAATTGATTTTTGAAATGCAGGCCGGGCATTGGTAGCTCATGCCTGTAATCCTAGCTACTCAGGAGGCTGAGATCTGAGAATGGCGGTTCAAAGCCAGACCGGTAGGAAAGTCTGTGAGACTCTTTCCACCAGAAAACCAGAAGTGGCACTTTGGCCCAGGTGGAAGAGTGATCCCCTGAAGAGTTCAGGGACAGTGCTCAGGCTCCGAGTTCAAGCCCCACAACCAACGGAAAAAATAGTAGTATATATGAAAGAGATAATTTGAATTTATCAATATACATACATGCCAATCTTGCAAGAGTTAGATCATGGAAATTATCTTTCCTTTTTTAAAAGTAAATTGGACAAAATAGTTTTCAATATAAAACATTCATTTCTGGATATTCACAACTGTTTTTTTTGGTCATATTAACCTATACTATTGAACACATATGTATTACTCTTCTTACAGAAAACCTAAGGAAAGTAATATCTGGCCTGTTGACTTGCTCTGATGTGGGAAATATAAATTGATGTAATATGTGTAAACTTCCTGATATGTGATAAAATAGCTACTTTTAATTATTAGATATTAATTTGGTTCTTTTTGATGCATCTTAATAAGTATAAGCTTTATTTTTTTCAGTAAATTTGACTGTGTAGTGTTACTTATTAGAGAAAACCATATCTGAAACAGAAGTTTAAATTTGAACTCTCAGTTGAAGCAGACTGAGCTTCTTCAGAAAATTATACCGGACAAATAGCCATTTAAGCCAAACAAAATTCAGCAGGTAAATAAGTGGTTGTTGTGTACTTCTTCAATAATGATAAAGTGAATATGCAAGACTTTTTTTTCCCTCCTCTGCTATATGAATCCAATGATATCTTAGAGTTGCCCAATCAAGTCATCTTAAACTTGGAAGCTTAAAACACAAAGGTCATACAGTCCTGTAGACTTGAATTTTAGTCTTAAGTTGTTAGTAGGCCTCCATGTTCCTTCCAGAGCTTCTAAGATAGGTCCCTTCTTTGCCTTTTCTAACTCTCCTTGGCCTCAATCAATCCTTGACATATGTACTTGACTTATCCTTACAGAGTCTGCCTTATTTATCTCATGGGTTTCTTCTCCCTTTCTAGGACATCTTTCTCTCTTATAAGACACCAGACATAACAGATTAAGCACCCTCCGTATTTCAGTATGACCTCATCTCAATATATTATGTCAGCCATAACCCTATTTCCAATTAAGGTCATATTCTGAGACACTGAGGGTTAAAATTTCAGCATGCTTTTTGTGAAGACATAGTTCAATCCAGCACAACTAATGAAAGTGAAAAATTGAAAGAGAAAAGATAAATGGGAAAAGTATTGCTTAAATGTTAAAAAAGGTGAAGGAATCAGTAAAGACACAGCTTGTAATTGAGACAGCATCTTGCTAGTTTTTTATTTTACTTTTTATAAAAAACTTATTTATAATTTCTTTTATAAATGATTTATAATTATCTTCTAATTGATGTACAAAGTAAGTTCAGTTAAACCTGTGGATTTACAAATATGATGAATCTTGATGAACTTCACATCTTACCTACCCCAAACCTGCCCATCCCCTCAAATAACTTATTCCATTTTCACATGCACTTTGAATATGAACACTATGTTTATACATCATTTTTGGAATGATTGTGAAACATCTTTTAGTTATAAATTGTACCTTTTTCCTTTGGGTAAAACAAAATGGTACTTGATGGAATAAAAGCCTAATCTTAAATCTTTTAATTGACACAAAATCTCAACTTTATTGACAAACTTATACAGGACATAGTTTTCCATTATCTGTAGAACAATCTATCTTTAGATAAAGCTGTTATTTTTCAGAGTTTTGAAAATGAGTAAACAATATACAATATATTTCTCTTGTATTTGCTATATGGCCGTAATTTTTACCATTTTTCATTGATTTTTAAAGTTAAAGGCAAATAAAAAAGCACAGCAGAAAGATTTACATGAGACTCGATTTCATATTGGATGTTCTGATTGAATACATAATAATATCTATAATTTCTGCCATGCATAGAATTACAAACTCTTTCATTTATTTATTCCTCACCATTTATTGTATGTATTATTAATATTCACCTTATAGACAAAAGTCAGAGGTACAAATTATTGTAAAATTCTGTCATATTTATATAGTTAAAATAGAACAGTGGATCTCAATGAGGGACAACTTTTACACTGAGCATATCTTCAGCAATTTCTGGAGACATTATTTTACTGTCAAAACTGAAGAATGGATATAAAACTAACATAAAGTCCATAGATTACTGAGAAGCATCCTGTGTGTATTTAAAGGCTTTTTTACAACAAAGAATTATAAGATTCTTACTGTCAATAGAACCTTACTTGGAAAACTTTAACCTGAGTGTTTAAATCATGGCTGAGCATGTATCACAATAGTACACCGGTGCTAATTCTAACTTTCAAGAATGAGCAAGGCCTTGGATTTGTTCTCTAGCACTGCAAATAAAAAAAAGAAAATACAGATTAAATTCAATAATAAAAAAAGTGCATCTTGTTTAACAGATGAAAATATGAACAAGAATAAAATATGAATTGGTTTCTTCTCCAGTATTTTCTATGGCTTGAAATTGTCTGGCATCTCATAGATACTGGGTAGTTCTCAGGCAACTCCAGCTGCAATGTGCAGGAATGTTATCTGCAGGATGTCCCCCGGATGATTTCTGTAGCTGCCTGCAGTTGTCCCACAAAATCATTTTGGTTCAAGAAAGTGTCTTGCAAGGTAACAGAAACACAACAGGCCAACAGGCTTTCATTTTGCTTACTCCAGTTTCAAAATTTCACATGCATTTATATGGACAAAAATAATAAAATATATCGATGTGTTTTCCTTTAAGTATTAATGCCCGGTCTTTTCCCTTATCAGCATCCCCACCTCCCCTCATAATGTATCACACTCTAGTGCTGATCAAGCATTTATTCTGTATTGTGTTGTCTGTAACTTCCTTACGGGTGTCTAGCTCATTTATTTTTTATTCATAATACTATCTAGTATTTTACCACATTGATCCATGTATTTCAGATAATAGTTACCATGGCCTATATCTCTGATTTAAACCACATTGGAAATGAAACAATATTTCCTATAGTGAGGGCTTATTCCTGTTTGATTACTTTTTGATCCTACTGATGTCTTCCCACTTCAAAAATCTAATTCAAAAACCTCTTATACAATTTATAAGATGATAAGGTATGTCTTTTATGTGAATGGATATTTATTTCATTAGCTCAATAAAGATAAAAGCTATGCTGTTAAAATTATAGTCCTACTTTATCATTAGTGTTATTGGAAGGAATAAAATTTAGATAACTTTTTATAGGTATTGTGTGAAGAATCATGGTAAGAATTGTGTAGTCTTCAGTTTTTCATTTGTCATATTTTGACTAGGAAAATGTTAGAGAACAATAAATTTGAACCTATTATATTTTCCAGGATTGTTCTTCAGACTCAAGACCTGCTTTTCTAATCTGAATTGTGTCATATGAGTCTTTAATCAGCCAGCACATGAATAATGAATGTTGTTTAGTGGTATTAGGAGGAAATGAATCCTAAGGGGGCATAGGACAGTATAAGTACTAAATAAAATATTAATGTTTAAGTATTTAATTTTATGTAAATACTACATATTTTGGACCCAAACTATGCATTACTATTATGTTTTGCATGATAACAATAATTTACTGTCCTATATAATACATTGATACAAAATTATATTTACTATTTAGCAAGGTAAATTCAATTAGATCACTTTTGTCTGTGTTTAAGTGTCTGTATCAAAGTATGTCTAATAAAAAGGAGCATCATGAAGTGTGCATAAATACCTATATGGTACCAGATGAAACTTTAAACTTTCCCTATATTGAAGCAAAATATGAATCTAAGGGACAAAGCACATTTTAAAATACCTAACAGTACCAATATAATAGTGATCCTTTGAATTATATAATCTTGAAAATGGTATGAGAATATATTCCTCATTGTATAAAAGAAATCACTCTCTAATATATCCAGCTATGCCTCCCTTTCTTAGTTATCTTTTGAAGATAGCATGGCTTGCTCTTTTTCTGACAAGATGTCATTTTAGTTTCTGTCGTCTTTAATCATATCTTCCTCTTTCTATGCAAAACCCAAGGCCTGGGTTTCAAGTTCTGTACTTGAACACATGTTTCATGCAGAGGAATACTATTTAATTCTCAGGCTGTACTGCTTCTCACAAGGAGTCTACACCTTTGGTGAAAAGTGTTTCATTTTTACCTGTTGGCAGCCTGATGACACGAAGCATTTGCTCATAATGCTTCAATTCTCTTCCTGTGAATTGTCACCGGCATCAGGAAATTGTTAGTAAAATTGTCCATCCTGAAAGTGTAAATAGATAAGTATGCAAACCAACAGGAAAAATATACCAGTTTTTGTTGCATATATGACATCTTAAGTTTAAAAATAAAGCATTGTTTCATTCATTTCCTTCATAAAGAGATCTGTGACTTCAGAGAGAATTTTATAAAAGCTTGTCTCCATTGCTAATTACCTAGGTTTATTTTGATGCAATAGACATTCTGGTCAAGTATAAATTATGACAAATGTACAAAGATAAATGCTCCTGAGTTAAATGGAAATTCAAGCATGTTTAAGGAAGTATAATCTTCAACAATAACAAGAGCAGCAGCAGCAACAACAACAACAAAAATAATAATAATAAAAGATCACAAACATCTTGCGAATTGAGACATTAGGAATCCAGGATGCCAGTATTTGGTGCCAGAACAACTGCTATCCTAGTTCTTATAAGCTTTATTGTGATTCTATGCCTGTACTCAACTTCTCTAAGTCTTTGTAACTATTATTCATTATATCACTTAGGCAATTCAGGCAAAATGAGTTTCCCTTTGTTACTCCTCTGACTAAAACATCTCTGACCTCTTACGTTCTTTGAAACTTTTTGAATATTTGTGTGCTAAATTCCTCAGTTACTCTGAAACTTAATGCAATCTTACTTCACAATTACCCCCTTAAAAGCATATCTCTAAATTTGTAACTTCTTCCTAACACATTCTAAGAAAATCCCTAAAACTTCACTTAAGTCAGATACTAGAGTAGTATTTATTTCCAAAATGTACAGATGCGATATTTTTTTCTTGATACTTTCTGTCCCTTTAACTGTGAAGATGTTTCCTGAATCTTATTTCTCTGAACACTTCCCGTGTAGGCTGCACTTCCCTATGCTCTTTTATATTAACATCCCTCCTGAGTATAGTTGTCATCTGTCACTCAGAAGTTCAGATCACTCATCACCTGAGTATCTTACTGCCTGCTTGGCAATTCTGCTTGCCCCAAACATAGGGATTTTAAAGACATGCCCTCCTTTCTCTCATTAGTGTATATGCTCACCCCATCCCTGGATCACTAATACATCCACAAAATAATATCAGATTTACTTTTGACATATTTCTAGAATTATTTTCTCTGCATTATTAGGAAGTATCTGCTTACAGAAAGCTAAACAAATTATCCAGAAATATCCAGCTATTTTCTTTGCTCTATTTTCTTCCCCTATCACTTGGGTATGTGTAGAAAAAATCCTAGTACATATGATAAAACTACCATTCTTTTTTTTCCTCCAAACAATGTATAGGAAGATAATGGATATTGGAAGAATTAAGTTGTTGAGTGTTTCACACACATGAATCATAAATTAATCATAATTCCTACCATTATGTCTGCCATGCAAAAGAAAATCAATAATACTGTCTGTTCTTCTAATAAAGAAAATATAGCTAAGTTTCTCTTTATCTTCCACAACTTTTCAATATTGAAAGGACAAGTACTGAGTCTACTGTATCTTTTGGGCAGCTGTCACTATGTTGCCAGAAAAAAATAAATAGCACTAAAAAAGTAAATGGCAAACAACAGCGATTTAACAATAGTTGTATAACAACCTTCTTTTTACAACATATTCTTTCTCTTCGTGAACAAGTAACAGATACTACTGGTTTTAATTCTGTAAGCAAAACTAAGTTAGAATCACCAATTCATTTGCATGAATCCACACAGTTCTTAGAAAACAGAACAGATGTCAGTTCAGTTCTTGTAAATTTGCTTCCACACATTTCCTTGCGTCTGAGTCCTCATCAGAACCTTGTGTGTCTTTGAGGAAAGATGTACAAACCTTCCATAACCTTTTTATTAGCTCCTTTTATTAGACCTATGTAAACTAAAGATGAGCAAAACTTCACATTCTCTGGAAATATACAAACAATATTTTATTACTGAAATATTTTCTTCTATACGATTTTCACTCTATGCCACAAGATACACAACCCAGGCATATTTTAGTTACTAGATTCTATGTTGCCAACAGAAACATGTTGAATTGGAGGTCATATATGTCTGTGCACAAGTTTGTATTATTCATGGTTTCATTCCAATGAGCACATCTTCTAACAATGGTAAGTACTGTGAGCATTTTCCAGTTTTGCTGCAATCCCAACTTCCACAAAAATTAAAGCATCAAATTTTGCCATTGAAGTTGGCCTTAGTGTTCCAGTGTGATATCCTGTTAATTCACTTAGTTCACAGTTTATCTCCTGCTTTCTCTGGAAGGCCACACCCTCTCCTGTCAATTTCACATAGAACCAGGGGTTACCTAAAATTAAAAATCAAAACCAAGAAGGTTTAAACCTTGTCTATATTCTCTTAATTTGGAAAGAAGCTGACCAGCTCCAATATGTTCATTGTTGGATGACGAAAAAAAATAAGAGATCTAGTCTTCTGTTATAGACACATGGTACCTTTCATTTGTGAACTCTCATAATTTCTCAGACCCTCTGGGTTCTCTTCATTATAAAGAAATATCCATTCCACGAAATTCTTTTTAGAATTAATTGAGCATATAAATATGATAGTGTCCTTGGCACATATTCAACATGAGTGGATTTCTTATTTTCTGTTACAATGTCTTAAGTGATTTTATCTTCTTCACACTCATGGATTGTTTTATGTTTGTGGTATTACTGGATATTGAACATGGAGCCTTTTAATTAGGAAAGTTCTTAATCACTTTAGTAATGACCCTCATTTGTTTTGCATCCAGTTTTATTTTCACACATGGTCTTCTACATTTTCCTGATAACCCTTAGAGTTACTGTGATGCTAGCTTACCTCCACCTAAGGTAGCTGTTACTACAAGTGACCATGCTTTAGGTACAATTTCTCTCTTCTCCTTCTCCCTTTCCTTCTCCCTGTCCCTTTCTTTCTCCTTCTCCCTCTCCCTCTCCCTCTCCCTCTCCCTCTCCCTCTCCCTCTCCCTCTCCCTCTCCCTCTCCCTCTCCCTCTGTCTGTCCCTGTCCCTCTTCTCTCTTCTCCTCCCTCTCCATCACCCTTTCCCTCTCTTCCCTCTCCCTCTTCCTCTTTCTCATTTTGTTTGATTGTTTACTTTTCTCCATTATTCTGATGCAGTTCTTGGTCTTGAACTTTAGGTCTCAAGGTTTCCTTTGAAACATTTTGAGATACACCATCACTTCTGTGTTTTTATTTCTTTTTATGGTCAATTCAAGGTAAGAATTTTCTGAATTTATGTGCCTGGTCTGCCTTTGTCGCATGATTCTCAGGTCTCAACCTCCTTAGTACCTAGGATTAAAGGCATGAACCACTGGCAAACATCTATGAATTACTCTTCTAAAGAATAATGCTAGCAATAAATGTCATCTTCATTTCTTAATTATCAAAACAGTTCTTATTTTAAAATTTAAGTTTATTTCATTCTTTTTTTCTGTTTAAGAATTTGTTGTTCACTATGTTTCAGATATTGTTCCAAGCAATGAGTTCAGATGGAAGACAAAGAGCCTTTCTTTCTGTTATTAACACTTGTTTGCAGAAGCAAAGACATAAATCATGTTTGGAATTTATACTTAAATAGCTGAAAAATGGTTTATGAAAATAAAGACCTTGTGATTAAAACAAAATAAATATTCATTACTGAATCAACTGAAATTTAAGTTTGAATGATAGCTGTGACTTTTAATTTCACTGGTCTTCCACCTTTTTATTTTTTATTTATTTATTTTTTGGGTCTGGTTGTGGGGCCTGAACTCTGGGCCTGGGCGCTGTCCCTCAGTTCTTCAGCTCAAGGCTAGGGCTCTACCACTTGAGTCACAGCTCCACTTCCGGCTTTTTTTCTTTTTGCTTATGTGGTGCTGAGGAATCGAACCCAGGACCTCAGGCATGCAAGGCAAGTGCTCTACCACTGAGCTAACTTCCCCGCCCATCTTCCACCTTTTTAAAAGGGTAAAAATGTAGCAAATATGTTTTCCCAGATTATTATTATTATTTTTTTTTTTTGGTCGTCATGGGATTTGAACTCTGGGCTTCGGCGCTGTTCCTGCGCTCTTAAGGATGCTTACATTGATGATACTATACCAATTATTACCAATAAGAAAGAGTGTTTCAAAGAAAATGGAGAATCAATGTATTATTTTATATAATACTAGGGAGTATCTTTTCAAATAAAATTAAAATTATTTTATTTTTTGTCCGTTGTGGGGCTTGAACTTTGGGCCTGGGAGCTGTCCCTCAGCTCTTCAGCTCAAGGCCAGCACTCAATCACTTGAGCTACAGCACCACTTCCGGTTTTCTGGTGGTTTATTGGAAAAAGGAGTCTTATGGTCTTTCCTGCCGGGCTGGCTTCGAACTGCGATCCTCCAATCTCAGCCTCCTGATTAGCTAGGGGTACAGGCGTGAGCCAGTGACGCCCGGCTTCATTTATTTTTATTTAAGCTATTGAGAAATAAATGAATCAAAATTTGGCCAAAGTAACAAATTTAAAAGTTTGAATTAAAATTAAAAGTATGAAGTTAATGGAAAAACTTAGTACCCACCCACCAATAAATTGTAACTCTGAAATATCTGCCAAATTAAAAAAAAAAAGGTTTATAGTATATTTAATTAGGGTCCTGTGGCTCTAAATACTAAAATATTGCTTCTTTATTATGGCTTAAATAAAACCATATATGGATCAAGTGGTGTTGGTAAGTATACCTACATATAGCTTTTAGCAGCATAAAAATTGCCACCACATGGATGGAAATATAGAATGATGAATTACTGAATTTAAATTTTAGAGAAAAATTGAATACTTTTTGTTTAAACAGACTATTTGAATCGATAGCTAGGTATCTGCACTTTTATAAAATTTTATTTTTAATTCATATCACAGATACTTAATGATTCTTTTCAAATTTTCACCTAAATTTAAACTGATTGTTGTGTGGTGAGAGGTATTTGTGTATTGTAGCTTTGAACTTTGAACTTCTTTAATTATATAATTTACTGCATTTTATATAATAGGTTTTCTATAGATTTATACAATTTTATATAGATGAGTATGCACACACTATATATATGTATGCATGTGACACATAAAATATTTGCCTATAACATTAGGTGTGCATGCATATTTATGTGTATATAGATAGATGGATAAAAAACTAATTTACTGTAAAGCAGTAATAATAACAAGGTTATATCATGTTTTTATGACAAGAATATATGACAAATATTGTATATTTGTATTTCATTCTGCCTTATGTAATAGTGAGTTAAATTTTTATTCTGTTGAAGAATATTTTATTGTATTTTGATGAAGCAAACTTTATCCCCAAGTGAAGACTCATAGTTCTTAATTTTTATTTATTTATTTATTGTCGGTCCTGGGGTCTGAACACTGGACCTGGGTCCTGGGTGGTCTCCCTCAGCTCTTCAGTCCAAGGCTAGTGCTCTACCATTTAAGCCACAGTGCCACTTGCGGCTTTTTCTGTTTTATGTGGTGCTGAGGAATCGAACCTAGGGCCTCATGCATACAAGGCAAGCACTTTACCACTGAGCCACCTGCTCACACCCTAGCTTGTGCTCTATCTATCTATCTATCTATCTGTCTGTCTGTCTATCTATCTATCTATCTATCTATCTATCTATCTATCTATCTATCTATCTATCTATCTATCTATCTATCTATCTATCTATCTATCTATCTATCTATCTATCTTTTTGTTGTTGTTGTTGATCGTGGGGCTTGAACTCTGGACCAGGACGCTGCCCCTCACCTCTTCAGCTCAAGGAAACACTCTAACACTTGAGCCACAGCACCACTTCCAGTTTTCTGGGGGGTTTATTGGAGATAAGAGTTTCCTGCCCCCAGGCTGACTTTGAACAGCAATCCTCAAATCTCAGCATCCTGAGTAGCTAGGATTACAGGCATGAGCCACCAGCACCCGTCAATTCCTTAATTAAAAAAAAAAAAATATATATATATATATATATATATATATATATAAAAAATTGTGAAAATCCTGTACAGGAGGGGTTACAATTACATAGGCAAGATAATGAGTACGTTTCTTATCAAGCATTGTAGCCTCCTCCTTTGTTTCCCCTTCCCATCCCTTCCCATCCTCCCCCAGACCTCCCCAATCCTCCTCCTCCCTCTACCAAAGTTGTAAAGTTCGTTTTCGACATAACTACTTGTACATCTCATTGTTGCAATGGGTCCACCTGTATCCCTATTTAAACTATTTTTTTCCCTTCCCCTCCACAAATTATACCAACATCAAATACAGTGAAAGCAGGGGTTATACCGTGGGGTATATATACAAAATGGAATTCTATGCCTCCATCAGAAAGAATGGCATTGCCCCGTTTGTTAGGAAATGGAAAGACTTGGAAAAAATTATATTAAGTGAAGTAAGCCAGGCCCAAAGAAACCTAGGTCCCATGGTTTCTCTTATTTGCAATTCCTTGGTTCTTAATTATTCACTCACATGTGCTGGTCTGTCCTCCATAACTTCACTTGACTGGTATCTTGCCTGTAACATCCACTTATATAGAAATGTGTTTTTAGCCTGTTAGGTAAAATCTATGATGATTGTTTTCAATCAGATTTCTATCCACACTTGAAAATAAAGGGCCTTCTAAATGCAATTCTACACAATTTTTCAAAGGGGAAAGATTTAGTGCCAGTCTGTGGCTGTTCAATAACTGTTTGACTTACAAAACTTAATTTTCCTATTAAAACTTTTAATTAGTTTGAAGACATTTTGAAGAGCTTTTCTCTGTCATACAGAGGAAAGTATTTTGTCTTTAAAAGTAATCCTGTGGACTTATAAAATTGCCATATATATATCACATAATATAAAATGTATTCTATATGTATTCAGTATGTATTGTATTTTTCAGAAACTAGGTTTACAAAATGTTATCATTTAAATTTAATTCAAAATAAATCTTTTCTTGGTGTGGGGGGGGGAATGGGGGGACAATAATGCTTGATAAGAAATGTACTCATTTCCTTGTCCATGTAATTGTAACCCCTCTGTACAGTATTTTCACAATAATAAAAAATAATAAATAAATCTTTTCTTCTAAAATCTGAAGTTCACACTAGAATGTCCAATTAAATATGCCAACTAACCTCATGTTTCCTGTGATTTTCTGGAAAGAACTGAAGACTGGAGTCCATAGCTCAGCCAATGACAACTTTTGGGCTACTTCCACATTTCCAAATTGTATCAGATGCAGCAGAATGCCTGAAATAATCTAGTATTTTATTTTACAAATCAATCAACATTTCACTCAAAGGTTTTCTCAAGTGTTACAAATTCTGAGATAAAAAAAAAAAAAACATTAAAATGTGGAGGTTATGAACTCAAATTAGCAAATGAAATTTGATTCTTGAATTTCACAATAAAATAGTTAATATGTTTAGAAAGTGGCTAAAACTGACCTTTGAAAATATTTGCATACAGAATTCAATCTCGTTTTACCTAGTTGGAGAATTTTGTTGGTACTCACTATTTCTATTAAAACAATATAAGCATAAATTTATTTCATGGGCTTTATTTTGATTTTATCTTTTTCAAAGACACAGATAATGCTCAAGGTCTAAACCCTGTGACTTCAGAATATGCTGTACTTTTAGAGACATGGGTTTTTGAGCAGCCTTTCTTGAGAGTGTTCTGGAGTCGATACCATGTTGAACAGCAAGAACACCACATGAGGGTCACTGATAAGCCAATAGATTGATTTCTCTCAAGGCCAAGAAAGTCTCAATTGCAATCACAATTGACTGACTGATTTCCCAGAAACGTATCAGTGTTAGAATAAATTACTTCTTAGTTTTGGATCCTGCAGAATTCAAGCTATTAAATTTACACATGAGAAAGTAACAAATATTTTGAGTTTCCTACTGAGTTTAAATGACATAAATGTCCTAATTTGAAAGTAGGATGCAATAGAGAGGATCTAAGTTGGTGAAGTGGAAACCACTGGAAAGTGTCAGTACAGGGGATCCTGGGAAAATTGTGATGGCAGCAATTCTTCCACGGGAGCAGGATAAGCTTCACTTAGTCAATATACAAGTAAATGGGAAGATAGAACTAAATGGAAATTGAGTCTATAAGTTTAGCTTGCTTGAAGTAATTTAAACTATTCCTGCTTCCTATTATATAAAAATGATGTCAAATACACATATTTCATTAAAGGGAAAAGGGTATTTCCTGAGTAAGTACAGCCGCATGTAAAATAGATACTCTGGAGTCTTCTAAATTTTAATCCTCAGTGCTAAAACTTTACTATAATCAAGTTGTGAAATTTAAACTTGTTTGAAAAATAGTGAAAAAAGTATATAAAAGGTAGTTGCTAGTTTTCACATCCTACCAAGTTTTTAATATTGCCAAGATTTGCCTCAAATTCTGTGATCAAGGCAGTTTTAATATCCATTATTTAACAAAAATGCTTGATGCACAATAATTCACTGATATATGTATATTAATTTTGTGACAAGTTAATGAATTATTCTCATGCTCTCACCAAATATCTTCAAGATTTCATTATTTGTTACAGTGAATTATTTCATATATTATATGAAATATATTATACTTAATTTATTAGAAATTATTTGTATACTACTATAAAACATACGTAAATGACACACGCATACTTTATATTCAACTTATTGTACATAAACTTCTGTAAAATTTAATCTTTGCATTGCATATAAATAGGATATTACAACTGAAAAAATTAAATGGAATGTTTTAATAATAGAAAATCAGTGAATAATTCTATGTATCAATGGAATAGTCATGATATTCTATTTAAGTAATGCCTACTAATGCCAAATAGGAATTTTAGAAAATAAGATATGTAAGTTAGTGTTTTGTAGTTTGATTAGAAGATAAATCTTATATGTTTAGTGTATATAAGTGCTAGGGCATGACTTTTTAATTATAAAATTAAATTGTATGCATGCAAATTTAGTAATTGTGTATCTAATTGACCACTTAACTTGTGATTGAGTAATTATTGTCATCAGCTGCCTGTTTTTACATTAAATGAAGACTAAGTGAAAATATTAATTAGGTTAATGATTTTAAATAATTTTTGTTATTGAAGAAACATTTTTCTACTCTTACTGCTCCTATTGCTACTATAATAATTTTCTTATAGCTTTCCAACTTTAATGACACAGATTATAAGCTAAAATTCAACTAGTAGACTAGGTCAATACCTCTCATTAAGGAAAATATTTTATTAAGATACATCACTAATACAAAAAAAGATTATGTCCTGGGGTAAATGGAAATAAGCTAGAAAAAGGCAAAATTCTAGCTGTCCTATTTATTTTATATATATATATATATGTATATATACATATATATATACATATATATATATATATATATCCAGACTTAATTCACTTTTTAGCCACAAAAATCCTACTGCCTATTTTTCATTCCTTGTAATTGTATCATACATGAATTTATAAAAATGATATATCCAAGTTCACAGCCTCTGCATTTTAATTTTTCTTTATGATTTGCTTGTTCTTCTGTGAGAAGAACATTTGCATGAGTTCTACAATCTTTCGTTTCTAATAAGATTCTCCAGAGTTTCCTTTATTTACACAACTATCTAGCAAATGTGGCAACTATCTAGCAAAAAGGTGTCAATGTAGGGATTTCAGTTGATCTGTCAATGCAGAAGACATTGCTTAATGATTTCTTGAGGAGCACAAATTTTAAAACAAGGATTTAAGTGATGACACACAATGATGAGATGTTCTTTCTCATTTTATTTTCTTTTTAATGGTGCTTACATTTGGTCACCTTCTAAACTGAATACCTTGAAAATCTTCCTTTGTGTCACAGAGATTTAACTGGCTACCAATACTTTATCTGGCATCCAATTTCTTTAAAAAGTCTATATTTTTTTAGATTTTCTTTCTGTCATTGTTCTTATTTTCACTATATTTGAACTCCTTTGCATTAAGATTGTTCTGATCTACTGTTTCCTCCCTCCTGTAAAGCCCTAAGTACTTTGATTGATGAACAGAAGCCTGTATCTTTCACTACATGGTTTAATCAGAACTTACATGGTTTCAGTAAATTTGCCTAACTAACAGTTTCCTGAGTATCTTTAGAAATGATTTGTTGCTAAATTAAAATATTTTTATCTTTTTCACTATTTATATTATAAAGCCAAATATTAAAATTAGCAACATAGTATTTTTTGAATAATCAAAATTATTTCAAAAAGTTTAATGACAAGTAAGGTCTTTGTCATTTCCATTTTTCTTCTAATTCTTCTTTTCTTCTAATTCTAATTCTTCTTATTGTATTAAGAAAACAAATTTTGGGATATGAGGTGTCTGTTGCGAATTATAAACTTTGTTAGTCAAATAAAATTTACTGCATTAAACATCGAATACCAGTAATGTAGTTGTTCATGAAAGAATTAATGTGAGATAACAAAATTTTACACTACTAAGAACTAATAAAATTTTCATGGTTTTACTTTATGAAGTTAAAAATGGAAATTTGGGTCACTCCTGTAATCCTAGCTACTAAGGAAGCTAAGATCTGAGGATCGTGATTTCTTTGCCAGCCAGGCAAAGAAAACCTATGATAGACTTATGTCCATTTAATGCCCAAAAAACCCAAAAGTAAAGCTGTACTTCAAATGGTAGAGTGCTAGCCTTGAGCATACAAGCTCAGAGATTAATCCCTAGCCCTGAGAGCCCACTACAGGACCAACACACACACACACACACACACACACACACACACACACACACAAGAAATTTGTATAAGAGCATGTACTCTTCGTTATTTCATTTATATATTTTTCTTAAATTTGATTAAAATGTAAAAATCATAAGAGAAATAATTTTATTGAATAACGTTTCTTCATGATTCTTTGCCTAATTTGAATATTCAAGGGAAAACAACATTTTGGCCTTCTATCTGCTTCCTCAACCCATATACAATGCTGACCAATAAGAATTGCAGGCAAAACCATAGGGAAGAAGAAAGTTAAATTGCATTATAAATTAGACTCATCCCCAAAGATTTGAATTGCAATATGACTTTTTTTTCTGAATTCTGATGTGTGGCACAGTGAAAATGATCCTGCTTAAGTGTAATTTTAATGAAAGATAAACAGAAAAAAAGGATATTTTTTCATGTTCCTCCAAATATATTAACTGCCCCAAGAAGAGTTTTATGAGCCAAGGCTCATGCATCATTGTACAATGGTGGTCTAGAAAATATGGAAACAAAAATTCTCATACTGCATGTTATTGGGGATAAAAATAAAAAGCCCTAGGACTGAAGAGCAAAACCTAGTTACAGTCTCTGACTTTCAAATACCTACTTATCACAGGACTTCTCCCTGTAGGTGAACTTGATCTATTCTGGAAACAGAGCTTAGCCATTAAATCCTCTCTTCTAAATACTATTGGGCACATTGATAATCCAGACTCAGTGTTAATAACTAGGTAAGTCCATATATAAAGATTGTTTATTTCCCTTTTGAATAAAACTTATGAACATCAAAAAGTAAGTCTGATCCTGAGCCTTAGAGCATTCAGATTGGCATAGTAAATGTTCTATAAAATTTATTAACTCACAAATTATAAACTTAGATCCTGAGCCACAGTGTGAGCTGCTAACGGAGCTCTAGTTTAAAATAAAAGTTTCTTGTCTTTCCCTCTTTAATACATTTCTAGTATAATTTTAAAAATAATTTGTTGCTTTGTACATACTATGTAAAGACAATCTTGTGACCTTAGGGACATCACGTAGTTATAGTCTCTAGAAACTTTTCACATGATTGTCTGTATATTACTCTATAAGGCGATATTTACGATGTTTGAAATACACCATGTTTTGTGACAGTCATTAAAAATACTAAATTAAGCATCACTGCTTGTGTCAGAGATTCTACTTATGCCAAATATCTGGCAAGATCTAATAGCAGATGCTTGTTTACTCTAAAATAATACAACATTCCTTATCAGCCTGAATTAATTGAGTGGTAAGATGGTTTGTATTAAAGGTACCTTGTTCCTGTGAGAACAGCATATCACCTATTTTTGCATGGAACTTGTGTGTTCCACGTCACACCTATTGCTCTTTTAAATGAAAGACATTAGATGCATGTCAATTTTCATCTGTCTAGTGGAAATACTTCATTAATGGCCTAATCCAATGTATCCCTATATCTACAAAGGTTTCTAATTGCACACAATATATTTTATTTTGTTAAATCATTAAACAGGCATAATCTTCATAGGAAGCAATTTTGCAACAGACTCAATCAACTTAACTTAAAATATCATAATTATATCAATTTACAGTGTTGTAACAGTATGTTTATGCATTTCAACAGTAATTCATTTTGTTGATAGATTTTTTTACATTTTAATTATTATCAATTAGTTTTATAATGGTTTACATTTTGACTTACATTTTGACCATGCATATAATACAACTTGAATAAAATCGCCCCTCCATCAATCACTCTCATTTTTGCATCCTTCCAAAACCAACTTCAACAAGTTTCACTGCTCTAATTTCACATCTGCACATAGAGGACATTGACCAAATTCACCTTCCTTCACCCTCTCCCTATACTACCCTCCCTCCCACTAATATTCCCATCTGGATAAGACCCATGTTAAAATCCTGTCTTTTTTTTGTGCATTCTGTTTAACTTTTGACCATTCTAGGTCACACAGGTACACGTAGTACTTTAACCTGATTGACATCTTTGCTTACTTTCACTTTTCCCTGAAGAAAAATAAACTTCTGTCCTTTGAAGGAAAATGAATGGGACAGAAGAAAATCATATTAACTAAAGTAAGTCAAATTCAGAATGAAAAAAGGTCCATATTTTCTCTCATATGGGAATGTTAGACCTAGAATATAAACATAATCCACAGACATATAGAGATAGTGTAGTTGATGGAGTGTTTGTGGGGATTGGAAGGGGATTAGAGGTTGAAAATATGAAATACAGTCTACCTGTGAAGAAGATAGCAAAATAAATCTCACTGGAAGCTTTTGAATAATAGAGCGTAGTGAGGACACAATCTATCTTTAATTTATTCATTATTTTTCATGTCATTCATTTAATACCCCATGAGTTTGGTAACATCTTGTCTTCTATAGCGGGTATTCAAAAACTGTTAATGTTTTATTGTATCCTGAACACTTAAATTTTGCAAGTTTATGGGATAAGATTTTTCCAAAATTTACTCCAGTAAATATCAAATGACCATAAGTACACAGCTATAACAGTGAAGAAACCAATGAAAGACAGCAAGCAAACCAAACCTGTCTCTAGATTAGTTTAAATCCGAAATAATTTTTAGTTTTTTGAGTATGTTAAAGGAGGTGCATGCCGGGAGCCTGTGGCTCATGACTGTAATCCTAGCTACTAAGAAGGCTGAGATCTGAGGACCACTGTTCAAAGCCAGTCTGGGCAGGAAAGTCTGTGAGTCTCTTATCTCCAATAAACCACTAGAAAACCAGAAGTGGTGCTGTGGCTCAAGTGGTAGAGCGCTCACCTTGAGCTGAAAAACAGAGGAATAATGCCCAGGTCCAGAATTCAAGCCCCATGACCGACAAAAAAAAAAAAGTGCACTTAGATGTAGATCATTTGTGTTACTTTTATCAATTGGTCTCCTGAAACAAGACACAGAACAATATAAATGGTTCATATTCATTATGACTTCTAACTAAAATATAAGGTATTTTTCTTTTTGCTTGAGGAAACTGAATGGTGCCAAACATGATTTTGGAAATTTGAGATAACTTAAAATCTCTGTATCATTCTCAAAAGCATATGACTAATTGTTTACTTTTGTTATGATAATGAGACTGGCATTCCAACATATAGCTAAGGAGCCATAATTAATTCCTAGATTTGTAATCAAGAGATAACAAATTCCCATTTAAATATATAAATAACCATGCTGGCATTGGTAATCCTAGATACTCAGGGAGCTGAGATCTAAGAATAGTGATTCAAAGCTAGATTGGTTAGAAAGTTCATGAGACTCTTATACCTAATTAAGCACCAGAAAGCCAGAAGTATAGCTCTAATTCAAGTGGTAGAGCACTACCCTAGAACTTAAAAAGCTTGGTGACAGCTCTCAGGCCCTAAGTTCAAGCCCCAGCACTAGAACAAAAAATATATATAAATTGATTAAAAAATCAAATTCAATAAAAGTATATAAATAAATTACTTTGCACTATTACTGAGAGTAATATGCACCTGATACTGACATTATTGTTTGCATAAGAACACATAATGAAGATAATTTATTCTAATATATTTATATTTTAAACTATTGCTAAAATCTAATTAAAGAAAAACAGCATTGAAGAATATAGATTAAAATATTTAGAGTAGGTGCTGGGTACTTATGATTCACATTGGTAACTCTAGCTATGCAGCAGGCTGTGATCTGGGGATCTCGGTTTACAGCTAGCCCAGGCAGGAAAGTACATGAGATATTTAGCTGCAGTTAATCACCAGAAAACTAGAAGTGGTGTTGTGGCTCAAAACGGTAGAGCAAAAGTCTTGAGCAAAAGACCTCAGGGACACTGTCCAAACACTGAATTAAAGACAACAGATAAAAGAAACAAAACAAAACAAAAACTAAGTATGCCTCTAGTAAAGCAAATATAATAACATATAGATCAAGTAGAAAAATAATCATGTTTTCATTTAAGTTCTAGTTTCTAGAGTGATTTCAAATTAATTGTTTCTCTTAATTCCCATGAAGAATAGAAATTCTTGGAATTGTTCTGTGTCCTTAGTTTCTTTTACTTCATATTGTCTACTATCTCTTCTTTCACTAATTTGGCCTGATTTTTCTCATTTTATTTTTATGTAGCGCAAACATTAGATTATAGACAATCTCCAAAGTATATTGTTTTATCTGGTAGAAGAGATTGAATTTCTACGAGACTTAAAATGGTGTTTGGATCCACTACCATGTGATTGTAGCTATTAGGGCATGTTACTGATAAGATTTTTTTTACTAACATTTCAATTAAAATTTTCCCAAAATAACTTACATAAAATTACTATGTCACACTAAGAACTTATTCATTGAAAAAAATAATATATTTTAATGCTTTTATTGAGAATAATCAAATGCAAGGTTAGACCGTAGATAATTATATTTTACCTATCCTACCAATGATTCAGAAGGGATATTGATTTCAATAGTTTGTTAATGTTTTCTGAAAATGTACACATGAATGTTTCGTTTCTTAAGAAGTCTTGAATATAACATTATTAATATAGTTTAGGAAATATTGAATTTCTAGTAGTAGAATCCATTTGACTGTGACTCTCTATACAGAAATTAAGCCACTAAAAATTAAAGCTTCTCCTATGTAATGTTTAACAGGAAATTTTATAACCACATAATGTACTCTGCAATTTCCACAGGAAGAAAGTTTAAGGATTTAAAGAACATATTTTTTTCTTGTTGTTGCTAGAAGATTAAATCCTAACTCAATAAAAACAGTATTTTATTTTGTTCATGTGTTTGTATATGTACAAATATACAGATTCATGTGCATATATACAATAAAATGTATTTTAAAATAATATGTCTTGAATATATAATTTACAAAGTGTATGCATATATATATTTAGTTGGACTAATTAAGAAAAATAATAGAAGTTTTCTCATCACTGTCATGTTTGATAAAATGTAGATAATTATATTTTACCTATCCTACCAATGATTCAGAAGGGATATTGATTTCAATAATTTGTTAATGTTTTCTGAAAATGTACACATGAATGTTACGTTTCAAAAAAGATTTACACTTTACCTCTATAAAATATGTCTAGCTGCCATGGGAGATGCCAATTTACTCTTGTTATTCTTATTTGAAAGCCCATCTATAAAATTTAATAATCTTCTGAGATGATGAATTTATGAAATCCCTGAAGAATAATCATTGTTGTCTTTGGAGATTAATTATTGTGTTATTTGCTGTCACTGGTGAAACTTTTAAACTCATCATGTTTACTTTCTTTAAACACTCCCCCTATTCTTAAATTATCTTATTCAAAAGCTCAAAGGATTAGAAAATTTATCTCTAGAGGACTAGAATTTATATTGTTTAATACTTTTTAAATTCATGGTTTATTTATATGTGGCTGTGCCTGGATATTTCATGACCATTATGTGGAAAAGTACCTCTTGTTTAGAGACCATTTTTCCTCCCCAACTATTCCTTTTCTCCACTACTCATATCAGATTTTCATTCCTGTTCCTTGTGTGTGTGTGTGTGTGTGTGTGTGTGTGTGTGTGTGTGTGTGTGCGCGCGCACACGCACGAGTGATTTTTTAGGGCTTGAACTCAATTCCAAAGTATTGTCTAGAGCTTTTTTGCTCAAACTTACTGCTCTACTACTTAAGCCACAGTTCCATTTCCAGCTTTTGTTGTTGTAGTTGTTGTTGCTGTTTTCTCTTTTGTGGTGCTTAATTGGAGAGTTGGAGACAAGAGTCTCAT
The DNA here is from genome assembly GCF_019054845.1 of Dipodomys spectabilis. Classification (NCBI taxonomy): domain Eukaryota; kingdom Metazoa; phylum Chordata; class Mammalia; order Rodentia; family Heteromyidae; genus Dipodomys; species Dipodomys spectabilis. The sequence continues at coordinate 17,058,459 of NW_024870709.1, forward strand.
GAACTTTTCTGCCCAAGCTAGTCCACTTCCCTATTGCATGTGTGTATATTGATTATTATGGCTGTATTACCTCACTAATCCCTTTTCCATTCATCAGTTTCCTTCTCAAGTGCCATTTTCAAAACATGTTGCTGCTTCCACATATTCATTGTTAAACGATCTGTTAATTTAAGAGTTTACACCACCAGGTTCACTCTTGCTTATATTGTCCTTTAGCCAACTTGGAGCTTGGAGACAGACAGACAGACAGACAGACAGACAGACAGACAGACAGACAGACAGATAGATAGATAGATAGATAGATAGATAGATAGATAGATAGATAGGCAGACAGACAATATATAAATACCTGTGCATCTTTACCTGGTAGGTTGAATTTTAGGTGTAAAATTGACTAAATGTAAGTAGAATCATGCACCCTTTATATCTCTGGCCATGGCTTACTTCACATCAAATGGTTTTTGCAGATTCATTCATTTCCCAGTAAATATCAAAATTATATTCTTTCTGATGGCTGAATAAAAATTTAACACAGAAAAATATTGGTATACGAGTCTGGTAGTGTTTAAGCTTGGACAGAAATATCCATTAGTTTCTTATATGTAATTAAACAGTGAAACTTGAACTGGAGTCACGGCTCAAGTAGTAGAAAAACATTGTTGAGTGACAAAAAATGCCTACCACAGATATTAGTCCTTGAGTTCTAGTCCCAGAACCAGCACAAGAAAACCAAGAAGCTCACATTAAATACATCTAATATCTTTTTTTGAAATTTTAGATGAACAAAAGTAGCTTGCAATGTTTAATTCTCCCCTTTATGGCCATTCAACTATTATCTATCGATCTATTATCTATCTATCTATCTATCTATCTATCTCCATGTATGTTATCAATCAACATTTTATATGGTTTTTCAAGACCTATATTCTTGTTCAGAAATGCCATTAAAATAATTCCGGTTCTTTAATACTTTTTTATGCTGGGTATATTAGGCTTTGTTTTTGTTTTTGTTTTAATATGCTACCTATTTATTGGTAGTGGGGAAAGATAGAACAAAACACCAAAGCACTTTATTTTTAAAAATAGATTAAGTCTTGATTCAAAAAATGACATTTTTTTGTTATTTTCAAATGTTAGCATTCAAGATTATAATTTTGTGGGGCCTGAACTCTGGGCCCTGGGCGCTGTCCTTCAGCTCTTCAGCTCAAGGCTAGTGCTCTACCACTTGAGCCATAGCGCCACTTCCGGCTTTTTTCTTTTTTGCTTATGTGGTGCTGAGGAATCTAACCCAGGGCCTCATGCATGCAAGGCAAGCACTCTACCACAGAGGCACCTTCCCAGCCCCAAGATTATAATTTTTGATAACTAGCTATTCATTCTAATAACGTGAAAGAATCCACAGCATATAAACACTGAACACCTGTCTTTTAAAAGTTTGCTATGATGGATGCTAACATTTTAGAAATTGTTTTCTTGTTCTAATAATTTTGTAGCATCAGAGAATGAAGAATAATATTACATGATTATAACACACAAGAAAATGCAGGTTCTTTAAGAAACTCAGTTGTTCAAAAAAACTGGAGATCATTAGGAAGATAGATGATGAATGAGGACTGGATGGTGGAGGAACAGAGAAAATGCTCTGAGAATAGCAAGAGAAGAAACAGAATTTTAGGATACTGAGCAAATATCAATTATGTAAGTTTAATTTAAAATAAGAAAGCCATAGAAGACTTTGAACAATATTCACAGGTGAACCTGCTCTGTTAAGTAAGTTTTCTCCTCCTATTTTATTTTTTCTTGCCTTCTTTCTAATCCCTATTTTTTTCTTTTTCTTCACTTACTTTTTTTTTCCTTTTCTCTTTTGTCTGACATAGGGCTTGAACTTGCAGCCTGGGCACTGTCCTTGAGCTCTTTAACACTTTGAGCTACAGTGCCACTTTGGGTTTTCTGGTGGTTAATTGGAAATAAGAGTTTCATGGACTTCATTGTCCAGGCTAGTTTGGAACCATGATCCCCAGAACTTAGCTTCTTTGAATATCTAGGATTACAGATGTGAGCCACCAATGCCTGGCACCTTCTTCCTTCTTTTAACCTACAGCTTTTCTTAATTGTAGCGAAAGACTAAATAAAAAAAAATAAGGGACTGTAAAGAGAGCACCTATACCTGAAGGTGTATGACAAATAGAATTGTTTTGTAGATTTCAAGTTATAGCAAAAGTTTGCAAGAGGATGGTAATGGTTGAAGGTGAAATTTGGCGTAGATAAGGAACTAGTTGCACATGGAGCAGTTAAGCAAATAAGAAAATATTTGAAGTGAATGTGAGCCTGAGTTCTCACTGTTGGAAGAAAAGTTTTAATGAATCCTAAGGTAAGGGAGGGTCATTACAATTTTCAATATAAACCAAAATAAGGATTGTGCACACATACACACAAACACAAAGTCTTGAAAGTCATGGGAAAAGATCACATGCTAGGATTAAGGGAACCTAGTAGCCATGGTGATAACTGAATACACAATTCTACTGTTTTGAATCATTGCGCAATAAGGAAATTATTGTAGTACGTGAAATTTAAATTAGTCTTTGGATTAGATCGTGCCTATGTGAATTTCCTGATCTTCTTGCTTGGAGGCTATAGACAGTATTGTCTTTGTTTTTCTAAAATATGACATATAGTATTGAGGTAATTGACTACTGAGTCTATTAATTAATATCAAATCATTCAAAGAAAAAAATAAAAAAAAATGCGAAGAATGTTATTAAACAAATAGTAGAAAATTTCCAAGATCTGGAAGAACATATGTGAGCTGTCTCTACTTGCCTTTCTATAAATTTGAAAGTATTCTATAATACAGAAGGTTGGATTAAAAAGGATTCATCATCAAATCACAGACAAGCTATTTCAACCAGCTATATAAAATCCGAATTGTGTCCTACGGGTATGCTATTATAATTTATAGCTATACTACAAGTGTTAAACTCTTTATTAAATATGTCTTATTTCTTTGAACTCTTTATTAAAACTGTCTTAGCAGTCCTGATGTGTTGCCATGAGAATTTTACACCACAATTTGAATTTGCTTCAAATAATGGACTACGAAGAATGAAGATCTACTATGCTGTTTTGAAGAATTTCACAGCAAAAGTGAAATTTCCTTGGAGGATAAGACAACAGTGTTTCTTTTTCTTTGTTTTAAACACTTCTGGCAATATAGAAACACACATATTTCAAAAATGTGATGGCTTAGATATTCAGATGTATGATAGTTATTCACATAAACTTAATTTATACTTCTTTCTAGGTTCTATAATGAATGATTTCCATAGCACCTCATTTCATTAAGCACAGCAGAATTAATGGGCTTTAGTTACTACTTGACCATTTACATTTTTTTTTGCCAGTCCTGGGGCTTGAACCCCAGTACTGGGCACTGCCCCTGAGCTTCTTTTGCTCAAGGTTAGCATTCTACTATTTGAGCCACAGTGCTATTTTTGGCATTTTCTGTTTATGTGGTACTGAGGAATTGAACCCAGGATTAGGCAAGCACTCTACAATTAAGCCACATTCTCAACCCCTGGCCATTTACTTTTGAAGAAAATAAACATACATATTATAATGTGGCCTTTGAAACAGGTAAAGGTTAACATTTTATAATTCAGAAAATAGGACCCATAACTGATAAGAGATATTGAATAAAGGTTGGAGACAGGATGAACAACAAACTCTAAAATGTTACCAAGTTATTCTGGATCCCAATCTGGTAATTTTGTGCTGTAAAATTTTGTGCTACAAATAAGCAAACAAGAACAGCCCAAAAATGTCTTAGAGTAACTATTTCATTTATGTTTTACTACTCTTCTAGTCGGTAGAACTTTGAAGGTTCTACTTACAAGTACTTACTGGCAAGTTACTAAGCCTACTGCAAGAAAAGTGTCTTTCAGTACAAAATTGCATAAACACTGAGTTCTTTAAGATATGTTTATGTTGATGCAGTTTTGCATAGACATTCACTTCTTTCAGATAACATTCACATTTGAGATTATCTACTCCTTGAGAATTTCTCTCAAAACTGAGATATAGTGAGGCAAAAAAACAACAAAATATGAAAACAAAAAGAAAACAGTTGACTTCTTAATCTAGCTCCCACTTTTAATACATCTTTGCTTTTGATTTAAGCTTTGGTTTAAGTAGAAAAATTACAGTGATTGTCAGTGAAGGCAAAAAATGAGATATTAGTTGTTTACTAGTGGTTCATATCTATAATCCCAGCTACTCAGGAGACTGGGATCTGAGGATCATGGTTCAAAGCCAACCCAGGTAGGAAAGTCCCCAAGAACTTAGATCCAATAAGCCACTCAGAAAAAGCCAGAGTTGGTGCTGTGGCTCAAGTGGTAGAGTGCTAGTTGTGAGCAAAAGAAGCTCAGGGACAGTGCCCAGGTCGCTAGTGCAAGCCCTAGGACTGGTGAAAAACTGTGAGGTATCATTTAAAAGGTAATCTAAAACAAGTGAAAGTATTAGGGTACCTAACTAGCAAGCACAAGGTCTTGATGCCAACCTCACTACTACCAAAAGAGAAAACAAATACCTTTAAAAATATTTTAAAAATAAGTTGAACTGTGATTGCAGACACCTCTCATACCAACTGTGTAAGAGGAAAAAATAAGATGATTATAGCCTGTGCTGCCCTAGGGATTATTTTTTTCCTCTAACAGAAACAACCACAGCAAAAAGAATTCTGGATGTGTTTTAAATATGGTAAAGGGCTTGCCTAATAAGAATGTGTTCACTGTTAATGAAAAAAGAATCTTAAAAAATTAAAAATTAAAAAGAGAGATGAAAAACAAGGCCTCACCAATCCCTTGTAGATTGTGGGATGCTGGTGACATATGTGGCTTATCTGTATGAAAATGAGAGCTGTGAAGCACTAGATGCTGACAGGCTCACTAAGAAGAAGGCAGTTTATTACAGGATGAGTCTCCTTTATACACTTGAACATTAATGAAGGCTTTTAAATATACAAATCCATGAAAATTTAGCAAAACTGTTAATTAAAATAATTTATCTGTAAATATTATCATTTGGCCCTTCTGATTTTTCAACATGATGGTGCATTTCTTCATCTGATTTGATAACTGCATGTCACAAAAGTAAGCCTTTGATACATCCTGGCACTTGATGTGATAAGAAGAGCTACTGGATGTGTTTCGTGTAATGAATGTCTGCATCATTCTGTATGTGCAGAACTACCCAGTAAAGAAGCGGTTCTGGGACACTCTATCACGACATTCATATTGCAATCATTACCTGCACTGTTTTAAATAACATGGTTTATCTCCTATTCAGAATTTCCTATTTCTTTTCTTAGAGTCCATAGATTGTTTTCCCTTTATACAACCTCCCAACTTTTATCAAGGTTTGATGATCAGAGATTTAACTGTAAATTAAATAGTGAAATGAGATGAAGTATTTTTCCCCCCAGTGGCATCTTTTACTTTAATCTTCTGTCTCTTCATGTGTTTGTATGTAAACATAAATGAATAGAACTATAACTGAGATGTTAAATATAGATACTGGAATTTTCTAGGAATCATTGATGTTCAACCTAATTTTTGTTTTTGTTTTCATTATTTAAATGTCAAGCTTGTGCTTTCTCTTTCCATTTCTCCCCATCTATTTTCCCACAAATAACTACATTTACATTCAGTATTGGTATAGGAAGGAAATGTTCCTCTGAGGTTCTGAGAATCACTCCTTCCAATTTCTTTTTCTTTTTTTTTGATTAAGGGTTTACAAGTTATTTGGAACATACATAAAACACTTGTTGTATGTTTCAGAAACCATATCTATTCCATTGCTTACTGAGTCAATATGCTGGAGTTTGCAAGATAAATTCAGAGTTATTAAGAAGTAGAGTTTCCATTTAACATGAATCTTCCAAAATGGGGATGGATAAGCTTTAGTTCAGATCAATGACAAAATTGGTACACATAAAAACTGGGGAAATTGAAACACAAGGAACAAAAACTACTTCATATTTTCCCTTCAACTGGACATGAGTCTTTTAGAAAACAGTCAAGTAATTTTCAGGATGAGAAATAGCTAGAATAAAGTCATTCTGATGAAAGAAGAAAAATAGTAAAAACTCATCAAAATGAGTTTAAATTTAATTTAAAACTCTGATCTAAATTTATATTTTTCAGCATCAACTACTATCGTATCATTCATTTGTACATTGTGATTTTCTTGTGCATTCTAGCATCTTCCAACTTTCTATCCCAGCCATCTTTTCATTATGTTCCCTCTCCCAGTTGTCTTTAAAAAAAAGCCTCTTGATCTTATCTTTAAATGTTTCTGACAGTACTGTACCACTGTTTATCTAAGTAATGTCTCTCATTCGTTTATTCTGTTCTTAGCTCAGAGATTCAAAAATATACTATTAATAGGGAGTTGGGGCATGAGTGTGATGTTTCAGACATAAAATCTTGCAGAATATTTCATTTAGTGTACAGTTAGATCAACTGGGAGAAGAAGATTGTCTAGAACAGATGGCTATAGGAAGGAAGCTTGTTAGATAAGAAGAATAGAAGGTGTGGTATTAATCTATCAACTGCATAGAGAAGATGGCTCTTGAACCAAGTATTGAAAGAGGAGTTGATTTTCCTTTGATACAAGTGACATTAATTGGAGCACAGGCTGGTTTAGTGGAAAGGCTGTTGACAGCATTTTGCCTAGAGTGATGATCAGATAGAACTTATTTTCAAAGAATGCGAAAATGTCTCAAGCATTATTTTAATTCAAGACTCTTATCACAAACTATTTGCTTTAGTAAGCTGATTCTACCTATTCATATTTATCACTTAGTATCCTTCTCACAAAGGGTTTGTGAACATTTGATAAACATACAACTTAAATTTATTGACTGGTTAATCATCTTTCAGACACTTACTTAAATAAATTATTTCTGAATTTACCATTATTGAACTAATAAAAAAGTCATCTTTGCCAAGTTTGGCATGAATTTATGAAGTAGCTTCTACTAGCTGATATTGTTTGCCATTAGCAATTTAACTATTTTATATTTTAAATTACAGTCAAGAACAGAATGCGCTTCATGAAATAGTTACACCAAAATATTATATCAAAATAGCCAATAATGAATGAAAAAATATTAGCTTATCATTCTTTAGATTAAGTCAGATAAAGATAAAGAAGATCTTACAGATTTTTGTTCAATCCATGTTCCATGAACTAAATTAAGTGCTTGCTTTCTCTCCCTCTCTCCCTCTCGCTTGCTCTCTGTCTCTGTCTGTCTCTGTCTGTCTGTCTCTATCCCTGTCTGTCTGTCTCTGTCTCTGTCTCTCTGTCTCTCTGTCTCTCTCTCTGTTGCTCCACCACTTGAGCCACAGCACCACTTCCGGTTTTCTGTGTTTTATTGACGGTAAGAGTCTCATGGACTTTCTTGACTGGGCTGGCTTTGAACTGCATCTTCAGATCTCAGCCTCCTGAGTAGCTAGGATTACAGGGGTGAGCCACCCGTGCTTGGGTAAATTTTGTCTCTTAAGTGACCTTGACTATTTAACCATCTGATCCGGTTAGATCAGGGAACATGCATAAGACATGACAACAGAATGCATCTCACTTAAAGAAAGTTTAATATTCAGGCTTAGGAAATGTGGGAATATCGTAGCTGCTTAAAAGTGTATCAAATCCTATTTTTTTTTGGAAAAAAAGTATTTACATATTAGCTAAGGGTTTTTAGGCTGTAAACCTTTATATATGTGAGAATATATCCATTTAGAGTGAGATTTACAATATTGTTCTTCTGGCAGATATAGTTTAAAGGTTTAAAAATTTAGTTTAAAAGTTTTTGCTGTTATTGTTTGTTATTTTAAAAAAATTATAGTTCATTTAAATAATATGTGACTAAGATCTATTCATCAGTTAAATGTTGTCATCATCTGTATCAGGAGTAAGTATAGATAATATAAATGTTTAGAAAACAAAGCAGTTTACTTGAGTCTGACTAGTATTTTCTTTTCAGCAAAAACTAGGGAAAATATATTTTAAGACAATTATATATTTTAATATATAATTAATTTGAATTTACAAATCACACTTTGATTATGACACGGCAACCTCAGGTATAAAGTTGGTTTTGATTGACAACTCATGTCAGAATGATAACATCAAATTTGTGTTTACATAGAAGGAAAGCCATCTGTTTTTGTTTTCTTTTGTTTTTGTTTTGCTTTTTGTTATTCCCCATCAGATTCTGGAATTGTAGCATCTTATGACCTGAGGTATGCCTCCAGACCCTTTCCTTATATTTATTTATTTTAAAATTTTATCTCAGAGTTGATTGGATGTTGTTATTTTGTCTCTTTGCTGACTTGAAGTTTGCTGTACAGATTCACAGGCAGGAGAGAGAAGAGCCTTTAGACCAAGTACATGCCTTTCTGAGAATCATAATTGTTGATTACAGTGATACCACATTCTCAAATGATTAAATGGCCAAGACAGCTTCAAGCAAGCTTCTCAAGCAAGCTTTTATTTTGTGGGTCTGCACATCCATGAGACTTGAATGAGAAATGAGCTAGAAGTTTTCTTCTTTACACAATGATATGCTATAGTTCATGGTATCACATTAAGCATTCCAGTGTAATTTAAAGTTAGTACTAGTAAATTCTTAAATAAAAGTTTTCAAGCCAACCAAAAATGTATGTTTTAACAGAAATATCAGTTCCTGGGGTTGGGAAGGTGGCTCAGTGATAGAGTGTTTGCCTTGTATGCATCACACCCTGGGTTCGATTCCTCAGCACCACATAAGCAGAAAAAGCAAACAGTGGCACTGTGGCTCAAGTGGTAGAGCGCTAGCCTTCAGCAGAAGAGCTGAGGGACAGCTCCCAGGCCCAGAGTTCAAGCCCCATGACCGACAAAAAATAAGTAAAGAAAGAAAAAAGAAAAAAAAGAAATATCAGTTCCTGAAAGCTTATTTATTTCTCTGTGAAATGCATAAATTCACTTGAGCCTCAAAGATTGGAGAATAATCTATTATTTGGGGTCTTCTAATAAAATGATTTGATACATCAATTGTCACTTCTGGGCAAAAATATTAGGATATTTTACTATATATCATATCATATTATATATATATATGTATGTATATATATATATATATATACATATATATATATATATATATATATATATATATATGCTTTGGACCACAATCTCAGCCTCACATCTCAGGATTACAGATATGAACCATTGGCACGATATCTATATGAATTGAGAAAACAGGCATACTCCATTGAGTAGAATTCCAAAGCTCCAGCTTCTCTCAGGAAAATTGAAGTCAGTGGCTTTTATACTAAAAAGAAGCACACAGCAGGATTCCATTCTATTAGAACACTTCACTAAAGAATCACAGCAAAGCAATTTCCTCCCTTCTGAATTGTAATGTAAGAAACGTTATGAAAATGACTATTGGTGTGCTATAATTTCCATGTTTACTTTCATCTTTGTTCTTTCTCCTGCAACTTTCCCCCTCACTCTTACATTCGCATGTAAACACAGATGTTTTTAGAGCTTCAGGGAAATAACTGTGATTTATTTTTCAGTTTAATGAATTCCTTACTGTTTCCTTGCATTAAAAGGTTTTTTTCCCCCATTTGTTTGTTTGCTTGTTTGTTGCAATTAAATAGTTTGTCATAAAGTCATTATTGAGGATCTGTTTGCTTATTTTTCCTTAGATCCTGTTTCTTAAGTGCCACTCATTTCAAATTATCTTTCAATGTATTGCATTGCTACAAAAATTGATTTCTCATTCAATAGTAAAAGCATATTCATTAGATATATTGCTCTTTCTTCCTTCCCGCTCAATATTTTTTAAATCCCCATTTCCAAAATCAATACACTTGAAATTAGTGAAGGATTAGGTGATTATTTGTCCTTGGCTTATAATGAAAATTCAGTCATTTGAATCACACATTCAAAATGTTAACTGTTTCACAGAAAAATGAGAATAAATTCATCTTTGCTTTTAATAAATTTTCGATTATTGACACCATCATGTTATATTTATTGTGTAATGCACATTCCTTCAGAGAAATCAAAATACAAATATATTTTCCTTCATTTGCCAATGATTTTTTTTTTTTGCGGTAGGGTCTGTCATGGGCTACAAATCAAGGCTGGGCATTGTCTCTGAACTTTTGTTGTCAGTGCTGATTTTTGGGCCACAGTATCACTTCAAGTTTGGAGGTGGTTAATTAGAGATGAGTGTCTTGCAGACTTTCTTGCCTGGGTTGGTTTGAAACACAATATAAGCCTCACATCTCAGGATTACAGAGATGAACAACAGGCACCTGACTTGTCAATATGTTTTTTAGGAGAAGCCCATGAAAAAAGAATATCCTATGAGAATTGGATATGCCAACATTGTAGTTATGCACTTATTTGTAATTTTAGAGCAAAATTATAAAGCACTGCTTTTTATTTTTTGAAAGAATGAAAATTAAATATAAAATTATACTACAGTTTCTAAAGCAAAATATATTTAAAAATAATTGATTTATACATAAGATTTTAGAAAATTGATATTCATACATTAAAATTCATCATCTGTACCCAAAGAGAGTATATCTCAGAGACAAGGTGAGATATGCGAGTTCATGTGATTATGTGCATATGTTTTATATGTTGCAGACAGAATCCCTAATATTAGAAGGGGTGGAGGAGAGTTGGTTAAGAAAAGACACACTGGCTTAATATATAAATATTATGTCATCAAATAAATTGTATGGAGTTTGTAATGTTAAATAGGGTGGTATCTGGGCATATAGCTCTAAGTATTATCTGGGAAAAGACTATTTTATAAAGAAGCAACACTCAAGAAAGGACTGAGTATATAGCTCAATGAGAAATAGTAAAGCTTTGGGTATGATATAGGAAGAAAATAGATGAACAAGAATAAAATGTATTATTCCCAATTGGCCTGGACAAGTCTAGGACAAATGATCATCTGTCATTATTGTAACATGAATTCAGTAATTTTGATTTAAAAAATAAAATTAAGAATCAGTCCTAAACCAGGCACCAGTTGCTCACATCTGTAATCTTAGCTACATAGGAGGCTAAGATATAACCTTGCTCATCTTACCTACAGACATATATTTTTCTATATTATACTGTCTTCCCAGGAATTATATTTGCAGTTATATAGTTGTTGAGTTTTTTCTTGCCAATCCTAGGGCTTAAACTCAGGTACTGGGTGCTGTCCCTGTGCTGCTTTGTGGTCAAGGCTAGTGCTCTCCCCTTCAGCCTCAATGCCACTTCTGGCTTTTCTGTGTAGTTTTTTGGAGTTAAGAATCTCATAGACTTTTGTGCCCAGGGTGGCTTCGAACTGTGATCCTCAGATCTCAGCTTCCTGAGTAGCTAATATTTACAGATGTAAGCTACCAGGGTCTGGTTCTGTGTTTATATTTTCAAGCCACGAAGATAGGAAGGTTAGAAAACCATTGTGCCCTCTTCCTCAAGTGATATGGAAGAAATTACCAATGGCAAAAAAATGTTGGTTGCATTATTTAAAGGTCTTAGCCACTGCTGGGAACATGAATAAAGTCCAAATTGGGTCATACCAGATATTAAGATAATATGTTAACCATGTAGTCTTGAGCTATAGCATCAAAATGGGTCAGGTGATCATGACACATTATAGACTTAAACAGAGTTCTTTGACTTCACAGCAGATTTGATGCACAGCCCTCATTTCCTTCCAATGAATTTTTATAGGACACCATCAATCAAGTCGTGCAACCTTTGTACTATCACATTGTAATAGGGTTATGTTATGTTCTATGGGACTGACCTACGAATTGTATTAAGTTTAACAGTATCATAGGTGTCTACCAACAATATAGTATTCCCATAATATCCTAACATTCTCTAGTAATGGCAGTCAAAATTGTCTCACAAAATGTTCTTGGGAAAACAAGTGTTTGCTGGTAAGACTCAGTTGAGCACATGATTGTAAAATCACTTTTTGAAAGTCTATATCTAAGAATTCCTTGGAAAAGCTAAGTTTAATCTTATTAATGACAGCATTTTATATATATATATATATATATATATATATATATATATATTTCCCCAAAGAGATAATAATTTAGAACCAGATAGAAGACTTTTACCATTGTATTCAGAGTTTAGTCAAATGAAGGATGGCAAACTAGACAAATGGGCCAGGAGAGCCATGGGGAGGTGTGAGTAAGGTCAATTAAAACTGTGTGAGCTGAATATGCATTATCTTCTGCCTAATGATTTCTGAAAATCATTTGCTATGATGCATTAGACCAGCCAATTTAAGGAGTGATTGACCAAAGAAAAGAAATTGCATAGCCAATAAAATTGATAAAAATTTGAGAGCAACTGAGCAATAATCTTAGAAAAGCTGTTTATGTGTAGCATCTGCTACACATAGCTCATTATGAAGACATTTTTACTGCTGCTGTTAAGCTAATTGTAAATTAAGAGTGAAATATATGTGCAGTACAGAAATAGTTAACTTAAAACAAAGAAGGATTCTTTGAACCAAACATAGATCGTAATAAAAGAAATGAAGCTTCATATAAGGAAGAGAATTGAATTTGTGAATTTATTCAGAATCAACAGCAGAATAGCAGTTGGTCATTTCTGAAACACTCTCTAATGCAACAATAGTTTTGTGTAAACTCACACAAATATAAATCATTGTCTCAAGAGTGCTAAAGGTCATGGCACAATCTTCCCACCAGGACGTCTTCTTTCACAGCCTCATTACACTTGCTGGTGATTCATGGGTGTTAGGCTTGACTGAGAAGGGATGAAGGGGCTAAGGAACTCAGTATGCTATATTTCAACCATGCAAATGAGCATATTTCCCTGTGACAAAAGACAGCTTTTCTGAAAGAAATGGATTAATCTCTGTCTATTCATATTATCCGTTGGTTGAGATTTTCAAAGTAACTTAAGTCCATGAAAGAGCATTCTCAGTACAGCATGACATTGAATCTTCAAAGCTGAGAAGAGCCTTAATATGTAGTACACTGATGTGGGGCAAAGACAGAGATTGAAGTGGGCAGGGATAATGTACATGTTGTGAAGATAATTAAGAACAAAATGCCCTGGCTATCAGGTATGGCCACATGTGTTTAGAGCAGTCTGTGGTCCAATTAAGAGTGTCTAAATGCTTGTTGTTATTATTTTTGTACAGAATAAGTCTTGGACTCACTTAACAATATTGAATTCTAAGCCATTTCATTTTCTGTAAGTCAAGACTGAAAGATGTTCTCTGACTCTCTCCACTCCAAGCCAATGTGAGTGGTAATTATTTGACTGGGAATAAATATCAACTAAGAATCAGAGGACACATTTTATTTGACTTGCTCTATGGTGGCTTAATCATCATGCCTGTCCTATAACATGTACAGTAAAAGACATAACTCTAGATATTTGAACAACATGTAAGTAAACTGAATTGTTTTATGAAGTACTCTTTTATCAGGAAAACAATCAACGCCTATTGAATAAACCATAATGGCTATCTTATAAAGCATTTCAACTCAGTTTTGCTATATTTCATATCAAGGATTTCTCATTTTCAAGGATATCTCGTTTTCAGAAGTCCTTGATATAAAATACAGCAAATGAGATTTTTTATCTTGTACATGTAATTAAATTGTACAAATAAGTGGACATACATAAAAGGGATAAACATTAACTCATTTCTTTATTCTTGAAGCTATAGAATAGAGTTCCGTGGAATGTGTAGAATATAGCCTGATTTCTATAATTTAATCCCATTATTGTAGATTATTACTAAATGTAGTATTGACACTGTTCAAAAAGAAATGTAATCATTACTTGACTTATGTAACTGTAACCTCTCTGTATATCACCTTTACAATAAAAACTTACTTAGCTAAAAGAATATAGATAACCTGTTGGTATTTCTGACAGTTTAATAATACTAATAATTCTCCACTTTTGTCACTTTTATTAAAAGATAAGAAATTCAAAGTAAGTGTGAATCTACAGGACCTATCTCTTTTGTTAAAAGTAGTGTTGGGATGGAAATATGGCTTAGTGGTAGAGTGTTTGCCAAGCATGTATGAAGCCCTGGCTTTGACTCCTCAGTACCACATAATCAGAAATAGCTGGAAGTGGAGCTGTGGCTCAAGTGGTAGAGTGCTATACTTGAGCAAAAGAAGCTCAGGGACAGTGCTCACGCCGTGAGTTCAAGCCTCAGGACTGGCAAAAAAATAGTGTCTCAGATAATACCAACACTCAAAACAGTTTTACCCTTTATAAAATTACATGAAAATTGATTTATATTAATCTTATTATCTCCTTGGGAGGGGCACTTATTTCTGTTACTTGGTTTCATGTGTTTAAGTGATGATTGTTTATTACAACTTGTACAATATAAGGAAAATTGAAATTTAATATAACAAAAATGTGTCAAACAGTTCTCCACGTAAGCATTTTTAAAGTATAAATTTTGTTAAAACCATTTATAGTAAGCTAAATCTGTTTTTTTTCCTCACAGAAAATACCAATTAATCAGTAGGTTCTGTTCATTTTGCCTCATAATTCTTTCTTTCTTTCCTTTTTTGCCAGTCCTTGGGTTTGAAATTAGAGTCTGGTTCTATCTCTGAGTCACTTTTTGCTCAAGGCTAGTACTATACTCGAGCCACAGTGACACCTCAGGCTTTTCTTTTCTTTTTTTTTTTAATTTTAATTTTTTTATTGTGAAAATACTGTACAGAAGGGTTGCAATTACATGGGCAAGATAATGCGTACATTTCTTATCAAGCCTTGAGTAGCTTACTGTGGATAACAGTCTCCTGGACTTTCCTTCATGGTTCAAAACATGATCCAGAGATCTTAGGATCTGAATGGATATTTTTCGACTCAGATCCTATATCTACTCAGCTGTGAGTAGGTAACATCGCAGGTGTGAGCCACCAGGATTGATTCAGAATTTGTTACAAATATATTTGCCTTTCTTACACCATATTCATTCAATTTTATTGGAGAATCACAATAGTGTGGTCATTATCAGCTGTTCTTCTCAGTTCTGGACTTGTTCACTTTGCTATCCTCATCCACCTGTTACAGAACTCACCAAGCCATCCACAGTATTATCATTCACTCTTTATTTCTCATTTATATCTCACTAGACAGGGTAATTATAAATTTATCTATCTCCTTCTTGTTTAGACCATTAAAATCTTGGTTCAAAGCTGTGTTTCCCCCCCAAGAAATTAGCACAGAGCTGCATTGTGGAATGTACTTTTAAAATCAAAATAGTTAAGCATGCAATGATTAATGAATAGGGCAGGAATTGATTTTAGTAAATTGTTTATGAGAGGGTACTGTGATACAATAAACTATGGGAAGGTTCTCAAATAGACCAGATATCCCTCAAAAAGGATTGAATATTTAGAATAGATTGGTAAGCTGTATAATTTCTTTTTGATGTTGACATTAAGTATTAGTTTGCTTACATAGAAACCTACAATTTAAGAACTGACTTAATCTATTAACCTCCAAGTAAAAATATTTTGACATTGCTGAATATTTACTGAATAATTAAATATCCATAATTGACAAGAAGAATGATGGTCTAGAGATTTTTGCAGTTCTAAGAGATAATAGCCCAAAGTGTCTCAAAAGAATAGATATTATACCATCACATAATTTTTTAGTGTGAGTATTCTACATTAGAGGACAGGTTTGTACCATTTAGAATGGAAATTCTTCCCATCTTTTTATCTCTTGATATCATTGCAAAGAGTCTTGATGTCTTCTTTTTTCAATCAGAACATCATTAAGAAAAATATACACCAATGTCTAAAAACACACAATAGCAAGAATTACTTACAAAAATATAACTCATACCAGGGAATAAATTTATTTCCTGTCAAATTACTTTGACCCAAACTATTTCCTATGAGTATTGTGTGGATAGCTCCCTATCTGTACCACACAACTGAAAGAACCAAAAACATAGGCATTGCATGTCAGAAGCAGCAAAAAAAATTTCTGAATTTCACCTATCTGGAAAAGTTCATTTAGGCAGGATTAAAAAATAAACAACAATTCCATATAGGACTTTGAGGAACTATTGCCTTGCAAATGCTTTTCAAAATCAAGCCCATTGAACTTTTCCATTGACCTCTAGGAAAACACAAGACCCAGTCCAATGAGATTAGGCACATGGAAAAGACCTGAATCACCCTACAAAGATTACATCTCATCTTCTTAAAGCCAGATGTTCCCCATTACAGGGATAGATCCATATTGCTGAAGCAGGAGTGTTTCTCAACAATTCCGGTTCTCAGATACTGCAATTTGATATTTTTTTAAAAAAGGAAGTGTCTTTGCCACTTTTCCAGATAATCCCCAATTCAGTTATCAAAAACTTCCTTGTTGAAGAAATTGCTGGATATCTTTCCATGAATAATCAAACAACTGTACCTGCAATGCAATTGCTCACACTCCCCTGGTGAAGTACCTAGAATTAAATGAAAAAACTTGCTCAATAGAGATAGGCAGGTGCTATATAAACACATCTGTAGGTCATTTAGAAATTGCTATCATCACTCTTTTCATTAAAGTGACATGCATATATTTAGAAACCACCTTTCAAAAACCTAATGAAAGACTGTCCTTGATAACTTCTCTATATGTTCACCTATAAATCAGCACTAGAAAAATTTACATAATGATTTGCAGATTGTAGGGAGGGGCAAAGGAAGTTTCAATTTGCACTGTCATTTTTGTAACATGTAGATTTGAACATTATCCTGTTAATGTTGTTTATGTGTTTGTTCTTCCAGCATGTTATTTCAAGATATGTCTTCCAACGTCAGTTTTCTTAGTCAACAAGAAATTTTGAAAAGTGTGTGTGTGTGTGTGTGTGTGTGTGTGTGTGTGTGTGTGTGTGTGTGTGTGTGTGTGGTGCTTACGTGTACGTGGTGCGCCTCAGGGTTGCAAATGTTGCAAATGTCAGTCATTCATTCATGCTGATATGGTGTCATAGATCTATTTGTGTAAGAGAATTACAGCTGTTTTCTGCCTAACTACTCAAAATTTTGCTTAGGCCTGTTTTCTGTTCTGTGTTCCTGAAATCCCCAGTCTCCACACACTGCACAGGAGGTAGAGGTAATAAACTGTTAAGGAAATAATGGGTTTCTGTGATCATCCCTCACACAATTTCCAAATTAAAACCTCCTTGTATAGAGTTTTACATAAGGTCATTTCACAGTATGTATATACTGAGAAAGATAACTAATGCATGTAATTTTTGGAAGCAGACACCTGTCAGAGGTAAATCAGAAAAGTTATTTCTATATTGAAAACTGCAAACAAATCCATGGAAACAACATATGAGCATACCGAATGGTAACTTTTGATTAAAACACCTGTGGAGTTACTTTATAACATTTTGATTGAACCGTACTACAGTTAATATCCCAAAACATTCTGAAAAATTCCTCTGGATAGCACTGTTAATAATTTTTAAAGTCTCATGTGAAAACCCAATTTTGTCTTTATACAACGCACAAACACACACATCTTAATATTCTTTGTCTCTACTATTAATGGGGAAATATGTGTGACATTTGATTCTGTTTTTTTAACATGAATAATAAGACTTTGAGAGTGACATTTACATATTACCTCTATAGTTGTGTTCATTCTACCTGTCCTCACAGATAAAATATGAAATAATAGATGATGGTAGAATGTATTAAAGTGATTCTTGGGTAAACTTCTGTACCAGAATGTATGTCAAAACTGGAGACTCACTCATTCTAATTAAGTATGTTTTTTTCTCATTAAAGTATATTGCTCATGTATAATTAAAAGATATATATATATATATATATATTCCTCAGAAAGCACATCAGCATGTCAAATTTTCTTTTTATAAACTTTTTTTTGCATTTGCAAATTAAATTTGGCAGTACAATGAAAAGGACAACAGGACGATGATGAAAATAGGCATTTATTCTCATCTCTACTTTATCTTTTTAAGAATCATACACATTATATTTGAAAGGGAATGTGCAAGCTGCATTTCAAGACATGTTTAGTAGTTTTTCTTTTCTTTTAGTAGAATTATGTCATGGGGAAACACTATGGATATCCATCAAATTGAAACTTACAAGGACATAAGAGCTTGTTATTAGTGAGCATTGTTTGTAACCTTCAGAGGGCTTTAGCACTTCCCTCACAGAATGGCAGAGATTAAAGCTCATCAAACCTTCAAAATTAACATCACTATATAAATTATGGCTTTTATAGAAATCTAAAACAGTCTACTTTAATGTGAAAATAATGAATTATTACAGCATTGTAATAAAATGTTACAGCAGGTTCAAGTTCAGTCAGGTCAGTGCTGGCTTCAGGTTAACATTATTGATTGAAACTTACTAAAGCATCCTGGCAGATAGATACAAGAACATCAGTCAGGAAACAGCTTAGGAACATACCCTTGTGATTATGATACCTATTCTAGATGGTAAGCGTGTTCCTATGACACAAAGTGAAAAGAAATGGATGAAAGATAGATTTAGGATGTTTAACTCTGATAAATGGCAGAAAGTCATTTTTCACTTTTTGATGCAAAAATAGCTAGCAGATTAGCAATTTGGTCTTTTACTTATGCTTTAAATACATTTAATAAATGAAAATTTGACTGATGCACCCTCTAAAAGTAGTTTATATATACATATATTAGTATGATGATTTTTAGATTTAAAAATTATAGTATCCCAGTAAATCTTTGTGGGTCAAGTATTTAGAGGGACTTTTTGTGTTATTAAAAGTATTTCCTCTTTTAAATAGGGTGAGATGGTAAGAGTTGAATAAAGGCTACTATCTGCACTAATGGAAGAGAGTTTTTCTCCATTCCACTCTCACTGATACAGTTAATATGTGTATTTGTGACCCTGGCAATTTCAACAAATTTACCTGAATTGGAGAGAACTATACTCCAGGCAAAATACCATAGCAATCAAAACCTTTGCTGGTTATATTGGCTAAAAATAGTGGTCCATTATTCAATTTATTTCATTCTTGTTATTAACAGCCTTCATTGAAAGAGAGACTTCTGGAAGCTTTCATTTACTAAAGCTTAAGAAACATAACCCATATTTTATGTAGAATGTATCATTTAAATGGTAAATCTTTCTGTTGTTTATTATTTGTATATTTATGGAAGTAAACTACAGAGATAATATTTGAAAATATGTAAAGGTAAATTATGAAAAATGACATAATTTGCACTACATGTCAAGCTCACAAGTATTCCTGAATATACAGAAATGGGTAAATGCTCACATTTAAAAAGTGAAATAACACTATTTGAACTTTCTCTGTTGAGCTGTTCTCAGGGAGATGAACATTCCTATAACTGAAATTATCATGTGCATTCTGACCCTAATTGGGTAAGTTTTATATTAGGTTCACACCAAGCAATCATGGAAGCAATTATGGGCACTTGTCCTGGGGCTGCCATTGTCCAGGTGCTGCTGCCTGATTGTCACTTGGTAATTACCTAGGTACTTCCCAACTACTCCGTTCTATCAGTTAAGCAATGCAACGTACTTCAGGTAAGTGAAGTCTCCTTGGAAGTACAAGGAAGTACTTAATTATTTACTGTGGGAATTCATATAGTTGCTGACTATTTACCAGGCATGAGCAGATGTATAATGAAAATTATCTTCTAATAGATCTGCATGAAGGCAAATTGGAGAGGACATCTTTGCAATTAGCAACCCAGTTCCTTTTGAAATATGAAAAATACTTTAAATAATAGTGATGATAGAGGCATTGCCAACTTGAGAATTTTTTTCAAGTCTTTGAAGTCTGACTTTGCAGAACAGATTGTAAATCTCTGGCCCATTACACACCTGCAGAGATTTTGGTGTTTTATTTCTCTTGGGTGAAACTGCAGAAGCCTAAACCATGTTAATCACTGTCAGAACCAGTTGTATAAAATGCCAAAATGCAGTGAACCAAGGGTTTTATAATAAATATGACAATGCAGTCAGAATGTTGTTTTGTTAAGCTTGCTATTTGTGGTAATTTTTCATTTCTAATCTTTAAAAAGAAAGTTCTATGACTTCTATCACAAAAATGTTAGCCACAAGAGAGAAGTCACCATATTGGATAAATAAAACCCTATAAATTCTTGGACAATA
Organism: Dipodomys spectabilis; assembly: GCF_019054845.1. Taxonomy (NCBI): domain Eukaryota; kingdom Metazoa; phylum Chordata; class Mammalia; order Rodentia; family Heteromyidae; genus Dipodomys; species Dipodomys spectabilis. Next base: position 17,078,717 of record NW_024870709.1, read on the forward strand.
ATTAATTCCGATAAAATTAGCAAACTAATTTAATCACAGAATTTTCAATTCTTTTCAAATAACTTTTAAAAAGCAGACATCATTATTAATGCAAAATATTTTGTCATTGTATGTATAACATGTGTTTGAAGAATTAATGTTGTATTGTATTGTTTCTGTGTAGTATTTTGTCATGTTTTTTGGTTATAGTTGAATCTTAGGGTTTAACTTAATAGATCTGCAGTGCAGAGTGGTTTTAGATTTTTAGTAGTGCTTTTATTTGAATTATATATAGAAGCAATGGATCTAAAGTTATGGATAACATAATAACTTAATAACTTATGGAAAACATAACAATGTCACTGACTTCTTTCTCCCTATATAGAATTCTGATATGTGTGATCAACTAATTTCTTAAAGAAAAGGTATTTTGAGTCCCAAATCATGAACCTATCATATATTGATGTTTACTATCAAAATTAATTATATATATGAATATCCATAGATCTTTTGATGATATCCTTTTAATAACATGCTATTTAAATAGCATCATATATAAGACTAAAGTACTTTAAATTACTTGAAATCAATATTAGTTTCTTTTTTTTAAATTTTATTTTATTTTATTTGAGAACATACTGTACAGAGGGTTTACAATTACATGGGCAGGATAATGCATACATTTCTTACCAAGCATTGCAGCCTCCTCCTTTGTTTACCCTTCACCTCCCTTCCCAGCCTCCCCCCTCCCCCCCACCCAATCATACAATATTAGTTTCTTAGAAGCCAAGCTACAAGTAAAATATATTCTCATCTCAGTTCCATAGATATTTAATTTTAACCTATCTCACACTAACCTAATATAAAGAAGAGATTCAAAAGAAATAGAATATCCTCTCCTAGAATACAGAACTTCCTTAGAAATATAGTAATAGGGGAAAAACAAAGGAGACAACAATGCTTGATAAGTAATGTACTCATTACCTTGCTCATGTAACTGTAACCCCTCTGTACAGTATTTTCACAATTAAAAACATAAAAAAGAAATACAGTAACACTGAGGTAGTGTAAAATCATCATTTCTATGCACTTCCATAATGTTATAGCATTAATAGGCAAAATATCTCCTTGGTGCTGCAATTTTAAATCAACATTATAATGCCATAATTTGTTTCCATGTTCATATATTATGAGACTGACAGATATTTATTTAAGGAATGGGTTATTTAGGTGATTAAATAAATGTATCTGGAATCAATATCACAGAATATGCAATGCTACCATGGTTTTTTTTTTTTTTTTTCCAGAACTGTGGCCCATCTTGGAAATGAGTAAAACAGAAATAACTGTAGTGGTATGCCTGTGCTCTTTACCACAGAATGTTCCTAAGGTGCCCACCACACACTACACCACACACACACACACACACACACACACACACAAACACACACACTTCCCCTTCATAATTTGACTCAGATGCATTTGAGAATCTATAGAGATTATCTGAGACTGATAAGGTGACCTTCTTAAGTGTGATGTCTTGGAGGATGTTTAGGCTACAATACTGAAAAAAGTAATTGCACTAAAAATTAATGAATTATCCACAAAAATTAATCCAGGCACCTTTTTATATCTTTTTAGCAGAGATGTCTTTTCAATAATTTCTGCAATTACTAAAGCTGTTATCAGCTGGAATTTGTGTATGACTAGAGCTCCTGAATACTTATACCTTTTCAGTTTTGGAGCATTGAGTTATACATCACTGCCTGTTGTTCAGTGTGATCGAGAGGCATTGTGCCCTTCACAGCCCACTAGCTTCTGATGATCTAATTTTATCTTCAACAATAGTTACAAGGAAGAAAAAAAAAGCATGCGGTGTTGAAAATACTGTTTTAGCTATAATATACATAAATGGTTAGAGGGGTGAGAGGAGTCAGCAGAACATTATGAAGACCAATATTTTTTTTCTAAATATTTCCCCACAGCTAATGCTTAATTTGTCTATGGTAATAGAATAATTGGTTAGTATCAGTAAAGGGGATGATCAGGTAGATTATGTGCATAAACCTGAAAAGTAATCACTTTCTAATTATCTTCATGGAGTTTGAATTCGTACAGATGACTGGGGGGAGGGAATGATATCACTCACTACTCTGAATCTGTGAAAACTCTTTTACGCTATTATAGTTGCAGTTACCTATCCTTTTCATCCAACTCAAACTCCATCAGCGTAGAGACAGCAAGCCAAACTCAAATGACTCTTTTGCTTGATTTTGGAGAAAATAGAAGATAATGCTAAGAAATAATATTTTCAGTAATTTTGATTTAATTCTATATTTATAGACCCTTTACTCCTTATTTTTAACATTTTATCTATTTATTTATTTTTATTATCTTTATGTAGTTATACAAAGAAGTTCCTATTCTACAAAACAGAATATGAGTACAAACTGTCTGACAATATCCCTAAGTAATTGTGTGTGTGTGTGTGTGTGTGTGTGTGTGTGTGTGTGTGTGTGTGTGTGTGTGTTGGGGCTTGAACTCAAAAAACAGTGTACTGCCCCATTCCCTCCCATTTTCCACTCAGGGTTAGCACTCTATCACTTGAGCTAAAGTTCTCCTTTTGACTTCTTTTTAGGTTAACTTTTGATAATATATATTTAAGGGTTAGTAATGTTACTGAAGGAAGTCAAAATTTTGTAATGATCTTTAAAAGAACAATAGTATTCTAGATCATTTCCCTTTCCTCCCCCGGCAATCTGTGAAGCTGTAAAAAAGCAATGTTTTAAACAGGTAGCAACAAGTGCCTCTAAAATCACTGGACTGTATGCCACGAGCTTTCTACATAATAGTCCTAAAGGAAATCACCTCTGGAAATCTCCAAGATTTGTTAGCATTTTTTAAAATTAAATTGGCATAATACATTTTGATATTATATATCTTATAGATTAAAAGGAATATTTCATTTGAAAGCAGTAATATCAGAAGAGAAAAATGCCATACTTCTGTATACAATAAAACATAACAAAAAATAACAAACATGCAAATAAACTTTTTCTCTCACTACCAACAGTTTCAAAACTTGATTATTTACTATTTTCCTTGCATAGCAGCATTATTAATATTTCTCATTCTACACAATCTCTGAGAAATTACCTGTTATTTTGATCTATATTTTATTTGATCTGGTGACGCATTGTATCTGTAATTTTTGTCCATTTCTCAATAGCCACATTCAATATTACTTAAGCAAACATAATACAATTGTATGATTAATGTATAAGCTAAGTATTTCATAGGTATTATGAAAGATAAACTTCACAACAACTCCTTGAATTGGATAATAGTTATCCTCTGTATTATAGATAATGAAATTGATTTTAGACAAAGATCCTCCAAGCTTTTGGATCCTGATCCTTTTCACTATATTTATGTGTGCTTTATGTTACCTTTATTGAGAGAAAATCTGGTTAGCCATACATTTTTTCTAAATTATCGCCAAACTGCTTTTGAGATTTAATTTAACATTAGTAACTATATCCCAGTGGGACCTAGTAACTGAGGTAATCTTGGAACATTTTTAGTACAGTATCCACCTTAAGTTGCATAAAACAAGGATTTTTTATTAGTAGTAGCAAGTTAACTAATTGGTTGATTAGTTTAAACCACTTGAAACATCACTTTATTAATCTCATTGTAAATGTAGCAAAAGAGGAAAAATTAGAGTATAATATGTTCGGAATGCAATTTAACTCTAAAAAGGAAAATGAGGACATTAAATATAAAAGAAAATATTCAATGAACACAGAGTGTGACATTAGTATTTAAGATGAAAATAAATGACTAACATTTTTATAAGCATGTGCATTATTAAATATAATGCACACAATGGTTTAGGATGTATTTTGGACTTACTTGTATTTTCATATTTCAAGAGGATACATATCTATAGTTTATACTAAAATCACTGAAAAATGTTAATATTATAAAATATTTTGGAATTATTAATTTTCTATAATTTTATAATTGTGTAATTTTAGAAGTATAAGATTATATTTCTATTTAATTTATGAAGTAACAAAGTCAAATTTTTCAATGAACTAGAAGAAAAAATTACTTTTAGTATGCCAGTTTGAAATGCTAATTTCTACTGGGAATTCTGTAGGTAAATAAATATTTCTCAGCATAAAATCACTTAGCAAATTTTCCAGATCTTAAATGAAAAGTGGTCTTTACCCAACAGAATCCATCCAAGTTCCAATTCATTTAATTTTGTCTTATGATTTTTTTAACCTATGGTAAGAGCTCATAATAACAAATATGCTACTTATGAGAAATTAACTCAAATTTAGAGATCTACATAATTTATGTGACTTTCTTTTGCTGTTACATGCTTATATTTATTGCCTCTTTGTTGAGATTTTATTTTGTGCTTTGTGACAAACAAAAGTCTGATTAAGGAAGCTGTAAAGTTCTCCTGGTGGCTGCCTGCTCTCCCAAGATAGTGGCATTAGTGTCTACAGAAGCAGCTAATGCTGTTTATCATTAGCAACAGAGGCTGGAAAGGACCTTCTATGGCTTTTATCTTTCACCTTGCCAGCAGAAGTTGATGAGCTTTCTGATTTAAATTCATAGGTGATGATCTAAGATTTATATGCATTTCACATGAACCATCACACAGGTAAGCCTATACTGCTGCTGGAGTCTAATTAAAATCATCCTAACATTCAATATTGGGCATCCTTGGGAAAACCTTTACTTTATCCATATTTAATGTCAAAGTTGCCCAATGGAAACTTGCATTGTCATAAAGCTTATAAGGGAGAAATGTATTCTTGCCATAGAAAATCTGATTGCATTATGATGAGACTGTTTTTTTTCTTTCAAAGATATACCTACTAACCAATGTAAGGAAGATAGTTACATTGGCTACATTTAAAATTTAAGTTTTAGTAACTATAAAAAATTGAAATAAAGTAAGAAATCCGACAATGAAGTTGAATTATAGTAATTCCGTTTATCCAAATTGTGGAACCAGGACATTTTTAAAGAACTTAAAATTTGAGGTTAGATTTAGATGAAGATTTGAATTAAAAATTAAGTCACTTCTGGTGCTATAGATTTTCTTTAGACTTTTAGAAATATTAAGTATTGTGATTGATACCTAATATATTCTAAACCTAATAGGGACTATTGTATATGGCTAGTTTTCTCTCAGCTCAAGGCAAGCGCTCTACCACTTGAACCACAGCGCCACTTCCGGTTTTCTAGTGGTTAATTGGAGATAAGAGTCTCACGGACTTTTTTTTTTTTTGTGTGAACATACTGTACAGAGGGGTTACAATTACATGGGCAGGATAATGCGTACATTTCTTACCAAGCATTGCAGCCTCCTCCTTTGTTTACCCTTCACATCCCTTCCCAGCCTCCCCCCTCCCCCCATCCCAATCCTTCTCCTTCCCCCCTCACCCCCCCCCCCCTCCCCGACGTTGTAAAGCTCGTTTTGGACATGACAACTTGTACTTCTCATTGTTGCAACAGGTCCATCTGTATCCTTAAACGACTTGATTTTCCCCATCTCCTCCACAAGTTATACTGACATCAAATATAGTGAAAGCAGGGGGAGGGACATAGAAAGCAACAAAGAAATAATCTTATAAATGCGTTAGAAACACATGCATGAAAGAAAAAAAACATTAAAATACATATCTAAGGGTTCATTTTCCTAGCATCACATTATCTGACCTTTTTCGCTTGACTCATACATATACTAGATATTGCAAATAAGGGAAACCATGGGACCTGTGTTTCTTTTGGCCTGGCTTACTTCACTTAATATAATTTTTTCCAAGTTTTTCCATTTCCTAACAAATGGGGCAATGTCATTCTTTCTGATGGAGGCATAGAATTCCATTGTGTATATATACCACATTTTCTTGATCCATTCATCTACTGAGAAGCATCTGGGTTGGTTCCATATCTTAGCTATGGTACTTTTCTGCCTGGGCTGGCTTTGAACTATCCTCATATCTTAGCCTCCTGAGTAGCTAGGATTACAGGCATAAGCCACTGGTGCCCAGCTATGGCTAGTTTTCCATGAAATGCTTCCCATAATTTTATGTCATGTCATGCAAATTAACCATCCTTCTTCAAAATTCAGATGATTTTCTATCTTTCTCAAAATACCATTTAAACTTTCTAGTATTAAATGCAAGATATGACTTGAGACATTTCTTTTTATTTATTTTTCAACTTTGCCTCTTATACACATTCCCCTGGTCTAGATATTAACTTGTTTTCATAATCAGACATACAAGCATCTCTGCAACAACATTTTGAGGTCTTTTCAGTCTAATTTCCCTTCTATGTTCATACAGTTCATTTATTATGTTCATTCTAATTTCTTCTTGGCCTATCTAAACGATTGGCTACCTCTCTTACAAAATACTGTTACTTCACTTTTTACATAATGTTAGACAGTAATGTGTATGAGGACAAGACCTATCTATCTCATTTATCAGCACACAGGAGATACTTGGTAAAAAGTAAATATTATGTACAAATCCTTAAATAATTTTATGCTTCTCACAAATTTGTAATGAAAGAGACTGTCATTTATTCTTTATACTGATTCTTTGTAACTATTAATATATAATGGAATCATGATTTAAATTAAAAACTTTAACCTTCTTCTGTTTTTCTGAAATATGTAGTAAGCTGAGTGTGTACTCATTTCTCTGTGCCTGACTGATATTACTTAACATAGCAGCTTCCATTTGTAAATGTACACAGTAGGGGTATAACTAGAATGTAGGGTAATTCTGTTTAAAAATTTGTTAAGTAACCAACATTACAATGATTTTACAATTATACTGTCCAAAACTTTCCCTACCATGCACAAATATTTTCACGTCTCCTCATTTTCACAAGCATGAATTATCTTTATTTTTTAATCTGTATTTTACTAATTGGTATTGACACAGTAACTCTTGTGTCATTTGCCCATTTGTAATCAGGTAAGGTATACCTACTAGTGAGTTTTTAGAGTTTCATATGTATTCTAATTATCAACTTAAGTCAGAAGTATACTTTGAAATCATTTTCTCCCCTTCTGTCCATTTTCTCCTTGCTCTGCCTTGCCGTCCAGAAGCTTTTTATTTGGATATAATCCTATTTCTCTGTTTTTGCTGCTTATAATTCCTAAACATTGAGAGTTTTATCTAAAAAATACTACCCATTCAAATATTCAGATTATTTCATGTTTTTTTCTTATAGTAGATCCATATTTTCAGATCTTACAGTTAACCTTTGCATACATAAAAGTAATTTTGAAAATTGGTGATAGGTAATGATTTTCATTCTTGACCATTTGATTTACAAACTTCCTAGCATCAATTCCACAGCAGTTCTGTAGAAAATCAAAAGGATATTTATATCTAGACTTCCTTCTGTTTTCTCTATTTTGTTTTTTGTTCTGTTTCTGCAAAATTCCATTTCCTTACTGTTTACATTACCACAGCTTGGTAGTTGTTTTAAAGCCTTAAAGTTAGGCAATAAACGTGTCTGTCTCTTGTTTTTTCACTTGATTCCTTTCATTGTCCAAGGATTTTTCTTTATTTGCAATATGTATTACATAGTATGTATATGTATTATATAATATGTATATCTACATATTTTATATATATACATACATATATACATATTTTGCTGTGCCTTTTAAGTATGTTGCTGATATTTTGTCTGGGATATCCATTTCACTTTGATTGGTGTGGAAATGTTAGCAAAAATTGATTCTTTCTGTACACAGACACAGGTTTGTTTTGTATCCTCAATATCTTTCAGCAATGTTTTATAATTTTCATCACAGTTATCTTTCACATATTTTAAATTAGTACCTGGATGTGTTTGTCTGTGTGTGTGTGTGTGTGTGTGTGTTTGCACACACATGTGTCTGTCTCTATCTGAATCACTCATCAATATGACATTGAACTCCTTTCAGAACTTTATACAAATTTCTTTCCTTTCAAGGATTGGAAATCATTTAAAAATGTTTTTTTTTCTTTCTAACTATGTGAAAGAATACAACTACTAACTAGAATCAGGCTATTCTTAGATTAAATACTTTTATATTATTGATGCAATGACAAAGTTATTTATAGCTATTAATAGAGATAATAGAATGTACCAAATAAAAGTATAATGTATCAACTCAGGAAATGAACCCACATGAGTTACTTATATTTATAATTAGGGAAATATGTTTTACATATCAAAAACAAAAAAAATCACATTATAAACTCATTTATACTTACTATATTTCATGAGTAACTTAGCCAAAATGTCCAAGCCAAATGTTATTGTGAAATGTGTTACTTCACCTAGCTTTGTTGCCTATAAAATGTAGTTTTAAAATAATACAAGCATTCATATGCAATGCTATTTGTTTTGAACTGTAGATTTTAGATTAAAGTAGAAATAAGTGATTTATACTTCTCTAAATTGCTAACTAAAAGGAACTTTGAAAGTAGGTGCCAGGTGTTTTATTTCCTCTTGAAAATTGATCTAAGTTCACTGAAACTATTTCTGGGTTTGAAAATTTAGATGAGGGAGGAAAACTCTTTGACTTTCATGTTCTCTTCTCAAAACATTGCATTTTAATGTAATTTTGCTCTTACTTTAGTGATATCAGCCACATAATCTCATTTCTTTTTGCAAGAGAAATGCATCAGAGTGAAGGGAAGAGCCTTTAATAATAACAAGACACTCTACAAATCAATATTTTACCCTTCAAAGAGATCTAAATTCACAAGATCAAAAAATTGTGACCCAAAAGATTGTTTTCTTTTTTCATCAACAAAAATGCATTTTATTCAACTTGTTATGTTTTTGGAGCTCCATTAAATTCATTTTGTGTACTACTGGCAACTGTTACAGAAAACTGAAAGAGTGGCTTTCATTCTGTAACTGGAGTTGGCGCCACACTTGGCTTTCATCCTTTGCTGCGACCCATCCTATTCTCTGACATCTTTTGAAAAATGCACATTCTATACAAGAAAGCTTTGGCAAACATTTCTATTTTTCAATCTGTTTGCAGAAGTCAGCAACGGCTGAATGAATATTTCTGAAAAATATGTTCAATGACAAGCAAGGTGTTCAGAAAGCTTTCCATGAATACAGTTGAAAATTCCTCTTTATATTACACAAATCACTATGTTTCGTATAGGGAATTTGTATAGATTATTGAATATTGATTACAACTACCATAAGTATTCAATTTTTAACAGCACAGGAATTTTTTGAAAACCATAGCATCATGAAAATAGAAGTATGTCAATGATTTAAAATCAATAAAAGTTTTAATGATGATATTAAAGTGTAAAAATATGGAGAATCATACCTGCTTGTTCCTATTTTTTCTTTATAAATTTATAAATTGCAGCTTCCAAGCAGGAGTACTTACTATATTATGAATCTGAATAATTCTACCTGCATTTATCTATCTATCTATCTATCTATCTATCTATCTATCTATCTATCTATCTATCTATCTATCTATCTATTTATTTTGAGTCCAGTCGTAAGGCCTGAACTCTGGGCCTGGGCACTGTCCCTCAGCTCTTTAGCTCAAAGCTAGCGTTCTACCACTGAGCCACCTTCCCAGCCCCTCGACCTGCATTTTAATTTAGCTTTAGAGTATACCAATTTGTTTGTATGTTCTATAAAATTACTCTTATATGTATTTAATGTGGGATCTAATTTTAAACCACTAAGAATGCTAATTTAGACCAAATGCAGTGGCTCATGCCTGTAATCCAAATACCAGAAGGCAAAGGTCAACACTGTGACCAGCTGGATTGAAAAGTTAGCAAGAGCCTCATCTCAATGAAATTGCTGGACATTGTGGTTACATATCTGTGATCTCCACTATGTGGGAGACCTATATAGGGGGAATGTGGTCGCACTGTGTTCTCTGCCAACATTTTGGAAACCTACATACAAAAATAATAGAAGTCCAAAAGGTTAGAGACGTAAATCCTGTGGGAGAGCAAGTACCTATCAAGTGAGAAGCCCTTGGTTCATATTTTGGCACATATGCACAGACATGTCTACACAAGTAAAGACTAAGACAAAACAAGGATGTTAATTTCAAAAGCATATTAATATGTTTTTTCATCATCAAGTTGTAGTTGTGAAACTTTAAAGTTAAAACCTTCTTTGTCTCCTCTTTTTAAAGTAGAACAGTAACATTCATAATTGGGTGAAAAAGATATAATTAAGATCTATTTAAAACGATTATATATTTATGTAAATGATAGATTTTCTTAATATTGAAAGTAGAACCTTGACACATTCTTTCCATTCATATAATCACTTTAAGATGATATTATGATCAGATTAAAATCAAAATGATGAGAATATGCTTTATGATATCTTAATGATAAACAATTAACGTGGTACAGATAAATTTTATACATTAACTGAACAAAAACTACTGATATAATTTTAATGCCAAATTGCAAGGATTAGAGTATCTAATATGGTTACAAAAAAACCCTCAAAATGAGGAATTGTAAGAATACTAAAATTCGTACTCATCCAGTTTGTCTTTCTTCCCCTCCCCTCCTCTGCCCATCTCCTTCCCTTCTCTTCCCTTCCCTCCACTTCCCTTTCTGTTCTTGTGCTTGAACTCAGGGCCTTGAAGTTGTCCCCCAGCTTTTTGCTCAAGGTTAACACCCTAGCATTTGATTCACAGCTCCATTCTCGGCTTTTGAGTGATTAAATAGGGATAAGGTTCTCACAATGTTTCCTGTAGGAAATTGCAGCTTTGAACTTTGATCCTCAGTTCTTAGAAGTTATGAAAACAATACATCTGCATTATCTATATAAACATTTCTGAACAACTTGCTCTTCCTACTGTAATATGATACTCTACTAATAAGAAACATGTACACACATTTATGCTTATTAAAGGCTATATATCACTTTTTCTAAAACGTGTTAACAGTGAAGGCATAGTAATGAAGGATATTTATTTATTTTTATTGTCAAGATGATGTACAGAAGGGTTACAGTTATATAAATAAGGTAATAAGTATATTTTTGTTCAAACATGTTACCCCCTCCCTCATTTTTCTCCCACTTTCCCTCCCCATGCACCCCCTCCCTGAGTTGTACAGTTAATTTCCAACATACTGTCTTGGGAATATTTGTGGGGGGGGTGGGGGGGAAATGGAAGGGCAGAGATGGATGGTAAGGGAGCAACCATGCTCGATAAGAAACGTACTCATTACCTTGCTCATATAATTGTAACACCTCTGTATGGTATTATTAATAATAATAAATTTTATTATTTTATTATTAATAATAAAAAGGAAAAAATACACACATGGTGACTTTTTATAGTGTTAACTCATTGTTTTGGGAAACTAGAATTTTCTAGGAAATATTAGTTCTTACTTCCAATGATGTGATACAGGATATCTATTGTCAAATTCTTGCATGGTATCATAAATATTTTCCTACCTAGAAAAGACCAGGACTTCTTGTGAATTTGTGTGTTTTCCCTGATTAGTTAACAGTTTGAGTGTCCATATAGTCATAGCATATATTACTAAAACACTTGTGCTTATTCTATATTATTGGACATTACACTTCCCTTTCTTTATTAATAAACAGCAGTTTATTTCACTTGGAATAATCTTGTGACATATATATATATCCATATAGATCATTCTCCATATTTAACTATACATGAGGTATCTTCCATTAATCTTAATCTTCCATGACTAATCTTAGATACATAATCTTAAATTTATGTGATGGATTTTTTAACCTTTCCTTTAAGAAAAGGGAAGCTCAAATATCCAGCTGCATACAAATATTTCCCTATCCTACTTATGAAAAACATTAGTTTTTTTGTAGTTATGTAAGCCAGTCAAGTCAAAAAAGAAAGCTGTGTTGCATATTCCAAAACAAAAAGCAAAATACTTTTGATTTGTGGTAAGAGAAAGCTGGGAGAGAAAGGGTATAGATTAACTGACAGAAGTAGAATCACACAGTAACCCATTTGTTAATGTTTTTAAGTGCATGTTCTGTGGCTTCCCACAAATAAATAAAACTTAATAACGAATACATTTTGGTAAATAACTTGTCCATCGTTGGTTTATGAGGATGAGGTTATAATGTAGTAAAATCTATATAATGAATAATAGCACAGGAAATAATTGATTTTTGACAGTTTTATATTGTTAAGGGCTATTTGAGTCCTTCATTGTTATAGTGAAAATAAAATGTATTTTAATTACATAAACATTGACTTTTTATAACTTTTTAATACCTTTCAAAAACAGAAAGCATTTTACTATTTTAAGCAGGGCACTGGTGGCACAGTTCTATAATTCTAGCTTCTAAGAGAATTAAATCTGGAAGATTACGCTTAGAAGTTAGCTCAGGCATACCCCAGACACCCTATCAACCCATCATTAGTGATCATGGCCCACACCTTAATTATTAGTTATTAGGGAGGCTGGGAACAGGAGGACCACAGTTCTAGGTAAATCTGAACAGAAAAGTCTTCAGGTCTATTTCTCAACCTGGATATAATAGTGGGCAGGAAATCTATATTAAGTTGATAATAGATCAGAAACTTCCTTGTGCATAAATAAAACCCTATCCTGAAGAATATAGTATAAAGCAAGGTTGGAGGTCAGGTTTTTTTAAGAATGACTCCAAACCACGAATGAGACTCTCGGTTCACACACACACACACACACACACACACACATACACTACATATATATATATATATATATATATAATATGTTACATAGTATATATTATCCATTATATATTATTATATAATAAATAGTATATACAATAGATACTATATATTTAACATATTGTACATATATATTATATTATATATGTTATATATTATATATATTATATATGCATGTTTCTACCAATTTATTTTTTTGTTTTAAATACAAAAAAATATGGGACAGAGATCTTAAGAGTAAAAATTAAACAATATTTAGTAAGACTTAAAACCAGTGAGCCAGACACTGGTGGCTTATGCCGGTAACACTAGTTACGTAGGAGGCTGAGTTCTGACGATCACAGTTCAAAGCCCACCTGGGCAGGAAAGTTCATGAGAAATTTATCTCCAACTAACCACCAAAAAACTGGGAGTGGAGCTTTGGTTCCTGGTGGTAGAGCATTGGCTTTGAGCAGAAAATCCAGGGAACTGCTCTGGCCCTCAGTCCACGTTCAACTGTGTTCAAGTACAATTGACAAAAATATAAAATAAATAAAATTTCTAATATAATAATTCTGTTGGTGTCACTCATAATCACATAGTATGAAAAAATGAAGATATTATAGTGTATATTTATACTAATATTGAAAAAAACAATTCATGATAGAGTCCTGTAAGTGAAAGTGTAGGTTATAGGTTTAGTAGATATTTGTAATTTTGTTTTGTTGTTATTGTTTTTCTGTAGTGTTAATGAACTCAGGGTCTCTGTCACTTCAGTTACATTCCCAGCCCTTTTGCTTTTAATTGCTTTTTTTTTTAAATAAAAAAGTTTCATCTTAGATGTGCTCAGACTAGGCTCAGATTGTGATCCTCCTACCCTCACCTCCCAGGTAGCTAGCTTACAGGTGAAAGGCTCTACACCTTCAGGGGCATAGCTTTATAATATTTATCTTTATTTTCTGTACATAATACTTAAAATATCTTTACTGTGACATTATAGTAAGCAGAATCCATGGGGGAGGGGGGTTATACCAAAATTCAGGATATTTAATGGATCTGGGAGTCATTTTCAGTGGTTTTTGCTTTGAGGAATGTTCATTTAGACAATAAACCCTCCATAACTGACCCAGATCACACTGATTATTATCAAGTTCTAGAAAAGAAGATACAAAAAGTATCTAAGATACTAAGGAGACAAAGAACCATCCAGGACTTGATCAGTGGATACCAGTTGGATGAGCACCTCGACAGGGCAACAAAGTGGGCCATGGAACCTGTAACCAAGGCAGCAGAGTGATGGCTGTGAGATTCTATTCCTAAACTGGCAGACAGTGTAGGGCCCAGATTGGTGGTTCATGTGGAATACCGACTCCAGCTAGAGTAAGAGAAGATGTTTTCAAAGCTTCTCAGCTTGGCATTACAAGAGAATTATCAAATTTACTGAATACATACTTAATAGAGAAACTCTTGACTTGCTTCCCAGAAAACAGCAAGCAAAGGCCAGGACAACATGCTTCCTTATTTGCATACTCGTGAATGTGTGTGTGTGTGTGTGTGTGTGTGTGTGTGTGTGTGTGTGTGTGTGTGTGCATGTGTGAGAGAGAGAGACAGAGAGACAGAGAGATGAGAAATAGAGAGACAGAGAGACAGAGAGACAAAGAGAGACACAGACAGACAGACAAGGAGGCAGGCAGAGACACACAGAGAAAGAGAGAGAGAGATGAAAGGGTGGCCCCTTTCTTAAATACAGAATTGAAAAATAAACACATCCTCTATGTTTGCATCCTAGCCATTCACTTGTTTCTGACTTTATCTCTACTGTACAAATGAGTTAGATTCTGGCTCAAATCTGGATTTCTGAAAGGATCTTTTTGGACAAGTCTAGTAAGAGCTACCTGTATAAAGTGGGATTACATCTGTTTCATGGATCTTCTGGAGGAAATTGGTAAGATGAGAATTTTTCAGTGAAAGAAACAAAGGTAAGAAAGAGGCCAGGCCACAAGCCATACCTACTGATAACATAGGGGAGGCACAGATTTCTGGAAAACGAATTGTCCTGCAAGTCCTGTGGTCCTACACAACATGTGGTTCACATTACAATTGACTCTTTTGTTTTTCCTACCATTCTTCTTTTACGATAATATAAAAAAATACAAATTAGTATAAATAAAAAGCAAAAGCAATAAATCTGTTTAATTCAATTCAAATGACCCATATTCATTAGGTTTTTGCTAGTCAGAAACATAGTCTTACTGTAATGGAACAAAGTCATATGGTTTTTATTTAGATAAAATTGACGATCATTTTTATTTTAAAGTGGTATGAATATTTAGTGGTATGCAATGTGACTTGTTCTGTTTTCCTTGTAGTTGCAAATAAGTTAAGTGCATAATTAAAATATTCAATTAATAACTTTGAAGACAGATCTATCAAAAGGAAAATTTGTACCAGTCACTACAATATTTTATGCAGTTTCATTGATCCAGAGGAAGTCAGTTTCATATTTATGTATTCTCTCATTTAAAACTGTATATAACTGTAGATATTTTCTCAGATATTTATAATTATCTTTTAAAATGTTTAATTTTACTTTATTATTATTATTATTAGAATAAAGTCTTATTTACAAGACATGAGTTGAAAAAATCTAATGCTTTAAGTTAGCTCACTGCATAGAATAAACTGATCTAACAATAGCTTATTTCTATAAGGAGTTAAGAAAATATTTGGTTTCATTGTACGAGTATTGAAGCTTTCATTTTCTGATTTTATAGAATGAAAACATTATGTGTGTATGCAGATATCTAAATGTATATGTATGTACATGCATACATACATACATACATATGTATTTATATGTTCTACCATTTTGAGAAAACAATACTTCTTATTTTATTATTTTTGTTTTCAGAAAACCAAAAGAAGCTGTCTAATATATGGATATAATCTCTAATTGTGGGAAATCACATTTGCTGAACTGATTGATGTTTTAGATTATCTTCAATTACTATAGCCAGGAAATTCTGGACAATTAAAAAGAACTAGCAATCAAATCAAAATTGACAGCCATCCCACCTCCACCATTAAAAAGAACATAGAAATTGTATTTGTCCATCTGGTCCTATTTTTTGCAAAACATCCACTGCTAATTTTCCTTTGCATACTGTGATAGCTAATAATTGTTGGAGAAGATTCTACAGTAAGTTGCCTTCTCCAAGAATGCTATGTATTGTAATAAATTCATTTAACTTAGCATAGAAAAGGAAATAAACAAATATAATCTCTGATGTCCTTTTCCTTGTGATTAGAAATAGTTGTCAGGAATCCAGGACACTGGAATACTTAAGCACTATATTTGGTATTTAAAACAATGTCTGCACATTGACATTTTAGTTTAAAGGTAAGCTTCATAAGAATTTCTTCTTCTGAGTAATAATGTATTACTTAAGTGCATTTCAGAAATAATCCTGGAAGGTCCATTTTGATTCCTTAATTTTGCCTTGTGACGTACTCTTCAAACAGAAATGAATAGCAAAACATGGTAGAGAATATCATGTGACAAAAACATGAAGTCATAAGTACTATAAAAGTAATTTGCAAACTGTAGAGTAACATTTAATTCTAACACAATGAAATTTACATTTAAAGTGGACTAAAATTTGCGGAAAATATTATATCAATAAAATACCTCAAATCTTGTGTTTTAAGATAATATTTAATAATATATGTGTATTCATACATACATTCATACAGGTCTTGAGAATTACTTAACTAGTTCCTTCTACCCTTTTCAAAACTATTTGTTCTATGTTTCACATTTCTACATTTTCTGAGGAATATTTTAAACATACTCTATCTTTTGAATACCAACCCTTGCCTCAATTTTCTGTATCAGAATGTACTATCTGTGTTTTGAACTACTCTTTTCCCAGTGTTTTCTGTTAAAGTCCCTAAGGGGAATTTCTATATCTTCTGTTTCTCCTTAATATTTTCCAGGAAAAAGATTACCTTTTGTCTCTATATTATTTCATGCACCATAAAAATGCTAGAATCTGTGTAATATATATTCAACCAAATGATCAAAAACAAAAGGTCAAGCTCAGAATTTCAAGGCCAAGTATGAAGCACTGACTCTTCATGTGATATTTGCAAAGTTCCTTGACAATAAATGCATTTCATGTTATTTCTACTCTTCCTATTTAATGATTTTTCTGAAGAGAATTGTGGATAAAAGGGCAAGTAAATGTTAAAAATGTATGCATGCTTCACAAATTCTTGTAGAGGAAAAGAAAGAATCAGCATCCTCACCTCATGAAATGAAACAATGAGTTAAATCAAGCAATATATCCAGAAGCTAGCAAAAGTATTTGAAGACTGCTACATTGAAAACTAAATTCAAGTGTCTGAATTTATTTTTCCAAAGAATGTTTATGTAATGAATCTGCAAGATAGAATATGATGATACCCTCTGAAATTTTAAGAGATAATTTCTCTATCTCGGGCCCATCATCTTCCTGAGCTGTGTAAGGCAATCTGAAACTCTAGATGTTTTAGCTCTTTTGTCTCCTAGTTCTATGAAACAAACCTGTGTCTAAGACAAAGACTCTCCCTGACTACTCCTTTTCTCCCCATTATGCTTCTCAAGAGTTTCCTTCATTAAGTCTTTCTAAGGATTTTTAAAAAGTATATTTTATTATCTTCGTGTATTTGTACAAAGAAGTCACCATTCAATAAAGTTTATGAGTACAATGCAGCCACCTCTCCCACGCATCTACAGCTTTCCTTATTTGTCTTCATTTTTAGGATATGTATACAATGCATTTTTATCTGTGTCATCCATCTTACTTCTTCACCCCCTTGGGCCCACCCTTTCATTTATTTCTCCTCAAGTCTGCAGTATATGCAATGTATTCTTGCCTGCATTCCACCACCTTCCCCTCTTCATTTTTCTACCACTCTACCTTTGGCCCTACCTTCCACTTTTGCAAGTGTACCCATTTCCTCATGTTTGTTTTGTTGAACTTTGACTTAAGGCTTTCTACAGAATTATACTATTTGTGATCTCTGTGGAGTCTATTATACTTCAGTTCATTCATTTGTAACCACTTGCATATCACCCAATGTGTTTGTTTATAGATTTAAAAGTACATTCTTACAGACGAGAGAAATTATGCAACCTGTGTTTCTCTGGGTATGGCTTACTTCACTTCTGATAATTTTCTCCAAGTTTTTCCATTTCCCTTATGAGTGGCACAATACCATTCTTTCAGATGGATGAATAGAGTTCCATTGGGCACAATTACACATTTGATGTCTGCTTTTTGAAGGACCTCAACTAACCTAATCTGCACTCATAAGCATGAATAAAACTATTTCAAGATCACAGATCAAAGATAAACACTCTCTGCTACTAGATGCCTATCTCTTGTTAAGGATGAAAATATTTTCAAGCTTTTTTTTCTTCTTCCATGTATATTTTTATTGTAAAAATAGTGTACAGAGGGGTTACAGTTACATGAATAGGGTAACGAGTACATTTCCTATCAAGAATTGTTTGTTTTTCTGCTACTACCATCCCTCCCCACCCCCCAGTTGTAAAGTTTGTTTTCAACATAGTTTCTTATACATCTTATTGTCACAATGGGTCAACTTGTATCCTTATTTAAGCATTTTTTTATTTCTCTTCCCTTCCCCAAATTATAAAAATGTATATACAAGATGCATGGCACTGGAATCAGATACATTGAAAACAAGGGTTATACCATAGGGGGAAGAACATGTAAAACAAACAAGAGAATCACATAGTACATTATAATTACTTTTAAAAAAATAGCAAGCAAGAAAAAGACACTTGTGTGCCTATCTTGGGGTTCATTTCGCTTAACATCACCTTATATGGTCATATGTACATAGCTTTTGAGCTTTTTTGCTTGTCCTAGACATATACTAGTTATTGCAAATAAGGGAAGCCATGGAACCTATGTTTATTTGGCCTGACTTACTTCAGTTAGTATAATTTTTTCCAAGTCTTTCCATTTCCTAACAAATGGGGCAATGTCATTCTTTCTGATGGAGGCATAGAATTCCATTAAATAAATATACCACATTTTTTTGATCAATTCATCTACTAAAGGGCATCTGGGTTCATTCCATATCTTAGATATGGTGAATAATTGTGCAATAAACATGGTTGTGCTGGTAGCAGGTATGACCTTGTTTGTTATCATTTGTATAAATGCCCAAAAGTGGGACTACTGGGTAATAGGGGAACTATATGTGTAGTCTTTTGAGGAACCTCCATGTTGCTTTCCAAAGTGGTTGAACAAGTTTATACTCCTCCCAACAATGCAGTAGGGTTCTTTTTGACCACATCTCCTCCAGCATCTGATATTACTAGATTTCTTGATTATACCCATTCTAACGGGGGTGAGATGGAATCTCAATGTTGTCTTGATTTGCTAATCTTTTATGGCTAGGGAACATGAGCATTTCTTCATGTGTCTAATGGCCATTCTTATTTCCTCTTCAGAGAAGGATCTCTGTAAGTCTTTAGCACACTAATTAATTGAGCAGTTGTTTCTTTGGAGATTTGTTGTTGGGGTATTTTCAAGTTTTATTAATTTAAAAATAACTAAAATTTTCTGCCTTAGCTCTCTGAATTTCTTTATGTAACTGTACCCTGAATATATAGCCAAGTTGTAACAATAATAATTTGTAATTAACTTGGAGTCACTGCCCAGAATTTAGGCAGCTATTCCTTTATATTCAGGTCATGGAAGTAAGAAGGGAAAAAAGTGGTATCCCAGAGAGCTGAGCATATAGAGAGTGTGGACAGAATTAATATATAATAAGCAGGGTTCAGAGATTTAAGGGCTCTGCTCCATTAACCATTTTTACCTACCTTTAGAAAAGTACTAAAAATTAACTGAATTGTCATTTACTTTTCTTTCTTATTAAGAATTCATTGAATTGACACTTCCTTATCTCAAAAACTTGAGATTTTTTAAAAGAAAATCCGTTATCTCTTGCTCTGTAGTTCTAGATCTGAAGGTAGTTATAAAGTGCTCAATTAATGTCAATTGAAAGACAAAAGATGAAACAGAAAGACTTTGAACTGATTTTTTTTTTCAGAACTGAAGAAAGAAGCAGAGTAATAGTAAGCAGTTGTATTGGGGAAAGTACCCTGCATTTTTTTTTTTTTGTAAAAAAGATTTTTAGTTCCAAAGGAGTTATAAAAAGACAAAGGAAATTTTAAAGTAAAAGAGATTGTGGATATGTTGCGAAAATTTGAAAACATTTTAGGTGGAAATGCCATTTAACATGAAATATATAAGAATATGAGAAAAAAAAGATGTTGTGCAGACTTGGTACTTAGAAGACACCAATAGCAATTTACTGGAATGCTTACTATAGTGTTTGTTTGGATGACAACTTTAAAATTACCTTCCAAGTAATGTCCATCTAAGCAGTCCATTTCACCACAGAATGGAACCCACTCATGATTTCAATAGATATATATCAGTACATTAGTATTTGTCTGAGAATGTCATCTTGTAGAATCCACACAGGCAAGGCTGACCATTGACAACCTCTTTCTGTTCATTATGATGGGAAGCATCCATATGGAGGTGATTAAAAGGATGACAGGACTCTGTCCAGATAGGCCTCAATATAAATCTAAGAAAGTAATCTCAAGAAATGTACTTATTGCCTTACTTATGAAAATGTAACCCCTCTGTACATCACCTTCACAAACAATAATAACAATAATAACAGTAAAGAAAAGTCACAAAAGAATGATAGAAATCCCTTTAACAAAAATTTCAGAAAAATGATACCAGTCTGTTTGTACATCTGCAATTGCCAGACAAACTGCTACAAGCTTCCTTTTACATCTTTGTGCTGAAAAAAGAGAATAATAAAAATTGAAAAAGGGGAAGAAAACACAGAAGTAATATTTAAAAAATAAGATTAAAAATGACAAAGATTTCAACCCTTTGGTGCTGCCTTCCTAAATATTTGGAATAATCAATGGCAGTGAGGTAGGTAAGAAATGATCCTCTATGATGATCAACCTCAATAGACAGATTATAAGAAAAGAAATCCAGGAATTCCTTTGTATATATGCTGATACCACTAGTGATATTGCTAATATAGCTTTCCCAATACATGGCAACCTAAAGCTTTTCTTCCAATGCAGACACATAATTGTGTGACAGAAACTATGGTAAAGGAAACTAAAATCATTAGCACATACTAGGCACCAGTGTCTCAGGCCTGTAATCCAACTACCAAGCAGGCTGAGACCTGGAAAATCATAGTGCGAAGATAGGCGGGGAAGAAAAATCTTTGAAACTCCATTCCAATTAACATGCAAAATGCCACACAGAAGGTATGCCTGAAATGGTAGAGCAGCAGCTGTGAGAATTAAAGCTGAAATTCTTTGAGTTAAACTAACAGTACTGGTATACACACACACACACACACACACACACACATACACGCACACACTAGCAAATTTTATTGATACTGAATCAAAAAGAGTACCAATCTACCAAATGTTTCATTGATATTTTATACATAGTCTTTAAATACTTAAATAGTATTTTTAGTATTTTTAGTATTTTTCTTTAGTTAGGCAAAAATTACATACTCTTGGGGCTGGGAAGGTGGTTCCATGGTAGAGTACTTGTCTCACATACATGAGGCCCTGGGTTCAATTCCTCAGTACCACATAAGCAGTAAATGCCGGAACTGGCACTGTGGCCTAAGTGGTAGAGCACTAGCCCTGAGCTGAAGAGCTGAGGGACAGTACCCAGGCCCAGAGTTCAGGACCCTTCACTAACAAACAAATAAGATAAATAAATGAATTAATTAAATAAAAATTATATACTCAATTCCAATAAAGTTTCATTTCATTACCTTTCTCTAGTAATTAAATTTCCTTTCCTTTTGGTGGTACTGGATATTGAACTTTGGGTCTCATGCTTACTAAGACATATGCTCACTCCATTCACATTTTAGTTTGCCCCCAAATGACCCACTCTTGCCTGAGCTGAACTTAGACTCTAGTATTGCTTCTATCACCGAATGTCTGGGGCTATACACCATGTATGGCTATTTTTTTTAGATAGGATCTGAATTTTTTCCCAAACTAGCATGAAGAGCATAATCCTCTGGTATCCCTAATGTCTCTTGTCTCTACCCTCTGAGTAACTGGGATTATAGACTTGTATCACCCTGTCTAGGTACAGTTAGATTTTGAAAGTAGCCCTTAACCTTAGAGCAAATTTATAGTTAATTTATTACCAGTACAGATTAAATGAAACATTTCTTTTCTAAACACAACAATTTTAACAATTTCTTGCTGGTCAGCTTCCTTTCAATGACAAGTACTGATTTTAGGGTCTATTTAAGTCTTGTATTACTTAAAAATAAACACCAATTAAAACATAGAATTTATTCAGCCCGCTTCCACTTACCTACAGTTGTATGGCTAATGTTTTGTTGTTATTGTTGTTTTAATTCTTGTCCACATGGAATTATTCAAATCTGTCTTATTAGCCTGAAGTGTTTCTAAATCTGGTTCACTCTGTGGTCTCCGAGAACTCTGGATAGTGGTTTAGGACATGGGAAGCGAGCAAGGCTGGATCAACTACAAAAGCGACTTACACAAAGAATTTAGGGATGTGATGGGCAATATGAAGTGAAAGAAGAAAATAGGTGAGCTACTATCATGTAAGTGTGAATAGCAATATAATTAAGCCACAAATATATTTTTTAAGTACTATGGTTTGAATTCAGGGCTTCTAATTTACTGGGCAAAACCTCTCCACCTTGAATCATTCTACCAATGCTTTTTGCTTTAATTTCTGATGAGTTATTTTATGCTAGACCTGCCTGAATTGTTATTCTCCTGTTTGTGCTTCACTTCATTTCTGGGGAGGCCAGGTACATATCATGACACTCAACGATAGGTATAGATAGAGTCTCCTACGGGCTTTAATTTGGCAGTACTAGACTTAAATCATCATCCCCACCATCCCTAACTCCCAGGTTTAGAAGATAACAGACTTGAGCCAATGTGCCTAGCTAGAATGTTTTTATTGTTTTAAACTAATAATCTACTAGATCTGCAAATAGGGAAATTGGGTAACTACAAAAGTTTATTGACTTCGATGCAGTGCAATGGTTCTTACTTCTAAATCCAGCTAACCAGAAGGTACAGGTAGGGAGAAACATAGCTCCAGATGAGCCCCAGAAAAATTATAACTGAGATGTCAAAAAAAATGCAAAAAACCCCTCCAAAAAAACCAAGATGGGGATTCTGGAGCATGATGTTTTAAACTATAATGGAAGTGAAGGGAAGATCAGATTAAAGTCTGTAGGTAGCTTTGTGCAAAAAACTGGAGATATTTTTCTGAAAAAAAAAAAAAGAAGACACACAGAGCAAGGCTCAGATGGTAATGAACTTACCTAAGATTCATAAAAATCATTAGAAAAAAAAGAATAAAAAAAGAAACCACAAAAAAGGAAGAAAAGAATCATTAGACCAAAACAAAAAAGCTTATTTTGAGTTTGTATATTTAAAAGCTGATTGTAAACTTGACAGGAATAAATAGATCTAAAGGCAGAGGAGACTGGGGATAAGAAAAATAGTTTTGATTTAGATATTTTAATCCTGTGATAATACTGTCATAAAAAAATAAAAATTCCCTTACCTCATCCAAATGATAGGGAAGATCATTCTGAACCATAGAAAGATATGGATATAGATATGGATGAAGCCCTAGGAAGAAAGGATCCAAATTTTCTAAGACTTATGAATTATAATGAAATTATAAGCTCAAGACAGACCAGCCTTAGGAGAAAAATCACAAGGAAGCTCTATGGAAATGCACAAAAAAGCTAACATATTAGGAAAAGATTAATTGGCACTGAGCAGAAAATATTGAACTTGTCTTTTAAGTGTTCTTGTTAATGGAGTCCTGTGATATCAATTTTGAAAGATTAAGGATAAATTGCAACCCACTTTACTACTGAAATCTCCATTAGCTTATTTTTTAAAAAGGTGACATATTTGCCCCTACCTGTAACTAGAACATTGCATTATTTCAAACCTTTAACTTTAAGAGGTTAAAATTCTGATTATGTTATTTAAGTTCTGTGGTGCTGTTTAAAAGTTATCTTTAAGATACATAGGAGAAATTGTGAAAGGTAAATGCTAAACAATAACATTAATGCAGAAATTTAATCTGCACTGAATTTGCTTTAAAACAACCACCACAACAACATCAAATGTTTCAATCCTAACAGTCAAGTTATATACTCTGGACAAACATAATTATGTAATTTATAACCATCAATTAGCTGTTCAAGATATGTATATTCTTTTCTGTGTATTTTCCTTGTCATGATTTATATAAATAACAGATTAATATTAATAATTGCTTTGACCTAGATCAGACAGAACAAGGGGTTTGAGAAACTGAAATTGCTCAAGTCTTTTATTTTATCACTTCTTATTTCTAAATTGCAGATACTAGTATGTAAATAACATAAACATGTGGAATTATAGACATATAGAATTTATACATAGAGAAAAAATATCATCCACAATTGGTTTAAAAAAATACTTTTTTATTCTGTTATTAAATTGAAAAATGATTAAATACTTTGAAAGTTATAGAAAAGAAACACAGTTGTGTGTGCTTACATTGATTTTTTAAGAAATAATTAATAAAGACAATATAACAAAGGATATGCATGAAAATTGATGATTTTGCTAATATTGAAAAATAAGTCATTAAAAAATAAACTATGTTAAAATAAGTGAAATGCAGATTGAAATTGAAATTAAAAATGTATTATAATTCAACTTTTATTTCTATCTAGTAAATAAAAGTAAATATGATAATCACATTCATATAAATTACATATGAGATTGAGACTTTCTTTCATAAATATATGCTACTTTGTCAAAACTCCCAAAGTTTTTTTTTCAGATAAACAAATAAAACAAGTATGTGTGTGTGTGTGTGTGTGTGTGTGTGTGTGTGTGTGTGATATGTTTGTATATAAATTCTGTACAATAGCCAGTTTGATGATGATAATCAATATTTCATATATTGGCTCAAAAACGTCTATTGACTCTAACTTTCTCAAAAGCAGTGTTAAGCTTAGATTTTCTTTTTTTTGTGTGGGTCATGGGGCCTGAACTTTGGGCCTGGGAGCTGTCCCGCAGCTCTTCAGCTCAAGGCTAGCGTTCTACTACTTGATTCATAGCAGCACTTCCGGCTTTTTCTGCTTACGGGATGCTGAGGAATCTAACTCAGGGCCTCATGCAAACTAGGCGAACACTCTACCACTGAGCTACCTTTCCACCGCGAAGCTTACATCTTTTAAGATTTAAAATTATATAATTTTAATCATTAATCGAAAGATATTCCTGAAAACTTTTTCAAAAATTATAATTTTTCTTCAATGTTACACTGTCGAAGAAATTTCAACTATCATGGTCATATTTTCATAGTTTTTCTACTTGTCCAAGAAACATGGTTAATATTGGTTTGTTCTTTTATAAATATGGATTAATTTATAAAATAACTATGCTATTAAATTTTCAATATGCATTGTGCATTTCAGCCATATTGAGGATGTAATAAATTGGTATATGTGATTGGAGGTTTTAAATATTTTCTTTGGTGTTTATTTAATTAGTAGGTGGAACTGAGAAATGAGAGAATTCTGTAGAGATGGGAGAGGACTGCAGATCTCTCATGGCAACTATTGTGCCTCCTTGGCAAAGTACATGTTATTGTTAAATCTCAAATTCCTGCTTACCTCACCACCTTTGCACTCACTATATAGAAGGACATGGAACAACCTGATGTCCTTCTCCATAACAGTAACCTATGACTTAGTTTTAATATTTCCTATGAGATTGGCAATAACTATACTTTCATCAGTAAATGGGCTAGAAGTGAATATATTGCTTTACACTAACAATTAAACTATTGTAGCCACAGATCTTGCAATGTCTATGTTTTATAATAATTCATTACACAGAGAAATTCTATGCTGTACAATCTATGCAAGTATGGATAAAGTTGTTTTAGTATGATTCCTCATTTTGAAGACATGGGTAACGCTCTTGGATAGTCTGTATTTAAAAGAAAAACCATTTGTGAAATATAAATTAAAATTAAATTAAATTAAAATAATATAATAAATTAAAATAATATAATATAACCAAATAAGTGATACCAGTTAGTCATATTTTGCTTGCCTGATTGTTGATTTTTTTTCACTTAGTTTATTTTTATTTTTTGCTTTTTAAATTTTTATCCCATGTAGGGTCTGTCTCTCCCTATTCTATCTTTATAGGTCTCACAGAATATTTTTCTCAATAAAACCTTGAATCACCTAATATAAAAGAAAACCCATCAACAAGTTATTAAAAGAATGAGCTAAAGTGACAGACCAAAGCAGTGAAGCTCACTGTCAGAACAAATTGCCACTGCATAGCTATAGTAGAGGAGCTCACCAAGGGTCCTCCCCAGGATCAATTCATCATACAATGCCCAGTCTGTGTAGTAATACCTTGCCAGGCTGAAGCCTGTACTCAGAGTTATGATCAAAAACAGTAAATCTTTTTTGTCACTGTGAATCTCAGGAAGTAATAAATCTCAATCTCTTGGGATAAGAACTTGAGGATTTTTGTTTGTTTTCTTTTACACATTCTGAAGGATGAGTATCATGTTCAAATTGATATCATGTCTGAGGTTAATATAACAATAGCTTATATTAAATATGTAAGGAATACTATAAAGACAGGCTAGGAACTTATGTCATTATTGTCTGACAATATTTGTATGAGAAAGACCAAAGGAAAACTCTTCTTTTTCTGATGTGCTTGCTCTGCATTGGCAGTTACTCGGTGTTTGATCTTTTCATCAGTACTAAATTTCAAGAAAAAATAATGGATTGTATAGCTATTTTATTGTTGATACACACATGCATATATGTAAATGTATATATATATGTATATATGTATGCATACATACATACAAGAGACCTCCTAGATTTATTTTCTCCTAATGTTGATTTTATAAGCTGAATTCCTTTCTTCTCTCCTTCTTTTCTGCCTTTCTTTCTGCCAGTCCTGGGGCTTGCACTCAGGGCCATCGCACTGTCTCTGAGATTCTTTTGTTCAAGACAAGTACTGTACCAATTGAGCCACAGCACCATTTCCAGCTTTTTCTGTTTATGTGATATTGAAGATTCAAATCCAGGGCTTTTTGCTTGCTAGGTACTAGGAACTCTACCACTCAGACACATTCTCAGCCCCAAAGCTGAATTCTTTCTAGGTGAATTAAATGACACAAAATCCCTTATACTTTAGACATAGAGCAATTTTGTTTTGTTCTGTTTTGGTCAGGAGTAGGGCTTGAATTCTGGGTCTGGGTGCTCTCCCTGAGTCCTTCAACTCAAGGCCAGCGATCTAACTCTTAAGCAATATGACCACTTCTAGTATTCTGATGGTTAATTAGAGATATGGGTCTCATGGACTTTCCTGCCCAGGCTGGCTTTAAACTATAATCCTCAGATTTCAGCCTCCTGAGTAGCTAGGATCACAGGCATCAGCCACCGGAGCCTTCCTGTTTTTTGTTTTTTGTTTTTTTTTAAATTTATCATACAAGAGTAAATTATGTGCAAAGCATATTTTATCAAGCCCTTCATGGAATCTTTAAATGTTCGTGCTGAGAAGCTCTTTTTCATGCAGTTCAACTTGTATTCTTTATCTTTTATGTATAAAAAATTGCCAGGGAATGGTGGCTCACGCCTGTAATCCTAGCTATTCAAGAGGCTGAGATCTGAGGATCACGGTTCAAAGCCAGCCTGGGCAGGAAAGTCCATGAGACTCTTATCTTCAATAAACCACTCAGAAAACTTGAAATGGTACTGTGCCTCAAGCAGTAGAGAGCTCACCTTGAGCTGAAGAGCTGAGGGACAGCGCCCAGGCCCTGAGTTCAAGCATCACTACTGACAAAAAAATTAAAAACAAAATAAAATAAAGTAAAGGTAATTTTGCCATCTGATTCACCAAAAGTTATTTCCTCAAATGTGGTTTAACTTGAACACAATACAGGTTCAAGATATCTGTATTTTTCCAGTTCTACAACTAAAAAATGAATTACAGGCATAGAAGATTCTGACTTCAATCACACATGAAGCATTGTGTGAATACAGTCAATTTCGTTATTTTCAAGTGGTTGAATAGATAAATTTAAGCTTATTTCAGACATACATATATATGTACATATGTAAATCTTATTGGTTTTAGATTCAAAAATGTATATATTAGGTTGATAAAACAATTCTTTATACCTTCATCTTCCACAGTATCCTCATTTGTACCTCAGATATGTTTATCTGATAAATAGTGAATTTGATGGTTAGAGATGACAGGTTAAATATATCTTATATACAAAATCAATAAATAATTGCTTTTTGTTGAATTCTATAACTGCATTATATAGTCTGCACATACTAATCACCTATTAAAAACTGTCTGGGTTAGTTGAGATGGGGCCAACATAGATATGTAACATAGATGCATGAATCAAATTATAAAACTTAGCCATATAAACAATGTATGTTTTATACATTAAAATACATGAAAAATATGATATTTGTATTTAAAATGTGCAAACATTGGATGATACTGAAAGTTGTATATGATCCCCAGTGCTCTTTGTGAAGATGATTAAAACATTTAAAAATTTTAAATTTTTTCTTTTAAATTTACCTTTAAAGCTTGAATTATCTTGAAATTATATGTATTTAGAAAGACTGAGGAGTTTGTTTTGCAAACTATATGACTTCATACATATTATTTCTTTCTTCTTCATATTCAGCAAAACATTCTTTCTCTTTGCTAAATACCTCTTTTTATGCACTTCATTGTCTTTCGATTAATATTTATGATGGTTTTAATGGTTCTGTAGAGATCTGTGTATTGTGTGACTGCATATTTTTATCTTCCTCATAAGAAACTATCAATTAGGAAAACATAATGGTTTATTTTCTAATAAACACACAATCTAGAAAAACAGTAAAACACAAGAACATCCCATCATATTTGTAGAACAGAAGCTCAACATGTATGAAAAGTAATTTTTTGATAATTATTTATTTGAAGTGTTGGGGCAAAAATAAAACATCAACATTTGAGTTACTCTCAGTGATATGTTAAACCAGGAAAATTGGGCTTTAAAATCCAACTGATAATAGAACCAAGAGAGTTAAATGGGAGTTGAAAATGAACAAATAAATGTGAGTTTCACAGGGATAGTTTGGATAGTAGGGTAGTAGGACATTAGAAATGATAAAGTAGTGGAACTATTTCTATTTTAAGCTACTATATAGATGAGATAATAAAGGCTACGGTGAAGCCAGCAAAATTGAATGAATGAAGATGAATTTATAGAATTTAATTAAAAGAACCTTCTGAATAGTTGTACAGAATGCAGATGTGTTGGATGATAGATGTGCCCTGTTCTATATAAGGAAACTGTTAGGCAAAAAAAAAAAAAAATCAAAAATAGATGGCAGATTTGATCGGATAAAGTCTATAGATCTTGACAGTCTGTTTTATGTCTCAAACATATTTGCATATAAATTCAACCTCCATGACAATTCCTGAGTACTATGCAGTAGAAGAATTTTTTTCTCCTCCCAATCTGCCATTTTTTTTTTCTGTAATATCCTCCCTGGCTTGATATGGAAAGAGAGAAAGGGAAGAAGTAACACATGTTACCAAGTGTGATCTAGCCATTAAAAAAAATCTTAACAGAAGTGTTGCAATTTATTTTCTCATTTCAAACCCCAGTTACAATAATTAAATACAAGAGTTTGTGCATTCATATGCATACTACCCTGGAGGCACATCATAACTCATGATTTGTGATTATTAATTCTCACTGCATGCTTTTTATGAATGTTTATTTAGGTTTATGCTAGAATCATGCTAAACTGATTTAGTGTTTTCTGTACAAACACTTTTTGTTAAAATTTTGGAAACTTGTACATGAATGCACTTTTGAACATTGTGCCAGGTTTTGACTCATTCCCATTTTATACCCATGTCTTCTTATTCCCTTCACACCCATGTTATTCCTTTTCATTATATACTGATTTTCACACATTTTCCCAAACATATTTGTCATTTTTTTGCAAGTTGCATATGTAATACACTTTGAACTCTTCTAGGATTTCATCTTATTTTTTACTTTGACAATTTATTGTAAATTTGGAGTTCACATATAAAGAACTGGGTAAAATAAGTAAACTTATAGGAAGTCTGAGTTTTAAAAAGTGAAAATGATTAAAACCATAAAGAATATGATAATTTAACCAATAGTCAGGTTATAGTCTAGAATATGTTACTCACAGGGAGAAAGGAGAACCAAAATGTTTAAGATATACTGAAACAGCATAAATTAAAACTTTTTCAGAGATAATGGTGCAGAAGAAATCTATGACTATTTATAAAGAGTCTCACTTAGGTAGGAACTGAAAGAAGTAGACAAAAGGAAGGACAGATCAGTGATCTATGTGAGGACTGGGGTACAATTTACTTGTAAGGGTAGACAAAGTTGGTTAGGCCAGTGGCCCATTCTGAGACAATCTCATGCAAGAGATGTAAAGGTGTCCTTTGCTAACACAAAAGGAGAAGTGCTCAAACACTATTTTGACAAAGAAACCTTGAAATACAATAATGCATTCTGCCTTTGAAAATTTGTTACTGTAGGTTATATAGAGTTTGACATGCTATGAAGAAGACATGGTTGTTGTAAACTGACATATTTTGTGGTGGCTGATAGAGCGAAAAAGCAATATGATTCAGAAAAAAAGGTTACTCCTGAGGTCTTATTAGAGTATATAAAGGCTTAGGAAGCTAACACAAGACTAGAGTAAAATGAATTTGTACTGAGCTTCAATGGAATTCATGGGCATGTTTGAAAAATCCCAGCAAACCCTTGTAAGCTACGCCTGCTGTGTTGAATGTTCATGGTATCAAAATTCAGAAACTTTATAGTATTTGTAACTTTTATTATGAAGACAAACGAAAGTCAAGCCAGATGCTGGTTTCTCATGTCTGTCATCCTAGCTACTCAGGAGGTAGAGATCTGAGGATTGCCATTGCAAGACTCCCATCTTCAATATATTACTCAGGAAAAGCCGAAGTGGTACTGTGGCTCAATTGGCAAAATGTTTGCTATCAGCACAAAGAAGCTCCGGAAGAGTTCCCAGGTCTTTACTTCAAGCCTCAGGACAAAAAAAAAATTGCCCTATGGGAGGAAAGCCTCCAATTTTTAGTATTTGACAATTTCTGTAGTTAAACCACAGCTGATTTCAAGTGAACATATTCCCCTCACAGAATACAGTGAAGAACTTATACATATAGCAGGCTCACAGGTCATTTGGAAGCCTGAATCAGTACATTAAATTTAGATTAAAGGGAATTTCCTTAAAGAGATAATCATCACTGATTATATCACATCTCTTAAAACATCTCCTTTCTTGACAATAAGTCCCTTCATAATTAACATCTGGGCAGAATAGTCTTCAACTAAATCAGTCTCTCAAAATAATCAATTAATAAACAGGCTATCATATACATACACACATATGCATTTTATATAAAACAAAGAAAAAGTTAGTTCATGCTGTGATCTGGAATAGGAATGGCCCCATTGGAGTAAGGACTTAGCATATGGTCACTAGGTGGTGATGCGGTTGCATTTTGGAGGAATAATTAAGAGAGGAAACATAATGGAAGAAAGTTAGATCACCACAAGCATGCTCTTGGAGTCAGCTCCTTCCATTTTCTCTTTATTTTTTTTTCTTTCTGGACACTCTACAGTCACGGCAGCTCTGCAATGCATGCTGATTCTAAGATAATGTGCCACCACCAGGCCCAAAGCCATGAGTCCATGTGACCAGAGACTGGACCCTTTCAAACTAAACTAATACAAACCCTCCTCCTTTCAAGTTGCTTATTTCTGGTATTCGTCACTCGGGTAGCAAGCAGACTGACACTTGACAAACACATAACCTCTCATGCACATGTAATATGGTCATTTAATGGTCACAGCAACTGCATAAATTTAGTGTGCATAATAAAATGTTTATTATATTAATAAATATGTTAGGGGTGGATTTTGTGTGAAACCAGCCCTCCCCTCTCTCTCCAACCTGAAAATACTGAATAGTTAGTTTCTAATATATGTTTTATTTTTTTCTATTTTAAGGAGCCCTATTCAGAGCACCTAGTTTCAGTTCTTTAGTTCTTTCTGCTGGCTAAGCAATCCAGAGGCAACTTTTGATTTACATTCCTATCATGGAGGTTTTTTTTTTTTAAGCTGATAATTCTAATAAGCGCGTTTCTAGTTCCCCCAAGAAATTTTGCAACCACCTCAAGCTTTTTACATTTTTATTCAAACTTCACTTTACATGGCCTGTCATTTCTCATAAATTTCTAAAACTCTCTTCTTTCTGCCTATGA
The DNA here is from genome assembly GCF_019054845.1 of Dipodomys spectabilis. Classification (NCBI taxonomy): domain Eukaryota; kingdom Metazoa; phylum Chordata; class Mammalia; order Rodentia; family Heteromyidae; genus Dipodomys; species Dipodomys spectabilis. The sequence continues at coordinate 17,111,026 of NW_024870709.1, forward strand.
GCTACTGGGGGAACAAGAGGAATGGAAATGCTATTGCTTTCAAGTATGGAGTACCTATGGTATGTATCAGAACCTTGGTTTCACTGGAAAGGTTATCAAGTTGTCAGAGATTTTTAGTATTATCCTAAAGAACTACTAGTTGTTCATCAGACTTCTTTCTATAATTAGAAAAGATAAGTCTTGTAAAACTGAAGACAGCACAAAAAGTACAAATGCATTGACTATGTGATCAGGCAGTATATTGTTAGAATTAAGTTTAAAGAAGCTCATTCCATATCATGTTATGCAGCAAAAATTGAAGATATTTCCTCTACTGTACACCTTGTGTTTAACTATATGCATTTTCATATATGCATATTTAAATGATATATAAACACAGAATACATACATATATATAACATGACAAACATAACATACACATGCATATGCCTACACATACACAAGTATATGACAAACTTAAAAACTACGATTTTCTCATTTATTCTTAAACACATGTAAAAAGTTCCATTAACTGTATTTTTGGAAACAACCTATGTATTTTAAATGAAATTCTAGCCCAAACCTTATTTAAAATTTTTTGATTTATATATGACTTACAGTAAAATAAAAGCTTATAAGGGATAATTGATTTGTCAACATCAAACATAAATATATTTTCACTTAGGGATAAGGCAATACAAATACTTATTATAAATATGTGCAGAAGTGTATAATATATTATTAATTGACATTTCATGCTAGATTAAACAACATCATAGTAATGTCAATGCTATTTAAAAGCTAAAGAATTAAAACTCCCTAGAGGACAAAAAGTCATCAAAAATCTTGTTGTTTCGTACCACAATATATCTTCACTAAAGTTTTATATTTTTCATAGTTTTTTTCTTTAACAATAACTACATGAGTGATAAGCTACAATGTAAGATTTTGTTGTTATGTGAATGCAACTCTGATATCTAATATTTACTTTTAAAAATAAATATATGACATTATTTCTAGAGTCTCCCATAGGATAGAGAATTCTACTTGTAGAAAGGAATCAGCACTTTGACATACTAGTAAAAACAGGACCTCCTGAAATGGTGCAGTTTACTGCACGTACCAGAGACTCATGCCTGTAAACTTAGCTCCTTGGAAGTCTGAAAAGTAGAAGTCATGGTCCAAACCTGCCCAGATAGATAAGCCCAGGAGAGTCAAAGCAACCAGCACAAGGTAACCAGCAAGAAGCCAGAGTCATGTTTGAAAAGTTTCAAATAAGCACACATGATGGTTTTTTTTTCAAATCAGATACAAGAAAGTGTATATATCTTCAAGATCTTCTACGTCTCAAAGCTATTGAGGGAAAGATTCTGCCCCAGTGATACATAATACTTGAAATTATGCAACATTCTGGACATAAAATATTAACTGCTTGTGTCCTATTCTGCCTTTATTAATTATGGTATTTTAAAATATACAAATTTACTAGGATGGAGAGTTATAAATTAAGAGGAACTGTAATATCTCATTGGTATTCGGATGAATATGTTTAACCTCTCTGTGTGTGGATTAAGGTTTTTCTTCTTAAAAGATTCTTAATTCATTTATCCACATTGTAACACCCAGCATATTTACTTGCATGTTTATAAGCTGACATTAGATTCCACAAAGGAAGCCATGAATCCTTTGTCTCCCTAGGACTGACATAATTCATATATTTTTTCCCAAATCTTCTACTTGTCCATACAGTGGCATCTGGGCTGATTCCATTCCTTGGCTATGGTGAATAGTGCTGAAAATATTATGGATGGGAAGGTGGCATTACTGAATCCTTATTTGTAACTTTCTAGATAAATGCATGATACTTTAATTCCTGGATCATAGGGTTTATTTATTTTTAAATTTTTGAGAATGCTCTATAATGCTTTGCAGAGTGATTGAACTAGTTTACCTTCCCTCCACAATGTATAAGTTTTCCCTTTTGGTCGTATTCTCATCAGCGTATGTTGTTTTTCTGATAATGGCCTTTATAACTGAGATAATGTGGAATCTCAATATAGTTTCTTTATTAATGCCTTAAAATATTTCCATTGTGAAATTTAAAGGACTGATTGGATCTATGGAAATCAGAAGTAATTTTAGTGCATGTTTGTCAGGATCTTCAAAAATTGATTTTTTTATTTATTCAAAATGGTTCACAAAATAGAAAGGATTTTAAAATTGATCTTAGGTATTATAGAAATGGAAATGTATGGCCACTACTTCCAGGACTCTGTCCTGGTCACACATAGTAATGAATAAGTCACATGGGTTTGAAAGCTAACACTCATTAACAATTCTGGATCTAAATAATTGTGCCGTGAAAAATTATGCTATTAACCTTATGGAGAATGATAAAAAGTGCATGTGTCTTTGACAATTTTAATTTCATTCAGTTGTGTTTAATTTAAGCAAGGATCTGGTTATAACACCCTGTGTTATGCATATTAATTTGATATCAAGAATAAGATAATAACTTGTGAACATATAGAAAAAGATTCCATTTAAGAGTTCATTTAAGAGTTTTAACATTATTCTAATGTAATAGAAAAATTAAATTGTGTCAAATTTTGTTTATTAGTTAATTTGTTAATTGTGTTAAATTTTAGATATAGGAATTTAAATTTTCTATACATATATTTTACTCAGGTATGCTTATACAGAATATTTAGAGAACATATTTACAAAGTCATCATGGAAACTTTTACTAAGTACTTTTAAATATCTGTTTTCACATTCTCATATTTCTGTTTATACATTCATTCTGACTCCAAATCTATATCAGTTCAATTTCCACATTCTCAAATCTACCCTGTACATACAAATTCACATTTAGGCATTTTAAATCTTAAGGTCAAAACCTAATACCAATGCCTTCTTCCTTTTTGGACTTTTCTTCTTTTAAAAGATGATTACTTCATTTATTAGGGGAAAGTCAAAGAGCATAATCCAATATAAGAGAGTTCTTTTTTACTAATAAGTTTTTTTATTGTGAAAATACTATACAAAGGGGTTACAATTACATGAGCAAGGTAATGAGTACATTTCTTATCAAACATTGGTGCCTCCTCCTTTGTTTCCCCTTACCATTCCTGCTCGCCCCTGACCTCCACCAAAGTTGTAAAGTTTGTTTTTCCACATATGGTATTGAATATCTTCTTGTTGCAATGGATCCACCCATATTCCTATTTAAACAATTTTTTTCCTTCCCCTCCACAAATTATACTAACATCAAATACAGTGAACTCAGGGATTATACTACTCTGTTTCTCAATTAATATTTAGTGACAGCCAGTAGGTACTAATTGAACAGAGAGAAATAAATCCCGTTTGTAATGTTCAATAATGTTAAGCTTATGATGATTTCATCAATTTTTTTCTACTCAAAAGTAGAAAAGTAGTATTGTTTTCAAATTCCTCTAAAGCTCAAATATTCCATAAGACCAGGAGATCCAAGTTAACAGATCCAAGTTAAGGTTTGATTCAGATTTTCTTCCTGCCATCCTTTTATTGGAAGTCCATATAGAGTAGAACTACTTGCCTACATAGAAACTCAATTTATCTCAAAATTTTTTTAATCACCAAAGTCCAAAACTAATCCCTATTATGCACCCTTTGGTGCATGTATGTCTTTGTCTTTGTCATTTGCAAAATAGATAGGATTTCTTTCTTTTTTTTAAATAAGTTTTTTATTGTGAAAATACTGTACAAAGGGGTTACAATCACATAGCAAGGTAATGAGTACATTTCTTGTCAAGCATCGTTGCCTCCTCCTTTGTTTTTCCCCTACCATACTTTCCCTCCCATCTCCACAACTACATCCCCCCCCCCACACCCACCTAAATTGTAAAGTTCATATTTTGACATAGCGTCTTGTTGCAATGGGTCAACTTGCATCCCTATTTATACAATTTGCTTTTTCTGAGCTAACATAGTTGTCCAATTCATTAAGTTCAAAAAGATATTACTTTTAGTTCTGCATTTCCTATTAAGAAAAATGCATGCAAAAAACAACTGCATAGGAGGCTTACTTTAATTTTCATAGGGAGAATGTGATAAAATGGTGGTGAAATTTCTAGGATTTCCTATATGTATGACCTAAGGAAGAAAAATAATTTATAACGTAAAATAATTTTCTACAGTGAAACTTAATGAATGGTATGGTGAAACAATGATACATTAAAAAATTAATATATATTCTTCATTGTAAAGATACTGTACAGAGGTTTACAGTTACATGAGTAAGATAATGAGTACGTTTCCTGTAGAGAATTGTTACCTCCTCCTTTGTTTTTCCCCTACCATCTCTTCCTTCCCCACCTCTCAAACTCCTCCCTCCCCCCTTATTGTAAGGTTTGTTTTCAACATGTTTGTACATCTCATTGATACAATACTCAAGCTTTATCCTTGTTTCAACATTTTCTTATTTCCCTTTCCCTCACCAAACTAGATAATAACAAACAATGTATATACAAGGTGCAGGGCACTGGAATCAAATACAGTAAAAACAGGGGTCATACCCTGCTGTAAGAACATATTAAAGAAACAAAAAAATTCACATAGTAGAATGTAAATACATTAAAAACAATAGCAAGAAAGATAAAATCTCTGTGTCCCTTTCTTGGGGTTCATTTCTCTTAGCATCATGTTATATGGTCATACGTACATAGCTTTTGACCTTTTCTGCTTGTCCTAGACATATACTAGTTATTGCAAATAAGTGAAACCATGGTACCTATGTTTCTTTGTTCCTTGCTTTTACTTCACTATTAATATACTTTTTCCCAAGTCTTTCCATTTCCTAACATATGGGATGGTGTCATTCTTTCTGATGGAGGCATAGAATCCATATATATATATATATATATATATATATATATATGTATATATATATATACATATCATATTTTCTTGATCCATTCATCTACTGAGGGGCATCTGGGTTGTTTCCTTATCTTAGCTAAGGTACATAATGCTGTGATAAACATAGTTTTGCTGGTAGCTTTGGTATGGTCTTGTTTATGATCATTTGGGTAAATGCCCAAAAGTGGTATTGCTGGGTCATATGGGTGTTGTATGTGTAGTCTTTTGAGGAAGCTTCATTCTGCTTTCCAAAGTGGTCGAACAAGTTTACATTCCCACCAACAGTGCAGTAGGGTTCCCTTTTGGCCACATCCCCTCCCACATCTTTTTTTTTCCCAGTTAGAAATTATCAGAAATTTATTGAGCCAAGGAAACATACAGAAAAAAATATAGCAAAATATATTTTTATTAATAATACGTTTTTATTTATTGTGAAAAATGCCATACAGATGGGTTACAATTACATGAGCAAGGTAATGAGTACATTTCTTATCAAGCGTTGTTGCCTGCTCCTTTGTTTCCACTTCCCATCCCTGCCCTCTCATATTCCCCCCTCCCCTGTCCTCTCTCCTGCCTCCACCCCTCCTCTCCAGCTGACAAAGTTGTAAAGTTCGTTTTTTGACATAATGACTTGTACATCTCATTGTTGCAATGGGTCCACCTGTCTCCCTATTTAAAAATTTTGTTTTTTTCCCTTCCCCTCCACAAATTATACCAACATCAAATACAGTGAAAACAGGAGTTATTCCATGAGGGAGGAACATACAAAGCAACAAAGAAACCATCTTATAAATATGTTAGAAACAATAGCAAGAAAGAAAAACCATTTATGTCCTTATCTTGGGGTTCATTTAGCTTAACATCAACTTATCTGACCGTTTACCTGGTTTAGGACAGATATTGTACATGACTGTTGACCATATTATTGGACACCTAAGAAAGAGGAAAGTATGAATATATATAATTTTAAAAGTATGTCTTGGAATGGAATAAATTAAATGTTACTTTTAATTCCTAAGGGTTTACACCCACAGCTCCTGTGTGTTTTTTAATGAATAAAATGTAAGACAAATGATAAAACGTGTTAATATTGTGAACCCCAACCCACCCAATAGCTTTGATTTCCCTGAAATTTTCTGTCCATAACAGTAATCTTAGATATAAATTTTACTTTGTTTAAGGAACAGAAAATCAGAAATGCCCAGAAGCAAAGTGTAAATACCTATCAATATTTTAGGCTTCATGATTAAAGGAATTTTTATAACTGAGGTGAAGATTGCCCTTTTCTATATAACTTTGAAAAAAAGCAAACACATCATTATAAATAACTTCGGTATAGCCAGAGAATACTGACCATTTTTAGCTCAAGAAAGTCTATCTGCTTTCAGTCCATTCCCTACTATGATGTAATCTAATTGGTATTTATGCCATTGTTAAAAATAAACATTTAATGTTAAAAGTGTTCATGAATTGCTGCTTGTAGCTTTAATAGATTTCTGTTAAAAGTGTAAGCAATTTTTGAGAGGGTAAGCAATATTTAGGAGCTAATTTAAATTATTGTTGTCATCATTTCAAATTAATTATTTAACATATAGAAATTAATTCATGCAGAAGAATCATGTTTTCAAAGTCCAAGTAGGCCAGGAAATATTTATTTTCTTACACTCAGTTACAGGCTGGATATTGATTACTAAAATATATTCATTTGTGGTTTTTGCCATATGTCCTCCAAATGTACATGCAAACTAATTTACTATAACTGATGGTCTTGCATATTTTTTTAATCTTCTGCTCAGAAAGTTTGAAAATCAGGACATTGGAATTTGCTATTATATATAGTACTTAGCTTCATTTATCATATTTAATCCAATATTGCTCAACAGTTTAATTCCTGCAAATAGACTTATGTATACATTAGTTAGTTGGAATGCTGCAGCTTGCAAAGGAAGCAAAGGGCAGCAATTATGTAAGTAACTATATTATGGGGCTTCTGTTTAACCAGTAAAAAAACATTAAGCATTTGTTTAAACCATCTTAACATTTTCAGTTGTTAAAAGGTGAAACTTTTGAAAAATCAATACATGCATTCAAAATCAGGAAGATAGGAAAAAAAAGAAAGGAAGAAGTGAGGAAAGTAGGGAGTGTGGGAGGGAGGAAGGAAAGAAGGAAGGAAGGTGGGTGGGAGGGAGGAAAGGAAGGAAGGAAGGAACGAATGAAGGGAGGAAGGGAGGAAGGGAATGACAGGAACCTAAAATCGATCTTTTATAAGAGCTTGTGGAGGAGTCCTAGTATTAGAGAAAAGGGCAGAGGTAAAGGTGGGCACAGATACTCAAGTTATTTATATACTTAAATGAAAATAAAGCAATGAAACCTCTTGAAATTTATTTAATAAGATTCAGATGGGAGGAAGAGAGACCACTATAGATGGGGTGAATCTTATCTAAGTACATTGTATGCAAATATGGAAATTTCAAATGAAACCCCTTTGTGCATCAAATAGATTCTAACACACTTAATAAATTATAAAAGAGGGAAAGAAAAGAACTTATTCTCATCTGCTCATCCAGTTCAAGATAATTATATTTATGAAAGCTTCTACTGGCTGTTTCCTATTTGATACAACTCCTGTTTCAAGGCCTATATCAGAGATTATATAACTTCATTTATAATAGTTTGTTCCATCCTTTAACAAATACTTCTTCATAGCAGTAAAATCTAATTTCCAACTTCGTTGCTGGTGCTCACTTTTGTAATCCTAGTTACTACTGAGATTTGAAAATTGTGGTTTAAAACCAGCCTGGATAAAAATGTCCCCAAGAGCCTTACCTGGGATTGGAGCTGTGGATCAAGGGTAGATCACTAGCCTTGAGCCAAAAAGCTCAGGAACCAACATCATCTAAGCATTCCTTGAGTGTGGGCCTCAGGACCGGCATACTCAGAACATTTAATTTCCATGTATTGTATTTAAAACCACAACAAAGAGAACTTCATATTATGTTTTAATGTTTAGAATGCTGCAAATAAATTTCCATGTTACTGGAGTTTTACAGGAAACAGCTTTTAATTTTATTTATATTAGAACTCATCAAGTAAAGTAGGCACAGACTCTTAGAATATTGTTCATCAAAATTTTAAATTAGCATTTATAGTTCCACTCATTATTTGTTCAGTGTTACATATGAAGCAAAATCGTTTTAGTGATCTCTACATTTCTATTTGGAAGGAATATGAAATTTCATTTCAGTCTAAAACTGAAATCATTTTTTCTGGTTACCTGAAAAATGAGTATATATATATTATATATATGTGTGTGTGTATGTTCAAAGTGGCTAATTTTTATTGTAGAGAATGGCATACATGTTCCTAAATGTAGAAGTAGTTCATGACATGTACATTTGAAAAGGTTTTACATATCACATGCACTTGGATATAAAAACATGGCACTGTAATGGATGTCTGCAAAGGCCCCAAAATTACTGACTTAAAAAATGGAGATCATATCTGATTCCTATTGGACAAGCTGAATGAGAGTACTCATCACATCTTAGTTGACACCAGATTGCCAGCAATGTGACAGGCAAGACAGAATATAATCATTCCACTGCAGAAAATGATGAGATCGAAATAGAGCTGTGAAGAATTTTTTTCTGCTTAATAGTGATTGAAAACACTTGAATATAAAAGTTTCTTTTAAATGTACTTGAGGTCAATGTGCAGAGGGTAACAGAGATTCATATGTTCAGCATAAAGAAGAAAAATTTGCTTATGATGGCCCACATTGAGTCTATGAAAAGTTACAAAGTGGAAGAGAGATAAAACGTGTTAGATGAGTCTTGAAATTATAAGAAAACAAAATTGATCCCATTCCAGATGTTTATAAATCTCTCTGAGGTTTGACCAGTGAACAAATTAAAATCCTGTGGAGCATTTCAGCTGCAATTTTAGAAAAAAAGAAAAAAAAAAAAAAGAAGTAGTGATGATGTTAGGACTTAGCTATTTAAAATTAGATTCATAGATCCACTCCTTTCTAATAATTTTAGAAAGTTTTTTTTCCTTAATTTTTACCATTTCTGGATTTCCAGCATAATTTAAGGTACAAGGAACAAGCATAATTTAACTCAGACACTCAAACAAAAAAAATCCCATAAAAATAAATTAATTAGTACGTGAAAGTACACATGAGGATCTGATTACACTTTTTATAAGTAAACAGTTTAATTTATATGTGAGGTTTTTAATGGACAACATTTGCATGAAGCTCATATATAAACATTGGCTTGTCATATATTCCCAGCATCACTCTTCTTATTGAGTTAGATCAGGCTTCCTGCCCTTCTGCACATAGTTTAAGGCCCATTCAAAGAAAAGTTTATTACATCGTATGAAATCTAAGTAGGGAAAATGGCCACTTAAAATACCTTTAACATATTCACATGTGTATCATTCCATTTTACTGGGCAAATATGCTTTTCTAGTTCTACTAATATATATATTTAATTTCATTTGTTTCAGAATTATCACTTTCATGACATATATATATATATATATATATATATATATATACTTACCAATAAATATGCTATCATAAACAGTTAGAAAATAATGACTAATCTAACAAAGTATGTGTTTGCTTAGATCTTTTTCCTACATATGATAAACTTGATACACTTTTCTTAATATACTTTATTATATATTCACTTAGAATTCCATTTTTATTTTAAGTGATTGCATAGAGGGATTTTAGTTCAACAAGTCAGATAATGTGTACAAAACATTTTGATCAATGCCATAATTCTCACTCATCTTTCCTACTCCATCCATCACTTAAGGAAGTTGTGTAGTTCAATTTCTCTATAATGCCAATTGAATATAATGACTAAATTTGCCTACCCTTCCTTTCTTCCTTCATCTCCTGACCTTTCCTTTTCCTTCCCTTTCCAACAAATATGTGTCAACTTCCTGGTACTCATTTTGTTAGACTATTAGTTGTCAAAGTAGTTACGCCATTTTTTAAAACTCAAATGCAACAATATTGCAAATGGTACATTTGTTCAAATCATCTGAAATTCCTGTAAGTCAGGGAATCATACGTTTTCTTAAGAAATAAATGTAAGAGGCTGAAAGCATACAATATTTACTCATAATAATAGTTGCTTCTTTACTAATCAGTAGCTCTGCCCTTGCTCCACCTTTCCTATTCATGCATGCTTAAACAAATTAATTCTAAGTAGGAAAAGTGATAGAGGGTTTAAAAGAGATTGCTTAGCTCTGAATTAGCAAACTTCATGATTGCCTCTTGGGAACAACAATGTCTCATCTAAAGAGCTGAAGAAGTACAATGCTACTTATTCTCTGTTTTTAGTTTTGTGTTATTTTTTGTACTTCTTTATTGTAAAAATACTGTACAGAGGGGTTACAGGTACATGACCAAGGTAATGAATGCATTTCCTTTTGAGCGTTGTGCCCCCTCCTTTGTTTTCCCCCTAAAATCACTTATTCACAGACATAATGAAACAGTGAACTCTTGATTTTAAATTATCCTTAGGACTTTAATATGCTGTAATGTTTTCCAGTATGTTGGTTAAAAGCAGAATTCTAGGAATAGAACCAGGACAATCTTGAACTGGAACATAAACATAGTTTCTAGAGACAAGCATACTAGCTTGCAAAGATTAAGGATAAAGAGCTATAGATCATGATTTTAGTCTGTAATCATGATTAAAGTTTAATTCATAATAAATAATTTTAAATTTTAATATGTCACATATTTGAAAATTACGGTATCCTACCCTGATTGCTATTTAAATTTTTTTGTTTTTAATCTTTTGGTCAGTTGGGCCTGAATTCATGTGCTGTCCTTGAGTTTTTAAGCTCAAGACTAGTACTCTACCACTTTTCGCCACAAAGCTTCTGGTTTTCTGATGGGTATTGGAGATTAGAATCTCATGGAACATTCATGCCCTGGCTGACTTTGAACCACAATGCTCAGATCTCTGATCTCCTGAGTAGTTAGCATTATAGATGTGAGCCGCTGCCACCCAGCTACTAATTTATTTTTAAAACTACTACTCATTGTATACCTAGTATGTGAAAAATTCTGAACATAAAGTGCATTTATTCTGAAGAATCATTATTAGAGAACCTTCCAAAATAAGAAAAGTTCATAATAGCACATACCTTAAAAAAATAGATGATAGGTTATCAGCTACCTAATTTCACAGAAATTTAATTTAAGGTTCCAGTGACTAGTTGAACAACTAATATGAGCATCAAAATAAGGTGAGACATTGTGAATGAGTGTATTTTATTAGTCAATATAGACAAGTGAGTAAAATAACATTACTTAAAAGGTCCATTATTCTCCTTGAAATTATCAGATTCTCGATTTTTGATAGATTAAAATAACATCTGGCAAAATAATCCATATAAAAATGAAAATGTTCACCTTTTATGAGTACATTCAGTTTAAAAAATCACCACTTTGTTAATTCACACTACTACACGGTATATATTGTTTCTGAAATTCCTCATTTGGAACAATGCTCTGTTATCAGTTTATCCTTGGAAAATGCTACTCTCTTCCAGCATTTGGTGGAAATCATATTAAGAAGTGTTATCTCCAACAAACAATTTCATGAAAATATTTCTGTCTTTATTCCCAATCTGTTTAAATTTTCATGTGCATAGACAATTTTAAAAATGTCCTAGAATTGTATTACATTATCTTTAATAAATTCTAACATGAAAGAGAGCATCAGATTTTGGTTCTTACATGGAAACAGAACTCTTACGGACTTTGTACAACTATAATTGCATTGAAATTGCAAGATTTGGAAGATGACATTAACAACCACAAAGGCAATTCTGATTTTGAGGTGATTCCAGGATAGCTTTCAATAGATTCCTGCTTAAGCTAAGTACTCTATTTTATTGTTAATCTGATAGTACTCCTTCCTAAGTGATTTCTCAATCACCTCTATAACACACCATTATAGATGTAAAACTCAACAAAAGAATGCTTTCCTAATTGAAATACAAATTTGTATTAATAAAGATATATGTATCCTTCATATCCCCCCCCCCCTTTTTTTGGTAGGTCCTGGGGTTTGAATGCTGGGCCTGGGTGATGTCCCTGAGCTCTTCAGCTCAAGGTGAGCACTCTACCACTTGAGCCACAGCACCACTTCTGGTTTTGTGAGTGATTTATTGGAGATAACACTCTCATGGACTTTCCTGACCGGGCTGACTTTGAACTGCGATCCTCAGATCTCAACATCCTGTGTAGCCAGGATTACATACATGAGCCACTGGTGATGTTGTTTTTGTTCTCCTTCTCCTTCTCCTTCCTCTCCCTCTCTCACTCCCTCTCAGTCTCCCTCTCCCCACCCCTCCCCCCTCTTCTTCTTCCTCCTCTTCCTTCTTCTTCCTCTTGTTCTTCCTCTTCCTCCTCTTCCTCTTCCTCTTCTTTCTCCTCTTCTTCTCCTCCTTCTCCTCTTCCTCCTTCTTCTTCTTCTGATGGTAAAACTGACATTTTTTTGCCAGGCGCCAGGACCTTGAACTGAAGAGATCAGCGACATCACCCAAGCCCAGAGTTCAAGCCTCATGACCAACAAAAAAAGAAAAGAAAGAAAAAGAAAAAATTTTCTTGCATTCGATTAGTCAATAAGATCAAATATTATTACCAGTGAAAGTTCAATAAAAACACTGAAAAACACATCAGTTATTAAAAGAAAGAGTGGCGTGGAAAACAAGTGAAAAGGCTTACAAAATGTGAAATTAAAGTTACATAAAATTAAAATATTAATAATAATACATAGAGAACACAAATAGAAAAGTTTCACATGATAATCTCTTCCATTATTCACTCCTATTTTATGTTTTCCTCATATGTTTTTCTCTCAAATTATTTTGCTTTCTTAAGTTCTTTAGGTCCTTCATAACATATGGCATTACTATAAAAGTGTAATTATGGCAATTCTTCTATTTGCTGAGTTGAAAATCATTTTCATAACCATTAATCATAGTTAAAGTCTGATCAATACTTCAGATTCAGACTGGGAGAAACATTTAGTTGGTTAAAATGTTTTCACATCCTGATTCAATTGACTTTTATTTTGAAAGCACAAAGGCCATAAAGTTTGAAAGAACTTTATTGGAAAGTTCAACTTTTTTTTATACAGAGCTAGAAGATTTATACAAGATCCTATATATATGATCAGAAGACTGAAACTGTTCCCTAACTCTGTGAGGTGCTAGCTGTACTGTATTAGATGAGCTACATAATCTCTTTATGCTAGATTCCATCATTTATAGTGTCACAGTAATTGCAGCTCCTTAATATACTTATTTTATGATACTGTAGTATAAATTGTTGGAGGCGTTTTATGAATCACACAATGAAAACAATTGCATACTTATTAATTATATTATGCCATAGTGGGGGCTTGACTAATTGTGTCAGTGCTAAATGGAATTTCTTTAATAATCAGCTGATCTACATTGATAAACAAAAACAGGGTTATATATATTTACTACAAACTTAGGTGAATATCTAGAACCTCTGTCTTTATGCAAGACACCCTATATGAAATAAAATTTTGGCAACAACTCAGCATTAGCCATCACTTATTATTTGTTTTGTATTAATTACCATTTCCTGAATCTCTAGTTTCACCAATTTTTACTTTTTTCTAAATGAATCCTATATTCCTTTGTACAACTATGAGCATTCGTAAATTATTAAATAACAGTTTCCTTGGGAAAAAGTAAAACAATGTTCAAGGTATTAAATCTGGCCAATTATGGGTTTTGTAACTGAGAATGAAGAACATAGCTTTTAAAAATCAAATATACAATATCAAATCACTATTAGTTTTTTCTAGGAAAAGAGTTGCTTGATTTTTTTCCCACTCTTGGTTTATGAAATCCAAAGTCATTTCTGGCCCTTAATAAAAAAAATTGATAATCTTTGATGTAGTATCATGATCAAAGTGTTGAAGTGCTCCGTGTTTGCTTTATGAAGAACTAGGTTGAACAAGAGAAATCAGAATGAGCCTATGATACATTGTGAGATGTATGTAATGGTTTTTTGGAAGACAGGTAGGTATGGAATTGTAAGTTGGGGTACATATATATGTATCTGAGCAAAACAGAGAGAGAAAGGGAGAGAGAAAAAGACAAGAGAGACAGAAACAAAGAAAGGTCACTGTAGGATAGAAACAAAAAAGTGATAGACTTGGGATGAAGTTGTACTACTGTAGGAATTTTGTGACTATGAAAGGCTAGCTTAAACGTTTTCAGCTGCTGCAAGGACAGGTAAAGTAAGCAGAAGAGTCCTTAAAGCCAGAGAACATGTTCAAGAATTTCATCTATTAAGGAATAGAAGGTATTAATTAAGACTGGTTGGGATCCTCTAAATTTTAAAATACTGAAATTATTTTTTCAATGTGGTTATCAATATTATTGTTTTGATAATTCAAAGTAATTTGAACTCTTCTCATAAATTCATAGCTTATTTTATATTAGGTCTTACTATTTCATTGGTGGAAAGTGAATCTGATTCTTGCTCTATATAATTAGAAGGATGACAATTCTTTTCTTCTTTCTTTCTTCCTTTCTTTTCTTTCTTTCCTTTCTTTCTTCCTTTCTTCCTTCCTTTCTTTCTTTCTTTTCTTTCTTTCTTTCTTTCTTTCTTTCTTTCTTTCTTTCTTCCTTCCTTCCTTCCTTCCTTCCTTCCTCCCTACCTCCCCCCCTCTCTTTCTCTCTCTCTCTCTCTTTCTTCTTTCTTTCCTTCTTTCTTTCTTTGGAAGACATTTGTAAAGATCTGTCTCAAGATTTATTACCAATTAGTGCAGTTGCTTTTGTACCTACTGAGAGGAAGGAGTCAGTAGATGTGTTAAACATATAATGTATCAACTTTACAATAGGCTGGTTGATATGAAAAAGTAATGATAAGAAAGTATTAACTAGCAGGCTAGGAAGGTAAGACAAAGTAGAGTCAACAAATAGACATATTCTATGGAATAGATTTTTTCAGATAAGAATAAAACTGTACCTGTAAGAAACTTTCTTAATATTGAGCAGTCATAGCTGAGCAAAGAATGTGGAAAATTTGTGAATTTGAAGAAATTGGGTATTTATATCGATAGAGTGAGAAAGCTGTATTGGCTTCACCCAAGAACTAGCATCGAGGGTACTAGAAGGATCATATAAAATACGGATTGGACACATTTTTAAATTGGCTTTATTCAAATTGATACATTAAAAACAAAATTGTACATATTTATGGGGCAATATTATATTTTAATGTCTGTTTGATAATATATAAAATCAGATCCAAGCTTATAACTTTGAAATATACCCTGTTATTTTTTTATTTATAACTACCCCTTTCTCCTCTTCTTCTGTTTCTCCCAGATTCTGTAAGCACAATTCTATTTTCTATATCTGTGAGAACAACATTTCCAGATTCCCCATGGTAACGATATCACATAATATTAGTCTGCTGTATTGGCTTATTTTACATAATGTTCTGAAGATTTTACCCATGTTGTCACAAATACAAATATATCATTCCATTGTGGATGTATATTATTTGATTGAATAGATACACCTCATTTCTTCACCCATTTGATAGCTGATGGCACAAAGGTTTTTTTGTCCTACTCTCCCCATTCTTCTATTATGTGTAATGCTGCAGTGAACTTTAGTATAAATTAGTAACTGTGCCGAGAGAAAATAAGCATATTTTTGCATGTGCTGGCTCTATTTGCTCTGGATATTGTCCAGTAGTATATTACTGGATTATAGAATAATTCGTGTATTTTATTTTTTGTTTTATTTATTATAAGGCAGGAACTCTCTCTCACTCTCTCTCAGTCTCTGTGTCTCTCTGTCTCTGTTTCTGTCTCTGTGTCTCTCTGTCTCTGTCTGTCTGCCTGTCTCTCTCTCACACAATTTGCTTCAAGCTTGTAATCCATCTACTTTAGCCCCTTGAGTGCTGTGCTGGAACTACAATCATACGCTACCACATTTAGTTTGATTTTTAGTTTTGTAAAGGAACTTTCATACTGCCTTAAAAAAATGGTACACTTACTTGAATGTCGACCAGCAATGTACAAGTGTTCCCTGTTCTTAATCTTCTATTCAGAATTTAACCTCGCCATGGAAATATGATGCCTATATGGAGTGAGCTGCAATGGTAAAGGACAGTGTGGACAAAGAAGGAAGAATTGTCAGAGTAAGGATAGATAACCTGAAAAATAATCATGGAAGGAATTGAATTTGAGATATTAATTAATAATTACTGCAAGAATTATTAATTTCATATATGTAAATTGCTATTCCACCCACAAATTATGGGAAAGATTTGCATAGTTTAATTCTGTGTCTAAAGACATACTATAGCAATCTTTGCAGTCATTTCATTTCATAATTTGGAGGAAGGGATGTGAACTATTGGCAGTGGTAGTATCAGCACTTGAGTGCCGACAAAGCATCACCAGAATTTTAAGCTGGAAATGTAAGCTCCTGATCACTGTCCTGTAAAAAATTTTCACAGCAAATAAGGGAAACCATGTGTAGAACAAGCAGAAAATGTCAAAAGTTATGTACATACAACCATATAAGGTGATGTTAAGCTAAATGAACCCTGAGAGAGGGACACAATTTTTTTTCTTTCTTGCTAGTGTTTCTAACGTATTTATAATGTACCATGTGATTTTTTTTCTTTGTATGTTCCTCCCCTACAGTATAACCTCTGTTTTCACTGTATTTGATATTGGGGCCCTGCATCTTGTATATACACTTCTCTAATTTGGGGAGGGGAAAGGAAAAAACAAAATGCTTAAATAGGGATACAGGTTAACCTATTGTAACAATGAGATGTACAAGACACTATGTTGAAAGAGAACTTTACAGCTTCAGTGGGAGATAGTTGTGTAGGTGGGAGGGAAGAGATGGCAGTGGAAAAACAAAGGAGGCTGCAACAATGCTCAGTAGGGAATGTACTCATTGCCTTACTCATGTAACTGTAACCCCTCTGTACAGTATTTTTGCAATAAAAATGTACAAAAATGGACACAGTATTTGAATGTATTTAAATATTGAATATTTAATCATAGCAGTAAAATATATAAAATGGAAACTGGGTTAATAATTATATTCATTGCATTAACATATAAAATAGTAATGGACTTATGAGACATTTAATATCACCCACCAATCCCTTTTCACTTTATTCTATCTTATGCTGTTCTATTAATGCTGCCTCAGGAAAACTCACTGTCTACAATGTAACTGCATATATTCCTTTGAACAAAATATACACAGTATTCTAATACTTGCAGTATATATATAAGGTGACATATCATATCCTAAATATTCTATACATCCTATATATCATATATATAATATATCCTTGCAAATACTTTAAATTATTTTAGAAAACTTAGTTTATGAATCTCTCATATATATGTATATATATACAAATTTTGTTATGTTACAGACATTTGTCTGATGTAACTGAGGTCATGATTTAAAATAGAGACATATTTCTGAATTTTTTTCTAAGAAATAATGCTAATTAAGTATTCTATATGCAATACAACATTGAGGCACTAGTCACTCCCTGAAGCCCAAATTAAGCCAAGTTCTATTTAATATATGAAATAACCTGCAAACATAATTTTCAAGATGACCTTTTATGTGAACCCCTTCATATATAGTCATATATAGTCATTTTGGACTGTAAGAACTGAATACCTGTGTGAGCATGTTCGTATTTCTCCTTCAAAAAGGTTGCTAGAATTACTTTTTTTTCTCTGTGATTGGTGAACAAACTCGGTTAGGAAAACCATTATGGATTGCCTCATTAGAGTATTTGTGAAATTGCTTACTTGTGACTACCCGCCTGGAAAGCAATCTCTTGTTCCTTTGCAAGTGCATCAGAGAAGTGGGGGTTATTGAACCCTCTGTCATGTAAGGAGCTGGCAAATAAAGACAGGTTACAGTGAGAGAAATCACAAAACTCCATTGTGAAGATGAATTCTGATTTGCATATTGCCCCATAGACCCAAGAAATGGAATTGTTTTTTCCAATTATAGGTTGTAAAGAAATATGGCTGGACTAACAATCAGTTTTTTTTTATTTAAATAATGCTCTAGAGCTACAAGTTTTAAGTGTCTCTCTTGGAACTGCATTGTTTTGGTGAATCAAAAGAGAACTTGTGCAGGAAATGATGCTTACAATC
Source organism: Dipodomys spectabilis (assembly GCF_019054845.1). Lineage (NCBI taxonomy): Eukaryota > Metazoa > Chordata > Mammalia > Rodentia > Heteromyidae > Dipodomys > Dipodomys spectabilis. Next base: position 17,129,157 of record NW_024870709.1, read on the forward strand.
ACATCAGCATGCATATATCACAGCTCTCAGAGATTACAATTTGAAGGGTATCTAATTCTTTCTCTTTCTGTGGTCAAAGTTGTTCTTATAAATCTCTGGGAGGCCAGCTATAGCTCTTATTCATGGTATTTCCTAAGTCTATCTTCCCCTTGAATAGTAAAGGAAACCAGGAAGTATTTACTTAGACAGAATAGTATGTAACCATCTATTTATGCTAATATGCATTTATTAAGTTTGCCTAATGTATTATATGATAAATTTTAACCTATCATAGAACTATGAAGATTTCCTAGAGTGTTCTTCAATTGTGTTAAATTTCCTCTTATGCTTTTCAGTAGAAAGGTGTAACTTCAAGTAATTATGATTTTAATGTTTCTATCCCTAATGATTTTTGCTGATTCTGCTCTGTTTTCACTATAGAAAATAAAGCCTGTGTGTACCCAACTTAATTTTTATTTACCTGTGAATTTCTTAGTTTTATATTTATTTTTTAATTTCCTCTTCATAAGCTTAATATTGTTAGGTTTTCATAATCTGAAAATTGAAACAAAATGTGAGCACTGTAATCATTGAAATATTCTGTCAACATTAAGATTGTTTTTCAAACATTTAGTTTAATAGCTTATTCACTTGTTCGCTAATCATTTTCAACAGATATTCAATAAAAGCCTATTAACTTTTAGAAAAAAATACACTTTGGGAATACAGCTATGTAAAAACAAATGATTGTTTTATTTTTAGTATTGCCTACATTTTAAATTCTGAATCCCATGAGCTTCATTCACTAACCCATTTATACATAATTATTCTCCTTTTTTGTAACCAATATTTCTTATTCTGTCAGATTTTTATATAAAACATTTAAAATGTCATTCCATGTTTTCCAGGCAATATTTAATGTCAAAAGTTACTGTGAAGCATAATTTTACTATTATCTTTAACCACTCTAACTATTTTACTCAATTTGGTATTGCCTAAAAACAAAAATAAAACTGCTGAGCCAGGGACCTTGAGTTCCTTGATACTTGTTCATATTAATGTGACCCATTTCAGAGCTAGTAGGGTTTTATGTTTTGCTGAGTTGATGTTCTTGTCCAGTGGAATTTTCTACCCACTAAAGGATACAGATCATATAGACTGACTGAGTAAAATTTGGTAATGTGCAATGACTGCTGCTACTCAATAATTTTCATTTGGAAATAATTTACTTGTTTGGACACTATATAACATTGATGTTAATAACATATCTTTGTAATTCTGTGTGGTACTATTCAACGAATTTTCTTAGTTTTCTTACCTGTGTATCATTTTTGTTTATCTATGAGTTTTAAAGTTTTCCATCATGTCTTTTTGGAGTAGAAAACAATGGACTTTTAATTAAGCTCACAATGTTTTGGTTCAGAAACAGCTTCTTAACTTTGAAGCAATGGCTTAGAGTCCGAGTCTCAGTATTCATGTCATGAAACTCCAACAATCATTTCCCTCAAAATATAAATTATTTTGTACTGTGTTTGGCATAAAATCTTGATTCAAAATAAAAGGTAGCTGTCATATTTAGGGTTCTAATATTTTAGATCATTTTTTATTTGATACATTGTGAGCAATGAGCTCCTTAATCTCCAGCAGTGGTATTGAAGATGGTTGTAGCAATTCTTTGATTCCAGGAAAAGTGAAGGAAATGAGCGATCGGGTTAGATTAGGAAAAGCATCCCTGATAATTTCACAATTGTCCTGGGACAGACAATAGTAAACATTTTCTTTTACCAGATTAGTGTCCAGATTCTGACATCTGATGAGGTAGGATATGTATGGAATACAGAAAGAAAAATCACAATATCTGTGAAATAAAGCTAATTTACAGATAAATAATCCATGTTTTGATCACAGACCTGATTAAAACTTTGAAATATTTCTTTTTTTTATAAATTTTTGCGTTCTCTCTCTCTCTCTCTCTCTCTCTCTCTCTTCTTTTTTAAACTTTGAAATATTTCTAACCTGAGTAATAAAGAGACTATAGGCAACTGGTTGAATAGTTTCTAAATTTGACTTCCAAACTGTTCCAGCAGAACAGAGACAAGTTTGTTCTTGGAATAAGTTTCCATAATGTGTTATATATTGTAATTATTGCATATAAAATTAAATGTACATGTCCACATATATATATATATCCAGTATATCTGTCTATCTATCCATCCATCTCAAACTTAAGACTCCAAACTATACTTTGACAATAATGAACAGACCTTATATGATTGTGTCAAATCATTATGTCTCTAAAGTTGACACTTACATATATGCTTATTTTGGTGTATTCCAATGGTTTTCTTCCTTTTGACTTCATTAAAGGGACAATACTGCACTGAATACCTGTAAATAGGATTTTCAGAATAATCTCTTTTCAAACTCACGGTATTTTCACACACCACAATTAAGAATTTTCTATCAAAGTAAATGTAAAGAAACATAGGTGAGTAAATCCTTTGGTAATAAGAATTTTCAAAATTATGCTTAGCAATTTCTTCTTATGGACAATAAAAATTGAGGAAAAAGATATGGGCTTAAGAATTATGCATTATATTTAAAATGAAAGTGTATGAAAATTTGCTAATTACATTAACTTTATTTTAATATTCATACTTGTACAGGAAATTTATGTATATTAGTCATAGAGACTGGTTGATTTTATACTTGTTTAGTATGATTATATTTTATTATGTACAAAAAGAAAAGGTGAATAGAGAGATAGATAATAAATATCAGGAAATTGAAATGCACTATGGAAACATGTTTTAAGAAAGGCTGGAGAAAATTTTACCTGTAATTTATTTATGAGATTTTTCATGTCACTATAAATTAATTAACCTCTTTTCATTGAGTTGTAAAAATATTATTTTCTATACTATTTTTTTCTATGTAATATTGAAACAATACAAAATTTATAAGAATTCAAAGTTAACACTTATTTAACACAAATAATAGCTGACAATTTAACAAACAATTTAATCATAGAACATATCATGCTTTATGGATGCTTGACTTCTCCAAATCTTCATGAACTACCACCAAATTCTTCATAATTTAATGCAATAAAGAATATATGTTAATGATCACATTGTCAATGTAGAAAATTTCTTACATTTTAATTGTTTTTCACTTTCATTTTGTTGCTTTTGTGTTTGTCCTAGAGCCTAATGCTGCTTGCTTGCTTGTGGATGGTGCTCTTACATGTAAACCATGACTTTAGACTTCAATACAGAATTATTGCTGTCTAAGTGTAGATGGTGTCTACAAGATATTACTGCTTGTTTAGCTCTAACTATGATCCTCCTTTTGTCAGCTTTCTGACTAGCTAGGAGTAGAGATATAAGATTTTTTTCTTTAATTTTTATTTTAACTTTAATTTTTAGTTTTAAAGTCAGGCTAAAGAAGGATTTGTAATTCTCTTGGCCTAAGCCTCTTGGATACTGGTGTTACAAGTTGCAATATTCTAATGTAAATGTTATAATTGAGTAAATAAGGGAGAAATTTAAGCCATTGAAAAAGCAGACTCAAAGTCATATTTCTGTCCTGTAAAATGCAAAAGTGGGTTGACTATGCTTAGTGTAAAATATGTTTTATTTTTCAAAATTATTATTCCATTTTACTACATTATATTTGAAATACTTATATGTAATGAAATTCTGTTAGTAAAGTTTCTTAAGTATAATATATTTAAAAATGAAAGGGCAAGATTAAAGTATTGTAATTAGATCACAAAGCACCTTAAAATTAATGTATTTGTATAGCCTCCCAATGTGTACTTTCTTAAAATATATGAGTGTGAAAAAATAAACTCGTGATTGAGTTAGAAGGGATTACGTGATACATATCACCTTGCCCCAAAATGCTATTTTGATTTTATTCATAATTTGGAAATCTGTCCATGAAACAACATTGTTAAAGCCCAAAGGTTAAACTTTCCATATGTTATCTTTTAGTCTCTCATTCCACTTCAGATAGTCAGAGATGCTACAGGTATAAACGTCTGTTGGCAAATTAATGGTAGACCTCAATCTCTTTTAGGAACTTTGCTGAGATAATATCTTATTAGTTTACTCCATAAAAGCAGAGTACACATAAAAACATCTTAGAAGATATCTGGGTAAGAAGAGTTTTTGTGGGTAATTCTATCTAGGCAGGAGGCTGAAATCAAGAGAATCAGTGTTAGCTGTCAGTACAGGAAAAATGATCCAGAAGATGCTATTTCCAAAATAATCAGTCAAAAGCCTGGCTGAAGTAATGGGCCAAATAGTAGAGTGTTACCATGTTGAGAAAGCACGGATCCTAATTTAAACCCTGGTATAAACAAAAATACCAAAAAAAGCCTACTGGAGGAAGTACAAAATGTAACAGACACAGTACCAAGTTAGCATCTTTATTTTATTCCGCCATTGATAATTTCTGACCTTGCATCTTACACTGCTCATGATAATGTAGTTTTGTGGCATCAAACATTTATTTCAAGTTAGATTGATTAAAATATGAGCATTTCAGTTTCTTTAGGAAGTATAAACAGTATATGGTTTCATGCATTACCATCATATAGTTTCATTATGTCATTCTTAAAATTAATCTATTTTTTCATAGCCAATATTTTAAACATTATATATTGCTCTCTTTTCATGTATTTATATAAATCAAAACTGTAACTCTATAAACCTTTGAGAGTAATTGATAATTATTCTCAATTATCAATAATGTTATTAAAATTACTAATATCAGAAATGATTTAGTTTATAATACCATTTAATATGATCATTTAGGTTCATAGATAGATACATTTTACATTTTATTATTCAGCCTTATATACTTAAGTGCAATTGGAATTGTAGTCAATAACATGGCTACAAATAAACAGTATTTACCAGTGTCTTCAAGTTCAGATTTATGGTAGTATTTAATGAAATTAATATTCATGAAATGTTTGACTTTTATGTCAGCTAGGGTAATATTTGATGTATTATCCACCATATATCAGTCTCATTATTTTTATGTAACATTAGCTGCAAAGGTAAATAATAAATAGATCTTCACTTTCAATTATCACTCTGGATTTACAGAACTAATGTAAAATCCTTCAAGTATTTGAATATAGTTTGGCCTGAATACTGGGAAATATGTAAATAACACATACATCCAAAATACATTTAAAAGGGAAGTAACACCCTTGTACACAGATACAATAATGCACAAAAAATTACATGTATAAGAAATAGAGCAAGTTCACTCAAAGAGTGTGGATGGTCATTAGAAAAGAAGTGAAACAATGTGTGAAAAACAACACGGAGTTGATTAAAAACATACTTTAAGCAACATGGAATTGATCATTTTTCCAGGAGAATTAATAGATGCTGAGGAGCAGAATGGCAGAACTACACAGAGTATGAGGAAACAATGAATTATGGTTAAATCAATGAAAGCAGGGAGAGCAGGTATATATCTAATATTATATTCTTTAAGTCACCTGTGTATCCTTGAAATGTCAATTTATTTATACACTATCAGAAAAAGCATGAATAAACTCTGTCCATCAATCAGGGTTTTTACACATACTATGTAGCTACATCAAGAAAAATGTTATGAACTTTTCAAAAAAGATGGAATACTTTCATTTCACATAGTCACAACTTCCTCACCCTCTCTCTAGTCTGGGGATCTTATTACTGGTATTCCTTTTTTATTACCGGTGAATATCTTTTCCTTCTCATTGCTCTTACTCATAGCAAAAGAGCCTCCTTCACAGAATGAACACCTACATGCCACTAGACAGGACATTGTAAGTTTAAGTAGTATGGTTGAAAGGGTGAAATTAATCAAGATGCATTGTACCCATAACTAGACTTCGGGAATAGAAACCTCTTTTCACAAATATGAAGGAAGACAGGCAGGCAGGTAGGCACAAAGGTGAGCAGGCAGCCAAGCATGCAGGAAGGAAAGAAGGAAGGAAGGGAGACTTGATAGTCTCCAAGAAAACATATACAAAAAATGTTGTTGCTTAACAATAAACAAGTGTATAGAATAGAAAAAAATCCTCTAAATGTGTGAAAATGATCCATTTATATATTAACAATTGTATATACATCAGAAAAACTGAACATTTTCTTTATCTCTAAAATAAATGAGAGAGAAAAGTTGATAATAGTCAAAATTACTCAAAGTGTGAAATGACAATCTGATACTAAATCTAAATAGTACTATATTTATAAGCATATTTATTAGATTCTTCTAAAGATATTTTAATTACTAGCTGAAATACAAAGTTTAAAATGCATAATTGGCCAACGATCAGTGTCTCATAGAGGTTATTCTAGTTACTCAGGAGCCTGAGATTTGAGGATCATAGTTCAAAACCAGCCTGGGCATGAAAATTTGTGAGACTTTCATCTCCAATTAACGAATAAAAATCCAGAAGTAGAGCTGTGGCTCAAGTTGTAGAGACCTATCCTTGAACAAAGAGCTCAGTGACAGTACCCATGTCCTAAGTTCAAGTGCTGTGACCTGCGCGCGCGCACGCACGCACACGCATGCACACACACACACACACACACACACACACACAAACACACATTAAAGAAATCGCTATGATATCAGGCATGCGGTGCTGTTGGTTGGGTAAGAATGTTAGTTGAGGCTTTTCCCTTATTGTTCAGATATAGTTAAAGTCCTATGCAGATATCATAAAAATATTTTAGACTAATATCAAGAAATATGGTAAGTACATAAGTTATTTAGTTATTCTTTTTTAATTCTTATAAATAATTGCTGTGAATAAACCAATACACTTAACTCTTCAACAAGACATTAAAATAATGATACTGGGTCTACTTTAGAACAATTTTGTTGTTATATATGCTTCAAACACAGCATATAATATAATGTACTCCGTTATTTTGACATGTTTTTTCTTTTTTTCTCTTTGTTTTGTTTTATTTTTACAAAAGTGACTTGCATTTGAGAAGCAAGTGCTAGTCCACTGAGATAAATCCCCAATCCAGTCATGTTCCTGCTAAATCAAGTACAGATTTTTAAGTAATTAACCATAAGTAATAAAAATATATTACAAATATACTCATATAGTATATGAACTTGTGTTTTACCAACTAGGTCCCAAAGAACAAATTATGAGGAAATAATTCCCATAAGATCATCCTGACAACAGTCCTCTGAATAAACCTTTTATTCTTACTATTCTCTACAGCTCATACTACGTTTCTTGGAAGGCATTATCAGCCAAACTCTTTAAAGTATATATTGAATGCCTTACTATTTTTCTTTATCACCCAGGGCATTCCTATTACTTCATTATTAATCCCTATTTTGCTTTTGTCAGGATCACCAAGATCTGCCCTACTGTTAAATTCATTTTCCTATTTCTTATGTTTCCTATGAAAGATATTTGACCAATTTAATTTATGATATAAATGATTAACTTGCTTCCCCTTCAGGACAATTACTCTCTTCTCTGTAATTTTACCTTTCTGGCCTGTGTGTGTGTGTGTGTGTGTGTGTGTGTGTGTGTGTGTGTGTGTGTATGTTTTGCTGGTGGTTGAGCCTGGGCTTGATCTCAAGACTTGGGCTGTGTCCCCTAAGCTCTTTTTACTCTAGGCTACTGCTCTACCTCCTCCAGCCACAGCACTACTTCATTTTATTTTATTTATTAGTTTATTTATATTTATTTATTTTGGTGGTTAATTGGAGATGAATCTCAGACACTTTTCTGCCCATCAGGTATCACACTGTAATACTGAGAGCTCAGTCTTCTTATTAGGTAGGATTTCAGGCATGAGCCACCAGTGCCCAGCATTTCTGGTCTTCTTAACAGGCTCTTTGTTTCTCTTCATTTCACAGTCATGTGACAGCAGAGTCTCCAGTCCCTATGCTAATATCCTAATCAGTGCCTCTTGCTCTGAACTTTCCCTTGTTGCTACAGCATCTTAAGTCCCTGTGTAGTAGACATCTCCTATTTATCAAGTTGAAACCTCTTCCTGATTCCACACCCAATTACTCCGGTAGTCATTGCTTTCTTATCCTAAGCCATGCTTAACTGTACAATTACCTGAGTAAGAGAACCCTGAGACCCTCCTTAACTTTTCTTTTTCACTCAAAACTGTCCTATGATTTGATCATATTTTAGTAGCTATTGAGCCTGAATTCTGAAAGCTACCACTTTATAATGTCTGGTTCAATACAAAGAGCTTCTACTCTTGATTGACCTACTATTGATACCTATTAATCTATGCACACTCTCTTGAGAGGTACTCTGAAGACAAGAAGAGAACATTTCTCTTGCAGAATTTTCCCATTGTCTTCCATCCCTATCAAAAATATAAATCCAGCAAAGCCTGCTTTGAATGTGAAATATTATATACAATGCCTTTAAACACTACCAAATAAGATAGCATGTCCCAAATAAGATTGAATATATAACATATTATAAGTGAAGTATGCTTTTATAACCAAGACTTTAAGATTTATAAATTTTAGAAAATATTAAAGGAACTTAATATTTCTAAAGGATTATTGGCATGGTGTTTGGCTAAACTGTGTTTTCTTGTCATGGACAACTGTCATTGTCTACTTATTCCTTTCATTATCAATATTTATTAAATACCTACAATGCATTATCAGTTTTGAAATTAAAGGGCAATATAAGGCTGACTTCATTAGATGACTGTTCCAGATTTGATTATGATATAAAGACATTGAAAACATAAACCTATTACTCCTTAGAAAAGACAATCATATTGAGGAATTTAATAAAAAACATAGATTAGATGAAATGGAAGAAATCTTCTATAAAAATTAAAAAAACTATATAGTTCTATGAAATATACTAAAATGTTTGAACTGTATATATATTGCAAATGTATTGCTGATTAGATGCTTAACTGCATAGGAAATGGAGAATGATCATGAAGATCACGATTCAACTCTAGCCCATGCATAAAGTTACCAAGACCCCAACTTAAGAAGCAAGCCAAATGTGGTGGTTTATAACTATAATCTCAGTTAAGGATAAAGCCTAAGTAGAGGCTTTTGGTTGAAGGCTGGTTGGAGGCATAGCACACACGTAACTGAAAAAAAATTAAAATGGTAAAGTGATTACCTACCAAGTGCAAGGCCTGAATTTCAAATCACAATAACGTCAATAAAAAAACAATGTTAAAACATAGAAGATATTCAATAATGAGTTAAATGTTTAATTAGTGCCAGGGGCATTAATAATTTAATAAAAATAAATGAAGACTTACACATGAAGAAGATATACAAGAAGATATTACAATGTCCAGGGGCTATACTTTCAAAGTGTCATTTATATCGCATCAAGGCACATTAGACTCTTTCTGAAACAGCTTCTGTGATTTCAGCAAAACCTTTCCTGTAGCATCATTTAACTACTGACTCTTGGAGAAAGTTAAACATTTGCTCTTCTTTTTAGCTTTCCTTATTTGAAAAGAATTAGTGTTTGAAGATAAGGATAAAAAGATTATTGGAATGTTTTATGAAAGATTTTCAGTGCCTCTTCAGTAATATGTTTATACAACACTTCTAGCAACTAAATACTTAAATGACTTTAGTTTAATATATGTGTTGAGAATTTCAGAGTTATAATACATACATTAGTAAAACTTGAAACTATGCCCTTGGTAAAGTTGGATTTTCAAATACCCATATTACCCCTAGAGGAATGACTCAATAATTTAAGGAACAAGTATTAAATTCTGGGAACAGGTTCCACAGTACAAAAATCTACTTCTACCTAGAAACAACTGCAGTGTCTGAAAGGAAGAAACTGAGTCTGACACATGAAAGTACATTTTTAATATTATTTTATTGTAAAGATGCTGTACAGTTGCAAGGGTAAGGCAATGAGTATATTTCTTGTCGAACATTTTTACCCCTTCCCTTGTTGTTCTCCTACTATCACTTCCCTCCACCACCTCTTCACTTGGCTACTTTCCCCCACCCCGCCAAGTTGTAAAGTTCATATACTATCTTGTGGGTTTCACTGCAAGAATGAAAGCATATTTTAAAGTCAATTGATGTCATTTGCATCATAGATATCATAGTATGAGATAACCTTACTATAATGTTAACTAGGTAGTAAATTACTTAATTTAAATTTCCTTTTAATATTCCCATTTTGCTAATTTGTATACTTAATTGGCTTTTCATGCAGTTTGCAAGCATGATTGCATTGTTTTGTCTTGTATAGCTTTGCCTCTTTTCACATATAAGCAATGAATCCCTCAGATTACACGAAGAATGATAAAGCAATAGTTACCCTTCACTTCATTCATCTTGTTTATTCAAGATTGCATTCCTTCTACACCACAAGTTGTAGCTATGAAAAATTGCTAAAGCATTGGTATTTTGCAAACATACTCACAGAATTTTTATTACCTACATGGCCCTGTGCTGTGACTAAGCAAATGACATTTCAACAGAACATCTCAGGCTGTTATCCTGAATCAAAAACATTTCTTTTTTTAAGGCTTTCAGGCATTTAAACATTGTTTGTTTTTAAAAATATAGTATTATTGTATTCATTTTCGATCATGATTATGGGATTCTAGTCAAGGATAAAATGTAGTAAGTATGCCAAGGTTTTTGGAGCTGTGATGATTCTTATTTGACTTCAGTTAATATAAACAACAACAACAACAAAATATAGACAGACAGATAGATAGATAGATAGTTAGATAGATAGATAGATAGATAGATAGATAGATAGATAGATAGATAGATCCAACATCCTGAGTCTTAAAAGACAACAAAATCAATCAGCAGAAAAGTGACTATATAATTATGCATTATCTTAGAAAGCATATCTTGCTTCATTTTCATATATAACTATTATTCATATGACTCTTTTCTCAGATTTTAAATTTTGGCTGTGTGCTAGTTGGCTTGTGTGAATGTCCTCATGATTCTAAACAAATAACTGTAAGATCGGATATAATACTGTAGGATCAGTGTATGTATGAGGTGGGTGGTAGGATGGGATGTACTTCTATAATGCTGCATAGTCATTCCTATTTTTTTTTTTTTTTTGTGATTATGGGGCTTGAACCCTGGGCCTGGGCACTGTCCCTCAGCTCCTCAGCTCAAGGCTAGCACTCTACCACTTGAGCCACAGTGTCACTTCCAGTTTTCTAGTGGCTTATTGGAGATAATAGTCTCACGGACTTTCCTGCCCGGGCTGGCTTTGAACCGTGATCCTCAGATCTCAGCCTCCTGAGTAGCTAGGATTACAGGCGTGAGCCACCATCGCCTGGCTAGACTTAACTTTTTGGTTCAATGCAACTATAACTTCAAATCAGTTAAGGAAATCCCATCAGCCTTGATTGTTTTATGTGGAGCACTTAGTAAAATATCTGGGGAAGAGTTTTAAAAATAATATCCCTCTGTCATCATTAATTTACCTCTCTTATAAACACGTTCTGACAAATAATGGAAAATAAATGTATAAGCATGTCCTCTTTCTGAAGCAAGGGAAAAGTGCATTTGTAAAATGCCATCTACATGGTATCAAGCAAACACATCAATGAATTTCAAACTTAAATTATTGAGAAATATGATGAACAGAAGATTTAGGTTCTCATCCAGCCAACAAAACTAATCTTAGACTTTTGAGTAAAAGCACATCCCAAATAAAGCCAATAAAAGATAAATTGGATAAATATTCCAAATGAAATAAAAATATAATATACTTCTAAATGAAATATAGAAAATAAAGAATATAAGCCAGGAAATAGTAGTTTGTGCCTATGGTCCAAGATAGTCAAGATTTTGAGACCTAGAGGACAACCGATCAAAGCTGATCAGAGGAGAAAAGTGAAGATTCCATCTGAAAGTAATCTCAAACAGTCAGGCTCAAGGCATGGGCTCAGACTGAAGAGTACCCTGATACTATAATAAAATACAGTAAATGTAAATGAAATATAGACAGAATGATGATTTATACTAAGATTATTCCTACAACATGCAGTATTTTGCTTCTATGAAATATGATCCTACACAGTATTAGAAAACTTCTTACTTTAGACTCACTGAATTTTGGGGGGGAGGGGAGTGTCGTGGGGCTTGAATTCTGGGCCTCGCCTCTTCAACTCAAGGCTAGAGCTCTACCATTTTGAGCCACAACACCACTTCTAGTTTTTAGTCGTTAATTGGAGATAAGAGCCTCATGGTCTTTCCTGTGGTTGTGGTTCTGGCTTTGTACCTCAGTCTTCAGATCTCAGCCTCCAGAGTAGCTAGATTACAGAAGTGAGCACTGAAACTTGGTTTAGACTTATTGTGTTTTATATAAGAAAATCATGAGATTATATAAAAAAATTAAATTTCTGAAATGTTTTATATTTTTCTTCACACAGTTATCCTAAATTAATTTACTAAAATTTTACTTATCTAAAATATATAAAATAAATGAAAACTAGTTTGACACTAGTCAAACTGATTTGAATTTGAATTCAGGCAATGAAACAGGAGATAGTCCCTTAACTGTCTTAATTCTTAATTAAATATAATTTGCTATAAAAGTTTTGAAGGCTCAACTACACTCTTTTAATAAGATTTGACTTTTTGACTGATCTTTAGTTTATTTTCATTATATGTAATCTTGACTCACAAAGACAGGTAGATAATGAAAAATGAAATTAAAGCCAGGATTCTAATTTCTCAAAAGTACATACTTACACTTTTTCTGCATATTTATAGAAAAATAAATTAGTCTTTTAATTTGTATCCAATTTTATATAGTTTGATTATATGAATTCAACACAAAATTAATCTATAAAATAATTTTACTCCCTCTCTTGGGGAGAATATAAATATAAATAAATTTTCAAAAGTTATTTTGTTGCTGTTTGTTTTGGCACTTAGGTTTGAACTCAGGGCCTCATGCTTACAAGACTACCACTTGAGGTTCACTGTTAGCCTCACCTATTACTTATAATTTTGGAGATGAAGAGTAGCAAGCGTCTACTCCTGTGCTGCCTCAAACTGTCATCCTCTAGATCTCAGCCTGGTGATAAACGAAGATTATAGAATTGTTAGAGGGCACCACTGATATCTGGCAGGAACATTTATTCCTCGTTTCTCTCTCTTTTTCTTTATTTTTAGGAATACTTATTTTTCTGTTGAGCAGAACTTGAACATATTTAGTAGAGAAAGACTAAATTAATAAATTCCTAATTCAGTCCTGAAATTTGTAAATCTTGTTTCAGTCAGAGGGATGTGTTTTAATTGGCTCTTATAACCAGCTGTAGATTATATTTACAAATGTTTTCAAGAACTCTCTCTGTTTTGGTCCTAAACAGAAATAAAAATGTTGTTCTGACTCTCAGTCTGCAGAGTAGTTTAGTTTACCCCTTCCACAGAAGATCTGACTCTCTTGCTTGTCATATAGGAGGAACTCTCAATGTGCCTACACTGGAGACACATCAATGAATAACTTAGCAAATGAGTGAATCGCCAGTTTGGTGTTTGAAATTCTGTGCACAGAGTCTTGAAAGTGACATTATATTTAAATTATTACCTAACAATGTTATTCTAAAGATCTTTAAATTCATTTTGTCTTTAGGAATGCATTAAGAGTGGTCAATAATTTAGCTATTAAGGTGAAGTGTCATTTCACTGAGGGTCCATTCAGTGACATGGATGATATGGAAGCATTTATTTAGAAGAGTTTTAAAGCACTTATATGCAGTCCAAAGCACTCAATTTCTAAGCTAAATGCTTCACTAGTTCACATTCTAGCAAGTAGATGTGACTTTGGCTTTAAATTAGAGAGCAATGCTTTCTCACATTTTCCAGTTTGAAATATCATTTACATTTTGTAAGAGGCTCACATCTGCGTCTTCCTTCAACAGTAAATATGAGATCTTAGCTCGTGGCAGTTTCAAAGTGTATCCCACAATATTACTTTCTTTAATTCTTAAAATAGCAGTGATACTGTTAGTAAGTTAAAAAATATCCTTTTAATAAATTAAAATATCAAGACTAGATGAGTTGCCCAAGTTATCGTATACTGAGTAAATGGCAAAATACAGATTATAACTCAAACCTTCCTATAAGGTGACAGAGCACCATTCTTTCCTTTTCTACCTGTCACTCTATAAGAGCAAAACCATTATAACAACAGTAGTGGAAATACATAAAGAAATATGTTTGAAAATCAAGGCTTGGCATTGACAGAATATATCAGGATCCGTTCAAAGATCCTTTTGCAGATGCCTGCAAAATCACATGGATGCTGCTTTTTTAAAACTTTATTTTACTCAATTTGTTATATACATTTGGTATACACGATTATTGTCTGGGCAGTGATTGAAATAGAGGCAGATGATTCAAACCAAGGCAGATGATTCAATCGATCAGCCTTAGATCTTTGAAAGAGCTTTTTAAAAATCCTATTTCTTTTGAAATACCTTAGAAGTTCTGTCTTGCTTAATGGGTAGTTCCATTTGGGGGGAATGGTCTTATTGCAGTGGATGTGGATTATCGCCTGGTGTTGTTTGCATACTGATCATTTATGAAGAGAAAGAGGGTGCTTATTAAGAAACTGACTAAGAACTATGACTGATGACTGTGAGAATCTTACCTATAATTTTATAAAAAGGAAAAATTATACTTATAGATACAAATATAAGTATACAGATTTCCAAATAAATATACACATACATACATACATGCATACATGCAGATACATAGAGATTTACAGTTGTGTTTGAAGAGACATTTGGAAACTGATCCTGAATTACAGACAAAAATAACTTTGTAATATTCACAGTTAATTTAATATAGTATAAAAGTGTCTAGATTTTTTAAATCACAGGGTTTTTTGTTATTCATGTATAACTAATTAAGTTTTAAGAATCATGTTCTTAGGTATTGATAAATACTTAATTACATTCTTTAATTGATCATTGCTTTAAAAATACACCTAGGAGTTTACATTCTAGGAGGTCTTTCCTGGAGATTTGAATGAATGGCTTTGCCCATGGTCAGCAATCTTTATCACTGTTCTTCATTTGTAGTGATAAATCTATATCAATGACTTAAACATTTTTATGTGTGACAAATTGAAGATTTCGGTAGAATGCCAAATGACTATGCAACTCAATATAATGTAGAAATTTTTATTGAATTTTCTTTGTTCTTACCTATGAGAGAACTTCAAACGGTTTTGTATGAATTAAAATTTTAATATAATAAATCAATTTGAACTGTCACAATCTTTGTATAGACTATGTACCTTCCAAAATCAGATTATTACTATTTCTATATGATATTATAAGGAGATACACTCATAAAATTTAAACCTAAAAGCAGCAAAACTCGACCTGAACAAAGTTGTCATATATGATAGGCAATTTAAACTATTTTAAAATAAGAAACTAAGGAAATACACTACAATAATTGCATAAATTATATCTAACCCTGCAGTATTCACTTTAAAATAATACAGCTATGCAAACACATGGAAGTCTGGACAAGTATGGTGGCAGATGAGAAGGTATTGTTTATTAAAGAACTAAAAAGTATAAACTATTATCACTCTTTTCTTTGGGGGTATAGAACATCTTTATATAACCTGAATGCCTGATTGCTAAGAAAAAATGAGAGAGAACAAAATGTTCTTTTGCATCAAATTAGAGATCAGATCAGATCAATATAGCATTCCAATGGTAAAAGCAAAATATTTGCCTAAAAACTGTATGTAGACTTTCAATGCAGAAGTTCTTAAGACATGCGATCATTATTTCAATAAGCATTTATCAAACTAACTATAAACCATAATGAAATACAAAAGGCATGCATATAACATCCATTGTTTTAGGTTCTAGGATTCTTATGATCAAGTGAGGGATAATACTATTTGTTATTTAAACACTAACAGTATATCTATCTATCTATCTATCTATCTATCTATCTATATATATATAAACATACATACATACATAGATATCTACCTATATGTACTGTTGGTGTTTATGTACTGTTAGGTATCTATATAGATATCTATCTATATTCTGAAAATTGAACAAGTCAGTGCTGAAACTGATAAGCTCACAGAAGAAGATTTTTATGAAATTAATGGGATCTCTGGTTAGTGTTAAGTCATTTTTGATCATGTGACACACATTCATAATCGACATAACTTTGTATATTAATAAACTATAAAAATGGACAGCTTATATCCTCTAAACATCTAGATAACATTCTAAATAAGTCCATAAAATCCCAATATATGCTTTCTCTAAAGCAGTTTTGACATAAGAATAATCTAACTCATTAAAATATTCTGACTAAATCAAAACAGCTTAAAAATTAAAGCCACCATAAAACATCAATGCATAACATTTAAAATTCCCTTTGAATTTGGAAGTAATGGGTATTTGGGGAGACATGGCTAAGTAACTCAGTACATGTTGCTAATTGCACTAATTATTATTTTGTCACATTTATTACCTTCATGTTTCATAGCACCAGTAATTAAGTGACAAAAACAGGTTTTATATTGTGATCAAACAATATTCTGTTACATCCACCCCACTGATGCCTTCAAAGACAGTGCTGTCACAATTGTTCCTGTAAAGAACTTGTAAGTTGATAAGTAGAAAAATGTCTCAGTTTAAAGAACATAAGCCTGAGGTCTGGATGGACTTGATAGCATGGGTAAAAATATGCAAAGAAAGACTTCCAACAGGAACTAATTTAACACAATTCATACAGTCTGTGGCATATGGATGTTCTTTTTTAGTCTGTCCATTGTAACTTTTACTTAATATCACAGGATCCTGTAGTTGCAACTGGAAAC
The DNA here is from genome assembly GCF_019054845.1 of Dipodomys spectabilis. NCBI lineage: Eukaryota > Metazoa > Chordata > Mammalia > Rodentia > Heteromyidae > Dipodomys > Dipodomys spectabilis. Next base: position 17,146,021 of record NW_024870709.1, read on the forward strand.
TTCACAAAGATTCTTCTCAGCAGAAGGGAGATTGTATTAATGACTGAGTTCTCTTTTAAGTGCTGGACAAAAGCCAGCAGACACACAGAGCCCATAAGCTTCAAACAATTATGTGACGGACTTCAACACAGGAATAAAAAAAAAGAGTGTATGCGAGTGTGTGTTTAAAAGATGTACTAGCCACTCTCTAATGACGTTCTGTCTCATGATAACAAAGAATGGGTAGATAAGGCAACCAAACTAACCCAGCCTCTGCAAATGTCATTTAAAACTGCACAAAATGAAAAATAATGACTGCACAGACCAAAGTAATCACATTACATCAAATGACCTTGTTTCTATGTTCATCGGTACAGAACTCTGTATCTGTATCTAAGGAATTTTGACCCTTAGGGAGATGTGTTGCTTTTAAGGGAATGTTTTAGATGTGCTTGTCGGTGCATCTGAAGCAGCCTCTGCTGGTATTAGCTGATTCTGATCATCACATTCTTTACAACAAAAGGAAGAGTTGTCTGGCATCGGCAGACAGCGTTGTGAACAGTCCGTTATTCAGACAGTCTGAATCCTCGTTGAGACAATTGATATTTAAGACTGATAGTCTGTTTGGCAGCCATTCCTAGACAGTATCTAAGCTTTGACCTCTCTACCTACTTCACTCACTACAAAGTTCGATTTCTAGACCATACAAGTCTTCAGACAGTATTAGGTAACTGTTGACTATTAAATTTCATGTAAGCTGAAATGGCTATAGAAGGACTATTCATAAATCTTTCCTAATCTCTTTTGATGATGATATAAAAAACACCATTTAATTTTGCTTCCATGATAAGAACATGTTAACAGCTCCAGACCAAGAGTGTATTAAACTTGCCATAAAATGTGCTTTTAATCATGTTTTTTTTTTTTTTTCCCCACCTTGTTATTCCAGGATGTAACATTTTTGGTCTGACTTTTCTCTTGGCTTCTTTTGTTTTAATACTGTTATGTCTCACATTATTTTCTTAGGAAAAGGTAAATCTGTTGAGGACATCCCCAAGTTAGATATAGCACTGTGCTATCCAGATGTATCCTGGAAGAACAAAGAAAAAACAAACATGATTTAAAGAACATATTATGGAAAGTTTAGTACACTATTCATCTGGAGCTATTAATAACTATTTAACATAGAAGTAAGATTAAATTATGTTTTTTATTTTTTATTGTAAAGATACTGTACAGTGGGGTTACAGTTACATAAGTAAGGTAATGAGTACATTTCTATTGTTCATTGTTACCCCCTCTTTTGTTTTTCCCCTATTATCCCTTTTCTCCCCACAAAATAAATGAATAAATAATGTATCATACATCATCTTAAAAAGGATTACAAAAGATTTATGATTATTCATTTTGTAGATATTGCTACTCATTAATGTAATAATGATTACTTTAAAATTAAAAGATATTCACATAACATATAACATATACTATTGATTGTAAATTTCAGCTTCTAACAAATGCTCACAAAAAATGAACACTTTACCTTACTTTTGCAGCTGTTACCCCTCTGTACATCAAGTTTACAATAAAATAAAATAACATTTTAAAAAGTAGGTTTAGAAAGTTTTTTTTTATTCACCGTTTCTGTACAGAACATAATTTCTTGAGGGTGGTAGTGCAAAATTTTATCATGCTACTTAGGTATCCCACATTTTAATTAGTTCTGGAATTTTCCATTTGTTATTTTCAGACTTGCATGCATATGGGTAACAAAATTATAATAAGTGAAACTGTAGCTTGGGGGTACTACTATTATAAATAACTAATGTCAAAATGATTTAATTTTAACATTGAATTTTCATAAATAAATGTTTCAAATTATTCATATAGATAGAAAATTTGGTACTGATTTGGGCAACATTTACATTTGATATCCAGCTATAGTGGAATCATTGTTATTTTTATTAGTGATTATTATTTTGGTGATATTGTCTTTAAACTCAGTACCGTGCAGCTGCTAAGTTGACACTGTACTACTTGAACCATACACCCAGACCCTTTTTTAAACCATTTATTTATTTTTTTATTGTCAAGGGGATGTACAGAGGGGTTACAGTTACATAAGCAAGGCAATAAGTAAATATCATGTCAAGGGTTACTCTCTCCCTCATTTTTCTCCCACTTTCCATCCTCCCAACTTCTCCTCAACTCCCTCCCGCCCTCCCTTCTCCCCCCTCCCCGTGCCCAAGTTGTACAGATCATTTCCAACATACTGTCTTGTGGGTACCTAAGGCTATTTTTTCTGATCGGTTCTTGTACCTTTTTTTCGTGGACTTGACCTTGGTTTCTCTCTTCCTCTTATTCCCCATTATAGCTGGGATTAAATTTGCACTATATCACATATCTTGTGAATGAAAATGGGGCTTTGCTAATTTGGGGGAGGAGTCTGGACTGGCCTAAGACTCAATTCCACAATCACTGCCTAATAAATAACTCAGATTACAAGTATGTACTACCAGATTAGCTTAATCATTAATTTTGCTATTCGCCAATTCCAACATATGAACTGCAAAATGGATTAACTTTCACATTTTAGATGTCCTATTATGTTTTCTGCATGTAGGAAAGCATGAGGTGCTTGAATTTGTTAAAAAAAAAAAATAACACTTTACCATCTCTTCATCAAAATTCGCAATTTTTCTGAAATGCAGGCAAGGTTTTCTGTGCCTACCATAATCTCTGTGCATGATCTTCCTTGCATGTGCAAACACTGTTTTTTTTTCTATTTGATAGCTTTTGGCTTTTAAAATGCTTCATCTCTTTCTTATATTTTTGACTGTCTGCAGTCTTGTGGTCTTGTACATTATTCCTCTGCACTCTACTCTATCTTCCTCTTTGAGATAGACTGGATCTAATACATTCATTGTTCCCTGGAAATGACTAGCTCCTTGCTTGGCTCAGCACAAGGATTTGATAAGCATACATATTTATTAATTTCTGTTGTACCACTCCTCTTACTTGTGGGAAAGACATCTTTGTAAAGGAAATCCCTGGTGTGAAAACAACAATAACCCTGACTCAATCTACAACACAGTGGTCTAAAAGTTTAGTCCTTTCATTCCACAAATATGTATTGATCTCCTGTGGTTATCTATATACTACCTAAGCTTGAAAGTAGAAAATTAGAAAAGGTCATATTGACCCGAGTTTTGCTATTCTTTTCCAGAGTGTAGGTAAAGATCAATTTGATTTTTTTTTCCTTTTGTCTACAGAGAGTGGTTTGAAAATGTTTCCCTTTGTATTTAGAAGCTATGGTAGGAAAGATTGTTTTAAGCCAAGAGCAGAGAGTGGGCCTTCTAACTGGTACAAACTTGGGTTGAAAATTCTTACTATGCTGATTTCTCACAGTATTTCCTAAAACCAAATGAGGAAATTTCATGATTTTTTTCATATTTTCCACACATCCCTCTCTCCTTTTAACAAATAAACAAAAAAATAGTCCACATTTTCCAAATGTGGACCAACAGTCATCACTCCACAAGAGAGACTTTCTATTCTCTAATGTGTCCTGCCAGCAAGAAATTAGAGAAATGACCTGTACACTGCACTGTGAAGATTCATTTAGGAAGGATGCTTACAAACAATCTAGATTCTTCATTATATTAAATTAGTGTGAACATAACCAGATGCTAGATGAATCTACACTTAAAACAGTTATTTTGAATTAAAGGCATCAGTTTTAATTTACATTTCCCTTCTTTTATTATGTTAAAATTGCAAATGGTTAATTGTATATCCTTTGTTTTATTGCTGATTCATTTCCAGTTTATTCATACTTGATTGTCAGGCACTACTTTGCCTTTTGAAGAGAGATTAAAAAGCAAGTGTTTTTGAACTCTGTGTGCAGTTTGATTGCTGATGCCATTTATGCCTAGCGTGATTTAAGAAGTGCTTGTACTCTGCTCTCCTTTGATGCTTGTTTTCCTGTCCACATAACATGCGCTTTTATTACTGCATTGTTCTCATTTCTTTATATCTGTTTTTTATCTGTGTGAGAAAAAACATTAACATATTTAAAGAGATTTCTTTAACCAAAAGATAACACACTTTGAATTGTTTGTGAAAAACCCTTAGAATCTGGAAAAAGGTGTTTTGTTTTGTTTTTTAATCTCTTCCACCTCCATTCTTTTCTATCATACATTAACATGATAAGCTATAGAGACCCAATTTAGAGAATTTATACAATGTATATCACATATTAACAAGACAAGTTACAGAAAACTAGCTTTCAGAATGTCTACCTGAGATGTCAGGAGATCTTTTTTTTTTTTTTCCCAGTAGTGTTTATATTGAAGTCTACATTAATCAGTCCATATCTTTTCAACTAAATCAGTGGCCCTATATAGTGAACAGTACTCAAAATAGTCAGCTATCTGTTTAATTTGTTACAAAAATCTGAATCTTCTGAAGGTAGATACTAGCTATAAAATATCCCAAATTTTCAGCTTACATACATTAATAATTGATTTTTCACTCAGACACAGTTATTGATCTATAATTAAAAGACCTCCAAAAGCTATGTTTTTAGTGCTGCCTTGCATTTTAAATGTAGCTAAAGTTTTAGCAGGAGTAAAGCCTTAAGTTTTGGAAATAGGCTTCTTAAATACAAACTCTACTCTTAGAGTCTTGTGAACATGTTTTTAATTTCCATTATAAGATGTTATTTGTTGTGTTCCCATTATAATTTTGTAATGTAAAATGAAGTATCATATTAATAGCACTGAGAAAATTGGTTGGGATCAGATATAGATTTTTAACTATTCCATTTTAAAGTGTTTGTGTGTATATGCATGTGTGTTTGTGTGTGTGTGTGTGTGTGTGCGTGTGCATGCATGACCACATACATGGGTATACATGCACGCATGCACACATGGACCAACCCATTCTATTCTCATTCCCCTGAAAGGAAAGTAAGGATAATGTCTATTGAAAAAATTCCTTTCCTTATTTTATTTATTTATTTTCACTGTTTTGCTTTTTTTCGAATTTTTGATATGTCTTATGAAAAACGAATCTATTAACTACATCATAAGGAATTGTCTCCATAGAACTGGAGGTTTGCAAAGGCAGGAAAGGTGCTGAATTCTTCTCATGACTTAAAGCAAATCTGTGAGGTCATTTGGGTAGAGACCCAGCAAGAACGCATCTATCTCAAAGGACTAATACCAGTTTCCAGTTTCTCATTTTGATGGACTGTGAATTCGTTTTCTAAGGAATTACACTATTTGAATTTTCCCCCGAGAATCCCACCCTCTGGTTCATACAATCCTGTGCACTTGCACAGGATTTACTCGTACATTTATAAATTAGTTCTAGCTTCTACATATGAGGGAAGACATGTACCTTTTGTTTATCTGGGACTGATTACTTTCACTTAATATATATATTTAAACTCCATCTATGTCTTTGCAAATAATATAATATCATTGTTTCTAGTGGATGAGTAAAATTCATATATATATATATATATATATATATTCATTATCCCTTTGAGGGGAATCTCATCTTTTGAAAGTTAAGATCATGAGGTTAAGGGGACCAGGGTAGACAGATGAAGAGAAGAAACAAAGGAATGAGGGTAGATATGGCATTCAATGGATAGCCTCTGAATCTAAAAAAATTGTGGGGAAGAGTTGGGCTGGAGAGAATAAGGGAGAATGATAAAGGAACAGCATCCATGAAGATGAATGGTACTCTAATTTGTTGAATGGTAACTCCTCTCTACAACTATTTAAAGATCAAAAATATAATTAAATGATTGATGCATAAAAGAATCAACTGTTGCTTGTTGTAGCTACTTTGGTTTCTGTTCTCAGACCTCAGGTCTGAGGATGGAGAATGTAGGATAAGGTATTCCTTCTGATTTGAATTTGCATACCATTCACATTTTACTTTTCATAATAAGTAAGCCTTTTAGGTTCAGAGACAACATGAGTGCAAAGGGAAAACTTTCCTATATTGACTTTTAGTTTTGTTCAAAACAGCATTTGTTTGTCTTCCTGCGTGGGAGTCCACACTTTGAATGAAAGATAAAGTACAAGAATCTATCAGATAAAATGTGCACTCTGTCGTGCAGTCAGGCCAATAACGTGCTGTTTTATGTTCTAGGTAGTCTTTATCAAATTTCTTACCCAAGTTTGAAAGTTTTACTAAAGATAAATAAGTATTGTACAGGTGCTAGTGACTCATCCTCAATCCTAGGTACTTATTAGCAGGTTAGGCTCAGGAAGCATGAACTGCAAGTCTAGCCCTAGAAGAAAGGTAAGTGAAACTCCATCTTCCAAATAACCAGCAAAAATCCACACCAGAAGCATGTCTCAAGTGTAGATCACCAAGAGTTACTGAGAAAATAATAAGAAAGTATTACATTAAGATTGTGTGTACTTTAATATTATTGTGAATTATTTTATACTATTTCACAAGGCTTGTATTAGCATTTTTTCTATCTTCAAAAAAGATAAAATGCAGAATTCCTATCTTCCTCTTCTATTTCTGCCTACTTCTATGTACAAAAACATTAAATTTATACAAATATAACTATATAGCTCTACTCATATAGTATGGCTACATAGTAGTCAGATAAAATATAAATAGCTATATAGCCAAGTTAGATATTATAGTAGCCACGGAGAGACAAACGAGTACCCAATTCTCTGAATTCTCACTGTTCCATAGAATTCAGTTGTAGAAAAAGGCTCTGATTTCATAATACCTTGGCCCAGTTATTTAGATAGAAACATCAGCAGAACAGTAAGAAAGGGCAATTAATCAGGTTACCAACTGTCTGATAAAATGATCCCTTAAGACCATTCAACTCCCCTTGTTCTAATTCTGTTCTCTCAAGAGAAATGTCTAATCTATAATTTCATTCCCTTGGAGAACCTACCTACTCAGCAGGGTATGCCCTTGCCAAAGATTTGTCCCAATTGTCAAGCCCTAGAATATCCCTTTAATATGTTAGAACATTGTCACTTGAGCTGATGAATTAGCCTCATGTGAATTTAATTCTAGTGACTTGTTCCCCCAGGACTAGAACACCTGTAGTGCTCTGACAAAACCACATTTCTAATGCTGTATCAAGACCATGGCAAGTTCATTCAATAATTTTGTGGCACAATCTGAACAAGTAGCCCAAGTCACCCACTAATGTAAAGGAACAAAAATGTACTTAGTTCCATACATGAAGTATATGCCTGCTTAGTTCATGATTGGTCTCATTTGAAAATGTTCTAGGCCCTATGTCACACTGACTTCAAGTATTTCCACCAGTATTAGTAATAATTTTATTCTAACCACATCAATGCCTGGATTCTAAAAATATAAAATACTTCAAATTATGTATGTACTTTCCTAAAGTATTATTTCAGAAACATCCTACTAGTAAAATCCCATGTGAAAACATTCTTTCAGGGCAATTTTAAAATACTATGTACTACCGAAAAGTAAAAGCTTCAAAAGCATGAGCATTGAACTTTACTGCTTTTAGAAAATACTGCACATTTTCTCCAAGTTTTATCAAAGAGTCCCATTAGCTAACATTAGATCGAGTATATTTTTTATTATTTAGAAAATAATGAGGCCATGGTGCTGGATAGTTATCTGTGTTTGATAGGCTTGGTAGGTAGTTTTCAAAAGATTATTTGTGTTTGGGGGTTTTGATTGAATTCTCAGCTATGATCTGTAGGATTGTGTTGTTATTATACTTTAAAACATTTTCTTATGTAGAATATGTTATTCACAAGAGGGGAGGGTTAAATTGGGAATACATGTCTATATTTAATACAAAATCAACTAACATTAAATAAAGCAATATTAAATGTTAAGAGATAATATTTTGTGATTGTAGCGTAGTGCAAGAGATAGGGAAGTTAAAGAAGGTTTGATGTATTTCATTCTTAATTCTTTCTAGAACTCACAAGGTTAGTTCTTGTCCTAAGCCTCTTTTTTTAACATGAAGCAAATGTTGAGATTTGTGTGATTCTGAACTACCTCTGCATTGTCCTGGAACAGATTTTGAATGACACCTTTTTGAGAGGCTCTTTTAATAGGTTCTGCCTGCATTTTAAAAGTGACTGTAAATTTATTTCACATGAAAAGCCTTTAGTTATTATGAATAAAGTTAGTACTTTCAAGAAATTTGACCAAGAGTTTCTTCTGATTAAAAGCTTTTAGAGAATAAACCTTCTAGAATGCTAAGAATCCATTGTTTTGAGATACAGTGGATTTATATTTCCTAAACATGTTCTTGTCTTTTTAATATAAAAAGTCAACATATTTATTTATATTAATGAATATGCAACTATTAATGACAAAATATCATCACTGTATTTCAACTTCCAACTTTGTCTTCTGAATGCATAAGCGTGCTATGTGGTGGGAAATGTAAACTTTCTTTAAATAATGAGAAAAAGATCAGTTTTCTAGATATTTCATCAGAAGATTTAAAAAAATGGATTTTGTCCTTTTTGTTCATAATATTTTGTATCTCCAAGGCTACTGGACAATTTATTTGTAATACTACTGAATGAAATGGAAAGATTCAGAAAATGTAATACATTTTATGTTGGCACTTTTCTCCAAATTTTAAATATGATATTTTCATGAGCCTAAAGTTACTGCAGTGTAGTATCAGTTACACATTTAAATCTTATCCTCACTTTGCTAGACCATACATTGCCTTTCTCTCCTTCACTGATCAATACGTAATTCTTCGAAGATGCAATATGAGCATTGAAGCATAAGATTTCACTTTCTCTTAATAAAAAGCTTATTCTGGTTATGAAGGTCTGAAAAGAATTTTGGTGAATAATGAGACCTTGTGATTTAAGAGGTATATATATATATGGACATATATATATATATATATGGCCAAAATATGCTCAAGACAATAAAGATGACTTTTGCTATTGAATAACTAATATTTTCTTCACTTTTCTAATCAAAAATTCTCCCTTGAGATCAAGTTTCTAAAGCCTTCAGACCTGCACAACCCCCTACCTACTGTGTCTTGAAAATTTAGCTTGGAGACATTTAATAAAAGAGACCAGAATTTTTCATCTGTATGTCTCTTTGGAAATTCAGGTTTCTTGAAGATCAGGGACAGTGCTCAATAGATCCTTTCACTTTCTGAATATGACATGATTTATAATATAGAAGTTAAGACATATCAAAGCTGACAATTCAAAAATGTGACCTGTCTATTGTACTTAAATTTCGGGTGAGTCTATGAGTTTCTCCCCGCTGTGTCTCTTTCCTGTCCCATTTTAAGCTGATGGATGCATAAAAAGAAATAATTTTTCCTTGACATTAAGCACTATCATCTATCTGAGGATGAGACTAATTTCTTTACATACAATTACTTTGAAATTTTGAATTTAAGCACAATATTAAAAGAGCTATTTAATTTTTTCAATGTTTTAATGAAGGAAATGCATCTTAATTATAAAACCAAACCTTTGATTTAGCTGAATAGATAACATACATAAATACTTTGTTTCATCCACACAAGAGTGAAGACAAAATTTCAGTGTAACTTAAATATATAAGTCATGACATTGCAGCTTGCTGAAAGGTTATCCAAGGGCATCAAAAGATCATTTGAAGGCCATCGTAGAAGTTCAGACAATAGAAACTGTTGTGGAAGCACAGAAATGCTAATATACAAAATGGTTGTGTTTATTTGTTAAAGTGAGAAATACCACATTCTGTGAATGTATTTGATCTCCCACTCAACTATTTTATATCTTTGTAGCTAAATCATTTTCTGTATGAATAGATATAATTCTAAATACGGTATGCTTGTCAGATCCATGAAGTGACTTGGAGAAGGCCTTATTTTCAAAATTATCTTGTCAATTTCATTGTGACAGTAGCAGAGGCAGGTACCAGCAGTTTTCTTCTGATTATGTTAAAATCTCATCTATTATTTAGTTTAAAGCTGACAGCATATATTAAGGCTTAATGAAGGCTTTCAGTAATTTCAGACTAAATTTATCTTCCCCAATTTTATACATTTTTGTCATTTGAGGGCTATAATTTCATCAAAGGTTAATTTCAGAAGGAGTTTTTCCAAATTATTTCAACATTAAATAAGTAGAGCATGAATTTTGGGAAATATATCCATTTGAAACTATTTTTAGCAGAAGTGCAAAGATAAAACATTCATTTAAATAAATCTTTGAAGCTGGGAGATGGTGGCTTATGCCTGTAAACTCTCAATTCAGTAGTCTCAGATCTGAGAATCAAGGTTTGAAGATAGTTGGACAGGCAAATCCACGAGCCTCTTATCTCCAATTAAATACCGAAAGAACCAGAAGTGGAGTTCAAGTGGCTCAAGTGGTAGAAGGCTAGCCGTGGGCAAAACAGAGCAGTGAGCTCTCCTCAAGCCTTTAGCTCAAGGTCCAGAATGGCCAAAAAAAAAAAAAAAATTAAATAAATGCATAATACAAAGTAATCAATCAATCAATCAATCAATGCGTGACTATTTTTTTTCTAGTAGAAAAGTGAATGTGTTACTTTTGTGCCCTCATCTAGCAGTCATCAACTATAGCTTCTTGGCTAAATCTCATACCAGGCATGTTAATTTGTAGACTATAAATAGTTTTCATCTGAGTAGAAAACATTTTATTTTGGGGCTAGGAAGGTGGCTCAGTGGTAGAGCGCTTGCCTTGCATGCCAGAGGCCCTGGGTTCGATTCCTCAGCACCACATAAGCAAAAAAAAAAAAGAAAAAAAAGAAAAAAAAAAGCCGGAAGTGGAGCTGTGGCTCAAGTGGTAGAGCGCTAGCCTTGAGCTGAAGAGCTGAGGGACAGCGCCCAGACCCAGAGTTCAGGACCCATGACTGGATCCCCCCGCCAAAACAAGAAAACATTTTATTTTAATTATATGTAGGATACTAACATTACATCAGTTTTGTATGCAAATATCAGAAAATAAATAACCGAAGAAGAGGGGTTTGATAGATACATATTTTGCTAATATGTAAGATTAAATTTAGTCTTTTTTCTTGGTACTAAGGGTTGAAAAGAGGGCTTTACATTATTTATTTTGGTTTATTTGCTCATAACTAGAGCTCAACTACCAACCACAATTGTAGCCTGGGTTTTTAGTGGTTAATTGGAAATGCAGTCTCATACATTTCAGTCCCGGCTGGTTTTGAGCCACTATCCTTGAGGCTCAGCCTTCAAAAGAGCTGGGACTGCAGATATGAGCCGCTCAGGCCAGACTAAATTTAGCCTTTTCTTAGAAATTTAAAATGAAATTTTTGTTACATATCTGTAAATTCATGTTTTCCCTACAATATTTCCCCATGGGATGTTATAGGCTGATAGAGAATGTAGAGAATGTTTTCAGCCATTCTTGGAAAATGTGACTTCCTAAAGCTTAGAAGAGAGAGAGAGAGAGACAGACAGACAGACAGAGAGACAGAGAGAGAGAGAGATTGCTTTTACTTTCTTTTCACATTCTCTTGGAGCTAACTTTAACAATTTGATCCAGCAGAGAACAGGCCTCCCGTAGCCAAGATTGTAAAAGGAAAATCTGCCAGTTTCCATGCTTTTCTAGAATTCCCTAAGTATTACCTGGAAAACAATGTCACAGTACATGTGTTAGGGTTAAAGTTTATGTTAGACTGATGTACTACCAAATTTCTCACAACAATTGCCCTGTGTGATGTAGAAACATTGTTTCTTTTTATTTATTTATTTATTCTGAAAGATCATGGCAAGCACAAATATACATGATACAAAAAATTCCAGTGCCAGAATATATATACATATATATACATACATATACATAGCTATATACATGTACACTATTTATAGGTGTATATGTACATGCTATTTTTAAGTCATATAATTTGTCATTTAGTAGAATTTAGTTACCATAACAATCTTAAAGTTTACAGATTATTATCTAGTTACATATTTGGAAGGAGTTCAGATGTTACTTTATTGTTTTCTGGGTTTATATTGTGTTATAATATCAAGCAACTCAAGTATTAAAACATTAAGGATGAAAGTTGGTAATTGTCACCAACTACTCTGTAACCTATGTTTATTTCAAATTTGTAGTGACTAGAAAATGCAACCGAATTCCAATAAATAATATATTAGGAAAGTCATGCACTCAGAAGGTAAAAGGCTTATTAAAAATTAATTTAAAATTTTTGAGGATCCACTTACTATTTTTAAGTCACTTCTATCTATGAGTGAAATAATACTTTTTCTCTTAGAAGAATTGTCATGGAAGAAATAATATAACAAAACAAATATACCCATATATGTATTATTTTATAGTAACCAATATGTTAATTTAGATTTCTCAAAAGCTGCCATATAGAAACATGTAACAGTAATTTACTCAAATGTTTAACCTTGGCAGTAGCCACTAGCCATAGAATTAAAAAAAAATGTAGTTCAAGCATGTTGGCAACTTTGTGGAGAATATCTAGAACCCTGCTCATAGATTCAAAACCAAAGTAGAAAATGCTAGATGTTGGTGGATTTTTATATCCCCTAGGCTGTCATTCTCATTGCAGAGATGGACATCAGTTCTCCATCATTTTAGCCTCTCTTAACCCATAATTCAAGTCTATCTAAAGACACTCTGTTGAAAATGAACTTTATAGCATTGTGGCAGGGAGGGAAGAGTTAGGGAGGTGAGAGGAAGATATGGTAGGGACAAACAAAGGAGGTGGTAACAATGCTCGATAGGAAATGAGCTCATAAATTTTCTCATGTAACTGTAAGCCCTTTTTACAGTATCTTTAATATATATATAAAATGAGAAAAAGCATATACACTTAATGGTCCAAAAGTTTTTAATAAAAATTCAATGTGTCAGTCAACAGTGATTCTCAAGACATTGGATAATACAATTAGGACACTACAGTTTCTGCTAAACACTATATAATGACTTTTCCTTGTTTTGATTTTTTTTTGTAGTCCTGTGGTATAAATTAAGGGCCTCCCACATTATAGGCTGGTGCTCTAACCCCTGAGACACACCTCCAATCTTCTATTTTTGAGATAAGAGTTTTTTGAACTCCCCTGAGTTGGACTTGAAGTAAAAACTTTTTGCTGTAAATCTTATTTGCCAAGATTATAGGCACAAGCTACCAGTGTCTGGCTCTGGAATGGAAAAGGTTTTGATAGAGGAGTGGGAGGTTAAAAAGACAACTTTAAATATTATTATACCTAATCTGTTAGATGATGTAATAAAATGGCTTATGGGAGTGGATTAACGTCATATCAGATAAATATTTTTATACATACATACATACACAAATACACATATACATTTTTTCAAAATTAAAAATTCTATAAATGATGACCCATCAATGGCGGAGTTACAGTTACATACAAGGCTGCATTTGTATGGCCTAGCATGTCATAGAAGAATATCAGGCATGAGTGCCCAAGATTTTAATTCAATTAACAGAAATTACTTCAACTGAGATTATTTAAAGGGTCTCAAATATGTTGCATAAGAAATTACTAAACATTATGAAGAACTGGAGAGTTTTCTAGGAATTTTGTAAGGCAGAGAAAGGGAAAAGATGGAACTTCACTTAAGAAAATAGCCATGAGCCAGGCACTGGTGACTCACACATGTAATCCTAGCTACTCGGGAGGCTGAGATCTGAGGATCCGAGTTTAAAGCCAGGTTGGAAGGAAAGTCCACGAGTCTCTTATCTCCAATAAACCACTCAAAAACCTGGAAGTGGAACTGTGGCTCAAATGGTAGAGTGCTAGCCTTGAGCCAAATTGTTCAGGGACAGCACCCAGGCCGATTTCCATACCAATCGCTGACAAAAAAAAAAAAAAAAAAAAAGTAAGAAAGAAAAAAATAGTTACGAGTTACAAGATTACAAGATGAAGCCTGGTTTAGAGAAGAGCTGAACTTTTCAATAAGAGAGACATGTTGACACATATATAATACAACCAGTAATATTGAAATCGAGAAAATATTTGCCCTGTTCTTTTAATTTTGCCAAAATAGATTATAGCACAATAACTAAAATAATTAAGATAGTATATACTTTCACAACTGTATCATATGATCCTAGAATATGTCTGACATTAAAATTGTGATATAAAAATAATGAATAAATAGGGGCACTTCAATCCATTTTTTGGTCAAATTGGATCTTTTGAATGATGGAACTCGATCAGATTTCAAGTTGAGGTGATGGAGGAGGGAACAGTCAGAAATTCCACTGAGCCACTCAGGCAGCAGTAAAAGAATTCAAATTTCAATTGGAATTAAATAATATCTAATATAAATCGTCCACGTGACTATTCTAAGGGATTAAACAGAAAGTTTTAAGTTTCAGCATCTCAGAAAATTGAAATATGTCAGTATCTAATACTGTATTCAAACAATTCTCATATTTGTCATGAATAAAAAATATTCAGTCTCACAATGAAATCATAATGCAGGGAATATACAAATCGGGTAGTCATGACATATTACATCACATAAGGAGTTAGCAAGAAACTGGTCTCCAGCCAAGGAGTAAATCTTCAAGGAAAATATTTAGAAGGTAGGCTATTGAGATAATTCTCAATACTGTAAGATAGTTTGCCTATATGCTGTAATCTAATGGACCTAGTAGTTCAATAGTAAAAGAAATCCAAAAGGAATGGAGGAAAGAATTATGTGAATATTGGAGTTCAATTCAAGAAACAGTTTTGAGATCTCATTAGTCTAAAATGTAAAACAATATGAATTGGTAATTTTCATATTCTGGTAATGTTTAAATAGTGACTATGTTATGATTTTTGAAGAAGATAATATTGAAGGTTTTAGCAATTAATTATACATAATAAAATTTTTTATGGTAATTTGGAATTCTGAAATTCATAATTCAATGATAAAATGAATGTGTTATTAGATTTCAGATGAAGAGGCAAATGCACTTAACAGGCCGAAAACCAATGAGGTGTAAAAACCAAGAAAGTCAGAAGCAATGGAGTTAACTAAAACAGGATTTCTTCATTTATATCTCACATCGCAGCTGCGTATGCTGTGCCCTTGAAAACATTTCAGTGTTTAACATATCATCATTCTCAAACAATATATGTTTTGTATGCTTTGTAAAACAAACAAGATGGTTTACTTTTACTAATATATATATTTATATACCATACATATGTGTGTATATATATACATATATATAATCACAATCTTCACTTCTAAACCAAAAATATATTTTAACTTGCTTACTTTCCTTTTGATAATAAGGTTTATTTTAGTTGATCATTTAAATATTTGCTTTGAAAATTGTTCCAAGCACTTTGAGGAATGTTTTTTTGTTTTTGTTTTTTCTAGGGAAATGTATAAACATACATTATGTTTAGAGATGAATAAAAATACATGTAAACATATCTATGCTCATTTACACTGACACAGACATATGGAATTCTTCTGTGACACTACTATCATTTACATTTTCATACTCTATGTCCTACAAGAAATACAACAAACTTTTTATAGAGACGATTAATCTGAATACAGAGGATTTTGAACTTTATGCATGTACTAAAATAGTAATTATTCTACTTATTCAGAACTTAATATCTGTTATCTGTGAGGGAGTAAAACTACATTTATTGGAAGCCTAAATATGTCACATTAACAGTACATGTATCTTATTTATGCTCACTAAAGAACCTCTCTGTCACTCTGTCTCTATGTATAAATTTAGCTTTTCTCTCCTGGTCTCTTTCAATCTCTACCTTTCACTTTTATTTCTCTCCCTCTCTCTTCCTCCAACTGTTATTTTCCCTCTTATAAAGGAGAAAATAGCTTTCAAATATTTAAATAATTTGACAATGTTATTTGGAAGCAATACTAGAATAGCTGGCTTTAAAGACTGAGACCTTGATGCTGCAATTTAATGCTAAATTTCCATTTGTCATTTGGACCATCAATTTCTTGCACAGTAATGATAATTATTTCAATTATGTCTCCTACTCATATATGTGTAATTAATATTGTACATGTTTCATATATTCAGAACTGAATCAAACCAGTAAACACAACAGTTAACTTGATTAACTATACATTTGTTTCATTGGATTCATAAATTGTCAGTTACAACACTGAGTGTTATGTTTCCACTGAAATTGAATATTAGTCTTCAACATTTCTGCTGCTAAAAATGGAACTTCAATGAATTAGTGTATTAATTATTATCCTGAGCACACTGAGAGATAATGAAGGAGGTAACAATCATGGCAGAAATTCATTAATATTAAATATTTACTGCATAACTCATCCTTATTGGACACAGCTGTCGATAAAATATGCCCTGATTCTTGACAAGTGGCTACCGTGTTTTGCTTGTAGATTAGCTTGCAGCCCTGCTCGGTATTCTTTATCTTCATCACTGCACCAGTCGTTTAATTAGGCAGAGAAATCTTCTGCATAGTGATTAGGGAATCACAGTTAAGAAGGTGTACAAAAAGATGTTTGGAAGCAATGCAAAATGGCTCTTAGCTTTTGAATTTGTGTCATGTATAGTATAGAGGAAGCATGTGTGAATTTCAAAAGCAAGTGACAACTGACCTTTTGCTGCTCAGGTTTACTAACACTTAAGCTACATTCTAAAATATTGTGTATAATGGCCATTCTAACTCAGGTGAGATGGAATCTCAGTGCCAATTTGTTCATTTCTTTAATGGCGAGATATGAACATTTCTTCATGAGTCTATTGGCCATTCTTCTTCTCTTTAAGTTTTTAGCTCATTTATTAATGGGTTGTCATTTCCTTCAGGCTTTATTTTTGGATTGTTTAATTTTTTAATCTCTGTATTTTATCTCTGTATCTCTGTATTTTAGATGTGAAACTTCCCTATCCATTCCTGTAATATTTTCACGTCTGTGATCCATTTGGAATTGATTCTGGTGCAAGGTTATATATAACACTACTACACTATTGGTGGGAATGAAAACTTTTCAACCACTCTGGAAAGCAGTATGGAGGTTCTTCCAAACACTAAACATAGAGCTTCCCTGTGACCCAGCACTACCACTTTTGGTCATTTATCCAATAGACCACAATCAAAGCCACTCTAAAGTTACCAGAAAAACCCATATTCATAGCAGCCTTGTTTACCATAGCCAAGACATGGAATCAAACTAAATGCCGTTCAGTGGATAAATGAATCAAGAACATGTTATACATATATAGATACACACATATACATATATATCATTTATATATATACATATATATATATATATATATATCTCCAGTGTAATTCTATGCCTATGTCAGAAAAAATGTTATTGCATTGTTCATAAGGGAATGCAAATGCAAAGACTTGGAAAAAATTACATTAAGTGAAGTAAGCCAGACCCAAAGAAACAAGTTTGTATGGTTTCCCTCATTTGTAGTAATTAGAATGTGCCTGTAAATCTAAAAGTAAACAAAATGGGTGGAAAAAGACATAAATTACACTTGGACATGATAAATTAAACAGGGCTCTAAACATTCACTCAGTGAGACCAACAGGAGTTATTCTTAGAAGAGGCTCACAAAAGCTCAATAGCTATGGGCGCATGATGTTTATCAAAATGAATGACAAGAAATAGAAACAATATGGTATTTTTGCAGACTTTTTTAAAATTTTGGTTTATTGTTGTATTTTTTTCTTTCTTTTTTGCTGGTGCTTTTGATTTCTATACCTTTTACCCTGTATATAAATTCATCTGTTTTGGGGGAAGGTAAGAGGGAGCACAAATATGATGTAGCAAAGAGTGAACATGCAGTAATGATACTCACTAGACACTATATTGAGATGAACTACAAAACTTGTAGGGTAGAAGGATCAGGGGTAAAACGTGCGAGAAAACAGGAAAGAAGTTAAACGGTTCAAAATAAACATACTCATTATGTAACTGTAACCCCACTGTACATCACCTTTGCAATTAAATAAATTAATAAAATGTTGAACAAAAATAACAAAACTCTTACACCATGTCTGACCAATATGAGGCATTCCCTTATTTGACCTATGGAATGAATGAAGTAAAACACATTTGTGTTGATATTAAAACTGATTTTTGAGTTCCAAATTATATGTAAGCAAACGATGTTATCACAAGTATGGCATAATATATTAAATATATAGTGCTGAATATTAAAAAAATTCATTCCTCTTCATAGTCCTCTTATTGCTAGCATACTAAATAATAATGCTTTAGAAATGCTGATTTCCTATGATTTCAGAATACAAAAATATAAGTGACAAAGTAAACGTCTTGATATTACTCTAAAATTATAGAGCTCTAGATACAGGCAACATTTTAAGCCAATTTTACCAATATAGAGAAATTATTTTTATTAATGTATCAAATGTAATGTTCAAAGTTATTACTACATCTTAGAATCAAGGTATAAAAATATTGAGCTTATGAAAAAGGAGTTCAAGGACATGAAAATTTAATAACTTTGGCACTGATATTTGAAAATTTTTCCAGCATACTAATTCATATTTCCATTTTTTCAATATTTTATGTGTGTTTGCATTCAACAATGTTGATATTACTTCAGAGACCTTTTTGCTGTAATTTGAATAATTTTCCAAAAATGGTAAAAAATAGACAAAGATTATGTTGATGGAGATAGGAATATTAAAATATTTAGCAATAAAATTTTGACATTGATAATATTTTAATATAGTGTATGAAAATGTAAACTTATCCAATTATGTTTTAAAGTTTTTAAAAAATATTATTAGCACAATTTAAATGTCACATAGTACAAAATAAACATCTTTTATCAACAGACAACTATTTCCATCTAATTATAGTTTTTCAAATAAAAGACTGAAATATTCAGTATTGAGTGAAATATTCTCTTGCAACTATTGATTTGCAAGTCTTTGGGGGCAGTTCATTTATAGTCTTTTTTTGTCTTATAGTTTGATTTTTTTACTTGGTTCAATTATATAGCATATGTTTTTTATTGGGCAGTAAGTGTGGTTCTTTAGAATAATAGCTATGAATTCAAATATTATAGAACAAGCACTGGAATATTTATATCCTCCCTGTGCTCCATATTTATCTGAAAGATAAAAATAGTCATTTGTGGTTCATTCAGTTGTGATAATTAAATTAATTCATATGGTTTATTATTTTTTGGAATTATAAATCTCTCAGATTATTGTAAGTTAAAATAGCTAATTGGTGAGTTGCATTGGGGTCTTCCATAATTTATTTTCCAACATATTGAGTCAAACAATTTAAATGAAAAATATGAGAAGAAAAGGAGTCTATATAAGAGAGAATAATAAACTTTTGGAGTCCAAGTTTTTTTCCCATATCCATCATATGAATGTTTGTGCTGTATTCCACTCTTTTCTCAACTAGACCAATTCAGTTATTGTTCAGTTTTCTTTTCTAAAGAAACCATACTAAAGCTGCCAGCACAACTATGTGTATTGAAGCATTATTAACCATAGCTAAGATATTGAACCAACCCAAATGTCCTTCATTAAATGAAAGGATCAAGAAAATACTATATATATGTGTATATATATATATATGTATATATGTATAATGGAATTCTATTCCTCCATCAGAAAGAATGACATCGCCCCATTTGTTAGGAAATGGAAAGACTTGGAAAAAATTATATTAAGTGAAGTAAACCAGGTCCAAAGAAACATAGTTCCTATGGTTTCCCTTATTTGCAATAACTAGTATATGTCTGGGACAAGCAGAAAAGGTCAAAAGCTATGTATATATGACCAGATATAGGAGGAATAATATTACTCTCTAAAATGTGGTGAGCCAATTCAACCAGTTGAATGTCTTAATATAACAAAGGCTGGCATGCATTGGGTAAGTAGGAAGTCTGCCAGAAACCTGTCTTTGAACACTAAACTGTAATTATTTCAATGTTTGCAGCCAATTTGAAAATTTTGAACTTACCAAACTTCTGTAATGTCACAGATCAATTATTTAAAATACAAATCTGTCTATTCATCTCTCTTTGTGTGTGTATGTGAATATATACACAGATTAGATAAAATAAAGTATTTCAGGATCAAATTGTTTGATTAAACATTTTCCTGTTTCAAAAAAGTTGAGATTCTGCCAGGTGCTGGTGGCTCACACCTGTAATCCTAGCTATTCAAGAATCTTAGGTCTGAGGATCAAGGTTCAAAGTCAGTCCATGCAGGAAAGTCCATGAGACTTTTATCCCCAATAAACCACCAGAAAACTGGAAGTGGTCCTGTGGCTCAAGTGGTAAAGTGCTAGCCTTGAACCGAAAAGCTGTGGGACAGTGCCCAGTTTCACAACCTACCCTAGAGCCTCACGACCTACCCTAGAACCTCAAGACTGACTTCCCCTTCCCCGCTCCAAAAAAAGTTCAGATTCTGAAAAAAAGAAACAAAACAAAACAACAACAAAGCCACAGATCCTCTGAAGTGAAGAAGGGAGAAAACATGGTGGTGAAGACATTTTTGAGTTGGGAATCATTGAGAAAATGGTTCATTATCATTCTCTTCAAAAAGGATTCTAGCTGGCTAAAATAACTGATTTTCAGAGCAAAATGTCCTTAAAGTTTGGGGTCTGGACAAACTGTCACTATTACAAATCTGAATTTTATCTTTGAGGACAATCACATACTCCTTCTGCTAGCCATACACACACACACACACACACACACACACACACACACACACACACACACACAGATACACACACACACACACACATACATATGTTTATATATGGAAATATATATACATATATATGTAAACTGATGGTTTATTCTTTTTTAGTACGTTTTTATTGTAAAAATACTGTACATAGGGGTTACAGTCATATGACCAAGGTAATGAGTACATTTCCTCCTTTGTTTTTCCCCTACCATCCCTTCCCTCCCATCTCCACAACTACACTCCCCCTTCTCTCCCCTCTCTTACCTTCCCGCCTAAATTGTAAAGTTCGTTTTTCAACATAGTGTCTTGTACATCTCATTGTTACAATGGGTCAACCTTTATCCCTATTTAAGCATATTGTTTTTTTCCCTTCCCCTCCCCAAGTTAAAGAAATGTATATACAAGTTGCAGGGACTAACAAAAACAAAACAAAACAAAACAAAAAAAACAGTGAAAACAGGGATTATACTATGAAGAAACAAAAAAAATCATGTGGTATATTATAAATAACTTAGGAACAATAGCAAGAAAGAAAAAACAAACAAACAAACAAATACTTGTGTCCCTATCGGGGTTCATTTCAATTAACATCATTTTATCTGGTCATACCTACTTAAATGTTAATCTCAGCCACAATAACCTTTCCAGAAACATGAACTCAATATATGACCAAATATGTTGTCATTCTGAGTAGACAAGTTAACAGAGTTAAACATTACATTACCACTTTCTTTGCTAAAATATTCCTGCATATATTGTAAATATTTACCTTTAATTACATTTGCAATATTTATTTTCAAAGGAGAAACACCATCATTTCTGTCGTTGTTTATATAGTGTCATAATAATACTTAAAATGTTGAAACTACCTAAAGATAATACAAAAGAACAATACTTAAAATGTAAGTTGTTACTCTGTGTGTGCACGTGTGTATGTGTGTATGTATGTGACAGTAGCCACAGAGAAATTGTAAGGCAGAGTTAATATGTGGGGGAGGAAGCTGTTAAATTCTATGCACTATGTTGCATAGTACTAATATATGTTGTGTAGAATTAATATATGTTGTGAATTATTCTTCTTTCTGTATATATAAAGGAATCCACTTGGCCATGTGTTTAAATGTCCACTTCCTAAACATCCAGTAAAAGTGTGCTATATGCTATCAATCTCTTTAAACTGTAGATTGTCCATATTTGGATATGAAGGAAAAATTTCACAGAAGTTTCATTAGAGAAACTTTACAATGACACTCATCTGGTTACAACCACAAAACTAAAGTCCACATTAGAGTTAAGATATACATTTTTCTGGTTGAAAAAGAAAATACAAAGCAGGGCTTGCAAATGCTGGTGAAATGCAAGGGACAATTTTATTCTCTCAAAAACTGTTTTCTGATACACTTTGAACCTATGTATTATAAGTACATTTTCAGGTTATTTTTAATGGTCTTTAGTGCCAGGATAGTGTATATGAAATTTAAAGAAGATGATGAATCCAGACACAGACCTAGCAGCTAAGGTGTATCCAGCCATCTAAGAGGCCTAGGAAGTAGAGAACTGTGTCTAGACACTGCTTACTCTACAAATTCCTCTCTGGCTTTACAATTTTATCACTGGATGTATATCCATAGTGAATTTTATAACTGACAAGATAATTCCTGAATAGTTCTTTGACCATAAATTTTATAATTAAGAAAAAGTTTGTGAAGGCTCTGTAGGTTTTTTTTTTCCATTCCTTTATTTGACTAGGGTAAATCCTTTGAAATAATCCTTATTTATCTTGTGTCAAGTATAAATGTATCTTTTTCTAAATTTTTATTTGTTCCTTTCACAGTTTGTATGAAACTTAAGACTAAATTAATCTGTAAGAAGGGAGACTTCAAAACGATAATATTTTTAAGAGCAATATATTTGTCTAAAATTTAATACACTAAAACATGGAAAAATAAAGTTGTAAATTGAGTGGGAATTTAGATATATACAGGAAATTTTTATAGCTAAGAACAGTATCCAGTTATTTAGTTATACTAACTAAATTATTAATATTATTACCATTATTATTATATTTCATTAATTTAAACCCATTTGAATAATTATAATTTTGGAGAGCTAGAAATAATCCACGTATTATAACTAGAATATCTCAGATTAATTACACACAACTGATGAAAAGAAAGGGAAAAATAGTGGAAAACTGAATCACTGCCTATTATTGAAGGCAAAATAATGATCATTAAAAGAAAATTGTCTGCATGTTGTCTATATTTCAATCTAACTATACACTACTTCATATGATTGAGCCATCTATGCAGATGTCTTTTTTTTAAGGAGCTGCCTCTGGGGGCTGGGAATGTGACTTCGTGGTAGAGTGGTTGCCTTTCATGCATGAATCCTTGGGTTCGATTGCTCAGTACCACATGCACAGAAAAAGCCAGAAGTGGTGGTGTGGCTCAAGTGGTAGAGTGCTAGCCCTAAGCACAGAGAGACTCAGGGACAGTGCCCAGGTCCTGAGTTCAGTGCCCAGGACTGGCAAAATAATAAATAAATAAAAGGAGTTGCTTCAACAGACCTGGAAAATAGGTAAAGTTTTCTGTTATATTAGCATGTAAAGTTTCAAGAATGATTAGAAGAAAATATTTTTATGCATCTTTATGTAACAGGGAAAAGCCCCTAGCACAATTTGAAGCTGTATTGTAGCCAAACATTACGTGAAACTATTTTCTCAACAATTAACTGTGTACTGTAGAGATTATTCCTCCCCCAGCTTTCCATTTTTATTCAATAGATGAAGAAAATAGTTTCCCACTTGAAAATATTTTCTGAAAAGAAATACAGGGGAGTTACAAAGGAAAATGTGAAAATGTTGACTTAAGGAAGGCAAATGAATGAATTCAGCCTCTATTTTATTTTTTAGTCCTTTATAAGCTTTTTATGCCATATGCACATTATCTTTTGCAGTCCAAGGTTAACTATTTGCCAGAGCATTACAAAGATATGGAGAAACACAAATTGTGCAAATCACTCAACCTGCTAAACTCCATCCCTTCATTTTAAATAATAAATTGTCATATACTGACTAGACCATTATTTTTAATGCATATCTTATAAAAAACAAATTAGATATACACAGAAATAGAATGCTAAATTATTGTGTCCTTGAAAAACAAACTTTTCTCATTTCATCTGTTTATATCTTTGGCTATTTACCTACTATTATATATACCAATAAGACTCCTTGGATTTAGATATACTTTTTAGAGTAGCTGACATTTTAGACACATACTAACCTATATATACACAAGCACACACATCTTCTCAATTGTCACAACACTTTTGACAGATAACTATTTCCTCTCTAAAGTAACGCTCAAAATGAACATATAGAAAATAAGTAATCTTTTTTTAAAGATGCTCCATTCTTTTTTACTCATATAGTATGCAGATGTTATTTGGACAGCAGATTAGTAGCTCTATTAGTTCTGACTTTTCCCTCAAGGCATGACCATTAGGTATTGTTTCTCAAGTCTCAAGCCATAGGAAGACCACATTGGCAAAAAAGAAAAAGAGAAAAAAAAGGTTTATTTTCTCTTAATGACTATAAAACTTTAAAAGTTTGCTTGTCAATGGTTAGCCAGTCTCTTTCTTTTTTCTTTCCTTTTCACTGGCAGTATTAGTTATTTATAGAAAATTCTGTATTAATAATCCTTTCCCTTGACTCCTGGCTTGTCAGCGTTCTTGTGTATTCAAAGAGTACCCAGAGTTAAGAAAACAAAATATTTTTAAATAATGGTATAATTCTGAAAAGTGGAACTAAATACTGAGTACAATAACTACAGGGAGATTGCATTGTGCACAGGAATCTGGGGAGTAAAATACAACCTTAGCAATGGACCTATAACTAGCCTTTCCCAGTCTTAGGCTTTCATTGAGAAAAGTCTAAAGGAAATAGAAAAGAAAAGAAAAGAAGACAATTTAATTATTCAGTGTTAATTGTATGAAGATGACAAAACTATAAAATAATTTTGTTAAAGAAACTTTTACAAAAGCATTTTGTAACACAAATACACACACTGTGTCATCTATCTTTAATCTCTCTCTCTCTCTCTCTCTCTCTCTCTCTCTATCTATCTATCTATCTGTCTATCTATCTAACTTTGGAGACAGTCTTACTTTTTCAAACCCGACTGATCTGCAGTTCACCATTATAATAGCAGATTGCCTTGAGGTCGAAATTCTACTGCATGTGCCCATATACTCAGCCTCTGAAATAATTAATTTAAAGAAACTTTGTGCAGCATCCATATATCGCACTAGGTATTTCATCCTATTATACAGGGAGAATGAAAGAACTCTGACAGTGCAGCTCATCAATGGCAGGTAGTCTACACTCTGAAGAATATCATACAAATTTCATTTGGCTATATCTGTACTAGAGTTTTATTATTCTAGACTATTTACTTTAAATATTTTTGTTTTAAAAATATAGCTGCATAACTTAATACTAGCAGGGTATCTTATTTTAAATATGAAATTAGACATTCAATATATATATATATGTACCTATATATGTATAAATAAAAATAAAACCATTGAAAATGTCAATAATTCAACAATAAGAATATTAACAATAGTCACAACAATGTAGGAAACATATGAACCATGTCCATCCTTGATAAAAAGAATTTCTCCTTGTTATCATTATTTTTATTCTTGAATTTCTGAGTGCTCATCTATCTCTGAGAACATGAAGATAATAAAATAGTCACTAGCTGACATTCTTATAGTGTTGTAGGTTTTGTTGCATTAAGTGATAGTAGAATTAGCACATCATTTCATCTGATCTATTGATTAGAGATATTTACCAGAAATGATTTTTTAAATCTAGAAATATGTTCATCACTTGGTGTGGAAAACAAACTACACATTGTGACTACAGTAGCAACAAGTTTAACAGGGTTTGACTCCTTTAATGTTATAGAGAAGTGAAAATTTTCGTTTTCCTAATTCCTTATAATACTATAATACATTGAAATTGAGTGAGTTGTAAAGCTAGGAAGCAAGGTGATACAGAGGTAAAAAGCGGAGTACAGAGGAAGATGTAGATTTTACTAACAGGAATGTATGGTAGAAATTATTGTGTTACTATAGAAGTTATTTGACATTTCCAATGCGCTAGGCCTATGCTCTGTGCCTCTAATTCACCACGTAGCCCTTTGGTACTTCTGCATGGTATAAAGCATATACTCATTGCACAGTGGAAAAGAAATGCAATGACAAGGAAACCTCTCTTCGCGGCAAAAGAAAGACTGTGAAAAAGGGAAAAGAAACAACAAAAAATTACTGAGTATATCTGAATTACCAGGTTATATTAACTACTTCCAATACATGAAGTCCTTACAACTGTCTCTCAAAGATAATATTTGCTCTTTCTGATTCCACAGATGAGAGAAATTAAATAAGTTCAAAGAGATTAAACAATTTTTCTCTAAGTCACATAACAAGAAAGTACTGGAGCAAGGATTCAAATCCAGACTTGTCTGTTTCTACAACCTATGTAATTTCATGGAAATTCAATCTATCACTGACACCACTACTAACTTGGATTGAATCTTTGATGTCATTTATCTAAAATGTCAAGGTTCTTTCTAAATCTCCCTTCGAAAGAAAAACTTGTCAGAGCTTTCTGAATAATAAATCTTTCCTAATTACTCAGCCAAGTGAAGTTGTTTTATTTCATGACCAAAGAGTTTTTTTTCTGTCACTCTTGCCTACTAAACTTTGAGAAACCACATTATGTTTTGCTTTACTTCAAATTTCTGAATTTCTGAACTTGTTATATAATAAATTAAATGAAAACTAAATATTTGTCTGCTTGTGAAATTTGAAATATTGTATTTGGCTTGCTATGTTGGTTTTAAGTGTGGAGAAAAATATTTTTAGGGAAAGGGTACATATTTCATGCTAATTAAAATGAAAATCACAATAGCCCTATAAAAATTTTAATACAAAGTTATTTCTTGGAACTAAAGCTACTTTTCCTACTTTGATATCAAAGACATCCAGACTACGTATGATCTTTTTTTTATTAATGCTTCAGATATGTTTTTAGTCACTTCTAGGTCAAAATGTTTAGGCCAAAAATATTCTCAGTAAATGTTTAAATCATTAAACATATGAATAAAAATATTAAAACACACAAAATACAAAAATTAAAATACAACAAGAAATATAAATACATTTCCTTTTATTTTGATATATCAAAATATATGTATGCCATCAACGTTGCTCCCTTTACTTATGAAAAAAATGCATTATTTCCTCATAAGGAGTAAATTATTGAATATTTACTCAGTTCAGTTGAAGTTTGAACTTCATTAAACTTTTTTTAATAAGTTGTTTTTATTGTGAAAATGCTGTACAGAGGGGTTATAGTTACAGGAGCAGGGTAATGAGTACAATTCTTATCAAGCATTGTTGCCTTCTCCTTTGTTTTTCCCCTACCATCCCTTCCCTCCCACCTCCACAACTACACTACCTCCCTACTAAATTGTAAAGCTAGTTGTTCAACAGTGTCTTCTACATCTCATTGTTACAATGGGTCAATTACAATGGGTCAACTTGTATCCCTATTTAAGCATTTTGTTTTAACTTGAGGCTATTGTTTATACACAAAAGCAACACTGAAATAAACATAACTATGGCTTAAATTATTAGATTAATAACTATTTTAAATTTTGTTTCTATTCATTAGTCTTTATAATGTCCACTTTCCACATTCTCAGAGAATATACATAAATTGTATCCTGAGTATTTGTGTTTATTTTCTGTGGGACATATAAACAATCTGCACTGCTTTTTTCCTTATATGTGTGATCAAAATCAGCCAAAGTTCTTACTAAAATGGTTACTTCATCATCAAGCTTCTTGGAATGTACTTCCATCTTGATAGACAAGTAATTCTTTTACTCATAGTATTTAAGCCTCTTCTGTGAATTCTACAAGAGTGAATAAATTCTTATTTAAATGAATAACTTTCTTAGTTGGATATAATCTACTAACAGCATGAATATTATGGTGATGAATAAAAAGCCTGAACTGATTTCATTAACAAGTCAGGAAGGGCATTTTGATTTGTTTCCATCCTAGGAAAGCTTTTGTAATTCCCATCCACAGCAAGGCTGTGGATCAGAGGGTGAGATGCTATGTTGCTATAATAAAGACAATTGTCAACAGTTAAATATTCCCTAGGACAATGTCAAGTAATTTCGAGTATATTTAAATTATTGTGCTAGGATTTCTTTTTTTTTTATTGTGAACTTACTGTACAGAGGGGTTACAATTACATGGGCAAGATAATGAGTACATTTCTTGTCAAACATCTTAGCCTCCTCCTTTGTTTACCCTTCACATCCCTTCCCAGCCTCCCCCCACCCTCCACCCAATCCTCCCCAACCCCTCACCCAATCCTCCCCCCCCCCCCCACCAAAGTTGTAAAGTTTGTTTTTGACATGACAACTTGTGCTAGGATTTCTGTCAGCACCAGATACCAATCAGAGTATAACATTTTTCTTTCCGGTACTCAAAAAGAACTTCACATATTTTTGTTTGCTTGTTTTCTTTTCTTCTCTTAAATGCTCCCCGCCCTGATGGGCTCTGTATTGATGATATTTGTGTTCTTTTTGAATAGGGAGAAAGTTATATATTAAAAGCACTTGATATAGAAAACAATCACAAAGATGAATAGATCAGTATATGTTATTCTTCCTTCTGGATGAATTTAAGTGGCTCAGTTGGTAAAGGAAAGGTATTCTTGATCTGTTGACTCACTAAAACATATTGGAAAACAACTTACTTTTTGAAAATATTATTGGAATTCAATATTTTAAATGTTTAGTACATACCTTATGTTTCCTATCCTAACAGAATTTAAACATTTTCTGTATATGTGGACATTTTTTCTTATATCTACTACTAGAGATAAATGTCTCTTCCATATTACTAAGAACAAATTCAATGGTTGAAGTTCCAAGACCTATGTTTAGTGAAAGAAGTTGTGGCTTATTTTGCTTATAATCATATTTCTAGGTCTCTGAATATTGCATAATAGTTTTGACGAGTTTATCAAGGACATTAAATGATGGAATATTTATGATATTTCTTGAGTTTTCTTTTCATAAATTGATTTTCAAGACTATGGACTACCAAGCAGTTTCCTTGGTTTCCTGATCCTGATTTTAATGACTAATTCTGTTTTTACTAACTACATTCCTGTTTTACATATATGACTAGAATAGGACAAACTACCATTATGCCTTCTGTTTAAATATTCTGGAGGTAAAAGTTAGTTGGATATTTTTAAAGAAATTTTAGTGGGCTTTTTGAAGATTTTTTTTCTTTTTTTTTTTTTGTCGGTTGTGGGGCTGGAACTCTGGGCCTGGGTGCTGTCACTACGCTCTTCAACTCAAGACAAATGCTCTCCCGCTTGAGCCACAGCAGCAGTTCTGGTTTTCTAGTGGCTTATTGAAGATAAGAGCTCATCGAGTTTCCTGCTCAGGCTAGCTTTTTTTTTTAAACATTGAGCACTCTATAATTTGTAGTAGATTATAATCATTTACATGTAGGGAAATGTAAAATGAAATCGATATTCAGTGTACCTATTTTTGTTAATGGAATAAGCTTTACATTGTTAGTGAGGGCATAGTGAGAATCTGACTTGCATCGCAGAACAAGAAACATGAAAAGAGATCAGACTCATCCAGTACCAAGTTTTATGTGCAGTTGAATAAATATCTAAATGTCACAGATTTTAAATAACAGAATTATCCTTATGTATTTTGAGAACAAATTATTGTGTAATGTGAAAAAAACACATTCTGACTTTATAGCACTTTAAATCTGCCTCTCTCTATTAATTTCTGTAGGAAATTGACCCAAAGAATTAATATCTTCCTTTTTCTTTAATAGTTTACTATATACATTTAAAACCAGGCTTAAGATAATTCCTTCAATAGCAGTAGCAGATCATTGCTAACTGGAAAGCATAATCACAACTATAGGAATGAATCAAACATATCAGTGTTCTACATGTATAGGTAGGCCACAATAGTTTGAGCAACTACATGTAGCAATACCATTTGTATATTTCATTAAGCCCCCAGAGATCAAATTGACATCAGCAAAATCAAAATTAATTGTTTATAAAGTACCCACTTGTCAACATAATTATATTCTACTAACATGAAAAGAAAACATTTGTTTGAATTGAATAAAACTTATCAATTAAAATGCTCTGTGATTCCTTTTCTTTTCTAAAACTCATTGTAAGAAAAGGAAATAAAAAGGTTTTACCCCACAAGATATGTTAAACTTCATACCAATAGTTAATTCATGGGAGTAATTGACTACAAAATAGCAAATATTTCCCAGTAGGTTGTATTAAAATATTTCCAATAAGTTTGATTATACTGTAAAAGTTTATATACAATATTTACACAATTGGAATATGTATATATATAATATATATATATAAACTGAATTGATAGAAAACTCTAAGTAGGTAACTGTGTTTGAAAATAGGTACTTTACTTCTTCATTGTTAAATACTAGAAGATGACAAATGCCTCATGAATTCCCATAGAATATATGAATTCTGATCAAATGTAATATTGAATATATTTTATTAAAATAATTTGTAGTAATCCTTTGTGCCTCTCTTATTGAATGAATTCTTCATAATGACTGGGAATTATCTCCTTTCAGGTTTTCAAGGCTAAAACTATTTTCTGAACTATCTAATACATATTTTTATTTCATTTACTTGCATTTCACTTAATATTGGTTGTAGCTGGGTGCCGATGGTTCACATCTGTAATCCTACCTAGTCGGGAGGCTCAGATCTGAGGATCATGGTTCAAAACCAGCAGGGCAGGAAAAGTGTGTGAAACTATTATTTCCAATAAACCACTCAGAAAATGGGAAGTGACACTGTGGCTCAAGTGGTAGAGGGTTCTCCTTGAGCTTAAGAGCTGAGGAACAGTGCCCAGGCCCAGAGTTCAAGCCCCAGGATCGACCCCCCCAAAAAAAATATGTTATAAATTCAAACACCTGGGCTTTGAAAATTGTTCTGATTACCCCCAATTGTGTGAACTGTATTTTCACAATCATTTTTTTCACTGGTATCATGTGATGTAAAATAAAAATTTAAAGGTGCATTTTCTCTATCATGAACAACATAATATCTGTGTGCATTTTAGGTAAATACTACCCCAGAACCATAGATTTTTATGACCAACATAAGCTACCTGACAAACTCATGTTCTTTTAAGTCTACAAAGATAATATTTAATTTCCTCATCAAGGTGCTTATTTGACTAGCATAGAGTTGCTCATTCACTCCTCCAAATTCCACATCCAGTTTTGTACTACATGTAAAATATATGTAATTCTATCTATTTATTTTATGCATTTTTGAAAATGCTAACCATAATCTCATTCACATAACAATCATGTAAATTTAATCTTCTATAAAATATCTATCAGTACAAGCAAAAACTAAATAAACAAATGGTACTACTTCTTATTCATATAAGAAAACTTTCTTCCGTTAAAGGCATTAATAGTCACAAATTTAAACGATTTGTTTTTCCCCTTCCCCTCCACAAATTATACCATGAAATACAGTGAAAGCAGGGGTTATACTGTGGGGGAGGGACACACAAAGCAACAAAGAAATAATCTTATAAATGTGTTAGAAACAATCGCATGAAAGAAAAAAAGCATTTGAATACATAGCTTAGGGTTCATTTCCCTAACATTACCTTATCTGACCTTTTCTGCTTGACTCAGACATATACTAGATATTGCAAATAAGGGAAACCATGGGACCTATTAGTCACAAATTTTCTACTGAAGATAAGGTTGAACCTCCAAAGACTTGATCATATCCTGTCTTCTTCATTTAATATAAGGAGAGATGATGATGAAATGATGTAAAGATAGCCACAGGTATCTTAAAGCAGTTTCCTAAAAGTGAAAATGCTTTAGAATTCTGAGTATTTTACAAAATAAAGTTAACTTATATTTGCATTAACAAGCTAAAACTAGAAATATGCCATGTTTTAGGACAAGAGTTGAAATGAAAGGCTATGGGAAGCTTGGGAGAGATTAGGAGAAAGATGGGAAAGGTAACTGATCAAGAAGCACTGGAATATAATTGGATATGCCAATCTGTATCCAACAATTTAAAGGTTTTTTTAAGAGCTAGAACATATTAAAATCAGCTAAATCTTGTCTTGACTAGGAGCATTGAAGTACTAAGTAGTAAATGTGTTCTAAATGCTGGCCTGACTGAAGTTGATGAGCTCATTTAGCTTTACTTATTTCTTCTACTTTTCTACATCTATAGAGTCAAAGGAAGACTGAGGATGAGAGTATGGTTGTGCTATGAATATGAAAGACATAACAAAATAATTACAATGGGCCATCATTGAAGAGTACCAATATATTTTATATACTTTTTAATTTTTCTGAATAAAACAGCTACTGAATTATTTCTTTCCAGGAAAATGTAAATAAAGGAACAAATGATTTATAAAAATTAAATTGTTTTTACAATTACTGTAATTAAAATACCTTTTTAACATGTGAAAAGCTTTGGTTTCTGTATCAGTCTCTCAATTAAATTTGTACCAACACAAATTTTAGAAAAAAAAGCATACAAAATTTGTTTTTAATCATCTCTTACTTCATTTTTATAATTTGAAATTTAGAACCAAAGGCACCTGTGTTTATACATAAACAGACAAATATAAAATAATATTCTTACTATGAATGACTAAAATTTTACTTCTTCCACTTTGGTTAGATTAATAACAAAAACAGATTTCTAAAACAAGAAGATTAATTTATTTATATTTACACTGAATTTCATTAGACTGGGGTCTGGAAAGGATAGTATTTGTATGCTTTAAATTTATCATAAGGGAGGTATAATCTTTAGATAACTGGATACATAAATGAAATAAGCATTTATTTTTTAGTAAAGACTATTTATTTGTTGACTTGTATATTTGATGAACAGTTCATCACCATTAGTGACTTGGAGAAGAACTTGGAATAATAATTACCTTCTAAATCTTATTTTGTGTTTGTCAAAATACATTCTGAATATATAAGAAACACGAGACACTGAACCAAGACAATAGAGAAACTATTTACAAGAAAAATCCTGATGACTTCCTTGAGTCAGTAGATAGATAGACAGACAGACCGACAGACAGACAGATATAACTTTATTCATAATTACTACTCACAAAATTTAAAACCTAAGAATTGTATTTGACTTTTCTAGAAAAATTTGTTTTCTTCTTGAGAGGTAAAAAAACACTTAAATTTGTATCTTCACACATGAGTGTGACAATTAAGGTATATTTATAAGCCATACCTAAGCAGGGGCAGTATATGTATATTTAAAGTATACTTTTAGAAATTTAAAATAAATATATTGTCAGGATGTGAATTTTTCTGATATTGAAAAGTATCACTTACATCTTAATGTCAAAGGATTTTCTCCTGGAGTCTGAAGTTTCAGAAATCATAAACTTCATCAAATAAACAAGCTGTACAGTACCATGTACACATGACAAATATGTTTACAGAATATGATAGCTTGTGCATTTTCAGAACAAATATGAAACCTCTTTGCCTTCAATCAAACAGAGCAGAATTTAGAATTTAAACTTCCCATGCCTACAGACACAAAAGACCTAACAGTTTATGATATTCCAAATGAATCTGATGCATCAAGGCATTGAGCATTAGAAATGGTTCAAACCCAATATAATGAAACATAAAGTAAAAATTAGAAATAAGTTAACATAAAAATGTTTAACTTGACTATGCTTCTATAACACTATAACTTCACTTTCACTTTTAATTTATTTGTATTGTTATAAAATTGTTTTAGACAATGTCACCCCTTCCCTTGCTCTCCAAGTTTTTACCTCCTGTCCCCACCCACAAGTTGTATAATTTATGTTCATATAATGTCCTGTGAGTACCACTGGTGCATTTGTTCACCCTTTGTCCCTCCATTTCTTTGCCTCCTCGTAGACTCCCAAAGACATATGAATGAACAAACAGAACAAAAAGAAAATAATTGCAAAAAGAAAAAAAATAAATCAAAACTCTTTTCATTTCCTGGAGGTCACTTTGATAAATGTAATTTTGTGTAATTTCTGGTTGTGGAAATTATTTTGCTTCATATTTTTTCAAGAAATTTTGCAGATAGGAAGCAACCAAGAAATATAGCATTATATCATGGACACATATATAACACCAATCACCATTTTAAAATAATATTAAGTAGTTTTACAAAGATGTTCCAATTGAACAAGAGGGATTATGTGTACAAAACATATTGGTCAGTATCACCTCTTGCTTTGTTTTCTCCCATATTTTCCAATCCCATTTTCTCTATAACTTTTCTACCCAGGTTAGCTTCCAACTTGAATTCTCAGAATTCAGCCTCCTTAGTAGGTAGGATTCCAATGTGAATATAGATTCCCAGCTCTGATTTTTATTGGATATAGTCTTGTAACTATGTTTTAGTAATTTTACCAAATGCTAATTTAATAACACTTCAGAATATATCGACATCAATTGAGAAATAGAACAGATTAAATCAGCTTCTCCTTCCTTCCTGCCTGCCTGCCTGCCTGCCCGCCCGCCCTCCCTCCTTCCTTCCTTCCTTCCTTCCTTCCTGTCTGTCTGTCTTTCTTTTCTGTCTTTCTGTCTGTCTTTCTCTTTGTGGTTTTAGGTTCTTAGTGATTAAGGTTTTAATGGCTGACAACTAAGATTTTAGTGACTTATTTCTGACATTTTATAATGCTCTTATTACTCCTGTGCTCAGGTTTCCCCCAATGTTCTGAACTATTAATCACTTCTTCCTAAAAATATTTAATTAGAACAATGTGAATATCTATAAGGGACACATCCAATTTTTTATTGAACTGCATGCATTTCACATGGCACTTCACATCATTTTATATAATTTTATTGACACTACCTACGAAGAAACTCTTTCACATTAAAAATAGCATATTTTCCACTATAACAGATACAAGTGTCAAATTGCCAATTAAAGTGAAGGAAACTGTCAAAGGAAAAGTTATGCTTTCTTACTTTTAACTTTATATCTTTAATTCTAGTAAAGTACCAATAATGTCAGTTTGAGCATGTTTCTCGAACAATGCAGCCTTGGCTCCTTGAGCACTGTGGAGTGTTCACCTGTTTGCAGGAACTTAGATTGTGTAGATGGTGTTAACATTAACATTTAACATTTAGATGTTTTGTCATCTCTAAGGTGTGTGTTTAATTCTGGCAAGTACGAAATAAAATGTGTATTTTTGTATGAATAATATCATTTCCCTTAACTAATAATATAGTATATGTTTCCATTTTTATGGAAACTGTCATTTAACTGATTATAACAAATTATATTTTGTGGAGAAAAAAAATCCTCATGTAACAAGAGAACCTCAAGGCTAAAATGTTTATTGCTAGTATGTCATAAGTTGGAGGGCTTAAAGTTTACCCCAGTAGCAATATTTGTTAAATACATTGAATGGGAAAAACGTCTACAAAATTACTGGTATGGCGAAATAAGAGTTATAAATGTTAATTCATTTATAAAATAATCACTTTTATAACAATGTCTAAAGAAATGCAAGAAGTTCATTTCAGTTATTTTTCCAGTTAGAAGGAAAACTTATGCTACAATTCCTTTATGTTAAATTTACAGGAGGAAATAAAAAACATATAAATTTTCATATTTTTAAAGGTTTATTATCAAATATATGTTTTATGATTCTAATGATTTTGTTTATCATAAAATTCAAGTTTCATTGAAACAGTCTCCCTCTCTCACTCTCTCTCTCTCTCTCTCTCTTTATATATATATATATATACATACACACACATATATCATTTAGGGGATATGTTAAGGATCATTTTAAGACCATGAGACATAGACCCTTGCAATTTGCACTTTTCTACCAAATTTCACAAATTATATTGCTAACTTCATAATTGTCTATATACCACATTGTCAGACATAAAGCTGATTTCTAGGTAACCTTGAACTTTGTTTATCTAAACAGCATCAATCTGAAAACAAGTATAAGACATGGCCATATAGCAAAAAGAAGAACATGAGATGACACATTAAGTCATCATTATTATTGAGGACTGTATTGACATCCTGAATAATTTTAATTTTAATTAAAAAGAATTGTGCAGCATGTATGCTTTCTTAGACTTAAATTAACATAAGCTCTTCAAAACTGAAGTGGCAGGGTATTAATGACATTCATAATTTCTAGTATAACTGGTGGCCCTGGGGAAAATGCCTTACAACAATTCCCTGTTGGGCCCTCTGATGTCAAAAGTGATGATAGGAATGCCAATTGGCTAGATAGTATAAACAGGAAGAACGCATGTAATACGAACATTTTTACACTACTATATTTTATTTTGAAAACTGAAGGCATATTTATTGAGGTACAGATCTTGTGTTTTGGCTTTTATTTAGTTATTTTTCAGGAAGTGTCTCATATTTCTAGCCAGATGAAACTATGAACATGATCTTACACCTGGTCACAACCAGGCATCACCATAAATATATTAGTGATTTAAGATGGCATCTCTTTCCTTTTGGGCCTAGGGTGCATATAAATCAACTCAGCTACTAGAATAGGTACCATTTAAATATCAGGTAACTTTTCTGTTTTCCCCATGGCTACCTCCTCAGTTACAATCAAGCCACCATGGCCAATTATAATTGTGCTTAATTTATACATTTAAATTTTGAAAATAATGCAAAAGAAATAAGCTTATTTTAAACCCTTTTGGTTTTAAAGCTTTGAAAAAATAAATGCAGATATGACTATTTATTGAATTCTAATGTCTTCAAGTCCTTCTGGCATGATTTATCACAAATAGGATAGCCTTAAAATGTATCATTTTATTATGAAATTCTTCATTTGGGTTGGGGCAGTGTTGATAAATTATGGCATATAGGACAGTAGAGAGAAAAAGATAACTGATATTTAAATATTACTTATTCTAGTAGATGAGTTAAACTACTAGAAAAAAGGGTATGTGAGAAAATGCTGAAAAGGGTTACAATGATGAAAATGCATTGTATTAGAGCCTGATTTTTAAATGCAAAATACTTTTGCAACAATTTAAAGATAATAAAATATAATTTTAAAAATTGACTATAAAAATGGGGACCAGTGGCTCTCTCTTGTAATTCTAGCTACTCAGGAGGCTGCGACCTGAGGATTACAAGAAGTCAGAGCAGGGAGGAAAGTCTTATGAGACTCTACAAATGCCATCCCAATAAACTGGAAGCAGAGCTATGGTACTAGACTTAGACGCAAAAGCTCAGGGACAGTGCTCAGGACCTGAGTTCGTAAAAGTCAACCTACATATTTATATTTATAAATGTACATTATTTTGTATACAGAGCTTTGTTTTTGTTAGTGGTGGTGGTGGTGGTGGTGGTCATGGTGCTTGAACTCTGGGCCTGCGCGCTGTCGCTCATCTCTTCGGCTCAAGGCTAGTGCTCTACCACTTGAGCCATAGCACCACTTCCAGTTTTCTAGTGGTTTTATTAGAGATAAGAGTCTCACAAACTTTCCTGCCCCAGGTTGGCTTTGAACTTGATCCTCAGATCTCAGCTTTCTGAGTATCTAGGATTGCAGGCATGAGCCACCAGCATCTGGCTTTGTATACAGAATTTTTATATATAGTTTTTATATGTAGTTTTATTTGTATAGTTTTATATATAGTTATATAGTTAAAACTACATATTTATAGCAATTATATGTTTATTTCTAGAGTCTAATTTTATAATATTATTACTTAATAAAATATGTACCCCAAATCAATATCAGAGTACATTTACAGACTTGGGAAGAGTGATATAAAATTTAGTTTTCCTCAACACATATTAGTAGGTAGATTAGCACTCTTCCTTTTTGTTTCTTCACTCAACTACAGATACATGTTCTTTTTCATACTCAGTTTAAGGCCATCTTTTTTTGTGTATGGTCTATAGTTGGTGATATCAGCACTAAGAAACATAGTCTCGACATCAAGTACAGTGAAAACAGGGGTTATACCCTGGGAAGATCATATAAAGAAAAAAATCACATGGTATGCCATAAATATGTTAGAAACAATAGCAAGAAATTTAAAAAAACACTTTGTCCCTGCCCTGCATCTTGTATATACACATCTCTAATTTGGGGAGGGAAAGGGAAAAAACAAAAGGCTTAAATAGGGATACGGGTTGACCCATTGTACCAATGAGATGCACAGACACTATGTTGAAAATTGAACTTTAGAATTTAGGCAGGGGATGTAGTTGTGGAGGAAAGGTGGAGGCAACAATGCTTGATAAGAAATGTACTCATTACCTTGCTCATGTAACTGTAACCCCTCTGAACAGTATTTTTACAATAAAAATATATTTAAAAAAAGAAACATAATCTCTTGGAGTGGTAACATTTCTACCCATATCTTCTGAGATGAAAAAACAATATGTTAGATAAGCATTTTTTGTTTGTTTGTTATTGTTGTTGTTTTGTGTGTCATGGTGCTTGAACATATGTCATGGGCACTGTCCCTCAACTTGCTAGTGTTCTACCACTTTGAGCTATGATGCCACTTCCAGTTTTCTGGTGATTAATTACAGTCTCATGGACTTTCCTATCCAGGCTTTCTTTGGACCATGATCCTCAGTTTTCAGCCTCTTGAGTAGCTAGGATTGCAGACATGATCACTGGCACCTGACAGATAAGCTTTGCTCTATGGTGTTATATTGCTGTTCATCGTGAGTTCAATATTAATGAATCAGTAATGTGATCAGTGGTATTTCATGGTATGTTTGGGAGGTAATTCTGGAAAGATATAAAGTAGCATGCAGTGTATGATGGAGCTAAGATAATGATGGCAAATGACTAAACCTGTGCATTCAGGAGATTGCAAATGATTGAAGAAAGCTCAGCATCCAGCCTTGCTGTGAACTTCAAAGCCAGAGAAATGCCTAGTCAAGTTATTACAATTCAGGAAAATGTTAAAACTTTCACAGTTAGAGATGTATTATAAATAAACCCTGCACATAAATATTCTGAAGAAATGCCTTTTGTGTATGATCAATTTTAACAGAATCACACTTAGAACAAGGTTATGTATTTCTAAGCTGAGAAAAAATAACCACCCCCCCCCCCAAAACCAGAAAAACCTAGCGTGATAAGGAGTTTCCAGAAATCTAACTCTAATTTGCAAGGAATAATGGCCAAGTATCATTAACCTATTGTTAGTGGTTATTTTTAAGACATAATTACTAAATGAGAATTGACCCTATGTTAATTTTATCTTAAAGAGGCTGTTTTTTTAACTTTGCTGAAAGAGTAACATATTGCTTTAAATAAATTATTTAAAAAACCAAGTATTTGCATAATATTTGCTTTGTTAAAAACTTTGAATGGCTTCACAGATTTAGATTCAAACAAATCTTGATATATGTTTATAATCTTAGCACTAGAGCTATTCAGGTAGGAGGAACACAAATGTGACACTAGCTTAAACTTCAGATGGATTTCCAGGATAGTCTGAGCTAAGAGATCCAGTCTTAGGAAAACAAAGCAAACAAGAAAAAAAAAAGGCCAAGATTTTTATTGTTTTTTAA
This sequence comes from Dipodomys spectabilis, assembly GCF_019054845.1. Classification (NCBI taxonomy): domain Eukaryota; kingdom Metazoa; phylum Chordata; class Mammalia; order Rodentia; family Heteromyidae; genus Dipodomys; species Dipodomys spectabilis. Next base: position 17,185,494 of record NW_024870709.1, read on the forward strand.
ATGCCCCAGCCAAATAGTAACATGTGTATCTACTGAGTATTGACTCTGAATTCATCATACCTATTAGACTATATTTTCCCTATAAGCAGAATAGTTCTTACACAGTAAAATTGTATCAGAATTAAAACAACTTTGGGAATGTTCTCTACTTCTTTTTATAAAATATTTAAAAACACAATGATCACCATGATGCTGTTGTGTTCCAAAGAAAGTGTGACAGACATATGTCAGGAATAATTGCAATGCATGATGGGACAATATTATGGGACACTTAAAACCTTTTGTTCGTTGCAGTACTTGACCTTGTTTTGTTGATCAGGCACCATGATTTTTGGACTGTGGAAAGGAGGTCAAGTATTTAAGGATCTCCCACTGGTTAAGCTGCTCTAAAGCTCCCTTGGTGCATTTATCCACTTTGAAATACATGCAGCCTCAGTATTATACTCTTACATTCTCATTGGCAACCTTGGCAATCAATTTCATCTTCTGAGCACTGACAACTTTAGTTTAATTTCTTTTATATTTTAAGCAGTTTATATTAATATTACAGTGGCATTGTACAATCCATTGAATAGTTATTTAATTCATTTTTGGTATTATATTTTGCATAATGACCTTTATTTAAATATGTATAAATAAGGAAATTTTAGTTTTGCTCTGATCCCACAAATCCTTTTCAAATACTTTTTTGACAGAAAAGGAAGAGTGTATGCTCACAGACATTGTGTGTCTAATGGTTGTGGTAATAGGAACATTTTTAGTGGAGGATTCTCTGCTCTCATGAACATTTCTTCATTTTAAAAAGACTTATTTTTCTTGTTCCAGGAAGTCATTATAAGAGTTTCAAAATTTTGTAAATTCAACTGTAGAATTATTTTATTTTAGGCAATTATATACAGGTACAATTGCGAAAACAGATTTGTTTTATTGAGATAATTGCTACTTACTTCTCTAAACCATCTTTTCCAATACACTTTATGCATATTGGGTAGTTGATATAAATTTAATATATAAGATCTTGATTTAAATTTTAATATATAAGTAATATCTGAATTGTAATATACAAGTAATTTTGTGAATACAGTGCTGAAGGATTGATATTGGGCATATTATTTATTTGTTGGTAGAAGATGTGATTCTATCTAGGTACACTTTTCAAACTAGTTTGTTCCAATATATATTATACTATATATTGTACACTCTGCTATATACTATATTTTGCACTATATTAGCATCGAAATATTCATTAAGTGTTTTCTAGGGAGTTAAGAAAGTTTGCAAGTAATCTTCAAGAATTATTGAAAATTCCATTCATAGAAATGTGTGTGGAGAAACATCTGTTGCTACTGACACACACACACACACACACGCACGCACACACACACACACACACACACACACATATATATATATATACTGACTTGTATATATTCACTCTCTTCTCTCCTTCACATCATAAAGTTTAGCATTTTTATTTAATGATATATAAAATAATGGTGTGTCTTATAATTCATGACTTATTGGTCTTCTGGAAAGAAAATTAATTTCTTACACACCTTTGATAGGTGAAAGATTTTTGAGGCTGATTTCTGAATGTGCTATGGTTGGGATTTTATTTACTACCAGTCAATTTGAATTTTTCGAGGTCTGATTCCTTCCATAGTGATTTTACAACTGAGATTTTATACAGAGAATTCCATTGCTGATTCATCCTTCATGAAGATTCTGATTTGAATATCATATATTTAAAACTGTTTAGAATAAAGGAATATATTACATGATATTTTATAATAAGACAAAATTTGATTCATTTTTTATTTAACATATCAGCATAACCTAGTTTGAGAAAAGGAGGGAAAGAAAGTACTAGTGGTTCATATTACTCACTGACAAAGTTATTGTTCTCTCTGAACTTTCAGTTACAAGAAAATCCTACAAATAAAAAAATTAATAACAATTTTCCATATGTATCTGGCAGTCAAGAAGTGTGAGAACAGTGGACCATTAAAAATACAAGAGAATTCAAAAGACTTCAAATATTATAAACCTTAACTTCTTTGAAATTTTGTAAAGTGCCATTAAAAATGAAACTATGTATTTACACACATGCTACTCACACAAATTAAAGAAGCACCATTTACATTTATTGAAATAATTCCTGTTGTTACCATTGCTAGAGACTTTAAGCACTTATATATATCCTCATGATGGTAGCCTCCCACACACATTTGGAGAGAAAAAAATAAAAAGTAAGTTTTTCAAAGTTGAGAACCAATCAGAAATCTGAGATATCTATACAGCTAATTTCATTTGTTTTCCTGTATTTTTAAGGCTTTCAACCAATCCAAAAAAAAAAAGAATATGGTTAAAAGAAATGCAAAGGATTAAAGAATGCACTGGTTAGGATAATTTAATATGCATCTCAAGTGTAAGGTCAGTATATAGAGCCATTTCTCAGAAAGTTTGACCACTCTTTTTCTTATATGGTTGCAGTAACAACTGGGCACAAGGAGCAATGCTACAAATTCTATGGAAGGACTTTGTTGGATATTTCTTTCTCTTGTGTGTTTGGTAAACTAATATTTTACACAGAGGTCTACCAAACTTTCCTTGAGGAAAAAGAAGTATTACTGTGATAACAGCAGGTAGTCAATAAATATTTTGGGATGAGAGAGCAAGAAAACAGAACCCACAAGCTTATGGATTTTTTGAATTTTGTTTTGATTATGAGCTAGAAAAAAAACATGTAAGTTAGCAAACAACTTAAACTCATAATACTGGGAGACAGGAAAATATATTATTAAGATTATTCTGTTTTATATATTTGTATTATTTTTGCTATGTCAAGCAAAATATTATATATGTATGCACAATTACTTTGGGGATGCTTTGAGAACATATTTTCCAGGTTGATAATTTGTTAATTATATAAAATGGATATTATTTGAAATAATGTAAAAAAATTAGTGACACAAACACAAGTTTACTTTTCTTTCTTTGCATAAAGTAAAATCTATTTTACTGAAGCACATAAATATGCTATAAAATTAAAAAAACACATAATGACATATATGTACATATACATATTTAAATTAATCATAAATGCAAACTCTGCAATGTGTAGGAAGTAACATATAAGGAAGAATGAGAAGATGACAAATTTTAATTCAACAAAGTAATGAAAGTTTATGGAAAGTGGTTTAAAGTAAAGGGTACACATGGAGTAACTTAATTGAATGACAAGAATTATTATCAAAATATAACATAGTGCAAGTTGGCAGAAACCCTTAATCCACCTGTTCTTCATTTAACCACTCAGTCTTGGCAGCTTCGTGAAGAAGTTCAAAATGTTGTGGATTCCCAGGTTTACAATGGAAAACAAAATTGCCCAATTAGACTCTTGAGATAGGGCTCATTTGTCATTGTGAATTACTTTGTCCTCTTATCCTTCTCTTAAGGATGATAAAGGAAAGGGCACAAAGGTTCATACCCTGGGAGCAGGTCAGATTAAACTAGCCGGATGGTATCATATATTTGTAGAAAAAAAGGAAAAGTCAAAAGACCTTTTGATAGCTGATAACTTAATTATCTGCCACTATCAGTTTGGAAGGACTTTTAATGAAGTCCAAAATGACTACCAAAGTTTCATCAGGAGTGACACACGATTTTTAAGTAAGGATAAAAATTCAGCGGTCTTTCTAGGAGAAATCTCTGACAGACTATGATGAATTATCTTATTATAGTCACTCACATGACAAATGCACTTGACAGGTGTTTCTTTCTGGGAATAGTAAGCTTATTCAGAGGCAAAAGTTAAAAGGAAAAGCAAGCTAACTAGTGATTGTAAATGCAATATTATCAGCATTTTCATAAAAGAAGTCAAGAAAAAACTTTTCAATTATTGTTTATTTCAACAGAAAGCACTTCTTTTATCCCCCCATATACAAATGTTAAAAAAAAGTTCTTAAAAAGATTTATTTGTGACGTTTTTAAAAAGGGAAAATGGATCAGAGAACATTTTTTTTGTTTTCTCTTACCTACCTTCTGAGTTTTCCAGATCTGAAAATGTGTTCAAATATTCTTCTGTCTCATTTTGATAATGCCAAATTCACAGACTTTGAACTGCTTGCTCTGTGTAAAGAATTTTAGCTATTAAAATATTTATTTTATGAAATGATAATGGAAGAGACGGTAGAATGCAGTAACTGAGAGCATCTTTCAGATATTTCAAACACTTAACAATAAATTTCTCAATCATTGAATAAGAAATTCATTTCCTATTTTTATTACTTTTAAGTAGTTGTACCAAGTAGTTTAAATTCAACTTGTCTATTTGTGAGTAAAATTCATCATAATAGCTTATTGAAAGATTTAACGTCATTTTGGAGGGGCTGGATTTTCCTCACCTTGCTTCTATTGGAAATTAATAAAAGGTGTTGCCAAAGTAGTTGTGATAATTTTCATTTCAGTGTTCTAAGGATAGATATAAATATGAATTTAGGATTTCTTAATTTTAAATAAAGCACCATCCATGCTGTGTTCAGTTTTATAGGTGTTTCCACTTAAAAATAATGGGTAGAACATTACATTTTAGTTTTCTACATTTTAAAATTCATTCTGTCTTACTGTAACACAAACTAGATCAGACTGAAGTTTTATTGAAGAATTTATGTTCTCTATGTTATTTCTAGTTTCAATGTTTGATAAGTCTTTATGTTGAAGGTTATTTAACCATTTGTATTTCTTCTTATACCTATTTGTATCATTGGAGCTATACAGGTCAAATGGTAAATATAGAAGATCCTTTATGTCCTGCCACTTTTGACTTCAAGAAAAATACAATATGTACAAATGGTGTGTGGCATAAGGGTAATCTAGCTATGAAAGTGTCACTGCCCCCTGGTTAATAATACACATGTTCATTGAAGTCTACATTGTCTACATCACCAATACAGATAGTGAGTGCATTCTTTGGTATACAGACATGTACTCTCTCCTGCATTTTTACTAAATTGCCTGTCATAACAGTACATTCCTGCAAAATGTATTTATGCAGATAAAGGCTATGCAGTAATGTTAAACTAAAGGTGATTATCGAGATGTTTATGATTATCCTTAAAATAAAGATGACAGAAAATATGACAAAATGAAGGGTTTTGTTTTTTGTTTTGGTGGTTGTGGGCTTGAACTCTGGGAATGGGTGCTATCCCTGCGCTCTTCAGCTCAAGGCTAGCGCTCTACTGCCTGAGCCACGGCTCCACTTCCAGTTTTTGAGTGGTTTATTGGAGGTAAAAGTCTCATGGACTTTTCTGCCCGGGCTGGCTTTGAACCGTGATCCTCAGATCTCAGCCTCCTCAGTAGCTAGGATTACAGGCATGAGCTACCGGTGCCCGGCTGATTATATTATGCATATATTCAGATATAAATGGATTTATGTGTCACATAATACAATGCATTTATTTACTTGAGGTTTCAAAGTAAAAGTTAAAGATGTTAGGGAATTAGCAAGTGGCCAACACAATAACAGAAAATAGACTGAACCAACACATGACATCTTAGAGCAAGTTCTCTTTGCTAATTATGATCCTTAGACACATCAGGGGATTTTTGAAAAGTTTAGAAGGGCTGCTAACCAGCCAATTTAAAGACCAAATTAGTATGTGGTGACATTGTAGTTTTGCTTTTGTTCCTAATGTATCTCGTGTAGGTACAACATGGAGCTAAACTGAAAAAGCTAAACAGTAATGATCGTTAAGACACTGATATATATATATATATATATGTGTGTGTGTGTGTGTGTGTGTGTGTGTGTGTGTGTGTGTGTGTGTGTGTGTGTGTGTGTGTGTGTGTGTGTGTGTGTATGCTTTTCTCATGTCATAATTTTTTTTTCTTCTGAAACAGGATCTCACTAGGTACCCCAGAAGGTTCTAGTCAACCTCACAGTGCAGGCAGTACAGGAATTTGTCCCCAGTTTCATATCACCATGTCTGATAACCGATATTATAAGGTTTGAGAATATTTTCATTTCAACCTAGAAAAATCAAAGAAACATTTGCTGTCTGCTGTAAAAACTAAAGAAGACAAGTTTTATATTTTGGACCTTACAATTATATTCTATTCTTATCAAATTTTATGTGTGTACTGGTCAGTAAGAGATGTAGCATAGAAACAAGGCAGGTATGAATGAGCAGTGTAATAATGGAAAACATTTAAAAATATAATTTTGACTTTGTATTCTCCTCCCTTTGAACAAGTTTTATGCTATTTCTAATTAAACAGATATTAAAGATCCTGAATATTTCCATTTGCCTTTTATTTTTTGTATTTTGTATTTTAAGTTTATAAGTTCAGATATTTTTCTGTCTAAGATTCAAGTTTTTCCATTTCTCACCTACATCCCTTTTCTGAAAGCTTATATCTCTTGATACAATTGTGTGCAAAATTTGCTTTTTATGTACTTCAATAATAATTAAATGTATATCAAAATCATTAGGAGATTTTGAGTATCAGTGTAGATGTGTATAGTAAACTATTCCGGTTCCATTTGACCCCAACCATCACAATTTAGTGCCTATTATTTTGTATACTGGATACCTAAAGTTAAGAGACAAGAGATGGATATGCTAAGGAAACAAGTAGACAAAGACTTCAGTCTTATGCTCAATGCTGCTTGTTGTGTTCTGCTTAATTTAGCTGCTCTTTAGCTTGAAACTCTCAAAGTCAGAGGAAAGTCAAACACAGAGAAGAGCTAAATGATATAAACAAGTTTGACCAGCTCCAGTGATGTGAATAAGTTTGACATCTATTTAGAATTTGTGAGTAGGACCAGGGTACGCAACACTAACTTCCCAGGCTTACTCTTGATAGTTTTCAATAACAGAAGGTCAAACTTCAGCAGAATACACTGAATTATAAAATAAGCATGACACAAATTTAAATATTTAAAAGATATTTTAATTTGAAAAAAATGAAAAATAAGCTTAAATCTCCTTGTGCTTTTAGTGTGAACATTTATTTTAATTACATGTAATTAATATATACTTCATAAAAGATAAAATATTGACATGATATTTAAATCATTAGTACATTTTAATTCATTATTTGATTTAATGTCATATTATCATTATAAAATTGAGGCAAAAAACTAAATCTATCATAAGATACATAAGCTTAGTTATGATAACACTTACGTTATTTAAGTTGAAGCCCTTTGCCCCCTAATACTTACAAAAAATTAAGTGTAAAAAATGTTAATTAAGCTAGTAAGCTAAGTGTATAATAATAACCAAAGAATTTCTTTCTTTTTTTTCTTTTGTTTTATTGTGAAAATACCATACAGAGAGGTTACAATCACATGAGCAAGGTAATTAGTACATTTCTTATCAAATATTGTTGCCTCCTTTTTTTCCCTTCCTATCCCTTCCCATCTCCCCCTGCCCTGCCCTCCCCACCCCCCACCGCAAGCCAAAGTTCTCAAGTTCGTTTTTCCTACTAACTACTTGTACATCTCATTGTTGCAATGGGTCCACCTGTATCCCTATTTAAACAATTTGTTTTTTTTCCCTTTTCCTCCACATATTATACCAACATCAAATACAGTGAAAGTGGGGGTTTATTTCTAAGTTCTTATTAGAATCACATTATGAAATTACAGCTGTAAATGTAATGACTTCTATGAATAAGGCACATATTTACTCCGAATGATATTTTTGTTATGAAATATTCTTTATTTAAATTACTTGAACTGAATAAATGTTATTTAAAATCTATGTTTTATGATTTATGATTTATCAGTTCAATATTCTAGCTTTTACATTAGACACTTATCTTTAAGAATTGAGTCTCATTCACCTTAGTTTGTCTTTGTAACTGAAGAGAGTTTCATGTTGTTTAATAGAGGGGAGAAATTTAGCCCTAAAAGAAAGTTAATTAAGCCGGGCACCAGTGACTCACACCTGTAATCCTAGCTACTCAGGAGGCTGAGATCTGAGGATCACTATTTAAAGCCAGCCCAGGCAGGAAAGTCCATGAAACTCTTATCTTCAAGAACCCACCAGAAAACCAGAATTGGCGTTGTAGCTCAAGTAGTAGAGTGCTAGCCTTGAGCTGAAGAGCTGCGGGACAGTGCTCAGGCCCAAAGTTCAAGCCCCACGACCGACAAAAAAGAAAATTAAATAAAGTTAATTAATATATAAATACTTCCAGAATAATTTAGCCAATTTTAAAGTTAAGACACTATTCTGATATACAATTCATTGTTTCTATTATCTTTACAGAGTCATTACTGTATACCTGACTAATTAAATTTATGGATGTTCACTGAGTATTGCCTTAAATAGGCAATTTTGCTGTTTTTCACACCAGATGACTTTTATTTGAATAATAATTATATGAGTCTTACATTTTCCAGTATGTTCCATTCCCATAACAAAAATATTTTAAAACCAAATTCTCTCCAATCCATAAATTTGGAAGGAGATAAGATACATGGAGTTAAAAATCTTAATACATCCATAACCATGTTAGAAATAAGCTTCTTGAATTGTGACCTTTGATCATTTATGAAATATGATTCATTTAACTTGATTTTCATAGAATCCTGTCAGTGAAATATGTATTATTAAACCTTTTTTTAACTAAATGCACTATTCCAGTAGTCATCAAACTATTATATTTCACAGAAAGTTTGCTAAACCATCAATTATATATGCTACACTGTCATCAATATGTAAAAGACAAAACAACTGGTTGTACTTAGTGACATTATTGACAAAAATTGTGAAGAAAGAAGCAGAAAAAAAGAAAATCTTAAACGGAAAAAATATCTTTCAATTTCTGGTTATTTTCTCAAAAGTTGTGTAACCAAAGTCATTGGGTCAAGTCCTTAGTCTGGAGTTTTTACTATGTCATGTCTGAAAACTAGCCCCAAGAAAAGCAAAAAGAATAAAGGAAACGTCATTGTAGGAAGATGGAAACCAAGCTGGCGCGCGCGGTGTGTGAGTGTGTGTGTGTGTGTGTGTCTTGGGACTTAAACTCTGGACCTGGGAACTGTTCCTCAGATCGTCAGCTCAAAGAAAGCACTCTACCATTTGAGCCGCAGTTCCTACCACTTTCTGTTTTCTGGTGGTTAATTGTAGATAAGAGTCTTTCAGACTTTCCTGCCCCACCTGGATTTGAACAGTGACCCTCAGAACTCAGCCTCCTAAGCAGCTAGGATTACAGGCATGAGCCTGGCTTGAGACTAAGCATTTTAATCCACCTTCAGGGTACTGACCTGAGATTTAGGAATAAACAGAGGAATAATTTGGGCACAGGATAGACGATTTGCATTATTACATAGTCTTAGTCAAAGACAGTCCATTAATCACAATTTCAGTTCAAGTCCTGCAAAATGACCTGAGAGAAGGAGACAACCTAGGTCTAGCGGAAATAAAATAACAACATCACCGTTTTGTGTGTGAGTTTCTGTTACTGGACTTTAAGATGACTTCATGTTCAGGAGAATGAATGGGGAATTCTGGGAAAATTATGGCGTATTGGAATAGGACATTGTAAAACCACTAACAGTAAGGTTAATCTTATTTGTGTGCCTTAATCCTTAAGGGGAAATGGGACCAGTTGGGTATCACTAGATTTTAGGGATTTGTTGCATGATTAACGTACATATGTACAGAGAGGTAAGCAGGATAAAGAAGCCAAATACAAGAGAAGGCAGAGTTGCCAGGTTTTCAATCGGCTTTTAGTTACTCTTAGAAAGTCCAAGTAAGCAGGGGTTATACTGTGGGGGAAGGACATACAAAGCAACAAAGAAATAATCTTATAAATGTGTTAAAAACAATCTCATGAAAGAAAAAAATCATTTGAATACATATCTTAGGGTTCATTTCAACTTATCCGACCTTTTCTGCTTGACTCAGACATATACTAGTTATTGCAAATAAGGGAAATCATGGGACCTATGGGACCTATGTTTCTTTGGGCCTGGCTTACTTCACTTAATAGAATTTTTTCTAAGTCTTTCCATTTCCTAACAAATGGGGCAACGTCATTCTTTCTGATGGAGGCATAGAATTCCATTGTGTATATATATCACATTTTCTTGATCCATTCATCTACTGAGGGGCAACTGGGTTGGTTCCATATCTTAGCTATAGTAAATAATGCTGCAATAAACATAGTTGTGCTGGTAGCTTTAGTGTGGTCTTGTTTGTGAACATTTGGGTAAATGCCCAAAAATGGAATTGCTGGGTCATTGGGAAGCTCTATGTGGAGTCTTTTGAGGAACCTCCATACTGTTTTCCAAAGTGATTGAACAAGTTACACTCCCACCAACAAGTATTTGATGTTGGTATAATTTGTGGAGAGGAAGGGGAAAAACAACTCATTAAATAGGGATACAGGTGGACCCATTGCAACAATGAGATATACAAGTCATTATGTCGAAAACGAACTTTACAACTTTGGTGGGGGGGGAGGCGGATTGAGTTGGGGAGCGGGGAGGGGGAGGGAGGATGGGAAGGTATGGGAAGGGGAAACAAAGAAGGAGGCTACAGGGCTGGCAAGGTGGCTCAGTGGTAGAGCACTTGCCTTGCATCCATGAGGCCCTGGATTCGATTCCTCAGCACTACACAAGCAAAAGGAAAAAAAGCCGGAAGTGGCACTGTGGCTCAAGTGGTAGAGCACTAGGCTTGAGCTGAAGAGCTGAGGGACAGCGCCCAGGTCCAAAGTTCAGGCCCCAGGACCGGACCCAAAAAACAAAACACAACGAAGAAGGAGGTTACAATGCTTGATAAGAAATAGACTCATTATTTTGCCCAGGTAATTGTAACCCCTCTATACAGTATTTTCACAATAAAAAATACAAAATAAAAAAAATAAAAAAAGAAAGTCCAAATAAGGAGTCGGTGCTTTTCAAAGAAAAACAGTTTCGCAATGATTACTGTAATTGAATCTGAAGATCTGAAGCATAGTGAAATCTTACTAAAGATCTCTGGAATGAGATAATTAAAATAGGGAGAATAAAATAATATAAATAGTTCAGGGATTGGCAGACTGCTATCAATTTATCCAAGGCTATAATCTCAAGAGGAAGCAGATACATTGACAAAAAAGAAAAATAAATCTTATACTTGGTTTAAACTTAGTAAGAGGACATTTAAGTTCAAGATTTCATTACTTCAAATATTTTAATATTTGGGTGACAAGCAGGAGTTAACTACAGCAATAGTTCTCTAATTTTCTATGTAAAATTTAAGATATTGATGAGAATGTGAACATGTGTAATTGCCTATGTATGTCTGCTGTGAATACTCTGTATGCATATTTACCTGAAAGAATTTCTGGAGATCAATCCTGAAAATGAAGCCAAATTCTTTTAAAGCTACAGGTTTTTTTAATTACTTAATTAATTAATTAATCTTAACTGCACTGGTGCTTGAACTCAGGGCCTTCAAAGCTCAATAGGCTTGCACAGATTGTTATTTAAGGCATTTTATCTACCATTTCTCCACTTTGGCTTTTACTATTTAATTGAGATTAGAGCCTTGGATTTCTCTGCCACACTGGCTTTGAACCATAGTTCTTCAGATTTCATCCTCCCTAGTAGCTAGGATTACAGGCGTAAGTCACTCATGGCCAGATTAAAATAAATTTTAACGTTCAATGTATATAAGCTGATACTTAATACAGATTATAAGACTGATTTTAAAAATAAAATGTAAAAAATTTTCAACTATATATTATGTGATCATGGAAGAATTAGTGTGTGTACTGGCAGGAGTTTTAAACTTGTATATGAAAGTTGACATCCATCAGAAAATACTGACACACAATTACTATAAATTCTAGGCTGTTAAGCCATGTTTGGGAACATAATTTTTATTGGTATTATTGTCAATATCATTGTCCAAATCATGTTATAATTATCATAAACCTACTTTAGGCCCTGGGAGGTTTCTACTGGTCATATGAGGAAACTGCATATATATATGATATATATATCATATCATATATATATATATATCATATATATATATGATAGATTACATTTTTAGCATATTTAAGTAACAGTGGCTTTAGGCTTTTTAAATATTATATTGCTAACTGTAATGTAGATTTATTTGTGCTTTTTATTTATGCAGTGCTATGCTAGTCTGAAATGTATTAAAAGTCATAATTTGTCAACAGTGCCATATTTTGTACATTATTATAGAATGTAACAATAATAAATTTATCAAAATGAACTACAATCCATGTATAAATAAACTTATGATTTTAACAATACATGGACAGAACTAAAACCCGATTATCGCCTGTATATACTCTAGACATAAGGGCCAAACTGAAATTAAAGTATTAATCCATTTAATGATTCACTTCAAAAATATGGTAGCTATATTATTATAAAATAATGGGAGAATCTTCTTTTATTAAAATTTTACCAAGTGCCAGTCAATAATTTAGAATTTGTCCTCACACAAGAATCTAGGACAGTCTACAAATCAACAACAACAACAACAAATAAAGCTCTCTGAGCTCACTGCCAAGATTACATCTAAAATATCCAAATATATAGATATATGCAAGAAAAAATATATATGTTTAACCACATCTGACTCCACAAAAGGTGTAAAAATTGGAGAACAATTGGTCACAACCATGTTAGAAAATAATTAAGGACTCAATGTCTTATAAAGAGAAACACGTATACAAAAATCTTTTTTTAATGTTTATTGTTGTGAAAATACTGTGCAGAGGGGTTACAATTACATGAGCAAGGGAATGAGTACATTTCTTATCGAGCATTGTTGCCTCCTCCTTTGTTTTCCCCCTACTATCCCTTCACTCCCATCTCCACAACTACAGTCCCCACCCCACCACCCTGCCTAAATTGTAAAGTTCGTTTTTCGACATAGCATCTTGTACATCTGATTGTTGGAATGGGTCCACCTGTATCCCTATTTAAACAATTTGTTTTTTCCTTCCCCTTCCCAAACTATACCAACATCAAATACAGTGAAAACGGGTCAAGCCGTGGAGGGGGGCGGGGGGAACATTCAACGAAAAAAAAAAATCACGTGGTACCTTATAACTATGTTAGAAACAATAGCAAGAAAGAAAAAAACCACTTGTGTTCCCATCTTGGGGTTCATTTCGCTTAACATCAACTTATCTGACCTTTTCTGCTTGTCTCAGACATATACTAGTTATTGCAAATAAGGGAAACCATGAGACCTATGTTTCTTTGGGCCTGGCTTACTTCACTAAATGTAATTTTTTCCAAGTCTTTCCATTTCCTAACAAATGGGGGAATGTCATTTTTTCTGATGGAGGCATAGAATTCCATTGTGTGTATATACCACATTTTCTTGATCAATTAATCTACTGAGGGGCATCTGGGTGGGTTCCATATCTTAGCTATGGTAAATAATGCTGTAAAAATATTTTATTTTCCTTCAGAACTCTGCAGAAATTGCCTTAAAAGAAATTCAAAACAAACAAAGGAAATTACCTGTAGTTTTACCATTTTTATACGGGAAAAGTTTAACTCAAGGAAATTGAAATTTAGCTAAAATGTGCAAGTCGGACTTAGCCACGTTAATTGGAAAATCAGTATATCCCAAACACCAATTCCTCCTCTCAAAAGAGACACTCTGTGAAATGAATTACCTTTTTTATTGGTCAATAGCAACCTTGAATTGTTATTTTATGTGCCTGAAATTGCCAAAAATTACTCCTTAATGTCCTATTGATGTGGCATTTAGTGAATTAAACCACAAAATACTGTTGTTGTTACTGTTTTCAAAAATACTGTTGTTTTTAATTTTAAGAAGTGTTCAGTTAATTTTTTGAGATTTATAAAATAAAATAATAACCCAGTAGTCAAGCAAAGAAACTTTACTCATTCCATAAAACACTATTGCTTTTTCTACTACACATATCACATGGTATGAAAGTCAAAAGTCTAATGGGAGCTTATAAACAATTATATAAAAATATCTAATATTAAATACATATTCCCAAGGAAGATACAAAAACAGCAATCAATAACATTTGTGAATTTAGTTACTAGGTTTAAGCTCCAAAACATTCCTGGAAGGGAGCAATCTTTAGAAAAATCAAGACATTGCATTTTGGTGGATGGTCTGTCCTGTAAAAGTTTCTGTGTTGTTCTTTTTCTTGGATATAGTTTTCTCCACTTTCACAAATATGTAATCCATAAGTCCTACCCTGTCTTTCATTCCAAGACATTTTGCAAGAAACATGGCTCAGGAAAGACAAACATAAAAATGGTGGAAGCAATACCAACTTCTTCTCTTTCGTTTAGTTCAATCATAGGCCTAGGTAATATGTCAAGTTTTTCATCATCCGCAGTTTAAATACCTATCTTGCTAGAGAACTAAATGTTGTTTAAAATTTGTTCCTCCAATAAAGTAATATACCAATATTTCCCATATTAGACTTTGGAATGTCTATTTGTAACCTGAATGGGATTAAGCCAGTTTCATAAAGTTACACCTTAAGTTGGGGTTAATGTTCAGTAGTAGAGTTTTTCCTAGCATGTGTGAGTATCTCAGTTCAATCCCCTGTACCACAAAAACTGCAACAAGAAGCCACATCTGACCTATACTGATTTTGGATCCTTTTTCAAAATTAGTTGTAGCTAGAAAGAATAGAAATATCTTAAATTTTAGCTATCATAAGTGTTCTCCAAAGATATACAACAGTTTATTTAGCTTTACTGCTTAGGTATTTAATGCAATGTGGGAAATACTAGTCTATTTTTACTTTATACCTATAATTGCATTGGGATTCATAGCACAATTCTTTAGACACTTTATTATCATATTGTATATTGTATTATGTATTATAATATATTATATCATATCATCATATTATTATGATTGTTTTTTCGCCGTGGGGCTTGAACTCTGGGCCCGGGCACTGTCCCTCAGCTCTCCAGCTCAAGGCTAGTACCCTACAACTTGAATCACAATGCCACTTCCATTTTTTTCTGTTTATGTGGTACTGAGGAATCAAATCCAGGGCCTCATGCATGTGAGGCAAGCACTCTACCACTGAGCCAACTTCCCAGCCCATTATTATGATTTTTAAAGTCACAACTATTGAAAACTTTTGTAGATAGGTTAAGTCTGAATTTATTCCACCAGTATATGTCAATAGACTGTTTTATTTTGAAGCAGAATTGATTCTGTAGTAGACCTGTAGTAGAAAAATTGCATTTGTACTAGGATGTTTCTAAGATCTTTGCAAAGCAATACAACTGCACCAAAACTTTTTTTCACATTGTTTATTTGACTGTATGCTACTGGCAGAAAAGAATTGACAAAAATAGTTATCTTCAACTCAATAAAATTAGACTTGCTGCCAATGCTTTTGGAAAGTCTGTTTTGCCTGTGGACTTTTATCACAACCATAAAGATCACAGAGCAGCAGAGGGAAGGACAGGGTAGCATGAGAATTTTGACTGTTATTCACAGGGTCCTATTTTGCCTACTGTACATTGAAAAAAATATCCTCTTGAAACAAACTAACAGTATTCTCTTTTTCTTTTTTTTTTTTTCAGGTAAGCACATTATTCATTCCCGTACAACCAAACTGAATCAAGGTAAAAATTAGAGCATATGATAAGTATACATCTCATAACAAATTACTATTATAAAAATATTTAAGAAGGTTTTAGAAAAAAGTTAAAAACACAATTATTTTTGAAACAAAAGACATTTGCCCTCATATATCAAAAAGCAGCATTACATTATTTGAATCTGAATTATTCATTAAATTACTTCTTGTTTATTATTATTATATATATTCTATTCTTCTATGTCTTAAACTACTTTTTATAATTTTGCTTTAAAATAATTTGAAATATAATAATCATTTTCATATCCTGGAAGCTCTTTTTTAATGATAATTTTAAAATATGTAATTTATAAATATCACAAAAGTAATATAGAAAATAAAGACTAGAAGTAATTGAAATTACATATCATCCTGATGATTTGTTTTCAACTTATATGGAATAAACTTTCTAGGAAAAAAAGGGATTAATTGCTTTTTCTAAGGGAAATACAGCTTCTCCATAAAATTCATAACATTGCTTTCCCTATAATGTAAATCAGAGCTGAAAATGCTGTTTTTGTTCTCACAACTCAACTGAAAGGCCAAATATAATTGTAGTTATGATATTACTTTACACTTTCTAAAACTAAATCTCTATATATTTAAATATATGCAATGCTTATTGTAGTTTTGAAAAATAGCTATTTTACTTCCAAATTGCTTCCAATTGTTTTCAGTTTACCTTGCTTCCATGATTTTTTATTTCA
Source organism: Dipodomys spectabilis (assembly GCF_019054845.1). Taxonomy (NCBI): domain Eukaryota; kingdom Metazoa; phylum Chordata; class Mammalia; order Rodentia; family Heteromyidae; genus Dipodomys; species Dipodomys spectabilis. The sequence continues at coordinate 17,201,843 of NW_024870709.1, forward strand.
TATTGGAATGGTTTCTCATAGCTTTTTGAATAAAACTGACGATTTTAGGAATAAATAACCAAGACCAATTCATTTAAGTGTAGAAGCAATAAATAGAATTAGTTGACTTCAGAATTTACTTGTGTGGAATCAGTCGCGTGTGAGATGAATATTCATTAACTTCAAAGTAAAAATTTGAAAAGTATAAAATACTTTTAATTAGAAGAGCTTTAATCATGTATTTAGAGTACTTTGAAATATATATATATATATATATATATTTCTAATTGATATTAACAATGTACATTGAAGCCATTCTTTGGTAAATACTGACAGCAATTATTTTTGTAAGTATGATAATTTTGTACTGATTTTACATTTTTAAATGCATATAAATAGAATGTGTGCAATCTCTATAGCAGGAGTTTGAAAAGCAGGGATAATGATTACTTGACTACTACATTACTATTTTTTTTGCTTTTCCATTTTTCATTTAAACTGATATTCTGGACAGAGCAAGTGATATCTGTCTTGTGAACTAATTTTAATGGATTAAATTCAGCCCTCCTTCTATCAGCACAAAAAAATTTATAAGATTTAAGGAAGTTGGGGAAACACTCTGAATATTTTGCCATGTAATTGCATACTGACTTCACTATTCTCCCTTGAGGTACAGAAAAAAAAACTTAAAATATTTTAGTATTAACAGTTGTTTGGATTCCAAGTAATCAATGCTTTACTTGATGGAAACATTCCAGACGTGGTGATAAATGTTTTTTGATCATTTGAGGATATTATTTGAATGTGAACAGCTAACAATGACATTGAGTCTAAGATTGATAGCTATTTGATTTAACAACATCTGTTGTTGTTTGATGAACTCCAGGCAGATGCTCTTCCTTGAAATTCAAAATGCAATTTGATTTACTCTTATGACATGTAACCTTAGCAGATGAATACTATTGCTGTTTATGTACAAGAATGAGAATTAACAGTTATATGTGTCTTTGTTCAAACAAATGTCTGTAGACTGGGTCAAACACCATTAACTTTTATAAGGATGACAATGGGCAAACTCTTTGAATCACTTGCTCCATAAACAGACATAGAATTCTTTTCATGATGCAGGGCATCTAGAGTCATATTTTTCAATTAATGACTCTTGCTTTTAATGCTCTTGGAGAATTAATGAAAATACCACAATATACATGATCAGAATGTTCTTTTCTGTGTTTGTCATTATATTTCAAACCTGTCACATTATACGAAGAGTTGTAATGAGAAAAACAATTCAGTAACAGACACTACTATTTATTTGACCATCTATTCACATTTTGGAATATTAAACAAAACAATTAAAGCCAACCTAATTATAACTGATTACATTCTTTCATGATTTATATGAAGACACATGGAGATTTGTGGGAAATATAAGAGAAGTTACACTTATGATTACAAAATTCTGACCAAATTGTTCTAGGCAGAGAAAAAATATTAGTATAAACTAAAAAATGTGATTTTTCTAGCCTAGAAAGAATATAAAAAGTAAAGTATATAATATGATAATAGAGTAGGTATTTTTTTTATGACTAAACATCCTATAATGGAATTTGTGTCTTTTGTCTTCCCCCCCCCCCCAGGAACATTCTTATTGTTTTTTGTTTTTTTGTTGGTCGTGGGGCTTGAACTCTGGGCCTGGGCACTGTCCCTCAACTCTTCAGCTCAAGCCTAGCACTCTACCATTTGAGCTACAGCGCCACTCCCAGGAACATTCTTATTCAGTGTTAGCAATCTTAGATATCTTGAAACCTCTTCTATGCAAATATGAACAATTGGAGATGGTCACTATTTCTTATGCTCCTGTAAGGGACAGACTTAATTGCTTTTATGGTTTCAATTTTTTTTTAATTTTATTTTATTTTATTTGAGAACATACTGTACAGAGGAGTTACAATTACATGGGCAGGATAATGCATACATTTCTTACCAAGCATTGCAGCCTCCTCCTTTGTTTACCCTTCACCTCCCTTCACAGCCTCCCCCCTCCCCCCACCCAATCATACCCCCCCTCCCTCACCCCCCACATCGACATTGTAAAGCTGGTTTTGACATGACATTTTGTACTTCTCATTGTTGCAACAGGTCCACCTGAATCCTTAAACGACTTGTTTGTCCCCATCTCCTCCACATGTTATACTGACATCAAATATAGTGAAAGCAGGGGTTACACTGTGGGGGAGGGACATACAAAGCAACAAAGAAATAATCTTATAAATGCGTTAGAAACACATGCATGAAAGAAACAAAAACATTAAAATACATATTTAAAGGTTCGTTTTCCTAACATCACATTATCTGACCTTTTCCGCTTGACTCATACCTATACTAGATATTGCAAATAAGGGAAACCATGGGACCTATGTTTCTTTGGGCCTGGCTTACTTCACTTAATATAATTTTTTCCAAGCCTTTCCATTTCCTAGCAAATGGGGAAATGTCATTCTTTCTGATGGAGGCATAGAATTCCATTGTGTATATACACCACATTTTCTTGATCCATTCATCTACTGAGGGGTATGGTTTCAATTTTATTTTAACCATCCATTACCTATAATTTCTTCTTTGAAGGTTGAAATTAATGCTTTCCTTACCATTTCATCCCTTTATTTTGGTAAGCAATAGTTTGCTATTGTTGTTTGTTTGTTTTTGCTTTTCCACAAAAATTCTAGGGTGTGGGGTATGGAAGGGGTACATCACAGGTAATTGTGACCAATCCAATGGGATAATATAAATCTTTTTTGCATTTTTCTATTAATCACATTTACTGAAAGGGAAGCTTTACTGTGGTGATCATTGAAAGGCACATTGTCCTTTTGCATAGGGAAACAATGACATTATAATAATGCAATATGTGCTCTTTATATTTTCCTGGTAATAAAGGCTTTGTAGCATATTTTTTTTTATTAATTCAGTCCCTTTGTGGTCAAAAGGTAGACATCTATTAAGTGGATGACCTAGAATCAAGCTGTAACAGTCTGCTTAGAATGATATGTAAAACATAAAGGTATCCAACTCCATGTAGATCATAATTTAAGGATCAGAAAATGAGAGCAGGTAACAGGGTCAACAATGTTTTTTTTTTCGATTTTCCACTAAAGTGTTCTTGTGAGATAACCTGGATATGTCATGCTTCTTTTAGGAATAAATGCATTTTTTTTAATGCACCTATCACAGTTGAGTAGTGTTATAATGACATTGCCTATTTCTTTCTTCTAAAAATGGAATGAGTAATTTAGCCTTGTTTATGCTCCTATACTCAAGAGTAGTTCTAGTTTTGAAATAACAAAACTTGTCATACTCATTATGGAAAGTAAATCAATGCACTTGGAATAGCAAGGATTTAAGTATTGTAATGTTTCAAATAAGGAATGAATTTTTATTCAAGACAAAATGCTAGTGATAACCATTAGCATCTTTTCTATTTGCAGCTTCTTTTTTTAATGTGCCGAAGAATGTTTTCTGAAGTTAGGAAATGAGTTCCATTTTTCTTCATTTTAATATTATATTTGATATAAATCTAGATAATTTTAAATATATTTCAGTAGACACATTTATTTGTTAAATTATATTTTAGGGAAAACTATTTGGTAAATACTGAATTTCCAAATATAAAAAGTAATAAAAATTCACTATTTTTATTTAAATTTTAACTTTATAATAATCCCACACATTTTTTATCTTATAGTTCTTACTAAAAAGCCAAAGCAATGTAGTTAGTTTAGTAAGTAGGTAATGTGGGTACATGAGAAAATAGTAAATTTTCTTAAATAATCTGCCAATATCTTATTTGATTAGGTTTCCAGGAATTTATAAAACATACCCATTTATTTCATATGTTAATTGGTGTTAATAATGAGTTTCTTTTTTGTCTTGTAGAATTGTGCTTATATTTTTAATTTATGTAAGGGTGATTATATGATTTTTTTCTTATAAAGTCATGATCTATTATTGTGAAGTTGTTTATAGACACAGAAGAAACATAAATTGGAGAAAATGTGTATATGGTTATGTGTATAGTTAGCATTGAGGACAGGAATAAATTAGCCATACTCTAGGATTCACATATGGATATGTTGTTCTTTTGGGAAGAAAGACTTAATCCTTCAAAAAGAGACTGGTTATTGTAGTTGTCTTAGTTTATTTGTACAATGGACTTGCCTAATATCTTTGGAAAGTATTAAAGCTCAATGTCTGTCCTGCATCTGAAACTAAGCAGAAAATAATCATGTAGAAATAAAATGATGTGGTTATTTGAATTTAAGTGTAATTATTTAAGACACTTTATTATATTTGCATCATTGTTTATGGGGAAAAATCATTGTTTAGAAATTTTTTACTTATATACTTGTAAGTATGGGACTGGCTAAATGCAATTACTTTCTGTAAATGAATATTTTAAAGCTAAAATTTAATTAAAATTAACAAAACTCATCTAAGTAGATTTCAAATCTCTGTAATTATTTAAGGCAGAAAATCTGCAGAAAACTTAAAAAATGGTAGTTAATTTACATAGGAAGATTGGAGAGTACATTAACATTTGACAGGTAGGGAATTGTGGTACAGAGTTTAAGAGATTTATGGACAGTTACTTAGAAAATCAGAGAAAAAGTCAGAAATGACATAGAACTTCCTTTTTTCTGACTTTTCCTGTGGTGACATTCAGGAGCTAAAAATGAAAGCTATGAGAGATGAGTATCTGAGCCCTCTGTCAGAAATGGAAGCCAGACCAGGAGAAAGCTTATTCATGGATCCTATGATCTTTATGATGCTCTGAATCCAAAATAACTCTGATGTGAAAGACAAATCTCTGTTTGTATCGTGCATACTTACGTGGATTCCTAAACTATATCATCCTCTTAGTCTCTCCTTACTCCTCCCCTTTGTTCACTCCTTTGCCTTCCTTATATTCTCCCTCTCTCATCTTAAGTAATTATATATTAATATTCATCATAATTAGGTGATATCTAAAAATACTTCAATAATTATCCCTCATTTATTCTGATAGTAATTATTTAATATTTTAGCTCTTTAAAGACCATATAACAATGTAGGTGTAAGATAAAAGAGAGTAGATAGCTATTCTTCCATAGCACAAGGCAATTCTGTGTTGATACTCTTCAAGAATTAATATTGAAGCCAAGATGTAACACAGCAAATACTGCTATTTTAGAACTCTTGATGGCAATGCGTTGTTATGGTACTGTGTCTGAATATATTCAGGACAAGGATGCACAGACAAACTGGTTTGTAAATCATATATCATATATTTTACTCTAGACAGTTTCCTTTCCGATACTTCTGTTGTTTCACACACACACACACACACACACACACACACACACACACACACACACACACACACACACACACACACACACACACACACACACACCGAGAAGCTTACATATTTTCTGGTTGAGTTAGGGGCCATGAGGAAACATATCATTATATTGTGAAGTTTAAACTAAGAAGGTACAAATGACAAGAAAGCTGAAACTAAGAATTTAGGATTTGTGGAATTTCAGATACATCGGTAATAGATTCTAGAAAAATAGCATCTAGAATACCTGGTGAAAGAATAGAGAGGAAAAAGACAACAATAGGGCAAATATAAAATGATTGTGTAAGAAATCAAATAATGATTTCCAATACCATGACATGAACACTAAGTTGAATGGTAGTTTACTTATCCTGAAAGAGCAAAAGAGAGAAAGAGAGAATAATAAAAATACGTATCTTCTAGCCAGATTTGCATTCATCTATTAAATTTCAATTTGTAGGTAAACAGTCCCTACAAAACTATTGGCTAGTTAAACACTTGAGGCAACATATGTATGTGACCTATGATTCTTTTCAGCAACAACATATCCTGTTTTTTATGTTGTCACAATTTTTTTTCTTTTTCCTCGTCTATTTTTAGTGTGATCATTAATTTTGTCAGGATTATCACGTTGTAATTTACTTTTCTATGACCTTTAGTATTTGTTCATTTTTTTATTTTTTCTTGAGGACATGTTTATTTTATGATTTTCCCTCCATATTGAGTGCCCTATCAATTTTTGTTTTAATTATTTCAGTAATTTCATTAGGTGGTATAGCTTACCTAGTTAAATTATCATATAAGGAAAAGAATACTAGAGTTTCTCACTGGTATTTTTTCTCTCCATGTTTGTATGATTATTGCCACAGGTTATTAATTTTTTCTTTAATGTATTTATAGACCTCACACCATATTGTTAATTCTAGTTACTCAGAAACTTGATTACTTCTCTACTCTTAAATATTCAAAGAATTGTAAATCGTTGGGAGTGAGACAAGCCTCTCCTCAGGTTCCTGCAGTGGAATGTGAAATCTCTCCCAGTGAAGTAAACTGCAGTACCTTGAGGCTGACCTCATTTGACTTCAACCTTTGAAGGCTCATCATATTTATTCTGTAATAAACACTGTTTCCAACCTAGACTTTCATATATTTTGTCTCAGTGGGAAGGTGAATCTTTTCCCTTTTACTGTATTTCAGTTTTCTAAGATAAATTAAGGGCTCTCTACATAAATAGTAATTTATTGCAAGTGTTCTAATAGAACTTTGAAAACTCATGAGAAAATATGAAACTCATGCAGTTACACAAACACACAAACTCATGTGCGCGCGCACGCACACGCACACACACACACACATTCACACACACTTAACTCTTAGCTATTTAGCTTATGTAATCAACCTCCTTGTAATAGGAATTGTGGAAGGATATTTCAAAAAAATCACTTCATGCAATATAGAAATGAGTTACATTGTAAAGAACACACTTGAAGAAGTTCAAAATATTTCCATTTATCTATGACACTGAATAATATTTACAGGTTATTTTTAACTCATTTGCTTTTTAAGAGATGAGCAATAATTCTATGACTCTATGGAAGTCCAAATCACAAAACATATTATTTATTTGGTCTCATGCTTTATCCTCTAAAATAATTGGTTAATTTTTATCAAAATTAGTTATTTAATAACCTAAATCTGAGTGTTTACTATAAACAAGACTGCAGCATGTACTGGAATTGTAATTTTTCTTGCTTTAATTCTAAAATTAAACCGTTATCCATGTTCTATAACTCAATCAAAAGTAGAAATTATTCTATTTACAAAATGAGTATTTTAATATTTTTTTATTTTTTTCCATACCTTCTTCTACTTTTTTCCACAATATTTAAACTTGCTTTTCACAGGTTAATTTCTGTGAATATTTTAACTATAATAACACATATTTAATAACATCAGCTCTTTAAAGCACTCTACATGATTTCATGCTTCACATATATTTAAATTTCTGCTCAAGCTACAGTTCTGTACTGATATATCGACATAATCTTCTGACTCTCATATGCAAAAGCTTTCTGGATGGGATACGTTTTATACACAAAATGGATCTGAAAATCTGTTATTGCTTCCCTTAAGACTATAGAACTCCCAAAAGATTCTTGACTAGGACATAAAAATAGGAAAATGCACACTCATGAGAAATTATGTGTTGTTTTGTTTTGTTTTGTTTTCAATTTATTATTCAGTAGGGTTTTGTTTTTATCACACAGTATAAACTTCTGACATCCATGCTATAAATTGACCAAGTCAGAAAAGCATCACTATAAAGGCCTGGAAATGTCATAGTCAGTCTTAAAATCATATTCTACTATTTTGTAATAGTATTTCAAAATGTATTACATTAGAAGTCCTTTGAATCATTACTGTGAGAATCACATTTTTCCCCTATCAAATAGAAGTATTTTACACTCGTTCATTGTGACCTTTTCCTTTAGTCTATTTTCAGCTGATATCCCTTCCTATTAAGCGTTCTTTGATAATGTCAAAACAGTCTCTGTCTCCTATATGATCTTCAAGACTGGATTTCTTGATCTCATTCTGTGTCTTTTATCTGCACACAGAGACACCTGCCGTCAGTTCCACTGTCTCACCAGCACAGAGATCCACATCCTGTCCTTTTGTGTGTTTACTCACTTGCCCACCAACCAAGCTATCAAGGACTTCCATGTTACTTTTTCGTGTTTCCCCTTTCAGAATCTTGACTCTGACCTTTCTGTTGTAACTATTACAGACATCAAAGTGCTACGTACAGGTTTGCCCACCTAGTCATTTGAAGGGAAACTCTAAATAACTTTGTGCTACAGTAACTGTCCCTTCCTCATATAGTTCCTTCTTTAATTTAGTAATTGCAAGTTTCAAATTTAGAGTATGAAATTCCTGGGTTCAATTCCCAGCACTTTCTATATCTGTGTGACACTTGACAAATTAATCTATCTTTTTCTGAGTGGGTTTCAATATTCTTACCAATGAAATGGATGAAGTTACTGAATTTACTTACCTCACTTAATTATGCCACCATATGGGTACCAAGATTTGAACAGATGAGCCTATATATCCAAATAATAACAGCATTTATTGGTCATCTTGTACTTCCTTCATGATAGCATTGATTTTCACTTTTCAGCTTTAATCCCTGGACCTTATTCTCTCACAGTCATAATTGTTTTCGAAGACCCACTCTTCCATTATCTTCTGATTGATCATTATTTTTCATTCATTCCTCTGTTGCTTTTCCTCACATGCACGACTAAACATGTTGTTAATTTCTTGACTTCAGTAAATTGCAGAATGATTGTAGCAGTGTTCACTCACTTCTAAAGTTGAATCCCAGGAAGACATAATGAGACTTCCTTGGAGTGTTGTGGTTGCTTCTATTTGCAGCTTATTCTTTTTGGCAGTTTGAATTCTGATGTACGATTTGGAGATGGTAGATTTTGTAGTCACAGGATGAGTTACCACCTGAAGAGTGACTCTGAATGCATAAACAAAAGAGATTAAGTGGTTGTAAAATAATGCCTATTAGCATTAAATTTTACCCAGGGGGATATTTTTCCTTTAAGTAACTCTGTTAACCATGGTAAAAGTATGTTTACCACTCTTCCTACTGTGCTTGTTTGCATCTTTCTGGCTTTCTCAGACTGTTGCTTGTCTCTTTCAACATGTTATATTCTAATGTAGGAAGTTCTAAACAAATATGTACCCCCATTACAAAGTTGTATCTTTTCTCCTCAAATTATATATATATATATATATATATATATATATATATATTCTATAAAACAAAGAAAATAATAATGGAAGGATCAGAAATAAAATAAAACATTATTTGCATAAATCAGTCCTCCCATGGCTTTTAATTATTGTCATTGCATTGGATTTAAATGATATCTTATTTCAATAATTTATAAATGACAAGAATAAAAATAGGTATGAGCATGGGCAGTATTTTATTTGTAATACTATAGAAATTACAGGCAGTGTTTTCTTGGCTCACCATGTAACATTTCAAAAAACTTTCACTGCTGCTTGAATTTATGAGAGTAAAGAAAGCACTATGTTCACAGTCCATGTGTATTATCCCTGTCCTCTACAGAAAAATGCTATCTTTTGACCTTTGTTTACAATTTCAAGTGCATTTCACAGATAATTTAAACATTAAACATCTTTGAATACCCTAGCACAGTAAATCACTATTAGTGAACAATGCTAGCTACCCCCATTCTCCTCCAGTTTCCCATATTATACATTTGTAACTTTGTAAAGCCTATGTTAAAAAAGCTTACATTAAAAGCAGTGGTACTTGGTGGAAATTGGCAAGAGAAGATGGGTTTGGTGCCTCGTTAAGTAGTATGGTGGCCTTAAAAAATGTCTCAGGGAAACTAGACCATGTTTTCTGGACATATCTGAGTGAGTTACCACAGCAACTTGATTTATGTTGTTTTTGAAGACTATGTCCTATTCTGTGATGGCAAAGAGAACTGAGATAGTGATTTCTGACTTAGAAATCTAACATACTAGGAAAAGCCTGATAATGTGACTTGCATGATAAACATAAACATACTTAAAATGTCAACATTTATATCTAACTTAAAAATGTTTTAAAAAACACTTCTGGGCAAGAAAGGAATATGTACTGTCAAATGCATATTTCTTAACATTTTATCAAACTCAAATAAAATCTGCATTTTTTTCTCAAATGGCAGTGTCCTTAAGGTAAACTTGCAACCATTTCCCTAAGCAAATAAACAAAATAAAAATAAGAACCTTCAAAATAAACTCCTCTTCCAGAAATGGGATTGATGATGCATTAAGAAATTGGTACTTTGGAGCGTCATCAGCCATAATCAAGGGCTACTTTAGAGACAGATCATGGAGCAGAAGGTGAGTTTGAACTTCAGCCAGTTCTGAAGCCTTGATCCATGGAAGCCATCTGGATGTCCAAACTTAGCTTAAATTCTGGTCAATGCTTTTTATTTAATCAGGAACAAGTTCTTAAATTCTAAAACAAGCTAAAATGTTTCTACCAAAAATCTCAGAGCATCTTTAAATATCTTGTTACTATTGTAAAATATTCTCAGCCTTTCATTTTAGAAATACCACTGTTGAGGCTAGGATGCAAAATGATACATTACCATTTAACCCTAGCAAATCTGAAATCTCCATATTTACTCAGATGTGTGCCATATGTTGATATTTTCATTTTTTCTTCTTAAGGAAAATGTTCACTACCTATTTAAGATCATACTGAACTTATCCTTTTGAAAGAGTTTTTGCTGAAATTTGTGATGCCCAATTTTTTTAATGCAACCCATCTCTTAGAAGGAGAATGCTCTCCATCAATCTCATTATTTACCATTTTCTGTCACATACAACCATCCATATGTGTAAAGTATTCAGTAGAGTAGCCACTGCATGCATATACATTTTTTAAACTCAATTTCAATTTAGTTATAATAAAACACATTAGAAATTCATTTCTTCAGTCATGTTAGCTATATTCTAGATATTCGATTGACCTAACTACATATACACTACTTTCATGAATACAGACTTCTGTAGAACAGCACTATGAAGAAGTAGGTATTGGAAATCTACTACATTACTCATATCCAACCAGCTTTCTGAAAGCCTGATGCTGGTGGTCCATACATATAATCCAAGCCACTCCGGAGGCTGAGATCTGTAGATCACAATTTGAGGCCAGCCTGGGCAGGAAAGCCTGTGAGATACTTATTTCCAATGGATCACCAAGAAAGTCAGAAGTGGAGATGTAGCTCAAGTTGTAGAACTTTAGCTTTGAGCACAAAAGCTCAGGGACAGTATCCAGGCCCAGAGTTCAAGCCACAGGACCAAAAAAAAAGACATTGAAATCCTTTTGATGAAGCATTAACTGTGGTTGTTTTCCTTTATGAAACCAAAGTTAAGTAATTGTATTGGATAGCATTATCTCCTACAGAGCTTAAATTAGTTATTTTGTAGTCTCTTGTGGTGGTTAGGGGGGAAGGAACTATATTCCCTAGATCTAGACTTTTGTATAAAGCCCATTTAATGATAGAGCCCTCACCTTTAGCTGAAGACCTCTGGGACAGCACCAAGAAACAGAGTTCAAGCAACAAGACCAACCAAACTAAAACAACAACTTTGTTTTTGTTCTTTTAATTTTTACCTAATTTATGTTTTGGGTTAATTTGTTTTGAGGTTCCTATCATCTATCTTGGGCTGTCCTTGCCAGTAATAGTCTTAAGTGCTTTTTGAGGTCCAGGTAGGAAAATGGTTGTCATGAGTGGGTATTTTTGTTGTTTATGTCAAACTGAAGCCATAAGTTCTTTTGATATAGGGCTTACTGAGTATTACAATGTCTAAACCTGACATCCCAGTCACATATGTATCATAAATCAGTTAGGAGTTAGGAATATTTACAGGCTCTTTTCTGTATGTCTGTTTATCATATAAAACAAATGCAGTTCATGCTGTTTTCTCCCTAATTTGAAGTTCATTTTGTATTTACAGACTCCATTGTACTTTATATGCAAATGATTCATTATACTTTAGGAAAGCTGAATGTTAATTTGATTAATTTCTTACCATATTTAAATCTTATGAAATGTCACCTGCCATTCAATCTACACACCAGTTACAACAAAACAACAAACACTACAAAGAACTGAAGCATTAAATTTTTTCTAATCAGAAGACAGATATGACAGGATTCACTTCGTGAGCCTATGAATACTGAATATGTTAGTGATTTGGAACTCTCTGCTACCAATTCCTTTATGGGCCCTAAATAATGAACTCTTTATAATAAAATTGTCCACCTAAATTAAACACCTGGGGATGTTGATTTCATTTTCTATGTGCTTTGCAGTGGTGTATGAATCAGGCAATTTCTGTGTGCAATGCTGAGGTACACTATAAATAAAACATTACTTTGCAAGTATCTTTTGTGGCAACTCCTTGTATCGAACATGATGCCATCCCCTTTGAAGGAGTTTGTTTCCTCTTGTCATTGCCTCTAGTCATGGGGAATGATAAGGACAATTATGTTGTCTACCCCTGTGATACTCGGTGCTTCATGTTTTCCTGGTAGGATGCCGTATTTCCCCTTTTCAAAGCTGCTTCCTTCCCTTCTGTCCACTGACTCTCAGCTTTAGGGAGAGGGGATATGTACAGCATGACACTGCAGGCAAGAATTCATCCCTGAAGCCACTGTAAGAAAATTAGCATGGTTAGTTGTAAAAACAACCCTTGAGCACAGTTAGCCTGTAGGATCAACTGTCTGCCACACTATTGCTGTGTATAGACATATATTTTAGGTCTGTGAACTTAAGTCTGCACATGCCCATTGGGGCATAATACAATGGCTTATTGATGGAGTAAAATGTAGAGTCTTTTGCTTCTCCCAGTAATGCCCTGAGAAATAAATAAATAATTTGATGGGTTAGGGTTTTCATATCTGGGGTGTTTACAGAGGAAGAAACTCTTATGAAGAAAACGATGATATTTTGTGTTTAAGGATCAATTGATAGAGGTGATTGGAAGGAAGTGACACAGAGATGAGAAAAGTAGATTAATAAAATATACTCATGTGTGAGAAGTATAAAATAAAATTAACAATAATACAAAAGGGAATTTCTAAAAAGAACACTCAAAAGACCATCAAAAGAGAAATTATAAGAAATCATAAAGATAAGATTGAAAACACCTTAGAAGATACTATTTTGTAATTGTTATTTATAATAAAAATTGGCCTTTTGGGGGTAGTTTTGACTGTTGTAGTTTAAAATAAAGTAATATTTCCTCTTTCCAAATTTTGGCAAGTATGATTCTTCTTTCTTCTTAATTACTCCAGATTTTCACAATGTGCTCATTGTTCCTACCTATAGTTCTTCATAATTATTTCTTTCTGGATTTCTTTCTTTCTTTCTGGATTGCTTAGTGAGAGTCTTTGTAAGCTTTTCACTGAGAAACTTTGCACTGACCTTGAATAAACTACTGATGTAGAGGCAGACAGCTGGTAATACAGTGATTTGCTGTTTATACACAAAAATTAGGGCAATGATTTCGCAAATATGTAAGATAGATATAGTCAGATTTGTGAATATTATAAATGAATTTAGAGCACAATGTATATTTTAATTGATGTTTATAAATAGCTTTACTCCCTGAAGCTTCATAATATAGCATTTACCAAACTTCTTTTTTGATGGAATTTACATATGGCACATCAGGATGATTAAAAGCCAGCAGTCTTTTCACAGCATGGCAAAATATAGGATTTGATTTATCTTCATGCCTCGCCTACCACTTGCTGTGACTGTACTTTTGAAATTTTCATATTCTTATTTCTCACAAGGAGTTTGTTATGTAAATAGTATGTAAATAACTTTTTTCCATTTCAAAGAATTGTTTCCTGAGTATTTAATAAAATAGTTTGTGTGATGAGGAAAAAGTATGCTTCGTTCGTTCTTAGCATTTGTAATCATTTCTCAACAGATAAGATGTTTTTTAAGTTAAGCAGAATTGTATCACTCTGTTGAAATTCCTCAGACAATGATGATAACATGTTATTTAACAAATTCACAAAAGCCGGGTGCAAGTAATAATGTCTGTAATACTAGCTACTCAGGTCTGCTCCTGCCCACAATCCTAGCTACACAGGAGACTGAGATCTGAGAATCGCCATTCAAAACTAGTGCAGCAGGAAAGTCCATGAGAATTATCTCCATTTAACTGCAAAAATCCAGTGGAGCTATGGCTTAAAAGGTAGAGAAGTACCCTTGAGCTAGCTAGTTCTCAGAGTGCTCAGTGCTCAAAGTTCAAGTGGCACCCAGTGTCCAGCGTTCAGGGCCCAGGATCACAATTCAATCTGGAAGACCAGCAAAAAAATAAAAACAAAAATAAATAAATAAAGCCTTCCAGATGGAATTATTTCTTTATATGAACATTAATAAAATATTTCCTTGGTAAATTTTGCCAGAGACAATTTGTTTTCCCCAGTGTATCTGAATTTTGTTGTAATGTGTGATAATAAAATACCACATTGTATATTAAAATATGACAATGTATGTAAAATATACATTATAAAACTAAATTTTATGATTTTTCACAAAATATACACTACAGGAATATATCTTGTGCTTCTGTATATGAGGATAGTGTTGACGAAAAAAGAAATCATTGCTTCCTATGATTAGAATCTTTGGTGATTATAACTTTCTCATATGTTAATATATCGAGATTGTTAATTTCAATTCAGTGATATTACAACACAGGTAAAACAGACTACTAATTTGATTTAATAATTCCATCCTTCATTAAGAAGACTGAGGGAAAGGGTGGGTAGGGAAAGGATGCATGAGAATGTTCAACGTGACATTGATTAAGAGGCATTGCAGGGCTTGGGTATGTGGCTCAGTGGTAGAGTGATCACCTAGCATTCATGAAGTCTCAGGTTTGACTCCTCAGTACCACATACACAGAAAAAGCCAGAAGGGGTGCTGTGGCCCCAGGGGTAGAGTGCTTGCCTTGAGCAAAAGAAGCTCAGAGACAGTGCCCAGACTCTGAGTTCAAGCCCCAGGACTGGCAATAACAAAACAAAACAAGAACAACAAAAAAGGCATGCATTCATAAATTGATTTGCTTAATGGCAACGACTTTGTAAAACTACTTAAAGATCATAAAAAGATTAAAAACAAACTATAAAAATAAAGCTAATTTTGTACCAGATATTTGATATCTTTTGCTTCAGCTTTGTTATGATATTGATTTTTAGTAGGGATCGTCCTCTAAAAATGTAGATTCAGGGATTGATCAACATGCCTGAATAGCAAGTGACAGTGTCAATATATCTTTCTCTATTTTTATCCATATTATCTGTCTACCTACCTACCTATCATCTATTGTGTCTACCAAAAACTTGACTTATGCCAAATTCCACATTGGTTTAATAAAAGAAGGCATCGTTCTCTTCATTAATGAAAGCTCAATTATGTAAGATTCTTCTATTGTACTCCTTTAGATTTTTTTTTCTTTCTTCTCTAGCATGATACTCTGAGATACTTCACATTAAAGCAAAGGTATAGGAAATAATTCATTTGAATACATGAGACATCCTTCCAAGAAGATCTCATGACGCTATCATCGCTCCTATCATGAGACATTTCATGTACAGTATATGAATAATATTTGTGTCCTTGGTTCTTTCTCCATTCCCTCAATTTACTTACACTCCACGAGAGTGAGTTACCTAAGAGCAGCATGGTTCAGGTGGAGACTCCAGGCTTTCTTGTATAAGGAAACTTGCACTATGACTCAGGTTAAGGCCTTGAAAAGCTATGCCCTTTGTACACATTCTAACTATAGTTTTCCTGAGTAAAAAAGCTAAAACTTGCTTTGTTTGTGTTTGTTTTAATTCTCAAATTAAAAAAAAAATTTCACTGAGAGTTTTGAGATTCCAAATAATGTTTCAGTTAAAGCCACAGGTGGAGGTAAGGGTCAGATGATACAACATATTAGATATTTTTTGTTATTAAGAATACTATTGCCAAGAAAGTGTTGATGCAATTTTTGTTCTGCTTGTAATAAAGCCATAGTGTTAAATAACTGCACATTTACTGCTTCTGTGGATGATTTGATTCTCTTGAATGTTCTTGGGTTGATGCCATTTGAGTCTGATGTGGGAAGTGTGAGGTGATGGCCAGGATACAGGAATGAGAGCCTAATCAACCACACTGACCTTTAAGGATTGTAATGTCGTGAGCTGAATACATTACACCGAAGAGCTATATATAACAGTGTGTGGAGGAGGCAGAAAATTTGAAATGCATGCTTTTTAAGCCAGAGTGTATTTGTGAGGAGGAATATATTCCTAATACAACAAACCGATTATGATTCATTTTGTTCTGCTGTTATAATATCTCTTTTTTCCATTTTTAATGTCTCTCAATATCTCTGATGCAATAACAAATATGACCTCATTAGTTCAAATGACAAAGATTGTTCATAGTAATAATTGAGATCAAAAATCATTTGATTACACTTTCAAAGATAAATATGTATAAAATTATTTCATTTTTTCCACTAGTGAGTTTGTTTAATACCTTGGCTAAGTGATGACACATAGAAATGTATCGGATCTGTGTGAACAAGAGGGATCATTCCAAAACAGAAGTAAGCGTATCTCAACACTGTTTTGTTGAATGGCAACTCCTTTGTACAATAACTTAATAATAACAAAATTAAAAAAAAAATAAAATGATAGGGATGGGAAGGTGGCTCAGTGGTAGAGTGCTTGCCTAGTATGCATGAAGCCCTGGGATGGATTCTTCAGCAGTACATAATCAGAAAAAGCTGGAAGTGGTGCTGTGGCTCAAGTGATAGAGCACTAGCCTTGACCTGAAGACCTGAGGGACAGCACCCAGGCCCAGAATTCAGGCCCCACGACTGACAAAAAAATATAATAAACATTAAAATAAATAATAAATGATAAAAACACAGCTTTCTAATTCTATTAGGAAAATAGGATATTTTAGAATTATACTAAATTGAAAATTTATTCCAATTAGCATGGTATATTTTCAAAACGTGAAAATGTTGAATATCTTCCAGAACTGTATCCATTTCTGAGCTTTCCTGTTTGTCTTAATACTGACATCGATTTAAAATCTTATCTCTAACCTTGCTTCACTCTGCCAACTCATTTTTATCATTTAATACAGTGTTTTCCTTTAGTTCTATTGTGTTGAGACTCCTCCAGATAATTTATTCAGATCATTTATAGTTCATTTTCTTGCCAATGGCTAAGATGTATTTTTGTCACTATATCCCTTCATGTATTAGGTTTTGGACTGCACAAGACAGCAAGATCAATGAAAGCTGATGCATGTTTTTGGCTTGAGAAACTATCATTTCAAAATAGGGGAAAATGGACAAGATGAACTTCAATGATGCATGTGGTGATTTTGGATAGGATCAAGATCTTAAATTTGGAAATATGTAGCTTGAACTAGTCTCTGATTTAAAAGTAGAAATGTCACCCTAAGAATTAGAAATATATATATATACATACATATGGTGAGATAATAATGTCTGTCTTATGGAAAAAATATTAATAACTTAGAACAGAGTCAGAGGGAGAACAGAGCCTGAAGCCTACAAAATTTTATCCCAGTAAATATAATCTTCGTACCTTTAAATTTCATATTACCACATATGGAATCCATACTATCATAAAAGCCATGTAAAATCTCTTAGTAGTATATTAATTCCCATTAAAATCTACAGAATAAATGTGTCTATGACTACAATAAAATAACATTGCAAAACTCTTAATCCCCAGAAAACCAGATCCATGAATTAATACTTCATTTTCAAAATAATTTGTAGGCCTTCATTGAACATAATGATTTTATTTTCTCAACATATTCAACAATGGACAGACTCTTGTCATATTACACATACACTATTCAAATTCATGTTGACTATAAAGTAACCAAAGTGACAAACTCATTCATTCTGCCATGCTCAGTGTTTGTTAATGAAACTATGATCAACCTTTAGAACACAACATTTTGCATCTGGTACTGGTAATGGTTCTGGATATTCCTATGTTACCCAGAGATGTAAAGTATTGAACAGAGTACTCTATTTGCTAAGTATAATTTACACTTAATGAGAAATCTGATTTAATATCACCACTTTGTTTGTATTCTTAAATGATCAAATATGCGTCAAATATCTCTTCTATTTAAACATTCATGGTGATGGACACAGTGTGAACCTGCCAGGACTGCCATAATGACACTCTAGAACTTATTTCTCATCTTTCTGGAAGCTGCATGTACAAAACTATGGTTCTAGAGATAAGATTTCCTGACATCTCTTTCCTGAGTTTGCAGATGTCCTTCTTGATGTACCTACATTAGTCTGTCTTCTGTGTACAATCCTTCCTGGCGCTCTTTTTATTATATTAGACAGTAGAAGTCAGTCCTATTGAGCAGACTCTATCTTATAACTACATAAAACCCCATTTCCTTCACTATTCATCCTCTCTCCCCACTTTTATTCAGCCTTTCTTCTTCTCTTATTTTAGATAAGCTCTTCATGTGTAAAATATGCTATCTTAAAACTAATGAATATTAGAATTACAGATATATGCCTAGAGGCCTATTGTAATTGTATCTTCAGATTTATGATCTTACTTCATCAGAATTACAACTGGTATCAATGTACCCTCCTCTGTGATTAGAGTTTTAAAATACAAATTTGGTCATTAATTCAGTCCCCTAATTTAGTTCTTAAATCCAGTATTTTTTAAAATAAAAGTTTATTTTTCAATTGTTTTCAACAAGTTTTGTTCAAGTATGTATTTATATTTTTATTATGTACATATATATTTGATTAAACATGCACAAAATGTTTCTATATGATAATCATGCAATAATATAAAATCCAACCATGTTTTATATAAATACATTTATGCCTACCAAATTCACCAAAAATAAAAATATTGAATATGATAAAATTTTAAATGTATGAAATGTTACCAGGATCAAAACGTGTAATTTCTGATAGTACAAGCTTCTCTCCAATAGGGAATGAGAGTAGGTACTAGAGAAGAATTGATGAGAAAAAAATTTAAAACTTACATCATTTTTTAAAGAAATAAATTCAGTATTGAGGGATGGTTGATTATAGACTTCATAATCCAGATTGAATCTAGGTAAAATCTTAGCTTTACTCACTGTGCAGCATGCAACTAGTTAATTCTTAATTAGTACAATTAGAAATTATAACCAAACAAAAAATAACAACAATCTCAAATCTTGAATTGTTGAGTGCATATGGAATTAAATTATACATGCCTGAACAGTATTAAAATCAGAAAATAGAACCCACTGAGTCCCTAAGTATCCAGAATTATTAGCTAGGATTTGAGAAGAAATTTTAAAGTGTGCAGAAAAGGAAACAGACTATAAATATCATGTACTGTCGATGTTTTCATAATATATATTTGGCTCTATATCTCCAAAACTACCATGAAAGTGTTTTTGAGGCTCCCACTCAATTGCTCTTTGCTAAGACATAATCTATCAACCCTAGAGTGACTGATCACCTTACCCTTCCCATGGGTTGATTGCATTTTGGCAGCCCATAAATTTCACTACTTTCAAAAATCTTAAGAGACCATTTGCCATGTTTTTCAGGCTTTAGAGCTGTCGATCACCCATTGAGCCACAAAAATCTACCCTTGCCCTGGAATGTGCAAACCATAGGCTCTCAATCCCCAAAGCAACACAAGAGAAGAGATAGCTCACTGATGAAATAGCATAATCCCTGCCTGGAGAGATTGGTCCATTTTCAGCAAGGAGTTTATCTTAACACTGAGGTAATTTATTACAGGAAGCAATGGCATCGATCATGTTCCCTAAATATATTAGATACTATTACAATTCCTTCAGAAAGAAATCAATGAGTCTTTAGAAAATTTTTGTTTGAGTAACCTTTCACTGTCTCACTTCACATAATAACTTACATATTATTTTTATCAGATTTATAATGAATCCTCAAGCAGATTCACAAAACCACACTATGATTAAAATCAGATTCATAATAATAGTCAGTATAAAATAAAATAAAAATCACCTTTTAAAGAGTGGTTTGAATAGCTCGTGCTCTAGACCTCTTATTAACTTTATATTTAAATGTGCTGATTTAACTATTAGAAATACTGGTTGCATGTCTTCTGCTTCCTGAATAAAAAAGAAAAAATATTATTCTTACAGCTAATATGACTTTGATAAGGTCTTGGGAGTAATTAAATTTCTTAGATAATTATTGGAAGTTAATAGAAAACAATCAGTATCAGATATATTAAGCCTAACATCAATAGTGGCAGATATTCTGCATAGGAGTAAGCGATATTTTACAATTTCACCTAATAATTTAAATTAGTAATGTTTAAGAGTAAAAGGTTCAGCTACTCTAGGCTAAACAAAAATAAAGACTAAGATTCAGATTTTGTACATCCTTCAGTAGAAGACTATATAGATTCAGCTTAATTTTTAGCTGTTTTTAAGAGTTATTCATTTTTATAATTCAGGAATGGAGGAATATCATTTTTACATTTTTACGTGTATGTGATGTATTTCAATCAACCCATTCCCTCTATAACTCTCCCTTCCTCCTCTGCGCTCTTCCTCCTTCCCGTCTCATACTTTTTTTTTTTTATCATTAATCTATTTATTTTTATTGTCAAGGTGATGTACACAGGTGTTACAGTTACATAAGTAAGGTAATAAGTACATTTCTTATCGAACCATAATGTGTTTTATTGTCTTTCATGACATAAAATAACAGCATTTTATGAATAAACTGTTTCTTTCTTAAATGTTCTGATTATCCATGAAAGCAAACCCAAAACTTCCAAAGTGTATGTAATTGGTACACTGCCTCCTAAATATATATTTAAAATTATAGGACTATGCATGTTGTGCATCCATGATAAAGTACTGCAGATTTGGTATCATAATAAATAACTTATTGCCTCACAATTCTTATGGCTCTAAAGTCTAAGTCAGGGCCACAAGAGCCATCAACAGACTTCTTCAAGCGGCATCACAGGATGTGATGCCTTGTCTTTTGTTTAGTGGAATGAATCTATTTATGAAAATGGAACTCTCTGGTCCTAATCAATTTCCATTAGGCCACCATAGGAACAAGGTGACATCAGGGACTAAGTATATATCCCATGATTTCTGGGTGATGTTTCTAAGCCATAGTAGACTCTTTGGAGTCAAGGTAAAATTTATTCCTTTACTCACTTGTTTGCCTGTTTGTTACCAGTCCAGCAGCTTGAACTCAGTGCCTCAACACTGTCCCTGAGCTTTTTTGGTCAAGCTAGCCCTTTGCCCTTTGAGCCACAGCTCCACTTCTATCTTTTTTGGTGGTTAATCAAAGATAAGAGTGTCATGAACTTTCATGCTCCACCTGCCTCTGAACACTGATCCTGAGGTGTCAGTCTCCTGAGTAGCTAGGATTACAGGCATGAGCTACTGGCACAGGGCACCAAGTAATGTTCTTATTGAAGTGCCATATATTCATTATACAATATTAACTGAATCTCAATATATTCATACATCCAACACTTCTCTCAACTATTCCTTCTCTTTATCTGTTCTTTTGAATTTAAATTTTTCTTTTTTATATTAGAATTAAGATTTTTAAAAATATTTTTGATGCAAAGGAGAGAGAAACAGGAAATGACCATTTTGATACTATTTATGAATATGTTACAACAACAAAATAATAAAACAAAATATTTGCTTATTTTGAGACAAGTTGTATTTTGGCTAAATATAGAATAAGACTGAGAATAATTCAGAATTGAGGCAATAGAAAAGGCAGAGTGTGGGAAGGAAGTGTGTTTAACTTGCATAAATATTTTTTTAATTTATTTTTATTGTCAGGTTGATGTACAGAGGAGTTACTTAGTAAGGTAATAAGTATATTCCTTGTCAAACTTGTTACATTCTCCTTCATTTTTCACCCACTCTCCTGCCCTACCAACCCTCCCCCTAAGTTGTTCAGTTAATTTCTATCATATGGTCTTGTGGGTACCACTGTTGCTTTTTTTTTTTTTTTGGAGGGGGGGGGGGACTTGAACTCTGAGCCTGGGTGCTGTCCCTGTACTCTTCAGCTCAAGGCTCTGCCACTTGAGCCACAGTGCCACTTCCAGTTTTCTGAGTGGTTTATTGGAGATAAGAGTCTCACAGGCCTTCCTGCCTCAGCTGGCTTTGAACCACAATCCTCAGACCTCAGCCTCCTGAGTAGCTAGGATTACAGAAGTGAGCCACCAGCACCCAGCTCTGCTGCTACTTTATAATTATGACAGAATATGAAAAACAAACTTGGCTGGGTTAGATAACTATGTCAGAAAACACGAAGAGGCCCAGGCAAAATTCAAAGACAGATGCATTTTGTTTTGATTGTCTTATTACCTGAGCAGAATTGTGAGAAGGAACATAATAAGCATTTATGAATTTGCATACCTTGTGCTAAACTTGAAGCCATGCTGTTTTTGTCTATTTTAAAAAGGAAGAAATTAGAGAAATGAATTAGATGAAGACGAGAAGGAAGGAAGGAAGGAAGGAAGGAAGGAAGGATGGAAAGAAGGAAGGAAGGAAAGAAAGGAGGGAAGGAGGGAGGGAGGGAGGGAGGGAAAGGGTTGAGAGGGAGGAAGGAGGAAAGGAAGGAAGGAGGAGCGATGGAAGGGAAAGAGGGAGGATGGGAGAGAAGAATGGAGAGGGAGGAAGAGAGCAAGGGAGTGAGGAACAAAGAAGGAAAAAGGAGAAAGAAGTAGGTGATATATACAAAGTTCAAAGTAATGATGTAGCATATATAAGAGGGAAGGACTAAAAGAATAATCTGAAAAAGGAGAATGTAGGAGGGAAGGAAGAAGGGGAAAGAAAGGTAGAAAAAAATGAGCCATCTTATGCTAACGTAGTGCGAGCAATCATGTTTGCATTTTGCTTATCTTCCACCACACTTGCATGATAGCTCTCCCACTCTGAGTTTTCTGTTGTTGTTGTTGTTGTTCTTGGTCATGGAGCTTGAACCCAGGACCTGGCACTGCCTCTGAGCTCTATGGCTCAAGGACAGTGCTCTACCATTTTGAGCCGCAGCACCACTTCTGGCTTTCTGGTGGCTAATTGGAGATGAGTATCACTAACATTTCTGCAGGCACTGACTTCAAACCTCCATCTTCAGATCTCAGCCTCTTAAGTGGCTGGGATTACAAACTTGAACCACTGACACCTGACTTGACTGTTTTTGTTTGCTGTTGTTTTGTTTCATTCTCTTCTTTGTTTTTGTTTGTTTTATTTTTTAATCAAAGTAGCTGCAAAATCACCTCAGCTTGCCCTTTTCCCTATAAATCTTATGGGCTTCATGATGGACAATATGTTTTTACAACTAATGTCCCAAAAGAAAAAAAAAAAGAGAAGAGAATGTATTCTTTGGTGGCCTAGTAATGAACTAATAGTTTTATGAAGATGTGACTAATCCAGCTGATAATAAATATGACACATTTGCTTTCTAGAAACTAGGATCACATTAAGACAAATGCTTTTTTGAACTCCTAATATGGAGATGAGTGGTAGTAAAGTTTGCAATGATTATCCCAGCACTGGGTTAAATGCAATCCATATCTATATCTATACCTATATCTATCTAGATGTTATATATATATATATATATATATATGTATATGTATATACACACACAGATAGAGAAGTAGACTAGTATGGTAATGTTCACATTTGATGACAGAAAATATTGTATTTGCTCTATTGACTTTTTAAATTTCAAAACTTTAAAACACTAAGATAACAGATTTTCTAATTGTAGTAGATTTGTTCATATATATATATATATATATATATATATATGATATTAACAGATTCCATACTCCTAAGATAATCTCTATATTGCGTCTTTCAAACTTACCGATATAATCTCAAGCTATAAATCCCTCTGAACAAATCATTAGCTAGGAATTCATTTTCATATTATGGTGGGGTTGTGTAAATTGTAAGGTAGTTTTTATTGTCTATCATCAATTTATCCAATCAAAATAAATAAAAAGTGTAAATATTTCATCCATTAGGTTGAGTGAACAAGAATCAGGGTCTGTTTTATACTCCATGTATTACATCAGCTATTAAAAACTTGTGTTGAGAATATACTGATTTCTATCCAGTTTCTTTCCAGTCTAGCTTCACAATACTGGGAAATTCAGGTTTTAAAGGAAGTATTTACTTTAAATTCAATAGTCTGCACTATAGAGTGTCATAACATAATTACCTAAAGTACACCTGACCATGGAAACCCATCTTACAGCAAGCCTCTGTCCTAAATTATACTGCTTAGATGCCTTTATTTTAACATCCTGGGGATAAAGACTTTTTTTTGGTACCCAAAGAGGTGATCTGATAAGGATGTTCTTCAAAATCCTTGCATCATGCTGAGCAAATCTTAGGGAGGCGTGTTGTTTGTCAATCCTGATACTTCTTTCATTTTTTAAGGCAATTAATCCCCTGCAGAGATTCTGGGTTTTGTGGGGAAATTTTACATTTTCAGTGGCTTCTATGATAGCATCATCCAGGTTTTATTTAAGTGGAATTCAAATCAACAATTAAATCATCTAATCATACCACTTCCACTTATTACTCTTGATAATTAATACAGAAGGCTTTTTCATCTTCATTTTTTATCATTGATTCTTCATTCTTTAAATGAAGACAGCAAGATTTTCAAAGCCAGCAAGATTTAACACATGTTAACTAAATAACATTTTTTAAACATCAGAACATCTTTACTAAGGAATTTAAAAAACAAATGCACTAACATTAAGGTATACACAAAGAAGATTCATTGGTAAAAGTAAAAAAAAAAAAATAGAAGTAAACTAGGATATAGTAACTGCAGCTAACTTCCAGATATCAAAAGATTAAGGTTATACTTGCTTCATCAAGATTATGTACTCATTAATATCGCCCTTATTCAGTGGAGAGTCACAGATTATAGTCAATGAAAAAATAATGAGGGCTTAGGTGTGTCTCAAATAGAGAAATTTGTGCCTTTCCCCCAACCTCAAGGCCCTGAGTTCCAACACCAATAAAGCTGAAACATAAAGAAATAGTTAAAGGGGAAAAAAGAAGAGAGAGAGAGACAGAGACAGAGAGAGACAGAGAAAGAGACACAGAAACAGGAAGGAAGGAAGGAAGGAAGGAAGGAAGGAAGGAAGGAAGGAAGGAAGGAAGGAAGAAAGGAAGGAAGGAAGGAAGGAAGGAAGGAAGGAAGGAAGGAAGGAAAGAAGGAAGGAAGGAAGGAAGGAGGGAGGAAGAGAGGGAGGGAAGAAGAGAGGGAGGGAAGGAGAGAGGGAGGAAGGAAGGAAGGAATAATTAAAATGAAGACAAAGAAATGACATGGATTACCTAATTCAAAAAGTATTCATGGAAAAATATAGATATACAGGACACTTATGATGGGATACTGAGGAATTAAGACCAAAGTGTGTATGGAGTGTGTGTGTGTGGAGTGGTGGGTGGGTGTTTGTGTATTCAGCATAAATGAAATATCCCAAATATTCTTGGAAATAGGGAAGAGAAAAGAGAAGAGGAATAGTAACATATTACAAGTGGGTAAATTCTGCATATGTATAGATATAGCCTAACATAACTTCTCATTTTTAAATAAAAATTCAAATATAAAAATTAATGTACATTTAAGAAGACATATATCATGACTGTGAATATTTAGTGAAGAGAAATCTGTCAAACTCCAACTTTCTATATTGAAATATTGAATATATAGTTATTCAAAATTATATGTCGTAAATATTATTTCATATTTATTAAATAAGTTTTTATTAGTAAATGTAGTTTTTTTCCCTAACTGCTATTAAATGTCTGGAAATAGTAATTCAGGCAACCGAATAAAACAAATTTTATGGAACAAATTTCTCTAGGAATTGCATATATGTACATAAAATTAGTTCATTGGTACACTGAAGGAAAATTTCATCTGAAATATGCATTTTTTTCAAGCTAGTGAGAGCATATCTGTAATATAATAGCTAACAAATGGGTAGCTCTTTGCAAATATTTGCTCAGTGCTAAGCACTTGGAAATTTTGGCATGGTGATTTCATAAAATTCAAGCTGCTATTTATGATTGTTTGAATTATGCAGTGCAATGGATGGCAGCAATTAACCAAGAAAATATGAAGTGAATTATCCAAATAATTAAATCATAGGGTAAGCTGTAATTACATATTGAAAATCCACTCGCAACATTTAATAATTCAGCAAAACTGCTTTATTTTATGTCATGGAAAGCACTCTAACATTCTGGATAGGAAGCTGAACTACTAATCAGGAAACTTAGATTTTTCTCTCTACAACAGAATTAACCCACTCGGTAATGAAGTTCTTTACAGATACTTTGAATTTAACACAGGAGAAGAATTCATAAGTGCTTTGGACCTTTTCAGCCCAAAATAATCTTAGAAGTTGTGCCAGTTGTAGAAACAAACTACCCCAGAATTGAGTTGGCTTTAATCAATATGTCCTGCAATATCTGCCCTCATGTTTCTTTTCATGGAGACCATGATTTGGAGACCATCACTTGTTCAGCCAAAGATTTGGCTTTTAGAAAACATTGGCTACAGTACATAAGTCAACAAATGCAAAGAATACTCAGAATATTCATCTTAAGACTCGAGACTGCTGAGTTACAATAAGTCCCCAGATTGCTGATTTTTGTTGTTGTTGTTGTTGTATTTTCTTTTTCGGTCCCAGGGCTTGAATTCTAGGTCTAGATGCAGTCCCTGAGATCCTTTTTCTCAAGCCTTACTCTCTAACACTTCACTTGAATCACAGTTCCACTTCTGGATTTACTGTGAATAATTTCCTGCCAAGGCTAGCTTTCGATTTGAGATCCTCAGATCTCAGCTTCCTGAGTAGCTAGGATTACAATTGCAAGTCACCAGTGCCTGGCTAAGAGACAGCCACATATTATCTGAATAAGTACTATACGATAAGGAAATGAAAACAAAATGTACTTTCAGGCCTTTCGTTTTCTCTTTTAAACCTGAGTTACCATTTCTGTATTGTAAACTTAGCCTCTGTCACTTGCTGTGTTCACTGGGGCCAGTTATGTATTGAAGAGTTAGTGTTGCCATCTATAAAATTGGAATACGGCATGCCAGAATGACTAGATAAATAATGCCCTTTATCTCAGTGTTCACCAGACATGCTTAATATCAGAAATCATTACTATTTTGATGAATGTGTTTTTTTTATGAAGGAAAAATGTAAGAGATGAGAGATGCACAGTGTGGATACATTAATTCACATTCTGTCCATCATATCCCCTAAGAGATTGCTTTTCCAAGTCGAATGCATCCCTGGAGTTTCTAGTTTTTGTTCTCTTCCCCCTCCCCCCCCCAGGGAACTGATGCATTTCCATTTGCTTGAATTTTGTATTTTTACAAATATTCATGTGTAAACTCATAGAATCTGGTAGGTGGACACTTGCTCAGGCTTTATGATTTTTTTTCAAGTGAGACCAAATGGCTTATCTTTGTTTTACAGAGAAGCATATAGTGCACAGAGTGTTGACTAGTACAGAGAAAATGGTCAGCTCTGCTTGGGAAGATTAACACTCTGCTGAAAAATAAACCCTTTGTCTCACTACGGACCACAGAGAACACAGGCCTAGAATGCCACCTTCTTTCTGCTGCCTCTGCTGTCACTTTGTGGCCTGCCCGAAAGGCACTGCCACTCACTCTCTTACTGTCAGACACTACTCTGGTCTCTGGAGCTGCACTGCAGAAGCACTGATAATGTTCAGTAATCCCAAAGGGAAGGTTGGGGGTGTTCCACAGCACCCTTCTGTCAGTCTTGTAGGAAAACCTACCTGACAAGTCCCTATAATTTGCATACACTCAATAAAAAGAAAGACAGAGAGAGAGAGAGACAGAGACAGAGACAGATGGAGAACTCAAAATGCATTTACATATTCTCTATACTTTTGAAATTTAAAAATGATTGAGATAACATCACTAACTTTTTTAAAGTAAGTTTTTTATTGTGAAAGTACTGTACAGAGGGGTTACAATTACATGAGCAAGGTAATGAGTGCATTTCTTATCGAGCATTATTGCCTCTTCCTTTGTTTTTCCCTACTATCCCTTCCCCACCATCTCCACAACTACATTTTCCCCGCTGCCCCCCACTCACCCACCCCTGTCTAAATTTTAAAGTTTGTTTCTTGTACATCTCATTGTCACAATGGGTTGACTTGTATCTCTATTTAAACAATTTGTTTTTTTCCCTTCCTCTCCCCAAATTATACCAATATCAAATACAGTGAAAACAGGGGTTATATGGTGGAGGAGGGACATACAAAGGAACAAAAAATCACGTGGTAGCTTATAAATACGTTAGAAACAATAGCAAGAAAAAATATATACTTGTGTCCTTATCTTGGAGTTCATTTCGTTTAGCAGCATCTTATTTGAACTTTTCTACTTGCCTCAGACATATAGTTGGACAAATGGGATTGCATGAAGTTGCAGAGCTTCTGCATGGCAAAGGACATAGCTAGCAAGATCAATAGAAAGCCCACGGATTGGGAGAGATCTTCACTAGCCATACAACGGACAAGGGTAAAATATACCTGGAACTCAAAAAATTAAATACCCTAACAACAAATCTTTGCTAAGACTTTTGGAAGGACGTAAGGCATCCTCTATCTTTGCTCCATAGGAGCACCTTAGACAATGTGTTTTATGCACTACAGGCTCTAGAACTTCTTGGTAACACTATTAAAATAAACATGTACCACAGGTGATTTAGATTTCAAGTTACTGACAGCTTGCTTGGAACTCCCATTTACTCGTCACAGTTACCTGAAAGCTCTAGCGATTTCACATTTATTCACTGGACTTGAGTGATTTCTTTTTTGACCTTAGAGGCATGCCATCGTCTAAGATGTTTAGCTAATGCGAGATTGCTCTAGCCTGTGGCTCTGCCTAAGGATAAATGTGTGCCATCCTGGCAAACATGAAGAAGAAATTTGTAGCAGTAAGAACTCGACAGTCTAATTAATTATTTACAGATTTTGAGGGGAGGAAAAAAGGAAGTCTAGAGTCCCAGTCTTCCAATTTGTAGTGCATTTAAACAGTCAATCAGGAATATATATATATATACACATATATACATATATATATATATATATATATATATATATATATGGCAGACTATCCTGCTTTTCTGAAATATGTGAAATAGCATTTGAAGGACAAATTAATTTAGAAATAACCTAGGATCTTAAAGATAACTTTAAGGCTGAAGGTTACAAAAAGACAAATGCTTCTGGAATTGCAATGCATTTTTCCTCTTTTGTCTTTATTTTTGTCTCTTGAATGTCTGTGGAGCTTCACTTTCTTGTTTCCTAAATTGCCTTCATGTATTAGAAGTCTTCAGCTGAGCATATAATTAAAGAGTCCAAATGTGAGCACAGAGGAGAAAAGGTGTCTAATAAAGTAAGTGGCAAATGTGAATTTATTAAAAGTAGGTCACGTTATACATTGTAATAGCCTCCTTTGGCATATCTCCTAAGTTGAGAGATAAAAGTAATGAAAGCATACTGCCTTCTCAAGGTTGAGAAAGGCATTTGCTACAGAACAACCTAATAGATATCCATGAGTTAATTGGATAAATACCTGAACAAAAACATGTTCATATAAAGTCAAGTAAGCGTAATCAATAAATATGTGTCCCCTAAGTGGAGAATGGTAGAAGATATATCAAGGGGTCAGTATTAGCACTTGTTAAGTATTTTGTTAATGATGTGCTCACATCTGTGGAATACATTTTCTGATACCAGAATCAAATTACCAGAAAACACACAGAAGGGCAGAGTAACCTGCTGAGTTAACAATAGTGGGATGAAAATCATAATGAATACAAATTAATGATATGAAAGAGAATACACAGAAGGCAAAATATAACAGGAAAACCAAATCTGTAAAATACTAAATTGTAGATATCCACAATACAGACAGATATGGGCAGCCAATTGCAACTATTCTTAAATATAATTGCATGCATAAATGGAGTAACGAGGGCTACAGATAGCCACAAATAATCAACTAACTTAATAACTACTACAAATAATTAGCTATCAAGAAATAGCAGTTAGTTATCTATTAATAACCAACAGATAAACTTAAGATTACTGCTCCATTAATAAGTGGCTACAATCAAGAAATCTAATAACAACAGATGCTGGATGTGGCTAAAAGGGAATACTACTACACTGTTTGTAGGAGTGTAAACTTGTTCAACTGCACATAGAGCTCCCCTATGACTAAGAAACCCCAATTCTGGTAATTTACCCAAATGATCATAAACAAGGCTATCCTAATGCTACCAGCACAACTATATTTATCGTTGCATTATTACCATAGCTACGATATGAAACCAACCCAAATGCCCCTCAGTAGATGAATGGATCAAGAAAATGTGACACACACACACACACACACACACACACACACACACACACACACACTAGAATTCTATGCTTCCATGAGAAAAAAATTACACCACCCCATTTGTTAGGAAATGGAAAGACTTAGAAAAAATCATATTAAGTGAAGTAAGCCAGATCCAAAGAAATATAGGTCCCATGGTTTCCCTCATTTGCAATAATTAGTATATGTCTAGGATAATTTTATCAGATGAGCAGAAAAGCTATGTACATATGGCCATATAAGATGATGCTAAGTGAAATGAACCCTAAGATAAGGACACTGTATTCTTTTTCTTTTTTGCTATTGTTTTTAATGTACTTAAAATGTACTATGTGATTTTTTTTGTTTCTTTTTTATGTTCTTCCCCACAGTATAACCCGTTTTCACTGTATTTCATTCGGGTACCCTGCATCTTGTATATACATTTTTCTAATTTGGGGAAGGGAAGGGAAATAACAAATTTGCTTAAATAAGGAAAAAAGCTTTCTAATCGTAACAATGAGATGTACAAGACACTATGTTGAAAATGAGCTTTACAACTTGGGTGGGGTGGGACGGAGGAGTTGGGGAGTTGGGGATGGAAGGGATGATAGAGGAAAATAAAAAGAGGAGATAACAATGCTCAGTAGGAAATGTACTCATTACTTTACTCATGTAACTGTAACTGTAACCCCTCGGTACAATATTTTTACAATAACATATATCTATATATTTATTTAAAAATTATCGTATAAACTGGGTGTCATTGGCTCATACCTGTAATCCTACTTACTCAGGAGGCTGAGATTGAGAATCACAATTCGAAGTCAGTGGGGAAAGAATTGTCCTGGTGAGACTCTTACCACCAATAAACTACTCAAAAAAGCCAGACGTGATGCTTCTGTTGTAAAGCTCTAGCCTTGAGCACAAAGAGGCTCAGGGGCAATGTCCAGGCCCTCAATTCAAGCCCCAGTACAGGCATGTGCGGGCGCGCGCGCACACACACACACACACACACACACACACACACACACACACACACACACACACACACCTGTTGTATATAAGACAAAATTAAGAAAAGTAAAAAGGGAAATATTAAAGGAGTGACATTGACCAGGTTGCATTGTATTCATAAACTGATTTGTAAAATGGAACCAACTACTTAAAGATAATCAACTACTTAAAGTAAATAGCCTGGTGCCAGTGACTCATGCCTTTAATCCTAGCCAATCAGGAAGCTGAGATCTGAGGATGGTGGTTCACAGGCAGCCCCAGCAAGAAAGTCCGCAGGGCTCTTATTTCAAATAAACCACTAGAAAACCAGAAGTGGCACTGTGGCTCAAATGGTAGAGCACTATCCTTGAGCTGAAGAGCTCAGTGACAGTGTCCAGTCCCAGTAGTTCAAGCCCCAAGATAATTAAAAAATAAAAATTAGAAGTATAAGGCTGGATCTTTAGCATTCTATGTTATTTACAAGGTACTTAGATGATTTTGATACAAGGTCAAGTTTCAGGATCTCAAATGAACTTTTTATTTATTTTTAATGTCATGGTGTGGAGGTAAATTAGATCATCTAATATCCACTGAATTTTTATTTCATATTTTCAAAAGTTATATGGATGTTCAAAACAGCTAATTGTGTTGCTATAATCACAAATACTTTCTTAGAAAACACCTTTATATAACTACTTAAATATAATAAGAAAATCAAACAATAGGAAAGCAATTAGAACATTAAATAATACATTAATAAAGGATATCTGATGTATATTGCTGGGATTTCACCAATTTTATCTTCAACAGGTGCATCATACAATGTTATTCACACAGCTGTTTTAATCAGGAAAACTTCAGAATACTTGTTCCGAGTGAAAAGGAAAAGGAAAGCTCCAGTATGGATGGGAATTAGCACCCAGTATGCTAAATACATAGTAAATTCATTTGCTGATTATGCTTTAAAATTAATACTATCTGTACTCGAAGATGCTCTCAGACTCCATAACTTTATAACTGAGAACATGAAGGCCACCACCATTGGATGATGAAAGCTTAACTAGGTTTGAAAGAACTCTTTATGTATTACTTACATAATCAGGGTTGCATATGTATGTACAGGATATGAAGCTGTCATATATTGTTAAATATGCATGTAAATAAAAGGGTAAATACAAATTTCTCATTTAATTTGCTTTAAGTTGATATTTTTCTGGTGGTATATTATTCAATTTAAAATTTGGTGATCTATTGAAAAAATTCTAAGTATGCCAATATTTCCATGATTTTACAAGTACAGTAAAATATAGTGAAGGCAAGTAATTTTAATTATGCCAATTGAATTAATGTCTCATCTACCATAAAGTTACTTATAGATACTTCTACTATATTTAGTATGGGTGAATGTGGTCTTAGAAAATCTAGTTATTTGATGCTTTCTATCGCAATAAAAAGACATCAGTGTTTTCGCTGACATTTTTTAGGTTGGTAATAGTTTTCCCATGACATTTATACATTATTGTTGTTGTTTAAAATGTTAGCATAGATTATGACAATAAAAGTAAGATGAGTATGTAGGATAATTGTTTTTAAACTGACTGAACATAAACTTACTTTTTGCCATCTACAGTAGTTATGCTGAGAAATGATACACATGAATGCAAGAAGGAAATTTGGTGTTTTTTTACTTATCTCAAAGTCTCTCTTACTCTTTCAAATGTTCAGTGGGTGTTCTAAAAGTAAAAGTACTAAACTCTATTAAAAAGAATTCATTTAAAGTTTAATAAAGTAGTAGTCGATTTATAATATTAGGATCTTATTCTAAGAGATACTTATCTCTATAGTTATATCCAAGACATTTCACATTTATTATTTGTTCTATTATATATGTTTATGTATTTGAAGATACAGGTAAACATTTATAAATATGTATTCATACACAGATATGTACATGTGCATATTGTTTATAAGTTAACTTATAAATTTCATTTCAGAAACTAGAAACAGTATTTCAGTATATTTTACTAAAACCCAGAATAAGTTATAAAATGTAAGACATACTCATTCTTCATATGCATTCTAGACATTTCATATTCTTATATTATGAGTTTATATTATATGTTTCAGAATATGTAAAAAAATCTGGTATAGCATTTTAATTGTTCATAGATTTATCTTCACAATCCTAGTAATAAAAATCTCTTAAAGTAATTTAAAAGAAATATGAAACGTGGATAAGTAATGTCATTTCATAGAACCTACAGAGAAAGAAGTCATTATTTAAATCTTGAAATTTTATCTCACAACATCACTTTAATGTTTGTAAGCTCAGTTGAAAGAGCACACCAATTGCTTAAGGTCAATAAAGAAATAATGTATTTCCCAATTCAAGTTTTCTAAATAACTTTGTATTCTTCCATTAAGATCAACGGTACAGGAAATCATTTACTGATCATTTTACAATGCACATAATGTCCTGTGCATGCTTAGGCAAGTGGGTGGTGATTTACAAATCAGGACAGGCATCAAAATTACTGAACTTAGAAAATAATTCACAGTGTCAATGTGAATAAATTTTTAGATTTTGACAATGTATTTAGTTCAATAAAATAAGGTTCTTTATTCATGAACAATTTTGAAAGGTATTCAAGCAGGACTCCTAAACCATTTATTCTGAATTATTGGCTTTATTATTTTAATACCATTTTCATGTCACTTTGTAGTAACCTTGTGATTGCAACATGAACACAAGAAAAAAAGATCAGTAAAGGACAGGATGGAGAGTTATAAAACAACAAGAATATTTCTTTTCCTCTTAAAAAAAATTAGGAGCAGGAATTACATTCTGATTTGTTCATTACTCAAGGTTCCCTATACAATGAAATGATAAATAAAAACAAATAAAACCACAATTTTAGGTTAAAGCGTACATATATATGTATGTTTGTCAATACAGCTATACTATTGGCAATTTATATTTTCAGGTTTTAGCTAATATGAAAGTAATAGATATAGCCAACCAGTCAGCATATTAAAAACATTCTGGAAATCATTTGAGCATATACTATCTTTTTTTCTTTTTTTTGTACTTAGTTTCTATACAATGAATTATAACATTGATGTGCAAAGTACTGACATTGTATTGAGCACTACAAGCAATCTAGTGATGATTTCAAGTACATAGATAGCGGTTTTCAAGAGTTGAATACAAATTCACATCCTCTATAAGGATTCTGGACAGCCACAGATTTTGGTGAGCTGGTGGAACATTCTGGAACTAGCTATAGCTAAATAAAAAACACACCTAGTTCTAGTGAATTTGAGAATCTAGAATAGACATATCAGAGAATTAAAGAGTTACAATTAATAATTATTGAAATTACTTTCATATTCCAAAATTACAAAGACATTTAAGCTGATGGGTATATACTCTTAATTTTACTTCCTTAAATTTGCTTTCCTATTTGAAGCAGGAATTTCAAAACAAAAAAATTAGCTTTCTAAGTGTAAAACCTAATTTGTAGTTCTTTGTAAGAATCCATTAGAAAATTACTTATTTATTGCTTTAACAAATGAAATGCAAAAGCTAACATCAGAGTTTTCATGCAAAATAAAAAAGTCTACAACTAAA
Source organism: Dipodomys spectabilis (assembly GCF_019054845.1). Classification (NCBI taxonomy): domain Eukaryota; kingdom Metazoa; phylum Chordata; class Mammalia; order Rodentia; family Heteromyidae; genus Dipodomys; species Dipodomys spectabilis. The sequence goes on from NW_024870709.1 coordinate 17,236,969, forward strand.
GCATATGTGTTGTAAGAACAGTTTTGTACTTCTGTGGTAAAGGTATTGGTACACAATTATTCACTTGGTAGTAGAACTATCACCCCTCATTATTTAAAAATAAATTCACTATTATACAAGTATACATCCTGCTACTTTCGTGGATTTGAAGAGTCTTTAATACATTAGCAATCACATTTCCCATCCTGCATTCTTGTGCTAGGACATCAAGATTTACTCCTCTAAAGAAGATATTTCTTTGGTGCTATGATGGCTGTGGTTAGTGTGACTCAACATTATTATTACTATTATTATTATTATTATTATTATTATTGTCCGTCGTCAGGCTTGAAATCTGGGCTTGGGCTCTGTCCTTCAGCTCTTCAGCTCAAGGCAAGCACTCTACCACTTGAGCCTTAGCACCACTTCCAGTTTTCTGAGTGGTTTATTGGAGATAAGAGTCTCACGGCCTTGCCTGCCCAGGCTGACTTTGAATCATGATCTTCAGATCTCAGCCTCCTGAGTAGCTAGGATTACAGGTGTGAGCCACTGGTGCCCAGCAATGCTAGCCTTTAGGTAAAGTACTTGTATAATAACAACAAAAAATAGCAGAGAGACATTTTTTCAGCTATTTCTCTTTATATTCATTTGTCTTTTAACTACTCCTAATTATCCTTTTAAAGTAGAGACCACAAATACTTCCCTTTGTGTATGTTTGTGTGTGTTTGCACTTGTGCAAGTATGTGAAAGAGAGGAAACTAGAGAGAAAGGAAGGCAACATTACTAATTTACACTAATTTTGAGCACATTTTATGATTTGGTAAAAACTGAGTAAGATAAACACTTTGGAGAAATACTAAGACTGTTGTTGATCTGTGATATAAAATCTAGTATTAATTTTCTTTGCATAGTAACTCTCACAATATCAAATAGCTTAACAAATGTTAAACTTGTTTAATAATGTTTAACAAATAGTGAACAAAATGTTTAACAAATAGTACACAAAATGTTTTAAAAATAGTTGAACAAACTTTCACTTTTTATGCTTCATAAAGGATACAATAAGGGGGCTGGGAAGGTGGCTCAGTAGTAGAACGCTTGCCTAACATACATGAGGCCCTGGGTTTGATTCCTCAGTAACACATAAGCAGAAAAAGCCAGAAGTGGTGTTGTGGCTCAAGTGGTAGAGCACTCGCCTTGAGCTGAAGAGCTGAGGGTCAGCGCCCAGGCCCAGAGTTCAGGCTTCATGACCTACAAAACAAAACAAATACAAAAATAAAAACAAAACAAAAACAAAAGAATATAATGAGTTAATTATGAATCCTCCAAAATAAAATCTACAGCTCAGATCTGCTTATCATTTATCTAAAGTAGCATGTTTAGAATATCTTTCATGCAAATGTATGAATATTTGTACATTATAATCTAGCAGCTATAGGTAAAAATAACTTGAGTTTTATAACCCAATTTTAGAATCTACTCTTGTCTTCAGTTTGGAGAAGTGTTGACTGAAAAGTTATCCCAATATTTAGTATGTAAGAGCTCCCTTGAAGGGTGCAGATGGCATCTTAACCTTATCCATATGTTTAAGGCATCGCCTTCATTTGGAAGTCTTACAGGCACCAAAACAATCCTGGAGAGAAGTGGTCTTTAAATTTTAATATGATCAAAATAAACCAAATCTCTTGTGCATAAAACCTTTCCAAAAGTGGATTTTCTTCAACAGACGGCAAGCCAAACCCATTTATAAAGGCCAAGAAAAAGACTGACAAGTTTGCATTTAATCATATGAGAGTTAGATTGAATTATCTCTGTTTTGGCTTTGATTTTTTTGTTGATTACATACACTTTCTAGACTACTTTTAGACACCTTTTTAATATTTTGATTCTATTTTCTAAGACCCTTCAATGTTACTCTTTACATATTTATCTGGTATATCATACACTATATAATTATGAACAGATCCACAGTGAATACATTTCAGCATATGTACATATATATATATGCACTTGTACTCGGATGTTTTACCTATATATTTTATTTAACTAAGTGCATTAATATTTTGTGTTTAAAATATAAATGTAATTAATCTCTTTGATTTTGTTTTTATATATGAAAAATATCTTTACTACAATTGGTAAACAGAGGTAATGTGTTTCTTTTGTAATTTTACAATCATAATTCTTTTACTATATTTTTAAGTTTTGATATAAGCAGAATATAGTCAGAATTGTATGCTTCCATGAGTGTGTTGTAACAAACTAAAGCCACAGTTTGAAATATTGAAAGGCTGAAATATTGTAAAGACTTACATAATAAGGACACTTTTAGCTGAGCCTCTTGTCTTTCGAGGAGAGCATTAAACATTCAGAAGATTCATGTAACTTTTCAACAAACCTATTTTATTGCCTAAACTAGAATTTTCAAGTGACAAGTCAAACTTCTCTAGATTTTGAAAACAAATGGAATTTTGATGGAATCACAGAGGGGTTAACTCTTTTGATTACTTGCTTTTTGATTGATATTAATTTACATATGCTCACAGATTACATAGGACCACAGAGAAATCGTGCACAAACAACTTTTAATAAGTCTCCCTGAAGAAATTAATATCATCAGGTCTACAATGATAGCAAAACTGCCTTGGAAAGGAAAGAGCTTTGTGAGATGCATGTAATTGTGTAATAGTTCCAGTTTAGAGAATTAACACACTCTGCTCCAACTTCTGAATGCATAAAAATTATTGTTTATGGAATAGAAAACGTAGATGGATTATAAGGGGGAACTGTGCCTGGGAATGCCTTCACTCTTTCCGCAAAATATTCCTGCATGCCTGGGGTTGTTTTCAGAGCTAAGCTGCAGAACTCTGAGGAGATTATAGTTTTATCAACAGACTGATTCTGCACCAGCAGCAGGTGCGCTGGCTAGATGGCCTTGTAAGGCCACTGATGCCACAGTGCCCAAGTTTCTGGCTGGCATCATCTTGTGTTAACACCGTTATTGATGGCAGTACAAGCAAGAAAGAATTGCCAAGGAATGAGCTGAACTACTAGATGTTGCTTTAAAAAACATAGAGAAAAGAAAGAATGAATGGAAAGAAAAAAAAACATTCAACACTTGGCTTATGTCTTATATTCCTACTGCCAACTACATCCAAAATGCAGCCTTCAGGGTTGGCGTAGCTGGAGAGGCAGACATGCTGCTTGGAGGATGTTGGAAGGACTGAAAAGTCAAAGCTGAAACTGAAAGCAAAGGTTGTCAAGTCTTAGGCTGAACTGTGCAGCCGCGGAATGTAGGCCTTTCTATTCTTCACAACAATACATACTTTTACTCCTATTTTTTCGTCAAAGACCTGTGTTCTCAACTGGCAGCCATCAGATGACTGTGATTTCAGTATTCATCTATACTACAGTTAAAAGGGACAGGGTTATTATTATATCTTTATAGTAAAATAACTTTGACTCACATAGAATATAGTATGGCAGTTACTTGTGCACAATCATATACATCAAACATAAATGTCTCGCCATATTTTCTTCAGATCAATTTAAATGCAATAAGTTTACTGATATTCTTTCCATACATATCTTAGTTTTTATTTCCCAGATATCGGCTCATGTTTACATGAAATATTTAGGTCAAAGTTTATATTACTATTTTTATTGTTGTATGACAATTGTCTTGAACAATAGCTGTTACATAGATGATTCCCAAAAAAAGAGAATACAATTTTTTAATGAATGATTTTTGAATGATTAGCAGGAATACAATGATCAATTCTACTTTTTTATGTTGTTGTTGTTGGTCGTGGGGCCTGAACTCTGGGCCTGCGTGCTGTACCTCAGCTCTTCAGCTCATTGCTAGGGTTCTACCACTTGAGCCACAACACCACTTCCCACTTTTTCTGCTTATGTGGTACTGAGGAATTGAACCCAGAGCCTCATGCATACAAGGCAAGCACTCTACCACTGTGCTACCTTTCCAGCCTCCAGTTTTACTTTTTCAATCTGCATTGTTTTATATTTATTCATATTCAAATAGAGCTGCCATATACTCATAGGAGACTATATAATAGGTTATTTAATCATGAGAATATCATTATAGGATGGTTCATTTTCCAGTAGTATTTAATTAACAATGCCAATATCAATATTTGACTTTACCTTTAAGATGTAGTAGCATTTTAGTGCTTGAATAGAGGATTGTTTAGATGTCTTAGAATAAGGAATACTACCTTATTTTATTATTACCATCAATATCATCACCTAATTATTTGTTTGTTAAGAAAGTGCCATTTATTAAAAATGAATTCATTGCAAATACATCTTTTGCCTTTCAAGAGAATACGCACATTTATGATACAATTCTCTATAGCAATAGAAACTTAACACACATACATGCACACACTTTAGATGTTCATAACAGAGTTTTTTAAGTGTCTTTATGTAACTGTACTTATCTAGCACTAAATGATATAGCTATGAAGAAACAACTGTTCTTTCATAAAATAAAATATGCACTAAAATATAGATTATCTTCTTTGGGCCAACCAGTGGGTTGAATGCTAAAATTATAAGGGTAAATATCAGAGTAATCTACTGTATTATTGTTAGATAAGCTTAACTGAGGGTTTATATAACTTAACTGTACATGAAATACTGAATATTTCTGCGGTATATTTATCTCTGTGTTGAAATGTAGACAGGAAACATTTCAGTTAATAAAAGTAGGAGATAGACAATAAAGAGAAAAATGTTGAGATGACAGTGGTAAGGAAAAAAACTGAAGGCAGTTTTAGATGATATGGGACAAATTGATTCAGAAAAGTTGCCTGTTTGATTATTGAGTGGAGTAGTATTTATAAGGTGTGGGATTACATATTGAAGATTGTTTGGGAAAGAACACATAATCAAAAACATCAAACTCAAAGTCATATTGTGAATCTTTTCATGATTGGTACCCAGAAAATTAGAATAGTGGTACCAACTACCAATGAGAAGACATATCTAAAGCATTTAGGATAACACACATTGTGTTCACTGTCCATTAATTTCTTAGGTAAGTACACTTTAAACAGGCATGATGAGTTGAAATATACACATGGTCAACTTTCCCTTCCATTTAATCTTTTGTAGTTCCAGAGACTAAAGCGGGGTCAGATTTTTTTTAGAAAGTAAATAAAATGCTGTTATGAATTCTTGCTGGTAGGCTGTATTATGTTTCCCAAAGTCCACTTACATAATTCATTTTACAGGTTTGTCCCAGTATTAATATGCCAGAGTCTCATTTTTCTTTATCTGCTGTACATCAATAAAACATTTCTATGTTAATTGAATTTATTTCAGAAAAGTTACTAAATGGCAAAATGATTTTTCCATTTTCTAATCAGTTTCCTTGTGATAAGGTCATATCATGTATGTTTTCTTTATTTTTCCACCTCATGGAAATGATAAGTTAATATTTGCAATGAAAAATATGTCTCATTTTATTAGAAAACTATTATACATTTTCAAACTGTACTCAAATGTAAAATTCACCTACCACCTGGACCTATTAAATTGCTAAAACTATTTTGCGTAAAAGAGAAATAGTCATATTAAAACTATTTAAGCTTTGGCAATTATAACAGAATACTTGAAGTAAAAACTGCCTGCAGTAATATTGATTTTAATGATCTAAGTGAATACATTAAAGTGAGAAAATAATAGGGTATTGCTTACCTACCTACCTATACAACATTCTGGTTGATATATGACCTAGACAAATGATTTTATAGATTACAAGAACAAGCATCTTGGATAATGGAAGTGATTTAATTAAACCCTGAAACAAAAAACTAACATTAATTAATATGACTCAACTATACGTGGAAAATATAAATAAAAATTTTGAGTTTCACATCAAAATATATGCGATTATTTATTTTATAGATAACCTATGTAATATATTTTTGTGAGTGAGCCAGAGCAGAGCTTTGAAAGGTTACATCTAATGGTAACTAAATCAGGCAGGATGAATATTTAAAGTAAATCACCACAATGTTTTTAAAGCCAAAACATTGCCATAGAACATTGCCATGCCTTTGCTCAATGTCAAAATACAAAAATACACATCCAAAGTTATGTATAGTAAGTATCTTTGAGTCGAAGAAAATAGTTTTCTTTCAACTTAGACATGCAAGCAAAGTAGTAGCATAAAAGAAAATTAAAATTATATGTTAGAAGAAATAACTATTTTTACCTCTCTTGATGCTTCATCTGTGTAGGCAAGAATGGCTGAACCCAAGCCCAGATATCCACAAGATCACTAGAAAAGATGGATGATTATTTGCATTTCCCTAGGAAACAAAAGCCACTAGAATTCCAAGAGTTACTCTCTCTCTGCTTATTTATGGATCAACAGGAGGCAAAAGTAATAAATAAAACCCAGTACCTACATGGAATTATATAGGGTATTTCAGATCTGTATATTTATTGGCAGAAAATCAAGCAAGTATCTAGAATCTTCTCTATGATTCATCCTTTCAGAAGGACTGCCATGCATTGTAATTGCAACAGCTCTATCTAGATAAGTCAGGGACTCTCAGCAAACAGGACCTTCAGATTTCCAAAAACAGGCATGCTACTCTCACAGAATTTAGGATTGATTGAATCACATCTCCCATGGATGAATGAAGTCTTTAATAGAACTAACAATATTTTAACAGTGCTCTCTTCTGAATATATTTAGACATACTATTTTTTGATTGTTGTTAATTTTTCAAATGAATATGTAGATAATTTAGTGATTGTCTATGTCTGTTTTTGCTATTCACATCACTTACCATGCATCTGCAGACTTAAGAGAGTTGAATTTCACATGTAAATAATTAAAGATGCATAAAGAATTGTCTGTCCTCTCATTGGTAGTTTTAAAACTCTCACATAATTTTCATAATGAAATTATATCATGTAAGGCATTTGAAGTATATGATTCTTAAGCATTAGGCACAATCACATTGTTATGCAATAAATTCTCTCTAAAAGAGATTATAATCGTCATAACTGCAAAAGTCCTAGAAATAAGCTATGCCAGGTAGGCTAATAATCTCACATGGACGCTTCTATGTCCCAGCACATTTAAAACTATGATGCGTGACCCTGCAGCACAGTCACTGTATTGATACTCTCAGGATGTTTTGTTTAATTTTAAAAGCCTATGATAGTTTTCTGCTCTTTACCTTTTTAATTTTAATAAGATGTACTGAATTTATTTTCAGGACATGGAATCATGTATTTCTATGCTTATTTCTAGTCTATGCTTACTATAAATACTATTAGTATACCTCTTTATTTTTTCAATAAACTACGAGTCATATTAATTGGTTTAAGTTAAATAGTTAAACAAATTATAGTAAAGGAGGGATCAATATTGAGGGGTGATATTTAATCTATGTCTAGAAAAATATGAACTAGTTTAGGTTGTTAAGAAATAAACCATCTAAAGAGAAACTACCTTCTAAATGTGGATTTTGATTTTGATGAACTGTGTGTTGAGTAAATATTCCACCTAAGTGTACTGAGTTATTCATAGAGGGGAACATAATCTTAAATATTGTGTTGAGATATAAAGTGTAGGCTACAAAGCTTCCTGTATATATAGTTCCACAATAAATGCCAACTGGGGGTACATCTGGAAATGCTAAAAGCTGGATGAGGACTCACTAGCCATTATGAACAAAAACAATTAGCTGTGTTATGGAGATCTTAATTGCAGATGGTATCATGCCAATTTGATCATACCTCATGGAGTTCTTCTGTTTGTGCTCATTGACTAGCCCTGTTTATAACTGCTGGTGGGGTTGTTTGGCTCCCTAACTTGTGCCTGTATCTGCCAAGTTGTTCATCTATGAGGAAAAAAATACTTTGAAATATAATTTGAAACACATTTTAGGCTATTTGCATTAACAATATAAAGAAGGGTGTAAGTATTTTAAGAGACTGACATTTAGAATGTGTAATCTTTCATGTAAGAAGTTTCATCTTTGTCTCCTGAGGCTTCTGTTTACATATGAAGACAACTACAATGTGACATTTGCTAATGGTGTCTGCTGGAGGAATGCTGCATCTCCAAAGTACTTCTAAGACATAATTTATAGCAATTATTAATGAAATAAATGTAACCATTTGAGAGGACAAAACTGTTTATTTTTTAAAAGGAAAAATCCATTATATTTGATGTGTGCCAACTTTTCCACTCTAAAAATAATATGTCTAGATTTTAAAAATCCTCAACACTTGTGAATTAGTTCTCTATACTCCCTAGAGAAACATGCACACACAAAATAGAGATTTTAAATTACCAGTTGCTAGAGGTGTAAACTTGGAGAAGATAATATCCCTGTCAATTTTCCCTTAGTTTTCACATCAGAATAATAAAAGGATCCTATCTTTTGAAAACCCAAGAGATGAGATATTGCAGAGTATTCAGTGGAGCAGTACTGAAAACTATCAGCTTGGAAAAATCGTGATTACTTTATATTTATATTGTCAGTCCACAATCTCTCTTCCATTTTTACATTTAAAAATGATATATATTAATATGTCTTGTTTTGGAGGGGAGGAGAGGAAGGTCTATGAAGAGGACTTGTGTCCACAGAGTATACTATTCCTGATGGAAACTACAGCAGGAGCAATCATGGTTGAGGCTATTCAGTGGTTTATGAATGATGCAAGAAAGATGGCATAGAGTTTTGGTTTTTTTTTTGGGGGGGGGGGTCCGGTGGTGGGGCTTGAACTCTGGGCCTGGGCATTGTCCCTCAGCTCTTCAGCTCAAAGCTAGTGCTCTACCACTTGAGCCACAGTGCCACTTCCGGCTTTTTTCCTTTTTCTTATGTGGTGCTGAGGAATCGAACCCAGGATCTCATGCATGAAGGCAAGTGTTCTACCGCTGAGCCACCTTCCCAGCCCGACATACAGTTTAACATATATGACAAATTGGGTAGAGGAAGAAAGAGAAGAGACAGCAAATAGACTGAAGGGGAAATAACAAACTTGGAGTCCATGTTCTGAAAACACTTCTGCATTTTTGTGACTTTATATTGTCTGTAAACACTGCGAAATCATGGTGATTATTTTGTTTTGATAAAAAAGTTTACTCATTTTTGATGATGATAGATTTCTATGCACTTATTTTTAAATAAGTTTTTATTGTGGAAAATACTGTGCAGGAGGGTTATAGTTACATGAGCAAGGTAATGAGTACATTACTTATGAAGCATTGTTGCCTCCTCCTTTGTTATTTTCCCTACCATCCCTTCCTTCCTACCTCGAAAACTACACTTACTTGCCCCTCTCCAGCCTAAAGTTCGTTTTTCAACATAGTGTCTTGTACATCTCATTGTCACAATGGGTCAGCCTGTATTCCTATTTAAACATTTTGTTTTTTTTCCCTTCCCCTCCCCAAATTATACCACATGAAATACAGTGAAAACAGGGATTATACTGTGGGAGAGGGACATACAAAGCAACAAAAAAATTACATTATACCTTATAAATATGTTAGAGACAGTAGCAAGAAAGAAAAACAACACTTGTGTCCCTGTCTTGGTGTTCATTTTGCTTATCTTCATCTTATCTGGTCTTATATACATAGCTTTTGACTTTTTCTACTTGTCTCAGACATATACTAGAAGATCATACTAAAGCTACCAGCAAAACTATGTTTATTGCAGCATTATTTACCATAGTTAAAACATGGAATCAACCCAGATGCCCCTCAATAGATGAATTGGTGAAGAAAATGTGGTATATATACACAATGGAATTCTATGCCTCTATCAGAAAGAATGACATTGCCCCATTTGTTAGGAAATGGGAAAACCTGGAAAAAATTATATTAAGTGAAGTAAGCCAGGCCCAAAGAAACATAGGTCCCATGGTTTCACTTATTTGCAATATCTAGTATATGTATGAGTCAAGCGCAAAAGCTCAGATAATGTGATGTTAGGAAAATGAACCCTTAGATATGTATTTTAATGTTTTTTTTCTTTCATGCATTTGTTTCTAAAGCATTTATAAGATTATTTCTTTGTTGCTTTGTATGTCCCTCCCCCACAGTATAACCCCTGCTTTCACTATATTTGATGTTAGTATAACTTGTGGAGGAGATGGGGAAAAACAAGTCATTTAAGGATACAGGTGGACCTGTTGCAACAATGAGAAGTACAAGTTGTCATGTCAAAAACGAGCTTTACAACGTTGGTGCGGGGAGGGGGGGGGGAGGATTGAGTGAAGGGTTGAGGAGGGAGGCTGGGAAGGGATGTGAAGGGTAAACAAAGGAGGAGGCTGCAATGCTTGATAAGAAATGTACGCATTATCCTGCCCAACTAATTGTAACCCCTCTGTACAGTATGTTCACAAAAAAATAAAATAAAATAAAAAGAAATAAATTAACTGGATTACTCAATGCAAACTGAACTTACAGTCTTGTAAGACTGAAGAGAAATTAATGTGTATATTATGTGGCATTAATGCTATCCAATAACTCATGAAAATTTTTATAATAATATAGTATTTTGTGAATATGGATATAAGTACCATATTTTAAAACTGATCTAAAACCTAGAGACTTGAATAACTTGCTAGTGATTGGATTTACCCTACATTTTTAGATAAGATTTTCTAAGGTAAAAATATAAAATCCTAGGGTGTTCCATGACAGATAAAATCTATTGCCACAAATCTGAAAATCAATAAAACTTGTTTGGGGAGAGTAAATGATTACTTGATAATTTATCATATACAGCATCTTCCAGTTAAAGTATTACAGAGATTTGGTGTGAATCTAATCAGGTGTGCAGTGCTATTGAAAAGTAAGAGTTGCTTCTCAGAAAATAGAAAGTAGAATTGAGGATTTTTTTTCTTCTTTTTTAAAGAACTACCTAAGAAATTCCTATTTCAATGTGAATTACATGATTATTATTATTCTTGTCCTTATTAATTATGCAAAACTGGTAAAGAGAATGTTCATAAATAGAGCCACTGATAAGTGCTAGATTTTCTAGAGTTCTCTTGCATTGTACCAAGCTATTACTCCCCAAATGTGATACTCATATTTATCATTATTTTTATTGGTATTAATTAACTGTGTAAGGGGAATATTTTAGCAAGTTCCTCCACACATACAATACAATTTTTTCTTCTTCTGGTACAGAGGTTTGAACTGATATTCTGAATAGTCTGATCGATACAAGTCTGATGATCGTCCACTTGAGCTATAGCTCCACTTCTGGGTTTGAGTTGGTTAATTGGAGATAAAAGACTCATATTCTTTTCCACCTGAACTGTCTTCAAACCTTGATCCTCAGATCTCAGCCTCCTAAATAGCTAGGGTTACAGATCTGAGCCACCAGTGGCTAGTGGCAATTGATCACTATTATTTATTATTCTTTACTTCTGTTTATGCTATTCTGATGTAATAGTTTCATACGACTACATTTGACACAAAAAGTCAAGATTTTCTTCATAAATGTAAAAGTCATAATCATAGAACTAATAAATTGTACTTCTAAAGTGATGACACTATTTTAAATATTCATATATTTCATTTTATATGCATTTCTTTTCTCAGCATAACTGACGAGTTGAATTATGAACTTATAAAAGTGAAGTAGAATTATGGCTAGAGCTTTTTATGTTTAAAAATCCTTGCAATATATTTCCTTTGTTAATGAAATTTTCAGGCCATTCAATTATATAAATACTGTATGTGTGTTTGTGTACTACATATTAGAAAAAATGTAGAGAAAAATTTTAGAAACAGGGAGCTAGTGTCTTCAAACAGTTACACGTTAATGAATATATATTCATGTATTGTATATTTATGGATAATTTTTTGCAGCATATTGAATTCTTGCATCAGAAAGATGGCTAAATATTTTTTTCAAAAAATTACATAATTCCAAACATAGCCTGAGAGACAAATAATTGAGTCATTGCTTTTTATTTTCTCTAGGGCTTAAACTCTGGACCTGGGCTATGTCCCTTATTTTATGTTTGCTCAAGACTAGTGCTCAGCAACTTGAGGCACAGTGCCACTTTCACCATTTTTTTCTGTGAATAACTGGAATAAGAGTCCCATGGACTTTTCTGCACAGGCTAGCTTCAAACTAGGATCCTCAGATCTCAGCCTCCTGAGTAGCTAGATTGTAGACCGTAGCCACTGGCACTCAGTTCATTGGGTCTTTTTGTCAGAGTTCTACTCTCCAAGTGATGATGAACTCACATTGCACAATTACCCCAACTTGACTTATAGTTCCTGAGATACAGGATTTTCAGAGACACAAAAATTGTGTTATATCACCAATCCAATTATGCCCAACTTCATATGTTGTACCAACTTGACAAGCAAATTTTCTAGTTTTATTTTAAACTTTTCTGTGAATTTTCATATTATATAGCTTATGTGAATATATGAATGAAAGTAATTAAAGTAAATATATGAATTAAAGTAGCTTTTAAAATATATGCACGGAAGCATATGTGAATATAAATGTACCAACATTTTTGCTCTAATTGCATATATATATATAACATATAGCTGTTTCATTCAATTAAATGTCTTAACAAAAAAGACCCTACTGCCAAAAAATGGGAAAGATATTATCTTCAGAAAAAATAATTATTTATTTCAATATCAAAATTCTAGTAATAATATATAAAATAATAATAAAACATAAAATAATAATATATAAAAATATTGAGCCATGCAGTCTGGCTTTCAACTTTCGATTTCCTGCCTCCATCTCCTAAGTACTGGGATTATTGGCATGAATCATTTTGTCCAATCATTTTGTGTATTTTAAGTAGCCCAATTTCTCTTATATGCAATCATTATGATATTGTTAAAGACATTGGATTAAAAGTCTCTTAAATTCCAATTGAAGTTATGATCATACATAAATTATATAAATGTGTGATCTTCAATATTGATCATACATAAATTATATAAATGTGTGATTTTCAATATGTTTTATTGTTCATAGAATGAAGTGTTTGGATTAAGGTTCAACTCTAAGAATACTGATACAATCATACTTTTTCAGGGGTTTGCTGATCTCATCTTGTTCTCAAATTCTGTGATGTTAATGTCATTAGATTACACCCACTATTGAGTATCCCTAAACTATCTCGCTATATTTCTCTATTCTTCTTCCAGCGTATCACTTTATCTAGTTTCCTCAGTGATAATGGACCAGACTTTGTTCAAAAATAACTTTCAACATAACGGTATTTTCACAATAAAAAAATTAACTTTCAAACAGACCATCTCTCTGGTCCATAGTCTGGACAAGTGTTTTAAGCTTTGTCTTCCCCTTGCTTCTTACTAGTGATGTTTGGGATTTGGCGCTCCATGCTCACTTCTGTCAGTCAATGCCTAATCATATACAAATCATGGTTTTTCTTTAGCAGTACAGTTTATTTCATGTCTAATTAGTGCATCCTTGGCTGGACTGCCACTAAGGTAGCAAAATTTTGGCTCCTAGCTTTGTGCTGCTAATGAGGATTTTAGACTGCAAGTATACTTTGCCTGTAGCAACTTGGTGTAATCTGTTCATTTTAGGCCCACTTACTGTCAGTCCATTACAAACTTCCAATTCTGCAAAGTGATGCATAGTCCCAAGAATGGCTTCTTGTTCATATCTCCAGGGCAAGATCATCCCCCAGAAAGCATTTCCTGGCTGAATCACAGATAAACACACAATCTGTTCTACTTTCCATGATATTGCTAATCTTCGGAAATAGTGGCTTCAGTTCAGTTAGAATCCTAGAATTAAGTGTTGCAAGGTCAAAACTATTTTTTAATGTGAAATGTATAATAGGAAATACTTGCATTGAAGACCCATGTAAACATTGAGGAAATTCTCATTGTCACTTTGTGTGATTCTAATAAAATTCTGTTATTGTGTTTTGCACATTCTATTACCACACGAAGGGTCATCTAGTAGCCAACCCAACCTCAGAATCTCACCCCTTTTCCCAATCAAGTAAATCATTCAATCTGGATTAGCACTCTGTATTATGATTACATACATGGTAGGTAGTTGAGTCATTCACTTCTTTGTAAAGCCGATTGGGCCAGACCCTGACTGTAATCTCAGGTACTCATGGCTCTTTTTGCCTAACAAAAAACACAAAGAGACCCCACTTAAAGAGATGGCATAGTGATTCATATCTGTAATCCAAGCTATACAAGACATCATAGGTATAATTATGGTAGATCAAGGTTAACACCTACGAAAAATATAAGAACCTGTTTGAAAATAATTATTGCAAAAATTAGATGGCAGTGATGCTCAATTGCCAGGGTGCTTGCCTAGCAAACATGAGGTTCTGAGTTCAAAATTACAGTTCTGCCCACATAAATTCATAGATAACTATCCTCCTATAGGGATGATTTAGTGTGTAATAGCAGACTTTTTAAAATTTTTGCCAATTGAGAATAAAATAGAGTTAAAAAAATGGGATGTCTAGACTCAGCTCTTTCCTTAAAAGAGATTACCCTGTAATTTCTATTGTGCAAGTGCAATATTTGTAAATGTTTAAATTGTTTGGTTTAATATGCTATAAATTAATATCTTTCAACCATTAGGCTTGACTTTGTCTAAAGCACACTTTTAAAATGAGTCAGGAAACCATTTGGATCACATCTATAGTTGTATATGTGTTAAGATTGCCCTTTCAGCCATCCAGGGCAGACTATTATCTTCAATGAGTCAGAGAAAAATCAGAAGTAGAGGCATGGCTTGAATGGTGGAGTGCCAGATGTTGCAAAGCCAGCTGAAAGTTCAAGGATAGCAACAGCAAAACAACAATAAGATGAGAAAATATGCAATAATATTGCTGTCTGATTATTCTATGGTCATCAAAAATTTTCAATGAAGGTAAAGAAAATTTCAAGGTAAATCTTTTCATAAGGCATAGAAAAATCATATTGCATATCTGGTATGAGTTCTTTACTAATAGCATAAAAGTGATGTTACAGAAGGCCACTTCAGAATGTAATCCGAGGACTCTATGAGCTGTATTCCTCTGTGTCTCAAATTAATATTAAAAGTATATCTGTACAAAAAGATCATCTTAAATATTGGGTGAGAGAAAGAAAGGGAGATTCCAATAGAAATACTTAACAGATGGATTTTAAAATAGTGTACAAAACAAGTTAAATTACAAGATTCAGGAAACTGCAAACATATTTGGCATATTTTGTATAAGGCTTTGTGAGTTTTAATGCAACTCAAAGAATATGTCTAACTCCCAGCAAATGGCTTTGCATTTATAAATAATGAATCTTGTAAAAACACTTGGTATAACTCTGTCAGATTATTTACTTTAAAAGTATGATGCGTATATTATAAAACTAGTTATATAAGTATTATGCATGTGTTCAACAGTTATTTCCTTCGAAAAAAACCATGTGTTTGGATCATTTGCCTGAAGAGGTGTGCAACCCTGTCATCTAGTGGCAATAGATTAAAACTGTAGGTAAATAGTCCTCAAAGCTGAGAAAATGTTTGAATAAATCAAATAATGGGGACTCATTTGAGAGGAAATAGTAAGTGTTCATATCATAACTTTATTAATTCTGTACAGGTTATATAAGAGTCCTGAGACAGACAGCTACATTTCAAAGATATTTCAGGGCTGTACTTTCAAAAGTTTACATTAAAATTATTGAAGAAACACACAAGGGTGCATGGTCAACACACACACACACACTCAATGTGGCAGAAACTTCTCTACTGAAAGTGTTGCTTTCAATTAATAAAACATGTGCTTATTATGTTTATATTTGCTATTCTACTGTATGAAATAGAGTTTTCAGCCCTATATCAATTCTTTCTAAATTGTATTTTTCTCCTCAAACCAAGGATTTGGAAACAAAAAAAATCAGTTTTCAAACAACTATGAATGCAAGGATGAATATAGTTTTGAAGTTATACCGCACCACTCTCTTCTGTTTATTAATTTGAAAAATATATCCCACTACAATTTATTATATATATGTAATGAGTTCCAAGAACCATCAAGAAGAGACAGCAACAAATGGAATGTAACTGGGGACAAATCTACCTAGGAGTTGATCAAAATATTGATTGCAAATGAAGTCTGGTGGATATTAAGACAAGAAAAAAACATGTGTTTTTACCAAATAGCTGGCAAACTGTCCATATAGATGATTAGTTCTTTATCAATGATTTTGATTTTGGCTGGCCTACAGCCGATTTTCTAATTAGCACTGTGGATCCAGCATCCATAAAAACACAGCATAGGGTCCTTTTATAAGTGTTTAAAAACAATATTTTGAAATTATTTAATTAGAGAAATATTTTAAATGCCTTAACTTTGCGCTATAATCTGTCAGTTCTATCTTTGAATTAATAAATGTAATTTTTTTCCAGAAATAATTCTGTAGAAATCTGAGGGAGGGAGCTCATGGCAGCAATCTACGCATGGCACGGAGATCTGAAGATCACGTGTCAAAACCAGTCTAAGCATCAAAGCCCATGAGACTCTTATCTCCAATTAACTAGCAAAAAAGTCAGAAATACAGATATGGTTCAAGTGGTAGAGCACTAGCCTTCACTGAGAAAACTAAGTGAGAGTGTGAGGCCTTGAATTTAACCTTGAGTACCAACACACACACACACACACACACACACACACACACACACACACATGCACACACACACGTACACACACCAAAAAACAAAAACAACAAACTAAAAGAACAGTATATATTACTAAGAAAAAGAAATCCTGTTTAAAAAAAAGAAATCTGGTTAAAAATAACCTTTCATATTTTTCTCAGGTATTCTGTTTCATTCCAAAACTTTTATCTAGCATAGAATTTATATAAAACATTCAAGTTAATCTCTTATCCATTTAAAGATGGCAATTGAGGAGAAATGTACTGTATCTCATAGACTAATGGTTATGTGGCTCTTTCAAAGTAACCCTATTAACACTAAGAGTGTGCTGTACATGAGGAATCAAACAACGTACATAAGAGGATATTATGATATGATTTTTATTGTAGTTTTTGGGTTTTCCTTCATAACAGTACATTTTATAATTTGAGTCAAACAAGTCTAAAAGCAGGCAAGAGCCACAGTTTCTTAGATCACTCCAAGTACATAAAGACTCTAGATTTCTTGTCTTTAACAGCACATGTAGAAGGTAAATTCATATGCAGTTTAAATACTCAAAATCAAAATTTATTTGTCAGCATTATTTTATATAACTATTCCTCATGAAATAGCATCAGAACATTAGGCAATATGACTGTGTACCTGACATTATGTATCTGCACTGATAAAGAAGGAAACTGTTGTATCTTTATTCTTTCACATACTATGAATTTCAATTCTATTTATTTCAGAAGAAATATTTCCTTCTATGCCATCTTTATTTAACATTACTGGTGATTAATTTCTAATTTCTGTTGCCACTAATAACAGCTTATATCCTCCAATCTGTAATTATGTAGTTCAGACATTCACACATTTCCATTATATTTATTTATATTTTGAATTTACAAGGATTTACAACTCTTAAAATTTAAGTAAGTGTGAAATGTTTCAAATTAAGAATCACAGTTTTATAAGCACTAAAACACAATCTGTCATGCTGAAATCCAGAGCTAGTAAAAGTTTGAAGCTAATATGAAGTTGTGGTTTTATCCTCTCTCTAGAAAAAGTACATGAGGCAAAAAGAAGAAAGAAAAAGAGAGAAAGAAAGAAGGGAGGGAGGGAGGAATGAAGGAAGGAAAGAAGGAAGGAAGGAAGGAAGGAAGGAAGGAAGGAAGGAAGGAAGGAAGGAAGGAAGGAAGGAAGGGAAGAAGGAAGGGAGGGAGGAAGGAAGGAGGGAGGGAGGGAAGGAAGGAGAGAAGTAAAGAGGGAAGCAAGGAAGGAGGGAAGGAAAGAGGGAAGGAGGGAAGGCAGGCAGGCAGGAAGGCAGAAAGGAAGGAAGGAAGGAGCAAGGAAGGAAGGAAGGAAGGAGGAAAGCTCTCTAGAGGAATTGTTGGATATAATGAGCTTTACCCACCCACCCACCCCCCCAAAAAAAACTGCTTCAAAAGATGTGTACATGAATACACTAGATTAGTCATGAAGAAAATTTCTAAGTTTACACAATTTGCTAAATATACAATACTCCTCTTCTGCTATGTAAGAATTCTTTAAAATCAATATATCACTTTTAAAACTATTATTTATGTGCCAAGAAATGTAAACTCTATACCTGTAAAACTAACAAAATCCACACCTTCATACCTGAGATACATGATAAAGCCAATTTGGATAATAATAATAGTATTAGTGAGTAATACTCTAAAAACTTTTATTCTTCCTCCTCTGTTCTTTGTATGCGTTGCTTTTAGTTTTTCGAACCTCATACATCCATTTACAGTAGCGTTAGTTTTTCGAACCTCATACATCCATTTACAGTAGCGCTCTTTTTTGTTTTGTTTTCTGTCGGTCGTGGGGCTTGAACTCCGGGCCTGAGTGCTGTACCTCAGCTCTTCAGCTCAAGGGGAACGGTCTACCGCTCGAGCCACAGTGCCACTTCTGGTTTTCTGAGTGTTTTATAGAGATAAGTGTTTCACGGACTTTCCTGCCCGGGGCTGGCTTTGAACCGCGAACCTCAGATCTTGGCCTCCTGAGTAGCTAGGATTACAGGCGTGAGCCACCGGAGCCAAGCTTACAGTAGCACTCTTTCCTTCCCTCATCTCTCTACCTCTCTTCCCCAAGGTCCCTTTGATTCTCTGACACTGCCTCAGTATGGGCCCTGATGGTCATGAGCTGGTCCTGTGCCCAGTCATTGCTTCTTCCACACGGATGTTGACTGCTGTTTTAAAATGTAAATTAGGTCAATTCATCCCATGGCTTCTTGCTTAATGATATGAGTCAAGTTTGTTAACATGTAATCAGATACCTATTGATTTATTCTGGGTAATTAAGCTTTGCTTTTCAGAATATAATGGTAAAATTAAGTCTTTGAAAATGAAGCAATTGAACTGATAATATAAAATAAGTATTGCATTTTGAGGCATAGTTAAAGCAATGAATTGGCCTCCTGTGCAAAACAAAATGGATTCAATATGTGTTTCTATAACACACATACATACACACTCACAAGCACACATGCATAGTCATCATATACATTTAAGTGTATTACACATGTCCATATGTAAGTCGTTCAGTATGTCTATGTTTCCATACACATAGAAAAAAAGTCATCTGTCATAGTGGTTGGTTTGTAAATACCTCAAATAAGAAAATATTTTCACTCAGCTAAACAATTATTCATGACTTTGACATCAACATTTTGAAGGTAATGAGACATCATTCCCTTGCTCTTTTTTTTACTTTACTCTAGATTTTTGAAATTGAAATTATTCAGATTACTTAAAATTAAAGACTTGAAAATTATATTTATTTATTTTTGAACCATTCAATTATTTCTATTGTTTATCATAATGCTTATAATATAGATGCAATATATGTATGCTATATATAAATTTGCAATATGCATTTGAAATCTATATATTGATGTAACATCTATATTCTATATATGAAATTTTAAACCTATAAGAGCAATCTCTTCAAAATAATGTATCCAAGTGTTTTATTTCATTAATGCTAAATACCCCCTGTTTTCTATTTGAGAAAAAGCTTAGTAATATGTATATTTTTAATGACATTTTGGATGTAGCTGAGTTTGTGAAAAGCTGTGGGTGGTAGTTTAAAAGGTGTCTAGGAATTTATCCCCTAAAGAAATTTTAGGTTAAACAACTTTCAGAGTAGATTGGAACTCACCCAAAGGTATTAGGATGAAAGGGTGATGTGGGTGGTATAAGGTGGCTTGTGGCTAAAAACTAATTAGCATTGCATAAATTACTAATCAAATTTCCTTTTTCAAATATAGATATGATTTATTCCAGGGAGGGTCTTGGTATAATTGACCTAAATACTGACCTATTTTTGCTATCTTTTCTGGTAGAAAATAAGACGTTGGATAAATGAGAATTTGTATAGTGACTTTTGTAATATTTCATTAATAAATTCACGTTTTGTTTAAATGGTGCAGAATGAATCCAGTCAAAAAATCTTGCAAGGCAATGTGCACGTTTTTCATTTTAATAGTATTTTGTGAACAGTATTTGAAGTATCAGAATGGAAAACTTCCAAAACAATGTAGAATAAGACTTAGCAAATACCAAATACTTAGATTATGTTAGCGATTCTTTTTATATATGTCCTCATTTCAGTCTCAAAATGTACATTTCTAGCCTGTCATAGTGGCTCAACCCTCTTGGCAGGAAGAAGTCAAAGATCTAGGGACGTAGGTGGCTCCAGGAATAAAAGTTCAGGATGTTACTACATCTTGATTAATGGCTAAATTCAGTGGTTCTGTTAAACCCACCTTTTGGGAGCACAATGACTTTGTGAATTGGTTTATACAAGTCATCCTGCCAACACAGGAAAGCAGAAAGGGGGAGATCACAGCCCAAGCTAGGCCAGCATAAAGCAAGGGAAGGAAGCTGGAGGTGTGTTTCAAGTGCTTAGCAAGCATAAGGGCTTAAGTTCAATCCCTACTTCCTCCAAAAATAAAACTAGAACTCACCCAAAGAGACTATAATTAAAGGGTGATGTAGATGGAACAAAGTAGTTTGTGATTGGAAACTAATCAGCATTCATAAATTATTAATCTTAAAAAAATCATAAAATTACATAAGTCAGTCTGACTCTTGTTTTTGTTTTAAATGGTTGAGATTATTGAAGATAAGTTATCATTAACTAGAATCCTTTCACTGAATTTTAAATTAATTTCTTCTTACATTATTTTAAGAAATATCTATTCTCAGAAATAATTTCAGAAATAATTTCAAATTTTGGCACAATTGACTTGATATTAATTTCTATTTGGATTTCAATGTTCTTTTAAAACTTTTCAGAATTCTTTTAGACAAACTACACACAGATAAATAGAACTACAGACAGACAGACAGATAGATTGATAGCTTTAGGTAAATATATCGTAGATAGATTCACAAGCAGACATACATATTGAAAGTTATGACTTTTAAGAAAAGAAAGTAGCCAGATGCGGGTGGCTCATTCAGGAGGCTAAGATCTGAGGATCACGGTTCAAAGCCAGCCAGGGCATGAAAATCTGTGAGACTCTTATCTTCAAACAACCACCAGAAAACTGGAAGTGGTGCTGTGGCTCAAATGGTAGGGCGCTAGCCTTGATCTGACGAGCTCAGAGATAGAGCCCAGTTCCAGAATTTAAGCCCTAAGACTGAAAAAAAAATGAAGGGGCGGGGACATTTGAAATAATCATTATATCTTGTACCAAGTGCTAAGTAAGAATTAGAATAATTAATCCTTCCTGATGAAGTCCAGGATGCTACCATTAATAAAGTCTTTAAGGATGAATAGAAATTTATGAGGCAGAAAATGAAAAGTTATTTGAAGAAAAAAGCATGCTCTCAGAGTGATAGTCATTTTAAAAAGCATGATTTTTTTTATTTTCTGTATTTGCAATTCTGTGACAAACAATTCTGTTAAAATACCTTCAATTTAACAAGGTATTGAAATTGAACCCTGTAACACTTGAGAGCTTGCCCAATAATCCCTGGAGATGAATAAACCTGCTTATACAAGGAAAGCCAGGCTGTCATGTCTTTATCTGCCATTGACTTTATAATTGCTTGGGAAAATTTCTATGCACAAAACAGAGCCAAATTAAAAAAAAAATCCTTAGACATTGTAGGTGTATGGTGAAATTTCTCAATATTTAGGCTTCAACAACAGGTAAACTGAAGGTTTTAGGAACACAGAGCGGTTATAATAAATTTTAAACCTTGTATTTAAGTTAAAGTTTGATTACAGAATTCAATATAATGGAAGGAAAATAAGCAATAAGTAACTCAATGCAAAAGTAAAACCCAATAGTGTCTTGTACATCTCTTGTTACAATAGGTCCACCTGTATCTCTATTTAAATGTTTTGTTTTTTCTCTTCCTCTGCCCAAATTATACTGACATCAAATACAGTGAAAAACAGGGGCGAACTTTAAAATTTATGTGGGGGAGGAAGGGAGTGTAGTTGTGGAAGTGGGAGGGAAGTGAGGGTAGGGAAAAATCAAAGGAGGAGGCAACAATGCTTGATAAGAAATGTACTCATTACCTTGCTCATGTAACTGTAACCCCTCTGTACAGTATTTTCACAATAAAAACTTATTAAAAATTAAAAAATAAATAAAACCACTAAAACTGAAAAAAAATCATGGGAGGTAACAATCATTCAGAAATCTTAACATATTAGCCTTTTTCAAGTACATATTAATTGATGTTTTTTTCTGCTTGGTAAAAGATGATCTTTTAAAATTCATCACAAAAATCTGTAAGAAACATTGCCTGGTAAATCTCAGCTATCTATAATAAAATCTAAAACAATACATTAAACTTTAAAAATACATTTTTTTCACAAAGTTCTAGAGGCTTTCTAGATTAACCTATGATCTGAGTGCTAACTTTATGGGTACCAGGAAGCCTCTTTTCCTAACTGGCAAACAACAATGTTATCAAGTATCAGAAAAAGAAAGAATAAACCCCTTGAACTCTCTCTTTATAAGGTCTCTGACCCATCCTGAGGACTACACCATCATGATTCATCTAAATCTATTTATCTCCCCCAAACCCTATCTTCAAATACCATTACAACTCTCAGTTACAAATCTGGAGCAGAGAGGACTGAAAATATTGCAAATACTTAAAGCACAGTTAATGGCGATTTTGATTTGTGAGTATTTGGGCAGATGTTAGGGAAGCAGTAGCAAATTCAGTGGTTCAGTGAAATCCTTGGCAATCTACATTCTTGGTGTCTATTGAGAAATCAGTTTTCTGGTGTCTATTGAGAAATCAGTTTTCTAATGTGTTAACTATACCTTAACTCTAATAATATGCTTAAATGTTTAAGGTAGTGCCTGATACATAGGAAGGTTCAATGGAAGTATGTGTGGTGTATGTTTACATACATATATATATATATATATATATGTATATACTATATTTATGAATAGAGTTAAAATGGATCCCTGAACTTTAGAAGTCTGAGTACAGCACAGAGAGAAAAACAAGCATAACGGCTCTCATACAATGTTCTGTTGACTTACTTGAAGTCTTCCTGAAATTATTTTGTGAGTTTGTAAAATAAATTTTTAAAAAACAGATCTAGACATTTTGTTTCATTTTCAATGAGGTTAACATGTAGTTACCATATGTCACATAGCAACGTTTGTTTAATAAGATTTTCACTGTGGTTTAGAATTAAATTTTCAAGTAAGGGACTTCTGTTCTGGAAATAGCTTTCCCATAAAGCAATAGTAGTGGCCAATGGAGGAGAGTGTTAAAATGTATATTTTGCATATTTCAAATATTTGTAATCATAAAAATACAATAAACACAATATGTGATTGGTTTTTGTTTTGTTTCATTTTGTCAGTTGTGGTGCTTGAACTCTGGGTGGGTGTTGTCCTGAGCTCTTCAGCTCAAGACTAGCGCTCTACTACATGAGCCACTGCAACACTTCCAATAAACAGTATGAAAAGCTTTTGAGGCAGAAATTATGCTATGTATTTGAAATTAAATTTTATGAATTTTTCATTTTTAAGATTATAAGAGGAATATATTAATTTTAGGAAGTAATTATTAATGTGAGCTGATGATATGGAAAACAAACTCAGAGACAACACACATAAATAGCACACAAACTTCATGAAAAGGTAATATATTTATTAACCACATAATTTCTAATCATTTCCAATTATTAAGAATTACTTGAAGTTAATTTGTTAAAGAATATTTGCATTGTCATATTTTTGCTAGAATAGAGCAATTGAGAGGGGTAGAATACTATCGATCCAAACTAATAATGATTGAGATTAATGTATAAGCTTAAAGATTTCAACTATAGAAGAGCTTCCAATATGTCTACCACTCACATTTTTGAATATATATATATATATATATATATATATATATTTAGATAATTTAACTCCTTAGTGATCTAACCAACTGTAACGTACTTTCTTCTCACTATTTATAACATAATATATAACTAAAAGCATGCAAAACATTATTTTAATTTTTACTTAGGAAGATACTTATCCTTTAGGTACATTCACATGAATAATTTATTGAACTATCTTTATGGGCTTTGTGGTTAAATACTTTTTTAAGTGTTAAGAAAGCTGACTCTATCAGAAAGCTGATAATATTCCCCGGGAAATATCCTGTGTATTTTAGTCTAGATAATTAATTTTTCAATCTTATATGCACTTTAGGTATATTTTTATACCAAGGTACAAGGATCAAATTTATATTAAAAATGTTAGAAGTATTATGCTAGTCATTTATTTACAATATCAAATGGACTTCAAAACTCATCAAGTTTTATTTGCCTATAAACCTGATATGATATTTGACAAAACGAAGAAGATAATTATCTCTAAAGATAATTTAAATTGTCTGTACCAACCTACTTTATTTGATCAGATTTGTGTAAAAATACAAATATTGGCACATCCTTTTCCCATCCATAGTCAGATGTATAAAACAGGTTCAGAAAAGGAAAGAGAATGATACAAAAGACAACAAACAAACAAACACCCCATCGGGCAACAGAAACAGGCTACCTGTTAAAGCATGCATTGTTTGTGGCTGGCAAGAACAGCATTTTTAAATTTCTATAAATTTTATATTGGCTCAAGTGTTAGAGGGCCAGAAATGAGACACAAGCATTAGGACCTGAGATCAAACTCCAGTACCAGTAATAAGTAAATAAGTCAATAAATATACAAGACAAAATAGGTTACATTGTGTCTAGATTCTGAAAGGGCCTAGCTCTGTTTCATAGTATTTGAAATTTTTAATTCAGATACTTCCTGTAGATTATTCCCTGAGCATTTCCTTTTATCCCATTATTTCCAAATTCAAAGATAGCGATGATTTAACGCTATCACTTTGTGGCAAATTCCATTTATATTTATTGGACAGTGAACTTGAAGACAAATTTATCAAGTCAGAAATAATGGCTTCATAAACTTGTAAAACCTTAGAGTGAAGAATATCTGTGTTTGGAATGCAGATGATTTCTGAGGTTATATTCCAGGCAGAATTATTAGACATTTAGAGTTTGCAAGCATGGGTTTTGTTTCCAAGTCTTTATTATCAAGTTGCATTTAGTTGCTTAACCCAGCAGAGTTGATGATCTTATAATATGAGAGCAAGATGAATGTTCTATCTCACAGGGCTGTTGTGAAGCTCTAACAATATCATGCACCTGTGAAAGCATTTGTAAAACTTTATCCCTGGAAACATAAATGGTACCATTTCTTTAAAATACTGTTTAATGAATCAAGATGCAGAAAAGGTTAAAATCAGCCAGACTTTGAACTTTATTCTGCAATTCATTATGTCTTTGTTTATTGGGAAGCTACTACAAATTAAAGCATGGTAGATACTCATGCTGTTCACATGTGTCCTAATCCATCATCTACTAATAGTAATTCATGAACTCGTAAAAGGTACAGCAACTGTCTGTTAAAACTGGGCCTGCCTCACATCTGTCGCTCATGCTGGGCCTTCTCAATAGAGACTGCTGAGACAAGATAGCTTCACAGTTCCAGTAATCCAGAATAAACCACATTCTAAGCAACATATTAAGATATTAAAAAAGCAAGGAACTAAAATCAAATGCATCTATTTCTCTTACTGCAAATGTAAATGTAAAAGGATAAAATGATAGTTACATATAATAAAACCGCTATTACTTATTTAGATTTCCATAGAAAGACGATTTGTAAAGTATAGTTACAAATATCCTTTTGTGGAAGTATTAATACCAAACAAACATATATACAGATACAGTTATTTAAAGCCTATAGTCATTAACATAGCTAAAGAGATTTATAGATGTGTAGCCCAACTGGACATAGGATTTCAATGAGGAACTTCTTTCAAGTTCCATGATAAGTATCATCTCTGAAGAATTCATTATTTCATTACTAAAAGTTATTCAAGGTAAAATAGCAGTGAGTACCTGAAATAGTGTAATCTCTTCCCACTCAGGTTCGTGAATTTGCTTAAAAGACTGAATATTCTTCTACTGCTGTGGCTTGATTTTAAGCTTCATAACACTTAGGAGAAGTGGCCTTACGAGAAGAATTTAGAGAAGTGCACAGAATTCATGGTGACAATGTAATGTTGGCATCATTAAGTATGAAGATTCAAACTTTCACCAAATTTACTGAGATTTATTTAGCTGTTTACCTGTTTGCCTGTTTGCCTGTGTGTGTGTGTGTGTGTGTGTGTGTGTGTGTGTGTGTGTGTGTGTGTGTGTTTAATGTAAGCAGGCATAGTAACAACTACTTTATTTGGGGCTTTCCAGGAATAAAAAGCATTTGTACCTAATGTATAGGAAATGAATATCTTTCAAGTAAACAGAGTATACTCAGAGGTCACCAACTGTCCTAAAGGTTAAAGAATCAAGCTTAGCCCCACTTCACTTCTTAAATAAGATTTTAAGATAAAAATACAAATCTCATATCCTTAGGAAAGTTGAAGTCATGATCATGACTACACTTTGTGACAATTCATACTAAATAGTTAATTCCTTGAAATATCAGGTGTGCTATTTTCCACATACTTTATTTAACCTGACACAATTGCTGTACCTAGTGTATAAAATTATCTGGCTTTCATAAAATGGTTCTACTTTGAGATGACAAAAAAGAAACACTGTCTATAAAATATTTGGATGTGTCTCAGATCAATAGAAAAATCACACAAATGGGTGAGTTCTTTAGGAATCTTAACACTTACTTAAGTACATAAAATAAAATCAATCAATGTAAATAATTAGTCATAATTTCCACCATGGCTTACAAATTTTTAAACAAATTTAAGACCAGTTGTGGAAGCTTGATGCCTCTCTCCATGTCATCCTAGCAATTCCAGAAACGGACATGGGAAGGATAATGGTCTTGATTGGACAGGCTGGATCTGTGCCAAAGCATACTGTCTTGAAAAAGGAGGAAAGCAATCAAGATCTGGCATAATGGCTCAAAGTAATAGACAGCCTTTCTTGCAAGTCTAAGACCAAGTCAAAATACCAGTATCACAACTAGATAAAATGCACATGCAAATAACAAAGTATGAAACATCAGTGAAGTGTCAGTATCTGACCACAGCATTAGTACCTTGACACATTTTGGTCTCAAATTCTGATGTTTTTCATTTCGACAAGGCTGGAAGGTGACACGAGTGTGGTTATGGATGCAGCGGCGATGTCTCAAAAATATGGATGCTAAGCCTGGCTGGTGACTCGTTCACGTAGTCCTAGCTACTCAGGAGGCTGAGATCTGAGGATCATATTTCAAAGCCAGCCCCAGCAGGAAAGTCCATGAGACTCTTATCTCCAATTAACCAGCAGAAAGCCAAAAGTGGTACTGTGGCTCAAAGCGGTACAGTGCTGCCTTGAGCAGAAATTCGCAGGGACAGCACCTGGGCCCTTAACTAAGTTCAAGCACCACAACTGACCAAAACAAAAATAACAACAATAAGCATGGCTGTTGGTTGACTGGAGAAAAAAATGTTCACCCCACATTAACAGTTTTAAGTTTATGATACCAGTGTTGCAAAGGAGAGGAATGCAAGCTAGCAGCAACACAAGCCAGCAGATCTGCATTAACATTTTATATGTAGAATTTAATAATTTAATTCTTCATGCTAAATAAGTTTCTGAAACTTATTTCCTCTGATTTGAGATGTGATTTGAGAACTGCCAATATGTTAGGCAATCTGCTACAAAAATGTCTATTTTCATCTAAGCACCTCTGCATCATCTTTAGCTCTGCTGTATATGATTTTTTTAATGCAGCCCCACTCAGAAAATTGCAGAACTTAAGTCTATGTTTCCAGTAGCAACAGCATGTTAACAGGCTTATTTTAAGTGCATTATGAGGTCAATAAGCAAAGGTAAATGTCAGCAGTAGGGCAATACTATGTTCTGTGCAAGTAAGTCACCTGCACAGAGAATTAACGAGATTAGACTGTGAAATCAGGACATTAAGTGGATGCTAACTGCCAACAAGATAGTTTCCAGAGTCGTGGAAATTCCTGTTTTTTCAACTCATTGATAATTGAGGCATTAAAAGCCTAAGTGAGAAAAAATTGTGTGTGTGTGTGTGTGTGTGTGTGTGTGTGTGTGTGTGTGTGTGTGTGTGTGTTTAGGTCTTACAATTCCAAACTGCTATTCCTATTACGATATACACTCTATAGGGGGTAAAATGTTTAAATTTATCAGAAGCATAACACTTTGTATGAATGCCATCAGAATCAATCGTGCAAGATTTTCAGTAAGTGTGTGCTGAGAATCCTCTAGAGGAGGAAAACAGGGGTGACACAGTTTAATGAACATTCCATTTTACTACTTTCCCATTTTGTTTGACTAACTGCAGAGAAGAGAGTTTTGCAACCTCATTTAGGACCTCCCATGAGTTTTGAGTTCTTCAACCATAAAATCTGACTTCCTGACTCCAAAACCTAAATTATTCAGACAAAATGTTTGAGTTGATTCACTTCACTCTGGAAAGAAATAGTGGTACAGTAGAAAGCACAATAAAAAACAAAAAAGCCCATCAAACCTGCAATTCAAGGTCTTTAAGCAGGACCACTCTACTTATCTAGTCCACACTGGTGATTCTGGAACTTGATATCAAAGACTTAAAGTCATTTTCCATTCGTACCAAATGCCTTCTGGTCTACCACCAGTTTTATTATCGGGTGAATATAATGGATAAATAAAGTAATATTTAAACATATACATTACATAATATATATGTAGTGCACGTATACATTTTATATTTATAATGTATATAATATGTTAATATATGTACATATGTGCAAACATTCATATACATATGTGAATATTTGTACATATGGAAATGTAGTTCTCTCTTCTGTTGGAAAATTTTAACTTATTTTAAAATGTTATTATTTTAACATCAGCCAGGTAACATCATGCCTGAAACCCTAGCTTCTCAGTAGTATGAGACCTGAGGATCCTGCTTCACATCTAGTCTGGAAAGGAAAGTGCATGAGACTGTTATCTTAAGTTAAAAACCAGAAACCAAAAGTATAGCTGTAACTGAAATAAGTATTACAACTTTCACCATGAGGAAAATAAAAATAAAAACATTTAGAGACTTAGCTTCAGTGCCCAGGCTCTGAGTCCAACCCTTAGGCCCAGCACTAAATACATACATGCATACATATATACATGCATGCATACACACATACATACATAGATGCATACATACATACATACATAAGTAAATAAATAGAATCAGTTATAATTATCAAAATTTATTGACCCAATTATTGCAACTTGGAAAATAATATAATATCAGTGAATAAAGGAGAAGTAAGAACAAATTTACCAAAACAAATTTTACCTATTAGTAAGTGGAATACTTAAGAAAAATACATCTATGGAGCTGTCACCATTAATGTTTCTACATCTATAAAATTGAAGGGAAACTGCTAGTGGTTTTAGGGCGATGGTTAGGAATTATTTTGAAGGCTAATGATAAGCAAAAGAGCTGTGCCTATTAGAAAATCTATATGATATGCCAACAGTAGTTTCTGATCATATAATAATACACATATATAATTTTTGCAAGATCTAATCTGATAAAACAGTCAGAGATTTGGAGGGTTACATAGATTACATTTAGATGTATACATCCATGTGGAGGAAAGTTTTGACATATTACCAAATATGATGATAAAAACACAAAAATAGTTTGTTATGAATGCTGAGCACTGGAACCTTCAGGCAACAAATACAGAAATAGTAAAATGACAAATGATTTCTAATACTTGACCACAATGACCTCATTGTCTAAATAATTCATACTTTTGGATTGAAAGCAAGGAAATCTCTAGGACAAGTAAATGGACTAGAAAAATAAACACATGTTATGCAAGAGCAAGTTGAGTGAATTTTGAAAGAAAGAATCTTACAAAGGAAGGATAATTGTATTTACTGGTATTGTGACAATAAAACAGTTAATTATACAAATTCCATTTTAAATAAGAAGGCAAGTATTGAGAAATATTATAGAATAAAAGAGAAATGTGTAAAGACAAGAATGAAAGAGAGACATTGAAAATAATGGGTGAGAAGGGCCTGGAATGGAGGTGATAAGACATTATTTATAAAACAGGAAAGGACTAAACCTTATGAAACAAACATTGATCTGCCAACAAAGACAGTGTCCAAGAGCAATGCTAAAGCATTTGATCTTGAACAAAAATAAAATAAAATAAATTGAAGCAAAAAGCTTTTCTCATTCTGTGGACTTTCTATTTATCTTGCTAGCTATGCCCTTTGCCATGCAGAAATTCTTCGTTTTGATGCAGTCGCATATATACAGTCTAGTTTTGATTTGTTGTGATTCAGAATAGTTACTTGGGAAGTTTCAATATGTGCCCAGGAGCCCTAGTGTTCCCCTAACCCTATTTGTATTATTTTCAAGGTATCTGGCCTTACATTGAGGTCATTGATCCATTTTGAATTGATTGTGGTGCAGGGTGATATTAAAGGGTCTGGCTTCTGTTTTCTTCTCATGAATAATCAGTTCTACCAGTACCATTTGTCTTTCTTTTATACTTATTATTGGCTATTTTATCAAACGTTAAGTGGCTAAAGGTTTATAACACTCACGAGACGCTATGTTGAAAATGAATCATACAACCTGTGGGGTGTTAGAAGGGAAAAACTGGGAGAAAACGAGGGAGGAGGTGACACTGTTCAAAAAGGAATGTACTTGTTACCGGACCTATGTAACTGTAACCTCTCTTTACCTCACCTTTACAACTAAAAGAATTTTAAAAACTTAAAACAGAAAAAAACAAGAAAAAAATTGAAATATGTTCTTAGTATAGATTATATAGGAACTAAGCAGATATTTTAGCTTAAATGCTCCCCAGAATCAAAAAAATGTATAGCAAATTAAAATATCAGTACATTATAATTTTCTTTAATTTATAATTTGTGTTTTCCATTGTGTTTAATAAATTGGCTGCTTGGCATTTTGAAACTTCTAGAATGATTCTGGTTTGCAGTGCATAACATGAAAAGAACAAGAGTTTGTTGTGAGGTATGCCATATTGCCTGGTAGTAATTCGGTTGAAAATCTCACGTGAGACTTTCAACCCTAGTTTAGTTTTAGAGAGACATGAGTCTGTTATTCACGTAAACAACCAGACGTTTTGCCTTGCCTTTAATTCTGCGGAAATATTGGATGTTTAATGGTGTTAAAATTTGTGCACTCTCCAAATCAATGCAAACCAAAATGAGTTGAAGATGATCCATATTCTGCGAATCTGTACTTTTGGAAGTCTGGACAAATAGGAGTATATTTAAAATGCAAATATTATACTGGAGATGCTAAAATAATTTACATTCTGAGTCTAAAGTTTAAATATAATTGCATTACATTAAAACACAGTTGGTTTTTTTGTATAATATAAATTTGGTTTATTCTTACAGATTTATGGTGACTAGGATTTGTTTTGATCTTGTGGTATATACGGAAATTTCACCACCATCTCTTATAATTTGTGAAGCTTTAGAAGCAACATTTGTAAACACAAGGGGATGTTTTCACTTTTTAGTAGGGGAAGAGCAGATGGTTGGGATTAAGGGAATCACTCCTTCGTGTTTAATAATGCAGCAGGGAAGCAGTGGCAAGCTAACTTTTCACCAAGAGAGAATAATTTTTGAGAGCATCAGCTGGATCATTGCTAGCTAGAACAGAGCCCCATCAGATGTGAGCCATCTGCATGAAAGTGAGTCACAGCAAAAGATCTAATACTTGTAAAATATACTTTGTTCCCCCATGAGTTTTATGCACTGAAAATGACCTCTGATGGAAAAAGACTAATCAGGAGACAAGAAGAAAAGGACTGAAGGACAGCAAATCAGTAAGACAATGGAAATATCGGCCATGGACTGAGCAATTGAATATACTAAACAATAATAAAAATTATAAGTAAACTACAGCAACTTGTGATTTACTTAGAGCACAAAAACGCATTGAAAGCATAATTTCAAAAAAGAAATCTAAGTCTTATCATTACACTTAGTTTCTTTTAACCATGTTAAATGCATGTCCTAATTTAAAAAAAAATCCTGATTTTGTATTTTATAATATTCATTCTTGGTCGTTTTAAACCAGAAGTCTCAAAATTTAAATTGAGGAAAATTTGAAAAGTTCCAACTTTATTGTGTAATAGCACTTCACAGAAAACAAATAAATAAAACTAAATGTTATAAGAAAAAAGAGAAAGCATCATTTCATGAAGTACTTGTCAAAATATAGTTTAAAATATTAATAGCAATCTAGAGTTAATATTTATCTACCCAAGGGGATTAGAGATTATAACTTTACGAGATTTTGTATAAAGGCAAAAATACAATGCTAGCAAAATATATTGTCATTTAATGCAAACTCAACATAAGAGGAAAATGATAGAGAAATATTGGTTGTCTAATGAGTGCAAATTTCTATTGAGACTGATTATTATTATA
Source organism: Dipodomys spectabilis (assembly GCF_019054845.1). NCBI lineage: Eukaryota > Metazoa > Chordata > Mammalia > Rodentia > Heteromyidae > Dipodomys > Dipodomys spectabilis. Next base: position 17,269,656 of record NW_024870709.1, read on the forward strand.
AATATTTTTGTTTATGGAAAATTGAGGAGTGCTTCTCAACACATAGAGTTTCACATTTTCAATTGATCTATTTGTGATCAATACAGTTCAGTTGCTGAACATCAATGTTGGCATTGCTAATAGCCAGCAGGAAAGTGAACTGAAAAAAATCTACAACCACAGAATCAATAGTTGAACAGAAATTTGGCCTCCAGATATCAGAGTTTGGAGAATTGAGTTGAATATTTTGTTCTGGTTTAAAGGTCAAGGATAATTAATGTACAGACTTTCAATAAAAAGAGTGTGACTGGTATGAGTCTCATAACCATAGATTAAGGGAAGAGTGTATAGTATTGCCATAATATGAAATTATGAGTCATGGTTGTAAAGGAAAGTTGACAGTATTTGTCTGTTGCCCTCCTCCAAGTGTTTTACCGTGATCAGGGAAAAGTGGCTAGTTTGTTTCAGAAAGCACTTTTTCTATTCTTATCAGAAATTAGTTCTTGAATTTTTCTATTTTTCTTTTTTATCCTCTACACTAATGTAAACCTTCAAGTTAGTTGCTTTTTATTTTTTTAAATATTTGTATTGTAAAGATGCTGTACAGAGGGGTTACAGTTACATGAGTAAAGTAAGGAATTTCCTATAGAGCATTGCTACCCCCTCCTTTGTTTTTCCTCTATTATCTCTTTCCTCCCCTGCAAGTAATTTTGTATAAAGATAAAATGCTTTTGTAGATAGTCCAAAAATGACAACTAAAATTAAGATTTTCTTTTTAAAACAAATGCTGCCGTTTAAATATCAGAGCCTGAGTTTCTGCACTTATAGAACAAACAGAAAATCGATTAATTAGGAACATACTATTACCACTAATGTGTGTGTGTGTGTGTGTGTGTGTGTGTGTGTGTGTGTGTGTGTGATTTTGGATTTTGGTCTCCATGAAGAATTTCAATAGAATCTTAACATATTTGTTTGGAGGTTTATATGGGCCATATCAGAGAGACCATATCAGACTAACTAGTGTACACAGACAGAATCCAGAGGAGGTGGCATGAGTCATATTTTTAATGTCCACTATTTAAAGTATCTGATATAAAACTAAACAAATTTTGATGTCTGTCAAACTTTCGATGTTCATGTGGGGATTATATACTATAAACATCTTTGAATCTCTATGTCATAGATTGCCAAGCAATATGGAATATAAAGGAGAGAATTCACATTACCTGTTAACTAGGTCAAGGACTCTTTCCACATACTTCAGGTAATTCACATTGTCACTCTTACTGTGAACAGAGGATACAGAACTATAGAAACACAATGGAGATTTATTGCTGTCAATCATTAGATAAATTAATATAGGTTAATTGAAGATTAACTTTGGAGTTACGTCAGCTGACTTTAGTGAGAGGGGGAAAAAGAAAAAGAAGATTATAGTTAAAGATTCCAAGGCTGTCTTTTGTATTTCAGCTATTGATGTTACATAGTTCTTTGTATAAATTCTCAAAAGTAGTTGTCACAGTAAAAATATATATAATCTTCACAATATTTTAAAATACATAATATTTTACTAGAAGTATGAGATAGTTCAAAGGTAGAGAGTAAACAAATGGATCAACTCTTACATATTTTCAATGAACCTTCATTTTCCTGACTTGAAGGTTAGAGGCTTATGATGTTTGGATATAATTATTTGGCCTAAAATAAAACTGGAAGTAATAAAATGAAAACTTTCTAAGAATGAATCAATGCTTTATATATGTAAAACTACAAATATGTACATTATAGTGTGTTTGGTTACCCTTTAAAGGTAATAATAGTATATTTCATGCTTTATGGTGGTGACACCAGGAAGTTATTTTATTGACCCCAGAGTCCCAGGCAGTATGTGAATCATTATAATTAGAAATGCTCTTTGAAAGTTTGAACAAAGCAAAAATTTACCTTGTGTGTGTGTGTGTTTGAGATTAGAAAAATGAAAGAAAACCTATTGCCATTGAAATAACAATAAAAACATAAACATGTAGTGGAAACAACAACATTTAAGGAGCATGTGAGAATGGATTGACACTCTATTATTGGTAAGATATTTTTAAGTTCTCATAAACATGCCCAATTAAAGTTCTTTGTGCAGAAAATTCAGTGATTAAGAAGATAGCCCTTAAATTCTGGAATGCTTGAAATATTATCACCTTGGGCTGCAAGTTCATACATTAGCTATGCTTAAAGTATGCTTGTTCCTACTTGGCACCATCAGTTTTAATGCAGCTTTTGTTGGCTTTAAACACTGAAACAAATAGAAAACAATCAGGCTCTAGTGGCTTGGAAACCTGGATGGCAGCCCAGCTTTCATTTATTAGGACCCTGGGAAAATAAATTTAAAAGGAGAAAATTTTCAAATGCACTTTCTAGTTACATTTAACAAGTCCTTCTCCCAAGGATCTACAAGCCCTTTTTATATGCAGTTATTCTGCAAGTTGATAATATAAATTGTAGTAGGAATTAATGGATTTCAAGACTGAAGTGTCTATTTAAATTATCCTTGAGCCAGAATAGAGCACTAGTAGTTATAGATGAAATCATAGGGTATCTTTCTTCTCTCTCTCTCTCTCTCTCTTTCTTTTTCTTTTTTCTTTCTTTCTCTCTTTTTTCTCCCTCTCTTTCTCCCTCTCTCTCCCTCTCTGTCCCTCTCTCTCCCTCCCTCTCTTTCTTTCCTTCCTTCCTTCCTTCCTTCCTCCATCCCTCCCTCCCTCCCTCCCTCCTTTTTTTCTTTCTTTCTTTCTTTCTTTCTTTCTTTCTTTCTTTCTTTCTTTCTTTCTTTCTTTCTTTCTTTCTTTCTTTCTTTCTTTCTCCCTTTCTTTCTTTTTGGTTTGTTTTAATCTATTAGTGTAGCAGCTGCAGCTGAGTAGGAAGATGTCCCAATATTCATCTTTAGATTTCTTTACTTGTTTCTTTGTAAAGATAATGTACAGAGGAGTTACAGTTACATAAATAAGGCAAGATTTTTAAAAAATAGTATCATCACTAGCTTTCTTTAAAGGCATTGTGACAACTCATATTATTTTCCAATTGATGGAAATAGACTGGTAAAATTCCTGAACAACTTGAAGAAATATATTTGATTGTTGTTTAATTTCCATAGTCCTTCCAATATCTGGAATATGTTCTTTTTTCCATCTTGAATATGATTTGGGTAGAAAGTAGTTCCAGTTTATAAAGTAATGTTAAACAATAAACTAATATATAAAGAGTAATATGGTAATCCTATAAGAGGGATGCAAAGTATAAGAATTAGCAGAGTTGGTCTGTCTCATTCTTCAGATCCCAAATTGTGCATAAAGGACATGTGTTTGTCACCTTTGATGAAATCAAAACATCATATAGCTTCTGCTCTTCTTTGTGACAGGGGAAAAAAGAACTAAAAAGTAAGATTTTAATGCAATATTTTGTCAATATCTATTTTAATATTATAGTAAAGTGTAGCTTCCAGCATGAGACTCTAAAGTCCTATTTTTTTTTAAGAAAGACCTTGCAGTTAGAAGAAACAAGAACATTCCACTCCGTGAAAGAATTGTGTAAATTACTAAATATTGAAAAACAAAATTGGTTTTGTATTTTGTATTTGCAACACTGGACTTGAAATAATCATACCAACTATCTCTTTCATTTTTTCTCTCTAAAATAAATTTGATTCTATTTAAATTTATTATTACAAGTTTTTCCTAGACAAACACTAATTATTACAAATGAAGGAAACCATGAAGCCTATAACTTTTTGGTCTGGCATAATTTACATAATATCATTTTTTCCCAAATCTTTCCATTTCTTTACAAATGGGGCAATGTCATTCATTGTTCCATTGTGTATATATACCACATGTTATTGATCCATTCATCTACATGAAGGACATCTGGTTGGTTCCATATCTTAGCTATGATAAATGATGCTTCAGTGAACACAGTAGTGCTTGTAGCCTTAGTGTGGACTTCTTTGTGAATGTTTTGTAAATATCCAGAAGTAGGATTGCTGGATCATAGGGGAGCTCTATATTTAGACTTCTGAGGAACCTCCATACTGCTTTCCAGAGTGGTGAAAACAGTTTATATTCCCACCAGTAAACCCTGTGTCTTGTATATATATGATTATCTGATTTGGGGAAGGGAAGGTAATAACAAAATGGTGAGAAAAAGGACAAAGGGTGAACCAATGAAATGATAACATCACACGTGGCACTTGAGTGGAAATGAACTTTGCAACCTTGGAGGGCGGGGCAGGGGATGAAGAAGAGGGAAAGTAGGGGGAAATGTGGGACGGGGTAACAATGTTTGACAGAAAATGTACTCATTACCTGATTTTTGTAACTCTAACCCTCTGTGCATCACTTTTATAATAATACAAAATAAAATAGAAGAAAAGATTTTCCATGTGATTATTTTATATTTTTCCTTCAGTGTATATGATTTTAATCTGAAATATAAATATTGTGAATTTTTGACCCAGGCATACTCCTCTAATTTTGTCTTCATGTTGTTTTATTTTCACATTTTATTTTACCTTTTTTTAAGACCAACAAGAGGCAATTAGAATAAGATATCTGCAGTCCCTTGTGAACCAGACTGCTTCATACCGATCTGAGTTTGTTACTAAGGGAAGGAATGGCTAATATACAAGATCAGATTCAGTTATGAAATGTTTTTAGTTAAATTTAGACCATAAGTAAGAAAGTGTGTGTTCAAATGATGAATGCTTCTTAAGGATGTATAGGTTGGAAAGGAATAAGTAATAGTCACAGAAATCCTTACTGAAGACTGTGTTTTTGAATAAAATATGGTAATTTTCAAGGCTTACTTCGTACACAAACACTGAATAGGACAGAAGATAATGTCACAAGTGGAACAGCATGTGTCACTCTTTAGTGATTGTGTGGCAGGCACCATGTGACACAAGAGGAATCAGAGAGCGAGCAGAGGAAGCAAACTCACTCATGTTAACTAGTGTTTTCCCGTACAAGCTGGAGCTCATGAAGGAAAGAAACAATCCTTAAAGCTGCAACTATCTTTCCTATATTGAAGATTCAGATCCCAGCACATACACATTTTTAAGGCAAACTATTTTCAGAACATAATAATAATGTTGTACAGGTCTTTCAAATGTGTTCACCTTTCATAATGGAAGTAGTACCTATTGAAAAAGTTCCCCCTTGGAAAGGCATATGTTATATTATTTTTTAATTTATTTATTGGTCAATTCTATTAAAATACAAACTAGTAGAGATCCTGAGTTTTTAGTTTCCTTTGTATATTGATCATAATCTTCTATTGCCTAGGATATTGGTGATATATCAGATATTAGGGTGTGAGGGGAGATGGAAGAAAAGAAAAAAGTAACTGACATTTCTAGAAAGAACACAGGATTGCTAAGTGATTAGAAATTACTTTATATAAGAAGTATCTTGGGGCTGGAAAGGTGGCTCAGTGGTATAGTGCTTGCCTTGCATGCATGAGACCCTGGGTTCGATTCCTCAGCATCACATAAGCAGAAAAAGCCAGAATGGCACTGTGGCTGCAGTGGTAGAGTGCTAGCTTTGAGTTGAAGAGCTGAGGGACAGCGCCCAGGCCCAGAGTTCAGGCCCCATGACTGACAAGAAAAAAAAAAAGGTATCTCAATTCAGGAAGCTTGTAAAACTCTCAAAACCATATGACACTTGAAAGGTTAGATGTAATCATAAATTCATCGAAGCCAATTTTGCTCTCACAAAGCTATAGTCATTCTGTCCAATGGGAGATAATTGTCCTCTGATAAACATGAGGAAGATGTACAATTTACATGCTACTTATTAATAAAAATTCACACATAACATATGTATCTACCTCTTTGCAAATCAGGCTTTTATTCTTCCTCCTGTCTGTATGCTTAGCCTCTATAACTCTGATATTTTACTCTCCAACTCCCCACAGATTGCATGATAGTGGAAAACAAATTACCAATGCAATTAAAATGTTTTCATACCTACAGGAGCTAGAAATCTGTGCTTTTAAAATTAATTATTAGCTTCAACTTCCGAAATGAAGGCAAGGATACAGGTACTCAATCAAGCTGTTAGAATGTGCTATTTTAATTCATAATGAAAGAATTTTTTGTCGAAGTGTATCTTAATATATGAGGCTATCAAAAAGATTTATTGGACTTCAATTAAAAAAACTGTAAAGACAACAAGGTAGATGACAGATATGTTTTTCTTCACTTTAATAGTGACAGTAAAATCTAATCAGTTACTGATGAACTCAGGTAACAATATTTTAGATAGAATATTTTGTATTTTGGATAGAATATTTTATGGAATATTTAGATAGAATATAACAATATTTTACATAGAATATTTATATATTTTAAAACCATCAAACTTTTGGCTATATTTTATGAAAGAATACAGATGACAACTTCTAAACATTTACTTTTAAAAAATGTAGAGATTCTTAATGAGATAAAATTACTGATTGTGTTTTTTTTTCTTGTAGCAGCATCACTTAGATAATTCACCATATAACCTTGATCATATCCTGCACCTGGCACAGTTAAATTGCCAACAGTTGTACAGGTGCAATCCAAGGCTTCAGTAATGAAGCCTTGAGTTCAAACTAGTAAAATAAAACAAAACAAAGCAAAGTCACATACAGTTACATTGGAAAAAGCACTGTTCTGGTGGTTAGAAGACTTAAAAACTCACATATATGGGACCTAAATTTCATTGGGACTGGGTTACTTCACTTAATATGAATTTTCTAAGTCTTTCCATTTCTTAACAAATGGGACAGTGTTGTTCTTTCTGATGGAAGAATAGAATTCCATCATATATATATCTCAATTTTTTGATCCACTCATCTACTGAGGGGCATTTGGGTTGGTTCCATATCTTAGCTATGATGAATAATGCTGTGATAAACATAGTTGTGCTGGTAGCTTTAGTGTGGCCTTGATTGTGATCATTTGGGTAAATGCCCAGAAATAGAATTGCTGGGTCATAGGGGAGCTCTATGTGTAGTCTTTTGAGGAATCTCCATACTGATTAGTATACAGATAGGATAATCTTATCAGCTGAACTGAAAAACTCAACAGCCATGTACATATGACCATATAAGATGATGTTAAGTGAAATGAACCCCACGATTTGGACACAAGAGTTCTGTCTTTATTGTTATTGTTTTAAATGTACTATGTAATTTTATTTTGTTGTTGTTGTTGTTGTTTCCTTTGTATGTTCTTTTCCCTATGGCTTATCCCCTGTTGTCACTGTACTTGATTTTGGTCCCCTGCATTGTGTATATAAATTTGTTTAATCTGGGGAGGTGAAGGCGAATAAGGAAACACTGAAACAAAGACACAGGATGACTCATTGCAACAAGGATCCCCACAGGACAGTATATTGGAAACAAACTTTACAACTTTGGTGGATGGGGGATGGGGAGGAGAAGTGTGGGAAGTGGGGGAGGGAAAGGATAGTGGGACAACAGCATGGAAGGAGTAACAATGATGGACAAGGAATGTACTCATTGCCTTACTCATGTAACTGTAACCCCTCTGTACAGTATCTTTACAAGAAAATAAAAAAGCTCCCACTTATTTATTAATGCAAAACAGATACAAATTCATTGTGCAAAGAAACTTCTGTGGTATTTACTAGATTTAAAACTCACATTTGTTTGTTTATTAAGTTGGCAGCTTCTAAAATATATGTACTCACTTCAAAATATTCGTGACTCTGAGTGTTGGGGGAGCTAAAAATACACCAGAAAAACATTTTTAAGTGCAAAAAATTCAGTGAGTTTATGTATTAGTCACTATCCCTTCAAACATTACATGCAGACCAGATCTGTTTACATATGTACATACAAATATATGTACATACATATACATGCACATCTAAATATATTTTTTTCATCAAAAGGCAAGGTGTCTGGTTCTTCTCTTATTGTAAGGAGATGCCAGTTCTCTTTGTTAGCTTTTACTGATCGAATAATTCCTAACTCTTCAGAGTCACATTGAACTTCCTATTTCAAGGGCTGAGTGGAACAAAGGAGAAGCATTGTTTCCAGATTCACTGTTGTGCATCCCACAATAGAACTGACCTTTCTTTACTGCCATATTGCATTTAGGGCAGACACATGATATGGTATCCACCTAAGGATTCCTTTTGGAAATATAACCTATTCATTTTCTTTTATCCTTTATATCCCCTCCTTTAGAATGACTTGATAGGAAAGTTATATATGTTACAGAGCAAAGGTTAGCAATTACTTCAACTAGAGGCCACTATTAGAACTTGGCTATCATTTAAGAGCACCGTTACAGCATTATATTATGGTTGGAATTACATTTTTATTTATTTTTTTACCAGGATGGAATCTTCAAATCATCCAATCCTATCCTGCCATTTCAGTATTCAGCCCTCTAATTCAAGATCACCTAGAAGGTTAACAGAGCTGAACCATTTTCCAGCATCCAAAGCCCTTGATATATTCTTTTTATTCAGGAAAAGCTGTTTATGTGCACAATCATTGTTCATTTTCTCTCTTTCTACTCCTAGTGTTCACAAGAAAAATGGCCATCATTGGAATAGGTTAGGACATCCATTGACATTGTCAACCATTTTCTGTCCAAAATACTTTTCCTAGAAAACACATATTTTGAAAATCACTTCACATATCTTTATTATATTATATCAGCATTGCAACTGATTCCTAATTAATTTTCCCCATCATTATTCAAAAATATTTTTAAATATTAATTGTGCAAAAAGGAGTTGTCATTTACCAAAACAATTTGTGAATGCAACATATCTTGATCATCGTCACCTCTTTTCAAAATTCTCACCTAACTATCCCCTTGGCTCAATCTTCTTAATTTTGTAGGATATACAATGGAATTTAGACAGATTTATTCCTCTCTTCTTTTAATTTCTCTAACATTTTCCCTTTGGTCCAATCCCACCCCCTTCAAGTACCCTCTTCCTGGTGTTTTTATTTGGCTTAATTTTGGCTTGGTTTTTCTAAGTAATTACACTATTTAAGTTCTCCTTTATATCTATATCTATCTTATTTCAGTTAATGCATTTGTATACGAACCAAGGTATTTACTTATAGGTTTAAAAGCAAAATCTAGCTTACTCATAGAAGAAAAACCATGTATCCTTCATCACTCTGAGCTGGGCTTTCTTCACTTAATGTATTTGGTAAATTGATAAATAGGAAAGTGATAAGAGTATGCTTTTAAGAGAACATTATAATCACAAAATTTGTAAATTAATTCAGAGTGTTTGTAATTGACATTCTACAGTCTCACTGACTCTGATGTTTTCCATGAATTAAGTGAACTTAATACAAGACAATAAAAGCTTTCTGCTTGTTTCAAATATACACTAGTTATTGCAAGTTTTCAAGTGTTTAGAAGGCCAAGAATAGAGCTTAGTGGCAATGCCTTTTCCTAGCAAATGTGAGGCCTTGTCATCCATTCCCAATCCCATAATGAGAAGAAATGTGCATAGAAATTATATGCATAGTCATAACTTTAAACCTTAAAAGTTCCAGAAAAATTCTCCAATTTTTAAAAATTTGGATATTTCCTTATACAAGATTACATAAAATATTTTACTTAAAAATAAAGGAAGCTGGGCATTGGAGGCTCACGCTTGTAATCCTAGCTGCTCAGCAGGCTGAGATCTGAGGATTACCCTTCAAAGCCAGCCAGGGCAGGAAAGTCCATGAGACTCTGATCTCCAATAAAGCACTAGAAACCGGAAGTAGTGCTGTGGTTCAAGAGGTAGAGTGTTCACCTTGATCTGAAAAGCACAAGGACAGTGCTCAAGTCCAGAGTTCAAGCCCCATGACCAAAAAATAAAAATAAAAAATAATAATAATAAAGGAAATTTAAAATAGTGTTTAAAAAATGGTAGTGAAATTTAAGTCCTGGTACAATTCTAAATAATACTAAAAGGTACTGAATAAACTATTTCAACTTTCAAATACAAATTATCCCGTTGTGCTGATTGCATTTAATATAATTTGCCATAAAGCATCTTTCTGAGTTTGAATGTCAACTTATAGACTTTCTCTTTACAACAGTAATAGAATTCTAGATAAATAAATGGACTATTGTAATTTTTGAACTCTTTAAGGGATTCAGTAAAGAGCTATTGCATAAATTTATTATTGTCAGGCCCATAACAATCTTTTTTTCCTTAGTCATTAAGTGTACTTCAAATGTGGGTAGCATAGTTTAATGAAATAGTGATCGTTACCTAAAACAGAGACACCTAAAAATAATGAAAGTATGCCTCCTGCTATCAAATAAAATTGAAAGCAAGAAGGTGTGTGCCTTTCATTTGTTTGAGATTCTTACTGCTTTGCAAGAGGCAATAGGATCTTGAATTCCAAAACAGCTTGGGCTACATTGTGATACCTTGGCTCTGGAACAGAAAGAGGAACAGAGAGACAGAGAGAGGAAGAGAACATAAGTTTGATAAGGGAAATAGAAAAGGTTACAAGGGAGGGGAAGAGGGAAAGAAGCATGAGAAAGGGAAGGAAAAAGAAAGAAGGAGGGAGGGAGGGAGACAGAAGAGAGAGGGGAGAGGGAAGCTTAGGAGGAGACAGATCTACATAATGTGATGCCTCCACAGGAGCTGAGCGAGAACCAGACTGCTAAAGCCATGACAATTTCTGTATCTGATCCAGTGTCACTTGTTTGGTTTCATTTGAAGGACTGTGCTCAGAACACCACACATAACCAAATTCATAGAGTATAAGAATTGATTTCAAAGCAGTAGACATTACTTTGAAAAATTATATTTGCGTATACATGCTGCATTCTACTCATATGGATGATTGAGGGTCAACTCTACAGAAAAGTCTCACCCCATAAAAATTAATTCAGTTTGCTTCTTAGCAGGACAGAAGGCTGATTTGGTGAGGGAATTAAATAGCAAATTATCTTCTCTTTGAATTTATTGTCAGATATAATGACTAAATATAAACATCATGGAGATATAAAGGGGAAAAAGAGAAATGTAGTAGATGTAGTTGACTTCATATTTACATTTCAAATCCATTGTCAATTATCTATTTAACTATATGTCTATTTACATATATGGATAAAATAATATTATATATATTTATAATGCCAGTATGTGTGTAGATTATTTGTATTGATGTGAGTTACAGAAGGTCAGCATTTTGTATTGTGACTTCTTCCTATATTAACATTAGAAAACACTATTTTTTACTATGAAAATACTGTACAGAGGGGTAACAATTACATGAGCAAGATAATGAGTACCTTTCTTATCAAGCATTGTAGCCTCCTCCTTTGTTTCCCCTTCCCATCCCATCCTCCCATCCTCGCCCGGCCCCTCCCCCCGTTTCCCCCCCCCCCAAAGTTGTAAAGTTCGTTTTCAACATAATGACTTGTACATTTCATTGTTGCAATGGATCCACATGTATGCCTATTTAAACGATTTGTTTTTTTCCCTTCCCCTCCACAAATTATATCGACATCAAATACAGTGAAAGCAGGGGTTATACCGTGGGGAAGGGACATACAAAGCAACAAAGAAATAATCATATAAATGTGTTGGAAACAATCACATGAAAGAAAAAAAAAACATTTGAATACATATCTTAGGGTTCATTTCCCTAACATCAACTTATCTGACCTTTTCTGCATGACTCAGACATATACTAGTTATTGCAAATAAGGGAAACCATGGGACCTATGTTTCTTTGGGCCTGATTTACTTCACGTAATATAACTTGGAAACTACTATTTTTTTTAATATTTTTATTGTAAAGATACTGTGGGTTACAGTTATATGAGTAAGGTAATGAGTCCATTTCCTATGGAACATTGTTACCCTCTTCTTTGTTTTTCCCCTACTATCTTTTTCCTTCCCACCTCCCCAACTCCACCCCCGCCCCCACCAAGTTGTAAAGTTCCTTTTCAATGTAGTATCTTGTATGTCTCATTGTTACAATGGCTCTACCTGTATCCTTGGTTCAGCACTTTTTTTTTTTTTTTTTTTTTGTCAGTTGTGGGACTTCAACTCTGGGCCTATGAGCTGTTCCTCAGCTCTTCTGCTCAAGGCTAGCTCTCTACCACTTGAGCCACAGCACCACTTGCGGTTTTCTGAGTGGTTTATTGGAGATAAGAGTCTCATGGTCTTTCCTGCCTAGGCTGGCTTTGAACTGCGATCCTCAGAATTTAGCCTCCTGAGTAGCTAGGATTACAGGCGTAAGCCACCTGCGCCCGACTTGTTTCGGCATTTTGTTATTTTCCTTCCTCTCCCCAAATTAGAAAAATACAAGATGCTGGACACCGACTCAAACATAGTAACAACAGGGGTTATACCCTGGGAGAAGAACATACAAGAGAAAGAAAAAAATACATAGTACATTAAAAACAGCAACAAAGGACAAAAAACCTTTTGTTTCCCTATCTTGGGGTTCATTTCTCTTAGCATCATCTTATATGGTCATATGTACAAAGCTTTTGACCTTTTCCACTTGTCTGGTAAGAGTATCCTAGATGTATAGTAGATATTGCAAAGAAGGGAAGCCATGAGACCTAGGTTTCTCTTGGTCTGGCTTACTTCATTTAATATAATTTTGGAAAACTTTATTTTTGAAACTTGACTGCATAGCTATTTTAATTGTACATACATTTATATTCTTTACTATGTCTTCAGTGGGCATCATACAGATATTGAAAATAACACACTATACCAATCATGATACTGGTTTTTCAGAATTTATGAAATACTATTCCATAAAATATAGTATTCTAAATAAAATATTTTTATTTTCAGCTGAATATATTCACTCATAGATCCACTCACAGATGCTGTTAAAAAAAACACGTATTTAGGCAGCATAATATTCATTCTGATTCTCTCCCTAGATTCATTTGTTTTAACTCTAAAAAATTTCCTAGATTAGTATGTATTTGAATCTATCATTATTTTTCTAGAATATAACCTGCTGCTTTTCTTCTACTTCTCATTTACAGTTCTTCATGTTCATTTGTTGTATTTACTTTTGTTAGTAATTCTTGTTTATACAACTTCATATTATCCTATTACATTGTCAATTTTTCCATTTGTCTTCATTAATTGTTAGTCTAACATCTTCTATTTGTGTAATTAAAGTTACTTAAACCAAAGAAGGACTTAAAATTGCAGCAAGTCAACAGAACTTTTAAAGTGTCCAGAAGAAATTCAATGCAAGTGAAAATCAAAGTATCAGCAGGAAACAACTTCAAACATGTTCCATTCAATGATAGGTATTGTAACTCCAACTTTCACATGGAATTAAAATCAGTTATGAATAAAGGCCTTCAACTTTATTTTTTTGTTAAAATGCAGTAATGTAAGTTTGTTAACACTACAAAGGTAAATTTGTTTAAGAGTGTAAAAATTGGGGATTGAAAAAATGTGGTTAGTTAAAACTTTTAATTTTGGTTCTGATACTCCCTGCTGCTCGAATCGGATTCAGAAATTAATTATTTGGATGACTACTATAAAATTCTGTGAAAAATTACCTTAGGAAATACAAGAACATAATTTAGGACAAAAAGATATTAAATTGGATGGCTTTTGCTCATTCAAGTTCTATCAGGCAACCTTCATTTTCTAACATAATTTTGATTGAGGGAAATAGAAAAGGTTACAGTAATCTTTTTTCTTTCTTTAAAAATAAGTTTCATGGCTCAAATTCCATATTTAATAACAAATCATGTCATGCTACATTGAAGAACTTGACTTATCATCTTTTTGTAGATTTGTTATTTTCTTGTAAAATTTGATCATTTCTTTTTTGAAGTCTGGTAACTCCTATGGCTTCTCAACTTTGTTGCTAAACATAGAACTTAAATAGGATATGTATAATAGAATGCTTATATTTGATTTTCTTGTACCCAATTCACTCAAGATCTACAGTAGAAGTCGGAAATATCATCTGATAGTAGCACCCAAATCAAGATCAACAAGGTGCTCCAAGATGTAACATTTTAGAATTAATTGTGGCAAAATTCAGTCCCATAATCTCTTCACAAAAATTTGCATATTTCTCCTTAACAGTACTCTTTCTTACATCCTGGAATCTTTACTTTTGAATCTTCTCAAATTGTGGTCTCACCTGTGCAGTATTTGTTTCTTTGTAAGTTTGCTTTCTTTGAACTGACTTGTCCAAGTAGACTTAAGCAAAATCCTTTCATGCTTCAGGTTTTTATCTTACTGATCATGTTTCGTGTCTCTTCTACTTCTAGACAATAAATATCTTCAACTAAAAAATTATTTATTATCTGCCATGACTATTCTAACCATATACTCATTATTACAAATGAGGAAAACCATGGGATCTATGTTCTTTATCTGGATTACTTCACTTAATATGACATTTTTTCTAACTCTTTCCATTTCCCTCCAAATTGGGCGGTGTCATTTTTTTCTGATGGAAGCATAGAACTCCACTGTGTATATATACCATGCTTTCTTGATCCATTCATCTACTGAGGGGTATCTGGGTTGGTTCCATATCTTAGCTATGGTAAATAATGCTGCAATACACATAGTTGTGCTGGTAGCTTTAATTTGGCCTTGTTTGTGATCATTTGGGTAAATGCCTAGAGATGGGATTGCTGGGTTATAGGGGAGCTCTATGTGTAGTCTTTTGAAGAACCTTCATACTGCTATTCAGAATGGTTGGACAAGTTTACATTCCCACCAACAGTGTAGTTGAATTCTCTATTGGCCACATCCCCTCCAGCATCTGTTGTTATTAGATTTCTTGATTATGGATATTTAACTGGTGTGAGATTGAATCTCAATGTTGTTTCAATTTACATTTTTTAAGGCCAGAGATGTTGAGCTAACAGATGAGCGATAGCTCAATATTTATGTAAATGTCCATATAAGATGATACAAAACAAAAATGAACTTCAAGACAGACACAAGAGGTTTTTCTTTCTTGTTACTGTTTTAATGTATTATGTGATTTCTTCCCCCCCCCCCCGCCCCCCATGGCTTATCCCTTGTTGCCACGATATTTGTTTTTGGTATCCTGGGTATTGTATAGACATTTTTCTGAATTAGGGAGGGGAAGGGGAACAACAAAGGACAAAGGGCCAACCAATGCAACAATGATACTCACAAGACAGTAAGTTGGAAATGAAGTGTACAACTTGGGGCGGGGTTTGGAGGGGCAGGAAAGTGGGGCAAAACATGAGGAAGAAGGGTAACAAGTTCGACAAGAAATGTGCTCACTACCTTACATATGCAACTGTAACCCCACTGGAAAACACCTTGACAATTTTTTAAAAAGTGCAGGAAAAAAAAGAATGCATCACCAAAACAATGATGCAGAGTTTGAGTATGAAGTGTGACTTTTAGGTGGGTAACTAATCATGCAGCACTGAGTAAAGAAGATGCACAAAATAAATGCTTAACAAAAGTTTGTTGCATAAATAAAAGCGATTTTCCTAACTGGGAATGTGGCTTAGTGGTAGAGTGCTTGTCTAGCATGCATGAAGGCCTGGATTCCATTCCTTTGTACTACATAAACAGAAAAAGCCCAAAATGGCACTGTGGCTCAAGTGGTAGATTGCTAGCTTTGAGCAAAAGATGCTCAGGGACAGTGCCCAGGCCCTGAGTTCAAGCCTCAGGACTGCCAAAAGAAAAAATAAAAAAGATTTTCCTAAGCTAAAAAATATTGATGTTGTTGTGGTGGTTATTCTTATTAATGTGTATCCTTCACACCAATGATATCATCTGGTACTTACTAGCCCCAAATGAAATATGTGATTTAAGTTCTGAATAAATGAAAGAGTAGAGGAATCATCTATTCTTACCAAATTATGGTGGAATTCAGTATCAAGCCTGCATTTTTGCCAAGAGTAATTGGAGACTTCTTTCTTTAGGGGAGAAAGAGAAAGTCTTTATGCTTTTCAAAGCAGGTTTAACTACATAAGTTTGCAAACAAGGAATTTTTAAATAACTTCTTTTTTTTCTTTGTTTTCCCTCTCCAAATTCTCATTCTATAAAAGAATAAATTCAAGTGTTTGCTAACAGGATTCTATCAGCCTTCCTGGATAATTCCCCTGGGATCTTGCTTGCTGTTACTAAACTAAACGTTTTTGTTTTCACAGGAAGGCGATTGACTGTGGATTGTTAAGCACTAACTTCTTTTTACTGGCTCAGCACCTGAACCTGGGAAGAACAATTTTATTAGTACTTTCTGTCTTTCCCTCACACTAGGTTTGGATCTGGTTGATACCTCACCCTGAGCAAGTGGTAAACCTCTGCAAGTTCCCTGAATATTTTCAAATGGAGTCTTTGGAATGACTTAATCCAAAATAACAATAAAATAACCATGGTATTGATGATTGTGATGATCATGATTATAATGGAGCAGAGTTCTGAAGAAATGTCTTCTGATAAAGAAAACAATCCCTACTACCTCTTCATCTTGCCAACTTAATCAAAACATTCAATGGGAAAATATATCTTTAAATAATTAAATTTGTCATGTGATGTCTCTTTATGTTTGCATTTTAATTAAGAAGTACTTATCAATTAGAAAACATTTTTCCTAATCAATTTTTACCTCCAATTAAAGAAATTAGATTTTTATTTTTATTTATTTTTTTATTGTGAGAATACTGTACAGAGGAGTTACAATTACATGGGCAAGATAACTAGTACATTTCTTATCAAGAATTGTTGGCTCCTCTTTGTTTCTCCTACCCCTCCCTTCCCATACTCCTCTCCTCCCTCCACCCTTTCCTCCCCACCCCCCCACCAAAGTTGTAAAGTTCCTTTTTCGACATAACGACTTGTACATGTCATTGTTGCAATGGGTCGACCTGTATCCCTAGTTAAACGATTTGTTTTTTCCCTTCCCCTCCACAAAAATTATACCATCATCAAATACAGTGAAAGCAGGGGTTATACCGTGGGGGAGAGACATACAAAGAAGCAACAAAGAAATCATCTTATAAATATGTTAGAAAAAATTGCATGAAAGGAAAACAAAAACATTTGAATATTTATCTTGGGGTTCATTCCCCTATCATCAACTTATCTGACCTTTTCTGCTTGTCTCAGACATATACTAGTTATTCCAAATAAGGGAAACCATGGGACCTATGTTTCTTTGGGCCTGGCTAACTTCACTTAATACATTTTTTTCCAAGTCTTTCCATTTCCTAACAAGTGGGGCAATGTCATTCTTTCTGATGTAGGCATAGAATTCCATTGTGTATATTTATCACATTTTTTTGATCCATTCATCTAAAATGAGAGGCATCTGGGTTTGTTCCATATCTTAACTATGGTAAATAATGCTGCAATAAACATAGATGTGTTGGTAGCTTTAGTGAGGTCTTGTGATCATTTGGGTAAATGCCCAAAAGTGGGATTGCTGGGTCATAGGAAAGCTCTATGTGGAGTCTTTTGAGGAACCTCCATACTACTTTCCAAAGTTGTTGAACAAGTTTACACTCCCACCAACAATGCAGTTAAGGTTTCCTTCTGTCCATATCCCCTCCAACGTCTCTTGTTATTAGAGTTCTTGATTATAGCCATTCTAACTGGGGTGAGGTGGTATCTCAATGTTGTTTTGATTTCCATTTCTTTTATGGCTAGAGCAGTTGAGCATTTCTTCAGGTGTCTATTGGCCATCCTTCTTTCCTCTTAAGAGAAGTTTCTCTTTAAGTCTTTAGCCCACTTATTTATTGGGCAGTTGTTTCTTTGAAGATTTGTTTTTGGGGGATTTAATTTTTAAGTTCCAAGTATATTTTAGATATGAGACTCTTGTCTGTTGTATGGCTAGTGAAGATCTTCTCCCAATCCATGGACTTTCTATTGATCTTGCTAGCTATGTCCTTTGCCATGCAGAAGCTCTGCAATTTCACGCAATCCCATTTGTCCAACCTGTCTTTAATTTGTTGTGTTTCTGTGTCTCTATTAAGAAAATTTGGGCCTGTGCCAAGGAGACTTAGGGTTTCTCCTATTCCATCTTGTCATACTTTCAGAGTGTCTGCTTTGACTTCAAGGTCTTTGATCCATTTGGAGTTGATTCTGGTGCAAGATGATATATAAGGATCTAGTTTTAGTTTTCTTTTTTTTATTAATTTTTTTTATTGAGAACATAGTGTACAGAGGGGTTACAATTACATGGGCAAGATAATGAGTACATTTCTTATCAAGCATTGCAGCCTCCTCCTTTGTTTACCCTTCACATTCCTTCCCAGCCTCCCCCTCCCCCACACCCAATCCTCCCCTCACCCCCACCAAAGTTGTAAAGTTCGTTTTCCACATGACAACTTGTACTTCTCATTGTTGCAACGGGTCCACAGTTATCCTTAAACGACTTGTTTTTCCCCTTCTCCTCCACAAATTGTACCGACATCAAATATAGTGAAAGCAGGGGTTATACTGTGGGGGAGGGACATACAAAGCAACAAAGAAATAATCTTATTTATATCTAGTATATGTATGAGTCAAACAGAAAAGGTCAGATAATGTGATGTTAGGAAAATGAATCTTTAGATATGTATTTTAAATGTTTTTTTTTTCTTTCATGCTTTTATTTCTAGCTTTAGTTTTCTACACTTGATTAACCAATTTTGCCAGCACCATTTACTGAAGAGGCTGTCTTCCTTCCATTCTATTTTTTTAGCTTCCTTATCGAAGATTGGATGGCTATGGGTCTGTAGGTTCATTTCTGGGTTTTCAATTCTATTCCATTGGTCCTGGAGTCTGTTCTTGTGCCAGTACCAAGTTGTTTTGATTACTATGGCTTTGTAGTAGAAGACTTTTACTACTAAATGTACATTGTGAACCACATATTAAGAAATAGCAAGCATGATGCTGGAGGGTCCTCCTGCAATTCTGGCTAATTGTTGAGGCTGGAATAAGGCAGATCATGCATGGAGGTCAGACTGGGTAAAGAATTGCACAAGACCTCTTCTCAATGGAGAGCTAGAGGTTATTCTAGCTATGATCAGGAAGCCTGTAGAATGCAGATCATAGTCCTGGCAGGAAGTAAGATCCCTATCTCATAATAACTATTGAAAAAATTGGCTGGAGGCATGGCTTTGCAATGAATACAACAACTATCCAGTAATTGTGAGACCCTGAGTGCAAATCAAATTTATATTAAATCCCAAGACCATCAAAACAAAAAGTTTATATTAAATCCCAGGACCAACAAAACAAAAGTTTATATTAAATCTCTAGGTACACTAGCTTGGGAACCCTGGAACAATTATAAATTTGAATATTTTTAATTGCCAAAAAGTAATCAACTGCAACTGTCATTGAACAAAATACTCAAGTGAGTGCTTAATCATTTTTACTTTCAGAAAGTTTAGCGGACATTTTACCAACTCTGGATCAATCTCTTATCTCGGAAAAGATCAATGCTAGCATCATTTTGTTGTGATGGTAATTAATTTCTGAGAAGATTCTACAATTTTTATATATCCTCCTAAAGTAATCCATCATCATGCGAAGGCAAGGGGAATTCAATCCATCACTGCTGGATTCTGATACAGGGCTTAGGGGGAATGCAAGTCATCTTCCCGGTGGTAATCAAACAGCTGTGATACATGCCACTTTACGCTTATATCATCATATAATAGATGGCTTTCCTCTTCATGGAAGCTTGCCTCAAAATTTTCAGACAGATGGACTCTGATGCAAAGGTTTCATTTTGTGAAATTTAAGGCTGTGAACTAGTTATTGACAAATACTACATCATCAGTTCCAGCTGAAGACACAGCCTAATAAGTAGAACATTGGCACTAATCCTTATTTAATCAGCCTTAAAATGGTAATTTCAAATTGATGAGGGCACAGGGAATAGATTTTGTACTCATAAAGTGCTTCTAAAAATACCAGTGATATGTGTGCACTAGACAAGGATGAAATTAAAGAGCCCCCAGCACAGTTAAGAAGAAGAATAAACTATAAAGAACATGACAAAAGTACAACCGAAGGACCTCATACAAAGAGAGACAAATTCCTTTTGGTCTCTCCAGTAACACATATTCATGTTTATACTCTCAAAATTTAATCCACAGAACAAATAGTTAAAGGATTAAAAGAGAAGGACTTTTAGAATGGAGTATAAGTACCACTAAGAATTTGTCATTTCTGAAGACAATATAATCAGAAAATGAACAGGTTTTAATGTTGAAAGTGATTTTTGAACTCTTAAGAGTCCAGTTCCATCATGTGATAGATAAGTAGGATAAACAAAGTTAAATTAGACAGATAAGCATCTGCCTATCTAAGTTAGCATACAGATCTCCAGTTAAGCTGCTCAGGGCTTTTTCTGCCTGTTTCTCTCTGTGTCACTCCTGCCAAAAGAACCAAAAGTGTTGGCTTGGATGTTCCTCGTAAGAATCCATACCTCAATCCTTTTTTATATCACTTCTAGCAAAGTAATCACGTGTAAGGTGTGACTCCAACAAATTATTCAACACACATTTCCAATGTCTATATTCTCCACAGTGGGCATTCCAGAGCAGGTTGCTTTCTCTTGCCTATAGATTTGGCTATACTTGATTTCAGTAAAAATTTCTTTCTATCGCAATGTGATCACTTCACACATGTGACCAGGAAGACTCCAAATTACATTACAAAGATAAAACCTTGCCCATGTAATTGTAACCTCTCTTTACAGTATTTTCACAATAAAAAAAAAAGATAAAACCTAAGTTCCCCAGGACCTTAGACTAATACTTAAATAAGAGGTGAATGAAAAAAAAATGATGAGGCAAATGGATCTTTCTTCCCTCATCTCAAGAAGTTTCTGAGGGTCGTTTTCCCTTGGGTACAATTGGATAGTTGGCTTTAGGAATAATGGCAACTTCAACAACTAAGTCTAAGACAAATTACAAATTGATGTCTGAGTGAGATTCAGGAGGTTTTATATTTGTCATTTTTCCCTTCTTTTACACTTTTTTTTTTTAGAAGGAAGTTCAGAATTTGAATTTGACCTCAACACTTTGCACTTGCTAGGCAGGTACTCTACTATTTGAGAAATAGTCGATATTTTAGATATTTTTTCAGATAAAATGTAGTATTTTTCCCATGGCCCTTCCTCCCTAAAAGTAGTTGAGATATTATTTGTACAACCATTCTGAGACAGCACATTCTTAAAAAATTATTTTTCTCTATATTTAATATATGTGGAAAATGCAGAGAGCAAATAACTTACATGATGTTGTAGCTAGTGAGGTTGAGAGTAGAATTTGAACTGTCATCTATGTGGTATAAGTGGCTCTTGAATGTTTTTGGAAAAATATACTGTAGTACTTTCTGCCTTCTATATACTACAGCTACTAAGGTCATACTTGTTTTTTGTGTTCACATTTATTCCAAACTAGAACATATTGTATAGTGATAGATTCATTCCTACAAGGTATTTGTTTTTGGTTGTGGGATTGAGCTCTGTCCTCAGCTCTTCAGCTCAAGGCTAGCACTCTACCATTTGAGCAACAGTGTCACTTCCAATTTTCTGCTGGTTAATTGGAGATAAGAGGCTCCTGGACTTTTCTGCCAGGGCTGGCTTTGAATCAGGTTCCTCAGATCTCAGCCTCCTGAGTAGTTAGGATTACAAGCATGAGCCACTGGAGCCTGGCTCAAGATAATAATTCTGATAAATCTCACTTTCATAGATATTAGAATATTAATATAGTAAAAATTTACAGTCAGAAATCACAGTGAAGCATTTAACTTAAAAATATTACCTCGTCTGTTTCTTTCTTTCTTTCTTGAGGCAGTTTTCCTACATGAGGTAGATTGGCTTTGAACTTATTCCTCTTGCCTCAGATT
The DNA here is from genome assembly GCF_019054845.1 of Dipodomys spectabilis. Lineage (NCBI taxonomy): Eukaryota > Metazoa > Chordata > Mammalia > Rodentia > Heteromyidae > Dipodomys > Dipodomys spectabilis. The sequence goes on from NW_024870709.1 coordinate 17,291,522, forward strand.
CCTGAGACATGCATCAAGTGAAGCATGCACCAAGCTGACTGAAAGTTATCCTTTCAATTTCCTTATTCTACTGAGTATGTACAGTGAAATCAATTAATATCTACATGATAACATTCTAATCATTAAGGTGTAGATGCAGCCTGGATTCATATATTTATATATTTTGTTAAACCTATTATCAGTTAACTATTGTCATTAAGTTGTGCAATGCATATCAAAATACACAATTGTTCTCCTAAGAACTCTAGAACTGAAGGACAGGATATCTACAATATTATAATCAATCTGCCGCAAAGTGCCTTGCACAGGATTACAAACAGTCAGTCTGGACAATATAATTACTTCTAACTGAGATGAAAAAGAGTTTTTTAGAATTGGTAATATTTGAACTAGAACAATATATAAATAGGCTTCAAATCAAAACACTTGATATTGTTTTCACCTTATTTACTTAAAGTTTGTAGATCATTTTGACGACAACATTACTCTATTGGTAATAGGTGAGTCAGAACTGAACATTTTTGTTATTGTAGTTTTCTGAGTTAGTGAATAGATTAAAATATAGGATCACCTGTGTCAGCTTAGAAAGTCAGAACAATTCAGTTATTATAGGTTATTATTTAAAAGTTTTGCTCATTTCTGAGCAAAGTAAGTTACAACATATCTCTGTTCTAATAATAGTATTATTGGTGAAGGTTCTCAATCCAACAGGATAATGTCTCAACTATTGTCACCTGAGTCAAAGAGCCTTCACAATTTAATACCAATATTAGCTGTTCAGATGCTTTTAAAGATAAAATAATATTTTACAAACAAAACATATTGCGATATATGAGTTAGCTTGGAGATATACTCTGAACATCTTGTTTTGTTATTAATTTTAATATTCATTCAGCTGTGCTAATACAAACAGAGATTCCCACTTGATAATTATAATGTATTTTTATTTTTAAAGAAGGTCATTTAATGAGTTTTTTTGAAAAGGGAAATAGAAAGAATTGGAACAGTAATTATAGAAAAAGAAGGGAGTCATGTTACTATTTTTTTAAGAAATAGTTCCTAAGCTTAAAAAATAAATGTGTGTGTGTATGTGTGTGTACTTTCTGTGGAAGGTTGTTCAACATATTTATATTAAAATGATAATTGCATCATCTGTGGTATTTAAACTAAGGAAACTAAGTCATACTCTGTGTTAAGGTTTTTAAACATAATTAATGAAATGTTTTTATTTTTAAAGTTTGAATTTTACCTTTTTACTTAGTTCTTGCAGTTTATTTCTTGCAGTTCTGTGGATCAAACCTAGGCCCTCACATATGACACATGTTAATCAATGCTCAACCACTGAGTTACTTACCCAATCCCAAGAGCTTCTTTTATGAAAATAATTGCCTTTTGAATAGTTAATGATGTCAGATAAAGATTGATAATAATAGAACACTAGAGAGATGATTAGAATAAAGCTAATCATGATAATTATTCAAGCAGATCAATATACAAAATAGCAAAGTAATAACAAGAGTGGCAAGTCTGATTTCAAACACTCTTATAGAAATTTTATAGATGATTGAATTCTACAAAAACTAAAATGCAAGAATACCAAAGAATAATTAGGAAAGTCACACACTACACATCTCATAAGAAATTAAGCTACATTGATCTTGCCCTACAATTTTGCTCTTGAACACTAAGTACTCTTGAATAATAACTACTATTACTTATATCTTTAGGTTGTTTTAAAAAATCATAATTCTCAAGTTTTATGTTACTAAAAACATCATCCAGGTACTGGTCAAGCATACCTGTTGTTTTATTCTATTTAGTGGGCTAAGATCTGAGGATCACAGTGGGAAGCCAACCTTAGGAAGAAAACCCTTGAAACTCTCATCTCCAGTTAACCACAAAAAAGTCAGAAGTATAACTACATCTCAAATGGTAGAAAACTAGCTTTGAGCACAGAAACTCAGGGATAGCACTAACTAAGGCCACAAAAGCTCAAAAATAGTGTCCAGACCATAAGTTCAAGCTCTAGGACCAATACAGACCCCAACCCAGAAAGAAAGAAAGGAAGGAAGGAAGGAAGGAAGGAAGAAAGAAAGAAAGGAAGGAAGGAAGGAAGGAAGGAAGGAAGGAAGGAAGGAAGGAAGGAAGGAAGGAAGGAAGGAAGGAAGGAAGGAAGGAAGGAAAGGGAGGGAGGGAGGGAGGGAGGGAGAGAGAGAGAGAGAAAGAAAGAAAGAAAGAAGAAAGAACAAGAAAGAATAAGGGAGAGAGGGAGGGAGAAAGGAAGGAAGGAAGAAGGGAAGGAGGGAAGGGAAGGAAGGGAAGAAAAGAAAGACCACTAAAATGTCAATATAATGGAAACTTTAAGATACTTTGAAAATTATTTTTTTGACAGACTTTCAATATCTACCAGTAAATTTATTTTGAAACTTGTGAAGATACCAGATTGCATTTCATTAGATGTTGTGTCACATAAGTGGTATATTAATAAATTAACTACTATGCACTTTGGAGATGTCAATCACTAATTACAATATAACCTTAGATGTCCATTTACTGGCAGATGAAGATTTATAGAATATAAGCCAATTAGAAATGTAAATTTATAAATAATTATAATAGATAACTTTCCAAGAATGCATTTGATGATTTGGTTGGCAAAAATGGCTTATTTTTTGATCAATATTACAGTGATCATGTATTATCATTGGTACTGAAAAAAGAAACAGTGATCTAATTGTCTGATGGCAAATGGATGATAATTCACCAATATACTTCGATTAACATTAAAATAATTATTCCAGTAATTTTATAAAATAATTTATTCCAGTAATATTAGTATCAGAAACACATAAAGATTTCACCTTAAAGAAAAGAAAAAGTTTATCAGAATTGAGTGATTTCCTTAGAATAGATTGTCAAAAGGAATGTATAAAAGCCAAAGTTATATTTATCTCAAGTTGTCCTAAAGATAAAAAGTAGGTAAATGACCTATAGATCATCTCTAATAAACTCTTAAAATGTAGCAAGAATTTTCAGAGTGTTGCTGAACAAACAAGTTGAGAGCAGTTAATTTTGGCTGATAATGAAGGGTTGTGAAAGACTACATATACTGAATTGCCATCTCAGAAGTGTACCTTAGAGAATGTTTATGGATTCATTAGAGAAAAAGGCATTAAGAAATAAAAAAAGAGGGCCACTGCCGGTGGCTCAGGCTTGTAATCCTAGCTACTCAGGAGACTGAGATCTGATTATCACGGTTCAAAGCCAGCTCTGGCAGAAAAGTCAGTGAGACTCCTATCTCCAATTAACAACTAGAAAACCGGAAGTGGCGCTGTGGCTCAAGCAGTAGAGCACTCGCCTTGAGCGCAGGGACAGTGCCCAAGCCCAGAGTTCAAGACCCACGACAGATTAAAAAAAGAAGAAGAAGAAGAAATAAAAAGCAAAATATATACTAGAATACACAGTCAATCATCTTCCCTTGGGAAAAAAAGATTTGGTGATACCATCAAAGCACATACAAACTGCAGTTTTGAAACAACAAAAAATAGACATGTGACAAGATCAAGTGCACTGCAATCAGTATGCTGCTTTATTTGGATAACCCCTAAATATGTCTAGATAGCAAGTTGTAAAGTCAAGAGACTAAGCTACCTGGAGCTGAAATTAGCTTGTTCAGGAAGAAAAAAGTAGCTTTTAATTCTAAATAGTCATACAATACTAGAACAAAATAAGAAGGTATAGGTGAGTTTCATATCCTTAAAATACAGTCTTAATCTTGGCAAAGATATAAAGGTTGATCTACATGTTGCATCTTAAGAACTTACGAAGGTTTATATCCATAAGATTAAATCAATGAAGTTGAAAATTATTTTGTATGCTCCCTAGAGAAAAATTATTTATTATAAGAAATGACTTTAAACCCCGCAATAGTCACAGTAGCAATACTCAGTGATTACGGACCTTATAGACACAATTTTATACTCTATGTTTTTCCACAGATCTCTATATATTGTAAAAGTTGGCATAGCAAAGAAATTACAGTGCCTAATTTCTATTGGAATTTCTTTGTGAGATATGAATTGAAAATCATTTTTAGTAATAGCATTTGCCTTCCAATTGAAAGCCATTTTGTTCTACTAATATTAATAATGTGAATTGTAATAGTGACACTTGAATCAGTAAGTAAAATGTGTATGTATTTTAACAAGTAATGCAAATACAAGGCTACAAAATGAATCAGTGGAGTATTAGGAGTATAAAATGCTTTACCTATTTTAGATTTAGTGCTTTGAGAACTTTCAAGCATTGTGAAAAAATAGAAACTATCACAGAAATATAAAAGCAAGTTATACTTTGATTGAAATTAGTAATGTAAAAAGTATTTTCACAAGGGACAAAATTCAAAATAGGTCTGTTAGAAACACATCTTTATTCTTAGCTTCACAGGAAAATCCCAATAAGGATTGGAATCATACATTGATGGGTGTTTACTATTAAAAAAACTGATTTATGAATCTGAAATCAGGTGATTTTTTTCAAGATTCTTCATTTGCACTGTGACCAGTCATCCCGTTGATTACATGTTTAAGTACAATCCTAATTGATCATGGAGTCTTTTACTATAAATTAAAGAAAAGGAATGACAGATTTCACAGGTTGGTTGTGGCTTAATGATGGATTTCACACTTTGAATATAAAAAGGATATAAACACACACACAGGAATAGGTAGTTATATGGATTCATGATGCGAAAAGTTCTTTCTAATGCATACAAATGCACTTATAAATCAAATGTGATAATACTAGAATATAAAACAATGAGAAAAATCAAAGAATGGCCTGTTGATTCCATCTATCCAAGCTTTTCACTTTCATGTGAGAACAATATGCATGTATATGTATTATATTTTAATGTTAAAAAATCCTGATCACAATAACCTAATGAATAATATGATGAAATAAAACTTAAAATTCCTCATAAAACTTAACAAGAATACCTCCTACATGGATACATATTTGCATATATATGTATTCTGTTTAACATACATTTGAATGTAGACTATAAAGCAACTAAACTAACTACAGTGACACAGCTCTCCGCACAAATACATTACCCACTTTATTTACAGGACTAAAGTCCTACATACAGTTTGTAAATACCTGAGAACCATAGAAAAATAGAATTCATTAAATATAGCATCTAATATTAAACAAAGTGAAATATATTGTTTTTGGAAATTAAAATTTTTAAATTTTGCCCATTCTCTATTCCTAAGCCATGCTTCCAGATCTGAATGAAAATTTATTGTCCAAAATTCTATTTAAGCCAATGTATTTTGTTTCTATTTTTAACAGAATAAGGGTTTTTAATGTAACTGCAAAATGAGACATTTTCTTTAAATTTTCTGTATGATTTTGTCAGGTTATTCTTCCTTACTTTATCTTCATTATAAAGATCCAGATAAGACAATGAAATTCCTAGGTTATTCAGAACATTGGTGTTTTCTAAAAGAGATAATTCTCTCATGTAATCCAATTATACTTCTTTTTGTTCATTAAAACTATCAGTCATCATACTTAATATGATGTGACCCCCTAGCCATTCATTATTCTTCACCTGTGTTTAATACAGTGGACAAATTGCATGCAGTGCAGTAATTATGGTTGAATTTTAAGTCATTTATAATTTTTCTATTTTTATTAAATTTATTTTACCTTTTTCTGTTTTAACTTTCTACCTGGTAAGCTGATGATTATTATGTTCTAGGGAAAAAAATATGATAAAGCTTTGAATTATGTGGAAGTATTGGAAGTTAAGGAAAATAAAATAGGGGAAGTATAGGATTATTTCTTTTATACCAAGTAAACTGTCATTCTTCTTTTACAACTATTCTTGCCATTTTGCTCAGGAATTCATTTTGTCTTTGGAGGTCACAGACTGTCAGTAAGATATTGCACCTGCTACTTGCTATCTTCTGTTGAATTCACCAGGGCCTTTTGAATTTAAGCTCTCTGAGGGAAGAACTTAGATTATCTGAATTTGACCCATCGATGTTATTTCAAAAACTGGTACCAAAAGACTTGTGAGAATTAAGAGATCTGAAGATCACTATTGTTCCTTGCCTCTGCCTTTTTAAATGTTTGTTCTTTTATACACAAGGAGACTGTTAAAATTCTTTTCACCCTTCCAAAGAGAAATTTAGAAAATGTGTCTACGCATCTTATCTTTAAGGAAGAATATGACACCATCATTCCCATTTTTCTCAATGTATGTGAGTGAGTAGCCTCACATCGACATTGACATTTGAGAACAGAAACAATTTACAAGGAAGTCTTTCAAATTTCTGATGATCCAAAATTCTAAATAAATACATTCAAACTGAATCAGAAGTGGGTAAAAATCATGTTGAAATCTACTGCATGAATACAAACTGTAATTAGACATCATTTCATGAAACTAATTACTATGCACAAATAGGTTAAGAGATATTGTGAAGGAGGCCAAAGTTTTAGGCTACTCATAAACATCATTAATTTATATCCAACAGCCCGATATCCTCTATTTTTGTCAAGCCTCTGGGTACCAGAATGTTCAAAGCATGTGGAATAGAATCATACATACATAGATAATAGGAGAATGAAGACCTAGCAGTACTTATGTTTGTTCTGTTTCAAGAAGAAGATAAAAGTATCAAATTTAATCAAATAAAAATAGAGCTAATTATCTACCTTTTATTTCTCTGATGAAATGTGCAAACAAGAACCAGGGAGCAGGTATTTGAAAGTGGTGAGGTGGGGGCGTCAGGAAGAAAGTGACCCATGAATGATGAGGAGAAGATGTGAGAATGCAGTCAAGAATACAATATCGGGGCTGGGAATGTGGCTCAGTGGTAGAGCGCTTGCCTTGCATGCATGAGGCCCTGGGTTCGGTTCCTCAGCGCCACATAAGCAGAAAAATAAAAAGCCGGAAGTGGCGCTGTGGCTCAAGTGGTATAGCGCTAGCCTTGAGCTGAAGAGCTGAGGGGCAGCGCCCAGACCCAAAGTTCAGGCCCCACAGCCGGAACTCCCCCCTCCAAAAAAAGAATGCAATATCTACCCTAAAAAATTAAGCAGAGGGAGGTAAAAGGTGGGTAGGAATGAAAAAAATGAAAGGAGTAACATTGATCAGGATACATACATTGTATTCATTACTTCTTTGTTAAATAACAAGTCCTTTGAAAAACTATTTTAAAATTATACAAAAATAAATAAATACAATTAATTTGATGTAAAATTGTGGTTTTAAAAATGGCAACTGGAAAAGAAAAATCAGATTTGGATAAATAAAAATAATATATATATATATATATATATGCTATAGACAGCTTAGCATAATAGAATTTGTATATGGTACTCATAGAACAACATAATATATAAACAAAATAAATACAAACAAAATATAATATATACACAAAATATACTATAAACAACCTAATATACAAACAAATATAAACAAAAGCAATAAAAGTGAAAGATAGTAGAGACAATAGTTAAAATATTCAAAGTATATAATAAGTTCTATGAACATTATTTAAGAAATAATGCATAATTTTCTTTGTGAAATTATACACAAGGAAACTTGGTTTCTCTCATTGCTTATTTGCTTGATTGGCGTTGTGCTGGAGGTGAAATGCCAAGCTTCATGTATGTTAGAAAAACAACCTTCCACTGAGCTATGTCCTTACCTCATAAATATTTATTTTGCTACCAGAAAGCCATTCTAGGAGAGCGAGAAAGAATTTTAGTAATATATATATACATACACATATGTATATATATGTTTGTTCAATCTTTAAAAGAGCTATGAAACAATGGTTTAATATGATCAAGAACATGACAGTTTCATTCTGTAAATTTACAGTTGATAAAACTTTTTCTTTATTCTTTTTTGTAAAAAATATGAGTATAAATTAATTTTCAAAGCACGAATGTGTAATGGCATTAAATGTATTCAATCTACATTGAAACAATTAAAACTTCAAAAATATAATTTGTTTTTTCAAGCTTCACCTTTTGCTAAGTTTAGGAGATATCACGTATGCATGCTCTCTAACTTTAATCAAGTGTCTCTACAATTTTCAATGTGACTACTACTTTCATAACCACTTGGTGATTTCTCTGAATTTGTTCTGGTTATAAAAAATGTATTTTGAAGTGAAATCCACTTTCCAATGACTATTTTTAAGAGGTCTTTTATTTTGTTAAATTTTACAGACAAGAGGGATTTTTTCTTTTAAAATAATAGTCTTTAACAGAGAACTGTTCTCTAATGATGGAGTCCTGTGATATCAGTAAGTTGATTGACGTGCAATGGTTTTCTAGTAACAATGTAATTAAATTGAATACATGATCCATATCTGTCAGCTAACCAAAACTATGCATCACAATTAGATATTGAAAAATAGTAGTCATATAAAATAATAAATTTTGCTTTATATCTGTCATATAAACCAATAGGAAGCATTCAAGGTTTGTGAATTGTTATGTTTTAATTAAAGGAAACTCTTCATTTATAAAACAGTTCAAGGAACTAAGGAAAAAAGTGTAAAAGGATATCTTATATTGACTTTAATACTATATAAAGCATTATGCCTACCAAAAGCAAAATACCCAATTTTGAAAGATTGAATTAATTCTAATTATATTTTTTCAGTTCCCTGTTTCTTAATATAGGGAATAATTTATAAGTTACTCTATATACTTTTCCTAGTTTGATGCTTTCCTCTTGTATTAGTAAAATCTATAATAATATAGACTCACATTTATTCACTAAATTGTATGGCTTCAATCAATTCTTTCCTTGGGAAATTCAATCAATTTCCTTTCCTTGGGAAGCTGAGAAAGCTTTTAAATTTTAATGATGAATGAAAAATTTTCAGAATTTTAAAGCAATTTTCTAAACTGCTTTTGAAATATCAAGAGATCATATAGTCAGTATTGGGCTGAGCAAAATGACAACTCTTTAGATTCTACCTACCATTTTTCATACACTACAGATAACAAGGTGAAAAGTGAGTAAACTATACACATGAACACAAAGAATTTTACCAGATGTTTATTGTGGCTTTCATATTCTTCAAGCATTAATCTTATGTGGCACAATGAAAGTATAAATTTAAGTTTTAAACTAGGAAAAAATTGAATTGACATAAAACTACAATCCCAGAAAATTAAAAATTCAAATTATTGCTTACTCTATGTAATAAAATGATGAGATTCATATGGATAGAAAAAAGTAGAAATACAATTAAAATAAGACTTCAGAATGAGAATCAATTATGATAATTTGCTAAAAGGGTAGGTAGGAATATATGGGTATTGTCATCTTTGCAATAAGTAATTTCACTTGAGGAAAGATTTTATTTCTACCATCTTCTATCATAGATTAGTTATAATGATCAAAAAATAAAATGAACTCTCTAAATCTGTAAAGATGAATACTATTTCATATCTCAACAAGAATATTTTCTATCTGTATGTAGATTATTAAAACTTATTGTCCTGATATTATTTAAAAAGGAGGAAAGTAAAAAAAAAAAAAGGCTTATGATCTCCTTTTTTAGGACAAAGATTGCCTATAATGGTTTTAACATATATAAATTATAATTATTTCTTCTAAGCTGTGATTTAAAAATTGTTTTTAATTTTGAAGTAAACAAAAATATCAGAACAAAATTTCTCTGTCCTTCACTTTGGATAAAAATATAACACTGGCTTTAAATCTTAGGTAAAAATGAGTATCTGATTTGACGCATATCTATCATAGTTGACTGTAATTCATTTTGGATTAGGCTTGTTGTTGCTGTTCTTGTTGTTGTTATTTTATTTTTTCTGTACCTGTCCCAGAGCTAGAACTTAGGGCCTGGCTCTGTCCCTTCTGCATTTATGCTCAAGGTTAGTGCTTTACCACTTAAGCCACAGTTCCACTTCTGACTTTTTGGTGATTCTTAGAGATAAGAATCTCATGAACTTTTCTGCCTGAGCTAGCTTTGAAGTGAGATCCTAAGACATCAGCTTCCTAAACAACCAGGATTACAGGCATGAATCATCATCACCTCCAGGAAAATTAATTTTTTATAACACAAAATATTTTAAAATTTTATATAATAATGTTTTTGCCATAGGTAAAATTAAAATTTGAAATATTACATCTAAACAAGGATATGTCTTTTTCAGATTTAAAACAGATTAAAAAATAATGATTTATGAGTAAGTAATGTGAAAAAAAAATCATTTGCCATTTTTTCTCTAAAGCATACAGACTAAAAATTTGGAATTTCAGTAAGCTCTCTACTTACATTGAAATTCATTAGAAAGAAAAAAAGGATTGAACAATATCAAAATGACAGCTCATCTTAAGACAATAATTACAAACATCCTATCTAATATAAATATAGCTTATCAGTCATCACTGATGTCTCCTCAGCTTCAGGTAGTATTGAAAATATTAAACAGTTTAATTTACAATGAAATGAAATGTATCTCAATAGCATAAATCAAATGTCTCATCCATGAAGGATAATTATCTTTCTTTTTCATGAAAAAAATAGAAGACATCCCTGACTGAGTTATATCTTTTCACTCTTCAAAAGTAAGGAAAGCTATTTGAATGTGCATATTTAGAGCCTGTCATTTAAGTTTTCGCATTTTGTTCTAATTTTGTCTAATTTTAAAAAATATTTTCAATGAAACTGTCATTACTTTGTCAATTACTATTGACAGAAGTAAGGTTTCCTATGTAGCTGAAAAATATCAGTTATTACCCCAAAATCTTTAACTTACAGAAACTTCAAATAATATAATGAATGTCTTTTTCTTCTAAGCTTTAACTTTATAAATTCTATTGTTTAATAATTTCATTTCACTCTGTTTTTCTTAAAAGCAGGGAGGTACACATGGAACAAATTGAAATTGCCTTAATGGCTCAGTATGCACATAGGTTAACTTCAGTCACCAAAGGCAAAAATGAACATATTAGGGTAGATGAATATTTATCTATCATAGTTGAAGGCTCTGGTCCTCTAAATTGTTTGTAGAGATTTTTGGTGGTGTCTTTGGATAGTATGAAATAAATTTATTTATTTTTTTTTTCTTATTTGCATTTGTATCAGGTTCCATGATACCTTAGTAGGTACCTTGCTCCAAGTTACCTTGTACCTTGGTACCTATAAAATTCCAATAAAAATGTTTGTGCAAGATATTCCGTTTTCTTTGGTTTGAAAAACATTTTGTCTAATACTTATAAGTAGTTCCAAAAGGCTTTTAAGGTAACTTTACAAAAAATTAGTCCCAAGAATAATGTCCAACTTATAGCTTTAAATTTTTTCTTCTTTCTCTAAAAGAGCCCTCCTTCTTCTCACATTACAGATCACTGACTGAGAAGTCTTTATAGTATTTTCTTTTGTTTTTTTTTGTTGTTGTTGTTTGTTAGTTTCATTTTGTTTTGTTTTTTTTTTTTTCCTTTAAGATTCTGATTATGAGCTAGGTTCTGGTGACTCATACCTGTAGTCCTAGCTACTGAGAAGGCTAAGATCTGAAGGATTATAAGTGTAAGGCAGTCTTAGGCAGAAATATTTGCAAGATCTCATCTCTAATTAACCAGCAGTAGGCCAGGAGAGTGATGTAGAAAGGCATAGAAGTAGGACACATTGAGTTTAAAGGTAAGTACCCACAAAATTAAAAAAAGATTCTAATGTACATATAAATATATACACAGCTATAAAAATGTATGTGTACATAAATGGATGTGTAAAGGTAAATCCTGCATCCATAGAGGTGTATTAATGGCTCTTCTCAATGTATATACTGATATATGTATGTACATGTGTATGAGTGTAAATATGTACATAGCTGTATATATTGATATACCTGTATGAGGAAATATGTCTATTGAATCATAGTGGTCTGACTATCTCAATATTCTGAATCCTGAACTGTAAAATGATGGACTACATACAAGACATCATTTTCTAGAAGTTTTCAAATGCAGTTAATTATAGTTTTATATTCAGTAAATTCTACATTTCTTTCTACACTTTTCTGTTTAGATTGTGTGCACAAAAAATAAGAAACAAACTCAATCACTAAATAAAGCAAGAAAATCTTAAAAATTAAAAAAAGAAATTACACTGAAAGAATCAGACCTCCAACAGTTCATTTCTCATTATAGTTGGAAATGAATTTGAAAGTTTGTATTGAAATAATAAGCTAGTTAGAAAATGGGACAATTGTGAACCATCAACTCTGATAAAGGTATAGCAAAATGACAGGATGTTGCAATGACTCTTACCTGATTCTGTCGATTTTCACATCTTGATGAGATTCTCTTCTCTATTTCAAAATAACCACTTGCAAACATTTCCCCAAGCGCTGGAGTTGTTTGAGTGTGGGGCCTAACAGTATGAATCAGTAGTAATAAAAGCATCAGCAGGATTCATTTGCAGCCTCCTGCCGGGAGACACTTTACCTTAGCAGCTAGAATTATATTGAATTGTAATGAATGAAGAAGTGGATCCCTGCCAGGGAATAGTTTGTAACTTGGAAAAGTAGATATAATTACATAATAATTCTGCCCCTGCAGAAGGTGCCTCTGCTTTAGGAGTACCTGATGTTATTTACTACTGTTACTCGCTGGTCTGTGTAGTCATCATGTTGGCGTATCAATCAAATGCAAGAATTTTATGTTCTTTTTATTTCTACTTTATTGCTGAACAACAACCAACAAATGTACTGGTGACTATTGCACTCTTTCAATCTAATACAATTTCAGCATGTTAACTCCTAATGTTCCACGGGTGTCACAGATATCTACAATATTGAGGTATTTTTATATTCTCCCATTTTTCTTATCCATAGAGCTACTTGTTATAGGATACTGCATGAGTTAAATATATAAATACCTGTAGAGTTACCTCATGAAGGTAAATACTACAGCCCCAGAGAGTAAAATCTCAGAGGGCAATCAGAATATCATTATTGAACCCATGAAGTTCTTTAAAAAAAAAGTATGTTCAAATCTATTTTTATTATTTTATTCATCAATTAAGTAACTATTAATCAAATTATGAAATATATCACTATAGCTTTAATATTAGAGAATTCTATCAGTGTGGCATAACATTACACTAATTATGATTACAACACAGGAAAAGAGATATGTTTGAAATAAGATACAGTTCTATTTTAGATAGGAGAGACATGAGGATTATGACTCTTTAAAAAAATTCTGTAGATATTTTGTATGACTGGAAGTAATGATCAATAATATCATCATAGGTGTCATGAACGGCAGTAAAGGTTTTCATGATATTTTATTATTTAATTGCCAAAAAATGGCATTTAGAAGTTTCCTTCAGATACAGCATTTTAGGAAATATGCTAAGCAAAAAATGTAACTGGAGGTCAACAAAGTTCATAATTTCTTGAAATATGAATCCTGTGCAAAAGTTTATACTTTTTAAATGAAGAAATGCAAAGGCAAATCTTCATGTTGCTATTCAATCACATTGTCTAAGTATACTTAAGTGAAACTATATTTAAATAGGTATACATAGGGCTCAAATCAAAACATTACTTTGTGAATATAATGATCTTGATTATTCCGTCATAATTCTCTTTCTTCCTCAACCCCAACCACCCTGCAACATGTAAGTATGCTTTAATATCCATCAGTCAAAATGACTACAGCATTTTCAATTATTCAAATTATTCAATTATTTTCTAGACCTTGTACTACTTACTTTTCTTTTAGTTTTCATAAACACTTAAAGTTATTGTTAATTTTGTTTCTTTTTAGAAGAGAGACTGTATTTCCAAAACTGGCTAAAACTTTGCCAAGTTCAAATAACAAATGAATTCAATGTCTGGACTCAAATGCTTGTCTTCTTATATCAAAACCATGGTCTATCATTCAAGACCAATTTGTCCCAAACTTCCAGCTAAAAATAAAGTCCAGAATAAAGTTCCAAACCTAGTAGATACAATTCTAATTAAATATATTAAAGCATCTTGCGGATTTTTGTTTATTCTTTTAATCATATTATTCTTTTAATCATTTTTCTGAACAAATGACTACATAATCTTATGAGTAATATTTCCAAAGAGTTTAATTTGGGGGACAAAAAAAGATCTTCTGAAACAAAGAATCCCCTTAATATGTCAGTGAATATTGATTTACAACCATCATTAACTCTTAATTGGATAAGTAGATATTACAGATGTCTCCTGAACATTAATTTGAAGAGAAGGCTATAATTTGAACGTCTATATAAATGTATGAATTTCAATGTACATTGAAAAGGTGTTTGCTATGAATCTTTATTCATAGTAAATTTGCTTCATTCATAGTAAGTTTGCTTCATTTCTGGACATTTTCCAAGTTTATAATGATTTCTTTCTGTATTTTCTTCCAACCAGACATCTCCAGAAAATATATGCAGCTAAAGTTACAGAAAGATGTAAACCATATAGTTTACATATACTATAGTTTACAAATACTAAATGTCTGAAATATGACCAAAGTTATTACCCTTAAAACAAGTCATTTTCTAAACAGATGTTTTACTTATTTAGTAGAACAGTTTATGGGGTGCATTTTGAAAAATCAGAATTCCTGTAAGTTCAACAGTCTCTATAACAACAATGTACTTACAGTTTATAAGCACAATGTATTTCATAGTATATTTACTTACAAATATTTTCTCCCTTTCTTTTACTAAGATATTAATAGATGAATGGCTGCTAGATGATTTTTCTTATTTTTTTCTTATTTCATGTATTCATACATTTTTTTCTAGATTAATTTTATTTATTTCTCTATTAAAAAGTAAATGATGGGAAAAGTGATTTTTGAATTCAGATTCCTATCCATAGAAACAAAATTGAAACCAAACAAAAACAGCTCCTTTTCTGCCCCTTACTCATATTACTAGTATGGCAAAATACATAGAACTACATAAGGAAAAATTTACTTAATATGTTGTGTTTCAAATAAGCTTTCTAATAAGGTCTTTTTCTTATCATTGAGAGAATAAACAGAGTTAGACATTTCACTAAAACTAAAAGCAATTGAAATAGCCTAATTCTTAATCTTACTAGGCTATTTTTTCCCTAAAGTTTTATCTGTAAAAAGATGGAGACCTAGAGTTACTTTCTAGCAAAAATGCATGTGATGTTATAAGAAAGATATATTTATTCAACTTTTGAGGGATATGGTTACAAATCCTGAAACCTGGAATATAGGAACAAATGACATACATATATTTGATACAGATCTAAGGAATTGTATCAGAACTCTGAAATCCACTTGGCAAGGGAGAGATAAAAATTATTGCCTAAACAACGACAACAACAACAACAAAACTTGTAGAAATGGTGAGTGCTGATGGCTCATACCTCTAATCTCAGGAAGCTGAAATCTGAAGATCGTGGTGGTTTGAAAGCAGCCCTGGAGGAAAGTCAGTGAGACTATTTTCTCTGACAAACCAATCACAAGAAGCTGGAAGTGCCGCTGTGGCTCTGTGGTAAAGTGGTAGCCTTGAGAAAAAGAAGCTCTAGGACAGCATCTAGGCCTGGAGTTAAATCCCATAACTGACCAAAAATTTACAAACAGAAACAACAGCAACAACAAAGCTCTAGGAAGAAGTATTCATGAATTTGCCCAAAGGTCAATATAAGGCTCCTACTATTGTCATTGTAGGGTGCATACAGATTGTTTGCTCATAATTGCAAGGATACTTTCTTCAAGATTGTTTGCTCATAATTGCAAGGATACTAATTCCTAGTTTATTATGGTTATTTAAAAGATATATTATAGAATAAGGTTAAAGTTTGACAAAGTAAGGCATTTTAAAAAATCCTAAGATTTACTGGTTTACTGCTAAAATTAGTGAGTAAACTATTAAAATCATTACATAAGAAAAAGTAGTACAATAGCAAAACCAGCTGTTAGAGTTTATTAGACTTTGCCAGAAACCACACAGACATTCATGTACAAAGAACAAAGAAAAAGTTTATTGCCAGTAAAAGGACCGGCAAGACCTTTTCTAACAAGACACAAGCAGGGCTGGCTGTTGTCTGAGGTGAGCTATATAACCTAGGAGGTTTAGGAAGACCTAGGATGTTTAGGGGGGACTAGGAGGCAGAGACCCTGGTTTGGATGTGTGGACCACGGGCTTCATCATGGCGGACTAGGATTTATGGCTGCTGCCCAGACCTGAAGGTACTCTAAGGGGATCTTGCTGCCTTATATGATGGTACCTGCCTCAAAGGAGTGCCATCTCTAGGTAAAGCATGGTTGGAAGGTGTTTCTTCACTGCCTTTACTAAATAGACCTAGTGTTGCCTAGGAGAGGATCATGCTATGTTATGGGAAGGGGAAAGAACTTGCTAAACCATGAAAAGGGAACGTATTGGTCTAACATTAACAATGGAAGTAAATCAAAAACATTTAACTTGCAACAAGAAAAAAATAGGAATTAAAAAAATATCTGTTTTAACTTTCCTCTGAAATGATACGACAATGGGAAAAGAAATAAAGAAAGTAATCAATTACATTGGGAAAAAAATCAAGAGAAAAATGTCTGTTGTTTGATCAGATAACCAAACATTACAAGATAATTACCCAAAGTTTCATCTAACTTTACCTGTGAAGTTACTGCTTGGAAATGTTACTAATAAGCAGTAGGAATAATGAAATACCTCATAGAAAAGATGATTCATTATTATTCAATGCAGCATATTCAACCACATTTCAAGTTTCATAATTGCGATAGGAGCAGAAAATGACAGAGATAGGAGAAACTTTGTTAGACAGTACAATTTAAATATAGTATTTGGAAATGACTGTGAAAGACATTTTCCTCTGAAATTAGAACCAACTCATCCGCCTCACTTTCTTCCATATAATGTTTCATCATAAGGTTTTTCCCTTGTTGAATTTAAATGACTATGACATTCATTTTCCTACCTTGGCATATTTTTCAAGGACATATTGTCTTAGGTATATTACTAATTCTTAAATATGTTGTAAAAGACTGGACTTAATTGGAAAAACAATTATAATATTGATCATTCACGGTTCAATCTCTCGGCGGATATTTCTTTTGCAAACTACTGTTGACCATAAAAATGGAATTGTGATTTTGAATTATATTGTGCTTGTTTAATGTAGCATGTGCGCTTTCTTGGCTCATCGTGGGCTGTTTCACAAAACTGTATGAAAATGATTAGCTTTTTTCTTTCTTCCTCCAGCATAGGATGATATGCTGCATGCATTATTCAACTTGTTGAAGCATCCTAGGAAATTTTCCTTTATTGTTAAAAATTGTAGCAACAAGTAGAAATTAATTATTTGTTACACCACAAAGAACTTTTATGCTATACTTCCCAATTCTGTTTCACATTGAAGCCTTGATTTGCAAGTATGAGTGAAAGATTGACTTTAAGTTTCCAGAGATGATTAGCTGCCAACTCTAATCAAATTGAGAAGTAATTAGCAAATCAAAACTTGATTAGCTCTTTGCTTGATTTACTAAAATTATAGTTTATGCAGTTTAAATAATGGGGGAGGGGAGTTGTCTGTACTCTAGATTCACCACTATGTTGGGGAAGGAGGGAAGCCCACTACTTCAGGTATCTTTTTAAAAAATCTGATAATACTATGCATTCAGTCCTTATTTTTTTCTTTTCTCAAAACAAAGCTTCTGACTATTTGGTATTTGGAATTTAATGCTTTAGGGTCATTCTTCATACATGGGGAGTCAATTTTTATTGTGGTTGTATCAAAGGTATAGCAGATACACAAATACATGGAGAGAATTACTGTGTTACAACACAAAGACTGAGGATAAATTTAGGATCATATATGGGATTAAAGACCTTCGGTCTATAAACACTAATCTGTTTCAGAACAAAGCAGACTTAACATAGCAAGCAAATGATGTGACAAAAGCAACCTGTTGCTGCCACAAATATTAAGGGCAGAGAAGCTCATATGCTTCAGCGTTTGCAAACTGAAATGTCTATGTCATTTCTTGATTGGAAAGCCAGAGCTGACATAATCCTGCAAGAGTTTCTCTTTAAAGAACGGATTTTTTTTTGGTTGTAAAAATGAAACCTTAGTTCAAAATGCCATGTGAAAGCTTCAGGAAATGAGGGACTGATTCATTCTTTCAACTCTGAGTCCAGTCATGTCTAACATGGGACCATGTTATTAAGAGACATGAGTCAGCAGGTGATTCTTTCATTGTGACAATAACAGGAAGTATATCTATACATACTATGACATCACTAGATGTTATATTATTATATGTGTTATACTATTATATAGCATCACTAGATGCTATACTATTATATTTGTAACCCATCATGGAATGGTGTGTTGTTATGTAAAGCCTGATTATGTCCATTTGCATGGCTTAAAATCTGAAGATATACAAAGTCTATTATGTTCTACTATGTTCTATCTACTATGCTAGTATGTTCTATCTTGTATGTTCTATCAGCTTCTCATTTAATGGTTATTTACTCTTTACAATCAACAACTGTTATTCTTGAGTTAGGGGCAAAAAACCCTCTGTTTTCTAACAACATCATATACTGATTTACTTCGTGAAGGATTGGTGGGGGAGGTAATCTTATTAGTGTTAGTTTGTGATGTTACTGAGGCTTGAATTCGAGTTGTTGAGTTCACCATTGGCATTTTTGCTCATGGCTTATGTTCTATTACACACCTCCATATCTGCAGTCTAGTGTTTGCTGGTTAACTGGAGATGGAGTATTGGAAATTTTTGTCATGACTGGCGTTGATCCATTGTCCTCCAGGTCTCAACCTCTTGTGTCGCTAGGAATACCAGTGGTACTTTCCTGTACCCTGCAGTTGTTCTTATTGTTATTTTTAAATATTCTGTTTTAGAAACTCATAATAATCTTTATTGTTAAACAACTATATTTTAATTTTTAGAATGTTGATTATGAAGACCTCTCTCTTTCCCTCTCTATATCTCTGTTTCTCTCCCTCTCCTTCTCTATTCCCCCCTCTTGTTTACTGGAAAGTACCCCTATGAGTTATATTAGGATTCAATTTTATAGTCATATTAAAATTCTGGTTGTGGAAAATTAAACTTATAACTCATTTGATGTATAATAATTCTACTACTCTCACATATAATTTTTAGGTCCTTTCAAGCAAGGCATTTAAAACACAAATCAGTTTTAGAAATATGACAAAACTGTTGAAGCAGTTATGAGCAGCTGCATTTTAAATTAATTTAAACAGATGCTTTATTTGAAATAAAGTCATAAAATTATAGACACATCTAACTTTTAAGCAAATACATTTTTCAAGGAAATGGTATTTGAAACATGTTATATTTTGAAGCAATTTAAATAGAGCTTTTTAGTTTACTTTTGTACTTGGCTTGCTACACAAAAATGAATATGAATATACTTTATTGGTCCTGTCAGCAAGGAGGATTAGATAGAACCACATCAAAATCACTAAGTGGCTTCCAGGAAATTATAAATTGTATAAAGTTAGGGGGGGTTGTTTGTAAATCAAAATTATTTTTATTAATATTGCCTTTGCTAAATTCAGCTTGAAAATAATGAGAGTGCACAAGAATTAATCTTTTGAAATAAAAAAACTAGAAATAGACCCAAGTGTGGGATTATTGTCTGCTACTTTCAGATATTTAGGGGTCAGGTATCATAGGTACTGCAACTCCTGGTCAGCACAAGTTAAACATTAAGCAGAGCCAATCTTGACTAATAAAGCACCTGTGGTCATCCCTTTCTGAAATCTCAGACATACTGGAAGTCATAGGTGGAAGAACTACAGGATAAGGCTGTATAAAACATTAACTGTACAAAACATCATCTGTAAAATAACTGAAGCAAAACAGGGCTGAATTCATGGCTCAAGTAGCAGAGCATCTGAGTTAAAGTGTACAACACATTCTATTGTTGAATATTTACTACAATAAATAAGAATATCATGACAATGTGGTTCTCTTTTTTTTCTTTATAATAATGATGCAATTCATACTAAAATATGCACCTTTGGTTGAGGGACTCTGGACAAACTGGTCTCCATTATTAGCAACTGAGGACAAATATTCAATGCTCAAGCTAATTACTAATTTCCTCCTCCTTTGCAGTATAAAAGTGACATAACTTCATTACCAATGACTTCTAATGTTACCTGTTCTGTAATGCACTTGAACAGGTATGTGCATTCAAAATCCAGTTAAATTCCCAGTAATCATTCTACAGCTCTTTTTTTTCTTTTTGCTTTAGACTTTTTAATTTAATAAAATTGTTCTGAATTGTCAATTCCTAATGGGGGTAAACTGGTAATCAATAAGTTGTTACTGGATTTGGTCAATACAATAAAAATGGAGATGAAAACATTCATCTTTCTGACATGGTAATTTCCTCAAAAGTGAAGTTTCCTGAATAAATGTATAAAAATGGAGTCTGGGTGTTTTTCTTCAGTTTCACTCCAATTCTAAGTCATAAAGGGGATTGTTTTTCTGTTTATTATCTCTAATAAAACTACATGTGCTCCTAATGATCTTAACTACTTATAAAAGTAATATCCTCACCCGTGTACATGTGTATGTTATGAAGAGACTTTGTAAATAAATAACTCATGCCTTGCAGATACAAAGAAGATAATAAAACTTTAGGTGTCAGGATATGTTTCAGGAGGAGAGTAATTGAAATGAAAGACAATCTGGTTGTTCTTATTTGGTCTCTTATTCATTTAAGTTCAGGATAGGCAAGAAATTGAGAGCAAAACTACTATTATGAATATATTCACCATAGCTGCTAGTACATATTGAATTTATCTGATCTATTTTGCCACAAGTTAAAAGTAGATGAGTAAGCCAGGAGCAGGTAGCTCACGTCTGACACTCATCTCCAATAAACCACCAGAAAACTGGAAGTCGTGCTGTGGCTCAAGTAGTAGACTGCTAGACTTGAACTGAAAGAGCTGAGGGACAGTGCCCAGGCCCTGAGTTCAAGCCCCACGACCAACAACAACAACAAAAGAAGGAAAGAAAATAAAAAACAAAAACCAGATAATTAGATAATAAAGATTGGACAAACAAATTGGAATGTTTGTTTTCTTGAATGATATTTAACCAATTCCTCTGTATAAGTCTTCCATAGATATATAATGTGCATTGCTTACATTATATTATTTAATTATGTACAAAATTTAGTAAACCTTTATTTTGGGGGTGTTTTTCTAAAACAAGTTCGATTTTAAATTTGGTCTTTTTTAACAATTTAATTTTGTTGTCTGTAATAGGCAAATGATTGAATTACACATCACATACAGTAAAATCTTCAAAATCTCTCCCCTCACCAAGCACCAACACAAAACACAATATTTTTTCATATACTTTTTCTTGATCAAAGCAAGGTGAATTTATATAAAGTTACACCACAAAATCATGGTCTACCATGTGACTGAAGCACAGAAAACACAATTCTATAATCCTAGAAATAATCATAATCTGCATTTTTCTTCATTATGTAAATAGTTATGCATCCATTATACTGTATATAGCTAATTGATTGGATATATACATTTCCACAATTAGATTGGACATTCTTTATGTATCAGGACATATTAAAGCCTGACCTTTATCAAATTCTCATTGAACAATGCACTCACTATCCAGTCCAAGCCAACCTAATTAGGAAATCAAAAGACAAGTTTTTCAAGAGAATATTTTAATACTTACAAATATTTGAGTACATATTTCACATTTAATACTTTTATCTGCTTATTTTTTCAAAAATATTCATATAAACACAATCTACATTGTATCCTCATAGAGAAAAGGCAAAAATAATTGCTGAGATAGTTTATTTTCAAGAATGTTATTTTGAGATAGTCAAACATTTCAATGACTGTTTTAATATTAAAAACTACATAGTATATACTCAAGTATATATAAGTTCCATTGCTATGTATCAATTAAAAGAAGTAAAATTTAAAAAGTAAATTAAATTATTTCCTCTTCGGGGAAGTTTCTCTTTAAGACTTTCGCCCACTTATTTATTGGGCAGTTGTTTCTTTGAGGATTTGTTGTTGAGGGCTTTACTTTTTATGAGTTCCAGGTATATTTTAGATATGAGACCCTTGTCCCTTGTATGGCTAGTGAAGATTTTCTCCCAATCCGTGAGCTTTCTATTGATCTTGCTAACTATGTCCTTTGCCATGCAGAAGCCCTGCAATTTTATACAATCCCACTTGTTCAACTTTCTTTCATTTGTTGTGTATCTGGGTGTCTATTAAGAAAATTTCGGCCTGTGTCAAGGAGACCTAGGGTTTCTCCTATTCCATCCTGTAATGTTTTCAGGGTGTCTGCTTTGACTCTGAGGTCTCTGATCCATTTGGAGTTGATTCTGGTGCAGGGTGATATATAAGGGTCTAGCTTTAATTTTCTACAAGTGATTAACCAATTTTGCCAGCACCATTTACTGAAGATGCTGTCTTTCTTCCATTCTATTTTTTAGCTCCCTTATCAAAGATTAGATAGCTTTTGTCTGTGGGTTCATTTCTGGGTTTTCAATTATATTCTATTGGTCCTGAGGTCTGTTCTTGTGCCAGTACCAAGCTGTTTTGATTACTATGGCTTTGTATTAGAGTTTGAAATTTGGTATTGATATTCCTCCAGCACTGTTCTTTCTGTTAAGGATCGTTTTTGCTATTCTGAGTCTTTTATTGTTCTATATGAATTTTTGGATTACCTCTTCTATTTCCTTGAAGAATGAGGTTGGGATATTCATAGGTATTGCATTAACTTTGTAGATAGCCTTGGGAAGTATTGCCATTTTCACGATGTTGATCCTTCCAATCCAGGAGCATAGGAGCTTTTTCCACTTTCTAAGTTTTGATTTGATTTCCTTTTCCAGGTTCTTCACCTCATTGGTTAAGTTAATTCCTAGGTATTTTATTTTTTGTGGGGCTATTACGAGTGAAGGATGGCCAATAGACACATGGAGAAATGCTCAACCTCCCTAGCCATAACAGAAATGCAAATAAAAATAACATTGAGATACCACCTCACCCCAGTTAGAATGGCTATAATCAAGAACTCTAATAACAACAACTGTTGGAGGGGATGTGGACAGAGGAGAACCTTACTGCATTGTTGGTGGGAGTGTAGACTTGTTCAACCACTTTGGAGAGTAGAATGAGAGGTTCCTCAAAAGACTCCACATAGAGCTTTCCTATGACCCAGCAATCCCACTTTTGGGCATTTACCCAAATGATCACAAAAAAGACCATACCAAAGCTACTAACACAACTATGTTTATTGCAGCATTATTTACCATAGCTAAGGTATAGAACCAAACCAGATGTCCCTCAGTAGATGAATGGATCGAGAAAAATGTAATATATATACATAATGGAATTCTATGCCTCCATCAGAAAGAATGACATTTCCCCATTTGTTAGGAAATGGAAAACTTGGAAAAAATTATATTAAGTGAAGTAAGCCAGGCCCAAAGAAACATAGGTCCCATGGTTTCCCTTATTTGCAATAACTAGTATATGTAGAGACAAGCAAAAAAGGTCATATAAGTTGATGTTTGGCAAAATGAACCCCAAGATAGGGATTCAAATGTTTTCTTCTTTCTTGCAATTGTTTCTAACATATTTATAAGATGATTTCTTTGTTGCTTTGTATGTCCCTCCCCCATGGTATAAGCCCTGCTTTCACTGTATTTGATGTTGATATAATTTGTGGAGGGGAAGGATAAAAACAAATTGTTTAAATAGGGATACAGGTGTACCCATTGCAACAATGAGATGTACAAGTCGTTATGTTGAAAACAAACTTTACAACTTGGGAGGGGGAGGGAGGGTGAAGGGGTGTGGGAAGGGATTGGAAAGTGAAACAAAGGAGGAGGCAACAATGCTTGATAAGAAATGTACTCATTACCTTGCCTATGTATTTGTAACCCCTTTGTACGGTATTTTCACAATTAAAAAATAATAATAATTCTTCACCCACTCCATTATTGCTTTGCCCATAGGTTCTTCCTGGTCTTAATTCAGTCTGATTCCTTGTTTTTTTCCTGGTACCCCATAGTATTTCTTTCTTCATTTATTTCCACTATCATTATTTCCACTGACTTCCTTCTTTCATGTAGAGTTGCAGTGCTTTACCTCTTGCCCATCAAAGAATTGTCTCATAGCACTCTGGTTGAACTTGAATGCAGAATTTTGTTAATGTTTCTATGATATAATTTAGATAATTGACAGAGACAAAGACAGTTCAGATAGTTAATTAAAATTTTCTATCTCTTCACTTTCAATTAGTTTCATTGATATGACACATTTTTCCAACTTAATATCTCACTGTTATCTGTAGGAAGTACACAGGCTATGCTAGTTTGTCATATAAATAGTGATTATTAAAATGATTTTTAAGTAGACAGTATTTTGATGTTTTAATTGTCCTCTTGTCTTGGAACATCTGAATGGTGTAATTAGTATTTACTTCATTACATAGTAATTTTAATTTGTTCTTGAGACACTTTAAATTTTTCTTCCTTGAGAACAATAAAAGATTTAAAGCTATGAAACGGATGTAATAAATATTATTAGTTTCTGATCTTTAACTACAATATGGTAGCTGAAATATTACTTTAAGAATATTTACATTTTCTGGGCACCGGTGGATCATGCCTGTAATCTTAGCTTCTCAGGAGGTTGAGTTCTGAGGATCGTAGTTCAAAGCCAGCCCGGGCAGAAATATCCATGATGGTGGGAAATGGTGCTGTGGCTCATGTGGTAGAGCACTCGCCTTAAGCTGAAGAGCTGAGGGACAGTACCCAGGCCCAGAGTTCAAGTTCCGCAACCGAAAAAAGAAATAAAAATATAAATATAATATAATATAATAACAATATTTACATTAAACCTAATTCTGTGTGTCTCCCCTCATTTAAAAGCCATTTATGATGTGGACCTTATAAGTTTGTTGAGTTCTGTTTGACCTAAAGGAACTTTTATAGTACTTTCCTTAAGAAAATCCTGCCTGTAATCCCAGCTACACAAGAGGCTGAGATCTGAGGATTGAGCTTCAAGGCCAACCCAGGAAGGAAAGTCTGTGAGACTCTTATTTCCAATAAACCACTCAGAAAACCAGAAATGTCACTGTGGCTTAAGAGGTAGAGTACTAGCCTTGAGCTGAAGAGAGGAGAGACAGTGCCCAAGTTGAGTTCAAGCCCCATAACTGACAAAAAGAAAAAGAAAAAATCACATTGGTTAATAATGTATTCAATCTGAATGTTCTAATAGTATTTTTTAACTCTAATATAGATATTTCACCTGAATGGCTTAGTTACACACACACACACACACACACACACACACACACACACACACACATACAAAACAGCACACTTATGCTTATAGAAGTATAACTTGTGGGAACAAATGACTCCTAATTTTAACTCTAGCTATCCAGGAGGCTACAATCTGAAGATGATGGTTTGAAGCCTGGCTGAGAGGAACATTCATGAGACTTTAATCTCCAATTTACCACAAAAATTAGAGAAGAAAAAAAATGCATATTTTCTTCTGATGCTTTTTGAATTTGGTTCATTTAAAAGCCATGGTAAAATTGATAAAAATAAATGATCTGTCAAGAAATGGTAGGCAACAATGCTCAATAAGAAATGTACTCATTACCTTGCTCATGTAACTATAACCCCTCTATACCGCATTTTTACAATAAAAACACACCAAAAAAAAGAGAGAAAGAAATGGTAGTCCAACTTCTTATATTTTTAATCATAAATTCAAACTCACCAAAGCCTCTTCCTGTGTTTTCATTCCTGTGTTGGAATTGGAGTTGATGTGTTACATAAATAAAGCAAGATTTCGTGATTATGTTTGTACATAGCAACTCATGCTGTATTAAGAAAGAAAAGTTAAAAGAATTACTTTAAAAGTATGTCATCCTCTGAAAACTGAGAACATTTTAAATAAACTTAATTTTGAAGCAATAGCAAAAATAATTTAGATGACAAGTGCATTAAAGAAAGAGCTATTCTAATTTAGAACACTGTACTAACTCCTAAGAAAAGAGATTAGCTTCATTTTATAACATAATATCCATGACAACAGTAATCTCTACATTCTAATGAAACCACATCTGTTCCTTAAGAATTTGTGTGACTGTATTTGAAGAACAAACAAGTATATGTGTTTAGAGATTAGGAGAATATTTTGTAAGGTAATTTAATTATTATTCTAAATTATTTATAGAATAAAATGTTTACTAATATCCATGAAATGTGGATTAGTTCTGAAATTTTATTTTAAATTCTGTTTGACAAGAAGTTCAATTTTTGAAATTTCAAGTTTTGAAATCTGTTACCAAAAATAAATGATTGGATTGTTCATCCTAAAGAGCTATGAATATCATCGCTTTAGGTTGTCTGTCAGTTACATTAAGAAAGTACAGAAAAATGAGATTTTTAAGAAGAAAGGATTGTAAGAATCAACTAAAAGAAAACACTAACAATGAACTACTTTCAGGGTAGTAAGCAGTCAGGATATCATGAGTCACCAGCCTTGTTCAGTTATTTTTGTAACTTGCTTTGAATTCATACTTTGTCTCATGTTCAAATTCTCAAGTATTTTGTCAGTTCAGAAATGATTTTTTTTTTTCGTTCATGGGTCTTGAACTCTGGGCTTGGGCACTGTCCAAGGGGAGCACTCCATGGCTTGAGCCACAGTGCCACCTCCAGGTTTCTGGTGGTTTATTGGAGATAAAGTCTCACACACTTTTCTGCCTGGGCTGTCTTGGAATTGCGATCCTCAGATCTCAGCTTCCTGAGTACTAGGATTATAGGCATGAGCCACCAGTGCCCAGCTGTGAATTATCTCTTTGCATGAATTCTGAAACTTCGGTTTCAGATCAACTTTCTCTGTAAGTACATTAAGTTCTAGTTATTGTTGTTGTTGTTTTAGGTCTTGGGGCTTGAACTCTGGGCCTGGGCGCTTTCCCTCAGCTCTTCAGCTCAAGGCTAGCACTCTACCTCTTGAGCCACAGCGCCATTTCTGGTTTTTAGTGGTTTATTGGAGATCAGAGTCTCACAGACTTTCTTGCCAGGGCTGGCTTTGAACCTTGATCATCAGATCTCAGCCTCCTGCGTAGCAAGGATTACAGGCGTGAGCCACTGGTGCTCTGCATGAAGTTCTAGTTTTATATAAATAAATTCAAATTGCCATACTTTGATCTAAAGATTTACCATTTGTGTAGCTACTTGTTCTTTCTCACTAAATGGTTTCCATGTAAATGAATGCTCTTGATATAGGAAAGGGCAGCATTCTCTTCATCCAGGAAACAAGGGAAGACATTTTCTGGAAAGTTCATTAGAAACCAAAATATGTCCATTGTAGTGGAAAAGGAGCAGGGCGAAATGTTTCTGTAGCAAATGTTTCAAATAGACAAAAATTGATAACTTCAAGAAGCTTTAATAAATATGCTAGAAGTAACTAGCCAATAAATGTCATAAAATTGGAGTAACTAGTTGTAAGGAATACTCTCAGGTTTGACTTTAGATTTACAAGATAAAAGCTAAACACATCCGTCTATTAAAGAGTAACTGATGTTTCTTTGGGCCTGGCTTACTTCACTTAATATAATTATTTCCAAGTCTTTCTTTTTCCTAACAAATGGGGCAATGTCATTCTTTCTGATGGAGGCATAGAATTCCATTGTGTATATATACCACATTTTCTTGATCCATTCATCTACTGAGGGGCATCTGGGTTGGTTCCATATCTTAGCTATGGTAAATAATGCTGCAATAAACATAGTTGTGCTGGTAGCTTTAGTATGGTCTTGTTTGTGATCATTTGAGTAAATGCCCAAAAGTGGGATTGCTGGGTCATAGGGTAGCTCTATGTGAAGTCTTTTGAGGAACTTTCCATACTACTTTCCAAAATGGTTGAACAAGTTTACACTCCCACCAACAATGCATTAGGGTTCCCTTCTGTCCACATCCCCTCCAGCATCTGTTGTTATTAGAGTTCTTGATTATAGCCATTCTAACTGGGGCGAGGTGGTATCTCAATGTTGTTTTGATTTGCATTTCTTTTATGGCTAGGGAGGTTGAGCATTTCTTCATGTGTCTATTGGCCATCCTTCTTTCCTCTTCAGAGAAGTTTCTCTTTAAGTCTTTAGCCCAGGAATAGGAAGGGGAAACAAAGGAGGAGGCAGCAATGCTTGATAAGAAATGTACTCATTACCTTGCTCATGTAATTGTAACCCCTCTGTGTGGTATTTTCACAATAAAAAAATTAAAAAAAAAGAGTAAGTGATAACTTTGGAAGGAAAATTAGGAGTTATCAGAACCAAAGTGAAGAAAGCACTTCAAACATAAAGATGTTCTCAAATATTTATCTAGATTAAGTACAATATGAACTAAAAATTAACTAAAAGATTCAGCATTCTTACAGGTACTGGTAACCTTGAGAAGAATGTTTCAGAGGTAGTGTTGACCCTAATCCTTATTAGACTGAGTTGGGGTATGCCAATTGCAGATTGTTTCGCATTTATAATAATTTTGAGGCAATTTATACTAAACTACAATAGAGACGCTAGTTGCTTATTGAAAGAGAATGGTAGGTCAAGATTTCAAGAGATAAAAAAAGAATATGGTTGTATGCAGATATAGTTTGTCTGGTAGGAACAGAAGGGATGATGTAACAGTGATTAGAGGTGATGATTATTGGGGTGAGATCCTTGAGTAGGCAGTAGAGGTGATGAAAATTTGTTCAAAACAAGAACATATTCCCTGTAAAAAGAGCTTCAGAGACTCCATTCATTCTAATTTTTTAACAGTAGGTCAGGCAGCATTTCTGGGCAAAGGGGCTGCATAGGTGTTGGTAAGAGATTGTCAGAGTGAAGAGTATGCTTTTATTCTCAGTGTAAGTAGAATCAGGATGTTAGGCAGGAAATTGTGTAATTTTCTATAGAGTTTTCATCAAAAAGTCATCTAGGTTTGGTCAAATGTATGTCCTAATTATTTAGTGTAGGAGTAAGTATCTACTTACTATTAGTGTATTAAAATCAGTCTTTGGTAATTTTCCCTCAGGTGTACTTTGTTGTCTCTCCCTTAAATAGCACATGGGACATTAGGGTTAGTGATTTATTCATGTGCCCGTTCCATATCTACTTTTACTATCAGGGGTCAGAGATTTTATAATTCTTCTGTTCTGTATATCATTGACTGCGATACTAATTGTTAATGGATTGATTGATGGCTTTTGTGATAAATGAGAGACAATCACCAAGTATGTAGTTCCTAAAAAAATCTCAAAACTCATTGATTCCTTTCATAGTATTTGTAGTGAAGAAATTAAGTAATAAATTAGTTTAATGAACTGGGTGGAGGTCACACTGTTAGTTAAGAGTAGAAATCATAAAGTTGTAAGGATATTCTTTATGTGTCAATTTGTGATATCATGTATGATTGCTTTATTAAAATCACTAGCGAGGGCTGTGAAGGTCACTCAGTGGTACAGTGCTTCCTTGCATGCATGAGGCCTGAGTTGGATTTCTCAGCACCAGAGGAAAGAGCAGAAAAAGCCAGAAGTGGTGTTGTGGATCAAGTGCCAGAGCTCTAGCCTTAGTGGAAGAGCTGAGGGA
This sequence comes from Dipodomys spectabilis, assembly GCF_019054845.1. Classification (NCBI taxonomy): domain Eukaryota; kingdom Metazoa; phylum Chordata; class Mammalia; order Rodentia; family Heteromyidae; genus Dipodomys; species Dipodomys spectabilis. Next base: position 17,321,253 of record NW_024870709.1, read on the forward strand.
CAGCGCCCAGGCCCAGCGTTTAGCCCCCACAACCGACTAAATAAATAAATAAAAAATAAGATAAATAAAACCACTAAGATTCTAATAATCCAAAATGAGAAAAAGAAATTCTCCTTGTAATTTTTTAGCCTGAGTTGGCTCTATATAATGTTCCAATTTTTAACACAAGCAATCATTGTATGGCGCTCACTGTTGTCAAGTGTCTTTATATTAACTCTGAGAACTGTTTAACTCCTCCCACAATATAAACAATTTGCCTAAAATCACACTAATTAGTGAAAGTATCATAAATTCAAACTTAGAACCACACTCCCAACTCTCTTCAAATTATAAAGTTTATCCAGTCCACCAGAAGTCTTATTAACACAGAGACCAGAGAGCGTCATTTCCCCAATGTCTTTGTGTAATACCAGCTGCTTCTGTGGTCATAAATGCAGATCCCACAAAATTGAGAAAATGGAGGAAAGGATCTGGGAGGGGTGGATGACAATGATGAAAGGGCATTGGCCAAGATGTCTTGTATTCATAAACTTCTTTCTTCTTTTTCATTTTTAATGTTTTTTATTGTGAAAATACTGTACAGAGGGGTTACAATTATATGAGGTAGGTAATAAGTACATTTTATCAAGCATTTTTTGCCTTCTCCTTTGTTTTTCCTCTACCAACCCTTCCCTCCCATCTCCATGATAAACTTCTTTCTTGAATATCAACTCCTTTGTATAACTACTTAAAGATTAAAAAAAAAAACTTGCTCTGATCTGGGACTGATTATAATAATGAGCATTGCTAACATCGCTAACAACTTATAATGGGCATTGTAACTCCCCATGTTACACTGAAACAGCTGGAACTGTGAGCTCATTTTGAGAAGCCCCTTTCTAAATTTCCCTTCCTCTTACTACAGGCACCACTATGTATTGCTCCAACAGCTCTGCTAATTTTTATTCTCCTCATCATTATCCCAGTCCAAGTCCTTCTGTCTTTTACTCTGGTCATCTGTATAACTTGAGGAACTGGTATAGTACTGAGAACTTCTCATACATACTGTTTAAGTATATGGATTATCAAGTAAAATAGCATACTTTCCAATATTAAACAGAGTTAATGATTGTAAAATTTTCTGACAGAATACTTCAGTTGAGTTAATTGAATATTTTTGTTGTTACATCAGTATGGTGGAATCCTTCAAGAATTAGAAAACTAAAATAAATAATACAACTCCTATAGCTCTTTCTATGCAGTGACCACTGTTATAGATTACTTTAAGTCATAGGTTATTTAAGAAAGTATTTACTGTAAAACTTCTGAATATTTAAGAAAACGTATCTATAACTTCATGAATTCAGGGGAAGGGGGATTTGGGGAGGTGGAGAGAGAAGGCATAGTGGGGGAATAAGAGAGGAGGGGTAAGAATGCTCAATAGGAATTGTACTCTATTATCTTACTCATATAACTGTGACCCTTCTGTGCAATGTGCAATATCATTATAATTAACAATATAAAAATACAATTATTTCCTATGCAAGTCCCCTATCTGTTCCTACTTACATCCAACTATACATCTTAAAAAAAATCTATGATTCTAAGTAGAAATTCTAATAAGTTCGTGACTTACGTCATGTATTTCCATGGATTTGTTTTATTTAATACGTTAGGTTGAAAATAAGCACCTCGGAAAAAGTGATTCAACATGTGGTAGCAATTCACCTGTTTAGCTTTTTTTCTGATTCTGAATCTGTTTTATATTCATACTATATTTGCCCTTTATCAAAATATATACAAACTTTATGAATACCAAGCTTTAACTATGCAATGACATTGCTATTAGGTATTCTTGGCTTTGTGAAATCTTGCCACTTCTTGATAAACTTTCAGAAATTTCCATTATGAAGGCTTTTCTAAATTCTAGTTCTATATCCTCATCACAAGTTAGACAACTTATATGAATTCTGTTTTTGACATATTGAAATATTCAGAAGACAAAAATATAGATAAAGCAAACTTAAACCTGGATAGCCTCTACTTAATCACTCAACATTAACTGAAATGTTCTTGAGACATTATAGAGATCAAATGAATACAGTTAATAGGCCATAACCACAACATGCATTTTTTTAGGAGGAAAGATCTCGGTAAATGTTAATTCTGATGGAATGGATTATAGTCTAGGCAGGTGTTAGCCCAAGATTTCAAACTTTGGTGTTTATCTCTTGGTGTCTCTAATTGACTTCTTTATTGCTTGTATTGTTTCTGCTTCTGTTTGTGACATAGTTTTATTATGTAGTCCTGACCAGCTGCGAAGCCTTGATCCTCTGATCTCTGCTTCCCATGTAGTGGGATAGAAGCCATGTTTCTAACATGCATGCTTCATTGGCTCCAATCTTTATTGGAGGCTTTTATTCAGGACTATATTGATAGATATTTATATTATCAGAAATTTATATTTACATTTTTGCAAGTACATATATTATAACTTGAACTATGTAAAATATAATTTTCATGTTTAGTACTCTATCTAATGTGTCTCTTTAATTGAAAAGAGTGTAATTTCAGGTGTAATTTGTCAGACATATTGCAATACGACAATACTGGTCTACTATTCCAATATTGTTAAAATCCTGATATTTTTTGTTTCTTTGTATGTCCCTCCCCCACAGTATAATACCTTTTTTTTTTTTACTGTATTTTGTGTAACTATAATTTTGGGATCGGAAGGGAAAAAAGAAAATGTTTAAATATGGATACAGGTTGGCCCACTGTAACAATAAGATGTACAAGACACTGTTGAACATCGACCTTTACAATTTAGTTGGGCGGCGTATAGTTGTGGAAATGGGAGGGAAGGGATGGTAGGGGAAAAATAAAGGAGAGGCAACAATGCTTGATAAGAAATGTACTCATTACCTTGCTCATGTAACTGTAACTACTCTGTACAGTATTTTCACAATAAAAAAACTTATTAAGAAAAGAAAACTTGGACAAAAATATAAAAACAAATATTCTGTGAAGAAGATGGTGGAAATCTATGAGGCAAAGAATGAGCAAAATAATACACTATGTACAGAATAATCAATCTATAGTCTCTCCATCTATGAATTTTTCTGTAGAGATTATATGCACATACATATATTCATGTATGTACACAAGTATCTATGGATTTGTACACAGTCAGTCTAGAAAAACCAGTTAAGAAGTTTCTAATGAGTGCTACTGGTTCATTGACCCAGTTGGTCAATGAATAGTTGGTATCAAGGATTTAGTTCTGGGAACTGATTTCCATTCTTATGTCTTCCACTCCAATTCTAGAGAATATTGTTTACAACTTCATGTATTTTGTGAAGGGAACAGTTTCATCACTGAAATTTTTTACCTTCTGTTTTGTCTGGTGAACATAAAAACAACTATAAACTTGACTTTTTAGCATTCTGCTAAAAGATTATACATTTGGGGATATGGATTATGTGTTAATTGTCTTTGTATTCCATAAGTAAAACCATTTTAAAAGAGAAATTATTCATAAAGATCCTGGGTGAAGTCAATTCCAATAAAAAGGGAAAAGCTAAGCAAAATTAGTGGATACAACACCATCAGAAATACTGCAGAAATGGGCTGGGAAGTTGGCTCATTGGTAGAGCGCTTGCCTTGTATGCCTGAGGCCCTGGGTTCGATTCCTCAGCACCACATAAGCAAAAAGAAAAAAGCCGAAAGTGGCCCTGTGGCTCAAGTGGTAGAGCGCTAGCCTTTGAGCTGAAGAGCTGAGGGACAGCGCCTAGGCCCAGAGTTCAGGCCCCATGACCGGACCCAAAAAAAAAGAAAAAAAAAGAATAAAAAAAGAAATACTGCAGAAATATTAGGGAAAATACAGTTTCAGGAAAGTCTGCTGTTCTTAATTTTCATTTTCTCATCTTGAATTCATAACTTCAGAAAAATTTCCCTATAAACCTTTTGTCACATTTATACTTAATTAAGACCACATGCATTAGAAATAGAAATTTTGACAGGCCTCACAAGCATGTATATATGAACTCAGGATCTTGTTAAAAGTCAGTTCTTGATTTACTACAAGTGGGATGAGATCTAAGATTCAGTATTGGATGCAAGTGTACATGACATCTGGCTGTGGAATTCCTACTTTTTAAAATGATAAAGATTTGAGTTCTTGGGGTTCATTTCGCCTAAGATCAACTTATCTGACCATTTCTGCTTGTCTCAGGCATATACTAGATATTGCAAATAAGGAAAATGATGGGACCTATGTTTCTTTGGGCTTGGCTTACTTCACTTAATATAATTTTTTCCAAGTCTTTCCATTTCCTAACAAATGGCACAATGTCATTCTTTCTGATGAAGGCATAGAATTCCATTGTGTTATAATACATTTTCTTGATCCATTCATCTACTGAGGGGCATCTGGGTTGGTTTCATATCTTAGCTATGGTAAATAATGCTGCAATAAACATAGTTGTGCTGGTAGCTTTAGTATGGTCTTGTTTGTGATCATTCCGGTAAATGCTCAAAAGTGGGATTGCTGGGTCATAGGGGAGCTCTAGGTGGAATCTTTTGAGGAACCTCCATACTACTTTCCAAAGTGGTTGAACAAGTCTACACTCCCACCAATAATGCAGTAGGGTTCCTTTCTGTCCACATCCCTTCCAGCTTCTGTTGTTATTAGAGTTCTTGATTATAGCCATTCTAACTGGGGTGAGATGGTATCTCAGTGTTGTTTTGATTTGCACTTCTTTTATGGCTAGGGATGTTGAGCATTTCTTCATGTGTCTATTGGCCATCCTCCTTTCCTCTTCACAGAAGTGTCTCTTAAGTCTTTAGCCCACTTATTTATTGGGCAGTTGTTTCTTTGAGGATTTGTTGTTGGGGGATTTAATTCTTTGAGTTCCAGGTATATTTTAGATATGACACCCTTGTCTGTTGTATGGCTAGTGAAGATCTTCTCCCAATCCATGGGCTTTCTATTGATCTTGCTAGCTATGTCCTTTGCCATGCAGAAGCTCTGCAATTTTATGTAATCCCACTTGTTCAACTTTCTTTCATTTGTTGTGTATCTGGGTCTCTATTAAGAAAATTTCGGCCTGTGCCAAGGAGACCTAGGGTTTCTCCTATTCCATCCTGTAATGTTTTCAGGGTGTCTGTCTTTGATCCATTTGGAGTTGATTCTGGTGCAGGGTGATATATAAGGATCTAGTCAGCACCATTTACTGAAGATGCTGTCTTTCTTCCATTCTATTTTTTTAGCTCCCTTATTGAAGATTAGATGGTTATAGGCTTCTAACATATTTATAAGATGATTCTTTGTATCTTCCTTCCCCACAATATAACCCTGTTTTCACTGTATTTGATGTTGGTATAATTTGTGGAGGGGAAGGGAAAACACAAATTGTTTTAATAGGGATATAGTTGGACCCATTGCAGCAATGAGATGTACTCGTCGTTATGTCAAAAAACAAACTTGACAACTTTGGGGGCGGGGGAGAGATGGGAAGGAGAAACAAAGGAGGAGGCAACAATGCTTGATAAGAAATGTACTCATTACCTTGTTCATGTAATAACTCACTGTATGGTATTTTCACAATAAAAAATGTAAAAATAAAGAAATAAATATCTTTTCATGGGCTTGATGGCCCCCAATGCTCCCATGCCTTGCATCCTTACTTTACTGTTTAAAACCAATAACCTCATGAATTTGGATCATCAGCTTGCCACCAGTGACACTCTGATGTTTGGTTTTCTTTGCTTATTTGTGTGTTGCAGATAGAACCATTGGCTGCACACATGCTAGGCAAATGCTCTGCATGGAACTTATAGAGCTGCCCTCTGAGCCTCAGTGTCTTGAGTGTGGATGACTATTCATAGATTTCTTCCATTCACACTCAGTTATCCCAACGACTCCCTCTAATGTTTCCAGTGGGGGCTGTGGATGAGAGATGCTTTATCTGGGATTCACAAAGAATCAGACATCCATGTACTTTCAGTCAGAATATTTAGATAGAGTTAGATCTTATTCTCTTCATTTCAGGAGTGTCTGTTCTTTCTAAAATAAATGGAATAGACTGTAGTTCAGGGCCAGTAGGGAGGAGGCAGTGGGAGAGAGAGAGGTGATGGTTTGTTGGATTCTAATTTTCAGAGAACAGCAGATAGTCTGCAACCTTTTAGACTTTCTCTTTAAGAACTTGCCATGTCCAGATCAAAGGAATTTATTAGGCTTTTAGCTTCCCTGTTTTTTTTTTATAGCTCAAAATGAACAAATTTTCAAGTACAAAAGAAATGCTTTAAAAGCGTTCTTTTGGTCTTTATTTGAAATCTCCAGCTCTCCTTCAGTTCACAGATATGTCCTACACTGAATGGAGGAATCAGACTACTACACTTTGATCATTTCACTATCTTGTTTGATTAGTGTTTTCAAACTATGGAGTTTATCAGCAGGGGGCAGGTTGATCCCTATGGCTTATAATGGGCAAAGTATGGGGGAAAAATAGGTTTTTAGAAATCGTTTAAGATCAATCAGTTTCCTCCTTCTTCAAGGTTTAAAAATAACATCATGGACAGATAGAGTTTGACACAGAATAAGATCAGATATTTCCAAAGGGGGGAAAAAAACTGACCAGCATCAGCTTTTTTTTTTTTCCTGTCCCTGTTTCTCTCTTTAAAGTTGTGACATCTAGTTCTTAAATTATTATAGACTATAATAAAACTCCTAAAGAAAAAAAAGTTTAAAGGGAAGCAAGAGGTACAGCTACTCAATTTTAACTTTCATTTGCTGAGCAAACACCACTTTCAGAATGAAGGTTAGGGTTGCTAAATGAGGTTTTAAGAATTCAGCTCTTTGGGGGAAGGTATTGAATTGTATTGTTGGCCACAGTTTTAACTATGGCTGTGAACTTGAGTTATTCATTCTCCCCTTAGGGATCTTCAATTTGCAGTTCTATAGCTCTAAATTCAAGGAAAATGGTTTTGCTTCTGATTTAATAAATGATCACTAATACATAGACTTTCTTTTAGGGGCACTTTGGAGGTGTTCCCAGTGGCCATGCTGAGTAGACCATGTTAGTTCAAAGACTGTCTTCCTGCAGGAACTGTGGTGTGCTGTAGTTTAGGATGCTTTACTTTGTGGGTAAATGAGATGATGTGGGATTTCCCAAGTTTCAAATTTTAGCTACTTTATAATTTGAAATGCAATTATAAAGAGGACTAAAAGAAGCCAGGTGCCGATGTCTCATACCTGTAATCTTAGCTACTCAGGAGGCTGAGATCTGAGGATCACAGTTCAAAGCCAGCCAGGGCAGGAAAGTTGGTGAGACTCTTATGTCCAATAAACTTCCAGAAAACTGGAAGTGGCACTGTGGCTCAAGTGGTAGAGTGCTAGCCTGGAGCTGAAGAGCTAAGGGACAGTTCCCAGGCTCAGAGTTCAAGCCTCAGGACAAAAAATAAAATAAAAATAAAAAATAAAAGACTAAAAAACACATACTAGTTGCAAAATTCTGAATAGATAAATGTGCTGTGGCTGAACAGACAAATTTGGATATCTCTACTTCCTGATTTGAGAAAATGTGTGTTAGGTTAGCTGTCTTTCAGAGTTCACAGTAAAAATCCCTAAATCCTTTTTGCAAGCCTGTTTATTCTAAAACATTTCTTTCTATGTAGGTATCCTATCAGCTATGAGAAAAGAAAGGGTATTCTAGATAAACAATGGCCACTAGAGCAAATTATCAGATGAGTAAAATTTTGATTGAGAAATTCTAGAGAACTTTTATAAAACAAGAGAGAAAAGGGAGGGAAAAGTTAAAAAGTTTGACAAGAAATGTGCATATTACCTTACATAATTGTAACCCCTTGTACAATGACAGGAATTAAAAAAAATAAGTAGGCCCTGAAGCCTTAGGAAATATTTTGAACTTACATGTATTCTAGAAGGCAGTTTTCAAATTTTAACATAAGTATCAATGTCATTGAGTGTAAAATAGAAACAGAAAATACACCTACATTCTTTTGTCTAGCAGGATGTAAGATATCATCATGCTACTTATTTCTTACATGTAAGTACACAGTAGGTAATTATTTACGTTCTGATTTTGTATAGCTATTTATATTGACTTTTCTTCAAAAAAGGTTTGATTTTTTTGAATTCCTTAAAGACATTATAAAGGTGGCCATATTAATTATGTGTCAAATTCTATGTCAGTAAAGACTCCAAAATAAAATTTCTGACCATATCAAATATAAAACTTTGACAATAGAGTTTAAAAATGGGTTTATTAACTATTGAGTAACTTACCTTTTAATTGCTCGAATGCTGAAGTTTACTCATTTTAGTCTAGATATATCAAAAATAAGATGATCCCAGCCTGTATTAAAGATGTTTATAAGAGGAACTTATTTCAATTGTTATTTCTCTCCTAGTTGCTCCTAAGCATCAATATAGTCAGTCTACTGTAGTGACTATTTTTTTCCTCTTTTGTCCAAAGTACCCTCCAAACTGAATCCAGCATTCCATTCATAAACGCAACTGTGCTTTTTGCTTCGCTTCTCTTTGCCTCCCAATATTTGAATAACACCCCAGCTGCCGGCAGGCCATCTTCTGCATGTAATCACTCAAACTTCCACTACAGCCTCTTCCCAGATGGAGCAGTTCAGGGGTCCCTTCAAACTGTATTTTTTTCTCTCTCTCTTTTTTTTCATGCATTTGCACAGGCTACTCTTTGCCTGAGGACTTGATTTCTATAAAAGTATCTTCCTGCCTATCTTACCATCTGGGAAATGTTTTCTGACTATTTCTTTCCACCTTGCCATCCCCAAGAAGCACCCACATTTCTTCCTCAATGATTCTACTGAATTTCAATTATAGCACTTATTCTGGGAGATCGTGTTACTGTTTTGCGCATTTCTGTACTGAAAGAGGAATATTGCAAAAGTCAAGATCTTGTTTTATTTCTGGAAAATTCATAGCCACATCTTACTTCACAACAGTTGTCCAGCTCTGTTGTTCCCATCCTGTAAACATGTCTTTTCTGCATTCCATGTCTTGAAAACTGGCCCTAAACAAGATATTGAGTTTGTTTCAATGTAATATACAATTCACAGAAACAGTCATTTTGTGTGTATACATGTCTTGTATTTGAATCTAGAGAACACTCATTAGTATGTACAATTTTTTTCTGAACTTTTTGCCTTGGTTGGCCTAGAACTCCAATTTTCCCAGTCTCTAACTCATGAGTTCCTATTATAGACATAAGCAACCTTGTTGTGCCTTTTTAGTTTCTGATAACTTTAAAAAGATTTTAAATTTGTAGAGATTAATCATTGTCCTACACAAAATGAGAATGTGTGCTTGCACTCTGTCTCTATTCGTATCCTGTTATGTAATTGAAGTTAGTTGCTATTTAAAACATACTTCTAGTTGCTTCTTTCAAAAGAAAGAGAATGGCAGAAATTTATCACCTTAAAACTACACTGTGCTACCCTATTACTTTGCTGCCAATAATTGTTAATGAAAACAGAATGATTCTTTGCCAAGTGATTTTGTTCTTTTCTCTAAGGTCTTTTGTGTTAAAGAAAATCTTTTGTCTTTCTTATAATAGTCCATTTTCCATTGTTTCAGTAGCAGTGTTAATTTCACTACCAACTTTAGCTTATTTATACCTCTCTTCTCTAAATTCAACCACATTTATATAGTTCTTATTTTCATAATATCTGATTCTTCTTGGACTTCCTTATCTTCTCAAATTACTTAGTATGGAATCATGTTATGAAGTTAATGATAAATATTTTCTTTCATAAACTGCTTGAGGTAACAAAACAATTAATGTTTCATTTGTAAGCATCCTGATGTTGATACTCAAGGTTAAGGTGTTAAAACCTTGGTTATTTCATGTATGATGATGTCCTGGAACCATAAAATTATAATTTATTTTCAGATTTGGACATGGCACCAAGTTTATGTTTTATCCTGTAGCAACAATATAATGGCCCCTTCCTTCCTTCCTTCCTTCCTTCCTTCCTTCCTTCCTTCCTTCTATCATCTATGTTTTAGTTTTATTGAAGAGAAATACAATCATAACTTATCATCATCCAAACTCTCACAGAAACAAAACACAAATTTGCAAAGGGAAAAGTACTAAAATTTATGTAATATATTTGGCATTTATCTCCTGATTTCAAAAGATTCTGTTTTTTCTAATTATTTTAATTCTAACACTTTGTGTCTACTAAGCAAGACAAAGAAGGAGTTAGAGGAGAGAATTTGTTAGGTCAGTCCTACTCTGTCTCTAGCTAACCTGAAGATTGAGCTATTGAATTGCTAACTCCTCCTTTGTAAAATGACATAACATTTTATCTATCTTGTAGAATTGTAGCAGAAGTTAAATGACATCCTAAAATATAGTGATAGACTCAGCACCTTAATAAACAATAATTGATAGGAAATGTTAACACTAATTAATATTCATTTCCTAAATTTATCAAATATATATAAAATGCTAAGTCAACAAATTTTGCTTCTCCTATATGTTAAAAATCAAATACATTTTTTTTGGGGGGTCCGGTCGTGGGGTCTGAATTCTGGGCCTGGGCACTGCCCCTCAGCTTTCCAGCTCAAGGCTAGTGCTTTACCACTTGAGCCACAGCGTCACTTCCAGCTTTTTTTTCCCCTGCTTATGTGGTGCTGAGGAATCGAACCCAGGGCCTCATGAATGCAAGGCAAGCGTTCTACCACTGAGCCACCTTTCCAGCCCCAAAAATCAAATATATTTTTACAACAAGTTTTGGAACTGTTTCCTTTTGCGTGCTCACTCACGCTCTTGCTCTTGCTCTTGCTCTTGCTCTTGCGCTCTCTCTCTCTCTCTCTCTCTCTCTCTCTCTCTCTCTCTCTTTCCCTCCCTCTCTCTCTCTCTTTCTGTCTGTCTCTCTCTTTTGCTCTTTCTGAAAGCAACATCACAACATAGGAGACATAGACATGGAATTCTGCCATTATCATTGCTAAGAATGAAAAATAATGATACTCTTGTTCTAGTGCTTAAAGAAAAAAAAAAACCTCAAATATAAAACTATTGTATAGAAACAGTTTAGATTACTCACCATAGCTAAGATATGAAACCAACCCAGATGCCCCTCAGTAGATGATTGGATCAAAAAATGTGATATATATATATGATATATAGAGAATATACTATATATATACACATATATATAGTCTATGCCTCCATCAGAAAGAATGCCACTGCCCCTTTTGTTAGGAAATGGAAAGGCTTGGAAAAATTCTATTAAGTATAGTAAGCCAGACCCAAAGTAACATAGGTCCCATGGTTTCCCTTGTTTGTAGTTAGGTGTGTATGTCTACAACATGCATAAAAGCTCAAAAACTCTGTACATGTGACCATATAAGATGATGCTAAGCAAAATGAACCCAGAGATGGGGAAGCAAGTTGTTTTATCCTTCTAGCTGTTGTTTGTAATGTATTTATAATGTATCATGTCATTTTACGTTGTTTCTTTTGTATGTTCTTCCCGCATTATATAACCCCTGTTTTCACTGTATTAGATTCTAGGGTTCTGCATCTTGTATATACATTCTTCTAATTTGGAGACGGAAAGGGAAATATCAAAAGGTAGAAACAACGATACAGTTTGACCCATTGTAACAATGAGATGTACAAGATACTATGTTGAAAACAAAATTTACAACTTCAGGGGGTGGGGGAAGAGGTGGAAGAATTGTGGAGGGAAGGGATGATTGAAAAAAAAAAACAAAAGAGGAGGTAACAATGCTCCATAGGAAATTTACTAATGTAACTGTAACCCCTCTGTACATAATTTTTACAATAAAAATATATGAAAAAAGAAAGTTTAGATTATTGCTGGTTTTATTGAAGAAATATTCATGTATTTGTACATGAACGCCCATGATAAGTGATTTATATACACGTTTGATTCTCTGTAATGCCTCTGGTTATTCTCATTGTAGTGATAGTCAACTGTATCTGTTGTTTCCACAATGAAATAAATGTGGATTTCAGATATGATAGGCATGACCCAACTTCTTCCCTGATAGTCAAATTCAATTTTCCTTTTTAGTTTTAAAAACAGAAATAATTCACCTGGTAAAGTGGTAATGTTGTGAACAGCATTCCCTATCTGATTCATTAAAGGGCTTGCTGCATACCAATTTGTTTATTGTTCTGTTTTGAATTCAGAACTTCATTTCCCATCATTTTATTTTGACATTTTTAGTATTCTTGTTTCTAAGGAAAGTGTCTTTCCTCTATTATTGATAAGATGAAGAAATCATGTCTAGTTCATTTTCCACTTGATACTTCTTCAGTCATCATTTGCAGCAGACAGCACATTCTTTCCCTGAGGCCAAAACAATTATCTCTGACATCATGAAGAAGTTAAACTGGCATTTGTGAAAAATGCTTGATGCTTTTCACTCAACAAAAAGAGCTGGAAAGGTTAAAGGTCTCTTAGTAAATAGTATACTCCATAAAGAATAAGCAGTTATAACATATAGCCATATCATCAAACATGAACTCAGTTTTACTTGCTCTCTTAAAATCAGAGTAATGGTCATACAGAAAGCATACAAGATTACTAAAAACAAGAAAAATGAAGAGTGATTTGTAATTTCTTTGTAGAACAATACTATCACATCATGAATGACTAAGCCTTTTGCAGCAATTTCAAAGGACAGAGAATAATCAGCACTTGTGGGAAAAGGCAGATATAACAATATATAAAGATAGAATTCTTTCCCTTATGTAACCCTAGAACAATTCTCTATACACAGTGAAAACAGGAATACAAAAATACACAGAAAATTGAGCATTGAAATAAGCTTCATACATAACTTGCATTTTCCTGTATTTTCTTTTGTGTAGACCCTTCATTGCTACATTGAAGAAGCCACAGCAGCAGGATGAAATGGAATGCTGCCTGTGATACAAGAAATTTAGGTTGTCTTCTCAGCCAGATTACTAACTGAACTGCAATCTCAATATACTCAATTTCTCTCTTTGGGCTTTAGTTTCCTCATCTGTAAAATGAAAGAATTAGATTCAATGTTCCCGAAAGCCTCTTACAGTGCAAGCATTCCCAATTCTAATTTTATGTTACAAATGTACTTTTGATCCCAGAAGAGAGGATTTAGAACCTACAAATCAGGCCTTTGTGCATCCCAAATGACAAATGAGCAATATTGTTGATAAGCTTTCTCTGATTTCTCTACTAAGAATTATTTTCCTAATTAAACGTGAAGCTATATTGTTTTTCTGTACAGGTAGGATTATATTTTCTGTACTAAGTAGAATTATATAGAAACTTCTGTGTTTTCTTTATTCTATTACCAAGTAGGAATTATGCCTTCAGTTTTCTTGCTTGTCCGACTTCAAGTATCTGAAACCTTCATCTTATTCTGAAACACTTTGCCAATGTTCACTTAAACATGAGTTTGAAATTCTTGCTTTTTATGGATAATGGTATTTCAGCAACTGTTCTTTACAACTTGCTACTATTTAGTTTTCCCACAATTTGCCTTCCTTCAAAACATGGTATAAATCACAGTCAATCAATTCAATTTCTCAGCAATATACAGACAGCTAAAGCTAAACAATCACAAAAATAAAATTTGAGATATGAACCTAAAAAATTTTATGTAAAAGCTCTGCATTATCTGAGGTAGCATGTGTTAATTCTGAGGCTCAGGGATGTTATATAAAGAGGAGGGAGGGAAAGGATGGTAGGGGAAAAACAAAGGAGGATGTAACAATACTCGATAGGAAATGTATTCATTACCTTACTCATGTAACTGTAACTCCTCTGTATACTATTTTTACAATAAAAAACATAAAAAGAAATAAAAAAGAAGAAAGATGGGAGAGCTGTTTATCAAGAAGGCAGAGACATGGAGAGATCTACTGTTCATAGTAGAACCAATAACTAGTTGTACTGTCACATTTGTAAATGCTTTTTTTTTCTATTTTAACTTTGCTCATGTTTTGTTCCTGGCCCTTTCAAATTTTTTTTATTTCTCTAACTCATGAACTAGGTACCTCTACTTGAATTTTTTAAGCACTACCACAGGAATATAAATATTTGGTGTATTTTGACATTCAATAGTCTCTCTTACCTAAATGTCTCCATTTTTGTTAAACCTCTGGAGGAATTGGTCTTTTCTAACAGAAATCACCATTAAAATGTTTTGTTGAACAAAAGACCTGTCTGTTCCTGTGACTGAATAGCATTTCAGTGGAAGGAAACAAATTCTTTGTTTCTGCTAATTCATATTTTGTTTTTTGAACTTAATAATAAATCTCCCGTAATAACTGATTTCTAGTGCTTGACTTCAAAGCTGTGTGTCCTGGGACAGAGGTAAGAGAGACAGGGACTGCATAGTAATTATTTCCCTGAAAAATCTTGTTTGCTTGGGCTTTATTCTAGAGCAGAGCATGATTATCCAATAGTATTAATTTAGCTTTTTTTTTACTTTATTGTTCACCTCTGCTCTTGTATTTTTAATGATAATTTGTATTTCTGATACAAATGGCTGATTACTGGATAAGGACTGTGGCAAATAGTGGGCAATGACTGAATAGGAAGCAAAGCATAGATAATCTGATGGCTGACCCTCTTTCCAATGCACTGTACTGTAGTAAACTGTGATTCCTTCTTCTCGCCCTGCTTTAACATGAAGCCAACCACTTGCACTTTCTTCTAATGATTCCTTTACCTTGAACTTTTTGTCTTTTCTGCCCTTTCTGCTTAGAAAATATTCCCTCAATTAAACACACGGCTGACTCTTGAGTTACTTATGCCTCTGAGTAAAATTTGTCTCCTAATTTATGCATTATACAATCTCTCATTCTTAATAATACCACCTATTACTTCATACTCCCTAATGTCTTATATTTTTGATTTTCAGTCTCTAATACTCCCTCACATTGTCTTACACAATTCGTCATTACTATTTTAAAGCTACTTTCTCTTCAGAAATGAATGTTTACTCTACATCACAGCAGAATCCAGAGAAACGACTAACATATCTATCATATAGTATATGTTTGATGAATGTTCATTGAAGAAATAAATATATTGGTAGTCATTGAGTTTCCTAAATATAAACTCAGAGAATAATAAAAAATATAAATACAGTCTTCATAATTTTAAAATTTGCTTCTAGATTTCCTTAGTGGTTTGGGCTGGTTCAAGGCTCTCAGGTGATATATGGATATTTAGTAGTCTGGCCAAAATAAACCTCTGATATTTGGTTATTTAAATAGAAATATTTCTAAAAGAAACATTCTATTCAGATAAATCCACTATTCCTAGTGGAAGGAAAGACTCTCTTGAGTTGTTGTACAAGATACAAAAGGATGTGGTCTCAATCATGAACATAAGAATAAATAATAAATAACTATAATAATTAAAACAGGATTTGATACTTCTTTAATATTTTAATCTTCTAAAATGATACCATAAATATGAAAAAGTTACAAAAATCATTTTAATATGTTAAAACATGGTTTTGCATGCAAAGAAATATTAAATCATTATTTGCTATGGGTAACAGAGAATACAAAAATTGTCTTTATTTAATCATCTAACTGGAATCAGCTTTTATAAATAAGCCCTAATGACAATGTAAAATCCTAATAAAAGCAGATTAGGGCTGGGAAGTTGTCTCAATGGTAAAGTGCTTGCCTTGGATGCTTGAGGCCCTGGGTTCAATTCCTCAGCACCACATAAGCAGAAAAAGCTGGAAGTGGCACTGTGCTAGGCTGGTGCTGAAGAGCATAGGTACAGTTTCCAGGTCCAGAGTTCAGGCACCATGATTGACACCCCCCCCCAAAAAAAAGCAGGTTAATTAAAGAATGTTATATTACCTTATGTTGGATAAAAAAAAATCTACTGAATAATAGAACTCTGTTGAATAGGTCCATTCTTCTGTATATCAAACATGTTAGGGTCAGACTTTCTGGGAATAAACTGGCAGTTTTGACTATCAAGAATACAAGATAAATGGATGCAAACTGTCTAACTCCTGACCTATGGGCTAAGAAATAGCATTGGTAACAAGTGTCCCACAAACCCAGTCAATTACCAAGGAAGTACCTTTGCCTGTGTATAGGACCAGACGATTACAAAAATTGTCCACATAAAAACCTCACTGTCACTAAATCACAATTTCTCTTGCAAGGTTGAAAGAAAGCACTCTTTGAGCCAATATTATTCAGCCTGAAAATTCTGTCTGCTCAGTTCTAAGACACTGAATATCCACCTAAAGGTTTGATTAAGAAGGAAAAATAGGGTAGTCTCCAGGGGCATACTAATTTCAGGCTTATGTGAGTGTTCCCATAGATAAATTCACCAAGGTTACAATGTGCTTGCCTGGCAATTTATCGAGATTACTGAGGAAAGAGTGTTGTAGAAAAAAAATGCTTCCCAAAAAGCTAAAATAATCTTTTCCATTAGGCAAAAAGGAAGTACTTAAAGAAACACAAATCTCAAAGGAATTATTAGATGATGAAGATAGTACTGCTATCTCTGCACGGCCTATACTTAGGTTGTTAAAAAGAAGGGAGGGGGAGAATAAAGGGAATAAGAGGAAAGAGAACAAATTAAGGGGAGAAGGGAAGGAGGGAGGAAAAGAGTGAAGAAATAGAGACTGAGAGAGAGAGAGAGACAGAATGTGAAGTATAAGAGTGGCATTTTAAAACAAATATTTAGAAAGTGTTTTTGCTTGAAAGCCCTGCGTATCATTTTTTTTCATACAAGTTAAGAAAAAGCAGGAGAAAAATGCTTTTATATCTGTCTCCTTTGTCTTAAAACTTTGTGTCAGGATCTTGATTAACTCTGCCCTATGCATATTAATCATTCTGAGACTGTCTAAAATCCGGTGATATAAACCTGTCTTATCCTCCTTCAAGGCTGAGTGGCTACAAAATAAGAGTAACTAAGGCATTTCACTGTTGGGTTATACATTGTTCTCATTCAGATCTAAAATAGCATCTAAAAGTTTTTAGTCTTTCCCTATTTCTCTGGGAATCCAGGCCCAGCAGAGATTGCCGACCAATTAATCCATTATGAGATCACCCTCCAAGAAGGAACGATCATTAATTGGGAACCAAATAGTATACTCAAGAATTAAGGAGATTTACCCAGAAGCTAGTGGCTCATGCCTGTAATCCTAACTACTCAGAAGGCTGAGATCTGAGGATCACAGTTCAAAGCCAGCCTGTGCAATAAAATCCGTGAAACCCTTATCTCCAATTAACCATCAGAAAAGCGCAAGTGGTGCTGTGGCTAAAGTGATAGAGTGCTAATCTTGAGCTGAAGAGCTGAGGGAGAGAGCCCAGGCCCAGAATTCAAGACTCACAACCGACAAATTAAAAAAAATTAAGGAGGTTTTAAAACCACCTTGTAGAATCAGACATAAAATAGACATCTCCTAGGCCACATTGATAACTGGAACTGCATAGTTGCACATACCTCTCACCCCTTGATCCACTTCTTCTACTTAACGTTTGAAACTAAAATTTCTATCAATAACTCTAAAAATCTAAATGCCTCTCATCTTTTACCATGTCTGTTTCTGTAGTATGGTGTGTTAATACTTCTCCTTCTCTGCCCAACACTACGATCTTCTCTTTAATGTCCCATTCAGACCTCTAGAGTTGGACCTCTGGTTTTGGATTCTAGTAACCAGTATACTTCCTAATATAGATCTCTGGTTCATTTAAATTTCAATTGGATTTGCTAAACTCTTGTACTCTCTTTAAGAATGTGTAGAATATGGAGAAGAAGTTGATAAATCAGAGGGTCTTATTCCTATGTTACCCAGAAAACATAATATTTTTAAATAGGATCATCTTGACATTAGTAATATATGAACAACATTCCCTACTCTCAAACAATTCATTCATTTAATGACCTCATAGTAAGACCTAGATATTTTGTTGAGTTTAGAAAACAGCAGTTCCATAAACAAAAAGGGATCTTGATCTTGTAAGGATTACATTTAGGAAGACAGATAGATTTTAATAAAAACACAACACACATATGGAATATGCACAAAACCAGTGTAAAGAGGCACACAATATGTAAATAAATCTACTGTAATCACAGTAACAAATGAGATTTCCATTGGATAAGGACCTATTTAGTCTTAAGGCCAAGGAAAAGTTTGGTAAAGATATGACATTTGGTGACAGAATACAAGGTAACTAAAGGAAGGCAGTAGAAGCAGCTAGTACACAGGTAAAAGTGGGGTTGGTATACTACATACAAGAAAAAGGGTGCCGAAATCTGAAACCATGTCCACGGGAGTAAACCGGGGGGACAAAAATGAAAGGCAAAAGAACTGCAAACAGTACAGTAAAAACAAAAGAGAGTTGATTCTGGTGTAGGGTGATATAAATAAGGATCTAACTTTAGTTTTCTACTAGTGTTTAACCAATTTTGTCAGCACCATTTACTGAAGAGGCTTTCTTCCATCCTAATTTTTTGCCTCCCTTATCAAAGATTAGGTGGCTATAGGTCTGTGGGTTTGTTTCTGGGTCTTCAGTTCTATTCCCTTGGTCCTCAGGTCTGTTCTTATGACCATACCAAGCTGTTTTGATTATTGTGGCTTTATAATAGAGTTTGAAGCTTGGTATTGATATTCCTCCAGTACTGTTGTTTCTGCTAAGAATTGTTTTTGTTATTTGGGGTCTTTTATTGTTCCATATGAATTTTTGGATTGCTACTTCAATTATATTAAAGAATGATGTTGGATATTGCGTTGGATTTATAGATATCCTTTGGCAGTATTACCATTTTTCATGATGTTAATCCTCCCAATCCAAGAACATGGTAGATTTTTCCACTTCCTTAGCTCTGCTTTAATTTCCTTTTCACAGGTTTTTAAAGTCTTCATCATAGAGGTCCTTCACATCTATGTTTAAGTTAATTCCTAGGTATTTTTTTTTGCAGGGTGCTATTGAAAAAGGAGTTGCTTTCCTTTTTTCAGCTGTGCTTTTTCATTGTTGGCATACAGGGAAGCTATTGATTTTCAAAGGTTAATATTATACCCTGCTATGGAAACAAGAGGTTTTTCTTTGTTGTTGTTTTTAGTATACTATGCGATTTCTTATTTCTTTTGCATGTTCTTCCCCCTATGGTATATCCCCTGTTGTCTCTGTATTTCGTTTTGCTACTCTGGTATCGCAAATATATATATGCATATACATATATACAAACATATATACATATATAGAGATAGTATATAAATATTGTATATGAAATATATTTTTTTTTCTGAATTAGGGAAGGGAGGGAACTACACGGGGGGAGGATCATGAGGGGAAAGGAAAGTAGGAGAAAAATTAGGGCAGAGGTAACAAGTTTGACAAGAAATGTACTTATTACCTTACTTATATACCTGTAACCCCTCTGCACATCACTTTGATAATAAACAAATTTTAAAAATCAAAAAAAGAAGAAAGAACAAAATAACAACAAAAAGTCTTGTATATAAGTTTCTCTGATTTGGGGCAGGGAAGGAAAATCACAGAAACTGTGGGTCAAATGTGAGCGAAAGCAACAATGATACTCACTAGACACTATGTTGGAAATAAACTTTGCAACTTGGGAGGGAGAGGGAGGGAGGAAAAGATGGAGAAAACGACCGGGGGAGGGACCGGCAGAGGTGGGGTGTGTAACACTGATTGTAAAGAATTGTACTCATTAACTTACTTATGTAACTGTAACCTGTCTGTACATCAACTTTACAATAAAATACCATTTTTTAAAAGTGGTGCTGGGGGCAGGATATGAGCCATTGAATTTGAAAAATCCTACACTTGAATGAAGGTCCTAGTAGAGATGAGACTAGATCAGTCACATCTAAAACCTTAAAATTGTGATTACTCACAAGAGAGTTGAGAAGAAACACAAACAAAATATGAAAATTCCAAGGTTTTCTTATAATGACTATGAATTTTTATGACATTCTAAGGACAGTCCATTCTCAATTACCTAAAATAAATATTACATTTTTAGCAATTACTGGTTTACCAGTAATTATTTGGTTCCAAATAATTTGAGTTTTGAGAAATTTTACCTTAATGAAATTAGAACCTTATGATTCAAATGATTCATAAAACTGTAAGGAATACC
Source organism: Dipodomys spectabilis (assembly GCF_019054845.1). Classification (NCBI taxonomy): domain Eukaryota; kingdom Metazoa; phylum Chordata; class Mammalia; order Rodentia; family Heteromyidae; genus Dipodomys; species Dipodomys spectabilis. The sequence continues at coordinate 17,341,410 of NW_024870709.1, forward strand.
ATTTACAAAAGTTGCCTAGATATTATAATTAGTATACTCAATTTACTTTTTTTGTTTTGATAATTCAATATTGTTTTGCATTCAAATAGACTTTTATAAATGATTATTTTTATTTGATGTTCCTATCTAAAGAATAAATTATTAGGTTTTAAATGTGAGCTAGGATTAAATTGGCTAAAAAGTAAACGTAAACTGTCTAAGATGTCTTACAAAGAAAAAACCAGGAATATAAATAAGACAGAAAACAATCATTGCTATAGGAAGATTTGGGCTCTCTAGAGCTTAAACAATCTTTTATATCTAATTTATCATCCTTGTTAGGACTTCTAAATTTTGAAATATTATAGAGAGATCATTTAAATATGCAATTGGAAAAACATTCATTTGTTTTTGATGAAAATAGATCTCAAGGTCTGTGTGCAGTAACTATGACCACATACAATACCATCAGGGTTTTAATAGTATTTTGCTGAGCGATTTGTATTGATTTGCCTGGGAAGTTGATCATAAAATCTTTCCAACCATATTAATACCCTTTCTGATGGAAGTAATGCTGTAACTTTGCAATTTATGTGAGCAAAATATGTGAACATTATGAGACACTAAAATGTATTTATATTTAATATAGAACTTTTGTTTACACCAAGTACATATAATTTACAGCCATGGTAAATAACTGCGTTTTGATTCTGGTCTTGCCTTAGCAAGGTTATTCTTAAGTTTTACATTGAGGATAGGAAAAATTTAAAAAATAAAACCTATACTGCTAATTTTATATATGTTAATGTTTTATTAATGTGACTTTTCTTAGTCTTAATGCAGCTAATACTGAAATGATGGAAATATATTTATGTTCATTTTCCTTAAAAATATAAACAGGAGAATATAATTTTTTAAAAAATCTGGTACTGATCATTTAGAGAATTATAAAAATCTAAAAGGGCGATATTACTAAGGTTGTAGTTTATATATCATAGGATATATAAAATTTAAGTGAAATTCCATAAGTTCCAGGAAATGATTGAGTTTATGGATGCTTATAGTCTTTCTAGTCATAAAACCCCATGCTTAATGCGTGAGGAAGATAGTCTTTCTTGTATGGAATCATGCTTTTGTTATTTAATATCTCATATTTAATGAGAATATTAAAGCATGGGTTAGGGACTCAATCTTTAGAGAAAGAAAAAGAGACAGCACATGAACTGTTAGATCTATTCTATTATTTGTATGAACAAACCTATAAAACAGAATTCTGAGCTCCACCTCTTTCTTTTCCTTTCAAGTACATTGTATGGAATGTCATTTTGCTGGTGGGGATGAAGAAAATGAAGTAGATAAAACAGAAAGGCTTTGTAGGACAAATCAGCAAAGAATTTCCTAGGAAGTTTGATAAAAAAAGTATTCCTGCTGTACATGTGAATAGTTCATCACAAGGTATTAACCAACATTTGTCATAAAATTTTACAGACAAAAAGCCCTTTAAAAATACCTAGTCTAGTTTGTATATGTATGTTAAGGGAGAGTTGTTTGTTAAATGCAGCGTGCGTATCGCTTGAGGTGGATTTTTTTTGAACACTGGGAAGAAATAATTCAAATCTACTAATTGTAAATAGAGTCAGGTTTTCAATCTTAAAGGATTATTAACAAAATTTGCTTTTAAAAAAGAGAGAATGATTTGAGTTTGGCATTCATCTTCACCTGGACAGTCAGAACAGCATGGTGCACTCAAGACTACTGATACCACTCCAGATATTGTACTTTGACGTGTTCCCGATCCCCACTGACAGTGTCTGTCACATTAGACCTCCCAGCCTGAGTGTTGAAACAGTGCATTAACTGCATGGAGCCTTGGTCCTTTATAGTAAATGGGTTTAAATTCCCCTACAAATCAATTAGCCTTACAGGATAGAATCCATATTCTGGGGCTATAATATTCATGTTTACTACTCCCACCCTAACTGCAATATAAAACTTAAATTCTATTTGTCACAAAATCTCTATCTAGCTGCTATGTACTAAATTTATAAAACTTTCGATGGGTAACTTGATAGAAAACCATACCTGTTCTTCTAAAATATAACCTTTATCTCCCACTTTGAGTTGGAACAGTCTCCCTTTACTTTTATATACTGAAATTTATGACTTGAAAATATAGATTTGATTGTTGTTAAAAAGAACAGATAGGTGAAATTTAGAAGGCAGAAATTGATAGCATCTAAAATGACTTCCTGAACACACAGGGCCTTCCAATGGGGATAGCATTCTCTCTTCCTTACTGCTTCTTTGAACCAGAATGAGACAGGATATACTACGGAAAATAAGGCCTGCTGAAGGCAACCAAGAACTCTGAAACATACAAGATATTTAGAAACAGAAGAACTATCTTTGTGTGTAAGAGACACAGGATTCATTCCTTACATCAAGGATTAGCATCTGCTTGGTGTCAGTATGTATTCCTTCCTGAAAGAAATGCCCAAGAACAGTGTGTGTGTGTGTGTGTGTGTGTGTGTGTGTGTGTGTGTGTGTGTGTAAAGTTCCTTTTGTTAAAAATAACTTTTTTGCTGAAGAATCTTATGTAAGTTTGCAAAGTTGCTTTAACATTGTTTGTTTATATTGCTCGTCTGTCTTTTGAACACTTCTTACCTATCATAATATAGAATTTTTAAAAACTATACAACATTATGTTTTGTCTGCCCAAGGAACATTGATGCAGAATTTTCCTTGCAGAGGCCCACATAGGACACTTCTAATATAGTCTGTGACATATTTTGCCTTTGCCTTTTCTAGCTTCAATAAATTGCTCATATATATTGAATTTCCAACAGATTAAAATAATATTTTGTGTTACTGGGTACAGAGACCTAATGGAAGTTGGTAGGCCTTGCTAATTTGAAGGTAGAGCTCAGAGGATTGGGTCCAGAGGAGACCATTCTGGGCATAAAATAGTTTGTGAAAGCTGGGTGCTGGTGGCTCATGACTGTAATTCTAGCTACTCAGGAAGCTGAGATCTGACTATCGTGCTTCCAATAGGACAAGTTAGATAAAAATTGGTTGAACCTCGTTCTGAACACCAAGATATTTGATCTGATAAATAAGACAGGTACAGGTACAGGTAGTGTGTACATTGTATATAAACTGGACAGAGGATTAATCTGTACATTGGGCAGGGTGATGGGAGGGTGCAAGATTTAATTAAGCTTTGCAAATTGGGAGAATGTAAAACTTGTGAATTATTTATTTCTGAAAATTTCCATTTAGATTTTAAACTGTAGCTGACTGTGGGTACTAAAACTGGAAAGTTCAACCATGGATGAAGAGAGGGTACTACTATGTAGGTGAATAACATGGGGCAAGAACCAAGGAGATATTCTGAAGGAGATATAAATAGATGCAAAAGAAAACTTTAAGGAGTTAAGTTTGTATAACTTGAAAAACAAGTTCAAAATTAAAGCAATTAAAGCTTTCAAAATTAAAGCAAGATGACAATAATTTCCCATCACTAACAATACATATGTGCTGCCTTATGATATATAATTAATGAAACTAAATACATAGGTATTAAATGTGGATGAATTCAGGGGAGGTAAAATATGTGGGTGCTTTGAAATAACAGACAAACGTGCCTCAGAAGCTTCTTTCAGAAAACAATATTCAAAATGCTGTTTACTTAAAAAAATAACTAGAGGTGTTTACAAGGCTAAGTGTATATAGAAGGTCTGGGGGATGGAAACAACATTCTGTATTCAAAAGTAGGAGAAAAACTAATGGGAATAGACTGGAGTAAACTGGGGAATATGGGGTTGAGAGATGAGGCTAGGCTCTGATTGCTTTGTGGATGTAAGTCTTTTTCTCTATTAAGATTGTAAACTCCCATGAGATGAACATAACAAATACTGTATTTATTTTCTATTTCAGGGACCACTTTGAACAATATTGGGGCATAATAGGTACACAATAACTTCTTGCTAAATTGGCTTCTGCATTTTTTTCAAAGAATCCAATTTCTAGATTGCATTATGACCGTTTCCACTTTGGGAATGGTAGTGCTTTTGACAATCTTTCCAATTAATTCAAAGATCGCTTCCAATCGTAGACCCAGTATGATGTCCTGCTATTTGTCAGGCAGTTGCCGTGACTCCAAGCTGCCTGGGGCTACACTGAACTTTTTATAAAACCATTATTAGTAAATCACTTATTGTCAGCTGGCCTTATTTTGTCATTTGAAAAAAATGTAGATATTATTATTCTTTCTGAAGAATTCTTGCTAAGTAGTAATTTCTTCCTTTTGGGTATTTGTAAATTGTTTAAATGATAGGAAAGCTATTCACTTTCTACACAAAGAATTCAAATTACTTACAATACCTTGAATTATCATAATCCATTTAATTTCAAGAGTAATCTAATAAAACATTTATAAAAGATGTAAAAACTTATGATAGAGAAAAGAAAGCCCTTTGGAGCCTGAGATTTTCTTTAGAAACATTTCAGTTAATGTTAGTTTAAGATAGTCAGTTTTACAAAAGAAACAAAAGAAACCACATAGAAAGAAACACTATAAGTACATTATAAGTACCACACTATAAGTACCTCACTATAGGTACCACAAAGAAACATTATAAGTGCATTAAAACCAATGGCAACAAAAACAAACCCTCTTGTGTCTCTATCTTTGGATTTATTTTGCTTAACACCAATTTATATGGTCATATGTACATAGCTTTTTGACCTTTTCTACTTGTCTGGTAAGGTTATTATCGATGTATACTAGTTATTGAAAATAAGAGAAACCATGGGACCTATGTTTCTTTGGGTCTGGCTTACTTCACTTAGTATAGTTTTTTCCCAAGTTTTTCCATTTCCTAACAAATGGATCAGTGTCATTCTTCCTGATGGAGGCATAAAATTCTAGTGTGTGTGTGTGTGTGTGTGTGTGTGTGTGTGTGTGTGTGTGTATCACATTTTCTTGATCCATTCATCTACTGAGGGGCATCTGGGTTGGTCCCATATCTTAGCTATGCTAAATAATGCTGCGGTAAGCATAGTTGTGCTGGTAGTTTTAGTATGGCCATGTTTCTTTCGCATGTTCTTCCCTATAAACCCGGTTTCACTGTATTTGATTCTGGTGCCCTACATCTTGTATATATTTTTTTTTCTAATTTGGGGAGGGGAAGGAAAGTAACAAAATGCTGAAACAAGCATAGAGTGTGACCCATTTTAACAATGGTATGTACAAGACTCCATGTTAAAAACAAACTCTACAACTTCGGGTTGGGGGGAGGGAGGAGTTGGGCAGGTGAGGAAGGAAGGGATGACTGGGAAAAACAAAGGAGGGGGGTAACAATTCTCAAGAGGAAATGTACTCATTACCTTACTCATGTAACTATAACCCCGCTGTACAGTATCTGTACAATAAAAACATTAAAAAATAGTCCATTTTAGAAAGGTCCTCTTAGACATGGGACATCAGTTTATGAAGAACGCTTTTAAGCAGGGCATCAGTCATGCCTGCAATCCTAGCTACTCAGGAGGTTGAGATTTGAATACCACGATTTGAAACAAGCCTGGGCAAAAAAGTCCCTTAGATTCTTCTCTGCAATTAACCCCAAAAAATATAGCCCAAAATGAGTTATGGATCAAGTGGTAGAACACTAACATTGAGAAAAACAGCTGAGGGACTGTACCCAGAGCTTGAATTCAAGCCCTAAGCCTGGCACAAAAAAAAAAGAGGAAGAAAGAGAAAAAGGAAGGAAGGAAAAAAGGAAGGAGGAAGGGAAGGAAGGAGGGAGGGAAGGAAAGAAGGAAGGAAGGAAGGAAGGAAGGAAGGAAGGAAGGAAGGAAGGAAGGAAGGAAGGGAGGGAGGGAGGGAGGGAGGAAGGAAGGAAGAGAGAGAAATGAAGGAAAGAAAGAAAAGAGAGTGCCTTTGTTTCATTCCAAAAACGCTGAAATTCTGTTAAATTATATAATGTGATGTATTAATCTATATTAGTGAAAGTATACATATAAGAAATTATTGTTACATAGGTTTTATAATTACAGAATCAATCACCTCAGTCTGAATTGGTGGAATCTTGATTAAGCTATTCTCTAGAATATTTGTTTTATTAAAGGAGTAATGTACCCTACTACCTTTTTATCAGAATTTATTTTTACCTATATTATTCATTCTAGCTACAATGAAATTCTACATTTTAAAATCATTTTAAAATACTTGTACAAAGGAGTTTCCATTTAACAAAGCAGTTTATGAATACAATGCATCTTGTCATTCCCTTCAACATTCTCACCCATTTTTTAATTTTTTTTAATTGTAAAAATGTTGTACAGAGGGGTTACAGTTATGAATACAGTAATGAGTACATTTCATAGCGAGCATTGTTAACACCTCCTTTGTTTTCACCCTACCATCACTTTGCTCCTAATCTCCCCAACTCCTCCCGCTGTTCCCTCCACCCCAACATTATAAAGTTCGTTTTCAATATAGTGTCCTGTACATCTCGTCGTCACAATGGGTCTGCCTGCATCCCCATTTAAGCATTCTGCAATATCCCTTCCCCTCCACAAATTACATATATATATATATATGTAATATATATATATATATATATATATATATATATATATACACACAAGTTGCAGAGCACCAGCATCAAATCCAATGAAAACAAGGGTCATACTACGGGGGAAGAACATACAATAGAAACAAAAGTATCACATAGTGCATTGTAAGTACATTAAAAACACTAGCAAGCAAGAAAAAAACCCTCTTGTGTCTCTAACTTGCGTTATATTTTGTTTAACATTATCTCATGTGGTCGTAGGTACTTAGCCTTTGACCTACTCTGCTTGTCCTAAACATGTACTAGTCACTGCAAACAAGAGAAATCATGAAACCTATGTTTTTGGGGGCCTGCTGTACTTCACTTAATATGATTTTTTCCAAGTCTTTCCATTTTCTAACAAAAGAGACAATGCTAATTTTTTTAACAGATGCATAAAATTCCATTATATATACCACATTTTCTTGATCCATTTATCTACTGAGGGGCATGTGGGTTGGTTCCATATCTCAGTTAAGGTAAATAATGCTGCGATAAACATGATTGTGCTGACACCTTTAGTATGACCTTGTTTGTGATACTTTGGATAAATGCCCAAAGGTGGGATTGCTGGGTCATAAGGGAGTTCTATGTGGAATTTTTTAAGGAACCTCCTCACTGCTTTCCAGAGTGGTTCAACAAGTTTACACTCCCACCGACAATGCAGTAGGGGTCCCTTTTGACCACATCCCGGCAGCATCTGTTGTTTGTAGCTATTTCTTGATTATAGCCATTCTAGTTGGGGTGAGGTGGAATCTCAGCATTGTCTTGATTTGCATTTTTTTTATGGCTAGAGAGATTGAGCATTTCTTCATGTGTCCTTTGGCCGTTCTTATTTCCTCTTCAGAGAAGTCTCTCTTGAAGTCTTTAACCCATTTGTTAACCGGGCAGTTGTTTCTTTGAGGATTTGTTGTTGGGGGATTTAGTTTTTTTGAGTTCTAAGTTTATTTTAGATATGAGACATTTGTCCATTGTATGGCTAGTGAAGATCTTCTCCCAGTCCTTGGGCTTTCTGTTGATCTTGCTAACTATATCCTTTGCCTTACAGAAGCTCTGCAGTTTCATTCAGTCTCATTTGTCCAACCTTTCTTTGATTTGTTGTGCTTCTGGTTCTCTATTAAGAAAATTTAGCCTGTGCCAAGAAGCCCTAGAGTTTCTCCTATTCCATCCTATAATATTTTCATGGAGTCTGCTTTTATTTCAAGGTCTTTGACAAGATCCAACACCCCTTTATGATGAAGGCTCAGGAAAAACTAGTAATCCAGGGAACATTCCTCAATTTAATAAAGGCTATATTTGACAAACATATTGCCAGCATTGTACTTAATGACAAAAAGTAAAAGCCATTTCCTTCAAATTAAGGAATGAGACAAGGGTGTCCACTCTCCCTAATCCTCTTCAACCTAGTATTAGAATGCCTAGCTACAGCAATAAGACAAGATGTAGACATAAAGAGGATCCAAATAGGGAAGGATGAAGTAAAAAAAAAAAACTCTCCCTCTTTGCAGATGACATGATCTTGTATTTAAAGAACCCTATGGACTCCACTCCCAAGTTACTTGAGCTGATAGGAAACTTTGGCAAAGTAACAGGTTACAAAATTAACCCTCAGAAATTAATGGCTTTCACATCTGAAATTAGGAAAGCAACCTATTTTGTAATAGCCCCACAAAAAATAAAATACTTAGGAGTTAACAAAAGAGGTGAAGGACCTGTATGACAAAAACTTTAAAAACCTGCCTGAAGCTTGTGGCTCACACCTGTGATCCTAGCTACTCAGGAGGCTGAAATCTGAGGATCGCGGTTCAAAGCCAGCCCAGGCAAGAAAGACCGGGAGACTCCTACCTCCAATAAACCACTAGAAAACCGGAAGTGGCGCTGTGGCTCAAGTGGTAGAGCTCTGGCCTTGAGCTGAAGAGCTGAGGGACAGCGCCCACGCCCAGAGTTTAAGCCCCATAACCAGTTAAAAACAACAACAACAACAACAACTTTAAAAACCTGAAAAAAGAAATTAAAGGAGAACTAAGTAAATGGAAAACCTCCCATGCTCCTGGATTGGGAGGATTAACATTGTGAAAATGACAATATTGCCAAAGGCTAGCTACAAATTCACTGAGATACCTATCAACATCCAACCTCTTTCCTCAATGAAATAGAAGAAGCAATCCAGAAATTCATATGGAACAATAAAAAAACCCAAATAAAAACAATCCTTAATAGAAAGAACAGAGCTGGTGGAATATCAATTCAAAACTTCAGTCTCTACTACAAACCCATAGTAATCAAAACAGCTTGGTACTGGTACAAGAACAGACCTGAGGATCAATGGAATAGGACTGAAGACCCAGAAATGAACCCACAGACCTATAGCCACCTAATCTTTGACAAGGGAGCTAAAGAAATAGAATGGAAGAAAGACAGCCTTTTCACTAAATGGAGCTGGAAAAATTGGTTAAACATTTGTAGAAAACTAAAACTAGATCCATATTGATCACCCTGCACCTGAGTCAACTCCGAATGGATCAAAGATCTCACCCATTCTTAATCTTATCAACCCCTTCTCTCAATCTTCTTAATTTTGTGGGTTATAAATAGAATTATTGACTGTGTTTCCCCCCACTTTTCTCCTTTTCACTTGTCTACCCTTTTCCCCTTGATCACCCCTACTCCATTCAAGTACCCAGTTCGGTTGCTTATTATTTTATGGAACTTTACTTTGCCTTTCTAAGGAAATTCACTATGTGAAGTCTCCCTTAATGTACCATATTTAGTTACTATATCTGTATACACTTACATACTACCCAACACAATTACTTATATATATATATATATATACTTATATATATATATACTTATATATATATATTCCACATATAAGGAAACATATGCATCCTTTGTCTCTCTGAGCCTGGCTTACTTACTTCCTTTCACCCCCAGTTATTTCAATTTATTTTCAACTGTCACATATTCTTTCTAATGAATGAGTAAAATCTCATTGTGTACATATACTGCATTTTCTTGATCTATTAGTCAACTGAATATCATCTGGGATGATTCCATACCTTGGCTATCCATGGTGAATAGTGCTGCAATGGATATGGCTGTGCTTGTGGCTTTACTGCTTCCTGGTTTGTTATCTTTTGAATAAATGCCCAGGAGTAGAATTGCTAGATCATAGATGGAGTAGTGATATATTTAATTTTTTGAAGAAACTCCACATTGCTTTCCAGACTTTTATTTTTTACTATAATATATAAACAAAGCAGCATGTATGAACTGTTGCATATCCCATATATAATTGGTCTTTATACTTGCATCAATATTATTTAGCTTTAGCATATAATGGATCTATGTGTTCCATCAATGAGTATTGAATTATATTGAATAACAGGATATACATAAATATTAATTAGAAGCCCAATTGGGTCTGTGCACTGCAATCAAAATGGATAAATTGAACATATAAATAGGCATCAATATATATGAATGTTTATGCACACATGTACAGCTTTTATAGTATTATAATAGACTTTGCTTTTGGCAATATAGTAATTCAGGTGAATTAACAAAAGACCTCTGTAATTTGTTCTTTGTACTTTCTTTGTTCTCTTAGCTCACAAATTGCTGGAGTTAGCCTGATACTCGTCTTTTAAGCTGTAAAAATGGTACAATCAAACATATCAAAAGGTCAGTTCAAGTTAATGTTCCCTTGGCCTCCTGCCACCCAAGGGATAAGGTTTCAGATAGAAGACTGCGTAATCACTTCAGAGAATATTGGTGCTTTGAAGAGTGAAAAGGAAGAAAATATATGAAAAATTCATTATCCTTTATTGGTATGCATACTGTTCTTTGATTTTCTTCAGACAGTAAATGAGAAGAAACTGAAGTCTTGTTTGTGTTAACAGAACTCTTTTAGATGCTGGATAGCCTGTGTAAATAAATGCTCAGCATGTCATGAAAATTCTTAACATTGTATACAAGAAGAGACTCTGTCACTTAGGAGTCTAAATGTAGACACTGTTTTCCATGAGTGGTCACTATTACCAAACAATTTACATTAATAACTAAATGCATGAAAAAGAAGATACATCATGAGATGAAGTTCCATATAGGATACAGAGGCAGGTGTGAGATTTACAGTTCATTAGGCTTTCTGATTACATGCTGACTTAAATTAATATAGACAGATAAGAAGAATATCAGTTTGGCAAGTATATTTTTGGAGGACACTTTCTGCCTAATCTTTAAAATAAGCATTGTGAAAAAGGATAAGAAAAATTTCCTGTCTACAATAAAAGTCCATGAATTGCATGGTGGTTTGTGGCTTATTTTAAGTATGCAGGTTCTCTCTAAATGATTATCATCTAAGTCGTGTGTGTGAATAAGAGGCCTTGTGTGATTTATGGTATTAGAGAGGCATAACATGTGCAAGCTGAAAGTGACCTCAGAAATCATTTCAAACTGGCTGCCTCATTTTGTAGGCAATTAAACCGACACTGTTGCCATCAAATGATTTCTCAGAATTTCATAATAAATTTCTGACAGGTTTTCCCACTGCTTTTCCTATTCTTCAAACCTATTTTGCTCCTGAATATAGCAAAGAAAAATAATCAAATATTGTATTTTCACTTACACAATTCAAATTTAATTTTTTTTTACCTTGTACTAGTTATTTAGCAAGTAAATTCCAGTTTAAAAATCTCTGTACAAAAACGGCTGGTGAATGCAAATGTCTAGTCTATCTAGTGCACATAGCTTGTTTTAGAAGCAGATAAAAATGTGCTAAAGGGCTCAACATACACTTTACTATGTGTAAGAGACAAGTGGTTTTACTTAGCTGTTGATCTGTTGCTTTTAGCCATGTATGAAAGAACGTGCATTGGTTTGCTTTTCTCACAGCTTCATTTCTCATGTGTCTCAGAGTGACACAAATAGACAGGCTGGAAACAGATTTATTACCTAAAGCTCAGCTGAAAAATTAAACGATACAGCTAAAAGCAATAGTCTGCCTGAACACCATCTTGCTATTACAAGAGTGAGCACATAAACACACACACACAACACACACACGTGCGCACACATACACACACAAACAGAATAATGGAGTGGCAAAATATTTGTGAGCAAAACAGGCTGTGAATAAATCACTAATTTGATCTCTCAGCTGCTTAATCCCGGGAAGTGTTCTTTAGAAAAAACAAGCTCTAAATTATATGCCTTTCAAAACAGAGAAAATCATTTTCAAAAAATCTTTTAGTTTCCCACGTTTGTATAATATGATAAATTATTCTGTGTACCATTTCTCTATATCTTTACATATATTTGACATGAAAGAAAGATATTTCCAGGAGAAGTGTGAGAAGGTGTCTTAGCACACTGAAATTCATACAACTGAACAATATTTGAAGTTATATATTGGCAGATGACTTAGCATATAACGTAATAAACTAATTTCCTATGGCTAACAATGAAATTATTTTAGGTAGTAAATCTGGAAACAGCATTTTTTCTAGTTTTCTTAGATGTATCATAATAAATTCTGAAGTGAGATTGACTCAAATGTTTCCTGTTTAAAAAAAATAACCAAATTAGTATTTCCTATCTGTATCCAGAGAGAATCCTAAATTCCACTTTATAAAGCACATTTTTGGATGCCTTTCCAAAAATATTGTTTCACGAGACAGTAGAATGTTCTTTATTTGTTTGTAAGTTCCACAATCAGAGAAGAATTATATAAAAGGAAGTAAATGTATCTTCAGAGTTCTACGAGATTTTAGTGGGTGTGAATAACATGCCCAAAGGTAAAACTAATCTCATGTCTTATTGAATATATGCCAACACTTTCTCTCCTTTATGATTAAGGGAAAAAGTTATTTCAAAAGAGCTGCAGGCTTTATTATCCCAGTGTACTTATGCAGTGTGAGTGAAATAATATGAACAGAATAAAAATATTTTTACTGTTAATGTTACCTAGGTAATAAGTATAGGCAATCACAAAAGGGTATCTCATAAAAAATTACATCCTCAATCATTTGACTTTCTTATTTTCCCCCCAGGAGAAAATAAATGTGGAAATTGACAAAGAAATAATAGTTTACAATTCATCTAAAAACCCCAAAGACGACCAATATGTTTATTCAGTGTTATCCTAAGACGTCTTTCCTCATGGGATGTTCTCCTTGTCTTACGGGTTAAAAGCAGGATGAATGCAGTAGAGCACTAGCTTTCTTTTTAATGAATACAGCCACTAGTGGAAATAGAATACTATGAAACATAAAATATTGATCCTATTCTATTAATTCTCATGAATAGTTTTAATATATTTTTTAAAATTTCAAAGTAACATTAAAAACAAAATATGTTTGATTTTTTTTCTCTCCAAAGAATCATTGATTTATTGTTGATAGTTCTGTAGGTCAAATTTGTTTTGCTGAATGATTGTACTAGCATTCTATATGATAAAAGGCTCATAATTCATAGGATAATAATGAAGCTACTTGGTACCAGTAGGAAAACTGTCCTTGGCAGTTATGATGTCAAAGACAATATTGTTTTGTTCTTAAGTACATAAAAAAACAGGATTTAACAGAACCCAGACATTCTAATTCACCAACTTTTACTCTGATCCCTATAATATGATTCTTGGAAGATAAAAATCTCTTAAATAAATAATCAATCTGTGGAAGTGTTCATTGGCCTTGTCTACTCTGTGTGTTTGTATGTCTGTGATGCTATTGTGGAGCGGTTCCCTCCTAAGGAAGCTTTTGAAAATTACAACTAAATGATACAACGTGCTCACACCAACTGGAAGTTCACAAAGATCATTATTTCAGAGATGGAGAACAAGAAGAGAAAAAAAGTTCACATAGTCCAATAGTTTTATCAATATATTAACATATGTTTGGATCTGTGTGTTGCTGTCTCCGTCTCTGTCTGTCTTTGTCTCTCTGTGTCTGTCTGTCTGTCTGTCTGTCTGTCTATCTATCTATTTACCTATCTATCTACCTACCTACCTACCTATCTATATCTCTTGCTCTTTGGTGCTGCTCCGGAGTCTTGAATTCAGAGTCTGTGCACCGTCCACTTCTGGTTATTTTGGTGTTTAATCAGAGATAAGAGTCCTGTGCTCTTTCATTTCTGAATTCTCTGAACTGTGATCCTAAGATCTTAGCCTCCTGAGTAGCTAGGATTATAGGCATGAGCCACTGGTGCTACATTTGAGTTGTTTCCTTAACAAATTGATTTTACTAAATGATCTGGAAGCATTGTTTGTGTTTTTAGATTCCTTTGATTTTCCTCACTAACTACAGCAATATAGACAGAATTAGCCACTCTAGTCACCATTCTATCATCTCAGACCATATGCTCCTTATGCTCGAAGTATCTTTGCTGGAAAGTGTGAAAATCCCACAAGCTATGCCAGTGTTGCCTCTGAATCCCTGTGAATAATGCTTTATTGTTTCAGCATGAGGCAAACAAGCCCCCTTCAAGGAAAGAAGTTTGCTTTGAAATGTTTTAACATTATTGGAACTGTGAATTTGGAGCATAACCTTAAGACATTAGAGACATTTGAAGTAGTAAAATCTTGAAAACGTGGAAACTCTCGTCAGCCTCTAGAATTTCTTAAGGAGACTTTTCATTAGCAAAGATCCTTCAGTTGCAAACCTACAACACAGCTTAAGTATGGTGTATGGACTTTGCACACAGCTCCTGAGTATATACCCAGCTTTCTCTCTCTTGATGTATGAGGTCACAGTTCTAGGATCTCAAACCAATAAACACACATTTTATTCAATACTGTAGTCACTAATAGCTATATTTTAATTCGAGTCTCAAATATATTTTAATATTGGTTTTTGATAATGGAAGTATTGTCCACATATTCATATCTGGATTCAGACTTGTACTAGAAATCTTTATACCTTCCTGTCATCCTTTTCCTATGAACCTGAAAACACTCAAAATAAAATAAAATAAATACTTTAATTAACTACCTTAAATGCATAGTACAATTGAAACATCCTCTTTTTTCCTGATTGTGAATAATGATTATAATAGAAAGCTCCATTTAAATAATGAAGTGATTTTAGTCTGCTACAGAGATTTTATTACAATATTTGTACTGTTTGTGTCAGCTTAAAGGCACAAGCTCTACGTCTGTTCTATAGATGTAAATAAAGAATTTAGGTATATAGATACACAAGCAGCTGTTTAGTATAGCTCAAATGCCAGCTGCATGAATACACAGGATTAAGACAATTCCTCTGTTTATTAACTAAATATATTTCCAATGTTGAAAACTACAGTTAAACTTTATTAGTCCCTTGTATTTATTAAGTCAGTGTTTACTTTTTCCAATGTTAATCATGTGCATAAAAATACCACATTTACCATCCTGGTTGCTTTATAGGAAACTAAAGGAGAATGTTCTTAGAAGAGGATCACAAAGGTTCAATGGCTATAGGCATATACAGTAATGTTTTTTGAAATGATCTCCAAGAAACAGAAACATGAGTTTTTTTGTTATTTTGCTTCTTGCTTTTTTTCTCCTTTGCTATTTTTTATTTCTATACTTTTTTGCTTGTATCTAAGTTTATCTGATTTGGGAAGGGTAAGGGGGACACCGAAAAGATAGGACAAATAGTGAAAAATACAGCAATGATACTAGACACTATGTTTAAAATGAACTATATAACTTGTGGGAGGGGGGACTTGGAGAGTAAATGTGGGGAAAAAATGAGGGAAGGGGTGACACTGCTCCAAAAGAAAGGCGTTTATTTCCTGACTTATATAACTGCAATCCCTGTGTGTATCACCTATGTGAAAACAGTAAAAAGCATAACATGTATGTCTTGAAGCATAGCTCAAAAGAAGTGTTTAACAAGTGTGCCCTAGAAACTGAGTTTGACTCCTAATAACACATATATACACATCAAAAAATTAACACAGACTGATATACTAGAGTGTTAAAATTGTTTACCTAAAAATATTTAAAAACTGTGAACTCTCTCTCTTTCTCTCTCTCTCTCTCTCTTTCTCTCTTTCTCTCTGTCTCTCTGTCTCTCTGTCTCTCTGTCTCTCTGTCTCTCTCTCTCTCTCTCTCTCTCTCTCTCTCACACACACACACACACACACACACTAAAACATACATTGATGACAATGAGACAAATGAACCTTCCCACCTTTAGTCATCAGATAAGGATACATTAAAAGTACAAATACAATATCACTGCAGTAAAATATAGTATCTTCAGTTTATGATATTAATAGCTGGGGAAAATGTTTTGGTCCTGGAACACTTATCTAATACCACAGAGAATGTAAAATTATAATTATAATCACAATACAATGTAATTTGACAATATCTGAAAAAATCAAACACATCATATGACCCAAGCATTCTACTCCTAATTACTCAAAGAAAGAACAAAAATTTTTGTGTAGATGTGGGTATGTTTATACTAATTTTACTTTTATTAGCCCAGACTGAAAAAAGTCAAAATGTTCACTAACAGATGAATAACTAAACACATTTTGGATGGCTTCTAGGACAAAATATTACTTAATAATACAAATGAATTAACTATCAATCTTTTTGGCAGCAGTGATGAACTTTAACTTGAACTTAAATAAAGGAATCTAGATGGAAACAGCAAGCATTATGTGATTGTCTGTATAAATTCAAAAACAAGAAAGCTATACAGATAATGATAGAAAAATTAGTGGTAACCAGGAGGGTATTCGAGATAGGGAAAGCCTGAAGATTGTGAGTAAATATATGTGGCTTACTGTATACAATTGAAGCTATTTTTCAGTTGTCATAAAAAGAAAATAAACAATAAAGAAATCCTCCCCCATGGTATAATTCCTGCTTTCACTGTATTTGATGTTGTTATATTTGTGGAGGAGAAGGGAAAAAACAAATCATTTAAATAGGGATACAGGTGGACCCATTGCAACAATGAGACATACAAGTCATGTATAAAACGAACTTTACAACTTTGGTGGGGAGGGAGGGGGAAGGAGGAAGGGATGGGAAGGGGAAACAGAGGAGGCTACAATGCTTGATAAGAAATGTTCTCATTATCTTGCCCAGGTAATTGTAACCCCTCTGTACAGTATTTTCACAGTTAAAAAAAAATAAAATAAGAAAAACTTTGGAAAGGACAATGACACAAACACAGTTAAGAAATATAGTGTTTTTATGTGATACATGTTTGTGTACATAGGCGTTACAGGATACATAAGAAATATGCAAGACATTTGACTGGTGCAGATATTATGAAGAGTTATTGAAGAAGAAATTAAATAAGTATAAAAATATTGGTTGAAGCTCGATTGGAAAATATAGATTTTACAATAACAATAAAAAAAAAAATTCCTGTTTCCTGACATATTTAGGACTACCCTTCAAGAAATTTTAGGAGTAGTAGTACACAACTGATTTTTTAAATGTTAGAAATGAAAGAACACATAAAATTATTAAGATATCAAAAAGTAACATTAAGCTGATCTTAAAGTTAATAATTATATATGAAATATCCTACATATTGGAGTAGCACAAATAAAAAGTTGTTATGGTACAATAGCAGGAATTCTATAGAGAAAGGACTGGGAAATTTAAAAGAAAAATAAAGAACTTTTTTTTTCTTTTTTTTTAATTGTAAAAATACCATACAGAGGGGTTACAATTACATGGGCAAGATAATGAGTACATTTCTTATCAAGCATTGTTGCGTCCTCCTTTGTTTCCCCTTCCCATCCTTTCCCATCTCCCCCTCCCACCTTCCCCCTTCCTTCCACACTGCCTAAGTTGTAAAGTTTGTTTTTGACATAACGACTTGTACCTCTCATTGTTGCAATGGGTCCACCTGTATTCCTATTTAAATGATTTTTTTCCCTTAAAAGACAGTTTTTGAAAAAACAATTGGAAAAGTACAGAGTTTGTGGTACTGCATGTATCTTGGGGAAAGAGAATCCAAGGATTTTGAAGGTCCCCTATAGATAGTTGATTGGACTCCAGTTCCTTCCTTAGTCTCTCACAGAAGAGAGAAGATAAAGGTAGAAATGAATAAATTAGTGGCAGACAGACTCAGCAGACGAATTTTATTTCTGGAAAGACATGTTATTTATCTACCTAGGAATTCAAATCAACAAGTTATCAATTAGAGCTCCTGTGAGTAAGTGATTTTAGAGAGGAAGTATGAAATTTAAAAAGAGATACATAGTTAATATTTGATAAAATTCCACAATTTACTCTTTGCAGTCCAAAGGTTTATGAGGGATATAGTTGATGGGGCTGTGGAAAGTAGCGACAGCTGAGTAAAGACCTGATGAATGTTGTAATAAAAAGAAAAGTTATGAAATTGACTGATGCATTTAAAAAACAATGAATACAAGGAAGTAAATCATAATAAAAGATTTAAACAGAGTGAGAAGAAATACTGATTCAGTGCATGTCAGTATTAGTCGTGGTGAAGGAATAAAATGAGTGGAATAGTTGCATTGCTCTCTAACAACCAAAAACGAAAATCATAGATTCCCCAATTCTTCTTCCCTACTAGTAACTTTAGCTAATTGTTAGGAGAGACAAACTTTCTAAGGACAAGGAGCGATATTCATGATGGGTGATTTTCATGAAAATCTGAGCTGTCCCATTTATTTAGGACAATGATAAATCTATAGGTGAATTCAAAGGCAATTCTAGAATTATAGTCTGTTACAGGATGTTGGAGGGGTATAGTTTGGCCAAAAAACTGTATTTGGGAGAAAAATAATGAAGTCTTTCCTGGAGTCTATTGTAACACAGACACAGACACACACACACACACACACACGCACACACACACACACACACACACACACACACACACACACACACAGTCAAAATCAGTAGGAGCTATAAAGAAAGGACTATGTGAAGAAGATACAATCAAAAATGTAGTCTACCAAAAATTGAATGATCCAAAATGATATTGCAGTGGCAAACATGAGAGGGAAATATTTATTTCCTGTGCAATAGGATGTTCAACATAATTTATTTGAGGACAACTTTCAGTACAGCTTAATTAACCTAATTTTCTGCAGATGTGATACTGATGGCAAAAGCTATGTTCTTACAGTCCTGATTTTGTTAATGATAGCATTGACAATAATAGTAAAGTGCTTCCAGAACATGGAAACAGAGTTCAGATTAGATGGTGTAGTGTCAATAGTCGTTCGTCTTATTGTTTAGATCTGATCTCCCTTGTAGCATCATTATGGACAACATCAGACAATATAGCAAGGATTAATGCTCCAAGTTCAAAAACTTCTTCCCTCTACTAGCTTGTGCTGTCATATATAGTTTTCAAAATATGTTTCCACTTAAGTTCTACTTATTAAAATAAGTACTTTTAAAATAAGAACTTTTATAGCAGGTGCTTTCTTCCAAGAATTCTCCATTTCCAATGAGTTGCTCTTCGCATTTGATCCATCATCTCATCTTTTAACTCTATCATACCCATCATATGCCATGTTACAGAATCAATTGTTATCTCTTTTATGAGCTGATATTTCTTGCTCATAGAAAATGGGTTATTATATACCATAAATTGATTTTAACTTAAAAACATAGCCTTTATAAACGTAACATTGAATATAAAGCCATTAGAGAGTATTTTAAAATAAAAACAGTCTAAATTTTAGGTAGATTTCATAGTAGCATGTTAGAAAAATACTTTCCCACATTTTTGTGATTAAAATTATTTGTAGTAAGTATATTATGAATAATACAGATTTCTAGGTGAGTTAATAATTATTTTTTTCTTAAGAGTTTATGAAATTAAAGAAAGTATTTATCCTTGGGATGGTTTTACAAACATTGAAAACTGATTTTCTATAAATGTGTCATTGATTAGTAAGTATTATAATTTTTTACATATTTGTATAAAGATATAGCATAGCATAGATACCACACGACATCCAGAAAAACAATATAAATATACTCTACAGTCAAATTGCTTCATCCCATTTAGAAACTTAAGAAATACACACTTTGTTGTGGCATTTTATCTCTGTGATACATAGATATTGCTTACCTCTATGTGACTATATTAAAGTTAGATATTTAAAACATTAACTGAATGTCACAGAGCTCTGTATTGTTACGTAATTATTGCCTGGTCTCTGATTGCAGATAAGATAGCTTCTTTTAGCTATTCTGTGCATAATATGAACAATATTTGAAGCTATATTACATTTGTCATAGATTAAATCAATATAGCTTTCTCTTTGTAATTTTTTCATAGTTTTCTAGATCTATAATCCTCCAGGGAATGACATGAATCCATTGATTGATTCCAATTACTAGGCATTTAACTTGTATATGTGATTTTATTGACAGATGTACACATTCACATGCAGCTACACAACCTCCAAATGACTGTACAGCAGTGCATCCTAAATGATGAGATATAATATATAACATAATTAAATAATAATATAATCAAAATAATAATAAAATCAACATGATCCGATCTCAATTTATTTCTTAATTTTAATTGTTTATATAATGATAAAAATGAATTAATAGTAAAACAAACATGAAGTATTATATAGAAGCAAATCATAAGGAAATAATTGTGTTTCTGTTGTACTCTTTTAATGGGAATTATAAATTATATAATGTCTTGGTATTTAAGAAGGCTTGTTTGTTTATTTTTGAGATATGGGTTGTTTTGTTATAAATACCAGGCTGGTCTGATCGTTGCTATGTAGCTTCAGAGGCATAAAAATTCCAATCTTTTTGTCTCTGCCTCCCTTGTGCTAAGATTACAGGCATTTACCACAATGCCTGTTTATTGTTTCCTTGGTGATACTGTAACACTTAAGATATACCCCAACTCTCTTTGCTTTAGTTATTTTCAGGTAAGTTTTTTTCCTCCTCCTCCTCCTCTTCCTCCTCCTCCTCCTCTTTCATCTCCTCTTCCTTTTCTTTTTCTTCTCCTCCTTCTCCTTCTTCTCTCCTTTTTCCTCTTTGTTATTCTTCTTTCTCCTCCTACTCTTCCTTTGACTCTTCCTCCTCCTCCTCCTTCTGCTTCTTCCTTCTTCCTTCTTTCTGTTCATCATTTTTCTTCTTCTTTTTCTTTGCCTGTGCTGGCATCCAACAAAAATATTCCTATCTCTACTTCCTGTACAGGTGGGAGGCACAGGCACAAACCACTATGCTCAGCTCCTTCCTAGAGAGGGAGGTCTGAGGTCTTGCTAACAGTTTTACTCGAATGGGCTTAGTATTATAGTTCTCCTCATTTTTCCCTCCTAAGATGGGATTATGAACAACATGAGCACTGTTCCCAGCACCTTGTTTCCTTGAAATACATTCCAGCATGTTTAGCTTTCTAAGTAATTATAATTATAGGTATGTGAACATGTGTGCCTGGCCTATTGCATTAAATATGCTCGATGCCTTCCAGTCAGATAAAAAGGATAAATTACATGAAATAATACCACCAGTGTGTAGTTAAAAAAAGTACACATCTTACCATTTTCATCTTTGCTTCTTAATAATTGAAAATGTAGTGCCTGGTTCATAACAGGGTTGTATTTTTTTCCTGTATTTTCTGTATTCAAACTCACTGAGTACTTACTAAATGCTAAGTCCCATATGAGGTAATAAGTCTCTAATTGTGATCATTGAATATCAACCTCAAAAAGAGAAGATAGAAGGAAAATAGATTATTATAGAATAAATATTATATTTATAGAATAATATTATAGAATTAATTATTATAGAAGGTTGCACAGGACAATAAAATAGCATAACCATTTCCTAGTTCAACATGTTATAACAGTACCACAAATTCAGTCTCTTAAATGTAAATTATTTCTCATATGTCTGAGGGTTAGACATATACAAAAGCAACAAACAAAATCAACAACAAAAGTATTGTGGTACTGTTTCTGGTAAAGGCCTTCTTTCTGGTTTTGCAATATCAACTTCCAGTCATAGCCTCCTATGATAGAAGACAAGGGAGAAACAACCCTCTACTCTCATGAGTGTGTAACGTGTGAGGTCTACCTTCATTACCTAGTCACTTGTCAAAGCCTGGTCTTTACTCTTATTATAGTTTGAGCAAAATGTTTGTATATAATTTTTGAGGGCAATTATATATTGTGCCTATTACATTTTACATAAACCAAAATCCCTACAGAGCTTATCAGGAGCTAACTTCTGAAGGCTAGACCTGCTTCTGATGGGTCTTCTGAAGGCTAGACCTGCTTCTGATGGGTCTATATTGACTCATTTCCATTTTTATTATAATGGTATATTGGTATTGGTGTTAGTATTGGTATTGGTATTATTGTTCGATGTTAGAAGTGAAGAGTTAGCAGCACAAAGAGATTTCATAACTTGGTTACATTATTAAATATTTGGGGTTATTGTTTTAAACTTGCCTTTGAAGGTTAATAATGATTTAATATATTACTTATGCATGAGAAAGTATACTACACTGACTTTTTATTTAAAAAATAACAAATAGGACATAGGGCAAAAGTGATTTTTCCCTATGTTGTCATTGTTTTTAATGATTCTTCAACCTGTAACATGTAAGCAAGAAATCAGCTCTTGATTACACACTCTCTATAGCCTTTGTTACATGTATTTTTGAACTCTGCATTTTGAAAAGGTTTGCTAGACCTTCTTCCATAAAATCTGCCATCTGTGAGCTTAGCTCATTAAATGTTAGCAGGCTGAAGTGTCTGACCCCCCAACTTCACATCCAAAGGCCCCCAAAAAGAAGTTAATTGTAGTCTAATTTAAATTCTGAAAAAATCTTATTCTGTAGTTGCATATGGATTTTTCCCCTCACAGTATGTCTTTCATTATTTATAATGAATTCCTTCTCATTCCTACAATTTGTTCACTGTGACCTAAAATCTAGGAGTACATGAAATATGTCCAAGAACTGCTAGTATGACCCCAGATTTATTTCTTTAAAAATGGCCCCTCAAACCATATTTACACAAATAGTCTTCTTTCATAGATTTTTTTGTTCTTTTATTTTCCTTAGTAAATCTAATAATATGATTAGAGTTACTCAAATAATCTTCCATCTCAAGGTTTTATTCATTTCTGATTCATTGTGTCGATTATTAAACCCAGCTGTTGATGGTTTTGAACAAACTGATTTCGGAATTAGCTCTACATTGTGTTCTATAATAATCTTACTTCAGTATTACCATGGGTTGCTCCCAATTTACATTTAGATAATTAAAGCCTCTTTTTATTTGTGTCTAAGTTGACTATTTTATTTCCCTGAACACAAGGATGTGATTTTATTCATTTGGCTCTAGGGGTCTAAAGTTGATAATCATTTTTCTACATCTGTCCTCATGTTTCTGTGCTTGCAATATATACTTTAAATCCCCACCCCTTGGCTTCATCTCATTAGCATTCACACTCCTACTGATATATTATGGTTATCTTCCCACAAGCCATTCCTTAGTATTTTTCTTAAACTTGGAACCTTTGGAGCAGGATTGATCTATTTTTTTTCTAGTATATTACTATTTTTTCACATATTGACATGTTTATGATGATTACATATGAATTTACTTCTCATCTTAAGTTAACTATGACTGAAATATGTAAAAAACCACATTTATTGGTATAGGAAATGTTCATGTTGGTACCGAGAGTAAAATAAACAGGTCATCACACAAAAATCCTTATTAATTATGTATTTTTCATGGATAAAATTTGATATATCTTAATTTATACAAATTATTAAAAATGACAAAATGATTTGGACTATTATATTGAATAGTCTAAAAAAGATTTATTTTTAGAATGACACAATTATGCGTATACATCTGAATGTGAAGTTATACAAGTATTGTATTCTTTAAATTGTGTATAAATTATGTTTACTTCATAATAACTACAATGTATTTTAATGTTGAACTTCTATATGATACTTTGCTTCTTATACACTCTAAAATGAAAAATTCTAATAATAAGAAATATGAAGATATATCTGGATTTAGAACTAATCTGTCTGGTATGAGTTGATTTGTTATTTATTTAATACTTTTTATAAAATAATATTTTCTAGGATTAACTATATGCAAAATCTGCATTATTATATAATTTCATTATAAAATACATGCTGGGAAATATAGTGATATGAATAGGACACTTCTACAAAATGTATCTCATTATCTTTATTGTATTTTTGTTACTTTATTACTTAACAGCTAAAACTATAATGCCTTTTCTGAAAAATCCATATTCTCAGGAAATAGACAAGAACATTTTGTAGTTCTATAGATCACCTTAATGCTAAGCACATATGTAAAAACACTTCAAATTTATCTATTGGAGACACCTAACCTCTCTATTTTCCCATCAACTTTAGTGAAGAAAAATCACACTTTTATTTAGTGGCTGTAGAAACATATATACTATACTCATTAGTAATGCAAATAAATAATACAAATTTTCTACTTTGTAATTCTTCTTTTACATGGAATATTTATATAAAAATTCTATTGCTGAATATTATGAGTTTCTTGGAAGATGCCCTCTTTTTAAAAAAAAGTGAGATCAAGCCAGGAGCCAGTGTCTTATGCCTGTAATCCTTTGCAGAAGGCTGAGATCTGAGGATCCCAATTGGAAACCGGATTGAGCAGAGAGGTTTGAAGCTCACCTGGGTAGGAAATGCTCAAGAAATTATTATTTCCAATTAACTAAAGACACCGAAGTGGAGCTGTGGCTCAAATGGTGGAGTACTAGCCTTGAGCAAAAATACATCCAGGACCTAGGCCCTAGGAATTCAAGTACCATTACCCTCATTAAAAATAAAAGTGTCATCAAGAAAAATATCTAAGTAGTTATACAAAAAAGAAAGAAAGAAAAAAGTAAAGGAAGGAAGGAAGGAAGGGAGGGAGGGAGGAAGGAAGGAAGGAAGGAAGAGAAAAAGAAAAAGAAAAGAAAAGAAAGAAAGATGTTTCTCACCCCATTTGTTATGAAATGGAACTACTTGGAAAAAATTATACTAAGTGAATTAAGCCAGGCCCAAAGAAACATAGGTCCTATGGTTTCCCTTATTTGCAATAATAAGTACATGTCTAGGACAAGCAAAATAGGTAAAAAGTTACGCACATATGAACATATAAGATGATGTTAAGCAAAATGAACCCCAACACAGGTAACAAGTGTTTTGTTTTACTTGCTATTGTTTTTAATGTACTTATAATTTTTATAAGTACTTATAATGTATTTATATTTTTAATGTACTTATAATGTACTATGTGATTCTCTTGTTTCTTTTTTAAAATAAGTTTTTTATTGTGAAAATATTGTACAGAGGGGTTACAATTACATGAGCATTATCATTTCTACCTCCTCCTTTGTTTTTACCCTCATATCCCTTCCTTCCCATCTGCATGACTACAATCCCCCACCCCCCACTCCCCCAACCCCAACCAAAGTTGTAAAGTTCGTTTTTCGACATACATCTTGTACTTCTCATTGTTATAATGGGTCCACCTGTATCCCAATTTAAGCAATTTGTTTATTCCCTTCCCCTCTCCAAATTATACCAACATCAAATATAGTGAAAACAGGTGTTATACCATGTGGGAGGGACATACAAAGCATCAAAAAATCACCTTATAAATAAATTGGAAATAATTGCAACCAAGAAAAAAATAACCTGTGTCCTTATCTTGGGGTTCATTTCAACTAACATCATTTTATCTGAACTTTTCTGCTTGTCTCAGACATATACTAGTTATTGTAAATAAGGGAAACCATGGGACCTATGTTTCTTTGGGCCTGGCTTACTTCACTTAATATAATTTTTTCCAAGTCTTTCCATTTCCTAACAAATGGGGCAATGTCATTCTTTCTGATGGAGGCATAGAATTCCATTGTGTATATATACCACATTTTCTTGATCCATTAATCTGCTGAAGTGCATCTGGGTTGGAATAAAACTTACTGAGCAAATGGCCCCCATAAACAGGCAAGTGTTGCAATCCTAATATCAGATAAAATAGACTTCAAATTAAAATTAGTGAGAAGAGATAAAGAAGGCTGCTACATACTAACTAAGGGATCTCTCCTTCAGGAGGATATTACAATTCTAAATATCTATTCACCAAACAACGTGGCGTGGCACCCAAACTCATCCAAGAAACACTACTTTCCCTCAAATCTCACATAGATCCTATGTTGGGGACTTTAACACACCACTATCCCAACTAGATAGATCAACTTGGCAAAACATCTCTTGTTTATTTTGTATATTCCCCCCTTCTTTCCCCCCACCTCCATACAACCCCTGTTTTCACTGCATCTGATTCCGGTGTCCTGCATCTTGAATATACATTTTTATAATTGGGGGAGGAAAAGGGTTATAACAAAATGCTTAAATAAGGGTATAGGTTGACACATTGTAGCAATGAGATGTACAAGACATGTTGAAAACAAACTACAATTTCAGGGACGGAGGGGAGAGAAGTTAGGGAGGTGGAGAAAGAAGAGATGGTAGGGGGAAAACAAAGGAGAAGATAACAATGCTCAGGAAATAATGCTCATCACCCTACTCATGAAACTGTAATCTCTCTGTACAGTATTTTTACAATTTACAATTTTACCTATATATATATATATATATGGAAAGAAAAAGAAAGAAAGAAAAATGTCTCATCTCCTGCCTCATTGTCCTCTACAAAGACTTTGGGAAGTTGACAGGTGAAGATCAACTCCCTGTATTTGTTATGAGCTAAATTTTTTGAATTCCTGGCTGTTGTTTACCATGCCTCATTTTCTCTAATCTATCCTGCCTCATTAGCTAGTCAAAATACAATTTTGTGGGCTGGGAAGGTGGCTCAGTGGTAGAGCACTTGCCTTGCATGCATGAGGCCCTGGGTTCAATTCTTCAACACCACATAAGCAAAAAAGAAAAAAAGCCTGAAGTGGCGCTGTGGCTCAAGTGGTAGAGCGCTAGCCTTGAGCTGAAGAGCGGAGGGACAGCGCCCAGGCCCAGAGTTCAGGCCCCACCACCGGATCCCCCCCCCAAAAAAATACAATTTTTTGATGTTTTCTAAACATCATTGACCAAAGTAACAAAGAAATTAGTTGTTTTCACACATACATTCCTAAAGTAGACACAGGCTAGATATTTGGATATTTTTAAAGAGGTGAATGTATGGGATAGTTCATGGAGATTCTAAATTTTGTTCTTTTGTTTTTTTTGCTTTTTGCTTTGGGGAGATATGGGCCTCTGTGTTCTTTAGGTTATTGTTGTTTATCTAATGAGCTGGTGAATTTTCATGTAAAGCCCTCTCTCTATAGATATGACCCAGTGATACATAATTTTAGTTGATAAGAAGTTAAAATCTATCTTAAAATCTGAAACATAACTTGACTCACGCTTACAGCTATCTCTCCCCAAACCAACTACTCAGTTCAAGGGTTAAAGCCACTAATTCTAGACAAAATGCCATGCAGTGTATTCACCTGTTCTTAGTCATAGATTTTACTTAAATTTTTAAAGAAAACAATTATTTTGATGATTTATCTTCACATTTAAATATTTGAAAAATTTTATCCTCTTCTGTAAATGTCAGTGAAAACTGTCAACTTGGAGCCAGTGACAATATATTACACTCTTTTTGTGTGTATTTTGTTGCTTTACATAAAAGATTTCCTTATAGTTTAGTTCTCTCCTAAGAGGCGGCCCTTTGTTAATATGGCTATGTACAATTTTCTGACAAGTGCTGAACCTACACTAACAAAAAATGGTTCTTATTTATGATGTGTCAAATTACTGTTCTGTGAGTAGACCTTTTAGGTTGCATTCAGCCTTTAATTTGACTGAATTTAAATGGCATAAAATGCCTTTTAGTTGGGCCTTGGCTGGCATAATATATATCTCATTTCAATGAAAACATTCACATGCAAATACGGTTTGTTTGGAGTAAGGACAAATGTGAATATCATGACTGATGAGGGCTTTTGATCACAGTTCTACAAACTGAAGCCTTGTAAAAGAAGAGGCTATTTGGACAGGCATCTGCAATCTCATGAATTATTTAGTTCACATTATTCATAAATCTCTTTGAAGAGGAGATTTTATGAGGTTTTTAAGGAGGAGTAGCCATAGATGTGGTACCAGCTTAGATGTATGCTATGGGTGCCTGTTTGCTTGCATGGGAAGGTTTTCTTTAACTGTTATGTCTTGTATAGCCTCATAATTGTATGTCATGAGTACACTAGCTAGCTAATCTTGTAGTTCTTAAGAAATCAAATGTGCTACCCATTTCATTCTTATATCATCTTCCAGGGTCTGTTGCAAATAAACTGTGCATCATTTTCTATAGAGTCTACATAGATTTAGGTGCAGTATATCTATTAAACATGTAATTTCTCTTGAGCTTCAGAGTACAGCAAGCTATAGACCATGACCTCCTCCCTTCTCTGCCCTGATGCTATGCCTAGAAAAATTTCTCTTGCTCAGGTGTTCAATCTGATTTACCTTGGGATTTTGTTTTACCAAACTTTAATCTCACTTTTGATAGCACACTCCTATTTTTACATTTATGTTCTATTTGAACCACTTGATAAAATCACTGATGATAATGACTTGTATTCATCATGTTCCTTGTCCAAATCTATCATTAAATCTACATTTTATCCTATAGGTTCAGTAAGTTACTGTTAAAGTATTTTGACTTTCTTTGACTCCAAATTACAGCTCCTCAAAGGAATAATGTTTTATAATATTTATAATTTAAGTAAAGAACTACAGCTTCAAAATTATCCACATATAAGGCATTTTGAAAAGCTGAATATCAGACAGACACAGGGAAGAACTTTCTATTTGTGGGTTTTATATTGAGTTTTGACTAGCTCAGAGTGTAAACCATGTTCAGATCTGATTTTCAGAGAGCAGATAGGAATATTCAATTATAATTTGCTCACTTGAATTTTCTAAATAATACTTTTGCAATTTGAAGTAATGAACAGTTGTGGTTTGTACTGCTGAGCATCTATTTTGCCCTTCAATTTAGAGTAAACAGAATTAGATAATCAATTCTGGGAAGGAAGCTAGACTAGATAATCTTCAATAGTATTTTCCAACTCGGATTCTCTGATTCTCTAAAATCATCTCAGGTGGGATTTTAAGCTTAGCAGAAGATTCAAATGCAAACAAACTGAATAAATTTAGTTATAGTTCGACTATTTAGAAATCCTGACGACTGATTATATCTTCCTTTCAATTCTAAATCCCCATTGTGACTTCTCAACTAGTTTATTAATATGTACATATAAAGTAGTTTGTAAAAGTATGAAAATGGCACTTTTCCATAGAGACTGGACATTTTCTTTCCAAGTTAGATGGATAATTTTTCCATAGCACAGTTGAACCATAACATGGCTACTGAAATCAAGGGTTCTGATGTAAGGGAAAGGTCCTCAAGGGAGAAACTGGAACATGTAGAGCCTTTGTGATCTCTTGTCTTGCAAGGTAGCCAAGAATCAGAAAGTTTCTAAATGGCAGTCACACCTCAATTTCTGTGTAAATAGTTTGAGTTTGATAGTATAACTATTCCATTGTATTTTTTATCTAATCCTAGCTATTAAAAATCTGTGTAAAAACTACTGAATTGCTTCTGTTTTTGAAATTCTGAGATTTATAAATATTAACAATACTTGGAACAGATTATTGTTTTTAAAGAAAGTTATGATTTTAAGGAATTACTTTCACTTTGATTTAGTGACATTTTACATTATCCTAGGTTGATTATCTAATCAAATACATATTACAGATTATAATTCTATATATTCATATAGCTTTCCTTCCACATTACAGCCTATAAAGCAGAGCTAAAATTATTGTTCTTCTTTGTGAATGTGGCTATTACTGATTCTGAATCAAAGGTGAATGTATTAGATTAACAACACCCATAACAATAGCAATCAAACAAAAAATACAAATACAAACTAAACCAAATTGTATCCTATTCTTTAGAATTAAGTATCCCTCTCAAAAAAATTTGACATATTAAGTGGTAATATAGTTTATTTAAAAATACTCATGTCCATAAAGTGGAACAAATTATTGAACAATCTATATTTTATGTGTCATAAAATGCAATTATGCTAATTTTGTGTTGCTTAGAAATATCATACACATGTATACACACAAATATATTATATATGTATGTGTATATGATATGATATGATATGTAGAGCTGGTAGCTCACATGAGATCTGAGGATCACAATTCAAAGCCACCCCAGGCAGGAAATTCTATGAGAGTCTTATCTCGCATTAACCACCAGAAAACCAGATGTGGCACTGTGGGTTTAATGGTAGAGTACTCAAAAAAATATATAAAAGAAATGGTAGAGCACTTGCCTGGAGCTGAAGATCTCAGGGTCAGCACCCATGACTAACAAAAAAAACAAACAAAAAAAATGTAGTTACAGGAGATCCTTAATTAACCTACATTTGAATACCTTAAGTAAATGTTTATTTTTTCTCCTGAATCAAAGTTTATACTCTGAATTTGTGTTACATTTAGAACTATGCTATTAATCAATGTAAAATAATCTCTGTTGTCACATAGAGGTACATAACATTTAATAAGTAATAAACCAGGAAAAAGTGCTATTTGTAAGTATATGAAAAAAGTTAAATTGAAAGAAGAAAAAATACAATGGAAAAAGATGCTACTGTGGTGTTTTCAATTAGAAAATTCCTCCTTGGAACCAAAATACCAAGACTTTAATGCTTACTAACCTACTTAATATCAAATTTGTAATGTGATTTCTCCCATGTTCATTTGTCAAATCAATTAATTCTACATATTTTGTCATAAATCTATACTTATCTTATTTTGCAATAAAAATGACTAAACAGCTGGGTGCCTTGTGTCTCACGCCTGTAATACTAGTTAATCAGGAGGCTGAGAGCTGAGGTTCAAAGCCAGCCCAGGCAGGAAGTTCCATGATACTCTTATCTCCAGTAAACCACAAGAAAACCAGAAAGCACTGTAGCTCAAGTGGTAGAATGCTTGCCTTGAGCTGAAGAGCACAGGGACAGAGCCCAGCCCAGGCCCAGAGTTCAAGCCCCATGACAGAAAAAAAAAAAAAAGACTAAACACCTTCTTTATAAAACCTTTAGGACTGCTCTTCATAGTAGATCAGATTCCTTCATTTCATGTATTGAAATGATGTGTAGAAGTGACAAGAGTTTTAGATGATAGAATTTGAGATTAGCATACTTTCAGTACTGTAGATACCTTAAATCTGTGTGTGTGTGCGTGTGTGTGTGTGTGTGTGTGTGTGTGTGTGTGTGTGTTTGCTGTTCTTAAGCATCAGTGTAGATCACTTAGTTTTAGAGGACCACTTGATGTAGAATCATGATGAGGTCACAGAAGTGGCAGGAGAGAATTTAACAGTATCTAACATAGTGGAGTTTACTTTTTAATCTTCCTCTATGCCCCCACTAGGATGAGCAGCTTGAGAACAAAGCAAAGCATTTCTTCAGTATGAGTATGAAGGAACTTGACCTTCTTAGCTGAAATGACTACCTGACTGCCTTTTGATCTCCTTGGTTTAAATTGGTTACCTGAAAGCACACTGAAACAGATTAGATGTAGTCCTTTAAGTTATTCCTGTCCATGTTCTCCATTTGCTCACATCATCAATATTTACTCATTACCCAGTAATTGGAAGTTAGGGAACATTGATGAACATTAAAGTATTCCCTTTATGATTATTTGCTTAAAAAATGAGCACGTATTCTCGTGGTTTATACTACTTTATTTGGGCACACTTTCTCAAAACTGTTTATCCTATGAACTCATTTAATAATATATTTTTTCTGTTCTTGTTTTAAACAATATTTGACTCAATATTTGCTTCCTGTCCCACTTCCTTTAACTATTTTACTTAATCTGGATGCTGTTAAAATTAAAATACTGCATAATCTCCAGGGAGAACTGTCTTTTTCTACATTATCGCAGCCCACCTATCCAGTGTAATAATTACAAGTGTTTTTTATCATTTAAGAAATATACATAGTGGCACCCTTGTTTAGTTCAAGCATTCTCCCATATTATGTTCAGTGGTGAATGCTACCCAATGTTGGTACTTTATAACAATTTCAGAACTGTGATAGATCCACTATTAGTCAAATAAAGATGGACAGTTGTCATTAAACACCTAAGCAAACCCAGAGTGTGTACAACAAAAAGAAAAATCCTATGCAAATCATGAACTATAGGTTCTTCAGTGATAGCAGTCGCTCCCCAAGTTGAGGATGTTGAAATTGAAATTTTGTATATGGAGAGACAGGTACCTTATTGAAAAATCCCTTTACTTGCTTCTCAGAAATCCTCTAAGTATTGCTGTGTGATTAAAGTTGCTTACTACAATGTCTTTTTTTATTTCCTGTTTAATCTTTTTAAAAAATTTTATTGTAAAGGTGGTTAGCAGAGGACTTATAATTACATAAGTAAGGTAATGAGTACATTTCTTTTTTAACAGTGTAATCTTCTCCATCATTTTCTCCTACTTTCTTCCTTCTCAACTCCCATCCCCACCCCCAAATTGTAAAATTCATTTCCAACAGTGTCTAGTGAGTGTCACGGTTGAATTGGTTCACCCTTTTTTCTGTCATTTCCCTTCCCTTCGACAAATCAGATAAACCTATATACAAGACAAAAGGTATAGAAATATACAAGACAAAAGGTATGGAAATCAAACCAGTGACAACAGGGAATATACCAAAGGGGGGAAAAGGAAAGAAAAATGAAAAGTAGAATAAAACTAAAATAAAAATAAAACTTCCTGTTTCCATTTCTCAAAGTTCATTTCATAAATATCATTTGATATGGTCATATATACATAGTTATTGAGCATTGTGATCCTCCTGTGTTCTCACTGTGTGATGCTTAGAGTGTGGATTAATTAGTCATGTTCAAGTGTAATTATTTGTTCTTTACTCTCGATTGGATTACCTTGTAGATTTACAGACATATTCTAGTTATTACAAGTGAGAGAACCCATGCAACCTAGGTTTCTTTGGATTTGGCTTATTTGATTAATATAATTTTTTCCCAAGGCTTTCCATTCCCTTAAGAATGTGGCAATGTCATTCTGATGGAAACATAGTTTTCCAGTGTGTATATATACCACATTTTCTTGATCCGTTCATCTACTGAGGGACATCTAAATTGGTTCCATGTTGTAGCTATGGTAAATAATTATTCACTGAACAACTTTGTGCTGATGGCTTAAATAGTAGGCTGGTTTGTATGTGCCCAGGAGAAGCATTTCTGGGTTGTAGAGGTCTACGCTTAGTCTGTTTTTTTTTTTTTGGGGGGGGGGAGGGTGTTGGTCATGGGGCCTGCAGGAACTCTGGGCCTGGGCACCGTCCCTGGCTAGCTCTCTACCACTTGGCCACAGCACCACTTGCAGCTTTTTCTGCTTATGTGGTGCTTAGGAATCAAATCCAGGGCCTCATGCATGCAAAGCAAGCACTCTACCAGTGAGCCACCTTCCCAGCCCTATGTTAACTCTTTTGATGAACCTCCATACTAATTTCCTGAATGCTTGAACAAGTTTAGATTCTCACCAAGAGTGTAGGAGTGTTCCATTTTGGCCACATCCCTGCCCACATCTTTTATTATTACTTTTCTTGATAATGGCCATTCTAACTGGTGTGAGGTGGAATCTCAATGTTGTTTTTATTTGCATTTCTTTTATGGCCAAGCATTTCTCATTATTGGCCATTTTTATTTCATATTCAAAAAGGTCTCTCCTTAAGTCTATAGCTCACTTATTGATGGGGTTGCTGTTTTTTTGAGGGTTTGTTTTGGGGAGTTATGTTTTTGACCTCTAAATATATTTTAGTTGCGAGAGCCTTGTCTGATGTATAGCTAGTGAAGATCTTCTTCCAGTCTGTGGGCTTTCTTTTTATCCTGCTAGCTGTCCTTTGCCATGCAGAAACTCTTCATTTTTATTAATTTCCAGTAATATTTTCAGGGTATCTCTTCTTACATTGCAGTCTTTGATCCATTGGAATTGATTCTGGTACAGGGTAATATATAAGAGTCTAACTTCAGTTGATTACATGTGTCTATCCTATTCTGCCAACACCATTTGTTGAAGACACTGCTTTTCTTCCATCCTATGTTTTTGACTCCCTTATTAAAATTTAGATGGCTATAGGTCTGTAGGGTCATTTCTGGGTCTTTGTTTCTATTCCATTTGTCTTCAGGCCTCATTAAGTGCCAGAACCAAGGTGTATTTATAACTACAGCTTTGTAAGAGGGTTTGAAGTTTGCTGTTGTGATTCATCCAGCACTGTTCTTCCGGCTCAGGATTGTTTATGCTATTCTGAGTCTTCTATTTTTTTCACATACATTTTTGGATTACTTCTGTATTATTGAAGAATATTGTTTGGATTTTTATGGGTATTGTATTCAATTTGTAGATAGCTTTGTGCAGAATTTCCATTTTCACGGTAGCAGTCCTCCCATAGGAGGTATTAGCACTTCCTTAAACCTGCTTTCCTTTTTCAGGTTTTAACATTTTTCATCATAGATATCCTTCACATATTTGGTTAATTCCTAAGTATTTTACAAAATGAGTTGCTTTCCTGATTTCAGACTAGCTCTTCTCATTATTGACATACGGAAAAGCTATTCACTTTTGTGGGTTAATTTTAGACTCTGACACTTTGCCAAAGTTTTAGATTAGCTCAGTTAACTTGGGAGTTGAGTATATGGGGGGTTCTTTACATACAGGATAATGTTATTTGCGAAGAGGGAGAGTCTTATTTCTTCATTCTCTATTATGGATCCCATTTATGTTTGTCCCTTATTGCTTTAACTAGGAATTCCAATAGTTTATTGAAGAAGAATGAAAAGAATGAACATCCTTGTCTCATTCCTGATTTTAAAAGAAATGGTTTTAACATTCTCTCATTAAGTACAGTGCTAACTGTAAGTTTGTCATATATACCCTTTACTGTATTAAGGGATTTCTCATGGTTTCCTAGCTTCTCCAGAGCTTTTATCATAAAAAGTGAAGGATCTTGTCAAATGCTTTTTCTGCATCTATTGTGATGATCGTGTAGTTCTTGCTCTTGCTCCTGCTGATGTGTTGAATAACATTAATTGGTTCATGTATATTGAACCAGCTTTTCATCTCTGAAGTGAATCTCATTTGTTTTTGATTAGCTGGTGAAGTCAGTTGGCCAGAATTTTATTGAGAAGTTCTACATTGTTGTGCATTAAAGAGATGGGTCTATAGTTCTTCTTTGATGCGTATATACCTAGTTTTGTGATGAGGGTTATACTGGCTTCATATTATGAGTTTGGTAGTGATCTTTTGCTTTCAATTTCACTGAATATTTTGAAGCATATTAGAGTGAGTTCTCCCTTGAAGGCCTTATAGAATTTGGCTGTGAATCCATCTTGTTGTGGGCTGTTCTTGGATGAGATATCTTTTATGACCATTTCTATTTCATTACTTGTTATGGTATATTTAGTTAATTTAGTTTGGGTAATCAAATATTTGCTGAGAATTCTTCCATTTCTTTCAGATTATCCAAGTTGTCAGCATAAAGGTTTATAAGGTATTTCTTTATACGGTTCCGTATCTTGCTTTTTTCTGACATGATGTTCCCATTCTGTTGCTAATTTCATGTATGTGGTTGTTTTCTCTTTTTCTCTTGGTCAGATTTGCTAAGGGAATGTCCATTTTGTTAATTCTTTCAAAGAACCAATTGTTATGTTTAATCTTCATTTTTTTGTTTCTGATTCATTTATTTCTGATTTAATTTTACTTATTTTTTTCTATCTACTGGTTTGGGGTTTGCTTGTTCCTATTTTTCAGAGATCTTAAGGTACATCATTAAATTGTTGGTTTTAAATGGTTGGTTTGAGATTTCTCCAAATCGTTGATATCGGCACTTGGAGATATAAAATTTCCTCTGAGTACTGCATTTGCTGTGTCCCAGAGGAGCTGGCATTTTGTCTGTTCCTATTTATAAAATATCATAAATGTTTGAATTTCCATTCTGATCTCTTCAGTGACTCACTGGTGATTCAACAATGTGTTGTTCAGTTTCAACAAGTTAGAGAGTTTTCTATGGTGGCTTTTGAGGCTGAGCTCTAATTTTAGTCCGTTGTGGTCTGAAAGAATGCAGAGAATAATTAGATATTTTTAAATTTGTACAGATTAGCTTTATGAACTAAAGTGTGATCTATTTTGGAGACTGTTTAATGTACTGCTGAGAGAATGCATATTCTGATGCTGCTGGGTGAAATATCCTGTAGATATCTGTTAAGTCTAGTTGGTCTATGCAATAATTTAGTTCTGAGATTTCTCTGTTGATTTCTTAGTGGGTTGATCTATCTAGATGTGACAGTGGTATGTAAAAGTCACCAACAATCAATGTGTTCAGGTCTATGAGTGTTTTATGTGTTTGATGAAGTTGTGTTTGATGAATGCACTTGATGTATTAATATATAGAATTGTTATATCCTCCTTTAGGAGAGACTCCTTTATTAGTACACAATTTCTTTTTCTTTTTTTATACCTTCTCACTATTTTAACTGAAGTCTATTTTATCCGAAATTAGTATTACAAACCCAGCCTGTTTACAGGGGGGCATTTGTTTGTTAGATTTTATTCAAAGTTTCACGTTCAATTTTGTGAGAAAGATGTCTCTCTTGAAGACAGTAAATGAATCTATCTTGCTTTTAGATACAGCTAGTAAATCTATGCCACTTAATTGGAGAGTTAAGTCCATGAAATTAAGAGTTAGGACTGAGAAGTGTTTGGTAGTTCCTGCATGTTATCCACCTTCTTAGGGTCTTTGCCTCATCATTTCGTACTATATTTATCTGGTTTTCTATTTAGAGGCCATTTCTCTGTCAATATCGTGTTCTTGTTGATTTCCTATGCATCTTTAAGTATCTTCTGTAATATTGGTTTGATTTGGTGGAGATAACTTGTTTCTTTTTTCCTTGTTGTGGAAGGTTTTTATTAAATGCCTGGGTTATCAAGGAGAGCTTTACTGGATACACTATTTTTAATTGCTATTTGTTTGCCTTTAAGGCATGGCAAACCCCACAGCATACCTCTCCTTACTTTCATGGTCTAAGCTGTGAAATATGTAGTTATTGTAACTGGTTTTCCATTATAAATAATTGATTTGTCCTCCTTGACAGCTTTAAGTATCCTTTCCTAGATCTCTATTGATCCTGTGTGAATTACAATATGGCATTAGTATGTTCTGCTCTTGTTTGTTCTATTTGGGGTTCTAAAGATTTCTTGTATCTGATTGGGTCTATTGTTTGGATCTTTGGGAAGTTCTCTGCTAGGATTTTGTTAAATATATCCCCTATCCCTTTAGTTTCCTTCTCTATACCTATTCTTCCTTAATACCTATAATCCTAAAATAGATCTTCTGATTAGGTTTTGAAACTCCTGTAAGGATGTTTCTTGTATCTTAGATTTGTTCTGTATAATTATCTATTCTTTCTCTATAATATTTTGATACTTTGAGTTCTGAGTCATCTAATCTGTTGTTAAGTCTCTATTTTATTGTTTTGTTTTCCTACATTTTTGATTGCTACAATCTCTTAACTTTAGCTTTGTTTTAGATCTTTATGGCCTTCTTTACTTTCTTGATTTGATTTTCATTGTCTTCTCTCATATCCTTTAGCTTAGTGACTATTTTTTCCATTAGACTTTCCTTCTCTTGGTTTGTTCCACCTATTTAGAAACAAAAGCACATCCAATATGACAACAGAACACAAGTTTAAGTCAAAAACCAACCCAAGCCCTGTAATTGCACAGACTTTAGAGGTTCACAATCATAATTAGGTATTCCCCTCTCTAACCTTTCTCTTCTTTGATTGGGAAGAGTATTGTAGCTCAGGAGCAGAGATTATAAGTGATTGTAGCCAGTAGCAAATCTGTTATAATCAGTAAAACAATCTGAATCAAAAGGGTAACAGGATGAGCCAAATAGACACAGTCAAAATCAAAGACAAATAAGGATCAATGGACTAAAGAAAATGAAGAGGAGAGAAGGAATAAAATATAGAAAAACAGGTTAAAATGAAATTAAAAGAAATATTAAGAAATATAATCACAATGACAGAGAAGAACAAATAAGAATAAAAGAATAAAGGAAAGGGAAGCAAAATCATATATACATATATATAATAAAGTTAAAAATACTTGGAATGATAGAGGAATAGAAAATTGAGTTATCAAAAATATTGCCTGAATTAAGTATGCACATAATTAAGAAAGTGATCTAGTAATCACCATAGACTAGCCTGTGTCTTCTCAATGTCCACTATTCAGCCTCTATGTGAAGTCTTTGATTTCCTAGCTTTCCTTATGACTTATTTGGATTCAGAAGACTTCTTGATGTGGGGTGTGTCTGTTAGCTAGGCTACCTGAATCTAACTCATAACGCAAAGTGAACAGACATATTCTCAAGTCATTTTGAGTGATAGGGCAGAAAAAATGTTCTGTCTTACAAACTTGGATTCTTATACACAATTTCCCACACCAACTTAGTGGGAAAGGGAATTTGCTTTATGAGGTAGAGCAGAAAGGAGGTGGCTCTTTGCTGCTGCTTAAAATCTATGCAGCAAGAGCTGGGAAGGTGGCTCAGTGGAAGCGTGCTTGCATTGCATGCATAAGGCCCTGGGTTTGATTCCTTACCATATATAAGCAGAAAAAGCAGGAAGTTGTGCTGTGGTTCAAGTGGTAGAGCACTAGCCTTGAGCTGAAGAGCTGAGTAACAGCACCCAGGCCCAGAGTTCAAGACCCACGACAGGCAAAATAATAATAATAATAAAAATAATATAACAAAATAAATATAAGATCTCCGCAGCATTCTCTAATGGATTACCGTGGTATGCCTGGAGTCTGTAGATTTCTCCAGAGGGGCTAGTTCTTGAAATCATCCTCAGCTTTTAGGATCTGTACAGTGTTGTGTTTGTTTTTGTTTTTTGTTTTGTTTGTTTGTTTGTTTTCCAATGAGATTTTTACAGATTTTTTATTTTATAATTCTAAGGTTCCCCAAGGTGCACTGCTAGCTGTGAGTTCAGCTGTAATATGTCTGGAAGGCTGAGCTTGTCTTGTTTGCTCCTGAGCAGCTGAAGCTGCCTCTCTCTGGGAAGATCTGGATCTCCATGGGTATAATTGTTTGCTTGCCTGTTTTTTTGTTTTTGTTTTTGTTTCCCCCCACCACCAGAGATGGGAGGTGCAAGGTTATCAGTTTGCTTTGCTCTCTTCAAAAATGATACCACCTCTCCCACAAATGTTACTAGTCTGGTGCTCTGGCAGGCTCTGTACACCTTTAAAAAGTTCTTCTTGGTGTTCTTCTTGGTTAAGGGAAGGATTTCCTTCCAGATGTTGTTTTCTAGGAGGGAGGGAGGATGTCTTTTGGGGTAGTCGCTTCCCTTGGTGTTTCTGATTTCCTCTATGTGACAAGTTATGTCAGAGTCAGTTTGTGTCCAGCTGGGAGATGGACTCCCATTCCTGGTCTTTAAATTCATGGTAGAGTTCAGAGGAAAGTACTCTGGTATGCTTTCTTTATTGTTGCTGCTACTGACTTTGTCACAGCTCCTCGAGCTGCATCTGCCACCGCCACCACCAATGGTGGTTCGTAAATCTGCCTTCTTATGCAGGCTGGTTATACTTTTCTTCTTTGGTATAAATCTCTGTATCATTATAACTTACTTAGCGTAACTCTCTAGACACGAAGAGATTGGTGGGACCAAAACACTCTGCTTCTTTGGAAAGATCTCTCTTGGTCCCCATTTAATTTTCCACTATCTTTGGATCATAATAAGTTTTATTATTATTATTAAGTTGTTTTTATTGTGAAAATACCGTACAGAGGGGTTACAATTACATGAGCAAGATAGTGAGTACATTTCTTATCAAATGTTGTTACCTCCTCCTTTGTTTCTCCTTCCCATCCCTTCCCACCTCACTCCCCGAAGTTGTAAAGTTTGTTTTTCCACATAACGACTTGTATATCTCATTGTTGCAATGGGTCCACCTATATTCCTGTTTAAATGATTTGTTTTTCCCTTCCCCTCCACAAATTATACCAACATCAAATACAGTGAAAACAGAGGTTGTACCTTCAGGGAGGGACATACAAAGCAACAAAA
The DNA here is from genome assembly GCF_019054845.1 of Dipodomys spectabilis. NCBI lineage: Eukaryota > Metazoa > Chordata > Mammalia > Rodentia > Heteromyidae > Dipodomys > Dipodomys spectabilis. The sequence continues at coordinate 17,381,227 of NW_024870709.1, forward strand.
CAATCACCTTATATTTACGTTAGAAACAATCACAAGAAAGAAAAATCATTTGAATACTTATCTTGGAGTTCATTTCACCTGACATCAACTTATCTGACCTTTTCTGCTTGTCTCAGACATATACTAGTTATTGCAAATAAGGAAGACCATGGAACCTATGCTTCTTTGGGCCTGGCTTACTTCACTTAATATAATTTTTTCCAAGTTTTTCCATTTCCTAACAAATGGCTCAATGTCATTCTTTCTGACGGAGGCATAGAATTTCATTGTGTATATATACTACATTTTCTGAGGGGCATCTGGGTTGGCTCCATATCTTAGCTATGGTAAATAATGCTGCAATAAACATAGTCATGCTGGTAGCTTTATTATGGTCTTGTTTGTGATCATTTGGGTAAATGCCCAAAAGTGGTATTGCTGGGTCATAGGGGAGCTCTATGTGGAGTCTTCTGAGGAACCTCCATACCACTTTCCAAAGTGGTTGAACAAGTTTACACTCCCACCAACAATGTAGTAGGGTTCTCTTCTGTCTACATCCCCTCCAGCATCTGTTATTATTAGATTTCTTGATTATAGCCATTCTAACTGGGGTGAGGTGGAATCTCATTGTTGTTTTGACTTGCAGGCTAGGGAGGTTGAATATTTCTTCATGTGTGTATTGGCAATCCTTCTTTCCTCTTCAGAGAAGTTTCTCTGTAAGTCTATAGCCCACTTATTTATTGGGCAGTTGTTTCTTTGAATGTTTGTTGTTGAGGGATTTAATTTTTTGAGTTTCAGATATATTTTAGATATGAGACCCTTGTCCGTTGTATGGCTAGTGAAGATCTTCTCCCAATCCATGGGCTTTCTGTTGATCTTGCTAGCTATGTCCTTTGCCATGTAGGAATTAACTTAACCAAAGAAGTGAAGGACCTCTATGATGAAAACTTTAAAAACCTGAAAAAGGAAATCAAAACAGAACTTAGAAAGTGGCAAAAACTCCCATGCTCCTGGATTGGAAAGGTCAACATCGTGAAAATGGCAATACTTCCCACAGCTATCTACAAATCCAATCCAATACCTATCAACATTGCAACTTCATTCTTCAAGAAAATAGAAGATACAATCCAAAAATTCTTATGGATTAATAAAAGACCCTGAATAGCACAAATGATTCTTAACAGAAAGAACAGTGCTGGAGGAATATCAATACCAAATTTCAAACTCTACTACAAAGCCATAGTAATCAAATCAGCTTGGTACTGGCACAAGAACAGACCTCAGGACCAGTGGAACAGAATTGAAAACCCAGAAATGAACCCACAGACCTATAGCCATCTAATCTTCGATAAGGAAGCTAAAAAATAGAATGGAAGAAGACAGCCTCTTCTTTAAAATGGTGCTGGCAAAATTGGTTAATCACTTGTAGAAAACTAAAACTAGATCCTTATAAATCACCCTGACCCAGAATCAACTCCAAATGGATCAAAGACCTCGGAGTCAAAGCAGACACTATGAAAACATTACAGGACAGAATAGAAGAAACCCTAGGTCCCCTTTGCACTCATCAAAATTTTCTTAATAGAGATCCAGAAACACAACAAATTACAGAAAGGTTGGACAAATGAGATTGCATAAAATTGCAGAGCTTCTGCATAGCAAAGGACAATAAGTCTTTAAAGTAGTATTCACACCGGACATAATTCTTTTTAATTTTGTCCCTTTTAGTAAGTGTACAAGAATATTATGTACTTTGCGTATGCTTTTTAATTAAGAAATTATATTTAAAATAAAAAATAAAAATTTTAATGAAAATAGAAAAATTATAAATTACAATCTCAAGGAAACAAAGAAAAGAGAAAATGTTATTATTCTTACTAAATTTGGAAGTTATTTTTAAAATATACAAATAGCACTTCTATGAAACTATACATGTTTATATACTTATATAAATATATAGATATATATAGATGGATGGGTAGAAAGATATCGATATAGATATATATTAAATATAGCTATCAAAATTTGGCATTGAGTATCTAGAGAATTGGGGAAAAATATCTATACCATTTTATGTTCTGTTGAAGATTTAGGATATTTCTAAGTAAACTTTTTGTATAAATAAGGAAGGGATAGCATGTAACTTCAAAGATTATTAGTATGCTTGATTTATTGCGAACCCTTTGTGTCTGCTGCTTCTTTCTTAAGCCTTTCATAAAAATATATGTCTGAAATATCTAAGAGATTGAATTTGTTTTATACTGTGTTCTTAAGGTATGTGTTTGTGTCCTGTTTTGACTTAAAAACTTCTCTGTGTACTTATTGGGGCAAAAGTCATCATCTTACAGCAAAGTTAGAAATATATAAGAAAAAGAGATTTAGAAATTGGTAGTGATTCATGAAGCTGAAGAGATTCTTGAGAGTAGAAGGAATAAATATAAAATAAGGGAGTGTGGGTATTTTATATATAAACTCAATACCAAAAGCATAGAAACAGTAAAGAGAAAAACATCTTAATAAAAAGAAGTATGTATTTTGATACATAAGATTAATTTTCTGCTATAAAAATGTGGAATATGGAAGATACTTGTATTTTTAAATTTAAATTGTAAAATATTTATGAACTGCCATGCCCTGGTGGCTCACACCTGTAATCCTCATACTCAGGAGACTGAGATTTGAGAACCCACAGTTCAAAGGCACCCCAGGCAGGAAAATTCATGAGACTCTTATCTTCAGTTAATCACCAGAAAGCCAGAAGTGACGCTGTGGCTCAAATGATAGAGTATTTGCTGTGAGCTGAAGAGCTCAGGACAGTGCCCAAGCCCAGAGTTCAGGACCCACAACCATATCTATCTATCTATCTATCTATCTATCTATCTATCTATCTATCTATCTATCTATCTATCTATCTACCTATCTATCTATCAATCTATGAACTAAGCACACAATAAGCACATAATGGTTACAATAATGTTTTGTTACATCTCTCTGGAATTTAAATGTTTACTGTGTTGTAAAAATTACTGATATTCCATGTCTTAAAAACAAAATTTTATAAACCAAAATTATTTCAATGGAACAATTTGACCAGTATGTAACTTATACCCAAGACATATTTGACTTATTCTCATAGAAAATGAATCTATAAATAGAAACTATGCTATTCTACTTGATGTATGTACTCATACTCTAATATATTAAAAGTAAAATGGTAATGAGACATGCTGGTACTTAAAATAATAATGTGTCACCTTTGTTTAAATATTTAAAATGGTATAATGGCTTTTATTATCAGAAATCATAAGCATATAAAAATGTGAAAATCTTTCTTATCCCAAACTACTTCTACAATCAAATACAAACAATAGATGATTTCTAAGATACAATTAATTTTATAAATGATAATTATCTAAAAAAACCACAATACTATTTCCCACCTAAATATTTCTAATAGTTCTTAAAATAATTGCATTTCAGGTTCTCAAGACAAGTTCTAAAGAAGTCCACAAATTTCAATTGGTTCATTAATCATTAATTGTTGAGTGCTTGGACTAGAACCCATTGATTCAAGTATTTATCCTCAATTCTCAGCTGATATGTCTTTTAAGTTTCTTATCTAATTTCTTGAATCAATTGTCAAATATCTGTGTGGTTTCTCACATTGAATATTTGTCTGACTGTATTAATCTGTAACATTTTATGTTCCTTAATTCACTGAATATCATAATTTCAAAGTACAGGTATGATCTTATCCATCTGTAATTATTTTGGAAAAGAGTACATTTTGAGTATTGTTAAATCCTTGCATGAAAAGGTAGATAGGTTCTGGTATTCTGCTCTTTGTTTATGTCAGTGTGGTTGGGTATCACAGTCTAAATATAAGAACTTGTTAGGAATAGAATGATGATGGTTTATTTTTTTATTTTCTCTTATTAATTCAAATTTTACTAGTAAAAGAAATTTCTCATTATCAAACATTTGATTCCCCAGTATATAACTTAGAATGTTTCTTTTTGGAATATTTGGAAGATCATCTTTGCACAATTTTTATTCCTAGAATGAAAATTTTGTGATTATTAAAAATGAAAAACTAGTGAAGTTAACTGAGGGCCCAATTTTCTAAGTCTAGCTGTTCTAATGAGCTTTAGAAGTAAATTTTAATGTTCAGGAATCAGAATTGATGGTGAATGCCTGTAATCCCAACTACTGGGAGTTAAAGAAGTAGGATCACAGTTCAAGGTAAAGCCTGGAGGAAAGGAAGTTAATATGACCCTGTTTCAGAAAACAAGGTGACCAGGACAGTTCAGATGTGAAATTCAACCGACTTGGAAGTCCCATAGGCTGGCCAAAAAAAAAAAAGAGTAAGAGGCCCTATCTAAAAAAATATATAATAATAATAATAATAATAACTAAAACCAAAAAGACTGTGATTATGCTGAAATAGTAGAAAAGTTGAATTCAAACCCTCAAGCCACAATACTCCCCAAAAGTGTCAGCAGTGGGAAGGCAATGTAAGTGGCTTTGTAGCACTGTGATTTTCATATCTTCAAAGAATGTAATAATGAAGTAGTTGATAAATTAAATGTAGTAATATCATCCTTTATTCATATCAATGTGATTTATTTGTAAGAAGATTATTTGGCACTGACTAGTACTGCAGTATTGTTTATTATATCTATTTATGACTGGAGTTTGACTTAGTAGACTGAATATACTTAGTATTCATCTATTGTAGTGTTCCAGTTTACAATTGAATGGAATATTTTATATTATGCACAATGATCTGATTTTCCAATCACAGTTTGTAATATTTTAGTGTTTATTATTATATCTCAATTTATGTACCAAACATTAGTATCTTCCTTTTTATAAAGTTCCTCCTAGAAGCAGTGGTGATATTATTGTTATCTACCAATGTGTTTTTTCTGTGTATTCTTCAAGTAATGTTTCACATTTAAAGTTGTATTTATTAATAGGCCTTGTTCTGTTTCATTTTGATTTATTTTAGTTATATTGGGAACAAGGAAAAGCAACTAATTTAAATGAATACAATCTATAGATAACAAAATCTGTCTCCTTAGAACATCTAAGTTTACTGTCTCTTTCAAGATCCCTTATCTTATAGTTTGCATATGGAGGGTAATCAAAACACATGCTAAAATGTCAAAATAATTCCAAAACATTTTACATAATCTTTAAAAAAAACCTTTAAAAAAAAGCTTTAGTATTAGCTGTTTCTGAATAAACATAAATTAGTTATGTCTTTGTTAACTATTTTTATATCGATAAATAACTTGAACAAATGCTTCTAAGTCTCTGAGAAATATATTATATATATATATATATATATATATATATATATATATATATATATATAATTGTGCATTATCTCTATACTTCAATTCATGGAAGACTATCTGACAATTAATCTTAATATAAGATGAATTAAAAATAGTAAAATGTGACTAGATATGCAAAATTATCTATTAATCTCTTAAACCATGATTACAAGCATGTTATAACTTTAATACTTCTTGAGTAATACTGTTCTAAGTCCCTAATTATTACTGATAATTTTGAAATTGTCAGGATTATTTTGCAAATAGTCAGGCAAGTGTCCCTACAATAAGATAAATGAACCAAATTGCTAACATAATGAATTAATTTTTGATTGTTTGCTTTGGAATTTATGGAGATTATCTTTATTAACACAACTAATTTTAACTAGCAATTCCACCTCAATATAAATTTTGATTACAAATATCTCATTATTCGAATATTTTTCTATAGACTGTATCTATACAAATAGTCACATTATTATTATAATAAACATATTTAAAATTTTAACATTATTAGTGGCATCATTAATAAAATAGGAAACAGCATGGACAGCTATAATTTCCAATTTTTATTACAAATTTGAAAAACTGTGGATGTCACATCTAAAACTTTTCTCTAGTCAAAATACCTTTAATTTCTTACTTTTCATTTTAATATGTACAGTCAAAATCACATTTTAAGGTAATTTTCAGTCAGTTTTGGGTGGTATGCAATGTGCACTTTACAATTGACTTATAATTGGACTGTGCTGACAATGGAAAATTGTACAAGTATTAAACATGACATTTATGACAGTATTGCTGTCATCTTGGCTTCTTTTATTGAAAATGCAGAGAATTATAATTGGGCTAACAAGCCTAGTAGCCTGGCCTCTTTCCAATTATATTAACCAGCCTTGTCTAGTATTAGCTGCCTGAACACACGCAGAAGGCAGAGCTTTTGCTTTCCTGTCTTTTTTATTTTGGTGCTTTTCCAAGAATCTGAGATGAAAATCCTCTACTTTTATGTAATGTTTGAGAACGTTCAATAACTGACCTCTGTTCTACTGAGAAATGTAAACATTTGCTTTTTTGTATTTTATCTCACTGTTTTCAAATGAAAATGAATCCTTATAAGAGATCAATTACATCTGTTTTATATAAGATGATACTATTGTTTCAAAACTTCAAGAATTTCTTGGAGTGCATGCTAAAATGATGAATTTGAGTTTGAAGTGAAATTGTGCTTCACATGAACCAATCTATTTATTGATGTACTGCATAGTTGTGCTTGAAATTTTATAATATATTTAACTAATAGCTCAGTATAACTATAAAAAAATACTAATGAACCTATAAGCAGATAAGAAAATTTCTCAGTGCATATAATTCTATAATGTACTAAGGAAAACCATGAACTATAAACTAAATTCATAATAATTAAAAGGTAACAAAAAACTTCCAAGAAAAATTTTGTGGTTTGAAAGATAAAGAATTCATAATAAATCAACTATCAAAAATATTTGATCCTGCACTCTTCTTTTTCCTTTATTTTGTAGATGGCTTTTATGTTATAGTATCCAATATGTTTGAAGATTTATTTTCCAAATGCCCTTAAGAATTCTGCCTAAAAATTTAAAGCATGTCTTTCTGTTGTTTTATGTATAGCAATATGAAACCAACTGGAAACTTGTTCCACAGAATTCAAACAAAACTACAGATCATTACAATCCTCTGAAAGGATGGGTATTGAGGATTTGTTGGCAGGCAATATTATGGAAAGCTGACTGCATACTAATATGTATATTATCACACTTTTTATGAAATTAAATATATTAAAACACTTTTCTATTAATAATTCTTTTAAGTAGTGCAATTTGAGCAGATTTCTTATTAAAAATAGTACTAATGCTATGATTGTGTTGATAGATAAGTGTTTTAACACTGAATTACATAGTTGTTCAATGTGATTCAGGTTTGTATGTAAACGATCAAGCAGAGGTAATTTAGTTTTTGAAAATATATTTATAATTAAAAAAATAACATTTTTTAGATTTATTATTACCTATTAAGTTACTGTTGAGATAGTAAATTGTGTGTGTGTGTGTGTGTGTGTGTGTGTGTGTGTGTGCCAGTCCTGGGGCTTGAACTGAGGGTGTTGTCTGTGAACTTTTTTGACTGAAGGCTGGCTCTCTACCACTTGAATCACAGCATCACTTCCAGCCTTTTTAGAGTAGTTTATTGGAGATAAGAATCTCAGTTCCTGCCTGTTCAATCTTTGAACTTCAATCCTCAGATCTCAGCCTCCTTAAGAGCTAAGATTACAGGATTGAGCCAACAGTGCCTGGCTGAGAGAAATTAATTTTATTATGAACTATTATATCAAATTTTTTTAAAAGAGGCTAGCAGATAAAATGTTTGTCTTTTACTCAAATCAAAGTTTTCCCCCCCTTTTTCACAAAATACTTTGGGTTTTCCTGTTCTAAAGATTGTTACAGTCTACCTCAATTTGAAAGTTCTGGGATAAAGAGCTGAATCTTTTGAGGAAAATTATTGATTCAGGTTTTGTAAAAAAGAATTTTGTTTTAATTCAATATTTTTGTTTGGGAATGTTATTTAAATTTATATAAAGTGATAGTGATTGTAAATACGGTTAAAATAAAATTTCTGTGGTTATCTGATATTTAATCTTAATGAATTTATTTTTTGGGTGTAAGTAACTTGGAAGAATGAAACATCAGTTAAGGTTCTGTATGTAGAATTAGACTTAAAGCTAACTTAAATTCAGCAAAGGTCAATCTGTTGAAGAAGAGATTGCATATTTCCCAATTAAGGAGTGGTCAATTCCTTCAATACTATTTAGAGAATTAACAAACATTCCCTCCTCCTTAAATCTTCATTTTCAAATTATATCTAATCAAAGTAGAATATATCACTTCAAAAGTGTTTAGAGGTATCTAATTATGCATTTTGACTAGAAGGCATCCTTTGAATGAGAGACTGTCCTATAGGACTAATTAATTTAATTTCCTCATTAAGTGTATTTCTGCCCCAAATCGTGTTTACCACTAGATATAAATAAGCTTAAATTTTGACTTCTTAAGGGAATCATGCCAATTAAAGTAATAAAGTTTTCAAGTTTCATAGCTATACAGTCAAAAAAGTACAAAAATAGATGAAGTTTAATGAATTAGATAATGTGGGTTGGGCTTTGTTATAGAGCAGTTGCTTGTGATTTTAGTTAATGGCTCACTTCTTTAAATTCCAACACCAGACAGCAGAATCTTACAGTACAGGTTTTGAAGGTAAATCTATTTAGGGTCAAATCCTGCATTTGTTCCTTTCTAGACATCTCACCTGCAGCAAGTGATTTTTATTTTCTAAGTTATGTTCCATGTATAAGACAATGACAACCGACAATGTTCCTGACTTTCATTATTCTGTGAAAATGTATGAAAAGTGTTCACATTGTCATTGATATTTAATAAAACATACTTAATAAATGAGAATCTCCTGGCTTAATATTTTTTCTCATTTAGTTGATTTTTTTGTTGTTAAAGGATCTTGAAAACACCTATGAGCTTTACTTTAATTGATTATTAATTAATCTTAGAGTTAGGAATCACAGAGAAAGGAAGATGTGTCTTCCCTACAAGGGACTGGCGACTTACATTTGGAAGAACTATCTTCTATATGGCTCCTGTCTATTATTCTCTCTTTTTAACTTTTAATAGTCACAGACTAACCAAAAATAACAATTGTCATTTTCTTTATCATAGATTTAATTCATGTATTATGTGTTTGATTACATAATCTTAAATGTACTTTTAAAAGCTTTTAACTAACGATAATATAATCTCTAGCTTTTTTTTTAGTCTAATATCTATTATCTTTGTTTCTTCTTGTGCAACCTTTCCTTGGTTACCAGCGGCTGCTTCAAAGAACAAAATGAAAGGTGAGCTCTGGTATTTTCTGCATGATTCACCATGATTTATTCTGTTCTGTTGTCAGTTTTTCTAAATGGAAGAATCTATTCCGTTGGTAATGATCCTATTTCAGTGTACTGATACTGTTTCTATGTCCCTATCAATACAAATATATTCTTTCAAGCATTCAGTTTTGGACATATGTTTTAATTTGCATGATTGTTGCACTGATAGCATGTTTTCTTGCCTTATTTCTTACTTAGAATACTTTATGCCATTATTAGAGAAAATATTCTTGGGCACTAACTTTGTGCTTATTGAATTTAGTTTCCTTGACAAAATTGAGAATTGAAAAAAATAGCATAAAATAAATCTCACAGAAAGTCTTAACAATATATGCCATAATGCGATTATATCAAAGGAAAATTTAATCCACTATAAATAGGATATTATGAACATATATACTAGTCTTCTGCTTCCTAGCAGCATTGTGTTTTGTTTTGTTGCTAGAAAGATAAATATATGTATATTTTTATGAAAGAGAGTATATTTATTCAATGACTAAAACATCTCCAAGAAAACACAAGTATGATGTTGGATACAGTATGTGCAAGCCTGCATGATTTGAAGAATTCATATATATACATATATATATATATATGTATGTAGTCTGTGTGTATCTGTATATATATATTTATGTATCTGTGTCTATATACTTATCTGTGTACATACATGCCTGTTTCAATTTCCTACTCCACAGAGAACTATGTATCTATATTGATCGATCAATCGATCCATAGATAGATAGATAGGTAGATAGATACCTGACTTTGCTCTTTTTAAAAGTCTACTTTGTTAACTTGTGTTTCTAGGTTTCCAGTCTCATAGACAGTTTTCACTCTGTACTCTAGGCCAATCTCTTAAATGTTTATAACTTCCATTGCTGGAGGCCAGGTATTGATTTTGCAATTACTATTTCCCCAGCAATATATTTTTTACAGAAAGAGATGGGACAACGTGACCATAATTTACCATTTTTTCATCTTCTGTAAAAAATATATTGACTAACTTACTTTCCCTTTCCAGTAATAGTGGTAGAAAGATTAGCCAACTTTTGATAATTTCTGTGAACAAATGAAATATATGCACATGAACTTAAGAAATTACTTGATAACTTCATATTTATAAATTCATAAACAATGTGGGTATATAATAGAAGGCTAAGAAATGTTGTTTTAGTCATGAGGTATTAAGAGTATTTACAATAATCCATTTACTTTGGGACACAGTTCACAAATGTAAAGAGAAGTAAAGGTAGTTGCTAAAGCTGCAGGTTTTTGAAGACAGGAGAAAATGAACAGAAAAAAATGTAGTATACAAAGCAATAAGTATGTATATCAATGTATAGTAGCAAGTATGAATACAGTCCATTTCATATAGTGAGAGTTCATTTTGATTGAAGCCCTAAATTTCTATTAAGAAAGTAGAGGAAAATAATCAGAAGAAGTTTCAACAGCAATGATATTATCAGTCATTACTATTGATTACACTAGTAATAGAGCATGAAGCATAGTACAGAAGTTAGACAATTATATATAGGAAAGCAAATTCGTCATTAGGAGGCTAATTATAACCACAAATGATACCATAGCTGCCTATCATGTCCTCCTACGACTCCAGAAAGCTAGAATTTTGCAGTGAAAGCATATTTCTGTCTGCAATTTAATATCTATATTGTCTTCTTATAACTGCTTAAGACTTATACCATTTTGTTTGAATCTCCTCTTTCCTCTTCTGCACAATTCTGAAGGATGGGGTAGGTTGGGGCTTTCACACATATTTTACCAAAAGAAGGAATTGAAATTCTCAGCCATTTGATTTAATTGTCTAAGATCTGTATATACATCTTCTATGTCAGTATGAGAGATAATTCCAGTCAATAGCTACCCTGTTTATATGTCTGAAAGCTCTTTGTATGAATGCAAAGTGTATTAGTTAAGAGTATGTTAGGAGTAAATTGCTCCTGTCTTAGATGATTTATTTCTATCAAGAGAATATATGACTGTTTTTTGACTCAGTTACTCGAGAGCAAATTATCTCACATATGGAACATTCTCTTTCTAGAAAATTACTATCTTATAGTAGTCAAGTAGATTTTTAAGACCATTGTATATGTTACTCTACACATTTATCATCCAAATAATATTGAAGCTAAAATATATAAAGTTTCCTTAAAGTAATATCCTGTAATTGGCAGAGATACAATTGGAAAACTAATATTTCATAACTCATTTGAATGAGAAGAAATCATATAGTGCATTCTGGAGTCAAAAGTAACTTTATATAAATGATTATTTCCTTAGAAGTGTTAGATGAATATAAATCCTTTTGACAAGGAATTTACTACCAGTTATATATTAAAAAGTGATCTATTTGAGTATTTGAGTGTTTATGGCTTTCTATAGTAGTATCTACATTTTATTTTTCCATTACTATACTATAGAATATAAGAGAATACATTGCTATATTTATAAGGTTTAATGTAAGTGTAATTGATATATTCTTACTTTGTGTTTCTTGATGGAGGCTTTGACCGCTTGGTAGTTGCAACAATGGAAGCATGATTTCTCTTCCAGGTTGTAGCTATTTGCTTGCAGAGATATGGTATTATATTCATGGATGTATTTCACTCATGATGCATGTCAGAGTTTTATGTTTCCATATCTTTCTGCACACATTGACCTTTCCTCAGACTTGTATTGAAAACCACTTAAAAGAAAATTTCTACATAGGTCACTGACTACACTAATCTGGCTCTGTCTCTCTAGTCTGTGTCTCTACCACCTATGAACACATGGAAGAATTGTATAGGATAAATAATGAATTAAGTTAGAATTGATACTTCAATTAACTATAACAGATTTAAATTGTATTTTACCAGTTATTTTAAATGATACTATTTCAGAGTGATTTTTTAGGGCATCTGGATATTTTATTAAAACTTAACTGCTTTCATGCTATTTAGAAAAAATCTGAGAGTCAGATTTGTTTTCTTTGACTGGCTTTCATTATTCCCATGTTATTTTTTTATAGTTATACTAAGGATGGTATACAGAGGGGTTACAGGTACATAAGTCAGGTAATGAGTATATTTCTTTTTGAATAGTGTCAACCTTTCCTTTTCTTTCTACTAGTTTTACCCTCCTGCCCCCTCCCAAGTTATATAGTTCATGTTCAATATAGTGTCTAGTGAGTACCACTGCTGTACCTGTTTACCCTTTGTTCTACCATTTCTATGCCTCCATTTACCCTCCCCAAAACAGATACACTAACAAACAAAACAAAGGTAGAGTAAACAAAAACACCAATGAAGAAGGAAGAGAAAAAAAAAAACTTTGAGTGATTTCTTTTACAGACAATTAAAATCATAACGAGAATTCGTGAGATATCTTTTTCCAAAACATCCCTTAGAATGGTAATTTCTCTAAATAACTATTATTATCTCTGGAATAATCTATACAAAAATTATATTTTTCATACTAAATGCCCAATTATGAATGAAGTTCTAGATTTATTGTAGAGCTAATAAACTTAGCAATCATGTCACATTGCTATTATTCAGAAATCAAGGATATCAATACAACATCGACAGAACTTTCTGACAGAAGCTTGTTGGGGTACTTCCAGCATGAATATTGTACAACCTGTGTTCTTTAAAATAAATTTGTTTTGTCTGTGATACTCTCCTCTGACTACTTATTACATAAATACTTCATTGATTTAGAATTTTTCCTGCCATGATTTTTTTTCTAAGTCTTCTGATTTCTGCAGTTATGGTCAGAGCATCTTTCATTACTCTCTAGGTGATTTATGTAAATAACAATAAAAAAAATCCTTGAGGCTTCATCCTTGTTCCCAGTGGTATCCCACTGACCTCTTTTCAGCTTGAAAAGGTTCTATCTATTGCTGATTTTTTTTCTCTTCCCACTAGCAATTTTCAGCCTACTGTGCTTCTTCATCTGATTTCTTGACTCTTTCTTCACTTAAGAATTAATTATTGAAATGTATCAGATGCACTCTGAAAATGTCAGTGTATTTGGTTGGATTTACTAAGAAGCACACAGCTTTTCAGCCAACATGATATTGGAACTGAATTTCAAGTAGTGCCTTTCTCCACACATCCTTTCACAGGCAACACAAAAACATAATGCAGATGATATATACCACCTCTGAAAAGGTTTCAGCTGTATAAGGCCATTTGTCTCTATCACTTTAAGGCAGAATGTTTACCTTTGCATTTTAGTGCGTTTTTTTTCCCCCTTATTGAAACTTTAACAAACACTTTGTATAGAGCTACAAGAGACTCACAGACATGATCCATCTATTCTCCTGCCTCCAAACTGGCCCCGTGGCTAATTTAATCTGTCCAATTCAGATGGTTATTGATCCTGGTATAAAAGGAATTCACAACCTCCTTGTATGAGGTGGAATATTCTACCAGCCTTTTTCTCACAACCTGAGACAGGAATCCATCCACTGAATTCACAAGGCAAATTGGGATGAGAAGCCCTTTAAATTAAAAGATTAAAATCTTCTGTAAAAAATTTTAAAAGAATTTAAGAAAACATTCCCAGTCAAGACTTTCATGAAGAAAGGATGCTTTAAGTTACAAGTTACAGTGTTAAAAGAATATTAATGGAATGTATTTTTGTAGCTTAGCATCTACACTTTCCATTAGCATGTAAAATAATAACGTCTAAGTACCTAATGTCAGCTAAATTCTACTTTTGATGTTTCCCTGGTGTTTATCATTCACAAAAGAAAAAAAAATCTCTAGCCGCATAGCACATACCTTCAGTGCCAGTGAAAGACAAATGGAAATAATTAGATAATAGATTTCTGCCCATTATGTCATGAGCAAAGAACATGATCAGATCAAGGCAGGTGCAGACTTGTCAGAAATAAAGAATGTGGGCTCTGTTTTTGTGAAGGAGGCAGAGGCAGGAAAAGAAAGGAAGGAGAAGACAGGAGTAGATGGAATCAAAGAGGCAGCTGGAGTGAGTTGCTTACTGCCACCAAGGCCTTTGTTCTCACTACAATGGGCAAGAGAAAGGTGTCATGATCTGCCTACGAATTTACAGATTTCTGTTTGCTGTACTGGTTGGTATGGGTTGTAGAAGTATTTCTAATAACATAAGATAAGGAAAGAAATAGTTTTCTTTTCCAAGTGTGATAGTACACAAGAGTTAACCCTGCTATCCCGGAGGGGAAGATAGGAGGATTGAAATCTACTGGGTTGAATCTAAGACCCCAGGGGGAAAAAAGTGAAATTCCACCTGAAAAATAACTAAAGTTAAAGGGCTTGAGGTGTGGTTCAATTGTGAGAAAATCTAAGCTGTGATATTCTGTGTACTAGTACACAGTTGGTGAAAAGAAACTACATTTGATTGATTGAAAATGATTGCAATGGAATTTTCTGGAAGTCTGGAATGAGAAAGCAGAGAAAGACAGAAGTTGATGTACTTGAGAATGTGACTCTTGGTATCTCAGTGATAGAGCCTAGCCATTTTGTAAACAAAGCCATATGTTCAGTTTCTCAATACACAGGGGAAAAATCAATGTTTCTATCCAACCATCATTGCTAAGGTGCCTAGCTAGCTGATGTCTTTTATATATGCTACTAATAAATATGCAGATCTAATGAAATATATATAATTCATATTAATATAAATTTGTACAACATTCAATAATATGGATTAACATTTTTACTTTTTATTTTTTATTTTATTTATATTTGTTTATTTATTTTTTGCCAGTTCTAGAGCTTGAACTGAGGGCCTGGGTACTGTCACTGAGCTTATTTTGCTAAGCTATCAAAGTCTACCAGTTGAGCCACAACACCACTTCTGGATACTTCTGTTTATGTGGTACTAAGGAATCGAGAACCCAGGGCTTCATGCATACTAGACAAGCACTGTACGACTAAGCCATATTCCAGCCTTTGATTACCCATCTGTGCTTTAGAACTTTTTGATAAATTTAGAATATAATATTATTGTTCACATATGAAACACTTCATAAATATTTAATTATGTTCTGGCATTATAGGTGTGCTAGGTAAAGTGTGAGGCTTAGAGCAGATTTTTCTGGTATATTATTCCAAATAGCTTTAAAATAAGATTCTTAAAATTTAATTTTTGTGCAGTACAAATTTATAAAGACAAATGTCACAATTTTGAATTTCAGTACCACGTATAATCAGACTTAAAAATCATGTCTAATTTGAGAGAAAACACAATCACATTTGCTTCTACGGTATATTTTATTATCATCATCATCATCATTATTAAGTATTGGCATTGGAACGCAGGATGTCATGGTTTACTTTTTCTAACAATTGAATCACACCACAATCCCTTTTACTTTACTTATTTTTAGGTAGTATTTCATTTTTTTCCCTGGGGCCTTGAATTCAATCCCTTGGATTTCAATCTTCCTATCTTCCCCTCCTTGCTGGCAAGATTAACTCTTGCGTACTAACACAGCTAGACTTTACAAATCATATAATTTGAATTATCTTAAGCATGTTGAATCATCTTTCTGGAAATCTGTCAAGGTATTAAAAGTATTTCATAAATATGATATCATGTTGGAATTCAGAGAAATAATATATACTTATTTTTTAATTTTAATTTAACAATCTTTAAAATTTATGCCTAAATTTTTTATTCAAAAATTATATTAAGTGAAGTAAGCCAAGCCCAAAGAAAATAGGTCCCAGGTTTCCCTTATTTGCAATAACTAGTATAAGTTGAGAACAAGTAGAAAAGGTCAAAAGTTACGTACATATGAACATATAAGATGATGTTCAGTGAAATTAACCCCAAGACAGGGGCACAACTTGTTTTTTTTTTTTCTTTCTTGTTATTGTTTTTAATGTTTCTAAAATGTACTAGGCAATTTTTTTGTTTCTCTTGTATGTTTTTCCCCCATGGTATAATCTGTTTTCATTGTATTTGATGTTGATGTCCTGCATCTTGTATATATATTTTTCTAATTTGCGGAGGGGAAGGAAAATAACAAAATGATGAAACAAGGAAACAGGTTGACCCATTTTAGCAATGAGATATACAAGACACTAAGTAGAAAATGAAATTTACAACTTGTGGGGGGGAATTGCAGAGATGGGGAGGGAAGGGATGGTAGGGGGAAAAGCAAAGGAGGAGGTAACAATGTTTGATAGGAAATGTACTCATTACCTTACTCCTGTAACTGTAACCCCTGTACATTATTTTTACAATAAAAACATAAAAAATGAAATTTAGAAAATTAGAACTTATGTGTTCTGCAAAAGCTACTTGGGATTTATTTTTAGAAGCATTCTGGGGAATAATTCAGATGATTGCTTTATTACATAAATAGAACTGATGATATTGGAAGAAACTTGTATTGTTCTCTTCTTACTCATTTTAAGCAAAGGCTTAAATAAGGAAAGACAAAGAACACTCATAGTGTAAAATTATTCTATCCATTAAACAGGTATAGAGACAATGAATCTGCATATTAAAAATAACAAACTAGTACTTTATGTTCTCATCTCTCTCTCTACCCTCCCTTTCACATCCTCTCTCCCTCTACCTGTTTATATCTCTCTATCTTTCCATGTTCTCCTCAGAGTTCCTAAGCCTCAGTGCTTAGTGCTTGACACACTTGAAGGTCTGCATATCACAAATAGCCCAGTACATACTACTTCTTCCAGACATAATATGTTTCCCTGTCTGCTTTAGAGGATTGTCAAAGCCCTAAGATCAGCTCTGGCAGAACACCTTGAGAATCCTAGAGAAAACACAATAGTTTCTTTTGTCTTCCTGTAAATCAGGAATGACCTTCTCACTTCCAATCTCTCTGATGTTCAAGTATTTATCTCCTTGTTTTCAGAGATAATGTGCCTTCTTCTCCACTCAACCTCTTCAACCACCTTACAATCCCTTTAACTTTTTACCAAGATCATTGTTTGTTTTTGTTTTTGTTTTCCCTAGACAAGGCTGTTGAACTCCAAAGCAAAGGAAAAACTGTTTTTGAACGTGTTTGTCCTGATATCAGTATACTGAGCAGCTAAATTTTACCTGATTGGAGAAGGAGGAATAAGGTGAAGAAGAATTAAGCAATTTTGAAGAAAAGAGAAAAGTATAAGCACATTCCACAGATACTACAGACTCAGTTCAGACCATTCAAATAAAGAAAATATTGAGATAACATGTGTAACCTAAAATTTATGAATTCCCAATGAACATAAAGAGATCATAAATCCCAATTGTGCAGTAGCATTATTTTTTAAATATACAAATACCTTAGTTAATAGTACTTTATTAATGCAGCCACCAGTGACTCACACCTGTAAATCCTAGCTACTTAGGATACTGGGATTTCAGGATTGCTTTTCAAAGTAAGTTTGGGCAGAAAAGTTTGTCAGACCCTAATTTTCAATTAACCACCAAAAGGCCAAAAGCAGAACTGTGGGTTTAATGGTAGAACCCTATATTTGAACAAAAGGAAAACTCAATGTTAGTGGTCAGGCCCTGAGTCAAGACCCAGTACTGACACATAAATGCATTCATGTGCACAGGCATGTGTGCGTGCTCACACATGCATTCTTTTTTTAAATGTGTTTTTATGGTAAAAAAAAATACTGTACAGAGGGGTTACAGTTACATGAGTAAGGTAATGAGTACATTTCCTATGGAGCAGTGTTACCTCATCCTTTGTTTTTCCCCTACCATCCCTTCCTTCCCAAACTCCCCAACTCCTCCCTCCCCACCCTTCAAGTTGTAAAGTTTGTTTTCAATATAGTGTCTTGTAAATCTCATTGTTACAATGGGTCAACCTGGATCCTTAGTCCAGAATTTTGTTATTTCCCTTCCCCTCTCCAAATTAGAAAAAAGTATATATAAGTTGGAGGGCACCAGAATCAAATACTAAAAACAGGGATTATACCGTGGGGGAAGAACATACAAAAGAAACAATTAAAAAAATCACATAGCACATTTTAAATATGTTAAAAACAATAGCAAGAAAGAAAAAAAAGTTGTGTCCCTATCTTGGGGTTCATTTCACTTAACATCATCTTATATGGTCATATGTATATAGCTTTTGACTTTTTCTGCTTGTCCTAGATTTATCCCAGTTATTGCAAACAAGGAAAACCATGGGACCTATGTTTCTTGGGCCTAGCTTACTTCAATTAATATAATTTTTTCAAAGTCTTTCCATTTCCTAACAAATGGGGCAATGTCATTCTTTCTGATGGAAGCATAGAATTCCATTGTGTATATATACCACATTTTCTTGATCCATTCATCTACTGAGGGACATCTGGGTTGGTTCCATATCTTAGGAATGGTAAATAATGCTGCGGTAAACATACTTGTGTTGTAGCTTTAGTATAGCCTTGTTTGGGATCGTTTTGGTAAATACCCAAAAGTAGAATTGCTGAGTCATAGGGAAGTTCTATGTGGCATCTTTTGAGGAACCTCCATACTGCTTTCCAAAGTAGTTGAACAAGTTTACACTCCCACCAGCAATGCAGTAGGGTTCCTTTTGGCCTCTTCCCCTCCAGCATCTGTTGTTATTAGTTTATTGGATTATTGCCATTCTGACTGGAGTGAGGTACAATCTCAATGTTGCTTTTATTTGCATTTCTTTTATGGCTAAAGTTCAACATTTCTTCATGTGTTTATTGGCCATTCTTATTACCTCTTCAGAGAAGTTTCTCTTTAAGTCTTTTTTTTTTTTTTTGGTGGAAGGAAGGCCAATTTATAGTGATAACAAAGACATTTTAAGATATAGTCTCTTTGATACACATTGTATTATCTTTAACAATAAGTGAATAACATGTAGTATGAATCACAGCATCACAGAAATTCCAAGCATTTCTGTTTAACAGACTGTGTGAGGTAAAACAAAGTAAGGAATCATTTTTTGTTGTTGATTGTAATAAATAATCAGCATTTCAATTACCAGTATAACTTTAGATATTGAAAGGGAGAAATACCATGAGATTCTTTGATCTTCAAAAGCAAAGAGGTAGGTTACACCCAGAAAGTAGACTTTGATGTTCCAGTCAGTGGTGTGTATTGGAAACATCAACAGAAACCTTGTTAGCAATCACGTTTTCTGAGAAATAAAACTTGTAGGACCTAAAAGATTATAAGAATATCATAGGAGGGCTGGGAAGGTGGCTCAGTGGTAGAGAACTTGCCTTGCATGCCTGAGGCCCTGGGTTTGATTCCTCAGCACCACATAAGCAAAAAGAAAAAAGCAGGAAGTGGCACTGTGGCTCAAGTGGTAGAGCACTAGCCTTGAGCTGAAGAGCTGAGAGAGAGCACCCAGACCCAGAGTTCAGGTCCCACAACCGGCAAGAAAAAAAAAAAAAGAGTCACGAGGAACTTGAAGGAGAAGGTAAAATTAGTTGTTTTCAGTTTTTCAAAAAGCTTTGTTAAAAGCATCTGTTTACCAAAATGAACCTACAAATACTGCTCTAAAAGCTTGCATTTCATACCAACTTAAGATGATCTTGATTCATTTACAAAAGTTGTTACTTCATGTAGTTAATTTAACTCTAAGAATTAAGTAGATCTTTGATTAATGAAAGATATGAACACTAGATGGTAAATTGCACTGACAAAAGTTATTTAAAATTATAGAAAACAAAGACCAAGGTCTCTACCTTAAAGATAGAGATGTGGAGCCCCTTTTGTGAACTCCTAAACACATTGTTTCAATGCTTAAATTAAATGACTTGTGATTGGAGGCATGGCTC
The DNA here is from genome assembly GCF_019054845.1 of Dipodomys spectabilis. Lineage (NCBI taxonomy): Eukaryota > Metazoa > Chordata > Mammalia > Rodentia > Heteromyidae > Dipodomys > Dipodomys spectabilis. The sequence continues at coordinate 17,401,272 of NW_024870709.1, forward strand.
AGTTGGTAGAGTGCTAGCCAATGAGCAAAAGCATCAGGTACCAAGTTCAAGTACCAGACTTGAACAGAATAATAATAATAATAATAATAAATAAAATAGGTAAGTAGTTTGCTAGATTTTACCGATATCTATCATTTTCCTATTATATTTTCTTTAAGTCTTTAACTCCCATATTTACTAGGCAGTTGTTTCTTTGAGAGTTTATTGTTGGGAGATTTTTTTGTGTTCCAAGTGTATTTTATATATGAGAACCTTGTCTTTTGTATGACTAGTGAAGCTCTCCTAATCCATAGACTTTCTATTGATCTTGCTAGCTATGTCCTTTGCCATGCAGAAGCTCTGCAGATTCATGCAATCCCATTTGTCCAACCTTTCTTTGATTTCTTGTGTTTTTGGGTCTTTATTAAGAAAATTGTGGCCTGTGCCAAGGAACCCTAGAGTTTCTTCTATTCCTTCCTGTAATGTTTTCAGAGTGTCTGCTTTGACTCCCAGGTCTTTGATCCATTTGGAGTTGATTCTGGCACACACACATTCTTTATAACCAAAATGTGCTAATATGTGTTAAAGTTGATGAAAAATGGCTCATATATACTTGTTTGGTTCACAATTACTAAAAGTCTTAAATTTATATAAACAATGCACTATCTACCAATTTTGCACAATAAGAAATATGCCTGTAATGATACTTTAAAATAGTTAATTGTATTACATTGACCACCATTGAATGCTACAAATAGCATTCTATTATTCTACAACTCGTGAATTGCTTATCAAGCAATTTCACTTACATTAGAATTATCTTTTATTCAAAGCTGTGAGATAACAACTTCTGAAATGAGGAATGTATGACTTAAGCCATTAAGATATGTATTTTCTGATCATCTATGAATAAACAGCAATACAGAGTAGAAATGTGGATCTTCTTGCTATTGAAAAGTAATTCTCTACAGTTACATTCCACATCTGTACTTTAATATGAACACATTTCTGACCTTCCATTTAGAAGGAAAGAACAAATATGAAACTTAGAGTAAACATTGAGGATTTGTTAGGATGCTGGGAAAGGTAAAGATAACATCATTGAGAAGATAGACTTATCTTCACCTATCTTCACTGAACTAAAAAATGGAAAAGTTTAAGAAAATTTAGGACCTTGTTCATTCCTAAATCAAATCCATTATCTCAATGAGATCACCAAAAGTGCTAGCATAAATTCATTCTGATTTGCTTTTATATTTCTTGTTTTGAGCAGGTAGAAAAGTATCCAAATAAATTATGTACTGCAGAGTTATTTAGAATGGAGCTGTATACAGAGGCATAGCAAACATCTTTGATATAAATGAGCTTTCTGTGTAATCTCAGATGACATTTGAATCAAAGGGATGTGATCCATTTTTAACTTTTTGCTATAAGATCAAACATCTTTCCGATACTTAAAAAAATAATATGCATGATGATATTTTATAAAAAGGACAGCTCCCATCTTAAGCATATTCTTCATCAATAGAAAAAACATTTTTTATGTAGAATTATGTTTTCTCTGCCAAACTCTGAAGAACATTTTTAGACATCAAAGTATTTCTTATGTCATTTAATCTTAATTGTTTTCAATATTGTTAGCTTTTAAAAAATAAACCACTGAAAAGTTGATTTATATTCCTATAATCAATTTTATCTTACTTATAGTAGCTTGACAGCTCCTCAGGGCGTGGAGCAAGCAACTTTGCCAAGGCTAGCACTCTAGCATATGAGCCACAATGCCCTTACTGGCTTTCTATGTGTATGTGACACTGAACCAAGGGCTTCGTGCATACTAAGCAAGCACTCTACCACTAAGCCATATTCCCAGCCCTCTAGTATACAGTTTTATATAAATTCCCAAAATACACCAAAGCAGGAAATATAGCTTATTATACAAAATTGTCCTTATGTCTCTTTTCTTGTCTATTTTTATCCAGTTTTCTGATGAGCATTTGTGTCTTTTCTGCAACTCAAATTGTATCTGTTCCTGGTAAACATTCACTTATCTGAGTCTAATAAATTCTGGATCTTTGAGGCCAATAGGATATTGAAGACTAGGAAAGCAGCATTGTATGAGATGCCCCCTACCCTTGACTCAACTTCACAGAAGCAGAAAACCTTCCCTAATTGCCTAATCATCCTTCCATAGCTTTCACGATATTCTGTATTTTTATTTGACTACCTTTTATTTATCTTTATTTCCATTCCCCTTTATCTCCTTAAGCGGTATTATATTTGTTCATAATACCATATCTGGTAATTTATAGATATGCAATGACTATCCATAGAATAAATAAATTGATTATGAAAGAATTAAGTTGTTCTCATAGATGAAAACAATTTAAGATATACTATACAAATGAAACTTATAAGAATAATGCAAATGAAACTAGATAGCTATTTTTGGGAACTAAGTTTAGATGCTAAGAAGTTGAGGCCAATTTCCTGCTTTTTCTTAAATTCTGCATTTGTAAATCAGTTCTAAATCTGAACTAAAAAGTCTGGGAACAAAGCTAAATTGTTACAACTGGCTGGATTGAAAATACAAAGGACTTTTCTTCTTGTTATCATTCCATATTTTAAAAATTCTGTGATTCTCTTAAAAAATACTTAAAGCATTAAGGGGTTGGAAAATATGTTTATTTAATTTTAATTTTTTATTGTGAGAATACTGTACAGAGGAGTTAAAATTATGGGCAAGATAACAAGTACATTTCTTATCAAGCATTGTTGCCTCCTCCTTTGTTTCCCCTTCTCATCCCCTCCCATACTCCCCCCACCTTCCCCCACCCGATCCTCCAATCCCCACCAAAGTTGTAAAGTTAGTTTTTCAACATAACGACTTGTACATATCATTGTTGCAATGGGTCCACCTGTATACCTATTTAAACGATTTGTTTTTTCCCTTCCCCTCCACAAATTATACCAACATCAAATACAGTGAAAGCAGGGGTTATACTGTGGGGGAGGGACATACAAAGCAACATAGAAATCATCTTATGAATAGGTTAGAAACAATTACAAGAAAGAAAAAAAAAGCATTTGAATACTTATCTTGGGGTATCAATTCTTAATTCCTCAAATATTATGTTCTTTAACTCTATTAATGATGCATTATCTAATAAGATTAAAACACTTTTAGTATTTTATTTATATTATGTCTAAATTGCTAGATTTTTAATGGGATTATTTTATTATAATAGGTTGAGATATGATACATATTATTATATCAAATAATTACTATCTTGGATGTCTGATGTTGCTGTAACTTTGAGAATTGTGATATACTTCAAAGTATTATTGTTACTAGCTTGCAAACTCTGCTCCCCCATGCTCTCAGTAAGCTCCCACAGAGCCCTAAGTGTAACTTCCATGAAACACAATTTATCATATCTCATCATTTAATAATTGTAAGAATTTGATTTATGAAAAATAAACATTCATAACTTTCTTTCTTCAAAGACTCATTGAGAAATTATTTATAGAATAAACCATGGATTTAGAATTTAGATAAGAGAAGAATTTAATATTAGCTAAAATAAGCACAGAAGATCAGTATTTTTTTAAGTAATTAGTGTGTTGTATTTAGACCAGAAAAGAACAAAGGTAGGCCAATGGCTAATGTTTGAAGAGATAGAACATAGGAAGCCATTAAGCTTGAAATTGACCCCAAAACTTTGGGAGAGAATGAGGAGGTGGTGGAATTGGTAGAGATATTGGCAGGCTATCGAAACCAAAATGTTAGTCACTGACGCTTAAGGCTCTAGCGGAAGGACATGTAGTGAAGGAAGGAAGTTCACATGTATGAAAACTCATTGAGATAGCTGCAGATTGATCTTGCAAGGTTTTGAAAAGTAAACTTTTGAAAAGATTTTTGGCATGGCTAAGTATATTCCTGCAGTATTTACTTGTTTATGTTTTATACGTAGAAGAGGGATCAAAATTATTAATGTATATAAAAATGTACAGGGTCACATGCATATATAAACAAACTTATTAACGGAGGTTTGTATACTCAGGGAAGAATTTCAATTGTGTAACTCTGAACAACTAACAAACAGTTTAATAAAATGAACAATAGGAAGTTGAAAACATGTTTTGTTGCAGTGGGGGAGGGATGATAAGAGAAAGGGCTGCTGATGAATAAAGAGAATAAGGGAATGCAAATATAGTCTCTCTATTTAATGTCAGTAGATAAAAATGGAACAGGCTAACATGAGAGTGTGAATAGAATTGAGAAAAATGAGGAAGAATGATAAAAGAGATGACATTAATCAAGATACACTGTACTCATAAACTGACTTTGTTGAAGTGAAACTCCTTTGTACAACTAAAAATGCAAAGCAAATATTACGTCTACCCAAATTATTATATTTAATAAGAGATAATTAGGTCAAAATAAACTTTATATATATGTTCTCATGATTCATAAATTAAACAGATCCATTTTGATGTGCAAAACTTTTTGTTGGTGGTGGTGGCAGTTGTGGGGTTTAACTCAGTGTCTGGGCCTGTCTCTACGCTCTTTTGATCAAGGCTAGTGTTCTATCACTTTGAACCACAGCTGCACTTCCAGTTTCTGTGTAGTTAAATAGAGATAAGAATTGAATTGGGACATTTCTGCACAGGCTGGTTTCAAACTTTATATCTCAACCTATACTTGTGCTATACCTGTTGATCATGGAAATTTTATTTAGAGTTTTCACATGCATCATTAACATCACAATCTTGCCATCATAAATCCACATGACAAGACATTTAAATATTTTCAGAAAATATCTTCATTTCCATTTAAGTTGTCTAAAATAATATAAATCTCTTTGAATTCTGTATGATGCTATAGCTGAAAATTTAAGTGCAAGCTACTTTCATTTATCAAGGCATATGCATATGAGTAAACATATTAAGCACTCTTTATTTTTACTTTCAAAATTTAAAAATTTTTTTAATCAAGTGGTCTTTATTAGAAATATCATAACTGAAATCATTTGGTAGATATACCTTCTGTCAATAACAGAGTGAGATCTTTCATAAGAATGACTACCTATAGTAGATTTTCTTAAAAATCATTGTAGATGGGATGGATCTATCAAGGTTGCTGCAAGAAATCACTCAGGATAATTTAAACAGTATTTAACAAAGAAAATGTTAACATAGGAATAGATAGACTTCAGAAAGATCACAAGAGACAGTACACTATCCCATGGTTGGTAACTGGGAAACTATTTCCAACCCTCAGCCTGAAGTTGAGGAGGAGATAATGATTTTCAAAGTAAGAAAGAGAGAAGCTCTGTAGAAAAGACCACCTTCAAAAGTCAAACTCAGCTGATGCAGCCTGACCCTGAAGGGAAGTCAGCTTCAGAACTCTTTTCTCCCTCTGATCTCTTGAAAGGGCTGCACATTTGTCTGACTTAAGCAAAGGCCAAAGCAAAAACATCCGCTGGGTAGGTCAACCTCCCAGGGAAAAAGCAGATGGAAAAGGGTAGTACTATGGTAGAGATTTGGACAGAAAAAGAGAAGATATGAAACATAGGGAATACTTTCATCACACGGAATATTTAAGAGGCTAAAAATTTGACATACTATCCATGAAGAAAGAAGGAAGGCCAAGAATGTTCTGGGAGAGTGACATGTACTCCAAAGCCTCCCATCTAGTCAGCCACCCTGAATCTACAGTTTGAACCAAAATGTTAACATCCACATAACCCTGACTTTATTATCTTTATGGTTTGTAAAGAAATTTAATCATATAAGTGCAGAGGTAAAACAATAAAAAAAAGAATTTCCAAATTTAGTCTTTCAGACATTGAGTATAAACAACTATCTATTGAGCAAGAGCAATCATAGGTGGATAAAGGAAATGAGAATCAGACCCAGAGCCTTGAAATAAAGCACCTTCAATTATACAAAATAGATATCTTAGTGTTACCTATGGTGAATTATTTCCTTATTTGGTACTTACAAATAAAAGATTTTCACAGAGATATTTTTGTCATGCAGCTGCAAAGGTAGGCAGATCAGCTTCCTATAATTGATGATATTGTTTTTCCTTTTAACATGACTGAATTTGTTAAAGACAAAAACAAAATAAAACAACTATGCTTCCAGGTATATTTGGAGCTGAGCTGTGAAGTATATGGTGAGTATACTATACTCAACCACATTAAAATCCCTGTCAGCCAGCATCCTCTGGCTCTTACCTGTAATCTTAGCCACTCAGGAGGCTGAGATTTGAGGCCTGAGGTTTGAACCCAGCCCAGGCAGGGAATTCCTGGAGCTACTTAACTATCCAAAAAGCCTGATGAGGAATGTGGAGATGTGGATCAAGTTGTAGAGTAAATAGGTTTGAGCACCAAAGCCCAAGGACATTTCCCAGACCCTGAGTTCAAGCCCCAGAGTTAGCATAAAAATAGGATGTTAGAAAAGAGATAAGACACTGGATTTGAGGAAGCAGGGGCAAAGGTATTATTAACGATTCTCATGGAGACAAAGAGATGCAAGGAGAAAGATGAAGGAATGTCTCAGAGATGATTCACAAGAAGCTGATTTTCAGAAGAAAATGTAAACAAACAAACAGAAGAAAATGTGATTGAAGGGAGAAATGGGCAAATTCCAGGATCCCTGATAAACAACACAACACTGCTTAATCATTATATACATATATGATTAAGAGATACATGCATCATTTCATAATAGCGACTTACAAACTCCCTCCACGCTCAAATCCTGTGTTTTGTTAACATAATATAAAAGTTAATCACATTTAGACATTTTCCAGAGTCATACACTGCCTCTTAAGGAGATAATTCTTGAAAATAGTAAATATTTGATGAGAAATAAGAGGAATTAGAAAAAACAGGTACAAAAAGGAATTGGAAGGGTAGTGGTTATTGTAACTCCTGTCTGGATAAGGCAAGCCAGAATTCAGTGCTTGTTAATCTATGTCTTACAAAATCTCTGCAACCACCAAAGGGTGGCTTAGCATTTTTTTTATCTTCCTTGAAGATTATTATGCAGTTTCTTACTCTTTGCATGCAGGCCAGTATCTATAAGAAACAAGTAAGTTTTTGTCTGCATTTTGCAAGACTTGTCAGCTTGAGTATTTCTTCTACTAGATCACACAGTAGAGAAAAATCAAGTCCTGCAAACAGATTGTGTGAGAATGTAAAAACAAAACCAAGGCAATATAAAACACTACAATTATTCATATATTTTCTCAATAAAATCATCCTTCTTTTTTGTCACCAATTTGTAATGCATTTAAAGGATATACCTTAAAATTTTAACTTAAAAATTATTCTTAGGAATGAGGCTTAAACCTGAGCTCTTTTTTTTTTGGGGGGGGGGGGGTGGCCCGGTCGTAGGGCCTGAACTCTGGGCCTGGGCACTGTCCCTCAGCTCTTCAGCTCAAGGCTAGCATTCTACCACTTGAGCCACAGCACCACTTCCGGCTTTTTTCTTTTTGCTTATGTGGTGCTGAGGAATTGAACCCAGGGCTTCAGGCATGCAAGGCAAGCACTCTACCACTGAGCCAACTTCCCAGCCCTGTTCCTGAGCTCTTTTGCAAAAGGCTAGTACTCTATCACTTTGAGCCGCAGCACCACTTCTGGTTTTCCGGTGGTTAGCTGGAGATAAGAGTCTCATGGTCATTCCTGCTCAGGCATGAGCCACAGGCATCCAGCCAATGTAACAAAATTTAAAACATCCCATCATAGAGCATTGTTTCTGAAAAAATACATAATTCCAAAGAATCTCAATTTTCAGAACTATAAAACAAAAAATGTCCGTAACAAATGAAAATATTGATTTAAATTAACAGTAAATTGTGTATGACAAAGTGCAAGATCCTTATTAACTCAGCATTGCAGATACTGAACTCTAAAAGCTAAATCATATGTAGTGATTTTAATACTAATTCCATGTCTCATAATTTTATTAAATTCAGGTACTAAGGTAGTATAAAAATGCACTAGGACTTGTTTTCCTATGACTGCTATCAATTCAGATGCCTGCATCATGTTTCAGAGATCCTCAAGTATCTGAATTTCTAGGTTGACTATAATTCAAGGGCTTGTATGACCCTGCCTCAGGTTAGAAAAATGTGCAGCATTCTGACAGAACTTATGGTTATAGTTTCATTAAAAAGGATGCAGTTTAGGAGCAGCAACATGGAGGAATGTATAAAATATGTATGTAGGGCATGGCAGAGAGCTTCCCTGTTTTTTCTCCACACACTACCCTTACAGCACACCAGTGTGTTTACCACCTACAGCCTCCTGAACCTCACTCTTCAATAGTTTTACTGAGGCTTTCTTATTTGGGCACAACTGAATAAATCATAAGACGTTCCAAGCTCCAATTTCTTGGCCAGCCACCTTGTTGGCATGGATTCAAGTATGGTTAAAAGAACTCATTATCAATCACAAAGGACAAGTCTGTCACTCAGGAAATTAGAAAAGATTTTGGAATTTAGAAACTTCCAGAACTTCAGACAAAGATCAGAACACATATATGTGTGTATATATAGTAATTCATATATGTATAAATACATACAATAGGTTATATATGTGTGTATATAAATGTATGGATATATATATATATAAGCAGAAAAGTGATTTAATGGTTTAGATATCTTAAAGCCAAGGGTATAACTAATTCTAGTATCTGCATAATGTCTTATCTTGTTTCTCTATCCTTTCCAACAAGTTTTCTTTATTTTTAGATGTTTTTAGCTATCATGGGAAAATAATGTATACTAACTATGGACTTTATTGCTCTTGATCTTTACCTACTTATAAGCATTGACCTGTAAATATGAGAATAAATAAAACACTTCCATCTCTCTGAGGTCTTTGTATCTCTCTCATCTCTCATTATCTTTCATGGTGTGTGTGTGTGTGTGTGTGTGTGTGTGTGTGTGTGTGTGTGTGTGTGTGTGTGTGTGTGTGTGTATGAAAGTGAGAAACTATGCATAGCAACCTCTGAAAGAAAAGGAATTTGCCAGTTTGGGTTTATTATTTTTGAGTAATTATCATTTTAGAAGATATGAATAATCTGTGTAGAGATCCAGAATCAAACTTTATGAAGAAATAAGAATCAAATAATTGCCTGTCCTCCTAAATATGTTTTTCCTTCTCTATAAAAAACTTATCTTGAAAAAAATTCATTCCTTGGAATATCACTATACTAACCCTTATATATTAGAGATAACCTAAGGCCTTTAAATATTTTCTTCCAGCATCATTTTTAATGAAGTAGTAAAGGAATAACAAGTCTCTGAGTAGAGTGTTGAACTTGAGGCAATTAGGAAAAGAAAAGATAAAGCATTTAGTGTTACATTTAGTCAATAAAAATCAGAAAGGGGATTTCTCCTATTGCTCTTGTATTAAAACCCTCATATAAGGGTATCTTATTGACTAACAATCTCTTTATTCATGCACTTTTAAATATCCATACAGAAATAAAAAGCAATACTAAGTGACCCTTATTGAATTTTACTATTGTCAGTTTTGTACATTTTGAAATTTGAAGATTTCTTTCCACTGAAAAATATTATTTTATCATGATGATTGAAGTCTCAGCAGATGTATGATGTATCTTATATTATTTTAAAGGTTTTAGAAGTTGATTAAATTGATAAAATTTATAAATCTCAGCCGGGCACTGGTACTCTCACCTGTAATCCTGGCTACTCAGGAGGCTGAGATCTGAGGACTGCAGTTCAAAGCCAGCTCAGGTAGGAAAGTCCATGAGACTCCATCTCCAATCAGCTGCTCAGAAAACCAGAAATGGTGCTGTGGCTCAAGTGATAGAGCGCTAGCCTTGAGCTAAAGAGCTAAAGGACAGGGCCCAGGCCCAGAGTTCAAGCCACACCACCCACAAAAAATTAATAATAATAATTTAAAAAATATATAGCATATAAAATATTTCAATTATTCTATTTTCTACTATGAAATAACATATTCCATGATATCAAATAATTTGTTCCTTTCAAATTGATTTGAATGAAATTTATTTACTGAGTAGAAAATCAAAGGTGTATTATGCTAATTATAATGTGTCAATAAGTAGAAAATAAACCAAATAACTATTTTAATAGCTAAAGTTTTCGGACAATATATATTCAGTTAACACATAATTGAGGCTATTTGATGACAACCATAATACTTCTAGTTGTATGATTTTTATGGCAACAATGATGTTTGTGAAAGATAACTGTGTAGTTACTGCTTATCCTTGTTGATCTTGATATTTCCTGAATTATTTGTATTGACAGAAAGATATACAGCATATTTAACATATGGATTATGTATTAGAATGAGGTTCATTTCGCTTAGCACCATCTTATATAGTCATATATACATAGCTTTTTTTTGAGCTTTTCTGCTTGTCCTAGACACTTACTAGTTATTGCAAATAAGAGAAACCATGGGACCTATGTTTCTTTAGGCCTGGCTTACTGCACTTAATACAATTTTTTTCCAAGTCTTTTCATTTCCTTACAAATGGGGCAGTGTCATAGTGTCATTCTTTCTGATGGAGACATAGAATTCCATATATATATATATATATATATATATATATATATATATAATCACATTTTCTAGATCCATTCAAAAACATACTCTGAGTTCTTTGGTAATAAAAATAAAATTACTATTTTTATATTTGAGACTTGTAGTTCAGGAGATATAAAGAACTTGATCTAGGTTTCAAGGAACAAATGTCTGGTTCAGGGAGATAAACACATGGATATGTAAAAGTGTGATGTTTCAGAATATATTGTTACTTGAGAATAGAATCTTTAGGGGTAGAAACCAAAGCAATCTTCATCCGACCCCTTTATAAGGAGCCCTGGTTGGTAACCCTATAGCAAAATTCAGGTAAACAAGAAGATTGTAGAACATATTTGAATAACACAGGAAGCTTCAGATTAAAGAACCATGTTGTGCTTAATTTAGATGAAGTGTGAAGAGCCATGATCAGATTAAATAAAGTAGGTTTTTAAAAAAAATTATGGCCAACTTTTACCCATAAAAACAGGAGAAAATACTTTTATATTATTTGAATGGTTTGGAGTAAAAGTGGTTCTTATTTTATGATTACATGAAGGTAAGAATAAGAACAAGGAGTGAAGAGCAGTATATTCGACAACCTTGGCTTATGAGGTTAATTTCCCGCTTTGGGTTAAGTTTTTTAAGCTCCAACATAATTATAAGTTAAGGGTTTTTTCCCCTTACTAATTAGAGAGTGGTAGAAGTAATAAATTCTAAATCTTGAACAGATAATATAAGTTGAGTCATGTACCAAAAGGAAGGGTTAACAGAGAAATTTGTTTCATTGCTGTAGATTTGAGAGACTTAAATAATATTTTTTATGATTAAGTATATGATCAAGAGAACAATGTGCTGGAACCTGAGATGGAGATGACAAATGACTTAGACAAGAATTCAGGAGTTTGAATTTGATCTTTGTAGCTTATCAAAGAATCTTCAAGAACAACTGATCTACTGTTTTAAAACATATTTTCTAAGTACTGGATAATAAATAGATTACTTTATCCTAGGATAACTGAATTTAATAATCTAGTCAGAGTCTTATAGAGTTCACCGGGGTATCTAAAGAATTAAAAGTACCACAGATGAAAAATAGAAATATATAAAGTTTAGTTGCTTTCTTTATTTTTTTAATTAATTTGGATATGCTATTTATCTGACAGTATTCACTTAGAGACACAAGGAGATAGAGAAACAATCCTGAGAAAGGAAATAGGGATAAAAACTGGAAAATGTTTTCTTCATAGCATAGAGTTGAGCAAATTAACACCAGGTTGCTACTGTCACATAATTTGCTAGTAGGAGCGCAACAGAGCAGCTCATAAGAACAGATGAGCCAAGGCACAAATAAAGCAATGAACATAAATCAGAGAAAGTTAATTTAGCATTGGACATCTAGATGGCGGTCAGTGACGCTGTTCAATTATTACCATACTGCCATGCACACAGGAGGCTCAAAAAATATTTGTTGATGGTAATTATAAAATCAACAAGAAGCATGACTAGCATTTTCCCCCCTACTTAAACCATTCTTTCTGAAAAGTATTTAGATATTCATCATTTCAAGTAAAAGACAACTTGTGAAGAAGGATTTTGATCATTATATGAATCCTATGGTACTCTTTATTATTGTGTGTTTACTCCTAAAGCAAATATATTCACACACTGCGTTTTGAAATGTCTGAACATGTTACTGATGCCTTGATATTTGGTTAGATTTTATATGAAATGAAAGCTTAAGTGTATAAGCCATTCAACACTAAAGACAAATAATTGAATATGACTATAATTTTTATTGTAGATGTAAAGTTATCCCATGCTAATCCTCATAGGCTACTAAACTGCATAGCTCACTTGGTTGTATCAATTTAGTATTAATGCTTCATATTCTTTGCACTAAAAAAATCAGCATTTTTTGTGGTTGTGTGTATATTTTTTATTTTGCCAAAAATATAAAAGTATAATTTTATAGAATAATTTTAGCTATGAGAAGAGTCATACCTGATAAAGAAACATAAGCTTAAATTAATTGAGATATCACATAATCATACAAAATAAAAATATCTGGGTACTAGTAAATAATACTATTGTCTATGTAGCTACTACTATAGTTTTAACCAGATTATTATTTGTTTTCCAGACATTGAGTGAAATATAAACAGAGAGAAACTTTATTGATTTAAAATAATTATAGCCATACATGATGAAAACTCTGATTTTTCCTTTTGCTACATTTAGATTTTTTTTCCTGAAAATAAGAGCACTATGTAAAGTCTGATGTTCTATCCTTCACACCTGCATTGAGATTTGCTCCAACTTTTCTCAAACATATTGAATTAAAGTTTTTTTCTAACTTCCAGCAAAGATAAGAAAAAGAAAGCAAAATATTTTCTCATTTTATTATAAATAATATCTGGTAGATATTTCTTTAATACATAGTACAGTATAATATATACAAAATAAACTCTAATTTGAACATGATTTATTATAAGCAGTTAAGATCATTTCTTCCTAGATATACAAAAATCATATTCTCTAGAATCTGTCTGTCTCAATATCATCATTTTAGATGATGAGACATCTTGTATTTTAAGTGTCCCATGCAGGAAGGAACAAGTAAGAAACACTAGAGTTTCAAGTTACTTTTCTCAAAAGACTTTGGCTTGTAGTTTATTGGTTATAACTTAGCTACACTGCTACATCTGTTTTAAAGACAGTTTTTTAAGAATACAAACATTCTGCATTTTTTATATTCTGATAAAATTGGGAGAACAGAGAACAGATATTAGGAAAATTTAATATCCTTAAGGTATTAACAGGTGCTAATTTTTTCCCATTTATACTTTTGATGTTTGCATTTTCCAAGCATCATTTACCCTGAGTAATTTCTCTAAGTTCTGCTATGAGTATCTTCTTTGAGAGTCAAAGTTTTATTGTAATGACACATGCTCTTGATAAATATATAGACTTAAAAATAATATATAAATTTATAATATTGACACAACAATACTTCTATCTTTAGTGCTTTAGTGTTTCATAAAGTATTAAAAAGGCCTTTGTGTCTCTGTTTGAAAGTTTTATAACTACATTTTTATAAGAGAAATATTCATATATAACATCAGACTTGCTGAAATGCAGAGTTGTCTGAACTCTCACTGCTCTGAAAAAAAATGTTTTTCTAAAAATAAGATGTACATGTTGGGAAAATGATAGAATCAATGCACTGGTTGTTATATTCAAAATTCCATTACTGTTAATGAGATTTGCAGGCGTAAGTTGCACAGCAAGTAACTGAATTTTTTCCCAGCTGCATCCTTGAAAGAGGAAGGTTTCTTTTTTTTTCCTTTACTTTAAAAAATTATTTTATCTGAGCATTCATTTCTCAATTCATCCATTTGTGCATTGGTGACATTTATTCTACACAACATGCTTGTCTTACGTATAAAGGGAAAAAATAAAGTATCTGTCCACTGTATCTGTATGAGTCACAAACAACTCATAGACATGAACTTCAGCACCTTAGCATAGTTCTGGTTGGAGCTTCTGCATAATTCATCAGAAAGAACATGAGACATTCAGAAGTCACTGTTCATTCAGGATGTGCTGCCGAATTAGAAGCCAAAGAAAATCAGCCCTCACCATACATAATTCACATGAAGCAGCAGAAAAGTTCTATGTGTCATAACAGTTATTTTGATCTTTCTGTGGTTGTTGGTGAATATTTTTATGCAATACATTAAGATAAATTATATTAAAATAGACTTTCTTTGCATTTTATATTATTTCCTGTTTCATATACATTCCTTGGGAGGCAATTAGAGGCAATTAAATCTAAACTCAGAAATTATTTTTGTTTTAAAAATAGATACTACATTACCATTCAAGCAAACTATAGAAGGATATACACCTTCTCCAAATTGTAAACATGATTTTAATCTAATCTTCCTCCCACCATACCGAGTGGTAATTTCATGAATAGAAAATTGACTTAGTATCATCCGCAAGTTGTGCTGGCAGTATTTTCTGTGATCACTTCTGAAGTGATGCTTTTGGTCCGTTCCTGCAGCTAAACTCTGTAAGGAAGAAGAGGAACTGCATGTTAGCATCACTTGCAGAATCATTTGCAAAACACGTGTTCTTTTTTTTTACATACACACTCATGATTTTTAATCCTGTAGAAAAAGGCAACCACTGATATTTTTTTTCTAAATGGAATGACACTGAAAGAATCTTCACCTCTGTTTTCTGAACCAAATTCATTTCTAACTCTTTTTTTTAGTTACTAAATGACAAAGAAATATCATAGAGCCTTTGTTTCTTAATCTCTTATGTACAAAACAATCTGATACAAAGCCATTTCTCCAAATTGTCCTTCTGAGGCACAGATTTGTTATGGATTTAATTTCTGTGAATTCTTCTCTGGGACAAAAATGTGGATGTGGCAATTAGCATCAGGGAAATGGTGGCTCATACCTCTAATCCTAGCTACTCAGAAAGCTGAGATATAAGGAAAGTTCATGGGAATTTTATCTCCAATAAATCCTTATCTCCAATAAAAGTAACAGGAAGTGGAGCTGTGGCTCAAGTGGTAGAGCACTGGCACTACCAGTAGAATAAGTACAATATTTAGGTCCTGAGTTCAAGTCCCAGGATTAATATTTTAAGCAGTTGTTTAATAGGAATATAAATCAGTGAGACCAGAGGTAATGTGCAGACTTTAATAATTTGAAATAAAATGAAAACTTTAAAATGTTAAGTGAGCTGTGAAGAACTGTTCTAGCATCTCATACAATAGCTAAATCAATGGATGTTCTAGTCCTTTATAAATGGTGGAATAAAAAAATCACATAGAGCCTCTATATGTTCTCCCGTACACTAAGTTAAATCTGGATTACAAATACTACAATAGTGTACATGCTACATAAATAGGATATACTGTTTTTGAGGACACAGAGACAAGGAAAAAAGAGAGACATTATTTTTCAAATATTCCATCCATAAATGATTGAGTCTGGGATATAGAATCCATAGTCATGGAAGAATGATTAAAGATAAATGATAAATAGATAGATAGATACATACATACATACATATAACATACATAGATTAGATAGATAGAGATAGGTATAGACTATATATATATATATATATATATATATCTGTATATATGTAGGTATATTCACAGCCAATGAACTCATTGGTTTGGAAACAATCTATGAATAATAGCTGTTGATATCCAATAAAAATTTAGAGAAGAGCAATAAATTAGAAATAGGACAAATATTTCAAAAATTTTATGAATGAAATTTTATTTTACTATATAATATTTGTAAAAAATATTATTTTATGTTCCAAACAGATCACTCATACAGTAACTTGTAAATTCTTCCTTCAATTATCCTGCAGCCTAAACACTTTGGTGTGGGACAACTAAATATGTTAATACACAAGTATAATAACGTTATCTGATAGATCCAGAAAAAAAATCTAGAAATCGTTTTTGTTTTCACATAAATTAAATATTAAGCAAAACTGAGAAAAGTGAAATATAATGTTGTATATTCACATAGTATCAGTACCAAAATTCCAGTTTCTTAGGTGAGATTCCCCAGAAAATTTCACCATTACAGGGTTTTGTTTGTTTGTTTGTTTGTTTTTCAGGTAAGGGGTAGGTTTATTCAGTAGACCTGCTGGGACCAGGCCAGGTTGGCACTCCATGCAGCTGGGAAAGACTTGGGAAAGAGAGCTGGGAAAGAGAGAGAGCTGGGAAAGAGAAGAGAGCTGGGAAAGAGAAGAGAGAGCTGGGAAAGAGAGAGAAAAGATCTAGAAAAGAGGGCATCTGGGCCTGGGGTAGGCCTTAGCTAGGGTATGGGCAGAGAAAGGTGTGGCCTCATCAAATTCAGATGTGACCTCAGTGGATGCAGATGTGACCTCTTCCAGGTGTGCCAGTTGCCTAGGTAATGCAGGTACTGGGTAGAGACTTTGCTTTGAGGAGGGTGTAGTCTGCGAGTGGATCTTACATTACAGCCTTTTAATAATCATGAACTAGGGTGCAGATTCTCTCTGGCTACTTCCTGCTAACAAGGGGTGTCGACAATAGGGGTAAAAGGCTGGAATTTGGTCCCCTCCCAGAGAAGGCAGCAAGCAGCAGCTGTCCCTTGGTGGTTTGAGTCCTTAGATGAAGTCTGGAGAAGTCTCATTAGTATTGAGTGGCTGGAAAAAAAAATACTAGAGAGCAAATAAATGGCAAGAGGAAGGACTTGTGGCTGAAAAGGTTGGTAGAAATGTCCCTAACTACTTCTGACATCTGGCGACTAAGAAGAGAAGTCAGGTGACAAAGGCAAGAATATAAATTCCTGTTGTTAATAGGTAGACAGGTATAGACATTGGATGGGCAGGCTTCTTCTACTGACCTCCCGGTTCTGGTTAATCTTGAAAAGGCAGGCACAAAGTAGCTGATGTGATATCATCTCCTTGTTCCAGGGTCCCTTGTTCCCCAGACTGGTTGAGTCTAGGTGATCGTTGCTGGGATGGCTTGTCCCAGTTGGTATTCAAGGAGGTTTGAACTCAAGACCTGGGCATTATCCCCGAGCACTTCTGCTCAAGGCTAGTGCTCTACCCTGTTGTTTTACAGTACCACTTCCAGTGTTTGGCTGGTTAGAGATAAGAGTCTTGAGCCATGCTTCCAGCCTGGCTCTTTGCAGGTTAGTTGGGAGATGGAGTCTTAGGGACTGTTCAGAAGGGCTGGCTTTGAACTTCAATCTTTGCCACAAAAGCCCTTTATTATTTCCAATTAAAGCAACAAGGAGATCAAGTAGAATAAGTAGAGTTTACCTGGTTCTTTTTTTGGGGGAGGGAGGGAGGTCTGGTCATGGGGCCTGAACTCTGGGCCTGGGCACTGTCCCTCAGCTCTTCAGCTCAAGGCTAGAACTCTACCACTTGAGCCACAGTGCCACTTCCGGCTTTTTTTCTTTTTGCTTATGTGGTGCTGAGGAATCAAACCCACCGGCCTCATGCATGCAATGCAAGCGCTCTACCACTGAGCCACCTTCCCAGCCCCTACCTGGTTCTTATCAAGAATTGCCAACAAATATTCTGAAATGACAAAACTCATTGGATGTGAGAATCTTAGCACAGATATGACCAATATTTTAGAGTCACGTAGTCACTACCAGAATACACAACACAAAACAAAAAAGGCAAAACTCAAAGCCTAAAATTTTGACAACAATGTTTAGACATCGTTGCTAACAAAGCACATCAGATGGTTGGGCCTCAGTTACCAAGGACTGTGAAAAGAGCAACTTGTTAGCAAGACATCTAAGAATAGATGGAGTAATAAGCTTGGTGGAAGGTTAAGGGTCAGATGGGGCCAAACCCTTAACCCACCATGTGGCCAATATGGCGAACTCAAGATGGCGAATTTCTGAAAAAGTGCAAAGAAACCCTGAACAAATAGATCAAGTACATTGGTTAGCCTTTGAGAGGGAACCTAGACGGGGGTCCCTGGGACCCAGCCTGCGTGGCACTCTTCAGAGCACAAGCCCAAAAGTTGTGGAAAAAAAGAAGAGAAAGTTGAACATGATTAGCAGAGAGAGCAAAGAGAGCCTAAAAGTAAACAGACTTCTGCCCATGTACCATTCCAGTGGCAAAAACTGTCTACATCTGAAAATGGCATAAAAATGAGGCGCTCTGGCTTTCCAGGGAGCTCAAGAGGCATTTCAAAGGGGTTTCACCACTAGAGTGTGACTTGCAGCACTCCATTAAATGTGTAGGAGAGTCAGTCTGGTAAGTGAAGGAGAGCTAACCAGGCAGAAGTGGCATCCTCACTTCCCCCAGAGCCCTCTACAGAGAAATGGCCAAGCCCCCAAAACCAAGAGTTCTCGGCTTCAGATGTGACCGGCCTTTCAGCTAAAGTCCATAGAAGTTCTCTGGTGTGGCCTCACGTCTGGACAGAGACTGAGCAACAGAGAACCATAGAGAGTAGTTTCACTCACCAGAGTAGAGTAGTGGTGTGGACGTGGATGTGAAGGCCAACAATGGTATCAATGTACTATGTCTGCACCAGACAGATGGGTTTGCAAAAGGCCATCAGAACTGTGGGCATTACAGGGGTTTGAATGTAAAAGAAGCAAGGCTGGTCAGAAAGAAAGCAGGGAGGTATCCAGGAAGATATTCATCATTAACCTTTGCAGGAGTCTTGGATCTGGAGACTTCAATGATATTTCAAAGCCATCCATTCTTCAGGTACCATGTTCAGGTAGGCAGCATGCATTTGACTAGGTGACTTCTTTGAGCACAACTTAAAACAACTGGAGTGAGGAACTAAGGAAAGGCTTCCTTTCCTTAGGAATTGGGGTGAATGTTACCTCTCTTATTTTTCCCTTAAATTACATATTTGTGGATAGCTTTGATATTGGGGAGATGCTAAGTGAGTTGTGATCTTTCTTGATTTACTTAAGAAAGTAATTCAAAAAACTTGGGTGTAATTTGGGAATATAATACCAATCCAGTACAAAGGTAAGATGACTAGATCTAGTAAACAAATTCTAGGTGTTGGAGGAAGACTAAATCGCAGTGCTATAGGAAATTTCTGTTGCATAAAGCAGTTAAGACAGTTGTGACAGATTAACTAACACACATCAAGACAACTTGCCCATAGTGACATTGGTTCCCTTCTTGTGGCCCCAATCTACGTTCACCATTGTGTTTTTTGGGGGCATTATTCATGATTTGTTTCCATCATCTACTGTAAGCCTCCCTAAGTTCACATTTGAAATATGTTTTTATATTATTTTAGTTATTAATAGAATGTGTTTTTAATTATCTTTAAGTCATTTTATAATTATCTCTGCTTTCCATTTCTTCATGTCAAGTTCTTCAGTGCTTAACACTGAGAAAAACCACAATTTCCACTTTAATCCTAAGCCTTCCTTCTCCTGAAATTCTTTCCTACGCTTTTTTGGTCATTTAATGCATGCTCTTTCTTTCCCCTCTCACTTCATATGCTATCTTTCCCACTATAGTTTTTTTTTTCTTCATTTTGGTTTTATTATAAATGAATAAATAATATGCATATGTATATGTATAAAGTATATATGATACATACTATTTACATATGATATGTAAAAAATGTACAGCACATATTTTATTAAGTTATTTATTCCTATACTTCAAATTTTGCCTTTTGTCCATTTACCGTGATAAAATATGAGACATTAATAAATGTAACTGTATTTGCCTGTATTTTATTCATCTTAAATACAATATAGGGCTGGGTATAGCTCAATGACAAAGGGCATGCCTAGCAAGTGCAATGCTCCAAGTTTGATACCCAGTAACAAAAATATATTTTAAAATATTTTAAATACAGCACAATATTTCATTTGATTAAAACATTTTATTTAACAATATCTTTGATGGTGTCATTTGGGGTAGTCCTATTTGTTCATTATTACAATGCAGTTACATTATATATTTTTGGACATTATTAACACAAATTTCTTAAGGATTCCTGATAATGCTATGTGTTCCACAAAAAGAAAGAATATTTCTTTAAATTCCTTGTGACATGTCAGAAATCTGATAGTATTCTTCAATATCTTCCTGAAAGGTTGAATGGCGAATAGCAACCTTAGATTCAGATTTAGGAGCCTCTGTTCTACCTGGGAGAAGAAACAGACAGTGATCCTTGATATGTGTTTTTTTTTTTTCCTTTTAGTGTCATATGCTAATTACTCATCTCATAATATGGGTCCTATCAATTAAGAATATGTTGCAATCTTCTTCATTATGTAAGAATTATTCTATATAATTTCATTAACTGATGAGTGTTAGTTTACTGGTATATTCAAAATTCTGAACTTGTTTTAAAATAATGTCATCTGCAACTACGCTAAGGTACCTTTATAATAATCTCCCTTCTAGAGGCTTCTTTTTGAAAGCCCATGATTTATTACCTTAACAATTTGTTCCTGATGAAAAAGCATCTCTTCATTCAACCGTGTCACCTTGGAAACATTTCCTACAGGCACTTAAGTAGATCAGTGATGTAACCACCTCTTATTTTGACCATTGAACAACTCCTTCTTTGTCTTCCTGCTTTAAAGACTGCCCTCTTCTAATCAATGGCCAATCTACAGCTGCTAAAATGATCTTTGCTCTCAATGCTTTGACTGTGGGTTTTTTCCTTTTATGTTCCTATTGCTTCATAATCTAGACATCAGACTGGAGACTCCCAATGTCTTGCCCAAAGCTTTTCATCAAGGAGCTGTCCATTTATATTCCCTTCCCTTGTCTATCTTTACCTTACTGATATTACCCAGTAATCTCACTCACCTCATTCCTTTCTTCCATGCCGTTTGCATTTTTCCTATTCAGTGCATTCTGTTTCTCTAGGCTTTAAGTTTCTCTGTGTCATTTTTTTTAAATAAAATTCTCTATCATTACACAATTTTTGAGACACATGCAGATAATAATAAAAGAAAGTAGAAAAGAATCGTATGCCAGTTATACTTGACAGTTTATCTATTTTTTCTGCATTTCATTTTTTGTTTATTTTTTATTTATTTATTTGTCAGTCATGGGGCTTGAACTCTGGGCCTGAGCACTACCCCTCAGTGCTTCAGCTCAAGGCAGCACTCTACCACTTGAACTACAGCACCACTTCCAGTTTCCTGGTGGTTTATTGGAGATAAGAGTGTCATGGACCTTCCTGCCTGGGCTGGCTGTGAACCGCAATCCTCAGATCTCAGCCTCCTGAGTAGCTAGGATTACAGACATGAGCCGCTGGTGCCCAGCATTTTTCTGCATTTTATTAAAATAGAAATTATGTATTTTTTGATATTTTATTCATGATGAATACTTTCTAAATACTAAAGTCTTGACATGTAATATGCTTATCTTTACCTGAAAAACAGTTCATGGAATCTCATTATAAAGTATTATGCTTTATTAAATACAAACAATAAAAAACTGAATTAGTAATATGAGTGAAAATACAAAGATAAAACAATTAAGTTAACAGTGATTGATGACGCTATGGAGAGATGAGAACGTGAAATTCCTTAAACAGTAATAGATCATGAATGAGAATCCTCTGTATATAAACAAATAGGTAAATAATTTTGTATACTGGAGCTTAATAAGGAGAGGACAAAAGGAATGATTAACCTATACATAAATGGGGGGGGTGGGGGGAGGATAGGAAGGGATGGGAATGGGAAACAAAGGAGGAGGCTACAATGCTTGATAAGAAATGTACTCATTATCTTGCCCATGTAATTGTAACCCCTCTGTACAGTATTTTCACAATAAAAAATAAATAAAAAATATACATAGAATGAAGGCAGATGTTTTATGTAAAAATGAAGTTTTTGACATAAACAATTTCGTGTTGATTTATAAACAGCATTTACAACAGCATTGTAAAAAATCATCAACAATCACTTTTCCTATAGGGAAAGTCTAATTAGTTTCTAAATTCTGAGGAATTAGTAGATATCAACATATTATTAATGGCATTATTTTAAAAAAGTAAACTAATGTAACATCACTTTAAAAAAGAAATATTTTTAGTTCCTCCCTGAGAAACTACAAGGACACTAAAAATTTAATAATCACTTTGCACTTATATACTCATGTGTATTTTGCATCTTCTTTGTCACTTAGATCCATGTTTCTTAGATCCAATTAATTACATTATTAACATCATTAAAACCTCTATAGTAATAATTCTTCATGGCAAGATTCTCTCCAAGATTTGGTTTTGTTCACTTATCCATGAGTCAGAAATGTCCACTTTTGTGTCTTTCAACAGAATGCTAGGATTTCTTTGTCTTCTCTGTCCATCAGTAAGAAGATCGCATGCATATTTCCAAGTGAAAATGCATATATAGCTGCTAAACTATGTGCAGTATCTGGCTGACATACAAGTTCTATAGACATTATACATTATTCTCTATAGATACTAGATTATTCTCACTATTTATGGCCTGCTGATGAGAAGCCAGACATTGCATTAATAAGAAAAATGTCCAATAATTTCTGGAATATTATCCAAATATAATCCAAACAGATTATCCAATCTATTTTACTTTAATATCTTGGAATAGCCTTCCTGGTGCCCCAAGTAGCTATCAATTCTTTTTCCAATCCATTGTCCAGTGTGTCTACTAAATACCTGTATGATAGACATGCAAATTCCTGTACATGAAATAAAAATTTGAGATTTAAATTGAAATTTAAAATGTTTTCTGTTAATAATGATGTAGCAAAATTCTAATGTTGGTAATTCCAGGTCGGTGGGAGTTAGTGATGCAAAGAACACAGAAGGAGGCCATCCTTGTCAAAAAGTTAGTGAGACCTTATTTCAAAGAACTAGTTTGATAAAGCAAGCCTTGAATCCCAGATGGGTAAGGGGTAGATATAGAAGTATCTAGGTCCAAAACCAGTCCATCGCTAATGTGCAAGAAAGCCTCTAAAATTAAACTGAAGCATGAAAAGATCTAGATGTATGGCTCAAGTTGTAAAATGCCTGCCTAGGAAAACAGAGGCCCTGAGTTAAATCTCGAGTACCTCTTGCATATGTGTATGTGTGTGTGTTTATATGTATGAATCTGTATGTCCCTTTTGTCCTTTTTCATGCCCTTATTTAAGGCCAGAAAGTGCATTCCCACACCTCTAGTCCTGAACACTTTTGCATCTGCTTAGCTAATTTACAACACTGCAAGGGGAGACCTGTGGCATTCTCCACTCTCATACTGAACAATGTAATGATGCAGTCCTTCCACTTCCTGGGCTGTGATAGATGCCATTTACAGTGAGTCCCTTGATGGATGTAATTTACAAGGTGTCCCTTTTTGACTCTGCTAACCCTGTTCTCATATGGAATATGACAAGCCCTCTTATTTTTATGAATTAGAAAACAATAATTCTAGCAAAGCTCTGTGAGCTCTGGAAGTGAGCACTTTATCAATCTAAATTAGACCACAAGCATTTTGTTCAGTGAAGCATGGGCTACAGTTCACTGGTTCAGTTACATTAAATAATTATCATGTTAGAATAACAGCACTTCCTGAACTTCTAAAACGCATTGGTCAATCCATGAATCAATCCATAGCCTGCTTCAGAGAAGTGGAATAAAAATTAATGTTCCTATGGATGCATTAACAGGATGTGAATTTACTATGCTAAGTTGGAATGACCTGAAAAGTTCATCAAGAAATATTCTGTATTACTATATTAATATTGTCATTTTGGCCTCAAATTTGGAGTTTGTACATTTATGGTATGGGCTTTAAAATACCATGGTGACTTTAGACAGAAATATTTAAGAGAAATGTTCCTTGCCACATGGAAAGGAACTTTTTTTTTTAATATGGAAAGCTGTCCATATGTTGGTGGCATTTTGATTATTTCACAGAACATTTTTTTCAATAAGGCCATGCATCAATTTTTTTTCAGTTCTCTCTCTCTAGATACATGATCTATAATAAGCTGAATAAAGGACTTTTATCTCTCCCAAGAGTTTTGTAAATAATCAGAAAGGATTGTCCAGGTTGGGCCAAGTGTCACAAATAAAGAAATCTGAATATAAAGTTTTTTTTTCAATCCAAATGCACTGAACCTGTATAAGCTGGTATAGCCTGCATTACTTTGTGTATGTGTGTTTATATGCATGCACGTATATATGTATGTTCATGGGTGTAAAACAATGGTGAAATAATCTTCTTCTGCAATTATTGGAGGTAAATGGAACTGTTACTAGAAGAGAATGAAATTAAGGCTAGCATAATAATTCCCAATCAAAAGCATTTCTGAAACAAAACATGTTAGATGAAATTTTAAATTGTACAAGGTAATATACCCATATATACCCATACAGAAAAAGTAAATATAACCGGTGTTAACACTTTCCTTTGAAGCTCTTTCTAGTAAATTTTAGTTTTGAAATTTTTACATTTAAATACTGAATATTTCTTGAAGTTACTTAAATAAGGATTTAGGTGCACAGGTAACAAAAAATGTGTATTTATCTAAGTAAAATTTATAGAATACCTAAACTATAATATTTGTATTCCATAAATATAGGAGCATTTGTATATTTAAATATATTTTTCTTTCTTTGTGGTGATCAGTAACAAACATATAGTTGATTACAGAATTCCAAAATGCATTTTTGAAGTCTTCAATGAACTTTATGAAGTTTGTAGTTCTTTCCTTCCTTCTTTCCTTTCTTCCTTCTTTTTTTCCTCCCTTCCCTCCCTCATTCCCTCCCTCTCTATCTCTCTTTCTTCTTCAAGAAATTGACATACATACAGGCTTTAACAACGAGTTTCAAAATAGAAAATAAACTTGGAAATGCAATTTGCTAGTGATCAGCAGGATATCCCTTACATTTTACTTCAGGCTTAATCTAGTTCAATGCCAATTTCCTCCTTCAAATTTACTGAGAACAAAATTTTTAATGTTTACCAAATCATATCTGCTTGTAATTGTGCTTATTTCCAATTTTATGAAGTCCTTCACCATAAATTCTCACCCATTTTCCTTGTTCTTTTCTAACAAAATTCTTCTTACTTGATGATTCCTTATGGTGAATATATCATAAGAAGTAAATATATGGCTGTTTTTCCTATTTAAATATCCATTTGTGTAGTAGTTGTAATCCATAGAGAGATTTAGAAAAATTCTTTGAAAAATATCAACTTTGTCATCCTCTTATAAAATCAGAAAATCTGTTAGAATGTATCTTAGTTAGCAAGGCCTGGGTATCTCAGACTTTGAATGAGATTTCTTATTTGGAGGAGCCTGAAGTATAAACAATGCCTGCTGCTTGAATCTCTCTATCACTAGGACCAAGTCTGTACCTGGGTGATGTAATCCTGTTAGGAAAGAAAAGGGAGGAAAAGCATTTTCATGAATAGCTGTTTTCTCTGCATAGGAAATGGACACTAAATGTCACATTTAGTCCATTTAATCTTACCACATAACACCTATATCACCAAATCCGTATTTTCACATGAGAGAAATGACATGTGTTTTCAGCATCGTTTTTAATTTCACAAGGTACATAATCATTGTGAGAATGCCTCTCACTTGTTTTTCTTTCTTTCAGCAATTTATTTATGTCTAAAATGTAATCGCCACATATAGTGTATCAGCTAATATCCAGCAGTAACCAACTTATTTATGAATAAATTTGAGTCTGCCATATAACATGTTCCGTAAGACCTGCTTTTCCATGTCATTCCTCCATCTTAATATTTAATGATGTATCCAAAGGCATGTAAATCACTATATAAAATAAATACTTGTATATTTGAGTTGATAGCCACCCTATTTTCCATAAACATGCAATTAACCTAGATGTTCAACAATTTACATATTGAACATAATACAATGTGCATAATCAATTTAGTCATAAAGAATAAAATTATCATATCACTTTCAAGAAAATGGATGAAAATTGTATAAAACAAAATAAGCCAAGTTCAGAAAGAAAACATAACATTCTCACTCACAGCTGGAAATAGACCTAATGCTAAACAGTAATGGTAAGATATGATTTTGTAAGAGTAATCCTTTGTGGAAAACCAGCATTACATATATGAAAATTACATAATGAATCCCACTACAAATGCAGCGAAAGATACAAAAGTTAAGAAAGAGTAATATAGGGTAGGTGAATTTGGTTAAAATACATTATATACAAGTTCAAAAAGGAAAATTGCATTTTCATGGTATGTAGCAAATTGATATATGTCCAAGAATGTGTTAACTTGGAATCAGATCAGATGATGATGTGATAGAGTAATTTAATTTAAATAATCATGAAAACATTCACTTCTTTTTAAATATATATTTTATTGTAAAGATACCATACAGAGGGGTTACAGTTACATGAGTAAGGTAATGAGTAGATTGCCTATTGAGCATTGTTATCCCTTCCTTTATTTTTTCCCCTACCATCCCTTCCCTGACCACCTCTCCAACTCCTTCCCCCTACCCCTAAAGTTGTACAGTTTGTTTTCAACATAGTGTCTTGTACATCTCATTGTTACAATGGCTCAACCTGTATCCTTATTTCAGCATTATGTTATTTCCCTTCCCCTCTCCAAAGTAGAGAAATGTATATAGAAGGTGCAGGGCACTGGAATCAAATACAGTGACAACAGGGGTTATACCATGGGGGCAGAAGATACAAAAGAAACAAAAAAATCACAATAGTACATTATAAATACATTAAAAACAACAGAAAATATTAACTCCTATAGAGTCCACATTTTCTGCTTAAAGGGAAAAATGATATCCCTAGGCTATCTTTTTCCTGTACCTATACCTAGAGTTATGATGCATGAGCTTTTTTGTTTTGCTTTTGTTTTGTTTAGTGATCATTTTGATTTTGAAGTTATTTTTATACTCATGAATGAAGCTTGCATCCCATTTCCTTTTTTATTCTTTTGTACTCTGCAATTCTAGCCTACTCTTATTTTGTGCACTCATTTACTATCTCCAAAAAATTGAAATAGTTCACTTTAACTGAAAATGAATCGAAATGAATCTAAGAACAAATATGGTAGCTATTTATAAGCAAAATGATATATAGTCTCCTGGTATAGATAGAAAAACATATTAATATGATTTTCATAGGCCTATTAGTATTTTCAAATTTAGCATGGAAAGCCTAAAGACATTTTATGCAGCATTATTCATGGTGGAATAATTTTCATCTCAAGAAAGATGCAATTAAAAACAGAAAAGCAATTATTTTCAACAAATTTAGGGGGAAGAGTCTATGAAAATTATTTATATAATAGCGTAAAGTTTATATACAAAGCAGCATTCACAACAGTGCACTTTAATATAAAGATATTCAAGAAGTGTATTTTGTACTTTCAAAAACAATTTCATGGTATATTTTATTTGACTGTATTCTAGGACCTTGAATTGTAAAAAAAATCCCATGAAGTACTATTATTAGTCGTGCAACTAGATAAATACTGGTTTTGATTTTGTTTTATTTATTTATGTTCTTGAGAAAAACTACAGAATTGGATTTTCAAATTTATCCTTTTGTGTATGGTTGTGAATATAGACTTCAGAGTCTTAACAACAATAGTCTAATTATTTACTACTGCTCTACCTGCCTAATCAAAACCCTAATTGATGTTTGGAATTTTATCTTTAATGTACTGAATGATTATGAAGTCTCTGACTTAATAGATGAACATTACTTATGGTAAAATTACATTGAATAATATTAGTAAATATTTTTAGGATTGGGAGGGCTCAGTGGACAATAAGGAGGTAATATTATTGTGTAATTGATACACGTTTATCAGACAACAGGGCTACAGACTTTTGTAACTTTATTCTTAATACAGAAAAGAAGTTTTTAATTTTGTCTAATATTAAATCTACAAAATGCATACACATATGTGATTTTATACAACAAATACATGTATGTACAAATGTGTATAAACAGATATAACCAATGTAATAAAATCCTTTACTATCACACATTAATGATTCTGTGAACTCACATAAAAACAAGAGACACGAAACTCAGAATTATAAATTATTGAAAAGTTTAATGTGCCTTATTCAGTGGCGATGAGAATCAGCACAAAACAGGAAGGTTATTCAGTACTGAACATAAGCCAAGAACTCAAATTGAAAACATATTCACTATACCGGTGATGCCTTAAAAAAGTGTATTTGTATTTCTTTGAAATCATTTTAAATTATTTTAAGGCTCCTTTCCACAGAATAGTATGATAATATTAGTAATGTTATTAGTGTCACTACTAATATGGGAATTAATACATGAGCACCTGCATCTTAAGGACGTGGTTAAAATATATACATAGTAGTAAATGTAATGTTATGAAAAAAAATTGTGACTTTATGAACTCAGGAAATAGATGCCATTAGAAATAACTTAATCATGTCCATTCAGAATTTAACAAACTGCTTTGATATTGTCTATGGTAATTTTTGCCCAAATCACTACATTTTTTCATGTTTCAAAATCATTCCTAAACAATTAGATCAGCGTTTTACTAGGTGCATGTGTGTTTTACAAGATTACTTTGAGAATGATCTTCTATTATTTCAGTTACCCACAATCTGATATAATAAACTTACTGGCATGCAAAGCAAAGTGTGTTCTCACGTATGAGGAAACTATGCTTCAAGACACAGTTGCTCTTTAGATAAATTCATTCATGTCTACATGTTATTAGGTGCTAAATTACCTTTAACATAATTCAGTAATCTAGAAAGTAGAAGATTTTTATTAAAGGATTTCTAGGCAGAAGAAGAAATACACTTTTAGTACAAGCAACCATTTCTAACATGAATTCACTGATCTAGAAAATTACTTTAATGCACATATCAATATCCAAGCCAGTTGCTAATATTTTAGCAATTAAAAACTGTGGAATTCTTGCTTGTGTATATAGAAATATACACAAATTTTCAAAGTAAAAATCATAATTATTTCTTCATTATTGCTATAAGGATAAAATTAAGTCACTACTGCTGAATAAGCTGAAAATAAGGAAAACAAACCATTGCACCTTTCACATGCCTTTCTCTTTATGGGAAAAGAGTCAGAAGAAAAAATTAACATTGGACTTATTCTGTAAAACAGAATTTTTTTTTAGCCACAGATTTTAAAGTCTAAAAATCAAGACATCCATATCTGAAGAAGATTATAATAGAGATGGAGAGACAGACAGAAACAGACACGCACAGACACAGAGGATTTTTAGTTAAGTAATTAATTAAGTCAGTCATGGGGCTTGAACTCTAGGCCTGGGCACTGTCCCTCAGCTCTACCAGTTCTCTAAAGGAGAACGCTCCACCACTTGAGCCACAGCACCTCTTCCAGTTTTCTGAGTGGTTTATTGGATATAAGAGTTTCACAGAGTTTATTTCCTGGGCTCATTTGAACTATAATCCTCAGATCTCAGCCTCCTGAGTAGCTAGGATTACAGGTATGAGCCACTAGTGCCCAGCTACTTAATTCATTTTTAATATCCAAAACTTTTGTAGAAAAATTTTAAAATCCCAAATGTATATCTATTATCATAGCTTTCATCTGTCTATCTGTCTCTGTCAGTCTCCCTCTAACATCTATCATCCATCACCATCATCCATCTTTCTACCTGAAGATTTCTAAATTGAAGAAAACTGGTTCCTGTGTGCCTTCAGCTTTATAGGATACAAAGAACTGAATATATCTGTGAGAAGCCATGAGAAGTCTGCTCAAATATGATTTGATTTGATTTTTGAAACACCATTTAATTTATCCCTGTTTATTTGTTCCCTTAGTATAAATCAGGTTATTATTATTTATTTGTGTTTCTTTAAAACTTTTCCAAATTCACTGCTTATTATATTTCTAAAATATACATAAATATGTACATACGTATTTCTCTTACTTTCACCTCTTTGCAAATTTCTAAGTTTATATTTCAGCTTATTACTTTCACAAATTCTTTATGAATTTCTTCTGATATTTTAAATATCTCCAGTTGTAAGGCACAAAGTTGCTATGTTTTAAACTCCTGTTGTTGTTGTTTTTTTTGGGGGGGCCCGGTTGTGGGGCCTGAACTCTGGGCCTGGATGCTGTCCCTCAGCTCTTCAGCTCAAGGTTAGCACTCTACCACTTGAGCCACAGTGCCACTTCCGGCTTTTTTTCTTTTTGCTTATGTGGTGCTGAGGAATCGAACCCAGGGCCTTAAGCATGCAAGGCAAGCGCTCTACCACTGAGCCACCTTCCCAGCCCCTAAACTTCTGTTTTTAGTGTTTATTTTATTTCTCACAACTTCCCAAACCCCTCTACTACTCTTCTTAACTGTATCTATCCAATTCTAATAAAATCCCATTTGTCGTTTTCCCACGTTACATTATTTTGTAAACCCAATTTTTAGCAACATCTTTCTCTCAAATTGTCTTATAGATGAAATAAATTATAAATTTTTTCCAAGTGCTTCAGGGCAGTGAAGAAATAGAAGCGAAACCTGTACCATCAGAAAAGAATGCCAAAATTTCAAAGTCTCATTCAGAGATGTTAAACCTGACCATACTGTAATATGTATAGGTATGGTGATATTCCTATGTAGATGTTATGGTCTCTATCACTTCAGTCAATGAACAGCAGGAAAATCTTTGATTTTTGTTTGGGATTAAATAAAGATGATTTAGCATATCCATATATACTAGATGTTATTTAGTTTCTGCCCCACATGATTGTAACACATAAGAAACATGTGTAGCATGAGGAAATGACAAAAGTAAAATAAAGATGAAAAGTGGTTCGTTAGTGTTTAACCTGTTTTCACTGTATTTGATGTTTGTATAATTTGGGGAAGGGAAGGGAAAAAACAAATTGTTTAAATAGGGATACAAGTAGACCAATTGCAACAACGAGATGTACAAGATGTTATGTCGAAAAAACGAACTTTACAACTTTGGTTGGAGGGAGGGGAAGGGATGGTAAGGGGAAACAAAGGAGGCAACAATACTTGATGAGAAATGTTCTCATTACCTTGTCATTGTAACCACTCCCTACAGTATTTTCACAATAAATAAAATCAAAAAAGGTCTGTCTTCAGAAATAGTATACAATTTGTAATGAAAGTAATTCATATTGTATTATCTGAATGTACCAAATACTTTTATGTCTCAGCAATCACTCATCTTCTCAGTTTGACTCCTCCTTCTCACATTGTGTCATACTCTCTCCTGAGACCTCTTTGCTTCCCTTTTACTGATCCATTGAGCTATTTACTTTTCTGTGCAGCCAGAAACTCCTGCATAGATTCTGACACATTCTACATAGATTTTATGCTACTAACGTAACATATTAAGACCTGTGAAACATCAGCATGAGACAAAGAAACCCATCTAATAAATACATGTAAAACGTGCTTTCTTTGAAACAAGGTATTGTGTTGGTTATTCTCGATCTTGACCTTGATTGAGTAAAGAAGTATGTAGGACATTAGTGGGTATAACCTGTGAAGTGTTTTTAGACATAACTATGGAAAAAGACCTGCTCTAAATGTGGAGAGTAGCATCCCAGAGTCTGGGACAGCCTTGAATACAAAGAAGAAAAGCAGAAAAGCCAAAGTTCAGGCATTTCCCCTCTCTCCTTAGTTCTCAGTTGTTATTTTATGAACTTTTCTGCCCACTATTGGACTGCAACATCTGAAATCATAAACTAAATTAAATTTAGTCCTCTTTAACATATTTATGACAAACATATTGCCACAGTGACTCACAGTCTTACTAGTAGGAAGTTAGGACAGAATTGGATTTAATCAGTGCTAAATCTTACTAAGTTTGCTTTAAAATACTTTTTTAAACATCCTTTGTTTTATGCATGTTTCTCTAAATTTTGTGGTCATGAGCCTCTATGAGTCAGTTTTGGTCAAGGGAAAACCTGTCTTCTGAGTTAATTGGTGAAATTTTGTCCTCAGTGAAAGAATTATTTCAGCCAATAGTCAGCTAAATACATAATTTTATATAGTTTCCAATTTGTGAAACTATTGTTAGAAATAATCATAGCTTCCCAACTTCTCTGCAGTGTCAACCTGGACACAATTTTAACAATCTGTATATTGTACATTACATTTCTGTATAGCAGTTCTTTGATATATAATATTTATACATATATTTTGATAATATATAACAATCAAGCATTAGCTATGCATAATTAGAATTTTAGGCAATGAGAACATCAGTTGATTTATTTATATTTTCTGTTACAATCACTTATATCTTTACTTTAAGAATGAAAGGAAGGTTAAAAATGAACCATTAAAATTTTAAAGAGTTGAGTAACTACTGTCGTTTAATAGAGTGTTATTAACCACAGCACTTAAATGAGTAAAAATTTCACAGTAAAAATTACATTAATTAAAAACTAAATATCCTCAAAATTCTCCTAATAATAAAGTAATTTAATTAAAATCCAAGACAAGAGATGAGGTATAACCATGTGTACACTCATCACATAACATTTCTATTTTGTATGTGTGTGTATGTATGTGTGTAAAAGCTGATATCAGAAAAATAAAGGTTTGGCCATTACACTTACATATTTACCTGGAAGGAACTGTACAATATAGGCCCTTAATTATGCTGCCATTCTAAAAACAGAGATTCTGTGTTAACGTGCTGTTCCTGAAGTGGGAAAACCCTGGACTTGCAATTTCCAATACTTTTCTCAGTCTTGGTGGATCATAGAAAACATTTGAGAAATAATAGTCTGTTGAAGAAAGTCAACTGAGCTACAATGAACAACTACTAATTAATAACAAATATGCTAAAACAAGGCAACAGACATATATTTCAAGTGTTATACATTATGTTTTACAAATTCCTTCATTGACAATCTTTTTAACTGATTATACTTCATATTTTGATCATGTTTTATTCACTTTTAAGGACATTGTAATCTTCTTTCACACTTTTAATTTTTGGAATCCCTACAGCCTGTTTTGGATAGTTTCCATAGATATTTTACTCCTATTTTGTAACCTTTATTTTCCTGAAACATGTGAGCTATTAAAAATGTTTCTGTTTTCTTTGGTTGGGGTCTCTGAGCATCATATGTGTTCAGCATGTTCAATCTCCAGTTTTTCATCTATTTCTTGGCTTTGTGGAAAGAGTATAAACATAAAGGAAGAATACAAGATTCATTAAGGAGAGTGCTTCTCCTTGAGCTTTAGACTTGGAATCTATAAACTTCAGAAAATAGGTCACCATTTATTTTCCCTATTGAGAGTCTGCTAAACTATAGAAGCAGAGACTTTTAAAACAGATCACAGGTAGCTGTACTTGTTCTAAGTTTAAATTAATCTCAGCCTTAACTGTACTGCATGAGATTGGGGACTACAGAAAAGGTTGATGCTTAAAGCACTGGGTTGGATATTTTTCATTTGCCATGAGGCTTGAATTCAGGGCCTAGGTGCTGTCCTTGATTTTTGCTCAAGGCTAGCATTACACCATTTTGAGCCAAAGCACCACACTTCAGATTTTTGTTTTTGTTTTGTTTTTTATGTGAAAATAACCTTACAGAGGGGTTTACAATTACATGGGCAAGGTCATGAGTACATTTCTAATCAAGCATTGTTGCCACCTCCTTTGTTTCTCCTACCATCCTTTCCCAGGTCTCCCCCACCCTTCAGCGCCAAAGTTGTAAAGTTCATTTTTCGACATAACATCTTGTACATGTCATTGTTGCAATGGGTCCACCTGTATCCTGATTTAAACAATTTGTTTTTTCCCTTTCCCTCCACAAATTGTACCAAGATCAAATACAGTGAAAACGGCTTATACCGTGGGGGAGGGACACACAAAGCAACAAAGAAATCATCTTATAAATATATTAGAAACATTAGCAAGAAAGAAAAACAATTTGAGTCCTTATCTTGGGGTTCATTTCACCTAACATCAACTTGTCTGACAGTTTTTGCTTGTCTCAGACATACTAGTTATTGCAAATAAGGGAAACCATGGGACCTATGTTTCTTTGGGCCTGGCTTACTTCACTTCATATAATTTTTTCCAAGTCTTTCCATTTCCTAACAAATGGGGCAATGATATTCTTTCTGATGGAGGCATAGAATTCCATTGTGTATATATGTGGTATATATACCACATTTTCTTGATCCATTCATCTACTGAGGGGCATCTGGGTTGGTTCCATATCTTAGCTATGCAGATTGGGAGAAGATCTTCACTAGCCATACAATGGACAAAAGTCTCATATCTAAAATATACCTGGAACTCAAAAAATTAAATCCCCCAACAACAAGTCCTCAAAGAAACAACTGCCTAATAAATAAGTGGGCTAAAGACTTAAAGAGAAACTTCTCTGAAGAGGAAAGAAGGATGACCAATAAACACATGAAGAAATGCTCAACCTCCCTAGTTATAAAAGAAATGCAAATCAAAACATTGAGAAACCACCTCACCCCAGTTAGAATAGCTATAAGCAACTCTAAAAACAGATGCTGGAGGGGATGTGGACAGAAGGGAACCTTACTGCATTGTTGGTGGGAGTGTAAACTTGTTCAACCACTTTGGAAAGTAGTATGGAGGTTCCTCAAAAGACTCCACATAGAGCTCCCCTATGATCCAGCAATCCCACTTTTGGGCATTTACACAAATAGTCACAAGACCATACAAAGCTACCAGCACAACTATGTTTATTACAGCATTATTTACCACACTTCAGCTTTTGTTGGTTAATTAGGGAGTCTCTCAGATTTTCTTGTCCCTGAGCTGGCTCTGAATGGAGATCCTCAGATCTCAGTCTCCTGAATAGGTAGGATTACAAGTGTGAGCCACTAGAGCCCAGCTCTACTGTCCTTTCCATTATGTACTTTTATTGTCTGACATGAGTCAACTAGGCAGACCGTGAGTGTAGTTGGGCTTACATTTGATCATTTTATTTTACATATTACAGAATTAAAACCTTTTTTTAAAAAAAACATGAAAACCTTTTATAGTCTTTGTAAATGATAATATAGAAAAGGCAAGATCATCTTTGTTGAGGGACTTTCCTCATTTTGCAAACTAGGAAAGATGTCTGTAGTTGTTATCCTGAGATGTAAAACCTCTATCATCTTGATTCCTGGTTTAGCCAAAGACTGTTTCCATAGCTTACAAAGAATACTTTGGTGGAAATTTAATCACTGTAATACCTCTGTCTTATATATATAGATGCCAGATTTCAGGACTGGAATTTCTGTGCTTAATCAGAAAATCAAAATAATATCCATGCAATCCTTGAACATGGTGCAGATTAAGTTTCTAACAACTAGAATACATGCAAGGAAAACTGTTAAATGTTTGGCATTAGAAATCCATGAGTGAGTGTGTTTTCTAAATATACCGATCGTAAGTGTTTTGTACAAGATACATTTAAAAAACAGTGTCAACATATTTTAGCCACTTATTCTTTGCTATTTTGCTCAAAATGACATGCCCTTTCCAAAGTATTTGTGAAAACAAATGAAAACCAGACTTCTGCCCAGAAGCCACTTGATGCAGCCTTTGGAGTTGATTGAGTGTATTACAAAACATTGTTAACACTGACCTTATTGAAACAACACCTATCAATTATTACACTATATATGTGTGCTGATGCACTGTACTATATATTCTTATATGAGTTTCAGTATATTTCACTTAGCGTCAAGTGTTCAACAGTAGTGTTAGAATAAGTAAACACTAGTATTAATTTTTTATCTATTTTTTTATTTCCTAACCTTTCTGTCCGCTGCCAATAGAAAATACATCATATTTCTCTAATAAATCAGTGACATTTGTAGTTTCAGAGTCTAGGAAATGCACTACCTTTTTGAATATTTTTTCTCTCTTCAGTTTGTCACAAACTGACGAGTTAACATACAGGTGAAAGAGAACGTTAAAACACAAAATTTTGATATTGTAAGTAGACACCCAAACCTTAAAAAATCATTTGGATAAGTCGTTTGGACAAGCCTTTTGATCAGCATAATTGATAAAGAGAAGATTAAGAATAACCATACTGTTTTAATCCATTTGCAATCTTCAAAAAGTACACTTAAATTTTAACAGAACATGCATATATTCAGGACAGAGTGCTGATTAAACTTTAAAACCTTCCATTTTATTATAATACAGAGTTTAATAGTGATATTATAAAATGCATATTATATCATGAAGTCAGTAAAATTTCCATTTTTGTGAAAAAAGGCAGAATAAAGTTCTCTCACTTTATTCAAAATCCCTTTTGTTGTTTATATTTTCTAACAAGTACTGTATTCAACTCACATTTATATTCTGAAGATAAATACTATTATATAATAACAGCAAGATTACAGGGATTTGGTTAAATGAAATAGCAAAATGCACAAAAATCAGCCTTTAAAAGTGGCTTAATAGTCAATTCAAATCCACTGATGACCATTATTTATGGGTAAGAAAGGACCCTATATTCTTACCAACCTTTATACTTCTCACTTGGCATACATCCAAATTTCTGCTGTGTTAACATTTGCTCCTGGGAGGAGATGAAGGAAGAGAGTTCCATACGGTTCCCATTGGCCCAGACAGTGGAAACATCTGCTGGATTCAAGAGCAGCTTGCTGTCCCAAGTCTGCAGGGAGAGTTGATGCTTATCAGCTCTGCCATATGAATTGCTATTTCCTGTGCCCTGGGGCTAAACAAGCTAATTTAAAAAAAAAGAAGGAAGTGCACTATATGTCAAAATCTATCATTAACTAAGTATTATATGTATTTAAAGTAGCTGTCAGGCAATTGTAAGTTATGAATTTAATACTAGTAAAAGTCAAATTAAAAAAGTAATCTATTATGTTATCATCAAGTGATCATTTATATCAATGATAACTTGCATGTATTTAGAAATGTGGTTGGGGAATGAAACCTTAAACTTCACTAGTTTGCTGGTATTGTTCTTTAGTTAGATAATAATTATCAGAAAAATAGGTAACATTTCAGTTTTCCAATGAGATCATCTTCATAGGCTGCTCTGGTCAGTGTTTTCAATATTAGGATTATAACTCCAAGAGCTTAATAAATATTTACACAATTCTGTACTCATAATTATTGAATTTTAACACATTTGTCAAAAATAGTCATTCATGTTACTGACGAAAATGGGAGCACTCAAAACTTTTTCATTTGTTCTCTAATTCCTGGATTTATCACATTCAGTGACTTTAAATGTAAATTTTGTCACTCCAAGATTCACTAAAACTTTTTGAAAATTTTTTTACAAAATATGAAAAGAATATAGGATCCTGTAAAACAATGAGACA
Source organism: Dipodomys spectabilis (assembly GCF_019054845.1). NCBI lineage: Eukaryota > Metazoa > Chordata > Mammalia > Rodentia > Heteromyidae > Dipodomys > Dipodomys spectabilis. Next base: position 17,438,698 of record NW_024870709.1, read on the forward strand.
TAACATATAAAATGGTAGAACTAATTTTCTATTAAGATTTCTCTAAGAGGAATTTCAATAATGACAGTTTAGTTGACATTATTATGCATTCTTCAATGGACTTATTGGAAAATCCTAAGTATATATCTTAATTAGAACAATAACACTTAGCTACTATTAATATGCCAGTGCAGTTATTAATTTCCCAGTGCAGTTTAGAAAGTGAGAGATTTATTTATCATCTAGCAATCCTTCTACTTGTCCGACCAACTACTCACCCACCTATCCACTTATCCATCCATCCATCCATCCATCCATCTATCCATCCATCCATGCATCCATCATTCATCTGTCTTTCCAACTAGATATTTTTGGTTTATGATTTCCCAAACTGTATATAGTAACTTTAGTTTTATACAAATTATTCATAGTATTCACAACTTATTTTATATTTTGTTTAGTAGTAGTCTGATATATGGAGGAAACAAATAAGAACCATGCTTAAACATGAAAAGTATGACTAATTTACTGAGATTAGAAAAGCCAAGCTGGAGGTTTAGCACAGCAGTAAAGAGCCTGTCTTTCAAGCACAAAGCCTTAAGTTCAAACCATAAGAAGGAAAAAGGAAAAAAAAAATAGAGCTACTATGTTACCTAATAGACATTAAAAGACTGTTTTGTCAATACAGTACAATAAATATTGGTTTTGTGAATACAAAATGTCCAGAAAACACAACAATCTACATCCAATATTGAGTTTATCCAGAGGTTAGGAGACAGATGATATATACAATGGGAACAGAGGCCATGATATTTCATGAAATACTTCTGCATGTATGACATCATTCTTTATACAAGAGTTCATGAGACCAGTATAGGCTAAGCAAGTCTCTTTTTCTCTGGAGGTCTATTCAGCTTTTAGGTCTACTCATAAATCATCCTCTTCAAGATTTTGTCATGATTCCATCCGCTTGTACCACTATATCTCATCAGTCCTGTGTACTTTATGTATGTATGTATGTATGTATGTATGTATGTATACATACTTTTGTGGAACGCCTGGACCTTGAACTCAGGGCCCGGACATTGTCCGTATGATTGGGTGCTCAAGAATAAGACTCTACCACTTGAGCCACAGCTCCACTTTGAGTTTTTTAGTGGGTAATTGTAGATTAAGAGTCTCATGGACTTTACTGTTCTGGGTGACTTTGAACTGTGATATCGGATATCAGCCTCCTGAGTAAAGAATGTAATAGGCCTGAACAACTGTCACCCACCTAATTTATTTTCAATTAATAATCTCATCAATGACATATTGACCCTTAATCCAGTATAGAAGAATCTATCCAGTTCTCATACCTGTATTATTCAATGTATTTATGAATTATTTAGTCAAATCTGTGATTCAGCCAACCGTTAACTTTGTTTTGAGAAGCTCTAAAAACAAGAAGCAAGGTCCAGGATCAGATCTTAACCCTTTCCTTGCAATACTGTGGTTTAGAAACTTTGAGCCTTCTTACAAAAAAATATTTCTTTTCCACATTATCATTTTTGAACTATACTCCCGACTAAGATTCCTACAATTTAAGAATCTTAAGGTATTTCTAAAACCTCACCTTGATTTTTGAGGTTCCTTTTAACAATTGCCATTGAAATAGTCACTCTAATTATATAATTAGGTGGAAATTCAGTAATTATCCAATTATCCCCAAATATTTTAGCTATCATTCATTCTATTATTGCCTTTTTAACAAGTATAACACTTTTGAGCTATTTCATCTGTACTACTCTAGCCAAACTATGAAATTTCATTTCAATATTTTCCCACAGCAGTTTCCACTTGCTCTCCTAGGGTAATGTTCCCTAGATCTAATATGGCACTACAAAGGGCTTGAACATCAAAGACTGTAAACACAGACAAGATGGGTAAAATCAACATTCATGATATCTTTGCACATTCAGAAATGATCAAACACTGAAAAACACATTCTATTAACCACTGTGTTTTTACATTTTTTTTTTCAAAAGGGAAGCTTGTTTCTTAGGGGATATTCTAAGTTGCTTCATATGTTACTACATATTGATCTACACTTAAATAATTAAGGGAACATCATTTGAACACAATGCTCATATGTTCAAAACTACATGCACACCGTTTATAAAGCAATACTTTATGTATAATGAAAAAAACTATGCATATTTCAGTATGTCTTATTAATGGAGTTTTTCCACACCTCAGATTTATATACCATTGGTTACATTGAGAATTCCTTAATGTAAAAAGTGTTTATGTTTATGTTTCTTAAAGGATGAGTGTAATTATAAAGTTTATATAATATGCTCATGTGCTGAGGAAAAGAAACAAAACTTGTTATCGTATTTCTGTATACTTTTAAGAGACATTACTTATTTGAACATTTATTTGAATTGGTATTTCTACCCATTCAGTGAAATATGCCTTGGAAAGGAAAATGTTTTAAACAAAATATTTATACTTATGGTGTTTCACAAAAAGTTTTTTTTTTCTTTCAATTAAGTGCTGCATTTTTAAAAGCAAGAAGTAAAAAGAAAGTTAATGTTTTAAATATAAGAGATTTATCAACCCAATAGCATCTGAAAGTTTAAATAAGGTATAAAGAGTGATTATATGAACTTCTGGTAACAATCCTTATTACAAGCTCAAGTCTATAGTAGATAAGGACTATTTAATAGAAAGTTATTTTCAGGGTAAAATTATAAAAACAAAACCAGCTTTATTTTTGAAAGTAAAAAAAAAACATAAACAATGTATTTATCTACAAGGTTGAAAGTCTTTTGTTATAATAGATTAATAGAAATATAATATTTTGAGAATTTAATATTATTTTAAATCATTTTCCATTGTGTAAATATAAGAGAATAAATATATTCTTATTTTGATAACAAAACTGTCTTGTATTACCTATTTTTAATCTTTTGTTTCTCATCATGGGTCTTCTAATTCCATCCTATACCTGTTTCAACAATATTTTCCCTTTGGTTAAATACCATTGTATATTTTATTGCAATAAGATGATATTAGATAGAGGATGACTCTAAATTTTTTATTATTATTACTATTGTGAAAATACCAAAAAGAGGGGTTACAATTACATGGGCAAGGTAATGAGTGCATTTCTTGTCAACAATTGTTGCCTCCTCCTTTGTTTCCCCTTCCCATCCCTTCCCATCTCTCCCTCTACTCCTCCACCCCCTACCCCCCACCAAAATTGTAAAGTTCGTTTTTTGACATAACATTTTGTACATCTCATCGTTGCCATGGGTCCACCTGTATCCTCTTATCATTTGAATTACATCTGAAGTCTCACTACCCTCTTAGGTAGGATGTTATTTGTTTGCAATGTTGTTTGGTTCTATTGACTCTTTAATAGCTCAAGGTCTGAGTGTGCAAGAATCCCTCCCACCTTCCCAGATACATCCTTCATATCTACAGAGAAAGTGCATTCAAAGCATTGGCAGAATTTGTTGAACAAATTAGTGTAGTTGAAGTATGTTGAATAAAATCCATTAAAATATAAAATATTAATTCAGAAGATAGTACATGTTATTTTAGATGAACTGAAATTATTGATGCCTAAGATGAACTGAACTTATTTATCACTGAATATATACATGATACCTACCATACTTACATATATTCTAACTTAATGCATTATTTTATACTTTATTACATTCCATAATTAGAAAGATAAAGGTGTAATCTAACTAAGAATAACTATAATTCTATTACAACAATTATATTCAATATACCAACACAATCATTTTTATAATCTATAGCAAATAGTAAAGAAAAGTAATCTTAGTGGGAAGGTAACAAAGCTCAATATAATTTTGTGCCTGAAAAGTATATATTTGGGACAAAATAAAAACAAAAAAGATTAGTTTCGGGGGGAGATGGGAAGGAATATTAAGGGGAAACAAAGGAGGAGGCAATAATGCTTGATAAAAAAATGTACTCATTACCTTGCCCATGCAATTATAACCCCTCTGTACAATATTTTCACAATAAAAAAAATCTTAAAAAAAAGATTAGTTTCTAAATCCAAATTGCAAATAAAATCCTTAGCTAGTGATAATCAGGCAACAACCAATTTAAATAAATATATTTTGTTCTTTTACTTAGAATTAGTAAAAACCCAGATAAAAGCAGGTTTGAAGCAATAAAATGTCATCAAATTATAACTTTGTAATTTTTTACTGACTTGGTGATTACAATGGTGGTATATTAGAAATTAACATTTTAATAAGGTTTACATAATTTTCTTATGCCACAAAATTTTCTTTTGAAGAGTTATTAGCAATTTTACTTTTCCTTGAGATTATTTAACATACAAAACATAGTAAATGCAGTATTATTTTGTAAACTATGTGAATAAACCAGATAAGACTTACTATATGAGACAAATTTGTAGGAATTATTTTATCTCTTTTTCAACTCAGACTGAATATTTTCCCAAGAACTTCAGTTTTAAATCACTGCATCCCACCCAGTCCACTTGGTGTGTCTCTAGAAGATTGATTTTCACATGCACTGCACTATATCCCTTACCCTATCTTCTAAAGAGCCCCACCATCTGTGTGCTTCTTTCCAGAGTATTTCCTCCAGGTTGACATCTCAATTTAAAATTTAGTTACGTGATTGAGCTTCACTGTGAACCACAATGTGATTGTGGTCATAAATTTCTTTTCTCTGGAAGGCTGCCTCTCAAATACTCATCAGTTAGCCAGTACAGCCAGGCAGTTCTAGGTCTTGCTCATTCACCCTGAAAACAGTATTCTAGAAAGATAAAATGACTTTATGCACACAAGGTAATTACCATGAAAGTCTGTTTTGAAGCTACAGAGATACTTTAAGTTTATTTTTTAATTTTATGTTGCTTGAAAGAGACAGTTTGGAGGCTATATTTAAATCATCTCTTCTGTATATTTCCCAATTACAATATTTGAAAATATACTTGTATATTTTCATGAGCATAGCCTCATTAATACGTGAACAATCTATCAATTTTATTTCTTCCTTCAAAGATCAAATACATTTACTAATAAATTATCATTTGAATATGTGATAAAATAAATATAATTTCTGAATAAAATTAAAATAGATGATAATAAAGACTATATTTGATGTCAAAATTCAATTCTGGATATAAAACCATAATATGTACTTTTAAATTTTTTTCTAGTTCACTAATTCTTTGGATTATAAACAACTTTGTAAACTCAAGCTTGTGTTTACATTTTACATTTTGGCAGGAATAGTGAGCAGATAAACAATCATATAAAATTGACTTTGTAAGTTTAGACATAACAGAACTTCCAAATATATGTGATAATAATTTTTTACAAAAACTAAAGGATTGTCACTTCTTGGAAAAGATATAATGCAGACAATAAACAACATTTCCTAGGATTTTACAAGTATTGCATGCAAATTATAAAGTTATCAACTAAGAGAAATATCAAGCTGGTGATAATGCTGAGTAATGCAAACTTAGTGGAAGAAATTAAAGCAAAATTGATTTGTTGAATGACAACTATTTTGTACAAATACATAAAATAACCATTATCATCATCATCATCATCATCACCATCATCATCATCATCCACATCATCATCATCATCATCATCATCATTACATTATTGCCAAAAATAAATGTAACACAAGAAAATAATAGATTATATATATGTATGTGTGTGTATTTTAAAGTATATTATGTAAAAGGCATTAACAGTACTAGCAAAGATGTCCCTCAATGGACTAAAATATCAAGAAAATGTGGCATATAGATATACAATAGAATTTTACTCATCCATTAGAATTATATGTTATTTTAAAACAAATAGAAATACCTGGAAAAAAATTGTCAAGTGAAATACGTCAGGCCCAGAGAGATATAGAATAAATATGTGCAGAACCTAAAATTAACTTATAACTATATAATTATCTCACTCATAAATGTGAGATATCATGCAAGTGTATACAAAGGTATTAATTGAAATATGGTATATTCAAGGAAGAAAGCAAAATAGTGTAATTCCTTAGAAAGGCAAAGTCAAAGTTCAATAAAATAAATTCCAGGAAAGGGGTGTAATGGTGGGGGAGAATATAGTCAAGATTTCAACGTCTATCCTACAAAATTAAGAAGGAAGCAGGGAGTGAATGCTGGAGGGATGGGTTGGAGTGGTGAAAGTGGTGACACTGATCGAGGTATATTTATAAACTCCCTCATTAAATGGCAATTCTTTCGTACAACTATATAAAGATAGTACAGAAACAAATAAGAAAGTCTGACTTGGCTGAAATACAGTATCTCTGGTCCCGATATTCAGAAAGGAAGTATAATTGTAAATGCTACTGTAGACAGAGAAAATGGCCTTTCGCTTTGATGCTATTTGAACTGTGTTTCCTACTCGTTCGGTTAACTTTCCCTAAATCACTAGGGGGATAATCTAATGGTCATTCTATAGGTTTCCCTGTTCTGCTCTGAATCATATGGAAGAGATGGTTGAATTTCTACAGGAATATTACGATTTTCTGGATCAGAAGCTGTGGGAGCCACTGTAATTCTGAACGAGCCTTTTGTTATGGATCACAAGCCAACAACAGAGGACTAGGGCCAAGCTTTGGGTACACAAGACATTCTGCTCCCCAAGTTGGTAGCAGAATGGGCTGCTCACAATGGCCACAGTGAACAAGAGGATCTGGTCTACAGGATTGTAACTCACAAAGCTGCCAATTTGGCACCGTTACGCTCTGATATAAGGCGCAGAAAGCCCTTCCAACCTATCCTGGCCTTGCAAGACCTTCTGCCCGCCAGCTTTGTCTCTTCTCTGCTGTGGTCTGGCAGTTGCAATGGAACACAGGTCTCCAATGTGCCTCCTGTCGCTATGGAAACTGGCTACCAGTATCAGCCTGATGGCCATGCTTACAGTGGCTGGGCATCTGAGAGGCACAGAAAGCGGGTACCAGGTGTTGTGCTTTAACAGGCAGACTGAATCCAGAAAGGAAGAAGTAGAATGAAGGAAAAATAAAAGTGTGTGTGGCAGCCTAGAAAAGTTTTCAGGCAAAGTCTAAAAGCCTGAATTCAACGACAGGGGAAACAAAAACAAAACAAAACAAACAAACAAACGACAAAAATGACCAGAGAAATCTTAAGCTTATGAAAGAGCAGAGGAACATTCCAAACGTGGAAGCATCTACACTTAGTTATCCGTTTTCATTTTCTTTTTCTTTTCCATTTCCTTTCTCACATGATAGCACATTTATCGCCCTCCACTTAAGAATTGTAAGCCTGCATTAATGACATTGGTGCTTTTCAATCCAATAGGCTTTCGTATGCAGTATGTGTTTCAGTCCACACAGCTACTGAGCCACAACTTTCACATTAGAAGGTTATTTGTTTAGAATGCCTTCAGTAATTTAGTGGAAGTAATAGCATGCTGTGTGCACATTTAGATATATTTTTAGACTCTAATTTAAGCAGCAAGAATGATCTTGAACTTCCTAAGATGCAGCTTCTTTGTATAAATACCCCAATCATTTGATGAAAGAAAAGTGCAAGAGGAAAAGAAGAAGGAGAACAGAAAGAACCACAAGGGCTAAGAGCTGAGATTAGTAGAAGGGATAACTCTAAAGAACAGTAGACTTGGGGCTGGGAAGGTGGCTCAGTGGTAGAGCACTTGCCTTGCATGCATGAGGCCCTGAGTTTGATGCCTCAGCACCACATAAGAAAAAAAGTCAGAAGTGGCACTGTGGCTCAAGTGGTAGAGCACTATCCTTGAGCTGAAGAGCTGAGGGAATAGTGCCCAGGCCCAGAGTTCAGGCCCCACAACTGGACCCAGAAAAAAAAAAAGAACAGTAGACCTCTTCATGCTTCATTTAAAAATATATTGTCTAATTTTTGAGTTGGGTGTTTAAGAACAATGAACATATTTTATATCTACTGATACATTAGTCATTTGTGCTGTTCACAACAAAGATATAAAAAACAGTATGGGAAAAATACTTTGCATTTAAATATGGTTCTTCAGAGAACACACAACTTAAAACATTGACGATGCTATTTGATTCATGTGGCTTTACCTCTGTCAAATTAACTAATTTTTTAGATAAACTTGTCAGTATTCACTAAGTATAAGTATACCCTAATAAGAGACTTCTACATATTCTTCTTGAAAATTTGCTTCTTCATTTTTTTCCACATCATGTTTCTTTTGTCATGTTTTTCTTTGTTCTGTTTTGGTTTTTTTTTTTTAATCTGATTCTTCTGTTGAGGAAGCTTTTTTGCTTATCTCCAGAAAGGAAAATATGAATGGCCCACAGTTTCAGTGAAATAGTCATATATTGTGATCATTTGCTTTAAAAAAATTACTGAGTATAAAATACTCCCTCTCAGTCTCTATCTAGATATACCTTGGGTGATTATTGCTCTTAAGGAAGAGAGCACTCAAGATCATTGCTCCATCATTTTGTCCATGCTTAATCTTGCTCTTTGTGAGAGAGATGGAAAAAGTCATTACTCTTACTCATTATCCATTTAAGAGATAGGAAAAGTTGAATAGTATTGTTTATGGAAGTAGAGTCATGCTTTAGGATCCATGCTAAGACAGGCAACTTTGTCTGCCTGCTCCCTTTCAATGAACAATGCTGGTTTCAAGGGTCTTTCTTCAACATTTTGCTTACTCATTCTTTTGTCTCATGATATATCACCAGCTCTCAAGAAAGTTAAGATGGTCATCATCTTAGAACCAGTTTCTTAATATTCTATTTGAGAGTGAGCTAGATTCTTGGTTGTCAGACTGTGTAGGTTTGTACCAAACTTGTGATGGCAGGACGGCTAGATAACAAAGGTCAACAGGAGCCAAGGTTTACTTGATTTTGGACTTCATAGGAGAAGCAAGGAAATCTTTAAACCACTTCATAATAATGTTTGTATTATGAATTAATGGCAGCAGATGCTTAGTATACTATTTAAAATATGGAGCACTACTTTTTCAGACTATTCTTCATAAAAAGTGTTTTCACAGAAATAAACTAGCATATTTTTTTTTGCAGAGCTACTTCAAAATTTGAAACCACCAGTCATAGTTAGAAATAACCTTGGCAGCATAAGAAAAACTAACACTTGAGTATCACTGTCCACAGAACTGATGAAACACAGAAACCTGTTGGAAGAATATAATTGGAAGAATGATGGGTCAGAAAGGGAAAAAGTTAAGCATGTGTGCAGCAGCCCCAACAAGAGACATCAATGATAATTTTCAGTGATAGGCTGTAAATATTTAACAACTTACTCTGTGGGGAAAATCATTGGCCTGTAGTGTTTGCCAATTTCCATGGTGAAAATACTCCCTCTGTGGTCAATTTCAAGCTATGAGCTTATGTCACTGAACACAAAGTGGGAAGAGTTACATTCAGTGGGATCTTGGGATCTGGCTCACACCAGCTCCAGCACATTGTGCTTTTACTTGAATTTCAAATGCCCTTTTATGTGTTAAAAATAGGTAGAAAAGCCCAAATGCATTTTAATTGCTTCACTTTAAACAGTGTTATCATTATGTAATCAGAATTAGATTTAATATTTGCAAAGACCCTCTGTGATGAAGATCTAAGAACAAGAGGGCAATAATGAAATTTTTGTCTCTTTTCCAACTATATGACTGTGGGCATATTATTTAAAGTTGCTGTGTGTCATTTCATTAATCTTCAATATAAAGATGATGGCAAAGTTATTATGGCAGATTAAGCCATTGGATATGGAAAATGTATTTAAAATTTTGACTAGTTACCTAGTACATTGTCAGTGTTAAAGTCAGCTACACACTCCATATGTTTACAAAATAGGAAAAGGAATTAGAAGGGCAACATACTTAATCCTATAGAAGACTACTTATCTAAGAAGCCTTAAGTAGTACTATTAGTTAATATTAAAAAAAATGTTGAACACTGCATTCTTTTCTTTTGACATGAAAATCTGGCATATATATAAATATATATGTATATAATTTCCTTTCTCATTTTAAGGCTGCATTGGTGTTAGCTCTCTTTCTCAACCACCATCTGCACAATATTCTTACATATATTTCTTAAATTTCAAGTAGAACTTAAAAATACCTTAATGTATCTTTAGGGCTATTGCAATTTAATCTGTGCATGTTTTGTCTCAGGGAAGATGAATTACACTTTGACCCCTTGATTTGACCATGAGCAAATGCAACAGGCCAGATCTAACATCATTATTCTACTGTCACAATTCTTCTCCAAATTCTTTCTCTTTGAATAGTAAAAAATAGAGCTCAAACTTAAAATAAAGCTAAGCAAATGTAGCACATTTATATGTTACTATGCTCTACATTAGTTTGTAGTTAACAAACTAACATAAAAACAATGAGGGATTCAATAATGATGAGAGATCTTCTAGAAAATCCACTTCTAGGATTCCTATTTATTTATTTATTTTTATTTTTGAATACTTGTATTATCTTTAAGCAGTTGTACAAAGGACTTGCCATTCAACAAAGCAGTTTATGACTAATACAGAGTATCCTGATCAATGCCACCCCTTTCAACATAATCATCCAACCCTACCAGCCAAATCCTTCCCTCAATTTTCTTAATTTTTGAGGATCTGTACTGACTTTTGTTGCCATGTAACAAAACAGTTTATGCCTACATCTTTATCTGTGTCGTCCATCAATACCTGCATCCTTTACTCCCTCTTCTGTAGAATTCTTCAATAAGGTAAATGTAATTATTTGCTTTTGTTCATAAGGATGCTTCTCTGGACTCTAGTTCTTGGTTGTTAGGTAAAGTTAGGGTTATTTTAAAATAAGGACTCAATACAAACACACACACACACACAAAGATCTGGATCATTACACCTCAGTGTGTCTTCTTCCATCATTGCTTCTAAAACTACTGATTATTTTGTTGGCTACTTAGCAGGCAGGATTTTAATCTTCTGTTCATCCTTTGACTATTGATTCTTTCAAGATAAGGCACATGGGTGGTCTCACAAAATATTTACTCCATAAAAGCATTGAGGATGAATTGTTCATTTGAAAATATAGTCACTTTTATAGGTAAGAAAAATTAGTAATTCCTTTGGAAGGACTTCCTGAAATTAAATAGCAACTGTGAGCCATGAGGAGTTAAAAAAGAGAAAAGCAGCAGCCAACTCAATGCTCTCTCCAGGTTATAACCAGGAGTAAAAGGCAATTCAGACCTCTGAGAAGAAGTTTGACTGCCTTCAACACAGGCTTTCGAATTGATTTTGGAAACCACGTATCCTAAGGGTATTTAGGATTAGTAGATTCTCCACATGAATTTGCTCTCCATTGGGAAAAACTAAATTATTTGACTGCAGGGATTTTAGGCTGTAAGTCTCAGTGAACTGAAGTCATACTACTTTAAAGTCGGAATCCATGTGGTGAAAAGTTGGAAGGATGCTGTCCTAATCTACCTGGAAGGGCAAAGTGTAGGTATGCTGGCATAGCCAAAGTAGTTGGCCCATAAGAAGTCATTAGCAAATATTTGCTTCTTTCTTTCATTCATGCTAGCAAGAAAATAGGCTAAAATAATTATCAAAAGTAAGTTCTGTAAAGCACAGGAGATTTGAGAGCAATTAATATTGATAGCCCCTCTCATTTGGTTTACAAATTAAAATTTTACTGTGAACATGATTCTTTTTTTTATTGTTGTTTAAATCACATTTAAACAATGATAAATCTATAATGAGTCAGCAGCATTTGTGGAAAGATAGTAAGAGACATCCTGAACTTTCAGCACAAAACTCCAAATGGTTCATTGACTTTGTTTCACCATGGAAAAAAAGAAAATCTCTTAGCCTCCCAGTGTCAGTTTACCCATCTGTGAAATGAGAAGGATAATATTTTCTTATGGGAATGTTTAGAAAATTATTTTGCAAATGTAGTGGATGAAATGGCTGCAAGCCTCACTGCTCTTTTTCCACTTCCTTTAAGAAACTGTATCATCCAAGTAACTCTTGATAGTCAAAAATGTCACCTGGGTTGAAGTATGCTTATTTATTAGCACTTGTATGCTTTTTTTATGATGCAAAGAATCCAAACTATTCAATTTATTCATTCCATCAATACTAGAAACTGAAGAAAAGTATCTTTAAAAATGTCCTGAGCTTAGAATTTATGAACTGCTAATCGCTGGTAATTATTCCCTCTTTGTGCTTTAGCTCAAGCTTTCTTTGATGTGGTTTTTGCCTCACTTCACATCACAAGATTGATGGTTCTCCATGTTCCCCTGCTAGAGGTCACCTCGGAGCTGAAGGCAAAACACATCCCACTCTGGCTCCTGTTGACATTCAAGTCAACTATCAAAGAATTTATTCCAGACAACTTCTAACCTCAATTTTAAAACTCCACCCTAAAGATTACAGCGAGCTATCCCAGGGAGTTGCCATAGTGACTCTAAGAGGTTGGCATGGAGAAGACAAAGCTTCTGATATCAGATTTTTATACTTGATAGGTTTAATTATATAATGTGGCCATGAACCTCTGTGTAGTGTCATTTAGGTCTGAGTAGAAAAAATCCCCTCAGGCTCTTCTATCTCTTATGGTGCCAATCAACAAGTTTCTTGGTAGTAAGATTCTTTATGCGAATAACTCCAGCCTAACCTACAAGTGGTGATTGAAGTACCAAGAGTATATTATTATACAACTGAGAAAAAACAGGAAATATGCTTACTGGATTTGAATCCATCATTGTAAGATTCTGGCATATTTAAATTATCTCTGACTTGCTGAAATACCTTGTTCATATAAGAGTATTTTAATTTGGCTCTACAAAGTCATTTTTACCCATGTTCATCTTTGTTATCAGAATTAGAGGAATTAAATATAGATCATCATCTTCTAAGTGAAATTTATGTATTGCTTTCTGGATGAATGCTTTGTTTAACTATTAGGAGTGTGGTTCTTCATTAAGTGTATTGCAAAAATTACTTCTATGTATTAGTATAATTCTTAGAAATGTTGAAAGATTGATTATATAATAATAATACCTATATATAGACAAATGTTCAGAAAAATATATTTTCCTGATTCTAAAAAATAATGCATATACCAACTGGATAAGAACAGACAACTACAAAAAATTGCAATGAAGAATATTACCAGTATATTCTGGGTTAGAGTTAATGGCTGTGTGTGAATGTGTGTGTGTGTGTGTGTGTGTGTGTGTGTGTGTGTGTGTATTTCTTTTATGAGACAGAGCCTTGATATCTTGATATTTGACTGACTCAAATTTCTAGGCTGAAAAGTCCCTCCTTCCCTTAGAATACAAACATGATCCCAAACTAGAGTTAATAATATATTAATGAATATTCTATAAGATGAACTTCATTTTAGACACTAGTCACATACTTTTCACCCCAACATATTATAGATTTCTAAAAATAACTTTCTCTACAAGAAACGCTGGTGGAATAGGGTTCTTTTTAATTTATGCTATCAGAAATTGAATCAAATGTTCTAGTATTCATATTTCAGATTTATTCAGCATTTGCAAAGCTACCAAGAAAGAACTTTATGTATTGCATGTGCTGCATTAGAGAGTTTATTTCATCTCATCTCATCCACTGACTTATCCTCAATAATAATCCAATCTATCACCACAAAATTAATGCAAGACTAAGGGATATTAATGGCTATCATGTGCCCACTGGAATATAAATCTCCATGTGTGCCTGAAAGGAAAACAAGGTTTTCTGGAACATGTAAGAGAATATAAAGAAATCTTGATGGTATGTTGCACTGTTCCTCTGATGAAGAATTTTTAATTATTTTATATTGATTTTTTTAAGAGGTGGTTGGTTAGTTTGTTTACTTTGAATAAGAAGTGAAGTCCAATGTAGAAACTGGGAAATTAATCATTTTATAACTTGCATTTAATCAACTTTCTCTTTAATCTCCTTTTAGGCAGTCAAGGGCAGTTTCCACTCACACAGAATGTAACGGTTGTAGAAGGCGGAACCGCAATTTTGACCTGCAGGGTTGATCAAAATGATAATACCTCCCTCCAGTGGTCAAATCCAGCCCAGCAGACTCTGTACTTTGATGACAAGAAAGGTGAATAAATTTTCTTTTAAATATTTTAATTATATTCTGAAATATCCTAATTATAATAAATTTATTTTTCTGAGATGATTCAAATTATTCCTTTTGATTACCAAACTGCTGCTGCTTGTATTTAAACATGTTAAATATTAAATACTTTAGTTTGCAAGTCATAAACACTGAAGATAACCTATGTCAACTTTTTAATAAAATAAACAGTTTGAATGCTGTTTTAAAAAATACTTTTATGACTCCTCTTACATGCTGTTTTCTTCTAGATACTATCATAACTTTTTATTGTCTTACTTATGAGTTAACATTTTGAATATTCTTAAGACAATGCTATTTTTCACAACATTATTTTAGATATTTGGAAAATGTTATACAACTTTGCATAGCAAGAAAAGTTTGTAGCCAAAATTTGCATAATAAGAAATTACTCTCTTGAATTAGTTCTACAATTAATAATTTTAGAAATTGATTTCCAAAATATAGTTACACATACAAATGTTTTCAAAATAAGTGAAAAGCTGAATTTATATGTGCTTAAGAGAAAGGTAATATGTATTTTATTAATATGTATTTTATTAATTATTCTGGGCTTCTGATTGGATACAAGTAGATTTTGTTTAAGCTTTTCAGAGCAGTAAGAAAAATACAGGTTTTCTTATGCAAGGAAACCATGAATAACATATCAGTAAGAGTTGTTCCATTGTGATATGATGAAAGAAGAGAGTTTATTAACAGAGTGAAAATGTATAACATTTCTTTAAATGGTATGGAATAGTAATTTTAATTATATATTATTAATTCAACAAATGATTAATACCTGGTTTCTTATTAACCCTGATAGGTAATGATGAAATAATTTAATTTCATTTTTTCATTTTAACAATTATATTTGGTACAAATAAGTTCTAATAAATGTACCCAGTCCACCTAAAATATCCATTCAGTATATTTTGAGTGGTACTGTGACTTTCTCTCATTTACATCCTCTAAATTTGAGATGAATTTTTTAGTGTATTAAAGATACAAGGAAGAAGTGATTAAATGTATCCATAGTTCATTTGATAATTTTTTATGAAGTGTTTTTCATGAAACAATATAGCAAGAAAACAAAGCCCCTACATTTACCAGGCATTCAATCAATAGAGGAGGCAGATAATAAGCATACACATAAACAAACACATATCTATGTGTACACATACACAAGCATATACATAGATGTTAACAAATCGTAAGGGATATATAGTATATAAAAAGAATGAATTGTGTGTGTAAGATATACTAGTTGTTTTCCAGAAAATCAATACCAACAGGATGGAAGAAGAGAGAGAGAAAGAGAGAGAGAGAGAAAGAGAAAGAGATACAGAGAGAGAGAGGAGAAGAGAGGAAGTGAGAGGGAGAAAGAAAGATGTTTAGTAACTAGCTCAAGTGTTTATGGAGGAGGCAAGTTTGAAATGATCAGATGGACTAGGTTTTGGATGAATCCCAACTGCAGACTCTAGGAAAGTTTTCATGTTTTAGCTCAAATCCAAAAGCATTATAGAGATAACATCCCCTCTCCTTTTAAGACCTTAGTCTTTCTCTGATGGTCTTTAATGAATAAGATGAGACATATTCACAATGTAGAGAGAGGACGGCTTTACTCAAATTCTGCTCATTTTAGTACTAGTTCTTCTAAACAACATTGTCATGGAAACATCTAAACTAGTATTTCAACTATCCCTTCCCTTGTTGGTAAGGGATGAATTCTAGAACATCCCTGAATTCCTGAAACAATAAATACAGTATTTCTGCTCTTCTCTAAGTTTCTGAATTCCAAGGTTTTAGTTGTGCGCAGTTACTGCAGGTGATTATATGGTTATACAATATATAATGTTTACATGTCCATATTTTAACAATTTAAAAACATATTGAGAAAATTTCTTTCTCTAGCTTTGAATTGAATGGAACAATCTACTTAGGACTTTTAGAATATATAGCATTATTGATGAGAAATTTATGTGGGACAACAATTATACTTTTACAATTACAAATTTGGTACATTTTTATTGCTGTTTGTTCATCTTATAGGCATTTGATAGCCTTCTTCATTTTTCTTTCTTTCTCTTTTTTTGGAGGGCGGGGGGTGGTCCAGTCATGGGGCTTGAACTCTGGGCCTAGGTGCTGTCCCTCAGCTCTTCAACTCAAGGCTAGCACTCTACCACTTGAGCCACAGTGTCACTTCCGGCTTTTTTTTTTCGGCTTATGTGGTGCTGAGGAATCGAACCCAGGGCCTCATGCATGCAAGGCAAGCGCTCTACCACTGATTCCCAGCCCAATAACTCTCTCTCTTTTTTTTTTTTTTAACAAAGCTTGTACTGTTTAAGATCTTTGGCAGTTGTGTTTACAGTGACATCTACAATTAAGAAGTCATATCCTCTGACAAAACAAAAACAAAAAAAATCTATATTGAATGCCCTTCCCTCTTCTTTCAATGGTTCTTTAAGTTGTACTTTACAGATCATCTAAAACTGGAATTGATTTTGAGTTTTTCAAGCTAATACATCTTTCCAGTAGAAATGCAATATATGTTCAGGGTTTTGAATAAGCAACTCTCAAACTTCTGGGAAATTATTCTAGGGAGAAATAAAACTTATATTATATTTAGGATATCGAGCATCTTTCCATTGCTGTGAAATATGGAATGTATTTGATCATATTAATGTTTGCAGTTTGTTCTTGTTCTGCTTCCTTCCTTTTTCCTATCTCAACTGGCAGCTTAAAGTTATGCTGCAAGAAAAACAGTCTTCTCTCTCTCTTTCTCACTCTCTCTCACATGTGTGTGTGTGTGTGTGTGTGTGTGTGTGTGTGTGTGTAGTGTGAGTTGCAGTAGCAGTGGCAGTAGTAATAGTAGTAGTAGCAGAATCTTTGGGTATTAGCTGTTTGTCTACTTTGTTATGGGTTTAGTCATCAATCACAGCAAATCAACGGAAATTACTTGAATAAAGAAATCCTTTCATGAATGGCAGTTGTTCAGCTTTTATGTGATGTTTTAGTTGAAGGAAACTCTGAACAGTGATGTTCATTAACTACAGGAGTTTGGAAAGTGAAAGCTTCCTTTAAAGATTCCATGTCAGTTTTTCACACACCACCTTTTGGTTAGCAATTTGCCTATTTAACCTTCCGCAAACTAAGGCTTATCTTGACTTTGTTTTTAAATCATGACAAGTTGTACCTAAACTAAAGGACAGAAACTAAACATGTGTTAGATGAATAGGGCCACCTGCACCTGCTATTGTCTGTGTCATTTATACAAATTTCTGCAGGGGGCTGCTGTTGAAGATTCCCTGTCAACACCACCCATATTTCTGGCTCAGATAATGTCGCCAGTGTTTCTTAGCCCTAGCAACACAATAAAATCACCTAGGGAGCTCTCCAAATTGAATCTTTCAGGACAGGAGCAGTATCAGAATGTTTTAATTACATCTTAACTGAAACGAAGCTCAAGTTGAGACTCTTGAGTTAAGCAAGTCAATACAGGAGTATTGCATCTGTAAACTCAGAATTGTGGACTGAATAGATAGCAAACAAAAAGAGGGAAAGACAAAAAGGAAGTGGAAAAGGGTAAAGCAATTAGGAAAAACCAAATGAACGAGTGCACCTCAATGCCATTGCTATTTCCATTGTGATCATAAGCCTCAGCATGCTGAGCAGCACTACACACTCCCTAGCCATGGGTGTCGTCAAGGGTTCTCACCAGATGGATTAACCAAAACCTACAAGGGTGTCAATGGTCATGTCAGAGTCAGGAAAGCCTTGTTTAGTGGGAATTACTTGCTGAAGCATGCTGAGACTGAGCATTGAGCTAAAGTAGCTGGGATATCTGGTGTGAGCCTCTGTGTCTTGTTTTCTTCCTTTCCTTTTTCTCCTTTCTCTTCTTTTTTTTTTCTCCTTTAAGACAGGACCTTGCTATGAATTTTACTCTGGCAACTTAAGGGGAACCCACTCTCTTCCAGTCATAGCATTCTTAGTCTAGGATTGAATGAAATGGGCCCTACACCAGACAGATATATAGTCCTTGAAAGCAAGAGTTCCTTCATACCATTGAAGACACAAATAAGTTAAGATGCAAGAATATATTACAGTCACACTGCCTTACTTGACATTTCATAGTGCTCAAATCATTCAATGCAAGCTTCAAACAATTTAGTAGACTCATGTAGATTTTTACATTTAATTAAAGCTAAGTGAAACTCAAAATGATTTCTCATTCACATTAGCTACTTTTCAAGGATTCTATAGGTTATAATTTTTTCTACTTTGAAAAGTATAATTCTACATGCTTATTCAGACTTTAAGTTACAACATAGGTCTTGCCCAATGACAGCACTGACTAGTAGAATATCTAGTTCCTAAACAAGAATATCCTATCACAGAAATATTCATGGATATTAAATGTTTAGTTCTTTGCTGTTTAGGTTGTAGAGCTGTACATGGTAGGCTGTAGAAGAAAAGTCAGATCTGACCAGTAATATTACTTTTGGCACTAACTAGCAGCCTAAAAGAAGGTGCTCACTGATACCCTGCCAAATCAGATAAACTGGATGTTGGATCAGAACTGCATTTTGACAACTCCCTATCCGCTTTGTGTGCACCTGAAAGCAAAAAATATTAACCTTTGAAGTAGAAATTCAAGAAAAATTGCATTTCAGTTCTGCCTAGCTTCTAGAAGTTTTTTTTCATGTGTAATATTTAAGAGCCTGAAAAACACTAAATAGGAAATAAATATCAAGAAGAAAATTTAGAATCCTTCTGGATTAGAAATACCTAGAGTATATTTTTTTGAAATCTTTCCATTTTCTTACAAATGGTGCAGTATCCTTCTGACAGAATCAGAACTCCAATATATATATTCTTAATCCATTCATCCACTGAGGGGCATCTGGATTGATTCCATATCTTGGCTATGGTGAATAATAGTGCAATGGGCATTGTTGTGTTGATACTGTGTTGTTTACTGTGGCCATGTTTGAGGTCTATTGGATAAAGGCCCAAGAGTGGAATTACTGGGTAATAGGGAAGCTCTATGCTTTTTTAATATTTTGAAGAACCTCCATGCTGTTTTCCAGAGTGGCTGAACAAATTTACATTCCCACTAACAGTAAAGTAGCATTCCTTTTGGCCACATCCCCATCAGTAACTGTTGTTATTACTTTTCTTGATAATGGCCATTCTAACTGGGATAAGGTGGAATCTCAATGTTGTTTTGATTTGCATTTCTATTTATGGCCAGAGACGTTGAATGTTTCTTCATGTGTCTTTTGGCTATTCTTACTTTTTTTGAGAAATTTCTCCAAGAGTTTAGCCCATTTATTAATGGGCTTATTATGTGTTTTTGTTTATTGGGGGGATTTTTTGAGCTCTAAGTATATTTTAGATATAAAACCTTTGAAGCTAGTATAAATTTCCATTCTATGGGCTATTTATCTTGCTAATTGTTTATTTTGCCATGCAGAAATTATTCAGTTCTTTCTCTGATTTGCCAGATACCAAAGAAATCTAGGTTGCATGGTTTCCTCATTTGTTGTAGCTGTGCCTATAATCCTACAAGTAAACATACTGTATGGTAAAAGACAAAAAAAAATATGCGTGGACATGATAAAATATACAAGACTCTAAACATTCACACAGTGAGACCAAAGATGATATTCTTAGATTATAGCTCCATAGCTATATGCATATGATCATATAAAATGGTGCTTTTCAAAAGTAACTCCAAGAAATGGACACAAGAGATTTTTATTATGTAGCTTATTAATTAATTCATATATTTCCCTCTCTGCTATCATTTTTTTATTTCTATAATTTTTGTTTTGTTATGTAAATTCATCTGTTTTGGAGAAGCACAAGAAAGGAGGGATCAAAGAGTAAACAAATGCAGTGATACTAAACACTGTGTTGAACTGAACTATACAACGTGTCGGGGAGAGGTGTCAGGAGGGAAACAAGGAAAGAAGGGACACTAGTCAAAAAGAAAGGTACTCATTATCTGACTTATGAAGCTGTAATCCTTCTGTGTATCACCTTTACAATAACAACATAAATATATAAAAAGGAAAAGAAAAATCTAGATTGATATAGTAAGGTGACATTCATTTGTTAGTCTTCTCCTGGTTATTTTGCACAACTGTGAGCCAAGCAGTTACAAATGATAGGTCAGCATTGAAATAGTGAGAGTGTGGGAAGAAAGACAGAGAGAGAAGGAGAGTTCACCAAAGTGCCACATAAATGCTGTACGGTATTTCGCAACAGAAACTTTGGAAAATAAATTAGATCATAGTGTTGATAATTTGGCAGGTGCAGGAAAAAAACAATTGAAGAAGGAAAATCTTATCATTAATGGTCAGAAAAAAAACCACTTCAGTTCTTTCCTATTATTCACACACACGAAAAAACTTTACATGAACATCTGCAGAAACCCATAATGTACACATTCTAAAATCACATTTTTGCTTATATTTTTTAAATATAAAATGTAAAATACATTACTCTTTGTGAGGTGTTTTCTCCATTTGTGTATGTGTGTGAACTATTGTTCTTTGTTTCTCACATGTTTCCTGGAGGAAGGAAAACAAGAATTTTCTAAGAGCAACACCCCAAATCATTGGTGTTAATTGACCAATTACTCTGTTGATAATTTTACATTAATATTGGAGACAATGAGAGGGAAAGAACATGAATATAGTGTCTTAAAACAAGGAGTGATAAAGAGAAGAAAAATGAGATGAATATGAAATGAAGATACCAGTGCTTCAGCTTCCATACCAATCAATGCCACCTCACTGTATCTATACCTACAAGCAGTATCAATCACCTTGACAGGCTTTGAAATATTAAAGATTAGCCAGAAGCAGGTATCAAAGTAGTAGTATTATTCTTCCTTTCTTCCTGTCCCCACTGCCAAAATCCAGTTGTTCTCTGTGTGTCCATTAACTATATGCAATGAGTGGTGATACTTACACTTATACAATAATACACAATGGTAATACAATATTGCACATAATTGTCTTTCATTAGATTTTCAACAATACTTATAGAAGGCCTCCCTCTTCTGCATACAAAAATAAAACCAGACTTACAGTCTTGAAGATCTTGAACAGCAATTGGCAAAGCAGTGATGTATTATTTATAGCACAGACGATGCTATCAAGAAAGGCTACATTTCTTTGGTTTTTATTTATTATTTTTACTTTCTAGTACATATTGCAACTTCTTTTGGGACTGTACTACAATATCCTTTTTGTATTACTGATTGCCAAGCATCCTTTATATTTCAATTCTACCACATCACAATAATTTCATGCATATTAGCAAATTTTCTAGCAAATTCTTCCATGTTAACTGAATAGGAATCAGATTTCCTTTAAAAATAAACTGCACAGTTTGATTAAGAAAGAAAGCTTAATTATGCAAATATAATAAGAACACTAGGGAAGATGATACAGCAACCAGGAAGGCCTAGCAGGAGAAAAGCATCCTATTTGGGGCCCTCTAGCAGAAACCGGAGCTGCCACTTCAGTTGTATACAGGAAATATGACTGCATGAGGAGAAGACAATGAAAGACAATATGGAATTTGCACCTCTTCCCTTTGAGCTTCTGTGAAATGTGTTATGTACACTGAACCCAAATGGAAAGTGTAAGTCAAGAGATTCTGGGTTCATTAGTCCTTCAAGACAAAAAACACAGCTCTGGAAAGATAGAAAGAAGACAATATCAAATATTCTGCATAAAGATGTTTTTCCTATCCAAATTTCTTTTAAGATAATTTTCATTGAAAGCCATCTATCATTCTATGTTTACAACTGCTCTCAGTTTTATCATTCCTTTTGGAAGTTACATTGAAACAATGCACATATTTTCAAAATTATTTTTTTATTTCAGTGTTTCCTGCCTCTAATATTGAATGTATATTAGTATGTATGTTCATAAGCCTTTTGAGAAAAGTACTTCCACTTTTACTACTGATAAAGCCATTCTTTCAACTTTTTACACTGATTTTAATAAAAGGAAAACAGTTGTGCATGATGAAATCCTACCTCTTTATGATCATGTGATTTGAGTCCATTAAGTTGAAAATATGCATAAACACAATCATATACTTTAATTTTTTACATGGTATAACATTCTGTAACAGCATAAAATTTTAAAGCTGACCTAGAGTTCTATGCAGCACAAGTGGTAAAACTCCAGCTTTGTGCAAAAGAGGGGTGAAGCCCTGTGTTAAATCATCAACATCAGCAAAAAGATTTGGAATTGTGACATTCAAAACACATTCATACTCCCACCAACAATGCAGTAGGGTTCCCTTCTGTCCACATCCCCTCCAACATCTGTTGTTATTAGAGATCTTGATTATAGCCATTCTAACTGGGTTGAGCTGGTATCTCAGTGTTGTTTTGATTTACATTTTTTTTATGGCTAGGGAGGTTGAGCATTTCTTCATGTGTCTATTGGCCATCCTTCTTTCCTCTTTAGAGAAGTTTCTCTGTAAGTCTTTAACCCTACTGCATTGTTGGTGGGAGTGTAAACTTGTTCAACCACTTTGGAAAGCAGTATGGAGGTTCCTCAAAAGACTCCACATAAAGCTCCCCTATGACCCAGCAATCCCACTTTTGGGCATTTACCCAAATGATCACAAACAAGACCATACTAAAGCTACCAGCACAACTATGTTTATTGCAGCATTATTTACCATAGCAAAGATATGGAATCGACCCAGATGCCCCTCAGTAGATGAACGGATCAAGAAAATGTGGTATATATACATAATGGAATCCTATGCCTCCATCAGAAAGAATGACACTGCCCCGTTTGTTAGGAAATGGAAAGACTTAGAAAAAATTATATTAAGTGAAGTAAACCAGGCCCAAAGAAACATAGGTCCCTTGGTTTCCCTTATTTGCAATAACTAGTATATGTCTGAGACAAGCAGAAATGCTCAGATAAGTTGATGTTAGGCAAAATGAACCCCAAGGAAAGGACTCAGGTGTTTTCTTTCTTGCTATTATTTCTAACATATTTATAAGTTGATTTCTTTGTTGCTTTGTATGTCCCTCCCTCACGGTATAGCCTTTGTTTTCACTGTATTTGATGTTGGAATAATTTGTGGAGTGGAAGGGAAAAAAACAAATCGTTTAAATAGGGATACAGGTGGACTCATTGCAACAATTAGATGTACAAGTTGTTATGTCAGAAAACAAACTTTACAATTTTGATTAGGGCTGGCGAGGGGGGGGGGATGGGAAGGGATGGGAAGGGGAAACAAAGGAGGAGGCAACAATGCTTGATAAAAATGTTCTCTTTACATTACCTTGCCCATATAATTGTAAACCCTCTCTATGGTATTTTCATAATAAAAAAACTAATTAATAATAAAAAAAGAAATTTTTTAAAAATCTGCAAATGCTCAAGTCCCTATATAAGATGACATAATACGTGCACATCACCCATATACATTTTCCCATATACTTTGAATCATCACAGATGATTCATAATATCTAATGTACTGTACATGCCATGTAAATACTTGTTATACTGTTTTATTTAAGCAACAATGATTAAAGTATTTTATGTATAAAAAAATTCATAAACATTCATAAATTTTCTTCCAGCAACTTTTAACTTTTGCATGCCTTAGAACTCATTTTAACGTTCTGTAGTTTATATATACATATATATATATATATATTCAATGTTCATTCATATAATCAATTTATAATATCTTCTGCAATGTTTTGTTTAAACATTATAACATTTTCTGCAAATAAATCAAGTGTAGGTGTCTTTTCTTGAGCCAGAACCTAATTCTAGATTATTTTAGATATTGCATGTTCTTGATCATATAGAAAAAAGGTTTTGTTAAAACCCTACAAAGAGAAAAGTTATTATCACAACACTATTTTTTAAAATCTATTTTCTGAGTATTATCTAATATTTTAATTTGACAATTCAACAAATTTTTTGTTTGTTTGTTTATTTGTTTTGAGAGCTCTACCATATGAGCCACAGTGCCACTTCTGGTTTTCTAGTGGTTTATTGGAGATAAGAGTCTTTCGGATTTTCCTGCCCAGGCTGGCTTTGAACTGTGATCCTCAGATCTCAGCCTCCTGAATAGCTAGGATTACAGATGTGAGCCACTAGCTCCAGGTTTCAACAAAATTTTTGAGGTAGCCACTGTGTTAAATATCATGAATTTCCCTGATCCTATAGTGCATTCCCTAAAGAGATTTGGAAGAGAGCTTGTTTTGCTGCAAATGAGATTTCCATATTATCATATATCATCTATACAGAAGTGTTAAATTTCCCATATGAATAAGAAATGATATTATGCCATGTATTCTTCAGATAGGAAACTATAAATCTATTTATTGCAGTATAAATTTATTCTGGGAGATATAAAATAGCCAAGTAATTTAACTTTCATGTATCTAAAAACAGGTGGGATAAAAGTAGGTTTGTTTGAATCCCTATAAATTGTAATTAACAATTGTAGTTATCAGCTTTGTAGTTAGGATCAGAAGTTGTGAAATAGCATCATTGATGTAGTTTTTTGGTACACACAGGAAATTATAATACTCTGAAAAGAAAATATTAGGCATTAAGGGATACATCTGATTCTTTATGATACCACATGATTTTTTATTTATATGAACATATTACATTTTAGATACAGTATTAGTTTTAGTCTTTAGTTTTATTATTCATTTTGACTTGTTTGTTTTACAAAAATAAAAAAATGATGCCCTGATTTTACATTGGTGAAATCATATGGAAGTGTTGATGTTGGGCACTTAAAACCAGCTCCAGAGCAATTATGAACAAGGGCTCTTCAATCATCTAGAGCCACTGTAATTCCAAGCCAGAAAAATAGATTTAATCACCAAATATTTATCAAATATATTCAAAATTCCAAGAGAGTGTAGATTTGTTCACCAAATATTACATTCCTGAGCTCTAAGCTTTGGTTAAAAACAGTAATCTATGGACACTGAAGAGCAGAAGATCTACACTTTACATCACAAAGAGTCTTACTTCAAGTGTTCAGTATTGCATGTGTGTTATGTAATCCCTTTCTGGGACCAGGTTATAGTACTTGAGTCAGGTCTTTTTCTTTTTTTTGTTTGTTTGTTGTTGTTTTTGGTATTTTTTTCTTTTGTTTTTTGTTGGTCATGGGGCTTGAACTCTGTGTCTCGGCAGTGCCCCTGAGCTCTTCAGCTCATGACTAGCACTCTACCACTTGTGCCACACCACCATTCCTGGTTTTCTGGTGGTTAATTGGAGATAAGAGTCTCACAGACTTTCCTGCCCACGCTGTTGTGAACTGCAATTATCAGATCTCAGCCTCTGAGTAGCTAGGATTACAGGCATAAGCTACTGGCCAGCTGCTTGTTTGTTTTTGAGGTAGTCTCACTGACCTTGCCTGGACTGGCCTCCAACTATTTTTTACCCTCTTCTTTCTCTCTTTGGAGTATTTGGGAAAATAGGCATTTGCGCCAAGAAGTAATCTCTCTTAATAGAATACATTTTTTTTCCTGAAAGTCATTTTGACATAAATTATAAATTGAATGAAAAGGTATATTTAAAATGGTATTTCTTGAGTTTTCTTTAAAGGTAGTATGCAGGTTTTTGAACCAGAAAAGCTTTTTAATAAGCAAACTGTAAGTATTACTTCAACTTATGTAAAAACGTAAACAAAATAAAGCCAAAATTTATTAATGTCACCAATAATTAGAAAGCTATCAATTATGACTTTGTGATTAAAAGGTTTATGGTGACTATTGTGATCTACTTTCAAGTATTGACTTTTGATTTTCTCCAATTACTTGGAATATTTCTTACATTTATAAAACCAAGGATTTTCCCTTTCTCTAGCCCCTGAAGCAAAAATTCCTCCACTGTTCATACAAAATCATGCAATTTAGAAATAGTATTTCCAGAATAAATAATTTAATGTACTTTTATATTGTGAATATGAAGGGTTATAAATTAATAGAACTTTTTTCTGTTTTCACTAATCTGCTCCTTTAGTCTCAGCAGGCTCTTACAAGTGGTTCCTGGAAACAAGAGTAAACAACCATTTGTAGTTCTAGTGAAATGTGGGAGGCTATGTTATTTATTTAGTACCCACATGTGGGTGTTTGTAATCACGGAGTCTCCTAATTTTATATCTATTTAACTGAGACTAGTGAGTGAACTGAATTACAAATGGGAAATAGGGAAAGAGGAAGGTGAAAGATTGTTTTCAGTCTTCTCTAGCATTATTATAAAAATATAGTCATAATTAGAAAGATAAGCAGCAGTATGAATTAGATAGAATATCTTGTGCTCAAATTTTGGAAGAAAATTCAGATATACACATCTCTTTTTCTTTTATGTTTACAGTGAAACTGATTGGACTATTTTTGAAATTATAAATATATAATATTTATATATGAAAGCATTATATATTATCTATAAAATATATTGTGCATTATATTACATGTAATTATATATGACATATAATGTATATTATATAATGTACATTATATATAATATAAAACATAATATATTATATATAGCACATATTATATTCACTGATATAAATAGATCGATAGATAGATAAATAGATCAGTTACTGTTCTTCTACAGACCTGATAATTGTTAGTTTATTAGTCATATATTTATTCATTTGAACTCAAAAATCCTATCTCATGAACTTTCATAAATATTGTAGATGAATCTAGTTAAGGAAGACTGAATATTACTGGTCAAGAGAGCTGCAAATGAACCCAGATAATCAAATCTGTAGCAGTGTACAAAATCAAATCCTAAGTCTTATGTTAGAAGTTCTTAAGTATTTCCTACCTAACTGAAAGTTGTGGATTTTATACATTTGCCTTTGAATGGAAATGGTTTCACCTTCAATAAACACTTAAAATAGACCTCTTATTAGAGTAACCCAAAGCAAAATTCAGTATTAAATGGCATTATTTAGCCCAATAATTTACTAGATGCTGAAAATACCCTAAAGGAAACAATGGAACCACTATTTCTCATTTTGATACTTCCTTTCTACACTAAAGGGTTTGAGGAAACAAGTATATGAGTAATTTAGGAGACAAAGGGGAAACTTTCTCACCCTTTAGTATCTTACTTTTAACTTACAATATGAGTTTTTAGAGCCATAAATTTCCAGAAAGGCACTTTCCATCAGCAGATGTTGCTGACCCTTTGCGACAAAGCATGGCCTGGCACACGGAGAGGAGAAACCACTGCTAGTCCTTCTGACACTGACAGACAATTTAAGGGATTGTTCCCCCTCTTTTGTGCATAAAATATTATACTGACTGTTGTGTTAAAATTAGAGGACTGAAAAATAATACTTGACCAGATGTTGGAAGGAGATATAGCCATAGGGAAAGACAAACAGTTTAAATATGGTTTTCTAGAACTAAGGTATGATGTAGTAATGACCTGGATCAGAAAGAAAGATGTGAAAATAAAAAGGAGAGAGATAGGAAAAGATACTCCAATACGTAAGTACATAGACTGACAGATATATTAAGACAAAGGATTTACTGGACTTTCTAGTGTGACAAAGCTAGAAAACTATAGCTCCCACTTTTGAAACCATAGCAATGTGGTTGAAAATTTTATATTTATTAGATACTAATGTGTTCTACCATTTTTATGACAGACTAGGTATGAGCAAGGAAACCAGCATAA
Organism: Dipodomys spectabilis; assembly: GCF_019054845.1. Lineage (NCBI taxonomy): Eukaryota > Metazoa > Chordata > Mammalia > Rodentia > Heteromyidae > Dipodomys > Dipodomys spectabilis. Next base: position 17,466,560 of record NW_024870709.1, read on the forward strand.
TTTTGAATAATAACTCTGAGTGTATAAATAATGACAAAATTAGCAGATATATTCATTAACTATAACCTTACATATTGATGCAACTGGCATTTTTAGAGTAATTAGGGTTTGATGATACATTTAATAACAATCATTGATCTGCTGCATGCCAGGAGTTACATTGAGAACTTTTGAATTAGCAGAGGACAAAATATGAAACTCTGTCCTCATGCCATGCATATTCAAATGGGAAGAAACTAACTGTAAACAAAATAAATAATGTAAATATCTCATGTGTCTGAGAGTGACAAATTCTATCAAGAATCATAGCTTAGAAAATGAAGACAAGAAAAACCCTGTTAAATAATATGGTGAGAACTCTCATTAAGAAAGTAATACAGCCTGCCGCCAGTGGTTCACACATGTAATCCTAGCTATTCAGGAGGCTGAGATCTGAGGATCACAGTTCAAAGCCAGCCTGGGCAGAAAAGTCTGTGAGACTCTGATCTCCAATAAACCACTAGAAAACGAAGTGGCGCTGTGGCTCAAGAGGTAGAGTGCTTGCCTTGAGTTGAAGAGCTGAAGGACAGTGCTCAGGTTTAGAGTTCAAGCCCCATAACCAAAGAAAGAAAAAAAAGAAAGAAAGAAAAAGTAGCTAGATGTGTGACTGTGGAGACAGTAGGTGAAGTAGAGAAACTGAAGTGGCTGCTCTCTGAGCAGGTTGGAAGGGGAAGTCAGTATGTACACATCATCTGATGTGAAGAAGAGATAAAAAGTTTTAATAGAACAACATACAGAAAAAGAATTAGAGCTTTTTCCCTGATTAAGACACAAAACTGAGCCAGGTGCCCATGACTCACATCTGTAATCCTAGCTACTCAGAAAACTGAAATCTGAAGATGGCTGTTCATCAACAAAGAAGGTTGATAGGTATGCTGCACACAAGGAGAGTGGTGGGTGGTTTCACACCAGCCAAGACAGGAAAGTCTATGAGAAACTTAAATCAAATTAACGAGGAAAAGAAAATCAAAAGTGAGGCTGTGCCTCAAGTGGTAGAGTGTTAACTTTGAACACAAAAGCTCAACACAAAAGCTCAAAGACAGCTCCTGGTACCAGCACAAAAACAAAACCAAACAAGCCAAACAGCTACAACAAATGACAATTTTGGATAGCATTGGGCCAAAAACAATGAAGCATTCATATGAATACATACACAGTATCAGTCTAACTGACATGCAGAGAATATACTGAGGGTAGAAGAGAGAGTCACAAGAAGATTGACCTACTGAGCAGCTGTTTGCAATTTTTCAGGCAAAAATACCAATCTGGTTTAATTAGGTATATAACAATGAAAATATAGTGAATTCTCCGCGTTCATGAAAGTAGAGCAAATAAATCTACATGAAAGTAGATAACATGAATACTTGTGTCAAAGAGTATAAAGAGAAATCCTGTGCTTTTATAACAAAAAATTGACTGATAGAGGTGCATGCTGGGTTGAGAGCTATCACTAGAAGATTTAGATTTGACTCTGTTCTATCTAAACTTATTAACATAAAAGTGGAGACTATATAGTAGGGAAGTAAGTTTAGAATCCAGATAGGATATTTGATCTCCAGTTTAATTATGTTAAGCAAAAACACAATATTGGCAAACCATAAATTTGTCATTTACAAATGGTGAATATATTCATTCATGTTTCTTCTTTCCTGTCATTACTTATCAAGCATATTTCAGTCTAAGTCACTACAATTTGGGTTTACAACATGCTTGCTCATACTTTGTGGAGTAGGTTCTTGTTCTATATTTGACCATTTCTGTTTGTTCATCTCCAAATCCTGATACTCAAACTGGGAAATTTTGTACTCTTTTGCATTCTACATTTGATGGAATATGAAATTCAAAATTTGCCATCAGTGTTGTAAAATAATCCAACTTTTTGCAAATCAAGATGGTCTATGGAAGTGGCGCTGTAGCTCAAGTGGTAGAGCGCTCGCCTTGAGCTGAAGAGCTGAAGAGCCCAGGCCCAGAGTTCAAGCCCCACGACCGACCAAAAAAAAAAAAAAAAAAAGATGGTCTATATCACAATGATCACCAAACTTTACTCAATTTTAGAGGTCATCACAGATAATTCTAAAAATCCTGTACTTTCTAAATTTTAACTTTTATTTTGCCCTTTAATCTTAACTACCATTGGAAACTACATTTTTTTCTTACAAAACAATGAGCAAAGGCAAGGATTGGAGGTGGACATATCAGGGACCCTGCTAGGGAACAAACCTACATGAATGGCCATCAAGTGAGGCAAGAGAATTTTTCCATGTGTCTTGGGCATCGGTGGAAGCCTCCATGAGCACCTGCAGTTAGTGCAGGGGTGAAAAATCCATTTTCTACTCAGAGTAAAGGAAGGCCTCTTAAAAAAGTATTTCCTTGTAAAGATGCTGTACAGAAATCTGGGCACCAGTGGCTCACATCTGTAATTCTAGCTACTCAAGAGGCTGAAATCTAAGGATTGCGGTTCAAAGCCAGGCCCTGGGCAGGAAAAGTCCGTGAGACTCTTATGTCCAATAAAACCACCAGAAAGCCCTAAGTGGCGCTGTGGCTCAAGTGGTAGAGTGCTCTTAAGTTACAGCCCACAGTTCAGGTCCCAGGATGAACCAAATCACAAAAACAAAACAAAACAAAAAAAAGATGCTATATAGAGAGGTTGTATTTACATCACTAAGGTAATGAGTGCATTTCCTGTCGGGCATTGTTACCTCCTCCTTTGTTTTTCTCCCACTAACCCTTTCCTCCCCTCCCTTATCTTTCCCATCCTTCCGCCCGCCCCCCCAATTCATTTCCAACATAATGTCTTGTGAGTCTCATTGTTGAGTAACATCGTTTTTGTTATTAGTATAAAAATTAAAAACACCCCTAATCTTATTTCTCCTTAGCGTAATGCAATTTTCTATGTGGATGTCAAAAAGAAGGGAGATCCTTTTGTTGTTGTTGTTGTTACATGCAGGAAGATGTGATACATACACATTTTGTATACTTAATGTTGTTTGTATCAGGGCTGCTACTTCTGCTGCTGCTACTGATGATGATGATAATGATGATGATGATGATTGTTACTACTGAGGCTTCTTGTTGTTGTTGTTTTAATACAACAAGCCTCTGGATGAATTTTGTCTGGGCAAAATTCTAGCGAGGAAGAGTGGGTGCTTTAATAGCAACTATAACAAACTAGCTTCATTCTAAAAGCTTTCTCAACTTCTCTAATTCTCTGAAAGGTGAAACATTTTCCATCAATGAAGCATAATGATTTTTTTAAGTGAAACAAAGGTAAATTAATACATAACAAAATTATAAGAGATACAAAAGGCAAATTCCAGTGTTTTCTTATTATGTTTGTTTCTGTAAAAAATAAGCAAGGATTATAAAATTATATGCACTCATTGAACATGATATATCAGAAATAATAAAATAAATATAAATTTTTATTATATTTGCTCTTCTGTAATTAGAATAAAAAAACTATCAGAGAAGTAGAAGTTGCCTATAACCATATATTAAATGAATATCACATTTATCAATGATTTAAAGTTAAATATAATATGGGCATGCTTCTTTTTTATAATTTACCTAATCTCTTTGGAATTACTAAAGCCTTTCTTATAGGAAATAATGGACCAGCTGAAATATTTCTATGTCTAATATTAATAGCAATCATGATAAAGAAATGCCTTAGACAAGTGCATCAACAGGAATGGAAGAGGATATTTTGAAGCAATTTCAGCAAGCTTAGGACACTCATTTTAAGCTTTTATATAAAATGAGGCACATTTTGGTACATTTTCAAAATTCATCTTCAATCCGATGTTAGTAGTCAGTTCTAGTATTTATCCTGTAAACTTATAGGTAAAATGGAGTTTTTGAAAGAAAGGAATCAGCTTTTAGGATTTGTGAAATTTCTGAACCTGGTTCATTTTTGATGGAAAAATGCAATTCAGAATCCTGTGTTATTTTGTAGAATGATCTATCATAACTCCAAATAAGCAATATCAAGATAATCACCTAATCTTATTTATGGAGATCATATCATAAATGATTGTAGAAATTCTGTACCTTCTAGATTTTAACATTTATTTTGCCCTTAATTACCTTTGCAAACTCTGCTGCATACTTTTTATGCAAGATGTACCATAAACATTAAGCATAAGGAAAGCTGAGTATCCCAATAGTTATAAACCCAGAAACTGAGCTGGTTCTAATTTGATTTAAAAGAGCTATTAAATGTCTTTATGCAATAAACTTGTTTGAAAATAATAAAACTATACCTGGAAAGAAAGAAAAAAAAAACAAAAAACAAAGCAGTGTATCTTACCTGAAAATATCAACAATCATACAGAAGTGTATGCCTCATATGCTTCTCTATTCCTACACATCCACACTTCACTGTATATAGGCAGAAATACACAATTAATTATGTTAAAGACATTCTATAAGAATAATTAACTAATTTCCAGGAAGTGATATGTGCAACAAATGTGTAATCAAATGGCAGCCAATTATCAAGATCATTATAACAGCTAAGAACACTAAGTGAATTCTGAGATTGTGAAAAAAGATTGTGGAATTATTTGCTTTAGCTTAAGCTAGTCCTGAAAGCTTATATGCATTTTGATCTTATATTCATCTGTTGTCACATTTTTCCACCAATGCAGAATAAACAAAACAGTTTATTAACAAAAAGTGCTCTTAAAATTTTAACCTACATAATATTCAATACAGTGCTATTATTACATGAATTTACGCATATGAATATTGAGGAAAGAGACTCAGATGCTTGCTTAAGTTTGCAGTAACCAATACTGTAACAAAGTTTACAAAAGGATAACATGTTAGGCAGGGTGACCATACAGCCATTGGACACCAATATTTACAGTATTGTCTCACAAATAGTAAGTAGAAGCTAAGAATGGAAAGTTTGTAGTAAGTCTATTGAAAAAAGATATTAGACAAAAGGAACTTCCAAAATGACTTCAAGTGAGCTGAAAATACACAGATGAGTAGTGAAGACAGAAGAGAAGAACAGGTACACATGCCCTGTGCTTTTAAATGGCCCAATGTATGCTATTGTGCATGAGAACAGAGCTGTAAGTGGAATGGGCAACAAAGAGCTGGAGCAAGGTGGATTTTCACAACTAAATAGGAAGGTAAAGGTAGAGTTATTTTGAAGTCCTTATTTTGTTCAAATCAGGCAAGTCAATTGAGAAACAGTACAACCCAAATTAGGACACAGGAAAACAAAAAAGAATAATCTAAGAAAAACATGAAATATGGAATATATATTTAAAATGAAGTATATGAATGTGTAATCAAATAGGCGTGAATAGGAATCAGTAACAACCAATAATGAGCCAAGATTCAAATCTCTATGAATGAGATACTTTAAACAAACAAACAAAAAGTGGCAGCTTTAAAAGGCAAAAAGTATGTAACAAGGGTTAAAAATAATCAAATAAACATACAGATATGGTAAATATTTTTTAAACCTCCAAATAGTAGATTAATTTGTATTGGATAATGCCATTTATGCACAAGGCTGTCTGTATTTTATACTGTAAACTGACATCTAATTGTCCTGACTCTGAAAACAATATCAAAATGATGAGCAATTAGGATTGCCATGAGAGAATATGATCATTTTACAGTAGAAAACACAAGCACCAAAGTTTGTAAGTAAAGAGACTATAATGAAGGCAACTTCACTAGATGTGGGAGATTATAGGAACAGCAGAAATGAATGACTTATTAGCCAACAATATGCGAAGTTATCACTTATGGGGCAGAAGACTGATATAACATGTGATTTATGTTGTAACCCAAATTTATATCCATTATCAGAGCTAAAGGAACAATACCTTCACCCTTTTCCTACTTTTTTTTTCCAGTTTGACAGAAACTGTTTTTAAGACCCAGGAAAAGTATGCTTAAGGAGTGTGTTTCTAAGAGAACATATATTTGCTTATATAATAGAGATTATGGCAATGACAGAGGTAAATATGGCAATATATGAATCAAACTGTATCAGGTAACAAATTCATTATGAAAATAACCTTCAGAATACTACTTTCACATTTTGAAATGTCTTGTTTTTTTTTCTTTTTACAGATTTTTAAGTGAATAATTTTTTGCTTTATTTTTTCTTTTATTGTGAAAATACCATACAAAGGGGTTACAATTACCTGAGCAAGGTAATGAGAATATTTTTTAAGTTACTGTGTAGAAATGCTTTGCAATACGAGGCAGAATGTGAAAATTGACACTCAATTCTTTAATATATTTCAGACATCTTCACCACTCAACAGAAATTTGTGTAATATCAAAGGGAGTTTCTAATTTGAAATATTTTAATTAGCAAGTGTTGCATTCAACCATTCTAGGAATATAATTTTCAAGTAAAATAATATATTAAGATTATTCTTAAAAGTATATCATCACAATGTAATTACTAACCTTTTATATTATCACATACTTTATACAAATTCAGAATATTCTTCAAAAGTTTGTCTCATTCTAACTTCAATCACTCATTATATAATTCTAAATATCTGTCATGTTACTTTGGCTTTATTCAGTACCAATACACTAATCATGGGTAGTATAATTATTTGCAAGCCTGACTTTCCTTTTTGTAAAGTGCTGCCCATTGTACTATGTAATGAACGATTGCACTCAGACTTAATCATTACTTTGCACTCTACTTCTGTTAAAATAATGACAAATCACACATTTGCATTTCAATCATTAAATCAACACTAATAATATGAATGATTTTCATGATGGTAGGGTATTATACTTCTTTTATAAATCCCAAATAATTTTGTATCACTTTTCTTTTGAGATTAGTAAAAATTCAAGTAACAAGAATTGTTTTAAGAGGCAGAAGTTAAAAGAAAACGTGAAATAATTTATTTTCTTTCTAATTATAAGATGAAAAGATTCCCCTACAGCTACCAAATGATAGTGGAGAAATGATGGGTAAAAGGGCAGAGAAGAATAAACATTTTTCTTTGAATGAACCATAGGGGAATTTCTGGAAGATTTACAACCATACTGGTTCATTGACTACTCACATGGCAGAAAGATATTCTCAGTGTGTGCTCTTCTTTCCTAATGAAAAAGACTATTAACCTACCTCAAAATGAATATTAAAAGTTTTATTTTTCAAAATGGAGAGCTCTGTTTAACCCACTTGGAGAAATGGGCCCTCTGTCTGAAAATTGCAACCACTTTTGAAGAAATAACCCTGCAATTAGAAATCAAGTGGAAGTTAGAATTGATACAGTGTTAGATTCTGATTGCAAGATAAATGCAGTCAGGAACTATATTTCTCCCTTTGTAGTCCAGAGATTATGTGGAAATTCAAATTTTACTTAGTTACCCAAATTGACCTTAAAATGGAGGGTCACATAGGCAGGCTAGAAATTACCCCATTAATGCCAAAAAATGAGAGGGTTTTACAGATTTCATACTAGGTTTCATTGAGATCACTCTTTTCACTGAATAAAATTGAACATTTAAATAAATGAATAATAACTTTTGGTCAAAGTAATATGAAAATGTATGATCATAAAATCTTGATAACCCTCTAGTCATGCTCATAGGAATTGTAGCCTCATACAAATATAATAGTGGGTGGTAACCCAGTAGGAAATTATAAAGGCTGTCTAAATTCTAGAACATTTTCTAAAATATGCATTATTACTTTTCCTGGTACATGTAAAAATGCACATTTTGCATTATGTTGTGTGCTGTGTAGATCCCCCAAAAGAGTATATTTCCCTTAATATTAAAATAATTTGACAAAGGAGTTACATGACTCTGTAAATTCAGGTGGCTCTTAGGCAGTAGTAAAGTACTCTATTCATAAAAATAAATTCATGATTTTGTATTTCATTCATTTTGTAGGAATCAGACCAAATGTTTTAAAGGGATGGCTTATATGAAATATTCAAACTTAATATAAATAATTTAAAAGTTAATGAATGCTTCTGTTCTATGTTTTCCCCAAAATATGCTTAGACATAGGACAAAAATCTCTAGAGGGATGTATATGATTATTTCATATACTGATAATCTGATACACACAACACAGTGTAATAATTTCCATAATGAAATTAATGAACAGATTTATCACTACCAATCTGGTTACCTAGTTGTCATATCTGTGGTTGAAGTGATTTTGAGATTCAGGCATTCACTACAAGTAAAGGTTGGTCTTGAAATACAGTTCCTAATGATTAAAAGTAGATTACTGTTTACAAAAGGCCATTAAGTTAATGGTTTAGAGCTCTTAAGTAATAGAGCTGAAAACTTACTAGCCACGTTTAAAAAAAAGTCACTTGCTAATTTGCACATACTCTGTTGGGAGTGTGCTGGTTTACATGACTTCAAGTGTGTAAATGTTTAAGATATACGTATGAGGATTTATTACTCCTGCTGAGGTTATCAGAATTAAGAACAAATAAATGTGCAGCATCTTGAAGGATGGCAAAACTTCAATGTGCATTAAGAAAAAAAGTGAACTAAAATCTTTTCCCCATAGCTCTAGTAATTTTTCTGGGTTTGACTTTTCATTTTCCTTACCTGCTTGTGATGAATACTTTGATGGAGATATTTTGATAGCTTTTTTAAAAGCTGCACTTTAAAATTTGAAATATGTGAGCAGTAGCTATAGTAAGAACAGTTTCAGTATCATTCCTTTTTCTCACTTGTTGAACTTAGTTAAAATCACTATTTATTCTGGGCTGTAGGAAAATCAAATATAATCTAGCACTTGGGCTTACAGGGACAGTTCGTTGTTATTTTGTTTTTTAATTTTTTTTAGAAAATTTAATACAATATGCCAAGTACTGTGAACCTGCGGGCCATGCAGAACTCTAAAAACTCTCAATGAATTTTACTTCTTGTAAGTTAATTATATTCTAAAAACAATAATATTCTTTGTTCCTTATTCTATATTGTTAGGGTTTTCTTTAAGTACCCTATGTATTAGTCTTTTCTTAGTAAAGAACTTGCCATTTGCTTCCTAAAGGGAACCTCTGGACATAACTTGTGTCCATACCAAATATCCCATACTGACAAACTCAGTAAGAACTGATTCTACTACAACCCATTCTCTCTGGCATTAAATCTTGTAAATTTTCTCTTTGTTTCACATTACTTCCTTAATTTCCTCTGAAAGTCACTATATTTTTACTTCATTCCTGGAGATAAGTATTGCTCATGTTTAAAAATACTCAATGAAAACAAAAGGCTACTATTCTTAGTAGGCTGAGATTTTTGAATATTGACCACAAATAGTTTTCAAAAAGTACTTTAGTCTATAAGCAGAATAACATGGATGCTGTTGACTTATATAATGAGTGGATGAAAACATTTTGATAGCATCTGACCTTATAAGATCACTTATTTAAAGAGCCTTTGGAGATTAAGAGAAAACTTCCTCTAAAGAATAAAATTACTCGCTGGTAAAGTATATTTTCTGTTAGTGTAGTAAGGTGGGAATAATCACAAGGAAAAGTCCAGTAGCCATGATTATAAAAAGAACCATTTGCTGCTGATAGAGATAATAATTTATTCCAGTAAAAGCAAGGAGTGATAGTGATCACATACCACTTCGGGTTCTGGTTCTTTCTACCTTCTGCTGACTGTTCACAATAATTAGAAATTTTTAGAGACAAAACGATCAAGGCTTGGAAGATCAGGCTCCCTTTCCAAGAGTCAATAGTGGAGGTCAGGATTAATTTGTTGCTTTAAAATGTGGAAATTACTCTTCATGTTTGAGAGCAGTATGTGGCACCACTTAACTCTATGATAAAAAGGGCCTTGAGTTTCACTGTACGTGTGTGACATAAAGGATATCTATTTGGAAAGATTTAATGGGCCTGGAATAGAGGGTAATAGAAACTGAATTGGAGTAATTTATGTTGTGCACCAGAGAAGATGGCCAGGGAAACTTCAAAGACATTCCCTCCTGCATGACTAAAAGTGAATAGACATTTTAAAGCTATCTTCCTCTTACATGAAGCTTAGCACTGATACCTTTATTCCAAAGTTTTTATATTTACTCATGTGTGTGTAAGCAAAATATTAGAGAGACATGTCTGTGATCAATGGAAGCACAGGAAAAACTTAGCTCAGATAACTGACTAAATTATTTCAGATGACTTTCAATTAATCATCTGAGAAAGAAATTAAACTTAGTATTTTTTAAACAAGAGAGACTGTTGTGTGCTTTACTTGAAAAAATGAGTATGTGCAGTTTAATGGAGTCAAAAGAAATTGCAAGGTATAACATTTACCAAATTAGTTAACAAAGGATGTTGTATGACTATGAGGATGTACAAGTAATACTTATTTTAGAATATTCATCATCCTTTTTTTCAATGTAAGTTAAAATGAGCATGCATTGGTACTTCATGTAATTTTACAGGGAGTTATATTTGGAGACGTTTGCATTGGATGTTGCTTTTTCTTAAGTTTGTCTGTTACATGTCATGTTTGGAGCCAACTAACATAATTAAGCTTTATTTGGTATTACGTATAAAAATTTTGAGCTAGAACAAGAAGTATGTCTGGAAAATATCTAAGTGTACTCTAACCATATACTGTCTCATTAAAATACGCTTTTCTGCTGTTACTTTCCAGGCATACAATTATAGAGTATACATTTACTATAACATATACATTCTGAAGTCAAACTTAAGAAAGAGTATGTTGATAGTGTACTGTAGGTAATTTGAGGAAGATATTTGCTGCAATAAATGATTACACAATAATTTAATTATACAATCAATACATAATTATTTATTGTGATAAATGAAAATAATTGTCATCTTCATGATGGCTAGCTATCCCTGCTTCCCTTTTCTATATAATTCAATTTTCACAAATATGTGCTACATTGATAGCAGCCATTGAGCACTTTTATTAGTACACATAAATTAAAAGAAATGTTTAATCATTTAGATGACTTTTAAATTTACTACTATTTTGATAACAGTATTTTTAAATTCCTTCATCCTTGGATCCATTTTAATTTCAAATGGCTATCTCATTTACGTTTAAGGAACAAGTCAAAAGAGGCAAATGTCTAGTTTGGGGATCTCATTTTGCCATTGAAGTTGCTTGTCAACTTAAAAAAGGATGTGAAACATCAATACTGAAACACTACCAGAGGACCAGGAAATATGGCTGACTATGCAAGACTTGCCTTGTATGTACAAGAACCTGGATTTGCTTCTCATTGCCACACAGCAAAACAGTAAGAACAAAACAACAACACTGCACACACAAACACACACACACACACACACACACACACACACACACACACACACACACACACACACCTTGATGGATCTTTTCTAGATACAGAATCTGTGAAGCTCAGTGAAAAATACAAATATGAGATATCATGATACTCAGCTTAAAGTTGGCAACAGCTAAAGTATTATCCATAGCCAATGGTGGCAGAGTTTTAAGCAAGCATGAGAACTTCCTAAATTTAGGGCAGCCCAGTTTGCAATGGTTGTAAAGATTAAGTGAATTGATACTTCCTACCATATATGAAAGTCTCAAAATCAATACTTATTTCAATTCTATTTTATTGGATATAGGCTGGGTATCATATGGGGTTCTTTTGGTAAGGCTAGTTTTAATTTAATCATATATATTTTAGTTTTGATTTAGAATTTTAAAGGTATTGTACATGATCATAATACAAAGGAACCTCCAAATATTCAAATAAGTGTATCTATCCCAGGAAAGTGTGATGAATTGAAGAGATATGATATCTAACAGATCCCACTTTTGCTGTACAATTTTCTTTTGGAAGAACTCTAGAAAAGAAACAAAACATAATCACATGACTATTTGGAGAGTAATTAGCACAAGATTCTTATGCCCAGAGTGTTGGGAAACATACAGAGTCTGGTTTAAAGACACAAGTTCACAGATTAAAAGTTATATTGATAATTCAACTGTGAAATGAATTAGAAGAAATTTAGATAAATCCCAGAATGAATGCAATCTTGGATTTGAATGTCAATGACTTTTTTTTGTTTCTTTGGTTCTTTTGGCTCAATGCCTGCATGCTCTACAAATAGTTACAACTTATTTAACATAAAACCAGTAACTGCCAACAATATAATATGATATTTATGTTGTCTCCCACAACATCAATTTCTCTCCTCTCTCCTTCATATAATGTTAAAATACACACACTTTTTAACATCTGTACAAATACATATGCATACATATACATATACATGCACATACACACTCGCTCAAATAGAGAAACTAGGTCTAATTCTCTTGCATTTTTTGAGTCCATATCAGACGCTTACTTATGGTTGCAGGAGAGATGAATATGTGATAAGCAGTTATGGTTACTTTTTTTCTCTCTGTAAATGTGGTGGTAAGGATCAAATTCTGGTGCTCATTCATGCAATGAAATCACTTTGTCATTCACCTCATAACCCTGATCATGATCATTGACAAATGAAGCTATGTCCAAATAATTGCAACCATTGTGAAGTGAGATACAAAAAGTGAGTTTCAGAAAAGCTACTAGAGGGCAAAGCAAAATGCCAGCTAAGTTTCCCCAGCAATTGCCTCCTTACAAACTCACCAATTTGAACATTTTTTTCTTTTTTTTTTTTTTTTTTGTTGGTCGTGGGTCTTGAACTCTGGGCCTAAGCGCTGTCCCTCAGCTCTTCAGCTCAAGGCGAGCGCTCTACCACTTGAGCTTCAGCGCCACTTCCGGTTTTCTGGTGATTTATTGGAGATAAGAGTTTCATGGACTTTCTTCCCCGGGCTGACTTTGAACCGCAATCCTCAGATCTCAGCCTCCTGAGTAGCTAGGATTACAGGCATGAGGGCTTTTTTTCTTACATTAAGCTACTTTCTTAAGAACAAAGGAACCCAAGTGAGAAAACACAATGCCTGCTTTTTATATAGTAGTAAGAAAAAGTTCACTAAAGGTGGCAGACAGAAAAGAGCTAACTCACAACCAACCTTTCTCAACTCCAACTTTACAGATGCAGTTGTAACTGTAATTACAGTTGGGGAGGAAAGAATTAGGATTTCAACATGAACCCTAGTGCTGATCATAGCTCCAAAATTCCTAACACCACTCTATTCTTTCGATTGAGATGTTGGAGTTCTGCTACCATACAAGCCAAAGCAGCTGCTATTTCCAGTAATCCAATCTGCATAGGCAAACAAGAGATCAACCCTACAACTGCTGGTGAGAAGGGCATAAAATGAAGACTAGTAGAATTAAAAAATCAGCGGCTTCTTTACCCAATCCAATGTTTACAGACATAGGTCTCTATAGCTGCTCCCACACCATGGGGAGACCTAATCATGAGTTCATTAGTCTTAGTGACCAAAACCACTGATATTACCTCAACTTTTGGCTACTTAGCACCAAACAAGACTTTATTTATTGGAGTAGGAAAAGCTAGCAAGAATACAACCTTGACTTAGAATTCAGTGCCAAAAATATGCAGTCTGATATTGGGAAGACACTGAATGTCCTGCACTTCTAAAGCCAGTGTTAGTAAATCATGATTCTAGAATAACTTTATTATCAAATGGAGACTTTAACTCCATTTACTAGAATTCTTTGTACTGTGGCTGTTTGCAGACTTCTCAATTCAGCAATACACAGCCTGTGGGCATTGGTATACTGAGCACTTGCCCTGTCTGGAACAGCAGTGATTTCAAGATGTGACATAGCCTTACATCTTTCATGGTCACATCCCTTACTTAGCAACTGACTTACCTAGAGCCAGGTGAAATGTTATAGTTTCTGTCAGAAACTACTGAGTATAGACAAGGTGTTTAGGGCTATGTCCACACCAGGAGAAAGGTTGTAAGGATGGACTGCCATTTTAATACACTTTCTCCGTTCAGGCTGAACAATGCACCAGTGTTGATTTGGGAAAAGCCTGATCTCCTACTGCCCTCTCATGCTAGCAGTATGAAAACACACCAACAGCAAGTTTGGCAGAACTAAAGTTGGTGATCTGTTGTCAAAAATCTCAGTAGGTACAGGCTCAAAAGAAATAAGTAAGCTGCTTGACTTTCTGGACCAATGGGAATAAGCAAATCCAGGTTACAAAGACTGGAAAAGATACCATATTTTTGATGTGCAGACAAGCTGGACACCAATAAGCATTCAAGAACTTTTAGGGAATGAGGAATTTCACCTACCATTCAAAATAAAGTGACAAGACAAGACAGACAAAAATAACCAATGAAGAACATAAAACTTACTTATAGAAAGTCAACGATTTTCAAGAGAAAATAAAAACCAATACTATAACAGTACTAAAAAAACTAAACAGATATTCCTGAGCAAAAAAAAGTGAAAATCATAAAATTAAATCAAAATCAACAAAGGAAGAATAGACTGAGAAGAACCAACAATCAGTGAGCTTGAAATCAAGCTATTTGAAAATATAGTTTAAGGCAAAAAAAAAAAAAAAGGAGTGGAAAGGGATAAAGGAGTCTGGGTCTATGGGAATTCTGGATCAGTTCAAAGAGATAAATTTTGGACTACTACGGAAGTTTAAGAGGGATGTGAGAAAACTAAGAGGAGAAAGCTTATTATAAGACATTATAAAAGAAAAATGTCCAAACCTTGAGAAATATATATACACATACTATTTAGGAAGGTTGGAGGTCACCAGATTGAACTCATTAAAGTGTATTGCAAGACATAGTACTGCTGTTGAAGGTAAAAGTCTGAGAATTTACCTGACTCACAAAATCAGAATTACCAAGAACAGGTGCCCAAACAAACACAGGAAGTATAAGTGTCTTGGTCTAAGTCATTTGCTTCCTTGCCAGTTATTTATTCTCAAGGAAATTTAACAGCCAAAATTGCAGACCCTAATTAATGTGGCTGATCACCTGCTGATTGTAACTTATTCTGTAGCTAAGTGCCTACGGAGAATACAACAATGCTTTCTTTTTTCTTTCTTTCCTTTAGGAGGTTTGCTTTACTAACAGCATCAACTTGCTTTCCTTTTTTTTGTAATAGTGTAATTCCTCACTGTTCAGTTAAAAGTAACTACTTTGGATTGTAAGAAAAGGGATATTCTTATATGCCTGCCCCTTGACCTTTGTTAATACTTAAAATAATTACTTTCATTGCTTACATTTTTTCTCCTCTTTACCTAAGTCTTCTACAAAGGCTAATACTATATAATAGTAAACAAAAAAAAACTTGTTAATGTTTCTTTGGAATTTTTCTGTTTTAAACTTGTGACTATTTTCTTTGTATTCGGGACTCTGCCCTCTGTTATAGAGCTCAGTGAAAGTTCATTGCTGTCATAATACGTTCTCACCACACAATTCTATCTAATTGACATTAGTGAAAATGAAGGGAAGCAAGACAGGAAGAGCAAAAGCAATCATTTCTATTATCTAGCAGTGTAGAAGTCAAGGTCTGTCACAATAAGAAAGAAAAACATCAAAATCCTACATAATCACCTTACACATCAAGAAAAAAGGTGAATTTAGTTATCAAATCACAGATTAAGTAAATGAATATGCATTCTTATGAGAGTATATGAAATAGTTCATTCAATAAAAAAGAATAATTTTGTCATTACCATTTGAAAACTACACATTATTACAAGTAATGTGGGAGAGATAAAAGAAAACATTGCTTCTTGACATCTCTTGTTTCTTGTGGAGGTATGCTCATTAACTAAAATTAAGATTTTTCTAATAATTATGTGTATGTATAATAGGTATTAAAAAGAAATTTGAAATATATCATGCCAGTGATTTCCGTGTAATTACTTGGATTTTTTCCTACATGCCCTTTTTGGAAAGACATGTCTCTTTAGTTCAATAAATGTTATCAAGCATTCTTTGACTGTTCCTCTTGCATCGACCTTAATTAGCTTTTGATTACTGTTAATTTCACAGCATTTTCCCTTTAATAAGTTGCACCAAAATGCTTTCACTTCTGTTGCAGCGTTTAATTAGTTTTTGAATCTTGTTTCTTGTTTTCCTTTCCATTTTTAGGAAAAAAAATTACAACACTCACTTTCTTTGTTTTCTATGAGAATAAACATGACTTACAAGCTTGTGTTAACCAGGAGTCCTCACCTCTGACTTTCAATAGCTTATTGCAGTGACTAGTTGTCTTTTCATGCACATCAGGAATTTTTTCATGTCCTCTGGTTTTTATAATTCTTTCAGATTATTGAAAACGCTGTTCTATTATAATTAAATTTTATATGTTTCCATAGGTCAGATGCTTTATTTAAAGCATGTAGGATTCTAATTGGTTCATCAATTCAAATATAAAAACACATTTGCTCTTTGTATAGTCAATTATACGATACAAAATATTTATATTCTCTTTTCAGAAATTCAGATATCTTTTGTCTCCCTAAATCTAATTTTTATCAGCAAAATTCTTTAAGACAAAATGCTTCCCAAATTATTATTTTGATATTTGTAAAATGAAGTTATGCTTTCTAGACACAGAATATATTGTTATTTAACTTATCCATAAAATATAGTAATTAAATTTTAAATTACATAAAATAGGATACAATATAACTCAACCTTAATAAAACATTATAAACTGTTATTGCCGCAACATCTTGTATATAAATAATCAGTGATACTCATATGTATTTGAGAGCTCTGAACAGAAACTTGCATTAAATGAATTTTTAACCTTTACCACTAGAATAAACCCCCAAAATAACTAAAAACACTTTATCTGATAAGTTTATATATCTGTTAAATAGCAACCATTCAGATATCAGTAAATCTAAATGTGCTTCATATTGTATTATTGTAATAACAGCATCATAGTAAATATTTCACAATGATTGAAATTCAGCAGAAGAAAATTAAAGGCCTAATTAGAGAACTGATTAAACTTAACATTGTTATTATCATTTGATATTACAAAATACTTCAAGAGAAAATTATAAAACTTAAAATTGAGTAGTACAGGTAATGGTAGTCAATTAGACAGCTATTCATAAGCTTTATTCCTAGTAAGGAAAAATTATATATAAAACAACATGGAGTTTGTTTCGATGAACACCATTTTATATGATCATAAGCATATAGTGGAAGAAAGGATTTTATTGTAATATTTGCAGTAATTTTTTTCTTTGGTTTATTCCCTTTTGTCATTGTTTTTGATATCTGTACACTTTGTCTTGTATGTAAAATTTTCTGATTTGGGGAGAGGAAGGAAAGCACAGAAATGGTGGGACAAAAGGTGAACCAATTCAGCAGTGGATACTCATTAGACACTGTTGGAAATGAACTTTATAGCGTGGTGGGGGGTGAGAGCAGGGAAAGTCAGGAGGCGAAAAGTGGGAGAAAATGAGAGATGGGTAACACTGTTTAAAAAGAAATGTACTCATTACCTGACTTATGTAACTGTAACCCCTCTATATAACAACTTTGCAATTACATTTTTGAAAGTCAACATGGAATGAAAGATTAGTATTGTAACAGAAAACAGCTGTAGAGAAAGAAAAGAGCCTTAATTCCAGTAATATGTAAATTTTGTGTACTTTCCTTAGAAAGCATGACTTTGGGATTTGAAGGAGCTGAGCAGTCATCTAAGCCTTTATATTTTCATATATTACCAACATCCCTATGTTGATCTAAACAGTCACTCAAAATTTGTTTGGCTATTGCCATCAAAGGAAAATTCTGCAAAGCTATTTCAGTCTTTAGCAATTTCTGAAAAACAAGTTGGAGACTAAATTCTTTAAATATCTTTCTTTGACCCTATGTTCTCAGTGTATCCAAATAATCCATATTCTTGAGAGTTGAAGTGGATTTGTAGATACATCTAGTGTCTCTAGCATATAGAACTGAGAGATTAGTGGTATAATTGTTTAGAATAGCAATGTTATATATTATAAGACAATGAAGATATAGCCACAGTGATACATGCATGTAATTGTTTTCCAGTTGCTTGGGAAGCCACAGTTTTACAGAACTTCTAGCTTCCTTCCATTGACTTGTAAATGACTTTAATCTTTCAAAATTCACTAATACACTTTTATTAAGAAGCCCTAGATAATATTGTTAGGAAAATTTCAGGGCATGTGTCTTGTGAAATTATAGTTTCTGTCTTGTAGCTAATTTTAATGTATGTTTATTTTCTGTAATAAACCCTATCATGCACACATTACTGCTATGTTATGCCTCCTACATTTTTTTAGAATTTAATTGCTTTAATGCATATATTTTCCAATCCTGCAGCTGCAGCAGAGGTTAAAACTCTACCAAGAAAACATTCACGATGAACCCTCATGATTAGTGTCTCTGCATATTGCTCCAGAGAAAAACAAATTAGCACTAGAAGGAAAATCTCTTGTGGGAAGTCACATTGCTGATGTAACAACCTATCGCCTCAAGATTGAATAGAATAGATCTACAGTGACTCCCAAAATGGCTGGGGCTGGCAGCCTCTGGAGATGAGGAACTACAGCTGAAGTGATAAAGCAACTAAATGACTCCAAGTTATATATGCCTGCATTCCTCAACATTAAAAAAACAAACAAAGAAAAGGTGTCATTTCAAACTTACACATCTGCTATGTTTTCTCAGTGTTTTGTAGAAAACCTAGTTAATAAGATCTATCTACTTGAAGCAAATAATTTCCTGTTTGTACACAATTCAAATCATCTGAAAGTTAGATTTAGAGACATCATCACAGGTCTTCTTGGCAAATTAGGAAGCAAGACAGTCAAATCTATGCATCCTCTTTCTACCCTGTAGACTTCACCTAGGAACTACAAAAAAGGAGGATCTTCCATGTATTTCCATCGAACCTTTCTTCTGTTATTGAACTCAAGAATCCTTTAAGTTATGGTGTTCTTAATTTGAACTTCTTATAGGAAGCAAGATTATGACTTAAAATTGATATATATATGTATATCAAATGATTAGATATTAAACAAATTAGTGCAGTGTAAACAAAATATATTTTCCATTGATGCTTATACATTAGGTAGTAGGTGGAAATATAAAATATATATAAAATTTTTATAACAGCCAGTTAGAGGCGTTATCTTTATAATACACAATTAGAATCGATGTATTTGTTCCAGAAATAGAAAAGGGAAACCATGAAACTATGGCATAGAAGCTGGTATAGCTGATGTTTTTATATACCAGAAGTGTCTTTTGGGAAAATATGAAATAAAATCTGAAGTAGGGCATCTGAGAAAATATTTAGATTATTTTTTGAAAGTGATATATATTTTTGTAAAATTTATGTTATTTTTTTCTGAGTATCTTTAAGTGCTTGGGAGTCAATAGTGGAATCACTGCTTTTTTTCACCAAATAAATAACAATAATAAAAATAATAATAATAAGTAAAAACTTTTGCTATAACCTCATAGTCTCTCACTAACTCTTTTCCTATTTTGTTCAGTGTAAATCTATGATGAATCACATAATGTATAATTGTATATAAATTGATTTAACTTTTATCTTGAAACAAAATAAGATGTAAGTAAAAATACCCACGTAGTATAAAAAGATGAAAGTGTTCACTCTAAATGGGACCGTCTTGTATAGATGAAATGCTGAATCTGATTTTCCTCTCAAGTCAAGCAGTACAATTGAAAATCACCTTACTGCTCCTTGTAAATAAATGAAACTAAAACTCTGGGAGAAGCTGTAATACCAATGTGCTCTCAAGCATTCAAGATGGTAATCTTGGCTAAGGATACAGGGTTCTTTTGTTTGTTTTTGTTTTTTTTTGTAGAAAAACAGTAATGTGTGTGTGTGTTGCTATTTTGTACTAGGAAGCAGATTCCCTTGTTAAACTTTTACAAATGGGAAAGAAAACAAAATATATTTACATTCTATCATTTGAATTACTTTATAATTTTGCCTAAATCTATTTTTAATTTTAATTTATACAAACATAGCTTGTAAATAAATTTTTGAAAATTAGCATCATGCTATCAAATTTGCACCCTACTGGATGTTTTGGTCTTGTCCTCTCAAAACAGCATGTAACCAAAAACAGAAAGATACCTCATAACTACCTAAGTCTGGAAGAGAGTAATGGCAGTGTAAGTGGAAAAACGATTAAATAGGGCTTTGGGAATGGACTCTGTAGGATACCTATAAAAGGTATATTTTAGGTGTTCCTTATATTCGAGATTTTTGGTAATTTTGTGTGGTGTATACTACAGACTTCAGGAGTCTGGATTCCTGAAGCTCATCAGTACATCTATAATAGCCTTCAACACAAGTGGTTTTTCCTTCCACTGTAATCTTACTGACCTTTTGTAATGACTTGTATTTTCATTTAAGCTGTGTAGAGAGCACTAATTAAATATGCTGTCTCTGTGTTGCTTGCACCCAGTAGACTGTTTTATTTAAAATGAAATACTGTGCCATCATGGCTCTAAGTACATAACAGCCACTCAATAAATGTGACATGCATAAATGAGAAGATACATGGATTACATCTTTCCATGTATACTCATATTGTTTTCTCATTTTCCAATAGAGTAAGAGCTGATTATAGACAAAGATTTTGTTTTTTCTACAGTGTGTTATGCCCTAACAAAGAGTAAATAAATACTTCCTATTTAATGAATAGAAGCAAAGCTACACAGTTCACTTAAATGGTTACTTAAATTTTGGTGTAAAAGTCATAAAATTCGCTTTATTTTTCACATTTTATATGGAATATTAAGAAAAAAAACACTGATACACAGAAATAAAGACAACAACACAGAAAGTAAAACAATACAAAGTTAGAAGTTGACAGTACTAGTGGTCACCAGTCTCCAGCAACAATCCTAGTAGAGATTTTCCAAACATTCCAAGTTAGCCAGAGGCCTGGGTGTACATCTCATTATATTGTGGTTTCATGCATAAATTTACCTTCAAATCATCCTTCTGTCTCTGAAAGCACATTATTAAGGTAAGCCATTTTTACTTCTTGGAAAATTCCACAATTGTGTACATAACCTTAACAAAATCATTAACATAGTCATTAAACAGTATCTATAGAAGTGTCTAAGACTGGGTACACGGGGTACTTAACTGTGAGGTTGAGCTGTCCATCTTGTTTCTTCTTGCTTTGTAATCACTTCTGCCTTAATAAAAGCTAGCTTTTGCTTTAAAAGAAAAAAGTTGACAGCACTGAGGAGTAAAGACAAAGAACAGAAGTTTTTAAACTGCATTTAACAATGTGACATTTGTCTCAGCCACAAGAATCTCATTATGATCATACTCTGAACATAATTCTGCTAGAACTAAGCATTTTATGTTATATTTATTTGCTTACAAATCATTTGTTCCCCCAAGGAGTCTTCTGTTTGTGGCTACATTGTCCAACCCTGGCACCTGTCATCTAGCATTCGGACAATGCATTTGGTGAAAATGATAATGGATGCATGGAAGCAATCTTTTTTTTTTCAATCAAGAAGAATAATTTTTGAAAAGTCTTAAAATTATTTATTTTAAAATTTATTTACATTTATACAGATAGATAATTTCCAAATTTAGCATAAGAATGCTTAATTTTTCTTTTGCAGTCATGCTGTTATTTAGACCTTTCGCTTGGGGTTTTAATTACTAGTAATGTTTTAATAACAATACTGATCACAAAGGATCATTTCTTGAGAAATAATCTGTTTAAAATTCAAGTCAGTGGCAATCCACAGACTTACAAAGGGGTGTTACCTGTGTGGAGTGCCAATTAAGTATCCTTATTATTAAATTTTCTGCTCACAGTTTGTAGAATTATAACATTTTTGTTACAGTAATGGTAACTTTCTAGCTAGTGTGGTCATTCTCTAGTGGTTAGCGGTAGTGAGAAAGCACTACCAGTTTCTCAGGAAATATTGTAGAAATAGCATTTTTCTTTGTCCCTAAACATAGTAGCCTGTTACACAATATTTTATATTTATGCTTCTTAAAACTTTGGGTGTATTTCATTCAGATTCAGAGCAATACATTCTATAATTATTATAAAAGAAATGGCAAGTATTCATTTAAATATTCCATTCTCTTTCATAAAATGCCTTCTGAATTTTGGCCAGTGTCTCAAAACCATTAAAAGCATGTCTTCCTTCATAACCTATGTTGACTGAACATTTTTCCTATAGTAACAAGCTCTTTCAAACTGTGTAGTAACCATTGTTTAAAAAGGAACATTAGGCCAGGCACCAGTGGCTCATGCCTGTTATCCTAGTTACTCAGAAGGCTGAGATTGGAGGATTGCAGTTCAAAGCCAGCCTGGGCAGGAATATCCATGAGACTTTTATCACCAATTAAGCACCAGAAAACCGGAAGTAGCACTGAGGCTTAAGTGGTAGAGTGCTCCCCTTGAGCTGAAGAGCTCCGGGACAGAGCCCAGGCCCATAGTTTAAGACCCAATACTGACCAAAAAGAAAAAAAAAAAAAAGAACGTTATAATATATGGAATATAACTTTCCTTTTGTTTTCTGAGCCACAGTCTAGGATTATAGCCATCAGCAACTTACATTTAGGAAAGAATTATTAGAAAAAGACAACATGCAAAACTTGTCATGATTTAAAGCTTTGAAACAACAATATAATGGAAACTCAGCAATGTAAAATTAAGAATTACCTCATGTTCTCATCCCGAGTAAAAGTTTCAAAAAGAAGAAATCACATTTAAGATGGATTAAAAGTCAATGCTTGGCCTGGAGCCAGTGGCTCATGCCTGTAATCCTAGCTACTCGGGAGGCTGAGATCTGAGGATCACAGTTCAAAGCCAGCCGGGGCAGGAAAGTCCGTGAGACTCTTATCTCCACTAAACCACTAGAAAACTGGCGCTATGGCTTAAGCGGTAGAGTGCTCGCCTTGACCTGAAGAGCTGAGGGACAGCGCCCAAGCCCAGAATTCAAGCCCCACGGGCGACAAAAAAAAAAAAAAAAAAAAAGAGTCAATGCTTAAGAACCAAAGTAAAATATATCTGTTTCTTATGTCATAATAGATTAATAGATGAGCCACAAGGGTTTCTTGGAATAAAATTATATAAGAAAAAAATAAATTGAAGGGTATTGTTTTAGTTCAGGTTATTATAACAGGATACCATGGACTATATGCCTTGTAGACTATGAAAATCTATTTCTTATACTGATAGAGGCTAGAAATCTATGATCATGTTGTCAATGTCATCAGGGTCATTGATGTTTATAAACTCCCTTTCTCTCAATGGATCCTAACAGGACACAGAAGAATCAAGACAGCTCTCTGAGATCTATTTGGTAGGAACACTAATTCTCATGAGGTAATTATTTCCTGAAGGTGTTTCCTGCTCTGAAGACCATACCTTCACGGGTAGGATTTCAATTTGTGAATTTGGCAGGGATAAAATTATAATCACTCAATTCATTGAAAAGAATAAGGTCAAAGACAAGTGCAACAAATAAGCCAAGAGTCCAGATGTCTGATAGTCAAAGTACCAGCCAAAGTATAATGATGGGGAAACACCCAGGAAAATCAGGATTTAGCAGTAAAGTTGTATATAACAGTGTGGCATCATGTTGTGTGCCTTCTGTTAGCATTCTGTTAGCATTCTTTATAACTCATAGGCTCACATGGCTGTGTGCCATGAGCAGAAAACCCAAAGTGGAGCAGAAGCTTCCGTCAGTTTTGACAGTTTTCCCAAACTTAGATCTTCAGAGTCCTTGAAAGTATTTTCTGAGATAGTCTTGGCATTGTTACCTGCATTATGGTAATAACAAATTTCAAATTTATCATCATAAAAACTACTAACTAAAAGTCAAAGCAAAAGAATAAATGCTTTGTTTTACTGAAAAATTGTATTTTCAGCCAAAACAAAAAACACACTAACAAAAAACAATAGTTCTTTAGTTTAGAGGCTTATAGATAGTGAGATAAAAATGCAACAATAATCTGATTATTCAACCTACTATGAATATTAGTCCTAATTATTTTATTTTGTTTTCTGTTGGCAATGGAGAATAATTTGGTGGTACATCGGTGGGAAAGAAATGGGTTATATTTGTAAAACTGTAGTGTAGAACATGTAACATCTCTGCCTTTAGCTATGAGAGGCTGAAATTAAAATATCCTAACAAGTTCTGAAAACAGATGCTTAAATACTAATAAAACCTTTGATTCTTGATATTGTACTGATGACACATGTTAAAAAGATAGATTGTTCATTAACCCCTCAGAAATTCTAACTTTTTTAATTCAATTACATTTACCACAACATTCTCACTACAAAATGCTTTCAGAGCATCCATTATTATTGAGACAACAGACTTTAAGTGAGGCCATTAATGAGTTTAAATTAGTAAAAGTTGTTGGCTTTCTAAAAGAAACTAATGTTGCAGAATTACTATATATATATATATATAAACAGAAGCAAAAAAGGTTTAAAATTACATTCAATTCACATATTTCATTCCCGTATTTTACTTTTATACTGCCCTGAGAAAGCCCAGATGGCTGAAATGTTGGCAGGTTTCTGCACCTGCGATGATAATAAACTGCTCTGTTAGTACCTGATGCACGTGAGTTGAATGCAATTACGCTTTACTTGGTGTTGTATGCACTGTCAAGTCAACAGTTTATATTGCATTTTTATAGGATTGGTAAATGTGTCTTGCTAGACTTCGCTGAGCTCACCTTTAGCAACAGAATGCCAAAGGCCGCTAAAGCTCCTTCCTGGTGACACATTAATCATGTGCCAAAGCTTAGCACTCATGAGCTTATTACTACTCAGATAAATAGAAAGAATAACTAAACTGGCCATTTGTAGAATACCAAAAAAATATACATTCTTTATAACAAAATGCATGGGTTTTATTACAGTTTTTATTGAAAAACATCTAAATGAGAAGACTGTATGGAAGGATTTAGAAACAATTTCAATTTTGTGACATTTTAAATGTAGAAAGTTTACTGGTTTATGTTTGAGAGATATGGAAATATATAAAGAGATACACATAGATATAGATATAGAAATAATTTAAGTATCAAAATATATAAATATAGAAATAATCTTAAAACTATGTACCACTCACAATCTCAACACCTAGAAACAACTTCTGTTGACATTCTGTATATTGTTTTATACATTCAAACATAACTGACAACATATATAGGTTGTCTTGTGTGTTACCAAGTAACTATTAATAGTTTCTTTCTCTATGTCATTAAACGCTGTAGTTTCTTCTCAGTAAATATCTTTTCTTCACTCCCAGTTTTGCCTTTTGTAATCTGAATCTTCTGTTACAAATTTCAAAAGCTACTTTCTTCAACAAGAAGAAAAGCCTTCTCTTCTTGCTGGGGAACAGTTGACTATTTTCACAGCAAATTAAACATTGTCTTTGTAGTCTTTATGTAAGTTTTTATGGAATTCTTACTTACATGTATTTTTTTAATCAGAGATTTTAGTTTGAATTGTATTAAACTTAAAACTTAATTTAGGAAGAATCATTATTTATAATACACATTATTTTCATCATATTAATCATTTTCCTCTTAATTTCATTTTTATGAATTTTTGAAAGCATATCCTGTAATTTATTTTTAAGTAACATTAGAGTAAATATTTTGTTTATTATATGTTAAGCTAGCTTATGCTATTATATTGTAAACATATTTTGAAGTGTAGAAGCTTAATGGTATATAATTGTAAGAATTTTTATGTAAAACCATAGTCACATACTATTTATTACACAGTGGTAGCAGATGAACTCAATCATTCCCAAATAAGTTTCATTACTTATCATGTATCCTGCAGTTTGTTGGATGCAGGAGATAATAAAAGGAAAGGTAAAGAAAGTAGGTCTGAAATACAAGGAAGTTTACAGACATTTAAAGTGGTGTATTAATCAGGTAAATAAGTAATTTATCTTTTGTTATATAATACTATGAAAAATAAATTGAATAAGATAGATTTGTGACAACTTTAATTTTAACTAGGCTCTTAGTCCTGCTTAGATAGCTAGAACAAAATCCTACAAGCTGCGTGGATTGTAAACAAAAATGTATTTCTCATAGTTCTGAAGGCTAGAACTTCAAGATCAAGATGTTGAAGTCTTTTGAAGATTGAAGTGTGGTATCTTAGCTGTCAGTCTTGTTTCTGATGGTAGCAGGAGCAAGAGAACATACTTCACCTATTTTGTAAGGTTGCCAATTCCATTCAGGAATTCTCCGCGCCATGACCTTGTCAATCTCCCCAAACTGCTTCCTTATACTATCTTCTGGGAGGTGAAGATTCCCATATTTGGATACTGTGAAGATACAAATATTCCGACAATAAGATGATCAGAAAAATTCTAAGGGAATGTGGGACTTTTAAAGTCATTTTTATGTAGAAATTCTTACAAGGTTGAACAACAATAAGCATCAAAACTATGAGATTGGTATTCCAGAAGTAGTGTGAAGATGGACACGGCTAAAGGGAGAGAAAGGATTCTATTGTATGTCATGACAGGAGTTATGGTGATAGCAGATTGTTTGCACCTGTTGAAGCAGTCTAAGGAACTCTGGCATTATTAGAAAAGAAGCTTATGGGAGAGGTGCTTGAGCATGTAAATGCCTTACACATTTGGGGCAGGATCACCCTGGCTATATTATTGACATGGTAACCTGGAGAGTGATTAGTGAAGAACCCCCATTAGCCAAGTAAGAGTAGTTCCAGTCTTGAAGTAGAGTATTAGCAGTACAGATGATCATTGTTCTGATTTTCTGATCTATAATTGCAAACAGGGCAAAAAACAGTTATTGAATGCTTTATGTTATGAGGGACAGAGATGAATTAAGGATGATTTCATTGTTTATGGCTTGGACAAAAGTGGAGTGAGTATAAAATAAGACGGGATATTTTTCTAGTAGAGGTATTCGGTAAGGAATACAATGGGTTGTGCTGTAAACATTTAACCAGGAAATGTATAGTAACATTAAAATGGACATCTCTAGTGTTCAAGCTGCAGACATAAATTATAAGGAAATGAGGATAAATTGTCAAACATATAAACCAGTATTTTACTAAGATATTCATGGATATTAATAAAAGCAATTCAACTTAAAATATCTTTTTTTCTGGTGCTGGAATGCAATGTTTAATCAGATAAATTTATGTGTGGCTTCTTCCAGCTAAAACTAAACTGGAGTACAAAGAATGTCTCATATTTTCCATAATACATATTTCTTCTATTAAAGAAAACTGAAAGTTGCTAAAATCACATATAAATTCAAGGAAATTTTAACACATCAGCCTCTGGTATACTATAAAAGCATATATTCACCAGCATTCCTCACTCTGTTTTAATATTTCATTCATCTGTCAACCTAATAGATATATCACACAGATGTAATATTTTATTAGTAAATAGCATAAACAAAATAAAATTATATTATTCAAAGCTTTTCAGCACTATTTGTTTTGCTTTAAATCAGAGAAGTATTTCCGATCATCATCCTGTGTATTTTAGTCTCAAAATGTTATTCAGCTAATGTCTCATGCTATTTCAATTAAAAATATAGTGATTGATTTTTCTATTGCTATAGACCCTTCAAATTAGTGGAATAAACTCAAACTGATAAAAGTTAAATCATCCTTTATATAAAACTGCATTTCTCCTCCTAAGTAATGAATGAAGTCAGGAGACATCATCCTGTATTTTTTCTGTGCAATTTTCTCTGAATAAAGTTATGGATATGAGTCGAAAGTTCTCCATTTAGATCCAGCTAAAATTTTGTTATGTTTTAAAATATATCCCTATAGATAAATAATAGATGGCTAGATAGGTAGACAGAAAGATATAGATAGATCAATTTATAGATGATTAAAGACTATAAATATTTATTTTCATTTCTTTATTTTAATGGGAAATTATTCCTGTATTTATTATTTCATTCAACTCTAACATATACTTTATACTCTTTGTTTAGTTAATACATGACATTACATTGTTAGAATAAGTTTGAATAATTACTAGAGCTGGCAAAAGTAACACAATTTTCAGAAAACTATTAAATAACCAAACACAGCAATATAAGTAGAAACAGCAGAAGGGAGAAGAAATATGCAATGAGCTCCAAATCTTCACTTGCTAACCCCGGGGTTACTATTATTTGTTCCTCCCATTCACAGGACATGAGAGAAGCAAATTTCCATTGTTGCTCAAGTTTTTCAAGGTAATAGTTCAGACAAAATAAAACTGAAAAATGTCCTCTCAATATATACATTTTGATTTGAAATCAGAAAGCCTTGCCAGAGCCAGAGGTAAATATATTTACTTGCTTTTAAGTATGTGTTTCCTACAGCCTACTGGTTGGATTATCAAAACATGTTACTAGATTCAGGCCACTTGTTTCAATACTTAAATTCTTATGTGATCTTTCAGTACTTAAGGAATGTCAAAGGAGAATAGGCAGGATTAGGTTTATTAATATAAAGAAAAGCAAACATGTACCTACCAAAGAGGAAGGTGGGCAAGATAAAGAGGAATTGTTGTAATGAAGGTCTAAGATTTCAAGACTCCTTATTGGAATCTTAAACATAGATGGTCAATCTTGGAAAACTGGATTATGTGTCATTAACTTCCAGAGATTTTGTTGTATATCATAATTTCATAAGATATTTGGGCCAACAGGAAAAAGGTCTTGGCCCTGTAGTCAGTCTGGGCTATTACTGCATGTTACAAGAGCTGTGATTCATCAAGACCCAGATGTATGTCATAAGTGATTTTATTAATGTTATTAGTCCAGGATAGGATTCCTTATCAATATCCAAGATATTTTTATCAGCCACAGGGTAGCCTGACTTCCTGTCCAGGCCATCTGTCATTTCTATATTGGAAGATGTGTATATCCTATAAGATGTTTTTCTTCACTACATGTATTTATTTATTAACAAATGTTTTGAACCAAAGTATTACCCATTCTGTCATTTTATTTGAGTCTTTCTTGATAGACATGTGGTTACTGGACAACATGAAATAGGATAAAAAACAAACAAATGTCCGCTAAATGTGATAGCATTTGGGCTGGGAAGGTGGCTCAGTGGTAGAGCACTTGCCTTGCATGCATGAGGCCCTGGGTTCAATTCCTCAGCACCACATAAGAAAAAAAGAAAAAAGCCAGAAGTGGCGCTGTGACTCAAGTGGTAGAGCACTAGCCTTGAGCTGAAGAGCTGAGGGACAGTGCCCAGGCCCAGAGTTCAGGCCCCAGGACCGGACCCCCTCCCCCCCAAAAAAAAAGTGTGATAGCATTTATAGGAAAATATTTCTGAGGGATTTACAGTTGAAAGTTTAATATTCTTCTGACAAAAATATTGGTTTTTTTCTTTTTTTTTCCTAATAGATGTAGTCACATCTGATTTTCCTATGAGGGGCATCAAGGGGCAACATTAATGTAGGTAAAAATAACACATCTTAGAGAAAATGATCCCTAGTATAAACAATATTTACATCTTAATGAGGTGAGTATGCATCACTTTTATTTGAAAAAATGCAAGAGAGAGAAATAGGATTTGGTACTGAGAGCTTTCAAGACAGATCAACTAAGAGGCAGCCATGAGAACCAAGGCCCAGAAGAGCATAGTTTGGAGTTATATCAGAAATGTCTTTCGATTTGCTGAAAAGGGCAAAACAAATATGGTTGGGATGAGTCCTGAATGTTATCTGCAGAAATACATTGCTTCATCTCCTAGTCCATTATTTCTCTGGCTGAAGTTAATGTTAATTTATTTCTTTGCCATTCAGTGGCCTATAGCCACATTCTAAGTTAAAACAAGGAATTTCTTGGCTCATTAGATTCTTATTTAATTTCTCTTCCCAGTTCAGATTTATGAATCTTAAACCATTATCATTCACTTGTTTTCAGGTTACATTACAATTATCACCTTCATATTTTATATCTGTATGTTTAATATCCTTCAAATAAATTACAAGCTCTTAAAAATCAGCAGAGACACTTAACCACTTCTTTGGAACTTCCTCTATACATATTCAGTGCTTTGAACGAATATTTTAATTAATAATTTATATCTTTGAGGTGTGTATTAGGAAATTGAGTTCACATTCTAGTTATTCTTTTTTTCATATTTTTCTCAACTTGTCTTCATTTTCTTCTGCCTTTTTTCTCTAGTGCTTTCTGATTCTTTGTCTATTTGAACAACATAAATATATACATGTTCACACACCTTAAATGTATTTATACTATTTTATACATAATACATGTACAAACACATTTACACTCTGAAGACAGCACCTCAAGAAGCAGTATCTTGTAAACATTGTGTGTAATTTTCCATAAAATAAAGTTATAAATACTTATTGTATTTTTTTGGTGAAGACAACATGTTAGAAAGCTGGAGAAGGAAGAGTAATTTACAAGCATCAATATAGCACTTCTATGTATGTATTAAGGTTAGCAATGATCTGCTTAAGACCATGGGCATGTCACCAGGCTGTCGATCACCTTCTTCCCTTATTAGTCACAGATGAAATATAAACAAAAAGACTGGCAGTTTTATGCCCTTTGTCGTTTTGTGTTACCCTCACAGACAGGAGGGTATTTTGTCATCACTCAAGTCTGTCACGATTGGTGTAGCTGCCTATGTGACATCAACACTGTTCTGGTCCTAATGTTCATAAAGACATGCACATAACAAATTTGATTATATACATATATATATATTCCCCCTATGGCAACATATTCCTGAGGAAATAAACTCTCATTATATAACTTACCTACTTGAGAAGAGAACATTTTAAGCCGCTACCAAAAATCCTAGAATATAGAAGCAATCTGTTTCACAGATGCTTATTTAAAATAGAGGAATAAATACCACAAGATATGTCTATTTTTTTTCAAAATATGAACAGAATCTCTATAGGCATGCAGCACATAAATTGAACTATATTTATTGCTTTAGGAATATTTTTAAACAAAATTATTGGTGTATTTAGTGCTCCAAAAGAAGTTACATAAAAAGATTTAAACAGTGCTTATTTTATGGATGAAAAACATTTCAAAAAGTAATATATTTGTTCACATCCTTGATAGCTAAGGTAAAATAAATCCCAACGTAGTAAATATAGGATAATTTAATGTGGTGATTATGATAATTAAAGTACCTTTTTAAAAATCACATACTCTATAACAACTTTTTCATATTTTCCATTTCTAGTTTTCTTATAAACATCTTCTGACATGTCTATTACTAAGAAATAGCATTAATAATTGAAAGAGTTCAGTATTTAGTAAATAGTCAAGTTCAGAAACAACAGTTTGTTATATTAATTCTATATAACATTTTAAGATTTTAGAATAGCTGTAATGCTACCTAATTGATAAATTTAGAAAATTCAGAAATTTCAAAGAAACAGGTGAATGATTCCCAATTCTAGTCCTTAATTAGGCCTACTTACGTATTTTCTCCTTTTTTTCAGAAAAATAAATAGAAGGAATTTCCCTGGTACTTTCAATAACTAACAATCTATGGCAGTCTGTACTGAGAATGAATTTAATAGTTATTAACTTTTGTCTTTTAATCCATTTCTCAGCATTGTGATGGAAGTTTTCATTCATATTTGAAATGTAATAATATTTGGACTGTAAAGACAGGTTAATTATGGCCAAAGAATTTATCTTACTGATATATTTAAGTAACAGTGTGTCATTGGAGATTTTTTTTCAGTAATCTCTCTCTCTCTCTCTGTATCTGTATCCCTTTCTTTCTCTCTCATTTACCTTATATTGAGATACCTTGAATATGTAGGAATTGAATAACCCAAGCTCCTTTAAGGATACAGTGTTTTTACCATCTAGAGCCTTTGCAGATTCTGCTTGCACACAAAAGGAAAGATAATAGAAAAATTAATAAATAAATGTGTCCACCTCTCAAAATGTATATATGAAGAGGAATGCAATCATTACTATCATTCAACTCTCTAATCTTGGTTTGTGACAGCTTTCATTTGAAAATTGTACCCTAAATTTAATATGAAAGGGGAAGCAGACACAGGGGTCTTACACCCTGTTATTCAGAATTCTCAGAAGAGTGTAGAAAATAATGGCTTGATTCCAGATAGTGCAGAAATATTCATTGGACTCAAATTCTAACAGAGCTGGAGGTGTGGTTGAAATGGTAGAGTGCCAAACCACCAACCACAAGCAATAAATAAGTAAAAAAGTAATAGTAAATTTTATTTTTATTATTTTTGAAAGAAAATCAATCCACTTACATTACACTTAGTCTTTAACAAGTTCTTTCCCCACACCTGATTTTTAATGATGAAGTATGTAAAATGTGCACATTATTCTTTTATTTAATTATTTATTTACTTATTTATTTTTGTGCCAGACACGGGGCTTGAATTCAGGGCCTGGCGCTGTCCCTGAGCTTCTTTTGCTCAATGCTAGCATTCTACCACTTGAGCCACAACCCTACTTCTGTCTTTTCTGTTTATGTGGTTGTGAGGAATTGAACCCAGGGCTTCATGAATGCTAGGTAAGCACTTTACCACGAAACCACATTCCAAGCCCCCACATTATTTGTAAACTTTTTTTTTTAATGGGCCAGTCCTAAGGTTTGAACTCAGGGCATGGGTACTGTTCCTGAGCTTCTTTTTACTTGTCTAGCATGCTAAAACTTGAGCCAAAGCTTCGCTTCCATCTTTTCTTGTGCAGGTTTTTTGGAGATATATGAGTCTCACAGATTTTTCTACCTGGTTTGACTTTGAACTGTGATCTTCAGAATGCAGCATCCAGAGTAGCTAGGATTATAGGCATGAGCCACTGGTGGCTCACTTTATATTTTACTTTTTATAGTGACTATATATATATATATATATATATATATATATATATATATATATAAACATATGTATATACATATATAGTGTATTGTGTATATAGATATACATAATTTATCAATTACTGGCATAATCACTAATTTAATAATAAGAACCCTTCCTCTTAATCTCAACTAAGAGATCACAACTGTCCTAAGTTTACTAAAACCTCAGACAATAACAGTAAGGATAACACTTGGAAAAACCTGTATAAGCACATTTTTTTCTTTTGTATTAATATATTACATCATCCATAGGTATTAGCTACAAATAACTCCACACTTTCATCTTCATTTTATCATCATCATCATCATGGTGTGAATTGTGCAAGTACTGCATTCCTTTTTTGATGACATTATGTTTATTTGTTCTCTATTGACCACAGAATCAGTCATTATCTAATTGTTTAGGATTCTGTAGATTAGGTTTCAATAACTTGAATCGAAGGCTGGTTTTGTTGTTGTTGCTGTTGTTTTCTTTTCTTTTTCCGTTTTCTTTCTCTTATTATCTAGTTGAGGAAATCAAGTCAGTAATGTTTAAGTTGTAGAATATAAGAAGGAAATAATGTTGTAGAAAATTATTTCTAAAATGTTTTCTTTTCCCTTCTCAAACTAGAAAACTACTTTATACAGTCTTTCTTTTGAAAGAAGGATTTTTTCCCCCTCCAACAGAGACTGGTTGTTGAGCTGCCAATATTTTCACACTTATTTCTTTGGAATAATTAATATAAAATGACCATAAATTTATTTTTCAACTAGGTAACATGCAAGATTTCTATAGGAATCTTGCAAGATTTCTGAAGGAATTTGTATGCTATAGCAATTTCTTTTACTAAACAATAATGTTGTCCACGTATAAAGATGGAACTAAATTTTTTTTTATACAAAATTCAAGGCTAGTATTTCATGCTCATCATCCTACCCACTCAGGAGGTTGAGGTGTGAAGATCATAATTTGGAGCCAGCCCAGGAAGTTAAAAATGAGATTCTTATTTACAATTAAATAGTAAAAAGCCAGAAGTTGAGGATGTAGAGCATATGAGCAAAAGTTGAAGGTTCTGAGTTCAAATATCAGGACTGGTGCTCACGTGCACGCATGCACATGCACACACACACACACGCGCACACACACACATACATACACATGCAGGGTGCCAGTGCCTCATGCCTGTAATCCTAGCTACTCAGGAAGCTGAGATCTGAGGATTGTTGTTCAAAGCCAGTCCAGATAGGAAAGTCTATGAGACTCTTATCTCCAATTAGCCACCAGAAAACTGGAAGTGGCGCTGTGACTCTAATTGTAGAGTACTCACCTTGAGTCCCAGGACTGAAAGCAACAACAACAACAAAATAATCAGGCTATAATATGTTTTACTTTGGAGCCATCAGAATCATGCTCAACAGAAATCAAACTAATTTCATCATTCTACATTTATTATAAACATAAACTGAAAGCCTTTCACAGAATGTGGGGCATTATAATTTCTCAAAATAATAAAGAACAAGATTTTGATTTCTCTATCTAATGAAGGCAAATATTTTTCAATCACTATTTAATATGTATTTAGTTAACAGCTTTACATATAATCTAATCTCTGAGATAAATTCTACATGATATAGTAGCAATATTGTAGATGTAAACATAACAGTACAATATGCTGTAAGTGGTTTAAAAAAAAGCTTCCAAAAGTAGTTTTTTTTGTTACTAAGTATAAATCAAGACTTATATCAAATTTCAATGTAAACTGTGGTAATTACATGGCAAAATACTCTGTTGTGAAATAATCAGACAAAATATTCTATAACTGTTATTTGTGATGAATGGAAAGAAAAGCATTGTCTGAATAAGAGCCACAAAAAACGGGTCATAATTTTCTAATTAATTAGGATTTGTGATTATGTATTAAAAGTCTTCTTTAATAGAATTTCTCATCGGAATTAAAAATTATATGCCATATTCGATAAAAAAGAAGGCTCATAAACATCTTTTTCACCATATAAAACTTTCATTGCTCGTATAGCAGCATAAGGGCATTTAGTTTAAGTTATAAATCATACTTTACTTGCTATGCTTATGAGTTATTTTGCCTTGAAGGCTTAAAGAATTTTCTAAAGACTAAGTTCCTAAGATTGTATAGTCTTCTTTATTTTCTGGTCATGTTTTCATTGGTATTTTACTAGTTCGAAGAACATTATTAAAATATACATAATGTAAGTAGTCAGAGGACAGTTGAATCTTCTGGCATTCTAGATCTGAGTTTTGTAAACTAACCTTCTACCATGTTGTCATGGCATCTGGCAAATAATGTATTCATTTTTTTCCTATTAGACTTTTTTCATGAGATAAATACACAATTATTAGAATATTAATTTTTAATTTAGGAATGATATATGAAAAGAGAAACATCCTGTGTAAGAATAAGGGAATTAATTTCATTGAAATTATGTATGTATTGTGTGCATATCTATATTACTGTGTGTAATATATCTAAAAACATAGTATGCCTGAATATTTTTCCAACTTGCACAAAATGTCTTTGTCATTTGAAACTCAACCTTAATCAACTAGACATACATGGGTGCCTCTTCACAACTTTGTGCCATTCTCCTACATACTGTCATACTGGCTTTGTCATTTGTTTGATGAGAATAATCAGACCTAGAACAAACATGATTTGAGTGGATACGTACTAATTTTCTAAAGATAAATGTGTGAAATGTGCTTGATTATCTGAACAGTCTTATTGAATCGCTAGCTTCCCAGTGACAATATTTTCAGCATAAATTTCAATCATATTAAAGAACTAAATTGAGCAAAAAACGTAATTCATATTGGATAATTTTAAAATATGGATGAATAATAGCACGAATACAATTGAGGTTTAACTAATTTGAAAACACCTTAAAATTGAATGAACTTTTTGAACACTAATACAATTGAGATTTAACTCATTTTTAAAAACAACTTAAAGATGGAATTGACTTTTCGAACATTCACAAATAGACTATAATGCACCACTGAATCACATGACCACCAAGGGTCATATAATATATTGTGCTTTTCTAGGTGTCTCTGGAAGGCTGACTGTACAATATACTGCAAGGGACCTAAAAATTTATGAGAAATTATGACCCTGCAAGGTCAAAAAATACTTAAACAATCTTGGCAGAATACCAGGTAGCTATTATATGAATAATTGTCAGGGATCACTACTTCAAGTATAGATGCATTAAAATGTTGAAGTTCTCAATAAATAAATACTTCCTATATGAAATCCAAAACCACATTGTGTTTAAAAATTCAGTAGACTTGAGAGACATAAAAGAACTTCTTATTAATGGATTGTGTATCATACTTTTTCAATCAGTGTCCTTGTTATTAGTGCAAATTTTTCCAGATTTAGATTATGTAATTATCTGTTGTGGATTTTAGGCAGTTACTGAGTTTCTTTCTTTCTCAAAATGTTCTATTACATATTGTCAGAGACAGGAAATATTATATATCAATCATGTGTGTCACTGAAACATTTTCTCCTCTCAACAATGATCAAGAGCAGATTTCTGGTTGTACAGATTTTATCATAGAGTAAAAAAATATTATGACAATTGTATCATTATGAAATAGAGTTAAATACAGGTATTTTACATACAAAAAGAGTTGCATTTTATGTATAATTGAAATGGACATTGAATTTCTTATTTATCAATATATGTATATACATGCACATATTTATCACACATTTATGTAAGACACACTGAATGTTCTGTGATATGATTTGCTAAATAGAGCTAGCATGTTATGTACTCCTCTGTATTGTCATTCACTTGTTAAATAGAGGAAATAAGAGTTACATTTAGAGCACTTTGCTGATTAGTCTGGGCAATAGATACTTGTCTTTTACACAGTTAAAATGTCTTGGGAGATTACTATGTCATAAGGTAAAAGGTGCAAATAAGAATATAAATAATGGACCAGAAAAAGCTCACCTGTTCACTCTCTTTGTCATAACAAAAACTATGTAGCTTCATTTTAATATGTTGACCCTGAGAACTAAAGATTTAGGTTAATAATCCATAAGCACAAGTAATGTCGTTTGGGGGGTGGACTAGAAAAGAATTAATAACATATGGAGAAAGAGAATTTTTTTTCTTCCATATTTCTACAAATGCTCAGTTATTTCTAATTGATGAGATTTTTGAGGAGGCTTCCGGGAGGATTGAGAAAACAGACTCAGGCCTTATATTGTGTAACAGTTTAAATGTGATCTTACTGTAAAGATACTGGTGTGTTATCAAACTAGCTCAAGTACATAGAATAAAAGAGCCCACCTCATAAAGAGGATGTTCATTTTTAGCAAAATCAAGAAGTCTGGCAAATAAAAAAAAGTATACAAAATGAAAAACAATGTGGAAGTTAAACACATTATTAGTATTTCTTGTATAGTATATTTCCAATGAAAGTATATTAGTTTTATATATCATGTGGCAACATTTTTGCTTTGCTTTTATAAATGTTACATAAAAGAGCTTTTAGGTATGGGACCGAGTAGTCACTCTTTGCTTTTATACATTTGAAATAAGAAAAGCTGAAGTTTAAAAAGTGGAATTCTGCTAAAAGTCTTCCAAATGGCTACACAGTTTCCAGATTTATTGCTTAGGTTCTCTTCACATTTTATTCTAAAAGCCCATTAACTATGGCTCTGGTAAGATTTCATCCAGGCTGAAACTTGGTATACCAAAAAGCAGCTCTGAAGCAATGGCTGTTTTTTTTTTTCAATTTTCCAGAAAATTGATTTAGATTGTTCTATGTTGTCTGACTGTAAAAGAAAAAAAAAAAAAAACAGAAAAGATTCACTTGCTTCATCTTTCAGTTTTTTTTCCAGTACTTCCTAGTACTGACACATGCATGGAACTCAAACTAATTTTAATACATTAACTAAAACTGTGCTGACCTTTCAGCAAATAAAGTATCCATTGAGGGTGACAAGAGTTCCCTTTCTCTTATCTTTTGTGCAATAGGTAGAGAAAAATTTTAATATCACACATGTCAAGCTAAAAAGTATTAGGCCTGATTCTTTATGCTTTTTATAGGTTTTATGATAATTTATTTGACTTAGCTTTCCTTAAATGATCTTCGTTCTTAGTGTTCAAATCCACTCAGCAGGAAAAAAAATCATTTTGGCATATTAAATCCAATTCTCTTTCGCAAAGATAAAGTGGTAGGAGGTGGAAAGTAGATATGTAACACTCATAGATATTGGGGTTTTTGCATTGAATGAATCATCTTGGTAATTAACCAAGTCCAGAGAAATTGTGATTAGGACTGAAGTACATTAGGCAATTAGGCCTGAACCAGGTGGACAATACAATATTCCTGCAAAAAAATCAGATTAAAGTCCAGGTATCCTTGTTATCAAAAGTGGAAATAGAAAAGAGGATATTCTTATGCAATGCACGGCAAAATAAATCTTAAATTAAATCAAAAGTTTAGTATTGAAATTTGTAGCTAAATCTTACCTGTCAGCAGAATTTGGTTGATTATGTTAACACTTCTAAACTCCCTACAACATCTACTGGATAGAGATGATGTGCTCTTAGTCCAAGGAGAATAGGTAGCAAGATTCTTAAAATGCATTCCGTATCTGATTTGTGGAGCTTTCATTACAACAACTGTTTGGATATTAAAAGAATTTTGAATGCTTTTAAGTGATTACACTGATTGGTAATATCTCATGTATCTGGAAATGTATGCTTGCCTTAGCTATATTAATTATATTAATATTAAGAAATTAGGGCTGGGAAGGTGGCTCAGTGGTAGAGCGCTTGCCTTGCATGCATGAGGCCCTCGGTTCGATTCCTCAGTACCACATAAGCAAAAAGAAAAAAGCCGGAAGTGGCGCTGTGGCTCAGATGGTAGAGCACTAGCCTTGAGCTGAATTGCTGAGGGCCCAGAGTTCAATCCCCAGGACCAGACCCAAAAAAAAAAAAGAAATTAAATAGCCAAGATGACATTTGAAAGTACTGCTATTATTCTGATGGGATTTTATCTCTGGTTCTTCTGGTAAACTGCATAGTAATTCAATACATTAATAAAAATTTCACTATACAGAATTCCCTTCTATAAAATATGTATTACATAAAGTATATAATATTATTCTAAACCATTAACACATAAACTCATAAACTACTTTTACAAATTAGGAATATGTTCCTATTCAATTTAATAATTCAATAAACTAGCAATAATTTTGTATATGGATCATGAGGAATTGTGAGGAATTGTGTATAATTCAATCCATCATAATCATCTCATGGGAAGAAGTCATGGGGCGAACGAGTGAGTGAACTAGAAAAAAGCAAATAAAACAATGATATAATTATGTTAGTTAATATTTAAACAGCAAAAAATATTTGATATTATGTAAGTATTATATAGAATGTAAAGTTAATTATTTCTCACTAGAAATCTATTTAAACATAATTGAATTGAATAGGTTTT
Organism: Dipodomys spectabilis; assembly: GCF_019054845.1. NCBI lineage: Eukaryota > Metazoa > Chordata > Mammalia > Rodentia > Heteromyidae > Dipodomys > Dipodomys spectabilis. Next base: position 17,505,947 of record NW_024870709.1, read on the forward strand.
GCAGGGATGTAAAAATTATAACAGAGTGTAGATTGCTAAGACAGCACTCTGCAATTGAGCTTCCTTTTCCTAACTCTCCTAGTAGACGCCTGGATAAATAATGTTAAATGGATACAATTATACTGTTGTTATTATTTCATTTTTTTATTTGAATTAGCATGCAGCTTACCAAATATTCTGGCAACTTTTGTCACAAATGGGCATTACTAAATTTATCCAAGAAATTTTCTTAGGAAAATTATGACTAAATTTATCCAAAAAATTTTCTTAGGAATTTTAATTTTATGTAACATGAATTATAGTATTTATTTTTATATTAATAAACCACTTAGAAACAATAATATTTTGTAATAATAATGTTTACCATTAAGTGGTTATTAACAGATTTTTTACTCATTAGTCAGTACTTCTTGTTTTAAACTCTCCAGAACTTGGGATTTTAAACCTTTAAATCACCTTACCTGTGTTTGGCAAGTACCTAATGGTTAATGATGCCGGACAAGAGAGGCCTATCTAGTAGTTCTTTTTTTTCTTAATCACTGCAGTATGTGTAATTTGTTTTTCCTCTTTTAAAAATTACAATTGCTCATTCCTGCTCTACAATTATTCATTTGTAGGGAAATGTTTTAAAGAGACATATGTAAGATTCATACTTATTTTCGAAAGATAAACCATTTGCATTCCTTGCTTTCATGGGGAAACTTTTTAAAAACTGAATTTACATCCACTGACAATATTATAATTCTTTGTTCGCTACATATTTGGAAATTACTACATAGCAATACGGGTGGTCTCTGATCAACTATTACCTTGCCATGAATGTTCATTTGGAAACTGTGAGGCAAAGGTATTATATCAAAGATCACCTACTTGGTACTTCAAATCACTTGCCAATGAAATATCACTTGGTTGAAAACTATGTAGCATGGGGTTTCTAACTCTTTTATGCCCATAGCCTGTAAATGGGAGCTTTTTTAAAATTAATTCTCCCTTCTTTCTCTACCTCTATTTCTTTTCTTTTTCTCTTTATTTGACTTCTTTCCCATGGGGAATCCTGTGGAGAGATATTGAAGAGGATTTCCCAGTTCAGTTCTTTGTTACACTGTTCTTATCATATACGGACAGAGTTTAGTTCTCACTTTCAATGTAACAGCCATTCATTGAATACCTACTGTGCAGAGAGCTATGGTTCAGGGTGCTGAGATATTGAGACAAGTTTTCTGCTCACTGGGAGTCCATTGAGTTTTAGGAGATCCTCGGTTGTACCACTGCAGGTTGTCCTTTATTCTTCTATACTTGAACTTCCTTTTTGAAGCATATTGGAGATGACACTATATGTATTTATAAACTGGGAAAGAAATGCAATGAAAAAGAATGTTATGAAAAATCCCATGCAGAAGTTCTATTATTTAGCAAATGAACTAGCAAAGAAATTTTCACTGTAAATGATTGGTGAACTCACCTTGGCAGTGATTTGGTAGGGCAAGGTATTCGCTATTGCCTTGGAAAAGGCATTTTGAAGACTTCTTATTGTGAAAGGCTCTTCTAGTTATTGTCTTGTTATCTAAATACCTTGCCCGAGATGGGCCAGGGTTCTCAGGCTGAATTTGGGGTTACTTTTGGGGGATGTTTGTCTGTGATATTTCTTCTATATTTCATTGAAGGTGACCAAGTGTCTTTTTATACTGATGGAAAGACCCTATTTGATCAACAGTATAATCAAGCTTAATGAGTGCTTCTTCTGTAACTGGGAGAAGATGGCCATGGACCATCTTTTCCTTTTAGCTAGCCACTATATTATTCATTATATCTGGGTATCCTTGAGCATCTTTGCTTCCTTTTTCTATATTTCACTAGTAAATTCCTGCTTAATTCCAGATTTTATGTGTTTACTTAATGAAAATATGATTTTGTAATCATAAGATATACATAATAATGACTGAGACTCCTGTGCCCTCCCACAAAAAACTGGTCAAGTGTAGCACAACCCTATAGCATTCTAAAATATATTGCATGAAAACAAGTGTTCTGTGATAGGAAAGTGATTTTGATCGAAGCATATATGAGCATGATCTATCTCAGCCAATCAGAGTGAATTGAAGTCTCTGGTAGCCTGAAAGTGTTTTCAGCTAAATATCACCTTAGATTTAGGTAAAGTTCAGTAAATGTCCCTATTGAACTTTTAATATAACAATTCTCTTTGTTCAGTTTCTTGAATGTCGTCAGCAATCAGATTCCCAGAGCTATCTGTCCACAGAAATGAAAACATTTTGTTCACATGTTTCCTTGGTTCTGGCATGCCATGGCATCCTTTATAGAGGTCAGCTGCTAGCACAAACATCGCTTTATCTAGCATTATACTAGATTTAATCATTTTAACTAAAAAATAACTCCAGAAACAATTAATGAGCACTTCATTGTGCTTTTGTTAAAAAAAAACTGATAAATTATGCCAAACTATTTAAACTAGTTCAGGAAACATAGATGTACGTCAAACAGAAGGTATCAATAATATGTTGAAAATGTATAAAAATATGGACTATTTCTAATGTTATTCACTTTCAATATTTTTTTTAGCTTTAAGAGACAATAGGATCGAGCTGGTTCGCGCTTCCTGGCATGAATTGAGCATCAGTGTCAGTGATGTATCTCTCTCCGATGAAGGACAGTACACCTGTTCCTTATTTACAATGCCTGTCAAAACTTCCAAGGCTTATCTCACTGTTCTGGGTAAGTGCAACTGATTAATTCCAATAGAAATTCTAGAGACCTGCATTCCACCACAGCAAAGTGATGCAACTAGATAATATATTTTGAAAATCATTGATAGATTCAGTTCAAATTATTCTCTGCTATTGTACAACAAAAGATATTTAAACTCCATCTAGTATGGTTTTTTCTCATTTTCCAAATGGACAAAAGGAAATACATGGATTTATATGACAACCAGAAAGTATAGAGCATTTCGGCTATTATTCACCAACACCTGTCAGTTTCCTTAATTTCTAATTAATCTTGATAGAATCATCTCGATATAGGATGTACTCTGGTCCCCTTATTAAATGACATGGTCATGAACATGATGGATTCAACTTGTGTGTAACTTGTGCCTCTTCTTTTCTATAAGTCACTCAATAGAGACCTTCCCTAATAACCTGTAGCTTTCAAAAATGACTCTTTTGTATATTTTAGTGCCTTTAAATGACTGTGACATTTCCATGCATTTTCTTTCTTTTTACATTTGCAGTTTCTAGATTCCCAAATGAAGTACATAATGTCACTTGTGCATGCAGCCTGTAGCATCTCTGTGCTTTTATTTTTTAAGTATCAGACTTATTTTCCCAAAGGTTAAAGTGACATAAAAAAGCAATATATTTGTAGAGATTCTGAGGAAATAAAGTTGCAGCTCAGAGCTCCGCAATTCTATAGACACCGGTGCCCCAATCAGTGCAAATTGCTGCAGTTCATTGAAAAATACCTGTGTTCTGTAGAAGTTAGAGAAGTTTGAAGATTGATTCCCCCACTAGATAGATAAACACACAATGTTGCATTCAAAAGAACGAATACACACCTCTTGGGTTGGGAATACTAAGGTTAATCCAGATAGCAAATTGGTTTTGTGCTTAAGATATAAAATAATGTTTCACTGTGGGTCCTGCTGGAATGATTTTATTTAAAAAAATCTACTCCAGTTTGTCATTAAAGATATGTGTATGTGTGTGTGTGTGTGTGTGTGTGTGTGTGTGTGTGTGTGTGTGTGTGTACCAACAACAACATTGAGTATTCCAAGTTAACAATTACTTAAGTTTAAGTAATATTTTCTTCTCTAGAAAGACATGAGACTCAAAAAGAAAAATAATTACTGAATACCATTTATTATTTTGTACTTTGGCCAGAAACACAACAGATCTTAGTAATTGTAGGTTTTGTTTAATTTGAATGCTTCATATTTAAACTTTCCAACATTTGTGCATTTAGTCTCCTCAAAACTTAAAGTAGATCAATGTAGTTCAATAAAGTTTTAGTATATGTTTATTATTGAATGATTTGATAAGAAAATTTAATTCATATATACCTAAGAAGTATATATACCTTTGAATTTTTAAATCATTCATATACTATAACTGCATATGTTGATAAGGACTAGAAAAAAGTAGCCATAGTGAGCATTAAAATAATATATACCCTACTTCTCCAACCTAAATTGCATTTTTTATGCAAATGTTATCAAGAGACATTCTCTCATTTAAAGGAATAAGATAAATAATCAAAAAAGTTCATTGATGGATCTCTTACCCAAAACTTTATTTTCTCAAAATACACAGAAGGTGGCAAAACCACTTTAAGGAAATGACAAAAAAACATTTCAGGATCAGGAAAGGAAGATGTTTGATGAGCGATGTTATAATTTTCCAAAAAAAAGTAACAATTTTTATGGATTCTATCCCAAATGCATTTTACTTTCTTTAACCTATGCTGGAAATCTTACAATATATTGCGTGATTGTGTTTCAGAATTGCAAAAAATATTTTTGCACGTAAAATCTTGTGATTTGAACTACACATACTTAAAAACTATATGTGTGTAAAGTATTTAATTTTATCATAAAACATATAGAGATTGATGATAACTTCCTTATTTACTTAAATTTCAGGTGTTCCAGAGAAGCCTCAAATTAGTGGATTCTCTTCACCTGTTATGGAGGGAGACTTGATGCAGTTGACTTGCAAAACATCTGGCAGTAAACCCGCAGCTGATATAAGATGGTTCAAAAATGACAAGGAAATTAAAGGTAAACAATGGAAAAAATCCCCACATCAAAATGAATATACTAAAACACTATGATATATTAGAAAATGCGTATTTTGCATATCTTTCAAACTACATTGTTAGTGAATTAAAAGTCATTTGAACTAGATTTACCATTGAACTAAGGTAATTACACAAGTTATGGTAATATAATTGTTGTATATTTAATTTTTAGTTATTAAAAATTATTGAGTTGAGCCGGGTGCTGGTGTCTCATGCCTGTAACCCTAGCTACTCAGGAGGCTGAGATCTGAGGATCATAGTTTAAAACTAGTCCAGACAGGAAAAGTCCATGAGACTCTTAACTCCAATAAACCACCAGAAAAAAACAGAAGTGGTTCTGTAGCTTAAGTGGTAGAATGCTAGCCTTGAGCTGAAGAGCTGAGAGACAGTGCACAGGCCCAGAGTTCAAACCTCATGACCGACAAAAAAAAAATTACTGAATGAACACAATCCACATAGGCAATTTGTGAGAATGAGTTTGTGTATGAAAGACACACAGATTCATGTGTGAAAATAAACACTAAGTACACTTGACTATCCAGAACTCATTTATAATATTTAGATTTCAGGCAGACAAAATACATGAATTATTCATAAGTTTGTTGGTTATGGAATTATAAGATTCTAAGAATAAAATAATTTAAGCATCAATAAATTTGATTTCTAATAATTTCCACAGAAGGCCAAAATATCGCTTGTCGTGGTAGAAAGGCATAATTATTTAACAAATTCATACATTTAGATTTAAATACTCTTACACACACACACACACACACACACACACACACACACAGAGTTTGTTTCTTTTGCTTGTAATTTTTATGTCTGCCATGGGGTTTGAACTCTAGGCCTGGCCCTGTCCTGAGCTCTTTTGATCAAGGCTAATGCTCTAGCACATTGAACCACAGTCCAGTTCCAATTTTTGACTGTTTAATTGGAGATAAGAGTCTCATGGGGAATTTTCTGCCATGGCTGGCTTTGAACAGCAATCCTTTGTTCTCAGCCTCCTGAGTAGGTAGGATTATAGACTTGAGCCATGGGAACTTGGCTACACAGAGTATTATTTTTGTTTTAATTTTTGTAAAGGTGGTGATAGACATAGGGGGTAACAGTTACACAAGTAAGGTAATGAGTGCATTTCTTTTTAGAATAGTATTACCCACTCCCTTGTTTTCTCCAGATTTCCCACTCCCATCCCCTGCATTCATTCTACTCCCACACAAGTTGTATAGTTCATTTCCAACATAATATCTTCTGAGTATCACTGTTCGCATTGGTTCACCCGTTGTCCTTTGTCTCACCATTTCTGTGATAATTACCTTTCCCATGCCCAAATCAGATAAAACTTATATACAATACAAAGGGTACTAAAAGCTAAAACAGTGACAACAGGGGGTAAACCAAAGGACTGGGGGAAATAAAAAAAAAAAAGCAAAAAAGAATAAGTGCATACAGTGCACTAAGAAAAAAACATACAAAAACAACCCTCTTGTTTCCATATCTTGTAGTTCATTGTGATTAGCATAATTTTAGAAATATATACATAGCTATTAAGATCCTTTGCTACAACTATCCTAGACCTATACTAATTATTAAAAATAAGGGAAGCTGGGTGCCAATGGCTCACGCCTGTAATCCTAACTACTCAGGAGGCTGAGATCTGGGGATCACGGTTCAAAGCCAACCCTGGGCAGGAAAGTCCGTGAAACTCTTATCTCCAATAAACCACCAGAAAACCAGAAGTGGCACTGAAGCTCAAGTGGTAGAGTGCTAGCCTTAAGCTGAAGAGCTGAGGGACAACGCCTAGACCCAGAGGTCAAGGCCGACCCCTCCACCCCCCAAAAAATTGAGACCATGGACCTATGTCTCTTTGGGTCTGGCTTACTTCACTTAATATGATTTTTTTCAAAGTCAGTCCATTTTGTTACAAATGGGATGGTGTCATTTTTTCTAATGGAAACATAGAACTCCTTACACACACACACACACACACACACACACACACACACACACACACACACACACACACACATGTTTCCTTGATCCATTCATCTACTGAGGGACATCTGGGTTGGTGCCATAGCTTAGCTATGGTAAATAATACTGTGATAAACATAGTAGTGCCGGTAGCTTTAGTGTGGCTTTGTTTGAGTTCATTAGGTTAAATGCCCAGAAGTGGGATTACTGCATCATAGGGGAGAGCTATGTGGAGTCCTGTGAGGAACCTTCCCACTGCTTTCCAGAGTAGTTGAACATATTTACATTCCACCAACAGTATAGTAACATTCCCTTTTGTCACATCCCCTCCAGCATCTCTTTTTTAAGATTTCTTTATTATAGATATTCTAACTGGGATGAGGTGGAATCTCAATGTTCTTTTGATCATGGCCAGAGGCGTTGAACATTTCTTCATGTGTCTATTGGCCTTTCTTATTTCCTCTTCAGGGAAGTCTCTCTTTAAATCTTTAGCCCACTTATTAATGGGGTGGTTATTTCTTTGAGTATTTTGTTTTTATATATTATCTGTGTTTTTCATATTATATAATATACAGTCACATAATATATATAAAATATAGGCATTATATAGTATATATAATATGCATATGTGTTCATATTATATACATTACATGTACAAACATCTAAGTGTAATTATCTTTTATACTGAGAGAAAAATCAAATTGTGTATTGGTAATACCAATATTATTCTAAAAACAATCTACATTATACTAGCCATATTGTTTATTATTGGTTTATACTAATAATAATGATTATTTTAGCTTCTAACTCCATTGACTTATATCAGGTTATATAATTTTTAGTAATGGTATACAATTTGAATAGATAGAATCATCCATACCACATAGAAACTTTTGAATTATAATCCATAAAATTATTTTACTTATTTTCCAGTTTAATTTTTCCTTTTGTACATTCAGTTTACAAAAATGAGATTTCATGTATGAAAAAAATATTTCATGTATGATTACAGCTAATTACTCCCTTTGTCTAGAAGTAATAAATATATCATATTGAAGAGTGTGATTTTGGAAATACAAAAGGAAAGACACAGTTTGTCATTTTATTATGTCAAATTAAACTTTCACAGTATTGTTACCTACTTCTTGTTTTGTTTACAGGACTCAATTATAATCTTTTGGATTTGAATCTAGGACATATTTGTTTAGGAAATTCTGGTCCTACTTCTTATTAGATGGAATTTTCTTAAAAGTTGTAGTGTTATCTGACTCTGATAAGATCTTTTCTGGTCACTTTTCTGCTGAAACCCTTCAATAGAAAGATCTAAATTTAGGATGAATTTGAAGTTCCCTTTCTTCCCCATCACAAAAAAATCATTTTCTGTGATTCTGTGATTGGAATATGATAGAATCCATTACCCACCCTCTTTTCTCTCTCACTCCCTTCTCTCCCTCTCCCTCATATATAGTACTGTTGTTTGAATTCAGGACATTCTGCTTAACAGGCTGACACAATACCACTTGAGCTGTGCCATAACCCTGTTTTATGTTGACCCTTTTTTTCTTGACTGGACTCTATCAAGGGACCTTCATATCTCAGTGTTCTGGGAGGCTACAATTGCTATCATAAGCCATCAGTGGCCATCTAGAATATACTTGTTAAATGTGATACTGCAAAAAAAACCTGTTCTGTTACCTATATACATCCCTTCCTTATCTTTGATATAATCATTACTTCTCTGTTTGCTAGGATTTTGTGTTCCAGAAGCTTTTCCTTTCTTGTACCCTCAAGGTAGTGATAAACCTTAATAAATTACATATTTTATTAGCTGTTGATTGCTTTTAGCATTGCAGTGATGTTCTCAAATTTTTATTGCAAAACTTAATTTTAAAGGTATATGGCCTCTTCTTTAATGTCAAACAGATTTGATATATATGAATGTATATGTATTGATACATAACAACTGCAGACATATGTTGTTGTTTATAAGTGTAAATGGGAGAAGGTTAAATTTTAAATACCTTACTTCAGTCATCTGAATTAAAACCAGACCAAAGATTGAAATCAAAACATACATAATCAGCATATGGTTCTTTCTGAATTCAGAGTTGTAGAGCTTCATTTGTTTATACTCTAAAATGCATGGCCATTTATGGAGCATATATTAGACCTAAAATTTTATTAGTCTATGTATATTTTTTCTTTGTTTATAACTTTTCAGCATGTTTACACATTTTGTCTTCCCAACCAGATGGCGAACTTCCTGAATGCTATAAACTTTATTTTTTACAGAAATAAATGTAAATGAGATAAGTATAGTTGTTTGTATAAACTGTGTGCTCACTATGGTTACTGTTCTCTGGATATACTAAATGAAATCTCAGGCCTGTCTGTTTAGCAGAGACTCTTCTGTGAAAGCAGTTAGATCCATCCCTATCTTGCGCTGTCTTTTCTTTTCAGAGATGTGCATTGCATTCTCTATTTCACTATCTATATTTCTATTTCACTATTCTCTATTTCTGAATCTTACTCTTTGTACTAACATTTTTAAAAGATATAATTGTGAAAAACAAAGGAGAAAATAAAACTCATCAAATACACAAATTTAATTCAAAAAGTTATGATAAAACATTTCATGGTATATGAGTGAATATCTAAATGAAGAAAACAAAAATTTTCATCTGCAGGTGTTAAAGATGTCTTTGTAATTATTAAGCAGGTTGTTGATAATACTATCCTATAAATGAGAATATGGACAAATTTTTATTCTTCTTCTTCAATAATTACTATGCAAATTTCATTTGCAAGTTTTGTGTTAACATTAATAGAACTTACTAAATAATTATATTTGTATGAGTAAAGCTGATACTCTTCTTCTAGGACCATATTGGTATAGAAAGAATAAAATTAGGAATAATAATCTTCAATAATATAGATAGAAGACCTCCATCTATAACTGATCTGTAGTCTCTGTCTACTAAATGAAGATAATATTTGCCTCAAACTGCTTTCATATGAATTCTAGATTAGCCAATATAGAGATTTTCATCAAGCACAGGGAGCAACTAAAAATATTTTAAGTATTAATATAGATCTCACTGTTATTGGTATATTCATCAAATTGTGGCTTATGAGTTGTAAAAACATGTAAATTAATATTGAAAATACCAAAGTGCACAAGCCACCCTCCAAATAGTCACAGCTGGAGGTAGATGTCATAATGTATACTGGGAAGAAATACATGAGCTACTTCTCTTATGTTGTTCAAAAAAAGCAGGGAACTAGGCACTGGCGGCTCATACCTGTAATCTTAGCTACTTATGAGGCTATGATCTGAGGATTGGCATTTGAAGCCAGCCCAGGTAGGCAAGTCTGTATGACACTTATCTTCAATTAAAACAAAACAAAAGAAAAAGAAAAACAAAACAACAAAATGGAAGTAAAACTGTGGCTCAAAGCAATATAGTGCTAGCCTTGAGCAGAAAAGTTCAGGGACAGCATCCAGCCCCCATTACTTACAAAGACAAAAAATAAAACAAAAAACAAACACAGAAGCAAGGAACAGTTATAATTCTGGACACAGTTGGAAAGCTATAGTTCATTCATACATCTATGCACCCAATGTACTTGTTCATTCAGTGAAAAACAAAAGGTCTGAAGGAGTGGAATTTATCACATGATTTGGGGATAAGACTATCTGAAGATAGATTTTTAGTATCTGTATCTACATGGAATGAAAAGCATACAACTGAAATAACTGGAATTTTATATGTGATATACATATAATAGGAAAATAAGGAGACTGAATCCAGATGGCAGGTCTTTTGTTGCAAATTAAAGGTTTTGGAATGTATTCTGTAGGCAGTGTTGAGATTTCTTTTTTCTATGAGCTTTAAACAGTAGAATAAAATCATAATTTCATCTAACTCTAACTCTGGGCTTCCTCCCTCTGAGAGCTGACTCAGATATCCCTTTGATGCCTCTGTGCAGCGCTGCTTCCAAACCCACAGGTGTTTCTCTGAAGCTTTTAATCTACCAAGTAGCCAGGAAGCCTGCATGTCTGCCATTTAGTGGGAAAAAAGATGTGCATGGCCTTTCAAATATTTCAGCTCCATGAAAACCGACTGTTACAGTGAAATTTTCATTCCAGGTCTAAGTTTGGTAATTTGTTATTTGAGGATATCTTATCATAATCTTGAGAGTTTTCAAACTAGCTTTTACTTGAATGTATTAGGCACTATTCTATCATAACCCTCAGTGACCTATGCTCCTGTATAAATCTTCCTTCTTAATTGCCAGAGAGAATCTTCCCTTTATTTTGAAATCTCATTTAAGAAATAGGGTCATGGAGATGTAACTGTGGATTATATTCTAGTTCATTAAAGGGAGATATCAAAACTGTGTCTGGCATAACAAAGAATGGTCAAAGGCACACTTTGCTTGGCCTGAAAGAGGACAAATAGTTTTGAACTGTTTCTGAAGGCTGTGTTTGTGGTGAAGAACCATATATGACTTCAACAAGCTGAATACAGTTACTGTGTAGCAACAGTCTGCTTAATAGAAACATTTGGTAACAACCGCTGAACTCATAAGGACAGTAAATTCCAAATAGCAATTATAGCTCCCCCGTAAAATTTTGTTTATCCCCATAACACTAAATGGAGTACCAATATAATATTTTCTTGGATTTCTAACTCACAGAAAGTACAAGATAACAAATGCATTTACTGTGTATTGATTAAAAATAAATCCTAATTTTTAAAGGTGTTTTGTGAACATAGAGATCTCTAGATACCTAAGTCATCATATGGGGGGGCGGGGGGGAAAGCATGGCTGCACCATGTAGGTGTTTGGTGTGGGAAAATAATAAATAAAACATTTATTTGCTTTTTGTTATTCTCATTTTTAAAAATCAAGTTTATTGTTAACGCATAGATCCATCATCCAGCCCAGCCTCAGCACGAACCACTAATACCTCTAATGGCTCATGTGCCAAGATCACGTTCCTTCTTCACATGCACAACTTAGTAATTGCATTGCTGAACACAAGAGGGAGCACCAGATATGTCTGACTTTCCCTCTTTGCACCCTCTTCACTGATAGAAAGTGATCTGACCTTAGATGACTAGCTCTTTCTCAACTCAGTCTACCTACTTCAAAAGGATTCCCCTCCATAACTGCATCCCGAAAGTATTTCAAAGCAAGAAAGAAGTGGCATTTGAGGACTCAAATCATATGTTTCCAATCTGTCAGATTTTACTCACTGCTTATTAATATACTGTTCACCATCTTAAAAAAAAATCTCCCTTACTTCTGTGTAGGTTGGAAATAGATGTCCCAGTCTTTACTTTTGAAATGTTGATGAATTATTGTGAAGACTTGGGTTTAATTTTTGTCTGTTGGCTTGTTTGAAGTATAGTAGTAAACACTATAATGTTATAAAGAGCTGATAATCACTTAATATTTAGAAGAATGAAAAGGAATGAGAGTATAAACTATATTCCCTTTTGATATATTATTTTACACTATAAAATTACAGATTAGAAATCCATTTGCTTAATCAGAGGAATGCAATAGGATCGTAGAATTGGAAAAAATGTAGAGGAATATTTCGGTACATATAAAATGATATAAGTAATCCTTTTATTATTGGACTTACTGTTAATAATGAGACTTTTCTTAGTAAAAGAAGTTAAAAACACTTTTAAGTTCATGTGTTTAATTAAAAAAAAGAGTTCACCTCAATTCTATAGGATTTATAACCCTTTAGGCAATAATAAACAAACAAATTATAGCAACATAAATGTCCAGATACACTTGCTTTTAGTTATCATTTTCTGACTAGGCCACTTGCAACTTTTAAAGTTATTTCCATAAGGCCTTTTGTGGATTCTGCTGATTCTAGGAAAGGTGACGCTAATGTTATTAACTTTCAATTTCTCATGGAACCAGGATTTTTTACTTTTGTGGGATTTGAAGGGCAGACACTGGTTCCAACACCTTTGGCTAATGACCTTTTTGAACTCAGAGGATTTTTCAACATTTAAAGCATATCTTCCTAAAATGATTTTTTACTTTAACTCATTGAAAGACATGAGATTCAAATAGTTTTCCACACAATTGTGGTCAAAATAGCATCTTAGTGTCACAGAACTGAAGTGTATTTGTATACTTTCTTTCATTTGCATTCATTATAGGAACTGGTGAAAACAGATTACTAACATAACCCAACAAAAGGGTGACACTATTTAATATTACTATTACAAGATGAATCATAAAGTTCTGCATAGTAGACAATGTACATTCTTTGTCTACCTGTTTATTTACCAGTTTTAGTCATTATGTAAAACTATTCTTTTCCCAGAGAGTGACCAATTTAATTTTACTTCACATAATTTTCTCTTCAACTGAAACTCTTTAAAATGCCTGTTATTTCATCCTCCCTTGTTGATGCCAATCATGGAAATTACAAATCTGTATCCTTAATATAGGCTTATTGAAATAAAATTGATATAATAAAATTAAGGTATTATGTATAATTTCATTCAATTAATTTATAGAGCTATAAAGTTATCATCGAAACTTCCTATTTTTATAATCCCACAAGCAACCTCATAACCATTATCAGTAGTTTTCTATTTCTACTCAACTGCATTGCCTCCAGTCTATTGACAATTATTATAATTTCTTATTTTAAAATTAGTGTATATTAGGAACAGAGGGATATGTTGTTTTTATAACTCCACACATGTTCACTCTGAATTGCAATCAATTTTACCCCTCTATTCCTCTTCCTACTTCCTACAACACATATACTCTCTCTCATCACAATTCATATATATGCACATATATGTGTATAATTTATAAAAGCATAGTACATATACTGTTTTTGTGACAAGCTTAACATAAACAAAGGTTGCATACTGCAGCATATGTTAGCATTTTACTTTCATTGCCAAATTATGCACCAAGATGTGTATATACAATATGATTTGTATCACTTAATGTTTTAATAGTTCATGTCATTGTTCATATATTGTTTCTTTTTTTATACTACAACATTCCATATTGTTTGACTCATATACTTGATAGCTGCTTAGAGATGTACACATTGTAGCTTCCCAAACTCTTTATCTGATTTTAATAATCTAATCTAAAAAGCTGTAAAATTGTTACTTTTCTCCCATTATTAGTGTTATTAGACAAATTACAACTATTGTTAAAAACAATAAAAATTATTATTATTGCATTATAAATTGCTATGTCTTTGAATCTGAGATTCACAAAGGATAGAAAATACAAAGAGTTTGTTAGATTCATCACATCGTGTATCATTCTTAGTTATTATCTCCATGCAAATTTCTTCCATCACTGGTGACATTTCTTCTTTCAGAAAAATATCTGCCCTCATTTCCTCCATTGTTATTAAATATGTTTCATTTTAGTGTGTTATAAATCCTATGGTACGTTGAGGAGCAATTGTTGATGATTGGTAATTAAGTCAGTGAAGAATAGAGAAAAATTATCCTTTAAACACATGTTGTTGATTATATAGGCACCTTTACTTATGTTTTTGGTTTTGGTTTTGTCCTTAATAACTTCCTTTAATACTTGGAAAGTGCTAATAATCAGTTCTGTCACATTTTGTTTTGGGGATTAATATTTTACATTCTTTTGTAAAAAAATACTTAATCGAATTTCTTGTTTGACATTTCTATCCTTTTTTTAGAACTTGATATATATTATGAAACTTCCTTCTTTGTTTTAATTCATTGTTTATTTGGAGAAATTAGTTGTTATTCTCAGGGAGTTCCTTTGTTTATATGTAGTTGCTCATTATACCTTGCTTACCTGACTTTTTGCTTGCTTTTGTTTTCCAACATGTACAGACTTATTATGATGTCTCTGGCTACAAACTCCTTTGTAGTTGTTTACATTGAGCCCACTGAGCTTGTTAAAGAGCTAGGTAATATTTTATACCAGTTAAGGAAATAAATCCCAAGAATACCATCATATTTTTTCTACTCCTTTTTCTTCTGTCTTTTAGTTCTCTAATATGGTCCTTTTGTTAAGATATACTGTGCTTGCTTAATGTGGTCTTGGATATATGTTTGGGGCCACTTCTTTTTTCTTTTGCTTTGTCTTTGTCAAATTATTTGTCTTTGTCAAGCTATTAAAAGCTAATGAAACATACCTAGGTATATTTTCCTTAGTACATTTTTTGTCTGCAAAAATAATCATTTATCTCCCATAATTACTTCATAGACTTTTTTGAAGTAGTGATGATTAAGGAATAGATCTGATATTATTGATAGTTAAACTCTTCACCTAAGCATTTTGAACATGTCTACAGAAAATTTGTTTATACATACGTATGTGTGTGTGGCCCTTTAATATACAGCGACTTACTTCCTTAATGAAAGTTTTACATGCAGAATCTGGCATTCTGTATTTGCACAAAAATGAAAATAAATCACAGATTAATTAGAGTGCTATTAAAAATTAAACAGCAGACAAATTAGTGTACAAAAATAAGATATTTATAAAAGTCCTGAGTGTTGGCTTCAAAAGGTAGTAGTATGGCATTTTCAAGGTGGAGAGTGGTTATCAAAACCTACCTCGTTCCCAGTGTGACCCATTAGCTTTGCAGTGGATTAAAAAGAAACTGGACTGCTCTGGGTGTGTGCTTGATATAGAAGTCTACTTCAGGATCCAGGGAGACAATTTCTCTTTACAAAAGCAGAAGTATCATCTTTTCAGGTTTCTCTAAATGGAATCAAAATCACAAAAGGGAATAGAGAAAATGAGTGAAAATAGTTCAGATTGTACTGCTCAGGATGTGTTTGAACTACTGTGGAGACAAGGCAACTTCCCCAGGAAGTTCTCTTAAGAGGATTTTCTCTCTGAAAGTCTAGTGCAAATGTGGTTAGAAAGGCAGATAACTTGGTGATATAAATCTACTCAAGATGGACAGGTGATCTGATACTTTCTTTTAATATTTAAATATAAAAAAGCCTAGATGACTTTTTTTTTTCAGAAATATTTCAGAAGATTTTCAAATATTTTATTTTAGGCCTCTAGCAATCTAACTCATCTTCATCTTCATTTATTTTCTAAGGTAACTCTAAGTGAGACTAAAAAATCTATGATACTGAATATAAGGAGACTGCTATTGCACCCTATATATGTATTATTTATAAAGATAAGTGAAAAGTTCATAGGAGGTTCTTTAGTTTGGGTCATTAAACAAGGAATGTTTAGCAAAACTTTTTTAAAAAAAATACTTAAGGAATATTCTCTTAAAAGTAGATATGTCATTTAGATAATTTTATTACCTACAAAGTAATCACAATAGTATAATGAGGCAGACAGTGTTTATCACCTAGGTTAGCACTCAGCCTTTTTATTTTTAAAATTTTATTGTCAAGGTGATGTGCAGAGGGGTTATAATTACATAAGTAAGGTAGTGATTACATTTCTTGTTAACCCTTCTTACATTTTTCTCCTTCTTTCCCTCCCCCCACCCAGTCCTCCACACACAAGTTTACAGATCATTTCCAAAATATTGTCTTGTGAGTATCACTGTTGTATAGGTTGTCCCTTTGTCCTTTGTTTCATATTTTGTTGTTCCCCTTCCCTTCCCTAGTAGACATAAACAAATACACAATACCCAGGGTACCAAAATTGAACACAATGAAATAACACAAGAGAAAAAAGAAATCACGTAGTGCATTGAGAACAACAACAAAAAAGAAAAACCTCTTGTGTCCATGTCTTGGAGTTCATTTTGCTTAACATCGTCTTGTATGGTAATATGAAAATAGCTATTGAGTTATTCTGCTCATTTTCTAATATTATCCTATACTAACTATTACAAATAAGAGATATCATGGGACCTATGGTTCTTTGAGTCTGTCTTACTTCACTTAATATTATTTTTTAAAAGTCCTTCCATTTCCTTACAAATTTCCTTTCTGATGGAAGCATAGAATTCCATTGTTTGTGTGTGTGTGTGTGTGTGTGTGTGTGTATACCAAATTTTTTGATCCATTCATCTACTGAGGGGCATCTCGGTTGTTCCATATTCTATCTATGGTGAATGGTGCTGTGATAAACATAGTAGTGCTAGTAGCTTTAGTGTGGTCTTGTTTGTGATCATTTGTGTAAATACCCAGAAGAGGGATTGTTGGGTCATTGGGGAGTTCTATGTGTAGTACTTTGAGGAACCTCCATACTGCTTTCCAGAGTGGCTGAACAAGTTTATACTTCCATAACAATGCAGTAGGGTTCCCTTTTGGTCACATCCCTTCCAGCATCTGTTGTTATTAGATGTTTTATTATTATTATTATAGCCATTCTAACTGGGGTGAGGTGGAATCTCAATGTTGTTTTGATTTGCGTTTATTGTATGATCAGAGGTGTTGGGCATTTCTTCATGAATCTATTGGCCATTCTTATTTTCTCTTCAGAGAAGTCTTTAGCCCTCTTATTAATGGGGCAGTTGTTTCTTTGTTTTTTTGGGGATCTGATTTTTTGAGCTCTAAGTGTATATTGGATTTAAAGCCCTTGTCTGATGTTTGGCTAGTGAAGATCTCTCAATCTGTGTGTTTTCTACTGATCTTACTAGCTATGTCCTTTGCGATACAGAAGCTCTGCAGCTTAATGCAATCCCATTTATCCAACCTTTCTTTGATTTGTTTTATTTCTGGGTCTTTTTAAAGAAAATTTCAGCCTGTACCAAGGAGCTTCTTCTATTCTCCAAGCAGTTTCTTCTATTCCTTCCAGAAAAGTTCAGCCATTCTTGTTTCAGTATTACTTCTTTTTTTTCTATTTTTTATTAATTTCTTTTTTTTTATTGTGAAAATACTGTACAGAGGGGTTACAATTACATGGGCAAGATAATGAGTACATTTCTTATCAAGTATTGTAGCCTCCTCCTTTGTTTCCCCTTCCCATCCCTTCCCATCCTCTCCCCGGCCCCCCTACCCAATCCTTCTCACCGCCCTTCCACCCCCAACCAAAGTTGAAAGTTCCTTTTCGACATAACGACTTGTACATCTCATTGTTGCAATGGGTCCACCTGTATTTCTATTTAAACGATTTGTTTTTCCCCTTCCTCTCCACAAATTATACTGACATCAAATGCAGTGAAAGCAGGGGTTATACTGTGGGGGAGGGACATACAAAGCAATTTCTTGGTTGTGTTAATTAGAATGTTGTTAATGCCAGGCGCTGGTGGCTCATGCCTGTAATCCTAGCTACTCAAGAGGCTGAGATCTGAGGATCACGGTTCAAAGCCAGTGCGGGCAGGAAACTCCTTGAGATTCTTATCTTCAATAAACCACTGGAAAACCTGAAGTGGCACTTTGGCTCAAGCGGTAGACAGCTTGCCTTGAGCTGAAGAGCACCGGGACAGTGCCCAAGCAGCGAGTTCAAGACCCACAACTGACAAAAATAAATAAATACATACATAAATAAATACATAAATACAAAAATAAATACAAATTATAAAAAAAGAGAATGTTGTTATACTTCTTATTTTTCCAGTAAAAACTATGTACATTGAAATTAACTCAATTTAGCCATGACATTTTAGCAAATATATAACTAAAATCTTTTTTGATGGAGAACATGTTCACACCTCAGAATTTATTTTTATATTTCTTTTTGGTCAATTCTCAATGATTAACCACAAAAAGGACCACTGTTCTTAATAGGAATACATGTCATCTGTAACGTTATTTTGAATCACATACATAGGAAAATATACATTTATATATTTATTTTCACCTACATATTCTTACAGCTGCATAAGAACCTGCATTGAACATGATCTGAACGTGAATGACATACTTATCCCATTTTGACATGATGCTTTTAATCACATATAACATGTCATATGAAAGGTAATGTAAACTACAAGATAGACTATAAAAAAAAGAATGCCATGAAATGAGCAAGTATGAGACATAAAGATGTATTAATTCTGTAACTTAGCAATATAAAATTCACTTTTAGAAGGCAGAAAGTATTAAGGTTATTTATTAAGGAAACTCGAAAGGAGGTCAGCATCAACTATGGGGAAAGGTACTAGGAGCACCTCATGTCACTGTTGTGGAGTTTTTTTGTTTTTGTTTTTTTTAGTTCACCTTGTGGACTCACATTATCGTCGCACATTCATATGAGCTTATTAAAAGCAACAAATTAAACTTTTGTTTATCTTATTTGAAAGATGCTCATTAAAATTTTATGGTTTATACAACTGCTATCAAAGTTTATGTGTCCAATTAGTTTTACATTAATGATACTTTTGGAAAGGAAATGGCTAAAAAACAGATGTGTAGATTCATAAAATGAACTGTTATTAAAAACAAACAATTGCTATCAATATTCTGAAATATTTTGTCATATATAATAGGATAATAAAAGTTTGTCAAGAGATCTGAATTTTCTTACCTTGACAGTTTAGATGTAGGAACAAATAAACATTGACACAGATTTGTAGGAGAAAAAATAAAATGTTAAAATGACCCAACGCTTTTGTATAAATATACGAGACATTGAAAAGTGAACATCCTAAACCTTTAATGTTAGCAAATACTGGAAATATACTTCTATTATTCTGATACAATTTTACTTAAAGGAGCTCATTCCATATTTTTTTATATATTAACTGGAATTTTAAATACAAAATTCTTTATATAAGAAGAAAACAGCAAAAACAATATATTACATAAAGCATAAGTAAAGTATGCATCCATTCTATAACTAATAAAATTAACATACTGGTAAAATACAGAATGGAGATTTTTATATGTCGGTCCCTGTTTATAAATGCTAGAAATTTTCTTCTCTTCCAAAGTTCAATAAAGTTTTGTTTTGTTGCCTCTGTGTGTGTGTGTGTGTGTGTGTGTGGTGTGTGCATATGTGTTGAGAGGGGTAAGTGGTTTACTGAAGTTTGAGTTCTGGGCCTTGCACTTCTTTGGCAAACCCTCAACTGAAAGCACATTTTTTAGCTCCCAATCTCAAAACATGTTTTGCGTTAAAAATCTTACTTGATTTTTCTTAATACATAAACACCATTGTAAACACATATTTTAAAGGACAAGTACATTACATTTATCTAGAAATATCCTTTGCTAATTTTTAATTGTTCTCTTAAGAGCAATCACAAAGATTAAATCATAATTTCATGGAAATAAAATCTTAATGAACCATACCTATTTCTACTTATAAAGCACATCAAACTGAAAGTTATTTTTAAGTGTAAAGCTAAAAGAAGAGTTGCTAAACTGAACTTAAATGTTTACTGTCATTAACATATTTTTAAATGTTTTTCAAATAAATTGAATACATGCATAGTAACTTATGATGTGTATTTTACGTGAAAGTGTTCATTTTCAGAGAATATAACTGTTCATTTGCTATTGAATGGTGGGAAAAATGAGGGAAAGCAAAATAAAACTGAACACATTTTCTTCTCAACTATGTTTAAGATTGTGTTATAATACTATCTACACCTTCACCTATCATTTTGATTTCTAATTCTTTTAAATTGCCCTCTTCTTATCAGCTACTTCAGACTTCAGAAATTACAAAATAAATGAATATATTATTAAGCTCCTTTTTCACACAGGCAAAATAATCCATGAGTGCACCATTTAACAATGGATCTCAATCTTGCACAGCAAGTTTGACTATCTATAAGTGAATTCACATCTTCAAAAACTATTTTCATTTCTGCGGAAATAGATTCCTCAGCAAAGTGGAGAGCATTTATTTCAATATAACTTTCACTGAAAATGTACATTTAAATATTCAACTTATTCAGATGGCTTCCCCCCACCTCCCACCAGCAATAACAACTCTAGAAATTCTTTAGAAATTTTGTGTTTATCTGGGCTCACATTGTTTTTATCATCTAGGTCACATTCAGAATGAAATACCAGTGCTTGTTTCCAACCTTTTATTTTTCAACTCCTTAAAATTTTTCCAACCTTTTACTTTTTAACCCCTTAAAATTAAAAAAAAAATAATCAAATTGGCATGTATTAAATCAGAGAGAGAGAGAGTGTGTGTGTGTGAGAAAGAAAAATCCTTTCAGTGTCGAGTAAATAGAAATGCCCTACTTTAAAAATATGATAGACTTTCTCCATTCATATTTTATTTTCAGATGTAAAATACTTGAAGGAAGAAGATGCGAACCGCAAGACGTTCACTGTCAGCAGCACACTAGATTTCCGAGTGGACCGGAGTGACGATGGAGTTGCTGTGATCTGCAGAGTAGACCACGAGTCCCTCAACGCCACCCCTCAAGTAGCCATGCAGGTGCTAGAAATACACTGTAAGTACATCTACTCTTCTCTCTCTTACCTCAGCAATGCATCTCTCCATTTGCATTTAATCATGTCAAAGTTGCGCAAAATAACAGAAAATTTGCGGCAAACTCTATACTCCTTACCATTCTTCACATTCAAAGGGAAATACAGTTTGTGTGTCATTCTCAGCAATGAAGTAAATATTAGAGATGAAATGAGGTTAGCATTCATAATTGGGTCAAAGTTGTGGCTTGCAGTGTGTGTATGTCTGTGTGTGTGTATGAATGTGTGTGTAGATTAAGGGAGGATCAATGTGTTTATATTAAAATAATTTTGGTCTCCCAGTGATGCTTTTAAAATTAAGCTTCATTTGATCTTGTATATGAGATATTTTATTTCTGGTTGAATGCAGGAGTATGTCTGTTTATCACTATTATTTATTATAATAATAGTAGCCTTAATTTCCACACCCCTCTACATGAGGAACTGTTAGAAACACTTTGAATAGTTTCTCACACATCCTGATGAGCAGTTGCTCTCATTAGTCACCAGCTACACACAGACAGCAGTAAAGATGAAGGAAGGAGATTCTAAGAACTAGCAAATGACAGACTTGCTATCATGGCATTCCTTTAATTAAGCTCCTAAGGTTATGGTCAATAATGTATGTTTATTAAAATTAAACTGAATAGAATGAAATAAGAGAACAGGAAAGTGTAAAAGAGAGAAAAATATATTTAAAATTGCACTATGTGACTTTTGATTATGGAGACTTCGGTTGGTTTTTTTTATCTATATTAAAATCATAGCTTGAATTTAGAATTTATATGTGACATGTAATTACATAAATAAAAATGCTGATTTCTAAATGCAAATTTATTAATTTGCTTCATTGTTGAGTAAGAGTTTATCAGGTTCCAATTATGTAAGAGATATTGTGTGGACCCCTGGTCTTAGAGAAGTACCACCCCCAATAAATAGCAGCAACAGAAACAAAAATGAAATTGTTCTCTTCTTTCCAATTGTTACCCTCCTCACAACAAAGTTCCATTTTCTTTCACCATCTAACTTAGACAGGAGTAATAGAAAGGCAAAACATAAAATAAAATAAATACACAAAACAAGGAAAGTAAGGGATGGATGTGTGTGTGTGTATGTATGTGCGTGTGATACTGAGGAAGGGATTGTACAAAGGCCCTAAGTTACAAATGTGCTTACCACTTTTATGTCTAGAAATAACACTGATACAAAATAAGCCCACAATATGGGTGAAGGCAAATAGAATATGCATTTGAAGAAAATCTTGGAGAATTACCAGGAAACAGGAGTTGGGGGAGGGGAGTATTTTTACTGTTGATTTTTGTTCGTTTATATGTTTTTAACTTTTGGCTAAAAATGTCTTTTAATTGTATTAGTTTTCCAGTGAATGAAATTATTGTATAATTAGTTATTTCATTAGGTTTTATCATATTTTCCTTTAAGAAGAATGAGAAACAAGAAAACAGTGGAGTCCACATGCAGGATTATCTTTAAATACCAAGAACTAGTCATAGTGACCTTGGAACAATTACTTATATGTGTGTGTTTGATTATAAATTAAAGAATTAATGTCTGCATGAATTTGATTAAAATATGAGAGGTAGGTCTTGTAGAGAGAAGTTCCATCTTCTCACTTTATTTAATAATTAAATATCGATTGCCTTTCTGTTTTCTTTCCTTATTTATTACATCATTTGGTCTTTCAAACCATGAAAAATAGTATGGATAGTTATTCTGAAGGAGTCTAGAACACCAGCACAATAATTTGTAATTGTGATACAAATTTATATAACAAAGTAATACTTTAATAATCACTTATTGGACTATAAAGGCCAAAAGATGATAATAGAAAACATGAATCAAGCCATAAAATATATTAAAGCACCGGGTGCCGGTGGCTTACGCCTGTAATCCTAGCTACTCAGGAGGCTGAGATCTGAGGATCATGGTTCAAATCCAGCCTGGGCAGGAAAGTCTGTGAGACTCTTATCTCCAATAAACTACTATAAAACTGGAAGTGGTGCTGTGGCTCAAGCGGTAGAGTGTTAGCCTTGAGTTAGAGAGCTCAGGAACAGCACCCAAGCCCAGAGTTTAAGCCACAGTTCTTTTATCTCTACTTCCTATGTAATTAGAATTACTGGTACATGCCATGAAACCATATTCAACTTATTTTTATGACTTATTTCCTATAGATCACTATTTTTGTGAATTTATTACACTGGTAGTTAATTTATTGCACTTATATAGTAGTAATTCCTTAGTATTATGAGAAACTTAGCAAAATATGGAAGAAAAGTTACCGGATATCACTGCACACTGACAACAGGAATCTGAAGCCACTAGGATGTGAAATCTGGGTTTAACTGCAAACTTTCAAACAGAAAAAATAAATTGGACCTCTTAGATAAATGCAATGTTACCTGGAGAAAATGAATACTGGTGCTGAAAATAAAATGGTTCAGGCTGAAATCAACTACAACCCCTAATAAAAAGTGGTAGGCCTTGTGGAATTAATCAAGATCAATTTCTAAAATTGTTTCCAAAAAATTATTATAGCATTTTGCTCAATATTTAGCATTTAGTTCATTTCAGGTGTAAATGGAACAAGAAAGTGAAACATCACAGATCAGTTTATGTATTCATCCAATGTTTCAGAATTCTTAACATACCATGCATTTCATTAAGATATGAAGGTACAAGACTATTGTACAATCAAGCACCTAGACTTAATGAATTAAATATATTAGAAAGTGTCACTAAGTTCAATATATTATAACAGTTTATACTCTGCATTTAACCATGAATATTAAGTATTTCCTGACATTTTGTATAAATGTGGTATACATTCACATATATCCAGTACATACAGTATTGAGTTTACTTAGATATGGTTTGACTTTAATATTATATACTGCTTTAAAATCTTTTTTAAATACACAAAAAAATAGCATACAGCCAGGCACTCGTGGCTCACACCTGTAATCCTAGCTACTCAGGAGGCTGAGATGTGTGGATCAGGATTGAAAGCCAGCCGGGGCAGGAAAGTCCATGAGACTCTTATCTCCAATAAACCACTAGAAAACTGGAACTGGTGTTGTGGCTCAAACAGGAGAGCCTTGAGCTGAAGAGTACAGGGAAAGTGCCCAGGCCCAACAACAACAAATTAGCATACATGATGAAATAAGAACAAAGAACTGACAACAATAATAATGCAATTTTGGTAACCCTTCGATATAACATCAAGTGGTACAATATCTATCAGTAATTAAACACAACATAATACATATGCCAAAAAAGCTGAAGCAAGAACATTATTTTAGTTTGTAAAGAAGTAGAGTATGTAATTCTATACTGGAAAAGAAAAGGCTTACTTTCACAAGCCTGGAATTAGTATTTAAATGAATTTGTGATATGAAATCTACATCCAATCCTTTGAAATGTATTACAAAATATAAATGCAAACATGCATGCAGCTTTTAATAATTGTTAAGGTTTCCCTTATTTTCAATAATTAGTATACATCTAGGATAATCTTAGCAGATGAGCAGAATAGCTCAATAGCTATGTACATATGACCATATAAGATGATGCTAAGCAAAATGAACTTGGAGACATGGATGGAAGAGGTTTTTCTTTGTTGTTGTTGTTGTTGTTAATGTACTTTGTGATTTTTTTTGTTTCTTTTGCATGTTCTTCCCCCTATGGTATATCCCCTGTGGTCACTGTATTTGATGTTGGTACCCTGGTATTGTATATACATTTATTTCAATTGGGGAAGGGAAGGTGAACAATGGTATGGTGAGTTAAACGACAAGGGCAGGGGGGAACCAATGCAATAGCAATATATACATGACAATACGTTGGAAATGATCTGTACAACTTGAGAATGGAGGGGTTGGGGGGAAGTAGGGGTAAAATGAGGGAAGAAATAACAAGTTTGATAAGAAATGTACTTATTCCCTTACCTATGTAACTGTAACCCCCTCTGTACATCAACATGAAAATAATGATTCTTTAAAGATGTTAAGGATGTACAATGAAATATTTTGATTATGTAGTGATTACTTTTTAAATGCAACTCATCTATTAGTTATTAAAAATCAATATTATAGAAATGTATGAATTTCTAATTTAGAATTGCTTCATAAAAATCACATAATCTATGGTATTACATCCTTTTCTTGATAAATCTCCCAACTTAATATATAACTAAACAAACAATACAAAGAAATAAAGGAGACATTGTTTATTGGATTGTTTTGAAGAAAATGTGGAAAGTGAATACTGTTAAAATTCATTCTGACTTGACATATATATCTATATACATATATAGCATAAATTTATATGTTAGTACATATTTGTTAGGACAGTTTTACATTTGTTGCTTAAACTACTAACAAAAGTTCTATTCTTGTTAAAAATATCATTTCAGGAATGGCATTAATATTTCACTAAAATATTTTGCCCTAACATCATCTGATCAATTCCTTCATGGATATTTTAAAATGAATCACAAAAGTAAAGGATGATTTAGAATGAAAGAGGTCTTATTATAAAATAAAAATTATCCAGAATCCAAATTACTTTCTTTTACTGCAAAACACTTTGAAAAATCAAATTAAGCTAATAATCAGCTAATTGGACATACATTCTGTGTGTGTTGCCAACATACTCTGGTTAAAAAGGAATATTGAAATTTCATGGACATTAAATCAATCTAGAATTTTAGCTTGAAAATTAACACATCTGTTCATAATTAGGTTCTTCCACTATATCAAGAAAGCAAATAAAGGGACTAGGAAGGTGGCTCAGTGGTAGAATGCTTTCCTTTGCATGTATGAGGCCTTGGGTTCGATTCCTCAGCACCACATAAGGAGAAAAAGCCAGAAGTGGCACTGTGACTCAAGTGATAGAACACAACTCTTGAGCTGAAGAGCTGAAAGACAGTGCCTGGGACCAGAGTTCAGGCCCCATGACTGACAAAAAAAAAAAAAAGACTAAACATAGACTTTCCCTATGACCCAACAATGCTATTCCTGGGCATTTACAAACAAGCCTGCCATTTAAGCCATCAGCACAAAGATATTCATTGAAAAATTATTTATTATAGTTACAACATGGAACCAATTCATATGCCCCTCAGTAGATGAATGGATCAAGAAAATGTAGTATATATACACACTGGAAATCTATGCTTCCATCAGAAAAAATGGCATTGACCATATAATAAAGAGAGACAAGTATTACACATATACACTTGTATTCAAAATAACTTGCCAACCAGATGCTGTTAACTCATGCCTACAATCCTAGCTACTCAATGTGCTGAAATCTAAGGATTTTGGTTCAAGACCAGGCCAGGTAGGAAAGTCTTTGAATCTCTTATCTCCAATTAATCACCAGGAAACCGGAAGTGGCATTGTGGATCAAAATGGTAGAGCAGGAGCCTTCAGATAAAGAGCTCAGGGACAGTGCTCAGCCAGAGTTCAAGCCCTACCACTGACAAAACAAAAAAAAAAGATATCTAAAGCAGAAAAATTACAGCAGGAAAACATCTAGCAAAATAACACTTAATTTATGTCAAATTATGTCAATGTGAGCTGGGAATAAGAATTAATATAAAGTTTGTGTCCTAACTAGTTAAGCAAAATTATCTATGTAATAGACATGAAAAAAATTCAATCATTTCTTAAAGGCTTCAGAATAGATTATCAAATCGATGACAAACCAGCAGAAATAGTATCATCTTCATTTATTGTCTGTTTATTAAGAAAAGACTTCGTATAAGAAACTGTGCAAAATACTAAAGAGATAGCAGTTACAAAATACATAGCAGTATAAGGATGAAATACAAAGCATTCATTTAATGCACTTGAAAACAACAATTTGAATTGAGATTAAAAGTAGTTTTAGGGCACAGTGGCTTATACTTCTAATCTGGGGGATTAGAGGACTGAGATGCTACAATCAAAGTCCAAAATCAGTCCAGGACAAAAATATAATGAGATTCTTATCTCCAATTAAACCACAAAATCCTTGAAGTAGGGGTGTAGCTCAAATGGTAGAGTGCTACTTTGAATACAAAAGTCAAAGGAACTCATGAATCCTTGATTTCCAATCCCAGTACTAACACAGCACACACATGCGCACACACACACACACACACACACACACAGATTCAAAGATATGTGAGAGCCAAATAAGGAAAAGATTGTCCACCTATGGAGTATTTTTGAGTTTCTATGAATGTAAATAAGTCATTCAGTAAAAGATGAGTAAGAAAGTATACTTGGTGGAATTTTATAAATTAAATAGAAAACAAGGAAAAGAAGATGTAGATTAGGCTAGTACATATGACATTATAATTTTGTTTTGAATATATAACAAAAGATTGTCATTTGAGCTCTGAGTCACAAAGTTGATGTCAAAATTCCTATTTTGAGATGACAATTTTATTTTATTGTCAGAATAAGATTTAGTAAGACATAAAGCAGAAAGAAAGAAAAAAATATTATTTGGAAAAATACATAAGTGACTTGAGAGGTGTAAGAAGAGAAGACAATGGATTTGAAAATGATTTAGGAGGTAGATCAGACAGAGTTTGGAGCTGATTGAAAGAAGCAGGAGAAATCAAATAGATGAGCTAGATGAATGGTGTTCATCTAAGGAATTGCTATATGAAGGACAGGTAAGAGGAAATTTAAAATTTTTTATTTTACTTAAGGGCATATCAAATGAGCTGTTTTTGAGATAGGCAAATGGGCATGTCAAATAGGTGCTACATATAAATAAAAGTAGGTCATTTGACAGTATTGCTGTGGGATAGTCATTTGCCATTGATTGGTGTTTAGATGTGGGTATGACTGAAAAGACCCTGCATAAAACAATATGATATCAGGTTCTAGATCCTGTGGTCTGTGGATTCCAACTATTAAAGACTAAATAGCAAAAATGAAACACACAAAATGTAAGAAAGATCACCCAGAGATATACATTAAATCATATGCGTGATACTTTTGTGTCTGCACATGTGTGTATAAGGGAAGGATGTCAAACAAACCTAAGAAATATTGCATTTTTCGTTGTATTTCCATTGTTAAATTATCTTTACATGAGCTATTTACTTTCTCCCTCTTTACCTCCCCCAACCCCTCCAAGTCGTACAGATCATTCCCAACTTATTGTCCCAACATATTGTCTTGCGAGTTTTGCTGTTGCATAGGTACCCCTTTGTCCTTTGTCTCACCATTTTATTGTTCTCCTTCCCTTCCCTAGCTCATATAAATGTATATACAATTCCCAGGCTACCAAAATCAAATGCAGTGACAACAGGGGACAAACCATACGGGGGAAAAACATAAAAGAAAATAGAAAAAATTAAAGTCAAAGAAATGTGTGTTATGAAGTACCCTGTTTTCGGATGCCCCCTCACAGACCACCAGAGATCATGATCAATGCAAACAACAACGAGTCATTTATTGAAAGCTCGAACTTGGTCGTCGGGGCACTCTGTGACCAGTGACGCTAAGAGGCCCCGAGCATAGAATCAGCACAGGTTTTATAGCATTGAACAAACAACTTTAAGGAACTTTTACATAAAAAATACATGATTGGTTAACATTTAAAGCAAGCTAAACTGGGCAAATACGATTGGTTACTCTTTACAGAAAAATAGCTATAACCTATGACTTGACCACAGCGGGGTCGACAGTTCCCAGGAGGTGTTTCGCTCTGGGTTCTAAGGAATAGGTCGGTTGGAACGTTAAGTGTTTTTCTCAAAACCGAAACTCTTGGCCCTAGGTCACTCCGGGGCCAACACTTTTTAACTGATGGAGGCCTTCTGGCTCCTTACGTCTTTCATGTTGTATTGTGTCTCTTGATTTTTTGGGAACTTAGAAGGTATTAGGTTCATTCTGGAGATTTCCATAGAATTACGTATTAAATATTTTACCTCATTTGGCCTTTGTTTTTACATAAAATGCCACAGGAGGTTTCTAAAGGGAGTATTGATCAATGCATTGAGGAATTTGTTATACAAAATTTTGCCTCTAATAAACTGCCTATACTAAATAGGCAGAACTAAAAAAAAAATGCATACTTTATTTTCTGTTTTCTTACACCAATATTCCACAATATAATTTCTTTACTATAGTGGAAACTGATTGCTATCCTCCATATCCTTTAACAAAACCCATTCCTATGTTCTGAGTAGTGTAGAAGTGTCAGGGAAATAATACTTCTCTTCTTTACCCAGAGAGCAATCTCCAAACAAACCTTAATAAGAATTAGAATAGTCAGTAGTAAATATTTCTGTCCCTTCACTATTGAGTATTATAGAGCTGTGTTCTACAATGGGATGGAATTTCTGTGGCTAATATATTATCTGTTTGGTATCACAGGGTTGGTAGGCTTTATTTATTTTCATCCATTCTTTTCTCCTTTCTCAGTACTTTTTGAGACGGAGTCCCAGTCCTCATAAAAGCCATGCCTCAAAATTTTTTACTAGGATAGTGCATTAGTGTGAGCTCTCTAGAGAAACAAAACCAATTACACATACATATAAAAAGAGATTTATTTTAAGGAATTGTTCACACTATGAGTCTGACAAGTCCCAGAGAACATGGAAAGGAGAGACTCAAACCAGCCATTGGCTTGTTTCAGGCTGAGTTGCCTGGTTTATAAATCCTAGTCCAAATTGAAGTCAGGGAAGACAGATACTATTATTCTAGTCTAGTTATTAGCTTTTAGGCCCTGTCACAAAATACCAACAATTATGAAATTAATAGGGAACACGTTTTACTTTGACTCATACCAGGAACTTCAAATCATGATTGGTGGGCCCTGTCACTTTGAGCCAGTGGAGGTACAGTTAATTGTGGTAAATGCACAAGGAAGCTGAGTCCTGTTCACCTAATGGTGGCTAAGAAAGCAAAGTGACAAACAACAATACCATCTTCGGAGACACATGCCAGTGAACTTCCTCCTCTAGGCCAAACCTCCTTAAGTTTCTCCTACCTTACAGTAGTGTCATAGGCTGGTGATCGTGCTTTCAACATCTACCCTTTGAGGAATGTTCTAGATCCCAATGACAGCCAGTCAAAAGGCAGAAAAATTCCAGATCCCAAGTTGAAAGATCCAATTTCTGGGCACAGGTTTAGTCTCATCATTATTCTTTGTAGGCACCACCAGTTGGGTGAGCCCACCTGTATTATGGAGGACAATTTGCTGCACTCAGTATATGTCAATCCTATTTTGAACAATCATTTTCACAGAATCAATTACAATGCTTGACTTAAGAGCTCTATATCCTATGGCATAGTCAAATTGACATAAATTAATCCAATCTCTTTCACAGAGTCATATGTATTCTATTATTTTCCAACCTGTTTCCTAGAAATACAGCTTTCTTTTAAGATATGACAAAGGAAAGTGATGTTGTGTATATATTGTCTAAAAGTAAAAAGATATAGGCTTCAGTTTGCCAACAACAATTCTGACTCATCTCTCTTACCCTGCATATGATCACTATGTTTCCACATGTCCACTTTCACTTTTAAAAATTCTGGAGTCAGTATGCTCACTATAAGCCCCGCTTTATCGTTGAATTCGTGAGTCATTGAAACCAAAAGTGATAGGCTGGTTTAAGTAGCCATTATGTGACAAAGTGTAGCCTCATTGGCCACCTGCGTGTGGTCTAGTATGACTGTGCAATCTTTTGGGTGTGTGACAATCTCATTGGTCACCTGCGTGACCAGGCTTGACCTTGTGAAATTTGCCTTTAAAAACCTAAGTACGTGGGCCACTGAGGGTCACAGTATCAGTACCCAAGCCTGTGCTGCGGCCCTGGCTGGTCAGTGTAGGAACCTTCTCAATAAAGTTGCTTCTTTATTAAAAAAAAAATTCTGGAGTCAAAAATTTATGTAATTTCTAGTCAACAAATGACTCACAAATATAATAATATTAATAAATGCTAATGAAATTATATGTAAATTTTTCTTCAGTGTACACATCTACCAGTTAAAAAATGACTACAATGAACACATCTCTTCATTTTCTTAAATAATTTTTTAGACTGGACTTATTTTATTATAAAGTATAAGAGGTACCTATCTGTACTATTCATTCTATTTTGGGAATTCACACCAGAAGTTACACAGGTTAGGCAAACACAATATTCCCGATCGCAAACACAGTATTCCTGATCTGTACATTGGTCCCTTTGATTTTTTGTTTTGTTTTGTTTTTTAGATTTTTTTAATTTTTATTTTCTTGTTAAGATGCTGTACAGAGAGGTTACAATTGCATCAGTAAGGTAATGAGTACATTTCTTGTTGGGCATTTTTACCCCCTCCTTTGTTTTTCTCCCACTATCCCTGCCTCCTCCACCTTCCCCCAGTTCCCTCTCCCAAATTTGTAAGGTACATTTCCAACATAGTGCCTTGTGAGTATCATTGTTGTGATGAGTCATCCTTAAATCAGGTTCTCTTCATGGTCACACATCCTGATTTTGAACTCAGAAAATCTAGCCTCACCATCATGAATAATGGGATTAGAATCATGTCAGCACAATGAAATAGATTAAAGTTATACAAATTAGAAATATAAATATCCTATACTATTCTTGAATTTTCTACAAGTAGATATGATTTTTATCTATATGATACCTACTTGGTATATCAAGTAGGTATAGTTTTTTAACAAGGCACATTTTAACTCTTAATAACATTTTAAGTAGCTATTCAGTTTGCTTTAGACAGCTTCAGGTGCTCAGTGATATGTTACTTCATTCTGAAAATACTCAGTATTATGCTTCTGAGATAACAGAGGAAGAGTTCACTAGGGGTTCCTTATTGTGACTCCTGTAACAATGAAGTGCTGTATTTCAATGCACATAAATACATTCAGCCCACACTAATAGCATTCATAGCATCTATAAACAGTTGGAGAAACAATTGTATGAAATACTTGATATTCATTTGAACCACATTTTGCCATTTCACTTTTCAATCTAGATTTCAGAGATGCTCCTAAGATATTCATATATTTCTGTTGGATTTGCATGGAGAAGAACTTCTTAAAATTGAGTTGCCTCAGGAATCTTTTATAAATATATATAACTATAAAAAAGGAAATAATATATGAACATAAAGAATGTATGGAGAAATTAGATATCGTCTGTGACTAATAACCTGTCTTAATATTCTTTGTTTTTTTTCCAGATACACCTTCAGTTAAGATTATACCATCTACTCCTTTTCCACAAGAAGGGCAGTCTTTAACTTTGACTTGTGAATCCAAAGGAAAACCACTGTAAGTAACTTAACAAGCAATAAAGACTTTCACTATATCCTTATTTGATTACAGGTTTTAACTAAAGAAACATATTAGTTTTATTTTTTTTCTTGGTGGGCAAATATGATCCTTGGAATAGAAAACCTCTGAACCATGTCTTCATTAAGCTTCTGGGGAAGGTTGGCTTTTACTTTGCTATCTAGAGAAATTTCTGGGAAGGTTTCCAACTATGCCTTTTTTTTTTTTTTTTTTAAGCTTCAATAAGATATTTTAACTTGGGAGGAGTAAAGGCTTAATCAATCACTATTTATTTATTTATGTCACCATACTGATAAAAGTGACACTCTACTAAATTTAATTTTCCTAGAAAGTGGAAAAATATTTAAGTATCCTCAAAGTTTCAAGAAAAACAGGCATATACCCTTGATGTAGTACCCAATGAAAATATGGTTTTCAAATGTTACATACTTCAAGCAAACATGAAATAAGATTTTAATATTAGAGCATGTTAATGTTGAGGTCAAGGTAATTCTAAAGCTTTTCTTTTCAACATACATGTTCAAATACAGCCAAATCATAGGATGTTACCTTTTTCTCGATGTACTGTGGTGTGAGGCACTCCAACAGCAGAAACCAATTCCAGACTCTTTTGTCTAGTTATTTACCAAAAACAAAGACAAACTCCTATTTTTCATACCATCATTCCAGCTTCTTTCATTGAGATGGAGACTCGGGGACTTTTCTAACTGGGCTTTCCTGGCAGTATAAGCTTCAAAACCTCAGACTCCAGTGTAGCTTGAATGACGTGTGAAGTCAATGAATCAAACTTTTGGTAAAAAAGGAGTGTTGCCTATATGCTAGGGCTGGCCATCGGCATGATCCTCCCCATCTCAGCTATAAACCACCATAGCCCAGGACACAATTTTTTTAAAAACATAATATATTTAAATATGAATGATTCGTGAATAGATCATTTACTAGTAATTGAAAATGATGTGATTGTTTTAATAAAATAACACTCTAGGCCTAACTTTGTGAAATGTTTGATTTTTAAAAATCTTCCAAGTCATTTGTGTTTAAATTTTAATAGGAGAAATTTAATTATATTGTATTGTATTATTTAATTATATTATTATATGGGAGAGTCTCTGCAAAGCAGTTTCACTTGCCAAATTTCACTTCTAATTATAAATTATTAAAGTATAGGTACCAGCTTATGTCATGACAAACCTTTCTCCATGAACTATAAAATATAAGCTTGACATTGAAACTTTTTTCTATTAATCACAGTAAGTAAATCAATGTCATCTTTATTACCATTTTGATACATATATTTTTTTAATTCCTGACTCTTTGGGGCATTATTTTCCTGGGATGAAAGGACACTGGTTTTCTGGGTTCAGGTGAGTGTAGTGGTATAATGTCAGGCGATTGTAGTGGTATAATGTCAGCCCAATCAGAACATTTTTGAGCGTTTTGTTTTTTGTTTTTTTCTCAGCAAATAACTGGCTGCAGTTTTGTGTGGCTGTCTTCATGAGGTGAATTTGTGGCTGAAATTAAAAGGATGGTGATTCCAGATTAGCGTAAGCAGAAGAGTCCACAGCCTATATTTATGGAGGGATGGTAGATTTGGGGGTCATACCTGTCAGTCCAGCAATGACAGAAAGCTGAAAGTAGATAGATCATGACAGGAAATAAGTCTCAAAATTAACCCCTGAAAACATTTCTAGAGGCCTGGCTCAAATGGTAGGGTATCAGACTACCAGTAGAAGGCCCTGAGTTAAAAAGAAAATACAAAAAACAGAATACATAGTTTTATGAGCAATTTATACATAATTCTATTGTGTTTTCCACTTAAATATATGAAACCACTTTAGAGCTAATTGAACATACTTTTATGGTAGCTTTTCTGTCTAGATAGCCTGTTCAATTCATATTCATAGTTTTACCTTCAGAGAAGTTGAAGTTGCTTATAGAAAACTGTTTTCTACCACAATATGTTATTTATATGTGACAAGTACATTTCAGCATTACAGCCTCAGCTAGAACTTTTGACTATAAATATAGTACTTTAACCAGGAAAAAAGTATAATGGATTTTACCCAGCTTAGATATATTTAAACAAAAATTTCTCAGATTCTGTACCACTATCTTCTCTACTTTCATTTATTTCTGCTATTATTGTTAGTGTAGTCTTTTCCTTGTCTCTCTTCTCTTGCTTTTGTTTTTCACAACATCAGGATTAAGCATAGGGAACTATGAAGGAACATCAGTATAATTAGGATACGCAAAGTAATTTTGTGTTTACTTTTTTTTCCTTCATCTTTATCCTAAGGTAAATAGTTGTACATTTGGTATACATGTGCAATATATTTTGTATATGTATGCAATCTATGTATATAGTATAGGAAGTTAAATGAGATGGAGGAAAAAAAACATGATATATACATACTTAGAAATAAATATGTGCCTGCTCAAATAATCGTCAGCTGTCAGTGATCTGTTTTTGTTTGTTTGTTTGTTTTTAATTCAATGCCTCCTCCCAATGGTAGAGTCATCATTTTATTTATATGAATAATTAGATTGACATTTATGAGATTACATATTTAAGATGTCCATGTCATCCACTTCAGACATTATTGAGTGGTTGTGCCTCATTGTGTTTCCTGGAGCTTCGTTAACTTGAAATAAGCTTGTGTGTAAAATATCCTCTCTATTGGAGATGATTGTAAAATATAATAATCTCATATACTTATTTTTAAGAATTCAAAGTTTGGTAATTTTAAGAAATAGGTGTCACCTTTCCCATAAATTTAGATTAATATGAACGGGCAAATGTAAAAGGAAAGTTAGAATGCTCCCTATTTTATGGAAGAGAAAATTAATGTTCAAGAGGATTAACTACAATTTTCTATCCATCTACATTGAAAATTGGTGAGACTAAACTTGTAATTCAGTTCTATCCAAATCTTAGACTGTTTCAATTATTTGTGGCTACTTCAACTGCTGAGGCTAAATTGCCACTTATGATATCCAAACTTACATATGAAATTCTACTATAAGGCTAATAATAATTTTAACACAGAAGTTGCAGCTCTGGATGTTTTAGAGAAAGAATTCACTAGCATTATGATATATTTAGTTTGCATGCTTATCTGACTTTTCTTTATATTTATGCCCTACTGTTTCCGAATTCTTATTCCACTGTTGCTAGCATGTTTGTACTCATATATGAAAAACTCCAATTAATATATGATCTTTGAGCAATTAATTCATAGATTTGTAAACAGGTAAAATAGTCATTTTCTACTTCATTCTTACAATTTCTGTTTATACCCAAATTGTACACAACTAAAAGTGCATTAATTCATTCTCTTGTGTTAGATCTCCATTTCCAGATTTTCATTTTCATTTCTTTTCCATCTAAGCTGCTAGGCAATTGATAATAAAATGACAGCTTCGTGTGATTTCTTTACTTCTTCCTCATCTTCTTGGAACCTATTCTCCATTTTTTAATGTGACCATCATTTCCATTACATGAAGGCATTAACCTCTCTAAAGACAGTTTCACTGGTAGCCTCTCTGTAGTTTGTTGTTTCCAACAGTGCCAGATGAGGCAGACAGAAAAAAGAAAAAAAAAAAAAGGAAGTGAAGGCTAAAAAGAAATTATTGAATTTCCCCAGAAGGAAATCTTACTGATCGTCAAGAAAACAGTTTCACTAGAGCCCAGAGAACAGAAAGTAAATTGCAGTAGATTAATCAGGGAATTTGTAGGTAGTAGGCAAAGGAAGAGAACCTCTAATCAGAATACAATGTACATCAGAGAATGAAACATGAACTGTGGAAGAGAGGTGATTAAAAGAAATAAATATTTTGAAATAAACATTTTAAAATAAAACACGATTGAAACAGTAGTGGGGACGCTATCCATATTTTAAGAGAGGATCAAAAAAGAAAGAGTGAAAATGAACTCTGGGATAGTACAAACCTAACAGGCAGATTCAAGTTGCCTACTGCACTTTGGTAATCACTGCCAAAGTTCTGCTCCATTACCTCAGAGCTATTGCAACTGATTCCCCACTTGATTATTTTGGCACCAGGAGAAATATTGCTATTGCTTCACGTTCAATTGCTTCCCTAAACACTTAATGTCTATTAACTTTACTATTTACCTGATCCACCCTTAATGAACAAAAGAGAATCAAAAATGTAAAAGGGAAGCATTATGTCTTCACTTTTTTTCATTTTAGCTGACTTGAATCATTTCTGTGATCCAAGGCCAAATCTTTATTACTTCCTAAAAATAGTGTTTGATCAACATATGATTTCTAGAAGAATGAGTCATTCATCATTATTAGGCATATTGTTAACAGACAAAGCAACCCACTATCCTTTGTGTAAATCACAAAAAATGATGCCATCGCTCAAGTTGCATTGAGACTCCTGTTTGTAACCTGCCCTCCTGCATACTAATGTTGTTTTCCTTGTTCTAAATGTGAGGGCCCTAGTGACTGTTTAGGAACAATCATGCCTTATTTGCCTGCTTTGGACTGGAGCCTTTTGCCATTTTCCTGTGGAACAGCTGCATTACTTGGGCCAGAACCAAATTGTTCCACTTGACATTACTATACAGGCAGAGGCATCCCATTCTTTCCTTAAAAGAGAGATTACAGTACATGTCTGTCTATTGTTTTAATTTTAGTTTAAAGTGAGGACCCAGCCAATGACAGCCACTTTTCTTTCAAGTCCCCAGAGTTTTTGCAGTCTTCTTTTTTCCTTGGCTGAATTCCCAGACAGCTTTCAGGCAGCAACATTCTCCATTTATTTAAAAAAAAAAAATTAAAAGGTGTGGGGGAAGGGGTGGGAACTTTATATTACACTAAAGTCATGACCTTAAGTGCTGTGTGGTTGCCGCCCCATGCTGTGACTAGTAAGTCATCCTACATTTTAATCCAATATTTAACACTTTGTGAATTAACTTCATACAAAGGACCCTTTTTCAGTTGAATGGATGTGTTTTGGCATTCGTTCTATAACAGGCAATAATTATGAGATTTGATAAATTTTTCTGAGTATCCAGCACAATGTTTGCCTTGTACTTAACTACTCTCCTTTCTGGTAACCACAATTTTTCTTTCATTTTTTGGCATAAGTCTAATATGCATAATTTCATGCCAAAGAAACTTCTGATTCTGGACAAACAGAAATATTTTGATCTTTTGGAAGACAGATAAAATACCATATAGCAACCAGTGAGGTGTTGTAAACAATTATCCATTTTAGAAATGATCAAAAATTGGTATTTTCTTATTCACATAGTAGAATTTTTTTATTTTTTTATTTTTTATTTTATTTTTTGTCAGTAGTGGGCCTGTCAGCTCTTCAGCTCAAGACTAGTCTAGCGTTCAACCACTTGAGCCACAGCACCACTTCTGGTTTTTTCTGCTTAGATGGTACTGAGGAATCAATCCCAGGGCCTCATGCATGCAAGGCAAGCATTCTACCACTGAGCCACCTTCCCAGCCCCTAGAATTTTTTTTAAAAGAGACAATTATTAAGGAAAACCTGTTTTATAAGGAGTTAGATTCCTTCCCTTCTGTGGACTTATTTACAAATCATGGGCTGTTTGACATTATTTTACAAACTAATTAATGAGAAGAAATTGCAAAACATATCAGGAGTTAATGGAGTCAAGTTATGATCCACAGTGAGATACTGTTCAGCAAAATAGGGAAAAATATAATTTGGAATTAATATAGATCTATAATAATATCAATATCACATATTTTGACCTAAATACAACAGATATCATCATTAAGGAAAATGTATTTCCTGCTCTATAGCAAGCTTTCTAATTAATCATCATGATCTGTGTTTATGCTAGAAGAGGATGCTTTAGCAGTTAAGCTCAAGGGTACATAAAAGTTTTATTCTTAATAGAAAGAAAAATGTATATTAGGATTTGAATTATAAAAATCTGTGGCTATACTAAGCTTTCATTTTAAACAAGTCTTCTAATTACTTCAGGTATCTTTTGTATATATATACGTATATATATATATATATATTTTATTAAACAACTTTGACTTTTGAAGCTTTAGATTCCTAGCATCATCAATACAAATACAATACCCATTTAATATAATGTCATGTGGAGCTTGCTAGTCTAAATAAAATGAGCAGAAAATCAGGTCATGATCTACATAATAACATGTCATCAAAACAATTATAAAATGGATGTAGTGATTATTCCTTTGTTATCTAGACATTCTTATAGCACCATTCCTAGTTAATAAGTGTTATAGAATATTTAGGTTTATTATTTATCATCTAATGTCAACTTTAGAATGATTATAAACTTTTCTCATTTAATTAATTTATTAATTAAAATGAAAGATATTGCACTTATTATTCTAAGATGTTTTCAGAAGTATAATTTGGGGAATTAATTCTAAATTTCCATAATATAAATGCATCCATGTGTTGTTCTTCCCATATCAATTTCTTCTTGAAGCCCATATGGTCTTTTCCATCTCATGGCTCAAAATTTAATCATACTTTGACTCTGTGGAAACACACAAGTGGTTATGTTGAAAATGAGTCTGAGATTGAATATATTTGGGTTTGTTTTGAAACAAGAAGCTGATGACTGGTAATCTCCACTGCTGTTATTTAGGATATGCATCTGTGGTGTGTTGGGCTCTCAGTCGTTTTCAATTAAATGTTCCAATGTCTTGTGAAAGTCCCCTAAGAGCTTAAAGAACATGATTATAGATCCCCAGAGCAAAAGTATTTCTTGAATATTTTCAGGTAAGCAGTTTTCTTGCAACAAAAAGCCAATTATTTTGAGGGATATGTAAATGTTTAGCTGGAAATCCTATACAAAATTTATCTACATATTAATGATACTGTCCTATGCATGAACTAGAATTTTAGGCCATGCATTTCTTGTTTCTAGCTTTAAAATTCTGTAGTGATTTTATACATTTATTATTATACTATATCTTATCTTTTTACTTTTTGAAAATCTACAGACCATGTAGGTGCTTATGAAATAATAAAATCATCAACTTGGTAATGGTATAGGAAGATTTCAGGAATAAAAAAACATGTTATATGTATGTATGTTTTGGTGTGCATATGTGTGTTTGTGTATACACTGAAATGCTGGAATTATTTATTCAAGGAAAAAAATTATTCATTCTTCAATACGAGGCATTCTATATCTGCTTTTTCTTTTTGCATTTTTCCATATTAGTCATAAATTTGAAGCTAATATCCCTGTGGAAATCACAAATACAATTTACTGTCAAGTGGATTGTTCTGTGCTTGTTATATTAGCTGTAAAATATTTTAGTTATCACTTCTGAATAAATATATGGATAGAAGAAGATATGTAGAACAGAATTAATTTGGAGTCACTGTACATGTTTGGTATTATTTTACTTAATGATGGAATAGAATATTATTCTCTGGAAAGTTATTGTGTGAACTCACAGAAACAATAAAAAAAAAAGTGTTTTCCTTGCATTACACATGCTTTTTAACATGCATGAAGTTATTTTACAAATAACTTCTGTTCAAACGAAACAGGCAGAAAGCTTTATAATGGGAAACAAATTTAAACATTAATGTCCCAAATTTTAGGAAATAAATTGGTTCTAATTAGAATAGTCAGTCTGTCAATGATCCATGGACATTCTATCAGCCTAACTTTTAGGAAGTCAAAGTCCCAGAAATATCCATATACCTGAAAGAAAGGAGAAAGTAGAGAGATATAGAGATATATTAATTTTTTAAAGGTAGGTGAGTAGTAGAAAAGCACCTATTGTGATTTGTGACCAACATTATGCTCTGAAGGTGGGAAGTGAAGTATGTAAGTATTTTTCACTTGAAACTGCAAGGACAGGAGATCCTGACATGATCTTACTGAAGTCAAATGTAAATACAATGGTTTTGCAGAATGTAGGAAGAAGAGTATCTATGAATACAGTTGCTCTCCCTATGATGTCAAAAATGCAAGTTGTGGCTTATTCTTGAGTCATAAAATCAATTTAGATGAGGACCCTTAAAGCCAAAAAATGGACAATGGAGGAAAGGAAATTACAGAGAAGAAAAGAGAACAAAGTCAGCAAATTGTTCTTATATACAAGTATATGATTTTTATACATGGCTTTGTAATGCCTTTCTTACCCTCAAAATTGAAATTTTTTACATTAAAGATACATCAAGATCTTGGGGAAACTGATGCTAAAACCTGTGTGTTCTACCTGAAGTCATTTTAGTTCCATAAAATAGACTTGAATATCAACAGCAATGCTTTGTTTAATAAAGAAAAATGTGATCCTCTGAGGATTTCTTCCAAATAATTAAAATACAATTTCAAATTTGTAAGTTTTAAATTTAGATCCACTTCATTCTTCTTTGCACAAAACATTTCATTGTCAGCTACCAGACAACTGATGTGCACTTTCTGATTATTTTTCCAAGACCATTCGCTTTGATGTTAGACAAGAAAGGAGTTATGAAACAGTTGCAATTCTATGACTGTGGCTCACTCTGTGTTTAACATAAGTATGAGATCACATAGACTAATAAGCACTATTTTACATCAGTGGAAGCCATGAATTAATTTAACTCTTCTATAGAAAATATAATTCTTCCTTGCAACATTCTGAACTGAATGTTCTTCCAGGTTCTGACTGAGGTGAATGGTAGAAGCTCCATCTTATAAGGCACCTTATTGCCTTGTATGATGGCAGATATAAAACAACAGAATCTGAAACATTCAGACTGGCATATTTTGGATTTTAAAAAGCATGAATCTGTTAAAAAGTGCATTATTTTCAAGAGAGAAATTCAAGAACTAATAATTTTCAAGTAAGTTTTAAAAAAATTCATAGAGTAAGTGCATTGTTCAATTGATCATGAAGATTTCATACTTAATGTACACACATAATGGTATTTGCAATTTCACATATGATACTCATGATGTCGTTCTGTTGTTGTTGGCCATGGGTTCTTGTGCTCTTTTGCTCAAGGCTAGTGCTCTGTTACTTTAAACCATGGCTCTCTTTCTGGTTTTCTGGTGGTTAATTGGAGATAAGATGCTCAAGGACTTTCCTGTTGAGGCTGGCTTTGAATCACAATCCTCATATTTCAGCCTACAGCTAGGATTACAGGCAGTCACCAGCACCTAGCTGCTCATGATATCCTAATCATTAACATTTTGTGTTACAAAAGAAAAAAAATGTTTAGATAAAACATGGGTAGTTGTTTTTCTTCAGCAGAACATCCTGAGAGATTAGTTTATTTTTGTGTGCCACCCTGAATTTTGTTTTGACTTCAGCATGACGTCTGCATCTCCTGCAATAGCATAGCAATCTGAAATGCTCTAGGAATAATCCATTTGTTGTACCATAACTTTGCTGGAATTATGCAGTTTGTAGTATAATGGCTTTCTATCTCAAAACTTGAAATAATTATCAATAGACATTCAATAAATAAGTATAAAGTACAGGATTTCACAGACACTCTAAAATAATGTTATTATTATTAAGTTTGCTAACAAGCACTTATCTCTTCTATATAGGTTATTTCTTCTCTCAATTATAAGACTAAATTTAGCAGCAATAAGTGCCTAGTAAATCAGAATCAAGTATTATATGATGAGAAAAATCTGATTAGAAGTCCATTTCTTATTTGCTGTTCAAGTTTTAAATATATTCACAAAATAAAACATTGGATTAAAATTTATAAAAATGTGTTAAATTTGAAAACTATGGCCCTACAATCTTAGAATGTATGCGAGTGAATTCATAAACATATTTGCTTCTTTTTTTCTGTATCATCCATTCAGTTGGTTTAGAAACAGTTATAATTTTAAAAGGTAAAAATAAAACATTGTCACTTAGATTTGATAGAAAAAACCTCAAGGTTCATCACATGTAGATTTCCAAGTTCTAATTACTTGCTATTTTTAAATGGGTGATTTTCAGGATTAAGTAAAATGTACAATGTAACTGTCTCACATGTGTTGCTGCCTTCAATTTTCTTTTACCCTTAGTGCCTGACTCCTGTACATTTTTTAATCTGACCACACAAAATCTGAAGACTATGACCATTTTTCATATGATCTCTTTTGGATGTCTGGACACCAGGCAAGAACGTTGTTCTCTGGAGCCAGAAATTCAATCATTTCTGTGTTCAAATTAGAAAACATCTACAGGCCTTCTTTATTAAGATGAAACAAATTGTATTTGCTAAACCACTTAATTTTTATGGAGATATTAAGAAGTTAGAATATTTTAAATAATAACTGGAAATACATGTATGCTAGAGTGTATGTGTGTGTGTGTGTGTGTGTGTGTGTACTTGCTCATGTGTATGTGTGTTAGTCCTGGTGAACTCAAAACCAAAAAGCTGTAGAGAAAGCACAGAGAGCTGTTAAGACTAGCACTCTACCACTTGAGTCACAGCTCTACTGCTAATTTCTCGTTATGTCGAAAAACGAACTTTACAACTTTGGGGAAGGGGGAGAGATGGAAAGGGATGGGAAAGGGCACAAAGGAGGAGGCAACAATGCTTGATAAGAAATGTACTCATTATCTTAATTGTAACCCCTCTATATGGTATTTTCACAATTAAAAAACCAAGAAATAAAAATAAGAGTCTTACAGACTTTCCTGCCTGATCTGGCTTCAAAATATTATTCTCAGATCTCAGCCTCCTTAGTAGCTAAGATTACAAGTGTATGCCACTGGCACTTGGCTGTGTAGGCTAGTTTTAATTTATGTATAAACCTAACTACTATTTTACCATAACTCAATCTGATGGTTCTAATGGAAGATTTATCATCCATAATAGGTTCAAGAATCAGTGAAAAACTTAGCTCACTGTTTGCAGAATGTTCTTTTTTTTCATTTTCCATTAATCACTTCTTCAGGTGTTTATTTCAGTTATTTGAAATGCTAATTAACAAATCAAAAGGTTCTCTATATGTCTATATTTCTAGCTACGTAATTTAAAAAGACAAGTCTAAATTTAATTATATATTTGTAGAACCTTTTGCTGTCAGGATGACACAAAATTTATGGATTCAAGTAATAAGAAACCGCTACTGTTTCGGGTTTGAGATACTACAGGTATTATTTTTAATAAATATAAATGTAAAGATACATTAATGTGTATATGTACATAATTACATCTGTTAATTTAAAATTTCAGCTTACTTTTCACTAAAATATGCTTAAATATAGTGAGTGATTTGCATATAATTATAAAATTTCATAGGTACAGTCCTAA
Source organism: Dipodomys spectabilis (assembly GCF_019054845.1). NCBI lineage: Eukaryota > Metazoa > Chordata > Mammalia > Rodentia > Heteromyidae > Dipodomys > Dipodomys spectabilis. The sequence goes on from NW_024870709.1 coordinate 17,549,689, forward strand.
TAAAAGCCCCTTCTTCGTTTTCACTCTGTGAAACACACATACACACACAACTTTTCACTATTCTCTACTCACACACTATAGTAATTCACCCGTGATCATCAAAATATATGTGAGTTTCATCTCCCAACAATGGGGGTCAACAACCCATTGTCCAACCTACTACAAACTGGGGTGATCATGGCTGTCTGTGTGTGTTTGATTAATTTTCTATAACAGCTCATGGGTCTCTGGAAAGCACTATGCTTATGCTTTCCCATAAACTACATAGGATTCACATGAATAGCCAGATGCAGAACATGGAAAGGACATGTGCTTCCACATCCTCTACTGAATGACCTCACTCCTCCCAGCACATTGTTCAGCACCTATGCTCTTTGAATCACGAGCCTTGAGTTTCTCTGATGGCTTCTTTACAAAGGCCTTAGTGATTAGACACTGAACATTGATAATTCAATATTCAATTATTTCCTTTTTCTCAAGTAGGATTGAATGTTATATCCTTCTACATAGTCTCCATCCTGATTTCTCCAAGAGTCCACCAAGAGAATCTCATACTACTTTTTAAGAGCTCCTCAACAGAACAAAAATAAGCCTATTATTCAGGAAACATCAGGACTTAGAATGCTGTTAGCAACTGAGGTGAAAGACCAAAATTTTGAACAAAAATATTATAACACTCTTAATTAATTAAAAGGATTTCAAGGGCATATAATTAATTACTATTGGCAGATGGAAAATATGCATTATTTGTTATATCAAAATATCACACTTCCAACTGGCTTCAACATTTAACTATTTGATTGCCAGTTCTTTCACCATCTCGCTGATTTGCACATATAGGTGTTCTTCTCAATGTTGTATTTTTAATATTTCATCTGTAAGATTTGTTTTGTTTTATCTCATTTTGTTTTGTTTTGTTTTGTTTTTTAATGTCAGTACTGAGGCCTGATCTCAGGGCCTCATGTTCTCATTAAAGCTATTTTGTTTATGGCTGAGGCTCTACTTGAAACACACACACCTTAGTTTTACATTTTGCTGGCTAAGTAGAAATAAGAGTCACTCTGATATGTGTGGCTGGCCTGGATTTGAACCCAAATTCTCTATGTCAGCCTCCTGAGTAGGTAGGGTTAGAGGTGGCAGCTACAAACTCACAGCTTTCATCTTTAAGTTTGATATTTTGCAGATGGTTTTCTTATAGATGGCTTATTTCTTATAGAATGCATGTCACAATCCTAGTATCAATTTTCAAATATTATGTTCTGCTTGTATTCACAATGGTTTAACATATATTTAAATGTTCATGACATGAAATAAATAATGACAAAATCTTGCTAAAAGTAGAAAATCCATATGTACACAAGGAAAATAATTGTTATGTTGAAAGCAGGAGCTAGGAGATGAAACATCAAAATGAGTTAGATCAGATTTTTGACTATTTCTCCTATCTTCTCCATTCTTTGTATAGTACCTGTGATTTTTTTTCAAATGGCATTTAGGTTAGTTAGGCATGATGGTACATCCTGGTAATGTTAGCTGCTCAAAAGGCAGAGGTAACAGAATCACAGTCCAAGGTTGGGGCAAAAGTTCACGACCTTATTGAAAAAAATAACTAAAATCCCAAAAATGTTGGGATTGTTGCTTAAGAAGTAGAGGCTCTGCCTAGCAATTGTGCCGCTCAAAGATCAAGCCACCATATTGTAAAACAATAAACAGATATGTATATTTTGAGAATTACTGAAAAGATATGGAATGCATCATCCAGAACTACTATCATCAGGACAGCATGATAGGGATTATGAACAACTATTCCTATTATTAATGCTTTGAAAAAGAATTACATATTTCAAAGATGAGAACCTATGGTTTACTTGTCATTTCTTTTCCAAAAAGTAAATTTTTTATTTTATTTTTTTATTAATAAGTTTTTTATTGAAAATATTGTACAGAGGGGTTACAATGACATGAGCAAGGTAATGAGTACATTTCTTAAGCATTGTTGCCTCCTCCTTTGTTTCCCCTTCTCATCTCTGCCCTCACCCTCACCCCGCGCCAAACTTGTAAAGTTCATTTTCTATATAACGTCTTATACATCTCATTGTTGCAATGGGTCAACCTGTATCCCTATTTAAACAATTTGTTTTTTCTTTCCCCTCCCCAAATTATAATTTTGACATGAGAATCCTTTGCAAGTACAATCTTCATTGCTCAACTAATGGGATAGACCCCGAGACAGGCAACTTAGGAGATTTCCCTGCTGTAAGAACATCATTATACACATTCTAAGATGGTCACAAGTCTCATGAGCTCAAAATTCCATGTTCTCTGTCATTAACCAAAATTACCCTATGAAGTACATGAATTACTTTTATCATCATATATCAATCATAACAGAGTTTCATTATGATATTATATAGATCCATTCAACACACATTGTTCAAATTCATTCCTCCATTATTCTGACTTAGTCCTATTCTTTATCTACTTATTCTGTTATCTTCATTTATACATGCATATATGGTGATACGTGTATTTTTTGTCCTGTTCCTCCCATTCTCTATTCCTCTGCTGATGCCCCCTCAAGAAAGCAATAGTAATTATAATATGATATAATATATATTATATAAAAAATATATAATATAGGTTATATAATTATATAAATTATAAATATATAATATATATGTATGTTACACATTACATATTATATAACAATAATATTCCATAATTATTATGATTATTTAAAAATTGATTTGCATATAAGAGAAAATATGCAGTATTTGGCTTTTGAATTTGGTTTTACTCTTTCAACATGATAATCTTTATTACTATACATTTGTTCAAATATGGCATAATTTTATTCTTTATTGCTGATACTATTTCATTGTGAATATACACAACATTTTTGTTACTTATTCCTAAATTATTAAGCACATGGATTTTGTTAAAGATGATCTTTCAGATAAACCTTTTGGGTGAATGCCAATGGTGGAGGAGATGTGAGATACCCATCAGTCACATTCAAGCAGAGCTGTGTCATTAGATAGGACCCTTGGGAAAATATAATTTCAGGTATTTCTGGGAAAGATTTGCTTCAATACTGCAAAGAAAATCTTCTAATGTGAGGTGTGAGCCATTAGCAGTAGGATGTAGACTCAGGAACTGTTCAGGGCACCAAGGTTAAATGGTATGATCCTCAACAAATTAGTTGTTCCACATCTCTCGGCTAAAAAAGGGTAGAATTAAATTATAATTTAACCTAACATGGAATCTTCTTAGTGAGAGTGTTCGGTGCTTCTAATGGTACCATAGCCTATACTTATGCACAAAGTAGGTCTTGAAATTTGTGAATTGCTCAACTCTGTGAGTTCACAGAGTATGCAATGTTTCTTATTTTCTCTATACTCCTCTTTGGATCTAACAGGCCAGAACCTGTGTTGTGGACAAAAGATGGCGGAGAGCTACCGGATCCTGATCGAATGGTTGTGAGTGGCAGAGAGCTCAACATTCTGTTCCTGAACAAGACTGACAATGGCACTTACCGATGCGAAGCCACAAATACCATCGGCCAAAGCAGCGCGGAATACGTCCTCATCGTCCATGGTAAGTATCTTTCTGAAAGCACTGCAGGTGAGAGAATGGCCTAAAAAGGTTGCTTAAATTTGTCAAAGTCCTTAGCATAATAAAGCAAATTAAAGAGCTGGTTGCTCTTTCACCAGGACTTTTCATAAACATAAACATCTCTGCATTAATACGTTCCAAGAAGGCTAATAAAAGAAAATTACAGCACACACTAAGAATAAGATTATTTTGTGAAAAAGTTTGTCATAAATACTTTTATTTAATTTTTGGTGGTGACACATAAATGTTAATGCATACCTTTAATTTTGCAAATTAAAGGATTTTTATTAAAATCTAGAGTTATGAAAACTATTTCCTTTAATTAACTTTCAGTTGTATGATCAAAAAAAAAAAACAGCCTTTTAAAAAATCTCTCTAACTGGCAATTCATAAAAATGATAGTACTCAAAAATAGAAAACCCTAGAGACAATATTATTGATTACAGAATAATACAGTATCAATGAGTAATTTCATATGAATAATTGTTGTAGTTCAGCGAGACCGGGGAACGCAGCGTCTGGTAGGCAGACCCTACCGTGCGAGTATAGCCAAAGTTTATTAAAACGTCCCACGCGTATGCTTATATAGGGCACAGGGGCATAGAATGTAAGTCTGTAGTCATGGGATCATCACGGGACAGAAAGTTGACCTTAAACAATTTCGGGGGAATGTGGACAATTAGCAACCTTTAATCAGTGGGAGGGAAGAGTTGTTCAAGACAATAAAAGAGGAAGCAAGGTGGGGGGGAGGCTCCATTAAAAAACACAAAAGGCAGCATGAGGCATTGTTCTACATGATTAAATAGGAGGAGCACAAATGGCACTTCCGGCAATCCATCTCCTGAGTATGACAGGCAGCGCGGGCTCTTTGCCCAGTGTGGGGCACCCAGAGGGAATGCATGACAGCATGTACCCCATGGCACACAGGAACTCAGATAGGGTCACGCAGGTCAATGCCTCGGACAAATAATAAATTGCAATATCTGTAGACTTTTCTTCTTGATTGAACTTATTTCATAATTGGGGTGAATACAACAAAATAACAGGAAATAATGCCTATACTCCTTAGTGAAGACAATCACTGTCTTTTCAACCACAAGAAGTCACAATGGGTTGTCCATAGGTAGCTTTAACGTATCATTAAATGCAACTAACATTTTATGATATCAATAAGTACTGTAATTAATAAAATTATACATTGCCCCTGAGGTTTATTTCGTATGCCAGGCTAAAATGGCATCTCTCTAAGAGAATATAACATTTCCCTTAGATATTTCACCAAGAGAAACATGCTTAATAGTACCAGTATATTATTTTCAGTATTAAAACAATTCTGAAATTCTGTAATCTTATGTAAAACAAAATTCTGTAAAAATCCAATGATTTGTTTTTTTTGGTTGGTTGTGGGACTTGAACTCTGGGCCTTAGCCGATGTCCCTGAGCTCTTCAGCGCAAGTAAGTGCTCTGAAACTTGTGCCACAGTGCAACTTCTGGTTTCCTGGTGGTTAATCAGAGGTAAGAGTTTCATAGACTTTCCTACTTGGGCTGGCTTTGAACCGTGGTCCTCAGATCTCAGCCTCCTGAGTAAATAGGATTACATGCATAAGGCACTGATGCTGGCTAAATCCAGTGAATTTTAAGAATCATGTATAAGTTTTGCTTATGTGATATTTTCCCTATGAATCTAATTATGGAATACAGTAAGAAGCATAGATTAGTTCCATAGATTTATACAAAAACAGAGTTGTCTAATTCTTTGTAAAGAGTTTTAATTTACCAAAAATAATAATAATAACCCTGCTTTTCTGATTTTTCCTTGTGTTCATTTTGTAAAGATGTGGGCTAATGTGTGAGAAAAATAGTATATAAAAGTAAGACTTTTCTTATTTTTAGGCAATCTTGATTATACATATGTGTGTGTATTTTCATTCATTTCACAATGGCCCCTGGTACTGCTAAAAAGATGAGGGCAGACAGTGAATAAACTCTCTACATATATACATCTTCAGCATGGTAAAGCTAAACATTTAATTTCTAATATTTTATAAGTAGTACAAGCCGGGTGCCAGTGATTCTCGCCTGTAATCCTAGCTACTCAGGAGGCCGAGATCTGAGGACTGTGGTTCAAAGCCAGCCCAGGCACAAAAGTCTGTGAGACTCTTATCTTCAATAAACTACCAGAAAACCAGAAGTGGTGCTGTGGCTCAAGTGGGAGAGTGCTAGCTTTGACTTGAAGAGCTAAGAGACAGCACCCAGGCCCAGAGTTCAAGCCCCACAACCAATACATATATATATATATATATATATATATATATATATATATGTATATATATAATATTATATATATATATATATATATTAGAAAGCTCATCTTTGGGAAAGCTTAGCACAATCAAGTATGGAATTAAATGTTGTATGTTCCTATAAACAGAACATCTGGACTTACTACCAGAATGGATTGAACAATTGATGCAGGAGTAAAGAATATAAATTAGATCCAGGAAGCCAGATTCAAGAATACGGGTATAATTAGATTGTATAGTATCAAGGTTAAGTATACTGTCTGTGATTCTTCCTAAGTTTTAAGTGTTTCTCTCACCTTATGATTTCTCAGAAAGCAGTTGCATGTTGGGGAGTGTGCCCCATTGTGCTGAAAGCAACAACACAAAAATACAGAGAATTAGAAGGCTAGTGACAAAAGAAATAATATAGTCAGATAAGGAACATACCACTTGTTTCTTTAAGGCAATTCAAATGGGCTAAATTCATATTTTTTTTTCTGGTGTTTGCAGGCTAGCCAACAGCATGGTTTCCTAAATAGCCAAGCTACCTTTAGGTAGTTGGCAGCTGACATATTTCAAATAAATAGTTCTCTAAGCTCTTTGTAAGAAGTCATTTTTGGCTTTGCTTTTTGAACTTCAATTCATCAAAAGCACCCCATAGATTAACGCTATTCATGCTGCTAGATAAATGCTGTGAAGTTCAACAGTCGTTTACCTAGGATTATTGACTCCAGTAATGAGAGGTTTGATGAAACAGTGAAACCATGTTACAGTGTGTTTAAAAAGGGTTCCAATTGGGTTCGTTACAAAATAAAGTGTTTTTTCCCCTTTGCACACTGGGCATAATGTTTCATTAGTCACTGGTTGTATAAATATAAAGCTGCACTCTTCTGTAAATGGTTTTGCTGTTTCAAAACCTACTAAGCGATGAAATTTGAGTGGCATTTCAATCCATAATGACATCTGTATGCATTTCAGAATTGGATGATAAGCGATCATTTCTGATAACTTTACCCTTCTATCTTTTATACCAAGGATGATTTTTACATTAGCTGTGATAATTTAATGTGGCTCTAGCATAAGATTTTTCATGAACAGAATCTCCTGTCTGAGCCTCCCACAATTGCCCAGATTCTATTGATTGTTAACCTGATAGACTGCTGAGCCGTTTTGTGTGAAATCATCAGCTATCTACATGCATCTTTGTGGTTAGATTTTATTCTTTGGGTGTCAATGGAAAGAGCATGACTTAAAGGCTCTCACAGCTAATTGTCAATGGCACTGATATTTTGTGTTATGTATACTAGTAGCTTTTGTCCCACTCTCACTTGCACCTTTCGAAATTTAAGAAGGAGGAGTACAAATGGTAATTTGAAACCGTGGGTACCAAATTTACCTGTAATGAAATTCCTAACTGGAGCCAGGGAACAAATACCTATATGATAACATATTATACTTATGAAGAAGAATTTGCACCATGGAGGTTCCAATAGTAGAGTAGATATCAGTTTCACTAAAAAACTCAACATAGAAAAAATTAACATGTTAAATTAATAAGCACATTTGTACTAATTAATTCCTGAGAGCATAGTTATTTCTTACATTTTGCTTTCTTACTTAAAGGTTGAAATTTTTTCTTGTTATATATGCTATCATATTTATTTCTTTAAAATCCAGAATCCAAAGGTTAAAAGATTTGAAATATTTTTTTCTTTTTTAAAAGTTTTCTTGTTGGTCATGTAGCTTCAGCTCATGGCTTGAGTTCTATCCCTGAGCTCTTGTGCTCAAGGCTAGTGCTCTACCACTTTGAGCTACAACAGAACTCCCAGGTTTCTGGTGGTTAATTGGAGAAAAGATTCTCATGGCCTTTCCTTCCTGGGCTGGCCTTGAACAATGATCCTCAAATCTCAGCCTCCTGAGTAGCTAGAAATACAGATGTGAGCCAGCAGAGCCTGACTTAAAATATGTTTTTTATTGCCATATTTATATCTAGATAATTTAACCAAAAGAACAATTGATTCCTTTATTAAAAAATGACAGTATTCATCTTTTTAGAACAATGACACTCAGGTAAATGATACTCAAGAAGATTGTAGTTTAATATGAAAAGGAAGTCATACATAGATGCACATGATTGAAACATAGGAGAGTGAAATCCAAGAATCTGGGATTTTAAAAAAAATAGTAATTCACGAATTCTGGATTTTTCCTAAGTGACAAATATAAATGGAAGTATCATATACTATGTCAGATACATAGATTTATTCATAGATTAATACAAAGCTTAATGCATTTATTATTGTTGTTTATTTTAGTTATAACCTTCTTATACAAAGGACAATTCAATTACAATAATTACTAAAGGACTGCAGAAAGTTTACTGACACAGATGTTTCTGAATAGTATCCAGATTACAAATTAAATTAATTTTACTAAAGAACAAAAACACTCAAAATTCTTGCTAACAAAACAATAGGAAAAAATCTTTAAAATACAGAAATAGAGCAAATTATAATTTGTTTGCTTATACAGGTGTCTATTAAATAAATACTGATATTTATGTTGCCAGTAAAATTGTTTGTTTCAGATGTAGCACTCACATACATGTATTTATCTATATATGATTATCTTAAAAGAGTAGTTGTTTTAATCTTTTAGATAATACATATATATGTATATATACACCTATACACACTTATTATTAGCTAACAGGAACCATTATAAAAATATTGTGGGTTTTTTAACACATAAAAGGACATGTTAAATTGGAATTCCTTTGTATAAGTACTTGCACATAATAAAAAGGTGTTCTATTTCTTAAATTTTAATAATAAGAGAATATTGCTACTAGAAATGTGCATGTATTGTTGTAAAAGGAATGAAGCTATTTACTGTGCCTTTCTAACTTTTAAGAATCAATAAGATTGCGACTTTCATTTCATTTTGATTTTATTGTTAATAAATGTCAAAAGATATTCAGAGACAAAAAAAAAGCTGTATGTGCAACTGTATATTACAGATTACTGCCGTAAGCCAACCTTCCAAGCTTGGTTCCTTATTTGGACATACATGTCTTCAGAGATAAAGTAAAGGAAAGCTCTTTTCCATCCTGAGTATTGTTGATTTTCTATTGTAATTGACTTGCCTGCTAGTGAAACAAACCAAAAAAGGGGTATCCTTCTTTCAGTTAGTAAACATTTCAATTCAAGCCATCTTGTCTTTCAAATATTTAACTGTTATACAGAAAATAAACATTGTTGATCTAGCATTGTTATTATTGACCTATGTTTAGCAAAATAAAATTTCTGTGAGTGAATGCTGTAATATTTTTTCTAAAAGATTAAAAATGTCACAAATTAATATCTTAAATTTGTTTATGACCTTCCAAAGTATAGAAATTGATACATGTAATTGTTACATGTACATGCCTATTTATTATAGGCATAGAACTTCCATAGACACATGCCAGGGTTAGCAATGATTTCAAAGCTAATAAGTATTCTCATCACAATATTTTTGAGAAACGTGCTTCAGAGCAAGTATGTAGCCAGACAAAATGTTTGTAGCTTCTTGTGACATGGATTTACTATTAAAGTCACCTAAGAACAAAATGTTTAGACTCACTGGAAGACAGCATCGTTTCTTTATGCCTAGCTGTATTACTAGGCAAGGTGACACTTATAAACCTTGTTAAATTAAAAGAGAAAACCTTTGAGCTCTGATGAGTGGATGACAAGCAAGAGAGGAAGCCTTGGATTATGGACAGCTGCACAGCCTAGCAAACATGAAAAGGGGTTTTAACTAAAATCTGTTTCCTTACATAGAAACAGACCTACCAGTTGGCAAATTAATTCTGCACACTCATAATGAGCATTTTCCTTTGGAGCAGCTTTCTTTAGAAGCATAGATAGCAAATACATGGTAGAGGAAGAAAAGGATGGCAAAAAGACATCCATATGGAGTAATGAACAGTCTGCTAATGGAAAAACCCTATGCTTGCTGCTCTCATATCTGGTTGAGAATTTCCAGGCAGTGACTAGTTGGATGATTCTTAAAACAGTAGTTGCTTTAATCTTTGAGATAAAACATGTCATTTCTGGACATGAATGAGTAAGGAGAACTCTGATGCCTGTAGGAAACGCATACCTCTGACTGGATAAATCCACTGTTGAACTCTGCAGAGAGAAGAGGAGTGGTGAAAAAGACTAGGGACAAGATCACTGTTGGCTTCATAAAGCATTTTAAACATATATTGGGGAGACAACACAGAGTGAAGGTGAATTCCAGCTTTTCCACATAGACTATGTGGTGGATAAATTTTAAAAATTCACATAAATTTTAAAAAAATCACATAGACATACCACTCTGCAGTAAATATCTAGATGGAATCCTGCATGAGATGTCAAAAGGGAAAAAACAATCTCCATTCCTCCTAAGAAAGGAAGTAGTCTACTATTCAAAATTCCATACATTTAAGAATATTTCTGAGTCTAGTTATATATAATTGTTTCTCTCAGTTGCACTATTTAATAAGGAAATAGAAGGATAAAAAAATCTATGGCACTCGCTATGGCCTTTTTAGATAGGTTTTTGTGGAAATAAGACAAGGCTAGAGCTTTGCAGAAAAGCAGAGAGCTCTTCTACCCCAAAATACAAGCATTAATTAGCTCATTTATTAGTGAATTCAAGCATCATGCAATAGCCAGGAGGAGAAATGTTAGCAATAGTTTTCAGAAACAATGACATATATGGAAAGGAGATACAGGTTTGGCATAGAGCCTATTTTTTCTGCTCCTTACAATGTAGTTTTCCCAAATGGCTTAACTATGTATCATGTAGTTGTTTTAGCATCTAAGAATTATCTTGATTCCTTCCTGCTTTTCTCTCACCAGTACTTTTCATCCTTCTAAACCATGCTCCCTAATCTTCAAGCCAACCTTTACTCTGGCATAAATACTGAAAGGGTATCTTACAGGTGCCTTATTCTAAACACCCATGCATAGCTGGGCACAGGTGGCTCATGCCTGTTACTCCAGCTATTCAGTAGGCTGAGATCTGAGGATCACATTTCATATCCAGCCTGGACAGGGATGTCCATGAGACTCTTACCTCCAATTAACCACCGGAAAACCTCAAGTGGTGCTGTGGCTCAAAATGGTAGAGTGCTCACCTTGAGCTGAAGAGCTCAGGGACAGCACCCAGGCCTGAGTTCAAGCCCTACAAACCACACACACACACACACACACACACACACAAAATCCATGCACATTTCCATTTGTTCCAACTTAATGAGCCTTTAAATTCATATCCTTTCATGAATTTTCCCCATTCACAAAACCTAAAGATGCTTCATATATAGAGCAAATGCAAAGTTATTACTTTGTATTAAGCTCAATTATTACTGAGCTTACCATATCTAGCTAGATAAGATTGGTGTTGCCAGCAGAGTTCCCCCACCCCAGCTTAAACTCAAAGCCTCATACTTACTTGGCAAGAATTCCACCAGTTGAGTCATAAGCAACCCTGCAACCCTGTCCTCCTTCATTTAGAACTTAGGATTTTTTGGGGGGGAGGAGGTGGTTTGTTTTGTTTTTTGTTTGTCTTTTGGGTAGGGATTAAAGGTTGTTAGCCCTATCCACCATCAGACCATCATCCTCCTATCTTTTTCTCCTTAACTATTCATATCTGGTATTAAAGGTATGCACCACCACACTGGTTTGTGATAGTCTTGCCTAGGCTGCCAAGCAATGTGATTTTCCGGTCTTCACCTCTCAAGTAATTGAAAGTTATGTGCTACAGTCCCTAACTCACATTTCCTGGTATCATGCAGACAACCAATTCTGTCCCTTCACCCTCTTTCAACTCTCCTAAGACACTAAGCTCATTCTCTTTTTAAAGGAATTTTGCCTGTGTCCACAGTGGTTTTCCAAGAAATTGAAGCATGACTGTCATGAATGCTGGCCTGGTCTGTGCAGTGCTATTTTCTCATTGTCCAGATCTCTGATAAAAGATTTCTTCTTAGACGTTTTTCATTCATCTCCATTAAAAGCTACTACCATCCCTCTACCATTTCATTTTATTTCTTGACAGAACATTTATTATTATTCTCCATGTTTTAGTTGGTTGTATATCTATCTATCTAGATATAGATATAGACATATTTAGTTATATAGTCTTGTGCCACATAATGTTGTGCCTTTGGTCAGTGATGGGCTGTGTAGCTGAATGTAATCTCAAAAGATTATGAAGAGGATAAAAAAATCACTATCACTTAATGATATCATAGTGACCAAGACATTGTAGCATATACAGTCGTCCTGTTAGTAGTGATGATCATATAAATAAATCTATTCCTATTCCAGTGTTTACACATAAATGCTATTCTCTAAAAATATATTTCTTAGAGAATATGCAACCCCATCATGAAGTAGTTCCTGACAGTATATTTATATAAGTGTTTATATAAATGTATATAAAGCTACGCCTTTATCTTTAAATAAAAATGTATATACATATTTAAATTATTCTTTATTTTTTCAGGAGAATATGATTTCCTTGAAAGCAGAGCTTTAGTGAGTTTTCTTTATCTCTGAACACCTAGCTCTTAGATAGTAAGCTATTAATTAGTAGTTTCTTTAATGATTATATCTATCTTCAAACACAAATTTAATGGATTAATTATATGTAAATGTGTATATGTACATATGTACATGTTGATATTCATTCATTCAGTCTCAATTGTAATTAAATGTACAGTACACATATGTTTTATACGCACAAAAAACACACACTCGCACACACGCACACACACACACACACACACACACACACACACACATACAACTTGACATCAGGTGTCAGTGTAATGCCTGTTCTTCTATCACTTCCAAAGATCTTTGTATGCTGTATGTGAGTGAAGTAAGTTGTATTTATTTGGCAATCCATTTGAAAATAAATGGCCACTTATAGAGTTAAACAGGTTTTCCAGGTTAATATATTGCAAGAACTATATCCATGGAAATGTAAAATTCCTCAAAGTGTTTTAATTTGGTGAAATGTTTACATCCTTATAAAGACCATATTTTAAACAAAAATATTCTGGGAACATTATCAGTCTTTGTTACTACTTCTAAAATAAGAACCATGAATATTTTACCAAATAAAACAATTATTTATTTTTTTCTTGATGGTGTGGGAGTTTAAACTCAGGCCCTCACATTTGCTAAACATGCAAAACTTAAGCTACAGTCCTGGCTCTCTTTCCTTGAGTTTGTTTTTAGATAAGATCTCATGCTTTTGCTTGCCTTAGCCTTAAGCCAAGATCCTCCTTTCCTCATACCCCAAGTAGCTTTGATTACAGACTTGAGCCATCAAAAACATTCAGAGTAAAATATTTTTACTTGTGAAATTTCAGTCTTAGATGTGACTCCTGGAAGCTTAGATCTCTCTCTTTAGATTCAACAAAGGTAGTATAATTCAGACATGATCCAGTCAGTTTTACATTATATGTGTGTGATATGTGTGTGAAAGAAGAAATGGGTTCAAGACCAATATTGCAAATATTTTTATTAAGTCCATGATTGAACAATGTAGTATGAAATAAATATATAACCTAGTACTAGTTAAGCAACTTTTTGTGAAAAAATGAACACTAAAAATAAATAAATAAATTCAATCAAGAAAACTTGAGAGGTTTTATCATTAGCATGCTATATTCAACTATGGTTGCTTGATAGAAAGTGCTTTTGTATTCTCAAATGAAGTTTCACTTATGTTCCTTTTTATGCCATGCATGTCATTATTAGTCTTTCAAGCATATACAAGGTTAACTTTTAAGTTTTATAACTAATATGACTTGCAGTGTAAGGTAATAGGTGAGTTTTTGTATTTTATATATGAGCTGACACATTGAGGAAACCAGTTTCTCAAAGTCACATGCAAAAATATTACATCAATAATATTCTTAAGTGAACATATTTTGTGTTTAAGTCAGTTGTGTCTATCAATAGTCAAGAACCTGTTCTGGAGAAATTTATATAAATTACCATATCTATAGTATTCAATTTTATATAAAATTAATAGGTACACAGACCTAAACTACATACAAAATTCCTTCTAGGTATTTTATCATAAACTACATGAAAACAAAAATATCTGTATTTTTCTAGTATAACACATTTTTTTGTATACATACTTAATTCGATTTTGTAAATAAAGGACAGTATTATTCTCCCATTGAATTATCTGATATACTTGTATGTAAAATATTTTAGCAAAAGACAAACCAATTGAATTAGGTGGAGCTAAAGGATGTCAGATTATCCATGTCAAAGCCTTTTGAAGTCCTTCTTTAAATTTCAATGTACTTTTTTTTGGAATGTATCAAAAGCATTTTATTTTTTTAATTTTTATTTATTTTTTATTGTGAAAATACTGTACTGAGGGGTTACAATTACATGGGCAAGATAATGAGTACATTTCTTATCAAGCATTGTAGCCTCCTCCTTTGTTTCCCCTTCCCATCCCTTCCCATCCTCCCCCCGCTCAAAAGCATTTTAAAAGTGTAAACCAGATATTTTTAATAATACTTGATTTTATTCATAACTTTTCATTGTAATTACATAGAACTGTAAGATACCACCTACAGTTGAAAATTGTGCTACTTTTCATTTTTCTCATAAGGATTCATTTATTATGAAAAGCTGTAGGAGCAACCAAAATAATGAAAAGGGATTCATTCAAATCTGGTTTTGCAAAGGGTCCCTTTCTATGATGCATGTGAGATTATGGATGATTCTTCAGGGAGGTGAAATCCACTGGTGACTTGAGGCCCTTTCAACCTGATGAATGGCATTTAAATTAGGGACTTGTAGTTATGTACTTTTATGGCCTGGCCCAAATAGATTGCGCTATGTGTAATTGATCATAAGGTAAACAGAGGAATGTTCATTTTCCCCAAAGATGTAAAAGCAAATACCATAAAATGTTCTTTTACCATCACATCTGATGGAAATAGAATTAGCAATAACAAGAAGGTGCCGTACAGAGTTGAAGCCCCATGACTGACAAAAAAAAAAAAAAAAGATGCCTTACAATTTGTAAAGAAAAAAGAATGTGCATACTCTCTACCAGAAAGACACTTCCAATCTTTTTTAATTTAAATTTTATTGTAAAGGTGATGGACAAGACTTCCAGTTATATGATTCAGATGAGTACATTTCCTTTTCTCTCTGCCAGAAAGACACTACCAATCTGTTTTCTTTCCTTCTTTCATTTTTTGGAGGGAGTTAATTCCCTTAAGTAGATTTGTTTGTTTGTTTTTTCTGTACCCTTTATCTTCTATTTAAGTTAATCTGATTTAGGGAGTGGAAAGGGAAGCAGAGAAAAATGGGACCAATGTTGCACTAATTCAGCGGTGAAACCTACTGGATTCTATGTTGGAAATGAACGAGACACTTCCAATCTTAGTTCATCTATTATCCATCAAAATCTAACTCTTATATGTGTCTCCATAAAAAAAGAAAAGAAAAATTAGTGTAGACTGATTATCCTGGGAGTAGTCTGGAAAGGAAAACTTAGGACACACAAAGGAAGGAAATAGATAAATGGATTTCAAAGTACGTAAGTGGGAGGAATTTTTCTCCTTATTTGAACACTGGTTTGGAAAGAGAAACTCACAGTTTTGGCTTCTAGGGCTGTTTAGACTTAATTTTGCTTCGAAAATCCATTCTAAATGCCAGTTTTAAAAAGAGAAACTGCCACAAAACAAAACAGCTTGACAAGTTAGAAATTATTGTACATTGCATTTGTAGAGAACAGAACATACCTTTAACCTGAAAAGCTCGTTACTGGGGAAAAGGTGCTTTACCACACTGCAGTTTATTGTATGCAGTGCTTGTTGCAAGTGATTTCATTCTGACAAGGTTATACAGTATCTGTTGTGCTCTACTAAGCGCCACTAACAAAATGTGGTGGCATTTTTTTTTTAATTCACTCATTAGTATGTGAAGGAAAGGACATTTTCCCATCATTTTTAATTGGATGATATGATCTGGGAGTTCTAACACTTTCACAACATTAAAAAATATGCATTCAAAGCACAAGATCCTTGGAGATGCTGTCTTTTTTTATATTTTAAAAATAGTCTTGTAGAACTGAAGACTCTCAGAATGAATTTCTAAATACCATGAACACAAGAAAGTGAGGACAGCAATATTTTCTAGGGAATAATTATATAATTCTGTTACTGATTCATGTTATTAACAAGGATATGGTACCTATGTCATCATTATCATTATCCCTAGTAATAGCATTATGAAGTGCCTGACAAGTCCAGTTATTTCATGAAAATATTGCATACTTTTGTAATCAACAGCTAACTAAAAGGCCAAAATTAATATTCTTTACCTTGCCCTCATCTGCTAAATAGTATTGCCAGTCATTTGTCAGAGTAAGAACAAGATCAAAATAAAAAGTAAGAACCCTTGGGTTTCAGAAAGAGGTTCCTACAGACTTTTGCTAATGTCTACTCTCTGACAAGACAAAGATAATAATACTGAGATCAAATAAAACAAGGTTCTGTCATATAACTAGTATAAATATGTATATGTAAAATTATATAGACCAGAAAACTATCTTGAAACTTTCTTAATTATGGCAGTACAAGTATTGTAATTTTGTTGTGATACGAGACAACTGAGAAGAAGCTTGAAAAAACTTGTTAGGTGACAAGGAAGAGAATTTATATGGAAACATAGAAAACATAAACTATAACCCAGATCTGCATTACTCTCAATGTAGAAGAAAGATTTGTGGATGATATTTATGTTTTGATGAAATGAGGAGTAACTAGGTGTTGGCCTTGAAATCTGACCTTTCTAATTTATGTTGAAGACAAAAATAAGATCACTTTTTTCAGTGGAAAGAAATCATTTTACTTCAATGATAATTTGTTGGTCCTATCACATAATTGGGCTTATCTAAATACCTTGAAAAGGTTATATGCTTATAATATTATAATTGTGTTTATTGGCTATTTATTGACCTTTCACATTGCACTGAGGTTTCAACAGCAAGAAAGATTACGCTCTAAGACTAATTGTCAAACAAGAGAAAAGGGACTAAAATGAGAGCAATCAGGAAATTTAAGTAGAATATAGGACTACTGTTAAATTTCTATCAACTTGCACAGAATTCCAAGCAGTTCCAAACAATTGTTGGAAGGTTTAAGTCCATGGTTTATTTTTGAAATTCATATTAAATTATTTAAAAAATTCTAGAAGTGTGAATTCAGATTATTTCAGATTTTCTTGTTTCACCATCCCCCCCCACAAAAAAGAAGTAAATGCCACCACATTTGTGAGTGGTGCTTAGTAGAGCACAACAGATTGAAGAATCCCTCATAATTATTTGAAATTTTAAAAGAAACTTTAAAAAAATCAAAATGTATCCATTTGTGTTCATTGAAAATAGTATCCAGGCTCCACTGGCTCATGCTTTTAATCCTAGCTACTCAAGAGGCTGAGATCTGAGGACCATGGTTTGAAGCCAGCACAGGAAGAAAAGTTCATGAGATTGCTTTCTGCAATTAACCAGGCATGCAACTATGGTTCAAGTGGTAGAGCAATAGCCTTGAGCACAAAATCACATGGGAGCATCTAGGTCCTGAGTTCAAGCTCCGGTCCGTGAGACTCTGTTTATGTTTGTTTGTTGTTCTTTTTTCCCCACAGGTACGTGGACTTTATTGAGAAGTGATAGACCTAGGCATTAAAAACAACAATTAAAAAAATAAAAAAACTAATATGATCCAGTTCACATTGATCATTCTTGTAGCCCAGGAAAGGAAATCTTCTGCAAGACTTTTACCTCTAATTAACCACCAGAAACCAAGAGCTGTGGCTCAAAGTGATAGTCCAGTAATCTGGAGGAAAATAGCTCAGGGATAGGGCCCAGGCTTTTAGTTCAAGTCCATTTCTCTCTGATTTACTTTATTTTATTTGTTTCTTGTTTGTCCTGGGGCCCAAACTCTGGGCCTGGGTACTGTCCCTCAGCTCTTCAGCTCAAGGCAAGCACTCTACCACTGGAGCCACAGCGCCATTTCCAGCTTTTTCTGCTTATATGGTGCTGAGGAATCAAACCCAAAATCTCAAGCATGCAAAGCAAACACTCTACCACTAAGCCACCTTCCCAGCCCTCTAATGGGTCATTTTCTTAACTGAGTTATCATATAGGCCAAGGTGCTTTCACCAAATTACTTTCAGCCACAAAAAAAAGAAGGAAGGTTGGAAGAAGATGATGGGAAGCTAGATCACATGCTAATAATGACCATTTTTTACTCATCTATCTGGATAATTAATTTAAAATTCATAAACAATTGTTACATTTATCCATATTTTCAATTCTCTGAGTACTAGTTGAAGAAAAAGATATATATATATATATATATATATATATTTAATGAATTTTCCACAATACCAGGACATTATTGGTTTATATGAGATAGGTCATAAGACTTGAAAATATGTAGATTCCCAAATTAGAATTTCTATTTTTTTCTAATATGGGAAGAGAAAAAAATTCAAAATGACATTTTTAAATATACTAAAATAAGCAAATGAATAACACACTTATATGTATTCTGTGCTTACAAATCAAATGCCCGAGCTGATATTGATAGTTTATTTTATTAAAACTAGATGAAAAAGTAGTATTCTATTACTATATCTGATAGAAAATAATTTAATCTGAGATTAGTTTGGTAATAATAGATTCTTTATACTTTACACTGAGCAGTAAGTGACAATACTAAAATCTGTTTTCAAACTTGAACGTCATGGAAAATACTGACCTTTGCATTTATTAAATACATACCATTTAGATCCTAATGAGGAAATTATTTTGCTAATAAAGATTTTTCATTTTCTGTTGTCTGTGTACAAAAATTAAAATCATATTTGGAAAATTAGAATCAGTTTCCACTATTTAAAAAGCTTACCATGAAATAAGAACATATGATTAAAAACAAACAAACAAAACAACCCTCTCAACCCAAAAGTACTATGTACATGCATAGATACATAATATTTATTCCATTAAAACATTTTATAGACAGTTCTAAGGTATGATCATGCAAAACCACACTCCAGGAAATAGCCACTTTCCTTAGTAATTAATGTTGCATCAATGAGTTTTCAGAGGTTGTTTTCATAATTTGCCTGGCCAGGAAGCATTTCTCCATTGCAAAGCAGGTGTAAACATCAATATTCAAGATGAGAGAGTGACCCCATGCTTGTTTCTAATATACAGAATTCAGCAGGGAGAGTCTGTAATTGAGTAGGACTATTTATCAGAAGTAAAGAACTATAAAATGTTTGGTGTGACTCAAAGACTTTTACTAGAGGGAATTATAGGAAACCACTTAATAGCAAAACAGTCTGTCAAACACTTTGCATTTTTGTGACAAACACATGAAATAATCACTAGTATATTAATTGCAGGTAATTTGGGAACAGTTTCTAATCACGTCACTGTATTAGTTAATACATATATCCACTTGAGACTAGATTTGTCACTCTAAAGCTTTTACTGAGGATTATGTAGCTTGATATTAGTTGGGTCCTTTTAATGTTCCCTTTGCTATTTTTTCATATTTTCAGAAAGTTTGAATGAAAGGAAGAGGGGATTGGACATTAAATTATTCTTTCTTTATTTGTTTCATCTCCTGTCTTGTGTAAATTTGAAGTACTATGTTAACTTTTGGCAACTTGATGATTTATGGATTAAGGATTGAATGTCATAAAATCTATGTTCAGTAAATTCCTCAAGCTATGCCACATTAAAATAAGCCATAAACCTTTCAGAATATTGAGTTCCATTCTAGTTGACTCAATACATGTTAAAGACTCCTACGTACCGCAAAATTGTTACAAGGCGTTACCAGCTAATTTGGGTAAGATTTGCAAGATTCTGTACATTAACATCATTTGTGAAAACAGGAGAAGCAAAATAACAATAATAATAATAGCTTCTTTTGTTTGTTTGTTTCTAAAGTTTGCTCTCATTTTAGTTCTTACCATTAAGTTTTCCTAAAAAAAGCAAAAAGCAAACAGCACTTAATATGCATATGCATATTCATCATTAACATCGTTAATCTTCTATGGTGGTATTTTTGTTTATTTCTGTATGTGTTATTTCTTTTTTTTAATTTGTTTACCAAGCATGCTATTTTTTTGTTTTACTCTATGTATTTTGCTACTGCATGTCCAAATTTTCAAATGACTCATTTTTCAAATGATTCAGTGAACAAATGAATTCTTGTCATTTTAAATTTCACTCTACATATTGCAAAGTAACTTCATTATTCTCCAACTTGGCTCCAAGACATTGCTTTGTGTTGGAGAAAATAAAAAAGAAGTGAAAAATAAAAATGACAGAATCTGTGTGGTACCATCAGTTGTGTACCTGAACCTCTGTGCAAGCTTGTAAAAGTTAAACATAAGTAAGATTTATGTGCTTATAATTTGAATCATTCGTGTTTCTCTTTTGTTTGCATGATATGATTTTTGTTTTGTGTTTTGTTTTTCTTCCCACTCACCAGATGTTCCCACCACTTTGCTTCCCACTACTATCATCCCCTCCCTTACCACTGCAACAGTCACAACCACAGTAACCATAACAACCAGCCCAACCACATCTGAAACCACCAGCAGAATGAGAGGTACAGTATGCTTCTTTGTTACGGCCTGAAAAACACCATAACTGGTGTTATTATATAGAGGTTCTTTAGAAGAGTAGAATAACTGACGTACAATATGAAAGAATTTTAAGAACTAATTAAATTACCAAAATAGATGAAATTCAAATTATTGAAAAATAATATGGGAAATCATTGGGATATTTTATTTCATAGTGTACTGAAGAGTTATCAAAATATTCCAGAATACAGATGTTAAGATGTGGGACTCTAAAGTGTTGACCAAATTAAAATCTGAGCATGAAACACAAGTTTTGCTTCATCTTCAAATATAAATGAAGAACATTCAAGGATGCAGAGGGCATCATCTCAATTCTCTGATACTAGTTTAATGTTATTGACTTTATATTCCTCTGCAAATAACTAAAGGGTGTGGAATGCTGAACTTGATTTAAAATAGTCATAAGTCATGAAGTTATTACAAACTACTCACCACATAGACTTGTCAAGAACTATTCAAAGTGCAAGTCATTCTAAATTGATTTGATACTAGATTTATTTATTATGCTAACGGAATGTTCTCAGACCAAATATTGTAGTTGTCCAGGAAAATAGTAGGAATCTATATTCCTGCAGGAAAAAAAAAAATCCCTGCTATTACTATACATGTAACATTTTCTATTACCAAAAGAAAGAGCAAATTTAAGGAAATCAAGTATCTTTAAGATTAAAAGAATTAATTATATTCTAGTTGAGAAATACAAAAAGTAAAAGTATTCTTGAGAAAATTGTGAAATGGCTCATTCATAGATAATAAATAAAAAAGAGTTATAATGTTATTATAGTAAAACCTACATCTTACTTTATGCATAAGCAATATTAAGAGAGAAGTCATCATGTTTAATGTCTTTTTCTTACTTATATGTGTTTGTATCATGTTGGCTATACTAATATATGTTAAAATTAACAATTTCATTTAAAATTAACAGAGACTTTCTATTTTTGCATGTAGTAATTAACATCAAAGATATGTTCGCTATCCTTACCTGTAAGGGTAGATCATGTAGGAGTGTTTTTCTTGGAATTTTTAATAATTTTGATGTTGTATTCAGTTTCCAATTTGCACAACATTTTCTTCTTTAAATTGTTCCAGAAAACACAATGTCTGACACCTGTCAAGATCTAATAATCTGTCAACCATATTTTTCAATGTAGAAGACTGTTGTTAAAATGAATTTGAGGTGTGTAGCAGTTAAAATATTTCAGAAATAATTTGGTTTATTGTTTGGATAACTGAATAAATTTTATTTTAGCTAACTCTATAAGTAGGAACAACTTAAAGATCTTAGTCATTGTTAATAATATTAAATAATGGAGGAAAGAAAATGAAAATAAAAAGGTAAAAAAAACATTTTTATGGAATCAATAAAATGAAAGGTATGTAAAGTCTTATATATTTTGTTCTGCAGAGATGTGTGTACATTGTAATTCAATGTAAATTTTAACTTCTGTGTTATACCAAAGTCTCTATGTTATGTTCTAGTATAACAAACATAAAGAGTGAAGAGCATTTACTGAAACAGTTTTAAATGTCTATTGAGATACAAAGTCTGATAATCAACTACTCTGTCATTTTTCAAAAATGTATTGACTGTTTAGCTGGCATCTACCAGGTCTTAAAATTATGAAAATTATTTACATTTAACATCAATAGTAATTAATGGAAACATTTTTAACCCAATCAGTGATTTTATTTAATCTTTAGAAAGAAGCAAATGTATTCTTTTTGGGAAAATCTTGCATATCTATCTTTCAGCCTATTGAAGTGGGATGCTAATATTTATATTTATATTATGTTTATATTTATATTAATATCTGCATTTGTATATGTTGTATATATATACAGTATATATAATGGATATATTTATACATTTTACACATTTGTATTTACACAGAGTATAGTCTACAGTATATATTTACACATATTAACATATATATACATAGATTTATATAGAGTAATATATATAATAATACATTGCATATATACACATTCAATTCATTTATAAATACATTTTTGAGGCTATTTCAAAATTATAATTAAGGAGGTACAGTAAGCAGTTTATATCAGGAAATGTAAAATTTAAAGAAATATTTTCAACCTGTAAAATTCATTTCAACCCTACCATACAATGATTTGAATTAAACTAAATACATTTCATTTCATTAGATTTAAATGCCATATCTTGGGATTTCATAAACTGTAACATTTATCTTGATAAATATAATAAATAATAGCAAATTATCAATGTTAATATCAACATCTATACTTTCACAACTCCTATCATTACACAGTCTTCGAGTATGATCAATATCCAATTTAAAGTAAGTGTAGAGTCTCAACTGTGGCTATATAAGAAATCAAGATGGACTCAAACAAAAAAAATACTAGTCAGATGATTAAAGTGATAACCTTGAGACTATATATCTCTTTGCTTGTGAATAAAATTAATCCCTGTTTGAAAACGAAGACTTAATTCACTGAGGGAGAGAGGCAAGAAATTAGTAGTATCCAGTAGTATGCAGTGTTAACACACAAATAAGTGAATCAATTTGAGCAGTCATGGCAAAAGCAAGGAAAAAATAAATGCTAAAGATAATTTTGAGGATGAATGTCTATTTACTCATGTTTGTTATCAAGTAGTTCAACTGAGCGGTTTCAGTTCTACACGTCAGTTTATGAGTTCAATGTATCTTGAGCAATGTCACCCCTGTCATCATTCTCCCCCATCTCTCCTTACCCAAACCATCCTCTCAATTTACCTAGATCTGATTTCACATATACACTGAATATTATGACTGCATTGAGCAACCTTTCCTCTTTCCATTCATCCAATCTCTCCCTTTGACTTCAACCCTTTAAAAAACATGCTCTCGCTTGCTCTTATTCTTTTTTTTTTTCTTTCAGTTCTGAGGCATGAACTGGGGGCCTGAGCCTCTTTGTGCTCAAGGCTAGTGCTCTACCACTTGAGCCACACACAACACTAGTATTCAGCTTGTTATGAATGGTTTATTGGAGATAAGAGGGTCCCGGCCATTCCTGTCTGGTCTGGCTTCGAACCACTATTCTTAGATCTCAGCCTCCTTAGTTGCTAGCATTATAGATATGAGCCACTGGAGCCCGACCTGGTATTCTTTTTTTAAAGCCATACTTTAAATGAAGGGACAAAGTGTGAACAAATGCAGTAGTCATACTCAATAGTAACAATGTTGAAAATTAACTGTGTGTGGGAATGGGAGAGAAAAATGGGGAGAGAGCAAAGGAACGGGTGATAGTGTTTGAAAGCAAATGTACTCATTACCTGACTCATGTTAACTGCAACACTTCTGTATATCATCTTTATAATGAAAAAGTAAAAATAACAAAAAAGCTAATTTTGATTCTTTGATTAAGAGCCTTTTGGTCTCAGACATGGAATTAAATTTTGCTTTCCCATTTTTTATTTCATCAGAAAATGAGAAGCCCTTACTTCCTGTAGTCATTATGAGAATTCATGTTGAAAATACCTCTGAAATACATTAATTTTAACAAATTTATTTGAGCAAGACAACTGGAACATTCACACTAAAAATATTGTTTCTTTAACCCACCCTACCACATTTGCAATTAGTATTTATAGCTAGAAAGAAGGGAGCAATATTGCCACCATTATTATTTGCCATAAGTGGTAAAGGTCTGGTCAAGGTGTAGCTTGTGATTGGTTTCAGTGATACAACTATGTAATTAAGTAAGGACATATAAGATTAACTATGTATGTTTATCTGAGTTTTTGAATAACAATTCATAACATACTTTTATAATTGAGACAGGAAGAATCCTAAACTAAATATTAGTACCTGTTTATATTGGAATTATAACTTGTTTTAAAACATTTTATATACCTTAAGTCTGTTTGAATAATTCACACTTTAATAATGTGGATGTGGAAAAAAGAAAAACTAAAACTGGACTCAAAGTTGTTTGTACATCCATGTAATATTGAAATTAATTATTGTTTTAAGTCTGGAATTGATTTTGTATCAGCTGTTGAAATGATAGAAGGAAATTTTCACGCTAATTTAGCTATCATTTTTCTAAAAATCCCAACCAATTTAATAATTAAAATGAAGCTAATTGCAAGAGGACCTTTGTTGATTTATAGTACTGCAAGGTAAGACAAAAGAGTTCTTTATATGAAATCTTGTATTTTTATAATAAATCAGAGCTATGGATTCTGGAAATATTTGAATAAATCATTAATTTTTCTTTGTAAAAACTGAATCAGCTGGAGCTGATGGCTCATGTTTATAATCCCAGGTACTCAGCTGAAATCTGAGGACTGCCTTTCAAAGCCAACCTGGCAAACAAAGTCTGGGAGAATCTTGTCTAATAAAATACCAAAGATCCAGAAATGGTTCTGTGGCTCAAGTGGCAGAGAGCTAGCTTTGAGCACAAAAACTCAGATATAGCACCCAGGCCCTGAGTTGAAGCCCCAGGACCAGCACACACACACACACACACACACACACACACACACACACACACAGAGGAACAAATCTATTTTAATCTTTGTAATATAATCATATATGTGTTGTATGTGTAAACTGAAAATAAATTACCTCAGTATTTACCTTGTTCCAGCATAAAGAATAAGATATATTGCTAATTTCTACTTGTATTTAATATAGGCACAGTTGGTAGGCTTATATCATAAAAGTATTTTTTGTCTGTAGGCTTTTAACTTCAATTATTTCATAGCCCTGACTTCAAAATAAAATAAGCTCAAGAAAAAGAACAGAAAATATTGCATGTAAACTTAAAGCCAGTGTCTGAATCATGTATATTATACTCAGAAATTTTACAACATAGAAGATTATGGCATAAAGGAAAATCTATCAAAATAAAAGGACAGAAATATAGCAATAAAGAAAAAAATTACTGAAGTAAACACCATATTTGTGAGTTAGCCACTACGAATGCACTCAAACAGAGCATTTGAAATGTCAAGAATCTATCATCTTGACACAAATTCTAAAGTGTACAAATCAAGAAGTTGTTTATGAGCCTTTACTACAAGTGTTTAACTATAAAGATGTTTCTGGTTTTATTGTTGGTAATAAAATACAATCTGTATGGTATTGTGAGCTTTTAAAAATTAAGTGTCAATATGCTGGGGATTCTTTCAGTTGATAAAAATTAAGTAATAATTTGATATCCAGATGGTCTGTATACAGAAACATGCTTACCTACAAAGAGACAAGTTTCTCAGTCTGAGCTAAAAATGATAGCTAAATTTTCATTAGTTTTTTTTCCCCCTCATAACAAGAATTGTTATGTGAAGTTGATTCTGTTTTAAATTCTACATGTAAAAAAAAGTTCATAATGGAAACAACACATTTGGCATATATCATACAGCGAATGAATAGCAATGTAAGTTCTACAGTTGGAAGTATTTCATCAACCTTGCTGCACGTACCCAATTGTTAATCCTAATGGAGTATCCACAGGCTAGATGTGAGTAGTGAGGCAGGCTGGTGGCCTATGCATAATTGAATGGGTAGGGTCAAATTACACATGGTATCATAAAATGCCAGAATTACTGTATTTTTTATTTTACCTCATTTGAAAAAAGAATGAAAAATACTATTTTTAATAATCATTTTAAAACTAAATTGAGTGTTTTGGACTCGACTGAAATTGCTTTCTGGCAACATTTGAAAATCTTTAAATTCTTACCAAATTCATTGCATCATCCATGAAATATGAAAGCTCATATTCATGTTTTCATAACAATGCCAATCTCACTTGCAAAGAGCAGTACACCTATAGTTATGTCAGGTTTTAAGGACATTCTTGCAGTTTGTGCAATATCAAAAACAGTGGTAGTGGCATTACATTTTAAGGTTTTATACATCCATTTCAATAGAAATTTCTGTCCAACTGCTGTTATCTGTAGTAAATAGAATATAATTATTGCTTTCAACATTTATAAGTATAGTGGTGATTTTATGATAACAACATTGTCTTTGTAGCAGGGCACGCATCGGTAATCCTAGCTACTCAGGAAGCTGAGATCTGAGGATCTCGGTTCAAAGCCAGCCCGGGCAGGAAAGTCCGTGAAACTCTTTTCTCCAATAAACCACTAGGGAACGGGAAGTAGCACTAGCCTTGAGCAGAAGAGCTGAGGGACAGCAGTCAGGCCCAGATGTCAAGCCCCATGACAGACAAAAAAAAAAAAAGAATATTATCTTCGTATAATATAATTATATTCTTATATTATCCTCAGAAGAAACTAGAAACTAAATGACAGGTGTCTTAACCAAGTATGTGCCATTTTATTCAGTTCATTTTCATGTTATATATAGTCGCATAAATTTTAAAGTCATATGCATAGTGTTTGTAATGAAAAAATTATATATATATATATATATATTACATTTAAAAGTAGTGAAATTAAAATGAGTTATATGTTATTGGGAAAATCTTGTTTTCTCTTTGGAAATCCTGGACCACATGTATGAATAAATAATTCTAGAACATCTCTGATATTATTTGAAAAGTCATTAATAAACTAAACTGGTGTATCTTTCTTACTAAATAGTGAATTAAATTTATGAGCTGTGCCTTTGAAGCTTAAAAGATTGCCAGTCCTGCCTTTGCTTCTCTGACACTCTGCATGAAGCACAGTTAATAACCTCCCTTGTAAGCTTGGTGAAACACTGAATTGATACTAATTATACCAACTTTGGGGCCCAAGGTGACCTTGACTTCAGTGGGAACTTTTAGGCAGGACAATAAATAAGACCAAAGCCACAAAGCATGACTTCTAAGCCGGGTCTAATATAATCTATTAACTTTGGGAAGTTTGTGGAATTTCAATAAGAGCTCAGATAATTGCGGTATTTTAAACATCTCTTGCTTCACTAATACACTATTTCCTTATTGCTCAAAATTTCAAATAAGTTCATATTGGCTTTCTATACTCATTTAAATTAATCTGCGACCAGTAAATTAAAAGCTACTTGATGTAAAATGTGCACACAATGATTAAAGAACTAGGAGACTGAATTTTCTGAGTGACTGCTGAAAAGTGGACAAAATATTCAGAACTTTTTATTTTGAATCTTTGACACACTGAATCTTTTTTTTTTTATTGTAAAGATACTATACAGAGGGTTACAGTTACATGAGTGAGGTAATGAGTACACTTCCTCTTGAACATTGTTACCCCCTCCATTGTTTTCCCCCTACCATCCCCTCCCTCCCTCCCTTCCCCGAGGTTCTTTTTTTTTTTTTTTTTGATTGTGATTAAGTTATTACATAATTTCCGGAAATTCACAGTATTGTGGAATAATGATGCTCATTTAAAGTCACAAGTTCATTCTAACTTTCTTGGAGCAAATTGTCTATCACAGTCTGTAATATGTAACGGTGTTCACATGTTATATATCATATATGTGATCAGCAGCATGGGGATATTTAGTAGTGGTTCAACCAGATGAGTGGAAGTTCTTTGTTTCTTAAGTCCTGTTAGTTTTGTCATATCACCTAACATTTTAGATTTAGCATCCACTTATCAAGGAGACCATGTACCGTTTGTCTCTTCGTTCTTGGCTTACCTCGCTCAACATGATTCCTTCTAGCTCCATCCATTTCCCTGCAAATGCCATTATTTTGTCATTTCTAATGGCTGCATAATATTCCATTGTGTATAGATACCACAATTTTTGGATCCATTCATCTGTGGTGGGGCATCTAGGTTGTTTCCATATCCTAGCTATTGTGAACAGTGCTGCAATAAACATGGAGGTGCACGTGTCCTTGTGTATTGGTTCCTGTTGTTCAGGGTAGATGCCTAGAAGTGGTATGACTGGGTCATAAGGGAGGTCAATCTTTAGCTTACTAAGGACCCTCCAGACTGCTTTCCAAAGTGGTTGTATAAGTGTACATTCCCATCAGCAGTGTAATAGGGTTCCTCTTTCTCCACATCCCCTACAGCATTTGTCGTTGGCTGATTTGGACACACTGAATCTTAAATAAAGAAATCCTATCATAAATTGATCAAGAAAACTGAAAAAGCAAAAAAACAAAGTAGTTTCACAGATTTAAACTATTACATATCATACACACCACCACCACTACCACCACCACCACCACCATCACCACCAGCAAAATTGTCAGGACCAACTATAAGTAGAAGTTTCATAGCCAGAAATTTGAATGCAACAGTGTTAGAAAAGCAGTTAACAGTGTTACATGTCAGTGATAACAGAAATAAAACTTCCTTTAATAATATGGTTTAAATGATTACATTAATGTTTATTATTTATGGAAATTCTTAGTAAGTCCAGTTATTTTTCATCTTAGGTAAAGATATGAAATCAAATATTAGAAATACCTTTTTATTCAACTCTCTAGTTAGCGAAGGTTATGCAATGCATATTTACATCGGAGAAAGAGAATATAAGTATGAGTTAACATTAGAAATTACATGAGCATTTTGAAAAACATATTTTTGTCTAAATTAGTTCAAACAAATCATGCCTACAAAGCCTGGCATTGGTGGCTCACGCTTATAATCCTAGCTACTCAGGAGGCTGAGATCTGAGGATCATGGTTCAAAGCCAGCCCGGGCAGGAAAGTCCGTGAGACTCTTATCTCCAATAAACCACTAGAAAAGCAGAAGTGGTGGTGTGGCTCAAGCAGTAGAGCGCTCGCCTTGAGCCGAAGAGTGCAGGGATAGCGCCCAAGCCCAGATTCAAGCCCCATGACCAAAAAAAAAAAAAAAAAAAGTCATGCCTACAATATAGGTTCCATAACAACAACAAAAAAAGCAAACAAACAATGCTATACAGAAATAGTCTGAGTTATAATGAAAAGAGTTCACATTGAAATACTTTTCTTTCTCTTTAGTGTCATGCTCTACATTGATTATAAAATAATCCCAACTTCTCCTCCCCTACTACTCTTATGGTTACCCTGCTCAGGATGTCAGCAGAAACATGAAGATGGTCTAAACATATAGTAGCCAATGTTTGTTTAATAAAGTAACCTTTAATACAAGGCTGGAAGATAAGGTATGGAGAAAAACAAAAAATGTACTAGCAAGAAAGAAAGATGCTATTTCTAGACTAAATCTGCAGGACCAAAGTAATGACACAGATTATTCCAACCAGGAATAACTGGAGTCACACAAGGTAAAGTTCAAAAACCAGTTTTCACAGAAGGTATTATCAAGTGACAGAATCCCAGGAAGGTAAGGACATTGGAAAGGGGAGATTAAATGTCAGACATTTCATTTTCTGCCTTCCTATCTATACCTTTCTAACTAAAGTCATCCTGAAAATTGGAGGACCCTCAGGGAACCCTGCCAGGCTGAATAAAAGACAAATCAGAGTAACAGATGGATTTGGGAACCAGGTTAGGAATGAAGAGCAGAGATGTATGTCTTTAGAATAATTCATCCGCACATTTGTTTGGGGTGATTAGATGTCAGATCTTATTTTAGTTTTTGAATTCTCTCATGAAGCTGTAATAGACAAATAATATAGATAAGGAATGCCTTCACAATTTGATACATTGCAGGGAAAATCAGGAAAAGACAAATACTGGAGATGGGAGAAGGTTGAAAACCCCATGAGTCTTATAAGGAATACCCATCTAATTTATTCTTCACTTGTAAGACTCTCAAATCCACTAGTATGGATGCAAACTCTTTCCATTAGGAATAAGTGCTTGTAGAATCTTAGCTACAGTTTCTAAAAGCTAGATAGCAGTAATTTAATAAAAAAATGACTGATACGGTTATGTCCTATTAATTTTCCATTAAAGGAATTTTAGTGTCACACAGACATGTAATTTCCAGTCCTGAGAAATAGCTTTTCAAAAATTGAAATTATTTTCTTAAGAGAAGATTTTACCAACAACAATCACGGTCTTAAATATATAACTTTATTTATCTGTCTTTGATACTTTTAAAGTATGTGTGTTTTTAATTCAGCTCCATTGGTAGAAAGGAAACATGTAAAATGAAAACAATCTAGCTTGTTTTCACTGTGTTGTATACCTATTTTTCTATGTTGCAGCTACAACTGAGAAATCATAAAGCTTTGGTCATAGTAGGATTTTAGAAGTTTGTTTAAAACATGAAGAATGATAATGTATTTTTTTTGTAACAAGTATTTGTAAGGTATATTAAATAGGTAGGTTTCATTAGGTAGCAGATGAAGAGGATACCACACGATATTCTGGCAGGAAAAAAAGTTTATTTACCAAACTGCTGCCCCTTGCCAACCAAGGTAGAGAGGCAAGGCCAAAAGGGGTGACCCAATCCCAGTCCAGGATTTATCTAGGCCAGGGACAGGAAGAGGTGTGGCCACACTGGATCTGGACATGACCTCAGGGCCTGGGACCAGCCTATGGTCAGATAGGAGACCTGACCAGATGCAGCCCACAGTTGTGACCTAACAGGAGGGGGAGGTTACTGCTTCTTGGTGTGCCAGTTACCTATGTAACACAGATACTGGGCCAAGACATAGGGAGCTGTCTGCTCAGGGCCTGCCTGGCCTGGGGCAGACCTTACCGTATTCTAAACACAAATAGTTTGAAATGCTTCTGGAGATTCAGTAGTTCACAATCCATTTCCAAGAAGAAAAAAGCAAATCCTCTTATATTTTCCTTTCAGTCTACCAAGGATAAATCCATATATTACAGCTTAGAATCAAGTTAAAAGAAATGAATATGCAAAGGAGAGATAAAAAATCTAATATTCTTTTCATTTGACTTCCTTATATTTATTTTCTTTCTTTCATACTTTTTGTCATAATGGTGAGTATTGAAGCCAGGGTTAAACACATGCTTTACCCTATCCCACTAATATTTACAAATGTTACACTTCCACACTCATTTTTATATCACTAGTCTGTAGTATATTTCAAACTTCTTCAGTATTTGGTATTATGTAAATGAAGATACTTTGGTGGTAATATAAATTTTGAATTAAAGATGATGAGCTTAAAATACCTTTGTAGCTGAGTGCCAGTGGTTCAAACCTATAATCCTATCTATTCTGGAGGCCGAGATAAGAGGATCAAGATTTGAAGGCTGTGTGAGCCGGAAAGACTGGACAAGATAAAAATCTCACTACGAGTGAGATTAAATGTTGTTGCTAAGTGAGAGCTACAAGGTATGGCAGTTTGAAAATATGTGTGTTTCTGTTTTCTGCTGCTATGACAGTATGACTAGAACTGGATTATTTATTTTTAAAAGTGTGTTTTCCTCTGGATTCTCAGCCAGCAAGACACTGGTGAAGGCTTTCTTTTTTGTGTCCCCATGGCAGAAAGTGCAAGGTCAGGAGAATTCCCAAAAGTGTGTGCAAGGTCCTGGTGCCCTGCATCTTGTATATACACTTTCCTAATTTAGGGAAGAGAAGGGAAATAACAAAATGCTGAAACAAGGATTCAGGTTGACCCATTGTAACAATGAGACATACCAGACACTAGGTTGAAAATGAACTTTACAACTTCCAGGGTGAGGCGGGGAGGAGCTTGGGAGGTAGGAGGGAAGGGATGTTAGGGGAAAAACAAAGGAGGAGTAACAATGCTCAATAGGAAATGCACTCATTACCTTACTCATGTAACTGGAACCCCTCTGTACAGTATCTTTACAATAAAAAAATATTTTAAAAGGGACACTTTCCTAACCACCCACTTTCAGATAACTAACCAAATTTTGCCATTTCTAGGATCTATTCATAAAGGCAAAGGAACACATCACTGTGCATTAACCTCATATCCCCAAATAGGGATTAGGGATTAAGTTGCATTGATAATTAAGCTTCCAACACATATACTTAATAGAACACTTAAAAATGATAATACTCATTCTTCAAAGTCAACCAAGTCATCTTTAAAATCTAAATTTATAAATGTCTGCAATGTGAGTTAAAGTGAGCCATTATAGGTGGCAAAATATGCCTACTCAAATGCCATTATGGCATAAAGATTATGTTGAATTAAGGACTCTAAAAAACAGCAGATTCAAAATAGTCAGTCTAACGTTCCTCTTTCTCCCTTTATTAGGAGAAAGAAAACTCTTTAACATCAGATATAGGAGATAAAACTCCTCTTGTGAAAGACACCCAATTATAAGGATCACTCCAATGGCAGAGTCCTGGTATTTGCACACATTTTCACACACACACACACACACACACAAAACACAGATTTAATCTAGTAGAAACTTTATTGTTAAGTATTATGAGAAAAAGTTTTGTATGGTTATAAAATATAACATCATATTTTACATATTATTTTCTGTATGAACTTACTGCAATCTGGTTTGGGGCTCATTTATTTTATTGATTGATTGGCTGATCGATTGAATGATTAATTGCTACAGGTAGCCTGTGCTTGACTTGAGACCCTTCAAGCCTCAGACTTCCATTAACTGAAGTAGAATTACAATGATCAGCTCTTAGAAGCTCATTTTAAAATTTGAAGTAATTATTTTTACTGCTTTCACCTAAACATGTAATTTAAGGAATTAATTAACCAAGACTTAAAACAAGACAAAGGATTCCTACTTCAATATGTTTGGAAATCTTGTTCTTAGGTTTTTTGATCCTTAGGTACTTTAATCCCCTCTCCCTCTCACCTGCCCTTCTTGTCCCTCCCTCCCTCCCTCCCTCCCTCTCTCTCTCTCCCTCTCTCTCTCTCCTCCTCTCCCTTCTCCCTTCTCCCTTCTCCATCTCCCTCCTCCCTCCTCCCTCTCCCTCTTTCCCTCCCTCTCTCTCTTCCTCTCTCTATCTCTCTCTCCCCCTCTCTCCCTCCCTCCCTTTCTCTCTCTCCCTCTCTCTCCTCCTTCTCTCCCTTCTCCCTTCTCCCTCTCCCTTCTCCCTCCTCCCTCTCTCTCCCTCCCTCTCTCTTCTCTCTGTCTCTTTGTCTCTGTCTCTCTCTATCTGTCTCTGTGTGTCTGTCTCTGTCTCTGTCTATCTGTCTCTCTCTTTCTCTCTCTCCCGCCCCATGTCTATCTGAGCCCCAAAGCCTCATTTTGGTATGAGAAGTGTTAAATGATACATTGGTCAGCAAGGAAATGGAATTACGTTGCCTTCCATAAACTACTTCTCCAGACTCTATTCAAGGTCAAGATTTTCTCTTTCGTCTATCTGAACAAGTTGGCTTCAAAATGAAAACATTTTGTTTAAATTACACTTGAAGCCTTGGTGTTTGGAAACTGAAAAGGATTTGTAAACTTTAATACTTGAAACATAAAATCAAAAAGCAACATAAAAGCAAAAAGCAGTATTATCTGAAGGAAAAAGTTTAAGGCTCTGGAGTAAATCTCAATGAAAATTTTAATTTATTGTCAAAAATAAAACTAAATCTTATTATTTGAGTCATGAATTTTAATATCATCTCCTTGACTATTTGGTCCTAATCTATAAAAAAGTAGCATAATTATATATGCAGGACCTGTTTAAGAATTGCAGATTTGGGCTGGAAAGGTGGCTCTGTGGTAGAGTGCCAGCCTTACATGCATGATGCCCTAGGCTCCATTCCAGCACTGCTAAGCAGAAAAAGCAGGAAGTGGCCCTGTTGCTCAAGTGGTAGAGCACTAGAGTTCAGGTACCACAACTGACAGAAAACAAAATGAAACAAAAAAGAACTGGAAAATACCACAAACATACATTTCTCTTATGGCTATTTTATTTAAGAACTTCATTTGTATGGGCAGGAGGGTAATGGGGCTTGACTCAAGGCCTCACACTTGGCTTTGTCTTACACAAGGCTAACACTCTACCATTTAAGAAACACTTTCAGTCAATGTTTTAGCTGCTCATTTGGAGATAAGAGTCACAAAGACATTTCTGCCTTGGCTAACTTTGAACCATAACCATTGGATCTTAGCCTCATAAGTAGCTAGGATTACAGGCATGAGCCTGTAATGTACCTGAAATAGTTGTTGTGGTTTTTTTTGTTGTTGTTGTTTTTGTCTTTTTGTTTCGTTTTAAAATTGGGAAAAGACAAAACATTAACATTCTAAGGAAATTCTTTAAAAAATCATTTTACATAGCTTTAAATTTTAATAAATTTTACTAGATATTATATTAATTGTAGAGGTTGTTATAATTGTGTAATTATGTTATGATGATAT
This sequence comes from Dipodomys spectabilis, assembly GCF_019054845.1. NCBI lineage: Eukaryota > Metazoa > Chordata > Mammalia > Rodentia > Heteromyidae > Dipodomys > Dipodomys spectabilis. The sequence continues at coordinate 17,584,469 of NW_024870709.1, forward strand.
ATGTTGGAGAAGAGTCGACACTATGTCAAGTCTTACACATTTAAGGGTTTTTTTTTTTTTGCATCTATTCAGTTTTTAGAGAATCTCACCTGCTGTTAGCAGATGATATTAGAGGAGTGTTATTGTAATTGTAATAATGATGGTTGTGAGTATAATGAGATAATGAATGCAAAGTGTTTAGAACAATGTCTATAATATTTGTAATAATCTCAAAAAACTTATCTAATTACAGTGAAAGGACTTATAGCTACAGAAACACCTAACTTTGCAACTTTCATAATTAGATATAAAGATCAAATGAATGGAAAGTATGTATCTTGAAATACTGAATCCCTGCTTAAAAATTGTTGTTGCTACAATAAAGTAGAGAAAAAAACTGTAGCGACTACTATGAGCATTCAGAATAAGTAAATTAGAGGAAACTGCATAGAGATGGAGAGGAATTCTTTTTGTCAAAAATTTTCAATGCACAATATATCATGATAGTATTTGCTGTGTAGTTTATGTATGGATCCAGTCTTGCCTAATTATCTACTTTTAAAGGGGATCTATAAAACTGGAATGAAAAATGTGTGTGTGTGTGTGTGCCAGTTCAGGTCTTGAACTCAGCCTGGGTGCTGTTCCTGAATTTTTGTGCTCAAAGTTAGTGCTGTACCACTTGAGTTACAGCTCTACTTCTAGCTTTTGAAGTAGTTAATTTGAGATAAGAGTCTCATGGACTTTTCTACCTGGTCTAGCTTCAAGCTATGATCCTGAGATCTCAGCCTCCTGACGACTTAGAACTATGGGCATGAGCCACAATTTCCCAGTATTTTTTAAATATGGAATTCATTTTCTTTTGTATTTTAAAATTGAGACCCTAAGACTGTAGGCTAAAAGAACATCATAGTTCCTTTGTTCTATTAAAAATGATAGGGACAGGGGATATGGCTCCCTGGTTCAGATATTGTATTGCATGCACAAGGCCTTGGGTTCAATTCCCAGCACTAAAACTTAAAACTGCTGCTGCAAAGCAGTGTGACTACAACGAAATTGGTTTGACAAGCCTTATCAAAATGCACATAATGCAAGTAATAGTAACAGAAACAAGGTTAGAACCAACCATAAATGAGGCTATATTTGTGCAAGAAAAGAAAGAAAGAAAGAATAAACAGACATTGTTAAGTGTCATTAAGTCACTACAGGGTTATTCCAAAATCCTCAGCTATGTTAATCATGAGATACACATTTAAATTGATCTTCCTAGAAATAAAAAAATAATCCTGTAATGTGTCAGGTGGAAGTAGACTTGCTAGGTTGTTGTAGAACATCAAGATGTGCAAGGCCAGGCCTGTCTAGGTGAGCTAATCCATACTAATCTTGTTCTAGCAGATAATATGTGAAAGAAATTAGGACTTTCTTGGATAAAAGAAGATAAGGTGAGTAATGATAGAGTTTGTGGCTAGTGATATGAACCTTTTACACCTTACACTCCCAAAGCACCTAATACTGTCAAGCAGAAAGAGAGAAAGAAAAAAGAATTACTACAAAGACTTTTGGATTCTTCAAGTACTTTACCTTAAAGAGAACACAAAATTGTAAAAAAGAAAATACACTTCATATGTGAAATTCTTCATGAATAATTTTAATCTTCTTTCTATCACCCATGTCGTACAAAATAATTTCTAATAGACTAAGATAGAGCAAAAAGGAAAATAAGTACTATTGCTCAAGAAACTAAAAACACAGTGCACTGACATTGTTAAGAGATTCATAATTTATGAGTTCTACGTTATTATATCACGAAATTTGACCTTTATTCACTGAAAAACTGTCAATATGACTACTTAAGTCAATACTTCCTGCTTATAAAATCTTATTATCTTTTCCCAGGAGCAGTCAAGAAACTATTATGGTTTTATTATCATATGAGTATTTAGTAAAAAGTTCTAATCACATGCATTTAATTTGCATAGTTTTGAGCTTTAAACTTTTTAGTTGTGTTTAGATAATGAATGCCTTAAATGATGCCTTTCTTACTTGTTGTTTAACATTGTGACACTTTCTCCTTCTCAGCCTATTTGGAATATCTTAGTAATTATCCATTTAATTTTTTACCCTTTAATTTAAATTAAATGGCAATATATGCAATAAAGATGACTACTTTGTGTTGATCAGATTGAAAGTTAAAATTAAATATTATTTAGAAATCCTGTATGTGATATCCTGTAATCTAAAACCATGGAATTACAATCCTTGATAAGGCTAATAATAATAATTTAAATAGGCTGAACAATTAAAACAAACTTGGTCTGACTGGTATACATCAAATTCTTCCCCACAAATGGAGAATACATATTTTATCAAGTTTGTGTAAACATATTTTTATAAAGGAATCAATCACATAGAACTACCCTAAAAATCTAGCCATATCACAATTAGGCATTTATTCAAAATATTACAAATCAGGGATAGGACAAGAAACAACAGTCAGTATGAAAGAATATAAAATATTGATTAATATAATTTTTTCTAGCTAAAATATAATATCCTAATATATTATGGACAATGGAAGATAAGTTATGGTGACAAATAATAGAAAAACATAAAGTCTTCACTTCATAATACTAGTGAAACAGCAAATCTAATGATATATAAACCATTTAAGTCTTATTCATAGAAAAATTCCAAAAAGTGAACATTTCTATTGCTGTAACTTGATAAAACATATTCTAAAAATAAGTATGGAAGAAAAATAATCATAAAATTTTAAGACAAGGAAACAGAAACCATATAGTAACAGATATAGTAATACTTTTCTGTAATGTAAGATATTAAGAAGGTCGAACAATCTTTGTCAGAGATCAGTCCTGGAAGACAAATCTTTTTCTCAGCTCTTCAGCTCAAGGCTAGCACTCTACCACTTGAGCTACAGTGCCATTTCTGGTTTTCTGGTGGTTTATTAAGAAGAGTGTCATGGACTTTCTTGCCTGGGCTGGCTTTGAACCATGATCCTCAGATCTCAGCCTTCTGAGTAGCTAAGATTACAGGGATGAGCCACTGGTGCCCAGCCAAGAAAAGATTTTAAAATTACTAGTAAGGAGAAATTAAGAGAGAAAGAAAAGGAATTCTATAAATAAAGATATAAATATGTCAAGGAAGAGAAGAGGTAACAATGATCAATAAGTAATGTACTCATGGCCTTACACATATAACTGTAACCCCTCTGTACAGCATCTTTACAATAATTTTTATAAAAAGATACAAATAAGTGAAAATCTATATGCAGTATATTCCCATGAAAACAAAGTTAAAAATGTCTTGTTCAGAAAAATGAACTACAATAGTGGCCAAAATGCCCTTTTTACCATATACTTGTCAATTATATCAAAATTTAAATGTATTATTTTTAAAAATTGACCCAGGCACAAAGAAACAAGTAAAATTTCACATATCTTTTCATGATGCCAGTAGAACATCACTAGAAAATCTTATAATGACAGTACAAAGAAAATTTTTATTTATTTATTTATTTTTGTCGGTTGTGGGCTTGAACTCTGGGCTTGGGCACTGTCCCTCAGCTCTTCAGCTCAAGGTGAGTGCTCTACCACTTGAGCCACAGTGCCATTTCCGGTTTTCTAATGGTTTGTTGGAGATAGGAATCTCATAGACTTTCTTGCCCGGGCTGGCTTTGAACCGTGATACTCATGTCTCAGCCTCCTGAGTAGCTAGGATTACAGGTGTGAGCCACCAGCACCCAGCAAGACAAAGAAAATTCTAACGCAATCACTGTAAATACTGATGAAAAAAATCTAAATAGAATAATAGCATATATAATCTAGTCAGATTAAAAGAACCATAGCTAAACAACCTAGTGATTCAAATTTAATATTAATAAATATATCCAAATAATTAGCCATTTTAATAAGTATGCTGAGTCATTAATATGTACATCTTAACAGACTTAATAAACACTTGAAAATTGGCAACTTCTTTAAAATTTATTAAGAAACAAAATATATGTGTGTGCCAAGTTTAGACTCCAAAAATTGATCTTGTAGTTAATGACAAAACGTTAAGAGACCAACGTAGAATTCATGAGACTGAGGAGAGAAGTCCAATAAGAAACGTGGAAAAGAAGAAAAAGAGAAAGACAACAGAAGATGAAGAGATATTGTATCAGATAAAGATCTTGAACTACAAAACTCCATGCACAATCTAAGCTGCCAATTATATTGCAAAAAAGTAAATCTCTCCTTCTTGATGATGGCATATGAGAATGTACAAAAATTATCTTAAAATGCCAGATAGATTCAATTCAATATCTAAAATCTTAGCGACATAATGGAAATATATGTAGTCTTATGATAAAATATAAAATAAAGAACACAAATCTGTAATTAAATGATAAAATACATTGTAATGTTGAAGTCAATATAAATTAGCAGATAAAATATTCATTTTTGTTTATATAAATGCATAGCAATCAGTATTCTGTTAAATGTGTGATTGTAACTTTTGTATTGTATATAACTTTTTATTTTCAAGCAATTGATCTACCTCAATATAAAATATATTTCTTAATGTAAATCTAAACAACACTAAAATTCCACTTTTCCCCAGTTAGAATGCTCATCATCAAAAATACAAACAGCAGAGGTTCTTACAGATACAGTAGAAAATGGACACTAATACAATATTGGTAGAATGTAAATTGTTAAAATGCTCTAGAAAGCATCTTAGAATTAAAATTTAAAAAAAAAACTACACACAGAACTACTCTATAACCTATCAATACCACAATTAGGCATTTATTCAAAATATTACAAGTCAAGACAGAGTAAGTCACTTGCACAATCATGTTTTATAGCAACACTATTCACCATAACCAAGGTATAGAAACAGCCCATTTGCTCCCCAAAGGACAAAAGGATTATATATATATATATATATATATATCACATATATGTATATATACCACATATATGTATATATATCACATATATGTATATATATATCTATATATGTGTATATATGTGTGTATATATACACACATACATATGTGTGCATATATATGTATATAGAGAGTGGAATTTTACTCATCTGCTGGGAAGACAGACACTATATCACTTGCAAAGAAATAGATGGACCTGGAAAATAATGTTAAGCAAATCCATCCAGAGAGAAAATGATTCATGTTTTCTCTCATATGCAAAAGCTAGAACTAAATTCTTAATGTATAAGGGTTTGCATACAAGTACACAGAAATATATTAACCGAAGTATGAGATTTGCAAGGGAAAATTCAAATGTTATAATTCCTTAGAAAAACAAACTCATGGCCTAACAAAATGAATACCAGGTAACTGACATGTGAAAGATGTGTTTGTGGGTGGGTGGGGTGGGAAGGTGCAAGGGAAGAAGATAAAGGATAGAGAGAAGGAAGTGAGAGGGAGAATTCAGTCATAATTTTCAACGCATATACTATGGCTTTCAGCAAAAGTAAGCATTTTATATTCTAGGCAAAAAAGAAATACGTAACTTACAAAGGCTTTCCATTTTCCTAGGATGTAACTAACTCACATCATTCTAGAGGCATGCATTACTTACTTTCTAATTAAAGTATGAAGGTGTGATAGTGAAGTAGGAGAAGCCATCTGTAAACCATGTTATTGTGCTTCTTCCTATGTATTTAAGTTATATACCTATACACTTATTAATATTGATTAATGACACTGTAATAAGATAAACTTAATTTTTTATGTAGTGATCTATCATTTAAAAAGTTTTAAGATAAAACATGAGGAAGAGAAAATTATGCTACATATTTTCTCATTAAGGTGATAACCTTATTTTGATTTGGAGGTTAAGAATAGATAAAGAAAAGATTCTGGTGTAAAAGGAAGAAAATATAATTAATCAGTAATAGTGTGTCAGCAGTTGTGACTCCCGCCTCTTTCTTTCTTAGAATAAAAGGTAGCATAAGTTTTGTTAATCACAGTCCAAAAATTATTCTTTGCATTAGAAGTTCCAAAGGTGAAGGAAGGTGTAAACCTTAAATTTGCCCTGTTGTTACCTCTAATAATAATTTTGAAAATCTTAACAACTCCAGAATTTGGCCTCTGGAATTTTATGATATGTTAAAACTTAGGGCAATCATTATATTTTATTCATATCTACTGATGATTAATGTCTTTGTTATATAATCAAGGTAAAATAATCCAGTTCCCAAAGGTGATTTAATAATAAAACAAATTACTAAAGATTGGATTAATGATTTGAAATAAGTTCAAATGCAAAAACACAATTTTTAAAAGTTTTTTTACATATCTTTTTTTTCAAGAGACAAACAGAACAAGAATATGTAGAGTGACAAGTAAGATTCTTTTTTTTAATCAAAAAGAAGAAACTCATTTCAATAGAAAAGTTGTAACAATTATATTCTGACCACCAAGTATTTGTGCTGATGGATTTCAGCTACCCAGTGGACCAGTGCCATTGTACCAAGTTGATGTAGGCTAGTACTTATCTGAGTAAGCTGAAGAAGCATAGTTTGATGAGTCTGGATCTGCACAGACATTAGTGTCCAGTTTATACTATTCCCTTATACCTAGTCTAGAAGCATTTTGCTAATTATTTGTAGTACAGGCCAACAATGATTTTGATTTCTAAAAAAAAAATATATGTAGCATCTTTAGTTGGTAGTATTTAGCAAGTACTGTTGCAAAGGGGAAAAATGTGTCTTCCATTTGATAACTCATAATTGTCCTTGAAAATTATGTGTGCCCAATTCTTTTAGGTAAACTACTATTTTATAGCCATCAATTGCAATAATATCTGTCAGTTATATTACACACTACAGTGGTATATTTGTTCCAATTAGGTTACAGTGTCGGATCTTTGCTTAAAATAAGGTAAAAAGTGTAGATTCCAGTACTTTCAAATTGTTGTAACATTTTACAAAAAAAAATAACTTTACAGAAAGGGAGAAAAAACAGCTCACATAAAATTTGAAACTTTATACAGCCAAATCAAAACTTTTTAACTTAATTTTCTAGGTGAATGAGCAAGATATTTCATTTTCTTAATTCTCAATATTCTCATCTGTAAAATGAAGTAATAATACTAAATTTGCCCTGGAATAAATTATGTATCATACTTTTGTCTCATACCACAATATTTAATGGAGGAAAATATGACTGGAGATCAGTTGTAGAAACATTCTTCAGACGTACTCTAAATGTCTCCTAAGAAGAGATGCTTCTCTTCTTTAGGCAATAGAGAAGTATCAAGCATTTGTGGATAAAGTTACAATGCGGTAATAATTGGGCTTTACAATACTAAAATTACTAGATGCTTTTAAATTTAAAAAAATAGGAAAAATTGGGGACTGACAGGTGTCTTATGAGATAATTGTTCAATTAAAGGATAATGAGGATCCAAAGGATAATGGCAAATGTTGCACACACCAGAGGCAGAAAGTTGGCAGATGAGAACCAGGGGAAAGAAAATTATTTAAGGAGAGCAAAGTAAAAAGGAATTTTGTTCAGAAACTAGTAATTTATATTTCAGAATTTTTGAAAATCCATTCAATGTCTGAGGACTCATAAAATTACTATTTTATTAAAATGATTAAACAAATATATGAATAATTAAAAAGTAGAAAAATAATGAATTATCCTACAAGAAGCAAGTTGGGGAGAATTTCTTTTTTTATTATTAATAAGTTTTTTTATTGTGTAAATACCATACAGAGGGGTTACAATTACATGAGCAAAGTAATGAGTACATTTCTTATCAAGCATTGTTGCCTCCTCCTTTGTTTCCCCTTCCCATCCCTGCCCTCCCAACTCTCCCCGGCCTCCAAGAATTTCTTGAGTGAGAGACAAAAGGATGAAAATATTCATCATAACTGATATTTTCTAAGTGGAGGATAGTATCAATATAAATGCCAATATAGCTGACAAATATTAGCCAATAAAAAGTGGAAGTTTAACCAGTAATAATCTGGTTTCTATTTTCTTCTCTATTTATTAATTTATATTTTGAAATATTCCCTGATCAAAATTCACTAATAATATGAGCATGAAATAGATTCATGCATTACACAAAGAAAGCTGAAATGTGGCTTTCATCTAGTTTGAGACATAAAGGGTCATTTTTTTCCCTGTAATTCATATCCTAGTTATCAAACAGGTACATAAAATTTAAAAAAACAGCTGGTGTTTCAAAAGACATCTGTGTTACAACTAGAATAGGCATTAAGTGTTTAGTAAACAATGCTATAAAATATAAACTAGCCTTTCAAAGGATACCTTTGTTTTGTCAATTGCTATAATAAAATGTATCAGAGAGCAATAGCTAAAACGAAACTTTTTAATGTGTTTCAGATGTGGCTTTTCTTATGTAGCTATAAAATTTGAAGAAATTAGAATCAATGACAAATATATATATATATATATATATATATTTGTCACATTCATACACATGCATATGTTAAGTTTGTAGTGAAAGTGTAAGACAAAATTGTTCTAATGCTATACTTCTAAATATAAATGACAAATTTTCATTATCAAGTAACTCATACATGACCAAAATAGTTATACTCACTCACTGTTTTTTGAGTTACACACTGAAATGAAGTCCCTATTTTACATTTAGAACATAAAATTTGACAGAATGCTAATGCAAAACTGAAATCATTCAAATGTTTTATGAGCTATTCGTGAAGTTATACATGTTTTGAAAAAAATTAGGACATGTTCTAAAAAAACAACCCTGTATTTCTCTTTTTCTGAAGTTCACTCATCTTATTTGTCTGAAAATGTCATGGTTCTTAGACATTTCTTGAATTTGCTTTTTATTTTATGATTGCTCTTTGATCAAATTCTTTCTTTTGATTTATCTTTGTCCTTTATATGAAAATAAAATCTTCCACTACAAATTCTCTATTTTTCACTCCTTCATTCCCACAGTCTTCTGTCGCTTATGAATCTGGAGATAATTTCTCTTCATGATCTCTGCTGTTGTACAACATTTTTGCCGCCTTCTCTCCTAAAATCAAAGGTGAAGGACAAGGTTTAAAACCACTCCAGAGAACCACTTTCATCCATAAAGATACCTGTAGTGTGAGCTGTATATTTTGTAGCAAAACAATTTTTATTTTTTCTATCTAAAAACACAAAGTATGAACATAAGGAAAAAGTTGCTGTTCAGACATAGACTAAAAAATAATAATAATTGTTATTTCTGAGTTAGGATGGCCCATGTCTATAATCCTAGCTACTAAAAAAACTGAGATCTAAGGATCAGCATTTGAAGCCAGCCAGGCAGGAATATCTTTGAGACCCACTAGGCACGGGCGGCTCATGCCTAATCAGGAGGCTGAGATCTGAGGATTGCCGTTCAAAGCCAGCCAGGGCAAGGAAGTCCATGAGACACTTATCTCCAATAAACCGCCAGGAAACCAGAAGTGGCGCTGTGGCTCAAGTGGTAGAGCGCTTGCCTTGAGCTAAAGAGCTGAAAGACAACTCCCAGGCCTAGAGTTCAAACCAAAGATCACCAAAATAAATAAATAAATAAAAATACGAGAGACTCTTATCTCCAATTATTTACTTCATTATGAAGCATTATCCTGGAAAAACAACAAAAAAATGTGTAAGCACAGCCCTAAGGCCTCGAGTTTCAACCCCAAGACCCACACACACATATACACACACACACACACACACATACACACACACACACACACACCACACACCACCACCACCACCACCACCACCACACATTATTTTACCTCTTAAGATCACAGTCTACTCATCTGAAAATGGAAAGACAAATCTCTTCTTAAGAGACTTAAAAGTCAGGATAAGGCTGGGTGCTGGTGACTCATACCTGTAGTCTTAGCCACTCAGGAGACTGAGATTCTTTATTCTTTTTTAAAAAAATTTTTTATTTAGAGAATACTTTATTAGTTTCTGTAATCAAACCCACGTAAATAAGGGAGATTCTTTATTCTATGATATTTTTTTCAGAATTATTATTCTACACTTGTCGTTTCCTACTTCATTAGGATTTCTATTGATTTTTTTCCTCTTATTTCTACAAGAGCTATCTAAAATGTTTATTTTATGAAATTTATGAGTTTTGTGCAATGAAGTGTTATTGGTTTGTTGTTTAAATTTTTTTAACTAAGCCTACCCTGCCAACTTTCACTTAACACACAGATGTTACCATAATGTCAACAGTTAAAGGAGGCTTTAAATTTGAAAATGGAAAAAAATGCTGAGAGAAGAACAGAGAGAGATAGAAGCACAGAAAAAAAATAATGAATTATAAATGCAATTGTGATTATTGGCACAAAGAAATGTTTCAAAAGTGTCTATTGAATAAAGCAGTGAGGAAGCTGAATTTCTGTAGCTGCTGTTGTACAAAGCCAGCCATACCAGCTAATCATACCAGTAGAGGCTAGATTTTAAATGAAAAACAAATAGTTATGGAAGTCTTAAGGATTTATTTTTAGAATTTAAGAACTTTAGTGATTTACCTTTATAAAGAAACTATAATAACTTATGCTGTATGCCTTGTTAAAACAATTAGAAACTATTATTATCAAGCTTAGAGTTTTAATAGATTGCAGATTTTATTTCCTTTTGTAGATACAAGTGGAGCTAATTTTAGAATTAAAAGTAAATTGTGTTCTAAATGTTTTTGTAAATTCTCTAAATCCTTGCAATGAGGTCTTTTACCCATCAGCGACCTGTAGAACATGGAGCCAATCACATGACCATGGAAAGAAGTTACTGGAAGAAAACATATCCATGTGTAAGGTGATAGGACAGCATATCTTTCTGATTTCTGAAGCTTTCGCTGCTTCGTTGAACTCACAATGTCCTTTATCCTGGCGTCTTTTTACCTAGCCCTCTCTACTGAATACTTATGCTACCTCTTCCTTTGAAAACCATCCTACATTATTAGCATTGCCTCACTGCAGTTGAGGTCATTGTCCTGCTTTCCTCACCTGCATCTTCATGGAGCTGTCTGGCTCAACAAACTTTTTCTTTAAGATATATATTTTTATTGTAAAGATACTGTACAGAGGGGTTACAGTTATATGAACAAGGTAATGAGTCCATTTCCTATTGAGCATTGTTACCTGCTCCTTTGTTTTCCCCCTACCATCCCTTTTCTCCCCACCTCCCCAACTCCTCCCCCCACCCCACAGTTGTAAAGTTCATTTTCAACATGTGTCTTGTACATCTCATTGTTAGAATGGGTCATTCTGTATCCTTATTTCAGCATTTTGTTATTTCTCTTCCCCTCCCCAAATAAGAAAAAAAAATAAATATATATATATATATATGATGCAGGACACCGAATACAATGGCAATAGGGTTATACCATGGGGGAAAAATACAAAGAAAGAACAGCAACAACAAAAATCACATAGTACATTTTAAGTACATTAACAAACATTTTTATAATTTATTTTATGAGTTTTTTCTGAGAGCAAGAAAGTAGATCGATATAGGAAATTAGTTTGCATAATAAAACTTACTAAAATTTTAATTACAAATGCCTCTTCATTCACCCCTTCAGAATCCCATGAAGTAGATATTAGTAGCTTCATTTTACAAAGTAAACTGAACCTAACCAGCATCTTTTTGTCTTTTCCTTAAAATGGAATGGTAGGAAATGACATGGCTGAGCTTTCTACCTATAAGAGACTTTCATCATACTTGTCTGTCTCAAATGACAGATATATTTGAGATCAGGATTGGAAAGAATAAACACATAGAAGAAGAATCTGGACAAGAATAGAGAATAGCAATGTTGAGATTGCTTTATTTTCCCCTTCCACAATTACTAATGTTTCTGTAAATACTACCACTGTAGTAAAAAAAAAAAAAATAGTAAGCACATGCTGCTATTGCAAATATCCTTCTAAGAACTGATCTTATGGGAGGAGGGCAGCTAATTAACCTCTATGATTTCATGATTTAAGTTAATTGCCTATTTGTTCCTCTAGTCTTCCTGGAACTTGAAGGTAATTACATTGGTCTGAAATTTCTAGCATCATTCTTTTTTATTCCCATTCATAAAGGCAGGCATTTCTTTGTCTATGCTCCAGTTCTTAGGGACATTGAATTATTGAAGCATTGATGAGTGTACTTATAATCCAATTCTCAATTGCTCTGGATTGTATCACACGGACTACTAAATTAGGCCATAACACAAATATCCCTCCCTTTGTTTCACTAGAAGGTTTTTAAAGATACATTTCTATCTACCAGAAATAAAACATTTACTTAGGTTTCCTTTTTTTTTTAATTTGTCCAATTAGATTACATTTCTGTACAAGTTTTTTTCTCAATAGACATTTTTTGTATTTATTTAACTTACAGTAATAATAAAAATAGCAACAAATATAAAGTTATTTTAAAGTGCTAGGCATTATGTAAGTCCTTATACTTGTGAGATTTTTAAAAATTTTAACCATAAATTATATAGCACATACTATTTTTATATTATATTTCAGGATCCCAAGAGAAAGTAAACTTTGCATTTTCCTGTGTCCAAGCTTGACAAAGATAAATTCAGATTCTAACACAAATCTAAGCCTACTGCTATGCAATTATGTCCATACTCAATTTCTCACTCAAAATCCAACTTGATGCGAAGAATGTAGTTCAGCTCAGCCATAAACAAAAATGTGTTAAAATGTAACTAACTGTACATTGCTTCTAAATGTATTTATTAAAAATCAAAATGTTAGAATTACTAGTAGTCCAGTTTACTACATAATATTCTGTTGTACCTAGTAAGCAAAGACAATATTTTATTTTTTCCTTTACTTCCTATACTAATCATTTTAATGCATCACTTTAAATATGTTGACTTTTTCTTAACATGATTTTGTAAAATTAATATTTTAATACAAATACTCATTCTTAAAATATGTAATATCTGTGTATTCCATCATACACACAAATTTACAAAGATTTAGTAGTTGATAATCTAGCATATTTTTATTCCTATCTTTCATATTACCCTTTGTGCTTATTAAGCAAGTTCATTTAAATCATTATGGATAGCCAAACTCTTGGCTTGCTAGGACACATTCAGTAATGTCTCGGCATGTTTTTCTTGTAAAGGTGATATACAGAAGGGTTATAGTCACATAAGTCAGGTAAATGAGCACATTTCTTTTTAAACATCCTTTCCCCTCCCCTTTTTTTTCCCCAGTTTTCCCCTCTCAACCCCATCCCCTATACAAACTGCATAGCTTATTTTCAACATAGTGTCTAGTGAGCATTAATGCTGATTTGGTCCCCCTTTGTCCCACCATTTCTGTGCTCCTCTTACACTGAAAACAGATCAACTTACATACAAGAAAAGAAGTAAACAAAAATAGCAATGAAGGAGAAAAACAACAACAACAAAAAAAACCCTTCTTGTTTTTGTTAGAATGTACCTATAAATTTACAATCTACAAGTAAATATACTGGATGGTAAGAGACAAACAAAACAAAACAAAACAAACAAAAAAACACTTGTAGGTGATAAATTAAACAGTCCTCTAAACATTCACACAGTGACACCAGAAGAGAATATTCTTAGGATCGGATCACAAAGGGCTCACAAGCTATGGGCATAGGATCATACAAAATGATATTTATTGAAATGGGCATTTTTAAAAATCAAAGTCCATATGAGGGTTGGTTTACAAGTATGTCACAAGTTAGCTAAACATGCTGCTAAACTTTTCCAATGCATGAGACACACCTCCAAAAGTAAAACAGTCAGTGTTGCCAAGAGTGAAATTCTGAGACCCAAACACTCCTTGGAAATTTTACATAACATGAAAACTTGCAACAGACTATACTATGTTCTTTTTTTTTGCAATGGATTGTTTAGTTTTATTTTTACCCTATTCTAAAAACATGCCTCATCCTTCCCAACATGCTTTGCATTTTAATTAAAAGTCAATAGATTAGAATTATTTCCTTGAAACTTAAATGTGTTGATATGAGAGTAATAACCACAACATGTAAGAATGTCTAATAATGTGGTTTTGTTTTTAATGCCTTGAACTGTTGATGTTCTTTGCTTAAATAAACAGCTAGGCTTCATTCGTTTATCAAAATTTGGTTATTTTAAAATATAACCAAACATTTATCTGGTGCCTTCATTTCCAATCCTTTTTGATATATTTTTCTGTCATTCAAAGCCAGTTCCTGGCAGATATGAAATTGACTTTGCCCTCTTCAAACAGTTTCAATACAATTGTCATTTAGTAAAATAAACATGGCTCTATTATTTCTTAATGTCTTCCTTAACAGTATAAGATTAGCTTGTATCTGACAAACTCCCATTGTGTAACACTTTAAAAGTGACTAACATTTCTGTCTGTCTAAGTCAAGTAATCCCCAATGTACATCATTTATAGAAAGACATCAGGGACTGTTACAATCGACAGATTTCAAAGTATCACTGGAAACCAACCTCTCTCCACATCTTTGATCAATAGCCAAATGGATGCATTCATCAAATTTATTTATTCTGAAATACCCTTGGTAATTACACTGGACCTTTGATTCAAGATCTTATTAGTGTCTTAGGAGAACTCAAGAAATGAGTTTGTCAGTTGCAAACTGACATAGATTTAACTCTTTGGGTAGACTTTACATCTATCACTGCTGAGACTATAGTATTGCTGAAAGTCATAGTGGACTTCAAGGACTAGAGATAGATAAAAAATCTTAGTGAACTTGAATGCAAAGAGAAAGAAGGTTTGTTCAGTCTAATACATTGCCTATTCTCTTATTCTTTCATGTTCCTCAGAAGCTCACTCCTATGAGCGATAACTGGGAGGAATGGGGTACAAATTGGTGAAATATCAATATCCACATATATGATCTCACAACTCACATGCATGGTATACATAAATTCAGGGGAAAATCATGTATTTAGACTGGTTCTCTACATTAGGAAGATATCAATGAGATATCAATACAGAATTTTCTAGTTAGGAAAATTATGTATCACCAGTTTGTTTTGCTTTTTTCCTGAATGGTTCAATGTTGACTATAATTGCAACTATGGCATAATAAATAATGCTGAACCATGCATGTATTTGCAAAATATATTGAAAGAATATCTAAGATGAAGATGATCTCTATAGATTAGTATATTTATTTATTTATCAACTTATTTATTTATTTTGCTGTCATGGGTCTTGAACTCATTGTCTGAGAACTATCTCTGAGCAATTTTGCTCAAGGCTAGCACCCTACCACTTTGAGTTACAGTACCACTTCCAGTTTTCTGGTGGTTAACTAAACAACCTGGTTTTGAACCATGATCCTCAGAGCTCAACCTCCTGAATAGCTAGGATTATAGACATGAGCCACTAGTGCCAGACTATAGATTAGTTTTAATGGAAGAATTAAACCTAGTGTTACATCTTTATAATCATTTAAAATATTTATCTTAAAATAATATTTTTTTGTTTTCAATTAAATAACATATATAATGTATATATAAAACTATACATGTATATATATTTTATTTCTCCTCCTGCATAAGTTTATTAAAAATATAGCATTTTCTGAAATAATTTTGAAAATTTTAAGTTTTAAAAGAAATGTGCCAGCCAATGGTGGTTCACTCCTGTAATCCTAGCTACTCAGGGGTCTGAGATCTAAGGGTCTCAGTTCAAAGCCAGCCCAGGTCCGTGAGACTCTTATCTCCAATAAAACACTCAAAAAAACCAGAATTAGTGCTGTGGCTCAAGTGGTAGAGTACTAGCCTAGAGCTGAAGAGCTGAGGGGCAGTGCGCAGGCCCAGAGTTCAAGCCCCATGACCAACAAAAAAAAAAAAAAGAGAAGAAAAGAAAATGTATGAGACTGTCAATAAAAGAAGACCAGTAAGTCTATTTAGATAAAATGATATAATGAAAAAGATAAATTATATGTATTCTGAAATGTCTTAAAATATTATTGTTCAGAGCAATATTTAATATACTATTTTTCTTTAAATCATGTTAAACTAAAATATTACTAAATTTTTACTGAATTAATGTGCTAATTCTAAGGCAAAATGGATCCTGCCTACATTTCATTTTTTACATTAAGGAAGGATAGCATATACTATAGTATATGTATATTCTATAGTAATCAGTAGTGATTATTGTTACTATTCTTAAGAATAATAGTTTCTTCAAATGGCACTTAAGTGTAGACATTGAAAAGGATATATTTCATGAATAATATAACACATAGTAAATATTACACTGGGGCTGGGAAGGTGGCTCAGTGGTAGAGTGCTTGCCTTGCATGCATGAGGCCCTGGGTTCGATTCTTCAGCACCTTATAAGCAGAAAAAGCCAGAAGTGACACTATGGCTTGAGTGGTAGAGCACTAGCTTGAGCTGAAGAGGTGAGGGACATTTCCCAGGCCCAGAGTTCAGGTCCCACAATGGCCAAAAAAATAAAATAAATAAATAAATAAAGATTACACTGTAATGTACACCATTTAAAGGACAGATAGACAACCAAATTGAAATTCACAACTCGGTAGTATAAATGATCTGGACAGAAAACAAATTGCTAAGGATAAACCAAGGCTCAATGCAATGGACAAATAGGGATGAAATTATGAAAGGCACACTGAGTTGGGTTTGTTCTGAGCCTTTTTGACACTAAAAATCTTACTTGAGACTATAAACGATTGATAATCAGTGTTACATTCTTTGTGACAAATATTTTCATCAGTGACACTAGACACTATGTTGGAAATGAACTATGCAACTGGGGGGAAGGATTGGGAGGGAAAAAATAACTATGAAAAATGAGGAGGGATGACACTGTTCAAAAATAAATGTACTCATCTGACTCATGTAACTGTAACCCCGCTGTACATAACCTTTACAATAACATTTTTAAGGGGGCACATTTAGTTTTGCTAAAAAATTGCTTTAAGCTAGGTATCATTGCTTTATGCTTGTAATCCTTGCTACTCAGGAGGTCAGTATCTGAGGTTTAAAGTTTGAAGCTATCTGAGGACAAGGAAGTCCTTAAGACACTTTGTTCCAATTAACCACAAAATGCTGAAAGTAGAGCTATGGCTCAAGTTACAGAGGTCCAGCCTTGAGCACAAAAGCTTAGGGACAATGCTCAGACCCTGAGTTCAAGTTCCATACTAGGCATCCCTCCCCCCCAAAAGAAGAAAAATTACGTTAAGCATCATTTGATTTCTATTTTAGGTTTATAGCAACAGACCCATTATGGCCACTAAAAGAATTACCGTATTTTGATGTGTTTAATTTTTACAGTATCTTGATGTGTCTAATTTAAAAATTATGCTTTAATCAACAAAAAAAATCATACAACCATTTATGGTACTGAGTTGTTACCTTCTAAGAGGACTTTCAAAAAATCTACAGATTATTTTTTTGTTATTGCATTTTCTCCATCGGTTATCTTGAAGACAATTTCAACTATTGGTTAGGGACATATTTCGGAAAATAATTCAGAAAGGTGATTTTATATGGGGATAAGTGGAGAGAAGGTAAATAATTACAACAGAAAAAGAAATAAATGTGTTAAATTTTAAGAACCATTAAGATGACATGAGGTTCTGAGTCACAGAATGTGCTCTATTTGCATATACTTTATATTGTTTAAAGAGAGGAAAGATAAAGCTGTTATCAAAGTTCTTTTGTTTCTTTTGGAAGTTCTTCCCCCATGTTATAACCCCTGTTTTCACTGTATTTGATTCCGGTTTTCTGCATCTTGAATATACATTTTTGTAATTTGGGGAGGGGAAGAGGTATAGCGGAATGCTCAAATGGGGATGCAGGTTGACCCATTGTGACGATGAGGTGTACAGGACACTATGTTGAAAATGAACTTTACAATGTTGGGAGGGGAGCGGAAAGAAGGAGGAGTTGGGGAGGTGGGGAGGGAAGTGATGGTGAGGGAAAATCAAAGGAGAAGGTAATAATGCTCGATAAGAGGAAATGTACACATTACCCTCCTCATGTAACTGCAACCCCTTTGTATAGTACCTTTATTTAAAAAATTCTAGAACACTTCTTAATATTATGTATCACTTTAAAAGATTTCAGAATGCTACGCTTATGACTTTAAGACATAGTTTAGAATATAAAGTACAAGTATTTTAATGTTGCCATTAAATTTTTTCCTTTATTTTAAATGGCTTCAGTGGATGAATCTTACGTCGGGTGTATCTTTTCATTTATAATGGTCTATAAATTGCTACGTAATAATTGTTAACATGAATAATTACATTTCCTACATATCCAGGATTTGGTCCTACTGCTTATTAGTATTCATGTAGGAAAAAAATATTACATCTAATCATAGTTCATTTTTACTAGTAAGGACAGAGCTATTTTAGACAGAGTTGCCATTCTTTACTATTAAAGGCAATTCCCTCTAAAGAATTTGCTACAGGCTTCATTAGCTGCATTTTGCATACTTATTTCTTTTTTAAGTTATGTTTTTATTATCTTTAAGTAGTTGTACAAAGAGGTTACAATTCACATGTGAGTTTATGAGTATAATGCATCTTGATAAAGTTCACCCCTTCCATCATTCTCCAGCATCATTAGAATATTCATTCATCCACTCATTTTTCTTTGTTTCATAGGATACACATTAAGTAGTATGACTGAATGCATATTTTAAATTTAAAAAACAATAAGATATTGTGAATTCTGGCAGTATGCAAGCTATCTATAGTTAAATAGAAAACAGTGTTATGATTTCGGCACAGTATGTTTCTTAAAAGCTTTCCATTTGCTTTGTGAATGATAAAGTTCATTCTGTAGTCACAGTGTATACATAATTCCTGTTGCTATGATCAGTATTATGGTTTCTGAAACAGCTGATTGTTTAATTCCTGATACTGAAGACACAGAAGCTTCAAACATATCAAATGATGTTTACCTGAGAATAGATCCGTGTTGCCCCTTCCACCAATATCTCCCTCATCTGTACCAAACCACTCATCCTCTCAAATTGCCTGATTATATTTTCATGTAAATACATTGAGTATTATCTTCAACCATTCCTCTCTTCATTTGTCTCCCCTTACCTGCCTCCTCCACTCTTTCCTTGAGAGTCTTAACCTCCTCATATAAAGCATCTTTCAGATCCCTGATATTCATTTTGTTAAACTGTCAGAAAAATATTCAAAAGAATTACCTTGTTGTAAACCACCATAACATCTATCATACTTTGATCAATTTTATTTTGTTATATATGCACATGGCTTATATAAGTTTTCATTACTGTTTTGTATTTTATATCTAACTTCTACATATGAGAGGAAAAATTTGTTCTTTGTCTCTTCAAGGCTGATTACTTCATTCCACATAATAGGAAAAATTATTTCTAGACTATTGTTCCATTTGAAAGTAAACATGTTTCTATCCAAGTGATAGTTCCCTAGCCTTGCAAAGTTTTATTTCTGTCACTATCATTTCCATATTTGGACAGACATTTGAAAGAGTTGGTATTGACTAGAGAGCTTTAGCATGTCAGGTCTCTCTCTCTCTCTCTCTCTCTCTCTATATATATATATATATTATATGTATATATTCTTGTTTTCAAGTATGTGTTTCTTTTTTTTATTTTCTGAGCATTTAAAAATAACTTTTTACTACTGCTGCTTACGCATAATTTAAATATAATATTTAATGTAAAATATATTTGCTTACTTTAAGAAATAATTTTTTCTCTAGATTTTACATTATGCAAAAGTCATAGCCTTCAATTCATTGAAATTCCATTCTGCTTTAAACACATTCTAATACATCTTTTTTTTTCCATAGAATTCATTGCCAAAATAGAGAAATGGCAGTGTTGTAGGTTTGTCTTTTATCTTTTTTCTTAGTTGTTTCCATGTATTCACTCTGTATGCAGAAACTGAGACCAGTGATGTGCAAAGAAGTAGGTATTATTGACCATGAATGCAGAGAAATTTCTAGTTAAAAACACAAGGATCAACAGTGTGAAATTCAGCCATCTTCACAGATCAACAAAGAAGAAAAAGAACTTGGGTGCTATGGAACACATTTAAAAGTCTTTTTTTGTTCTGATGAAAGCAAAACAAAGTTACAAATTGTAGATATGTTAATATACTTCAGACGCTTTATTTTACTCGGCAGTTATTTCTGAAGATTCTGATCTACAGTTCTTACATGCATAGATTCTGAGTACTTTTCAGGCTTCTCTAACAAAAGACTTTTTCACCCATATGTTGGGTGATATCAGAGCAATAGGAATTTATTTCCTGCAGACCTAGAGCTAGTGAGAAGGTACATGTGAAGGCAAAGGCAGACCCTTTGGTTGTGGCAATGGCTGTTTTGGGGTCACTGATAGGACATTCTCACTGTGTCCTACCATGATAAAAGGACAAGATAGTTTTATAAAAAGTTTTATCCTATTAATGAAAGAACAGCCACCGTGATTTCTTCACTTCCCAAATTCTCTTCATTCTCTACCTAATTTCACCACCACTATAAATAATATTCTGGTGAGAATTCTAGAAGTACACAAATATTCAGACCATAGAAAATCCAAAGGAAACTATTTTTAACAATACAGTTTTGAGAAAGACACAGCAGAAATATATCCACTCTCATTAATGAGGAAGGAACTGCAAGGGAAAATGTCAACTTAAGACATGAGTTAGGATCTTACATTTTTGAATGAGATGTTCTTTCAGATCTCTATCAGAAGGAGTGCTATTATTTAACATAGGTGTCATGTGCTTGAATGATCATTTATGTGACTGATTCCAATAGATTTTTTAAAATTATCATCTAGAGATAATGTTTTATAAAACATTCCTTTCCTTCAATTTCCTCCCACTCTCTCCTCAGTAATCCTCTGGGAATTTCTCTCGCATGTTGGATAAGAGTGATATACTTTATGAAGGTGCTCTTGGTCCTAATGCTGCCACTGCTATACTGGGTGTGAGAATCTTCTCTGGAGTTGTACAAATTCTTCATAGCTGAAAAATTTTCTTTCCAGAGAGAAAGATCAATGAAATCAATGGAAATTTGCTAACATCTCTCTCTTTTTTTCCCCAAGACATCAATTGAGAAGCAACTTCTCATTTTAATTTTAATTCTCAAATTAAGTAAACTACTCAAGTACATATTTTATTCAAAATCAGTACATTTTGACTCTATAAATGCAAGCTGATTAAAATTATATCTATACTATATATAGCAAAATACATAACTATTTTATCACTTGATTGTATTTCTAAGCTAAACAGTTTCATGAAAATAATCCAAACAAATAAACAAAACAATGATTTTATAATTATTGTCAAAAGTGCACGAACTAATGCAAGCAGGAAGATGTGAGGGTATAATATACTTTAGATTCATTTTGTCCTACAAAATCAGTGAATTAAAGGATTGTGTCAGGCTGGCACTCCTAGGAGATACTCTATAGGAGGTAGAGGATAGCGAGAAGTCCTTAAGATACTGGAAGCATTACAATATCTCCCTCTTTCTCTTGCTCCCTGGCGCATCAAATGTGTAGTTTGCCCCACCAAACTACTGCTACTACACCAATGTCTGCCATTGTCATCTGTTGTACATTAGAGCCCAAAGCAATTACTATACTGTAACCACTTTTGGAATGGAACCTTCAAAACCAGGAGCCTAAATAAAACTTTTCTCTTGATAAACTAACCATTTCAAGTATATTGTTATAGTGATTAAATGCTAATACAGAGTATCTGTCCCTCATCAGCTTGAAGTGCAAACAAATGTATTATAATAAATATATTTTAAGAGGAAAGCTTAAGAATTCTAGTAGAGTTTATTTTAATTTATTATTGAAAATCTCTTGTATGATATCACCATATTATAGAACTCATATAAACTTATAGTCCCTCTACATATTGCTTTTGTTTTTCTTATTATTTTTTGAAAGGAAATGAGGTTGTTGTTTAGCCTAGCCTATCCTGGAATTTGCAATTCTGATTCAGCCTTTATAGGCTGAAGACATGTGGCCACCATGCCCAGTTCTTATAATGAAATTATAGAGGAAATTAAGTGAAAATAACTGCACATAGACAAATATTTACATATTTTAATGTTTTTTCTTCTTTGAAGTTTTTCTTAAATAGTTTCATCAGAATCAGTAACTGAACAGAAATATAATAACAGATGGCTCTTTCGAAGCCCTCTCTCCAGGAGCTTTGCTGATTTCATATTCTGCCAAAGTTTTTTTTTCCCATAAATGATTCGTCAATATTACCACTGTTTTTGTTACAGCAATCCTCTGTGAAACACTTTATCTTTAAAAAGGGATAAACAGTTCCATAGCTACATTGAAAAATTCCAGATCTAATATCAAATCAGATTATTCTAAACAGGAATTAAATGAAAATCTGGCTGTCATTTTTCTACTGAGCTCTAATTTTTATGTTATTTAAATGGAAACTTAGTATTTAGTGTTTAGATAATATTTAGTTTGTGAAAGAACAATGATTCATTGCTCAGTGCTCAACACAATAAATTGAGATATAAAAATCCAATTTTTCTAGAATTCCATGTAAGAATTTAATATTATCAATTTACCCGCTCAAGTAGTTTGATTCTAAGAATTTTATAAAATTGCTGTTGCAGCTGTATTACAAGTGTATGGTCCAACTTTTATCTTCAAGAAAACATATATCTAGGGAAGATGAAACATGAGTGAATTAATCCAATGTGTGAGCTCTTGATCTAAATAATTCATGAAAAACTGATCACTATTGTCTGAAATTTTGCAAACAGAAAAAGAAAAAAACATCTTACAGTAAGAAAAAGGAATATTGGCAAGTGATTATTTAATAGGACAGACATTAGAATCTTTATCATGATAAAAGAAAGGAGACTATAATTGTGCAAAAATTAAATGTTACTAATTACCTCCATCAGTTCTTATTCTCAAATTGAGTCATCTTCACGATATTAAAACATGATTTTCATTATTATTTCTGAATATTTCAAACATCAAAGCTACTGAGTCAGCAGTTTCTGTGTATTGAATGAAGTAATGATTTATAATAAAAGACCTGACACAGATGGAAGAGTTAACAATGTATTCTCTCATGTAATCCTTAACCCTCAGGCTTCCACTAGAGGTTTTCCACCACTCTTAGTTTATACAAATCGTCCTCTAGTCAACTCTTCAGCTAGTTTTGACCTTAGAATGTTCACAGTTGCCCTCTAGAGTGAATGAGAGATCCTCAGTCAGTCTTTTGAGGAGCTCCAAACTGGAAACTTACTGTTCTTCATGGCATCCCATTTACCCTCCTTTTTTCTTATGTAACTAACAGATAATTTTGACTGTATGAAACATATGTGTGCACACATGTGGAGAGGCTAAAGTGGTGGAGCACTTAAGAATCCTTGATTCAAACTTTCAACTAAACATTAGAAAAACTTCCCTGAGATAAACATAACTGATTTATGGTCTCTTATTTCACATTTAGCTTAATATTTCAGAAGTGTTTCAATCAATCAAAAAAATTCCACAGCTTACACCTGTGATTTTTACAATCTTTGACATATTTTTATATTACAATTTATACTTGCATAAAAGAATAACGTGTTAGGCCGGGAGCAGGTGGCTCACACCTGTAATCCTAGCTACTCAGGAAGCTAAGATATGAGGATCAGGGTTCAAAGCCAGCCAGGGCAGGAAAGTTTGGGAGACTCTTATCGCCAATAAACCACTAGAAAACCGGAAGTGGTGCTGTGGCTTGAGCCGTAGAGCACTCGTCTTGAGCTGAAGAGCGCAAGGACAGCGCCCAAGCCCAGAGTGCAAGCCCTATGGCCGACCAAAAAAAAAAAAAGAATATGGTAAATTGAAATCTGCAAAATAAATTTGCAGATAGATTATGCACTATATGTTTCTTCATATTTTAATATTCTAAATAAGACTATAACTTAATCATTTTTTCTTTTCTTTTCTTTTTCTTTCTTTTTTTTTTTTTTTTGCTTCTCAAACTCGGTATCTGATGCTTTTGCTCATTGGTAGCACTCTACAACCCAAAGGGTTGGTTACTTCTTTTCTTTTTTATTTCTTAATGTTATTTTCTACTCTTTCAAATAGAGCAATTTCTAACTCTAAATATCATATATTGACATTACTTTGTCTTTGTAGTAAATAAAATAAAATAAAATAAATAAAATAAAATAAAAGATATTAAAAAGCTCTAATTTTACTATACTTATGTATATATCTATATATTGCTCTATATGTATTATATATATATATATATTGCATTGTAATTATTTTTTAAAAGAACACTAATACCTTGAAAAACCCTTGAAACTGACTCATTCTGGTGATCACAGGGTCACTCCAGAAAAATCATTAACACTGGAGAGCAAATAAGGTACTTTAAAGATGTGTGGTGAATTTATATGAATAATAATGCAGTCTTATCTTCCTGTTATGAAACTTCAGAAGAGAAGGCTGTACTTTATATTCTATCTTTATGACAGTCAGAGATGGATGAGACAAAAAGGATATGGAAGAAATTCTCATTAGGATGTGGTCATTTCAACTATCTATTATTTGTGCATTGTTCATATAGTATTTATTTGATTTGGTGTCTTGTTTTTAACTGTTAAAAAGAAAAATTAAACAGAAATCTTTAAGATGAGTGCATGTGGCTCATACCTGTAATCATAGCTACTCAGGAAGCTGAGCTCTGAGGATTGCAACTCTAAGCCAGACAGGGGGAGGAAAGTCTGTGAGACTCTTATCTCTAAGTCTATCATAGAAAACTGGAAGTGGCATTGTGGCTAAAGCCGTAGAGTGCTAGCATTCAGCATAGGAAGTTTGAGACAGCTCCCAGGCCAAGAGTTCAAGCCTCAGGAATGGCAAAGGAAAATTTAAAAACAAAATCTTAACATCTTAGAGCCACAATAACATTCTTTTTAAAAGATCAGATCCAGAAATAAGTAATGCGTCATTAAAAAAGACATATTTACCAGTAGACATGTAAATAGCATTCTCTATACCTCAAGTGCATGTGCAATCTTAAAAGTTACTGGGCTACATTTTTATCGATTTTATGGATGGTCTCTTTCCCAGGTTCTAAGAATGGATACAGCCAAATTAATATTGGTGTGATTAATTACCCAAAAGTCATAAAATATCTATTAGTGCATATGAAATGAAGGAAACTATAAATGTAATAAGGGGCATGAAAAGATTACTTTGATCTGAAATAAATTGTAATAGATCATATTGTCCTTTCATCCTAAACTCAACTGTATATGAGGAAAGGCTAAAATATTATGTGATGGGTTAAGAATAAGTCTCAATATCAGGTTGCTTGCCCTAGATGGACAAGACCCTGACGTTGATTCCTAGCATTGGAAAAAAATCATCAAAAATTATCTTAATTAAACTATATTATCTGACATTAAGCCATGAGATTGAAAATATAGAAAATGAAAGGGAAAAAATGAAATAAATCAGGGAAAGCTGTCAATCAAAATGATAGTCTGTGTCACCAAGCTCATTCTCCACTCTACCCAGGAAGTATAATATCATAATCCATATTTCACCTACAAACAAATCCAAATACCCAAAAACATAGTACATAGATGACCAAGTTATGAAAAACCATGTAAAATTTCTGATAAAATAAATTATGTACAGTACAAGTAATTGTCCAAAAAGACTGAACCAAATGAAAAGGAGATGGGTTATACACCTGTAATTCCAGCTCCTTGATAGTAGAAGTAGGAGAATCACCAATGACAACTGGCCAACTATTGGGTAAAAGCAGGAGACCTTACCTGAAAATACATTACAGAAGAAAAAAAAGGTACCAGAAATCTTAGCTACTCAGGAGTCTGAGATCTGAGGATCATGGTTCAAAGCTATCCCTGGCAAGAAAAATCCCTGAGATTCTTCCTTCTAAAAAATTACCACAAATGCCAGAAGACAGAAGAGGAGCTGTGGCTTAAGTGGTAGAAGACTAGCCTTGAGCAAAAGCAGCTCATGGACAGTGTCCAGGCACTGAGTTCAAGCCACAAGAACAGCACAAAAAAAAAAAAAGAAAGAAAAGAAAAGAAAGAGAAGAGAAAGAGACAAAGACAGAGAGAGGAGGAAAAGAAGAAAAGAACGTAGATACATATTTCAAGTGATTACATACTTTCCTACTAAATTTAGGCTCTGAGTTTAAACTCCAGCAATATAATTGTATGCATTAACACCAAATCATAGACAGAAAGGCATTTCAGAAGGACTAAATATAATAGTGAAAGTGTAAGGTGACAATATAGATTTAGATGCATGTAATTTTATCATGGGTGAAATGTTTCCATTGCTGTTATACAAAATCTGGTAAGAAGTATGTATCACTGAGAATACCACAAATGGATAATAAATAGAAAATGCTAAAAATGGTTAATCCTTTTGTGAAACAAGTTGCTAAAATAGAAACCTTGAGTACAAAAATGAATGAACTGCTTAGGTAGGTATTTCAAAATTAATTACCTCAAGTGGCAAAAAATATGCAGACATTATGCAAACCTTCAATGAACTAAATCCAAAATATTTAAACTAGAGCCAGTGGGACATCTCAAATAGTAGAGTTTAAACTCCAGTATTGCCAAAATATTTAAATTAATATGTCATTTTACTGCACCAGATTGGCATAAAAATTTTAATTATAGTATCTAAAGTGAGCAATACATGGAAAAAGGGAAATTTCCCAGGAAGGTTGATTCTACAATAGATTTTGGTTATATTTCAAAAGTCTCTACAAAACATCTAGGCCCTTTGATGCAGCATTACCCCTTCTTAGGGTTTAGTTTCAAGAAATGAGTTGTTTGAAAAGTATTCCCTAAATCTCCTTTCCCACTGAATGTTCAGTTTTGAGAGATACTCAGTATATAAAGTGTTCATGATTGGGGCTGGGAAGGTGGCTCAGTGGTAGAGTACTTGCCTTGCATACATGAGGCCTTGGGTTGGACTACTCATAAGCAAAAGAAGCAGGAAGTGGCTCTCTGGCTCAGTGGTAGAGTGCTAGCCTTGAGCTGAAGAGCTGAGGAATAGCACTCAGGCCCAGAATTCAGGCCCCATTACATACACACATGCATGCACACACACACACACACACACACACACACACACACACACACACACAAAGAAGATCTATAGTCAAAACTTTCAAGTCAGTATTTTTCTGTCTAGATATATGATTCTTTGACACAATAGTTCCATTAAAAGCACACAATACTTCTAAATATATTTGTCAGATACATGTTTCTATCATCACACTCTAAGTTTTTTGAAAGAATTATTGACAAACCAATTTTCTTTGTTGCTTTCTCCTTCCCCTAGATACTATTTCACAGTAAAAGTAGTCCATGAGACTGGTTTGCAACATGTGACTTGGGAAGCATAGGAAAATACATTTAATATAATCCTTGCCATTAAACAGACTTAATGGATTCTCTTGCTCAAAATTTCAATTATTGTTTTTATTTATTATGTGACATATACCACTTATTTTCCAAACTTTGCAAAAACATAAACATTTAGAATTTCTTTTGATCATTATATTTATGCTTGAAAGCTCTCCATCTATTACTGAGTTTATCTCCTTCCAGTGATACTAAAGAAAATGTAAAAGGATATTAATAACTTGTTTTATTCTAATCACTTTATTTTGGACTATACATTTAAGATGTGATCTTCCATATTGTACATTGTCTTCCCCATCTTATCAACAATATACTTTTTCACTTTGATTAATTACAGCAGCTTTTCAGTCTTCTTCAATGATAGTGGAACTCTTATCTGAACTTAAAGGAAGAAATCACTTGAGACTTAAATGTGGATTAAGTGTTGGGAGTCTTCTCTATTTCCAAATCATTCATATATATATATATATATATATATATATATATATATACATATAGTGAAAATACCATACAGAGTGGTTACAATTACATGGGCAAGGTAATGAGTACATTTCTTATCAAGCATTGTTGCCTCCTCCTTTGTTTCCCCTTCCCATCCCTTCCCATCTTCCCCCTACCCACTCCCACCCACCTCCTACCTCAGCCAAAGTTGTAAAGTTCGTTTTTCAACATAACGACTTGTACTTCTCATTATTGCAATTGGTCCACCTGTATCCCTATTAAAATGATTTGTTTTTTCCCTTCCCCTCCACAAATTATACCAACATCAAATATTGTTTCTAACATATTTATAAGATGATTTCTATTTCCAAATCTTGAAATAATATTAACATGATAATAAATCTCAATATACATATTTAGGTCTAGATTTTCCAATGACATAATTTTATTTTTCAAATAGCATAGTTGGAGATGGACACAGGTGGCTCATGCCTGTAACCATGACTACTCAGAAGACTAAGGTCTTGAGATTCAAGTATCAAAGCCAGTATGACGAGGAAAGTCCAGGAATATCCCTAATTAACCAACAGAAAGCCAGAAGTGGGGCTGTGGCTCAAATGATAGAATGTTACTTGAGCAATGGTTGAGCAAAAATAAGCTCTGGGTAGTGTCAAAGTTCTGAGTTCAAACCCCAGGAACCCCAGGACCAGCACACACACACATACACACACACACACACACACACACACACACACACACACACACACAGAGGCAAATGGCATAATTGGATTTATCACACCAAATAGACATACACACAATACAGACATGTATTTTCAAATAGAAGTAAGGATCATGAAAGAACATATGAATATAAAAGATCATGTCATGTACTATGCACTTGTTTATGAAGTCTTTTGTTTAACATGTAAGCCTTATGGCAATAGTAAGTAGCTAATATGTCAGATGTTATATTCTCAGGTATGCTGTACTTTATTGGCACACAATATATATTTGCTAACTGGATAAGTGTTGCAACAAACAACACAATTTTATTTTACAAAAATGTGCTATTTTTCACATAATTCATTCTTGCACAGATATGTGTCTTTTGACTTAATTGAGACAGACTAACTATAACAATATTTCTTCTTTCTTCCAGATCCCAATTCCCTGGCTGGCCAGAATGGTCCTGACCATGCCCTCATAGGAGGAATAGTGGCAGTAGTTGTGTTTGTCACACTCTGTTCTATATTTTTGCTTGGTCGATATCTGGCAAGACATAAAGGTATGTTATAATGAAAGAGATTGCCCTTCATTAGGACAACAAAATTCTAAAATTGGCTTAAAATTTGATGGATAGATATACATGTATGTGTGTATATGTATATACATCTACGTGTATATATGTGTATAAAAGAAAGGAGGAGGGATGAGGCTGGGAAGGTGGATCAGTGGTAGAGCGCTTGCCTTGCATGCCTGAGACCCTGGGTTCGATTCCTCAGCACCACATAAGCAAAAAGAAAAAAGCCGGAAGTGGCGCTGTGGCTCAAGTGGTAGAGCGCTAGCCTTGAGCTGAAGAGCTGAGGGACAGCGCCCAGGCCCAGAGTTCAGGCCCCACGACCGGACCCCCCCCCCCAAAAAAAAAAAAAAAAGAAAGGAGGAGGGAATGGTTTTTATACTAAATTATTTCAGGATATTCTTGGTCATATCATTCATATTCTATTATTTCCTTTTTAAAGTAAAACATACCACTAATAGGTTATCTATAATATTACACAAGATTTTTAAAATGTCCTCATTGTTATAGAAACACAAAAAGAACCAAACAAACAGATGCTTCTAGATGTATTTTAGTCCTTAAGATAAATTATGATATTTTATTCTTTCCCCCCCTACACCAGAAGCCCATTTGTGAGCTTTCACAATTTTCTAAACAGTATTTTACTAAGCCAGTCCAAGGTTGAATAAAAAATGACTTAAAGAATGAAATGACTTTCTAAATTTTCTTTAGGACTAAACTTTCAATTCTAACTAGGTGGTCAGTGTATTGTTTACAGGTTTATGGAAACACAAGTGGCCAGTCATATTACTTTTTTTTTTTTTTTTACTGAAAGAACTATGTAACATTCTTTGTTATGGAAAAGAGTCCATATTGACATTGCTTTCAAGCAGAATTACGAAAGTGAATGGGACACATTTGGCATGATCATTAGCTTCATCTTTGTTTACAAAGGATTCTGATTCCTACAGCCACATTATTATGTACTCTTTAGCAATCATTAAAGAAATAAAAATGCCATGTCCATTGCAGTTTGGCTGTTCCCTATCATTAACTCTCCCATAGCTACACCTGCCGAAAACTAAAAGAAGAGACCCAAATATAGAAGGGCGACTTCTGTAGTTTATTACATCTCAGAATATGTTCCAACATGTGAGGAATTCAACCAAAATTCCTTACGAAACAAATCTAGTTTTGTTGCTGGTTATTTTATTAGACTTCTAGAAGTAACATGGTTTCTTTCCATATCCACAGGAACCTATCTAACGAATGAAGCTAAAGGAGCTGAAGATGCGCCCGATGCTGACACAGCCATTATCAATGCTGAAGGCAGCCAAGTCAATGCGGAAGAGAAAAAAGAGTATTTCATTTAAAATTCAGGCCACAGTTCTGAGTTTTCCTTACCCGGCTGGCTGCTGGAGAAAACTGGCTATCATCTTTCAGAAAATCATTCCTACCATCTTCTGCTACTTTTATTAACATCCATACTGTACTGCTATCAGTAGCCAGTGTATGCCAACAATCAGTTGTTGAAAGCATCATTTTTTAATTACAGTACCATCCATAATGCAGGACATTCCTACTGCCTAAATTTCACACCATTGCTGTTTTAACACACAGTGCTTGAATATACAGCCTTAACAATGTTAATCATCTCCTCTGATCATGATATTGAGTTGTTTTTATACATTGAAAAAAAATGTATGCAGCAGTTCCCCACCCTCCATGCTTTTCTTTAAATCATAGAATTTATTGGTTTACCATTGGACAGCTTTCACAGTAACAAGATTAGGTAAAGACCTAATATACTTAAGTTTAATCGAAGATTAGAGGTTTACAATGTTTTCTACTTGTCTATCTTCAAAGACATGTTTTGGAAACATATGCCCTAGAAAACACAATCTGAAAACACTGTAGTGTAGTTTACTGAGTGTTTGAGATTATACTGGTAATGCTGTATCAATTTACTATTTAACAAATTGAGAGTTTGATACAGGAGCCATGTGTATGGATATAATCATGACATGATATCTTATAGAACTATATAGACCCTATCATTAGGTTACTGTAGCTTCATTTACCAATAAATTATTCCAAACGTGTAACTACTTTGGGAATCACAACAATTTCATTCATTTCTCTCTTTGAAACTATAATTTATTTGCTCCATCCAGACTCACCTGCCTAAACAAAACCGAAGTATCCATAGGGCACAATTTTGAGACATTTTAGTATCTGTATATAGTGCATATAATAAATCCAATTAAACATTATTTGATACATATTTAACTTTTTTGGCTGTAGGTTATTCAGTCATAAGTAAGCATTTTCTAATGTCCATTCGATCTCTTTAGATATTACTTAAGTCAATATTATGAGTAGATAACATGTATTAGTATTTTTGTCTGTATGTCCTCGCACTGTTCAACAACAAATTTTTCTAGTTCTTGTTAATTTTTATTTGTTATACAACGGAAGCACAATGTTCTAAGGAAAGGTAATTTTAAGCTAACAACCAGTGCACAGCCTCAGGTTTTCAATTACAACCACAGTTGAATAATAACCTAAAAATAAACTTTTAGTTTGCTAAAAACTTACAAAATTTGATTTGGCAGTTCTAGATCTGCTGACCTATGTTGATTTGCCAAAAAAGTGTTCAAGATATGTTTTCTGTATAAATGAACTAATTCTTTATATTAAATTCCTGTCTATGCATTTTGTGAGGTACAAACTTATGACACAGTGAGTGATAGAGAAATTCTGCCATGCTTTTAACTCCAAGGTGAAAGTCTCTTTCTCTGGATTATTTAAAAACAATTGTGTATTTAACCACTATGAAATGCTGTATTCTTAAATATGACACAGAGTCAGTCTAAAGTCTTATTTCTTCTAGTAAAATGCAATATCGCTAGATTAGTTTTCAGTAAATTTCTATTATGCTAAATTAAAAATCCAGTTAGATTAAAAATATTTTCCCATTTATAAGCACTGCACCTTTAAGAAAAAAACAAATATGACAAAATGGTTGCTATTCTTATGACATCTGACAGTATGATGGCTTAGGGTTTTAAAAACAATACCTTGGAATATATTTTTGCGGGGAATGATAATGGTTGAGTACAACATCATGTATTAATACAAAATGAAAGACGAAGGTGCTGTATCTTAGGTTATTTATCAGAAAAGTATAAACCTTTAAGGATAATGTTAGAATTTTTCAGGGTTTTTTGTTGTTTTTTGATTGTTGAAGCATTTATCTTGTTGATTTCGTACAAGAGATAAAGGACGATGTCAGTCAAGCAGCACTTTTTTCAAAATATACAGAACATAAATAATATGATGTGGTTGAGTGTTAACATAATAAATCATATACAGTATGACATTTTAAGGAAATAAGTCTGCATTGATGTGATTGCATGCTTGTTTTTTACAGTTCACTACATACCATCTGTGGAAAAATGCAATAATATGTTAATATAGTATGGTAGTTTGAGAGAATCAGGTAGGTGCTACTAGACACATTGAAACTAGAATAGGTTTATACTGTTCATATCTTTCAATGCATAATATTTAGAAAGACTCCACAAAGCAAAATTCATCCTGTTAGTACAAAATAAAAGGGTTCTTACTGCAGAAGTATTCTGTATAAACTGCATCATCAATTACTATTTAAAGCCTAATTTCAGGATGCACTTACAAAATTGCTCCTCTTCATCGATGCTGTATTTACATTCCTCTTCATTTCATCTATATTCTACTTGGCTCCAACTGCTAAATTGTTGCCTAAATAACTCAGTCCTTATTTATGGCTCTTGTAAAATTAGAACTCCAAACTTGGTTACATTTCAAATTTTGACTCTTTTTAACCCCTCTGAGTAATATAAAAATCTTATTAGAACTCATAAAAAATAGATTGAAATTTATGGAAATGTTTTCAATTTGATATACTTAGTTTGAATTGATATCATTTTCTGCAATAGGACAAAAGAATGAATGAAATATCCTTCCAATAATTAAAAGTGATTTGACTTTTCACAAATGAAATCAATTCTAAAAATCATGTTTATGTCCATCACAACAGATCAGGAAAAAACTAAAAAGAGATAAGATTTCTAAATGGGACATGTGTCCATTGAGAAGTATGAAATGCACACACTGTAGACAGGAAGAGCCACTTGTCTCTGCTAAGTGAGCACAGTAGCTACAGACTCAATGGAATGCATGTGCAAACACACCCAGTAGAATATGGATCATTGTCCTTTACCAAAAATAGCTATTCTCTGCCAGTGTACTGTTTACAGTGTAAATTGATTGTTCTCCATCAAAAGTTGATCAAAACAACATTTCTCTTTTCCATTTTTTAATGTCGTAGGTAGAATCAAAATTCATAAGAAAAGGAAAAGTTTGTGAGTAGAAGGGTAAAGACAGTCAAATGGAGTATTGATGATGATGAAGTTGTGTGAATGTGTGTGAATGTGTGTATGTATGGCAATATGAGAAGAAGTGGAATAGAAAAGACAGAGATAGACTAAAAAATAGAGAGAGAGAGAGAGAGAGAGAGAGAGAGAGAGAGAGAGAGAGAGAGAGAGAGAGAGAGAGAGAAAACTTCAACTTGTTTTCTTTCACCAGAAAATCCAAGAAGCAGTTTAAGGAACCTGATATTGGAGCTTAATATAGAAACTGGATGATCTCATGTTGATTCAAGATGCTTACTCTTTCATTGACACTCCACAATTAAAATAACATAGAGAAAGTTAACTTTCCTCATTATGGAAAAGAAGCTAACATCCATTTATTTTTGTTTCGATATAAAAGTATAGATATCTCAGTGAAAAGGACAGGCTCACTTGTAATTATGTACTCATGATTGTAACAGCATTGAGGTTCCATATAGGCACATGTACAGCTGTTTCACAGTGATGGCTCTTCCATGTAACATAGCAGTTATAGTGTAATTTAGTGCCACTTATTGCAAAGTGTTACCAAGGGGAACATGAAAAATGCTTTCTTCTTTTATTTTGGACATAATGACAAGTGGATGACAAATATCAAATTTCACATTGTTTTATTATTTTTTTAATTGTGGAGAACATGCAAAACCTCATGTCTTACTGCAACTTTCTCATGGTACATATAATTACTTAGAACCCTCTAAAATACTCTGTTATTATTATTCTGTTTTGCAAATGGCAATCTATGATGAATATTAAAAACGAAAAGAGTTTAAACTGTAATCAGAGTTGAAATAAATGAGACACCTAATGAGAATTACTGATGAGTAATGCTTTTTGTTAAGTGGCACAAAGTACACACTAAAAACTATGCAAAATATAGGTAACTACAGTATATGTACATGTAATTATCTTGTACTTGCTGTGTATGGATGTTGGAAACCCATGTAATTATAATATGCATTTTGAATACTGGGAAAGAGGAAATCTTAGTGTAGATAATAGAATTTGTTTTGAAATATATACACTGGCAATACTGAAATAGATTCAGTGCAATATCTACAATTCTATTGCTGGATACCTAATGCAAAGGGATTTTCAAGAATTCTTAAACAAAGTCCAAGAGTTTGCTCCCCTTCACATTTCATATACTAATACATAACTCAAAAACACACCTAACTCAAAAAGTTGTTTCTTAAATATTAATGTAACATAATAAAATTGTTTGGTTTAGTTTTTGGCATTACTATAGAGAAAGAAATAATCTGGCATTAAACTTTGATTCAAAGCTCATAGAAATGATTAAACTTTCTTTGAAATGTGTATTTGTTACTAGATTGCAGTACTCTTATTCTGAGTGCAAGATTATTCAATGAAAGAACATCAGGTACATATCATAGTTAAAGTAACTATATATTAATTGGAATTGTGTGGGTTTTCATTTTTTCTCTTTTCTATCCCTATTATAACCCAAACATACCCTTTGCACTTATACCCTTCCAAAGGCAATGCATTAAAGTAACAAGATAAGAAAGTGTGTTAAATGGGTCATCAATAAGAATGGATTTTTAAATCATCAGCATTTTATGTATTGAGGTTATTAATATTGAATGCAATAGTTATTGGATATAGCTGGTAATTTCTCTGCCATGCATACTTACAATAATCCTTCTACCTCTCACTTTTAACATGGGCTATATAAATAGAGGAAATAAATATTTACAAGATATCCCAGGAAGCATTATTTTGGGATTTTTCATAACAATGCACTCCCCGCCCGCTGGGAAATCTCAAAAGCCAACTTCTTGTAGTGTATTCTATGGTGTATGAATCTGCGTTTGTTTCCCTTCTCTCTACCGTTAACTTTTCCTATAGGTAAAATATGATCACTTGGTAAGGATAGTTTACATGTCTGTTTAATATTCACTGTAATGTAATTGTGATTTTTAAAATAATTTGAAAGGCAACACTTTGCAGTCTGATCTGATATTTCATTTCATTTTTTAAAAGGAAACAATTTCTTACAAATCAATGCTGCGTTTTAAGTGAAAATCATGTATATTATTTATTTTCCTAAGAAGTGTTATCTATGTAAACAAAAAATATTTTTAAACTGCCTCCTCATTAACAGATAACCCTGAAAATGCAAAGTATTGCCATTAATACCAATATATTTTGTCTACTTAGGCACAATATAATTTTGTTTTTCAATGGGTGATTTAAATAACTGAAAAGAAAATTTTATTTTATGACCATATTTTCCTCTAGGAAAAGAAAGCATACATAAATTTCTCAGATTTGGTGGTGAATCTATCAGTTATTCTTGAAGTGAAATGTGGCTATGTTAAGTTGTAGGTTAAAAATCAATACATGATAGAATCTTTACCATCTTTTTCATATGTGTGTGTATATATATACATCTATGTGTGTGTGTATATATATATATCTATATATCTATATATCCAAGAAATGTATGATTATTTTGGAGAGAATGGGCCCAAATGTGAAAAAGATGTAAAGAAAACAAGCTATTTTCCCCTCTGAAATATACTGTATATTTCAAAAGAAGTCAAGTTTAAAAATATATGATTTGCAGGGGCAAAGCAAAACCTACCAGGGCTCAGCACTTAAGCACTTTTCCCACATTCAGGGTCAAAGCAGCAATGATTCCTACACGGACTTTTCAGTGCAGTACTAAACGCAACATAACACTTACACACAGTACTGTCTAACCTCAAACGCTTTCTTTCTTTTAGTGCTTTTCCTTGTACATGAAACTAGTTGACAATTCTATTTATATTTGCGCATAGTGAAGGTCATACGCAATAAACTATGGATGGTTGAAAGGAGTGGTCACTAATTGGTTATAAAGATTATAGAATGTGAACAGAATTGTTATATATTTCTTCTTCTGTTTTCCTCTGTGTTTCTAATGTGTTGAACGAATATCATAAATAGAAAAATAATCTGAAAAATTTTCAAAGCTAGTAGTATTTATCCTTATGAATGTGTAAGAACTCAATATTTTGCAATTCATTTAACTGTACCTGTTGTACTTATTGTAGAATCAATGATGCAGTTAAGTAGTAAGCCAAGGATTTCTGAGTTTGGGATTGCTGATCTATTTTCTTCATATTCAGTTCACATCAGTATTTGTGAGTTGGTTGTTTAGTGTTTCATTCAACCAAAAAGTATTTCGTCAAGAAAGCTCCATTTTTGTCATAAATATTTCAACCTTGGAACAAGTCTGCCATGTTAAAAAGAATTTAAAGACTTATCTCTAAAAAATGATACCCAGATATGCAGGTGTTCCCAGTAATGTAGCTTCAAAAATAAAATATTTTATTTCTATGACATGAAATACATAACTTTTGGAAGGGTATATTTATGATAGCATTAAAGAAAATTATTCTGTGCTGTAAAGACTATTCATCAAAATTAAATATGTTGCACAGAAAACAAACACTATTATCAAATCTACTTGTAATTCACATTTTCAAACAAAATGCATATTGTAATATGAGGTACATGACACTTGCATGTTGATATGCCTATATACTTACAAAGTATTCAATGTGTACTTAGTGGCACTTAAAATATGTCATGTACAACTCTTATAAACATTCTTACAGGGTTCCCATTGGCACTACATCTTTCAGTAAAGTCTTGTCAGAAAAATATTGTTCAAGAAATATAATAAAAATTTCAATTTTAGTTATCTGTTGAACATTACTGAATTCCCTATTCATTTAGTATTTAGCACATTTTCTTAAGCTTAAAAACAGACATTGAAAGATGGAACTTTCTTTTATTCTAGTGACAGCTTAAAGATGTTGCAAGGATTTCTTTATGTCAAAGATATTATTTTGGCAACATTTTCAAATGCATACATTACCCACCCTTTTTAGGTTTCCTCATGCTGACCATTTTTGTTATAAATTTTTAAGGAGAAGTTTTAAAAATTAAGAAGCATTAAATTAGTGTATTTTTATTTGTACAACATTTAATCATTACTCCTTGAAATTTATGAACCTTGTAGTATGCTGACTAAGGGTTAAAAAATATAAGTGTTGCTGATTTAGGGAAATTTGCTTGAGATTTCCAAAATTTCAAAACTCTGTATAGGTAATTTTACATTCACTTACATGTATTTACTAATGTTGACTAGAAACAAGCAAATATATTTAAACCATTTTTTTAATTTTCACACTATAATCAATTAAATATTTCAACTACCTAAGATAATGCAATTAATATTATATCCATCCTAAGCTTATACAAATAAGAATTTGAGATAAGCTTTTAAATTTATGGAGGATTTTCTTTGTGTCTTTGAAAGTTCACTTACCATAAGGTATTTTATAGTCTACTTTAAAAAAAAGATTTTGTTAATACAGGGTAAGCCAAAGGCTGTACAAGAATTAGTGTCATTGGGTCTGATATTTGTGTTGGACCATGAAATATTCCATTAAAATTTGTCTGTAAATACAAGGCAAGATTTTGTATCTGGTTTATTTTCTTTAAGTAATATGCTGTATTATATCTAATTCATGTTTTACAAGAAAAAAAGTCAAACTTGCAATATCAGTTAAGATATTTGAGCCTATATAAAAGATCCCATTCAGTACGTAAAAAGAAATGATGACATTTAATGTGAAATACCCATAGCCATAGCTATGTTTCTCTTTTTAGTGATAAGTGACATGCGCATTCATACAAAATTCTACAACCAAATACTTGCATCTCTGTTTCCTACCTAAAATAGTTGGATTTTCATAATGGAAATTTTTACTTTGTTAAAAGCTTTCTGTAGTGTTTTAAAAATCAAGAAGGTACTCTAGAAATGTTTAGCTCACAGAAAAAAGTTTTCAGATTTATTTTACTTGAATACATTACTACTACAATGGGGCTTCATCATGACAATTCCCCTATGTGTATAGAGTGTTAGCTAAACACATTTGCCATCTCTATTGTATTAGCTTAACCTTACTTGTTTTTCACCCTGTTTCCAATGGTATTTGGTGGCTCTCATTATGCTATCTGCACATACATATATGTAACATACTTTCATTTTCTTCATACCTCAAGACTAAGTATTAATTGTTTATTTATTACATGGTAATTTTAGTACATGAGAAAAATCTTTATTGCATGATAATACTAAAATAATGATATAACATGATGTGTTTCAGGAAATATATAGTTTTAGAGAATTTTCAAGCTATACATTTTTTTGTAAATTTTGAAGCCATTTTTTTGTGAAATTTAAGAAAAGTAATTTTCTAGCTGGGCACTGGTGGCTCACACCTGTAATCCTAGCTACTCAGGAGGCTGAGATCTGAGGATTACGGTTCAAAGCCAGTCCAGGCAGGAAAGTCAGTGAGACTCTTATCTCCAATAAACCAGCCAAAATATCAATTCCCAGACCTCTAAACCCTATTAAACAGCCACCTTAATTTGCAAAGAATACCAAATTTCTGAATTTCTTGCATTCTTAAGCTAGTGAAAAAGTAGAAAAATCCAGTAATGAATAGTTACATATTTAGGGAAAACAAATCTTAAAACTAAGTAAAACTAGAAATTAAAAGGATGTATCTTTCAAAAATGATAGCTATAAACATGATCCTTTTCTATAGTGATTTCATGTGAGAATTTTTTTTTTAAAAAACCAATCTGATTTAGAAATAAATACTTCATCAGACTAAGGAATCATAATATTCAGTCATCTGAAAAGGGACCAAAACCATGACCAAAATCAATAAATGACTCAACTTACTAAAACATTTATCCTGAACACAGTTTCAATACACTTAATATATTTTAATTTTACCTTACCAACTTAAATTCTTAAGAGCAATTGGATAATATATATATGTAATACATATGCATTTCTAGTATATATGGTATATATACAAGAAATACAAGAAATATTAAGGAAATAAATTCATAAGCCAGGCTGCCATAGTGGCTCATGACTGAAATCCTAGCTAATCAGACGGTAGAGATGATAAGGTTACAGTACAAAGCTACCCTAGGCAGAAAGCTCATAATTCTACATTTCCAAAATATCTATTAAAAGCTGGATTGGAGCTGGAGTACCAGACAGGAAATCTATTCAATGCAACTAAGAGTGAGGCACTGAGTTCAAACCCTGATACTAGGGAGAAAAAAGAAAGAAAGAAATTCATTCATACAGATTGCAATTGGGATATAATAATGATGGAATTGATGGAATTCAGGTGACCCAATAAAAACCATAAAGTATTTATGAAGACAACCTACTACCCTTGAATGGGACAAATATTCACTCTATGATTTGAAAAATAAACTTAGCTCATAAAATAGATGTATCAGAAAGAGATGTGGGTTTTTTTTTTTTGTTCTTCATTAACAGAGTATCAGGAAATGGATCCTTTTCAGTGTTGTTTCCAGAAAAAATAATGTGAAAATTTACAAAGGTAAGATTTACCTATTTGACAATTTTCCAATTGATGGGAATGCAGCACAATGAAGATCCCCTAGAGATCATAGAAAGTTTATGAAAGAGGATCACAATGTATCAGAGATCTCACAAGCTCTCATTTACACACTTATCATCAGGATCGATTAATACAAGAACTTTGATTTTTTACTACATAATCTATCAATTACTTAATTATACATTTCTTAAGTACTGTATAACAGAACATGGCTATATTGCTTATACTTCCCTTGTGTTTGTATGGACTTAAGGAATCAGAAAAGGCATTTTCTTTTTAAATAATATTTTGGGAGTAGCCCAAACAGATATATTTTTCTCTTAATGATTAGAAAGTAGACACTCATAGAGTACTTTGAGTAGAAAGTGGGGCAGTATTTTACGCTTCACAATGAACTACAGTATGAAAATCTCTATCCTTGAACCAAACTGTGCCCCACAGGTCTGGAAACACTTCTGATTCATGTTTCTCCTTCTTGTACCCAGCCACTATCCATGATTTTTATACTGAGATATTGAAGTATACTTCACAGGTGATTCTCTTCTTAAAAATACACTGCTTCCTCAGAGACAAAGAAAGTATATAATTTTGAAGAGAACTTCTAAGCCGATATCACATCATGGGAAACAGGAAATTCAGGTTAAATATCATAAATATCTATTGGAGGGTAAGAATATACATCTAGCCACTGAACTACATTTCCGTTGTGTTGTGTAATTCCGCTGAAAATGCACAGGTTTTCCTTCCCCTAGTACTGTTTATTATTAGTATTATTTATCTGCTACATTCATCCTTAATCAAGGCAAGCTCTGTAACCACTGAGCTACATCCTCAGGCTCATTGTTAATCTATGCTACATAATTTGCAAGTCCACAATTTTTTTAAAATGTGTGAAAGTCTAAAATTTCTTTAGTGTTCCACAAATATGCAAGAATGGACTCGTTTAAATCCAAGTGAATAACATTAGGAACCTGTATGTATTTTAATCTAGAAAGTCCAAGTTCATGTGGATAATTTATCAGAGGAGGCTACAAAATCCAGTACTTATCATCTGAGCTTATTTTTTTACTTTTCAGCTAGAAACACATACATGAATCTTTCTATTAATTCTGTCTTACAATCTGTTTTGGACATATTATGTTCTTTCCTTTTACCCAATAGTGTGTTTTAATTTAAAATATTGTATTCCCCATGTATCTGCTGGTATTTCTATTTTTCCCTTTATTTATTCAATCAGAATTTTAATCACTAAAAGATCCTGGGTCATTCATGAGAGTCCACAGAACAGTAGTAAATAAGACACCATCCCTTCCATTAGCAGATATACACTGCCTGGAAGGAAACAGAACAAAACACGAAGGCTAATGTATAATTATCAATTCCAGTATCTGTGATGGGCAGTATACAAAGATAGAGAGGATGGACAGAGAAAGCAATGACTTATGGAGGCAGCCTGGTCTGGGAAGAAATGTGGAACTGTTTCTCATGAATGAACTAGCGAGTGGTAAATGGTAAGTAAACACAAAGGAAAATACAGTTGACACTGAAAAAGCAGCAGCCAGTGTGAAGGCTTGAGTTAGGCACATCATTTTTGACCAGCAGAAAAGATGCCAGAGCAGAAGCACCTGGTCTTTTATCCATATTTGTATTTATCACAGGCATGACTTGTGAAATATGGGCAAAGAAAGTGTAAAACTCAGTATCTTCACAAAGACAGAAACACTGTAGTTTTGTTTTGTTTTGTTTTTTTAAAGTCAGTGTGAGTTATCCAAGTGAGAAAGTAAATGAGTTGGTGAATCAATCTAGGGGTTAGCCACATGAGGAACGTGCTGTCACACTCATGCTGGAAAGAGCCAGAAATCTCCTGGAGGGGTTCATGTGGCCTACCCAGTGTCTAGTGCTGACTTAGAAATAGACTGCAGCTCACTAGACAAGGATTTAATCATCCCCCCTACGTGTGAAAACCATGGGAGTCCTTGGAGAGCATATGGTACTAGGAGTAGAGAGGGTATGTGATTGACAGGTTCCTGAGTCAAGAAGAAGCTGAAGGTTTCCTCAAAAGAAGTGAGGTCTCATCCTGCAAGCTGCAGTAACAAATGCCTTAGACTGAGCAATTTTAAATGACAGAACTGCATTTACAGCTCACAGCTCAGGAAGATGTGAAGTTCAGCTCTAGGGCTAGTAGATTCACTGCCTGGTGAGAGGCGATTTCTCCCCACATGGCACTGCGTGCTCACAAAACACCATCAACCACTGTTTTTGAAAAGGAAGAAGTTTGGGGGAGGGGAATAAAAAGAATATCATAGGGGAGTGACATTGCTCTAAATAAACTGGCTGCAGCTATGGAATTTGTATTTTAAGTCTCCTACACTACTAAATAAAAATAAATAAATAAAAATGGCATGTTTATAATAATCCATGCTATTTCAAAAGAAAATCAATGCAACTGATGTAGAACAATGATATGGGCAGGAACCACCGGCACTAGGTTAAATATAAGAGGCCATTTGTAACGCATACTTTACAATTCTATTCCTGCAGATTTCTAAGAAATTAAGTCTCTATGCTGCTGTTTAGAAATGTAAGTGATGCAGGCATCAGTTATTCACACCTGTAATCCCAACTATTCAGGAGACTGAGATCTGAGGGTTGCAGTTCTAAGACAGCCCCAGACAAGAAAGTTTGCAGTACTGTTATCTCCAATTAACCACTATAGATGCTAGAAGTTGAGGAAGATTGCTAGCCTTGAGCAAAAATGCTCAGAGATAGCACTCAGAACTTGAGTTCACGCCCCAGAACTGGAACACAAAAAAGTAAATCACTGAGATCATATGATTAATTGTGTTAATATGATTTTAATTATGTATAAAAACATTCAATTTTCCTCCATTCTTCGATGTTCAAATATAACTCTTTGGTATGTTAAAGAGGATAACATATTTGAAAGAAAAATCTGTAAGATCTGATAGATAGAGCTATAAAATAGCACTGAGAAAAGAGAAAATAGAAGGATTTTATTTAAAATGTTGTACAGTTGTTTTTTTTTTTCCTTTAGGAGTCTGGGGGTTTGAACTCAGGCCTAGTTCTTGCTAGGCAGCCACTCTTTAATTTGATTTACATCCTAGCCCTTAATGACTGGTCAATACCAGTCATTTATGTCTGGAAGTAATCTGACTATAATCCTCATATTGATATTTTAGGCATAGCTGGAATGAGAGGCTTACACTACTATATTCAACATTTTATTCGCTGCAAACTTTACGCACTTGTTGTCTTTGAAATGCGTTTTTTCCTAATCTTTGATTCCTTTGTAGCTAATATTATGGACATGAGCCACCACCACTAACTTATTCTAGACATATTGAGTGTCAAGTGAATACACACTATAGTGTCTTTTGTGGTTTTCATACTTGAAAACTAAAAAACAAAAAAATAAAATAAACAGAACAAAAGCAGATATAAGGATAAGCTGGTTGCTGGTGGCTCATGCCTATAATGCTAGCTACTCAGCAGACTGAGTTCTGAGGATCATGGTTCAAAACCAGCCCAGGCAGGAAAGTCCATGAAACTCTTATCTTTAATTAACCACCAGAAAACCGGAAGTTGCCCTGTGGTTCAAATGAGAGAGCATTCACCTTGAACTGAAGAGCTCAGAGGCAGCACCCAAGCCCAGAGTTCAAGCCCCATAACCAACACCCCCCCCCCAAAAAAAAGAGGAAGAAAAAGAATATGAATAAAGACAGAAATGCAAAGACATCAAAATTTGTCAAGTAATGCAATAATTATTAGATAGCAGAGCACTTGAAACCACAAATAATTGAGTAATGCATCTCAAAGAATAATTCACAGAGCATAATAAATATGGAATATTACTTTACATTAAATAAAAATAATTTTCAGCAAATTTCTGAGGGCACAGTAAGTCTTCTGAGATGGATCAGTTTCGACCAAGAATTACAATATTTGCAGTGATACTGCATTACTTTCAGAAATCAGCCCTAGCTTTTCTTGTTTTGAATCTGAAAGGGCTCACAACTTCTGCAAGGCAAAGAGTAAGACAGGAATACCTGATGAATTCCAGAACTAGATCATATTAAAAAAAAAAAAAAAAAAAAAAGAACTTCACATTGGCTCATTCTCTCTCTTGGACATGGTCTGGAGCATGAATCTATGTATATCCAACTTCCTTGAAGCCACTGCTGGAAAAAAAAATTCACATGGAAATATAGAGTTGCATAAGGAGTCCTAGTCTTTTTCAGCCAAGGCTTTTAAGCCCGGGCACTGGCATGTTTATAAATGAGATTTCAGAGGATCCAGATATGAGCTTCAAGCTGCCAGAGCTTCCAGAGTGTGGCAAAAC
This sequence comes from Dipodomys spectabilis, assembly GCF_019054845.1. NCBI lineage: Eukaryota > Metazoa > Chordata > Mammalia > Rodentia > Heteromyidae > Dipodomys > Dipodomys spectabilis. Next base: position 17,628,949 of record NW_024870709.1, read on the forward strand.
ATGTTGGTCCTGCTGAGGTGATAGCTCAGGCAGCAGAGCTACAATCAAAACCAATGCTTTTACACCACTAACTTTTAGGGTTTTGTATACATCATTAGATATCTACATTATTTCTCTAAGAATATATAAAGAAGAAATAATTTAAATATTTACCCAGGTAACTTGAGTAAGTTTGAATTTCATAGGGCCATGGCTACTTCATGTGTGTGGAACTCTTTTGAAAAAGTGTTTAGAGAAGAACTGGAGGAAATATAGATTTCAAAATAACTATGTCCAAAACTATTTCTGTCAAAAAGCCATCTATAGTATGTGTTGCCTTTCCAAAGCATGATCAGCCTCAAACTGAAAATTCCAGATCATGAAGGAGGGGATTCGAACAGAAACTTTATTGATTCTTTCTCCTTTATAAAACTTGCATGGTTTTCTCAGGCACTAGTGACTCATACCTATAATCTTAGCCACTCAAGAGGTTAATGTCTGAGGACTGCGGTTCTAAACCAACACTGGCAGATGAATCTGTGAACCTTATTTCCAATTAGCCAGCAAAAAGCTGAAACTGGAGGTATGTACCATCAGTGAGAGAAAATCCAAGGGGTCATAAGTTAAAGCCCAGTACAAGCAGACCACACACACACATACCTATAGACACACACACACACACACACACACACACACACACACACATACACACATACACACACACATATACACACACAGTATTTTTTAAGTAAAATGTATTATAGAGATTTTTTTAGTTAGGATTTGAACTCAGGGCTTTACCACATATAGGTTAGTATTCTATCATGGAGGCCATACCACCAGTCTAGCTTTTTGCTCATTATTTTGGAGATGGAGTCTCATAGACTATTCTTCCATGGTCAAAGCATGATCTTGGAGATCTTAGTGTAGCTACAAATTAGGTACACTGAGCCACTAGTGCCCAGTTTTGTGAGATTCTTTGATCCATGTGCACAGTATATAATGTGTATAGTATGTATATGCACAGTATATAAGTTCTAACCAAAGTAAGCATACTTCTTCACTCAAACACTTATCATTTCAAATATTTGATTTCCTATCAATTTAACCTTACAATTTATTTTCCCTTGTGCTCAAGTTAATGGTACTGGCTCTTAGGTGTTCCATATAAATTTTATCTAGTGTATGCCATCTCAGAATGATTACAATGATAAAGGTTAAACTAGAACTTGAAATGACTACATTGATCACTTCTGTGTTTCTGGGGGAAAAAAGAAATTATTTAAAGTTACTTTTAAAATTAAAACTTAATTTGTAAAAGTACAATTCAACAAGTAATTGAAGATATGATAGATGAGGAACCATCATAAGCATACATATTCATCAGAATAGAATGCTAGAACTCTTAGAAATATAAATAGGGATGGTGAGATATTTCAATAAAACACTCTCATTTAAGTAATTGTAACATAGGAACTAAAGTGATATTTGGCTAGAGAGTAATGGAGGCAACTTTATCTTAGAGGTAGACTAAAAATGATGGTAAATTGGCACAAAGAGCATTTTTGATAGAGTAAAATTGGAGGAACTCAGGGCCTAAGTAGAAATACTGTGTCACTGAATTTACATTAATATCTACATTCATTTCAGAGTAAAAATACTGGATTGTATCTTTCAATGAAATTGCTTTTGATGGTTTGAGGATAGAATTGGCATTAAAAAAAAACTTCAAATATAGAAAATTGTACTTTATATTAAGTGCAAATCAACCTGAAATTTGGACTATAAAATCAGTCTCAGACTAGATATATTTCATGAATATAAATAATATGTAGTATATTAGCTTAAGATGACAGTAGAGACTTTCTGTTGTCTTCTAACTGGTGCCAATGATCATAAAGATAAGAGTAAACAGAAATAAAAATAACAAAAGCACACAATAAAACTCATGGTATTTTAGCCAGCATTGGAAATGCCAACACTGACAACCTCAATATTTGAACAAATATGTGGAAAAGTGTGTCAGACTGTAGATGATTGTAGCTTGTGGTACAGACTATCAACTAAAGTCCAGTGCTTTTGAACAAAAACTCCACCTTGCCCCAGCCCCCAACTCCCCAGCCGCCCCAGGGCGGCTTGCTTCACCTGGTCAGAATCTGCTGAGCACATTTTTCTAGAGTGGCACATTTTTATCTAAAAGTTGCTAGCTACACACCAGTGTGTAACGAGAAAAAGTGACCTTTCATTTTTTTTTTCCTTGAAACTTGAGAGGAAACAATCCACCCTACTGATTTTTTTTTAAGAGCTGAGATGCATGGGTGCAGTGGTAGAGGTGTCTATTTTTCATACTGTGGGGAAGATATTTGTACTGCTTTCGGGGACTGGACTGAGCGCCTGGCTGCTGGCCCCAGTGGCCGGCACCTACGCTATTTTCTGTAGGTGACTACACACAGTCCTGGCTACGCAGAGCCTTGTTCAACCACTTTGGAAAGCAGTATGGAGATTTCACAAAGGACTACACATAGAGCTGTGCTATGACCCAGGAATCTGACTTTTGGGCATTTACCCAAATAATCACAAACAAGGCCATAATAAAGCTACAGCATTATTCACCATAGCTAAGATATGGAACCAACCCAGATGAACCTCAGTAGATGAATGAATTAAGAAATTATATATATATATATATATATATGTATATATATATATATATGTATGTATGCATTCTCTCTCTCTCTCTCTCTCTCTCTCTCTCTCTCTCTCTCTCACACACACACACACACACACACACAAAATGGAATTCTATGCTTCCATCAGAACCATTTGTTAGGAAATGGAAAGACTTAGGAAAAAATTATATTAAGGAAAGTAAGCCAGGCCCAAAGAAATATAGCCCCCATGGTTTCCCTCATTTGCAATAATTAGTATAGGTCTAGGATAATTTTATCAGATGAGCAGAAAAGCTCAAAAGTTATGTACATATGACCATATAAGATGATGCTAAGTGATATGAACCCCAAGATGAGGACACAAGAGGTCTTTGTTGTTGTTTTTAATGTACTATGTGATTTTTTTTGTTGTTTTTGCCTTTGTATATTCCTCCAGCTATGTTATATTCCCTGTTGTCATTGTACTTGTTTTTGGTACTCTACACCTTGTATACACAATTGTCTGATTTGGGGAAGTAAACGGGAGTAATAAAACACTGAAACAAGGACACAGGATGACTCATTGCAATAATGATACCTACACCCTTATTCTTTTTTGTTCTCTTATTTGTTTGTTATTTTATTTTATTTTCCTATAAAGGTAATGAACAAAGAAGTTACTGTTACATGAGTCAGATAATGAGTATTTCTTTTTTCTTTTTTTTTTTTGGGGGGGGGTCCAGTCGTGGGGCCTGAACTATTGGCCTGGGTGCTGTCCCTCAGCTCTTCAGCTCAAGGCTAGCACTCTACCACTTGAACCACAGCGCCACTTCCAGCTTTTTTTTTCTGCTTATGTGGTGCTGAGGAATTGAACCCAGGGCCTCATGCATGCAAGGCAAGCTCTCTACCACTGAGCCAACTTTCCAGTCCTATTTCTTTTTTTAATAGTGTCACCCACTCCCACATTTTCTCAGTTTTTCACCTCCCAACCCTCCTCTTCCCCAAATTATATATTTCGTTTCTGACATAGTATATAGTATCACTGCTGAATTAGTTTAACCTTTGCCCTACAATTTCACTGCTTCCTCTTCCCTCCCTCAAATCAGATAAACTATATACAAGAGAAAGAATACAGAGCTCAAACAGAGTGACAAAGGGAATAAACCAAAGAAAAAGAAAATAAAAGAACCACAAACAATACAATTAAGAACCTCTAGTTTCCATGTCTTGGAATTCATTTTGATAAACATCATTTTATATAATAATATGCACAGAGCCAATTAGCCCTTGTGATCCTCTCCTAAGAATATTCTCCTTTGGTCTCACTGTGTGAATGTTTGGAGTGGTGTTTAATTAATTATGCCCAACTGAAATTATTTGTATTATACTATCCATTGAGTTTACTTGTAGATTTCTGGGCACATTTTAATTATTACAAATTATTACAAACAACCTGTGTTTCTTTGGGTCTGACTTACTTCATTTGACATAATTTTTTTTCTAAGTCTTTCCATCTCTTTACAAGTGGGGCCATGTCATTTTTTCTGATGGAAGCAAAGAATTCCACTGAGTATGTATACGCCATTGATCTATTCATCTGCTGAGGGGCATCTGGGTTGATTCTATATCTTTGCTATGGTAAGCAATGCTACAATAAGCATAGTTGTTCTGGTAGCACTAGTGAAGCCTGATTTATGTTATTTGAAGAAATGAGCAGTAGTGGAATTGCTGGGAGAGAGCTTTTACTATTATCTCCAATTAACCACCAGAAAACCAGAAGATGATAGAGCACTAGCTAGCCTTGAGTAAAAACACCTCGGGAACAGTGTCAAGGCCCTGAGTTCAAGTCCAATGCCAAAAAATGTCTAATAGTGCAATAAACACAAACAGAAATCATTACTTTGCAACTACCAATATTTGTCAGCAGGAGTTAAAGAATTTCTATCACAAACATGCATACAAACACACACACACACATACACACACACACACATACCACTTGTACATATGCCCTGAGGCATGGTTTTAATTGTAATCTTACTCTTTCTTCTTCACAAAATTCCACCTTGCTTTAAAAAAAAAGTCACTAATAATTGATTTTATATGTAGTTCTTGTTCCATTTAAAATTATTTCAGTTCTGGGGAGGAAGATGGTGGAAGAGAAGCTGGAGGCTAAACAAGCACTCACATAGAAAGCAGTTTTAGTGTTCCAGTGAACAGTCCTAGGCTAGAGAATCACACCAAGTGTGCCATCACAGTACAGAGAGTTTGGCCAAAGAGGGAAAATCCAGGCAGCTTGGTCAAGGAAACAGATTTGAGCACTTGTCAGTGTCAGCTGTGGTGGCAGCTGCCATGACAGCCATATCAACAGAGAGAGGGACAAAGTGCCAGATGTGGTGTACAAGCAAATTCTACTCACCACAGGCAAGAACTGACAAGGAGGAGACATCTTCATCCTGCTGATCTCAGACCAGGGATGGCTCAGGAACCAAGAGTAGAACCCTGACATCCTCACTCCTTCTCACAGAGCAGAGGTGGGAAAGTAGCCCCTCCCCTACGACCAGAGAAGATCTCCATCTTTGATACTGACAAAGTCATGGACAGAGCAGCAAGCTCCAACTCAGGCCTTAGAAGAAAACAACAGGAGCCATTAGCAGGTCACAGGAACCTGACCTGAGGGTCTCACCCACAGGTAAGTCGCCCTTCTCAGGCATAGGAAGCTTCCCCCAAAGAATTCAGCTCCACCCCTGAAGAGGGACTTTCCTCACTGGGTAAACAGAGCTATAGGCTGCCCTTCCCTACTGCAAGCCTAGACATCTGGAGGGGTAAAAGACAAACAATTGAAACTCAGTAAATATAAATCATGAGAATGGATCCAGGCTGGGCTCTGAGAGTATCTCAGGAGTTAACCCCTCAGGGAAAAGCTACTGATTGCCAATAGGCCTCAAACCTACCCAGAACCTAGCCTCATCACAGCAACTCCAAGCTAGAGGAAACAACCGTCTACCTCTTTTGTGATACTCAAAGCAGATCTCCCTCCCACTGAACTAGAATGGGAGGAGTATCACAAAATCCTGAGAAGGCAGATCTTCTTTATGCCTACTCAAACTGACTTAAGAAACCAATCAAGCCACAGGAAAACCAAACACCACAAGCAGACCAGAGACTCCACCAAGAGACTGGTTACAGACATATGGGAGATACAAAATCTTCCCTCACGCCCCCCCCCCCAAAAAAAAAAAATCAAAGAATTCTTTTCTACCTAATTTGTTTTTTATTTTTGTAAAATGTTTTCTTTTTTTCTTTCATAATTTTTATTTTAGGTGTGTGGGGTTTTTTTAATCTCTTTTAACCTTTTGGTCCTTTTTTCATTTCTTTTTTTTCTTTTTATTCTTTTCTTGTTTATGTGACTTAATTGTTTTTCTGCTTATCCACAGATATATATATCCATTGTTGATTAATAGATCTTATCCCTCATGGTGTATATACTTAATTCAGAAATATATTACTCAATTCACAACCTCTTAGGCTTAACTTCTTTAATAATAGTATTATTTCTTTATAGCTATATAATTTTTAAGTATTCCATTTTTATTTTATAAATTTTTTATTATTTCATTTTTCTTTTTATCTCTCTCCTCTCATCCTATCTTTTTCTTCTCTCAATATCATTTTTTACACTTTTTACTAATTTTTTAATGTTTCATTTTTAAAATTTAAATTCTTGTTTTTTTTTCATTTTTCTTGTTTCTTTGTCTCTCTCCCCTCATTCTGTCCTATCCATTTCCTTTCTGAGATTAGGATTTGGTTAAATTCTCTCTTTTCTTTTACCTCTCTCTATCCATCTAATCTTATTTTTCCACACAATTCTCCCTCAATCTTTTAATTTCTGGTCTGCTGAATCCCTCTTTGATGTTCTTACCCCATTAATCCATAGTTGTATGATGAATAGATTGTATTTGTTGAATTAAGTTGTATCTGCAGCCATTTTGATCATGTAACTACAGGACTCAGTTTGATGCTTGCCTAACATAAAATGTGTTCTAACATAAAATTGGTGTTACTTTCATACAAAATGAGCAGAACAAGCCAGAGAAACACAAGAAAAACTGCAAATCTGGGTATCTCAACTCCCACACATGATAACCAGGTGACAGAACAGTTTAGGAATAATCCAGAGGAGAGTTCCCAAAAAGCTCTACCAACACTACTGGTAAGCATGGTGAATGAAAAAATTGAAAACCCGCAAAGGACTCAGTGTGAGTGTGATAGGGAGCAAGACGAAACTAACCAAAGATTTATACAGGAACTTCAGGAGCATGTTGAGCTAACCAAAACTTAATACAGGAATCTCACTAACATGAGGAAGCTAATCAAAGATTAATACAGGAACTGTATGAGTGGGAAGAGAATAGACAAAGATTAATACAGGCATTGTATGAGTGGGAAGAGAATAGACAAAGATCGATATAGGCATTCATGGAATCCATAAACACACAACTGAAGGAATCTAGGGAGACCACAAACGGAATGCTGTATGGAACCCATCAGAAGGAAAGGAAGTCCAAGAAACCATAACCACTAAGGAAACCATAACTAATCACCTAAGTTATTTGAGAATAAACAGTGACCACCAAATTAAGGAAGTAAAGAAGTTCATACAAGATCTAAACCAAAGCTCCAGCAAAGAATTTGAAGCCATCAAAGCTGACCAATTAGAAGGAAAGCAAATAAAAAAACAAAGTAGAAAGTCTCAACCATGCAGAAGGTCAAATCTCGGTGATTGAAGACAGCCTAGATATTATAGAGAAAGAACACACAACTATCCAAGACAAATCCAAGAAATATAGATCTATTCAACATTTAGAAGACACCAAAGGGCCTAATCTGAGGATAATGGGTGTAAAGGAGCACCTAGAGAAGAAGTTAATCGTCTAGGAGATTTATTTAACAGGATCCTAACAGAGAATTTCTCAAATATGCAAAAAGATAAGCCTATTCAGATACAAGAAGCTTTTAGAACCCTAGATAAACCAGATAGACCCACAACAGGACATCCCACCCTCAGCACAGCATCAATTCAGACCAAAGAAAGGATCCTTAAAGCTCTCAAGAGAAAAGATCAATCACCTACAAAGGAAAACCAATTAGAATAACCTCAGATTTCTCAGCAGAGACAATTAAAGCAAGAAGAGCCTGGATTGATGTATGCCACACCCTAAAGACAAACAACAATCAACCAAGAATACTGTACCCAGCTGAACTCTCCTTCATAACGGAAGGTCAAATGAAAACCTTCCATAGCAAAGAAAAACTGAAACAATATATTTCCACCAAATCAGCTTTACAAAAGATACTTAAAGATGTCATATGCATAGAAAACCATCGAGACCACAATAAAGGCCAAGAAACTGCACCCAAACTGAGAATCCAAGAACCATATGAAGAACCCAGTTGTCACAGCCCCCAAGAAGGTAGATAACATGGCAGAAACTACCAAACACCTCCCACTCCTGACTCTCAACATTAATGGACTTAACTCTCTAAGCGACATAGACTGTCTAGCTGGATTAAAAAGCAAAATTCAGGCTGGGAAGGTGGCTCAGTGGTAGAGCACTTGCCTTGCATGCCTGAGGCCCTGGGTTCGATTCCTCAGCACCACATAAGCAAAAAGAAAAAAGCCGGAAGTGGCGCTGTGGCTCAACTGGTAGAGCGCTAGCCTTGAGCTGAAGAGCTAGGGGACAGCACCCAGGCCCAGAGTTCAGGCCCCACGACCGGACCTCCCCCCCCGCAAAAAAAAGCAAAATTCTTCTATCTGCTGCCTTCAAGAGTTACACCTTGCCCATAAAAACAAACATATTTTGAAAATGAAAGGCTAGAATAAAATCAACCAAGCAGTCCTGGGAAGGTGGCTCAGTGGTAGAGTGCTTGCCTTGCATGTATAAGGCCCTGGGTTCAATTCCTCAGTACCACATAAGCAGAAAAAGCCGAAAGTGGGACTGATGCTCAAGTGATAGAGTGTTAGCCTTCAGCTAAAGAGCTGAGAGACAGTGCCCAGGCCCAGAGTTCAAGCCCCATGACCTACCAAAAAATAAAAAATAAATAAATAAAATGAAATCAACCAAGCAATTGGCCCCAATAAACATATGGGAGTTGCAATCTTAATATCAAATAACATAGTCTTCAAATTAAAATTAATAAGAAGAGGTAAATAAGGTTGCTACAAACTAATTAAGGGATCTCTCCTTCAGGAGTATATTACAATTCTAAATATCCACTCACCAAACAATAGAACATCCAAATTTATCAAGAAACACTACTTTCCCTCAAATCTCACATAGATTCAAAGACATTAATTGTTGGGGACTTTAACACACCTTTATCCCCACTAGATAGGTCAACTGGCAAAAACTCAATAGAGAAATCACAGATCTAAACAACTGCATAGATCAACTAGATTTAACAGACATCTACAGAATATTCCACCCAGCAGCATCAGAATACACGTTTTTGTCAGCAGCACAGGGAACATTTTCCAAAATAGACAACATTTTAGGTCACAAAGCAAACTTGTCCAAATTCAGAAAATTGAACTTATGCCCTGCATTCATTCAGACCACAAGTGAATAAAATTACAACTCAACACCAAAAGCCACCAAAGAAAGTCCTGGAACACATGGAAGCTGAACAACAAACTATTTAAGCACCAGTGGGTCATGGAAGAGATTAAAAAGGAAATTCAAATGTTCATGCCATGCAACAAAAATGAACATACAAATTACCAGCTGAGACACAGCAAAGGCAGTAGTCAGAGTATATAACTCTGAGTTCCTGCATCAAAAATTACGAGAGATCTGAAACCAACAATTTAATGAGACATGTGAACCTCTTGAAAAAGAACAACAAGCTAAACCCCAATCCAGTAGACAGAAAGAAATAATTAAAATTAATTCAGAATCAGACCAATTAGAATCCAAAGAAAACCATAGAAAGAACCAACATAATAAAGAGTTGGTTCTTCGAAAAAATTAACAAAATTGACAGACTCTTAACAAATCTTATCAGAAAAAGAAGAGAACACACCCAAATAAACAAACTTAGAGATGAGAATGGATACATCACCACAGAAAAAAACAAGATTCAGAACTTTATAAAGGAATAGTTATCAAACTTTTATACTAAGAAGTTTGAGAATCTGGAAGAAATGGACCATTTCCTAGCAAATGTCAACATGCCAAAACTAAACCAATGTAAATTAAACCAACTTAACGGACGCATATTAAGTATTGAAATAGAAACAGAAATAAGAGATCTCCCATCTAAGAAAAGCCCAGGACCAGATGGATTTATAGCAGAATTCTACAAGGCCTTCAAAGCAGTACTCACACCAATACTCCTTCAACTCTTCAATAAAATTAAAAGTTCACTACCAAACTCTTTCTATGAACCCATCATAACCCTCATCCTAAAACCAGGCAGGGACTCATCAAAGAAAGAGAACTATAAATCCATTTCTTTGATGAACACTAATGCAAAACTTCTCAACAAAATTTTGGCCAATCGACTTCAACAATACATCAAAAAAATCATACACCACGGTCAAGCAGGATCCATTTCAGGGATGCAAAGCTGCTTCAATATATGCAAATCAATTAATGTAATTCATCACATCAACAAGAGCAAGGATAAGAACCTCATGGTTATCTCAAAAGAAGCAGAAAAAGAGCCGGGCCCCAATGGCTCACGCCTCTAATCCTAGCTATTCAGGAGGCTGAGATCTGATGATTGTGGTTCAAAAGCCAGCCCGGGCAAGAAACTCTGTGAGACTCTTATCTCCAATAAACGACTAGAAAACCGGAAGTGCTGCTGTGGCTCAAGCGGTGGAGCAATCACCTTGGGCTGAAAGAGCACAGGGACAGTGCCCAAGTCTAGAGCTCAAGCCCCATGAACGACCAGAAAAAGAAAAAAGAAGCAGAAAAAGTATTTGACTAGTTCCAACACCCTTTCATGATGAGTCTCTGGAGAAATTAGGAATCCGTGGAAAATTCCTCAATACAATAAAGGCTGTATATGACAAACCTACAGCCAACATTATACTTAATGGTGAAAAACTAAAGACATTTCTTCTAAACTCAGGAATGAGATAAGGATGTCCATTCTCTCCACTTCAATTTAGTCTTAGAATGCTTAGCTACAGCACTAAGACAAGATGCAAACATAAAGGGGATCCAAATAGGGAAAGATGAAGTAAAGCTCTCCCTCTTTGCAGATGACAGGACCTTAGATTTAAAGAATCTCACGGACTCCACTTCCAAATTACTGGAACTGATTTGAAACTTCGGCAAAGTAGCAGGGTATAAAATAAACCCTCAAAAATCAATGGCTTTTTCTTTATGCCACCAATGAGAAGAGCACCGCTGAAATCAGGAAAACAACTCCATTTGTAATAGCCTCACAAAAAATAAAATACCTAGGAATTGACTAAAGAAGTGAAGGACCTCTATAATGAAAACTTTAAAAACCTGAAAAAGGAAATCAAAACAGAACTTAGAAAGTGGGAAAACCTCAAATGTTCCTGGATTGGAAGGGTCAACACTGTGAAAATGCAATACTTCCCAAGGCTACATCCAAATTCAATGGAATACCTATCAATATTCCAGTCTCATTCTTCAAGGAAATAGAACAGGCAATCCAAAAGTTCATATGGAACAATAAACGACCCTGAATAGCAAAAACGATCCTTAACGGAAAGAACATTGCTGGAGGAATATCAATACCAAATTTCAAACTCTACTACAGAGCCATAGTAATCAAAATAGCTTGGTACTGGCATAAGAAGAGACCTCAGAACCAATGGAATAGAATTGAAACCCAGAAATGAACTCACAGAGCTATAGCCACCTAATCTTCAATAAAGGAGCTAAAAAAATAGAATGGAAGAAAGACAGCCTCTTCAGTAAATGGTACTGGAAAAATTGGTTAATCACCTGTAGAAAACTAAAGCTAGATCCTTAAATATCACCTTGCACCAGAATCAACTCCAAATGCATCAAAGATCTCGGAGTCAAAGCAGACACCCTGAAAACATTACAAGATGGAATAGGAGAAACCCTAGGACTTCTTGGCACAGTGCTAATTTTCTTAATAGAGACCCAGAAAAATGACAAATCAAAGAAAGGTTAGACAAATGGTACTGCATGAAGCTGCAGAGCTCCTGCAAGGCAAAGGACATAACTAGCAAGATCAATAGAAAGCCCACGGATTGGGAGAAGATAGTCACTAGCCATACAACGGACAAGGGTCTCATATCTAAAATATACCTGGAACTCAAAAATTATTAAATTTTTGAGTTATTAAATAATTATTAAATTATTAAACTAAAAAAAATTAAATCCCCCAACAACAAATCCTCAAAGAAATAACTGCCCAATAAATAAGTGGGCTAAAGACTTAAAGAGAAACTTCTCTGAAGAGGAAATAACAATGTCCAATAGACAAATAAAAGAAATGCAAATCAAAACAACATTGAGATTATACCTCACCCCAGTTAGAATAGCTATAATCAAGAACTCTAATAACAACAGATGCTGGAGGGGATGTGGACAGAAGGGAACCCTACTGCATTGTTGGTGGGAGTGTAAACTTGTTCAACCACTTTGGAAAGCAGTATGGAGGTTCCTGTAAAGACTCCACATAGAGCTCCCCTATGACCCAGCAATCCCACTTTGTGGCATTTATCCAAATGATCACAAACAAGACCATACTAAAGCTACCAGCACAACTATGTTTATTTTAGCATTATTTACCATAGCTAAGATATGGAACTGACCCAGATGCCCCTCAGTAGATGAATGGTTCAAGAAAATGTGATATATATACACAATGGAATTCTATGCCTCCATCAGAAAGAATGACATTGCCCCATTTGTTAGGATATGGAAAGCTTCGAAAATATTATATTAAGTGAAGTAAACTAGACCCAAAGAAACATAAGTCCTATGGTTTCCCTTCTTTACAATAACTATTATATATCTTGGGCAAGCAGAAAAGATCAAAAGGTGTGTACATATGACCAGATAAGATGATATAAAGTGAAATGTAACCGAAGATCAGGACACAAGTTGTTTTTTCTTTCTTGCTATTGTTTCTAAAGTATTTATAAGATACCATGTGATTTCTTTTGTTTCTTTTGTAAGTGCCTCCCCCATGATATAACCCCTGTTTTCACTGTATTTGATGTCGATATACTTTGGAGAGGGGAAGGGAAAAAACAAATGTTTAAATAGAGATACAGGTTGATCCATTGCAACAATGTGATATACAAGACACTGTTGAACAATGAATTTTGCAATTTAGGCAGGAAGGGTGTAGTTGTGGAAATGGGAGGGAAGGAATGGTAGGGGAAAAACAAAGGAGGAGGCAACAATGCTTGATAAGAAATGTACTCATCACCTTGCTCATGTAACTGTAAACCCCTCTGTACAGTATTTTCACAATAAAAAAACATAAAAATTATTTCAGTTCTGAGCTTATAGATGAGAATCAAAGGCTGAGGAACTCTTCCCCAACTCTTCAAAAATTGTGATTTTTTTAGGAATGAGGCCCTGAATCAAAAGAATAAATAAAACTGGTTTTTCAAAAGATTTTGAAATGAAATCTAGGGAATAGAATCCCTTCCTTGTTTGCTTGTCTGCCCACCTACCCTCTATTCTTTCCTTCCTTCCTTCTCTCTTTCTATCCTTCCTTCTTCTCTCCTTTTACCCTTCCTTCCTTTCCTCCTTACTTCCCTTCCTTTCCTCTTCTTCCCTTCCCTCCCCTTCATTTTTTCTTTTTCTTTTTTTTTATTTTTTGGGGGAGGAGGTCATTTTCCTATAACATTTGGACTATGATTTCCATATATCATATATTCAATTTTAAGAGCTGGCTCTTTACAAAATAATCTGCCTCCCCCTTTTCTCTTCACCTTTTTTTTCTCCACCCCCTCCCCCTCTTGTTCACCCTCCTTTTACTCCTCCCCCATCTTCTTTTTCTTCTAACTACCATAGCAAATGCAAAATGCAGCCAGAGTAAGTGAATTGAAAGCTACCAAAAAACACAACGCTGACCCTCTGCAATGAAAGTCAAAGGGAAGAAAGAAAAGAGCTGTGGCCGGAGTCAGCTCAATCAGTTCTGTCATTGTGGTAAAATAGTATCAGTCCTGGATCACAGCCAGTAGAATTCCATTTCAAAACTGACTCATATGTCCACCTGCTTCACAAAATCTAGAAACATGATTTTTGTTTAGCACACATTGAGGTCCCAGTCCAAACTCTACTTCTGGTGATGAAGCAGAAAGGAAAGCAAAAGTAAATATTGGATAGTTAACAACATTTTCCACCAAATTTACTGAAAGCAGTATTAAAGCCTAGAGCTACTGAAAATAGGGGGATAAAGTTCACTAACAAACACAGGACGGAAAATCCTCCAACTTCAAGGAAGTTTGAATGGTAGTGGTTGAACAGAGTTCTGCCTTCTGTGTGCTAGAGAGCTCTGTCTCAACCTGATCATAATCTAGGAAAAAGGAGTTCTAATAATTCCTTAATCGAGTCCAATGTGTGTGTGTGTGTGTGTGTGTGTGTGTGTGTGTGTATTTGTGCTTAGGTGTATATCTTCTTGGAAATGAAATTGTCTACCATACTGAACCACTGTGAGACACTTGGTTATGTCAGTCACATCTTGACATAGTGTTATGTTCCTAAAAATGACACCAGATTGAAATGTAAATTACATGGTCCTAAGTCTTTTGCTTGACCTAATTCTCTCTCCATTGTCTTATTACATTAAAAGTTTTATTTTCCAAAGAAGTTTACCAAGAATTGTTTCAAGCCTACTATCTCCCAACAAACATGCTAAAAATAAAATATAAAATGAATTTTACCTGCAAAGGATATTTTGTGAACATACTAGAAATATACCTAAAGATGATAGTAGAAAACAGGTGATATTTGATTACACACTTTGTTATTATATCAAATATGTTAAAATAAACATCATCTTCATGAACATTATAACTTAGTGGAAAAAAGAAAAAATAATATGCCAAAATTTCTGTCAAAATGAATAAAAACAATAGCATCTAAAATAAATGTGCTGATTGAAGCAGAAAGATAAAAATATAAACTTACCAAGAGAATTTAAGTTGAGCAATGTGAAATATAAAAGTAAATGAGCAGTTTCAAAATAAAAAAGGACTACATGATGCAAAAAGATCATCCAATATATACATCATTGCTAAGCCTTGTAAAATTAAGCATAACCAATGGAACATGATGAAAACAAGCAGAAATATTTTCAAAGAAACAATTTAAGAGAATTCATTGAAAACTTGAATAAATGCATTGATGTCACAATTCATATCTAGGCAAAAATTATGAGGCAGTTCAATCAGCTTAAGTTATCTTAGAAGTTATTAGCCTATGGCATTGAGACAGAAAAAAATCCAACTTATTAGTCAGGTGGAATAAAATAGGAATAATTTTACAATCATATGAAAATAATAGGGAAATCAGAAAGTAAGTTTTATTTCAAAATCATATAGAACTAAAGCATGATTCAAAGATTTTAGATCAAGCAAAAGTCTTATTCAGCTACTAAAGCAACAGAAAAAAAATAAAGTGAGGAAACACTTTCTAATATATCATTTTAAAAGAAAAATCTTATCAAAGCAATAAATAGAGCACTTCATAAGATCAATTAACTTAAACAATTCTTGCATGTATAGTCAGAAAGTATAGAATGAAAGCACTGTCTTGAAAACAGAGATTTTAGACCCTAAGACTAAAGCCTTGGAGTTGCACAGGTCAGATCAAGACACTTGCCTCTATTTGTCAAGTAACTGGCAAAGAATAAACAATTACCTTTGAAAAGTTGTGCAATGGGTTTTCAATTCACCATGAATAAATACATTTTTGCTGTCTTCTTTTGTATTTTTTCAGTGTATTTCAGTGTTGCTTAATGCTGTTCCTTTACAGAGTTTAATTTCTTGAGATTTCTGTGTCTCTATCTTCCTTAGAACTACTATCTACATTCTGATTTCAGTAACAGGAACATGTTAATATACTAATTTTGGCTATCATTTCTTTCTTCCTTGCTAAAATTTCATTAATTCTTAAAATGTGGATTCTAGATCCTTTCCTGTATTTTATGTATTATAAAAAATGTCATGTTCTCTTCCTCAGCACATTATCCATTTCTTAGTGAATGGATTAATTAAATCTGTTTAGAACTTTATAATGTGAAGGTATAAAACAAAAAAACTACTTATGTAACTGACTTTGCTAACCAAATTCTTACTTTCAGACATCAATTTATTTCTGTCCAAATGAAGAAATTTTTGATCTAGTGAAGTTCTCTAAATCAGTATTATCAGATTGAAGCATAAGGATAATAAAAAAATTCTACATACAAAGCATGTGACTAATGCCAAATAACTCAAGTGATGTAAATTACATATATCTGTATTTCTAAGTCTTATCTCTTAATCTGCCTACTGATTTACTTGTTAAAACTACATCATCCAGACACCAATGCTTTACAGTTCCAGTCCTACTTACTCAGGAGTCACAGATCAGGAGGATCATAATTTTAGCCAGGTAAGCAAAAACCCTCTGAGATCTTAGGTCTAAATATAACCCTTGAATAAGTTGAAGCAAAATCATTTCCCTAATTTTTCAATAAAAATTGGAATCCCAGATATTTGACCAAACAGTTTTCTGAGTGTTTCCCTAAATGTTTCTGGATGAAATAAACACTGAGCAATGTAGACGGGCTCCTTCCAATCTATTGCACATCTGAATAGAACTCAAGGCTGATTGAGAGAAATATCCTTCTGCCTCACTACTTGAGCTGATATTGTGTTTCTCTTGCCTTCAAATTTGGTTTGACATATTGACTTTTCTTAGACTTGAGCCTGTCACTCTTCAGAGTGATACTTAAAACTATTGCTTCTCCTGGCCTTCAGGCATCCAGCCTTAGAATGGAATTACACATTGGCTCTCCCTGATCTTAGCTTACCCGCTGGAGATCTTGGAACTTCTCAATTTCCAACAATGCTTGCAAAAAAAATTTTTTTGTCATAATACATCTCTGTTCATATAGATTCTTACCCTACCACTGTAGGATCAGATCCTATTAAATGATGAAATCACAATAAAATGGCTGGGTGTTTAGGAAGTGGCTCAAAGATATTGCAGTTGCTTAGCAGGCCCAAATCCCTTTGTGTCCCCAGCAAATACACACACACACACACACACACACACACACACACACACACACACACACACACACACACACACACAAAATAACAGATAAAAAATATTGTTTCATATCCAATTCAAAGAAGAGTAAATTATTTTCCATGGTAGGTGAGAGGTTTTAGAAGACTAGCAGGAAAAAAAAATCGGAACAGTAGTCATTGAATATGTTTGTCCACATATTTTGTTTTCAACAAAATGCCTTGAGGCACTATGCCATTCTCAGCTCTCCTGGTATCTTGTAATGTCCTTTCATCTATTCCTGTAGAGAAAATGATGATCTTTTATTTTTACATCCAAAGACACATTCCCAATTTAGCTACCCCCAGGTAAAAATTATACAGAATCTGCCAAACTATTACTGATGTAAGAAACACTGATGAAAAAACCATTAGCTTTTTAGCCATATGCTTTTATTATTATGTTTCTATTCATAGTTCGAAAGATGCCAAATGAAAAGTTTACAGCAGTGGCTGACATAGAGATTCTTTGCCAGCAGCAAAATAGTTCAAGTGAGTTGTAAAATCTGCATGGTCAAGTTGAATTCAGAGAAAGTTTGACTTACTACTAGAGGCAATGATTAATTTTGTTAGGGAGAAAAATATCACTCAAGTTGGTTTATCAGACACAATGCCTAATTTCACTGAAATACTTAAAACATTATAGAATATAAACTGTGATTCTCTGTGAATTGTCAAATAATGGTTAGTGGCAGTAGCATACAAACCATGTACTTTTAGTTAACTGCATCTTTAGGGTACTTTTTAAAAATTGTTGTATCTTCAAAAATATTGTCCAGCTTTAACCACTAAGCAAAATTTTCAAAGAGGTCTCCCTGGAGGCTAATGTCTATAGAAATGCAGTCTACACACATCTCTTCTTAAATAATATATGATATTTTGAGTATTAGCTCAGCTTAGAGTTTTGAATCACTGTCTAAAAATTTAGAAAAGTAAATACTATAAAACTGCAGTTGAGACCAATGAAAAGAAGAAAAGAGGAAAGATTTTGAAAATATGGACTTTGTGTCTACTTTATTCCAACAGTGTTAAACTATAATTTTGTATACACACTTTTTGCTCATTACACAAAGCAAACAACATTGGTCTGAAAATGGTGACTCTTGCCTCTGCAGATAAAAGTCGTATGTAGACACTATCAGTAGTTTTGATAGTGCTAGAATTCTCAATTTCTGTATCTAATTCTTTATTAGTACAGAAAGATTGATTGTAGAATTTCTTTGCTTAAAATTATGAATCTCAAGTAAGAATGTGGACAACAAGGTTTATTCTTGGTAAATAATGTCTATTAAAATATATAACAATTAGGCACTGATTTAGTGTGTGTTTATATACAATACCATTTCATTGAAAATATACTTTATTGACCAACATAATCTCATTTTTAAATGCTAAAATGATTATTGAAAGTTACTAATTACTTAAAAGTTCAGAGAAATATTTTAGAGGAAATTACAGTATTGAATCACACTTATCCATCTTCTAGGTTCTCATATAAAATTTAAGTTGAACTATTTAATTATTGTACTTAAGAACATTGAAGAAATAGAGATTTTGAGCATGTTAATTCCCATGAAATTTTAATGTAAATATTTCATATAGGAACTTAAATGAAATTCTAAAAACATATTAATATGTACCTGAAAAATAATGAAACACTTTTGCACTAATGTAGGAACAGAGATAAACAGAAATTTTAAAATCCATCTGTGTTGTCTTTGAATGACATGATTGCATTTTCAACCATGGTTGCATTGTCAGTGTGACTCTTCTAATATTTTATTTTGAAGATTATTTTAATTCCATAATTGCCATGGATCAGTTTGTTAATTTAGATAGATTGTTACTTTAGTTTTAGAATCAGATGGTTAGTTTAGATAAAGAAAAGGGTAGCAGTATTTCAAAAGGGAATGTGGATCACCCTGAAATCCTTACTCAGGAGGCTGAAATCTAAGGACTGTGGTTCAAAGCCAGCTCTTTCAGGAAAGTCTATAAGATTCTTATCTCCAATTAACCACCAGAAAGCTAGAAGTGGCACTGTGGTTCAAGTAGCAGAGCAGTAGCCTTGAATGAAAAAGCTCAGGGACAGTGCTCAGGCTCTAAATTCATGCCCCACAACTGACAAAAAAAAACAAAAAACAAAAAACAAAACAAAAAAAAAAAAACCAGAAGATTATCTATTTTTTTTTTTGGGGGGGGGGGGGGAGGTCCGGTCGTGGGGCCTGAACTCTGGGCCTGGGCACTGTTCCTCAGCTCTTCAGCTCAAGGCTAGCACTCTACCACTTGAGCCACAGCGCCACTTCAGGCTTTTTTTCTTTTTGCTTATGTGGTGCTGAGGAATCGAACCCAGGGCCTCATGCATGCAAGGCAAGCACTCTACCACTGAGCCACCTTCCCAGCCCAGATTATCTATTCTGAGATTACATCTATTTTAGTTGTGTTGTCTTCTAACAGAACTACAGGTATTGACTTGCCTTTTAATATGGTGCTAGTTAATATTTTACTTATATTTTGTAATATTTTTCATGTTTCTTGCATTTTTCTTGTCAATACAGTTCTAAAATTTGTAATTTTTATATGATGCTATCTTAAAGTGAATTATTGTCTAATTTCTATTTTAGAAGCTTCATTTTTAATGTGTAGATATAAAAATAACTTCTGCACATGAATCTTCTATCCGAAAATAATACCAAAATCTAGGGATATTTTTTACTGATTAGGATTTTCTGAGAAGTC
Source organism: Dipodomys spectabilis (assembly GCF_019054845.1). NCBI lineage: Eukaryota > Metazoa > Chordata > Mammalia > Rodentia > Heteromyidae > Dipodomys > Dipodomys spectabilis. The sequence continues at coordinate 17,648,623 of NW_024870709.1, forward strand.
AGTTCATCTGTGAATAGAGAATATTGTCATTCCTGTGGGCGTTTTTAATCTGTACTTTTTACTTCTTTGTCTTGCCTAGTACCTAGGCTAAATCTCTAACATCGTAGAAATGTAATCATTTGTTCTTGCTCTTGGTTTTGGGAAGAAAGCATTCAATTTTTACTAGTAAATGTGATAGAATCTGTGGGTTCTTGTTGAGCCATTATTAGACTAAGAGTGTTCCCTTTCATCTCTCCTTCACTGAGGGCTTTTATCAGAAAATATGTTGGCAACTACCAAATAAATTTTAATCTATTGAGTTTTTCAGCTCTTGTGCTTTTTTTTAGTACTATAATATTGTAATTCTATATACTAAACAAAGCTTTCATTCTCATAAAAATTACTTGTGGCTTATTATCCTTTTGAAATCAGTGGGAAGAGGGGTGAGTGCAATCAAGAATTCATTGTATATATAAAAAAAAAGAGAAACAATAATGGAAGCAGTGTGTTGAAGTGGGGTGAAAAAGATTATGTTGATGGACAGTTATCATGTCACCTCTTTGACAGTGCTTTAGTTCCCCTACTCTCATGTGAAAGAAAGTGTTTACGTCCGTTTTGCTATAGTCCATAAAATAAATGCCTTGGACTAGATCTCTCAGGTGGTTTCAGCTTTAGTATAGATTGTCTGCTCTACAAAAAAATGAAGTAAGTGAAAACATAAGGATTTGATATCCGTATTACAGAAGAACACAAAGGTGCAACTCTGGAAATGTAACACCACCTCCCTTTAAAACAGGTAGGTTGTTCTTTGTTCTGGTAGGTTCTGTTTTGTCTCGTCAAAGTTTTTGTTTGTTTTGTCACGACTTTTGTGAAGTGTACATCCCCCACCACGCAAATTCAGTGGACTTTTTGCTTGGTGGTTTTCAGCTTATAATTTGGCAGCAATGTCCTTTAATATCTTTAACTAGTGATTTTCTCAGCCTTGGCTGAAGAGTTTCTTATATGTGTTAGGATATTTGTGTGTGTGTGTGTGTGTGTGTTCAAGTTTCCCACAGGTAATTCTGAAGCTCTGCTTTAGTCTATATTTGCTGTTTGAACAGAGTTTCCAGGTCAGTTAGAAGAGACATATTTCTTGTCATGTGCTCCCAGGGTATGTACATACTTCTTCTTGTACAAGTGCCGTTTCAATATCTAGCATTCCATCAGAGGATAGGACATCTTACTCTGGAGCATTTTTTTTTCCTTTTTAAGATTTTTATTCAGGCTGTCAATAGTTCCACCTAGAAATACTATCTCAGGCAGTTTGGCATTTAACAATAGGCTCTGATTCTTTGTCACAATTGTCTTGGGGATAAGGCTCTTTCCACAGAGTGAGCTGCTACAGTCGGGTCAAAATGAAGACAAATCCTGAGAGCAGAGTTTTTCATCAGTCTACCAGTCAGGTCAAACAGTAACAATTCTTTGGGGGTACAGCTTTGTGGAGCTCCAAATCTTCCTTCCTCTTACAGTAGCTGCTAGGATGTTGGTTTCTCACAGGTTGTGAGGTTATTGGTTTTTTAAGTTTTTGAAGAGTTGGAGCAAAAAGTGGGATGAAGACAAGAGGGCAATACAGAAGCACACAGTTCATTTTTAATAAGATTCAACCATCTATGTTTTCCCCCCTTTCTTTCTTGGAGTAAATACTTTTCAGATAATCTTAAGCATTTATTAATTTCCAGAAATCTAATAATATTTGACAGTTTTTATTAAAACATTTTACTCCTAGGAAAAATAATTCAAAGGTTTCTACTATACAATTCAGAACCATTCTTCTGTGTTTACAGCTTCTGTTTCAAAGATTGCTCTTGATACTAGCTGAGATTATAAATAAAATAAGGTTCAATGGTGCACATTTATGTCTTTGTAGTTCAGAGACTGAGATAGAGTATCTCAAATTTGAGGCCATCCTGGCTATGTAGTTATTTGTTTCATGAAAGCAAATTATCTATCTATCTATCTATCTATCTATCTATCTATCTATCTATCTATCTAGCACTCTATCAACTTATCTATCCACCTGTCATATCTATATCTATCTATTAAAGTAAGCATCTATATATAGCTTCTAAATTGAACATGGAAAGTTACAATTTTAGAGACTCTAAAAGTAAGGTATTGGGTCATTGACACTTGAGTGATGTCAACATAAATCTTGATAGAAATTTATCTCTAAAAGCTATGTCAAAAATCTGTCAATATAAAATGAGCCTGGTGCTGGTGGCTCATGCCTGTAATCCTAGCTACTCAGGAGGCTGAGATCTGAGGATCATGGTTCAAAGCCAGTGTGGACAGGAAAGTCCATGAGACTCTTATCTCCAATAAACCACTAGAAAACCAGAAGTGGCGCTTTGGCTCAAGTGGTAGAGAGCTCACCTTGAGCTGAAGAGCACAGGGACAGTGCCCAAACTCAGAGTTCAAGCCCCATGACTGACCAAAAACAAAACAAAAAAAAAATCTGTCAATATAAGATGAAAACCTGTTTTACATTATATGAAAATTATATGAAAAGAAAAGAAATGTACAAATAAAGTCTGCCAATAGTATTTGTCCTAAAGTAGAAGTATTATATAAATCAGGCCTGCAACTTGTTTTTTAAATTCTATTGTAAAGGTGATGTACAGAGGGGTTACAGTTATCTATTTCAGGTAATGAGTATATTTCTTTTTGTACAGTGTCATCCCTTCCCTCATTTTCTTCAGTTTTTCCCTTTCAAACCCTCCTACCTCCAAGTTGTAGAGCTCATTTCTGACATAGTGTCTAGTAGGTTTCACTGTTCACGCCTTATCCCACCATTTCTGTGTTCCCTTTCACTCCCCAAATCAGATACACTTACATACAAAACAAAGGGGACAGAAATCAAAAACAGTGACAAAAGGGAATAAGCCAAAGGGGAGTGGGGAGAAAAGAGAACTACAAACAGTACACTAAAACCTCTTCTTTCCATTTCTTGGAGTTCATTTCAATAAGCATCATTTTATATGATCATATGTACATAGCTGTTGAGCCCTTGTGATCCTCCTCTAAGAATACCCTCCCCAGGTGAATGTTTGGAGCGGAGTTTAATTAATCATTTCCAAGAGTATTTTTTTGTCTTTTACTAACTATTGGGTTTACTTGAAGATTTATACGCACCTTCTAACTTAACAGTGGGGGAAACCATGCAACCTATGTTTCTTTGGGTCTGGCTTACTTTGTTTAAAATATTTTTCCTTTCTTGAAATATATACAAACTAAAGTGAATCTTATCATAGATAGAGGAACTAACAGTTATGTAAAAATGTCTGGTAAGGGTAATATCATATAGTTATTTAATGTAAAATCACTCAAATTTGCATTGATAAAATGCTAAAGCGTAATCCTTGCCAAGCGGCTGGAGTTAAAATCCTTCCACCGAGGAAATGTGTGTTTTTGTTTTGTTTGTTTTGTTTGGGGGCAAAAGGGCACTGTAAAAGGAAAAGTTAATATCATTTACAGGTTCAGATTTCAGATTTTTTTCTGTAATAGAATAAACATAAAATATTTCTTTTTCAGTACCATTTCTGTAAGAAGAGTAGTAGCAGGTAAATCGGATATCAAACTTTAATGAAACCAGTGAACAAAATGGTTATTTCAAAGCTATGCAAAGGCAAAATTTTTTGATAGGGATCTTCTGAGAGGAAAGCTTTATGAACAACATCTAAAAGCAATCAAGTCAGTGTATACTGAGAGCATCTTTTTCCCAGAAACTTAATTAACCTGTAATTTAAAATTCATCATAAAGCATAATGCTTTGTCTTCCAGACCAATTTATTTTCTGTCTTTTGCCAAACTGCTAGATTGTTATTTAATGTGATTGCATAATACACAGCTAGCTATACATAGTAAAATTGTATCAGCACTTCCCCCCCCGCTACAGTAGAATCTATTCCCTGATCATAAGAGCAACGTGGTGCCTTTGGAGTTGAGAGGGAGAAACAATACTGGGTGCTGGTGCTGTTGAACAATGCAGGAATCAGGACTGTAGTCTGTAACACATGGACATCACAGCTCATCCTAGCTGTGTGCATGGCTGTACCTGAGGGAGCAAACAGAGTCAGATACGCAGGAATGTTTGAGTGCTTTTTAATCACCATAGGAGATGTCTGCACTGTGTTAATCTTGCTCTCTTTTATGGACAAATAGGAACTTTTAGCACAATAAATGCACTGAGTCTCTAGCTACAGAGGGTGAAAAAAAAGAACTCATGATAAGCAGAAAACACATTTTAATACCTAGTATCTAGTATAAGCAGGAACACATGGCAGTGATTCAGGCAATGTTTGCTGATTAAATAAAAGCATGAACACATTAATGTGGGGGTTTTGAAAAGGCATACTCTTATGGAATATTTATATGTACATATATATATATATATATATATATATGCATGTAGCTTTTCAGTCTGTAGGGTTTTGAGTTTATTTTTACTTCACAATGTTTCTAAGGTAATACATGTTAAGTAGAAACTGTTTTTAATTCTTAGTTTTAATCTTTTTTTTCAGACTTTCAATCTATAACACTACTTACTTGTGATTCTGGACAGAGGAAATAAGATCCAACTCCAGGTAACTCATGTGATCATGAGTGTGGATAGCAGTATACACCAGTTCACTCTATCTTTAAATATTGCTGACTTATTAGGTTATAATTCTATCATAGGTCTACCATCTCATTAAAGTATTTGAAAAAAGTCTGTATTGGGTCATATTCAAAATGCAAAGCCTCATGATTCTAGATCTCACAGAGCCTACAATCTACCCTAGATGGTAAATTATAACAAAGAAGTCACAAAATGGTAAGTGCTGAAAGACATCAGAATGCTAATAGAGCATGGAAAAGTATGGCCACCTTGGGTAAATGTGTGGAATTAGATGCTTTGGGGAGAATTCTAAAACATAAATAGAAAGAAATGGCAAAAGATAGAATATGATAGGTAAATTTAGATAAAATATGATAATGAGTTATAGCTAACAAAATACAATTTCCTTCATTATTCAGGTTTGATTATGTAGAATTCATCACATTTCACAATTTAATGAAGTTTCTTATGTTTACATAGTCATCTAATCACTGCTACAATTATAACACACACCATTTTTATCTCTTGTAAAAGTTCCCTTATATTCTCTGTTGGTATCCTATTACTACTAAAATAAATTATTACAAAAGTAATGGTTATGACAACCCTTTTACCTTCGCAAAAAATCCAAAAGGAATTATGCAAGAATTATATATGATGTTATTATTATTCTCTTGTGGAGTCAACTATGCATAAAATTTTAACTATCAGTCTATAAGTCATACTTTTGGGGCACATACCATTTAACTGTCTGCAGAACCTATATTCTACAGTAGAGTCCTGATTATAGCATTATATGAGAGAATAAACACACACACATTTGTACCATTTCAATTTATTTTATTGTTAAGACGATATACAGAGGGGGTATAGTTATATGAGTAAGGTAATGAGTACATTACCTGCTGATCATTGTTACCCCTACCCTTCCTTCCTTACTGTTGTCCCACTATCTTTTCCCTCCCCCTCTCCCACCTCTCCCTCCCTCAAAGTTGTAAAGTTTGTTTCCAAGTATCCTTGTTGCAATGGATCATCCTGTGTCCTTGTTTCAACGTTTTGTTATTCCCCTTCCACTCTCCAGATTAGACATATATATATATACAAGATACAAGGTACCAAAATCAAGTACAGTGACCACAGGGGATATGCCATAGGGGAAAGAACATACAAAGGAAACAACAACAAAAAATAAAATTATTTAAAATCATTGGCACATTTAAAATGATAACAATAAAGACAGACCTCTTAAGTTCATATCTTGGAGTTCATTTCACTTAACATCATCTTATATGGTCATTTCTACATGTTTTTTGAGCCTTTCAGCTCATCTGATAAGATTATCTTATGTGTATACTAATTATTGCAAATAAGGAAAACCATGGGACCTAAATTTCTTTGGGACTGTATAACTTCACTTAATATAATTTTTTTCCAAGTCTTTCCATTTCCTAACAAATAGGGTGGTGTCATTCTTTTTGATGGAAGCATAGAATTCCATTATGTGTGTGTGTGTGTATATATATATATATATATATATGTATATGTATATATATGTATATATGTATGTATATACATATATGTATATGTGTGTGTGTATATATATATATATATATATATATATATACCACATTTTCTTGATCTACTCATCTATTATAGGACATCTGGGTTGGTTCCATATCTTAGCTATGATGAGTAATGCTGCGATAAAAATAGTTGTGTACAATTTCAAATTTAACCTGAGAGAATAAGAAAATATTTCAAGCTGATGAAAACCTTACAAAGACAATCCTCTACTAAGTATCCCATCCAGTTTTGTGTAGGTCTTTTATAATCAATAGCCAGATGGAACCAGAGAATGAAATAACTTCTTTCTCAACTTTCCACTGTCCCTGCTGTTCTACAGTTCTCTGTATCTGTTTCAGTTTGGAGCACACCTTTCCCAGCTTCTTTCTCTGTGTCTAAGACAGAAAATGTGGCTGCCTTTCCAGTTTTGCTCCTCTGAGCCTCCCAGCATCATTCCTTATTTAGTTATGTCTGAAATGTGGTCCTTTCCTTTGCAGAGACTGACTGCCTCTTGGTTTAATTCCTTATCTCTGATGATAATCTGAGTAGCCTCCCTGGCATTAGGTGTTCTTTCCCGGCCTTATCAGCTCTCTATAGGCACAGAATAGAAAGAGGTGCACCACTGTGGAGTGGCAGGCTATGGCTGATAAGTGAGCAGTGAATAGTTGTAGTTCTCAGAGAAAGAGAAATGCATTGTTTATCAGGGAAGTGTTTCTCTAACAGAATTAAGCTGGTCTAGGGAGATGGATTATATATTTAATTATTAACAAGGGAATTAATAACTTCTTACTCTCTTTTAAGAATTTGGTCAATGTTGCTTTGTTGGCACTTTCTCCAGAATATTTTCCAAAGTACAAATTATTTAGAGCTTACATGCTCTGGAAAAATTGCTCTCACATTGCATTGCTCTGCTATTTTGAAAAGATAATTAGAACTTGACTGTTGCTATTTTCATTTTTGCATTAAAGGAGGTTTTTGTATTAAAGGAAGGTTGAATTCAGGTTAAAAGAATAAATGGTTCAAAATTTAAAAGAATGATTTTTGCACCTGATTTTTGCACCACTGGATGGAAGTGATTACTATATTTGTCTTAGAAAGAGCATTTGGTAATTTGTTAACCCTCTTGTCCTACAGGTAATATACTAGAAATGATGTACATATTATGAAATTTACAAACTAAGTCCTCACAAGTATTTATTATGACATGAGTGTTTGAGATGGGACTTATAGTACCAACCTGTGAACATTTATGAGACTGAGAAATTCCTGTTAATGAAATGTTTCAAAAGTAATGCACACTCATACAACTGAATGAGTCTTTAAAACATTGTATGAATCAATGCAAACTGTATATTTGACCTGGATGTAGAACTGAGTGTAGTTGTCAGTACCTAAGATTTCAATAATTTATCCATAGACAGTGTTATGTAGACCTCAAAATCTTCTTTATTAAATTATTAACACCCAAAATGACAGTATTAAGTTGTAAGACTTCTTTTCTTTGTATGCTGTTTTATTGTAAAAATGCTGTACAGAGGGGTTACAGTTACATAAGCAAGGTAATGAGTACATTTCTTATTGAGCATTGTTGCCTCCTCCTTTGTTTTCCCCCTACCATCCTTTCCCTTCCACCTCTACAACTACCACCACCCCCCACCCCAAATACCAAGACTTCTAAGAGGTAGTTACATCCTTATTCTGGATTTTATGAATGTGATCAGTGCCTCGTTTTCCCTCCAAATAAGGAAGGAGGCAAGACCAAGCTGTTTGTGAATCACAAAATACCAGACCCAGAATTTTCCAGTACTTTAAATCTCAATTCTCCAGCTTCCAAATAGTGAAACATAGATGTCTGTTGTTTAAAGGCTACTCGATGCATGCTTAAAGTGTTATATCAGTCTGAGATGGACTATGTCAAACTGGCACTGAAAAATGTGATTGCTACTTTAACAAATATCTAAAAATGTGGCTGTGCCTTTGGACTGGACAATGGACAGAGGCTTGAAGAGGTTTGAAGCACATGCTAGAGAAAGCTCACCTACTGTAAGTGAACTAACTGCTAAGGATAACTCCAGTAAGTGCTCAAAAAAGAAAAGAGCTGGAGAGAATGTTTCAGTATTCTTAGAGGTTATCCAAGTGGTTATGAATAGATTGCTCGTAGAAAAATGGACAGTAAAAGTGTTTGAAAAAGTAACTCTGGAGGCTACTGGGATAAAATAAGTCAGGTTTGCTTAGGAAAGGATGTGAATTTTTAGAGATAAGTGCCAAGATGTTGTAGTAGGAACACTAGTGTTCCTCCTGAATTCATATGTTAAATCCTTACCCTCAGAAAGATTTTGTCAAAAGCTGAGACTTGGAAGGTATGTATAGGTCCTCAAGGTGAAGCTCTCATGAATGGAATTAATACCCTTATAAAACAACCCCTTTGGATTTCCTTGGGTCTTTACACCAATAAGAACACAGGAGAAAAAAAAAAGACACCATATGTGAATCAAAAAACAAGACCTTACCAGATACTGAATCTGCTAATGCCTTGAGCTTGGATGTTCAGTCTTCAGACTCAGATAATGGTACCTAGCTTTCTGAGTGAGCGAAGACAATGCACATTCTACTACTGCAAAGATCATTTGGAATACAGAAGTTTTATATATGATAACTTAAATACAATTAGCTGCAATAGAAATAGAGGTAACATAAATTGTGAAAGGGGTTTGATGTTTATATCTAAAAAGAAATATAAGTGCACAGACTAAAATTCAATAATGTAGAGCCTTCCCATGAGTTTATCCCCAACTCCTGCCATAGTAATAACATCTAGTTAAAAGAGAAACATATGGACTTTTATATACCTCTTCTAGGAACAGGGTCCAGAATTTTCAATAGGTATCTCTGCAGTCCCATGGTTTAATTTTCATGGCATCTAATATTGGAAATTCAATGAACTTGTGCAGCTCCTCACCAAATAGATATCATAGCATGATTTAGCAGAGAGTACAAGATTAGATGGCTAGTTAGAAAATGGAGCTGGATCTAACTCAGGGCTGACTTGAGACTGTCTGGGCAATCGATTTCTGGCAATGTAGATAGCAGCTGTAGCCCCTGCCATAGATACAAGTGACTTTTGAGGAAAAGAGAAGCTGCAGGAGAAAAGAAGGAAACATTTCACTGAAACCCATCACACTAGTTTCTTCATATTTCCTGATCAATTAGAAAGAATAAACAACTCCTGATAGCAGTACAGACCACGAAGTGATAACAGAAACTAGTCTAGGAATAAGTCATAGGAATCTGCATTGTTAGGAATCTGCATTGTTCTCCTAACCCAAGGCTGCCTTCAGGGACTACTGACCCACTCCTCCCACACTCCCCAAAACCACACCCTGTCCAATTCTCAGAAACCACCACCCTGGAGCAATTCTCAAAAAACCTATCTGCGAGTGCACATTGCCTCAGGGAACTCTACTATATTTAGGCTCTGACACTCTCTTTCCAGACCCCTTCTGTCTCCTACTCTGTAGGTGCCCCTCTTCAGCACTAAGTAAAGTCTGATCTGATCTGTTCTCTACCTTCTTGCTTCCCTTTTGTTGTTGTTGGTTTTGTTGTTTTGTTTTGTTTTTTTGTTGGTCGTGAGGCTTGAACTCTGGGCTTGGGCGCTATCTTCTGCTCTCTTCAGCTCAATGCGAGAGCTCTACCGCTTGACCCACAGCACCACTTCCGGTTTTCTAGTGGTTTATTGGAGATAGTGTCTCACAGACTTTCCTGCCCCGGCTGGTTTTGAACCATGATCCTTAGATCCTAGCCTCTTGAGTAGCTAGGATTACAGGCATGAGCCATTGACACCCGGCTGTTGTTGGTTTTATTTTTGTTGTTGTTGTTTTGTTTTGTTTTTTGTTTTATTTTGGTAGGTTGGGTGGCTTGAACTCTGGGCCTGGGTGCTGTCCCTCAGCTCTTCAGCTCAAGGCTAGTGTTCGACCACCTGAGCCACAACGCCACTTCCAGTTTTCTGAGTGGTTAATTGGAGATAAAAATCTCAAGGACTTTCCTGCCCCAGCTAGCTTTGATCTCAATCTCCTGAGTAGCTAGGATTACAGGCATGAGCCACAGGCACCCGGCCCCCTTTATTCTTTTGGTCTTTCCTAACAGTAATACTAAAAGACTGGCTACTTCAAATGGACATAGACAAACTAAGTGAACATCTAATGGTGTCTAGATACTGAAGTGGAACTAATCCCTAATCCCTTAAAATTGTGAATGTCTTAAGGATTATGTGTGGGTCTGTTTATTAGGAGTAACCAAGATTTCTCGATTTTAAATGCCTGATGTTATAACTGTTTAAAAATTAATCTTTTTAACATAATGAGGTATAGCTCATCTTTTTCAGAGTTGTGTCTCAGTTTACTTGGAGAAAGGACAATTACATGGTATGATTCCTCCCAACTAATTAGTGGAAAAACCCATGAAAATGTGCAAGAATTACTGTTCTAAATATTCAAACTACTATTTTGTATTAAATGGCAAGTTGTTGAATGATTCTTACTGGGTACTGCAAAAGAATAATACATAAGAATCTTACCTCAAATAAGATTCAAGTTTACTAGAGAGGTAAAGATTTGTATAAGAATAACTTAATGCCAAGCATTTAACCTAAATTACCATTCAAATTAGTGTACCATTTATAGCCAGAATAAATACTTTTAGTCATAAGAAGGGAAGTGTTAGTGAAATAAAAATGTATTCAACTTTAGGGAAGCCAAACTGATATGATTAGATGCATGACACAGATTTACACCAAGACCAACTTGACCTTACAGAAAATAAAATCTCTGTCTCCTAACAAGATGGAAAATATCAGATGAGAAGTGAGTGATTATCAGATGATAGCCAGTCTCTAACAACTCTACTGTTTACATAAAAAGCACATCCTCTAATACTGTGCAAAAGCATTTATCAGACAATGATGCTTGGTGACAATAAAGTTACCTGCTGCTAAGAAAAAAAATGAAATAAAAGAAAAAAGCAAATGTGTGTTAGCAAACAAATCAACCATCAAAGTATGGATATGGATTATATTGTTTAAAAATATGATCATTAAGTGTGTATGAAAAATGTAAGAGTCATTTGTGATATTCTATTTGTATTGTACAATAACAATCTCTCTGTCTCTGTCTCTGTAATATTTGTTTTATTTACTAGGTATCAGATACATTTTGCTTACATATATGTATAGACAATGCTATGACTACATAGTAGTTTAGTAAGTCTCTCTAAATAAAAAAAAATTAAGTCAACTTCTCTCAGCACCCAAAAAATTTTGTTTTTTTCCATCTCTAAAAAGCCTATAATTTGAGTTTGGGATGTAGTTCACTGGAGGAATGTACATGGCTCTGATTTCTATCTCAGCAAACTCGTAGCCCTAACCCATGTCAATAAATAACTACCTAAAAATATATCATTTAAACATAAATGGAATCTACAGAATGACTGATTGCATACTTTTGATGTCTACTCTTATCATTCTGTTCTATTGGCCAAAGAGACTAAACATAAATTGAGAAGCAAAAACTACATGAATTCATTGGATCATGTTTTGTAGGTCATATGTTCAATGGATTGAACTGATTTTAATAATCTTAGTCTAACAAAGAAAATACCAAGTTTTCTACAGGGCTGTGTTTAAATAGACTCGGGATAAATCTGCTTCTAAGCTTATTAGGGTTCTGTCATTGAAGTTTCAATTTATTTCTGAGTGTCATCAGAAATCATTACTATCTTCTACAAACTATGAATATTCCTTGGTTCATGGCATCCTCTACATCACTTAAGGAGAACTGATTCTTTCTGCCTCATGACATCTCTTTCCTTTCTCCTCTGTTTTATTCCTCTACTGTAATCAAAAAGAAAAATTATCAGATTAATATCCATTAGCTAGGAGAATCCATCCATCAAAATGAATTGTCATACTACATACATATAGACATATACAATATATTGGCAATAATTATGTTTTTTTTTATTTTATTAATAAGGGGTTGCAATTACATGAGCAAGATAATGAGTATATTTCTTATCAAGCATTGTCACCTCCTCCTTTGTTCCCCCTTACCATCCTTGTACCCCCCATGCCAAAGTTGTACAGATCGTTTTTCAACATGGCATCTTTCTGCAGTGGGTCCACCTGTATCCCTATTTAAACAATGTGTTTTTGCCCTTCCACTCCCCAAATTATACCAACATCAAATACAGTGAAAACAGGGGTTATACCATGGGGAAGGGACATACAAAGCAAAAAAAAAATCATCTTATAAATATGTTAGAAACAATAGCAAGAAAGAAAAACCACTTGAGTCCTTATCTTGGAGTTCATTTCGCTTACCATCAACTTATCTGAACTTTTCTGTTTGTCTCAGACATATATTAGTTATTGTAAATAAGGGAAGCCATGGGACCTATGTTTCTTTGAGCCTGGCTTACTTCACTTAATATAATTTTTTCCAAGTCTTTCCATTGAATAACAAATGGGGCAATGTCATTCTTTCTGTTGGAGGCATAAAATTCCATTGTGTATATATACCACATTTTCTTGATCCATTCATCTACTAAGGGGCATCTGGGTTGGTTCCATATGTTAGCTATGGTAAATAATGCTGCAATAAGCATAGTTGTGCTGCTAGCTTTAGTATGGTCTTGTTTGTGATCATTTGGGTAAATGCCCAAAGTGGGATTTCTGGGTCATAAGGGAGCTCTATCTGGAGTCTTTTAAGGAACCTCCATACTACTTTCCAAAGTGGCTGAACAAGTTTTCACTCCCACCAACAATGCAGTAGGGTTCCCTTCTGTCCACATCCCCTCCAGCATCTGTTGTTATTAGAGTTCTTGATTATAGCCATTCTAACTGGGGTGAGGTGGTATCTCAGTGTTGTTTTGATTTGCATTTCTTTTATGGCTAGAGAGGTTGAGCATTTCTTCATGTATCTATTGACCATCCTTCTTTCCTCTTCAGAGAAATTTCTCTGTAAGTCTTTAGGTCACTTATTTAATGGGCAGTTGTTCCTTTGAGGATTTGTTGTTGGGGGATTTATTTTTTTGAGTTCCCGGTATATTGGCAATGATTATTGACACTTGGTTAACTTCAGAAGATACTAAAGTATTGAAAGTTAATAGATAACTAGTCTAAGTGATTAGAAACCTAAAAGACCACCTTAGATATTTAAATCAAATAATCCTAGCATCTTAAAAACAAGCCAAGATCATTTATCAAGGAGCCTAGTATGAGTGGTCATCCTGGTTTTCACCATGCGGTTATCCTTTACCTCTAATCTCCAATACTATTTCTGTTTGGTTTTGTTCACCTTTGCAAGTTAGTCTCTCAAGGTGATTTGCTTTTAACAGCATTATCAGCTCTTCTTCAATTAGATTCGGTAAAGAAAGATAATTCTTTTTATTTAATTTATTAAATAATTAAGTTCGTTTTTCGACATAACGATTTGTAAATCTCATTGTTGCAATGGGTCCACCTGTATCCCTATTTAAACGATTTGTTTTTTCTATAATGCTTGACTTTGTCCAGGTTCACAACACAATGAATGAGTTGCCACAAAAAATAGAAAATATGTGTAGACACTAAGTGACCACAAATAATAATTATTCACTGAACAGATTTTAGTTCTTCTACATTTTCATCATTAAAATGTTAATGATTGAATTGTGTGCATCTTGACACTGATAGGTTTCACGTTAAGTATGGAAGCCATATTCAGTTTACCAGGCACAGATTTTCTTAGAAACCTAAGTTTTTAAGGCATCACCTGTCATTGTCTCAAATTCTCAGGATTCTCTTGACTTTTTCCAATGGCACTAGATGTGAAATGTATGCTAATCTTATACTTTAGCTTCCTCAACAAACATTCAAAGCAGCTACCACATGCTAAATTCTAAAAATTCCTTAACTGTTCAAGGTTATTGGATGATGATCCAGTCTTCTAGGGTACTAATTGCCCATAGTGTAAGAGAACAATGTCTCGTGGAAATAATAGCTTAGGTTAGACACATGGGTCCAGGTTTTATGACAGCCAAAATGGATAGGAAGGATTATAATGGCACCTAAGCATGTGGTAAAACTAGCTCTCTCAGTGATCTGTGATCCGAACTATGGTTTTGTGATGGACTATTATCAGTTCAGAAATATAATTGCAGAGTATCAGGTCAAACATTTACTTTTTTAAAAGAACACCTAAGAATAAAATTATATATTGCCTAATAGAATTTTAGAATGTGATCAAGTAGAACCATATCCTCACCAAACATAAAAACAAATGGAACAAATATGACTCAAAATGCATTTAGCATGTGGTTCTTTTCTGTAGTGTGAAGCAACAATCTTTATTATCTTTGTAGCTTACAAATATTGCTTCTTAATAAAGCATAAAAATTATTTGCTTCAAGTTGGAATGAACTGCATAATAAGAATAAATCAGATAAATGTTCCTTTCTCCTGGTACCCTCTTTGGGGGATACCTATTGATGGAGATCTGTAACAATGGACACACTTCAGTAGCTCATGAATTTTACCTGCTAAATATAGTAGGCAATGAAGCCAAAGATCAATAAAAGATTAATGGTTTTAATTACCCCTCTGTAGCAACTTGTGGGTAAAATTTTGCTTGCTATTTTCACCCAGGGTAACACAACACAGTCAACTTTCCAGTGAAGCTAATTTGACTTTCTGCCTGGTAAATTGCTCATTGACAGTCCTTTAATGAGTCTGCTCTGTGTGTGACTGAATACTGAGCATACTTCTACTTTTGAAAACCAAGGAAAAAAAGTCCATAAAACTGATGAATGACACATAAACAATTTCCTTATGAAACCTACTAGAAAATAAGACAATTTCTAGGCAAACGTTTCTCTGCTTGAGCCATATGGAACAAACAAAAGTACCAAATGGGTGTTGTATTTATGGAGCTGCATAAATGATGTTCATACTGACAAACATCATCCAAACGCATACAGAGTAACTCAAAAGATGATATATTATCTCTTAGACAAAAGAAACTTTACATGATTCACTTTAGATTATTGATGTTTTGAAAGAAGATTAACTAATATTCTTTTCATGTATGTTTGCAAATCCACATTCAAAAATCAGTGGGTCTTTAAACACATGTAGAAAACTAAAGTTAGATACTTATATATCACCCTGCACCAGAATCAACTCCAAATGATCAAAAATGTTGAAATAAAAGCAGATACCCTGAAAACATTACAGGACAGAATAGGAGAAACATTAGGTCTCCTTGGCACAGGCCAAAATTTTCTTAGTAAAGAGCCAGAAATACAACAAATCAAAGAAAATTTGGACAAATGGGATTATATGAAACTCCAGAGCTTCTGCATAGCAAAGGACAGAGCAAGCAAGATCAATAGAAAGACATGTATTGAGAGAAGATCTTTACTAGCCATAGAATGGACAAGAGCCTAATATCTAAAATATACTTAGAATTCAAAAAATTAAATCCTCCAAAAATGAATTCTCAAAGAAACAGCTGCCCCATTAAATAAGTGGGCTAAAGACTTAAAGAGAGACTTCTGTGAAGAAGAAATAAGAATGGCCAATAGACACATGAGGAAATTCTCAAAATATCTGGCCATAAAAGAAACATAAATCAAAACAACATTGAGATTCCATCTCTGCCCAGCTAGAATGCTATAATAAAGAAATCTAATGACAACAGATGCTGGAGGGGATGTGGCCAAAAGGGAACCCTAATGCATCATTGGTGGGAATGTAAACTTGCTCAACCACTTTGGAAAGCAGTATGGAGGTTCCTCAAAAGACTACACATGGAGCTCCTCCATGACTCAGCAATCCCACTTCTGGGCATTTACCCAAATGATCACAAACCAGGATATACTAAAGCTACCAGCACAACTATGTTTATTGCAGCATTATTCAGCATGACATGAAACTATCCCAGATATACCTCAAGAGGTAAATGGATCAAGAACATGTGGTATTTATATACAATGGAATTTTGTGCTTCCATCAAAAAGAATAACACTGTCGCATTTGTAGGGAAATGTAAAGACTTGGAAAAAAATTATATTAAGTGAAGTAAGCCAGACCAAAGAAACATAGGTTCTGTAGTTTCCCTTATTTGCTATAATTAGTATATGTCTAGGATAATCTTAACAGCTGAGTAGACTAGCTCAATAGCCACGCACATATGACCATATAAGATGACACTAAGCAGGTCTGGGGAGGTGGCTCAGTGGTAGAGTGCTTGTTTTGCATGCATGAGGCCCTGGGTTTAATTTCTCAGCACCACATAAGCAGAAAAAGCTGGAAATGGCACTGCGGCTCAAGTGGTAGAGTGCTAGCCTTGAGCTGAAGAACTGAGGGCCAGTGCTCAAGCCCAGAGTTCAGGTCTCATGACTGACAGACAAAAAAAAAAAAGATGACACTAAGCAAAGTGAACTCCAAGAGGTCTTTCTTTGTTATTGTTGCTTTTAATGTACTATGTGATATTTTTTCCTTTGTACGTACTTCCCACTATAGTATATCACCTCTTGTCACTATATTTGATTTTGTTACCCTGGTATTGTATATATATTTATTTGAATTAGAGAAGGGGAAGGACAATATGTTGAGAAAAAGGCATGGGAGGAACCAATGCAACAGCAATTTATACAAGACAGTATGTTGGAAATGATCTGTACAACTTGGGGATGGGAGGGTTGGGGGGAGGGAAA
This sequence comes from Dipodomys spectabilis, assembly GCF_019054845.1. Lineage (NCBI taxonomy): Eukaryota > Metazoa > Chordata > Mammalia > Rodentia > Heteromyidae > Dipodomys > Dipodomys spectabilis. The sequence continues at coordinate 17,665,550 of NW_024870709.1, forward strand.
GTAGAAGAATTAGGGAAGGGGTAACAAGTTTGACAAGAAATGTACTTATTACTTTACTTATGTAACTGTGATCTCTCTGTGCATCACCTTGGCAATTAAAAAAAAAGTTTCTGGAAATTCAAAATTATGCCCCAGTGTGCAAGTAGCTTAATCATGATTAGTCCTCTTTTAGCTCTTCAATACAACAAATCAGGATACTGAATCATAACGTCCAAGGTTTATCAAGGGAGAATGACTAGAACTATGGACATAATATTTTATTTGTTCAATTTCTATTGAACTGTGGTGGTACAAAGTACAGATGTTGCTATGGTACTAAAAATAAATTATTCATCTTACTACATTTGTCTGACTACAATTTGTATTAGTTGTCATGTTTTTCAATTAACAAGATTAGTATGCCTTTACAATAATACTAAATGGAGTTGTTATTGTCAATTGTTAATAACCTTTGAATACAATGGTAAGAAATGTCCACATCAATATACAAATTCAGTGGGCCACCCACATTAGAAACAATTGCATTTCAGGTAACTATGCTAAACAAATACATGACTGGTATTTCTTATTTCTTATATAGGCTTAAAGAAGTAAAGATATTAAATATTTTCCTACTCAATTATGTTAGGTCATTTGCTAAATGAACTTGCATGTAAAATGAAAATAAAATGGGTTAATTTGAAAATAGCCTTTGCTGTCTGAAAGCAAAAAACAAGAACCTAGAGTATCATGCTATCAAAAGAAAAGTCCGCATGGTGTCTATGACACAAGGTATCTATTTGAGACAACACGAAAGAGAGAAAGGGCACCCTGAGAAACGAAGAAGTCAAATTAGAGCGTAAGGCTTCCAACACTCAGCCAAACTCACGGAGAAATTTGGAGAAATGCTTTTTGATCACAGTCTCTTGCTTTATATTCTGAATTTGTTCCATCACAAACTGTGTGCTTTCTGAGCAAGTGCATGCCCTTGAGCTGTGGACCATGAAGGAACTAATGGCTAATGATGGTTTCTCAACAACTCTTCAAACAGCTAAGCAACAATTCCTTATTTGAAGGGGATCTAAGGTGCACATCTCTATTACAGCCCACTCCTGTGCCACCCAGATACATTTCTCTCTATTGATTCAGGAAAGCATTCAGCCAGGGTCCTAATGGGATCTTGCCTTGTAAAGAAACTCAAAGATGAAGGACAACATAGCAAAATATTGTTCTTAGTATTGTTGGTTGATATTGCAATTGATACTCACTTCTGTCTATTCTAGAGTCTACCTTAACTCAACTATTTGCTTCTGTCAGTTTTGTTTGCCTTAGTGGTTTATTTGATGTATTAAGGTTCTCAAGGAAGAACATTGACAGGAAGAAGGCAAATACAGAGAGTGACAAGAGAGGCAGATAGATTGAGAGAGGAAGGAAGGAAGGAAGGAAGGAAGGAAGGAAGGAAGGAAGGAAGGAAGGAAGGAAGGAAGGAAGGAAGGAAGGAAGGAAGGAAGGAAGAAGGAGTTGATAGATGACATGATGTAAAAGTAGAAGAAAGATTGGGAGGAGAAGAAAGAAGAAGGAGGGGGAGCAAAAAGAGGTATGGGGAGGGAGAAGAAGGGAAGGAAGGAGAGCAGAGAAGAGGAGAGTATAGAAAAGAAGAAAGATAAAATGTAAAATATAAAACTGGAGGAAAAAGAGTAATGGCTCAGCCAATATTCTCTCTGTGATAAGAATAAAGGTATAATGTAAGACAATGTAATATATATATATTTATAAATATATATATATACACACACACATTTGATGGAGAAAATATGTAGAAAGACAAATAATTTAGTGCTAGAGTAGTGTTTGTAAGATAAAAGGGTAAGATTTAGAGATGGGTAAAATAAGAAGCCTTTGGATAGTGACAGGTGTATCATATATCTCTGGGACAGATATATGTGACTGGTTATATTATCCTTTACACTTTGGATATCTATATATTATCGGGCAAAAATCTTACTTTAAAGACACATGAGAGTTGGTACTGACATTTGCTTCGTTTGAACAAACACAACATCCTCAATCATGCACATACACTCATGTGTTACCATTTTTTTGTGTGAAATATTGAAGATAGTATCTTTGTAAGGGTATCATCTTTATTAACTATATGACTGGTACAAACAAAACATACATATACTGATAGATTTATTACTCAGAAATTCTGGTTTAAATCATGTGTGAGTAAATAAAAATTTAAATTCAGTGATATAGATGATTATTATAAATTTGCTAGCTATTCAATGTGAACCCAAATATGATTGTGCTATCAGAAGCAAGTTTTATTTTTTTATTTTTGGGTCCGGTGGGGCTTGAACTCTGGGCCTGGACGCTGTCCCTCAGCTCTTCAGCTCAAGGCTAGCACTCTACCACTTGAGCCACAGCGCCACTTCTGGCTTTTTTCTTTTTGCTTATGCGGTGCTGAGGAATCGAACCCAGGGCCTTGAGCATGCAAGGCAAGCGCTCTACCACTGAGCCAACTTCCCAGCCTATCAGAAACAAGTTTTATTTAGTTTTTATTTTAGCTACTACACCATGTTACAGTGACAGCTTCAAATCTCTGATTTCCTCATTTACAAAATCAAATGTCTGATCTGATTTTGCACTCAGAGAGCCTATGGGTTTTGGATGTTCTTTTATATGGAAAGACTTTTTTCTTCTTTATGCTTGGATATTATAGAATTTCACTACCAATCAGGAAAAGATTAAAATAAATAGCATAATATTTTACTTTTGATTTTCCATCATTTAAAACTAAGGTGATATATGCAATTTCACAAGTAGTTTACCACCCATTGGAATCTGTCATTGATTATTTATGCTAACTTATATTTTATAAGGAATGCAAATTTTTTAAGTTACATTTTTAGGTTAAAGGTAGAAGAGGTTGAAGCCAAAGATATGCACACCTTAATATTTTTATAATATATTCATAATTTCATAGTATTAAATTTTTTGAGTGTATGAGTATGTTTATTCCTCCATCTAATTTAATTACTAGGAAACAAGCAAAAATTCTCTGTGGTATCATAACATAACTAGAAAAATATTTTGTTCTTCTCTAACTGTGGGTGAAGTAAATTCATAGTGAGAATTTTTTTAATTTTGAAAGAAAATAATAAATTACAATACTGTTGCTTAAGTGATACTTACAATGTCTTGAGTTAAAACTAAGAATATAAAAGTTAGAAATAATAAAACTCTACAGATTCGAGGACCACAAACCTTCAAAATTATTCGGAATTAAAGACAGTATTGTTATAGGTATTTTCTAGGACAATGTTGCAAAATTGTTAATATAGGGTATAAAATAACAACCTAAAGATAGCAAACTTTTGTTAAATTGATGACCAAATGGACTAACTACTTGTCAGGATATAAATTACCATGATTGGTGCTGGGAAGGTGGCTCAGTGGTAGAGCACTTGCCTGTATACCTGAGGCCCTGGGTTCGATTCTTCAGCACCACATAAGCAAAAAGAAAAAAGCTCGAAGTGGTGCTGTGGCTCAAGTGGTAGAGCGCTAGCCTTGAGCTGAAGAGCTGATGGACAGCGCCCAGGCCCAGAGTTCAGACCCCAAGACCGGACCCCTCCCCCCAAACAAATAAATAAATAAATTACCATGATAATGCCTGCATATTGAAAAACATGTTTATCATGTAAAGTAAAAATATGGAGATACCAACAAGTAGATATATATTGTGTTTTAATGTTTACAATCAAGCCCTAAGTAAACAAACCGAAAACAGAAGGGAAAAAAACTGATTGAGGTATTGCTTACAGCTACCTTTCTTTATGACACCTGACATAAACTAAAATAAGGTTCCTGCTACTTGATAATCACTGAACTGTCTCCAAAGAATAAAGTTTGTGTGTTCTCTTTTCATTCTTCCCTACAACCTGAAGAAAATATGACTTAACAGACTTCTCTGTCAAATGAAGCATTTTGATCACAGCCACAGCCACAAAGATTTGCATCTGCTTGAGACGTATTTGGAGAGTAATCTCAGGGGTCAGGGACCAAGCCAATTGGGGAAAGACATAGTAAGTGGCCTCTACACACTGCCCCTGGCATGATATTAAATGTTATAAATGACAAAGGACTAAGCTCTTTAATATTTATTGAATATGTGTAAATGCTCTCTATGTAACACTCCAGTACTCTTCAGAGAAAAGTTGCTGCAAGCTAATGATTACAGAATTACATAGCAAAGAAAAATGCTATTGGAGTAAGAGGGTATAATTTTCAGCCTCCCACCTTGAAAAATGGTCAACTTCTAGTCACATGACATCTGAATCATATAAGATAAAAAAATTATGGGTTTATAAAAGGGATATTGGAATCACTGATGATTATGTCTTACTGGCTATAACAACAGATGTATAAAATGGAGTATATTTCCATGAAAATGTCTTCACTGAATAGAACGGAAAGAATAAAGTGAGGCACTTTGTATCTGAAGTTATATCTCTTGAGGTTCATCACATGTTCTAATGGATCAGTACTAGATAATTGAAAGGAAAGTAACAAAGTAGAAGTGTTACCTCACTGAAAACCAAAGGCAGTTCTGATAGAGAGACTAGAATAATCATCCAGTAACAACAACTATACTAAGAATAATAAGAAATCAATTCATAGGATATTTTCCTTTTTTTTACCAAGAAAAAGATAACTGGTTAAAAAAAGCATGAATTTCCACTGGAAATTGACCTTCAGTGTTAGTAAAATATCAATTTGTAATATATTTGTTGTGGATAGCAAAATTACCAGTGTAGCTATTTTTTCATTCAAAATTATTTTCTGTAGTTTCCAAATCTGTGTCAACTATATTAGTGTATAAATTAAATAAACCAAATAGTAGATAATGATACACAAAATAGCTTTTAAATTAATGAACACATTTGCCTCATAGACAACATTTTTTATTACAGATTAGTAAAGGAAAATTTCTGAGAGGTCTGTCAGGTAAGTAACAACTTAAGCTTTGGCCCTCTGCTCCTGCAGCGCAGATGATTTTTTTTTGTTAATCTCAGCAATCAGTGTGATGGTAACCTGAAAGTTTGCATGCTTATAAACTTGTGGAAGGATAAAGGGCTTGGGAAAAAGTAGAAAACCAAGGAGCAAAAGATTATTCTGATATTGGGCTCCCTGCTGAGAGAAGAAAGGGATGAAGATGAGGGTGAAGGATACCTACTGAGAAAGGAAATACTTTCCAAGAGGTGGAGTAATAGAAGCAGAGAAGGGCAGAGAAATAGAAACAGGACACAGACAAGTATTTTTTCGTTTGTTTGGTGTGTGTGTGTGTGTGTGTGTGTGTGTGTGTGTGTGTGTGTGTGTGTGTGTGTGTGTGTGTGTGTGTGTGTGTGTGTGTGTGTGTGTGTGTGTGTTCTCTTTTGGGAGACTAGCCTCTGCTTCATTCTCTAAGAGGTAGTCTCAAACTGAAGCACCTCTATCATAGCCTGTATTAATTAGCCAGCGACCTTAGACTGTTTCCACAGGACTGATTCGGAGAAAGGTACAGCTGGAGGATTAATGAGTACATTCACTCAACTAAGGAGATAGCAGCTAGGATTCCAATAACATTCATTGTAAGGCAGAGAAATAGATTAGATTTTTACTGAGGAAAGAACATGATTGATTGATTTTTGGGTTGTAGGACTTGAACTCAGGACTTCAGTGCCATCCCTGAGCTCGTTCACTGAGGGCAGTGTTCTACCACTTTGAGCCACCATACTACTTCTGGCTTTCTGGTGGTTAATTGGAGATAATTGTCTAATGGACTTTCCTGCCCAGACTGGATTTAAACTGTGATTCTCAAATCTTAGTCTCCTGAGTAGCTAGGATTACAAATCATAGATTAAATAAAGAAATTCAGAATTATATAATTCCAACCTTTGCAAAATATACCAACTGTTACTGATCCTCACTTTCCTTGGTTAAAAGAAGGGTGTAAGTATGTTATATATTGGATAGGTAGTGTCATTTACATGTATTTCTACAATTAAAATAAAAATCTTGGAAATGATTGATGAAAACATTAACAGTGTAAAATTCAATAAGAAGGGGAAAATTTTGTTTCTTATTTTTATTTTGTTTTTTGTTTTTTTTCCTGGCTGGTTGCAGGGCAGAAAGGTATGGACATGAGGTAGTCAGGCTTCAGAACCAGTTATCAGCTTACTTTTGAAAGGGCAGACACAAGTGACTCCATTTGGAATCTGTTTTGGAGTTTCTTTCTCTTTTTTTTTTGAGTTTAACTAATTTACTGTATTGTTATTTTAGAGTTGATGTATGTCAGGGTTATATTAGGTAATGAATACATTCACTTTTGTAGTGTCTTCTCTTCCCTCATTCTCTCCCAGTCACTCCCTCCCATCTCCACCCACAAATTGTACAGTTTACTCCCATCGGTGTCCAGTTCCATGTTGCACTCTTTCACCCAGTTTCTTAGAAGACTGAAATGACAGCTGTTGGCCCAGGTCTGCTGCTAGCCTACAGTAAAATATCAGTAGGAGGCATAGTTACCTTAAGGTTCAGTGGAGACCACACCAGCTTCCAGGTTTATTCTTTGGTGTTTGGCAAAATATGTTTCCTCATAGACTGACATATTTAAGTGGTTTGGTTCCATGATGTGTTTGTTTTTTTTCCCCCTTTTCCCCCCCAACATCGTCAAACTAATTAAGCCAAGCAAAGGAAAAGATTGTTCACCAACAACAAAATTAATTAATTAATTAATTAATAGCACTAGCAAGAAGAGAGTCATTATCTTTTTAAAATGATATCCTCTCGCTTTTGCTAGATTTTATTCCTTAAATAAGATGTATCCCTTTAGGACACACTCAGGGAAAAGAGATTACACTAGTGTGTGTTTACCATGACCATTGTAAAATTTATCAGAAGCTGTTTATTTTTATTTTTTTTAATTTAATTTAATTTTATTTGAGAACATACTGTACAGAGGGGTTACAATTACATGGGCAGGATAATGCATACATTTCTTACCAAGCATTGCAGAAGCTGTTTATTTAACAGTAAACAAAAGCTCAGGTTTGTGCTTTTTGCTTTTCTCTTTGTGTTGCTATATTGTGAATTGTGTTAATATATAATACAGTCCACATAACAAGCTTGGCAGATAGGAATTACTAGTGTCTTTTTATTTGGGGCAAAATAGAAACTCTACTTAACTAAATTTATTGTGCGTACTGCTAGCAAACAGATTAGGTATTGCAAACAGAGTATAAATAGCCTTCTATTGTATTTCAGTAAGAATATCAAGGCCCATCTTTGTGCCTTATTTTTACAGTGTTTTATTTTATAGAGTTTCTCATGGTATAAGTTACCATTCCAAAAATTTTTGAGTAGACACATGATGCAAATAATTATTTAGTAGAAGGATCTTTCAATTTTTTCAGTAATCTTGCTGAGATTTCAAAATAAACTCATTTAGACATATACAGTAAGTGGATAAAATTTTTTAAATCTGAGAAATAGTACTATCTTCAATTTCTCTTCTATATCCTCACTAAGGGGAAGGAAACAATTTCCTTGAAAAGATAGAGTGAAATGAGTCAAGTCCAATGAGAGGCTGCTTGTGACTACTTTATTATGTAATTTTCTGCCATTCATACCTTATCAGATTTTAAATTAACATATAAATTTCCATAGCTATGCACTATAACAATCATTAGTTTAAAAGCATCTAATCTCATTTTGAAAGTTAGATAAGAAACAATCAACACTTTAGAATGAAAGTGCTACCCCTAAGCTGGAAAGTAAGAGCAAAAAAGCATTATCCTGACTAATCACCATTAACCACAACAACCATAATACTTGCAAAGTAGAAACACTGTTTTAATTAATTGTAACACCTACAGGGTGAAAAGATCTAGAATCTGCTGCATTATAAACAAATGGAGCCTGGCAGAATTCATCCCAGTTTTCATTTAACAAATCCACAAATTAACCTAAAATACATAATAAAAGGAACTCTAAGGCCACTTTCATTGTAAATTGCATGAATGCATCTGCTGTTGGTAACAATGAATTTCTTTCTATTTTCACCTATGTAACTTTGGAATTATTTTAAATTCAACCTTTTCCTCAACTTACTTGTTTTTCCATAGGCAACCAAGTAAGCTTCATTAACATCTAAGAAAACAACAGGAAAAAAATAAATGAAACTACAAGCCAAACTTGTTGTCCCATTTGGGATTTTAAAACTGCCTAATTTAATATTGTTTTCATGGCTTTTATTATGCTTGGGTGCACATATCTTTTTTTTTTTCAACTTTAGTAGATGGCAAATTAATTCAATATAGGGAATGAATCACACTCATTTGTTTGTCTACGTTTTTGACCAAGAAATATTGTATCTAAGTCAGGACTAAATAAATGTTAAATGAAGTATATTAAAATATATCCTGTCATAAAAAATGGTTGTTTATAAGAATATCAGTTTCTCAAATAAAATAAAATAAAATTAAAAAAAAAAAAAGAATATCAGTGTCTGATAATAGAATAAGCAAATCCAGTTATTAAAAATAATATAATATAACGGCTTTAAAATTAAATTACAAAATTAAAATTGTATTAACAGAATTCAGATATGGTGATGAGACTTTCTGTGCAGTGTGTAGAATTATTTAATTACAATAGTGAATAAGTATTTATAAATATTCACTAATACTTAAAGAAATTAAAAGTAAGAAAATAAAAATTTTACGTCTATCTATGAGATTAACATGTTTAAACACAATAGTGAAGAAATAAAGATATTCAGAAATTAAGTTAACACAACATACAACTTTACACAAATGTTCAATAGGACAGGAATAAACATTTTTTATTTTTTACATATTCATAGAGTATAAGGAAATTAAGATAATAAATTTTTCATTATATGAGAAATGCTTGTCTCATAGTTGCTGATGAAATCAAGGCACAATTTTATCAATGTGATTTGTACTTAGTTTCTCCATTACATGCACATAGAGAGAAAAGAAATTACAAAAATATTGTCAAAGATTGATTCCAAAAAGCAACATGATTTTTTTTCTATTCTTTTATGAATTTATTAAATGACATGTTTAACTGGCTATAATCAGAAATAACATTAATATTAGAAAATGAAATTATGAAATAATCTCCTTAGGCAGTATATAATTTCATTGGCAAAGTTAATAATCTTAAAATATTAGACTGTGCTTAGCTATAACCCTTCTTAGCTATTTTCATAAAAGCTTACAGAATATTTTACAGAATTTTACAGAATGTGCCACTCAATATACATAAGTATATGTATGCATAAATATATTGATATGTATACATATATGTATATATGTCTATATATTGGCATGTATATGATTATATACATGATTCATATGAATATATGAATCTTTTTTTTTTGTCCGTTGTGGGGCTTGAACTCTAGGCCTGAGCGCTGTCCCTCAGCTCTTCAGCTCAAGGCCAGCTCTCTACCGCTTGAGCTACAGCACCACTTCTGGTTTTCTGGTTTATTGGAGAGAAGAGTTTCATGGACTTTCCTGCCTGGGCTGGCTTTGAACCACAATCCTCAGATATCAGCCTCCCGAGTAGCTAGGATTACAGGCTTGAGCCACCGGCGCTCAGCTTGTCTTATTTTCTTAAAGACTCACTCTTGATTGTATTTTGTCAACATATTTGACTGGTGTTGGCTTTGTGCCAGATATATCCATGTCATCCAAGTTTGTGAAAACATAGTATATGCTTTTCCTTCTTCTGATCAAGTAATTGTTCCAGCTCTAGGGAAGTTAAACAAGTAGAGCCACTCTGAGTTCTGTTTGTTTCAAATTTATATGATTCGACTAGAGACATATTATCATCTTTTTACAGTAAGTCTAGCACTCCTTGTGCAAGTCTCTGTACTATCTGAGGCATCTCTCTAATAGTGACAGAGTATAGAGGAAACTACAAAAGAGAAAGAGTGGACATGCTTGTGACTCAGGTAGAAACTTGTATCTAGATATTTCTGAGTTTAGCTGCATACTCCATTTTAGGCATTACACAATGTAAATTACCTTGATCTTTTGAAATAAAATTAAGTCCTATAGGACTGGAAAGGTGGCTCAGTGGTGAGTACTTTCCTTGCATGCATCAGGCACTGGGTTTGATTCCTCAGCACAGCATAAGCAGAAAAAGCCAGAAGTGGCACTGTGGCTCAAGTGGTAGAGCACTAGTCTTGAGCTGAAGAGCTGAATTCAGGCCTCATATGTGACCAAAAAAAAAAAAAAAAGTCCCATATTGTAGTCCTAAAATCTCATTTCTGAAACAAATGCAGTAAGTACATCAACAAGGAAATCTTCATGATTCTTTTCCCACTAGCTTCTCAGATTGTTTCCTCTCTATGACTGTAGTAAAGATTAGAAATAAATAAAATGTATCATTGCCATGTTGTTACCCAGCTGTAAATTTCACAATTTTTAGTCTACCCTAGAGATCCATGTAAGTAATGATATCAACAGATAAAACAGGTGGAAATTTATGGATTTACAAAAATTTCTCACTAGGTATGCATGCAATAAAAGGCAGTGAGGTTGGAGAGAGTTCCGGGAAGATGGCAGAGGAGAAGCTGGAATCTGAACAAGCTCTTGCATAGAAAACAGTTTCAGAGTTCCAGTGAACAGTCCCAAGCCAGAGAATCACACCAAGCGTGCCATCACAGGACAGAGAGTTAGTCAAGAGAGGGGAAGCCAAGCAGACACATCTGAGCAGCTGCCGCTGCGGCGGCAGGGTCGCAGCGGCGACCACCGCCGCGGAGGCATACCTGAGACTCAGTCCGGGACGAAGGAGCCAGACGCAGCTGACGAGCGGATTCTACTCAACACCAGCAAGAACCGACAAGGAGCGGACAACTTCATCCTGCACTTTGCAGACCAGAGACGACCCGAGATCCATGACTCCGCGTGAGTAGAAGCCCCACTTCCTCACTCCTCTGGGAGCAGAGGAGGGAAGGCCACCCCTCCCCCCCCAGCACCGGTGATCTCCATCTTGGATACCGACAAAGCTCGGAGGAGCGGCTAGCTCCAGCTCAGGCCTTGGAATAGAGCTAGACATTTGGCAGGTCACAGGAACTTGGCGGTGAGGTGACCTCACAGACTCAGTTCCATCCAGGGAGGGGTCGCCCAGCTCAGGCACCAGCCATTGGAGTGGCTCTCCTTGCTGGGTGGCCAGAGCCAGAGGCTGCCCCTCCCTCTAGCAGCCTCCACAATCAATTGAAAAACAGAAACCCTGAGAATGGCTCCAGGCTGGGTGCTGTGAGTTTTTTTTCACAAAATAGCCCCAGGGAAAAGCTACTGTTCGTTGAAAGGCCTCAACTCTACCCAGAACCTAGTCTCATCACTGCATCCCCCTCTTTTGTGATTCTCAAAGCAGATCACCCTCCCAGTAAACTAACCTGGGAGGGGGATCTCAAAATCTTGGGTAAAGCAGAGCATTTTTCTGCCTGTTCCAACAAACTGACTTAAGAAACCAATCAAGCCACAGGACCTCAAGCTGACCAGAGCCTCCAACCAGACTCTGGTTACAGACAAAAGGGAGATACAGGACTCTTCCCACCCCTCCCAAAAAAAAAAAAAAAAAAAATCAAAGAACTTTTTTTTTCTTCTTCTTCTTTTCTTTTTTTCTTTTTCTTGTTTTGTTTTTTTTTTCATTTTTTGTTACCTTATATATATATAAAAAATTTTTTTTGCTTTTCTAAAACTTTTATTAATCTTTAATTTTTGCCTCTTCTGAAAAAATAATTGTTTTCCATTAACTTTTTTTTTTTTTCTTCTCCTCTTATAATTTTTATTTTAGGAATACGTGAATGTGTGTTTTCTTTTCTTTTCTTGTCTTCTTTCTCTTTTTCTTTCATTCTTAATTATCTTTTTGTTTTTTTTTCTAGCTCTACTGAACTTCTGATCTTTTCTTCTCACTTTCCTATCCTTTCCATCTTTTCCTCTTTGTTCATCTTTATGTGACTTAACTCTCGTCCTGCACATCCTCAGATAAACCCGTAGTTAACCAGTAGACCCTATCCCCCATTGTGTACACACTTAATCCACAAACTTATTACTCAATTCAAAACCTCTGAGACTTAAATTCACTAATAGCAGTACTTTATACCTATACAATATTTTAAGCATTTTTTTAAAGTTTTTCTCATCTCCTCTATGTCCCTCCCTTTCTCTCAACATATTCATATTCCTCTATAAATAGATGGTCTTTTAATCTCTAAAATAACATTAATTTTTACGTTTCTATTTTTTTTCTGGTCTCTTTTCATTCCCCTTTCCCTTTCTTCTTTTTCTCTCTCTCTCTACTTACATCCTACCCAACCTATTTCCTGCATTGTGATTAAGACATAGTTAACTCTCCCTGTGCCTCCCCACACCAATCTATTCCTATTTTTTACCCACATCTCTTCCTAACCCTAATAATTTCTGGCTTTCCAAATTCTTCTCTGCGGTTCGAAGTCCTTTAACATATAGTTGTTTGATGTCGAATAGATGTATCTGTTGAACTAGATTGTATCTGTAGACTATTGACTGTACAAATGCAAACTTTGGTTGATGGTTGCCTTAAGATAGTGTTCTAGCACAAAACTGGTGCTATCTTCATCTTAAATGGGCAGAGTAAGCCGGAAAAACACAAGAAAAATGGCAAATTCGGGTATCTCAATTCCCAATCCTGATAATCAGGGGTTAGAACAGATAATGAATAATCCAGAGGAGAGTTCCCAAACAGCTCTACAAACACTGGTGGCAAACATGATAAATGAAAAGTTTGACAACGTACAAACGACTCTGTATGAGCGTGATAGGGAGAGAGAGGAGGCATCCCAGAAGTTTATACAGGAATATCATAAGCGTGAGGAAGCTACTCAAAAACTGATACAGGATTTGCGTGAACAACTTGAGAATACTCAAAGAGAAAGGGAGGAATGGCGTGAGCAGGCTGAGAACACTCAAAGAGATCTGCAGGAATCCCACGAACGGGAGGAAGCAAATCAAAGAGTAATACAGGAATTGAGAGACCAGGTAGAGAACACACAAAGATCACTAAAGGCATTCATGGAATCCATTAACAAAGAGCTGAAGGAAGTCAGGGAGACCACAAAGGGAATGCTGAATGGAACCCAACAGAAGGAATGGGAGCCCAAAGAAACCATAACCAATCAACTAAGCGATTTGAGGACAAACACTGAACACCAAATTAAGGAAGTAAAGAAATTCATACAAGACCTAAAACAGAGCTTCAACAAAGAACTTGAAGCCATCAAAGCTGACCAACTAGAAGGAAAAGAGATAAAAAACAAAGTAGAGAGTCTTGACAGCAGGTTAGACCATGCAGAAGATCGAATCTCAGGGATTGAAGAGAGCCTAGATATTATAGAGAAAGAACATACAACCATCCAAGACAAGTCCAAGAAATATGATAGATCTATCCAACACCTGGAAGACACCATCAGAAGGCCTAATCTAAGGATAATGGGTGTAGAGGAACACCTAGAAACAGAAGTTAATGGTCTAGGAAATCTGTTTAACAGGATCCTAGTAGAGAACTTCCAAAACATGCAAAAAGATAGGCCTGTCCAGATACAAGAAGCCTTTAGAACCCCAAATAGACCAGACCAGAATAGGACATCCCACCGTCACATTATAATCCACACAGGATCAACTCAGAACAAGGAAAAGATCCTTAAAGCTGTCAGGGAGAAAAGGGTAATCACTTATAAAGGGAAACCAATTAGAATCACCTCAGATTTCTCAGCAGAGACAATCAAAGCAAGAAGAGCCTGGAATGATGTATGCCATGCCCTAAAAACAAACAACTATCAACCAAGAATACTGTACCCAGCTAAACTCTCCTTCATAACTGAAGGCCAAATAAAAACCTTCCATAGCAAAGAACAATTGAAACAATACATCTCCACCAAACCAGCCCTACAAAAGATTCTTAAAGATGTCCTACACATAGAAAACCAACAAGACCGCAATAAAGGCCAAGAAACTGCACCCAAACTGAGAATCCAAGAACCATAGGAAGAACCCAGTTTTCGCAGCCCCCAAGAAGGTAGATAACATGGCAGGAACTCCCAAATACCTCTCAGTCCTATCTCTTAATGTTAACGGACTGAACTCTCCAATCAAGCGACATAGACTGTCTAGTTGGATTAAAAAACAAGACCCTTCTATCTGCTGCCTGCAGGAGTCACATCTTGTCCATAAAAACAAACACATTTTCAATGTTAAAGGCTGGAACAAAATCTACCAAGCAAACGGACCGCATAAACAGGCGGGAGTTGCAATCCTAATATCAGATAAAATAGACTTCAAATTAAAATTCATGAAAAGAGATAAAGAAGGTCGCTACATACTAATTAAAGGATCTCTCCTTCAGGAGGATATTACAATTCTAAATATCTATTCGCCAAACAATGGAGCACCCAAATTTATCAAAGAAACACTACTTTCCCTCAAATCCCATATAGATCCAAAGACATTAATCGTTGGGGATTTTAACACACCACTCTCCCCACTAGATAGATCAACTCGGCAAAAACTCAACAGAGAAACCGCAGATCTAAACAGCTGCATAGATCAACTAGACTTAACAGACATTTACCGAACATTTCACCCAGCAGCATCAGAATACACGTTTTTCTCAGCAGCACATGGAACGTTTTCTAAAATAGACCACATTTTAGGCCACAAAGCAAACTTGTCTAAATTCAGAAACATTGAAGTTATACCTTGCATTCTCTCTGACCACAAGGGAATAAAGTTAGAACTCAACACCAAAAGCCACCAAAGAAAGTCCGGTATCACATGGAGGCTGAACAACACACTGCTGAATCATGAGTGGGTCATGGAAGAGATTAGAAAGGAAATTCAAATGTTCATGCTATTCAACAAAAATGAACACACAAAATACCAGCTCCTCTGGGACACAGCAAAGGCAGTACTCAGAGGCAAGTTTATAGCTCTGAGCTCCTACATCAACAAATTGGAGAGATCTGAAACTAACAATTTAATGACACATCTAAACCTCCTTGAAAAAGAGCAGCAAGATAAACCCCAATCCAGTAGACGGAAAGAAATAATCAAAATTAAATCAGAATTAAATGAATTAGAATCCAAAAAAACTATAGAAAGAATCAACAAAACAAAGAGTTGGTTCTTCGAAAAACTTAACAAAATTGACAGACCCTTAGCAAATCTTATCAGAAAAAGAAGAGAACACACCCAAATTAATAAACTCAGGGATGAGAATGGAAACATCACCACGGAAACAAGCAAGATTCAGAACATTATAAGGGAATACTTCTCAAAACTTTATGCTAATAAGTTTGAGAACTTGACAGAAATGGACCTCTTCCTAGCAAATATTGACATGCCAAAACTAAACCAAGATGAGGTAAACTATCTTAACAGGCCCATATCAAGCATTGAAATAGAAACAGCAATAAGAGACCTCCCAGCTAAGAAAAGTCCAGGACCAGATGGTTTTACAGCGGAATTTTACAAGGCCTTCAAAGCAGAGCTCACACCAATTCTCCTCCAACTCTTCAATGAAATTGAAAGAGAAAGCTCACTACCGAACACATTCTATGAAGCCATCATAACCCTCATCCCAAAACCAGGCAGGGACTCATCAAAGAAAGAGAACTATAGACCCATTTCTTTGATGAACATTGATGCGAAACTTCTCAACAAAATTTTGGCCAATCGACTTCAACAATTCATCCAAAAAATCATACACCACGATCAAACAGGATTCATTTCAGGGATGCAAAGCTGGTTTAATATACGCAAATCAATTAATATTATTCATCACATCAACAGGAGCAAGAATAAGAACCACATGGTTATCTCAATAGACGCAGAAAAAGCATTCGACAAGATCCAACACCCCTTTATGATGAAGGTTTTGGAAAAATTAGGAATCCATGGAACATTCCTCAATACAATAAAGGCTGTATATGACAAACCTACAGCCAGCATTATAATCAATGGTGAAAAACTAAAGCCATTTCCTCTTAACTCAGGAACAAGACAAGGATGCCCACTCTCTCCACTTCTCTTCAATCTAGTATTAGAATGCCTAGCTACGGCAATAAGACAAGATGCAGACATAAAGGGGATCCAAATAGGGAAAGAAGAAATAAAACTCTCCCTCTTTGCAGATGACATGATCTTGTATTTAAAGAATCCCATAGACTCCACTCCCAAATTACTCAAGCTGATTCAAAACTTTGGCAAAGTAGCAGGTTATAAAATTAACCCCCAAAAATCAATGGCTTTTCTGTATGCCAACAATGAGAAAAGTGTGGCTGAAATTAGGAAAGCAACTCCATTTGTAATAGCCCCACAAAAAATAAAATACCTAGGAATTAACTTAACTAAAGAAGTGAAGGACCTCTATGATGAAAACTTTAAAATCTTGAAAAAGGAAATCAACACAGAACTTAAAAAATGGCAAAACCTCCCATGCTCCTGGATTGGAAAGATTAACATCGTGAAAATGGCAATACTTCCCAAGGCTATCTACAAATTCAATGCAATACCTATCAAAATTCCACCCTCATTCTTCAAGGAAATAGAAGAGGCAATCCAAAAATTCATATGGAACAATAAAAGACCCCGAATAGCAAAAACGCTCCTCAACGGAAAGAACACTGCTGGAGGAATATCAATACCAAATTTCAAACTCTACTATAAAGCCATAGTAATCAAAACAGCTTGGTATTGGCATAAGAACAGACCTCAGGACCAATGGAATAGAATTGAAAACCCAGAAATGAACCTACAGACCTATAGCCATCTAATCTTCGATAAGGGAGCTAAAACAATAGAATGGAAGACAGACAGCCTCTTCAGTAAATGGTGCTGGCAAAACTGGTTAACTACATGTAGAAAACTAAAGCTAGATCCTTATATATCACCCTGCACCAGAATCAACTCCAAATGGATCAAAGACCTTGAAGTCAAAGCAGACACTCTGAAAACATTACAGGATGGAATAGGAGAAACCCTGGGTCTCCTTGGCTCAGGCCGAAATTTTCTGAATAGAGACCCGGAAACACAACAAATCAAAGAAAGGCTGGACAAATGGGATTGTATAAGGTTGCAGAGCTTCTGCAGGGCAAATGACATAGCTAGCAAGATCAATAGAAAGCCCACGGACTGGGAGAAGATCTTTACTAGCCATACAACGGACAAGGGTCTCATATCTAAAATATACTTGGAACTCAAAAAATTAAACCACCCAACAACAAATCCTCAAAGAAACAACTGCCCAATAAGTAAGTGGGCGAAAGACTTAAAGAGAAGCTTCTCTGAAGAAGAAAGAAGGATGGCCAATAGACACATGAAGAAATGTTCAACATCCCTAGCCATAAAAGAAATGCAAATCAAAACAACATTGAGATATCACCTCACTCCAGTTAGAACAGCAAAAATCAAGAACTCTAACAACAACAGATGCTGGAGGGGATGTGGACAGAAAGGAACCTTACTTCATTGTTGGTGGGAATGTAAACTTGTTCAACCACTTTCGAAAGCAGTATGGAGGTTCCTCAAAAGACTCCACATAGAGCTCCCCAACGACCCAGCAATCCCACTTTTGGGCATTTACCCAAATGATCACAAACAAGGCCACACTAAAGCTACCAGCACAACTATGTTTATTGCAGCATTATTTACCATAGCTAAGACATGGAACCAACCCAGATGCCCCTCAGTAGATGAATGGATCAAGAAGATGTGGTATATATACACAATGGAATTCTATGCCTCCATCAGAAAGAATGACATTTCCCCATTTGTTAGGAAATGGAAAGGCTTGGAAAAAATTATATTAAGTGAAGTAAGCCAGGCCCAAAGAAACATAGGTCCCATGGTTTCCCTTATTTGCAATATCTAGTATAGGTATGAGTCAAGCGGAAAAAGTCAGATAATGTGATGTTAGGAAAACAAAACCTCAAATATGTATTTTAATGTTTTTGTTTCTTTCATGCATGTGTTTCTAACGCATTTATAAGATTATTTCCTTGTTGCTTTGTATGTCCCTCCCCCACAGTGTAACCCCCGCTTTCACTATATTTGATGTCAGTATAACATGTGGAGGAGATGGGGACAAACAAGTCGTTTAAGGATTCAGGTGGACCTGTTGCAACAATGAGAAGTACAAAATGTCATGTCAAAACCAGCTTTACAATGTCGGTGGGGGGGGGGGGAGGGGGGGTACGATTGGTTGGGAGGGAGGGGGGAGGCCGGGAAGGGAGGTGAAGGGTAAACAAAGGAGGAGGCTGCAATGCTTGGTAAGAAATGTATGCATTATCCTGCCCATGTAATTGTAACCCCTCTGTACAGTATGTTCTCAAATAAAATAAAATAAAATTTAAAAAAAAAAATAAAAAATAAAAAAAAAATAAAAGGCAGTATGAGAAGTGTGTGGAGGATGAGCAGACAATCTTCATACAATGCTTTGTAGTTATTACTTTCTGTGAAAGACGATTTAGTGTTTCATGAACCCAACTTGCAAAGTGCTTTCATCAATTATATGATAAATCAATGATGCATAATCTTTACATATGAAGATAAACTCTGTAAACACAATGATTATTTTTTTGGGTAACTAGAAAATATGACAACGGATTAACCACAAAATTAGGATTACTCAAATAAGTATTTCAATAAACATAGAAAGCTTCAGTTCTGACAGTGGCTGAGTCTGTTTCAACTTGTATTCTAGAACTGAAAAAAGCAAAGATGAATGTGGAACCAAACTCCATTTATCACCTGAGATCCAAACCACAGAATATTCTGGGTGCCCAGAATAAATAAACACTTTAGACCCAAAGGCCAGTAACCTCATTTATTCCTCCAGTTCAGCTATATGGCAAATGATTTCAGGTCCCTTAGAGAATAACTTGAGACATATATATTTGTAGTGCTGTCAGAGGGCCCTTTCTCAAGGTGACATATCCCTTTTATAAGGGGACTTCTGGCCTATCAACTGTCTCAGGCCTAGTTGAAAAGCTATGACTGTTTATTGCGGTGAGCCACATTACGCTCATCAGTTTTGTTTGTACCATTTCATTGTTGTTTGGCTTTACTTGTACATACCAAGTTTAGTTGTCATTTTCCAGTTTACTTCATGCTCAGGAAAGCCAAGATCAGCAAGCTACTATAAAGATCATCTATGAGAAAAAACTCTGATTTCTGCATAGCACCTGCTACTTTATGATGTCGCACTACAAACAAAATACCCATCATTGCTATGATGCCTACCTATGGGACATAGCATTTCAAAGGTAAAAGGTCCTACTATGGAAATAACTCATGTTTCTCAATAACAAGTACAAGAACTACACCAAGTAACTATTTTGATAATAATTCAAACATTTACATCACTTGAAATTTTATTCCTATACTATTTTCAGTTGGTCTCTATTGACTTCTGAAAGTCAACTCTTATCTTTTTGACACATAGGAATTTCTTTTTTTTTTTTTTAATTTATTTTATTTTATTTGTGAACATACTGTACAGAGGGGTTACAATTACATGGGCAGGATAATGCGTACATTTCTTACCAAGCATTGCACCCTCCTCCTTTGTTTATCCTTCACATCCCTTCCCAGCCTCCCCCCTCCCCCCCAGTCCCAATCCTTCCCCCCACCCCACCAACATTGTAAAGCTCGTTTTCGACATGACAACTTGTACTTCTCATTGTTGCAACAGGTCCACCTGTATCCTTAAACGACTTGTTTTTCCCCATCTCCTCCACAACACATAGGAATTTCTACTAGCACTGGTATGACCTACCCAGTCCTCTGCCAGCGAGTATAGCATAGGCCTCCTTCAGCTATCTCCTACTGAGTTATCAGTTTGCCAAATTGCCTCTAAAAGACATAAGATGCATTCTTTCAATGCAGTTTTTCATTTGTGTGTAAATAGAAAATGCTAGCACTTACCCCTTTGAAAAATTGCTTACAATGCAGCAAACTAAGAAAATAATGCATTTTCTCCCCTTAAGTTTGAAACTAAATTATAATTGTTTGCCAAACATAACCTATGCTAATACCAACATTGAAAGTCTTATTTATTTCATAGTTTTGAGAATGCTGAGAAACATAAATGTGTTCAATTATGCAGTGTTGATGAAGATATCTAATAACATTGACTAAATATTTCAAACATATTATTATTACATATTTTCCTTAACTGTTTTTATTTTATTTCTTAGCTATTGGTTGATTGATATATTAATTCTCATAAGAAAGAGACTCAATAGTCCTTTTTAGAAATTAAAGAATATTTATATTAGAACTATGAATAACTTGCTGATATTAACTTGTATTTTTCCATTCAAAATTTTAATTTTTAAAGTAAGTTAACATGTCAATACAATAATTTATATGATACTGAAGCTTTTCAATTTTAATGTAGTTGAATATATATGCATATATGTACTCACATGGGCTGCTTTCTTTAGAAGATGACATTATAAAACTATAAGGTCCTCTTTTTTTTTTTTGACAGTCACGGGACCTGAACTCTGGGTCTGGGTACTGTCCCTCAGCTCTTTAGCTTAAGGCTAGTGCTCTACCATTTGAGCCACAGAGCCATTTCTAGCTTTTTCTGCTTATGGGGCTGAGGAACTGAATCCAGGGCCCCATGCATGCAAGGCAATCACTCTACCACTAAGCCACCTTCCCAGCCCTAATGTCCTCTATTTTAAGTAGCATATTTATTTCAATAATTTGAATATTTGGGGTGTTTATTTTTCTACTGAAATTTATAATCAACACAGAAAATTTTTAAATAATACTAATGTGATATAATGGTGAAATTGTTAGCATTTTAGAACTATCAATAATTAATCTGCATACTAAAATTATTTTCTTTAGTAATTTTATATGTATATATATTTTTTTAATTGTGAAAATACCATACAGAGGGGTTACAATTACATGGGCAAGATAATGAGTACATTTCTTATCAAGCATTGTTGCCTCCTCCTCTGCTTCCCCTTCCCATCCCTTCCCATCTCCCCTCCCCTCCCCTCCCCCTCCAAGTTGTAAAGTTCATTTCTCAACATAACAAATTGTACATCTCATTGTTGTAATGGGTCTACCTGTATCCCTATTTAAATGATTTGTTTTTTCCCTTCCCCTCCACAAATTATACCAATATCAAATACAGTGAAAGAGGGGTTATACCATGGGAGAGGGACATACAAAGCAACAAAGGAATCATCTTATAAATATGTTAGAAACAATTGCATGAAAGCAAAAACATTTGAATACTTATCTTGGGGTTCATTTCACCTAACATCAACTTATCTGACCTTTTCTGCTTGTATCGGACATATACTAGTTATTGCAAATAAGGGAAACTATGGGGCCTATGTTTCTTTGGGCCTTTTTTCCACTTTTGTAGAAAGTCCACTGTGAGAATCACCTTATAATAATTGTCCCAGTATTTTGTGTCTAACACATTGGATCCAGCTCCATTAGGCTGTAGAAAAGAAAAGAACAAAATGAATAACCTATTTAAAACACTATCGTCTCTGATCTTTCCATGCAACCATGAATGGTAGCCAGCATGAACCCTGTTGTGGTCACTTCTGAGCTTTGGGGTTGTCAGTTTTTCCTGTAGACAACTAGTAATAAGTGTGAATGCTAGCTGCTGCTCTGGTTTCACCCTTTGTAATAATCTCTTAGGCAATGAACTCTGCTTTTATACAATGAACTGCCTCCTGTCACCTCCCTCCAGCTTCCTGTTCCTGCTGGTGAAGCCTTGCAGAACTTTCCTGGTGTTTGTTCTCACATCTGACAAACAAGCATTGACCCCATAAAATGACAAACCTTAAGATGAAACCTAAGGGAAGTCAATAGCTTCTCATGCCTGTCTCATGCGGAGTATAGACACTAAGTCTCAGAATAGCTCACCCTTCTTTCTTGGGGAAGCTGAAAGAGAGCAGTGAGTAACCTAGAGAGACAATATCATTTTGCTTCACATTTTTTATTTCAGCAATACCACCATGCCTGTCCAGTATCTGCAGTGGTCAAAGGAGTGATGGGCTGGTGGGCTTACTGTATCTTGGTTTGTAACTACAGCACTATTCACCGTAGCCAAGGTATGGAATCAGTTGCTCCTCAATGGATAGATGGGATAAATTGATCAAGAAATGTGATATAAGCTGGGCACCAGTGGCTCACACCTGTAATCCTAGCTACTCAGGAGGCTGAAATCTGAGGGTTGTGGTTCAAAGCCAGCTGGGCAGGAAAGTCTGTGAGAATCTTATCTTCAGTTAACCAAAAGAAAACAGGAAGTGGTGCTGTGGCTTAAGTTGTAGAGCGCTTCCCTTGAGCTGAGCTGAAGAGCTGAGGGTCAGCATGACAGCACCGAGGCACAGAGTTCAAACCCACCACCTTTTATATATATATATGTATATATATATATTAATATATGTATATATTAAATGAAGTCAGACCCCAAGAGAAAAACAATGTACGTTTTTTTCCTTATATGTGGGAGCTAGATTTAGCTTATAAATTCATAAGTAAATATGTTGGGTGGTATGCTAGTATATGCAAATGTATTAACTGAAATATGGTTGATTCAAGGGAGGACTTAAATTGTGTAATTCCTTAGAAAGGGACATTCAAAGTTCAACAAAGTAAGCACCAGGAAGCAGGTACTTGAGAGGGATGAAATGGGGTCAAGAAGAAATGAGAAAAGGAATGAAGAGAAGAGGAGAAAAGGTAGACAGGAATTTGATGTATATCTTACAAAATTAAGAATAATGAGAGAAGGAGTGTATAGAGGAGGGATGGGTGAGAATGTTGAAAGGGGTAACCTTGATCAAGATGCATTGTATTCATAAACTGCTTTGTTAAATGTTAATCAACTCCTTTGTATGACTACTTAAATATAGCAAATTAATTATCTGTTTAAAAAGTCATGGGCTTTTTCTATTTAATAGTGTCTAGTTAAAAAGTATATAGTGTTTAATCCTTGTAAGTCACTCTTTGTGAGAAGAAAAATTCCGTTGAGCTCAGTGCCTTAAAATATGTCTTAGAAGAAAAAATTATTTTTTTTACTCATTTCTCCCTTGTCCTACATTTTTTTCCAAAAAAGAAAGCATCCATATTAACCTTGAGACAAATTTTATCTGGATTTTGTTTACTTTTATCCTTGGTTTATAAGTAGGTATACTTGTTTGTGTTCTATGAGAGTCCATGAACATTGCATACAAACTTTTTCCTTTTCAAAAGCTTTACCTTACTTTCTGAATGCTGCTATTCTTCATTTTAAGCACCTGCTACCAAGAAACTAATGCAAGCAGAAAAACACTGAATACACATCAGGTTAAGTGTTTACTTTGATACTCATTTTAAAACCAGACTGCATGGGGTAGAGTGCAGAATAGCTATAGTGCTTTCTGTCTAACCTTCAAGAAGTATGAACCAGTGTGCTTATGATGAACTCAATTGTGCAAGTGTGATGTGTCACATTATTTAGAGATGTGTTAAATATATTTAATTCCAAGTACAGAGGGATTGTCCCTAGAAAATGAGCAGATGCTGTACAAGGAGCAAGTGGTTATGACCTAGATTTCAGATTTGGGGGACCTCATGCCACATATAGCTATTAACAGGGCCCACAGGCAAGAAACACTAGCAAGAGACACCTGAGGCTCAAGGAGATGCTCAGTTGAAATATTTACATGTACTGGAGACTAAACAGGAGAGAACCTATTAGCACATTCAGGGGGATACCGGTTCTGATGGAAAGAAGAAAACAGAGAATTAAATATTCTCTCCAGGAATTCTTAAAGGGTCACTAGTCTGTGAGGATAAAGCCCTAGAGGGAAGATTCACATTTACATTTTTTTTCTCACTAAAGTGAGAATCAAAGAAGAGACAAAAGAGGAAGGGGTTGGCTAATTTCCTAGTTGGAATTGACTTTGCTGCTTCTCTGAGAACAGCGGAGGAAGGCAATAGGATGTATAATAAATCTAGTCTTGCTCTGTCAACTAGGAGACAATATTGCTATGCTAAGGGTTCTGGAGGCACAATCCCATAATTCAGTGGTTTCACTCCAATGCTTGTTCCACTTCTTTTCCCACTGAGCTCATTTGAGTCCCAAACAGTATTTTTTCCCTGTCACTTCCCATTTGTGTTGCCCCTATTTCCATGTTTTTTTCTTCTTTCGTTCTTTTAGACATGGACCCTGTCACAGCTCAACTTACTTCTGAATTTCCTTGAGTTGCTCCAACTCCTTTTTTTCTTCTTTTCACCCTCAGTTGCCACCACCTGTGGGTTAATGAGGCAGACCTTCTTCTCAGTGAAAATGATCCATATGGACTTTCTATGGTTTGGGAATCATGATCATCAGCCTTTTCCTGTGTGGATGGCACCTTCAATTTGAGGAATCTTGAGCTGTTTGGGTTTTTCTTCACTTGTATTGATTAAATATATTATGCTTACTCTTCAGAAAACCTAAAAACTATTTAGAGACCCTTTTGTAAATTGCTACATTTATTTCCTTTTGCTGTAGTAAAACTGGTCTGTATGGACTTGAGTCTGCACAGGGCATGACTTCTGAAAGATGACCACAGGCTACAGTTGTCTTGTCAAAAATCATTTAATATGTGGTGAGAAATATTTAAACAATAGATGATGTCACTGATTTAGTCAACTGTGAATTTGAAATACAAATTTCTAAAACTTTAATTTGTTCCCTGTTTCCAAGGCTACTCAGGAAAATTAAAACTGTTCTCTGGTGACTTTGGACATAGAGTTGAAATTATTGTTATATTCTCAGTTTCTAGATTATAAGACATTTAAAAGCAATGTAAGACAGTTTTTTTTGTAATGCCTATAAGACTCAATTACATTTTATTCCTAAGAATCACTAATGCATACTCATTAAAAACAATTTAGAACAGGGCTGGGAAGGTGGCTCAGTGGTAGAGCGCTTGCCTTGCATGCATGAGGCCCTGGGTTCGATTCTTCAGCACCACATAAGCAGAAAAAAAAAGCTGGAAGTGGCGCTGTGGCTCAAGTGGTAGAGCGCTAGCCTTGAGCTGAAGAGCTGAGGGACAGCGCCCAGGCCCAGAGTTCAGGCCCCCTGACCAGCCCCCCCCCCCAATAAAAATACAGAGATTGCAGATAAATAGAAAAAGGATTTAAAAAAATTATGTGATGGTTGCTTTTGCACCCATACCCATCATTAATTTTGTGTGTGTTTAAGAAGAGAAAGGAGAGAGAAAGAAAGAATATAGGTACCTAGGAGCAAAAGGTATTTTAAAAATGATCACAATGTCTGACAATAAAATTTTCTAAGCATGATGCTCTGACAATTGTACCTTCTGCTGGTGGAATTGAAAGTGAGTAGTAAGTAGTGGTGATTGCCTATGGATCTGCAGCAAACTGGAAACAAGGACAGCATGGTGCTGGTAGGATCTGTAGCTCAGGAAAAGGTTGGTATCAGCCTTATGGATGTTTATAAACAATTTCCATGCTGCTACTTTCCCTAAAAGTAAATGAAACTAATACTAGAAGTTTAGGTTATGAAATGTCATCAGGGCTTCAGAAAAGATCTGTAATGGAAAGAGGCTAAGAGGAAAGGAATTTCATTTTCCCAGAACTGTCTTTGTTTATTCATGTCTCTACCCTGGCCTTTTCAAATCTCTTTAAAATAAGCCTTAGAGAAAAAGTTAGAGGCAAATGGAAATCAGCTTTTTAATTCTACCTTTTTATAATTCTGAAGCTACAACTGACCCTCCTCAATATGGTCTTCCTTTTTAACATTAATTACCTTGTTATCTGAGAGAGGCAGCAGCTCTCTCCTGTCTGCTTAGGAAGGGTGCCAGCAGGGCAACAGTTGGAAGTGAATTACCATGATTGTTTGGGGCTTCAGAAAGCCCTCTCTGCTGTCTATTTTTCTTAGATTCCTTGTAGAGTCACTTGGGTATGTTTTCCAATTCAGTATTTCTATGTCCACTGTCCAGTAAATTTATGTTTATACTGTATGTATATAACCAATTATCCTGTGGCTAGGGGCAATGTCTCTTCTGGATTCTTCACATGCCAATGATTAGAAAACCTAGTGTAAGACTCCTGGGCATGCCCTCAGTCAAGTGGCAGGGGAAAGGGTTACTCTCTTTGCCTGCCTATTTTGCTCATTCCGATGATTGGATATGACCACTGGGGTGAGCAAGCATCTTTGCTTTGTGTTTCCTAATATTAACATTTTTTCCCCTCTGTTTGGCAAAGAATAGTGTTATGTGAGCAAAAATATGAAGATGCAGAGAGCCATTGTAAAGATATTAAAGTGCATACACCCAGTCTATTTACTTAGTTTGATTATTTTGACTGCAACCATTTGTCACTTCAGCTTAAGGCCAGTTTGGCCAATTTGATTAAATTGACTGGTTCTTTCACTGAAGTGACCAGTCACTGCTAACAAATTGGTTGTGTTTGTAGAAACTCATTAGGTTTTATCTCTTGTGTTTTGTCTGCAATAGATGCAGAATCAAGAATTTGATACAGACTTTGCTTTTAGCTTTTATGGCAAGGGGTGTGTAGAAAGGATCATGTTTAGAATTTTATAGATCTGAGATGGGGGAAAATAACCATTATTGACTTAGGCTACAAGCTAGCCCCCAGGTATTAATTATCATCAAGGCAATCATGGTTGTGATTACACTGTGCTTTCTTGAAAGGTTTTTGCAATAAGCACTCGGTACTTCTTCCCTTACTCTCGGCACCTGGGTAGTCAATTAACGTGTGACCTGAGGAAAGTAATGTCTACAGCAAATAGCATGCAAATCATTTCCTCCAAGACAGAAAACAAACAAAAGAATGAAACAAGAAGCTGCTTTCTTGCCAATAGGAGATGTGCTGACCATCAATGTGGTTCTGATTTTTGAGTTTCATGTATTTCTTTCTGTTTGCCCTCCCAAGGGCCACATATCTTCAAGGCTTCTGCATGTCAGCTGTGTAATTGCTGTATTAATAATCTGGTATAAAAGTCAGTAGCTGCTTATTATCCAGCAAAATAATTTTCTGGCATTTGTGTGTGTGTGTGTGTGTGTGTGTGTGTGTGTGTGTGTGTGTGTGTGTGTGTGTGTGTGTGTGTGTGGTGACCAAGCAACTGTTTTAGCAACTAGCTACATTAATCATAAAGAATAATTTATGAGAATAAATTAGAGGATACGTCTAACACTAATTTTTGGTGCTATTTTCATTCAAAATAAAATATATTCATCCCAGTGCAGGTTGTCTGTAAAGAAATTTGCAAGGGAAACTGAAGCTGACCAATGTAAGCAAAAGGGCATTTTACTGGTTGATTTACAGAGCCCAAAGAGATGATGAGGTACTCAGAAGCAAAGCAGGAGTCAGGAGAAAGTTCAAGGTAGCAAGAAATGGTGGACAGTCTTTTGATTGTCATTGTTGATACACATACACACATGCACACTTATACATACAAATATACACTCATACACAATCTTTTATCAGATTTTCTAATATATATTTTTGTATCTTTATTGACCATAACATAGTGCTATTTCCAGGAGGGAAAATAGGCATTCTCCAGGACAATAGTGAATGTTTATAAGAATAAAAGGAAATGAATCTTGGATAGTAATAATAATTAAAATCCTTTCATATAGAGATAGTGTGGTAAGGTCCTCCTGGATGGTGAGCAGACTCCTTCCTCCTCTCCCTCACCTGAATACCAAGTGCGTGGTGTTGTTCTTATTTGGCAGCTTCTTTAAATACCTAACAAGGGTAAACGTTTGAAATAAGAGAGAGCAATGATGCTAGAGAATGGATAAGGGATTCCCTTGGCTTTTTCATGTAAAGTCACAGGTCCTTGAGTCCCACTCAAAAAGGACATTTTCAGAGTGCCTGAGAAAAAGCAGAGTCTCACAAACTGAAAGTATTAGCAAGGATTTATTTTAATTTAACAGGGCTAAAATAAAGAGAAAAAGAAAGGGAAATAATGTCTGTTTACAATTGTTTTCTGGGAGTGGTGCACATTCCATCATATTGAAAACACACCAGGCAAAACAGATTCCAATACTTAGATTTAAATATTCAGAATGGCGGTTATAGATCTGTTACTTTTCTTCTTTCTGAGGTGGAAATACATATGGTCATGTCATTTAGCCAACTCCAACCGAGTTATCAAGTTGGTGTAATTTAATACTCTTAAATATGGAGATACACTTAGGTCTCCTAAAACACAGGGTCAAGAGGTGAATTTTCTTAGATGTACCTCCCACCATTCAGTTCAACTCATTCATGAAGAATTCACACTTTTATACCATTTTAAAGGCTCCGGCAAGTTTAAATGGTCCCCTGTAGGTTTCCCAGTATTTGTAACTTAGCATCCAAAAAGAAGTAGAATGAGAGGGAAGCTTAACCATTTTTTTGTTTTTTTGTTTTTTTAAAATATGTTTCCTGGTGTTAACTTCTGTGTCTGTCCCATTTGATATTTATTAAAGATAACATAGTTACCCTGTTTCTTTATGTGTTTTACTTTTCCCTGGAATATTTCAATGTTATAAAAATGAAGCCTGAGATATGTTGGTATTCAACACAAAACTGTTTACCTCTTATAAAAAGAAAATAAAACAAGTTTCATTTGTTTATGAAATTGCATTGTTCTTAGAAACTTTTGTTTTTTCTTTGATGAGTTGAATGTGTAAAATAAAGGGAAAAATCATTTACAGTTGAATTGTGAAGTCATACATTTTTTCAATACTCATCTAATAGAGCTAGTAGTTCTTAGATAAGGAGGCAGTCAGAGGATTGAGGACTGTACAATTGTCAAAGACAGGAAAAACTGATGAGCCAAAGTCTGCCTAGAAACAGGGGGCTACAAAAGAACAGAGGAAGTGAGGACAAAAGAATGAGCAAATAAGTACAGGATATAAACAAATTCTTGGAGACAAAGATAAACATTGTTCACTAGTTGCACTTACAGATTAGTCCTAGTTGGCCATTATCAGTTCTAATTTTTCTAAATCCCCAAGTTGTCCCTGTCATCACTTGAGGGGAGGAATCTGATTTCCATGGGATGATTTGTTGTTGTTGTTGTTGTTTCTAGCTCCACTGTACAGTCTGATGTTTATTGGTAATTATCCTCATTTGGGGACTAATCTTTTCTAAAATGCTCTTTTTGTTCTTTAGGGATAATTTTAGTCTTGTCATGAAGATACCATCGATCAGATCTGTCTTCTGGAACCCAGATGATTTGCAAAGTATGGAGAGAACAGTTTAAGACAATGGCAAAGACAAAATGGAAGCAACTCATGTGAGTCTATCACCTGCTTTTAGTTATTTCATAGCAACAAATGTAGGTTTAGTATAGTTTTTAAGTTATATTTGAAGTTTTTAATTGTTTTGAAATATGAGCTTATTTTTTGTTTATATGGTACTGAGGAATCAAATCTAGGGTCTCATGAATGCTAAGCAGGCACATTGAGAAGCCACATTCCCAGCCCTGAGTAGTTGTTATATTTACGAATATACTTTCCGTGAACTCAATGTACACTGAGCTTATGATGATAATTAGTCTTTGTGACCTGAATACTTACTGAGATTGATTATAAGAAATTCCTATCCCTAGGTCCAGTCTGCAGGGCTCCAGTTACATGTTAGTTGGGAAGTTTAATTACATTTTAAGTTGTATTTACATCTTCTCATTACTCATGGCCAAGTGTTAGCTATTGACGACATTATGTACTGCCTCATCCCTAACCCAAAAGCAGTAGAACCAATGGACCATGGACTGAAACTGCGAAATGGTGAGCCAAATATAAATATATATAGATATACATAAAATATCTATCTATCTATCTATATATCTATCTATCTATCTTTTTGTCAGTCATGGTGCTTGAACTCTGGGCCTGAGCGCTGTCCTTCAGCTCTTTCTCTGAAGGCTAGTGCTCTACCACTTGAGCCACAGTACCACTTCCAGTTTTCTGCTGGTTTAGTGGAGATAAGAGTTTCACATATTTTCTTTCCTGGGCTGGCTTTGAACCATGATCCTAAGATCCCAGCCTCCAGAGTAGCTAGGATTACAGGTGCAAGCCACCAGCACCCAGCTCAAATATATATATATTAATAATCAGATGCCTAATTTTTTTTTAGTATCAGTAAGCTGACAATAAAAAGAAGAAACTATGAGAAAGAACAAGCTTGGTGAGGAAGAAACTCTCAGAGTGGTCTTTTATTTATTTATTTTTTACTCTGAGCTAGCTTAGCAGTCAATCATCATTAAGTATTCTGACTTCTTGATAATCCTGATTTTTATCTTAATGGTCATCTCAAATGCCTTTTTAAAAAAATTATTATTTATTGCTGCTTTAAGTCCTGAACATTTGAGATCCCCATTAAGCTCTGTCATACATTCTTTCCAGGGTAGAATGTCAATAGTGAGGCAAATCTCTTCAAATCCTGGGTGCTTCCACTGCACATTAATAGAAAGTTTCTCCAATGTGGCCCTCCTTGATTTTTGTCCTCACACCTGGACACCACAGTGTCCTGGTTTAGAATTCACTGACTTCATGATTCATTTTGGCAGTTCTGCTCCTCTACTAGCTTTTGTTCAGGTACAGAAACACTCTCAAATGCTTTGCAAGAAAATTCTGATTAATATCAAGCAGGAAAAAAACTGCTTCTTATTTAAAACATTGTTTAAAAAAAGAAATTTAACATTTACTGAAGAAAATCTGCTGAAGACCCGAGGAAGATGGAGGAAGAGAAACTGGAGGCTAAACAAGATTTCGCATAGAAAGCAGTTTTAGTGTTCCAGTGAAAAGTCTAGAGAACCACACCAAGTGTACCATCACAGTATGGAGAGTTTGGCCAGAGAGGGAAAATCCAGGAGACAGATCTGAGCTCTTTCCAGTAGCCGCGGCTATGGCACTGGCAGTGGCAGTAGTGGTGGCAGCCATGGCGGCCATACCAACAAAGTCTGGGCTAAAAGCACCACACCATCAGCAAGAACTGACAAGGAGCAGAAATCTTCATGCTGCTAATCGCAGACCAGGGATGGCCCAGGAACCAAGAGTCTGGTGAAGAGTAGAACTGTGAGTAGAACTCCTTTACAAGGGGCCACAGTGGGAAAGCAGCTCCTCCCTCACCAATGGAGAAGATCTCTATCTGTGATACTGACAACGGCTGAGTGGAGCAGCTAGTTCCAACTCAGGCCTTGGAAGGAAACAACTGGAGCCATTAGCAAGACACAGGAACCTGACCTGACCTGCCAGGCTCAGCTCCACCCAGGGGAAAGTCACCTCACCCAGGCAAAAGAAGCTCTGCCCCCAGAGGAGTGACTTTCTTCACTGGATAAACAGAGCCAGAGGCTTCCCCTTTCTACAGCATCCTAGACAAACAATTGAAAATCAGTAAACATAAATACTGAGAATGGCTCCAGGCTGGGCTCTGTGAGTATCTCAGGAGCTAGCCTCTCAAGGAAAAGCTACTGTTTGCTAGAGGCCTCAACCCTACCCAGAACCTAGACTTATAACAACATCTCCAAACAAGAGGAAACAGCCATCTCCCTCTTTTGTGCTTCCCACTAAACTAGCCTGGGAGGAGGATCTGCCTGGGTAAGGCAGAACTGTCTGCCTGCTCAAACAAATAGACATAAGAAACCAATCAAGCCACAGGAAAACTAAACACCACAAGCAGACCAGAGACCACCAACACACTGGTTACAGACACAGGGGAGATACAAGATCTTCCTCATCGCTGGGTGCCGGTGGCTCACGCCTGTAATCCTAGCTACTCAGGAGGCTGAGCTCTGAGGATTGCGGTTCAAAGCCAGCCCAGGCAGGAAAGTCCGTGAGACTCTTATCTCCAATAAACCACTAGAAAACCAGAAGTGGTGGTGTGGCTCAAGTGGTAGAGTGCTTGCCTTGAGCTAAAGAGCACAAGGACAGCGCCCAAGCCCAGAGTTCAAGCCCTACCCACCCCCCCCCCCAAAAAAAACAAAGAACTTTTTTTTTTTCAGGTAAGGGGTAGGTTTATTCAGTAGCTGGGAAACAGAGAGAAAAGAGCTAGAAAAGAGCAGAGAGAGAGCTAGAAAAGAGCAGAGAGAGCTAGAAAAGAGCAGCAAGAGAGAGGGCCTCTGGGCCTGGGCTAGGCAGAGCTGGGAAAGAGAGAGAGAAGAGCTAGAAAAGAAAAGAGAGAGAGCAGAGAGAGCTAGAAAAGAGCAGCGAGAGCAGAGAGAGCTAGAAAAGAGCAGCGAGCAAGAACTCTTTTCTACCTATTTTTATTATTTTTAAAAAATTGTTCTGTATTATAAATTTTTTCTTTCATAATTTTTATTTTAGGAGTGTATATGTGTGTATGTGTGCTTTTTAAAAAACTCTCTTTTGACCTTTTGGTCCTTTTATTCTTTCTTTTTTTTTCTTTTCTCTTTCTTTTTTGCGTCATTTAATTGCTGTTCTGTTCATCCCCAGATAAAT
The DNA here is from genome assembly GCF_019054845.1 of Dipodomys spectabilis. Taxonomy (NCBI): domain Eukaryota; kingdom Metazoa; phylum Chordata; class Mammalia; order Rodentia; family Heteromyidae; genus Dipodomys; species Dipodomys spectabilis. Next base: position 17,698,098 of record NW_024870709.1, read on the forward strand.
ACCCATCATTGATTATTAGACCTTATCCCTCATTGTGTGCATACTTAATCCAGAAACTTATTACTCAATTCACAACCTCTTAGGCTTAAATTCTTTGAGTAGTATTATTTCTTTATACCTATATAACTTTCAAGTATTCAATCAATTTTAAGAATTTTTATTTTTTTATTTTTTCATTTTCCACTTTTATCTATCCCCTCCTCTCATCTATCCTTTTCTTCTCTCAGTATCATTTCTTTATGCTTACATAATTTTAAGTGTTTCTTTTTTATTTAAATTTTTGTTTTTTCATTTTTTTCTTATTTTTTTAATCACTCTCCTATCATTTTGCACTGCCCATTTCCCTCTCTGGGTTTAGGACTTGGTTAAATTCACTCTCATTTTACCTCTCCATATCCCTCTAATGCTACTTTTCCCCACAATTCTCCTTAAACCTAATAATTTCTGGTTTGCTGAATCCCTCTTGGATGTTATAATCTATTAATCCATGGTTGCTTGATGTAGAATACATTGTATCTGTTGAACTAGATTGTATCTTCAGCCATTTTGACTGTGCAACTACAGGACTCTGGTTGATGCTAGCCTTAATATAGTGTTCTAGTGCAAACTTGGTGTTACTTTCATACCAAATGGACAGAACAAGCTGGAGGAACACAAGAAAAGTCCGGGTATCTCAGCTCCCACTCAGGATAATCAGGTGACAGAACACTTAATGAATAATTCAGAGGAAAGTTCCCAAAAAGTTCTACAAACACTACTGGTAAACATGGTGAATGAAAAGATTGAACATGGAAAGCACTCTGTTCAAGAGTGATTGGGAACAAAACGAGACAAACCAAAGATTAATACAGAAACTTCACGAGCATGTTGAGGCTAACCAAATATTACTACAGGAATCTCGTGAGCATGAGAAAACTACTCAAAGATTAATACAGGAATTGCGTGAGCAGGCTAAGAACAGTCAAAAAGAAATACATGAGTTGTGTGAGCAGGCTGAGAACAGTCAAAGACAAAAACAGGAATTGTGTGAGCAGGCTCACAACAGTCAAAGAGAAACAGAAATTGCAAAAGCAAGCTGAGAACAGTCAAAGACAAATATAGGAATTGTGTGAGCATGAGGAAGCTAATCATAGAGTAATACAGGAATTGCGTGAGCGGGATGAGAATAAACAAAGATCAACAAAGGCATTCATGGAATCCATAAGCAGACAGCTGAAAGAATCCAGGGAGACCACAAAGGAAATGCTAAATACAGCCCATCATAAGGAAAGGGAGGCCAAGGAAACCATAACCAATCAACTAAGTGATTTGAGAATAAACACTGAGCACCAAATTAAGGAAGTAAAGAAGTTCATACAAGATCTAAACCAAAGCTCCAACAAGAATTTGAAGCCATCAAAACCAACCAATTAGAAGGAAAGGAAATTTTAAAAAAAGTAGAAAGTCTTCACAGTAGATTAGACTATGCAGATCGAATTGTGGGGTTTGAAGACAGCTTAGATATTATAGAGAAAGAACATAGACCTACCCAAGACAAATCTAAGAAATAGGTTAGATCTATTCAACATTTGGAAAACACCATTAGAAGGCCTAATCTGAGGATAATGGGTGTAGAGGAGTACCTAGAGGCAGAAGTTAATGGTCTAGGAAATTTATTTAACAGGACCTTAGCTTCCCAAACATGTAAAAAGATAGGCCTATTCAGATATAAGAAGCTTTTAGAACCCCAAATAGACCAGACCAGAATAGGACATCTGACTGTCACCTTATAATCCACACAGGATCAATTCAGACCAAGGAAAGGATCCTTAAAGCTCTCAAGGAGAAAAGATCAATCACCCATAAAGGGAAACAAATTAGACTATCCTCAGATTTATCAGCAGAGACAATTAAAGCAAGAAGAACCTGGATGGATGGATGCCACACTCTAAAGACAAACAACAATCAACCAAGAAAATTGTAGCCAGCTAAACTCTCTTCATAATGGAAGGTCAAATAAAAACCTTCCATCCAAAGAAAAACTGAAACAATATATCTCCACCAAACCAGCCCTACAAAAGATACTTAAAAATATCCTACACATAGAAAACAAACAAGACCACAATAAAGGCTAAGAAACTGCACCCAAACTGAGAATCCAAGAACCATAGGAAGAACCCAGCTGTTGCAGCCCCCAAGAAGGTGGATAACATGGCAGGACCTACCAAATATCTCTCAGTCCTAACTCTCAACATTAATGGAATTAGCTCTCCAATTAAGCTCCATAGACTAGGGGGATTAAAAAGCTAGGTCCTTCAAGCTGGTGCCTTCAGAGTCACACCTTGCCCATAAAAACAAACATATTCTGAAAGTCAAAGGCTGGAATAAAATCTACCAAGCAAATAGCCCCATATACAGGCAGGAATTGAAATCCTAATATCAGATAAAATATACTTCAAATTAAAATTAGTGAGAAGAGATAAAGAATGTCGTTACATATTAATTAAGGGATCTCTCCTTCAGGAGTATATTACCATTCTAAATATCTATTTACCAAACAATGGAGCACCCAAATTCATCCAAGAAACACTCCTTTTCCTCAAATCTCACATAGACCCAAAGACATTAATTGTTGGGGATTTTAACACACCACTATCCCCACTAGATAAGTCAACTTGGCAAAAACTTAACAGAGAAAACACAGATCTAAACAACTGCATAGATCAACTAGATTTAACAGACACCTACCAAATAGTTCACCGAGCAGCATCAGAATACACATTTTTCTCAAAAGCACATGGCTCATTTTCCAATATAGACCACATTTTAGGTCACAAAGAAAACTTGTCCAAATTCAGAAACATTGAAGTTATGCCCTGAATTCTCTCATACCGCAAGGGAATAAAATTAGAACTCAACACCAAAAGCCACCAAAGAAAGCCCTGTAACACATGGAGACTGAACACCACACTGTTTTGAATCACCAGTGGGTCATGGGAGAGATTAGAAAGGAAATTCAAATGTTCATGATATTCAACAAAATGAACACACTAATTACCAGCTCCTCTTGGACACAGGAAAGGCAGTACTCAGAGGCAAATTTATATCTCTGAGTTCCTACATCAACAAATTGGAGAGATCTGAAACCAACAATTTAATGAGACATCTGAACCACCTTGAAAAAGAGCAGCCAGATAAACTTCAATCCAGTAGACAGAAAGAAATAATTAATATTAAATCAGAATTAAACGAATTAGAATCCAAAAAAAACATAAGAACAATTAACAAAACAAAGAGTTGTTTCTTCTAAAAAATCAACAAAATTGACAGACCCTTAACAAATCTTATCCGAAAAAGAAGAGAACACACCCAAATAAACAAACTCAGAGATGAGAATGGAAACATCACCACAGAAACAACCAAGATCCAGAACATTATAAGGGAATAATTCTCAAAACTTTATGCTAATAAGCTTGAGGACCTAAAGAAATGTATGATTTCCTAAAAAATATCAACATGCCAAAATAAAACCAAAATGAGTTAAACCAACTTAACAGCCATATCAAGCATGGAAATAGAAACAACAATAAGAAACTTCCCATCTAAGAAAAGCCCAGGACAGATGGATTTACAGTGGAATTCTACTAGGTCTTCAAAGCAGAACTCACATTAATACTCCTTCAACTCTTCAATGAAATTGAAAGAGAAAGTTCACTACCGAACTCTTTCTATGACGCAATGCATCATAATTCTCATCCCAAAACCAGGCAGGGACTCATCAAAGAAAGAGAACTATAGACCCATTTCTTTGATGAACATCGATGTAAAATTTCTCAAAAACGTTTGGCCAATAGAATTCAACAATTCATCCAAAAAATCATGTACCATGATCAAACAGGATTCATTTCAGGGATGAAAAGATGGTTCAATATACACAAATCAATTAATATAATTCATCACATCAAGAAGAGCAAGGATAAGAACCACATGGTTATCTCAATAGATGCAGAAAAAGCATTTGACAAGATCCAACATACCTTTATGATGAAGCTTCTGGAAAAATTAGGAATCCATGTAACATTCCTCAATACAATAAAGGCTGTACATGACAAAACAGCCAGCATTATACTTAATGGTGAAAAATTAAAGCCATTTCCTCTAAACTCAGGAATGAGACAAGGATGTCCACTCTCTCCACTTCTCTTCATTTAGTAATAGAATGCTTAGCTACAGCAATAAGACAAGATGCAATCATGAAGGGGAACCAAATAGGGAAAGAAGAAGTAAAACTCTCCCTCTTTGCAGCTGATATGATCTTGTATTTAAAGAATCCCACGGACTCCACTCCCAAATTACTCAAGCTGGTTCAAAACTTTGACAAAGTAGCAGGGTATAAAATTAACCCTCAAAAATCAATTTTCTGTATGCCAACGATGAGAAGATCGTAGCTGAAATCAGAAAAACAATTGCATTCGTAATAGCCCCACAAAACATAGAATACCTAGGAATTAACCAAAGAAGTGAAGGACCTCTATGATGAAAAACTTTAAAAATCTGAAAAAGGAAATCAAAACAGATATTAGAAAGTGGAAAAATGTCCCATGCTCCTGGATTGGAAGGATCAACATCGTGAAAATGGCAATACTTCCCATCTATATACAAATTCATTGTAATACCTATCAATATTCCAACCTCATTTTTCATGGAAATAGAAGACACAATCCCAAAGTTCATATGGAACAAAAAAGACCCCGAATAGCAAAAAAGAATTCTTAACAAGAAGAACAGTGCTGGAGGAATATCAGTACCAAATTTCAAACTCTACTACAAAGCCACAGTAACCAAAAGAGCTTGGTACTGGCACAAGAAGAGACCTCAGGACCAAATGGAATAGAATAAAAAAACCCAGAAATGAACCCACAGATCTATAGTCACCTAATCTTCGATAAGGGAGCTAAAAAAAATAGAATGGAAGAAAGACAGCCTCTTCAGTAAATGGTGCTGGCAAAATTGGTTAAACACCTGTAGAAAACTAAAGCTAGATCCTTATATATCACTCTGCACCAGAATCAACTCCAAATGGATCAAAGACCTCACAGGAGAAACCCTAGGTCTCCTTGGCAGAAGCCGAAATTTTCTTAATAGAGACCCAGAAGCACAAGAAATCAGAGAAAGTTTGGACAAATGGGATTGCATAAAATTTGCAGAGCTTTTTTATGGCAAAGGACATATCTAGCAAGATCAATAGAAAGCCCATGCATTGGGGAGAAGATCTTCACTAGCCATACAAGAGACAAAGGTCTCACATCTAAAATACATTTGGAACTCAAAAAATTAAATCTCCCAACAACAAATCCTCAAAGAAACCACTGCCCAATAAATAAGTGGGCTTTTAAAGACTTAAAAGAGACTTCTCTGAAGAGGAAAAAAGAATGGTCAACAGGCACATGAAGAAATGCTCAACCTCTCTAGCCATAAAAGAAATGCAAATCAAAACAACATTGAGATTCCACTTCACCCCAGTTAGAATAGCTACAATCAAGAACTCTAATAACAACAGATGTTGGAGGGAATGTGGCCAGAAGGAACCCTACTGCATTGTTGGTGGGAGTGTAAACTTGTTCAACCACTTTGGAAAGCAGTGTGGAAGTTCCTCAAAAAACTCCACATAGAGTTCCCCTAGGACTCAGCAATCCCAATTTTGGGCCTTTACCCAAATGATCACAAACAAGACCATACTAAAGCTACCAGCACAACTATGTTTATTGCAGCATCATTTACCATAGATAAGATATGGAAGCAACCCAGATGCCCCTCAGTAGATGAATGGATCAAGAAAATGTGGAATATATACACAATGGAATTTTATGCCTCCATCAGAAAGAATAACCTTTCCCCATTTGTTATTAAATGGAAAGACTTGGAAAAATTATATTAAGTGAAGTAAGCCAGGCTCAAAGAAACATAGGTCCCATGGTTTCCCTTATTTGCAATAACTAGTATATATCTGAGACAAGCAGAAAAGGTCAGATAAAATGATGTTAAGCAAAATGAACCCTATGATAAGGACACAAGTGTTTTTTTTTTCTTTCTTTTCTTTCTTACTATTGTTTCTAACGTATTTATAAGGGACCACGGGATTTTTTGTTTCTTTGTATGTTCCTCCTCCACGGTATAACTCCTGTTTTCACTGTATTTGATGTTGGTACAATTTGGGGAATGGAAAGCTAAAAACAAATTGTTCAAATAGGGATACAGGTTGATCCATTGTAACAATGAGATGTACAAGACAATATGTGGAAAAACTAATTTACAATTTGGCATGGGTATGGGCGGGAATGTAGTTGTGGAGATGGGGGGGGAGAGGAGGCAACAGTGCTTGATTAGAAATGTACTCATTACCTTGCTCATGTGATTGTAACCCCTCTGTACCGTATTTACACAATAAAAAACTTATTAAAAAAAAGAAAATCTGCTGAAGTCTTAACCTTAATTTTCAACATTAGATGCAAATCAGGACTTTGTTCTTACTATAAATGCATTCTTCCATTAGCTTTCTTTTTGTTTTTTTCTTTTGTTCTAAGTCATTTATGGAAAGAATGAGGAATTTATCATAGATAAATTCATTCTTCTTTTGCTGTATTTGCTAAGAAGAAGAAATTTGTATTACAAATGAACTCTTAGAAATCTATGTATGAGAATATTTCATACCGAGAGAACTCATCCCAAGTCTATATAAGCACAAGTTATCATAATGTTGAGGGCTCTGTCTGCTACATTAAGAATTAATTTAATTTCTTCAGTAATATTAATTGGGCTTGCCATAATCAACTACTAAACATTGAGCTAGGCACTATGGAATAATCAATAAGTAAATCAAAATTCCTTCTAGATTTGAATGAATTTCTTATCTCCATTTATTGGATATTCCAATCCAATATTGTCCATTAATTAAAAGTATTATTTTCTGTTGTAGTATTGTCTTCAGGGTCTGAGTTTTTTTGCTTTCTATCCTGGTTGTTTGTACTTGAGTCCAAATTAGTTAAAGTTAAAAGATAAAGACTGGACCCTGTTAGATTCAGATAGCTAAAATGACCTCATAATATAAACCCGATTCCCAATAACACTTTGAGAATGAAAACAAGCATTAGCAAAAACTATGCAATTGAACAAGGATTATCATAGGCAAATTAGGACACATAGTGAATTGATGCTGTGAACAGTGATTGCTATAGTATTCTTTGTACACTATAATCTTGTTCTGGAGTATTTAAATGACATCATAATCCTCATAACTGATTTGTCTCTGATTCTTACTTAACCACTTCTCTGTAGATAAGAATTCAGAAATCCTTATTTCTAAATTGTGGTTATCATTATTTAAGGTAACATTATGGCCTTGTTTTCTTATGCAGAGCTGAACCTTATTTTCCAAGATTTGACTTCCATATAATCACAAAACTTGCTCTTAGAAAAATGAGAAGCCTATAACAGTATGGCAACTAAGTGCAGGATGTTTGTTCAGATAATATAAATGTGGTACGGATTAAAATAAGAAGATAAAGTTAATAAAAACCAAAGTTGTTCAATAATTTCAATGTGAAATTGCAAGTAACAACAAAAAATGAACTATAATGAAGCACAGTATATTTAACTTTATTCTAAGGCTTTCATGTGGTCTTAGGATGATATGTTAGAAAAATATTTCAATAAACCTATATAATTTGAAAATTTTAACAAGGCAACTTTCATTCATCAAATATTAATCACTGAAATTTGCCCTTCAGTTGGATTTCAGATATTTATTTTAACTTCTTGGTAAGAAATTCAAACAGCATTATTCTGAATAAGCATGATGATTGATTGCACTGAACCAATACATATATGTGATATGTTTGAAAATTACAAAAATGAAGCCAACTTTTAATCAGTACCAATTATTTACATTTTTCTCTGGAATTACTTTCATGGTTCTTTGAACTCAGACCTTTGGGTTTTCTCTTTAAGATGTATTATCAACATCTGATGATTTCACTTTTATTCCAAAGTAGACAATTAGTTTTTTTTTTAATAGAATAAGACTCATTAAACTTCATTGCTCCAACCTCAGCACATTAGAACCTTTTAGAAATATCAAACCCATTATTAAAACAATAATCTACTTTCCCCATGAGTTAAAGTATTTTAGTATTTTAATAACTCCATATCATTTTGGGCATTTTATTTTATATTTAAAAAAATTTATTGTAAAGGTGATGTAAGTAGTAGTTACAGTTACGAGTCAGATAATAGGTACATTTCTTTTGAATGTTGTCACCCACTCACTCATTCTCTCCCAATTTTTCTCCTTCAGACTTGTATAGTTCATTTCTAACACAGTGTCCAGTGCATTTCACTGCTGAATTGGTTCACCCTTTGTTACACAATTTCTGTGCTTTACCTTCTTGGTTGTTTAGTTTATTTTCTTTTAGATTTTCAATAAAGAGTTAAAGAGACATTTAAAAAAAATCTACAATTGTAGACCGTGGAACATGAGTAAAAGAAGATATTCCAAGTTTATTAGACAAATGATAAGAGTAACAGTGAAGTACTCAAGAGTCTAATGAGGAGGTGGAGGAGATAAAAATTAAAATAGGTTATATATCTCCACATATCATAGTATTGAACAAGTTCACAAGAAGATTATGGATTTTCTCAAACACAGAAATTAATTACTGAATAGTAATTTATAGAACATCAACAATAACAAAATATGGTGATATTGTGCAATTTCTCATTTAACTGAAAATTCATTATGCCTATTTCTTGCTGTTGTTGGTGGTGGTGGTAATGGGGATTGAACTATGGGCCTGGGTGCTGTCCCTCAGATCTTCTGCTCAAGGCTAGTAGTCTATTACTTGAGCCACAGCACCACTTCTGGTTTTCAGGTGGTTTATGGGAGATAAGTCTCACAGACTTTTCTGCCCAGGCTGGCTTTGAACGGCGATCCTCAGATCTCAGCCTCCTGAGTAGCTAGGATTACAGGCCTGAGCCACCAGCACCCAGCTCACTATGCTTATTTTATATTAAAGACACAAAGCATATAGATCTTTTTTTACCTTAAAAGATATGTGAAATTATTTTATGTCTTTTGTGATATCCATTCAGCAGAATGTTCTTGAGAGCTATTGAAAATGACAAATGTCAAAGTTGAGCTTCAATTGCAAAGGCAATTGAAAGGGAAATGACACAATTGAAATAGAACATAATTATTTGGCTTTTCTACATTTAATTGCTGTTTATAAATCTATGAATGGAAATATTTCAAAACCATGAAGGATAGGCTTTCAGCATCTTCTCTAAAAATAAATCTAAGAACTTTCAAAATATTCAAACCCTTTGTGTTTTGATAAATGCAGGAATAAAAGCAATAAAAACCTAATATGCATTCGATACTTAATCAAAATTCAGATTGACTATTTCAAATCCAGACCTATACATAAAAGTGCTGATCAGACATTACATATATATAAATAAATATATATATATATATATATATTTCATCTTCAAAACTGGGACAGTATTGTATATAATTTTTCTTGGTTTGCTATGTTTAGGAAACATTTTAGGAAAAAGTTGATTTTATGAAAAACTTTATTCTTACATGCATAAAGCTTTCAAACATGAGTTAAAACATATTTATTTGAAAATGTTTTTGTGAACTCACAAAATAAATGTTGATAAAAAATGTTTTGGATATACTAAGGCTATTCATTTTTCCCAGTCCATTACCTTGAATATATGTATTTTGTAAAAAAAAGATTTCTTTAATTTGTATCTTCCTACCTTTTCCCCATTTCTAGATAATATAAATGGGACAGATGTGATTATTATGTTGAAGGATGGTGGATTTTGTGAATTGGTACATTTTGAGTGCTTAGATGAGCTGATAGGGTGCTTACATCCCCTACTTCCTTATGTGAAATATATAATTAATTTCTACTTTACCAATCAATTATTAAGTATAATTGTGATTATGTGATCATGATTAATTAAATTATTTCTGAATAAAATCTGAAGATATGTATAAATAATAACACACTTTTGTCTTGACTAAACTTGAAATATATACCATGTAATCAACTCTTTCAACAAAATAGTTTGTTTTTATTATTTATTTGTTTATTTTCAAGACTTTCTTAGTATAAAGACCAAACTGTCTTTAAGTAGAGATTATTCTGCCTTGGTATCCTTACACCATTGTGCTTATAAGATAAGGTTAAAGAAAACAATATTTGGGCAGAAATTTAAAAAATGCATTTTTAGTGTTTCTACCAGTAATACCAATAATGACCAGTGAGAGCAAACTAATCACAGACACATCCATATCAATGCCTTAAATGTCCTTTAGATGAATTGGAGTCCACAGTTCCTTCTAGCAGAGATATGACATAACTATACAGATCAATAATTATACAGCTCACTAATGCTGATTGATCTATAATTTTAGTCAGTTTTGGCATTCTTCTTGTTTTCTTTCTTCTCTTTTCTTTATTTCCTTCCTCCCTCACTTCCTTCCTTCTTACCATCTTTCCTTCCTATTGTAATCAGATTTGTACTCGGCTTGCTTCCTCCTCTATCTATCCCAAAGCTTATGCTGTACCACTTGAGCCACCTATCAACTTCTGATTTTTTGCTGGTTAAATGAAGGTAAGTGTCACTTGGATTTATCTTCTCTGGCTGGCTTCATACCACAATTTTTGGGTTTCAGATCACTGCTGTTATAAATATGCTCTCCAAGAACCACTGGAGTAACAATAAGGCACAATTTACTTCTTCACAGAAGGATGCATCATCAGCCAAAAATCTGGCAAGCAAGCACACAGAGCAGTCAGTCTGCTCCCATATTTATTCCTTACGGAGCAGGTCCTGCCCCTCTGCTTGGATTGGTTGAGCTCAGGTTCACAATCTGTTCACAACTGGCTAGTTTTAATAAGGTAAAGTGTATTTACCTGTTAAATAAGAGTAACAGTTCCCAAGTAATCTCAACATATACCTCAATTCTCTACTATTTCTTGAACAGTCTAGGGCTTACAGTAATTCTATCGTGAGAAGAAACTAGTTTAAGACAAAGCTTATATTTCAAAAATCCTTTCTTATCCCAAAGCAGTTACTCTTTTCCTTAACAAAAGCCAAGCCACCAAGCCCAAACAGGACCTTTTAGCAATACAGTTTGATATAAAGGACAGTTTTTCTCACACAGCAAAGCTACAATTTACTGACGTGAGCCACCAGTGCTCAACTTGCCTTCTTCTTCTTTATTCATGTGAAAGGACTTATTAATGAGAATCTATCCCATTAGACTGTGTTCCAAGAAATGAGAGCCAAATCATGTTTGTTCACTATTACAACTATAATGAAAAGCATAACTTTAGGCTTACAATTAGAGCCAAAAAAATTGATTAAATAAGTACCTCAATTAATGGGGAAATAAATATAACGGAAGATATCTTGTATTTTATACTGTTTTCTCCCCTGTCAACAGGAAAAAAAATAGAAAGATCCCAGAAATTCATGTAGCACAGTAAAATATCAACTTCTAGGGACTTCTGACAACTTATAAATATTATTCCTTTCCCCCTGTAAACTAAATCTATTTCTCATGCTTGCTTGCTTGCTTTTATACCCACACACAAACAATCGGATTTTCTTGATTTCCGACTCCAATAGAATCAGGTCAGCAGTGAGGATAGAAGCAATAAATCTCTTTATCTCTGTTGACTTTTATAGAACTGACATCTCTTAAAATATTTTTCTTGACTTTGGTGCTTTTTTACTGACTGATTAGGCAGTAGGGCACAGCAGTCAATTGAATCTCCCCAAATCTAATATTAAAAGAGGAAAAAGAAAGACCCAAGGGGCAACAGAAGAAGTGAAGAGTACTAAAGAAGGTCCAGTAATTCCTTTCTCCAAAATGAGAAACTGCATTTAAGTGTTAGCCTTTCTGTCTACCCAAGTTACTGTCTTTGCTGCTCTGGCATTTTTTTTCCCATCAAAACAGCCTTCTTACTGTTTTATGTTTATAAGACAATAAACCTTGAAAATTGATAATAAATTTATTAGAAAGTTAAATATACATATATAATACCAAAAGAAACAATTTTCCACTGCTATGGAATAGATGAGTTATCTAACATAATAGAATATGTGGGATAATGTAAATTCTTGGCAATTTTATTTAGAGTTTTAAGTAAATTTTTGGTTTGAACATACTGGAATTAGCAGAAATGAGTAATGAGAACAACTTGGAACATCAAACTCCAGAAGAGTATTCAAGTGCTGTCTCTTTCAACATCCAGAAGTCAGAATCCAGAGAACATAAAGGATAGTAATCAAATTACACCTAGATGCTTGAGCATAAAATTATATTTTCAAAAGCTATAGAGACTTTTGCCAAAGCATTGTCATTCCTTAGTCATCTCTTTATAATTTCCATCATACTTTTATGTAATTCACTGAAGATTGACAGACAGAAGCAAAATATATACAAAGCAAAAGATATACAATTAAGTGTACAACAATAAAAATTTCTTTTTGTTCTTCCTAAGGCAAAATAGATATCTTCTCTTATGAGTGGGTCAGTATTTCTACCATGATAAAAATACTACTTAGTAAAATAAGCATGACAAGTTCATCTTATGGTTTATACTTAAGAACTTCCAATCTTTTCCTTCTTTCTTTTTCTTTCTTTCTTTCCTTCCTTCCTTCCTTCCTTCCTTCTTTTCTTCCTTCTCTCTTTTTTTTCTTACTTTCTTTTCTTTCTTTCTCTCTCACTCTCTGTTTCTCTCTCTCTTGCTTTTCTTTTAGATTTGAGACAGGACTCAAACAGTATATGCCACTTTTGTTCATTGGCTAACACTAACAACAAAGTCACACCTCCACCTGCAGAGCTTTTAATTTCTTATTCTGTTTATACAGTCCTTTACTCTGAATTTTTCTGATAGGGCTTAAGTTGAAACCTGTCTGAATACTTTCTTGTTTGTTTACCCTGAAAGGTAAGGTCTAAGAAAGAGAGGTTTAAGAACAATTTCATTTCATTCTCAGTGCTTTTTATTTTTAATTTTTTCCCAATAACAGCTTTCCAAAAAATCCAGTAAATAAATATCTATGAAGAGACTCAAGAAACATGGCTACTCCATGAAAATAGTCTTTTACATCTTTTATTTTCTTTCTATAACAGATTTCAGTGTTATACACTTTTTCCCAGCTTCAAATTTAATCAGAAGAACTGGAAATGTCACTTAAAAGATTCTATGTCATCATAACAAAAACTACAGGTCCTTAGGTAAATAAATCAACTGAAACAGGTTGTCATAGAAATGGATTTAGTTGATAGATTATTTCTCCTTTGAGATATTTTTGACAGAAGAGATGCTATTTAATATTTGATAATTCTAACTGCAGAAAATTGGGTGGTGAAAATTATGAGTACTCTATATTTGAGCCACTTTTCCTCTGGATTGATTTTGTGATATAGTTCAGTGCTTGGTATAGAAAGTCTCAGAAGAAAATTCCTAGAAGACCTAAAATGGAAATATCTAAGTTGACATGACCAGTTTTATGCTCTCCCTTGCTATGTGCTCAGTGATACTTTTAGGTTGAATTTAAATCCCCTCAAAACTTCAGTATGCACTCGGTTCTAACTTGTTGGAGATAGGCTTCATTTACTTTTTCTATACCAGCAGAGTTTCACTCACCAACAAGTAATTAGCAACAGAAAACCCTTATTTCTGCTTATGTGGTGCTGAGGAATTGAACCCAGGGCCTCATGCATGCAAGGCGAGCACTCTACCACTGAGCCACCTTCCCAGCCCATAAAATGGTATTTTTTTTAAATGAATTTATAACAAGGCAATATTCAACAATGTGATATAGCTGTTATTTTATTTCTGGAATCCAGAAGCATATTCAACTGAATTATTTAGCTTCTAGACTACTAATTGAAATCAATTATTGTGTGTGTGTGTGTGTGTGTGTGTGTGTGTGTGTGTGTGTGTCTGAACTCAGTGCGTGAGCATGGTCCCTGAGCTTTTTGGCTCAAGGATAGCGCTCCACCACTTGAGCCACAGCTCCACTTCTGGCTTTTTGGGTGCTTAATTGGAGATAAGAGTCTAACAGACTTTACTGCTAAAGTGGCTTCCAACCTCTAGATTCAGATCTCAGCCTCCTGAGTAGCCTAGGATAACAGGTATAAGCCACCAGGGCACAGCAATATTAACCATAAGAAAACAAAACAAAACAAAAAAAACAATGACAGTGCTTCTGTTTAATAAGTTTTAGTTTCCAGATTTTTTTCTAGTTTTACAGTTTTGTATTAATATTCCAATTTTTAAGGTGCCTATAAAGAATGGCTTCTGATAAAATAATTATAATAATAATATGAAGTAGGAATAAATATCACATAGTGGGCTGTCAGTATTCTTTGAACAATTATTTGCATATATATTTAACTGCACAAAAATGCAAGTTTATGTGATGAACAATGGTAGCAGTTGTCAAATCAAAAACAATAGTCTTGGAAGAGAAAGATCTGTACAGTTTAAATTGCTAATGTCAATGTCAACATTACTTAGATTAATATTACAATAATATTACAGACAAATAATAACATATTTGCTTTCAAGATAGTTTAGAGGATTGTCTAATAAACACAAATAACAACAATTGTTTGGGATGCATATTAGCCTGATGAAAACAGTTTAGCAGTTGTGGTATTTATTTTGACTGATAATTTATCTTAAGACTAATTGAATCTCACAAGGTTTCATGTTGCTACAGTGATTCTTACCACTGATTGTACCATATACATCACCATAGTAAATAGATTGTTTCTTTTCTTGGATATAAACCATATAAAACATATTATAACATAATCTTCTATCATTGTTTGTGACAGTTGTTAATTTTAGTCTGGTAGCAATTAAGAATCTTGGTTTCTCATCATTTGCAAAAGAGCAATTCATTGGTTAGGACACAGTGAAAAATAGATAAGTAACTAAAGACAGATCAATGAAAGCCAGTACAATTCCCCTCTAATGTATTGGCCCTCCTGTTAGGCTCTTTGGCATAAAATTAATTTTTCTGTTTTTTTTTAAGTTTTTCAGTAGTTCAGGAGATTCTGAGGGAGTATCAACCTCTTAAATTGTTGCAAAATAAATTCTTAGAACATCCTAGTGTTCTGTTTCTCAGGACAAATGATTAGTTTGCTAAATAAAAAAACCAAAATCAAATTTGCTTGACACTTTGGAATATGTCAAAGTAAATATATAAATTGAAAAATCTCCTTCACCAGAGTTGCATTTTAATTTAGGCCAAACTTTAAAAAGAGGAAGGAGCAGAAATAAACAGGGAAATCTAACTGATTTAAATAAGTACCTTCTGCTTTTGGCCTCCCCTTGACAAAACCAAACCCTCTCTTTGCTTTTCTTTCTTCCCTTCAACCTTTCTCTCTTTGAAGTTCACAGCTTTGAAATACACTATTATTATCTTCTCTCTTATCTTTCCTTTCCTGCAGCTCCTTTCTATTACATTTTTGTTAGCAGTCTAGGGGAAGGTGTGTTTGTGGCTGACCTCTGAGTGGTTTATACCTTCAGGGACACAATTTTGTTTTTTAACCTAGCAATGGGAGAGAAAGGATGTACTTCAAGACGGGTACATGAATATTGATAAACTTTATCTTGATAGAAATTTTTGTCTAGGTGTCTTGAGATGTATATGGAAGTAGATATATTCATTATTTCACTACAAGATCATGCAACTTACAACTTCAATTCATGCAACTTCAATTTCAAATTAAATATAGTTCTTTTAAAAGTTCTTATTTCCAGATTCTGGCCAATATTATATTGTGCTTGTCCCTAATTTTAATGAACTTGTGTGTGTAGTATTTCTCCTTTGTCCACTTATGAAAAAGAGAGTATAGTACTTAGATATGCAAAGGCAAAGTTCAACAAAATAAATGCCAGGAAGAAGTACTTGAGTGGAGTCAAAGGGAAACGGGTAGATGAACTAAGTGGGAGAGAATGCAATCAAGAATTCAGTGTATATATACCACATTTTTTTGATCCATTCATCTATTACGGGGCATCTTCAATGGAATTCTATGCCTCCATCAGAAAAAATGACATTGCCCCATTTATTAGGAAATGGAAAGACTTGGAAAAAATTATATTAAGTGAAGTAAGCCAGGCCCAAAGAAACATAGGTCCCATGATTTCCCTTATTTGCAATAACTAGTATATGTCTGACACAAGCAGAAACGGTCAGATAAGTTGATGTTAGGCAAAATAAACCCTGAGATAAGGACTCAAATGGTTTTTCTTTCTTGCTATTGTTTCTAAACATTTATAATGATTTCTTTGTTGTTTTGTATGTCCCTCTCCCACGGTATAACCCCTGTTTTCACTGTATTTGATGTTGGTATAATTTGTGGAAGGGAAGGGAAAAAACAAATTGTTTGAATAGAGATCCAGGGATGCATCTCATTGCAACAATGAGATGTACAAGACGTTTTGTCGAAAAACGAACTTTACCACCTTGGCGGGACGGAGGAGTCCGCGGGGAGGGGAGAGGACACGGGGCGGGGGGAGGGGGGGGGGGCGGGGGGGGGGGGGCGGGTTGGGAAGAGGAAACAAAGGAGGAGGCAACAATGATTGATAAGAAATGTACTCATTACCTTGTTCATATAATTGTATTTTCACAATGAAAAAAAATGATTCAGTGTATATTTTACAAAATTAAGAAGGGAAGGGTTGGGTAGGGGAGGGATGGGTGATAATGTTGAAAGGGATGCATTATATTCATAAACTGCTTTGAGAAGTGGCAACTCCTTCGTTCAACAACTTAAATAAAAATAAGTAAATAAAAACGTTCTGTTATAGAATAACAAAAGAAAAAGAAAAAGTATAAACAGAGCAACATTGTCCAATGGTTGTCTTTCCAATTTGCTTCATCTAGCTAGACTTTGTTAAATATCCATGTTGTGATCCCATTAGGTAAATAGTGCCTTAGGCACAATGGAAATTCTAGATACATCTCTTTGGTATCACACAACTGACATTTTCTTTAAATGTAAGACTGCTTATTAATGTTCTTATTTAAATGTAATCTTGTTTCTTTGGACCAAGTACCTAAGTTTAATGCAAAAAATTTGTCTGAGTCTTTCCTTTACTAACACTTTCCAATATATGCAACATTTTGTTTATCTGTTTCTGTGTTATCTTAGTGGTTAGTTATGTTTTTACAGAATAAATCCAAAACCAGAATCTTTTGTCAAACTAAAAGAAACATCTAATCAGGTTAGCATCCATCAATATGTTCCTTAAGCTACACTACCAATTACAAATTCATTTCTGATGCTTAAATATATCGAGAAAATCATGGCAAATATTCACCTAAATGAATACTATCAGCAAACCTGATTAAAAATAACTCCATTTTGCTAATTTTGCTAATATTGTGCTAATTTTTGCTGGCTTCCAATTATTTGTTTTCTTAGTGCTTATAATTTTTGTTTTAATAAATTTTGTGTTTAGTGATTGGTGAGGCTTGAACTCAAAGCCTGGGTGCTGTTCCTGAGTATACTCAAGGCAAGAAAGTTACCACTTGAGTCAAAGCTCTACTTGGGGCTGTTTTGATGCTTATCTAGAGATCAGTGTCTCACAGCTTTCCTGCCCAGTCTTGCTTCTAATCTTGATCCTCTGATTTTAGCATCCTGAGTAGCTAGAATTATACATGGGAGCAACCATGTCCGACTGTTTAGTAATTCTTATCCTATTGTTTCCTATGACTAGTATTTTAGTCACTTCTTCATTAGAGATGTTTAACACTGTGTATTAAAACCTAGTTTCACATGGAAATAAATGTCCAATTATATAATGGAAATTGCCTAGGAAAGGGAATACATATTATAATTTGATTTCTTGAAATGCATTCTCTTGAAGATAAATGAATACGTTTATTAGAATATGCTGAATATTTTGCAACCAAATTCATTGGAATGCAATGAGTGTTCTACAAATTATGTGCTATTTTCTTTCCTCATAAAGAATGATTAATCAAACAACTACTCTGTTCTCAATCAATGTGCTACCACATAAAATGCAAAGTATGTGTGTGTGTTTTTAATGAACTTACTTAAGTGGTATAACAGCTAGATAAAGGGATTTAATAACAAAGGAACAACAAAAAAACTAATGTTTGTATTCTTATTGTTCAATTGGATAAGAATGTGAAAACTAATTTGAAAAGCAGATAATAACAGCATAGAAATTCACAGATGCTATCTGTGTACCTTGACTTATTTGATCAGCTGCTTTTATAGAGAACAGAATGCATAGTTGAAAGCTTACACTGAAATCTGTGGTTATGGGCTGTCTCTTGGGGGGACAGCTCAAACATCTTTTTTTTTCCCTTCTTCTCACTTTCCCTACTCATTCTGCTCTTCATAGATGTGATTTCAAAGGCCTTCCTCATCAAAGGGATCAGGTAACTCCTTGCATACCCAAAGTAAAACGTTTTGTTTCCTGGCAGCCCATAGAAACACCAGTAAAGCTAATCATCCCCTAGACATAACTATGGCTGTCTCCCACAACCTGTGACTGCTCACTTCATTCTTGAGTACCCCTCCAGCCCCAGGTGATTCTGAATGGCATGATGCCCTTCTCAGGCAGACTATAAGTATATGACTAAGTACTCATCTTTACATTAGCCAAATGTCCACATAAAATGTATTAAAAGATTCCCAGCTGAGTATTTGTGGCTCACACCAGTAAATCCTAGCTACTTAGGAGGCTGAGATGTGAGAACTGCAGCTCAAAGCCAGACTAGTCAAGAAACACTATGAGATTCTTTTTTTATAATCCTATTTTATTTTATTTGTGAACATACTGTACAGAGGGGTTACAATTACATGGGCAGGATAATGCATACATTTCTTACCAAGCATTGCAGCCTCCTCGTTTGTTTGTTTACCCTTCACATCCCTTCCTAGCTTCTCCCCCACACCCCCACCTAATCCTTCCCCCCACCCCCACCGACGTTGTAAAGCTCGTTTTTGACATGACAACTTGTACTTCTCATTGTTGCAACAGGTCCACCTGAATCCTTAAACGACTTGTTTTTCCCCATCTCCTCCAAAGTTATACTGACATCAAATATAGTGAAAGCAGGGGTTATACTGTGGGGGAGGGACATACAAAGCAACAAAGAAATAATTTTATAAATGCGTTAAAAACACATGCATGAAAGAAAAAAAACATTAAAATACATATCTAAGGGTTCATTTTCCTAACATCTGACCTTTTCCACTTGACTCATACATATACTAGATATTGCAAATAAGGGAAATCATGGGACCTGTGTTTCTTTGGGCCTGGCTTACTTCACTTAATATAATTTTTTCCACGTTTTTCCATTTCCTAACAAATGGGGAAATGTCATTCTTTCTGATGGAGGCATAGAATTCCATTGTGTATATATACCACATTTTCTTGATCCATTCATCTACTGAAGGGCATCTGGGTTGGTTCCATATCTTAGCTATGGTAAATAATGCTGCAATAAAAATAGTTGTGCTGGTAGCTTTAGTGTGGTCTTGTTTGTAAACATTTGGGTAAATGCCCAAAAGTGGGATTGCTGGGTCATAGGGGAGCTCTATCAAAACAGCTTGGTATTGGCATAAGAACAGACCTCAGGACCAATGGAATAGAATTGAAAACCCAGAAATGAACCTACAGACCTATAGCCATCTAATCTTCGATAAGGGAGCTAAAACAATAGAATGGAACAAAGACAGCACCAGTAAATGGTGCTGGCAAAATTGGTTAACTACTTGTAGAAAACTAAAGCTAGATCCTTATATATCACCCTGCACCAGAATCAACTCCAAATGGATCAAAGACCTCGAAGTCAAAGCAGACACTCTGAAAACATTACAAGATGGAATAGGAGAAACCCTAGGTCTCCTTGGCTCAGGCCAAAATTTTCTGAATAGAGACCCAGAAACACAACAAATCAAAGAAAGGTTGGACAAATGGGATTGCATGAAGTTGCAGAGCTTCTGCATGGCAAAGGACATAGCTAGCAAGATCAATAGAAAGTCCATGGATTGGGAGAAGATCTTTACTAGCCATACAACGGACAAGGGTCTCATATCTAAAATATACTTGGAACTCAAAAAATTAAATCCCCCAACAACAAATCCTCAAAGTAACAACTGCCCAATAAATAAGTGGGCTAAAGACTTAAAGAGAAACTTCTCTGAAGAAGAAAGAAGGATGGCCAATAGACACATGAAGAAATGCTCAACATCCCTAGCCATAAAAGAAATGCAAATCAAAACACTATGAAATTCTTATTTCCAGTTTACCACCCAAAGAGCAGAAAATAGAGCAATGGGTCAAGTGGTAGAATGCTAGCCTTGAGTGATGAAACTCAGGACAGTGCCCAGACCCTGAGTTCTCAGGACCTGCAAACACATACACACAAAAGTTCTATATGCTTTATATCCTCAAACTAAAGAACCAATTTTTTATAATTGTTTTATAAGCACAAACTAAAATATGTTTATATACATATAAAAATAGGGATAAAGTATTTGTCATTTGAAAAGGTTGGGTGGCTCTCCATTTTATTTTATTTATTTTTTTATTAATGTTACTTGGTGTGGATAATCACAAAGATTGTCATAAATCAGGCATCTCTGGCATATAAAAAGGCATCTACCTTTTTGGTTTTCATTTGAAAGATTATTTTAGAGGTTGAAGTGTCGAATATATTTTGGTATGTATTCAAGTTCAATTTATCTGTTTTTTTCCCTGTCTATACTAGAATCATAAAGTTGAATATCACATTAAGGTCTGCATTAGTTATTCAGGTGATATGATTTTTTTTATATACACCGAAATGCCCTGGAGCATTAATTTTTTTTCTGTATTCATCTTAGTAACTGGAAAAAGAACTTTGTAGTGGTTGCTTGAAAATGAAAGCAGCTAGGAACTGAGGGAGAAGAGATGTGTGCTGTTCTTTGTCCTTAGTCTCAGCTTGTGGGGCACACAATTTTACCATGAAGAATGAGTTCTGTGGGGTTTTTATGTCTTTATTATAGAAAATAGAAATTTGAACTTGGGGATGCTTTTCCCCTTTTTATAACATTGTAATGTTCTGGACAGATAAATTCCAAACTCTAAGGGGCAATCTAAAAGCTTTGAAACATAAAGTCTGAAAGTAACAATAAGTTACAAACAAAAAGACCTTTGTAAACTCTACAGTAGGAAGTCAGTTCATCACATTACCTTTCATATTTCCCTTCAAAGCAGGAAAACCTTCCCAGTCTGGGTATATTGTTAATAAACTATAGCACCAACTCTGCTGACAATTTCTTAAACTACACTCACCTTCTGTTATTACCCAAAGACTTTTTAAAGAAACTCAAGCTCATGTGCTACATGCCCATAGTGATGAACTGGGGTGGAGGAATGTAATAGAAATAAAGAGAAGCATGTCAAAAGTAAATAAAATAAGCAATAATTAAATGAAAGCTCCAACTAAGGACATAAAGGACCTTATTTGTAAGTTCATGTCAAAAGGAACAGATTTTACTACAAATAGAACATACAGTAATTAAGTCCAATGTAGTAAACTATATCTATGGTGGTTCATATTCACTGATAATTAAGAGTGATTTCACATTTATCTTTTATGGTTTTTGTTTGTTTTGCTGTTTTGGGACATAAAATAGGTGTTCTTAAACTCGGACTTGAGTTTTTTCTTCTTATTTTTGCTCAAGGCTAGCACTCTACCACTTGAGCCATACCTCCAATTTTGACTTTGTTGGTTAAGTGTAGATAAAAGACTCATTTGAGTATTCTGCCTGGTCTGGCTTCCAACTGTAGTACTCAGATCTCAGCCTCCTAAGTAGCCAGGATTATAAGTATAAGCCACCAACACCAAATTGACATTTGTGTTTGGAAATAAGAGGAATAATAGGTTCAGGAAGAAACAAATCTATTTTTAGAAGAAGTAGATATTATCTTAATGCTGGGATTAATAATTGACAACTACTGACAACTTTAGGAATGACTGTGACACAAATTTGGCAACATACTTGCATTCAAACAGTTCTTGCTGATAGTTAGGAGGTAACCCTTGTTGAAGTGAACTGGCTGAGAATGAATGCCAGTAATGAAACTAAAACAGGAAGAAGAGAACCAACATCTTATGGTAGGTTCTTCAGATAGTATTTTTTTCCCTCCCCAAATAGAAAGTATCTTTTATGGAGCTTCAAAATTTACCATAATCACAATGAGTTTAGTCTAATGGTTCAGAAATTGAAAGGGAAATGTGCAAGAAGTGGCAGCCTGAGTTAAGAAAGTTGCTATGGAGATTAAGTCAAGTGAACATACGAATATATGCTTTAGGAAGCAATTTTTAAATATTGCTTCAATGATCTCCACCTTCAAGTAGTAATTTGCTTTATATAACATTCATATTAACATTGTTTTAAAATGGAATTATAGTTTGTTTCCAATAAAGAATACAACAAAAGAGTAAGTTGTGAGGGTTGTGACTGTGCCTTGCTGTTGATTTATTGGTTCATGTGTTTTGATAAAGGAATCTGCCTTGCTGGACCCAAGGAAATGATGGCAGCTTGTGACAGTTGGCAAGCAATAGAGATATTTATTTATTTATTTATTTATTATTTCAATAACCCAGGAAATGTTTCTAAGACGTAGGTGATCATGGAAGCAAATCATTACTAAGTTGATATTTGACATGACTTAAGACTAGATAACACCTTGTTGCTATAATATCAGACACCCTAACGGAGAGATCCAAGGTTAATTGTGTAAGTTCCTATATCACAGAAACATACACATTCATTTCTTACACACCAATAGATAGCTTCTACAGAACTTTACCATCTTCACTTTTTTTCTCTATATTGTCATATTTTTTTATGGATTGTCTTTTTCAAGGAATGGAGATTATAGGTACAGACTGCTTTGAGGATTTCAAAGCATGAAATTATTATTATTATTATTATGACTTGACTAGTCATAATAAACATTTAAATTTACAAATTCAGTCATATCATTGACTATCCTAAACCATTATTCCCAGTGGCTTTTTTGTGTGTGTATGTATGTGTGTTTGTGTGTGTGTGGGGGGATTATGTTTTGAATTCAAGATCTCTACTTTGCTTGGTTCATTAGTTTAGTTGGATCTTTACCATTTGAGCCACACCTCAGCTCAGGTTTTTGTTGGAATTTTGGAGATGGAGTCTTGTAGACTTTTCTGCTTGGGATGCCCTCAAATGTCTATCCTTTAAATCCCAGCCTCCCAAGAAGTGAGGATAACAGGTATAATAGCTTCTTAGAATAGAATGGCTTCTTAGTATGTTCAGAATTTAAAAAAAAAAAAAAAAACAGCTTTCCACAGACAGAGTTCTGATATGATTGAGTTAGTGCATCTTTACACACACCCTCCACTGTTATCTTGTAAATTTTCCCCTGGTCCACTCATATTCTTTGTACTCAACTATGTGCACTAAACTCTCTTCTGTTCCCTTAATATATTTGAATTTAGATATTATTGCCTCAGTTGTTCTCTGTGATCTCTGTTCTCCCGAATCATTTCATCATCCTTATCTCTACAAAAATGTTGACTCCTTAAAAAGCTTGTCTTAAACAAACACTAAAGCTACACTGAATTCATTGACAACATGCACACATTTTCTTCCTTAATTTTCTACATAATATTTGATTATAAGCTGAAATCATCTCATTTGATTTCTTCTAATTATTTTCTTCACATTAAGCTAAGTGTTATGAGATCAGAAGCCTAATCATTTGCATCTCATTGCTATAAATTCAGAATTTGATCAACAAATGATACATTTATTATTTATAAATGATGTTGATCTACACAATTATGCCTGCAATCAGAATATTAATTTATTTTTCAGTAAGGGCTATTTGAGAAACCAGTGTAATATTAACAGTGACTTTTGATGGGAAAATTTTAAAGTAAAATTGAAAGAGAGGAATATTGCCTGAAATATGACTTCTATGGAATTCATGTCAATTCTCTTTTTTGTTGAATACTGTTCATTTTGAATAGTACCAAAAGAATGTCAACTGAAGATAATTTTCAATTCATGCTTAAAGAAGATCCTGGACATAAATGTGAATAATGATTTTGAAATAGACTGAGAAATATATATAGATTATATACAGGCATCAGTATATGACTAAGTGTTAATCTCAGTCACTGAAGAATGCTTTGTGATAATAATATACATTTTGTATTTCTTTTGTTGTTGTTGTTGTTGTTGTTGATTGGGGGGCTTTAACTCTGAGCCTGGGCACTGTCCTTCAGCTCTTCAGCTCAAGGCAAGTGCTCTCAGCCTACTGAGTAGCTAGGATTACAGGTGTGAGCCATTGGGGCCTGGCTACATTTGGTATTTCATGTCTAGAATTAACCTGAAATCATGGACTAGAGAGATTTTTCTTTTTTTTAGGGACAATGTAGGGAAGGAAAAAAAACCCTAAATGACAAATTGGTATACTCTATGTTTAAAGGTCTACAGGAGAAAAGACAGTCAACAAGAGTCTGAAGACAAACCACAGGTGCTGGAAAAGAGTGATAAGGGTGTCTTATACCTGCCATCTTAGCAACTCAGGAGGCTGAGATCTGAGGATCAATCGTGGTTCAAAGCCAGCCAGGGCAGGAAAGTCTGTGAGACTCTTATCTCCAATAAACCACCAGAAGACTGGAAGTGGCCCTGTAGCTCAAGTGGTAGAGTGCTAGCCTTCAGCTGAAGAGCTGAGGGATAGTGCCCAGGCCCAGAGTTCAAGCCCCACGACCGCAAAAGAAAAAAAAAAAAAAGAACAAGCTAGATGAAACAGTATTTCAAGGAGAAAATATATTCAAAATTAACATTTTAAATAAAGATGAAGTTGATCATTCACTTTAAAGCCAGGTAAGTCATCACAAAGTTTTGAGGGTTTTTTTCTTTTTTTTTAGTATATATATATTTTTATTTATTTTAAAGATACTGTACAGAGAAGTTGCAATTACATGAGTAAAGTAATGAGTACATTTCCTATCGAGCATTGTTACCTCCTCCATTGTTTTTCCCCTACCATCCCTTCCCTTCCCACCTCCCCAAATCCTCCCTCCCTCTCACCCACATCCCCCCCAGAACTTGTACAATTTGTTTTCAACATAGTGTTTTGAACATTTCATTGTTACAATGGATCAACCTGTATCCTTATTTCAGCATTTTGTTATTTCCCTTCCCCTCCCCAAATTTGAAAAATGTATAAACAAGATGCAGGAAGCCAGAATCAAATACAGTGCAAACAGGGATTATACCATGGTGGAAGAACATACAAAAGAAACAAAATAAATCACATAGTACATCATAAATACATTAAAAACAACAACAAGAAAGATAAACCCTCCTGTGTCCTATCTTGGTGTTCATTTCACTTAGCCTCATCTTATGTGGTCATATGTACATAGATTTTGACCCTTTCTGCTTGCCCTAGACATATACTAGTTATTGCAAATAAGGTCATCACAATGTTAATGAAAGAAAATTCTGTGTAATCATGGTGGTTGAGAGAAAATGAAAAAGCTAGAATGAAAGTTGTGCATCTGAAGAAATGTTAAGGGAGGTGGAGATCAGTTTCTCCATGATGACAATGTAACTGACATGATTAGTATGTCTGTTTATTCTTCCTTCAGGGGAAAGAAAGTCTGAACATGTTGTTTAATCTCCATATGATTGAAGCAAATTTAGGCTTTTGATGTATATTTTCATTTGAATTTCTTCCTTTGGTGACATTTAAGTGTTCTTTGTTTCCCAACATCTGTTTCCTCTTCTTTATTCTTTAGTAACAGGCTGAGAGTAATGGAACCCATCCAGGAGTTGACACTAAATTGAAATCAACCTGGAATTGAGACTCCAGATTAGTTTTATTACGCTCTCCCTGTGTCCCTTTGAAGAAGTTATTTACCTGTAAAATAAGCTGATCTGACAAACTCTCTAAGCATCCTTCAATTCCCCAATTTCCATGTGAATATTTTAAGCCAGCATTTTACTTACAACATTGTGAGCAATTTGCATTTTTACTTGTGAAATATGAGCGTAGATAAACAATTAGCCAACTTTCTTGGGAGCTTTTTAATTTAATTATTAGAAATCTACTTGCTTAGTATTTGTCAACCTGAGAAAAATGACTAAACAATGTTATAGATCTCACAGAGGTTATAATGTTACTTAAATTAGTTGCCATTTTTATCTAGGTAAACACTACAATCATATAAAAATAGGTTAAATCAAATAAGATCAGAAAAGAGTATATTGTCTTCTTAAATATATAATGTATACTCAATATAGCATTTTATTATGCACAGGCATCTCACATTATATATCCATAATTCTGCAAATTCTTGCATTTTAACTCCCATTTACAAAAACCTTCTGTTCAACTAGAGTTTATCTCTAAGCAGAAGTTACATAAGAGTGATTACACTCTGGGCTAAATAGAGTCAAAGACTTTCATGAAACTACCGTGGTTCAAGTGATTTTTTTTGAAAACTATAATTTGAATTCTCCATCAAGATTTAAAAAACACATTTGTCATCATGAGAGAAAGAAGATATCTCAGCCACATTTAGTGGTGCCTGCAGAGATTTCTAAATAATGATTTGGGATTTTGGATTCGCTATATCAAGGAACAACAACAACAAAAAGTAACATTCAAATCGGGTCCTGTAATTTCCAAGTGACCAGTCTAAATCCAATACATATCTAAATTAATTTGGTACTTAACTCATTATTTCTCCCAAGGACTTCATACTACGTATTTGTCAGTACATTTTAGAATAAATACTTTTTTATATTAATAACTATACCTAGAAAATAAACATGTGAACAAATGAATAAAATGAGATGAAGTAAATCAGGCACCAGTGGGTCACACTTGTAATTTTACTACTCAGGAGGCTGAGATCTGAGGATCACAGTTTGAAGCCAGCCTGGGCAGAAAAGTCCCCATGAGGCTCTTGTATCCAATTAACCACTCACAAACTAGAAATGGCTCTGTGACTCAAGTGGTAGAGTGCTAACCTTGATCACACAGAGGCTCAGGGACCGATCCTAGGCCCGGAGTTCAAAAACTACAACTGAAAAGAAAGAAAGAGAGAAAGAAAGAGAGAGAGAGAAAGAGAGAGAGAGGAAGGAAGGAGGGAGGGAGGATAGGAAGGAAGGAAGGAAGGAAGGAAGGAAGGAAGGAAGGAAGGAAGGAAGAAAGGAAGGAAGGAAGGAAGGAAGGAAGGAAGGAAGGAAGGAAGGAAGGAAGGAAGGAAGGAAGGAAGGAAGGAAGGAAGGAAGGAAGGAAGAAAGACAAATTTCTATGAACTCTGGCTATGAATGTACAAACTCTCTGGCCATAAAAGAAATGCAAATCAAAACAACATTGAGATTCTACCTCAGCACAATTAGAATGGCTATAATCAAGAAATCTAATAACAGATGCTGGGGGGGGGGGGGTGGGATATGGCCAAAAGGGAATCCTACTGCATTGTTGGTGGGAATGTAAACTTGTTCTGCCAGTCTGGAAAGCAGTATGGAGGTTCCTCAAAAGAGTACACATAGAGTTCTGCTATGATCCAGCAATCCCACTTTTTCAAATTTACCCAAATGATCATAAACAAGGCCATACTAAAGCTACCAGCACAACTATGTTTATTGCAGCATTATTCACCATAGCTAAGATATGGAACCAACCCAGATGCTCCTCAGTAGATGAATGGATAAAGAAAATGTGATATATATATATATATATATATATACCCATATAGATAGATCCATATATATATCTATATATATATATATATATATATGTATATATATATAGTGGAATTCTACCTCCATCAGAAAGAATAACCACTCCATTTGTTTTTTCCAGACTTGGAAAAAATTATATTAAGTGAAGTAAGCCTCACATAAAGAAACATAGGTCCCATGGTTTCCCTTGTTTGCAATAACTAGTATATATTTAGGATAATCTTACCATACAAGTAGACAAGGTCAAAAGCTATGTACCCATGACCATATAAGATGATGCTAAGCGAAGTGAAACCCAAGATAGGGACAAAGAGGGTTTGTTTTTGTTTTTTACTTTCTTGCTATTGTTTTTTAATGTACATGTGGATTTTTATTTTGCTTGTTTTGTATGTTCTTCCCCCATGGTATAGCCCCTGTTTTCACTGTATTTAATTCCAGTGCCTTGCATCTTGCATATATATTTTTCTAATTTGGGAAGGGGAAGGGAAATAACAAAATTCTGAAACAAGGATACAGATTGACCCATTGTAACAATGACATGTGCAAGATGCCATGTTGAAAACCAACTTTACAACTTGGGGGGTGGGAAGGCAGGAGTAGGGGAAGTGGGGAGGGAAGGGATGGAGGTGAAAATCAAAGGAGGGATAACAATGCTCGATAGGAAATGTACTCATTACCTTACTCATGTAACTGTAACCCCTCTGTACAGTATCTTTACAGTTATATATATATATATATATATATATATATATATGTAAAAGAATATGTAAAAGGTGATTGATTTTATTTCTAGCATACTTGATGTGAATGGAACCCCTTGCAATTGCACGCCAAATTTATACTTCATTTTAAAATTAAGACTGTAAACTCATATGTCTTGAATGAAAATAATGAAATTATTAAATATGAATACTGTCTCTCAGCTCTTCAGCTCAAGGCTAGCGTTTTACCACTTGAGCCACAGCTCCACTTCTGGGTTTTTTCTTTTTGCTTGTGTGGTGCTGAGGAATCAATCCTAGGGCCGCAGGCATGCAAGGCAAGCGCTCTACCACTGAGCCACCTTCCCAGTCCCTTGTTTTTCTGTCTTCCTCTCACATTAGTCAAATTATATGTCTCTATTTCTCTCTCTCTCTCTCTTCTCAATTATAGCCTCTATTTTCCATCTTTTCTTCTGCTTTCTCCTTGTTATTTTTTCATATTCTATCTTTTCTTGTGGTTTCCATATCCCATTCTCTTTTACCTTAATACATTTTTTTTTCATTTTATCATTCCTTACAATAGTTTCGATGGGAACATCCAAATAGATATAGAAAAAGTAGTTACCAAAATTAAACCGTCTCTTTCATGACAAACTTGAGGAATTTAATAATAAATACATGATTGACTATTCATAACAAACCATAACCAATATCATACATGCTTTCATGTGTGTGTGTGTGTGTGTGTGTGTGTGTGTGTGTGTGTGTTAGTTGTGAGGCTTGAACTCTGGGCTAGGGGCACTGTCCCAGAGCTCTTCAGCTCAAGGCAAATGCTCTACCATTTGAGCAACAGTGCCACATCCTCAGATGTCAGCTTTCTGAGTAGCTAGGATTACAGGCGTGAGCCACCAGCACCAGGCTCATACATGCTTTCAATAATTAATTTTACAAAATAAAATTTTAAAAAATTAAAAAAATAATTAATTTTACAACAAATATATTTGCTATGGATTCAAGATATTATAGAGTTCTATGAGTTTGGTACTTTGGAATGATGATTTTTTTCAAATTTAAAATGTTAGGCTCTCAGAATGTGTGAAACGGATGTACAGACTACACCTAGTGATGTCTGTTCATCCCTTGTCACTCTTGGTCAGAGCTAAATAATAGGACATGGGGAAATTGCTGTAATCCCATCTGAGGTTGTGATGTGGCACATTTACAGGTCTGCATGAACAGTTGGCTGAGCTCTCAGTTCATCATTCATGAGTTGTTTCACAAGCCTTGTCAACAATTATTCCTCTAAGGAGCAATCATCCACATCTTGCAATCCTCAAGGACTACAAAGTCATCTTGAACGAGCACTTAGATTGACGTTATTACTTGAGCCTCAAAATGGCATGTGTTATGATACAACACAACAGTTGCCAGACAGAAATAGGGATAGTAATGATTATGAATCTTCAAGTGTTCGGCAGTGTACTAGTCTCTGGCATAAGCACCTAACTTATGGCATTGCCCTGTATTGTTTGAATATTAATGTTCACCATAGGGCATAGAAAATATAGATCTTAATGAGTGTAACTGAAGAAGTATTCTAATGTTCATTAGCTGGCAAGCTAAAGACTGGGAATGGCTGTAGGCAGGTGAATTTTATAAAAAATTGAAATAGCTTTTGGACATAATGATCAAGACAGATAGTATTTCTTAAGATCTATTTAGACACCTGAGATATATGATATGAAGCTATTAGAATATATTTCACCTGCTCCTTAAATCTTGAACAAAGAATTGCCCTTGATTTGAAGAGGTTTTTTTTTTTAAGTTCATATGTGTTAAGTAGATGATTTGGACATTTTGCTGATGCTTAAGAAATATTTGTATGAAAAAGGATATTCTTCTCAAGCCTGAATGCCTGCTTTTGAGTAAGTGAAATGGTGAATTAATTTAGGAAATATAATTTGAAGTCCATGCTTAACAGAAAGGTACTTCACATTCTTTTTATTTCTCTATTATATATATATATATATATGTTTGTTTTACTAAACAAAAACAGTATTTTAGTATATTTTGTCCTATATTTGGTGAAATACTAATTATGCCAAAATGTGTGAACCATACAAACTGTTTATGATGTTCAAAACCATATGAGTTTTACTTTTATATCATGATTATTGCTTTGATATCTATGTATGAAGTTATTTTATTTTAAAGTTTGTAGAAAAGTTGGACCTACATAGTGAAAAAGCCTAGTATTGAATATTTACTGTTTATCTATTTTGAATTTAATTCAAAAGACGTATCTATGGATTGTAGAAAGATAAGAATAGGGAAGGTCTAGAGAAAGAAAAGCTTAGAGAGCTAAAATAAACTGTCTATGATCAAGAGCTAAAAATTTTACGTGGGAAAGTAAATAAATGTAGGTGGCCTTCAGACCTACTAGACTTTTATAGTGCTGTTACCTTTATTAATAACAAGACAAAAACTAAAATATTCTCCAAACACTAGACACCTTCAACATTTAAACCTGAATAATCTACACTATTTACCTATATAAATTATTTGTGAAGAAGAGTTTTCCTTAGAAATGCATGGTGAAGCAAATTTCCAGAGCAAGGTAGAGTAAGGAATTGAGGGCCAAGGCAAGAAATGTACCACCATGGGAAAATCTTAAGCCATAGAAAGAAGGAATTGGAAATGAGCAGAGCCATATTCTGCCTAGGAAATTAAGATGATAATTAGCAAAGGGATTTCTCAATAAGTCCCAAGAAAAGGGAAGTTCCAATCAAATAACTCCAAGTAGCCCAAACCAAGGTATAACAACTCTCTATTCTAGGTGCTTACTTTTTCCTTTAAAGATAGTTTTGCTTTTCTTGCTCTCCTGCCTTAGGAAATTCTTTTACCAATCACAGACTCCAAAATCCTCAACATTCGTATCTTGAATATTTGACTAATTTTGCATTGTATACTTTTAACTAGGTAGATGAAGAAATAATCTACAAAATAGGCATATTTATTCCAAATTTTTTTATTTGAGCCTATTAATTTTGGTTGATTTTTTTTAAGATATGTATCTACGTCTGAATGGCAAATAACAAACTGTGGAAATTCATTTGAAATTCTAATTTTAATTGTAGCTGAGATATTATTATGACCTGAGAGCAGGACAATCCACAGAGGCATGGTTAAAATTGACAAAGGAATTTTATTTACACTATTCACACCAGAAAAGCTGGCCTGTGACGACCATGTCCTGGGCTAGCTACCCAGAACCATGAGCAGCCTCAACCTCCAAACCTCTAAGCCTCCAAAGGGCAGCCTCTTTATTAGTTGATCTGCAAACCTCGGTCTGCAAACCTCCAATTAGTTGGTCTGTAAAGCTCCAAATCCCAGACCAAGCTCCAAACCTCCAAAGGAGAAGGCTTTCCTTTCCTTTCCTCCCTCCTTCTCTGCAGTCTTCTCCACCCTCCACAGGCCTCTCCCCAGGCCTCTCTGCAAACTGCTGGCCACTCTGCAGGACTCTTTGCAGAGCTCTTCGCAGGCCTCTTCAAAGAAAGCTGAAATTAGCTGAAACTAATCTCCTCCACTACGAGTTCTATGCCTTCCCTTACTCCTCCCCCAGCCACTCATTTTTATGGGTAATTAGTGGCCATTGTGAGGTAAGAATTTTTCATTAGTAGAAGAAAAACTCCAGGCTAATTCTAAGCAAAGTGAGGCCTTTGTACAGTAAAAGCCTATGCATCCTTAGCTTGACCTTTTCAGAACAAATTCCTACTTAAGGCTTCACGAGCATGGATTGCATTCCGTGCATAAATTTAAAATTTAGAATTATGGGATGGCATCTTAGTACATGCACAGATCTCTTCCAGAAAATTGCCAAGTCATAATCCATCATTTACATCACATCTGCCCACATCTAATACTATGAATTCCTCCTCACCTTCCTGAACTCTAGAATGCTGAACATTTTTTAAAGCACATCTTTGCTCTTCAGATACCTGCCTCATGTCTTCAGTTTCCTGTAATGGCATATGTTTTGTCTTTTTCTCCTTAATTTGCTATTTCTGGGGAAAATATTTTAGTATCTGTAAGTAATTGTACAAAGGAGTTACCATTCCACAGAGCAGTTTATGAATGCAGTGCATCTTATTCAATGTCATCATCCCTTTCAACATTCTTACCTACCCACCACGTTCTCCCAACACAACCCTTCCCTCAAATTGCTAATTTTATTTTCAGGGATTTTTTTTTGCTATTTAACAGAGCAGATATATATATATATATATATATATATATATATATATATATATATATATGTATGTATATATATATATATGTATGTATGTATAATGCATCTTGTCATTGCTTCAACATAATCACCCACTTCCACCTACTCCTTCCCTTATTTTTCTTGGTTCTATGGTACATACAACGAATTCTTCCTTCAATCTTTCTTCTAACCCTCTTAATTCTTCTACTCCTCTCCCCTGGCAAGCACTATATCCA
Organism: Dipodomys spectabilis; assembly: GCF_019054845.1. Taxonomy (NCBI): domain Eukaryota; kingdom Metazoa; phylum Chordata; class Mammalia; order Rodentia; family Heteromyidae; genus Dipodomys; species Dipodomys spectabilis. The sequence continues at coordinate 17,731,179 of NW_024870709.1, forward strand.
TTATATTCAGTCATTATTGTGTGTGTCTGCCTTTCAGATATTTGATTGAGACAAGAAAAATCTGGATTTTCACCCCTGAGTTTGAAACGGGTAAGCGATAGGGAAAGAATATTGCCAAATCTTTCTCCTAGTGATATCCTTAGGCTATACCAAGAGTTCTAACTCCTTCCTAAATTCTCTCAAGGTCCTTCCTCCTTGGGGTCATTAGTTTTAGTTTGCAGGTTGGTCTTTTCCCTGGGATTAGATAACATTTTAACCAACAAGCTCCTGAACAGCAGGAACATATGCACCTTTTGGCTGTCCTCTGTGCAACATATTCCTACTTAAGATTTCATACATGTTGGTCGCATATCAAACATATTTTAATATTATGGATTGGCAATCTTGAGTCTTCCAAAGCATGGTCCCTAAGAATACCCTATTAAAAATTTCTATAGTTATTTCCATTGCTCTAACCCTAGAAAAAATGAGAATTATAACTATGTGTTTGACACCTTGTTCCAGACAGCTACACTTTCTTTCTCTCATGAAACTTCTTGCTTTGCCATTTTACTTTGTGTGTGTGTGTGTGTGTGTGTGTGTGAGAGAGAGAGAGAGAGAGAGAGAGAGAGAGAGTCAGAGAGAGACAGAGACAGAGAGAGAGTTTGTTGTGTGTGTGTCTGTGTGTGTGTCTGCGTGTGTGTGTGTCTTCATTCAATGCTTTACCTCAAGACTACACAGTGGTACCATTGCCAGAAAGTCAGCTTAGCCATAACCTGAAATGCATATCTCCCGAAAAGAGTAATTTAGTCAAGAAATGAATCAGGGAAAATGATAGGAAAGTTTATTAGAACAGAATTAGGCTTTCAAAAGACTGAAAGCAAGTCAGGAAGGAGAGGACAATAAACTTGACATTGCACACTCTTAGTGGTCTCTTCAGGGCCAGTCCATGGGCAGTCACTCTCCCAACAATGGAAGGAACTTTACTGAATTAATCTGGGTACCTTAAAGAGTTATTGTTTCAAGAACTATTCCTTGACTTACCTTAAGCCAATACAAAGCATATTGTTAATGCTTACGTAGGCAGAGTAGTAAAAATAAAATCCATCTTATGACATTCCATTACTTGGTTACCTGAAAAGTATAGCTACCATGAAGTCTCATCCACCATTTTAGGTTCCCATTGCATATTTTCTCATTGCATTTATTGTACAATTACAGAGTGCTTCAGCCCAGGTTTTCCCTAAAATCCATAATAAAATAATAGTGAGGGTAAATGGAACACAAATATGGCTTTAACTAAGGAAACTGTGTTTTTACAATGTACTTCCTTAGCCCCATATCTCCTCATTATTAAACAAACACCTTTATGTTTCTATGTGCTACTTGGAGAACAGATGATTGAATTCTAGCTTGTCCGTGACCTCCACACATTCAAAATGACTTATTATGCTTACAAAAATAAATAACACTCATTTTATTACTGGTTTGGAGTGAACAAGTTTGTTGAATCTTAATGAGGATTCTTTATCTACCAATAATATGCTTTGCTTGTCCCTCTTTGTGGATTCATAACACTCCTATTATTATTCATTTGCATATTTTGAGGCTTATTCACATTCTTAACATTTTATAAAGTAAGCATGATTAAAGTTATTATGTATCAGGTCTCTGTAAATACTGTTGAAGCAATATCATAGCTCACATTAAAACTAGAGAGAATTATGCATATCCACAGGGAAAATGCTATTCACTCAGAGCCTGGCCACATAGTGGCTTTACTCAGAGTTGCTTTTCAAGTATTAAATGAATAGACTGAGTGATTCTAAAGGTTTTTGGACATTCTCCAAAGTTGGAGTAGTAGTGTACTTTCTGCTGTTAGAGGTAAGTTCTAGGTGGTTAGGAAAATGATTAATATGAAAAATAAAAAAGTCTAAGTTCCCAAAAAATCCATCTAGGAAAATTGGTTTGTAATTTGTTTATTTCAATTGATGATGCATGAATTTCACTTATCAAAAACATAACAAGGTGTCTCACAAGAATAAGAATCTCATAAAAGTGAAAGTTTGAACAAGTGTTTATTTTAATATAGTAAGTTAAAACAGGCAGAAATGGAAAAGAGAAATATGTCCATTGTAGGAAATGAGGGTTACATGATTTGGAGTTCTCTATTGTTTACTTATGTCTATTTGAAATGATAAAGAATTTATAATATATCTACAATTTTAGCATATAATGATAATTGTAAGAACTGATCATAGATTAAGATCTGAATTTTAAAATCCTTAAACACCAAGAAACTCTTTCTTCATAGTAAATAAACCAATATGTTAATTCTCTCTTCCTTGAAGAGATGGGTTTTCATTAACATATCTAGATAATCTATAAACCTATCTTAACTGAAGCTGAACTATTTTCATACATTAAAAAGCAATATAGTGACATGCAAAATTACTGATCCAGAGAAATAAGAAAACATTCTTGTTTTTCTATTTGTGTTTTCTTTGTGAGCAGTAAATTCACTCTTGAAGGGCCATAACAGTTCATCCATTTTAATCTTTGTACTTCCAGAGGAAGTGAATAATACTCAGAAAGAGAAAAATATCAATCTACCATCACACAACTTGTTGGGGAATGAAACAGGTGTACTGTTACTTTGTATATCACCATCAAAATGAGGTCAGTATTTGATGACTTTGTAAAATTGAATCTATGTATATTGAAATGATTTATAATGGAATTTTCCTCAGCTGCAATATTTTAGAATTGTCCTTCATGACTGACATAACCTCTTTTGCCTTCTAGATTAGATGAAATTTACCACATAATGACTTTTTTTCCTTCTCTGAAAAGTATATTCATTGTGCTAGTATTACATTACCATGGGAAACATTTTCAAGTTACAATCTGCCAGATATAATAATCTACTTGAAATCTGCTTTGGCTTTAAATTTACACAAGTGTGTATCTTATGTCAGAGAGATTAGGAGGTAACTCTCTAAAAGTTCATCCATATCCACAGACCTATTAGTCTTTTACATTTATAGGAAGAAAATCTGTTTTCTGACCTTGAAGAAAACTCTGCTGATAGACTTACAGGAGTGATTCCTCATTGTGATGAGTTCTGGGGTTTGTATAACCAAACCAACTCCCCTGTTTTAAGTGGGGATCATAGAATTAATCAGAAGTAAATACTTCCTTAAAAGAGAGGAGGTAACATGTCATATCAGTTTGAACTGAAAGACATGAAAATTTCAATATAAAACTACTTGTAGTTGTATTGAAATTCTTCTTTTAGTATATCAAAACTTGACATAATCATATCAATGAAATCTTTAAAGAAATTTTGAGAAACTGAAGCCTCATGTATAGGAAGCTTCAGAAAAATATACATTGATGAATTGACCTCACCTATTTATATAACTTACACTTAGAACGTTTGCTTCATGAACCAGTAACTAAAACATAAGAAATATCTAGCATGTCCTCACATTTAGACAACAGCTTTATCTTCTAATAGAGAAGAATATGATCAATGTACATTCATGAATGGACCATCATAATCAAGTATTTTCATCCAGCTAATATTATTCTATTAAATATACTTATTAAATAAAAGTAACTGTTTTATTTGTCATCAACAGATAGTGAAGATATTTATTAACTGTCTCCTAGTTAAAAAGTAATTTAGAAAACAGTGCTAATTATATGAAACAGTAGGAAAATATCTAAACTTTTTCTTATATGTTGTCTGTGCTGGGGATTAGTCATAAGACATTTCACACTTGGTACACATTTAACATATTATTAAATTAGAACCTTGGTTATCATAATATCTTCTATATATCTCTTGAAATAAGGATGTTATCAGACATTGCTACTTTCCTTAAATTAGAAATTAATTTAAAACGAAGACACAAACAGCAGGTGGATATAAAATTGGGATGAGCCGGATGCCGGTGGATCACACCTGTAATCCTACCTACTCAGGAGGCTGAGATCTGTGGATCACCGTTCAAAGCCAGTCTGGGCAGTAAACTCCATGAGACTCTTATCTCCAATAAACCATTAGAAAACCGGAAGTGGTGCTGTGGCTCAAGTGGTAGAGCACTCGCCTTGAGCTGAAGAGCGCAGGGAAAGCACCCAGGCCCAGAGTTTAAGTCCCACAACCAAAAAAATAATTCGGATGAAAATTCTTGTAGACCATTATGTTTCACTGCTATTCTGGAGCAGGCCTGCCATCACCACTGACAATATAGATCTCCATGAACATCCTGACTGGAAAGATCAGCACTCTAGAGTTGGAATCCATGGACAACAACATCTGAGAGGGTAAAAGCCAAGATCCTGGTCAGAAGGCAACCTTTCTCACCAGCAGAGGTTAATTATTGAAGGCTAGCAGCTACAAGGTCTGACCACACCATCCGGATAGAATCAACTCTTTGCTTGGTATTAGGTCTTGTACTGGAGGGAAAATGTCTAACATTCTCATTTCTTCTTAGATTTTTGACAACTTTCCTTGCGCTTTTCTTTCAATAAAATTCTAACATCCTCCTCTCCCTCAAAATCATACAGAAGGTCAGTTTTAATTTCTGTGTGAAAGATATCACATCTCTTCTCTCCTTCCCATGTAGCTATGAGTATCTTGGGACCACGCATCTATTTATATTAGGAAACAACTGTATCTGTGCAACAAATAAAGTCTTAAAAAGTCTTGCCTAATGGCAAATAACATAACTAGAAAGATAAATAGAAAGCCCACAGTTTGAGAGATCTTTACTAACCATACAACAGACAAGGGCTTCATATATAAAATATACTTAAAGCTCAAACAACTAAACACCCTCAAAACAAATCCTCAAAGAAACAACCAACTCACTTACAAGTGGGCTAAAGACTTAAAGAGAGACTTCTCTGAAGAGGAAATAAGAATGGCCAATAGACTCATGAAGAAACACTCAACACCTCTGCCATAAAAGAAATGCAAGTCCAATCAACATGAAGATTCTACCTCACCCCTGTTAGAATGGCCATTATCAAGAAAGCTAATAATAATAGATGCTGGCAGGGATGTGGCCAAAAGATAATGCTGCTACAGTGTTGGTAGGAGTATAAACTTATACAACTCTCTACAAAGCAGTATGGAGGTTAGTCAAAAGACTAAAGAGTGCCCCTATGACTCAGCAATCTCACTTCTGGGCATTTGCCCAAATGACCACAAACAAGGCCATATTAAAGCTACCAGCACAACCATGGTTATTGCAGCATTATTTACCATAGTTAAGATATAGAACCATCCAAGATACCCCTCAGTAGACGAATGAATCAAGAAGATGTGGTACATATACATAATGAAGTTTTAGGCTTCCATCAGAAAGAATGGCATTGCCCATTTTTGAGGAAATGGAAAAACCTGGAAAGCAAGACAAGCCCAAAGAAAAGTAGATTGCATGGTTTCCCTAATTTGTAATTATATTCTTAGCAGGGGATCACAATAGCCCAATGTCTAATGGTACCAAATATAATGAAGCAAGTCAAAATGAACTTCAAGAATTGTAAATAAGAGGTTCTTATTATGTATTGTATGGAGTTAGTTCTATTTATTTCTTTCTATTTTAGTTTTCTGTATCCTTTGTCTTGTATGTAAGCTTTTCTGATCCATGGAAGGGAAAGGAAATCAGAGAAACAGCAGGACAAAGGGTGAACTAATGAACTAATGAACAGTGATACTCACTAGACACTATTTTGGAAATGAACTTTACAACTGGGAGGGAAGTGTATAGGGAGTGGTAAGTGGGAGAAAATGAGTGAGGGGATAACAGTGTTCAAAAAGAAATGTACTCATTACCTTACTTCTGTAACTGTAACCCCCCAATTTGTCACAATAATAATAATAATAATGTCTTACCTATTGGTGGTTCAGGTCTGAAAACTGAACAAATTTCCTCAATGGAAAACTCTGAAAACTTATCTTCTATAATACAAGCCAGCCAGGGAATATCAGTCTCTTGTTATCCACCAGTCAAATAGCCAGTCAAGAGAGAAAAAGACGTGACAAAGAAGCAAAGTTTTCTAACACAAATGTCTACATATGCAATAAAAGAAAAAGTCTTCCTAGCAACATAGTATATTCTAATAAAATAATTTCCCTTAATTAATTTTTTCCTGATAAAATACTTTTATCTTCCTGATGGTAGCCCATAATATTTTTTATGTGAGAAAGATACTAATATACATAAATGATTCTTCAGTTCTGCTGTTAAAAAGTAGTGATGTATATGGAGTTACACATACAAGAGAGATTAGACAAAAACTGTTGATTACGTAGCAGAAAATATTTACAAGAAAGCACTGATTTACCTCCCTGTTTAACATTTATAGGAATTAAGTGTAGTCTTGGTTAGACTCACTTTTGTTTAGATCTTCAATTTTTTTGGATAAAATTCTGTGTTACTTAATTATGTTTATGAAGATGTCCATTATCAGGTGCTTTGGGAATTTTTGGCATCTTAAACTGAATTATCTAATTACTTCACTGAAATTAGCTCAGAATATGGCATTGTGAAAATCACAGATTGTATACTTTTACTCCCTTAAAGTAGAAAAGCTAGACAGAGATTAAATAAAAGGAATAAAAGTAAGAGCATGGTTTTAAATACTTGTATTTCAAGTAATTCTAATGTAACTAGGTGAATAATACTCTTCTCTTAATGGAACAAAATTGTAATGTTTTTAAGCTTTCTGCAAGGTAACTATTTGAAATGAAGTAGTAATTATAGAATACAGAATTAATATTTTAATACTCCCTCATCTGTGCATATATGATAAAATAACATGTATATTTTTTCTGTTCTGGATGATCAAAATTAGATATAGCACAAAGATTCAGAACATAAATTAAGAAATTGAATGTGCTTGTTTTGTTTTTCTATGAGACAGGGTCTTATGTATAGCTTAAGTGCACCTTAAACTTCTTCGAGAGGCTAGGCCGGCCTGAAACTCTCCATCCTCCTATCTCAGCCTCCTGGTATATGGAGATTACAGACATGTGCCACTATGCCTTGCTGAGAGTGTTGTTTCAATTATCTTAAAGTGATTATTTGTTGTAATTTGTCAATAAAAAACATGAAAGGTGTTATATATTTTACTATGTTGCTGAAGAAGTAGATTAAACTTGATTTCAGACATTGGATAATATACTAACTTGACGGTCTTAAGGAAGTTCCAAAAGAAGTCTAAAGGTCAGGTCTCCATGTTCCTGGAATGTCATGCTGGGCTAGTCTCTTTATTAATCTACAAGAGCTGCAAAGCACTGGAAAGCAACAGCAACTATAAATTGCTGTCCATTCTGAGAGTGATATTAGGCCTTTTCTGAGGACATTAGGAATATGTTTGCTGGATTGGACAAGCTCTTTGCAAAAGTTTGTGACAAATTCAAAGGTGGAGGAATACATAAGACCTGATCACTAAGACAATGTAATGAAGTCTTAAAATGATGTATTTCCTTCAGTTTTAAGATAGAGAATTAATTATATCTTTTCCCCTATACATATCATTTGTGAAAAACATTCTAGGGAAGCTGAATATAACTCTCAGGAGAAACAGCGTTAGCTGTACAGAGCACATCCACTCCTAGCATTTCTATTATTTTTTTAGTCTCACTACTTGGCAAACACTACTTCCATCAAGCTGCTACTATAGATAGCAGGGGTTCTAATCAGGAGAAATAAGTGTGGTCTGTCAAGGTCATGACCTTATTAGAAAATCCTCTCTCTGAAATCTCAAATGACCCAAAAACCAAAGTTGAATTTGCAGAAGTCTGTTCTCTTTGATTTCCCCCAACACATTTCCAGGAAGCTTTATGTCAAATGTGGTGTTGCTGATAATGAGCTGGGCTTTCAGACTTTTGCATTAAATGGGAGTTCTCCAGAAAAACTTTTGAAAGTACAATGGAAAAAACAACAACAACAACAAACAAAAACAAAAAACAACAGAGTAAATTGAAGATCAAAGAGAACATTTTTTTGTCTACCTCAATACTTTTACTCAGAAAGGCGTTGATATGTACGTTTTTCCCCCTATCTTATGTTAATTTCATTGACTTATGCTAATTTTTGACCAAAATGACAATAGAAACAGAGAATTAGAATGTCACAGAATATTTGCTTAACTATTACTCCACCTACTGGCTTTGCCCTTCACTGACCATAGAAATCAAGACGGACTTAAGAAATAAAGGGAGAAAAATAATCAGAATTGTGATAGTCACAGACGAAGCTTCTTCACATTTATTTAAGAGGTTAAGAGTTGAAACTAGAAGAGATTATTTTTAGAGTCTGGGCTGGGAATGGTCACAAACAGTGTAGAATATTTACTCCATGATACTTGATGTTCTTTTTGGCATCTGAGTCCTGATCACATCATGTGAAAAGAGTGCTATATCAATGTGAATATATTGAGTTATACATTCTAGAGCATGTATCATTTGTTTACCAAATAGGCATGCAAGAATTTTATGTCATAAATATAGAACGGAAACCAGGTTTATGGATGTTGCTGAAATGTATTCACCCTAAAAAAGAAAATGTGTGGTCCTATGTACAAAGATAAGAAACTTTCTATAACAAATTTAATATAAAAGATTATTAAATTATATAAATTATGCCTTCTAGCTTACTATATTTTCCATTTCATTTAGATCCTGACCAGGAATCCCTCTACAAACAAATATATTTGTATTTATTTTTAGAAAAGTTTACCTAATTTCAGTTTGGGATTTACCTTAAGAGGTTTTAGGTTACAATTAATTATAATGAAGGATAGGCAGAAGGTGGAGGGACAGGGGTTTTAATAACTCAAGCAGTGGAATTCTTGCTGACTAAGCTTAAAGCCCAAAGTTTAATACCCACTACTTAAAAAAGGAGCTGGGATCAAATAGAATATTTGTTTGGAGCATCCAACTGAACATCAAATTAGTTCATAGTATTGCATTCCAACTTTGTTTCTTAAAGAATACAATGAGGTAAAGTGTACCAAAATATTGTGAAGCATTGTTACTATACTTTTTAACTTACTGATATATGACTGAAAGTTATGTTAATTTACTTTTAAAATTAATTTTAAAGTGAACTTTTGTTATAGTTCAGTAGAAAAAAGTGATTCTATGTTATATGTAGGAACATTATGGATCTCCATATTTTATTACCTTTATTTTACACAAATAAAAACAAAAGCACAAATGATTTTAGATCAACACATAACATAGTTTAAAGCATTTTTCAGCACATTCTTCTAGTTAATGAACTACTACAGATGCTGATAATTTTATATGAGAAAGGGCTACAAAATAAACTTTGATAAAATACAACACATAACATAGTTTAGAGCATTTTTCAGCAATTCTTCTAGTTAATGAACTACTACAGAAGCTGATAATTTTATATGAGAAAGTGCTAAAAAATAAACTTTGTATAAAATACATGTATTTTCTTGCCCAAATAAAGGAAAATACTTATTTCAAATCAGTGACTGGCTTAACTCCAGGTCATCATTTACAAAGATCAATGGGATATGGAAAAAAATATCCTGGATGGTCTTACGTTGCTTGTAATAACAAATACTTTTGTCTGAATACAAAATAAAATCAAGTTCTTTTCCTCTGCAATACAACAAAATACACACTAAATATGAGTGGATAAACCCAGCTGTTCACTAGCCTCATGATTTGAAATGCACCAGTTTGGATAAAATAAGAACTGTCCTGAATCTTTGCCCGAAGCGTGGACTAAAATGACCCTTAAAGAAACTCAAATATTTTGTAACTTACTTTATTTCCTTCTAATTTCACATGTCGTTTTTTTTTTTCTTTTTAACAAGGAAAGACTGGAATACCTTACTGCTTAATTAATTTAAGTAAGGAAATTAAAAAAAATCAATATGTTAAGATATTATTATAGACACAAAACAAATTCTAATAATTCAGATTTAAAAATCAATATTGAATCAAAGTAAGTTTTCTTTAGGATCTGCTTAGTCTTTGTAACAAGTAAACATAAACAGTCGTGTAACCAATAGAGTAAGAAACAAATACTTAATTTTCTGCCTGACTTTTGAGAAAGGATATTGATTGTCCTGATTATTGTAGTGCATGCCAATGTACATTTTGGGTGATATTCTGTTTCAATGACTGTTATAACACTGTGTAGATGGGTCACATTATGAAGACGCTAACTAAACGTCCAACTGCCCATTCTGCAGTTGGTTTAGAGTAGAGGTATGAATTTTGACAAGCAGAATGTTTTTCAAAGATGAATATTATTGTCCTCCAAATAGAATAAATATAAATATGTAATTGAAGAAATTTAACTCCTCAAGTGTCCTTAGACTCACCAGTAAAAAGTAAACATAATGGGGAAGTTTCTGAGAGTGGCACAGTGTTGGTTTTTATTACAGCATACAATTGTTTTTTTGGACTGGTAAAATACAACACCATTAAAAATAGTACCTCATTCTACTTTTTTTGTGAGAGGTGGCCAATGGTGTTTTAAAATAAAGAATAAAAAAGGGGGGTGTTATTTTAAAAAAAATGAGAGAGTCAGTAGGTTGAGAGAAAGTAACTAAGAGGAAGAGATAAAGGAAGAGGAGAGACACAAATTGAGCCGTGAGGCAAAAATTACTCTTAAAGAATGGGAGAAATGGAAAGTCAAATCACCAATCAGTTTATCAACTCCTGAGGTTGCAGATTACAGTTGTAAAATAAAAAGAACTGAAGGGAGGAGATAGGCTAATAAACAGTAGGAATATTCATGTCTTCTGTGAGAAGGGATGTGGAAATTCTACAAATTCAGGCTCTACATATTTTTATTTTTCATGGTTCTTTCCAGTTGTCACCATTGGAAGATGTGTCATAAGAATTTATGAAGACGTTAGACAACACCTCCAATGGGTGGGTAACTCTGGCAGGGACTTAGATCCAAGCAGTTCTACCTAATAGCAGCAGACTTATGGCCTCTTGACCACCTATCAAAAAAAAAAAAAAAAAAAAAAAAAAAACAAGGGCAGGGTAGTGATTCAGGTAATTAGTTAGTCATTAGGTAACACATCCATGTATACAAAAATAGAATACATTTCTTTTTGCCAGTACTGGGGCTTGAACTCAGGGCCTGAGTGCTGTTCCTGAGCCTCTGTGCTCAAGGCTAGCACTCGCTCTACCCCTTGAGCAACAGCCACAAGTTCTGACTTTTTCTTGGTAGTTTATTGGAGATAAAAGTTTCTTGGACTTTCCTGCCTGGGCTGCCTTTGGCCCGCAATTCTCAGTTCTTAGTCTTCTGAGTAGCTAGGATTACAGGGTGAGCCACCAGTGCTTGGCTTAGCATGCACTTTTAAACATAGATATATTCAAACTTTTTTTATAGTTACAATATTCTTAAATTTTTAATATCATGTATTACCATATTCAGACTTTTATCCTCTATTTATTTTTACAATCTAGTGGATAAGTACAAACTTTGTATTTTTCCTTTATAATGTCTTATTTTCACCTCTCACTTGGTTGGCTCTCAGTTCTTTTGGCATACTTGTCCTAAAACGTCCCTATCCTTGTATACATGTTCTTATGTCATAGATATTGAAGGCAAAGTTCTTGAGTATATTCCTTTTTTTGCCATGGGGAAACATGGCCACCAGCTTCAGAGCAATAGCCAGTGCCATCTTATGATTCTCCTGCATATCCTTGAGTTGATCTTCATGACTTCCTAATAAGCATCTGAGTGAAGACAGACAAGAGATGACAAATACCTAAGGTCCTCAAAATTGGCAAGATAGGAAAGAAATTTAAATGACAAGAATACGGTACATGATGAATAAGAAATCATGGTTTTAGCTGAGATTTATAAGAATAGTCAAGGGAAGACAACAGGCTGAATGCAATATTCTGGGGTAGGGGAAATGTGAGGAGGAAAACCATTAAAAAAGACCTGCATAGGAACTAAACAATGAAAGACAGCTATAAGAGCAAGGAAATAGATTGCTTGAAACAGATTATTGTCAAAAGAGAATATACTACCGAAATGTTTGAAGTATTTTATTTTTAAAGATAAGCGGAAGTATAGGTCATTGGTATGCTACTGAAAGCAAAATTCGATAGAGATTAATAATGATATGTCAAAGGGAAAATTGCTAAAGCTGTGTCCTTGTGTGTATGAAATAGCACAGATTGAAGTGCATGCAGGGGACAGTGCATACAGGGGACATAATTCACTTGTAGTATCAGATGGGAGGAATGTGGGGCAGGTATATTGGTGGCAGCTGGAGGAAATTTTCTCTTGATTGTTCTTTTTTTCCCTCAGTGAACTAGGAAACAAAGTTATCAACTGGGAATGAATGACTTGGAGATGGAATTAGAAGTCAGAAGAGAAGGGGAGAAGAAATAGCTTTCTGGCAACATGGAATATTCAAGGATATTCATTTGGATGAGCTAGCACTACTGAAAAGAAACTTAACATGAGTGATTAAGAATTTAAGTGAATGTTGTCCCAATTATTCTTTTTTATGGACATGTTCAGCTATATGAGTGTAGGTATGGCATAAACAGGGAGCTCTATTTAAATAGAGCTAGCAAGTTGCTAAGTGAGTGTGATGAGAAAGGAGAAGAAGGATTAAAAGCTAGTAACAAATTCCCTACATGAATAAGTCATCAACCTAACGATTATCCATTCTAATATTATTGTTCCTGAAGTAAGGTTGTCTTCTAATGCAGCAATACAAAGGTGTATAGGTATCACAAACAAATTCACATTAAATTCCCTCCAGTTCCAAGTCTCAGAAGTAGCCACTATAAATAGTTCTATGTCTAACCTTCTAGACATTTTCTATGAATACATAAACAGGTAGTTAAAAAAAAAAGAAAAGGAAAAAGGCCTCAATTTTTTTTCATGCTGTTCATGGTTTGGAACACACTTTTTTGCACTGTGACATATTGATGTCAAAGGGCCAATTCAACCCTGAAACCTGTATATCTATTGTACTTGACAATTACATAATATGCTAATTGCTTTTCCTTGCCATAATTTATTTCAAAAATAATTTATTAAAAGTTAAGTTATATCTATGTTTTGCTCACACAGATAACTCAAAAGTGAACATCCTTCTCCACAGAAGTTAGTTAGACCTTGGAAATTATCCAAGAAGACTGCTCATCCAAGGACTATGTAAACAATTTCATAGTTTCTAGTAAAGAGCTAGTGAAAAAAATAACAGAAACATTAACTCTACAAATGAAACACAATGGTTTATTTTTAGATGTATATTAATTTAAATGTGTATTTACTAAATCACGAAGACTTTGAATTTCACTATTTTGCATTTTATTAACCATTTAAAATTTATTTTATAGCTAATCATTCTATCTTCTTAATAACCTGAGCCTTCTGCGATTTTTTTAAGCATTAACTAAGCTGCAAAAAAATATGTTTTGTTTAGAAAATTAATAATTTCTTCAGTTTTCAATATTTTTTGTACTACACCCCAGACTTCAACTTGTACTTATATTTACATACCTCTTGTTTATTTTCCACTATTACTTCTTGGCCATTTCCTCCTAAGATTATGTATTTTTTCACTAGTGTTTCTCAGGATTTAATTTGTGGAAATTTCACAGTTGAGTTATAAATATTTTTACTTAAATTTTATGATTAATTTTTGATAAATAATAATGTATTGTGTCTTGTATAAATTTACAAGGTTATGGCTTATTTCTGTCATTATTTGTCCCTTAATTATTTGGCAGTCAGATAGTATGTTAGAATCTTTGTAATTTCTTGAGATTTGTTTTGTTAGTGGTAACTTGATTTAAATTGTTAATATGTACATATAAATAATAGCAATGACTAATATTACTATTGTTAAAATTAACTCAAAGTGCAGAGATATTTTAGTGTTTTAAAATACATTTTCCTTTAGCTTACATATTAGTTTTGTCTAGTGTTTTCATTCCATCTTCTTTTCATTATTCAAATATTAATTAGTATAACCTTACCTGTCCAAATTCTTAACAAATATATTACTGAGATTATTTTGTTGATTACAATCTGTCATTCAGATAAGAGAAAAGCACAGGATTCCACACATTAGTTGACCTTTCAATTGATATTGACTTATAATACTTTAACAGCTAGCTTCTCTGGTGCTCTTTAGATGCGTGATAGGCTGAAGTCATGGAACAGAAAATTTTATCCTCTTGTCACAGGAAAATCTGTTTGGAATTAAATTTTCAGTGGAAGCTTTCCTCATAGACTTCTGGGTTTGATATATAATTTCATTTGGCATGTTGAAGGTGTTTTTCTTTGTCTTCTTTTAACACTGTTACTCAGGATTTGAGTGTGAATGCCAATGTGATTCCTTTAAAAAAAAAAGTACACTTTCTGTCTAGGAGTTTCAATACTACTAGAAAGTGGTATTGTTTTTCATGCAGTTTTGCTGCAATGTGACAAAGAATATATGATGCAGAAAAGGAAAGTGTGTTAATGTGTTATCTTCCCATTTGGCTTGTTTTTTCATACTTCGGGAGTATAAGCATATTGTTAGACTATCTCATTTTAGCCTTAATATCTTTTTACTATTTTGTCACATTTTCCCATCTCCCTGTGTCGCATTCTAGTTAATTAGTGCAGTGACCCAGATTTGCAATTCTCTCTTCAACTCTTTATAATTTCAAGTATAACAAATATAAGGGAGTTCTTTTTTTATTCTCTCTATATTTGTATCGTTTTATTTTGAGTCTATTTCTGTTCATTTCAGTCCCTCTTAACATTTAAGTGTTCTTTTATGACTGCATTAATATTAAATACTCATTAGATGTTGCATTTCAGATTACTATAATTTTTCGTAGAGTGTATTAGTCTGTAACTGGCACATCTGAGGATTCATCTTCCTTTCTTATTTATCAGTGCTTTTTCTGCCTAAGAGCAGTGATTTAGAGTATTTTTGCTGTTCTTTGGTAGTTTTATTGTTGAATATGCCTGTGGCTTGGCATACTGGGCTTCACTTCAGGAGCATCTTCATATTTTTCTCCATATTTTCAAATATTTCACATATGTATTTCAGAGCTTCCAGAAAAAAAAACCCACAAGTAGGTGAGTATACGTAGATTTATTTGAAGGATATGCTTTATGTGTTTGTGGAGATTACTGAGTCCATGATCTGTAAGAGTAGGTCAGGAGACTGGAGACCCAGGAGGAGCTGTAGATCAAGTACTAAATAAATCTGCCAGCAAGCATCCTTTCTTCTTTGAGAGAGGTCAGTCTTTTTATTTTTGTCTTAAGACCTTCCAATAACTGGATAAGGTATATTCACTGTATTAAAGGTAATTTGCTTCTCTAAAAAAATCTAGTGGTTTAAATGTAAATCGTATTCAAGCTATATTTTCCACAAAAACAACTATAATTTTTTTTTTTTTTTTTTTGTCGGTCGTGGGGCTTGAACTCTGGGCCTGGGAGCTGTCCCTCAGCTCTTCAGCTCAAGGCGAGCGCTCTACCACTTGAGCTACAGCGCCACTTCCGGTTTTCTGGTGGTTTAATGGAGATAGGAGTCTCACGGTCTCTCCTGCCCGGGCTGGCTTTGAACCGCGATCCTCAGATCTCAGCCTCCTGAGTAGCTAGGATTACAGGCGTGAGCCACCAGCGCCCGGCAAAACAACTATAAAATTTGAGAGAAAAAATATGTCACAAAATTTTTTAGGTTTTATGACTTACCCAATTTGACACATAAAATTAATCATATCATGCCCAGGGCAAAAATTTTACACTGATTCCTGGGTCTTGCGAAACTTTTAGAGTTTCATTCTACATCTGTGCGTGACAGTCTCAGAAATGCAAGGCTTCCAACTCTTTCTGAATAGGTGCAAAGGTCTTAATATATGAAAGATACTAGTCATTCATTCTTATTGTTTTCTCTATATGTACATGTTTTATATTGTACATGTTTTATGAAGTGGTTTTCAAAAGTGTATGGATAAATATTTTGACTACATTTTTTTTTATATAACTTTTGAGTCTGTGTCATGCTTAAATTTTCCAAACTGTAAAATATATAATATATGAAATAAAGTAATTATTAATTGTACATGTTATTATTTTATTTTTACATGAAAAAAAAATTAAGTGTATAGTATTCCCAAAAGGCCATTTAGGTCATGTTCTTGAAAAATATCTTAGAGTCTCTGCCTGTGCCTCTTTGTCTGCTTCCTTGCCAGAAAAGGCTGAGCTGCTTCCTCTGACACATATTCCCTTCCATGTGGGACTGACTCACCACCTGCTCAAAAATAATAGAGAAAAATGATCATGGACTTAAAAACTATAGTCAAAATAAACCTCATCTTATTTTTTCACAGTGATTGGGAACATACTCATACCCTTACTTTAATATGCCTTTCCAATGTAACATATGTAATAAAGAATGAGATCAGTCAGTGAAGAACCTAACCAATATTAAAATTCATTAATAATTCAGATGAAGCATATATTAATATCTGTTTGTCCAATTTAATCTTCTTTTGAGTTGACTGTGCTTTGATTTCTAGTAATATAGTAAAAATTGCAAACTACCTATAAAGAACTTGCTATAATTTTATAGGGGTTTTGATAAAGCTGTTCAAGGTTTTCCTGTTATACACCAGTACTGACAATGTTTAAATATATACTGTTACGTGCTTATTGATTAAATCACTTCATGAACCATAAATTTAATAATAACAAGAACTTTATTAAACAGCAGCAAAGTAATGGCCACAATAATAATTAAATATAGATAGTCACAAAATAATATTAAAAGATGTGAAACATATATTGACATTTTTTTGTCAGTCAAGAGGCTTGAAAGCTGGACTTGGGTCCTGGCCTTTAGCTCTTGATCTCAAGGCTAGTCTACCACTTAGGCCAGTGTGCCACTTCTGGCTTTTTCTGCTTATGTAGTACAGAGGAATTGAACCCAGGGCCTTATGCATAAAAGGCAAGCACTCTAGCATTGAGCCACCTTCCTAGCCCTGATATAGACAAAAATTTTAACTGGGTCTCTTCATAAGAAAAGCTTTTTGTAGAGAAGAATCTTTGAAAACTCAAAGTTCTTTCTGATTAATTAAAAATAATAAGACCTATAAGTATCATATATAATTTGCATCACAATCTAAATATAGAGTAATGTATTGACTTAAATTTTATTAATCATAATAAAATTTTATAAAATTAATAAAGGAAGCATCAGTATAATAAACATGAATAAAAAATGAATGAAAATTATAAAAAATACTCAAAATAAAACTGTACAAGGGTATATTATACTAAGGAATGCATTTTAAATTAATAAATTACTATTTATTGGAGTGTTTCTAAGAAATTGAAGACTTGTATCTCTTCTTAAGTAATTTAATATTGCTTTAGGAAAATAATTTATTGGCACACCGATTAATGAATGTGTATTGTTTTAAAACTATTTAGGAAACCTATCCATAGACATAGAAGAAAAAAATAATGTGATCTTTCAAATTGTACAAACAAATTGAGACCTGTGCAGGCTTATTTTGCACCTAAATTTTTGTTTTCTGGGGGGTCTGTATGAGGTTTGAACATAGGGCCTGGGTACTGTGTGAACTTTTTTACTCAAGGCTAACACTCTACTCTTTGAGCTATAGCAGTTTATTGGTGGTGAGTTGGATATGAGTTTCATGGACTTTCCTGCCTTGGCTCGCGCCAGACCACAATCCTCAGATCTCAATCTTTGGATTGCTATGATAACAGGTGTGATCCATTTGTGCCGTTTCACCCTTATAAACAACTGATATGCAAGTTCATGCCTGATTCCATGAAATGAACGTGATACTGTGTTTCTATTCATGCATATGTAGAATATGTAGACATAAAAATAAAAGATTAAATTAAAAATCTATTTTAAAAAAGGAAAAACTAAAATAAGGACAAATTTCAAACAGAATAGAAATGGAAAAGCCAGAAGCAACCTCCAGGCAAAAACACTCTAAAGTTTGTATTAGTTGCTTTTAAGAAACTAGATTCAGTGGATTATTGACTTTCTGCTTTTTTTGTAAAAAGAACATCTTATTTTTAAAGGAGTTGGGGTAAATAAAATATTTTACATTTTACCTTAAAACAAATAAATAGAATATAATTTTGTTGATTTGTTTTTATAAGATTAAATATGAAACATAGAAATTGTATATAATGAGTAGTCCTTGTCCAAGTTGGATACATAAATCCAAATTGTTTTACTTTGTAAGTCAAATAAAAGACCATTTTAAGCACTCAACAAATGTATATTCTGAATACATTACATAACTTTACTATTATAAAGTAATTTTCAATAAATCTTAAACATCTTGATATTGACATTATCAAGTTTTTACTTAAATCAATAACTGATTAATAACTGATACTTTTATTTTATTTTAATATCCATATTTCTAATTCTTTTATGTTTTCAGAACTTTTCAATTCAGTTTGTGACACATGGAAATGTGACTGATAGTGTCATCTTAATTTATATTTTTTCTTAGCCACATGAATTTATTATGACTGCCCAATATCACTAGTCCTGTCTGCCAGAATTATCATGTAATAATATAAAAATATCACATTACCTTTCATTTTTATAAAATGTCACACTAGCAATCGAGCTGTCCATGTATTTTATGGTACACCTTGTTTCTTTCTAAAGAACAAGATTCATTGCTTCTGAATAACAATAGATGTGACTCCTTGAGGATTTATTTTTATAGCTATTTAGTATAAAGAATAGCTATAAATACTGAAGCTACTTAAGATTCACTTTCTAAAAACATAAAAGTGTTTTATTCATAAAAATTAGATAGATTATTTGTTACCCTTATTAAATTTTTCTACATTATCACAGATTGTAAATATTTGCATTACTTTTGTAATATATTTAAACACTTTTTTCTCATTGTCCTTCCATTGTCTAAAAGATGGACTAGTACTGAGGACATGGTGATCTAATACTAATTAAGTATTAGTAAGGTTTCCTCTGACCAGTGCGAGATTCTGCTTGATCATATATAATTACATACCCGCTTGGATACCTGCTTAACTTATCTCCTTTTTTTACCTTTTCATCCAATTATGCTACATAGATTCATTTAATAGTCATATTTGCTTTCTAATCCCTCCAAGTAAAAGGTAAGCTCCATGAAGACAAAAATGACCTTAGTGTTTGAAAAGTAATGTTTCATTTATAAAAATACTATACATGGTAGTCTTTCCATATCATACACAGTATAAATGATTTGTCACGTTAAACACAACCATCTCTTCAAATGGTTATCTTTATAGAGATAACTTTCAAAATTTCCTCTAGTTTGTTGAAATATTCTGGCATAATTATTCATTCCAGTATGAAAGAGCACACTTGATCTTTTTTTCTATCTCACCATTATTTAGTGTCTATCAATTAACCTTTTCTCATCTCTCCCTAGCCCTCCCCTTCCTCTGCTTCTGATGAACATAAAGATTTATTTGTAAAATTTCGCATGAGTAAGATCTTGCAATGTGTATTCCACTGTGTCTGTCTTATTTCACTTAGCATATTCCTGTCTTCAAAAAAATCTGTAATTACTTTTCTAATTTTTAAAAGTATATTTCATTTTATTGTCAAGGTCAGGTACAGAGGGGTTACAGTTACATTACTAAGGTAGTGATGTACATTTCTTGTCGAACTTGTTACCCCCTCCTTCATTTTTCCCTTTCTTTCCCCTATTCCCCTCAGTTGTAGAGATGATTTCCGACGTATTGTCTTGTGACTATCACACTTGCATTGGTTCTGCCTTGTCCTCTGTCTCCCGATTTTGTTGTTCCCCTTCCCTTCCCTAATTCAGATAAATGTGGATACAGTATGCAGGGTACCAAAATCAAATATAGTGGCAACAGGGGATAAACCGCTTCTAACAACTTATACTTGGTTTTTCAAGTAATTAGAAACTATAATGGGAAATTTATGAAAGAACAGTCAATACAATGAAAAAAACGTAATTTTCAAATTTACCTTGTTTACATGTAATTTGTTGAATTGTCCTAAATGACTAGTGTTATATTACCAGAACCATAATAAAAATTCATTCACCCACACCATTTCCTTGTGTGGTTTCTTTTTATTTGATTGCTCATCTGAACTCAAACAACTGAAGATTTATTATCCAGTCTTGTAGCTACGCCTTTATCTGAATGGGAGCCGAGTAGCCAGTTGCCCTTTCAGTTTAGTATAACTTAATAGTCATGGTGAATTCTTTTGCATGTTGTTGTATGTACAAGTAGTTCATTTCTATGCAGTTCAATTCTTAAATAATTTTCTCTGTTTTTTTATGTTTTTCATGTGTGTGGCCCTTAAGGGCTACACATGTATTTTTCTCGTTTTATAATAAGATTATGTCCTAATAAACCCACTTTAGGTTAGAAAGGTATTAGGAGCCCAGGCTTCAGTAGCACAGCCATGAAACCCCATGATATGAGTTGACTCTTGAACATATGTGATAGAAAACATATCGGAAGAAAAAGAGGATCTTCCTCACACTCATATGAACTTAAAAGTTCTCTTTACCTAGGCTTATGATCAGACATAATGGTTTACCAGGTATAAGAAAAATGAAAAAGTAGAACTCTAGTAATATTAATTTCACTTACTTAATCATCAATTTCAGTTATTACTTATAATAGAAACCCTTAATTGATTACTTTGAGACTATGAAAAAGTTTTAAGTTGAACAGTATGATTTCTATCCTAGAGATATTTCTGGGATATATTTTTAAATTATTTGTAAAACATCAGTTCAAGAAGGAATAACCCAAAGATTACTATTATTTTAATTGGTATTTTCATTTAGACATCAGATATAAAATCTGACCAAGTTCAGTTCTCATTTGAAGGATCTGAGTGGGAATTTGTTAGTATAAATTACTGAACAGGAAAGCAAATGTTTATCCTACAATCTTAGGCAACTAGGGCTGAAGAATTTAACAATTTCTTATAGAATGTTAAGTTTCTCATTAGAATTGATATACTTGTGCATTATTGTAAGAGCTCAAATTTATTATCCTCTATAATATGACAATTACTAGTTAATTTCTTTCCTTTCTTACTATTCACCTGGTTATTTACCCCCATTAAAATTCCTTGGTCATTTCGCTGAAGCAGATAGAAGCAGTGGACTGAATAGAATTAGTATCAAAAGTCACCACTGCTTTCTCTAGCAGAGTTTAAAAAATAGGATCATTGAATAATAAGGTACTTAAGTCTCAACTGAGCAAGGTACAGACAGAAATGATTTGGATTTAGACCTATAGAGATTAGTGATTGGAGACTACCATATTCCTTACATCAGATTAGGGACTTGAAAGAGAAGACATGAAGGAAAGAAACAAGTCAGGTCACCAAATATTCCATTTACTTCCCTAAAACAATCAAAGAAAGAACATTCTTTCCCTATACATGGCTAAACCTGATAGTACCTGAACACAGAGGAAAAGGTCTAGCAGTGTAATTGTGCAGGGCTTAATGAAAATTAGCTCTGGGAAATAGTCAATATAGGAGTCAAGGAACCAGACAGGTAACCAATAATAACTTTTATATAGATTCTTCTTTTTATCTTAAGGAATCCCAAAACAATTTCCAAGAAAGAAAATACCTCATACTCAGCTAAAATCTATCCACCCTTAAGGTGAGAATTTTATATTTAATAGTGAATTCTTAGCAAAAACAAATGATAGAGTTTTCTTTCAATATAAGGATAGTTTACTCCATTGCTTAATTAATATTTGGATAAAGAAAGAGTTTCTCTTTTGTTCTGGTTAGATGTTTTAAGAAATACCTCTGTAAAAGAATGTAGAATTTCCCTATCAAATTGAAGTAGATGTCTACTAATCTTATTAGCAGAATTTACTTATTAAGAAACCAATGAGTAATGAAGCACTGTTAAAAAATGGATGCACCATTAAGAACTATACAAAAAACATTTAATTCAAATCATTTTCATACATATATCGATACTTTAAAAATAATATTGGAAACCTATTTTGTACAATATATCTTGTTTTCTTTATGCATATAATGATGGTTCTTTGAAAGAGAAGCAGTTAAAAATCCATTTGAACAAAGAAAGAATTCTTGTATTGTTTCAAGCTAAACTGACATTTAAATATTTTTTCTATCTAAATGCCACATAGTTTGGAATCTGTAAAAAATTACAAAACAGCAGCAAGAATATTTTATCTATGGTTAAAAATTTTGATGTGGCTCATTGTCTAACATGCTTTTGTTATTTTTGTCTTTTTTTTAGTGATTTCTATTTCATACATAGAGATTTCTTTTTTCACGCTGAGAGTTGAAAAGTCTATAATTTATGTTTTAAAATAAACTTCTATAAGTATAAGAATAAAAGACCGAACTTTTTATTCTACAGTGGTAATTATTTATTATTTACTCTGAGTTAATTACATTCTGAAGTTTCCACTTCTACCATAGGACTGGGGGAATATATTAAATATAATAGATAAGGATTTACTGATGTGTAGTTAGACAATTAATATTATTCTGACACTGAACTGGAGACTGTCTTTCCAGATCCATGATTCTGATCATATTTAACATAATGAATGCATAATATTAATGACTCAGTAATATTTTCCAGCCAGGCCATAGTTGGCTCATGCCTGTAATCATAGCTACTCAGGATGCTGGCTTTGAAGCCAGACAGGGCAGGAAAGTCTGTGAGACACTTTTCTCCAATTAACCACCAAAAAGCTGGAGGTGGAACTATGGCTCAAGTGGTAGAGTTCTAGCTTTGAGTAAAAAAGCTCAGAGACAGTGCCCAGGCCCAGAGTTGAATCTATAAAACCTGTAAAGAAGAGGAAAGGAAAAAAGGAAAGGAAAGGAAAGGAAAGGGAAAATAAAAGAACATTTTACTGTGATCAAGTTCACATGAGAATCTCCAACAACTAAATTAAATCATAATGTGGATTACCTCTAAAGTATATTTTCCTTTCACTATATATGTTTTAATATAATATCAATATTTTAATACTTCACTTAAGAGTTCTAAGTGCATACCTTTAACTAGCAGAGAAATCTCTCTGCTGTTGTTTTTTTTCTTTGAGTACACTTTACTGAGAGAATACATCATTGTCATTTTAAACTTTTCTGCAATCTGAAATTAGAGATGTTTTTTTCTCACAGCACTATGAAAACCAAGCCCTACTTTGAAAATATGTGCTCAAAATAAAAATAGCCTATTATTTGGGGTAAAACTGATTAATTTAATAAAAAAAGGGAGATGACCTCTATTTAAAGCAGGGCCTCAAATATAGTAAACACTTAGTAATTGTTAAAATGTTATTATTTCTATTTATCTTAGCTTTTGTGTTATTTTCAAGACAAGAATTACAATACTTACCTTAGTAGGTGTCTTTTGGAACATATGTTATTAGTTTTATTATTATTTTTTAATTTATTACACTGCCTTAACTCTGCTAACCAGTATGTAATGTGTTCCATTGCTATAATAAATAGTTGGGTAAATCCAAAGATAAATTTTGCTGATTTAGAGGTTTCCATTCATGGTTGCTTAGCCTTTTGTCTTGGGCTTGCTGTAGCATGGCAGAGGCCTGTTCACCTCATCGTGACCAGAAAGAAAAAGAGGAAGAGGCGTGGCTCAGGTGCAAACATCATCTTCAAAGGCATACTCCTAATGACCTAACATCTTCCCAATGGCCCAGTCTCTAAAGGGTTCTACCAACTCCAAATAGTTATACTGTCAAATAAATCAGTTATTTGGCTAAAGACATAGCTGGCTGGTACAGTGCATACCTTGTAAGAATGAAACAATGAATTTAAAGTTCTGTTATCACACACACACACACAGAATCATCAAATCCAATCATCAATGCAGAGGTCTTTGGAAGATATTTAAGGAGCCAAACATTATATATTCTCAAATACTTAAGTAGTATCTCCCATTATTGTCACCATTCTGAATGGATATAAATGTTATTTTTAATAAACAATTGATGAATTTGAGCACAATAAGGGCACAAAGTTGGATGTGGAGAGTATGTATTTACAGGTTCTGGGATGCGATTTTGAAGCACGAACAAGAGTTGCTGCCTTTGTTGACAGAAAATTCTGACAAGTAAATACATAGGATTACTTTAAAATACTATGAGCATATGGCAAATTGATGAGAAGTCAGGCAGATGTTTGGGTTTTATTATATCTTATTCAGATTCTACTTTGTGAGAAGGTTCCCTTTTTAAAATTTCTTAGTGGCTAGAAAACAAAAATTTCCAGAGTTTTGAGGATTTAAAAGATTAGGATGAAAAAAGTCACAATAGTGATTTTAAAGCTTTAAAAATTATAAATATCCAAGCACCAGTGGCTCACCCCTGTAATACATTGAATATTGAGATTTGAGGGTCACCATTTAAAGCTAGCTCAGGCAGAAAAGTCTTTGAGACTCCTATGTCCAATTAACCAGCAAAAAGTCTGAAGTGAAGCTGTGACTTAAATGGTAGAGTACTAGCCTTAAATGAAAAAGTCAAGTGAGAGTGTAAAGTCTTGAGTTCAATTCCTAATATCATTGTGCACACAGCATGTACATGCATTCACATGATTATAAAGAAAAATATATTTGAAAACAAAAGCAATGCTTGAGATATAGGTTAGTGTTGAAGCAACTGCCTAACCTATTTAAGACCCTAGTTTTGATCTCTAACACTATTAAATAAAAGGAAAGTTTGAATTTTGTATTGGCACAGAGCTTTACTTAGCACAAAAACTGTTTCATTTTTCTTTTTCAATTTTAATTTTCACTTGTATCATGAAAGTAAATTCATTTCAAACCAGAAACATATAGTGCATTTATGTAATTGAAAGTTACTATAAATTCTAACTATTTTAAATACCTATTTTGTTAAAATGTAGGTGATCTTTTTTGTCAATTGTCAGATCAGAAGAAAAGCTGTATTAAAAACATTTTCCTACTTGAGATATTTTTCTGTTTTAAATTCTGGGGCTGGTAGTTTTGATTAATGCTGAAAAGCTATGGAAATGACTTCCCTGGAAATCTTGACTAGGCTGGAAACCCATCTATCTTACAAGGCTTAGTTGCAGTCCTGCCTTGAAGCAAAGGGTAGATAACCTGAAATAGAATAAGAGACCCAGAGGAGAGGATTAAGACACTAGATTAGTGGTGACCATATGGCTTTTTAGAAGGTTCATGAAATTGTTCATTTTCATGGGGAAATATACTTTTCTCTGGGGTTTTGAATTTCAGTTAAAGGATAATGCCACTAGTTCCCTTTAAAATACTTATTAAAAACAACTGGAGTTAAGAATCTTCTCCAGAAGAAAATCTTAGGTCTTGATTTAAAAATGCTAAATTATTACAATGAGTATAGCTCCCCTCTTCTCTATCTCTCTACCTTTCCTTACCTTCCTTTGCACTTTTTCCCTTCACCTTTTTAATGTTTCCCCTTGGTCTTTGTTTTGTCTTCCTTACCTTTATTTTCCTCTCAAATGTGTTAAAGTATGTTACTGATATACATTTCCAGATATGAAGTCTGATTAGATTTCTGGAAAGTAAGAATATCTTATAAATAATTTCTCTCTGAATTGAAGATGCATTATCTTATGTGCATTGGTTATTTATTTATTTTTGTCACTGACAAAAGCTTTTAAACTTTGAACAAACCAATTAACCTGTGTTGGTCATGTTGTGACATATTACCATAAAATTTTTAATTATGCAGTTAGGCATTGATTTCTAAATCATTTGGGAAGTAGCTCTGTGGCTCAAGTGGTAGCCTTGAGTTGAAATACTGAGGGACAGTGCCCAGGCCGAGTTCAAGCCCTACAACCCACGTACACACACACAAAATCATTTTGAAGTATTCTTCCGTTTGTGTGTAATTTCTGGACCTATAAGAGCTTTTCTTTTCTATTCCTGCAATACTGATCTTCCCTCTCAGTGGAAAAAAAAAACAAAACAGCTAATATATTTAATTATAAGATGAAAGGTTTATGTTGGCTCATGGTTTTGGAGGTTTTTAGCCCATGTTTATTGGGTCTATGATTTTGGATCTATAGTAGTATAAGTACCACAGAATATTGTGCTAAGAGGATTCCATAGAGGAGACTTCTTTACCTCCTCCTAGCCAGATAAACAGGATAAAAGATAAGAAGAAAGTGTGTAATCCTAATAACCCCTTCAAGTACATGTCCTAATGACGTAGCATCCTTTTAGTAACCCTTCCTTTCTAAGCATTCCATCACTTCTCAATAGCATCATAGAATGCTGAGCAAATTTTAGAACCAAGCTTTCGGTGGATGTTTTCAATGTTTTTTTACCAAATATTTTATTGTGATTAAATGGTTAAATGGTTATATAATTTCCCAAATTTCACAGTATTGTGGGATAGTGATGCTTAGTTAAAATAACAAACACATTCTATAATGGAGCAAATCGTCTATCATGGTTTATAACATTTATGAGTTCTATGAGCTTTGCAATACAGTTATTTCTTTCACATTGGCTAATATGTACATTTCTTTTGTTTTGCATAGCATCAGCTGTTCCCTCTTTCCCACTTGTTAAGTTTCCCATTTAATAAGTTTTTTATTGTGAAAATACCGTAGAAATACCCTCCCCAAATTATACCAACATCAAATACAGTAGAAAACAGGGGTTATACTGTGGAGGAGGGACATACAAAGCAACAAAGAAATCATCTTATAAATATGTTAGAAACAATTGCATGAAAGAAAAAACATTTGAATACTTATATTGGGGTTCATTTCTCCTAACATCAACTTATCTGACCTTTTCTGCATATACTAGTTATTGCAAATAAGGGAAACCATGGGACCTATGTTTCTTTGACCCTGGCTTACTTCGCTTAATATAATTTTTTCAAGTCTTTCCATTTCCTAACAAATGGGGCAATGTCATTCTTTCTGATGAAGGCATAGAATTCCATTGTGTATATATACCACATTTTCTTGATCCATTATCTACTGAGGGGCATCTGGGTTGGTTCCATATCTTAGCTATGGTAAATAATGCTGCAATAAACATAGTTGTGCTGGTAGCTTTAATATGGTCTTGTTTGTGAACATTGGGGTAAATGCCCAAAAGTGGTATTGCTGGGTCATAGGGGAGCTCTATGTGGAGTCTTTTGAGGAGCCTCCATACTACTTTCCAAAGTTGTTGAACAAGTTTTCACTCCCATCAACAATGCAGTAGAGTTCCCTTTGAAGAAATGCTCAACCTCTCTAGCCATATTTATAAGATGATTTCTTTGTTGCTTTGTATGTTCCTTCCTCATGGTATAACCCCTGTTTTCCTGTATTTGATGTTGGTATAATTTGTGGAAGGGAAGGGAAAAAACAAATTGTTTAAATAGGGATACAGGTGGACCCATTGCACCAATGAGATATACAAGACGTTATGTTGAAAAACGAACTTTACAACTTTACAACTTTGGCCGGGGGTCCGAGGGGTGGGAAGGAGGGAGTGGGGAGGGGCAGGGGGAGATGGAAAGAATAGGAAGGGAAAACAAAGGAGGAGACAACAATGCTTGATAAGAAATGTACTCATTACCTTGCCCATGTAATTGTAACCCCTCTGTACTGTATATTCACAATTAAAAAATAAAATAAAATAGAAATGCAAATCTAAACAACACTGAGATACCACCTCACCCCAGTTAGAATGCCTATACTCAAGAACTCTAATAACAACAGATGCCAGAGGGGATGTGGCCAAAATGGTGATGTTTTATATACACATTATACTTTTTTTTTAAATGAAGGCATGAAGTTAAAACAGCAATTATTTCTAAACTGGCAGATGTCTTACCTAAAGGTCATGTTTTCTATATATTTGCTTCCATTATTGTTATTTAACATTCAGATGAAATAATTTCATTGCAATATGAGCTAATATTCTCAATTAGAAAAAATGGACATTATAATGTTATTTATGTTAAATGAATTTGGAAGTGGAACCATTAGATACTGATCCTCTAAGCCAAGATTTGAACCTGATTAATGTGGCTGACTTCCATAGTTTTTGTCACCCTGTTATACTGTTTGTGATGGGCAACCAGGTGTGCAATGAAAACTTTGACAGAGTTTAGGAAGTCCTTGTAAAAAGAATTATTATGCAACTATTGGACATATTTCTGTTAGATGTCTTCTAAGTGAAATATTACATAAGTCAAAACCATAATTATTATTGAAATAGTGTGTGTTTTTATTACAATTCATTAAAGTTCTAGCTACATGGGAAAGAAAAACCATGACAATTGCATTTCAAATCCAACCTGGGAAAAAGTTGACAGGACTTACAAACCAACATACAAACCTGTGAACCATGACCAGCTTGTAAAAAGCATAGATGCAAGGATTATAATCTAAGGCTTGCCCCCAAAATGTGAGATTCTATCTGAAAAAATAACCAAAGGAAAATGTCAGGAAATGTAGTTCAAATGGAATAGAAATGGTCTAGAAATAAGAGGATTTGAGTTCAAATAAAATTTAGTTGATATAAAAAAACATGTTTAAGTTAGTTATTTTACTCATATTAAAAAAAATCTCCAATTGGTTACACCCAGGACCTTATGTTTTCTCTTAGTCTCTTACATAATGACTTTTTTGTAATAAAACTCCAGAAAACAGCAGTTTATATTGGAATATTTTATTTTTATAAGGTGTGGTGTCACGTGGTTTAAAAATATAAAATATGTAATACATTTATTGCCATCTGGGGAGTATTATATAAAACTTACCATTACATTTTTAAACCTGAAGCATATGTGTTGGGTAGAGTGAAATGCATTCAGGTTTCTGAAATATAACTTCTTAATTTTAAACATGAGAAGACCAAAATTTCTGTTGTAGCTCAACAACTTGTCCAAGGTCATTCAGCAGTAAGTGACATGTTGATTAAGTGAAGTCCTTTGATCTTTTTAACAGAAGGTTCTACAATAATTCATATGTGCTGGCTCTGCTTTCAGTATTAGTCTGTTAGTTTTTTTTTGTTGATACAGAAGTATAAAGACATTACACTAATTTTTTACAGTATCTTGTGTGTATGTTATTAATGCTACCAATTTTTTTTTATTTTTTTTCAAAAGGTATATTTAATTGTCATTTGATTTCATGATACAGGAAAACAAATAAAGATATATGAATCTATCAACCCAAACACAGGTGAATCTTCTTGTGGGAATTAAACCAAAGAAATAATCAATTCATATATAAAATATATATGAACAACCTAACAAGCCAAAGAATGTTATAACCCTTACAATATTCTGTGTTGGCATTTGAGAAAGCAGAAGTGGAAAGGTTTCTCACTGTTCTGCCCTGAAGCAGACTGCATAAGAGCTCTCGTCTTCCTCTGAAGTAGCCCTTAACACCCTCAAGTCCTCCCTCCACCAGGAGGAAAGGGCAGAGGATGCAGAGACATCAAGAAGAATCTGAACAAATAGACCCTGCCAAGTTTGACCGTGCTAGTATATCAGCAAACATGTTAATCCCACAGTCAGACTTCTTTCTGAATGATTTCCATAAAAATGCTCAATTTCTTTAGATCGTCAGCTCTCCTCTCTCCTAGAAAACCTATGTTTAATGAGTACATGCTTTTATTAACCTATGATTTGTCATCAGAACCTCAGATAGGAACCTAGCGATGTATAGGCTGGCTAAATAATTTTTCTCCCCTACAATATACATATATGCATATATGTACACACATATATTCATATGTATATACATTGAAAAGATAAATAAATAAAACAAATGTAGCAGATAATACAAAGATTATTTGCATTTGTTCTTACACTAAAATTCAAGAAAGTCTGATGTTCTGAAAATTCCAAGGGAAGCTACTAATAGCCCTAGGAAAATATGAAAAACATGCCATCTTTTCATTCATACATTTGCCATAATCTGCTCAGTCAGCTACAGCACCCATTAAACCTATGCTTGAATAACATGCAAATCAGTTAAAGGAGGAAGCCTGTGCAAGTGAAGATATGGCTCAAATGGTTCTAAACAAAACAAGGAAGAGATCAAGACCTGGAGTTTATATCAGAACAAAATACATACATGAAAGAATCAATCAATAAACAAATATTCCTGAACATTATTAGAGGACAAAACTTTAAATTAGTTTTCATTTGGTTTCCATTGTGATTAAAAATAAGAGTGATCCTTCTTTCCTCTTCAGAGAAGTTTCTCTTTAAGTCTTTAGCCCACGTATTTATTGGGCTGTTGTTTCTCTGAGGATTTGTTGTTAGGCGATTTAATTTCTTGAGTTCCAGGTATATTTTAGATATGAGATCCTTGTCCGTTTTATGGCTAGTGAAGATCTTCTCCCAATCCTTGGGCTTTCTATTGATCTTGCTAGCTATGTCCTTTGTCATGCAGAAATTGAAGAAATGCTCAACCTCTCTAGCCATAAAAGAAATGAAAATCAAAACAACATTGAGATAACAATGGCTATAATCAAGAACTCTAATAACAACAGATGCTGGAGAGGATGTGGACAGAAGGGAACCTTACTGCATTGTTGGTGGGAGTGTAAACTTGTTCAACAACTTTGGAAAGTAGTATGGAGGTTCCTCAAAACACTCCACATAGAGCTCCCCTATGATCCAGCAATCCCACTTTTGGGCATTTACCTGAATGTTCACAAACAAGACCATACTAAAGCTACCAGCGCAAGTATGATAATTGCCTCATTATTTACCATAGCTAAGATATGGAATGAACCCAGATGCCCCTCAGTAGATGATGGGTCAAGAAAATGTGGTATATATACACAATGGAATTCTATGCCTCCATCAGAAAGAATGACATTGCCCCATTTGTTAGGAAATGGAAAGACTTCGAAAAAATTATATTAAGTGAAGTAAACCAGGGTCAAAGAAACATAGGTCCCATGGTTTCCCTTATTTGCAATAACTAGTATATGTAGAGACAAGCAGAAAAGGTCAGATAAGTTGATGTTAGAAGAAATGAACCCCAAGATAAGTATTCAAATGTTTTTTCTTTCATGCAATTGTTTCTAACATATTTATAAGATGATTTCTTTGTTGCTTTGTATGTCCCTCCCCCACAGTATAACCCCTGCTTTCACTGTATTTGATGTTGGTATAATTTGTGGAGAGGAAGAGAAAAAACAAATCATTTAAATAGGGATACAGGTGGACCCATTGCAACAACGAGATGTACAAGTCGTTATATTGAAAAACAAACTTTTCAAGTTTGGAGGGGTGGGGAACGGGGGGATTTGGGGGGATGGAATGTGGGAAGGGACAGGAAGGGGAAACAAAGGAGAAAGCAACAATGCTTGATAAGTAATGTACTCTTTATTTTGCCCAAGTAATTGTAACCCCTCTGTACAGTATTTTCACAATTAAAAAAAAGAAAAAAATAAGAGTGATTAAAAAGAACGAATTTTATTTTACAACATAGGTTAAGAAAACTTACATTATTGATAGGAATGTAAACTTTGCACAATCACTTTGGAAAGCAGTATGGAGGTTCATCAAAAGACTAAATCCAGAGTTTCCCTATAACTCAGCAATCCCACTTCTGGGCATTTATCCAATAGAACTCAAATAATGCCACATTGAAGTAATCAGCACAATCATATTCATTAATTACAGCATTGTTTACTATAACTAAGATGTCTAATCACCCACATGCTCCTCAGTGGAGGAACTGATCAAAAAATGTAAGATATATATATATATATATATATATATATATATATATATATACACACACACATACACACACAGAATGGAATTCTATCACCCATCAGAAAAAAGATATTGTACCATTTGTAAGGAAATGGAAAAACTTGGAAAAAAATATAGTAAATGAAGTAAGCCAGATCTAAAGAAGTGTAAGTTTCATGGTTTACCTCATTGGTGGAAGCTAGAATGATGTGCCTATAAATCTACAAGAAAACACACCAGGACATGATAAGTTACATAGGCCTCTAGAAATTCACACATTCAGATCAAAAGAGGATTTGCATAGGATATGCATAGAACCTTTGTAGTCAAAAGGAAAATAGTGATGTGCATGTGATCACATAAAATAATATTTTATGAAATGAACTCCAAGTAAACAACTTTTTAAAATTATTGTTGTTGGGGCTGGGAAGGTGGCTCAGTGGTAGAGTGCTTGCCTTGCATGCCTGAGGCCCTGGGTTCGATTCCTCAGCACCACATAAGCAAAAGAGAAAAAAGCCAGAAGTGGTGTTGTGGAGTAGAGCACTAGCCTTGAGCTGAAGAGCTGTGGGACAGCGCTCAGGCCCAGAGTTCAGGCCCACGACCGGACCAAAAATAAATAAATAAATAAATAAAATAAAATTATTGTTGTTGCTGTTTTGGTTACCTTTTCCTTTTACCTTGTTTGTTACTTCATTTGTCTCTGGGACGGTAAGGGGGGGATAGAAAAGGTGGAACAAAGGGTAAACAATTACAGCATTGGTAATCAGTAGACTATATGGAAAATGAACAATACATCTTGTGGGTGGGGGATAGGAGAGAAAAACTAGGAGAGAGCAAGGAAAGGGGAGCCATGGTTCAAAAATTGTACTCATTACCTGACTCATCTAAATGTAACCCCTTTGTATGTCACCTCTGCAACAATAACATATTTTAAAAAATCAATGGAAAGCATGCTGAAACTTGTAGGGACAGATGTAATAAGGTAATGTGTGTATAACTAAGAATAATTTGTTGGGAGAAAGATTTATTAAATCATGATTGCTCTCATTTAAATTATTTATCTGTTATTTAGAAAATAAAAGAATTTTTCTTATATATAAAGTATAACTACAATGAAGAGTTATGTACTGTCTTCTTTAACCTTAAACTAGAAAATCTTCCTAGTAGAATTACTGTTAATCAATGGTTACAGAGCTTTCTGCTTTAAAGGAATGGAGAATATATTGATTAGTGCAAGATCCTCTACTTAGCATGGATTCTGGAACTCTAGTTCCAATTGACAATTAACTCCTCTCTTTCCTTGTACATATGTAAAAATTACCACTTGCCCTAGATATGTAGGAAGCTGAGATCCAAGGATCACTATTCAAATACAGCCGGGGAAGAAAACTTTTTGAGACTCTTAAGTCCAAAACCCACCAGAAAAAGGGAAGTGGATCTGTGGCTCAATGTGGTAGAGTGGTAGACTTGACAAAAAGATCTCAGGGACAGCACCCAGATCCCAAGTTCAAGCCTCATAATGGACAACAACAAACACACACACACACACACACACACAGACACACACACACACACACACCACTTGTACCTTCCTTTTTTTAGGATGCTAATTTTTATTTTGATACAATTATATACTTTCTGTAGTTCTCACTCTAGATTCAACCACCTCCTCATTCTCCAACACTGATTTTTATTGTCCATATCTGCTTATTTAAAATGCATTTTTTGTTTTTAGACTGGATAGTTCATTCTTATTTGAGGATTTAATTCAGTACTGGCCTGTCTGCTACATGACTACCATTGGGTGTTTGCCAATTCTGGATGTTATAGTTGTTCAACTAGGCTTGAGTCAATGGTGCCAGGATGACCTTCCTTTCTGAACCTAATTCTCCTAGCTTTTGCAGTCCTTTCTGAAAACTGAACACAGAGCCTTTTCCTCTTCTTCTCTCCCTTCAGCATTTTCCTTTTTTCTACTGCCAATTTCAATGATAGCAACCAAATATATAAATTACCTTTAATTATTTGGTTTTCTTTAAGCAGTCTTATCATTATTTCAGGTACAACTTTTGATTATGACTCTCATTTTAGTACCAATTTTTGGTACACCTTTGCTTCCACCACCAATAAATACACACCATGAACAATTGAATAATAACTAAAATATCTATATTGGGTTACTTATTTTACAGAATGTGGAAATAACACTGTACACAAACTCTAAACATACATTTATACAAATACATGTGTTCTTATTTGTGTCCTCTCAAAAGTATACGTTGGAAAGTTACTACGCTCCAAAACAAGTGCTGGAAGTGGAGCCTAATGAAAACAACTCAGCTAATAGGGCCTCTGTTCTTGTGAATGAATTGATTTCGTTGTTATGGTTGTGGATTAATTGTTCTTCGAATGAATTTGTCATAATTTGTACCTTTGTATTATTTCATGAACACTTTCCTTTGCCTCTCTGCCTGGTAATGGATGAGACAAGCAATGTCCTCACCAGGAGTTAATGCCGCCATGCTCTTAGAGTTCCAAGCTTCCCAGCCTGAAGCCAAATATATCCTTGTTCCTCATATTCATCTCAGATACTGTGTTACGGAGACAGAGAATAGACTAAAACACCAAACCCATGCAAAAGTAATGGATGCCCTATAAGTTAGATTTCACTGACAAATGAAAAGATGAACATCAAATTATATTCATTCCATCTGACTTGAAGATATGTCTGGCTGAAATATTGATGATTACCACAAAGTGAAAGAAGGCTTGTAACTCTTGGAAACATACATAATATACAAATATATTCTCCTTGGAGGAAAAGAAAGCAGAAGAATTGTTTTCACAAAGCTAGGTCAATAAATCCTATAATAAAATCCTATAATATCCTATAAAATCCTATAATAAATCCTAGGAAAGTTATTGTTAATAAACTATTTCAAATGAATTTTGTTCCTTTAAAAAAAAGTGCTATAGGGTGAGAAATGGCAAAGCCACATTTTGAGAGTTCGAGTCCAGTGACTGTATGGTGGGACTCCTGTCTGAAAACCAACAGCCAACAAATTCACTTAACACTGTTAGGAAACTGAAACATAAAGGCTGGAGAAGAAAGAAAGAATAAAAACAATACCAGCAAACCAATTCAGCTCCAATGGAGGGTTGAAGTGGGACACCATGGTTACTGCAGAAGGTCCAGGAGACAGGAGACAGGAGACAGGATATGAACATGGAGACAGGTGACATAGTGTTATGGCTCCCGAGTTGGCTCCGCCCTAAATAGGGTCAGATAGGGAACAGGGCCACAGAAAGCTTGAATCCCAGGCACTGGACTGACAGGGTTAATAACCTATTATCCAAGTCCCCACCCCTACATCCAAGAATTCAGAGATATCCATCACCTGGAAAGGGGGGGCTTCACCTTCCCCCACCATGAAGACAAAAGGCTAGACCCTACCATCCACTATGTGGTCAAGATGGGGCTGGGTAGACCTGGTCTTCCTCCTTCAAAAGACAAACTAGTAAAAGGTTTCATATTTAATGGTAGATGAATTTCTCCATGTTATTCATACTGTATATTGTTTTGATTCAATTATATAACCTTTAGGAAAATCACATATTTAAATGATTAAATGCTAGATTAGCAACATAATTTAAAACAATCCATATATTATAATAAAATAATTTTGTCTACATAATCAAGATATGGCTGAAATAAACTTGCTCATATTAGGATATGCGTTTGCTAATAGAAAGTTATTTAACTCAGTTATCTATAGCTCTTGCACATACATAATACATTATTTCAAAGCGTCATACAAATAATGAATTTGAATAATGAACATTAGCAAAACATATCAGAATATAGCTTCAAAAGGCAGTTCCAAGGGTCAGTGCAAAAATACAATGAGACACATTTGTTAAGCAATAAAATTGTCTATGCTTGAAGGAGAAACAAATGATTAAATTATTTTATACCTTAGAGCTTTTCATTTGATGGGAATTCTTGATTCATATATATATATATATACATATATGAATAAACATATATTCTATGGTGTTTTCTATTTATTATAACAACTGCAATCATCAATGTCCAAGGGTAACAAATCATAAAACTAAGATTGATTCAATTTATCAAAACATTCATGGTAGCATTCAGAGATGGAAATCATGAATTTTCATTTCATTGTCTCCATCTTGTTGATTAAGCTTGAATCTGTGGAAAATTTGTTTCATCTATTAACAAATCTATTTTTGAAATAAATAGATAACGGAAATGAATTATGAAAGTAATCTTATTTTTATTCTGAATGAATTAAACTATTTAGAGTATAATTGTTAGCCTCACCAGGAAATAATAGGCTTACAATTTGTGCTATCAAAAATACTGAAACTATTATAAAATATAGATGTTTGTTTAAACTAAAATAAAAATATGTAGCATGAAAAGGTGCATATTTAGTTTTCAGTTTGAAGAGTAGGGTTGCATATTTTAGCTTCTGTTTTATGTGGTACAACTTGTTTATCATTAAAAGACAAAATGGTCTCACAGCATCCAATTTTTTTAAATAATTGATGTAATGTTTTACAAATCTAAGTATTCTTAAGATTTATAGAAAGACTGCAGAGCATTGAGGTCTTCTTCATTAAATCTATATTATACCTTATGGAATGCATGTTATATAAGGATTGTTTTCTATTTAATTATAGTAGGATTTCTATCTTTCATTTTACAAGTCCCATAGAGAAATGAAAAACAAGAAATTTAGTGAATATCGTTGTGTTCAATATTGTAGTTATGACAACTTTAGAATTTCTCATCTATGAAAAATAATATGGTTGGTAAGAAAAGATCTGCAGTAAAGCTGCTAATAAGACTGTGTATTCTTTTTAGAGAAGAAAAGTATTTATCATCTTGTACACAAACCATTTCCAACCACAAGCTTTCCAAAAATTACTTCTAAGTAGTATATTATTGATAGTTTCAACTATTAAAAAATTGTTTTGACATTTTCCTAGCAAGTGTATAGACTTAGAGCAAAACATTTGAGTTGACTTTTAAGAGACTTAGAAGATTACAAAAGATGTTTTCTCTTCTTGAGTATTCAATTTAGATAAAAATCTTCAATACAGTGAAAGTATTCTCTGGTCAATATGCTTTATTATTTGGCATAATTAGAAACAGAGATAAATGTTAGCAATGAAATCTAGGTGAATGTCTCCCTTAATCATTTTCTGTAAGTATTTTTTTTTTTCAAAAAAGAATACAGAACTGAAAATAATACCAGCATGTCTGCTTTGTTTTATGGCTTCTTTTATAGCAATATAAAGTTCAATTTCCAGGAATATGGAAGTTGAAGTTAAGACCAAACAAGAAATTACTGAACCATTGTTGTGCCTGTCTGTTACACAGAATATAAACAATATCAACATTTTACCATCAAGAAAAAACAAATGCCATATTACCTTAAGTCAGATTATATAATCATTTCTAAAACTTTTCATTTCCTATGGAGTAGAAGCCTTACAAAGTCTTCAGTGGCCTTTATTGATAGTCTACCAAAATTTGTGATGAGTGAGCTATGTTAGAAACAGATAAACATGTTATGTCTTTCCAAAATGTCAGTTTATTGGTAACAGTAAATGCCCAAGTGACATTTATTGTACTTGATTCAAGTACTACTGATTTCACTAGAATGTTAATGATACTGACTACTTCTGCTTTTTTAAAAAATATTTTATTTTTCATTATTAATACTAATTCTCAGATTATAAAGTGTGCTCAAAAGTTACTGTGCTTAAAAACATTGCCTATTTGGGCCAATGAATTGATTAAAACCAGGACAATTTTTGTGGCTATGTTCTTTTTCCTGAGCCATTTTCTCCTGGAGTCATTTTACAGCCATCTTGAGGGCCAGGGAAGAGAACAGAGGAAATAGATCACCTGCCAAACATCAATGACTCCAATGGACAATGGCTTGTCAGACTACCTCTGATGCCCCGTCTGCCTGATGACAGGTCAGTACATTCTGCTGTACCTCCTACTGAGGTACTCCTCCTTTTATCTGATCCAGATGAGAGTGTTACATCCTTCCTTGGCCTGGTGCATTTTGCAACTATCAGCTCTTAAAATATGGTTTGGGCAGAGTGTGGGTGACTCATGGATATAATCCTATCTACTCAGAGGACTGAGCTCTGGGGATGTCCGTTTGAAGCCAGCCCAGATAGAAAAGTCTATGAGACTCTTATCTCCAATTAATCACCAATAAAAGCTGGAAGTGGAGCTATGGGTAGCCTTGAGGGGAAAAAAAAGTCAAGGAAATCTCCCAGGTGTTGAAACTGTGGGAGTAGTTCCAAAAATTAAAATTAAAAAAATATGGTTTTAACTTGTGTAGGTATTCTTTATTTAATTTGATAAATTTATAGATGGTAATATATTTGAACACTTTTATCTAAACAATTATTTATTATATTTGAACAATTCATTTGTGTATCAGTCCTCATGGTTTGTGTTGGTCATATTGTGGTTGTTTACTTTCACTGAGATGTATAGTCACTCTGCCTCAGCATTCACACACAAAATAAAGCAAATTATTGTATTATAAAATGAAATTATTTGGGTACAAGGAACATATTGCGTATATTCCAGGATAGCATAATGCAGAGCGGGATCTGATCTCCACAAAATTGCTTGGCGCTTTTGGATATTGTTCAATCTTTCAATACATTTAAGGAGTTTGTTTTACAAATATATACAGGGGCAGAAAATATTTTCAGGAATATTCACTATTACATGATGGGTATAGTAAAGCTCCAACAGGAAAGTTCACATCACAATAAGCAGCTATATAGGTAAAGTTAGCAAAAACTCTCAAGAATACATGTGGCCCTGCACTGGTGACCAGGATTTTAATCCTACCTTCTCAGAGGAGGAAATCTGAGAATCACTATTTCACTGACTGAAGCCAACCTGGACAGTAAAGTCTGTGAGATGACTTATCTCCAATTAATTATGTTAAAAAAAAGCCAGAAATGGAACTGTTTCTCAAGTGGTAAATAACTCCAGGATACACACAGGTCCTAATTTCAAGCCCCAGGACCAGCAAAACAAATAAATAAATAAATAAATCCATAAGGATATTTTTTTTGTAATTCACTAGTATGTTTATTTATATTTGCTTTCCACAAAACTCATTGTACCTTATTTTTTAAAGAAAAATACTTGACTATAAAACACTAAAGCTTTCAGAGTTGTAAAGAATAGCATAACAAACAGCTATCTACTTGATCAGGCAGCAGTCTGATTAAATGTTGGCATTCATAAGGATAATTATATGTGCAGTATATTTTTGAGTAAAAAGATGTATCAGAATAGGATAAGTAATATTAGTAAATAAATAACACATGCATATACACACAAAGAAGAGATTATATAATCTAATTATACATAAACTGAAAAAAATTCAAGGGAATATATAAGAATCTACACATACTTCTTTTTCAAAAGATAAATGATCATTTTAATATGTGGAAGAGGAATAAGGGAAAGTCATGAAGGGGATGAATTTAGTTTGATTGTTGTATGCATACATGGAAATGTCAAATTGAAAAATGTCTTGTATAACTACTAAATGCTAATAATTAAAGTGAATATGAACATGACACAGAGATTTCTATTTATAGTAAATATATTAACTTCATATTTATATTAAATGTATTAAATTTATATTTTCATTAAACATGTGCAATCAGAATGTACATAGGTTGCATTTTTTCAAAAGCAGTATATACTTTTGCAAAAATGGAATGCAGTTCTAACCCTTTGTTAGATAGAAATTAAAATTAATAGCTCATAAAACTAATAAACAGGGATTATCCAGTGCTGGATATTAGTTTTAATGATATGGCTTAATTTAGAAATTGCTGCTTTCCAATTTTGCTAACATGTCTTTGGTTGAATATCATTTATTTACTCTTTTCTCTGAGCGTATCAGTGCACTTATTACTAATTTGAAGTACAAAATATTACTGACTGTTGGCATACACAAGTTCAGTTTTTGCTAAGGTATGATATAATGTAACTTTCTTGGCTAACTTTCACCTATTATTTCAGTTGAGTATTTCTCATTTTTTTCCAATGGGAATTTTAAAAATATTCCTGAAAAATTACAAAACATGACAAGAGTTATGTTAAAAATATATTTCATATTTGGCATGCCTTTTTTTCAGTAGCTCATACACTTAGGCAGTATTTTTAAGTAGTTTAAAATATTTTCCTTTAAACTGTAAAGTGTTAACAATAAAGAGGACTGATTAAAAGTAGTAATTATAAGCAGAAAAAATCCATGAGTCCAAGGTCACTGCCGATAAAAACTATTTTAAGGAAGCATTATAAATATTTTTGTTCACACATTATAAAAATGAGTTTCTATGAGTTTATACATGTGTTTAGAATTACTAAGCAAATCTTAAAACATTTTGAAACTGTTGTTTGAAAGAAAGAAACTGTGATGAAGATTGTTATCTATATGCTCTTAGAAATAGTTCTCCTTCCCTGAAGACCTTTTAGGTAAGAAAGGAACAATAATTTTAAAAATTGAGCATAGGAGTTCCGGGAAAATGACGGAGGAGAAGCTGGCGGCTAAACAAGCTCTCGCATAGAAGGCAGTTTTAGAGTTCCAGTGAACAGTCCTAAGCCAGAGAATCACACCAAGTGTGCCATCACAAGACAGAGAGTTAGGCCAGAGAGGGAAAATCCAGGCAAGGAGACAGATCTGAGCACTTGCCAGCAGCTGCTGCTGTAGCGGCAGCTGTGGTGGCAGCCGAACCCACCATAACTGAAACAGAGAGAGTCCGGGACGAAGGAGCCAGACGCAGCGGGTGAGCGGACTCTACTCAACACCAGCAAGAACCGACAAGGAGCGGACATCTTCATCCTGCAGTTTGCAGACCACAGACAACCCAGGAACCAAGACTTGGTGTGAGTAGAAGCCTGAAGTCCTCACTCCTTCTCAGGAAGCAGAGGAGGGAAGGCCACCCCTCCCCGCCCAGTACTGGAGATCTCCATCTTGGATACGGACAAAGCTCGGCAGAGCTGCTAGATCCAACTCAGGCCTTGGAAGAAAATTAGAGTCATTTAGCAGGTCACAAGAACCTAATGGTGTGACCTGCCAGACTCAGCTCCACCCAGCTTGGGCGTCAACCCTAGGAATGGCTTTCTTCACTGGGTAATCAGAGCCAGAGGCTGCCCCTCCCTCTAGCAGCCTTGACAATCAATTGAAATTCAGTAAACAGAAACCCTGAGAATGGCTCCAAGCTGGGCTCTGTGAGTTTCTCACAAACTAGCCCCCTGGGAAAAGCTACTGTTTGCTGAAAGGCCTCAACTCTACCCAGAACCTAGCCTCATCACAGCATCTCCAAACCTGAGGAAAAAGCCATCTCCTGCTTTTGTGATACTCAAAGCAGATCTCCCTCCCATTGAACTAACCTGAGAGGAGGATCACAAAATCCTGGGTAAAGCAGAGCATTTTTCCGCCTGTTGGAACAAACTGACTTAAGAAACCAACCAAGCCACAGGAACACAAGCAGACCAGAGACTCCAACAAGAGGCTGGTTACGGACACAAGGGAGATACAGGATTTTTCCCACCTCTCCCAAAAAAATTAAAGAATTTTTTTTCTTCTTCTTCTTCTTCTTTTTTTTTTTTTTTTGGTACCTTTTATAAAAAATTTTTTTTCTTTTCTAAAACTTTTTTAAATTTTTAATTTTTACCTTTTAAAAAATTGTTTTCTAGTAACTTTTTTCCTCTTATAAT
Source organism: Dipodomys spectabilis (assembly GCF_019054845.1). Lineage (NCBI taxonomy): Eukaryota > Metazoa > Chordata > Mammalia > Rodentia > Heteromyidae > Dipodomys > Dipodomys spectabilis. The sequence continues at coordinate 17,772,786 of NW_024870709.1, forward strand.
CTTTATTTTAGGGATACGTGTGTGTGCATTTTTTTTCTTTTTTTTCTCTTTCTTTTTTTAATTTCTTTTTGTTTTTTGTTTAGCTCTACTGAACTTCTGATCTTTTTTCTTACTTTCTTATCCTTTTCACCTTTTCTTCTCTTTCGTTCTTCTTTATGTGACTTAATTGTTGTTCTGCACATCCTCAGATAAACTCGTAGTTGACTATTAGACCCTATCCTCCATTGTGCACACACTTAATCCACAAATTTATTACTCAATTCAAAACCTCTGAGACTTAAATTCCTTAATAGCAGTACTACCTCTTTATACCTATATAATATTATAAGTATTTTTATTTTTAAGTTTGTCACATCTCCTTTATATCCCTCCCCTTCTCTCATTATATTCACGTTCTTCTCTGAATAGTTTGTTTTCGTTTCTGCATATTATTATTAATTTTTACTTTTCTATTTTTTCTGGTCTCTTTTCTTTACCCTTTCTTTCTTCTTTTTTTCTCTCTCTCTACTTTCATCCTATCCAACCTATTTCCTGCTTTGAGATTAGGACTTAGTTAAATTAACTCTCCCTGTGCCTTCCCACATCATTCTATTCCTATATTTTACCCACATCACTCGTAACCCTAATAATTTCTGATTTTCCAAGTTCTTCTTTGCGGTTCATAGCCCATTAATATATAGTTGTTTGATGTTGAATAGATGTATCTGTTGAACTAGATCGTATCTACAGACTATTGACTATGCAAATTCAGACTTTGGTTGATGCTTGCCTTAAGTTAGTGTCCTAGCACAAAACTGGTGTTATTTTCATCCAAAATGGGCAGAGTAAGCCAGAAAAACACACAAGAAAAATGGCAAGTCAGGGTATCTCAACTTCAACTCATGATACTCAGGGGACAGAACAGATAATGAATAATCCAGAGGAGAGATCCCAAATAGCTCTACAAACACTGCTGGCAAACATGATAAATGAAAAGATTGAAAACATACAAAGGACACTGTATGAGCGTGATAGGGAGAGAGAGGAGGCAAACAAAGGGTCAATGCAGGAAAATATTGAAAACCTACAAAGGACTGTATGAGCGTGATAGGGAAAGAGCGGAGGAAATCCAAAGATTTATACAGGAATATCATGAGCGTGAGGAAGCTACTCAAAAACTGATACAGGATTTGTGTGAACAGCTTGAGAATACTCAAAGAGAAAGGTAGGAATGGCATGAACAGGCTGAGAACACTCAAAGAGAACTACAGAAATGGCATGAACGGGAGCAGGAGGAAGCTAAGCAAAGAGTAATACAGGGATTGAGAGAGCAGGATGAGAATACACAAAGATTACTAAAGGCATTCATGGGATCCATTAACAAAGAGCTGAAGGAAGTCAGGGAGACCACAAAAGGAATGCTGAATGGAATCCAACAGAAGGAATGGGAGTCCAAGGAAACCATAACCAATCAACTAAGTGATTTGAGAATAAACACTGAACACCAAATTAAAGAAGTAAAGAAGTTCATACAAGATATAAAACAAAGCTTCAACAAAGAATTTGAAACCATCAAAGCTGACCAATTAGAAGGAAAAGAAATAAAAAACAAAGTAGAAAGTCTTGACAGCAGGGTAGATCATGCAGAAGATCGAATCTCGGGGATTGAAGACAGCCTAGATATTATAGAGAAAGAACATACAACCATCCAAGACAAGTCCAAGAAATATGATAGCTCTATCCAACACTTGGAAGACATGATCAGAAGGCCTAATATAAGGATAATGGGTGTAGAGGAGCACCTAGAAACAGAAGTTAAAGGTCTGGGAAATTTGTTTAACAGGATCCTAGCAGAGAACTTCCCAAACATGCAAAAAGATAGGCCTATTCAGATACAAGAAGCTTTTACAACCCCAAATAGACCAGACCAGAATAGGACATCCCACCGCCACATTATAATCCACACAGGATCAACTCAGAACAAGGAAAAGATCCTTAAAGCTGTGAAGGAGAAAAGATTAATCACCTATAAAGGGAAACCAATTAGCATCACCTCAGATTTCTCAGCAGAGACAATCAAAGCAAGAAGAGCCTGGAATGATGTATGCCATGCCCTAAAAACAAACAACTATCAACCAAGAATACTGTACCCAGCTAAACTCTCCTTCATAACTGAAGGCCAAATAAAAACCTTCCATAGCAAAGAAAAATTGAAACAATACATCTCCACCAAACCAGCCCTACAAAAGATTCTTAAAGATGTCCAACACATAGAAAACCATCAAGACCACAATAAAGGCCAAGAAACTGCACCCAAACTGAGAATCCAAGAACCGTAGGAAGAACCCAGTTTTTGCAGCCCCCAAGAAGGTGGATAACATGGCAGGAACTCCCAAATACCTCTCAGTCCCTCAGTCCTATCTATCAATATTAACGGACTTAACTCTAGACATAGACTGTCTAGTGGGATTAAAAAACAAGATCCTTCTATCTTGCCCATAAAAACAAACACATTTTCAATGTTAAAGGCTGGAGCAAAATCTACCAAGCAAATGGCCCACATAAACAGGCAGGAGTTGCAATCCTAATATCAGATAAAATAGACTTCAAATTAAAATTCGTGAGAAGAGATAAAGAAGGTCGCTACATACTAATTAAGGGATCTCTCTTTCAGAAGGATATTCCAATTCTAAACATCTATTTGCCAAACAATGGAGCACCCAAATTTATCCAAGAAACACTACTTTCTCTCAAATCCCACACAGATCCAAAGACATTAATTGTTGGGGATTTTAACACACCACTCTCCCCCCTAGATAAATCAACTTGGCAAAAACTCAACAGAGAAACCGCAGATCTAAACAGCTGCACAGATCAACTAGATTTAACAGACATCTACCGAATATTTGACCCAGCAGCATCAGAATACATGTTTCTCTCAGCAGCGCATGGAACATTTTCTAAAATAGACCACATTTTAGGCCACAAAGTAAACTTATCCAAATTCAGAAACATTGAAGTTATACCTTGCATTCTCTCTGACCACAAGGGAATAAAATTAGAACTCAACACCAAAAGCCACCAAAACATGGAGGCTGAAAAACACACTGCTGAATCTCGAGTGGGTCATGGAAGAGATTAGAAAGGAAATTCAAATGTTCATGCTATTCAACAAAATTGAGCACACAAATTACCAGCTCTTCTGGGACACAGCAAAAGCAGTACTCAGAGGTAAATTTATAGCTCTGAGCTCCTACATCAACAAATTGGAGAGATCTGAAACCAACAATTTAGTGAGACATCTAAACCTCCTTGAAAAAGAGCAGCAAGATAAACCCCAATCCAGTAGACAAAAAGAAATAATTAAAATTAAAGCAGAATTAAATGAATCAGAATCCAAAACAAACTATCGAAAGAATCAAACAAAAGAAAGAGTTGGTTCTTCGAAAAAATTAACAAAATTGACAGACCCTTAGCAAATCTTATCAGAAAAAGAGGGGAACACACCCAAATAAATAAACTCAGAGAGGAGAATGGAAACATCACCACGGAAACAACCAAGATGCAGAATATTTTAAGGGAATACTTCTCAAAACTTTATGCTAATACGTTTGAGAACTTGACAGAAATGGATCTTTTCCTAGCAAATATTGACATGCTAAAACTAAACCACGATGAGTTAAACCATCTTAACAGGCCCATATCAAGCACTGAAATAGAAACAGCAATAAGAGACCTCCCAGCTAAGAAAAGTCCAGGACCAGATGGTTTTACAGCGGAATTCTACAAGGCCTTCAAAGCAGAGCTCACACCAATACTCCTCCAACTTTTCAGTGAAATTGAAAGAGAAAGTTCACTACTGAACACATTCTATGAAGCCATCTTAACCCTCATCCCCAAAACAGGCAGGGACTCATCAAAGAAAGAGAACTATAGACCCATTTCTTTGATGAACATTGATGCAAAACTTCTCAACAATTCATCCAAAAAATCATACACCACGATCAAACAGTATTCATTTCAGGGATGCAAAGCTGATTCAATATACGCAACTCAATTAATATTATTCATCACATCAACAGGAACAAGGATAAGAACCACATGGTTATCTCAATAGATATAGAAAAAGCATTCGACAAGATCCAACACCCCTTTATGATGAAGGTTTTGGAAAAATTAGGAATCCATGGAACATTCCTCAATACAATAAAGGCTGTATATGACAAATCTACAGCCAGCATTATACTTAATGGTGAAAAACTAAAACCATTTCCTCTTAACTCAGGAACAAGACAAGGATGTCCACTGTCTCCACTTCTCTTCAATCTAGTATTAGAATGCCTAGCTACAGCAATAAGACAAGATGCAAACATAAAGTGGATCCAAATAGGGAAAGAAGAAATAAAACTCCCTCTTTGCAGATGACATGATCTTGTATTTAAAGAATCCCATAGACTCCACTCCCAAATTACTCAAGCTGATTCAAAACTTTGGCAAAGCAGCAGGGTATAAAATTAACCCCCCAAATCAATGGCTTTTCTATATGCCAACAATGAGAAAAGTGTGGCTGAAATTAGGAAAGCAACTCCATTTGTAATAGCCCCACAAAAAAAAAACCTAGGAATGAACTTAACCAAACAAGTGAAGGACCTCTACGATGAAAACTTTAAAATCTTGAAGAAAGAAATTAAAACCGAACTTAGAAAATGGCAAAACCTCCCATGCTCCTGGATTGGAAAGATTAACATCATGAAAATGGCAATACTTCCCAAGACTGTCTACAAATTCAATTCCATACCTATCAAAATTCCAACCTCATTTTTCAAGGAAATAGAAGAGGCAATCCAAAAATTCATATGGAACAATAAAAACCCGGAATAGCAAAAACGCTCCTCAACGGAAAGAACACTGCTGGAGGAATATCAATACCAAATTTCAAACTCTACTATAAAGCCATAGTAATCAAAACAGCTTGGTACTGGCACAAGAACAGACCTCAGGACCAATGGAATAGAATTGAAAACCCAGAAATGAACCTACAGACCTATAGCCATCTAATATTCGATAAGGGAGCTAAAAAAATAGAATGGAAGAAAGACAGCCTCTTCAGTAAATGGTGCTGGCATAATTGTTAACTACTTGTAGAAAACTAAAGATAGATCTTTATATATCACCCTGCAACAGAATCAACTCCAAATTGATCAAAGACCTGGGAGTCAAAGCAGACACTCTGAAAACAATACAGGATGGAATAGGAGAAACCATAGGTCTCCTTGGTGCAGTCCTAATTTTCTTAATAGAGACCCGGAAACACAACAAATCAAAGAAAGGTTGGACAAATGGGATTGCATGAAGTTGCAGAGCTTCTGCATGGGAAAGGACATAGCTAGCAAGATCAATAGAAAGTCCATGGATTGGGAGAAGATCTTCACTAGCCATACAACGGACAAGGGTCTCATATCTAAAATATACTTGGAACTCAAAAAATTAAATCCCCCAACAACAAATCCTCAAAGAAACAACTGCCCAATAAATAAGTGGGCTAAAGACTTAAAGAGAAACTTCTCTGAAGAAGAAAGAAGGATGGCCAATAGACACATGAAGAAATGCTCAACCTCCCTAGCCATAAAAGAAATGCAAATCAAAACAACATTGAGATGCCACCTCACTCCAGTTAGAATTGCAAAAATCAAGAACTCTAACAACAACAGATGCTGGAGGGGATGTGGACAGAAGGGTACCTTACTTCATTGTTGGTGGGAGTGTAAACTTGTTCAACCACTTTGGACAGTAGTATGGAGGTTCCTCAAAAGACTTCACATAGAGCTCCCCTATGACCCAGCAATCCCACTTTTGGGCATTTACCCAAATGTTTACAAGCAAGACCACACTAATGCTACCAGCACAACTATGGTTTATTGCAGCATTATTTACCATAGTTAAGATATGGAACCAAGCCAGATGCCCCTCAGTAGATGATGGGTCAATATCTAGTATATGTATGAGTCAACTTGAAAAGGTCAGATAATGTGATGTTAGGAAAATGAATCCTTAGATATGTATGTAAATGTTTTTTTTCTTCATGCATTTGTTTCTAAAGCATTTATAAGATTATTTCTTTGTCGCTTTGTATGTCCCTCCCCCACAGTATAACCCCTGCTTTCACTTTATTTGATGTTGGTATTATTTGTGGAGGAGATGGGGAAAAACAAGTCGTTTAAGGATACAGGTGGATCAGTTGCAACATGAGAAGTACAAGTTGTTATGTCGAAAACAAACTTTACAACTTTGGTGGTGGGGGAGGATTGGGTGGGGGTGTGGGAGAGGCTGGGAAGGGATGTGAAGGGTAAACAAAGGAGGAGGCTGCAATGCTTGATAAGAAATGAACGCATTATCTTGCCCATGTAATTGTAACCCCTCTGTACAGTATGTTCACAAAAAAATTAATTAATTAAACAAATTGAGCATAACCCTTATAGCTTGCATTAAAAACAATCAACTGTGAGGGACTCAGAGCATCAAGCTGTGAAGTACAATAAAAATAAATAAAAACTTTCTACCTCTATAAGAAAGCTGATAAATTTACTCTGGGCCTGGGCACTGTCCCTCAGCTCTTCGGCTCAAGGCTAGCATAGCACTCTACCACTTGAGCCACAGCTCCACTTCCAGCTTTTTTCTTTTTGCCCTTGTGGTGCTGAGGAATTGAACCCAGGGCCTCACGCATGCAAGGCAAGCGCTCTACCACTGAGCCACCTTTCCAGCCCAAAAGCCGATAATTTATTTTTTTTTTTGGTTGTCCGTGGGGCTTGAACTCTGGGCCTGGGCGCTGTCCCTCAGCTCTTCAGTTCAAGGCGAGCGCTCTACCACTTGAGCTACAGCGCCACTTCCGGTTTTCTGGTGGTTTATTGGAGATAGGAGTCTCATGTTCTCTCCTGCCCAGGCTGGCTTTGAACCGAGATCCTCAGATCTCAGCCTCCTGAGTAGCTAGGATTACAGCGTGAGCCACCAACGCCCGGCCCGATAAATTTTTAAGTAGGATTTTTTCCTGATCTTCTAACACATCTTGAGATGATTATTTCTGGATCTATAGATTTCAGATCAAGTCATTCATTCATTCAATGGTGTTCAAATGCAAATCACTGTCACCCTGTTTTCCTCAGACTTTTTACCTGTAGATGCTGGTTATTCAATCTGTGTTGTAAGCAACTGTCAATTACTTAGTAATTCAGAGCCAATGTTTTCAGATTTATAGATACAAATTCAGGAATTAGCCTTGCTGCTTGCACCAAGGGGCTGGGCTCTGAACTAAGCTACTAATTTTTTCTAATATAAAGAAATATACCTATAGTATAATTTTAAAAATATATTACAATTTTAATCTGCTCAGTATTTTCCATGCCATGGCATTTTCAGCACATTTTCCTTTCTTACTTTTCAACTTCAGGGGTTTTGGTCCTAAAACTGACAACTGTTGGAGGACCTCATATTGTGTTCTTTTTTTGTTTTGTTTTTGTTTTTACAGGAATTGATCTTCAAAAATTGTATTCGAAGCTTAGTTGCATTTCTGTATCCTGATCCACCAATGGCGAACCATGCTATTTGCCCATAAAATCTTCTTTTTTATTTATTTATTTATTTATTTAATTTTTATTTTTATTTTTTGCTCAGTGGTAGAGCGCTTGCCTTGCATGAATGAGGCCCTGGGTTCGATTCATCAGCACAACATAAGCAAAAAGAAAAAAGCCGGAAGTGGCGCTGTGGCTCAAGTGGTAGAGCGCTAGCCTTGAGCTGAAGAGCTGAGGGACAGCGCCCCAGCTCAGAGCTCAGGGCCCACAACCGGACCCCCCAAAAAAAAATCTTCTATGACTGTAATTTACCAGAAGGAGAATCTAGAATATGATATGAAACAAGAATGGCCGGAACACTTAAGCATGAAAGGATCATTATTTAAAGACACTCTATGCAAATGTTCACAAGATCCTATATCAACTAATGAAAATAAACACTGGGTACAATGATATATATCTGTTTCTCCATCAATGCAGAAAGTTCAGGCTGCCCAAAGAAAGAACAAACTCTATTAGAAAAATAAGGAAAGCAAACAGAAATTAAGGTATGGTCCAAATGTTATAGCACAGGCACAGGGTCATGAATTGAAATCCCAGTACTATTATAAAAAGAAAAACTTGACCTTTAGTCCTTCTTTTACGCCATTTCAAATCCATAATTCAATACATAAAGTGTGACTGTTATTATTTTAAATTACTACTTTTACTGAGTCCACAATTTTTAGATTAAATGCTTATGATTTCTACCTATATGAGTTCATCCCAGTTCTCTGTTTTATTTATTTATTTATTTATTTTTATTTTGTTGCCAGTGCTAGGGCTTGAACTATGGGCCTGGGCATTGTTCTGAGCTTTTGTGCTCAAGGCTACACTCTACTTTTTAAGTCCCAGCTCCAGTTCCACATATATACATATACATAGATACATATATATATAACACATGTATATTACATATATGCATATTTTACATATAAACATATTTACTATATAAATACATATAGCATATATATACATATACTATATATATTATATATATTGCAATTTTATGGAGATAAAGAGTCCTGAGGACATTCCTGCTCAGACTGGTTTAAAACAGTGACCCTCAGATCTCAGCCTCCTGAGTAGCTTGCACTCTGCCATCCCAGTTCCCTTTCATCACTTTAGTAGTGTGTAATTAATTCAATATCCAGTAAAGAAGATGAAGAAAAGGGGGAGGAGAAGGGGCAAGAGGAAGAAGAGGAACAAGAAGAAGACATTCATAGAGTAATACTATATACTGCTATGTAGATAACTATTTTTTTCTTTTTTAGTCAGATTTCATAATAAGCATTTTGCGATTTCCATTCTTAAGTCTTACTTGTGGCTCATGGCTACAATCATACAGTATTGCGTAGCAAGCTGAGATCTGAGGATCGGAGTTGGCATCCAGCCAGGCAGGAAAAAAACTATGATATTCTTACCTCCAATTAACCACCAAAAAGCCAGAAATGGAAATATGGCTCATATAGTAGAGTGCTAACCTTGAGTAAAAATGCTAAAGGAGAGCACCCTGGACCAAGGCTCAGAACTAGCACATACAAAAGTATCACCTCTATATGTACTCACAAGTCAGCATCAACAACCTTCAATGCTCAACTAAAGAAAACAACTGAAATCAATTACCAGTGCTTTACAGCCTAATTTCCTTCCCATCTAAATGTGGATAAATAGAAAATCTAATTTTTATTATACCTCCTCTACAACTTCTAATAAATATTAATGTACGTGACTGTGGCTGACCTCCCCCTAGACTTAAAATCAATAGTTGTTGATTAAGGTCTTTTAGGCAGCATTACAAAGCAGGAGACTCACTATTTATTCCCATTGCCTATTCTCTGATCCCTAAACAGGTCAAAAGCACTCCTATTAAGAATAAGAAAGTATTATGCTAAAATATGGTTACATAACAAAACCTAAACCAAGGGGAGGTAAACCACTCCTTTTGAGTGTACATGGGTTACATATTATTCTAATTGAATTTTATCATTTACAATCTCAATTCTTATTTTTATTCTTTATGGAATACAAAGGATACGCTTTGCATTGTGTTTATTACATGCAAAGCAAATGTAGCCCTTTAAAACTATTTATATATGTATATATACTTACTAAATAATACAAAGGGGATTAAATTCTACAAGTCAGGTTATCAATACAAGCATCTAGATCAATTTCACCCCTTACATCCTTCTCCCTCATTTTTCTCTATCCCATCTCTACTCTTAAGGTAATGACTGAGCCATTTTTTATCATCATTCCTATTGATTTCAATCAAACTCCAAATTAATCATGAATGAAGCACAGATTGTATTTGCTAACAATATGTTGGCTTTGACTTTCATCTCTCACTCATGGCTGTAAATTTTTATTTGTTTAAAGTATTTCCTAATACATATTTATTCATTAAACAATTGCTTAGTGTCAGCTTGGTAAGAAGGTGTTATTATATATCTCATACTTAGAAATTTTTTAAATAAAATTTGCCTCCACTATTTTTGCTTATGTAGATCCCTTCTTTGGAAACAAATATATTTTTTTTTATTGTGAGAATACTGTACAGAGGAGTTACAATTATATGGGCAAGATAACCAGTACATTTTTTTCTTTTTTTGGGGGGGAGGGGATCCGGTCATGGGGCCTGAACTCTGGGCCTGGGCCCTGTCCCTCAGCTCTTCAGCTCAAGGCTAGCACTCTACAACTTGAGCCACAGTGCCACTTCTGGCTTTTTTCTTTTTGCTTATGTGGTGCTGAGGAATCAAACCCAGGGCCTCATGCATGCAAGGCAAGCGCTCTACCACTGAACCACCTTCCCAGCCCCACGAGTACATTTCTTATCAAGCATTGTAGCCTCCTCTTTGTTTCCCCTTCCCATCCCTTCCCATACTCCTCTCCTCCCCGCACCCGTTCCTCCTCCCACCCCCCACCAAAGTTGTTAAGTTCGACATAAGGACTTGTACATCTCATTGTTGCAATGGGTCCACCTGTATCCCTATTTAAACCATTTGTTTTTTTCCCTTCCCCTCCACAAATTATACCAACATCAAATACAGTGATAGCATGTGGAGGAGGGACATACAAAGCAACATAGAAATAATCTAATAAATGTGTTAGAAACAATAGCATGAAAGTAAAAAACATTTGAATACTTATCTTGGGGTTCATTAAACCTAACATCAACATATCTGACCTTTTCTGCTTGTGTCAGACATATACTAGTCATTACAAATAAAGGAAACTATGGGGCCTATGTTTCTTTAGGCCTGGCTTACTTCACTTAATATAATTTTTTCAAGTCTTTCCATTTCCTAACAAATGGGGCAATGTCATTCTTTCTGATGGAGGCATAGAATTCCATTGTGTATATATACCACATTTTCTTGATCCATTCATCTACTGAGGGCCATCTGGGTTGGGTCTAATTTTAGCTATGGTAAATAATGCTGCAATAAACATAGTTGTGCTGGTAGCTTTAGTGTGGTCTTTTTTGTAAACATTTGGGTAAATGCCCAAAAGTGGGATTGCTGGGTCATAGGGGAGTTCTACGTGAAGTCTTTTGAGGAACCTCCATACTGCATTCCAAAGTGATTGAACAAGCTTTTACTCCCACCAACAATGCAGTAGAGTTCCCTTCTGGGCACTTCTCCTCCAGCATCTGCTGTTATTAGATTTCTTGATTATAGCCATTCTAACTGGGGTGAAGTGGAATCTCAATGCTGTTTTGACTTGCATTTCTTTTATGGCTACAGAGGTTGAGCATTTCTTCATGTGTCTATTGGCCCTCTTTCTTTCCTCTTCAGAAAAGTTTCTCTTTAAGTCTTTAGCCCACTTATTTATTGGGCAGTTGATTCTTTGAAGATTTGTTTTTGGGGGATTTAATTTTTTAAGTTCCAGGTATGACATGATCTTGTATTTAAAGAATCCCACGGATTCCAATCCCAAATTACTTGAGCTGATTCAAAACTTTGGCAAAGTAGCAGGGTGTAAAATTAACCCTCAAAAGTCAATTGCTTTTCTGTATGCCAACAATGAGAAGAATGCAGCTGAAATCAGGAAAGTAACTCCATTCATAATAGCCCCACAAAAAATAAAATACCTAGGAATTAACTTAACTAAGTAAGTGAAGGACCTCTACGATGAAAACTTTAAAAACCTGAAGAAATCATAGCAGAACTTAGGAAGTGGAAAAACCTCCAATTTTCCTGGATTGGAAGGCTCAACATCGTAAAAATTGCAATATTTCCCAAGGCTACCTACAAATTCGATGTGATACCTATCAATATTCAAACTTCATTCTTCCAGGAAATAGAAGAGGCAATCCAAAAATTCATATGGAACAATAAAAGACCCCGAATAGCAAAAATGATCCTCAATGGAAAGAACACTGCTGGAGGAATATCAATACCAAATTTCAAACTCTACTATAAAGCCATAGTAATCAAAACATCTTGGTACTGGCGTAAGAACAGACCTCAGGACAAATGGAATAGAATTGAAAACCCAGAAATGAACCTACAGACCTATAGCCATCTAATCTTTGATAAGGGAGCTAAAAAAATAGAATGGAAGAAAGACAGCCTCTTCAGTAAATTGTGCTGGTAAAATTGGTTAATACTTGTAGAAAACTAACGCTAGATCCTTATATATCACCCTGCAGCAGAATCAACTCCAAATGGATCAAAGACCTCGGAGTCAAAGCAGAAACTCTGAAAACATTACAGGATGTAATAGGAGAAACCCTAGATCTGCTTGGCACAGGCAAGCAGAGACCCAGAAACACAAGAAATCAAAGAAAGGTTGGACAAATGGGATTGCACAAAATTGCAGAGCTTCTGCATGGCAAAAGACATAGCTCACAAGATCAATAGAAAGTCCATGGATTGGGAGAAGATCTTCACTAGCCATACAATGGACAAGGGTCTCATATCTAAAATATACCTGGAACTTAAAAAAGGAAACAAATATTTTTGAGTTTCATGATTTTCCTTTTGTACAGTTACACTCATCATATTTATTTGCCAGTAATTTATATTTTCCACTTGGTATTCCTTCTGGTTCCCCATAAAATAGTCCCCTTTTTATCCTTTATATCCTTTCCTGATTTTTTTTTATTTCTAGACTTACTTATAGAAAAAAATGTAGTTTGGTTTTGGTTGTTGTTGTTGTTTCTTGAGCAACTATCATACTTATTTTCACTATAGGTATATTAATATCCCCACAACTCATGTATCAGTGTTTATATTTTCTTGAATTCTCACTAGCTTTCCTTTTTTAATGATTTTCTATGATTTTTTAATCTTTAAGTAGTTGTACAAAGGAGTTGATATTTAACAGAGCTGTTTATGAATAGAGTGCATCTTATTGTCTTCTCTTTCAACACTCCCATCCATCCTTCCAACCTAGCCCTTCCCTTTCTTTTCTTAATTTTGTAGGATATACATTGAATTTTTGATTGCATTCTCTCTCACTTCTCTATTCTACTCTTGTTATTTGTTCTCTTGAAGGTTTCCATTTTGATAGGACTGAGATGCGATCTCAATATTGTTTTGATTTTCATAGTCTTAATGGCTTCAGAAATCTGAGCATTTCTTCGAATGTTACTGGCCATTTGTAATTGTTATTTTGAGAACTGTTTGATTTATTGGCCAAGTTATTAATTGTACTGTTTGTTATCCTTGACCCTTTATGTTCTCTGGGTATTAATCTATCTTCAAATGAATAGCTGAAACATTTTATCCTATTTGTGTACTGTCTTTTGATGTGGATAATGTAGGATTCCCAAAACCTGGTGCAATACCTATATCATTGGTCATTTCTTGATACTATTACCTGAAAAATTGGAAGAAATTACAGGAAGAAGTTATTTTAATATTGTTGAACTTCTTAATATTCATATTATGTTCTAAAATACTGTTTTGGGGAAAGCTATCTAGGTTTCTAAGAATGTTTACTCTGAAGCTATTGTGGAGAATATTAAATAGTTGTCTGTAAGTTCATTTGATCTTCATTACTTAACGCTGAGGTTTTCCTGAAGATTTCTTCTGGATTTCCTATCTAGTAGTCAGAATGGAGAATTAAAACCACTCAAGATTATTACATTAGGATATACCTATTTTTTATGTCCAGTGATATCTGTTTGATAAAATTGGGTGTACAATTGCTTATATTTATAATTATGATATTCTCTCTATAGAGTATCAGTTCTCAATATTGAGAGAAAGTCCTTGTATCTTTTGACTTTTGTTTAAAATCTGCTTTTTAAAAATAACTGTTCCTGATTGCTATCAAGCTATATTTGCTTAGATGAATATTTTTATTTTATCATTTTAAATTCATGCTTGTCTTTGACAAAGTTTATTTTTTATGTACAACCCTAAAAAAAAGTATGGTTGAATATTAGTTGACAGTGCAGCCCATCAGCCTCTGTGTTTTTCTTTTCTTTTTTTTCCCTCCAAATACTTTTTATTGAGATTAAGTGATTACATAAATTTCACAATACTGTGCTATAGTTATACTTAGCTAGTCACATACAAATTTTAACCTTCACAATGATAATCATTATATTAATCTACAAGGCTTATGGACCCTACAAACTTTAACAATAAAACTATTTCTTCCAAATTGCTTAGAATCATCTTTTTTGCTTAGTATCATCTGTTCCTTCTTTCTCTCTCATTCCCTCCCTCTCATCACCACCCTTGAGTTGCTTAGTTCACTTTCAACAATGTTCAGTGCAGCTGATGGGCCTCTCTGATGTATTTTTCCCCCTACCAGCTTTCCACTGAATCTGTGCCCTCCTCCCAGCTTCCCTCAGAAGTGCATGTGTATACACAATATATGAGGTAAGGAGTATAGTGTAATCTGAAAAAATAAGACAAAAATCTCTGTGTTTTTCTTGGAGAATGGAGACCATTAACATTCAATTATTGTTATTCATAGGTAGGTAGTAATTTGTGTCATTGTGGGTTGTGTGTGTGTGTGTGTGTGTGTGTGTGTGTGTGTGTGTGTGTATGCGTGCTTCATTCTTCCTATTCCTCATTTGTTTATTTATTGTTTGCTTGTTCATTGTCTGATCAATTTCTTCACAAAGCTCTGTGTTGCATTTATCTTCCTCTTTATGAATAGGATTCCTTTAAGTGTCTTCTGCATTATTTTAGTGGTCTTGAATTACTTTAGCTTTTGTTTATTATGAAAGGTTTTAATTTCTCTTTAATTTATGTATGTTTTCTGGGTATAACAATCTTTGTTAGCTGTTATTTTCTTTCAGTACATGAAAGTTATTACTCCATGCACTCCTTGATTTTTAAGTTTCTGTTGAGAAAAGTGTTATTCTGGTGAGCATGACCATATAGTTGACTTGTCTGTTTCATCTTCTGGCTTTCAATATTCTTTCCTTGTTTTCTCTAATATATAAACTATGACATGCTTTTGAGAACTTCTTTTCTGCTCTTGTCTGTTTGGAGTTCTAAAAGCCTCCTGGGTATGCATGACCGTCTCTTTTTGAAGATTTGGGAAGTTTTATGCTATTATTTTGTTGAATTTTTTGTGCTTTCAGTTTGCCCCTTTTTCTTCTATGCCTGTTTTTCCATGTTCAATTGTATTGCTTATTTTTTTAATTTACCTTAATATTTTAATACATATACCTTTATTTCAAGCTTCACAAATTTATCCAGTGTATTAGAAAATCTTACCCTTCTGAATCTTTAGTTTATTGTGGTTTACATTTCTAGAATTTCAATTTGAATTTTTTGTTCAGATTTTCTATATTTTTGTTGAATTCCTCTTTTGTGTTCTGCATTACAATCCTTACTCATCTGTTTATCTGATTCTCATGGAATTAGTTGTGACCTCTTTAATTTCATTGATTCTCTTATAATACTTTTATTGAGTCACTTCACTGTCATTAGTACCCATTACTATGGGCTTGTCAACTTTTGGAGGAGACAAGTTACCTTGATTTTTCATATTTCTTGTTTTTCTGCACTGAATGTAGGCAGCCAAGATCATATTGAAAGTTTAAACATGTATATGATTTCTTTTTTCTTTTTAAAATTTTTTTATTATGGAAATACTGTACAGAGGAGTTACAATTAAATGGGCAAGATAATGAGTACATTACTTATCAAGCATTGTTGCTTCCTGCTTTGTTTCCCCTTCCTGTCCCTTCCCATATCCTGCCCCCCATATCTCCCCCTTCCCCACCCCACCCCCAAAGTTGTAAAGTTCATTTTTTGACATAACGACTTGTACATCTCATTGTTGCAATGGGTCCAACTGTATCCCTATTTAAATGATTTGTTTTTTCCCTTCCCCTCCACAAATTATACCAACATCAAATACAGGAGGGACATACAAAGCAACAAAGAAATCATCTTATAAATATGTTAGAAACAATAGCATGAAAGTAAAGAAACATTTGAATACTTGTATGATTTCAATTGAAATAATCTCACTTGTTCAAACAGGGCTACATGTAGTAGCCCAGTTGTGATACTATTTTTTACCCCAGGACTTGGTGTGTGGCTCAATATAAAAACATTCACCTCATTCTCAGGAAACAGAATGTGATCTCCAGAACTGCTCAGATAGAGAAAACAGGGTAATAAAGTGCATCTTAGGTGCATCTTTTGAATGTCGTAGAGAGTGAGGCATTGGACAAACTGGGCATTGAATGCAACACTTAGGAGCAGAGATACTAGGGATGGGACCAAGGCCTTGTGCCTGCTATCTCAATTCTTCTAGATCCTTCACAGCAATTCACCTCTCTATGGTGAAAGTCTCTAAAAATCATAAGGTTTGGAATATGTGTCCTTGAAAGCCTCAGACCAACCTACCAGTAAATACTTGTCAGGATGCAGTTCTTGGAGTTAGAGCTCAGTGATTTCAGAACCCATTCAACAGTTCATCTCCTAAGGGTCGGGGAGGAGACCAAGGAACTCATGTGAACCTGAGTTCATGTTTGAGGATCCCAATCTCACCTGACAGCAAACCCATCCTACTATACTCTTCCTGCCTAGTTGCCTAGAAATTGACCTCTGTGCGTGTGTGTGTGTGTGTGTGTGTGTGTGTGTGTGTGTGTGTGTGTGTGTGTAGTAGGGAGAGCAGTGGAAATAACATGACTTGAGTATCCTAGGCTTTTGGCACTCATATCCACCTGGTAGACATTGCAGTCTAGGTTCTGGAGTGCTGGTATCACATCTGTGAAAGGCACAATAATTTGTTTTTGCTGTAACTCTCAGGCAATGGGAATCTCTCATTAGCAAGGAGGGTGGGACCTCTAATCAACATGCTTTTGACAGTCAAAAGTTCCCTGCAGCTTAAACTTCTAAGCAAGACTAAATCAGACCCTATCTATCTTCAAAGCCTCCTGTTGTGGATGCATTTGACCCAGAAATTGTGGCAATATCTTAATTCAACCTGAAATCTCTTATTTTAAGCCATTGGAGTATCTTGGTTTATGTGGGGTGTCCCTCTGAAGATGGAGCCCTGTTATAGCTGTCTGAGTTTTTTAAAAAAGCACCAAAATGCCTTTCTTCATCAAATCTAGCTTTTCACACTGGAGCACTGTCTTCCCAAATAATGCATTAAACCTAAGTGCTTGCAAGAACTGTAGGTTTCTCTCACAGCTAATATTGCCAGTATTTCACCAGCACCATGTCTTGCCTTGAGACTACATCTTTGGTTTCCCTTTTCCCTACCACTAGTAAGCCTCAATTTTGTGTTGTTTTGTAATGACAAACATATACACTTAGCCTAGTTTCTGTGTCAAGAATTTTATTTAGTCCAGATTCAGTGCCAGGAACTTTATCTTCTTTGATAACCAAAGTAAGAGGTTTCTGCAAACTTTTGAATAATAAATATGAAGCATTTGATTCTAGACTCATACATAAAATATGAGACCAAATAAAGCTGTCAGAAAAATATAATAATAAGTATTATAATGGTTGTATATAAATGTATGTGTATATATGTATGCATATATACTAATGAGTGCATAGAGATATACATAGATATGCTCCATGTTTTATCAAGCTCAGATGGTAGTAAGTACCTTATTACTAATCATAACATTATATAAAGGGAGAATTTCACCCTATATTTCGTAATTTAAAGAACCAAAATGTAGTACAATCTGCATTAGCTTTTGAAGTTTAGAAACCAGCTACTGACTGTCAGTTATAAGCCCTTCTTAAATGCATTTCTATTTCTAAATGCTATTATTCTCCTTTCTCTTCCATTAACAGATGCTTGGGTCTCTGGAAAGATGCCTTCACTTTTCATGGCAGATTTAAACACTGTGGTTTTTGCAGTATTCTGAAATGGTAAACAACCAGTGCAGCTAAGTATTATTTCCACTAAGTATGCATATTCCATCTGAAACATGAATTTCAAACTCAAAAAATGCAAAGCTATAATCCATCCTTCAGGTAACAAACTGATTATATAATAGTTCTGCACTTAATACAGAATTAGAAACATTTCTGAAACCCATGCTAAACTGTGGAATAAAAACAGGCACCTATGAATTACAAAGCTTTGTTGCCATCAAGAGGTTCCTGCTGACATGGAAATGTCTACGTGATTTACAGAGAAAAAGCTTTTTATTTTGTAATTGGTAGTTAGAAAATAATTTAATATATTTCAAATGTTTGCCAGAATTATGAAATAGAAGTTGAATATTACATCTTGTATGTGTAGTTTCTGTTTTCAATATATACACATTTTAGTATTTAGTAGGCTGATCTTTGTCAATTACTCCTAAAGGGAAGTAATGGGATCTAATAAAAGCATGATTTATTTTTGTAATTTTTGCTATAGAGCTATGATATTTCTCCTATGATTTTTTCCTTTTCCAAAATTGCCATAATACTAAAGTTATAAGGCAACGTGGGCTTGATCCAACACCTTCCCACTCATATTTTCTAGTTCTCTTTGTTCTAAGCGTCACACTGTAGCTTGCTTTATTTATTTATCTTTCCGTACAATCTCTGAATTTTCCATCTCAAAACTAATCCAAAGAAAATACATAATTGAAAAAATGCATTGCCTTATCTTTTAGCTTTTCCTTTGTTATTACAATAAAATATACCTTGAAAATAATTTCTAATGCATTCTTGACTAATGATAATAGTACTAATTCTTCAATAATTTATTTTAAGATTACTAAAGTTAATCAGAAAAGATATTATAAAAAATATCCAGTTTTCTTGGCGAGCATTATTACTGTGGACATTTGGTGAAAACATTGTTATAGTAAGAATAAAAATGTAGGAGAAAGGATTACTTTCATTTCATCTTCACTAAAAAAAATCATATCATCCCTGTTTGTTTGTTTTTTTTTCTGAACAAGGAAACTGAAGCTCCAACTCCTAAATTCTTTCTCCATGAAGAATCAATCAGAAAGTCATAAGACATACCTTTGAATCTATTTTATTTGTTCTTATGGGAAAAATATTGAAAATTACCACACATGCCATAGTAAAAGCTAAAGACTGCAGAGAATTTTGGGGAGAAAGTTTAAGAAGGAGAAGGAAAAAGTAGAAGAGGAAGAGAAAGAAAGAGAAGAAGACAGTTTTTTTAATATGAATTTCTTTTATTGTCAAGGTGATGTTCAGATGGGTTACAGTTACATAAGGTAATAAGTATATTTTTTTTTGGTCAAACTTCTTAACTTTTCTCTCATTGTTCTCCTACTTTCCCTTCCCTTCAACCTCCCTCCCAGGAAGACAATTTTAAATGTTTGAATAAACAGATATGTAACAACGAAGATGGAGTTTGTGATAGGCTTAAAATACAGCATAGGTCTACAAAACTAGCTGGGAAGGAAGACTAATATGTGTATAAAATTTTAAAAATTAGGGCTGGGAAGGTGGCTCAAATGGTAGAGCACTGGCCTTGCGCTGAAGAGCTGAGGGACAGCGCCCAGGCCCAGAGTTCAGGCCCCACGACCAGACCCCCCCCCCCAAAAATAAATAAAATTAAAAAATTAGAGTAGTGGTTTAATAAGAATGTGAAATAGAAAATTATGTAATTAGGTGTTTTTTTTCTCCATCTTGTCTCCTTCCTTCTCTCTCTTGTACCCATCCCTGTGGTCTAGAATGTGGCTGTGCTAGATCTCATTCTGTCAGATTTCTAATGCTCACTTCCTGTTTCCCTTCACTTTTATACATTCCTCTCTTCTTTCAGGGTTAAAATGTTTCAAATTCACCATCATTTTCTTTAGGTCATCTTAGGAAAAGCCTTCTCTCTATTTGGTCAAGGAAAGGATAGTCACTGGTGGGTCAAACCTTCAAACTATCCTTAATGCAATTCTTTCCCTCATCTATACCTGTCTCTCAAGAATAGGGAAATAGCCTCCTCATTGATTTCTTAGCTGTTACTTTTGTCTTCTGCAAAGATTCATTTATAACACAGAATATGAAATATTAGAGTACTATGAGCTTAGAAATTTGCAGAACAATCTAAATATAGAAAACAATGCCAAAATGAAATTGTGTTATCCTCTCATCTTGGTTAGTGGTCTCTAGGATTAGTCAATCAAAAAGCTACTTGAATAATTTTATGCAGTTTAGATCTTTTAAAATTGGAATTGAGTATTTTCCTACAAGAAAGTCATGAATAATTGTAGCCTGCAGCAGTATGCTCAGTTGGCTAAAGGTTGTTCTAATGAGGCTAAGGCCATAGAGCCATAGAAGGGCCAGTTACCTTTGAATTAAGAAACAAAATTCCTCCTCATGATAATGCATGATACTTGGAATCTAGTTCTTCTAAAAATATGTCTTAAATTAGAAGAAGGAAATAGACTTAAGCATCTAAGAGCATGGATATGTGGATCTGGGGATCCAAGTAATTTAAAGTATAAATCCTATGAATGATAAATCTAATACAGGTAAGCTCATTTTCATAATGATTTTTCACTTTTCAGTTTATACTTGTAGCTTTCTAAAAGAAATAAAATTTGTAAAATTTTACGTAATGATCTCAGATGGCAAGATATATTTCTGACCTTTGAAATTCATTATGTATAAAAATATAATTTTTAATTAAGTCTCGTCACCATTTTAGGGATCAAAAACCAATGGGCTATAGAAAATATCCCCACAAGTCGCTTTTAAAAATAAATTATATATAAATCCAAATCTTTTATAGCAATTATAATTTCACTTGTTACAGCTGTCAAATAAAACTGATTCAAAGTTATCACTAAACAGTACTAATATAATTGCAGTATGAATTCTTCTTGTGCAATTGGAGATTCTAAATATGAACTGTTGACTAATTTGATGTTGAACTCACAGTAAGGATTTAAATGCAGAGTATTATTTTATCTGAATAGAAATATTATTTCTGAAATTATAAATCACCTCTAGGTACATGAAATAACTTACAACAGATGTTTTTGGTTCCAAAATTAGGATAATTATTATTTGACAAAATAAAATATTTATAGGTCTGTTGTTAATGGTTCAACTAATTTCAAACTAAAGTTTGTAGTTTGTAAAAATAACTAGAATCTCACAACAATGTAGTTATTTCTTAGCTGGTACTGGCTAATTTCCCTTTAGTCTTTATTCATGTATTTCTTTGTTTTGAGGTGGAACTTTCTTGCTAGGCTTTACCTCAGTCCAAACTCCAACCATGACTCTAGCCTGGCATTTTGTTACTTATTTTGGAGACAGAATTTCCATGACTTTTATGCTCCTTCTGGATTTGAACTTGGATCCTCAGGGTCTCTGTCTCTTGAGTAGATAGGATTACAGAAATGGGCCAGCAGCACCAGATTCACGGTTCTTTCATGGTTTATTTATTTTTGAATTTGAAAGCATGATACAATTTTATTCATTTGTTTTACTGTACGGTGATTTACAGAGGGGTCACAGTTACATGAGTAAGGTACTAAGTACTTTTCCTATCAAACTTGTTACCTCCTTCCTCATTTTTCTTGCACTTTCCCTCCCCCTATCTCCCCACAAGTTGTGCAGATCATTCCCACATATTGCCTTGTGAGTACTGAGGCTGCATTTGTTCTTCCCCTTGGCCTTTGTCTCACCATTCTGTTGTTCCCCTTCCCTTCCCTAATTCAGATAACTGTATATACATCACAGTTTATTTAACTTTTCTCCTCCTCTATGAAGAAATTTCTTTAAATGTTATATATGAAAGATCCTTGCTTTATCAAATGCCTTCCCTTTAAATTCTTCCTATAATGATTTATATTATATATAAATATAAAATATATCTAAAACCATTAGATAAATATAAATCTATATCTATAACCATATATTTCTCTATCTATCTATCTATTTCAGAAACTCCAAATGTATTAGCATTATATTTTCTGTGCTATATAGAGGGATTTTTAATAAGATTAAAACAATACAAAACAAAAACATACCATCATGAAGATGATTCAATCCATCTTTACCATTTCAACTGCTGAAAATGTATAACTTTTCTCTCAAACCCAGGCACTTGACCAAATCATAGGTAAAGAAGCCTACATAAAACAAATATGTTTATTGTATTCTTTAAGATTAATATTTGACTGCTAAGTATATAATGAGAGTTTATTTCTCCCTCTCTCTTTTCCCTACAACTCAGTCACATTTGTGAATAAACAGAGATTGTAAGCCCAGGGTGCATGTTCCCAGCAGGGGAGCATCACTAAAGCATGGGAGGAATTGTGATGACTTCAGAAGATCATACAGACACCTCTGCAGGCTGAGATCTAAGCTCACTGCAAGGACTACCTCTGTATGAATAGTCACTTTTTTCCAGTGCTGAGCTTCTATCCCTTTGTCCAAGTATTTGATACTGAACTCTGGTTATGACTCATGGCAGAGAGATAATCAGGTCTGAAAAATTAATGAGTAAATCAAATCAACAAGCATCTACAAGAAAACCATTTTGGATGTTCAAATTTGTTCATCTAGTTCTGAACATAGAATAATGTTCATGGGGAATATTCAGGTGTAGTCGTCATCAATTTTCTATTTATTCACAGTGTCTTCTTTAAAATTTTTTATTATTTTTAAATAGTCTTAAAAATGACCTGCCATTTTAAGAACAGTGTATGGATACATACAGCACATCTTGTTCATTGTCACCCCCTTTATCATTTTTACCCATCCTTCCCAACCCATCCTTTCCCTTGGTTTTCATATTTTTGTATTATATACATTCAATTCTGGATTGTGTTCTCATCATTTCTCCTATTTATTTGTCTGCCCCATTACAAGACCCCTCCTTTCAAATACTTGTTTCCCCGTGTTCATTTTGTTGAATTTGATTTTGGCTTTCTAAAGAATTACACTAGTTGTGTTGTCTCTTCAATCTACTATATTTCAGTTAATGCATTTGTCTTAAAGACATTAAAAATATTGCTTAGCTTCAAAAATATATATACTCTATTATTTTTTCAAAAATACCCAAGATTTCCAACAATATACAGCTAATAACTATTCTTTCTTTAGCACATAACAGGCTCAGTCATAGTTACAAAATAGCATTCTATACTGAAAGTAAATTTTCTTCATTTGAAGAAAATTACACTACACCTTCAAGAATCAAGAAGGCTGACCATAATTTAACATTATTAAGGGTTCCTCCAGAGGTAATTTTCAATGATGAGAGGTTAACTTTTAAGAATGAGTGTTTTCTAATGCTCATCTATCATAGGATTAAGTACAATATTCATTTTTGTCATATTGTTAGCTGCATATTAAGTGAGCTATATCTTCCATTTAATATATATCTTTTTCTTTTTTAAAAAAGAAGCATTAAAATAGTAGACTTTCTCATGATAATTTTATTTTGTACTGTGATTTTAGGAGTTATGGATCAATAATTTGAAAACATAAAAAACACTTTAAACACTTACTATACTTACCTAAACAGAAGTTACCATACTAGTATTATACTGTACATTTTTATTTAAAAATACTCAAAAGAAAAGAATGTAGGAGTCCACTTTAGGTTTATTGTAACAGGTACTTAGGGATAGAGGATGAAATTAAATAAGCAGCAGCCATTTAGTTTCTAAGCCATGGAATAGATGTTCCTGAAAACAGAAGAAAAAAAAGCGGGGGAGGGGGGAGCTCAAAAATAAGCCAAAAATGATACATTGAAAATTTACATATTAGCAAAATTCAAGAATACTCATTAATATTTCAAGGAAATACAGAGTTTAAAGAAAATTGAGTGGTCATAGGTTCAAATGTGACAAAGAAGTCGCATAAAGTTAAAACTAAATACTCTATACACCCACAGTTTTTGCAAAAGGATATGCATTACTAGTGACCACAGGAAACTATGCTAATAGGATTATAGTAAAAAAAAAAGGAAGAAAAAATATAGTTTTTTTAAGTTTTGAAAGTTTTCTACATTAATGATACTAATGTACTAGGTTAGAAGACTTCTCTGGCAACATCACCTTTCAAAGTCATCATTGTAACTTAGTTATTTTGTTCTTATCTTAGAATATGTAAGTCATATTTGTTGAATATTTATGAATATTGAGGAAAGGAGAAAAATCTTCATATGTAGAATTGTTTGCTGAAGATAGGTGATTGTTTAGGTTTCTTTGTTTTGCTCTCCTTGAGAAAGGAATTTGTGTTCTTTCTCACATGGGTGACATCGCAGTCAGCTGGAGGCAGGTGACTGTCTGAAGTATATAAGAGAAAGCTGCTGCTCGATTATTTGAGCTGAACCATCAGTCTTTTCCTGCCATTCTAAACTTTAAACAGCAACTCTTCTTGGTCATCAGAACTGTAATATGTTATTAGATTTTATACCACCAATCGCCCTGTTTCTCAAACTTCTACAATCAGATTTCAGCAAGGATATCAGTTCTTGGAGCTCAGCTTGCCAACTTCATGCCTTAGAAATATTAACATCCATGATCATACATTATAAATCTATACATTTGTGCCTGTATCTATCTATCTATCTGTCTGTTTGTCTGTCTGTCTATCTATTGTGTCTATCTATTCTGTTTCTCTATAAAATCCTGACTAATACGAATTTGATAATGAGGGTGCTGCCAGGCTGGGGATAAATTTCCAAGAAGTTTTACAACATAAAAAGCACCAAGGGTTTCAGCTCCTGGTGGCTTATGTCTGTTATCCTAGCTACTTAGGAGGATTAATTCTGAGGATGTTGGTTCAAAAACAGCTCTGGTAGGAAACAAACTTTTATCTACAGTTCACTGCCCAACAAAAGATGGAAGTGAAGCTGTGGCTCAAGAGGTAGTAGGACTAGCCTTGTGGGCAGGGCGGGGCTGGGGAGGGGGAATAGCGAGGAACTCAAGGACAGCAACCCAGGCACTGATTACACACACACACACACACACACACACACACACACACACACACACACACACACACACACACACACACACACACACACACACACGGTACCTGAGGGATTGTTTTGAAAGTAAGATCTTGGATCCATACAAATTTACTGAACAAGAGTCTCCAGAGAGAATATGTTCTTTTTTTCTCTTTTTAAAATAAAGAAAGAATACTCAATGAACCAGTGTGATAAAAGAAGTGACCAATGAAAAGTGAGTCTGTGGAGAGGGAAGAGATAGGATGAAGAAAATCAGTAAGAGGGATGACTGTAGACAAAAAGCACTGGCACTTTGGTGGAGACATTGAATTGTAACTCCCTTGTACAACCTTTTTAAATGCAGGAAAATTAAATTAAATTAAAACCAAAAAGAAGTGAGAAATTTTAAATACTGAAAGTTGCTGAAAGTTCTGTGTAATAAACTTAAATACATTTAGTTTTAGGAATTAATACTTTTTGTTAAAACAAACTAATGGTTAGTGTACACCAAACTCTTTCTTCACTCTCCAATTTTTTGAGGCAAATCCCAGTAATCCATATCAGTTCTGCATATATATTTCCAAGTATATCTTTTAAACCACATTTTCCTTATAATATGACCATAATAATATTATGATACCAAAAACACATTAGAACTGATGAAACATCATTGAATAGCCAGTAACTATGCAAATATTTGTTACATAAAAATATTGTTCCTATAATGTGAAAGACTCATGATTGAAACAAAAAATAGATTTGATATGTATGTCTTTTAAAACTTTTTAATCTATGGGTTTCTCTCAATCTTTTTTTCCTTGCAATTTGGCTATCAAAGTTGAATATGTACTTTAATAAGAATCCCTCATGATATGATCACAGTTGCTCACAGCTGGGAGATTGAGCTTGGAGTGTGTCCCCACCTTCTCTAGTTGAATGCATAGGTGGAATTGGCTCCCTTACTCCATCTCCAAAAACCCAGACAAGACAGCAGATCATTCTATTATTTGTTGCTCCATGTACGAGGCAATGATAATACCTGTTGTCTTCTTCACACAAATACTGCAAAGATTAATGAGCTAATATGATAAAGCCCTCTAACTTGTAGGGAGTAACTCTTTTTTTTTTAATGGGACAGTACTAGGTTTATTGGCACACATAATAAACACCAATGGCATTATCAGGAATAGAATTTTCATAAGGAATCAGTTTGATAGCTTATTTCTGAGGCATCACCACTGATTGGAAACACTGTTAATTAAAGAAAAAAGGTAGCTTTTGTATTTATGTTCTGGAGCTCCAACTCACCCTGAATCCTACTAAATGGGTTTACTATATTAGTGATGTTGGCGGTTAGAGAAGTCAGTAGTAGCAAGTCCTCATCCTTGAGTTCTGCAGCTTTAACCAGATATACTACTTCTGAAAACTTACAGGCTGTTTTTTTTTAAAGGTAGGTGGTTGACGGGAAAACACAAATACTTTTTGTCAGTGTGTTCTCAGCATTACTTACTCAAGATATTAATAAGCACAATGTGTAGTAAAGTTTAGCCTGGTGTAATTCAGTGTAGTTGAGAAGATAAATCACCTACTAGCTAGAGGATCTGTACAGCTAGTGTTTTTTTTTTCTTTTTAAAACAACTAGCCAAGCCACATCCCAAGCCCATGAGAGCATTAAGGGGAACTTTATTCCAACGTCAGTCATATAGTTTTCAAGCCAACTTGTCCTTCAATATCATCACCTGAATAAAGTAAAGCATCCAATTTGTTACAAAATAGATTCTGAGAGCAAATGCTCAGAACAGATTACCTGTAGGTAATTATAGTATTGTCTTCCAGAGTGTAATGGCTAAGGCCACAGGATTTAGAAATGTATATTCTAGTGATAAAAGCTTCATATGGTTTATATGAATTTATTCCGGAGCTTTAAGCTCAATGGCACAGGAATATCTCTTTAAGATATGCTGAGGATTACATGACTATAGAATACCTATACCCCCACCAACAATGCAGTAGGGTTCCTTCTGTCCACATCCCCTCCAGCATCTGTTGTTATTAGAGTTCTTGATTATAGCCATTCTAACTGGGGTGAGGTGGTATCTTAATGTAGTTTTGATTTGCAATTCTTTTATGTCTAGGGAGGTTGAGCATTTCTTCATGTGTCAATTGGCCATCGTTCTTTCCTCTTCAGAGAAGTTTCTCTTTAAGTTTTTAGTCCACTTATTTATTGGGCAGTTGTTTCTTTGAAGATTTGTTGTTGGGGGATTTAATTTTTTGAGTTCTAGGCATATTTTAGATATGAGACCCTTGTCCGTTGTATGGCTGGTGAAGATCTTCTCCCATTCAGTGGGCTTTCTATTGATCTTGCTAGCTATGTCCTTTACCATGCAGAAGCTCTGCAACGTCACAACCATGTTGGAAAGTAGTATGGAGTTTCCTCAAAAGACTCCACATAGAGCTCCCCTATGACCCAGCAATCCCACTTTTGGGCATTTACCCAAATGTTTACAAACAAGACCACACTGAAGCTACCAGCACAACTATGTTTATTGCAGCACTATTTACTATAGCTAAGATATGGAACCAACCCAGATGCCCCTCAGTAGATGAATGGATCAAGAAAATGTGGAATATATACACAATGGAATTCTATGCCTCCATCAGAAAGAATGACATTGCCCCATTTGTTAGGAAATGGAAAGGCTTGGAAAAAATTATATTAAGTGAAGTAAACCAGGCCCAAAGCAACATAGGTCCCATGGTTTCCCTAATTTGCAATATCTAGTATATGTCTGAGTCAAGCAGAAAAGGTCAGAGAAGTTGATGTTAGGGAAATGAACCCTAAGATATGTATTCAAACGTTTTTTTTTTTCTTTCATGCGATTGTTTCTAACACATTTATAAGATTATTTCTTTGTTGCTTTGTATGTCCCTCCCCCACAGTATAACCCCTGCTTTCACTATATTTGATGTTGGTATAATTTGTGGAGGGGAATGGGAAAAGCAAATCATTTAAATAGGGATAAAGGTGGACCCATTGCAACAATGAGGTGTACAAGTCGTTATGTCCAAAAATGAACTTTACAACTTTGGTGGGGGGGAGGGAGAATTGGGTGGGGGACGAGGGAAGGATGGGAAGGGATGTGAAGGGTAAACAAAGGAGGAGGCTACAATGCTTGATAAGAAATGTACTCATTATCTTGCCCATGTAATTGTAACCCCTCTGTACAGTATTTTCACAATAAAAAAATAAAAATAAAAAATAGAATATCTATACCTAGGACAATATGACCAAATAGAAAATATTTCCTTATGCACCAGGAAAATATTAAAATGTATTTTCCTCTAGGCGTAGAAATAACTCATTGGTATGGTGCAAGGGTCCTTGGTTAATCCTGCTTCTAAACCTGTGATCCTAAGCCACAATTAGCCATGATGCGGACCTGTAGCCACCAGCCTTTGATGTCTTACAGTGTATTTCTCTGGTCAGCTCTGCTTGGGTCCTCCAGTTCTGACTTTTACACATGCACACAAGGTTTGGCTTAAGCTAATGGGATAGGCAAGGCTGTAGACAAAAATCACCAACTACTGGACAGATAAGTATAGTAAGGCCTTATGTCTTTGTACGCGATTTTATTACATGTCTCTAGGGCAACATCCAGGCTCCAGATACAGCTGTAGGGACTGGCTGTGGCATGGCAGGTGGCTCTTGCTTCCCACCTTTCTGTTCTGAGTTGGGGGGGAGGGTAGTTGGCAGGATCTCATCTTTAGACTCCACAATGCTCACATGGTCAGGCAGGGACTTCTTAGGTCCAATCTTACCACTTGGGTCCCAGGGCAACATGATCTTCACTTTGATGCCCAGTACACCCTGTCGGAGCAGCACATGACGCACAGCAGTGTCGATATAGTAGTTAACAGAGTACCCACTGTGGATCATCAGGCCATCCACAAACTTCATAGACCTAGCTCTCTGTTCTCAGAATTTCCCAGAGACCACGACCTCGCAGCCCTTGGTCCCACTCTCCACGATGAATCACAGCACACCATAGCAGGCCCTCCGCACTGCAAGCCCCCAAGGAGTTTGTACCGCAGAGACTCTGCCTGTGCAATGGCACACAGTCCTCTTGTGGCCACTTTTTCGGCATATAGCTCTACACTGCCCTCAGGGAAGCCAAACCTCTTCTGAACTACTGCAGTCAATTTCTGAATGCAAAGACCCTTCTCACCAAGAACATTCTGTGTCCTGGTAGCTAAGGTAATGATTTCTATCCTGGTGGGTGTAACTCGGACCTCAACTCCAGAGTAGCCATCTTCAGCCAGCTCACGAGTAAGAAATTAACTCAGTTCGGCTTTGAAGATGCCATCAACAACAAACTTCCTCTTCTTGGAAATTTGCGCTGCCATCTTGCTGCCGCACACTGCAGGAAGGAAAAGAGCAGGGAGCAACTCTTAAGAAACTTGTTATAATCTTATAGCACTTAAAATATATTTTTTTTGTGGGACATTGATCACTCATCTCCAGCCAACACACTCTGTCTTATGAGAGTTCTGTATTAATGATGAAATAATGACAAGAACGCATGTTTTTTCTTCAATGGCTATAAACTACAAGGATATGCATACAATATTTATATATTATTCATTTCCAGTATTATATATAATGCACTAGTATAGGCTCAAGAAAACAAATTTATAGAATGCATTATTTGTTTGTAAGGTTAGATGGATAGTCTACCTTCTTTTCTTTGAAACAGATGTAAAAATATGAAAGACAAAATAATTGTCACATATAATAAAATGTAATGAATCTGATCCTTGCATATCAACTTGTTTATATATAGTCTCGGTTTCAGCAAAATTTAATTTGGCATAAGCATTTTTCTACAGAATCATTGATCTTTAAATGTTA
Source organism: Dipodomys spectabilis (assembly GCF_019054845.1). Classification (NCBI taxonomy): domain Eukaryota; kingdom Metazoa; phylum Chordata; class Mammalia; order Rodentia; family Heteromyidae; genus Dipodomys; species Dipodomys spectabilis. The sequence continues at coordinate 17,802,609 of NW_024870709.1, forward strand.
TTGGGTGTGTGGAGTATGTCACTGCATGGAAGTTACTTTTCGGTATGGGGTTATCCTGATAAATATTACAAAGATCTTGGTATGGAAAGTATGAAGTTTGGGTTCTCATAATTCTACTTATAATTCTACAAATGATTCTGAGCATATTGCTTTAATTTTTTTAGCTACAATTCATTACATAGTCAGTATTATTTTTCTGGTTTTATAGTTCTATTTATTAGGATGAAATATTTTTCCATTAATGTAAATTCATTGTTGTATTTTTGTCTTTCCTTGCATTTCTGCTAAGCAAACCAAGGCTCCAAAAATAATGAAAAAAATGTAATTAAAATATCTTTTTTCACTAAACTTCTGCTGCTTTTTGCTGTTGAATTACCCTTTAAGTAGGATCTGTGATAAACTTATTGTCTTAAGAGTGTTTACATGATTTATCCCTTTATTTCATAAACTTCACTTACAGCTGCGAAAGAGATCTATGTTATTTGAAACCAACTGCCAAACATCAGCAAAGTAGTGTTTTTGGATTACTATAACAATGTTTCAATTCTTGGGATTTCTGACCAGAACCCAGGCACATACACAAAATCAACAAATAAAACAACAGGTCTTTTTTTTGGGTCCGGTCATGGGGCCTGAACTCTGGGCCTGGGCGCTGTCCCTAAGCTCTTCAGCTCAAGGCTAACACTCTACCACTTGAGCCACAGCGCCACTTCCAGCTTTTTTCTTTTTTTGCTTATGTGGTGCTGAGGAATTGAACCCAGGGCCTTATGCATGCAAGGCAAGCGCTCTACCACTGAGCCACCTTCCCAGCCCTAAAACAACATTTTTTAAGTCATGAATTCTTAGTGCATAGCCTATCATCTATTATTTAAAATCAATTGTCAGCACTTTTTATGTGGTTTAATTTCTACTTTTGAATTTCTTCCATCTTTCTTTTTTATCTCATTATTACAGGTTCTAATGAAGTGAATAATTCATGAATACTTATATATCTAGTAGCATATTATAAGGACAATGGTCATAAAGATTACACTCAAAGTAATAACAATTTAAAACAAAATCAGTAAGTGTCTAGAAGAGAGAATTTTGCTGTACATTTCTGGAATAACATTCATGTCTCTAGTATCATTTTGAAGTTGTTTCTTTGGGAAAAACAGTCAGCTGGGAAGAAAGGATGATAAGGCAATGGGAAAGAAGATGAGTTCATTATTTAACAAAGCAAATGGGTACAGTTCTAATTAACTAAGAAGATCACGGGTTTTAAAACTTCTTTGGCCTTCTCACAGTGATGTCATCAGTACGTTCACAATGAATGGAACAGTTATCAGTTGATGAACTCCAAACTTAATTTTCCATGCACACAGAAAGTTTGTCAAGTGGAATGTTTGACATAACCTTATAAAACTAAAAATTTCACCAAGTGATTGCTTTGTTTCAGATTAATTCAACAACATAAACAAAAATATTTACATTTTACAATTGAAGAACCAAGTTTTGCAAATCATATTGCACTTGTTTCTGTCTTTGCACCACACTAAATAGAATTAGCATTCTGTGTGTATTGCCTTTTTTAAATTCTTTGAATCCAAGCTACTTTTTATTGTATTCACATTAAAATAGAGTAGCTTATATTATAGATAGGCTTATAATTTTTAATCTATAATAAATTATAGATAGGTTTCCATGTATAGATGAAATATCAGTAAGATGCTATGAGAAAATGGGAATGCATCAAAAGCCAAAACAAATTGGAAAAATACTATCTTAGATAGCTATTTTTAATAGTTCAAAAAACTCCTTCAAAGTAAAAAATATGTTGTTTACTTATGTTTTTGCTTTTTTACACAAATACAAGATTTGGTTAAGTATTTAATAACAAAGAAATTCATTGCTGAGTACAGCCATATTGATTACTATAACTTTTTTTCAATCTATATACTGTAACATAGAACATTATGGCCTTTTTCTATTTCATATGACATTTCAGAATTCATTTCACTTGTGTATCATTCACCCTGGGAATTTCTACTCAATTCCAATTCGATTTCTCCAAACCTTGAATAAATATTGGACTGAGAGTAAGGTAGCATAGTGTTTTTCTATCAATAAGCTAAAAAGGACATCAATTGATAGTTTCTGCTATTTTTATGCTTTTCAGTCAGTAGGACCTTTGGAAGTCCTACTGCCAAGAGCAATAATCAAGAACCACAAATCTAAGATTTAGAATTCACTCCCAGTGACTCAATGAATGTCTGACCTAACCTTCACATCTCCATAACTGTCCTCGTGCTCTAGCATTTGGAGCTAATCAATCATAGCTTTGCAGCCCAGCTGGAAATTCAAAATATACTTAGATAATCTTGTTTCTACAGTTAACTGTACTGAAGTTAATTACTTTTGTACTTGTCTTTCTGAATTTTACTTTCTCTTGTTGCCCAAGGTTATGTATAACTAGAGCAGCCTAATCTGATGAGATACTTTCCTGTTCTGTGTCACTTAGGTTGTTTGTCATGGTTCAAAAATACATAAGCACTTCATTTCTAGAATATTACTTTTTCTCAATTTTTAACTTTTACTTCCATGCTTATTCCTCCTTTATCTCCATACTTCTCTCTCCCTCTCTCTCTGTCTCTCCTGCCCTCCCTATATTTCTGAAAAATGATGTAGCATAAAAACATGATTGAAATTTCCACTCTTAGAAATTAATCCACAACTGATAAAAAAGAATAATGCAATGGTAATGATTGTATGTGTATCAGATTTTTCAGCTATATTTTCTAATTGTGCAGTTTGTTTATTTATTTATTTGGGATGTTACATATTTCCAGTACTGATCATTAGGTATTTTTATTTCTTTTGTCCTCTTTTTAAAAATATTATTTTAAGTAGTTGTACAACATATCAGTTATTCAGTGTAATGCATTGTGATCAATATCATCCTTGTCATCATTTCCCCCTACATCTCCCAACTACACCTGTCCCCTCATTTTCCCTAGTTCAATTTTCACATGTGTACATTGAATATTATGGATACATTCACCTACCCTTCTTCTCTTCAAGGAGGATAAATATAGGTATTTTCACCTATTTTTGTTGTTGTTGTTTGGTGGTCAAAGGAAGAAAGAAACATTTTGTGAAACTATATTCCAAAACACAAATTAAAGATTAATTTCATGGGCCAAAAGCCATTTTTCCCTGCATGCTTTATCGAAATGTTTACACTTTCCAAGCTTTTATTTCTCACACTCATTATTAACCCAGAACATGAGCAGTCTACATTAGGCATTTTTATATGTATGAAATATTCAGTTTCTGCAGTGTTGAGTCAACACAACCAATACAATACGAACACTATCTCCCAAAGAAAGTGCAGATCTTTATGAAACTATGAGCATGTGTGTTTTTGTATGTGTGTATGTGTACAATGGAAGTGCTAATTTCCTTTTAGATTTTCTTTTTCTGTTTTGCAATAGAGACTTTTTTCTGAAAGCTAAAAAGTTAGGGAAAAATTGCAAAATTTAATAAAATCATTGCTTTCTTTTCTACATAACACTATGATGAATATTTATTATAGCTTTATTCACAAATCTTACTTTTATTGATATTCTGAAATGTATTATAAAATTGATTTTTAATAACTTTTCAAAGTAGGGTTTATTTTCTATAGTTAAACTTGGTTTTAAATTAATGAGCTAAGGCTCTATCATTTGGTTGGTTAGGATAATTCTAGAATATTATTTTATGAGGGTATTTGCAAATTAAAATGGGGAATTATATTCGACAATTCAAACAAAACAAACAGATGAAATATAATTGGGACAATTCCATTTCTATAAACAAATCTCAGCTGTTTGAGCACACAACTCAGTGAGACTCCAACTCAACCCACTCCTCAGCAATGTCTATAAACAGATGTTCTTATAAAGGAATTCTAAACAAATAATCACAGATTGAGCTCAAACTCCCTACAAAACAAAAAACAATCAGTAAGGTAGTGGTCATTTTAACAAGAATATGATATGAATATAGTTTTAACTCCAGTACATATAAAGATCTTACTGACAATATTTATAGATTATTTTGTGATGGTTACTACACCTAGATGGCTAATGATAATAATACTCCTATAATGGCTAGTAATACTTCTAAATTTTATGGAAATGCCTCTATCATATCATCCTTATTATTTGCATGTACCATACCATATTGGGTTGACCCATCTCTTCTCTCAGATGTTCCATTGATAAGAAATACAATAAAACAATGATTCTTCCAGTGATTGATAGACAACTGGTAACCTATCTGCAAGTAATTATTAGTCACTAGTTTGAATCCTTTTTTGCTGTTTGATAGGGTAGGATTATATTAGAGGTCATGGGCTGTCCAGCAAGTCATATGAATTATCTATGGAACTAAATCATTTGGCTATATATTTGGTTTATGGGTGCAGAATACAGAGGGATTTTCTTTTGTTTTCTGCTTTGGAAATATTGGAGTTTTGAACTCAGGTCTTCTGTTTGCTAGGCTGGCACTGTACTTGAGGTCACACCTCCAGCCCTGTCCCACTTTTTACTTTTTGCTTTATCAGGACTCCATGGAAACTAGTGGATTTTTCTGCACAGGCTGGCCTTAATTGATTTTCTCCCAAGCTCAGCCTCCTGGTTAGCTAAGATAATAGGAGTAAGCCACTGGCATTGAGCTTCAGAAAAATTTTTATCTTTGACTACATGTTAAAGCCACTATAAGGATTGCCTATCATTTGACCATTTTTCAGGGAACATATTTCACTATGATAAACAGAAAAATATACAAAACAAAAATATGCATACATATGAATATGTATATAAAAGTGACTATATAATTCTATCTAAAATTAACCCAAAGATAATATTCTCAAGAAGTAGTTTCCATCAATCCTGCTTTAGCTTAATGTGTTCCATTTCTGTTGTTGTATAATAAATGATTATAAACTTTGAGTTAAGGTATAAATTTTAATTTTCCTGAAAAGTTCCTAGGTTAAACCCTTTTCTTTTTTATTGTAAAGATAATGTACAGAGGGGTTACAGTTACGTAAGTAAGGTAATGCATATATTTCTTTTCAAACAGTGTTACTCCCTCCCTTCTTTTCTCCGGCTTTCCCTCCCTCTCAACTCTTCTCCACCCCAAGCTGTAAAGTTCATTTCCAACATAATGTCTATTGAGTATTGCTGCTATTGCATTAGTTTACCCTTTGTCCCACTGTTTCTGTGTTGAAATCATCAAGACCACAAAAGCCATGGTCTTATGAGCTGAGGCCCTTTGGCAGATGGTTACTTTATGAGGAGAGAGCCCTTGTTTGTATAATGGTTTTCTTCGAAATGATCTAGAGTGATCTTTCACCTTTCTACCAAGTAAGGGTGTAACCAGATTATGTCATGTATGAAGAATCACATACTCACTGTGTAAGGGCCTTGACTTTGGACTTTCCTGACTAAATGAAGGGCTATATGCCACCTTGGATTAGATTTGAACAAAGTAGCTATTTAGTGACTTTAGATGGCACAGTTCCTTATCTCATACATCTTTGGCTTAAGAATCTGTGATTGGTTTACATGAGTTCTCACTCCTGGGTTTTGCAGGGTGAGCTGAAATCCAAATGATAGCTGTGCTATATTGTGATCTAGATGTCAATATTCTCTTCACAATTGTCTTAGGTAGTTGAAACATTCATTAAGGTTAAAGTTACAGGGGCTCCTGATTTTTTTGTTTTGCAAGGTCAATCTCAGCTTCTAGAAATCTAGTTTCATTGACCTGAGTGAGTCAAGTATCAGGTGCAGGTGTGTGTGTGTGTGTGTGTGTGTGTGTGTGTGTGTGTGTGTGTGTGTGTGTGTGTGTGTGTGTGTGTGTGTGCGCGCGCGCTGATCTTAGGTTTGAACTACTAAAAGCATTGGCACTGTGACTGAAGTCACTGAGCTGTTTTGCTCAGGCTAGTATTGAACCATTTGCCGCCAAGTTTCACTTTCTGACTTCTTTGTTGATTAATTAGAGATCATTATTTCAGTAATTTTGCTTCCCAACGTGGCTGTGAAACCTGATCCTCAGATCTCACCCTCCTGAGTATCTTGGATTACAGGAATGAATGGTGGGTACTGGCTGAGCATCTTTTTTATTCTTTTAGTCCATGTGGACAATTTCTCTGTTAACTTCACATCCATGTAAGGGCTCAGCTGCCTATGTAAGACCTTCTCATGACAACCTTTCTCTTGATTAACTCAAAGGCAACTCCTTAGTAAATTAATCATGGAACAGTTATCATATTTTATACAAAGATTGTAGTGACACTCAAAGGGAGGGTTTATTAAGAATCATCTCAGAATTGTATCTTTGTCATTTAGACATCTCAGAAAGAGAGAACAGATTCACAATTGATCATCATAGTTTTCAAACTACTCATTGCTCTATATCTTTAAATGTATAAAATATCATAGCAATTTGCAGATATAATAAGTCATTTTCATTTTGATATGGAATGAATTTTCCTTGAGAAAATAAAGAATAAAGAGATGAAAAATCCATATGCAATAATCAAATAAACCAGATGATTTCTCGTGTTATTTCTAGTTCCTCAATAATGCAAATGCATTTGAAGTGGAAACCTCCACTTATTTTCTCAGCCCTCTAGAAGTCCATAGAAGGCCTCCCCACTGACACACCACCTCATTCACATTATCTCTCTTTGGTTCTTCATGCACTGATAAATTTAATGTATAAATGCATTGACAGTCTTCACAACATGATATAATTCTCTTAAACTTTCATATCAGACTATTTATAAGCAAACCCACAACTGGAGTTTTGAACTATTAATTTGTAAGTTTGTTTTGAGCACAGTCTCTACTAATATATCTTCTTTAAATTCTCTATCATTTATGATATAAAGCAATATGTTATAGTGCGACTTGATTTTATATATATATAAAATATATGTATATTCTGTTTTCAACTTTAATCTTATATTTTCACTCTTATTCCTTAATGTGGAAAAGAATCCTTCACAGTTATATGTTTATGTTCCTAGTTATTGCACACATTTTTCAGCTGGTCTTGTAGTGCTGAAATTTATAGAATACTGTAGCTCTTGTGGGCTATTTTATGAAGCAATAATCTTATTGCTATGAGTGAACTCAATTACAGTATTACAAAACTACAGTAGAAATGCTATTACCTTACAAAGGATTTTGGTTGAACTTTCATTTGTTTTTAAATTATGTCCAGTTACAGATATAGTCAGAAGTAAAATTTCTTCAGGTGTGGTATAATTGAAAATGAAATTTAAAAGTCACAAAATGAAAAGACCTACTGATCTATGTGTCTTGAAATTTTCCCAAAGTACTTCTCTTGCATTTTTTTTATTGTAAAAGTGATGTACAGAGGGGTTACAGTCACCTAAGTCAGGTAATGAGTACATTTCTTTTTGCACAGTGACATCCTCTTCCTAATTTTCTCCCTGTTTTTGCCTTCCTGACCCCACCCAAGTTGTATAGTTCATCCATCATAGTGTCTAGTGCATATCACTGCTGAATTAGTTCATCCTTTGCCCCCTCTTATGTGTATATCCTAGGGTATTTTTAAAATTTTTGTTATTGTTATTACTTTTTTTTGTTTCTACTAGGGCTTAAGCAGAAGGTCTCATATTTTTCCTTCTTACACCATTCACAGATGATTCTCTGCAGTTTGAATTTCACTTCATTATCAGTTATTTTTTTCTTGTTAATTGGAAATAAAATTTCTTGGATCTTTCTGCCTGAGCTAGTTTTCAGCTAAAATAATCATATCTCAATCTCTTAACTAGATAATATATAGGCTTGGTACACCAGTGCCCATATATTTTATGATATATGCTATGCATAATTTATTTAGCCAACATTTTTAAGTGATCCTTTTAATTTTATGAATCATTCTATTCTTTTCTACCTTCAAAACATAAATCAAACTAATTTAAAAATCGTACAGAGATATCAAAGATTTTTTCCTGCAAAGAAGAGAGCACATATAAGTTAAGGAATCTTTTCAAAAGACTAGACTTATAAGACAATTCAGCTATAGATTTCTATGGTTTTTTCTCTTATTTTGATATTCTAGAATATTTTTGAGTCAAGGGAATCTAAAGATGTTTATATCTCATATTGTTCACATTCTTCACAGTAATTTGATTGCAATTAAGTTCTTAGGTATCTAACATTGACTACAGTGAAATATTCAAGAACTTTGGAAACACACAGTTGATCTTAAACAGAAGTTTTCATGTTATCTAAGTAAGATTAGAAGTTCAATAAGTCAATTTAACCATTACTCAGATTTGGAGCTATGATCAAGTATAAAACTCAGTTTCATCTTCATCTTTACCATCTTATATTTGATATCTCACATATACATATATTTGTAGTTTCATATATAGGTACATATAAAGTTATTTCTTATGATCAAGTAATACTATTAAAAATAATTAAAAGCAACTACATCCCCTATTGGAGATCCACTACAGATAGTCAATCTGTCACCCTGACGGCTTTCAAAATTAAAACCATCTCAAGAATTTTCTTCCCTGCCTTCCTGCCAAAAATACCTTTCTGTTAAAATCTCTTTCAATCTTTCACTTAAAAAAGGGCTCTAGGTCATGTCATAAAATATTACAATTTACCAGCACTCTACTTCTGTTGATCTTGTCTTTCTCTCTTCATTTGACTTCTTGGCAGATGTCCTATTTTTGCTCTTAGCCATTTGAAATAGCGCAGTTCATTTTTAAAGATATTTTAAAGTTCACATCATTTTATCAGAAGATATATCTTCAGAATAGAAAAAAATATATTTTATCACTTTAATCTTATACTATTTAATGTTCCCTAGTAAACAGACCAAGTAATCAAAACTTTTCCACAACTGATGCTTTAGTTCAAATTTGAGAAACTAAGACATTTTAACCTTGGGATCATTTTTCTCCTACCTTATCTGTGGTTTTATAGGCATAGACATGAAAAAATGTAATTTCCCTCAAAAATCCATTTTAAATGCAATTAGCAAAGGTTTTTAATATTAAAAAATCTATATGTTCACATATTCTTCACCCTCTCCTCCCCAAATATTACATTATTTGATTGATAAGAATAATTTCTCTATACATATTTTACATACTCTTCAAATTTTAAATTTAAATCACAGTCATCAGCTTTATACTTTGGTATATATTTAGCAAATATTTATAATTTATTTGCTTTAAATATCCCAGTTATTCTTCACTATGATGAATTATTAGGTAATCTATTGCTATATTTTTACTTAATGTGTGTGTGTGTGTGTGTGTGTGTGTGGGCTTGAACTCATGGCCTTATTGTTACTTCTTAGTTATTTTGTTATGTAAGATTATCACTCTAACATGTGAGCCACAGCTCCTCTTCTGGCTATATGGGAGATAAGCTTTACAAGAACACCTACCCAGGGTTGTTTCAAATTGAAATAATCAGATTTCAGTCTCAAGAGTAGCTAGGATAACAGGTATAAACCATTGGCACACCAGCTTTTACTTATACATTTGATTTTACAAGTTTACTTTGATTTCATTTATGCATTAATAAACTTTTCAAAAGTATTAAATGTATTAAAATTCTGTCATTCAATTCATTCAATTCATAGAAATATTTTATGCATTAAGCCTACAGATGATATTATACTTTTTCAGTATAGTTACATACATTGCATGTGGCTTCAATTTTTTTTTATTTTTCTGTCACATAAATGTTTACACCACAAACATGGTATATGTTGTCAGTCATTTGGGAATCTGCCTGCTCTACTCTTGCATACTATAATCACGTCATATATCACATCATACTCCAAAGGTATTGCTATTTGACTGTTAAAATATGTAAAATTAATATAAACATAGTTTAAGGTTACAGGAATAGAATAGATAATTTATAAAAGAGGCTATGATTAAATTTCAGTGTGTGGATTTTTGAACACTTTCTTTGCCAGTCAATTTCTTATTATCTATAGAATATCACATTGTATTATGGGTTGCACTCTTGATTTCCTAACTCTTCAAACCAGTTCATTTTCAACCTGAAATGAGTCTGAAACAAACTGGAAATCACCACAGCACATTCCCAATAAGTTACAAAGGTAGATTAAGAAAAATTTTTTTCATTAGTAGATACTCATTCAGGAAATGTTCATCCTATTTTCTAGCAAGTAGAGAAAAGAAGAGGTAGTAAGAACAAATTTATTTTGTACTAAGAATCAGAGTTTAAGAGAAAGGGAGAGAGGAGTTTGAAATTGAGTTGAACTAATTCTATCCCTTATTTTGAATTGTACACAAACCAATTGTCTCGTGGATTCTCCTGTATGGTCAGTTTCAAAAACAGTTCTACACTTAGCTGAATAATTTATAGCCTTTCTCCTAAACTACCTACATCTCTTTCTGACTGTCATATTTTTCAGTATTGTTTAGCACAATCAAGATGAAAGTTGGTATCAAAACATAATATGGAAAACAAATGCAATTGTTTTCTTTTTTCTAATAAGCTATAAAACATTCCTTAAAGAAATAATAATCCTCTGATAAGACCTAAAGTTTTCTTGAGCAGTAAATGGTCTTGCTTGTAGTGCATCTTACAAAACCAAACCAATACTATTAGCTTAGGAACTCTGAAGTAAGCTTATGTCCAGTGAAGCTTTCAAATGGTCCAGGCTGAGATTAAAACACACCTTAGAATTTTGTTGACTCATAAAGCTCCCTTTAGTGTGGCAATTTTCTTGTATGCTGAGAAGGGGAAATGTTTATTGTTAGTTAAACCTATGGAGATTATTTTAATGAAGAAGGAGTAGGAGGTAAAGGATAAGAAAGGCAGGAGGAGGGAAAGAATAGCTGATAGCTAGAGCTGACAATTTTCCAGGAGCAAGTGGAGGAAGTTCTAGCACAGGCAGATTGGATGATGTTTAAATTCCAGTCCTTGAAGTGTGAGAGACCTGCATACACCAGTTCTTTATCAACTCTGCATCAATTTGCCCTCTGGAGAGAGGGACAAGTTGCTAGCTCCATGTGTAGAGATAGAACAGCTATCTAGCTAGCTGAACTGTTCATTTTCTTTTAGAGTAAAATCACTACAGATTTATTTTTTGGGTCACACATGGCTTTTCTACATAGCAGGACTGAATTTTTGCCAGATCTTTTCATAGAAACTCACTGCATCTGGCATAGAGAAAATACTTTAAGATTCTCATGCTGTCATTGGCTGTACAGGACAGAAAGAGGGCAAGAAAAGGAGTTAAAGGTGAAATTTAATAGGTATACACCCTTGTCATGAAAGGTTTATTCTCATTAACTTCATGATGGGTCATATATATTGAACTGAACAACTATTTTCCTTTGAGTTAACATTTGTAAGATTTTAAGGCAGACACTTTACTCTCTGTTTATATGGAAAGTTGTCATTTGAATCTGTAACTAACAGCTCTATGTCTTTTGATTGTAGGATGGCTTACGAAGTACCTATGAATATTCGATGTCTTGGTGCAATGAGACTATGGATAGTGTTATACTTATGTCTGAGGAAGTATTTCAGTTTAGAAAGCCAATTATTTTGTACAGATAAAATATACTCTGATATTATATGATGAACTTATTTCCATAAGCACAGTTAATGTAAAAATTTATCTAAAGTTAATCTAAAAGTGCAAAAATAAGTATTCATTTCATCTTATAAATGTGTTTCTCCACAAGTGTTTACATTTAATAAGAAAAATTTAAATATTTAAAAAATTGGGTTAACATATTGATTTTTTATGGGAGAACTATTGAATAAGCTTTATTGTTGGTTTCAAATATTAATGGTGCCACAAAGAGAAATAGATTTGATGATAGCCTTTTTTATAAGCTTACACAGACCTACCAACTACCTGTGGGCCTGGAATTTCACCTTGCTGTGTAAACTACTGTAGCTAAGTAGAGTTACGATCTCATTTGGACACATCTAACTGCCATTTTTGTGTGGACATGGCCTTGGCCAATAGTGATTTGATTTTAGATGAAATCTGACAAAAGGCAGAATGTGAAAGGGTGAAATACAGGTGGACTCACAGCGAATTAGAGGCACCACATTTCTTTCTCTGTCAGGCTTGTAGTTGTGACCTGCTTGAAAAGGCAGAAAAACGAAAATGGAACAAAGGTCTGAGAGCTCAGAAGTCTTGGTGAGAAAATGCCAGTACCAAAAGACAAATGACCTTTACAGAATTTGTTCTTTGTGTTTTGTGAACATTTTTAGGAGTTAAATTTTGAAAAAAGGGGCATGAATGTTCTTATCTCTAGCCTTGATAAAGGGCACTTTTGTTAAATAATTTTAACACTAAGGTTAATTAGAAAAGAAGGTACAGGGAAATCATTTGTGTTACTAAGGATGAACTACTAAGTGTAATATGGATAGACCAAGGATAAGAGAAACTTTATTGTTTTTGTCTTTGTTTTCCTGGGTTCTTTTTTTGGTTGTTGTCTCCTATAAAGAGTTCTGCATCTCACAGTCAAATTATTCTATTAAAGAACACTTCACATTTTTCTAGGTCAACAAGAAACTTGTTCTCTCAAGAATCATTTGATGATAAAAAGTTATATCTCAAGAAGTAGAAAGCCTATTTCTTTTACTTTCATCTTACAATTTCAGTCTGTGGATAACATTCCTGTTATTTGCATTGTTCAGCTGCTAGAGAGTTGAACATAAAAATTGACAAGGGAAGAAAAAATAATTTCAAGGAGAAAACAAATCAATATTAAGGTCTTCAAAAGTTAATATTTTTTAAATTATTGTAATTTTCTCTCCCAAAAGACACATGTATCCTCTTTTAAAAAGCATAGAAGAGGAATAATTTTAATCATTTTTCTTGATTCTATACTGCTTTCTCAATTACCAAAGGAAATTAAACTCTACGAATGTCATGCACTTTTAAAATATAATTACACCATACATTTCATTGATTGCTAACTTCCAACTCACTTTTCTATTCCAAAAGAATTCTAGAGACTTCTGGACAATTTGCGTTATGATATTATTTTTTAATTTCTCTGAAGCTTTATTCTTTAACTACTTTAACAGTGAACACAACTGATCACCGTCTTATTCCATTATTTTAATTAATTTTATCTTTTTATTTCAAGTCTCAGTTTTTAATCACTAACACTAACTTTGAGCAAAAGTTATGCATGGGTAGTAAATTATATACCATCAGAGGTTTCCTCGAAATGTTCTTCAAGGTAGTCAACTATCTTTAATTTCACAAGCATATCAAAATCTTTCTACTTAGAATAATAATGGAAAATACATTATCTTGTTCTTTTTTTTAGTACTGTTTGTAGTACAGATGCACCTAAGATACTTTAAAATACATTTTGAAGGATGGGCCCTGATGAATCAAGGTTATAGTAGGAGTTGCTTGAAGGCTGAGTATTACTATTACATTTCTGTTCAGGCAGATAGTTGCAAAACACCTTCTCAATGGAATGTTGAGTGTGGTGACATGCATCTGTCATTCTTGAAGACAGATCAAGGCCTAGGTGGGAAGCAAGACCTCATCTCAAATTAGGGCTAGAGGTATGGCCTTTAAATCAAGTTTAACTCAAGTTAAAACATCAATATCACATTAAAGAAAAAAATTAAATATATTTGTAGTAGAAGTCATATTAAAGGCCCTGTGTTGTCAAGACACTTGGTGAAACAAGACAAAACCTTAGTGATTGTTTTCCATTTTCATTAACTGACATCAGTATATAAAGCTTGAAATGAATGAAAAGCATTCAATTCACTTTGGTTATGTTACATTTCTTATTAAAGTTTAAAATATCTTCTAATTGAAAATAAGAGTGTTTGTGTGTGCACGTGTGTGTATGTGATTTCACTATTTTCTACATAGATGAAGTTTATCAATATTTAAAATATTAGAGTTTTTGTATTTAGCAAATGAAAGATTTACATTGAAATGTCTTGATATCAAATTCTTAAAAGCTACTTGATTTTTTTCTTTCTACCATCAAATATACTCAATGAGAGGCTATACATCTTTAAACTAAGGTTACAGAAGGTAGAGTTTTTGCAAACTTTCCAAGAATGCAATATAATTTAGGATTTTTTTGGAAACTTCTAATTGACTTTCTAAGCTTCTAATTTAATTCCTAATTTTAACAAGTTAAAGATTCTTATTTTGTTGTTAAGGAGTAAGTTGCTCTATAGTGAAAATATTTTACCTTTTGATTTTATTTCATCAGAACCTGACTTTCCTTAAAGAAGGGTTCAGTTTTATCATGATGCAAGCCACCTCTTTCTTGGTGAGTAACTCTGTCCTGAGACATTAAAAATGCACCAGTTCTATTATATGTCATAAAGGATTTGAAATGACTGAATAAGACTGGCTATTCTGTAGTTTGCTCAAAATTTAGAAGTGGATATTTTGTAACTTAACCATTTTTTCATCTTTCATTTATCTTCATACATTACCTTGTTGATAATAAAGCTTTAATGGCCATAACATATGAAAAAAATAATTTCATTGTAATACCTTTCTTTAAAAAGAATAAGTAAGAAGTCTTATGGTAGAGCAGCTTTCCTTCCTCCATGACAAGAACACATGGTAAGTGCATATAGCCACATGATTCCAAAAGAGTGTGGAAAACTGGGCATCTGTGTAAATACCACCTTGGCTTAGATGTGCAACTTTGGATGTGTTTCTTTACTGTTTGTAATTGTCCTCCTAAATATTAAAAATTTTTAATCTCAGGAGCTCTATAAGCATTACCTTGCCAAAATCCTTACAATAACTACCATAGAAATTACTGACAAGGTAGGAAGACTTCTATACTGAATTGCTTGATAAAGAGGAAATAAATTAATTGCATCTATTCTCCAGACATTTTGAATTTTAAGATATTTCAGATTGCTCTTCTAGAAGAAATTACATATTAATATGAAAGAATTGTGTGATAGAAGTGTATTATTTTATTAACTAGAAAGTGAATCATATCAAAAAATAAATTAAAAGAGCAATTTCTATTATTTGCCTTCCTGGTTCCACATAATCTTAAAATAATCTGTTTAGTCACCTTGCGTACTCTTTTATGCCTTTCATATTATTTTATTTAATTCTATTTACCTTTTTTTGCAAAGATCAAATAGCAATATAGATCAAATGCTCATTACATTATAAGAGTTTCTCCTTCAAATTTGTTTATTGATCAATGTTGAAATTAAGTGTAGGTGGGTCAAGAATAGTTGAAATTACATTTTAATTAAAGCATCTAGTTATTTCTATCTATTCATTTATGTGTATGTTTAATATATATGTGTATATATTCTCATGGTAGTACATTTTATGAATATAGATCTTTTTCTTTCTTTGTTACTCCTAGAGAAATCTTTCATCTCTTACAACATTCAAAGTTTATTTTGATGATCATATTCTTAAAGATTATTTCTGGAAATAGTGATAGTGATTTGCTTATTTTGATCTTTTATTATGAAGCCTGTTCATCTCTCTCTTTTTTTTTTGGTTGGTCATGGGCCCTGAACTCTGGGCCTGGGTGCTGTCCCCCAGCTCTTCAGCTCAAGGCTAGCACTCTACCACTGAGCCACCTTCCTAGCCCTCATATATCTTCCACTGTTTTTTCCAATGTGGAATGTAGAATCAATGTATTACCTAAATTAGTCTTTTCCCAAGGACTCAGTTGAACTAGATTCAGACTGTGTATGGACTTAATAAACAGCTTTCCACTTCCTCTTCCTGATTTTCTACATTATATTATCAATTTTAAGTGATTTCTAGAGTACTTGTCCATTTACTGTTCAAGAAGGTTCATTTTCTTTTATATAAAATTCCATATGATTTTTACTTATTTTCATCTATGACTAAGTTCCTTAGGTTTTCATATTAGTCACATGTAATCTTCAGATATTTGAAATCCTTTCTTAATTTCTATGTAATTGAAGATCAGAATAGAGTGGAAATAATTCAGAAAATAACTTTATTTGAAGCTACTTAGAAATAGTTGGACTGCTTAATTTTTTGTGAAAATATTGTGGACCTCTTAAATTTTTGAATCCAATATAATTTTTAAAGGATCACATTCTGAAGAACTGCCAACTAGTCGGTATGTGTTTTCTATTTATTTTCTTAGATACAATAATTGAATTAGTAGGTCCTTTTACTTTTGATTTAATAAATAGAACAAGAATGAAACTATCCTGGAGAGTTTTTATAATGCCACCCTGAGATAGAAACTGGACTGTCTCACACTATTAGTAATGCATTTTCCATTAAGAGACAAATTCTGAAGTACAGCAGGAACCAAATAAATATTTTCTAGTTTAAATTGAGTCAAACACTCAGTTTTAAAATATAATAGCCATGATCAGACTATTCAAAATAGTAATTTCATTAATCTGCTAGCTACTAAGCAGTAACAGAAGGATATGAGATTTGGACAGAATAGTTTGAAAGAGAGGAGAATAAATTGTGAAAGTTGAAGAGTAGGTAGAATTGAGAAAAGTGCAGCAGTGAAGAGGATGGGTACAATAGGCAGGGATAAGGGGGAAAAGATGGAGAAAAATAGGAAGAGGATCACACAGACAAGATTGGAGTGGTGCTAATGCAACACTCAGCTTGCTTTTACTACTTCACAAACTCTCAGGCCCAACTTAGTGGCCATTGTATCTGGAATGATAAAAGTCTCAGTCAGTATCAATAATTTGCTCTCTACTTTGGTTTCCAGTACTTTGCTACATGCTGAGTTCAGATTTATCAAACACATATATTTGTATCCGTAGATACATATCTATATATGTATATATCAAAACAAAAATGTGTGTGTATGTAAAATTTTCAAACTGACTTTAAGAATGGAAGGATTGCAATAGCAATCAAAAGCTATTTAGCTCTAATTTTGTCCCTAAGTGATGAATGCTGTTGTGACAGATGGGACATTGAGAGCCTGTTGAGAGCCTGGTACAAAGGCTCCAGAGACTGAGCGAGAGCAGCTTCTACTCACAGCCAGTGGAAACTGACAAGGAGTGGAAATCTTCATCCTGATGACCACAGACGGACACAGACCACAGATGGCCTGAAAACCAAGGGAAAGATGACATGATCTTCTATGTAAAGAACCCCATGGGCTCCACTCCCAGCTCCACTCAGCTGATCTGAAACTTTGGCAAAGTAGCAGGGTATAAAATTCATCCTCAAAAATCAATGGCTTTTCTGTATGCCAGTAATGAGAAGATCATGGCTGAAATCAGAAAAGCAACTCCCTTTGTAATACCCCCCCAAAATAAAATACATATCTAAAATATACTTAGAACTCAAAAATTAAATCCCCCAAAAACAAATCCTCAAAGAAACAACTGTCCTATTAATAAGTGGGCTAAAGACTTAAAGAGAGACTTCTCTGAAGAGGAAATAAGAATGGGCAACAGACACATGAAGAAGTGCTCAACTTCTCTGGCCATAAAAAGAAATGCAAATCAAAACAACATTGAGATTCCAACTCACTCCAGTTACAATGGTAATAATCAGGAAATCTAATAACAAACAACAGATGCTGGAGGGGATGTGGCCAAAAGGGAAGCCTACTGCATTGTTGGTGGGAGTATAAACTTGTTCAACACTCTGGAAAGCAATATGGAGGTTCCTCAAAAGACTACACTTAGAGCTCCCCTATGACCCAACAATCCCACTTCTGGACATTTACCTCAATGATCACAAACAAGGCCAGGCTAAAGCTACCAGCACAATTATTCTTATAGCAGTATTATTCACCATAGCTAAGATATAGAACCAACTCAGATACCCATCAGTAAGTTAATGGATCAAGAAAATATGGTACATATATACAATGGAATTCTGCTTCCATCAGAAAGAATGACACCACCCATTTCTTAGGAAATGGGAAGAGTTAGAAAAAAAATCATATTAAGTGAAATATGCCAGACCCAAAGAAATATAGGTCCTATGGTTTCCTGTATTTGTGATAACTAGTATATGTCTAGGATAATCTTATCAGATGAGCATAAAAGCTCAAAAGACAATGCAAAATGAACTCCAAGATATGGATATAAGAAGTGTTTCTTTGTTGCTGTTGTTTTTGATGTATTATGTGAATTTTTTGTTTCTTTTTTTGTTTTTTTTATTGTAAAAATGTTGTACAGAGGGGTTACAGTTACGTGAGTAGAGTAATGAATACATTTTATAATGAGCATTGCTACCTCCTCCTTTATTTTCCCCCTACCATCACTTCTGTCCCTGCCTCCCCAACTCATCACCCCCCCAATCCTCAACATTGTAACATTAATTTTCAATATACTGTCCTGTACATCTCATCATCACAATGGGTCAGCCTGCATCCCCATTTAAGTGTTCGGCAATATCCCTTCCCCTCCCCAAATTACAAACATGTATATACAAGATGCAGAACACAGGCACCAAATCCAATGAAAACATGGTATTTACCATGGGGGAAGAATCTACAATAGAAACAAAAGAATCACATAGGGCATTGTAAATACATTAAAAACACTAGCAAGAAAGAAAAGAAAAGAAAAGAAGCACCTCTTGTGTTCCTGTTTTGGGGTATATTTTGCGGTCATATGTACATGGCCTTTGACCTTCTTTGCTTTTCCTAGACATGTACTAGCTACTGCAAACAATGGAAACCATGGGACCTATGTTTATTTGGGCCTGGATTACTTCACTCAATATAATTTTTTCCAAATCTTTCCATTTCCTAACAAAAGAGGCAATGTCATTCTTTCTGATGGAGGCATGGAATTCCATTATATGTATGTATGCATATATATACATATATATGCATGCATATACATATATGTGCATGTATGCATATACATATATATGCATGTATATACATACATACAGACACATATATACATATACATATGATCTCACATTTTCTTGATCCATTTATCTACTGAGGGGCATCTAGGTTGGTTCCATATCTTAGCTATGGTAAATAATGCTGCAATAAACATGGCTGAGCTGGTACTTTGTTATGACCTTGTTTGTGATTATTTGTGTAAATGCCCAAAAGTGGGATTGCTGGATCATAAGAGAGCTCTATGTGGAGTCTTTTGAGGAACCTCCATACTGATTTACAGAGTGGTTTTTGTATGTTCTTCCCCTCTTCTCTCTGCATTTGATTTTGGTATCCTGCAACTTGTATATGCATTTATCTAATTTGGGGAAGGGAAAGGAAATAACAAAATCCTGAATCAAGGAAATAGGAAGGCCCATTGCAACAGTGATACTCATAAAACGTAAGGTTGGAAATAATATCTACAACTTCAACAGGGGGAGGGAAGGAGGGCAGAAATGGATAGTAAGGAAAAAAAAGGAGGGGGGTAACAATATTCAACAAGATATCTACTCATTACCTTACTCATGTAACTGTAAACCCTCTGCACAGCATCTTTTCAATAAAATATTTCTAGCTTTGCTAGCCGTGCATCCTGACTCACCTTGATAACAGAGAGGACAAGGTTCCCATCGTATACAGTGCTGCATTGATGTGTTCCTCTCTACTTGTGCTGTCAGTACTGCATGGCTTATTGATTAGGACAGTGCCTACATTAGGTATTTGTGATACATTTTTTCCATAAGGGTTAAATGACTTTCTCAGAATTTTTATACTGATAGTTTGTTGAAAAATGAAAACACTTTGAAAGAAAGTTAATTTTGTAATTCAATATGAAGGCCGTTAGGTCTAAGACAAGGGGTAGCACACTTGAGGCACAATTTCCAATGTCACAGTGCTCCCACTGTTTCACTTCTAATTCATTGTATTTTAGAGCTTACATTTTATATCACATACAACCAGATCATTCAAGTCACATTGAAGATCATAACTGTGTTCTAATCCCTGGAGAATTTGAAGGGGCGGGGGGGGGGGGGGGGGGGGGGGGGGGGGGGGGAGCTGTGGCTCTGAAAACAGTACTTCAATAACAAAAATGCTACAAACTTTCCATTCTCTGAAAACACTGGAAACGTTCTTCTGAAATTTTGGTCTCCCAATTTTAGACAAAGAATCCTAATTTTAATGTAAAAAAACTCAAAGATTACAACTACCTAACAATAGTACAATCGACAGCCTCAGAGACACAAGATATTCTCATCACCAGACCTATTCTGAAGATGTCCAGCTGTCAGGAAATTCCCATTGTGACTGGGGAATTTGACTTGATGTGTATTCACATCATTCATTTATAGAATGATTATAGCTACTGATTCTTGGCAGAATGAACCCCAGCCAAGTCTTACAATAAATTTCTACCCTAAGGCTAGTAATGCAAACATGAATAAGAATGAGTTGGTAAGACCCATGAAGATGCTGCAAACAATACTAATTTCTATTTCTATGGAATAATCGAAGCCACCAATCATAATGATGCCTTGTAACTATTATGGTAACGATTGAGACAGCACACATAATATATTAGGACATAGCCAAGGTACAGTATCTCACATCTATAATCACAATGAGTTGGGAGGCAGGGAAATGAGGAACATGACATTCAAGGCTAGTCTGGGCAAAATGCTATTGAGAACACATTTCAAAAACTAACCCAGGCATGGTAAGGCATGTCTGTGATCCCAACTGAGCAGTAGACTATAGGTAGGAAGATCTTGGTTAGTCAGTCCCAGAATAAAAATAAATAACCCTAATCAGAAAAATAACTAGATAAAAACTGGACTGGGTATGGGCATGGCTAAGAAAACAGACTGTCAGGGCTGGGAAGGTAGCTCAGTGGTAGAGCGCTTGCCTTTCATGCATGAGGCTCTGGGTTCGATTCCTCAGCACCACACAAGCAAAAAGAAAAAAGCCGGAAGTGGCACTGTGGCTCAAGTGGTAGAGTGCTAGCCTTGAGCTGAAGAGCTGAGGGACAGCGCCCAGGCTCAGAGTTTAGGCCCCACAACCTGACCCAAAAAAAAAAAAAAAAAAGAAAACAGACTGTCATAGAGTGTCTGTCTAGCAAGCAAAAGGCCCTTATACCTCAAAGAATATAAAGGGCAATGGGTTTGGAAAGAAAAAGAATCAACTTGTAATATCTTAAGCAGAATGGGCAAAGGTGTTATTATGAATAAACATCCATGACAGGAAGTTATATGGACTTTAGAATAGCAGTGCAAACAAACATTGAAAATAACTGGTGCCTTCTTTCTTTGGTTCCCCTTCTATCCTCTTCCATTCCTCTGCATCACATGAGCACATAGAAGTCACCCAAATCATCTCTAAGTCCTCACTTACCTTCACTTTTTATTTAAATATCTCTAAGTCATTTTACTGAGGTGAAACCTTTCACCCAGCTTCATAGATGCAGTCCGATAAACTGAGACCACAGACTCACATCCAAAAGCCCATTGGAAGATTTAGAGCCAAAACAAGGAAGATGATTCAAATGTCCTTTATACATAAGCATTATTCTTTCATTATCCAGGTTGTACATGTTCATGCCATACTCGATGTATTGTTCCAGAATATCTCATGTACAGTCCTAGAATAAGGATTTTGAAGAAAGAATTTCTCATATGAACAGATAGATTATATATACAAACATTGATAAAAATATATTCATAAAAATATAAAAAGGTCAGGTCTGGAACTATCTCTCAAGTAGTTGATATCCCGTGTGAAATGAGCTCTGTCTATGTATATAATGACACACATTTTGACTCTGAGATGATCAGACTTGTGTTTGTCTTGTAGCAAGATGGAATGCTGGGAGGCTATAGTACTGTATACATAGCCATAAAATTATAAGCAAATAAAAAATTATCTGGCTAAAGGTATGGGTCAATTGTTAGAGTACCCATTGAGCAAACAAGCTGAGCAAGAACAAGGGCATGAGTTCAAACTCCAATACATTCCACTTCTCCAAAAAGCCCTAGGAAATGGAGGCTCTAGAAGTTCAGATTTTGAAGCCTAGGTCACAAGGCCCTTGAGATTTCATGTCCAACTAACCAACAAAAAGCATGACTGGAGGCATGGATCAGATGGTAGCATACTAGCTATGAAAAAGAAAGCTACAAGAGAGCAAGGCCTTGAGTTTAAACCCCTCTACCAACAAGAAAAACAGAGAAAATTGGTTTTTGCATTCATCCCAAGATTGCAGAGAATAAAATTCCTGGTGTTTATTATGATTGTTTCTGACACTGAATATATTTTCTTTATGTTATTTGTGTAGTCTTCCTTGATGGAATTGGGCACATAATCCATGATACAAAAATGGTCTGTCTGGCTCCATAAAACATTTTTAAAGTTTTTATTTGTTTGTCAATCTGAGAAGTATGCTTCTTTAATAAGCATCTTGAGCTCCGGTTATAGAAGTTTCCAACCCACTCAAAAACAACTTGACTGCGGTCTCGGTATGTGTGTCACGACTTTCCGTTAGAATTGCATTTTGTGAACAGGAAATCACCTGACTGAAACCAAAACATTGAAAAAGAACATATATAAGCTCAAATACCTTAATTTTTCCTTTTTGATTAGGACAGAATATTTGGCCTTGCAAATCAAGAAATTCATTTTACAAGAAACTTCACTTTAACACTATCTTCCCTAGAGGTTATTTAAAAGCTTTACCATTAAAAAAAACACATCTCAACAATTATTTTATTAAAAATAACCCTGAGAATATTCTTTGAAGGTTAGAAAAGACATTAAGCTTTCAAGAATTGTCATAGACTGTGCAAGGTCACTCCTAATTTGTTCTGAGAGGCAAACATCTAAAATAGCTATATATGAATACAAACCAGGATTTAAAAGATAGAAAAGGCTTAATAAAAGTATAGCAATAGTTATTGTGCAATCTAACTTACAATATACCACAAAGATCCAACCAGACTTACTTTTCTATGTGCAGTCACAGCCTGCCTGGCATATATGATTCCATTGTTTGACTAGATTATCATTCCAATACACTTGTAAACAGTTTCTCAAAAGATTGAGATCTGAGAATCCAAAGCCAGCCAGGGCAGACAAATCTGAAACTCTATCTCTAAATAACCAGCAAAAAGCTTACCTAGAGTTGTGACCCAAATAGTGGAGCATGAGTCAAATAAAGCCAGGCAAGTCCTTCAGTCAACTCTCTCTACCAGCACAAAAGAAAAATGTTATCTGAGTGATTTGTAATTGAAAATAATGCTTTCTGGTGACATCATAGTTCTAACAATACTACTATTTATTTTAAAATGAGGAAATAAAAACCTGAAAAGCAATACAGGGGCTGATACCTGTTGGCTGTAATCCTAGCTACTCAAGAGGCTGAGATCTGGGGATTACAGTTCCAAGTCAGCCTGAGCAAGAAAGTCCATGAGACTTTTTATTTCCAATTGAAGTCACCAAAAAGCCAGAAGTGGAGTCATGGATTAAGTGGTAGTAGTCTGGCTTTGAGCACAAAAGCTTAGGGATGCAGGACACTGATGGCTCACATCTATAATCCTAGACACTGAGATTTAAGGGTGGCGGTTCAAAGCTAGCTTGGGCATGAAAGTCCATGAGACTCTTATCTCCAACAGAAAAAGACAGAAGTAGGTTGTACATAAAGTGGTGCTGGCCTTGACCAAAAAAGCTTAGGGACAGTTCTCAGGCCCATAGTTTCAAGGCTGAGGACCAGTATTTAAAAAAAAAAAAAAACTAGGGATGGTGCCTACGCCCTAATTTCAAGTCTTCAAATCTTAGGAGTGGCACAAACATATGCACACACACACACACACACACACGCACACACACACACTGTGAAAAGTGGCAAGGCAGCATGAATAATTCCTCTGTCTTTCTTAGCTTTACTAGCGTTTGAACTTAAGTCTTTGTGCTTGCTAGGTAGGTTCTCTATCACTTGACTCATGTCCCCAGCAATATTTATATCAATTATTGTTTTTAATTTAGAGTTTGTTACTCCACAGATTGTGATCTTCTTGCATTGGAGTAGGAAAGATTGTGTGTCTGTTTCCATGCTCAGCCTTACAATTCTTTTATTTTTATTGTGAAAATACTGTACAGAGGGGTTACAATTACATGGGCAAGTTAATGAGTACATTTCTTATCAACCATTGTAGCCTCCTCCTTTGTTTCCCCTTCCCATCCCATCCTACCCCCCCAACCCTTCCCCCACACCAAAGTTGTAAAGTTCGTTTTCGACCTAATGACTTGTATGTCTCATCGTTGCAATGGATCCACCTGTATCCCTATTTAAACGATTGGTTTTTTTTCCTTCCCCTCCACAAATTATACCGGTATCAAATATAGTGAAAGCAGGGGTTATGCTGTGGGGGAGGGACATACAAAGCAAAAAAGAAATAATCTTATAAATGTGTTAGAAACAATCGCATGAAAGAAAAAAAACATTTGAATACATATCTTAGGGTTCATTTCCCTAACATCAACTTAACTGACCTTTTCTGCTTGACTCATACATATACTAGTTATTGCAAATAAGGGAAACCATGGGACCTATGTTGCTTTGGGCCTGTCTTATTTCACTTAATATTAATTTTTCCAAGTCTTTCCATTTCCTAACAAATGGAGCAATGTCATTCTTTCTGATGGAGGCATAGAATTCCATTGTGTATATATACCACATTTTCTTGATCCATTCATCTACGGAGGGGCATCTGGGTTGGTTCCATATCTTAGCTATGGTAAATAAAGCTGCAATAAACCTAGTTGTGCTGGTAGCTTTAGTGTGGTCTTGTTTGTAAGCATTTGGGTAAATGTCCCAAAGTGGGATTTCAGGCTTACAATTCTTAAGCTACAATCTTCAATTATATTTTTTTTCAAACCTAATTACAGAAATAAAGATGAATATAGCTTATAAGTCAGTAAAGTCCCTAGCTAGAGCTTTTACTTAAACATCATGAAGATTACCTCTATTCTACCACAGCAGTCGTTTTAATGTTGTATGTTGAATGGAAAGAAAATAGAGATGGCAATGGTACACATGCCATTAAAGAGGCTCAATTGATTAGGTAGCATGGTAGTAGTTAGGTTGGGATGCTGGGTAAAGTGGATTCATTTTATTACCTACTGGTTTTTTGTATGCCTAAAATCTATCATACTTTAAAAAGACCTTTTTATTTGATGTTATGGAATAGAATTTTTTTAGGGTTCAAATATTATTAAAGGAGAAGAAACAGGAGCAACAACAACAGTTAATTGTTGACAGACTGGTAATTTTATTTATTCTTCTCTTGCCCTTAATAAACCCTTGGAGAAATTATATCACCCTCTCTTGATGTAGTTTTTTTTTATTGTTGTTGGAAATACCCTGTAAGAAAAAAATCTTAATTTTCCCTTTTAATGACTAATTTTCATTATGAATAAATTTAGGTTTTAAAATGTAATTCTCCCTATTTTTCTGGATTTATATTTATTTCAACTAAAGCAGAATAAAAATGTTAATAGCTGCCATTTATTAAAGTCTTATTATGAACTAGCCCTGCTCTTATTACTGACTTATCCTTACAATAACCCTGTGAGCTGGATATGATTAACCTAGCTTTACAGAAGAAAACCCTTTACACAGAAAAAGATTAATTCCTTCTTCAGATTAATACAGGTAATCAGTGGCCAATCAAGTGTTCAAACAAAAGTCTTCCAGTTTTCAAAGTTTTGTTTTTCCTTTATCATCTATGCCTTCTACTACGAGTAGAATGCCAATAAAACCAAAAATAAGTAATTGAAATCTTATCTCTGCAGGTCACCATGATTGGGTGTTAGGGCCATTGATTCTATCTTGTGGTAATTTATAAGCATGAATATTGGAGCATTGGAGGATTTAACTAGATACTACAGAGAAACTTTTTTTGGATTAGATAGGTGAAATGAGCCCATTACAAAAGGAAGTGTATTTTTACATCCTGATGCAAAGATTGGGCATACAAGTTACTCTCATTCAAGAAGAAATGAGTTGGGGAGGTGGGGTGGGATGGTAGGGGGAATAAAAGGGAGGAGGTAACAATACTCTATAGGAAATGTACTCATTACCTTACTCATGTTATAACCCCTCTGTAAAAAATACATAAAAAAAAAAGTAATGATTTATTTTGTTCTTGCTAAGAAGGACAAAATTCTTACTTAATGACAATTTTGACTTAATGGTCATTATCATGGATGCTAGTGCTATTAAGTGTTCTATATAGTACCACCATGATTATTACTTTATAGGAATTACTTCATCTAATTTTGAGGCAACTCTTTAGATTACATGCTAGTATTACTTTGTGCATAGGCAAATAGGCTGTAAAAGAGATGTTGCAAGCCACATGAAACTATACTATATTAAGACTGTAAACTATATTACAAAGTACAACAGGGCTTCTGACAGCAATCTGACGGAACTCCTTGCTCTGAACCATTATAATGAACTGAACATCATTAAGCAGCTTTGAAGATAGGAATTGGGAAAAACTTCACAAAGACATTGAAATTGGGATAACATGAATCACAAGCGTTTAAGGTATTTTTATTTATAAATCCAGCTAAGGGTTCTGGCTTAGTGTTCAAAAGTTTGTACTCTGACAATTCTGCTTTAAGAAATCTAGTTGTAGTTTGCCAAATAATTGAATGCTTGAAGTTTAAATTGTAAAAAGTAGTTTCAAATTTTGATGCTATTGGAAAAATCCCCAGTTTTTGTATGTAAACTACTAGTACTCTGTCTCCTGTCGCAGTCTCTCTCTTTGTCTCTATTTGTCCATCTCTCCCTGTCTCTGTTTCTGTCTCTGTCCCCTTTTACCTATTCCACAAACTTTTTCGTGAAAGTTGATAATTTTTGGCAAGTGATATATTGCGAAGAGGAAGAGGTTAAGTTTGGAGATTTTTCTTTGATGAAATATTTGTAGATTTATTGAAAGTCCTCTCGACAGCAAAAGGAAAATTTAACTAAAATTAAATGCTTCAAAGGAAGGCAGCTTTATGAGCTTAGCATTGATATGTTAAAATGTTTGGGTTCCATTTTCATGACTATAATTAAAAATATATTAAAATTTTTTTAAAAAGGTCCAACTGCAATTAACTGTGGCTCAGAGCATAAGACAGTAAAGGATTTCTAAGTTCTTCTTGTGTAAATGTTGAATAAATGTTGAACTCTCTGGAGAAATAACTTGAATATCCATTGATTTTACTGGTACTGTAATTAAATATATTCCCTCAGGAAATATGCTTTAGTGTATTGGGAAGTTTTCTATTGTCTGGGCATCTCTAGCCAGGTAAGCAGTTCCCTGATTGGTAGCCCTGGAATAGCTGACTGTACCTACAATTATTTCTTACAGACAAGGAAATGTGTAATCTCTGCTTTTGAAGTGTATGTACATTTTCCCTAAGCATGTCTTCTGTTAGTTGAATAGTTTATGATGTTTACAAAATGTCTGACTGAACACCAAACATAAAGTTATTTAGTATATACATTAGATTTTTGCAAGTATCCCTCTACTGATATCAATGGTAACACTTTTTTTTTTAATTTAATTTTATTTTATTTGAGAACATACTGTACAGAGGGGTTACAATTACATGGGCAGGATAATGCATACATTTCTTACCAAGCATTGCAGCCTCCTCCTTTGTTTACCCTTTACCTCCCTTCCCAGCCTCCCCCCTCCCCCCCCCAATCATACTCCCCCTTCCCCCCCCACACCGACATTGTAAAGCTGGTTTTGACATGACATTTTGTACTTCTCATTGTTGCAACAGGTCCACCTGAATCCTTAATGGTAACACTTTTTTTTAATCATTTAAACATTCCTAACAGCATTACTGTTTAAAGAGAAGAGCATGTGTCCTGGATTGTTCTGTTCTTTTCTTCCCTCTGTTGCTAACTGACTGTAAAACTTTTGAACTAAACTGTAATAAATATCACTAAGAATACTAATGTCAAAGACTGTTCAGAAAAGGGCTTGTAGGTCTGGGAATGTGTCTTAGTGTTCGAGTGCTTGCTCAACATGCATGAAGCCCTGGGTTCCATTCCTCAGTACCACATACACAGAAAAAGCCGGAAATGGTGCTGTGGCTCAAATGGTAGAGAGCTAGCTTTCAGCAAAAGAAGCTCAGAGACAGTGCCTAGCCCGAGAGGTCAAGCCCCAGGATTGAGGAAAAACTGGCTGGTAAATAGCTCAAAGGGTAAACAATAACAAGAGAACACTTCTGGGTACCCAAGATGTAGTGAAAAGAGCGATGTACAAAAGGCAGGGTGCCATAATATATTCTTTTTGTCCATTCCTGCTACAACCTATTGTTTAATGTTCATGAATTCTCCCATTTTCTGTGGGTGTTGATCTCCTGATTGGCAACAAGTTATATTGAACTTAACATTTGTGATTTCTTGGATTTTAGGTTGAATTTCAGGCTTCCATATAATATCATACTTTTTGTTCATATGGTTGTGATATCTACAATAGAAAGCAACAATGAAGAATGATGACAGAGGGGCTGAGAAGGTGGCTCAGTGGTAGAGTGCTTGCCTTGCATGCATGAGGCCCTGGGTTCGAATCCTCAGCACCACATAAGCAGAAAAATCCGGAAGTGGCACTGTGGCTCAAGTGGTAGAGTACTAGCCTTGAGCTGAATAGCTGAGGGACAGCACCCAGGCCTAGAGTTTAAGCCCCACAACTGACCAAAAAACAAAACAAAACAAGAATGATGACAGATTGTTACAGGGAATAATCAGCCCCCTATATGGCCATGTTCAGCCCAGCTATGTCTCCCTACCACTTGAAGTTTCTAAAGATACTGAAATATGTGTTAATAATGCATTCTCTTAAGATAGATAAGAACTATCTGCTTCTTCTATATGGGTTACCTCCATCTCATCTGAGTCTGAGCCTACAGCACCTGTCCAATCTTGAAAAACCTGTAAAGTAAGTATGTTTTTCTATTTATAAGTAAGGTATCTCAAACTGTTTTATTATAGAATGTGAGCTCACACACATATACACAATACATATACATACTACATATGTATATTTTAAGGGATTATTTTGTTAATATCAACAAGTATCTTTTTATGCATTTCATCAAGTTTTATTTCTCTAATTCTATAGTAAGTTTATAAAAAATGATTCTTGAAAAGGTTATGATTCTTGGGAAGCTTGGATCATCTTGTTTGTCTAGTCTTGATTTGCTTGCTTAGCATCATCAGGGCAGATAGATCCTGAAAAGGCTTCTTATTAAAAATGACCAATAAAAAAACCAACTATTTCAGGAGATGAGACATTAATGTTTGGTGTAAGACTGCTAGTATCTATTTTAAAAAAATATAAATCAGAATAGAGGCCTGCAACCTTCAGCAATAAGTTAGACAGCATATCTGATTATGTCTAATACCAATACTCTAACCCCAGAAAATCTTTAGAACTTATTCAGGGACAAAAACATCAATTTAATTCAAGATATTTTACTGATGCTTTTGGGAAAGCATCTCTAGGAAAGTATGTCATTTTTAACCTCTGTTATCTAAAAGAAATAGTGTTTTCAACAACCTTTGACAAATTTCACTATATTATAGTAACATTACTTAAGGTCATTCATCTTCGGAACGTTTGAACAAATTCATATGAAAATATGAATGGAAAGGGGATAATCATCATTTGCTAATTTATAGTCCATGCTCAGAGTAGAGTTATTCTCTGATAACCTAGTCACAATAGTGAAATAGATCTACAGACTGAGAGGTCTAAGTTAAGCATATCATGATTTATATTATCAGTGTATTTTAGAAAATAGCAAACTATTCCCAATAATTTTCATGTTGTTATATGCTATATTGGTTAAAACTTTTGATGTTACTTGTTTGCATCCTATAAATAACAAGTGTCAGGGCCAGAACTGTATCATTAAATCTCCCCAGGCACTGAGAGATCAAGGTGTAGGCAGCCTTGATGATATCATGATTGCCAGTGGCAAAAGCTACCACAGACCATGCCCTGTGAGCCCAGCTCTATCAGAGTTTTACACTGATACTTCTGAAAGGCAAATCTGATCATATCTTCCTGTTTAAAATCTCCCAATTTTTTCTGTAGGCTCTAAACTCCTGACATCATCATCTATAAGATACATCACATTATTGTTGTGCCTGTTTGCTTCTTTGCTCATCTTGTCCTTCCTCAAATTCTATCCTGTAGACATGCTTAAACAGTTTTAGGTCACTAAGAATAGCATGTTATCTTCTCCTTTAAACCTTAGGTCTTTTCATTTGCTGTTTTCTTTATGTTATCACTCTCCTATGCTTGCCTAAGCATATTGAATTTTATCTGTAGCTCTTGTTACTCCATATTAAAACATATTTAGAAGTCTCTATACTATCAGAGAAAAAAGGACAGTACCTTTTTCTTTATAGTTGTACTAGCAACGTGTCCAACACAAGTGGCAAATATACAGATTCATCTTTATAACACTTGAATGAAATAAGAATATATGAAGTAATTAACAGAATGATTTCCCTCCTCTGCCTAAGCTCAGACTGTCTCTGTCTTCCTAAAATGGTTCTAAATACATTATCTTCAAGTCCAACCCAAGCTAGTTCCATTGATTATTTCACTGCTAAGGTAAGTCGTAAGACATGGATCACATCACACTTCACAGTTTGTCAGTTTCATAAAAGTATTTATTTATTTGTTTATTTTTGTGGGAGTGATGAATACTTGACAGAAGCTATGTAAATGTGGGAATATTTGTTTATAGCTCTTGGTTCTAGAAAGCTCAATTCATGGTTGTTTGCCCCCATAGATTCATCTAAGCAACAACTGTTATCTCCTTATGGTGGAAAGGAAGCAGAGAGAGGGGAGACAAAGGGACAAGGGATAAAATACCCAGGACTTTCACATATTAACTGTCTTCTCTAGTGAGGCCCCACTTCTGAATATAGCAAGAAATTCCAAAAGAAGTACCACTACCTGAAGACCTGAGCTTTAACACAGGATTTGGACATATCTCATATTCAAACCATAGAAAGATGGACTAAAATTACTTTCCAAAACCATCACAGCCAAAAAATATTTCTGTATACCACTATATCCATGCCTTGAAAGCTAATGCTGAGATCAGCTCCACTTCTAGAAGTCTGTAATGAATCTTGTAATGTATAATCTGTTCTTCAATCATCGCTGAGGTTGCTGTTTATTTCAAAAGGAGTCGATAAATAGTTTTCCCTTCCTTGAAAGTTATTGTTTTAAATAAGCTCTCTGTAAATTGACAGCAGGAAGTATATTGGAAAGCGTTCCCGATAACAACACCTAGAGGAGAACAGGAAAAAATAGTATGTTACAGAAAAGTTTAGATATGATTTCCAAGGACAGCTCAGCTGCTCCTGACAGCCAGCTGTGGCTCAGAGCATACAGAACATGGTATCCTTTTACTTTACATTGTGTCTTTTCATTTGCTGTTTGCAAATGAAATGCCTTCAAGAATGCCACTAAGTTTAGATTAAGATTCTGGTTCTCTACCCTTTGTTAAGCAACCAAACTTTTATATTGCCACTTTGTAGTGTGGAAACAGAGAGGCAGCATTGCTTGTCAAGGTCAATATGAATTAATTCTGAGCCATGATCAGCTAACACATATTAACTTCATCTTGAGGAATTCTCCAGAGACTACAAACATGAAGCTAGCTGCTGAATGGAACATTAAGCAGACTGTAGCAGAGATTGGAATGTTCTGCTCACTTCTGCCATTCAAGATTCAAGTATGCATTCCTTGGGTGCTATGAACAACAACCAACTGGATGTAAGTATTTTATATAGTGTAGGGCCTTGTTTTATTCATGCATTGTTGTGCAAAGGAGTTTCAATTCAACATACCAATTTCTGTGTAAAATACATCTTGATTAGCCTCACCTCTTCCATCTAATATTTTTTAAATTGGAGCATGCAAAGACAGAAGGGGAGAGAGAAGTGGCTGGGTTGTTTTACTCTCACATTTAATAAGGCTGATTATTGTCTAATTCCTCAAAAAGTTGCCCAAAGGAAAAATGTGGAGGTGATGTTAGAAAATGTAAGCGGAAAGAGAAAAAGAGGACCAGAGGGATAGAGAAAGACAGAGAAGAGGGACATGAGGAGGAGGAGGGAGAGAGGGAAAGAAGGAGAGAGGGAGAGGTGAAAGAGAGAGAGGGGGAGGGGAGAGGTAGAGGTGAGTGAGAGAGGGAGGAGGAGGAGGAGGGAGAGAGAGAAAGAGGAGAGGGAGAGGAAGAGGAGGTATGGACTTCTGAAAAATCAAAGCAACAGAGAGATGCACTAGAGTTCTGCCTCTTTTACTGTTACCAAGTATCATTTGGGCTGTTACTGATGTGAAGTTATGGTTTGGTAGCCTCCTTTCAGTGGATTAGAACTAAGGAGAAAGGCATTACAGAAGGCTGGTTTGCAAAGTTTCCTAGTACCAAAACTCTATCATTTCTAATCACATTGCTTTATACAGAGATGATGAACTGCTGGCAGCTTTTTCTTGATTTTTTCACTTATTTTAATTTTCTAGCATATATAAATTGAAATACCTAGAATAAACACACATGTAAATTATAAGGATATTGAATGGACTACATTCTCATAAGGACAGTTTAAATAAGTTCATATTAAATACAATTTGACATTAATCCTTACTCTTCACATGATAGACAGAGGATTCTAAAGATGCTAAACCCCAAATGAGATATACAATTTCAGCTACAGTATTCTCCAAGTAAAGGTAACTTACATGGATTTCACTATACAAGTTCAACATGAGCAATCTAAATTCCTTATAGTCATAGAGAGGGTTACTTTTGTATACAGTTCTCTGAGCCCAAACACATTTTTCCTTCCTCTTGGAAGTCTGTTTACATGCATTTAAAATTTGAACTTTTCCTGATTTAATAGCAAACCTTTCCACCACCAAGACACCACTTATTACCTTGTGAATCAGTAATGTGTAAAGTAATATAGGTCTATTTATGAGCTTAATTTCAAGAGCTTCTATTAAAATCAAAACTGTACTTTTAAGTATAAAAATTATATTATCACAGTGAACATGTTTATTTAAACTTTATATAGTCTTCCAAGGATGCTGAAGCATTTCTCTGAATCATACTGACAGCCTTAAACCTCTGCAAGATACACTGATAGAGCCTATTTAAAACATTTTGATGTTTTAAACACTAGATTGCTATTTGAAGTAAGTACCAGGTTTGTAGCTAGCATTTTATTTTATATTTCATGAGACATAAAGTTAATGCTTTTGCATGCTACATGATAAGCACATTCTAACTATTATTTTACAAAATCATTACCTTACAGTTTGTGTTTAATGTGGTCAACAAAGATTTCTCAAGGTGATCCAGGACATGTGTGTAATGCAGAACTGATCTTGTTATAGGTGTGAGATTATCTTACTTTAAAACTCAAATCCTGCCATTAAATCACTGACAAAGCTTTCATTTTAAATGCGGCCTTTAAATGCATAACACAACAGAAGGACAATTAAAGATAGTCATAGTCTATTATCGTTGCTATTGGCTCTGCTAATGAGTTCTGTGACTTGTTTCAGAATCAAAATGCTCCTCCTGAGAAAGCTTATCAACCTAAGTAAGTGAGTCTTTATCACTTTGCCCTTAAATAGCTAGTGTTCTGTGCCTTTGAGTTTGGGGAGCCATGCTAAAAGAAACTCTTTATAAAAGAGCTATTAGTCTTGTGCAGTCTAGGATTTGACAGCTCCTGAGGTTACACAGACCATTACATTACCAACATCATTTCCAATTCTTAAGGCATACCCCCAGCACCTCTAAAGAAGTCCCTTAGCTGGATGTTTTTAATCCTTCTCTTCCTCCTTTTTCCCTCCCTCCCCCCTTCCTTTTTTGTTAAAAGCTTATGCTAGAATTTTAAATTAAAAACAAACAAACCTCTCTATTCTTGGAATCTTCTACTCTTCATGTGTATTTTTTGTGACATATATGGTAATATCATATTGAGGATTTAGGTGTCAAAACAATAAATAAAGCAATAAATGAAATTGAGTACATTTAGCAATTGAAAAACATCAAAGGATTATGATATTTTATCAGCATTAGTTATAGTTTGTTATTTTAAAATTTTTTATGTAATTAATAGCTGTCTGAACTTCTAGAGAGAAATAAACTAGGCTTTAAGAAGGAGAGTTTGAATATGGATCTTTCTCAATGGACAAATAGCATGTAGTTTTATGATAAAATACTAATATCTGATAGTATTGTTCTCTTGTACCTGAGTTCTTCCATACATACTTATAATGTTTTATTTACAGTCTCATCTATTTAACATTAAAATAACAGTCTTCTGTCCAAGCATGACATGATAATGCATGAACATGTGCAATTTTTAAGTACAAATTATTCTGAAAGCATAATTTAAAAAATAACAGTGATATATTTCCATTTTCTATTTTCTATTTAATTTTTTGAGAAAATACCATAACAGCACATATGAATCCAGTTTAAATATTATAATCTTGGCTGACTTGTTATTTTATTTTATTTATTTATTTATTTTGGGTCCAGTTGTGGGGCCTGAACTCTGGGCCTGGGCGCTGTCCCTCAGCTCTTCAGCTCAAGGCTAGCACTCTACCACTTGAGCCACAGTGCCACTTCTGGCTTTTTTCTTTTTGCTTATGTGGTGCTGAGAAATTGAACCCAGGACCACAGGCATGCAAGGCAAGTGCTCTACCACTGAGCCACCTTCCCAGCCCTGACTTGTTATATTAATGTAACTTAATTTTCACAAGAATATGAATATTTACTTGTAATTTAAGTGTCACTTTCCTATAGAGCAATGTCATATGTCTAAGGCACTGAAACTAACTCTCATATATTTCATATAGTGTGAGTATAAAGATGAGAGAGACAACAGGGAAGCTAACTCAAACCCAATTGTGTGGTAGTCATTTTATCACATCTACTCATCTTGCCTATGCCACATATTCTATTCTAATTATTTCCAAAGTTGTCATTAATGCACTTACGAGAGCTCTATAGGGAAACAGAGGCGTATTCACATTCATTTTTGGAAACCACTGCCATAGCAGCTCTGATATAGAAATGCTACTAAATAGCACTTGATTCCATTTGTAATATGTTAAGGAAGGTCAGTTCTTGAGTAAGTCTACTCTAAACTAGATCTTCTTAATATCCCAAATTATTTAAAGCCATTACATAGCATTGTTTTATTACAAGAGAGGTAAACCTGAAATATCATGGTGGCCCAAAGAAAGCCTCTTGAATACTAGAAATCTGAAAAGAAAAAAATCTTGAATACCACCATTTTATGGAACTCAATTGGTATAGAGTATTGATCTGCCCATTCTTCTCTAGGGAATTGTTGAATTCATTACCCTCCCCTGAAAGACTCTCACTTGACATTTATTTCTTGGATTCTTATTTCATGGCTCAAAGATTAGTGACATCATTGTCTCCCAGTATTTCCAGTGGCAATAAGAAATGTCTGAGTTCTGAGGCAAACACAGAAGAAAGGAAATATAGGTCAGAATATCTTTAGGTGTGCAACAGTCCTGTCTTGGCACTTAATTTTGAAAATGATATTGTTCTTCAAAAATTTCCAAGACAAATGAATATATTTATTATGATTTTCTGACTGGTATCCATCATTTTATGATAAATGAAATCAGTATTTCTTCAATAAATATCAAAATTGTGTGAAACTGACATGTCAAAAGGAAATAACTTGATATTAGCAAGTGAAAAGTATAGGTCATCAAGGAATCCTAACTTGAATAATATGTTTAATCATTCATAGTGATTTAATTTTATATTTTTCTGTGCATTTACATTTAAATATGTGAA
This sequence comes from Dipodomys spectabilis, assembly GCF_019054845.1. Classification (NCBI taxonomy): domain Eukaryota; kingdom Metazoa; phylum Chordata; class Mammalia; order Rodentia; family Heteromyidae; genus Dipodomys; species Dipodomys spectabilis. The sequence goes on from NW_024870709.1 coordinate 17,838,475, forward strand.
GAACCTTTGGAAGGAGATTAAACCTGAAAGTTAAATTTGGCCCATGACCTCTATTTTTTGCTTAAAAATTTTAATTAGGATAAGCCACTTCAAAATAAATTAAAATTTATTTCATTGTGTTTGAAAACAAATTTGTTGAAAATTTCATAAATATATTTATTGAAATTTGATGTATGTAGTTTTATATAAGTGACTCAGAATACTTCTAATAATTACTAGTTGCTCCTAATCTAACTTAGTTATATCTACAGTGCATAAAGTGTTTAGGAAGGAATTAGATTCATTAATTTTCTAAATAATAAATGTGCATAAATATTAAAATAGGTCAGGATACCATATACAGTTTATATTTACTCTTTAAATTAAACTAACATTATTTATATTACTTGTGGTCATGTACTACTTTCTAATACTGTCTTCATGTCATTGTTTCATGAATTTGTTTTCAGGAAATCTAACATAGATTCAATGTGTCTTAACACAAATTTGTAATGTAGTATAACTGTAAAAGTATATTTGACTATAAGTGCTGGGGAAATAAATGAAATTCAATCAAAAAAGATTTATTGTGAGCTTGCTAGAGCAAAGAAGTTAGCTATCATTTGCATTTTGAAAGACTGAAAGTCTGGCAGAGAAGAAAGAAAGCTTTAGAGCCAATAAAAATGTGGACTTTATTTATTTTCTGTTTGGAGGCTGCTGGAAAGAAGAAGCTGTAGAATAATTAAAAGGACAACATCCTATAGTATTGGTTAGGGATCTACATTTGACTTTATCTGGTTGATCTTCATGTAGACATGGGTACAAAAATTAGGAAAACTGAGATCAGGCATGCTGTCTCTGCCTAAAATCTCTCCTATTTTCAAGGGGAAGATAGTATTCTGAATAGACTAACTTTTTAGGTTGTTTATTGTGGTCATAAAGAATGGTTTTCTGGGAAGGTTGGTGAATGTATTGAGCCAAGGTTCTGTGTTTATAGGTTCTCTTCGTCGCATAATTATTCCATCTTTGTTCATAATAACTAAATTAAGAAAAAAATGTGGTGATTAGATATCCTACATAGTTTCATCATCTTGTTTTTATATACCAATAATAAATATGAAAGGGAGAGAATGATCCATTTTCCTGGATACAAGCTATTTATTTATGAAATTAATGAACATATATATGCCATTTATTCTGTTAGCATTTATTTCATCAAATCTCAACACCTATAAACAAGTTTCCTTCTTTTTTGTAAATCACTTTAGAGTTAGTAGAACTCATTTCTTAAAGCCCTACTAATTGCAGGAAATCCTGCCTTGTTTTTAACTATTCTTTCTAATATTCAGTTAAATGGATAAAAGGCTTCACTTTATTTGAAATTAAATGTACTATATAAAAGATGTTACTACAATCAACAATGTAGGAAAGTTGTCATATATCAGAAGGGTGGAACTATAATGGTGAAGGACAGATATTAAATAAATTCTAGAGTAGACCAGGTCTATGCTGTATGACTCATTAGTTCTTCTCAAAGTCAAAGACAAGAAATATATATTTATAAATTAAACTGTGAGATTTTCCAATGTCATTTAAGTTATTCATTCTGAGTTTACAAGAAAAACTTATGGGGGTTAGGGGGAGGATGGAAAGGGATGGGAAGGGGAAACAAAGAGGAGGCTAGAATGCTTGATAAGAAATGTACTCATTATCTTGCCCATGTAATTGTAAACCCTCTGTACAGTATTTTCACAATAAAAAATAAAAAAATAATATACATACTGGAAAAAAAACTTATTTTACCTACTCTATGGCTACATAATAATTTTATTAAATCATTTAAATCTTGAGCTTTATAATTCCCTTTGAACAAAAAATTGCAGAGATAAAATTATTTACTGAATTTTATTACTTTCTAGCTCCTTTCAAAATGGAAATTCATACAGTTTAATTTAAATTGTTAACATTTTAAATTTAAATTATAATAATTTAAATTGTTTCCCAGAGCCAAATTTATAATTTTCTGTTTCATTTATAGATTTCATCTTTTATACTGTTTTATGATCTTCTTTACAAATCTACAAAAGTTCCATGATTCTAAAGAATCATAGCAGTACAATCAAATTTTTGGGTAGAGACATAGAAGTTAGGTGCAATTCTGTATGTACCTATTTAGTTTGGCCTATATGTCTAATGAGACACATAAACTATTATACTTGACTTCTACTTCAGAGGAAGAAGTATCATCAACTTCTCATGTCTAAAGGAGTTTTTTAGACATTACCCTTCAACAATAATTTTTAAAACATTGATACGTTGTGACTTGTAATAGTGTAATTTATAACATTGGTCTTCTTACAAAATTTATTCCCAATTTGTCAACTTCCACATTCTGCTCTTCAGAGCTGTGCAATAAATTACAATAGATGTTCAGTACATTAATCAATTTGACATTTGTCCTGAACAAATACAGTCAGTGAAAAATTGATAAAACTTTGTAGGTTTTAATATGTGAATAATAGTTTAAACCATTCGTAATTATTGCTATTTTCTATATTTAAATACTTAGAAAATATAATTGTTTTAATAATAAACATGATATTCAGTGAGAAATAAAAATCTGCCTAATGAAGAAGGAATAACAGAGTTATATCTTTCATCTAATAATTCATATGTTTTTATTTCCTATATTGAAGGTAACATTCTAGAAACACAAAGAAATAGAAGGATTTAGAATGTACTCTCTAAATTAATTTACTAATATAACTTCTCAAGGTTCTTTTATTCTTGTTTACATGTACATTCCATGTGTGTATGTGTGTGTGTATGTGTGCATGCACTAAGGATGTCAAGAAAAATATAGTGTTATATATCAAAATGCCCTTGAATCAAAACTTATCTCTAAACTTTCTCTTGATAAGAAGTTAATAACAAAGCTTTGATTGAAAGATGACCTATGACCTTGTGGTCCTCCGAATTGTTAAGGGTTACCTGTGAGATTTCCTCCAGTAAAAGTTCTGTAATTCACTCATTGACAGATACGAATGAGTGTTTAAAATCAGGTGACGATAACAAGGTATGTAATGGCTCTTTGCAACAGTTATGATCTGTTTTCCTCCCTTCAGAATTTCTTTTCAGTAGCTCCCCTTGTAACTTGAAAAGGTCTCTCGAAAATGTCTTCCTTTTTTAATGGCAGAATACCAATTTCACGCTAAATGCATGAGAGCTCTCATTCCATGGGAGCACACATATATTAAATTTTCTTCTTGCTTTCCTTTGTTTTAAATAGTAGTTTTATTCCACATTGTACTTCCTTTTAGAGGAATCACACTTTTATTTTACAATTATGTAAGCGTTGATTGTATTTACAGTTATACTTGATATGGCATTATGCTGGCTGAGATTGGTAATAAAGCAACTTTCTAGTCTCATGTACAAATGGAGAGTGAGTTCATTTTGTGAAATCATTTCTCGTGTGATAGTACTGAGACTAAATACTTTTGTATATACTTCTAGGGATTGTTTTTATAGATCTCAATAATCACTCAGCATGTTTTTAGATGGCAGCCTAAGAGGACTGGATAAATCATATCCTTAAAACATCATTCCACCATTGCTTTTGTTTCTCTGCTTTTTTTGGTCTTTTAGTTATCAGAGAGTTCCAACAACATCCTCCATATTCTATTCAGCTAGGAACCCATTGGGAATTTTAGGAATGTTGGAGTTTTACGGCTAATGAGATGAAGTGGAGTATAGCTCACCTGTTCTTTCCTTTTTCCCCCTTTTCTTTTGTTTTATCTTGCTTACCTTTCTTTCTTTTTTCTTCATTCCCTCTTTCCTATTTCCCTCCTTCTTGTCTTCCTTCCTTAGAGGGCTGTGCACAATGCCAGCAAATGGTAGTCTCTCATTTTCTTTAAAATGAAGAATAAACTTAAACTCAATCTGAAGTCCTACTTAGTTGAATGGCAATAGTCTAACTTGCCATTTTAAAATATAGAGTTAAACCATACAAGCAAGACTTTGTGTGAAGTGAGAAGGAAAAGATATATTTATTTCAAATTGATGATTAATTCATAAACCTATCCTGGTCCATACTTTTTAATGATTCTGTGTGTTATGTATTCGCCGATTCTTTCTGGACAAGAGAAACAAACCAAAAGGAACCACAGAAACAAAAATGTCTGTAGGTAAACAAGTGTGCAGCTTTCTTATATATTTTTTGAAGATTTCCCTCTTATTTACCTATATTCTCCTCACTATTAAATACATTTTCTTTCTCAACTCCATCTAATGTTATGAGAACAAGAGAAAAGCCAAGGATTGCTAACAGGAAAAAAAATATTCACATTGCATGCTTGTAAATAAAGTTTTATTAAAACATAAACACAATCTTTGCTTTGATGGATGATTTGAACAATCATAAGAGGCCCTAAGAAACACCTGCATAAAAAGTCTTTACTATTTAGCCTTTACAAAAAAAAAGCTTTTTTTTTCAAAACCCTTTTAGGTCATTCTTATTACATTCAAACAACATTTATCTATCTCATGTTATAAACACAGATTTTGGTTTTAAAAGTTCAATTTAAAGAACCAAGATGCCTTAAACTTTAGAGGCATGGTTTTAGGGAAAGATATTTCATGTGTGTATTTTATTGAACAAAACTCAAAATATGTAAGGATTCTATTGACCCTGTAAATCATGGAGCATTTAAAATATTTTCTATATAAACTTCTCCATAAACAGAAAAATCTTATAAGTACACATCACTAACATAGTGACACATTTATAACACAAGTGAATAGAAGCGGCTATAATGCAGCAGGCACTGGGACACAGTTTAAAATGGACCTCAGTGACCAACTTCCAAAGGAGCCTTCAAAAACAAATTATAATTTAATGATTGATAGTGTATACATTAAAACAATGTATTCATATTGATAACATCAAAATTCTATGTTGAAAATATTTTGCAAAAGACAAAATTCTTGAATCTGACCATATGAAAGTAAAATTGAAAAAGGAAAAGATAGGCACATTTGAGAAACAACTTACTCAATACTCTGTGACTTGCTTTTCAGCTTCCAAACCTGTGGGCTGTAAATATAATTGTAATATAGGATTTTAACAAAGGGTCAAAATATAAACTACAAGGAATATGTGAAGTTATTCTTATTTCAGTACTCTAAAAACTATAAAGCAAAGAGCTTACCATATTTCCAGATAAATAAAACAGTGACATGCACATTTCCTGTTGAATATTTCATTCAAATGTTTAATATATGTATTAATTCCATATTGCATAAAACAAATTACAACTAATGCATGAACTTTATACCAAACACATTCTGAAGCTCAGTCTTCAGAGCCTGGCGTGAGCATAGAGGACTTTTCCATTACAGTCTTTACAGTCTATGGAGAGAACCAGCTTTTTGGTCTGATTCCATAATAGCTCATCTTCATTCTTTGTCTCTATAGCCCCTTCCTCCAGTGACACTTCACATTGTTACAGAAGGTGCTTCTCCTGTCACACCTCTTCTCTCACGTGACCCTTTTGTCTCCCTCTTGAAATAATCATTTTGATTGTACTGGCTCCATCCAGATAACCCCAGTGCTTAAAAGTTTTAATCTAATTACATCTGCAAACATTGTCTTTCCAAGATTCCAGTGAATACAATGTGGACATTTCTTTGTGTAAAGAATTGTTTTCTCTACAACATTTTCTGATTTAAGATTGGACAGTGGTTACTTCTCAGTCCCTAGCTTCTTCTTCCTTCTTTCATTAATAGTCTCTGAGTTTTGTCTGAGTTTTGATCCTTTATTTCCAGACTTTTCTGCAGGATTTACAAGCTATCTGAAAAATACTCTTCTATCAAGTTTTCATCTTACTGACTGGACCTCAACTCAAATATCTTCTTAAATTTGACTTCCATAAACTTTAAAAGTTGTCTCCATTGTATACCATTAATCACAATTTATAAATAAGATGGAATATTATCATTTCTTAGGATTGTTTTACTAAATGCAAATAAAAAGAAAACTGGCAAAACTGATTAAAACAAGCAGGAAAGATTGTATTCATAAGTACACCCTTATTGTGGGCTTGGTTTCCTCTCTGCAAAAGAGTTTCTTCATGCTTACTTGTGTTGATGTTAATCTCTGTATAAAACAATCAAGGAATCCAAGGTAATTGCTAGTGATAATTAAAGCAATATATCCCTTTGTTCAAGGCTAAAGGGTGAACAAGAAAGCTTTTATTAAAATGTGCTTTTAAATCAACTGGAACAATAGCAGTTGCCTGAAAGAATATAATAACATACTTGAATCTGTTCATCATAAAGGGCTCGTGTTACTAACCTGGAATGAGATTAACTTGTGCAATGTAGACAATATTAACATTTGGACCAGATTCCTTTGCTGTGCATTTCAGGGTATCTGATAGCATCCCTGGCCTGTATACACTAGATCCCATCTCCCAGTATGCACTAATGAGCAATGTCTGTAGTCATTGCTAAATATCTTCCGTAAGTAAAAATGACTTCTATTTAAGAGCCACTAGCTTAGAGTTCTAAAGTCGTAACATTATGGAAAAGTAGTCCATAACAGAAGAATACAAGCTGTACTTAGAAAAGTAAAGGACTGAAAGTATGTTTTGTAATTGACAGTGTCCACCAGCAGTCCTGTATTATTTAGCTGTCCTTGTCTATTGCAGAGGACATTTCTGGAAACCCTGTTTGGTTCTTGCTTTTCTTATTCCTAGGAACTGGCATCTACTATGTTCTTAATACATTTTTATTAAATTGGTATATGAATAATGCATTGGTTAAGGGATTTTGTTAGGGCTTTTTCACCTCTAGCCAACCAGCATTGTAACATTGATTCTATGAGAATCCATGCTTTCAATGGGGAAAATGCTTTTAGGTTGATAGCAAAGATATAGAAAACACATTTTCCAACTGCGGTGATGAGGGTAGAGCAATGGAGTGGAAGCGAGGGGTGAAGGAGAGGTGAAGTTACTATTTTTAAACGTAAAAAACTTATCTGAGTGAAGAAAAGGATGAAATTACCATGGAGGACGCATGAATAAGAAAATGCATCTGTCCAGACCAGTCATTTTCTAGCTGATCTGTGCCAGGGAGCAAAAGTTGAAGAATTGTTTGACACGAACAGTCACTATGGAGTTTTCCTGTGAACAAGCTCTTCCTAATCTCTTGTCCAAAGTCAAAGCTTGTCTGTATTTAAGCACATTGGAACACATGGCTGGTTTTCTCATTTGAATATTTGACTTGGTGTGGACATAGACCATAAACTATGAATCAACTTCCCACTGGAGATTACCATGGAGTTTTCACCTGCTTGATTTCTTAGTAATAAGGCACAATTACTTTCCCAAGCTTCCAACTCGTTAAATTTAATTTAAAAGGTTAGTATATAATAAAACAACAGACTGTTATAAATAGTTACTCTTATGCTAGGAACATGACTTTTGTAGAAATGATGAGAAAAATTGAAGAGCCTTATAATTTGAAAAAAGAATTTCATGTAAATGAATGGTATGTTAAAGCTACAAATCACATTTCAAATTACTCTATGGTTTAAAATTTTCACCAAGTTTCACAAAGCAAAGTAACTTTATTATTATGGGCCAAATTTCTCTCTTGAAGTCTGAAGCCAGTTTGGCCTTCTTTCTAGGTGTCTCTCTGCATCATTACTTATATGCCAAGCAATTTGTCACAGCCTGAGTTTCTCCTTTCATTTAATAACCAAACCCTAAATGTTACAATCAAAAACCACTGGTCTGTTGTTCAGTGATCCATGTGAGAACAGTGAACTTGTGTCTCTGCAAATTTGTTAGTCATCTATGAGGAAAAGCAGTGCTGACCTCGTAATGTCAAATCCCATTTAGAGCTGGCAAATAGGTTGGATGAGGTACTTGATGTCTTTTGAGCTGTATTAAGAAATACACTGCAGTGTAGGAGGATGAAAGCCTTGAAAATTAATGGGGGAGATTGTGGCCTATCCAAATAATTTATAGTTGCATCCTACCCTCCACAAGAAAAGAATGCAGTTAATAAAGGTTCTGACTTTGGCTAACACATGTTTCAGGCAACACATGCTTTTCAGTAAGTATTTGAAGTACTAACTCTGACCTTCCACCTCCACTTTCCTACCTGTGTCTCTTTTCTAAAATCTTATTAGGAAACTGTTTATGGGTCTTGCCACAAGCTCATGGGAAGGAAATAAACTAGAATTTAACATTATTTTGTGTGTCGAGGTTGAAGAATTATGTTATGGAAGTGTTTTCGAGCTCCTTCAGCTGTGTTTGGTTTTCTTAAAGCTATACACACGAAGAGAAAAGCAAGATATTGAGGGAAAATTTTACACAGGTTTACATTTTATTGTCATCAAACAGTAAAAAAGGGATTTTTTCTTATATTTCTCAATTGATGGCTTGTTCTGGAGATATATATCTTGTATTCTTTCAAACCATAACTATTTTTTTCTTTCATAATACACATTAAGAAACCAATATCTCTTAATGGTGAACACATTGTACAAACGTTTTCATTAGCCAATTGGTTAATGAGGTTTCTGTATTAAAACTTAAATTGAAATTTTTTGCTCTCATTGACTTTTTTTTAAATTCCCCTTTAGGTAATTTGTAGTAAATTCACTTTGTATTCTTCTTCCTCCAAGTCATCTTTTAAGCTTTACAAGATTAACCCTAGTTATATTGACTCCCTGTGAAAGCATTTCTGATATTAATAATACGTCAATAGATTCAGAAGATGTTCTATGTCACAACACACTAAATACCTCCCAACTTGAATTCTTCTCCCTCCCCCTTTCCTTCATCTTTTATCTATTAGAGAATGGCAGGGCTTTCTTCTCTTCTCTTCTCTTACCCAGCTTATTCTTGCCTCAGAGCCCTTGCTCTCACTGTTCCCTTGGTCTCAATAGAATTCCATTTCTTCTTCTCTCTGAGTCAAGAAAAATATGTTTCCAAATATACGCACTGAGCCCATATATATTAGTTGTGAGGTAATTTACTGTGAGGCCAGTAGTGAGTGAGCTCCTTGTGGTCTTGGCCATGTGTCATAATTGACGACTAAGTGTTTTCTAACGAAGGAAGGAAAAAGCATAAGACAAGCATAAGGGTGGCATGCTCTTCTTATGTCCCTTACTTCACATTTCCAGAATCTTTTCCTGGTAGCGAGGAATCCCAATACATTGCAACAGGAAATTTGGAATTATTGAGACAGGGGATGTTTGGATATTGCTTTTCACTGTAGTGTAACATTCACAAGTAAAAGGTAAATGTGCTGAGAAAAGTCTTAATTTTGTCTCCCAAAACATCAGTCTGGGGAAAGATAAACTGTATTTTCCTAGATTTCAGGGTGACATATAAGTAGTCAGGTTTGGGTTAGAAGATGAACATAAAGATGAAATACAGGTTTTAAGGACTTTGGACTAGGAAGAACATGTGGCTTAGGAACAATGATTATGGGGTATATGTATTGTAAAAGCTCATAGCCATTCAGAGGGATCAGTAAGTGTTGGAATGAGGCTTGACACATCTATTAACATGGAGCAACCCAGAAAAGAAAAGAGGAGAGCAGCCAGAGGAGAGCACAAGATACTAACAGCGGTCAGAAGTCCATTCACATAGCATGCACACACAGCAGAGCAGGATAGACAGGAAGTGGGTTAATACAAATAGACAGAGGGGAATGACTGATAAACTAATTTCCTGTATTTCCTTTTGTGATGTTATGACAGTTCTAAAATTATATTATGGTGGTTCTTATGCATAATCTCCATTATACTAAAAATGCAAATCATATACTATAATGTATTTGATTTTATGTTTCTATTCTTTTGGTGGTACAACTGCTTTAACTCAGGGATTCCAACTGCCCAGGCAGCTGCTCTGGCACCTTTGTTATACCTCTAACCTTTTTGGCTTTAGTTATTTTCTTTCAGATAGAGTCTGATGCTTCTTGCCAGAGCCAGTCTTAGATTGCAATTCTTTGATTACTTAGCTGGCATGACAGATGTCACCTACCATTCCCAGCTTGTTTGCTTTGATGGGTTCTTGCTAACTTTTTGTGCAAACAGACCTCAAAACACAGTCCTCCTAATCATCACCTCCCTAGTCACTGGCATGTCTATCCTGAAGTACATATTTGAAGTGGATGAATTCTACTATGTGTAAATTCTATCCACATACATCCATTTTAAAACAGAGAGTAGCAAAAGTCACATTCTTGTTCCTTTCTTTTCTTTCATTGGTCTTCTTTGGATCTTTCCCAACTTCACCTCCTTGAAGCAGGCTAGTTGGTGGTACTGATAAGATAGCTACTAAAATCTTCTTGGTAAAATCCAAAAATAGTGAAGTGAATTTAGTTTAAAGTAAAATTTAAGTCTAGGGAAACCGAAATGAGTTCTTTAACAGGTTAGGTTAAGTAGAACGAGTGTATTCCATTTATATGGCCTTTTCTGAGCAGAACACTCAATACTCAAGCATGATATTTTATCAATAGTTTATTATTTGGTTTATCCCTGCATATAAAACATAGCTAGAGTTATTACTGTAAGATTTTGAATGTTTATTATTTAAATATGAAGGCCATTGGAAAGGTTGGGAACAGTAACTTTCATTTTTTTGAATAAGTTTTTTATTGTGATACTGCACAGAGGAGGGGTTACAGTTACATGAGCAAGGTAATGAGTACATTTCTTGTCAAGCATTGTTGTCTCCTCCTTTGTTATTCTCCTACCATCCCTTCCCTCCCATCTCTACAACTATACTTCCCCCCAACCATCACCCATCTAAATTGTAAAGTTCATTTTCAACATAGTGTCTTGTACATCTCATTGTTGCAATGGGTCAACCTGTATCCCTGTTTAAACAATTAGTTTTTTCCCTGCCCCACCTCCACAACTTATACCAACATCAAATACAGTGGAAGCAGGGATTATACTGTGGGAGAGGGACATACAAAGCAACAGAAAAATCACATAGTACCTTATAAGTATATTAGAAGCAATAGCCAGAGAGAAAAAAAACTACTTGTGTCCTTATCTTGGGGTTCATTTCGCTTAACATCATCTTATCTGACCTTTTCTGCTTGTCTCAGACATAAACATGGGACCCATTTTTCTTGGGGTCTAGCTTACTTCAGTTAATATAATTTTTCCAAGTCTTTTCATTTCCTAACAAATTAGGCAATATCATTCTTTGTGATGGAGGCATAGAATTCCTAAGAGAGAATAGGAGAAACCTTAGGTCTCCTTGGCAGAAGCCAAGGAAAATTTCTTAATAGAGACCTAGAAACACAACAAATCAAAGAAAGGTTGGACAAATGGGATTGCATGAAGCTGCAGAGCTTCTGCATGGCAAAGGACATAGCTAGCAAGATCAACAGAAAGCCCACAGATTGGGAAAAGATCTTCACTATCCATACAATGGACAAGGGTCTCATATCTAAAATATACTTGGAACTGAAAAAATTAAATCCCCCAACAATAAATCTTCAATGAAACAA